>NC_087445.1:18862964-21837964 GCF_036321535.1 Camelus dromedarius
AGAGTGGCAAACAAATATCAATAATTTCTAAAAACCATGTGCTTTTTTATAGGAAATAACACATTTTGGCACTAAACATATTGATTAATAGTCTTAGACACCTTTAGTTTCTCTACTAAGAGAAGCCAATATTCAGAAATTAATGTTTCAGTATCTTACTAGATTTGGAAATGACCTAGTTATTCAGTGAACTTCCACCATTTAACTTGTTTTAACACAAGTCAAAATTTTAAGTTACCAAATATCTGGAGAAATTTTTAAAGTAGGTATCTCTAAAATAGATCACTCCTAACGAATTCATCCAAAGGCTCCTATCTCATTTGCATTCACTTTACTTTTAAAAATTTCACCATAATGAATTATTTTTCTTGCTGACAAATTTGCAACAGATATAATAGGATCTTATTTGATCTTATTTGACTTCTATTAAACCTAGGTAGAACAAAGGTATTATACTTAAAGTTGATAACTCTAAAGACATGTCTATATTAATTAAATCAGCAAACATTACCTTTAATACCAGGTGTTAATTTAATATGAAATATTTCCCAGTTCACGTGAACCTGAAATTCATTCTGGCCAGTTTCCTTTTATATTTCTGAGAATATATATAAGCACTTAATTTCCCTCAGGCCAATTAAATAGAGCTCGTTTATAATTTAATTTTGATAATACCATCCAAAGATAAAGTAATGTATAATACACACATAGACATATAAACAGACACAACCAGAGATCTCATAGTTTCAACTTCCAAACTTGGTCATGAATCAGGTATTAAAATATATAACTCACTAGTTTTAACAGTTGGAACAAGCTAAATTTAAATGATTCCTTGCCCCCCCCCCCAACAGTCTCAGGAGTTAGAGATGGTCTAGATAAGATAAATATTCCTGAGAGCTTGGTCTTAAGGCACAGGGAGAGAAAAGCAAGTTCCCCCAGAAGGACTTTGTTCCCTCAGTGTCAGATTCTGAAAAGATTTTCTAGGTCTGCTTTTAGTATCTGGGAGAACTGGGGCTTTCAGTATAGCCCTGTGGAATTAGAGTCCACTCATTCCAAGGAAAGGCAAAAAGATAACTGATCATCTGGATGTACATAAATACTAAACAACAACAACAAAATAAAAACAAATGTGCTACAGAGCTCTGTCACAGAAAAAAAGTCACTGTTTTTAGTAATATGGACAGTAAGATATGGGGGTTTGGCACTACAAACGACAAGGAATATTTTAATGGGTGACACAGAATGTATTCTTCCAATGTTGGTAGAATCAAGTGCCCATAGTTCTTTAGGTAGTAAGACTAGCAGTTTCTCTTGTTCAGTGTCATCCTTTTCATGAGTCACAAACATTATATGATGAAGAAAGTCTGATTAGTCCTTCAGATCTAGAAACATTTCTCCCTTAAGAGTAAAGGAAATATGGACTTCATAAGTTTCCAATAGATATCGCCAATCAGGTGAAGGGGAGCCCTTTCTACTAGAAAAAACAAAAGAGTAGTGCCTTCCTTTGTGTTCCCCTAAGTAGAATTCTAAAGGTAAAGATCTAAAAACCTTAATAAGTGTGTTAGAAAACCCTACCATGTACTGAGGAATTACTCTGAGGGAGAGGTCCTTTAATTTTGGTAGGTTCAAAACTGAGAAGCTGTCCCCTGTATCTATCAGGAATTTAATAGTTTCTTCTTGTATAATCATTTCTACTTCCCCTAGGGTGTCACACAGGGAAAGGAGAAAGAACACCTGTTTCCCTGGAGCAGACCTGTTCTTGTTTAACTCATAAATCTGGTCTCAAATTCAGTTTTCCTTTCTAGGTTTCTCCTTCTTAACTTAAAATTTATTTTCTGATGCTCTGGTTTTCTGCAGTAAAAGTAAATTTTTGTTTTCTCTGTCTGGTTGTGGGTTGAATGGGGATCAATTAACCTTCGACTGGCATTGAGTACTTAATTGGTACAATTGAGAGTTCATGATTTTTTATAGATATTCCCCACCTTTTTTTTTTTTTTTAATAGTCTTAAAAGTTGGTCAGCCAGTGTAATAAGGGTGTTTGTAGGTAATGTGGACCAACCTAGATTGTCTTTTGACTAGTGTAGTCAATTCCTCATCTAAGCCTTCTAAAAAGGCAGAGTTAACTAAAGGATCATTTTGGTGATTAGAAAATGATTCAGGTATCAAGCCAGAATATTCCTTACAAGTTGTTGTTTTTTTTTTTTTTTAACCTTTCATAACAGTCCCAAATTGGTTCATCAGGTCTTTGCTTGCACTGCTGAATCTTTGTCTAGTCTGCAGTTTTGGGGGAAAGCTCTGGGATAAATTTGAGTAATTTTTGAGCTAATTCCTTGCATTCAGTGCCACCCTGTGGCCTGTGTAATTCAAAGTCCATTAGAGGTCATTTCCAACCTGCTTTCTCTGTTCATTCCTTTGGTTTGCTTTCAAAAACTAATTGATATAAATCTTAAAACCTGGGCTCATAGGTCCAGATGGTTAACTCAAACTCCTTAGCAAATTCCAGTGGGTCCTACCTTGCATTTGGGAAATTCCTTAGCCAAGGCTTCTACTCAGATCCAGGGTGTGTCATAAGCACTGAGGACCATTCACCTCTCCCTGTAATAGGTTTCTCCTTAAGGGAGCTATAATCACCTCTGAATTTTTGTGCTCTTTTACCAGGGAAGAGAGAACAGCAGGAGGTGGGAGAGACAGAAGAGGAAAAGATAGCGTCTGTACCAGGCAATTCAGATAGAAGAGGATACATGGGAGTGGGGGGGAGCAGAGGGAGAGACAGTGTCAATGCTAGCAGCCTTTTTTAGTTCTGATAGTTTCAAGCAATTTGTTTTTGGTTTCCTGAAAAGAAGTTATTTTATCATTTCCTCTTTTAGAAGCTTCTAAATACCAATCCAGTAAGCATTCCATTTAGTCTATTTGATATTAACGCCAGCTATTTCTACCTGTGCATGCAAATATATCAATTTTGGAATATCAAAAAGAACCCCAATTTGGCCATTTTAGATTGAGGTCTCCTTTAGTGTTATTTCCCCAGTTAAGAAGGTACTTGCAAATATGAGCTCCATACATGAATCTGGTTAGGGTGTTAGTCAGAGGTTGGCTTTCTGATGCCCCTCATTTCTCTGTTTGAAACATTCTATTTCTCATTTTAAACTTAAATTTGTCAGGGACAAAATTTCACTTTTTTCCTCACAAATTCTATTGAGATAGCCAAACTGAGGAAAAGCATCAGCTCAGCCTCTTACCTAACCACTCAGTTCAGACCCTGGTATCTTTCAACCAGGCCCCACCCAGTAAGTCTCCTCTAGGTTAGTATTTCCTTGGTATCTTTCAACCAGACCCCATGGGTATTTCCCTGGCATCTTTCAACCAGCCCCTCTCAGGACGTCTCCTCTAGGTGGGTATTTCCCTGTTATCTTTCAACCAGGTCCCACCCACCACATCTCCACTGGGTGGGTATTTCCCTCCAGTGTATCTCAGCTGGAGGACCAGGTACCTGGATACACCACCAAATAAAACTCAGGATCATCAACCAATATGAGAAATCCAAGAACCAGGAGAGACTCACCCAAATTCATCTGGATTCTCCAAAGAGGTGGTTGAGCACAAGGGATCTATGCTGGTACCAATGCTCTGGTTCCTCATAGAGTCCAGGCAAAGGAGAGAAGTCTGCTCTGGTCCCCTTGTAGTGGTCACCAACACTGTGACTAAAATAAACTCACACAACATGAGAGTTGTGGGTTAAGCTTTATTTGGGGGCAAAATGAGGACTATAGCCCAGGAGACAGCATCCCAGAAAGCTCTGGGAAACAGTTCCAAGGAGGCTGGGGAGACCTCAGTATTGTACGTGATTTCAGTGAAGGGGTGTTGTATGTGCAATCAAGCACACACTTAGGCAGAGGCTTACTGCTAGTCATGAGAAGCAGCTGTCACCTTTGATGAGTTTAGTGTTTTTCTAGATAGGAGGAAAGACAAGAATTGGGGCTCATAAAACCTCTTCTGAAAATATCTAACTATTTGAAGGCCTGTTCAGCCAGTTTTCCCAGAACACAGAGTGCCTCATTCCTGACCTCCATCCTGAACTCCTTACAGAAGGGTGTGTTGGAGGTGAGTGTCTGCAGTGGCTCACAATTTAATCCAGAATTAGACGACAAGTGCCAATTTTTAGTTAGCAGTGATTTGAGCAAGCAAATTCAATTTATTCCAACTGTAATTATAAGCAATAAACATATATTGTAATACCTAATTCATAACTATGTTTTGAAGTGAAGCTGAGATTTCTAGTCTTGTATGTTTATGTATGCATATAGATATGAAATGTCTCTACTGCTAAAAAATATCAGAATTAAATTATAAAAGAGCTCAATTTAATTGACTTAAAAGTAATCACTTACAAATTAAATATTTCTAAAATAAAAACTAGCCAATTTGACTTTCAGGTTCATGTGAACTGGGAAATACTCAATATTAAGTGAATATCTGGTATTTAGTTTGTTTTGTAGCCTGTGTCCAGGTTCTTGTCCTGTCCCAGAAAGAATTCAGAGACAAGATGCAGAGGTTAAGTAAAGTGAAGATTTATTAAGGGATGGATACTGCACTCAACAGGAGAGGCTCAGGTAAGCAGTTGCCCTAAGTTTTTTTTTTTTTTTTTTTTTTCTGCAAGTTTGTTACATAGGGTGTAAAAAATGAATGGGCAGAATATTCATTGGGGAGGGAAGGGTTTGGGGTCATATTCCCTGCTTTTCATCCCAACTCCACCCTCCCAAAGGGAGGAGGGGTTTTGTCCTTAATTAGTCTGGATCATAAGTGTTATGGTATCAGTGCATGATGGGTACTTCTAATCTGCAAGGCTAATTTGATTGTAATGAGGGCATAATGAGCAAAAGGTTACATTCTGACACTGGAAATTCTTCCCTTTTCTCACCTTTCTTTGTTGGTTTTCAGGCTGTTCATCACCCAAAAGGTGTGACCACTTACCAGCCTGGTTTTCTTCCTCTGCCCAGGGACCCCTGATGCTTACATGATGTATGATTTCTTGTGTTTGGCTGAACCCCTCCTTTCTGCCCAATTCCTGCCATTTGGCCTGTGTCCCCCTTTCTCTGCTCATTTCTAGCTGTCTTCCTGCTGCAACATTTCCCCCTCAAGGATTCTAGACCCTTAAAATCTTTTAAGGGGAAATGGGACGATGGCCAGTCTTCCGTAACTACTTCAAGCTGAACATGGATGTAGCCCCTCTCTGTGGGCCCAGATCTCCTTGCTGTCTGTCAGAGGTAGGGGTTGTTAGTGTCGGCAGGGATGGAGAGTGGGGAGTAGGAGGCAGAGGCCTTGTCCAGTGATGTTGATGGTCTTCATCTTCAGGTGGGTTGGTTTGGAATCCTTGCTGAATCATCATTTGAAGTTCGAGTTGTATTCTAGAGGATAGAAATTTTACTGGATAGTTAAAAATACAGGAGCCAAAGATAAAGATGAGAAATATGGTGGCTGTGTGGGGCCTGGAAATGGGAGAAGCCAGGTATATCCTGGAAACCATCCCTTAAGAGTCTCAGTCCATTCCTGTTTTCCATGGTTGTCCCTCTGGAGCCAGAAAGCCTGTTCATAATTTTTTTAAACATTGACTTCTACTTCTCCTGAGACATTAATGTATGTGCAGCATTTTTTGTTTATGACTGCACAAACCCCTCCTTCGCTTGCTAGGGGATAGCCTAGGGCTCGGTGATTGTCAAAGACCACCCCTGCCAGAGAATCAAGGGACTTCTGTAAGAGTGTTAGAGTGTCTACAGTTTTGTGTGTGTGTGCGTGCGTTATCCAGGGAAGGGGTCAGGTCCCTCAAGGTTGTCTCATTGTAGGCAAATCCTCCCCAACGGGCAACTGTAGCTAACATCCCTATAATTCCCTCTAGTACCAGACCAAAGGCCCTTTTCTGTCTCACGTGGGTCACATTGAGGATGGTTATTTGGGCTGCAGCCACAGTTCCCAAGGTGCAGCCCCCATAGTGAAGTGTGTTGTCTGGATGTGAGAGCAATGGCTTTGGTCCTTGTGAGGTAGCTATCTGAGGTCCCACATAGCCATAATAATCCAGGCGGCGCTGGTAAAACTGTGTGATTGGTTTGGTTATACAGCTGGAGAAAAGTTTTGGGAGGTGGGAGACTTTTGCAGGGGGGCCCCATCTGTGTTTTGAATTTTGTTTTTGGTTTGAAGTATCCATGAGGGGGTCTGTAGTCAGGGAGGGCTATATTAAGGGGATGTCTGATATAATATCCAGCGCAAGAAGTTCTGTTGGCATTAGTTTGTGAATTGTCATAGCACACGTGTGTTGTTAGGAATGCAGGGTGATGTGTAAATAGGCTGGCCCACTATATCACTCCAATTTATAGGCTTAAAGATATCCAGGGGCAGACTTAGGTTTCTGTTAGAGAGAGCCTTAAGGACTGAAAAGGGGTCTGTGTGTCCTCTGTATCTGAGTAACACGTGGTGCATCCTAGAGGCTGAGTACAGATAAGGGAGATTTTGGTGATATTTATAGCCTCAGAGTAGGGAGGTGTGATGTGGTAACAGAGCGGAGGGGGCCTCTCCCACGTAACAAAGAGAAACCTTGTCTAGAGTGATTAAAAGAAGATTGGCTAAAAGTCGAGATACCACGCGGTTGTTGACTGGGTGGGCCTTGAAGGTGGTGCTTATGTCTCCTAGGGTGGTGGGTTGTGGGTGGCAAATCCAGCAGAGAGAGATTTTCTCCTTTAGCAGTAATCCAAGAGTTACTGACTATTACGTTATTTTTCCATGCTAACTCTTGAGACCAAAGAGATTGGAAGAATGAGACAAGAGCAGGTAAGGGTGGAGGTAGGGTCCCTAGTATTCTTTGGGAGGAGAAAGGAAAAAGGAAAAAAAAAGAAAGAATAGAAGCTGTGGGGTGCCTTTCAGATTTGGGGCAGGTCGTATTAAAGCCAGTACAGGCAGAGAAGCTTCCTCTCAGGTATGGGTGCGGTGTTAAAGCAGCTCTCGTTAAAGACTGTGAGAGCGAGCGGCGGAACAGGAGGGCGGTAAGTATCCACGTCCACCGGAGCATGTTGGGTGGGCGGGTGGACGAGGGTAGCAGCAGGCACAAGGGAAAATAATGGTACTCAGCCTGGGATCTGTGAAGTGCCTTTGTCCTTCTTGAATAAGAGTTTCAGGTCTTGAAAGAGGCTCACTCATCCACCTGGGCTCCTCTGGCTGTCCAAGGCCCTTTGTGTCCTGTGAAGACTCTGGGGCGGGGGGTTTAATCCTAGAAAGGTGCACCCAGTTAGCAATCCCCTGTAACTTTACTGCAGTGGGAGTGCTGAGAAGGAGCTGGTCAGGCCCCGTCCACCTGGGCGGTAGTTGGTCAGAGGGGAGTCCTTCTCTCCATGGTTTTAGGAGGATGAATACTCCTGGTTGAACCTGAATGGAACCTGTTTCCTGGCTGGGGCTTGGTAAAAACCTGATTTCCATATTGTGTAATTGCCTTTTGGACCAGTCCCAGATTAACTAGGTATTTAACAAGCTCACTAGTTTCAGAGTCCACCAATATATCAGGATAAAAGGGTCCACCATAAGCCACTTCAAAGGGGCTGAGCCTTAGCCCCGCTTTAGGTGCTGCCCTGATTCTCAGCAGGGCTATGGGTAAGAGCTTTGTCCATGGTTCTGATTCTTGACAAAGCTTAGCCAGGACTTTTTAAGGTTTGATTTGCCCTTTCTACTTTTCCTGATGATTGAGGCCTCCAGGCAGCATGGAGGTGGGAGCAAATGCCTAGGGCAGTAAAAATTCATTGTGTAAACCTAGCCATAAAAGAGGGGCCATTGTCACTTTGCAAGGACCATGGAAGTCCAAACCGAGGAATTATTTCTTTTAATATTATCTTTATGGCTTCTTGAGCTTTTTTGATCCTTGTTGGAAAGGCTTCCACCCATCCAGTGAAAGTGTCAATAAAAACCAGAAGGTATTTATATCCCTGGGAGGATGGCATGTGGGTAAATCTATTTGCCAGTTCTCTCCTGGATAAATTCTTCTCCTTTGGACAGGCTGGAGGAGGGGTGGGGGCCTAAGTTTTCCCCCTGGGTTATTATGGTAACATATACTACAGGCCTTTGTGATTTCTAAGATAGTCTGAGGAAGGCTTATGCCCAAGAAAACTGTTTCTACCAGGCTAGTAAAAGCATCCCTCTCCAAATGAGAGGAGGCATGGAGTGACTTTAAAATTGTAATGCCCTGGGCAGCATTATTGTTTGTTCCTTAATCCAGCACCCTTCAGGGCCCTCTTGGTATCCCCTATTCCTAGCCCATTTTATTTCCTTGTCTGTATATTGAGGTGGCAGAAGTGGGCTGGGGGGTTGGTATATGGGGGAGCAAGGCAGCTTGGGTTGAAGGGGTTTTAAGAGCTGCCTTTCTTGCTGTTCTATCTGCCAGGTTATTTCCTCTTACTATATCTGAGTTTCCCTTTTGATATTCCTTGTGGTGGATCACTGCCACCTCCTTGGGGTCTTGTATTGCGTCTAGGAGCTCTAAGATCTCCTGGCAGTGTTGAACTAGGGAGCCCCGTGCAGTCAGGAGCCCCCTCTGTTTCCAGATGGCAGCATGAGCATGTAACACCAAAAATGCATATTTAGAATCTGTATAGATATTGATCCTCTTGTCTTTTCCTAGTCTTAGAGCTTGAGCTAGGGCTATAAGCTCAGCTTTCTGTGCTGAGGTCTGAGGTGGCAAGGCATCCGCCTCTGTGACCCCATGTAAGTCCACTATGGCATATGCTGCTTTCCAGACGCTGTCATGTATATAGCTACTTCCATCAGGTAACCAGGTAGCATCGGGGTCCTCGAGGGACTGGTCCCTGAGATCTGGTCTGCTAGAATATACCTGTTTTATGGTCTCATTACAGGAATGAGCCAGTTCCTCTGAGTTTTCTTTTGGCATAAGGGTGGCTGGATTTAAGGTCTGATGTACTCAGTCTTAATCTGATCAAATGCTCTTTATAAATTTCCTGTCCAATCTGGAGGTTCCAGGTCTGATCCCTTTAAGGCCGCATACAATGGTTTTGCATGAGACCAAACCTGGGAGTCCAAATCCTACAAAACCCAGCCATTCCTAAGAAGATTCTAAGCTGTTTCTTTGTGTGTGGTGGCTGCAAGTGAAGGATTGCCTCCTAGCACTGGGTCATAAGGGCACACTTTCCTGGGCTTAGAACATGTCCCAAGTAGGTAACTGGGAGGAAATTTGGGCTTTTTGTGGGGATACTTTATATCCCCTGTAACCCAGGAAGCTGAGGACCTGTACAGTGTTTTGGTCTGAAGTTTCCCCTGAGGGGCTGCAGATAGAAGGGCATCTACATATTGTAATGATGTCCCTGCCTCCAATTTGAGTTCCCTTAGTTCCATTGCTAAGGCATTGCCAAACAGGGGTGGGCTATATCCGAAATCCCTGAGGAAGGACAATCCAGGTATATTGTTGAGTTTTATTACTGTTTAGATCCGTCTACTCAAAACAAAAAGGTATTGGGAATCAGGGTGAATGGGTATGCTAAAGAAGGCATCTTTAAGGTCAAGGACGGTAAACCAGGGATCTGAGTGAGGGTTGTCTATGGGTTGGGAACAATTGGATGGAGAGGAATTATGGCTTCATTTATGATTCAAAGATCTTGGGCCATTCTATATTCCCCATTGGTTTGAGGGTAGGTAGGATTGGAGTATTACAGGGGGTTGGCATGGCACCAAAAGCCCATATTTAATGAATTTTGAGATTAGGGGTTGGAGGTCTCATCGAGCCCCTGGTTTAATGGGATACTGGCACCTGGAAGGGAAGTTATTAGTTTCCTTTAAAGTGATTTTTATGGGAGAGACAAACTTTGCCTTCTCTGGGATTCCCTGATCCCACACCTGTGGATCTACAAGTTTTTCAATTTCTGGGGTGAATACTTCTGGCTGGATTGTTTGTATCTTGTATGATATGTAGTCCAACCAGAAAAAAGCCCTGGTTTTGCTTTTCAAGGAGAGTATGAATTGCCCCCAAAGCTGAGGGAAAATCTCTTCCCAGTAATGGGCTAGGGTATTCAGGCATAACAAGACACTTGTGAGTTATAAGGATCTTTCCCCAGGTGCAAAGTTAGAGGGGTGGTGAAATGTTTTAGCTTTGGCCTTCCTTCTACCCCAAGAGTAGAGCAGGTTTCAGGAGGAAGGGGCCCAGTGTGAGAAGTCAGGACAGAATAAGTGGCTCCCGTGTCCACTAGAAACTGGACAAGCTTATCTGCCGTGTCAGTGGTCACCCATGTGTCCTCCCATGTGATGACTGTCTTCTCAGGAGCCTTGGGAGGTCCCCAATCCCGTCAATCAACCACTGCCATGACTGGCATGGGGAAATTTCCCTGCTCCCTTTGGAGCTGAGGGCATTCCCTCTTCCAGTGGCCCATTTTTTTTTTACAGAGTGGCCATGGCATCTTGGATGGAGGCTGGGACTGGCTTCCTGGGCATTCCTTGCTCCAGGGCCCAGGGCTCTCACAGCCAAAACAGGCTCCCCTTTCTGGTGGGGGTCTTCTGGGAGTACTTTTGGGGTGACCAGGAGGTGGGTTAGGTCTTATCATGACAGCTGCCAAAAGCTTGGCTTGCCATTGCTCCCTTCTTAAGCCACGCTGTTCCTTTCCTCCTCAGCCAGGCCTCTATTATTAAAGACAATGAAGGCCATATCAATAAGATAGTTAAGAGGGATTTGGGGCCCCATTCAAGCTTTTGAAGTTTTCCACAGATATCAGGGGCTGATTGGCTAATAAAGTGTGTTGCAAATACAACATGTCCCTCGAAAGTGTTTGGGCCTACATTAGTATACTTTCTGAGGGCGTCTACCAACCGAGCCTGAAATAGGGCTGGATCTTCATCTTGGCCCTGGGTGATCTCTTTAACCTTATCATAGTTAACAGGTTTAATTATGCACCATTTCATCCCCTCAGTAAGGCAAAGAACCATGTGGTCCCTTCTAGTGATGCCAGGCTGGCCTGGCTGATAATCCCAATTGGGATCAATTAGAGGCACTGCTGTCAAGCCCACAGGGTACTGATGAGGCTGGGTGATGTGGACACTGGTTGAGGTCAGACAAAGAAAATGGGGCGTGGACTCTGGTAACTCCCTGAGGCCCACCTACTATCTCCTGAAGAGGGCAAAGGAGTTCTGGCTGCACTTCTGGTATGGAAGGGTAAAGAGGCTTATAGGGTGGGGGAGGGGCTGAAGACAGTGAAAGGGTACCTGGGCTTGGGTCTTCTGTGTGGGGCTTGTGTTTTTCTAGAGTTTCCATTATAGGGGGCTTTTATGTGGCCCGAATAGGTCTTCACCGAGAAGGTCCCCTTACATAGGACTTGCATAGCTCTGGGTTCTCTCTTAAGGCCACAAAGGTCTGAACATAAGAAACTTCCATTCATTTCCCCTGTATTTTGTAAAAAATTGTGTAACTGCAGGATAGTGTTATAGTTGAGGCTTCCATTTTCTGCCCAGGCCTCATCATTTATACTGGGGCCAGGCTGTGTTACAAAAGAAAAAGAGCTTTTTCCATTTTAAAGAATCTAGAAAATTGGTCCCAGGGACTCAAAATGCACCCAAGGTGAGTCCTTGGGGATGGAGGAGGTGTTTCCCATGGGTCCTTCGGGGAGAGAGTGCTCCTGTAACAGAAAGGGGCACTAGTGTTAGGAGGGCCCATGGGGGCTCCCTAACACAGGACTGGTTCTAGGTGTCCCTGTCCACCTAGTCCCACCAAATCTGGCCAATGTGGGGTATCGCCCCCCCCCCCCCCCGTGGAAACCTGCTGTGCTTGTCCCAGCACCCTGGGAGCTCACTGTGTCCCATCCCAGGTCCATGGAATCCAGGACGGTGACCTTCCTGAAGGCTTAGATGTGTGTGGGATATGCTCTTTCTTTTGTGGGCAATGCCCCAGATCTCATCACTTCCATCCCCCCTCCCCCTCCCACATGCACTCAGTCCAGCAGGTGCTGGGCTGCGCTTGGGGGAAGGAGGAAGCATCATGCCTGTACTGAGGGTGAGGGTGTGTGTGTGTGTGTCTGTGTCCGAGTGTGAGTCTGTGTCTGTGTCTGTTCATCCGTCCATCCTGGGTGACATGCACCAAGCACAGGGTCACCAGGGAGCAGCTAAGTGTATGGCTCTGGCGTCGCAGTCCTGCCCAGCTTCAAGATTGCAAGGCAGGGACAGGGCAGGCATAGACCCCAGACCCACAGAGGGGGTCTGTCAGATGCCAGGACCCTGCGCTGTGGCAGGCAGCGAATGATGGGCCCAGTCCCATCGAGTGTGGATGGACTGCCCCCCTACCAACACCAGAGGTGTGGTCCATGGAGCACTTGTGGTGGAAGGGAGGTTCCACAGGGACTGCAGCAGTAGTGGTGGCTTCAGCCACTGTGTGAGCTCTCTTACAGTCTAGTTAAAGATGTATTTATTTGTCAAACCCAGAGGGCAAATATCCTATAGCTTGCTTGGGTCCTTAGCTGCCTGTGAAAGTTGCTGGGAACTTTTCTTAACAAGCCCTGTGCGTATGTAACAATGAGAAATAAAAACCTAGCAGCAAGGTTTGGGAAGTTCTTGGTAAATTCCTCCTCCCCCAACCCCTTTCCAAAGAGTAAGACATGACAGTGAAGTGAGATAGAGGTGGGGAGAGGAGACAAGGATAGTCAGGCAAAAGTGGATCGATAACAAGCCTAGAAGTGTAGCTGCACGGAGGGGTCAGTGCTATGCATTTACCTGTGCGCCTAGAGAGCCTGGTGTGGAAATTGTGGGCAGACAGAACTACCGTTTCTTTAGTCCGTTCCACAACCCTCTCACCCTCACAGGAGAGAAATTTTCAGCGGCAAGCACCCTAGAGGCTTTTATGTGCTCTACTCCTATCCACATTTTTGTGACAGTAGGTCCGAGAGAGGTGACAGATGATAAGTAAGAGAGAGAGAAACAGTTAGTGCCTCTCAAGTGCAAGGGAGGTGAGAGGCCTTGGCTTACCAAATCTTCTGATCAGGCTGACTCACCAAAGATGTTGCCAGCAGCTGTAGCCGGTGTCCAGGTTCTTGTCTGTCCCAGAAAGAATTCAGAGATGAGACACAGAGGTTAAGCAAAGTGATGATTTATTAAGGGATGGATACTACACTCTCAAGCGGACAGCAGGCAGGCTCAGGTAAGCAGCTGCCCTGAGTTCCTTTGCTTAGTTGGTTACATAGGGTGTAAAAATTAATGGGTGGAATATTAATTGGGGAGGGAAGGGTTTGTCATTACTGTCATTTTTTGTCAGCTCCTGGATGATTATTCATTTGGGTATAAATCCGAATAGTGGGGGAAGGCCTCCTATGGACATCATGGTGGCGAGAATTAGCGTTGTGATAACGTGTGTTTTGTTTCAGGTGTGCAATAGTGAGACTACTGTTGTAGAGTTAGTTATGAACAGTATAAATATAGTGAGTGTAATTATGAAGTACATTAGTAGATACAGTACTGTAACAGCGGGGTTGTAGATCATAATTGCGGTTATTCATCCCATGTGGGTAATTGATGAGTATGCTATAATCTTAAGTAGTTGGGTTTGGTTGAGTCCTCCCCACCCCCTGATTGCAACGGATAGGATAGATATAGTTAGTATTATATTAGGGTTAATTGATGGTGCAATTTGATACAGTACTGAGAGGTGCTAGTTTTTGCCAAGTTAGCAGGATTAGTCCTGCTGCTAGTGGGATGCCTTGTGTGACTTCTGGCACTCAAAAGTGGAATGGGGCTAGTCCTAATTTTATAGTCAAGGCTGTAGTTATGATAATTGAGGCAATTTGGTCAAAGATTTTTGTAGTGGTTCATTGACCCGAGTATAGTAGGTTGATGATAATTGCTAGTATGAGTAGCATTGATGCTATGGCTTGAGTTAGGAAATATTTGGTAGATGCTTCTGTAGTCCGCGGGTTGAAATTTTTTATTAGAATTAGAATGGTGGCGAGCATATTTATTTCAAATCCAATTCAGATAAACAGTCAATGAGAGCTAATTATCACAATTTAAGTCCCTAGCATAATTGTAAATAGAATAATAATAAGAACAAGGGGGTTTATTAGTATGGGAAGGATATAAACCAACATTTTCGGGGTATGAGCCCAATAGCTTATTTAGCTGACCTTACTATAGAATATGGTGTAGCGTGGTAGCTTGAAGAACTTTGAATTCTTAAGGGTAGGTTCAATTCCTACAGTTCTAGAAATAAGAGGATTTAAACCTATTGTTTACTCTTTCAAAGTAACTCTTTTATCAGACATATTTCTTATGTTTGTTGGGGGATGCTTGCTGTCAGGATTGGTAGTGATACATGTCATATACACAAGGCCAGGCTTAGTGGTAAAAAGTTTTTTCATAGTAGGTGTATGAGTTGGTCCTATTGGAATCGAGGGTAGGGAGGGTAGGATGCTTGAATTCATAGGAAAGTTATAGTCAGCAGGAGTGTTTTGAGAACAAAGTTGGCCGTGTACAATTCTGGTATGTAGGGGTTGCGGAAAGCCCCAAAGAAGAGAATAGTAGTGAAGGCATTTATTATAATGATATTGGCATATTCAGCTATGAAGAACATGGCAAAGGGGCCTGCTGCGTACTCTACATTAAATCCTTATACTAATTCAGATTCCCCTTCAGTCAGGTCAAATGGGGCCTGGTTGGTCTCTGCTAAGGTGGAGATGAACCATATTATGGCTAGGGGCCAGGCTGGGATGATTATTCACATGTGTTCTTGTGTTGTGATGAGGGTCGATAGCATGAAGGATCCATTTATTAAGAGCACAGATAGCAGGATGATGGCTAGCGTAACTTTGTAGGAAATTGTTTGGGCCACAGCTCATAGAGCGCCAATTAATGCATATTTTGAGTTGGAGGCCCATCCGGATCATAAGATGGAATAAACAGCTAGGCTGGATATTGCTAATGTGAATAGTATACCTAGGTTTATGTTGATGAGGGGTTGAGGTATTGGTAGTGGGATTCACATTGTTAGGGCTAAAGTTAGGGCTAGGATGGTACAATAATAAACATTGAGATAGAGGAGGTAGTGGGTCATAGTGGTTCTTTAGTGAATAATTTAATTGCATTGGCAATGGGTTGTAGCAGACCATATGGCCCCACAACATTGGGCCCTTTTCAGAACTGTATATAGCCTAAGACTTTCCGTTTGACAAGTGTGAGAAATGCTACTGCTAGTAGGATGGGAACGATGAGTCTTAGAATATTTACTATGAACATTTTGTTAGGAAGAGGAATTGAATCTCTGGTTGTAAAAGCTTAAGTTTTATGCAATTACCAGTCTCTGCCACCCTAACAGACCCTGGTCTAGGGTTCGTGTTTTTATGGATTAATTAAGATTAATTCATTAATTAGTCCTAAAGCGCCCCTGTGGGGTAGGCCTCATTTCTCTTGTTCTTTCGTACCGGGAGAAATTAATAATAGACAGAAACCGACCTGGATTACTCCGGTCTGAACTCAGATCAAGTAGAACTTTAATTGTTGAACAAACAAAACTTTAATAGTGGCTGCACCATTGGGGTGTCCTGATCCAACATCGAGGTTGTAAACCCTATTGTCAATATGGACTCTTGAATAGGATTGCGCTATTATCCCTAGGGTAACATGTTCCATTGATCAAAAAAGTTTGGATCAGTAAACGATGCTTCATTTTGATCAGTGGATCTTAATTTTAATCACTCGGAGGTTTTTCTGTTCTCCGAGGTCACCCCAACCAAAATTGCTGGCCCTGCTAAAAGGCTATTATCCCTGGCGGTTAAATATAGTTTTTGCGGGTCAGTTAATTGAAGCTCCATAGGGTCCTCTTGTCTTATTAATTCATCCCCGCCTCTGCATGGGGAGGTCAATTTCACTGATTGGAAGCAAGAGACAGAACCCTCATGTGGCCATTCATCCAAGTCCCTGTTTAGAGAACAAATGATCATGCTACCTTTGCATGGTCAGGATACCGTGGCCGTTTAACAAGCATCACTGGGCAAGCAGTGCCTCTAATACTGGCAATGCTAGAGGTGATGTTTTTGGTAAACAGGCAGGGCTCGTGTTTGCCGAGTTCCTTTTGCTTCTTTTAAGCCTTCCTTAGTGCACACCTGTGTCGGGTTAACAGTAAGTTTAATAAATTGTTTATTATTAGATTAAATTTATTAAGTGTTAACTGTCAGTAGAGTGTTGCTGACATAAGCTTGTGCAAGGAGAAATTGTTTCTTGTTACTCATAATAACATTGTTGCTTTTATTATTTAATAGATTAGTCCAGTATCGGGTTAGGAGTTCTTTATTAACTATTGGTATTAAAACATATTTAGTGTTGAGCTTGAACACTTTCTTAATTGATGGCTGCTTTTAAGCCAACTATGGTAATTGTTGTTTTTACTCTCTAAGTAAGGCTGTATCCTTAGTCTAAAAAGCTGTACCCTTTTAGATTAACCTTTAAAAATACAATAAAATTAGTAATTCTTTAGGTATTTTTAAAGTTGAACTTACATTCTTCTCCTGGACAACCAGCTATCACCAGGCTCGTCACGCTTGTCACCTCTACTTGTAAATCTTCTCACTGTTTAGCCACATAGACGAATTAGCCCCCTAGGCTGTTCACAAGTAGCTCGTCTGGTTTTGGGGTAGTTAACTTAAGTTCTCTTTGCTAAAATTTTCTAGTTAAATCATTATGCAAAATGTACAAGGGTTAATCTTTGCTTCTTACTACTTTAGGTGTTCTTTCATCGTTCCCTTACGGTACTTTCTCTATAGCGCCATTAGTAAATTTCTATCTCCTATACTGTAGAGTTAACATAAATGATTTGTTTTACATTTTTGAAATATTTGAAATGCGTAGGTTTTGGGCTAGCTCTAGTTCAAGACGTTCATCTTTTATGAAATCTCCTAAGTGTAAACTAGGTGCTTTATTTAAGCTACGTTTTGTTCTTCCAAGCACACTTTCCAGTATACTTACCTTGTTACGACTTACCTCTTCTCACGTGTCTAGCACTTATTATTGTAATCTATAGGCCCATTATACTTGAAGAGGGTGACGGGCGGTGTGTGCGTGCTTCATGGCCTAGTTCAATTAAGCACTCTATTCTTAATTTACTACTAAACCCTCCTTTAGCCTTCAATTTCATAAGAGCCTTCGTTAGAGCTGCAGATTTTCTTGGGGGCAAGAAAATGTAGTCCATTTCTTCCCATCCCACTGGTTACACCTTGACCTAACATTTTTACGTTTAAATAGTTAAGCTTACTTTCATTCCCTTCGGGGGTTTGCTGGAGATGGCGGTATATAGACTGAATTAGCAAGGGTTGGTAAAGTTGATCGGGGTTTATTGATTATAGAACAGGCTCCTCTAGGAGGGTATGAAGCATTGCCAAGTTCTTTGAGTGTTAAGCAGTTGCTAGTAGTACTCTGGCAAGTGATTTTTTTCATCATAATCACCTGGATTTAAGGCTAAGCATAGTGGGGCATCTAATCCCAGTTTGGGTCTTAGCTGTCGTGTAATTAGATAGTACTAGGGTCACTTTCGTAGTTTATTTTTACTCTGGCTATAGCTTTCTACATCCTAGCCAGGGCTTAACTCTGTTTTTGTTGCTGTTGTTGTTGTTACTCATTAACATGCTTTACACTGTATCTCTATTAATTTGGGTTAATCATATGACCGCGGTGGCTTGCACGAAATTTACCAACCCTGAATAATATAACTTAGTCAAACTTCCGTTTATGACTTAATTTTTACCACTGCTGTATCCCGTGGGGGTGTGGTTAAGCAAGGCGTCGTTAGCTACAGCTTTGTGTGCTTGATGCTGGCTCCTTTTATCCATTGAGAGTTAGGGGCCATTCTCACTGGGATGCAGATACTTGCATGTGTAATTTCATTGGAAACTAATAGAAAGGTTGGGATCAAACCTATGTGTTTATGGAGCCATGAGTCCATCTCGGCATTTTCAGCTCCTTGCTTTAAATTTAAGCTACGTCAACAGGCTGTGTGTCAGCTTAAGTTGGTGTTAAGGTGAAACATGTGCTAATTAAAATGCTTGTTCAATTCTGTTTTAAAATTTTTGGCAGATCTAGGGAGATAGCTGTCTATATATTTTGAGTATATCTAAGTAGCACATTGGTACGATACGACTGTGTTGCCGCTTGAGTAAAATTAAATTTTATCCATAGGGCTTGTTTGGGTTCTATTAGCTTATGCACTATGTCTTGTTTTTGGGGTTTGGCAGGACCGTCTGGTGCATAGGAAATAGGACTTGTGGGGGATAAGGGGGGTTTGGTCTAAGCAAGCTAATTACTTGCTTAACGCGTACACATGTGTGAGTGTACATGTACACATGTGGGTGTATGTGTATGTATACACGTGTGGGTGTACGTGTGAGTTATGTCCTGCGACCACTGACCAAATAGCACCTTATGGTTTGTTGATGCGGGTAAATGATATTCATTAAAGTCCAGCTTCAATTGATTTGACTGCGTTGGGGCCTCAGATAGCCATAGCGGAGTCCTTGCAAGTTCCCCCTCTTAAAATTATAAAAATATCAAATGCATAACACCACAGTTATGTGTGAGCATGGGCTGATTGGTCATTAGTCCATTGACATGTCTTATTTAAGAGGAAAGTGTGGGCGGTTTTAGGTGAGATGGTCCTGAAGTAAGAACCAGATGCCTGGTAAAGTTCCAGTATAGAAACTCCCAGGATGGATGGGCCCAGAGCGAGAAGAGGGACACCTGCTGAGCGGGTTGATGGTTTCACGGGGCTTGGTGATTAAGCTTGTGATCTAAGGGTTATGATATGCTTGTTAACTGGAAATAATTTGACTTGATGTTCTATGCATGATCAAGGATAAGATGTACACGCCCAGCTTTGGGTGCTGGGGGTGGGGCATTGGCCTCTTCCTTGAGTCTTAGGGAGGGCATGATCCTCCTTTTATGGTTTACAAGACCAAAGTAATCAATATACTACGAAGACTCTTCATTTTAAAAGGCGGTTTTCGATGATTCCTGCTACTGGTATAAGAATCAGGATTAGGAAGAAGTATAAGATGGATGCTACTTGGCCAGTCGTAGTGAAGGGGGGTTCAATGGGCTGTCCTCCGATTCAAGTGAGGGTCAGTAGGTCGGCTGCTAGGATTCAAAACAGGCACTGGCTAATGGGGCGAAATATTATGCTTCATTGTTTTGATGTATGTAAGAATGGAATGAGCGCTAGGACTAGGATTGAGAGCACTAAGGCTAGGACGCCTCCTAGTTTATTAGGAATCGACTGTAGGATGGTGTATGCAAATAAGTATCATTCTGGTTTAATATGGGGTGGTGTGTTGAGGGGGTTAGCTGGGGTGTAGTTGTCAGGGTCTCCTAGTAGGTCTGGCAAGAATAGTACGAGAATGAGTAGGGCTATAATTAGTAGCAAAGCACCTAGAATGTCTTTGATTGTATAGTATGGGTGAAATGGAATTTGTCTATGTCTGAAGAGATTCCTGTGGGATTGTTAGAGCCTGTTTCATGTAAGAATATCAGGTGCACTCCCGCCAGGGCTGCGATGATGAAGGTAGGATGAAGTGGAAGGCAAAGAACCGTGTTAGGGTGGCTTTGTCTACAGAGAAGCCGCCTCAGATTCATTCGACTAATGTGGTTCCAATGTACGGATTGCTGAGAGTAGACTGGTAATAACTGTGGCCCCTCAGAATGATATTTGTCCTCATGGGAGGACGTAGCCCATGAAGGCTGTTGCCATCACTGTGAATAATAGGATAGCCCCAATATTTCAAGTTTCTAGAAAGGCATATGACCCATAGTAAAGTCCTCATCAGACATGAATATACAAGCAAATGAAAAATATAGAGGCCCCGTTGGCGTGCAGGTATCAGATGATTCAGCCGTAGTTTACGTCTCGACAAATGTGTGTGACCCATGAGAAGGCAGTTGTTGTGTCTGATGTATAACGTATTGCCAGGAATAATCCCATTAGAATTTGTACAATTGGGCAGATTCCTAATAAAGAGCCAAAGTTTCACCAAAATGAGGTATTAGATGGGGCTGGGAGGTCAATGAATGAGTTGTTAATAATCTTTAGTAGTGGGTGTGATTTTCGGATGTTGATCATTAGGGTTCTTGCAGTTGAATTACAACGATGATTTTTCATGTCATTAGTCATGGTTTGAGTCCATGCGGGAATGAATGACGACATACATTGTATTTATTTTGAGTATTATTTTTGTGATTGGCTTTGTTAGTTTTTCTTCAAAGCCCTCACCGATTTATGGGGGGCTTGGCCTGATTGTGAGTGGTGGGGCGGGTTGTGGTATTGCATTAAAATCTGGGGGGTCTTTTTTAGGCCTAATGGTGTTCTTAATTTATTTGGGTGGAATAATGGTATTTGGTTATATGACGGCTATGGCCACAGAGCAGTACCCTGAAGCGTGGGTGTCTAGTAAAACAGTATTGGGAGCCTTCGTTTTAGGTTTGGTAGTGGAAATGGTTATAGCTGTTTATGTATTGAAGGGGGAGGAAGTGGAGCTTATTTTTAAGTTTAATGGGCTGGGTGATTGGGTTATTTATGATATGGGGGATTCTGGATTGTTTAGTGAAGAGGCAGTGGGGATTGCTGCTTTATACAGCTACAGTACTTGGTTGGTGATTGTTACTGATTGATCTTTATTTATTGGTGTGGTTGTTATTATGGAGATTACCCTTGGTAATTAAATAGGATCGTAGCTAGGGCCAAAGTAACAAGGAATGAGAAGAAGTACAGTTTGATAAATCCCTTTTGGTTGGATACTAATGTGGAGGTTTTCGTTTGTATGAGTGAGATAGTTTTTGGCAGGGCGGTTTCTAACCAGATTAAGTCTAGGAATAGGGATGCTGATTTTTGGCTTACTGAGAGGCCTAGATAGGGGATAAGGCGATGCATGATAGTGGGGAAGAAGCCTAGGAAGTTGCAAAATTTGAATAATTTTGAAGGGTGGGTGAACTTGAGGTTTTGGGTGATAAGGTTAATTTCTATTGCTAGGGCGAAGCCTAGGATTGTTACTGCAAAGGGTGGTCAATTTTAGGTGATGAGGCATAGACATTTGGGGGACTGTTATAGGGGGAATGTTGTTGGAGATGATAAATCCAGCAAAAATGCTTCCGATTAGCAGGCGTTTAATGGAATTAATAAGGAGGGCATTATTCTCCTTGATTAAAATTTATGTAGTAAAGCACGGTTGCCCCAGGAGGGCATAGAAGATAATGCGAGTACTGTAGGCGGCTGTGAGGGATGTGGCGATGAGAGTAGTAAGTAGGGCTCAGGCGTTGGTATATGACATGTTGGCGGCTTCAATGATTAGGTCTTTAGAATAAAATCCTGTGAGAAATGGAATTCCGATCAGGGCCAGGCTGCGGATAATGAGGGCTGTTGAAGTAAAGGGTATGGCTTTGAAGAGGCCCCCTATTTTTCGAATGTCTTGTTCATCATTTAGGCTGTGGATGATGGAGCCCAAGCATATGAATGGTATGGCCTTGAAGAAGGCATGTGTACAGATATATAGGACAGCTAGGTAGGGCTGATTGATACCAGTCATTACTATTATTAGGCCTAACTGGCTTGAGGTGGAAAAGGCGACAATTTTTTTTATCATCATCGTGGGTAAGTGCGCAGATAGCCATAAATAGTGTGGTGGTTGCTCCTAGACATAATGTTACAGTTTGAACTGTTTTGTTGTTTTCTATTAGAGGGTAGAATCAGATAAGTAAGAATATCCCTGCTACAACTATTGTGCTTAAGTGCAGTAGGGTGGATACAGGGGTAGGACCTTCTAGCGCAGAGGGCAGTCAAGGGTGTAGGGCGAACTGGGCAAATTTTCCTGCTGCGGCTGGAAGGAGACATATTAGGGGCATGTTGGGGTGGCCTTGGGTGAGGGCAAAGATTTGTTGGAATTCTCACACGTTTAGATTAGTCAGGAATCAGGCCCTGGCTGCTACAAATCCAGTATCTCCAACATGGTTATATAAAATTGCTTGGAGGGATGCCGTGTTTGCGTCTGCTCGGCCGTGTCATCATCCAATCAGTAAGAAGGATATAATCCCTACGCCCTCTCAGCCGATGAAAAGTTGAAATAGGTTATTAGCGGTAATGAGGATGAGTATTGTGATGAGGAATAGAAGCAGGTACTTAAAGACTTTATTAACGTTGTGGTCGGAGTGTATGTATCATACTGAAAATTCTGTAACAGACCATTTCACAAATAATGCGAGTGGTACAAACATTATTGAGAAGTAGTCTATTTTGAAGCTGAGTGACAGCTTTAGAGTGTGGACTGTAATTCAGTGTCAGTTTGAGATAATTATTTCTTGTCCAGAGTGGATGAATATTGTAGTTGGGATTAGACTAATAGCAAAGCTAGATGCGATGGTGTTTTTTACATAGAGGGGTCACAGGTTACTTCTATAGATATTGGAGGTTGCTATCATAATTGGTAAGGTACTGAGTATGAATAATGTGAGCAATGTGAAGGCTGCGAATATATTTATTACTTTTATTTGGAGTTGCACCAAGTTTTTGGCTCCTAAAATGAACGGATTACTTTTATCCTTTAGAAGTTTGAAAAAGCCGTATTGTTAAATATGGGGGCATGAATTAGCAGTTCTTGCATACTTTTTCGGTATATAAAGAGTTCTGATCTCTTATTGCTAGATTCACAATCTAGTGTTTTTCTTAAACTATGTTTACAGTACATGAAGCCCATGATGATTTTAGGGTTGAGAGATAATATAAGCAGGGGTAGCATGTGTAGGGCTTTGAGAGAATTTTCTCGTGTAAAGGCTGGTTGATACTGTTGATGTGGTAAGTATATTTACCTCTCTGTGTCACAATAAGCATATATAGGGAATACAAGGCTGTCATTATCATGTTAGCCCCTATTAGAATAATTGTGATGTTGGACCATGAGAATGAAGATATGATTACAAATAACTCTCCGATTAGGTTGATTGTGGGTGGTAGGGCTAGGTTAGTGAGGCTTGCTAGCAATCATCACATTGCTATTAGTGGGAGGAGTGTTTGTAGGCCCCAGGCTAGGATTATCGTCTGACTGTGGGTACCTTCATAGTTTGTGTTGGCTAAGCAGAAAAGTATAGAAGATGTAAGTCCATGGGTGACTGTGAGGGTCGTGGCCCCCATATAGCTTCAGGGTGTTTGGATTAAGAAAGCCACAATAACTAGAGCTATGTGGCTGACTGAGGAGTATGCAATTAGTGATTTAAGGTCGGTTTGACATAAACAAATGGTGCTAGTCATAATTATGCCTCAGAGAGACAGTATTAAGAAGGGATACGTTATATGCTCTGTAAGGGGATTTAGAATAGTTATAATTCATAGTATGCCGTAGCCCCCTAGTTTAAGTAGAACAGCAGAGCCAAAACTATTGACCCTGCAATTGGGGCTTCTACATGGGCTTTTGATAGTCAGAAATGAAGGCAATAGAGGGGTATTTTTACCATAAAGGCCATTATGCATGCCAATCATAGTAGTGCATTGGATTAAGAGTCAGCTATTGGTTGATTTCAGTACTGCATGATCATAAAGTTTAAGGAACCTGTTGTGTTTTGGATATAGATGAGTGCAACCAAGAGTGGTAAGGACCCCATCAGCGTATAGAAGAGAAAGTAGGAGCCAGCATTGAGACGTTCTGTTTGGTTTCCCCATCGAGTGATAATAATTAGGGTGGGGACTAGAGTCGCTTCAAATAGTATGTAGAATATAATTAGTTCTAATGCGGTAAATGTCATAATTAGAAAGGCTTGGAGTAGAATTAGCATAGTAATATATGGACTCTTTGGACAGGTGGGATTGGCTGGTGATAAGTCACGTTGTCAGGACTAGCAGGGCTGCTGACAAGGAATCTGAGAAAAATGTGAGTGAAAATTTCGTACTATTGTCTTATATTGATTATGCAAGGAGAGGCCAATGAGGCTAATCAGCAAGCTATGGGCTGTAGTGTTAATTCAGTTTATGCTATTCTTTGATAGCCAGGTCAGGGGGATCAGTATGACAGTGGGCAAAATGACTTTTAGCTTTGTAGTAGATTAAGGTTCTGTATGTAATCTGTGCCATATGTGTTTGAAATCATTACTAACAAAGCCAGGCCTAGTGCGGCTTCACATGCTGCGAATACTAGAAGAATAATAGGCATCATGCTGGCTAGTGTAAGGTGTGTATTTAGAATTATTAGCGTTGCTATTACAAATAGTGAAAGCATTATGCCTTCCAGACATAGTAGGGAGGACATCAGATGTGATCGATATATCAGGAGGCCGATGAGGGATATTATAAATGCCAGAATAATATTTATATATACTAGAGACATTTGATAATTATGAATTTAATCATAATCTAATGAGTCAGTCATTAATTTTATTTAAGCTAATTACTATATTCAGTTCATTCTAGTCCTTTTTGGGTTCATTCATAGGCAAGGCTAACTGCTTAGCAGCGAAATGATGAGCATGGTGTATAGGTAGTTTATTTGGGAGGCCCATGGTAGGGTGAATAGGAGCACAATCTCTAGGTCAAAGAGAAGAAAGGTAATGGCAATTATGAAAAATTTCATAGAGAAAGGCAGGCACGCTGATCCCATAGGGTCAAATCTGCATTCATAGGGGCTTGTTTTTTCTATGTAGACATTTAACTGGGGGAGCCAGAATGCAATTAGCACTAGGAGTGATGCTAGGACAGTGTTTGTAAGCAGGGCTAGTATGAGATTAATTATCCTTTTTCGGGTTATACCGAAGCTAACTGATTGGAAGTCCCTTGTACTATTTAATACTAAAAGGATAGGACCCTCATCAATAGATAGAGGCATAAAGGAATAGCCACATGACATCTACAAAATGTCAGTACCAAGCAGCAGCTTCAAATCCAAAGTGGTGGCTGGACATAAAGTGGAATTTTAGTTGTCGCAGAAAGCATACGGCTAAGAAAGTGGAGCCAGTGATGACACGAAGGCCATGGAATCCAGTGGCTACAAAAAAAAGTGGACCCGTAGATGCTGTCTGAAATTGTAAAGGGTGCTTCGTAGTACTCTGAGGCTTGAAGTAGTGTGAAGTACCGTCCTAGGGCAATTGTGATAAATAGCGCTTGGAGTATGTGCGTGCGGTTGCCTTCTATTAAGCTGTGATGTGCTCGGGGGGATTGATACCCCAGAGGCCAATAAGACGGAAGTGTTAAGAAGTGGGGCTTCCAGTGGGTTTAGGGGGTGGATGCCTGATGGGGGCCAACACCCACCTAGCTCTGGAGTAGGGGCAAGACTTGAGTGGTAAAAAGCTCAGAAGAACCCAGTAAAAAATAAAACTTCTGAAATAATGAAGAGCACCATTCTGTACCACAGCCCCTTTTGGACTGCTGGGGCGTGATGTCCTTGAGATGTGCTTTCTCGTACAATATCTCGTCATCACTGGTATATTGTTAACACATTTGTTACTAATCCTAGTGACAGTAGAAGAGTTGAATTAAAGTGAAATCATATGGTCAGGCCAGATGTCATAAGGAGGGTGGACAGGGCACCCGTAAGAGGTCAGGGGCTGGGGTTTACTATGTGGTATGCATGAGTCTGGTGGGTCATTAGGTGTTATCATGTAGGTATAGGCTTACTAGTAGAGTAAACACATAAGCTTGGATAAGAGCAACGGCGAATTCAAGGATTGTTAATAGGACTAAAGCAATAAATGTGATGAGGGCCATGGGTGCGCTAATACTTATTAGTGCAAGTGTGGCTCCCCCAATTAAATGTATTAGTAAGTGGCCTGCTGTAATATTAGCTGTCAGTCATACAGCCAGAGCCACTGGCTGAATAAACAGACTGATGGTCTCGATGATTACTGATATAGGAATTAGTGGTGCTGGTGTTCCTTGGGGAAGAAAGTGTGCTAGTGAGGCATTTGTTTTATTGTGAAAGCCGGTGACCACAGTTCCAGCCCACAAAGGAATTGCCATTCCCAGGTTTATTGACAGCTGTGTGGTAGGGGTAAATGAGTGTGGAAGAAGTCCTAAAAGGTTTGTAACCCCAATGAATATAATTAAGGATATAAGTATTAGGGTTCAGGTTTGTCCCTTGTAGTTGTGGATGGCTATTTGCTTTGATGTTAGTCGGACTAGTCACTGTTGGATAGAAATGAGCCAGTTGTTAATCAGTCGGGCAGGGGCTGGGAATAGCATCCTTGGGAACATAATAATGATGATGACAATAGGGAGTCCTATTAGTGTTGGGGTAAGGAAAGAGGCAAATAAATTTTCGTTCATTTTGTTTCTCAGGGGTACTCTGTTTACGGACCTTGCTGGATTTTAGCTCAGGGCTTGATGGGTAGGTGTACTTGGAGAATTTCAACTGGAATACGATGAAGAGGGTCAAAAATATTGATAAAATAGTAATAAATCATGTTGATGTGTCTAGCTGGGGCATGTCATTAAGGAGAGGTCTTGGCTCTCACTCTTTAACCTAAAAGGTGAACGCTATTTAGCTTCTTAATGAACTTATAGCATAGACATAGATCACTCCTCAAAGTATTTCAGTGGCACCATTTCAAGGACAATCGGCATGAAGCTGTGGTTTGACTCACAAATCTCTGAGCATTGCCCATAGAAAAGTCCAGGTCGTGTCGACATTAGTGTAGTTTGATTTAAGCGCCCAGGAACTGGATCTGTTTTTAGCCCTAAGGAAGGGACCGCCCATGGGTGCAGGATGTCTTCAGATGAAACTAGCACTCGGATTGTTACTTCTATTGGCAGGATTACTTGGTTATCCACTTCTAATAATCGCAGTTCGCCCAGTTTTAGATCTGACGTGGGGATTATGTAGGAGTCGAAGTTTAAATCCTCATAGGCTGTATACTCGTAGCTTCAGTATCACTGATGGCCCATTGTCTTAATGGTCAGGGATCGTATTCCCTGATTTTCATCCTAACTCCACCCTCCCGAATGGAGGAGGGATTTTGTCCTTATTTAGTCTGGATCAGAAGTGTCATGGCATGTTGGTGCATGATGGGTACTTCTAATCTGCAAGGCTAATTTGATTGTAATAAGGGCATAATGAGCAAAAGGTTACATTCTGACACTGGAAATTCCTGCTCCCCCCCCCGCCTTTCTTTGTAAGTCTACAGGCCACTCATCACCCCAAAAGTTGTAACCACATCGACCCAGAGGTTCCTGCTTTTCTTTCTCTGCCCTGGTGCTTACATGATGTGTGATTTTCTGTATTTGGCCTGTGCTCTTCCTTTCTGCCCAATTCCTGCCATTTGGTCTGTGTCCCCCTTTCTCTGCTCATATCTAGCTATCTGCCTGCTCTAATGGTTTGTTGATTTAATTAATATAGACATCTTTAGAGTCATCAATATTAAGTATAATACCTTTACTGTACTTAGGTTTGATGACAGTCAAATAAGATCTTGTTGTATCTGTTTCAGATTTGTCAAAAAAATAGTAATTTGATGTGATAAAAGTCTTATAAGTAAATTAAACGCAAATGAGATAAAAGCTTTTGGGTAAACAGTTTAAAAATAATTACATTTTAGGAATGTGTTTTTGAAGTAATCTCTGCAAGTATTTGGTATCTTAAAATTCTAGACTTGTGCTAAATTAAATGATAGGGGTTTATTAAATAACTAGGTCATTCCCAAATAAAGTAAAATATTAGAACATTAATTACCAAACATTGGCTTCCCTTTACAGAGAAGATAAAGGTATTTGGGACTATTGATAAATATGTTTGGTGCCACACTAAGATTTTCTATAAGAAAACATGGGTTTAGAAATTATTATTGGTATTTATGCTTGTCAATCTACGGAACACTAATATAGAAGACAGTTCATAATTGCTTATTTCCTAGTTTTCACAGGAAATTAAGGATTTTAAGAGTTAAGTATTCTTATGTAAGTATGTAATTAAGCTACAAATAATGAAGAAATATTTTGGTATACAGTAGAAAAATGAGTGTATGTTTTCAGTAAAAGAAGATATAAAAGATAGGACTGCATTTTGCTACTTAGAGTTGGTAGTTTCTAGTTGGGCGAACTAAGGGATGAAATAATATGGATGCAGAAAGTGACAGGTTAGGAAAAGGAATCCTGAGAAAAGAGTGTGTGTATTGTCAGGAGTGACTAAATGGATTTTTGTTAAAAGTCAGCTGGTAGAAGGCTGGGTTTTGATGCTCTCTGTTAAGAAAACAAAGTTTCTTAGTGCTACTTTTGATAACAGATTGTGTGAGTGTCTGTGCTTGTATCTGTTTTTGAAACCACTGTCACTTTGGTTGAGTAAATAAGTATTGTTTCACTGTGACCTATGATTTTATCTTACCAAGTGTTTCAAAACTTTTTAACAACTTTCCAAATACCAAATTTTGATTAAAGTTCCTTTGACCTCCTGCTAACTTTGAGAAGCTTCAGAGGGCCCCTGAAACATCCCAGTGAGAGATATTAAACTAATTAGACATAGTTGGTATGTTAAATTACTTTAAAAATTATCAAGTGATTGGGGATAAAGCTTAGTTTATATTGTAAAGGTAAAAGTCACTAATAAAGTTAATTGAAAATTCATATAAAACATTTTCATTTCAAAAAGGCACAGGAAGAGAAATGCAAGTTCCCCCTAGAAGGGCTTTTGTTTTTGTAAGGTCAGAATTCTGAAAAGATGTTTTTATCAGGCTGCCTTTTTTTTTTTAAAAAAAAACTTTATTGCATATGCAATAAAAGAGCCTCAGCTTAGGTATTTTCAGGGAGAGCTTTTCTTTAATTCCCAATTAAGTACTTGTAAGTTTTGTATATACATAAACCTGGCTGGGTTATTAGTGAGAGGCTGGCAACCTGTCATTCCTTCTTTTGTTTTGAAAGCTTTTATCTCCATTCTTAGGTTAGCTTGTCAGAATAAAATCGCTAGTGGGTTTCCCCACTGCATGAGACAGCTGCATGGCATGAGGTCTTTGCCTCCACCACTCTTGCAAGTTTCTCAGTCACCTGAGAAAGCCATTGCTGGCCAGGAGGAGGGCCCCATCTTTGGAGTCAAATGGCTTCTCATAAGATTTCAGTTTTGACAGACTCTATTAATGTAGCCAATTCAAGAAAAAATGACAGACCAGTTTCCCCCCTAATTACCCAGTCCAACCCTACTCAGTGTTAACTGAACAAAGTCTTCCCAGTCTTTCAACTGAGGATAAAAGCACTCAGTGTCTAAAGTGAGTAAAATCTTCCCAGGGCCTTTCACTGAGGATAACCTGGTACCTCTTCTTGAAACTAAAAGTTTCGAGGATAACCTACTACTCCAGAGAGGAGTTTAATACCATCAAATAAAACTTAGGATCATCAACCAATAACGGGTGATCCTAGAACCAGGAGACACCCAAATTCTCAGAGTCTGGACTCTGAGGAGTCAGATGAGCCCAAGAGGCCTCTGCTGGTACCAAGGCTCCGGGTCCTCATGGAGTCCAGGTGAAGGAAAGAAGTCTGCTCTGGGTCCCCTGTGGTCACCAATACTGTCGACTGAAATAATGCATAACCTGAAAGTTGAGAGTTATGTTTTATTCAGTGGACAATTCTGAGGACTTGAACCCCTTTGAGCCCAGGCTCTCAAGGAATGCTCCAGAAGAGGGAGGGGAGGAGCCAGGATATATAGGAGTTTTACAACAAAGACCAGGTAGTTAAAACATTAAAAACAAAACCAGACATCTCAAGTTAAAGAATTTAGCGCTTTTCTGGGTATGGGAAGGAGCAAATGTCTGGGCTTATTGAAATCATCCCTTTGACAAGCACTTAGCTGTGAAGGGCCAGTATCCTGTCCTTTCTTATTCTGAGTCCCCTCAGAGTGCACTATTGTGGGTGCTGCAGAGGCTGGGCTGCTGCCTTGTCTGCACCCTGAACTCACTGTGGGGGGTGGCGGCAGCAGCTGATGAGTGATGGCTTCAGCAATCTTTGTACAAAAAATACTACAAGCCGTATCAGTAAACATAGTGGCTATCAGGAATAGGGAGTGCTTCTGTGAGGGGAAAAAAAGCAGGAGAATTTTCCGCAAGAAAGCACAGGAACAGATACGGGTAAAATTTATAGTTGAGGTTCTTGTCTGTGGCAGCTAGGTATACTCATTACTGTAACAGAGATAAAGTTAATCTTTTATTCCAAGGAGCCTTTTTTTTTTCTTTCTCTTTCCCTTGGAAAAGTTTGCAAAGGCTCTTTTGCCAAAGGCTTTTTTGCCAAAGGCTATTCTCTGGTCCTTTTCAAAATGGCTGAACTCTTGTCTTCCTGTCTGACTATGGACAATGGTAGAAACCAAGGAATCCACTTTATTTTACATGAAGTTCAGACACTGGCATTTCCATGTGCCCTACAACCTTGCTGCTGCCGAGTAAATTGAAAGGCTCCAGTGTTTGGCACTAACTGTGGGGACCAGTGGTGGAAAGGCAGTTTGGTACTGCAAGTCAGAACGAAAACCACAGGCAGTGGTTGTATTTTCTCACAATGCTGTTACTGGTTGCGTTTGGTGTATGGGTCATGACCTCCCTGTACTGTGCTGCTTAAAGATCTCAAATCTCCTCCCTAGCCTGAGGGCTGGGGATCAGCTCCCTCCCAGACTGTGTGACAGTGGTGGCCTCACTGCAAAATGAGTCTTGATGGCTGTGTCTGCACACTTGCTTGCTCACTGCCCCAGTTAGTGATTGTTTTAATCCTTAGGTCAGAATGGGTCCACTTGCTAGTTCCTTAAAGGGAAATATCTGCCCTTGTGGCAGTTGTTAACCTGAGGGGTAGTGAAGATGTGCCCCAGCTGCTGGTTTCCCTGGTAACTGATGAGCCAACTGGATGTCAATTACCCTTATAAATATACAGTCCAAGTAGTGAAGATTGCTGTCATGTCCTGCCCTCTGCTGTCCATGGGGTGTCGCTCCAGGACCTTTTGCTTATGATCCCCTGTCCAATAAGCCATTGATATCTCTGCCGCTGTCTTTGGGCTCTTTCCTTGGTTCCCAGGCTGAGTAACTAGAAGGCTTGCAAGGCTGTGGGGTGCAGCCCAACACGAGCCTTCCCATGTTTAAAGAGACATGAATTAGATTCAACCCTGTGAAGTGGCAAAGTTTTCAAGGCACATGTGGGATGGGAGACAGCACTGTGGCTGTCTTAGAAGATAAAATCTGTCACAGAGTCTCTCTCCATTTCTCTTCCTCTGCAGTGATTTCTGTCACACTCACATTTTAGGATGTTTCTGCTCTGAGAAGACAAGCTTATCAGTCTGTTTTTATCTTCCAGAAAGTATTCAAAATCAGTTTTGATGATGTTCTCATTTCAAGGGATTTGGGTACAAGATGTGTTCACATTGCTGAATTTAATATACAAAATACTTCCACTATAGCTGTGACAATGTTACAGATCTAAATCTCCCATCCTCATTTTTAAAATACTAGCTGAAGGAAATAGAGTTTTCTTTTCTAAAACCTTTCATATACTCTTAAAACAGTTAAAAACATAGGTGCCACCTTCCTCACCTCAAAAGAAAATTAGCATCAAATTCTTTCTGACCACTACAGTGCAGATAGGGCTGGAAGACTGAGCTTTATCTCTCTGGCTACTCTCACATGCCTTCTTTCCTGGACTTGTAATGAAGCCCAGCAGGTACAGACCCCTAGGAATAGATCTACGGTCAAACAAATTCAAGTTTCTTAAGTTTGGTAGTGAGGGAGAGCACTCACCATGAAGAGCCATGAGGAGGCTCAGTAGGAAGGAGTGGGAAGGAGGTTTGTAGAGGGTTTGAGCTTGGACTACATGATTCTCAGAAGGGGAGAGGGCGTCAGCTCTGGACTATAATATTTGCACTCTTGCAAGCTAGTGTTTGTACCTGAGGTTCTAGGAACACAGCACAGCTGGGGTAGTCCTTGTCGCTTTCTTACAGATCACTCTGAAACAAGAGTTATGTTACTGACCACATTTCTTTAGAAAGATTGTTCTAGGTCTGTTAGGAACATCATGTCATGTTTACCAATGCAACAGGACTAAACAGGATTCTGTTCCTGTTTCCTTGGAAAATGAAATGCCAGGATAAAAGTGGAATAAACTATATGAAAACCCAGTAGAGGAAGCTTTGCATTTGGGTTGTACAGTTGCTGCTCTGTTGTATGAAAGTGACCACATGGCTCAGATCCTTCAAGAAGAGGATGATCAGATATATCAGACATTAGTCTATGATGTGAGAAAACAGTGCTTCTCACCACTATATCCTTGGTATTAATAAAAGCAGTTTTTGAAGGTCAACTGCCCAACTTGGGTAAGAAAATAGAATTGTTGGGACTGTGGTAAGGATCTGGGATGTAAAGTCAATCATGGGGGATGGACAAAGGCTGCTATTAGAGTTAAACTGGAGTATTGTTGAGATTTTTCTGTGACCCTCATCTTCTGAAAGCCAGCAGTGGGATGATGAGACAGTAAAGGATAGTAGAAGAAAGTGAATCACTTTCTGTGCAGGGATGGAGTGTAGAAGCAGCAGGCTGAGCATTTTTCTTGTGTCTGATACCACTATCTGCAGTCACCTCCCAAAGAGCATCCTGTCCGTGTCTATGGTTAAGTATTCATACTGCACATCTTTCCAAAGAGAGTAGTTGTGGTCCAGGAACAAAAGTGAATTGATAATTACCCCAGGGAAGTGAGATAATGGACCAAGAGAATAATCAGTTTTATTTTTTTATTTTTGTTTTTAATAAAGCATACGGCTGGTGACTTGTTTGTAGTTTAAGACTGGTTAGTAGCAGTAATGAGATGGCTCCAATTCTGTCATTCTTCTGAACAAAGCCCCCTTCCTGCTCCTGCCTCTGCACAAGACCAAGGCTTCAGCAGACTTGGGTCATCCTCAAAGCTGCAATCCTGATTGCTACCTAGATCTTGATAGGGCTTCTCACCAATCTTCTCTGCCCCAACCAAGACTCCGCACAGGCAGGATGTCTACTGGGAACTTTGACCAGCTGTAAGTGCCCAGCACATTATGCAAAAACCCGTCTCCGGACATTGAGTTTGGGGTTTAAGTCCAGAGGAATCTCCTTGAGCTTGGCCTGCACATAGAACTATTCCCAAATGATAGCCAGGAGCATGCTGCACATGGCTGAATTGGCTACCAGGTAAGGGGTGAGAGTGAATGGGAAGTGTAGATACCAAAATCTGATATGTACATGAAGTGGACAGTTGTAAATGGAATCCATAACTGACTCCCCTCACAGGATGAAGCAGGAAACCAGGGCAGGGGTTAGCTTGTTAATGGAGAGTCAGCCTGCAAGGTTAGAAAACCCTCTTTCCCCAGTCTTTGAGCTTAAGCAATGCCTTCAAGTGTATCTGTATACATATGATACATCAAAGGTTTTATGAAATGTTTTTCTCATCTGGAGAAGGATAAATAAAAAATTTAATAAAAACTGAACACTCTGCCTAGTATGAAGAAATGAGTGTTACTTATTAGGATTGTACATTGATTGTATTTTGGTTCATGACTTACACCATGAGTTAGAAAGTTTTTGTGGATCACTAATTCCTGGCTGGAAGAATGTTTTGACTTCTAAGTGATAAACTATACTTCTAACTAAGAATATAAAGTTGAGTCAGTAGAAATTAGACGTGTAGTCCACTCACACACACAGACCCTGCTGACTGGCTCTTGGGTAAATGAAGCAAAGGATAAAACTGCTACCTGTAATAGTAACAGCCTTCTGGATGATGGACCACTAAGGAGCCAGGAGAAGGGGCCATATAACCAATGAAACATCTGAGCTCAGGTACCAGACCTTAACTGCTGTCATCAGCTTTATATTAATCTTGCTCTAATATTGCATGGAATACAACCTTGTTCCTTCAGTTCTATCTAGAAAAGAAATATGGTCATAAGTGAACTCTTCATAGCCTTCAGGAGGACAACGAAGAGGTCACCTGATTTCAGTCATAGCCATCCTGAGGGGAAAGAATGCTCCATATATGAAACGATTTTGCTAAGAGGCCGTGTTTTGGAGATTGAGGAAATGAGTAGTTACACCACTCTTACTGTTCCCATAGCCAAGAAACAGGCTTTCCTTGAGTCCATGGATGGCACTAGAAAGAATTTGGTCTGCTGGTGCAGAAACCACTGTATCACACCTGTGTGCTTCTGTATATGTGTTGCTGGCTGGACAGGATGAAAGTAGAGCAGTGATCTGATCCTAGCATCTGCACGAGCAAGCCAATATAAAAAGCTCTTAAAGGGTTGTAAGTTTGTCTGGTTTTTTTATACCTGGAAATTGGTACATTACATTCGTGATGACATTGCAGTGATTTACTCTGTCTTATTCTGTAAACTGAAGGTCTGCTAAAAAAAACCCAAAAAGTTACGGGTAACCCATTCAAAAAAACCATGTAGTAGTGGGTGTGAATGCTGAGAATCCAGATGAAATGTGGCAAGTTTCTTATAAAACTCAAATTATGTGAACTTATTAGTAAAAGTTAAAGCAATTTAAATCTTTTTGTTATATCAATAAATATATTCTCTATGGCCAAGATGACGAAGTATAAGAGATCCTGCGCTTACTTCTTTCATGAGCACACCAGAATTGCAACTATTTGCAGAAAAACCATTGATGAAAAAGACTTGAACCCACTAGCAAAGATCTTCTACAACTGAAGACAGAAGGAAACACAGTGAGACAGGTAGGAAGGGTGGATTCAGATATACTCAATTTCCCTACCCAAAGGTGGGCGACCCACAAATTGGAGACTAATATTGCAGACGTTCTCCCACAGGAGTCAGTTCTGAGCCCACTCAGGTTACCCAGCCTGGGGGTCCTGCATGGCTAACTGGAGCCCCCAGAGCATTTGGCTTTGGAGGACAAAGGGGCTTAATTTCAGGAGTACCAAAGGACTGGGGGAAGTAGAGTTCACTCTTTAAAGGGCACATAAAATCACATGCAGCAGGACCCAGGGAAAAAGCAGTAATTTGATGGGAGCCTGGTAAGACCTACCTGCTGGTCTTGGAGAGTCTTACAGAGAGGTTGGGTGTGGAGGTGACTGCAGTTAACCCTAGGGACATAGACAGTGGTGGCAGCCATACTTGGGAGCTCCTTTTACTATGTGGGCATTGCTGCAAGCAGGTGTCATTCTGGGATCCTCCCTCTAGCTTATTAGCACCAAGACCTGGGTCCGCCCAACAGCCTATAGAGGCCAGTGCTGGGACACTTCAGACCAAGCAACTGGGTGGGGACATAGCCCCAGCTATCAGCAGACAGGCTGCTTAAGGACTTGCTGACCCTCCAGCCACCTTTAGACACACTTCTAGACTAGCCTCACCCACCAGGGGCAGATATTAGACTCAAGAAAACCATAATCACAAAGCCTGGGGACCCAGGCTGCATCCAGCAGGCCAGAACCTCCTTTAGGACAAGCTGGACCCTGACCTTGCCCACTAACAGGCCAACACCTGGTTTGGGATACCATGGACCCAGTACCCAACTGTGTCAGGAAATGCCCTGCCTCCCCCCACAGCAACCTGACACCAGCTCTGGGGTCTCTGGGCCCTGCTGAAAACTTCCTTACCTGGGAAACAGTCACCCAAGTCCAGGAAGCACAGAGTCCCATAAAGATTAACCCAAAGAGGAACACACCATGCCACATCATAATTAAAATGACAAAAATTAAAGGTAAGGAGAATATTAAAAGCACCAAGGGGAAAGTAACAAGAAAACTCCCATAAGGTTATCAGCTGATTTTATAGCAGAAATTCTGCAGACTAGAAGGGAGTGGCAAGACATATATAAAGTGATGAACGATAAAAACCTACAACCAGGAACACTCTACCCAATAACACTTTCATTCAGATCTGCTGGAGAGATCAGAAAGCTTTATAGACAAGCAAAAACTAAGAGTTAAGCACCACCAAACCAGCTTTACAACAAATGATTAAGGAACCACTCTAGGCAAAAGAGGAAGCGCCACAAGAAAATTATGAAATGGGAAAGCTCACCAGTAAAGGTACCAGTAAATATAGAGTAAAGGTAGGAAAGCACTCACACATAAGCTAGGAGGAAGGTTCAACAACAAAAGTAGTAAAATCATCTATATCCACAATAAGCAGTTAAGGGATACATAAAAAATTAGATATAAAATGTATCAAAAATAGTAAACCTGAGGGGAGAAGAATATGGATGCAGGGTTTTAAAAATGCATTTGAAATTAAGAGACCAGCAACTTAAAACAATCATGTGTCTATGTAGACTGCTGTATAAAAACCTCATGGTAACCAGAAACCAAAAAATCTGTGACAGACAAAAGAAAAGGGAGCCCGGAAGGGTGGGAGGGCGGGCGTAGCTCAACTGGTAGAGTGCATGCTCCAGCATGCAGGAGGTCCTGGGTTCCATCCCCAGTGCCTCCTCTAGAAGTAAACTAGAGACAGAGGGTTGGGTAACAAAAGAAAAGGGAGCCCGGTAGGGTGGGAGGGCGGGCGTAGCTCAACTGGTAGAGTGCATGCTCCAGCATGCAGGAGGTCCTGGGTTCCATCCCCAGTGCCTCCTCTAGAAGTAAACTAGAGACAGAGGGTTGGGTAACAAAAGAAAAGGGAGCCCGGAAGGGTGGGAGGGCGGGCGTAGCTCAACTGGTAGAGTGCATGCTCCAGCATGCAGGAGGTCCTGGGTTCCATCCCCAGTGCCGCCTCTAGAAATAAAATAAACCTAATTACCTCCCTCTCCAGCCCTCCACCCCTAAAAGAAAAGGGAATCTAAATGTAACAAAGATGGTCATCAAGTCACAAGAGAACAAAAGGGAAAAAACTACAATAACCCCCAAAACAATTAACAAAATGGCAGTAAGACCATACATGTCTATAATTACCTTAGATGTAAATGGACTAAATACTCCAAGACACAGAGTGGCTGAATGGATACAAAAACAAAACCCATACATATATGGTGCCTACAAGAGAGTCCCTTCGGATCTAAAGACACAGACAGACTGAAAGTGAGAGGATGAAAAAAATACTCCATGGAAATGGAAAGAAAGCTGGAGCAACAATACTTATTAGATAGAGTAGACTTTTATCACAAAAGACAAGAAAGGTCATTATATAATGATCAATAAGAAAATTTAACAAATGTAAATGTGACCCAATATAGGAGCATCTAAATATATAAAGGGCAATATTAATGTACATAAAAGGAGAAACTGACAGTAACAATAGTAGTAGGGGACATTAACACCTCACTTACATCAGTGGACAGATCAGACAGAAAAGAAGTAAGTAAAGACTGGCCTTAAATGACACATTAGACCAGATGGAGAGAGAAGGCATTCCATCCAAAGGGAGAATACACATTCTTTTCAAGGGCACTCAACAGGATAGATTACATTCTGTACCACAAAACAAGCCTGTGTTAACTTAAGAAAATTGAAATCACACCAAGCATCTTTTCTGACCACAATGCTGAGACTAGAAATCAACTAGAAAAATCTGCAAAACCCACAAATATGTAGAGGCTAAACAACCAATGGATCATGAAGAAATCACGTAGGAAATAAAAAATATCTACAGGCAAATGAAAGTGAAAACACAATGATCCAAAACCTATGCAATGCAGAAAAAACAGTTCTAAGGGCAAGTTTATAGCGATACAAGTTTACCTCAGGAAAGAAGAGAAATCTCACGTAAACAACCTAATCTTACACCTAAAGGAACTAGGGAAAGAACAAACAAAACCCGAAGTTAGTAGAAAAGAAATCCTAAAGATCAGAGCAGAAATAAATGAAATAGACTAAAACAACAATAGAAAAGATCAAAGACTAAAAGCTGGTTCTTTGAAAAGATAAAATTGATAAACCTTTAGCCAAACTCATCAAGAAAAAAAGGGAGAGGGCCCAGATACATGAAATCATAACTGAAAAAGAAGTTACAACTGACACCACAGAAATACAAAGGATCATAAAGACTTCTAAGAACAACTACATGCCAATAAAATGGACAACCTGGAAGAAATGCACAAATTCTTAGAGAGGTACAAGCTCCCCAAGACTGAACCAGATAAAGTAGAAAATATGAACAGGCCAACTACCAGTAATGAAATTGAATCAGTAATTTAAACACTCCCAACAAACAGTCCAGGACCAGATGGCTTCAGGTAAATTCTACCAGACATTTAGAGAAGAGTTAACACTTATTCTTCTGAAACTATTCCAAAAATTGCAGAGGAAGGAACACTTCCAAGCCCATTTTACAAGGCCACCATCACCCTGATACCAAAACCAGACAAAGACCTCCCCCAAAACACACACACTACAGGCTGATATCACTGATTAACATAGTTGCAAAAGTCCTCAGAAAAAATTAGCAAACCGAATCCAACAATACAGTAAAAGGATCATACACCATGATTAAGTGAGATTTATCCCAGGGATAGAAGGATTTTTGAATATCCACAAATCAATCTAATATACCACATTGACAAACAGAAGAATAAAAACCAAAAATCATTGCAACAGATGCAGAAAAAGCTAACAAAATTCAGCATCCATTTATGATAACTCTCCACAGGCACAGAGGGAACATAAGATAATAAAGGCCATATAGGAGAGACCCACAGCTAACAACATACACAACAGTGAAAAGACAGGAACAAGACTAGGATGTCCACTGTTGCTACTTTTATTCAACATAGTTTTGGAAGTCCTAGGCACAGCAATCAGAGAAGATCAAGAAATAAAAAGAATTAAATTGGAAAGGAAGTAAGTTAAACTGTCAGTATTTGCAGATGACATGATCTATACACAGAAAATCCTAAAGACACCACTAAAGAAAACTACTAGATCTCATCAGTGAATTAGTAAAGTTACAGGATACAAAATTAATATACAGAAATCAGTTGCATTTCTATAGACTAATAATGAACTATCAGAAATTAAATAAACTCCCACTTACCACTGTATTAAAGTAAAATACTTCAGAATAAACCTACCTATGGAAGCAAAATATATGTACTTGAGAACTATATGACTCTGATGAAAGAAACTGAAGATGACATAAACAGAGGGAAAGATAAACCATGTTCTTGGACTGGAAGAATTAATGTTGTTAGCATAACCCAAGGCAATCTACAGATTCAATGCAATCCGTATCAAAATACCAATGGCATTTTTCACAGAACTAGAACAAATAATTTTAAAATTTGTGTGGCAATCCAAAAGACCCCAAATAACCAAAACAATATTGAGAAAGAACAGAGCTGAAGGTATCATTTCCCTGGCTTCATACTATATCATAAAGCTGCAGTAATCAAAACATGGTACTGGCACAAAAACAGACACTTAGATCAATAGAAAAGAATAGAGAGCCCAGAATAAGCCCACACACTTATGGTCAATTAACCCACAACAAAGGAGGCGAGAATACACAATGGAGGAAAGACAGTCTGTTCAATAAGTGGTGCTGGGGAAACTGGACAGCTACATGTAAAACAATGAAATTAGAACATTCTCTAATACCATATACAAAAATAAATTCAACGTGGATTAAAGGCCTAAATGTAAGATATGGGATGCCATAAAATTCCTAGAGGAAAACATTGGCAGAACACTATTTGACATAAACTAGCAATATTTGTTTTGGATCCATCTCCTAAAATGAAATAAAAGCAAAAATAAACAAATGGGACCTAATTAAACTTAAAAGCTTTTGCACAGCAAAGAAAAGCATCAACAAAATGCAAAGACAACCTACTTATTAGGAGAAAATCTTTGCAAATGATATGACTGATGAGGGGTTAATACCCAACACATACAAACACCTCATACAACACAACCTCAAAAAAAAAAAAAAATGGGGAAAAGAACTGAAAAGACAATTTTCCAAAGAGAAAATGTGGATGGCCAGCAGGCACATGAAACAGATGCTCAGTATCACTAGTCATCAGGGAAATGCAAATCAAAACCAAAACAAGGTATCCCCTCACATCTATCAGATTATCATAAAAAAGACAACACAACAAATATTCGTGAGGGAGTGGAGAAAAGAGAACCCTCGTACGCTATTGGTGGGAGTGTAAACTGGTGCAGCCACTGTGGAAAACAATATGGAAGTTTCTCAAAAACTAAAAATAGAACTGCCACATGACCCAGCAACTACATTTCTGGGTATAAATCCAAAAAACCCCCAAAACACCAATCTGAAAAATACATGCACCCCAAATGTTCATAGCAGCATTACAATAGCAGCATTATAATTGCCAAAACATGGAAGCAACCTTAGTGTCCATCAACGTATGAATGGATAAAGATGTGGTATCTGTATAAAATGGAGTACTACTCAGCCATAAAAAAGGAAGTTTTGCCATTTGCAGCAACATGGAAAAACTTGCTAAGTGAAATGTCAGACAGAGAAAGATAATTACTTTATGATATCATTATATGTGGAATCTAAAAAATACAACAAACTAGTGAATATAACACAAAGAAGCAGAGTCACAGATATAAAGAGCTAGTGGTTACAGTGGGGAAAGGGGAGGGAGGAGGGGCATTATAGGGGTAGAGGATTGGGGGGTATAAACTATTATCTATAAAACAACCTATAAGAATACATCATACAAGGGAATATAGCTGATATTTTATAGTAACTATAAATGGAGTAAAACCTTTAAAAATTTTGAATCACTATACTGTATGCCTTATATAATACTGCACATCAACTATACTTCAATTTAAAAACTCTTTTAAATAAAACCTCAGAAAGAAATATATTCTCTGAGTATCTGACCCACTCTATACACCAAGAGTTACCATAGGTTTTTTTGTATTCAATTATGTAATTAAGTACGAGTTGAAGACTAAACTTTCTCACACACACTATGAAAATTTCTGCTAGTTTTTGTCATTACTGTTTCGTTTAAAAGCATACATTTTCTGTAACCTATCTAAATAAGGATTTTAAATTTCAAACAGTAGATGGCAAAATGACATTAACATCTAGAAAGTGGTTGCTCAGAGACTGTTACCAAGAAAATAGAGGAGCTACCTATTATTACTGCATTTGGTTAAGCACCACACCTCAACAGTTCTGCAGTGTGTGCAATCATCTTTAGTGAGTATCTAAGTCTTTTTTTTCAACGATCACTCAGGCATTCAAATACATCCTCCTTAACAGTGGATACTAGCCATTCAAATATATGCTTAACAGTGGATACTAGAGACACAGATAAAGTATGAAAATCAGGGAAAGAATTCCAGAAAATTCATTTTGTGGAAGTAAATTTATGGAAGGTCTGATGAGGTCATATTAGGAAGCAAATAATAATAGTGTCATGCTGATATTAACAATTTTGGGCTTACTTTTTTTTTTTTTTTTTTTTTTTTTTTACTAATTCCAGTAATACATTTAACATCCAAATGGTATGAAATCTGGAAGATAATCTTTCACTACTCTTGCCAAATTACTTTCTAAACTATACCAATTGATAATGCAGTCAGCAAGGTATGAGAGTGCTTTCTAATCTAACCCAACAGTTGGAAACAGACAAAAAAAACTTTCTCAGTATCTGACATGAGAAAAATTAGGTTGCCACTTCAGTAAATTTTGATAAACACTTGTGATAAACTGATGAACTATCAGAAAGAAATTAAATAGGAATCACTGATTTTTTTAAGACTTCCAACTAATGAAGAATAGAGATACTTCATGAACTAGATCAAGAATATCCCTCTACAGAGGAATTCTAAAACTAGAATTATCCCTATTAAAATTATCTACAAACTAAATAAACCAGATTATCTCCTGCCACCCCCCAAAAAAAAACCTAAAAAAAAAAAAACAAAACTTACCTACAAGACACAATGCCTCATGTTACACTATAATTTGCTGGAAGTATTAACCAATGCTTTATGTTATTAAACAAGGTTTTTATAATATGCAGAGAGGAAAAAGGAATGCAAATTGGAAACGAAGAAGTAAAAATGTCACTGCAGACGACATGATAACTGTACATAGAAAACCCTAATGAAGCGACCAGAAAACTACTAGAGCTCATCAATGAATCTGGTAAAGTTGCAGGATATAAAATTAATATACAGAAATCAGTTGCATTTCTATACACTAATAACGAAATAGAAAAAGAAATTAAGGAAACAATACCATTTACCATTGCACCAAAAAGAATAAAATGCCTAGGAATGAACTTACCCAAGGAGGCAAAAGACCTGTACTCTGAAAACTGTAAGACACTGATGAAAGAAGTTGAAGATGACATAAACAGATGGAAAGATATACCGTGCTCTTGGATTAGAAGAATCAATACTGTTAAAATGGCCATACTACCCAAGGCAATATACAGATTCAGTGCAATCCCTATCAAATTACCAATGACATTTTTCACAGAGGTGGAACAAAAAATGTTAAAATTTGTATGGAAACACAAGACTCCAAATAGCCAAAACAATCTTGAAAAAGAACAGCTGGGGGAATCACACTCTCTCACTTCAGACTGTACTACAAAGCTACAGTAATTAAAACAGCATGGTACCGGCACAAAAACAGGCACATAGATCAATGGAACAGGATAAAAATCCAGAAATAAGCCCACAAACTTATGGTCAATTAATCTATGACAAAGGATGCAAGAATATACAATGGAGAAAAGACAGTCTCTTCAATAAGTGGTGCTGGGAAAACTGGGCAACTATCTGTAAAAGACTGAAATTAGAACATTCTTTAACACCATATACAAAAATAAACTCAAACTGGATTAAAGACCTAAATGTAAGACCAGACACTATAAAACTCCTAGAGGAAAACATAGGCAGAACACTTTGACATAAATTACAGCAATATACTTTTTGAACCAGCTCCTACAGTAATGGAAATAAAAGCAAAAATAAACAAATGGGATCTGATTAAACTTAAAAGCTTTTGCACAGCTAAGGATACCATCAACAAAACAAAAAGACAACCTACAGAATGGAAGAAAATATTTGCAAATGATGCAAATGACAAAGCACTAATTTCCAGAATATGCAAACAGCTCATACACCTTAATATCAAAAAAACAAGAAACTCAATGAAAAAATTGGCAGAAGACCTAAATAGATATCTTTCCAAAGAAGACATACAGATGGCCACAAGTACATGAAAAGATGCTCAACATCACTAATTGTTAGAGAAAGGCAAATCAAAACTACACTGAGATATCACCTCACACCAGTCAGAATGGCCATCATTAAAAAGTCTCCAAATGATAAATGCTGGAGAGGGTGTGGAGAAAAAGGAACCCTCTTATACTGTTGGTGGGAATGTAAATTGGTGCAACCACTGTGGAAGAAAGTATGGAGGTTCCTTAAAAAACTAAAAATATTCAGCTAATGCTGTTGGGGTAACTGAACAGCTGCATGTAAATCAATGAAGTTAGAACATTCCCTCACACCATACACAAAAATAAACTCAAAATGGCTTAAAGACTTAAATGTAAGATGAGACACAATAAATCTCCTAGAAGAAAAATCTTAGCAATGTTCTCCTAGGGCAGTCTACCCAGGCAATAGAAATAAAAGCAAAAATAAACAAATAGGACCTAATTAAACTTAAAAACTTTTGCATAGCAAAGGAAACCATAAGCAAAACAAAATGGCAACCTACAGAACGGGAGAAAATATTTGCAAAAGATGAGACTGCCAAGGGCTTAATTTCCAGAAAATATATATATATACCTCATACAACTTAATAATAAAAAAACAAATTACCCAATCCAAAAATGGACAGAAGACCTAAACAAGCAATTCTCCAATGAAGGCATACAAATGGCCAACAGGCACATGAAAAAATGCTCAATATTGCTAATTATCAGAGAAATGCAAATCAGAACTACAATGAGCTATCACCTCACACCAGTCAGAATAGCCATCATCCAAAAGTCCACAAACAATAAATGCTGGAGAGGCTGTGGAGAAAAGGGAACCCTCCTGCACTGCTGGTGAGAATGTAGTTTGGTGCAACCATTATGGAAAACGGTATGGAGATACCTCAAAAGACTAAAAATAGACTTATTATATGATCCAGCAATCCCATTCCCTGGGCATATATCCAGAACCTTAAAACAAAAAGATACATGCACCCCAATGTTCATAGCAGCACTATTTACAATAGCCAAGACATGGAAATGACCTAAAGGTCCACTGACAGATGACTGGATAAAGAAGCTGTGGTATATTTATAAAATGGAATTCTACTCAGCCATTAAAAAAAGCCATTTGCAGCAACATGGATGTCCCTGGAGAATGTGATTTTAAGTGAAGTTAGCCAGAAAAAGAAAGAAAAATACCATATGATATCACTTATATGTGGAATCTAAAAAATAAGACAAACTTACAAAACAAAAACAGACTCACACTTACTCAGAACTCACAGAAACTTATGGTTACCATTGGGGAAAGGGGTGGGAAGGGTTAAATTGGGAGTTTGAGATTTGCAGATACTATTATATATAAAATAGATGAAGAAGTTCATCCTGTATAGCACAAGGAACTATATTCAATACCATATAGTAACCTATGGTGAAAAAGAATATGAAAACAAATATATGTATGCTCATGTATGACTGAAGCATTATGCTGTACACCAGAAATCAACACCTTGTAAACTATACTTATATATATATGTATATATACACACACACACACACACACATATACATATACATACACAGAAAGAAAAAACCAAACTAAATATAGACTTACTGTATGATCCAGCAATCCCACTCCTGGGCATATATCCAGAAAAGAGTATGTTCAAAAAGACACACTCACCTCAATGTTCACAACAGCACTATTTACAAAAGCCAAGACATGGAAACAACCCAAATATCCATTGACAGATGACTGTATAAAGAAGTTGTGGTATATAGGTGTGTATACATACATACATACACACACACACACACACAGTGGAATACTACTCAACCATAATAATAAAATAATGCCATGTGCAGCAACATGGATAGACCTGGAGATCGTCATTCTAAGTGAAGCTAGAAAGAGAAAGGAAAATGCCGTATCATATTGCTTGTATGTGGAATCTTTAAAAAAAAAAAAAAAAAAAAAAGGACACCAATGAATTTATCTACAAAACAGAAACAGACCCAGAGACATAGGAAACAAACTTATGATTACCAAGGAGTAAATAAAGGTGAGAAGGGATAAATTAGGAATTTGAAAACTGTACCTCTTGGTGGGTGTTGAAAACGTTAGCTATCTTGATTGTAGTGGTGGTTTCAAAATACATCAAATTGTACATCAAAAAAATCCTATTAATACCATCAAAACTTTTTAATTAAAAAAAAAAGGAATGATATTTATGAAAAAAGAAGAGAAAATAATCAATGAAAGTAGTAACAGAAAACCAACATGGTAAAATCATGTTTTTCCTCCTACTGCAACATAGTTTGGAATATAATGTGAAAACAAAAATCCAATTCAAAACAGCCATCTATATGCCAAAGACAACTTGAATAAAAGATCATTGAAACTGAAGAGAAAGACCCTAGCGTGCCCATATTATAAATAAAATATTATCACATGATTTAAAATACCATAAAAATTTAGTGAGAAAGTAGATTATTCAAAAAGTTGTGATAGAACAATTGGATAATAACTTGGAAACATACATTAAATTTTATAGCAGAAGTCTAGTAAAAAGCTGTATCCATAACAATAATGTAAAATACTAAGGTAATTATACCATCACATGATGGGAGAAAATTGTGCAAGAAAACATGGAAAAAATAACAAAGGAAAAATGAATTTCACTACATTACAAAAAAATACCTTGTATGTTAAGACATATACTCAAAGAAAAATAATGGGAAAATACTTGCTGTAAATAAAGATTAATATTCTTAATATAAAATGAATTTTTATAAATTTGTAAGAAAAATTAATCTTCATTTCAACCAGAAAAAAGAAAAGCTATCTGAACAAGAGACAAGCAGTAAATGCCACCTCAGCATGTTAAGAGTAAGCACTGACAAAGCAATAAAATAAAGGACAAGGACTGTAACATCAGAAATATGTTAAAAAAAAAAAAAAACCAGAAAATTATCACCAAAAGGTCAAAATGCAAAAAGATAAACACATTTGACTATTCAACTGAATGGGTGAAGGCTGTCAAAAGGTACAAACTTCCGGTTGTAAAGTCAGTCAGTCCTGGAGGCAGAACATACAGCCAGTGAGTATATCAATAATACTGTATTGTATATTTGAAATTTACTAAGAGTAGATCTTAAAAGTTCTCATTACAAGAAAAATGTGTAACTATATGTGGTAATGGATGATAACTAGACTTACTGTGGTGATCATTTCATAGTATAAGTATGTATCAAATCACTATGTACACCTGAAACTAACATATGAACGCTGTGTCAACTGTATCTGAATTTTAAAAAACTGAATACCCCTGCCCCCCATAAAAATGACATAAATTGACGAAAAGTCTTTGTAGCTAAGAGAACATTTAAAATGATAGACAGGAAATGATTCATATATGAAAAAATGTACATGCTCAATAAACAAAAAATTCAGTATTGCTAGTCAATTAAAGAAATATAAATCCAAACAGTAAGATAACTAGAATTGCCAAGACTTCCTTTGAAATAATCACTAAACACATTCTACTGGAAACACATATTCACACACGCTTGGCAATATTTTTCAAAAGCCTAAAAAAAACCTACACTATTTGACTCAGATTTTACTTAGAATTTATCACAGGGTAATAGTCAGAGATAGACAAAACTTTATGAAATATTATTAAATTTTGCTTAATTTAAAATAAAAAAAAGACTGGGGTAGGTATTTAAATATATACTCATAAGAAAATGGAAAAAATATGAAGGCACATTCCTAGATGAAATACTGTATAGACATTTAGTACTTTCAAATACAAGAACTTGTGAAAATCATTAAGATAAAACTAAAGTCAAAAATTATGATGCAATATGGTGCCAATTATATTAGGAAGCACTGTATCACTTACTAAATGCTTCTCCGTGTGTATCTTATGCTAATCACCTTATAATATTATCTCCTTATAATTCTGATATAGATAAAATCATTAACACTCACCAAAAATCCCTTAGACAAATGGGGAAATGAAGCTTAGAGAGGTTAACTTACCCCAAGGTCTTTCAGTTGTTGTGCTGGGTTGTAAGACACTGGTTTTACTTCTCAGTAACATTTTTCCGTAGTTTTGAAAGAAATTTTCTGTAGGAGTATATTTTGTCTTTATAATCAGAACAAGATAATTTTACTTACAAGCAGAAAATTTTTAACATGATTAAATGTGTTTCCTTTGCAGGTAAACTACAGAAATAACTACTCTTGGCAAGTGGGAAAAAAATTTAAGTATGGATTTGCCTGGTTCAAAAATGGAATGTTTTTCTTAATGCACATGCATTTGATAATTAGGAAAAAAAAGCACCTTACATATTATTTTTAAATACACTCACATTTTGGAAAATGTGGAGAAAGCCATAATGATGGCAGTGTATGCCTTTCAAAGTTCAATTTATTTCCTTTTATCATCCAGATTTTAGCTTACAGTCTGGCTTATTTGAAAAGTATTTGACAATATCTGTACATATGTGTATGCATAATACTTCTAGTATTAACAAAAGTCATCTCTGGCATGTGGAATCATTGATAATTTACACTTTTTGTTCATTTTTGTTTTCCTGTACTTACTATAATAGACAAGAATTATTTTTAGATCAGAAAAGCTAATAGAAGTTAACTTTTGAACTTATCAAAAACTAAAACAAGAAATAAAATGTTAACAGAATGCTGTGTGCTTGCAATTTTTATCCTTTTTAAAATATTTTTCCAGTCTGAATTTTCCGTAAAAAACTACCAGCTTATAAAAGAAAAACCTCTTTCCATTTAATTCAAAGTCACCTAAAATTTCCATGCCTGTAAGGAAGGAATTCTAGATTTAATTAGTAGTATTAGCATAGCCATCAGCCAACTGTTTTATGATTACTATGAGACCTGTAGCTACAGAAAATTATAGAGTAAAAAGATGAGAGCTGGGACATGTGAGGCTGGAGGTAGCAGGCATAGGTGGAGTAGTTAACTTACCAGGTTAAACGATAATTTGTTAACTACAAAGCAACATGGTTAAACATAATAAAGGGCAGAAGTCTTTTTTCAACACGGGAAAGAGAAAAGCTTGTACAGAAGCAGAGCATCTCAGCACATCAGAATTAGCATCAAAAACCATGTAAAAAATAAAAGAACCGTAGCAAATTTATACCCAAAAGGTCAAAATACAAAAAGATAGACAAGTTTGACCTAAAAAAATAACTGGCTCTGCCTTTGTAAACCTCTAAGACTGAGAAAAAAAATAAATACAAGCGAATGCCAGTTAAATTATATTTATTATATAAAGAGATTCTATTACTTGATATGAAAAAAAAGAGCAACTCCAATATGTATTACAAGGGCAAATGACATGAACATTTGATCAAAGAGGAAACAGAACTACTCAAAAAATACAAATATTTAAACTCACAATCAAGGAAGTAATTGGGATGCTCTTTCTTGCTTATCCAATGCACAAAGTTAATAGCAATTTCTACTTTTTCTATTTCCTAAATGTACTCAAATGTGCTATTTTTAGTAATAAAAAATGAGTTTAAAAAATTAGAAGTATGAAAATTTCTGTCAATGCAGAAATCATAAAATGCATTAAAATGAATCATCACCTATATGGGCAGTAAGGTTCAGATCCCTTGAAGCCAATTGCTTTTGTCTTGGTTCCTGAGTTTTATTATGGGATTGTCAATAAAGAGGTTGTTTCTGATTTACACTATGACAATCTCCCAAGTACAGGGACATAAATATGTATGTATGTAAATGATATATGTATGTAAATGATATATGTAAATTTTTTCTTCAGGTAGACAATTATTCCAGGGAAGTACCTCTTTAGATTCTTCAGAATCACTCACTTCAGAGGGCTCCTTTGATTCCATTTGCTGATAAAGTCCCATTAAGATTCCCCCCATGTGGTTCTCAACCAGTAGGGATGCCCTTGGTATTGAAGAGGCTGAAGATCTACTTCAGTACTGCCTGCAAGACAGCAGTATCCTAGGCTTTCTATAGCTGACTTCTTAGGGAATCTGAAGTTGGTCCTGTCCTTTAGACATAGCCAAAAGGACATTCTTCTGATTTCATACAAAACAGTACATCTCCTGCTTGCTTAGATCATAAACTTGAGCCAGATCACACAAAGCTCAGGATGCACATGGGCTGGAGCAGAACCAGGGCAACCACCTCAAATCAAATAGTCATGTTTGAATGACTAAGTTGAGAGACTGAACTTAAAATCCTGTAACTTTGTTCAACATTTCTTTGCCTTTTCTCACGTAGTAAGTTTTACTGAACAAAAAGGTGGAAAATAGTAGAGCCTAAACTTACTTAGCAAAAGCAATTCTCTGAGACTTCAACTTTGCTAAATAACCTGTATAAAAGCGACGCTACAGAAAGCATACAAGCAGAAAAAGTAATGTAAGTTTCATGTTAAGTAACAATGTAGTCACATGGCAAATCTGGTTGTCAATTTAGTATGCTGTAGCCCTTATCTACATCAATTCACTAAGACTACACACACATCTACTCTCTAGTAGTGAATTCTCATTTGAATAGAAACAGCTGCTAGGTGGAAGAATTTAAATTTAAAAACAACTTCACTATAGCTGAAGTGCCAAATTAAAAATTATGTATGTATGCATGTATATACATATGTAAGTGTGTGTGTGTGTGTTCTCTCTCCCCTCAGAAAGCGATACGAAACCCTGACGTAGGGTATACTGTTTAATATTTTTGAAATGATTATTTCTCTGGTCTCCCTAAAAATCTTCACCTATTCTGAATGTACTCACACAATCTGGTGAGTTGGCAGCTATATGAAAATATGAAATTTCAAAATACGATAAAAGGGAGGTAGCTAATAAAACTTGGCGATCTTTTTTTATTATTATTTTAGATTAGAGCAGGTAGCCTCCCTTCAATGTTTTGCAAAGATGAAAACTCAACTTTGAAGCAAAATGAACAAAATTATACATTTACTACAATCACCTACAATTTGACTTACACAACACCACAAAAAGACATCTAACAAACGTTTTTCTACTTATCTTTTTACTTGTGTTATAACAGCTGGCTATGTTGAATATATTTTCAGAATACATTTGTTAACCATTTGATAAACATACTAAGCCAAATAACACAAATAACAGCAATTACCTTTTTATCTAATAACTGTACCAATCACTGTAGGAAGATACAACCGAAGGGGAAGTATGGGATCATTCATGACGCACTGCAAAGGTATTACACTTTAGTCCTAAGAATGATCTGAGGGTGCAGAAAGAGGTGACTCTCTAGAAGGTGACCCAGGGTTTTCTTCAGGTGGAAAAACTGTAAGAGTACAAGCTCGAATGCCACCAAGTGACTCTGGAAGGTCAAAAACTTTATGCCACTCATCCTTTTCTGGGTCATATTTCTGGACAATTTCTACCATACAACGATTATTCCAAGAATATCCACCTACAACATAGATTTTATTTTCAAAGACAGCAACTCCAACATCACTTTGACCTCTTAACATGGCAGCAATTGGTGTCCATTGGTCAAGGGTTGGTGAATAGTATTCACAGCTTAGAACATCATCATAATCACTTGTTCCTCTGAAGTGATTGCCACCAATGACGTAGAGCTTGTCTCCAACTGTACACATGCAATGCAGACCTCTGACTGTAGTCATTGGAGCCTTCTGTGTCCATTTGTCTGTATCGGGGTCAAAGCACATGAGCTCATTTTGGAAGGTGTCATGAGTAATTCCTCCTGAAATATACATTAAGCCTCCATACACTGTTCCAGCATGGCCGTAGTGGGGTTCACTCATTTTTGCAACATAGCTCCACTCATTCATTCTTGGATTGTAACATTCTACTGTGGCCAGTTCACCAGCTGCACTTCTCCCACCAACCGCATACAAGTGTCCTTTGAGAGCACTCAAGTGGAAAAATGTGCGCTTTTCATTTAATGATGCAACCTGCATCCACTTATTATACCGAGGATCAAATCTGAAAACTGTATCTACAGCAGTTTTTCCTTTTGTATCATAATTACTCTGACCACCAACGACATAAAGAAAGTTTCCAATGACAGCAATGCCATGTTGGTAACGAGGCGCATCCATGGGGGCTAAAGATCTCCACTCTTGAGCCCTTTCATCATACATGCGTAATTCTTTACTGACAACCAGCTGCTGCCTCAAAACCCCTCCTAATGTAACCAAGTGAGTCGAGTCAGATCGAATAGCAGTTCTATCTGACTGCATCACTGGCTGCATATATGGCATCATTTGGTAATTGCTAGCTTCCAAAAGCAAATTCACACAGGTATTGTCTGTTCTCATGAAATCTACTGTCTGCACATAATTGATGAGGTCCTGTGGTGTCATCAGTGGGAAACGAATATTCTTCATTAATTTTGCAGCATAATCCATCCGGGGGTCTTCCAACCTTAGCCAGCGACAGGCAGCCTTGAAGAGCTCAAGCTCAGTACAGTGCTTAAGACTATTGCTGGAAAGCACAAAAGCAAGCCGTTCAAAAGGGAGCTTTAGAAACTCCCCAGTACCCAACAATGCAGGAAAATTCTTCAGAATGAAATTATTGACATATTTATCTACTTCTATAAGATTGTAGGTGTTGGCAATTCGTCCAACTTCAACACAGTTATCTAAAGAGACTCCTGAAATAAGAAATACTTTACAGAAGTCTAAAACAGGTAAAATTTGTAAAAAGCTGGCAGCTTCAAGTGTGTCCTGAAGATTGTCCATATTAAGAGAAAGTTTTGCAGTATATATAAAATCAATTATTTTTTTCAGACCAACTTTGTTAACCCCATGAAGCTTAATGCACATTAAATCTTGTTCTTTCATTCCACCTGTGAACATAGCCTTGAAATAATCACTAGCAGACGCCATCATAGCTCGATGAACCGGGAAGATTTCATCTCCATCACCTGGTACCAGGGTCACATCACAAAGCAACCCTTCTATTCTAAGCTGATCAAAGCCTTGCAATACCACCGAACTGTGAGTATTGCTGGTGAAAAAACGTGTAGTTCCTGCCTTACAAGGCTGTAAATGGGCAGAGACGCCCATTTCACCGTTACCAAGAGACACTTTCATGTGAAAGCCTTCCTCTTGCACAAAGATGTGTTCCGGACAGAGGTTTCTGAAAGCTTTAAAGGAAACGAGGATGTCCCAAGAGCAAGAGAGCTCGCTTTCCTTATCAAGGGCAAACAGTCACTCAGAACACACCAGTCAACCACTGAAAACTGTTCTGCGGCCGTACCACAAAGGGCTACGGACCTCAAATCGGATTATTAAGCGGACGATTCATCACCTGAAGGCAGTTAAGGGACCCGGTTCACCTCGTCCGGCCTGCGCGGCTGCTCCTCCCGCAGTTCTGCTCCGGGCCAAGGGGGAGGTGCCGCCACGTCCTGAGGCTCCGTGGCTCGCTCGGCGGCGAGGCCCGGCACCTCAGAGAGCGGCCCGCTGCGCCCTCCGTTGTCCCTAAAGCGTCGCCGTGGCTACGGGCCCGTCCTGAAGCAAGGGCCTGGAACAGGGACCTGGGCCTGGAACACGGGCCGAGCCCCGGACGCCGAGCCGGTCCTTCCGGAAAGGCCTGGTCCCAGGATCCCCCGGGCTAGGAGCGGCCGTGGCCGCTACTGCGGCTGCGCGGCCCCGTGACACCACCAGTGGGCGGGCGTACGGAGTAGGGGGTGGGAGGAAATGCGCCGGGCATTGAAGGGCGGGGGCTGGGGAAGCGGGGCTGTGCAGGGTGGGCGCGAGCCGTGCCCTTGGTCACTTTGTACACGGGACTAAATAGGCCCGAACGGGTGGTGGTATATTATGCTGCATGTTTAGTATAAACCTTTCACGGCAGCTGAGTTCTCTCCGCAAAGGCATACTTTGAGATTTACACTTCCTGGCTTCTGCCTTTTGAGTAACAATGAAATGCGGCTTTTGGAGAAACTGAAAGGAAACCTAGCAGAAGGTATAGAGGAAAGATGCTTAAAGCTTTTACCCTATTAAAAAAAACTGTAATTCTTACCCCATATAATTTAACTGACAACTTCAATTATAACTTTGGTTCATATTTTCAAATTTTAATCATTTAAAACATGTCATTTGCCTCTTTTCACTGTGACAGCTTAATGTAAATAATACTGCCTGAATTTTTGCCTCGCAATGGAATTCCACTATAAGTAAAATTTTCGTGCTTTTATTTTCCATCACAAACGTTTAAACGGATCTGTAACTACGCATACTATAGCTTCCTTTTCCCATTATTTATTCCTGAATATATACCTTCTTGTCCTCCACTATTTTATAGACTCTGGGCACAAAACCTTCCCTGTTTGGGGATAAATCCTAAGCACAGAATACTGTTTGAAGACATAACTTTTTTCCCCAAAATACTGTTACCAGCAATGTTTGAGTGTGTATTTCGTCTCTACTGATCTTTCACTCTGTGGATGTTTCACTTACATTTTAAAAAACTGTAGTTAATTAACTTACGTTTTTAAAATTACTAGTAAATTGAAATTTGCGCACGTGAATAATTATACTTTGACAAAATGGCTTCCAACACTTCCCACAGTTTGAAGTTATTACTGTCATTTAAATCCTTACAGTTTCTTTATGCATATGCAAACTACTAATAAATAGAAACATTAGATAATATTCTTTTATTACAGTATTTTTATATAATAGCATACATACTCACTGTTCTGCACCTATCTTTTTTAGCTTGGAGATCTTCTCATATTACTGTATAGAGAATTTCTTCATCTTTTTAAATAGTTGTATTGTTTCCCACTGAATGGTTGTGTCATACATTATTTGGCTAGTTCCCTACTGATGGACATTCAGCTGGTTCCAACTGTTTTCTGTTGTTTCTGGTGGGTGGCAGCAAGGTCCAGAAGGCTAGGATCACTGCTATCCTCCACCGGATGCTTCAGCAAATCTTCAAACTCTTCAGCATAAGAGATCGGTTGGAATATGATTGGCCTAGAAAAATTCTTTACTGGACTTTATCAGCATTGGCAAGTCCTGGAGACCTGACTGGTGCAGGAGTTGGGATGGAAGGACTCCACCGAGCTGTGAAGACTCCATATGGCTGTGAAAAAGTACTTCTAAGGAATCGGTTTCTCTCTGGAAAAGAAAGAACAGAGCTGCTATACCTGGGAAGTTATCAGAGCAAGAAATCATGAAATCTTTCCGTCTGTTATCAGACTTGCAAGAAAGATTAAGAGCTAAGGAACCAGAAGTACGCTATTAAAGAAACAATTATTATGGACAGATATAACTCATCATACTCCCACAAGTTTAGTCATTTCAAAAGACTTTTTCTCTGACTTCATCATGAAATAAATGGATTAAATTTGTAAAAATATTTATTAGTAGTATTAAGGAACTATAAGTTGAAGCATATAGTTCATAGTGGGCACCAGATCATCATAGATAACCTTATTAATGTACTTAAGTACTTAACTATCTATTTTACTATATTTCAATACTTTTGCTTGTATCTGTGCTAATTACACAGAAGTGTTCATCTTTATATTTTTAAATTATCACTTAAAGGTTTACTTTCAAAAATTTTTGCACTTGTTTATTTTTAATATATTAATACCAAGACTGATTTTGCAACCTTAATTAAAGGATGGAGCTGCAGTTTATTCATTCATTTCATTCAAGTTATGTATCTAAATCACAGGTTCTATGACTGCCTTCATAGGATAAAAAGGTGAAGAAAGAAAATGAAGTGCCAGCCCTCTTGAAACCTTCCTTTGTGCTGGAAGGAAATGTAAAAATATTAATCAACCAATTAATTAATTTCAACTACATTATATACTAACACTGTAAGCAAAAGAAAAGAGGCTTCTGACACCAGAAACTGGAGGATGCAGGGACTCCAGGCCTTAACATTGGATGTATAGTTCTAGAGCTTCCAGAGCGCGATGGCGAGATGTGTTAACTTGGGACTGGGGTTTCCTAGATCCTGAGAGCCCAGGAAGGAATGAGATCCTCTAGAAACAGAATAGAAAATCAGAAGACCAAATGCTGAATCTTAGGGACCTTCACATTTTAATGTAGGGAAGAGGATAATGAGCCTGAAAAGGACACTGGAATGGACTGCAACACAACAGGAAGACAACCAGGAGACAATGGTGAGAAGATATTTCAGGGAAGAAATATATTTAAAAGACAATGTCTTATATTCAGGGAAAATGAGGGCTGTTTTCACAGAGTTAATTCCACAAAATCTAGATTGGAGTATAGTGACTAAGGTTAAGTAAGAGGAAAGGTTTTGAAGACAGAGTAGGTAGAAACTTCTTTTGGGAAGTTTATCTGTGAAAGGAAGAGAACTAGGGTAGCACCTGGAGAATGATAATGTGTGTTTATATTATTGGATGTAATTTTTAAAAAAATTTTTACATTTTTGGGGAGAAAGATTTCAAGTAATGGATGCAGTGGCACAAAGCATATAAAATCAGTATTTTATTTCTTTTAAACAACTGCTGATGTAATAGGCTAAAATGTCAAGCATCATTGTTAAATCACTTTTAAATACTAGTGAGCTAGAATGCTTTTTCATTTGCTTTGTTTGCTATTTTTAGTTCTTTTAATGTTCATTTCATGACATTATCTAGTTTTGTACTGTCCTTATGAATTATGTTTTTATATATCCTTAATTCTTAAAAGTAGTTGGAAACCTTTTATGCAGATGGTAGCTATCGTCCTATGTTGCAACAATGGCTAAAATCAGTGTCTGAAATTGGAGGGAACCTCCCAGACTGGGAGGGGAAAGACGTATGTATTCTTTTGCTGATTCTGGCACCTGGCACACTTCTCCTGGTTCCTCTCCCTACTTTAAGTATTAAGTAGTATTAAGCAACTATAAGTTAAACATATAGATCTAATTCCTAATTCCTTCACTTCTGTATCACAATAGTTTCCTTCCTCTTCAGGGCTGAAATGACCAGGGGCCCCTCTCCTTCACCCCTTTTCCTACTTGCACAACTACTTCCTGTTCTGTTGTGGTTTCTGGCTTAAAGTTTTCCCAGATGGACTCAAAAAGAAAGTAAAAGTTGAGTAATATTTTCAGATTTTGTAGAAACCTAAGTAAGAGAAGTCTCATTTTTTAATGTTGAATACTTCTGAAACATGAGGGCCCACATAGTTCAAAGGAAGCAGAAAGCAGAGTCTAGTAACTGTGTGGGCTACGAAAACTCTTGGCAGGAAGAACAAATACAAAAACAAAACAACCCTACTGGCCAAATGCAACAGGGCCAGACACCAAGTCTGCGGAGGGCAGGCTTCTGGTCTGTGTAGCTGTGTTCCTTTTAGGGAATTTTCCCCCAGAGCTGATAAGAGGCTCTTTCCTGGCAGGAACTGACCCTAATAGTGGGATAAGCCTCTTGCCACAGTCTTTGTTATCAAGAGGAGTGTTCACCTTCAGGCAGGGCACAGCTCCTTTGAACCAGAGGCAGGTACGGTGAGAGAAAAAGGAGCCAAAGTAAGGTTCCTTCCTCCAACCTGCTTGCAGACCCAGGGTTCCTGATGAATGACTTGCTCCACAGACCGCCTGACAGTAGGCGGTGGGCAGGCCTGAATATCTGAGGGTAGAAACTACAATGGGATTTTGGAGAACGTTCTCACATTTGAGGGTGCACTGAATTTCTCTCTTAGGAGTAAATACCCAGTTTCACAAATTCATTTTTTATAATAGATCTTTCAACTTTATAATTAGGAAAATATGTTCACTATAACTTTGCATAAGGATTGCAACAGCCCTTTCTACCCTGCCACAGTAGCAAAAGGTAGCAGTCCCGCTCCACGTCTGCCTCCAAGTCCCTTTTTATTACTGGATCCCACAACATCTGAGGATCATTTTTACCCCACCACTTGCCTTTTACTTTCAACCCACGGAACACACAGATGCTGGAACCTATTTCCCACTTTGTCTTTCAAAACTACCTTCTCCCTAACCTACACTTCCCAAGTCCATCTTTCTCTCTTCCATTGCCCATGTTTCAAAGACTAATTCCATGGCCAAGGTTGCAAAGCTCCTTGGAAGAAACCCTCAAGCAGATCAGGGAGAAGTTATCACAAGAAATTCAGTCCTTAGGCTGGATAGCTCTTTCCCTGCACCCTCACCAGTAGCAAAAGAGGGCCAGATGACCAGGAGAGGGGCCTGCTCTAATTCTTCTCAAAGGCTTGCCGAATTAGCCCATCAGACAGGGAAGGATAGCAAACAGACAAGAATCTATCATCAACTCAGGAGAGAGAGGACAAGGAATTAGCAGAGACCCCTGCAAGCAAGTTGCCCCAGTTCCTGCTACAGGCTCCATGAAAGAGTAATGTTAAAAGCCAGATGAAGTGTCTGTGTCAGACGCTTCATCCACAGAAAATAGGGAAGGTATACGAAGATCCACAGCACAAATCCATGGTGATGTCAGCCTCTTTTGAGAGCCTAAACCTACTAAAAATCAGAGCAGTCTTTATGAGTAAAAGGGTAGTGAAACTCAGAACAAGTCAGATATTGGCCAGATCCTAGAGAAGAAACGGAGGCTTATGCATGAGGTTAAGGAAAGAAAAGACATTGCACCCAGAAATTACTGTGATGACAAGCCCCTTCCTCCTCCCAAGGAAAGGTAAGGGTTGAGCGCCTCATCCTGCAGCCTTTAAGCAGGGTGTGAGGGTACCAGTGCCCCAAGCATCTGTGCCCTTTGTTCTACCCAAACTTCACTACATACTTTTCAGAGGTACATACCTCTCCACCTTTGCTGCCTGAAAACTTCCACATCTCTAAGAAGCTGGATTCTTCTTGTATTGAAGGTAAACTCATGAACTGTTATTGCCTTTTGACCGATTCCCTGCACTTTGGTTTTATTTAACCCTAAATATGCTTGCTACACGATGGCTATCTTCTGCCAACCTGGAATGTTTCAAGTTCAGAATCCAAAATAATGAGGAAAATTGCCACAAAAAGTTAATAGTGTTCATTATAGCACGACAAGTGCAATGAACTTCCATGCTAGGTAATGAAAAGACAAGTGATCTTAGAGTAAGCCAGTGGAAAGAGTGCTACACTTTATAGAACCATATAGATCGAATCATCTACACCTTATATATGTATTTCTTTTGTATACATTTCAAAAGATTAAGTTTTTAATAAGTGGAATTAAAACGTGTCACATTGTAGTCACTTAAGGAAGTGCCAGGGGGTATGTATACTATCTTTCAGTTGAAGACATGACCAGGCTCCATCAGCTTGACTGGGCCCTAAGGCAGAAAAAGAGCATATTCAGAAATGATTGTCTACATAGAGGAAGACAAGCAATCAGGAGAGAAACCCCTGTCCAGTCTTCTGCCCTACTTATCTAGTCATTATGTTAATTGTGTCCTTTCTATGTAATGATACAAACTAAACTTTCATGAGAGAGAGAGAGAGGGAGGGAGAGAGAGAGAGAAAGGGAGAGGGAGAGAGACAGAGAGACAGAGAGGGAAATATCTCATTTTTTACTCCAAGAAGTAGCTGATCTAAATGGTCCATCTAGAAGAGTGGAAAGGCTAAAAAATAAAAAATAACTTAATCCCTTAGCAGAGCCATATGAACAGGGCTCCTTCGTTATTGTCAATGTCTGGGGCAGGGGTCAAAATAGAAGCTATCATATATGCTGCTGTGGGTCAGATGCCTGAGAAAGCAGACCGTGAGACAGAGACTGGCATGCAAGGAGTTTACGGGGAATGTGTAGATCAAGCACTGTGGCCAAGAGAATTTGAGCAGAAGCAGCTGCGCTGCAGTTTGTCACACAGGGCTTTAGCTAATCCCAAGGGAGCTCTGATGCTGGGATGACCCCGTAGCAGTAGAGTGCAGGGACCAGGCCTTTATACCCCCACACTGACCGGTAACTGGATGAAGGCTGCTCCAGGAGAGGCAAATAATTTTGAGCTAAATGACTCACTTTAGCCAAGAGCACTTTCCAGAGAGGATCTATAGGCTGTGAGCTGCAGCTCTATCAGCAGCTGGAGGGAGTAAGTCCTCAAGGTAGGTAAATCCACTTACCCATTTAAAGGGAGACTTGAATGGTGCATCAAACATCTATTATAAATGCCAAAGTGTTGGATTTTATTCATCAGATTATAGGAAACAACCAAACTGTAGAAATAATATGACTAGATTTGATTTGTAAACTAAATATATTGGCTCCATTCTTGACCTAGGCAGTGCCTTGAAGAAGAGAGTCTTCCAGTTAGTTTCCTTAAGAAGGTGCCAGGGGGTTGGACAGGATGGTTCCACAGAATAATCTGTATTATTTCTCTGTAGGTATGTTCCAGTCTCCAAATTTCTAAATCATCTGCAAAAATAGTGCCATCTTTCTGACTCTTGTAACCCAGGTAAGAGACCTCAAAAATCCCTTTAGGAAGCCTAGAAAGATCCTCAAGAGATATGACTGCATAAACCTGGCTAACGGAGGAGCTGAATAAGCCTGGAAAGGAGTGTAATGGGAAGAAAAGAAGAATATCACGCTATCCAGTTATTGCCGCATTATCATTTGCAGAAATCAGTTCTGCAGTCTCTGTAAGGCATTTGTTCTTTCTTTTTCAAAAACTACAAAGACTGAATAAAACTGTGGGACAGGAAAAAAAAAAATCTCCTGTAATTTGGAAATGCATTAGGGGTAGGATGGAAAAAAGAATGTAAATCAAATTTATATTCTGTTTCCCAAAAAAATTTCAGTAAGCTAAAATTACATTGTTTAAGATGGTAATTCTCTCAAACGAAAATGAGATAAGCAAAGAAGTAACTTTGACAAAATTATTGCTGAATTTGCTTTCAAGAAAGCCCAGTAAATTATAACAAATACCGATTTTGGTATAAATAAAACGTTTAAAATTAAAAGAATCTGAGTTTTAATACATCCACTTTTCAATATTTTTAAACTACTATAACGTTGTAGAAGCAGCTAACCATTAAAATTTAGTAAAATCATTTTAATAAAATTCGTGTCCAGATTGACGATGCCTTTCCCTTTCCTTGATTTCGACTTCCCGGAAACAACCCAGAATCTGTAAACACAGCACAACACGCCCTGCTACCGAGCCGTCAAGCCCCGAAGAAACCCACGCGGGTGTGAACCGCTCGGGCCAAAGCCTCCTGCCAGGAAGGGAAGGACGGGCGCGGGCAGGTGCGGAAAACGAAGGGCTCTGGGCGAAGCCGCGGCCGGCGGGGACCGGGAGGCCCGAGAAGGAAGCCGACTCACCGCTCTCGCCGCCCCCACGCGCTCGCGGGGCCCCGGCGGCGCCTCTCCCGGGCCGGGGCTCCTGCCCGCGGCGAACCCCACGTCCTCCCCGTGGCCGCAGCGCCCGAGTCCGTGGGGGCGGGACGCCCAGGCGGGTCCCGCGGGGTGGGCGGTGCCTGTCGGTCCGGTTCGGCGAGCTCGCGCGCCCCCTCCCGGCCGGCGGGGCGCAGTGAAGACAGCTTTGCGCGCATTGCTGAGCTAATGGCTCTGCTGCCCAGTTTTCCCTGCGGTCCAAGCAAAGCGCTGGATTCCTGGTCTCTCCGCAGATGGCAATGGCAATCCACAACACCCCTCACATTTTACACAGTTAGAGAACATCATCCTCAATGTCATCAGTGAATAGCTTGGCAGCCCTGGAGAGCTTTGGTGATGCAGATGACCGGCTGTGCAGCCTTTATCCTGCTGAGCACCTTCCCACAAATGAGATGCTTAAGTAGGACACGGTTGTCATCTCTGCACTTGTCTCAACTTTGTTTCCACTTATTTTTTCAACTTCTATTTGTGGGCATCAGAAAACAACATAACTTCAACACTTCTTTTGAATTATAACATTGGAAGTGAAATACACTCATGGAAAATGACAGAAGTCTCAACCCAGGTCTACACTAAGTATTTTAAATACTTTAATACAAGTACAGTGAAAAAATTAAAAAACAAAAATAAGTATAATATGAATTAAATTAACCCAAAAATACTTCAAAATATATATAAAATGAAACACTGTGCTTTTAAAATATTCCCACTTTTCAGTTATTCGATACTTTCCCCACCACGTCAATGCTGATCCCCGAAAGACCCCAGGAGACTCACAGAGCATCTATGGGCGTACATCGCCCGGTCCCCTGCCCCGATGATGGCCGTACAAACTCACCCCCAGGGCGACACCAACTGATCCCTAGCACGCCCCCAAAACCATCCAAACATCCCTACGTGCCCATAGGCTTTTTCCTTGGTCAGCCTGACAGGAAAGTGCTTAAACCTAGAAAAACAGATACCATCTCCATGAGTCATAGCCTCAGGCCTCTCAGAATGGCTTGACTAAACTATGTAACTTGTCAAAGCAGCCGAAACCTAGAAAAAAAGATACAATTACATACTAGAGTCATAGGCTCAGGCATCTAAGGATGGCTTGGCCTAACGATGTAACTTGGGAAAAAAGCCCAAACTAAGAAAGACGCATACAACCAGATACAACCACGTAGTAGAGTCAAAGCCTCAGGCGTATCTACAATGCCTTGGCCTAAGGATGTAATTTAGGAAAACAGCGCAAACCTACAAAAACAGATACCACCTCAATGAGTCATAGTCTCAGGACACTCAGAATGGCTTGGCTAAACTATGTAAGTTGGAAAAGAGCCCAACTGTAGAAAAACAGAACCATGTAGTACAGTCATAGGCTCAGGCCTCTGAGAACAGCTTGGCTAAACTATGCAACTTGGGAGATAAGCCCAACCATAAAAAAACAAATACAACAATGCAGTGTAGTCATAGGCTCAGGCTTCTCAGAATGCCTGCTAAACTATGCAACTTGGCAGAAGAGCCCAACTGTAGAAAATGAGTTACAACCATGTAGTATAATCATAGGCCCAGCACTATAAGAACAGCTTGGATAAACTATGTAACTTGGGAAAAGAGCCCAACCAGAGTAAAACAGATACAACCATGTACTATAGTCATAGCCTAAGGCCTCTCAGAATGGCTTGGCTAAAGAATACAACTTCAGAGAAGAGCCCAGCCGTAGAAAAACAGTTACAACCATTTAGTTGAGTCATAGCCTCAGGTCTCTCAGAATGGCTTGGTTAAACTATGCAAGTTGGGAGAAGAGCCCAAGCATACAAAAACAGATACAACCATGTAGTTGAGTCATAACCTCAAGCCTCTCAGAACAGTTTTGATAAACTGTGCAACTTGGGAGAAGATCCCAACCATAGAAACAGAGTTACAATCATGTTGTATATTCATAGCCTCAGGCCTCTCAGAACGGCTTGGTTAACAATGCAACTTGTGAGAAGAGCCCAACCATAGAAAAAAAGTTACAACCATATAGTATAATCATAGGCCCAGCACTCTCAGAACGGCTTGGCTAAACTATATAACTTGGGAAAAGAGCACAACCATAGTAAAACAGATACAACCATGTACTATAGTCATAGCCTAAGGCCTCTCAGAACCGCTTGGCTAAAGAATACAACTTCAGAGAAGAGCCCAAACGTAGAAAAACAGTTACAACCATGTAGTTGAGTCACAGCCTCAGGCCTGTCAGAATGGCTTGGCTAAACTATGTACCTTGTCAAAAGAGCCAAAACCTAGAAAAAAAGATACAATCAAGTACTAGAGTCATAGGCTAGGGCCTATGTAGAATGGCTTGTCCTAACGATGTACCTTGGGAAAAGAGTCCAAACGTGGAATAACGGACACAACGGTGAACTAGAGCCATAGCCTCAGGCCTATTTAGAATGGCCTGGTCTAACAAGGTAACATGGAAAAAGAGCCCAAACCTACAAAAACAGTTACCATCTCGATTAGCCATAGCCTCAAGCCACTCAGAATGGCTTGGCTAAATTATGTAACTTGTAAGACCAGCCCAAACCTAGAAAAAAAGATACACTCACATTACAGTCATAGGCTCAGGACTCTCAGAATGGCTTGGTCTTATGTTGTAACTTGGGAAAAGAGCCCAAACCTATGAAACAGGATAACATCTCAATGAGTAATAGCATCAGGCCTCTCAGAATGACATGGCTAAACAATGTAAGTTGTAAAAGGAGCCCAAACCTAGAAAAATGATACAATCATGTACAAGAGTCAAAGGCTCAGGCCTCTAGAACAGCTTGGCTAAACTATGCAACTTGGGAGAAGAGCCCAACCTAAGAAAAACAGTTACAATCATGCAGTATAGTCATAACCTCAGGCCTGTCAAAACAGCTTGGCTAAACTATGCAACTTGGGACAACAGCCCAACCTTAAAAAATACTGTTACAACCAGGTAGTTGTGTCATAGCCTCAGGCCTCTCAGAACGGCTTGGCTAAACTATGCAACTTGGGAGAAAGGCCAAGCGTAGAAAAACTGTTACAAACATGTAGTTGAGTCACAGCCTCAGGCCTGTCAGAACGATTAGGCTAAACTATGCAAATTGTGAGAAGAGCCCAAACTTAGAAGAACAGATAAAACCATGTAGTATAGTCATAAACTCAGGACTCCCAGTACGCCTTGGCTAAACTATGCAACTTGGGAGAAGAACCCAACAGTAGAAAAATAGTTACAAACATGCAGTATGGTCGTAGCCTCAGGCCTCTCAGAACGGCTTGTATAAACTATGCAAATGGAAGAAAAGCCCAACCTTAGAAAAACAGTTAGAATCATGTAGTATATTCATAGCCTCAGGCCTGTAAGAAAGGCTTGCCCAAACTATGCAACTTAGGAGAAGAGCCCAACCATAGAAACACAGATACAACCTTGTACTATAGTTATAGGCTCAGACCTCTCAGATCAGCTTCACTAATCTATGCAACTTGGGAGAAGAGCCCCACCATAGAATAACAGTTACAACTGTGTAGTATAGTCATAGCCTCAGGACACTCAGAAAGCTGCCTAAACTATGCAACTTGGGACAAGAGCCCAACTGTAGAAAAACTGTTACAACAATGTAGTATAGTCATAGCCCCAGACCTCTCAGAAAGCTGCCTAAACTATGCAACTTGGAACAAGAGCCCAACCTTAGAAAAACTGTTACAACCATGTAGTTGAGTGACAGCCTCAAGACTGTCAGAAAAACTGGGCTAAAGTATGCAACTAGGGAGAAGAGCCCAACCATAGAAAAACAGAAACAACCATTTACTTACTATATTCTTAGCCTCAGACCTCTCAGATCGGTTTCGCTAATCTATGCAACTTGTGAGAAGTGCCCAACTGTAGAAAAACTGTTACAACCATTTAGTATATCCATAGCCTCAGCCCTCTCAAAAAGCTTGGCTAAATAATGCAACTTGGGACAAGAACCCAACCGTAGAAAAACAGATAAAACCATATAGTATAGTCATAGGCTCAGTCCTCTTAGAACGCATTGTTTAAACTATGCAACTTGGGAGGAGAGCCCAACCGTAGAAAAACAGATACAACCATGCAGTATACTCTTAGGCTCAGGCCTCTCAGAACAGCTTGGCTAAATTATGCAATTTGGGAGATTAGCCTGTGAAGGAAAAGCCCAGATGGGCTAATGAGCTAAGTCACAAATCTAAGTGTGATAAGTGTCGGTTTACTGATATAAATTCTGCCGGGCTAACTCGTAAATCTGAAGTTTAGTGTCAGTTTACTGGGCTAACAAGCTAACTCATAAATCCAAGCTCAACAAGTGTCAGTAACGTGATCTGTTCCGAATTGATAAGCTTCAGTGTACTGATTCCTTGCTTTTTGTTGTTTGAACCTTATTGGCTAATAGCCCCATACTTGTAATTAACCCTATAAAACCTCATGCGCATGTCTTGGAGGTGCTCAGAGCTTTGGAGCAGAAGCCTCTCTGAGCCCGCCAGCGTAATAAATCTGAGTACTCCAACCCTCTGAGTGGTGCTTGTTTCTTGGCTGGCCTGTCATTTCCGTAACAAGCCCAAACCATAGAAAAACAGATAGAAACATGTACTATAGTCATAGCCTCAAGCCTCTTAGAACAGCTTGGCTAAACTATGCAACTTGGGAGAAGATACAAACCATAGAAAAAAGTTACAATCATGTTGTATAGTCATAGTCTCAGGTCTCTCAGAACGGCTTGGTTCAACTATGCAACTTAGTAGTATAGCCCAAATGTAGAAAAACAGATACAGCCATGTAGTTGAGTCATAGGCTCAGGCCTGTGAGGACCGCTGGGCTAAACTATGCAATTAGAGAGAGAGCACAACCATAGAAAAAGAGATACAACCATGTAATACAGTCATAGCCTCAGTCCTCTCAGAACAGCTTGGCTAAACTATGCAACTTGGGAAAAGAGCCCAACCATAGAAAAACGGATACAACCATGCAGTATACTCTTAGGCTCAGAGGTCTCAGAATGGCTTGGCTAAACTATGCAACTTGGGACAAGAGCCAAACCGTAGAAAAAGATACAGCCATGTAGTTGAGTCATGGGCTCAGGCCTCTCAGTACGGCTTGGCTAAACTGTGTAACTTGGGAAAAGAGCCTAACCATAGAAAAACACATACAACCATGCAGTATACTCATAGGCACAGGCCTCTCATAACGGTTTGGCTAAACTATGCAAATTGGGAGAAGAGGCCAACCATAAAAAACAGATACAACCATGTATATAGTCATAGGCTCAGGCCTGTCAGAACGGATTGGCAAAACTTTGCAACTTGGGAAAAGAGCCCAACCATAGAAAAACAGATACAACCATATAGTTGAGTCACAGCCTCAGGCCTTAGCTAAACTATGCAACTTGGGAGAAGAGCCCAACCATAGTGAAACAGATACAACCACGTAGTTGAGTCATTGGCTCAGGCCTCTCAGAACAGATTGGCTAAACTACATAAGTTGGGAGAAGAGCCCAACCATAGAGTAACAGATACAACCATGTAGTATTGTCATAGCTTCAGCCCTCTCAGAACGGCTTGGCTAAAGTATTCAACTAGGGAGATGAGCCTAACCGTACAGAAACAGATACAACCAAGTAGTACAGTCATAGCCTCCGAACTCTCAGAACGGCTTGGCTAAATTACGTAACTTGGGAAAAGAGCCCAACCATAGAAAAAAGATACAACCTTGTAGGATAGTCATAGCCTGAGGCCTCCCAGAATGGCTTGGCTAAACTATGCAACTTGGGAGAAGAGCCCATTCATAGAAAACCAGATACAACCATGTACTTTAGTCACACCCACAGGACTCCCAGAACGGCTTGGGTAAACTATGTAAGTTGGGAAAAGAGCCCAACCATAGACAAACACATACAACCATGTAGTATATTCATAAGCTCAGGCCTCTCAGAACGGCTTGGCTAAACTATGCTACATGGGAGAAGAGCCCAACCATAGAAAAACTGTTACAACCATGTAGTTCATTCATAGCCTCAGGCCTCTCAGGAAAACTTGGGTAAAGGACACCATTTGTCCCGCAGAACACGGTTAAAAGCCCAGAAAACACGCGACATACTGTGTGCACTACCAGACCTCTCAGAATGCCTTGTCTAAACTATGTAACTAACCCGGGTAACAGCGTAAAAAGAGCAAGAGTGTAAAAAGCCCGGAAGTTACGCAACCGTTACCTGTTAGCTACCAGATAAAAACGCCGCTGGCGAGGCCGCGACATTGCAAGCTCTTCAGCGTTCAGAACCTCGGAGAAAGAAGAGTTTTTCCATGCACTTTTAAAGCCGCATGTAATCGCTCACTTAGGGCGCGATGTACTTCCCCGCACGCTGCTGGAGCTTCTGAAACTCAAAACTCGAAAGTTGGCGTTTCGCAAACGCACGGGATCCGAAGTCCTCCTGCGCCCTCTCGCGGTCGCCTAGAGAAACACCCTCTCCCAGGACCTAGCGAAAGAACCGTTCCCAAATTCTTTAGCGGGGTCCGAGCGCCACCTCGTGGCCTCATCAAATCACTGACATTCTCAATGGCCCAGATCTGTGTGCTTGTGGCAAGAGTGATGCTCTGCTCCCTCCCTGCTTGCTCTCTTCCCAGGAACTTACCTAAGAGCCAGAACCTAGAAAACAAGGAGATCTTCAGGCTTTTGAGACAGATAAAAAGGACCCCCCTTCACTCATGTCTAAAGGACAGGAGGGACCTCAAACTTCCCTGGAAAAGAGACAATATCACCCAAAACCAGATGGCTCAAGGCCCCTGTTGCTACCATCACATGCTCCAGCAGATTTCCCAAGTCTTCAGCACAGAGCACAGCCATGCTGCTTGGGACAACACCTCCCTAAATAAACTACTCTCCAGTCTGGATCTCACCCTGCACCAACTGGAGCAGGCTGAAGAAGGCAATCTAGACTGTGCCTTTTGGGGAACTACTGTTCGGGAGTATTTCCAAGCAATTCATCTCTACTTGAAGGAAAAGGAATACAGCCCCTGTGCCTGGGAGATTGTCAGAGAGGAAACTAAAAAGCGCCTTTCCTTCATGAAACATCCGAAATGGAAAGCATGAGTGAACAAACTTATTTTTAGGGAGAAGGACACAATCGATTTTCTCAATAAATACTTTTCTAATGAGATTTCCACAATCTGTGAAAGTTCTTGGGGGTTATTTGCTATTCCCAACAGGTGAAGTTTGTTTTCTTATGGAAAGGTTGTTAGGGCTGTATGTCACTAAAGACACTTTTCAGGGAACTTAGTGCTACCTGCTGTAACAGGGAACTGAAAAGGATCAGGAATTGAATCATAATAGAAATTTATCTCTCGTGCTTTAAGAGAACAATGCAGCTATCTCTAATCCGATGACTTTTCTAGTTGGCTTCTTCTCAAGAAGGCCTCAGGGGCCTGGCTACCCTCGGCTCCCTGGCTTTGCTATACTCAACGTGGAACTGCACACGTGTCTCCACCACTTGAGTCTACTCCACTCAGACAAGGGAAAATGAATGGTGGATGACATGGGATGTTTTCAAGGCCCAGGACGGTACGGGGCAAGATCACTTCCACGCACACTACGGGACCAGAATTTATGCTCACGGGCGTCTAAGCGGAGAAGTTGGGAAACTACTGGGTGACTAACGGAAGAGGAGAGAAGCTCAGTGAATAAGACCACGTCTCACTTTCACACGATTTGTACGAGTGATTATCCGGGTGGGAACGAACACCGACCAATATTCCTGCTTGCACACACGTTTGAAAAACCATCTGAGCCAAAGTCTGATTCCACAATTTCACCTTGGCAAAGATGACCGGGATGTCCCTCCTTGGAGTTCACAGTATCACTGACTCTTGGAAAGAAGCATTCAAGTCAATACCCAAAGGCATACACTAACGAGGAAAATGCCCCTGACGTAGACACAGGCCATGTTGTTGCCTTATTTCCTGACGGAGACATGAAAAGTACGATCACATCATTCCCTGCAAATACTAGAGGACTTTAGTGACAGTGCAGACCGAGTCTTCCACTTACGACCAGGCCCGTGATTCTCACCTCGTTTTACCAACTACTGACCATAAAAAACTGAAGAAAATATTCCTGCAATCAAAACTTTTACGAAGACCTCACACAAGATTCAAGTGTAACTTCCCTCGTAGATTAACAGGAAATTCACAGCGCATCCTTAGACCAGTGTCCCCTCAGAGCACATCCATCTGGCACAGGCTGCTGTTCTCTGTCACGTGCTCACCGTCTTTGCTTCTACACGAGTCTGACTGAGCTCTTGCACTGAGCTGCGACGCAGAGCACTGTCATGCCTGACGTTCCTTCATACTCCTAAGAGCCGATTTTTGCACCAGTGGGAGCACTCTCATTCCCGGCGAGCCCGCATGAATTAGGAATCAGCTCTCACTGGAATCTTTCCGTATTAGGCCATTAAATTTCAGATTTCCCGAAGCCCTTTCAGAGGTCCTACTCCCTAGCTGTTCTTTTCAACCAAAAGGAAACCCCCTTTGTAATTAAGACAGAACGCGATAAAGACTGATTATTATCACGGAAAGAATGGACTTTCAGCTCCCCTCCTGAATTCATTTCTTTGGCAGTGGAAGTTACTTTACCTCGGTTCTGCACATGTCTATCTTTAAATCATACGTATGTCCGTATGTGACCACCATGGACAAGTCAGCTGTGTAGGAACCGGGCTCAGTCTATTCCCTCTGGTATCCTCTGCAACAGGCCCAGGTACAAAACAGCAAGGCAAGGGACGAAGAGACACTCTCTAATCAATTAGAATGACTGTTGGCTTAGCCATCCAAGGCGATCTCTACTTCTGTTTCCTCAGAAGCTGAGAAATGTCTAAAATGAACATCATGATTTTCGAAAACTGTTTTTGAAAAGAAGAAAACAATCTCCTCTCTTAAATGATTCTGTAACATAATTGAAAAGATCTGTGTAACTTTCCTTGGAGTATATGCTATTCTCAACTTATAAAGTTTTTTTTTTTAATGGAAATGGATTTAGGGAGTAGGTTGTTTTTCATTTTGACTTTCCTTTTATTTTTGTTAGAAAAAAAAAACTTGTCAGTTAACTTTATGCTAGCTGCTGCATCAGGAAAACTGAATGCTGTCAGGAATTTGATCATCATAGAAATTTACCTTTCCTTCCTTTGAGAGCACGATCCAAGCCTTCCTGATCAGATGAACAGTCTGGTTACCTCTCCTCCAGAGTGACTCAGGGACCTAAGAACCCTCTGTTTTGTGGATTTTCCACAATCAACGTGTGGCTCCAAAGTCCCCTGTAGCACTTGGGTCTAGTCCACTCAGCGGTAACGAGAAGAGTATGGTGGATCACATGGGATGTTTTCAGGGGCCAGGACAGTACAGGGCAAGATGACTTCTGCTCACATTACACGGCCTGAATTTATGCTCATGGCAATCCAAGCGCAAAAATGTTGGGAAGCTTCTGGACGGCTCACGGAAGAGGAGACACTTTCAAGGCATAAGACCGCTTTTCATTTTTACACTATTTGTCCTAATGAAGTTCTGGGTGGGGTTGGAGGAAAAAAACAAGGTTCTTGCTTGCACACAGTTTATTAAAAACCAAACTGACCCCAATTCTTATTATACAACTTCAGCTTGGGGAAGATGACTTGGATGTCGCTCAGAGTTCACAGCTTCATAGACTGTTTGAAGAAAGCCTACAAGTTGATTCCCAAAGGCATAAATAAGCTCAGGAGGAAAAAAATCTACTTCGTTTTCATTCTATCTCTTATTATCATCATGATTTGATTCCCTTCCTGAATATCCATCGAGCTCCTGAAACGATAGGGAGTGAAATACACATCTGAGAATGTGGAGGAAGATGGTTTCCCTCCCTGTAGGTGTTTGCAGACCCCTGGGAGGTAGTCTGAGGAGGGGACAAGTCGGGTCAGGCCTCAGTCTCATCTACTGAATGTCAACTACTCTCCCATATAGAGTTTTCTTTTGTAAGAACTGTAAACAGAAAAGTACACCTATAAAAGGAGACACTACAGGATTCATCGTGCACACGTTCCCATCACCAACTTCAACTACTTTCACTTACTCTCATCTACATCCTCCCGTTACCTGCTACCTGATGACTCTGTAGCTAATCCCCGAAATCCTAGGACTTAACCAATTCATGTTTCATAATGCATTTCAGTCGGTTGAATTATGAATGAAAAGAAAGGTAATGTAGTATTTTAAAGAGTTAAGTACTTAAAAATAATGGTGAAGAAAATAATCAAATTTCTCCAATGATTTTGAAAAGTTATGAATGACTTTTATCTATAAAATTTTTAATAAAGTATTTATATAAATTTCATTTGAAAATGTCAATTGACACATTCCTATCCATACAGGTAAACGTCTTCCATTCTAAGTCACTCTTCAAACTCAGTTTTAAAGTTAAATTAGAAGTTAATAGCTTTTAAGTTTAATGTATAGCTTAAGTGTTGTTTTGTCATTCTTAACCCTGCACTGACTACAGAGAAAGCTCTGCACTTCCCATTCCCTATGTACTAAGGAGAGACCTCCACGGTGTATACAAATGGATACACAGTATATACATGATATCGTAATCAAAAGGTAAAAGGAAGTAGGAGAAAATATCAAAAAGGTTCCTTGGGTAGGGAAAGGAGGCAATGATGAAACAAAAAGGGCTTAGAAACGCTGCCCTAACCCACTGGGAGAGTGCAAACTGAAAAGCAAAAACAGAAGTAGAAAGTAAGAGGAAACATTCAGAAAATGGAAACAACCGGGTCCCCATTTAAGACACAGGCACAAAGGCAGGTCTTCAGAGAACCTTCAGACACCAGGGCTCACAGAGTCACCCACCTCAGCCAGGCCAGCAGCACCTACAATGTCCCCAATGGCTCGACCGTTGTCTGTACTGATGGCCCTGGTGGCGCTCAGCTGTCACTCCATCTGCTCTCTGGGGTGTGACCTGCCTCAGACCCACAGCCTGGCCACCAGGAGGACCTTGATGCTCCTGGGACAAATGAGGAGAATCTCCCCCTCCTCCTGCCTGAAGGACAGACAGGACTTTGGATTCCCTCAGGAGGTCCTTGGTGGCCACCGGCTCCAGAAGGCTCAAGCCATCTCTGTCTTCCATGAGCTGGTCCAGCAGCTCTTCCTCCTCTTCAGCACAGAGGGCTCGTCTGCTGCCTGGGAGGACAGCCTCCTGCACAGACTCTGCACTGGGCTTGATCAGCAGCTGACGGAGCTGGAAGCCTGTCCGAAGCAGGAGGCGGAGCTGCAAGGGCGTCCCCTGCTGAATGAGGACCCCATCCTGGCTGTGAGGAGATACTTCCACAGAATCACTCTCTATCTGCAAGAGAAGAAATACAGCCCTTGTGCCTGGGAGATCGTCAGAGCAGAAGTCATGAGATCCTTCTCTTCAGCGAGACACTTGCAAGAAAGATGAAGCAGGAAGGAATGACAGAGGCCTGGTTCAACATGGAAATGATTCTCACTGACCAACAAGACCACACGGCCACCCGGCCGGCCGGGTCAAAGACCCTCATTCCTGCTGGAATCAGGACACGAACTGGATCAATCTGTCAAATGTTGTCGGGAGAATTCAGCAACATCACGTTCTGCTCTGCGGGCACTCGTCTCTCACAGACGCCCATGCTCATCTATCTATTTATTTAAATATTTATTTATTTAACTATTTATAAGCTTTAAATGATTTTTGTTCCTGTAATATGATGTGTACCCATACACTGTGGCTAATTGAAAAAAAATATACTCTTTGTATTTACTCAATGTATTATTTTCTTTGTTCATTAAACTTTTTTTCTATAGAAAACTAATTGTACTTGTTTATTATTTAAAAAAGAAACACCATGTCTGATTGTAATCTGATTAAATAGTGGATAGTACCATTCACTACTCATTACTATGTCACTCAAGGTATAAGAAAAAGGAGATTTTCTCTAAGCCAGGTTATATGTTGCCCGAAGGACATAGAGGTCAATGCGACAAATCCAACCCTATTTTCTTGCATCATTGGTTTTTGTAGAGAAATCATCCAAAAAATAACAATCATAATTAATATGAATTATAAAAATGTTATACTGAGAAGAAGTGGAATAAAAAGTTATTTCTCAGCAGAAGCTGGAGAAAGAAAAGTCAAGAAATAAAAATGAAAGTAGTAGGTATCCTCTACATTTGAGTGCTCAACATCTGATTGCAAATAGCTTTTGGAAAATAGACTTTTGAGTCTGAAATCCACAAGCAATCACATGAGTTGAAAGCCAAGGAACACAAGTAGTCCTGTGTGAAAAGTGAATAGAAGGAGAAAAGGACTTAAAACATTGACTCACAGAACCTTCAACTAATAAAGGGAGGCAAGATCCACCAAGGAAACTGAGGAAGAATGGCCGTAAGTTAACAGGATGAAAGGGAATAGGTTCCCACGAACCTATTTAAAAGGTGAAAACTGCTCCCCAGAATCGCACCATCGCAAATGTGAACTGAAACTGCCCTCTGCATGGGGAAAACAGCTGTCCCTGGTGATCTTACTGGGAGCTGGTCTGGTCGGGTTGATCACCAGACAGCACACTGGGCGAAGGGTGAATATGAGAGATTAGTGACAATATACGTAGGAACCAGCTTTGAAAGATTTGCCTTCTGAAATGCAGGACAGAAATAGAGCGGTGACTAGAAACAACTGTGGATGTTTTTGTTTCTTCCTGCACAGTTGTCTCTTTCCAAACATATTTATCTCTAGATAGATTTCATGGATTTGATGTATTGGCAAATCACATTCATATGTTAGTATTTTATTGATTTTAAATCATGACATATTGAGTTACTTACAATGAGAACTTTTGATTATTTTGATTAATAGGATGTTGAATGTCACTAAGCTGCTCTGTTGTTGACACCATCAACCGCACGGGAAACAGATGGAACTGACCTCGGTGAGAGCGTGCTTGGTGGAATTAATCAGCAGAAACCGTACTGGAGCAGCCGCAAGGCGGTAACACACGAGGAGAATCCCACTGTCACTTTTTTTTTAGTTTACTTGTTTCACTCTCATCAGAGTCAGATTTGCATTTGTTTTCCTTTTGCCTCAGTGCATCCAAGGGCAATGACTGCTTTCTAAGAATGCTGAAGGGAGGACAAAAACAATGACATATTGAGAATTATGGGAAATAATGGCATGTTTCCAGTTTTACTTCCCTATTTTGGTACTAACCTCGAGATGAAACAGAAAGTACTTCAGAAGTAACAAGACAACTCTTGCCCAGGAAAAAATTTTAAAGTCAAACGAGCATATAAAATTTTAAAGACTCTAGAACTAGTAAAGCAAAGATGGCTAGTTTTCCCGAGCATCAAGTACTGACCTCGCAGCCCTACATTTTCATTGTGAGACAGAGAGAGATGAATCAAGAAGTTCAGCAGAAATACACTGACTGAATAATCTAGGGACACTTATTAATTACTTCACCATAAGCCTCCAACGGTAGGTGAATCATCACTGAATCCTTGGGGCCAGCTCAGAAACTTGAGAATATAGTAAATATTCAACAGTTTAACGAACTGAACTCAAGACAGAAACCAACATTTAGCAAAATGCAATTCCCTTCAGGTAAAAAGGAGAAAGAAAAAGGTAACTTTTCCAAAACCCTGTTCCTGTGCACGGCCACACACACACATGGTGCATCATGTTTGGCTTGTTTCATCTGGAAGCTTTGGAAATACTTCAAACCTGTATATGCGATGAAAACAACAGAGGTTGTTCACAGAAACACCCTTAGATCCAGAACAGCTGATTGTTTTGGGGAAAAAAACAATTACCCTTGAATAAAAGTTGAAAGTGTGATGAGCTGACTCACGGCTATCCACTGAAGAATGAGTTACCGGGGGTTCAGATGGAAGATGTGTGGCTGTGTTCACACTGAGCCGAAGAGTGAGATTACACGTGTGCTAATGAGTGAGGGGAGGTGGGGCCATAAAGGATAAACATTTTGTGGGTCTTGGAATTAGAACTGAAATGCCTGTGCTCACTGAAAATAATGAAGAAATCAGCTACAAATTTTGAGAGAACAGCCTGAAGAGTCATTAGCAGGAAAACGTTGAAAGAGTGGAAAATGCCAGTTGCATTTCTGATCAGGAGGCTCTAGTGAAGCACTTGCCACCTGCTCATACTTTTGTAGACAAAATCCGACAGTCTCAGTCATTCATCATTTTATCTTGAGCAATTCACATGAACCCTGGATAACGAGAAAATTGTGAACAGGTCATAGACCTTTCTCCTTCGGCAGTTACTCATCAAATGGTCCCCATTCCTGAAAGGACAAATCCAGAGGAATGAGGAAGCTTGGCTGACTATGGGAGATGGATGGCAGCCAGCTCCGGAAGGCCCAGGCCATCTCTGTCCTCCACGAGATGCTCCAGCAGATCTTCAACCTCTTCCACGCAGAGCGCTCCTCTGCTGCCTGCGACACCACCCTCCTGGACAAACTCCACACTGGACTCCATCAGCAGCTGGAGGACCTGGACACCTCTTTGGTGCAGGTGATGGGAGAGCAAGACTCTGCCCAGGGAAGGGCGGGCCCTACACTGGCCGTGAAGAGCTACTTCCAGGGAATCCATCTCTTCCTGAAAGAGAAGACAGACAGCGACGGTGCCTGGGAAATTGTCCGACTGGAAATCATGAGATCCTTCTCTTCATTAACCAATTTGCAAGAAAGGTGAAGAACTAAGGATGGAGACCTGGGGTCACCTTGACATGATTCTCCCTGACCGAGATGCCATGTCACCCTTGCACATTGGTCTGTGGTCATTTCAAAAGACTCTTATTTTTGCTTTAGCCACAGCATCTATTGAATTAACTCAGTTAATACTTTGTCTGTAGTAATGAGCAAGGATATGGTAAAATTCCTGAGCTTAAGGATCATCAGTCCCTATGCAATGACTTCCCTGTTATTTATTGTTGATTTATTTATATTTATTCTTGAAACTTAGATATTTACATTTTCATATAGATGTTACATTGTGTTAAAATTTTAAAAATATGCTCACCTTGCCACTTCATTAAGTTTGCATCTTGTTTTATGTATTAAATTCTATGAAAGAAAACTTCTTTTTTTTTTTTAATTCTGAAAACCTAAAACCATATATTTTCTATAGAAATCTCTCTCAGAATACTATTTGTCCATTATATCTTATGGAACAGTTCTACCACTTTCTAGGAACTGCTTTTCAAATAGTGGAATTCCACGGAATTGAGAGGAGTCATGGAAATTGCGATAAATGTATAGTCCTTATGCCACACGTTTCACTGATTTATATCCAGTTAGCAAAGAGTGGTTGGTAGGTAAACATCTGAGAGGTGTCCACTCCTCCAGTGAAGTTGGAACACATAGGGTATTGATCGGCTGCTGCTGCTGCCAGCTCTTCCTCTTCCTCGCACCTGCTCCCCAGTCCTGCTTCCCTGAATCGCTCACTTCCTCATCCAGTAACTTCGCTCCCTCCAACTTACTGCCCATCCACACACGTGCTCTCGTTCTGTGCTGCTTTCTAGCTTCAAGGTGTCTCTTACAGTGGAAGCCACAGGAAGAGAGCAAAAGTGAAAGGAGAGCTCGAGGATTTTCAAAACCTCAGGTAGAAGGAGCCGGGGACATGGGGCTGGATCCCAGCTCTGTTATTAATAACTGTATGACCCTGAGAAACAACACAAATACCATGCTCCCTAGTTTTCTCATCTTTCATATGGGGACAAGAATAATAATGTTCCATAGGATTACTGTCAGATTTCCGTGTACTTAACCTTTAAATTAAAGCTTTTTCAACAACTAACAGTGTAGGAGATATTAAACATTTATATTAAATGAAATCATAGATACACACACACACACACATTTTCCCTTTCATCACCCGGGGCCCCTTTAAGTCTCGGAGGGTCCCAATATCTAGTCCAGAGTAGAATCCTTTCCCTGAACTGTGTTTCTCCTCAGAAACATTCCTCAGTCTGAGAACACAGCACAACACGCCCTGCTACCGAGCCGTCAAGCCCCGAAGAAACCCACGCGGGTGTGAACCGCTCGGGCCAAAGCCTCCTGCCAGGAAGGGAAGGACGGGCGCGGGCAGGTGCGGAAAACGAAGGGCTCTGGGCGAAGCCGCGGCCGGCGGGGACCGGGAGGCCCGAGAAGGAAGCCGACTCACCGCTCTCGCCGCCCCCACGCGCTCGCGGGGCCCCGGCGGCGCCTCTCCCGGGCCGGGGCTCCTGCCCGCGGCGAACCCCACGTCCTCCCCGTGGCCGCAGCGCCCGAGTCCGTGGGGGCGGGACGCCCAGGCGGGTCCCGCGGGGTGGGCGGTGCCTGTCGGGCCGGCACGGCGAGCTCGCGCGCCCCCTCCCGGCCGGCGGGGCGCGGTGGAGACAGCTCTGCGCGCATTGCTGAGTGGAGGAGGGCTGCTCAGCTTCACTGTGGTCCAAGGGCAGCGCTACATTTCTGGACTCTTGGTCTCTCTAGTTGTTCACATGCACCACGTTTCTCCGATTGCTATAATCTGGCTTCAGCCTCCCTGTTCTCTTGAAACTGCTCGGCCAAGGTTTACACTAAACTACATGTTGCCTAACTCAGAGATGACTTGTCAGGCAGCTGTCGGCGGACATTTCAGAAGTATCGGACGCCTACGTGTTCCCACGACCATTTTAAAGTCTGACCTACATCTGGTTCCTACGTCACCATCATCCTCTGCTTTTCTGCTCCTCCTCCTCCCCTTCCTTTGTGGACCACTCCCTCTCCTCTCAGGGAATGGCGGGGTTCCTCAAGAGTCTATGCTAGTTCCCACACTTCATCTCCTCTGCACAGAGTCCCACCTCCCAAACAGTCCCAAGTGTCATCTCTAGGATTACGACTTCCGTATGCATGTCTTAGCCAAGAGTCTCATCTCCAAACATTTGTAATCATCTCCAAACCCATATAGCTACCTCCTACCCCAGAACATCTCCACATACCATGTCCACAATTGACCGTCATGCAATTACCTGGCGAATCCCTGCACACCCCTGAGATGCCAGCACACCAGTTGCTTCTTCTGTAGTCAAATGCTCTCCCACTGAGCTGTACCCCCATTAGTTGCTTCTTCTGGAAACATTCCATGACCCATGCAAGGCCCACGTGCTCCCAGCATCCCGTACTTTCTCTATCACAGCATCAGCCTCCTTCCATTCACTGCTCTGTTGCACACATCCTCACCAAACGGGGAGTTCTGTGAAGGCAGGCAGCACGTCTACTCTTTTCATTGTGTCTGGCACCAGCACAGGGCCAACAAAGACAAAGGGGTAGTCACTACTTATTGGCTGAAGCTTAAATTCCATGAGCCTATAAATATATTTCGCTTCAGTTCTCTTTCACACAAGGACAGAAATTCAATCAACAAGCATTAGACATGTGTCCTCCAGGGAACTGAATCGCTCCTGTTGCTACAACATGCCTTGTGCATATCCTTCATAGCCCTAGAAAAGCTTCCCTCCTATTTACTTGCTCTTTAAGGCCTGTCTTCTCTGCCAAAGTGCCCTATTTAAGAAAGTAGTACTTCTTTCGTAAGAAGAAGAAGAGTTTATCTACCATTATACTCACAAGTCAGTTACTGGGTGCAGAGATAACTGAAATTTTTTTAAAACTCAATGAGATGAATAAAACTATGTTCCACTTGGATTTTAAGGCAGATTCAATCTTTAAGGACACTTTGTATGTCTTTAAGAGTATGAGTAAGAACTAAAATTTAAAATATACCTTTGAAACCCCCAAAGACAAGGGAAACAAGATCATAAAGCTGACCATACAATGCGATGAGGAAATTCCATAAATACAACAATCAGCATAGAAAAAAATTTCTATTTATTACAAATTTAAAATACAGAGTTTCCCGATTCAAAGTATAGTTTCCTCTAAGTATTGCAAAACAATCTGCCGGGATGACTCAGTGCGTTTACAACTGAAGAACAAAGGGCCTTGAATTGTGTGAATATTGACCCGCTTGAGGCCACACAGGAGGCGCTAAGACTAAGCGGTGAAAGGCTGGGCGCAGGTCTCCTTTCCAGCTCCGGGGTTTTCTCGGAGATGATAACACAGCGAGAGCACATACTGACTTTCTCATCTTAACTTCCAGTTTGACAGAGTCCCGGGCACAGTAGCTCTGTGCTTTCTTCCCACATCGAGCGGGGGTCTTGGAAGGAGCTCTTCAAAGTCTGGCTGGAGTCCTCACTGCCCAGGGGGTATTTTCCTCCCCACCTCCTGCTCCAGACTGGTCTCCAGAGCCTCCCTCTGCTGATGCAGCCCAGTGAGGGATTTAGGCTGTTTGGGCTGAAGAGGCTGAAGGCCTGCTGGAGCATCTCATGAAAGAAGAGGTGGCCTGAGCGCTTGGGAACCGGCTGCTGTCCAGCTGGTTCTGGGGGAACTAGAAAACATGCTCGTCCTCCAGGCAGGGAAACAAGGAAGAGTCTCTCATTTGGTGCAGAACTGTGACGGTCTCCGGCTCTGGCGGGCCATGCTTCTGGGCCGGGTTACAGCTAAGGGTGTGGACAGACCTGGAGAGCAGACCGCCCTCCAGGTCCTCAGTGAGGAGGCTGGCAGCCCCTGCTGAGCCTGGTGATGTAGCTGATCAGCTGTGCAGCCTTCACCCAGCTCCTCTGAGCACCTTCCTGCACGGGAGAGTCTTCAACGGAACAAGGTTGTCGTTTCTCTGCTTGTCCCATGTTTGTTTCCACTTTTTCCAGTTTCTCTTCCATTTTTCAGCAGAAGATAATGTCACAGCTTCAATACCTCGTATGTATTGTTACGCTGGAAGTTAAACACAGTCATGGAAAATGACAGAATATCAATCCAATAGGATATGTTTGCCTGAATTAGACCCAAGAAAGAAAACCTGAGTCTCAATCCATCTTTTTCAAAATTTTAATAAGAATACTTAGACATTTATCTTTAACAATACATCAGATATTATTCTATAATAATATCCCATTATAGCTATTTTCCATAAGAAAATGTCATAGAAAATAGTTTACTGTATTTTCACACCTCCTAATGCACCAAAATACAAGTGGCCTCACCTCTCTGCATTTCCCTTTTACGGTCTAAGGCATTAGATTTGAATCCTCTGCATGTCTTTACAGAAGACATAGCTCACATTTCTGGACACTGTCTATGTATAATAGGGGCATAAATGTTAACAGCAAGGTTTAATCCATAACCTTCTCTTCATTTTGTCACCAACGTAGGCTAACTGCACACATATGTGACAATGTGCTTGGCAATGTGGATTCCAGGAGAGGAAGACAGGGACGGTGACTGCGGTCCAGGGAGCCGGGAAGACAGACATGAGAGGCAGGGTGAGGATGAAGGAGGCCCCAGCAGCATCAGGGCAGCTGAGGGCAAGGGCTCACAGCTGATGACCAGGAGGGCCTGGGAGCAGCAGGAGCCTCCACTCTGACAAAAGCTGTGCCTCCTGACTTAAATGACTGGTGACTTTCATTGTGTCTTTCAAAACATCAAGACAAGTTCAGCGGTGCTCACCAGGGAAATTATAAAGATGGAATGAAATAAAGTTTGCAAAATACAGGCTGAGAGAGAACAGAGTGAATGACAGCTGCCTGGAGCATGAATACAACACCCAGGAAGCTGTCCGGTCCCCGCTCAGCCCAGCCCAGCCCAGCCCAGCCCAGCCCAGCCCAGCCCAGCCCAGAGTGGCTCTGGCTGCAGCTCCCGTCACACTGTCAGGGGTCTGCACGGGGAGGCCCCCAAATGCAAGCTCCAGGAGCCGCACTGCCCGCGGGACTGTGAGGGAGCAGAGCCCAGGTCTCCACACTTAGAACAGTGCCTGGTATAGTATGGAGAGAAATCTTACAGCATGTGGTGTATTTTGCAGACACCCAGCATCTAGAAGAGCTGTCTGACAAAAACGGCTGTTGTGTGTGAGGCATCTAATGCAGGTAAACAGTCCTGTCCCTCATCCGCAGTTATTCTCAGATCACCTCTGGGAAAACTAGTTTAAAACACAGACTTGAAAAAGAAAACAGTCTGAAAGAGTAGGAAATCGGTTCAGAAATATGCACGGGCGTGTATGTATGACTGAGTATTATGCTGTAGGACGGTATAACATTGTAAACTGACTCTACTTCAATTAAAAATTTTTAATTGAAAGAAGAAGTACACATGGGGTAGAGGGGTTGGAGAAATGGGACTTTCCTAAATTTTTAGCTAGGAATGATCATAAAATGAATTCAAAACTATTTCCTGGGTTAATATAAGGGTAAAGAAAGGAAAATCTTCCCTCAAGCATTGATTGCGAGCAGGCATCAAATCGACGGAACAAGAGAAACAATATTTTAATGCAACATAAATAAATGAAATTGTACAATGTACAAAAGGAACAACAAAAAGGAAAATGTTAAATAAAGACCAGAATTGACCCTGCACTCCCAAATCGCTGAGAGTTTTAAGAAAGGAAGCCTTCAGGTTGCTGGCATAAAAATTGGCACTTGCGTCTGCCTTCTCAAGTCGGGAGTCATGTGGGCACTTGGAATCCACCTCTGCCTGGGTTAAACATTAGCCTGCAACCTCTAGGCTGCAACAGGCCCTAAAAGGAGTTCAGGGTGGAGATCAGGAAGGAGGCACCCTGGGCTCTGCGGGAAACGTGGCAGAACAGGCCTTCAGGAGAAGGTTTCAGGAGCCCAATGCTTGCTCATATCTCATGCCAAGGAGGACACTAAAACCAGTAACTGTGACATCATCTCCTCCTGACTAGCAGCAAGCCCCTGCCTAAATGTGCCCTTGACCGCACCTGCCCCTTCACTGAAATCCTCTCTAATATGGACCTTCCCGCCTGCCTCTTCCCAGTGGTTCCTCAGAGCTATCTGAATGCTGTCTCCTGGGATACAGCCCTCATTTTGCTCCAAATAAAACATAACTCCCAACTCTCACTTTGTGGAGTTTAGGTCAGTCGACATGGCCAATGAGATTGGGGCAAATTTGCTTTAATCGATGAAATTCATACCAAAGAAAATGAAGAGCTCAGACCTGCCAAATGTCCTCAGTGCTGTGTACAGAACACTTAACTCCTCTTTCTAACAAGATAGTCAAGGTGGGGTCCTGAGAAAGTCATTTCAGGAACCTCAGTCAAATAAAAATTGTTGAAGAGTCAACAAGAAGTCGTCAAACACAGCTGTCCTCCCAAAGAAGGAAAGAAGTAATGTTGGGAAAATTAATGAGTTGGCTTCGTATCAACTAGGAAAGCAAAGTTATACCAGATTCTTGCTTTAGTATAAGGAAACTATAGTTTAAATAGCCTTTAGTAAAATGCAGTGCTTTAATATTAAAACATATTTTAATATTCCTTGTTTCATATTCTAAATATTTTAATAAATATATTTAAAGATGACACATTTAACAAGATTTAAATATGACATGAATTAAATTAAACACAAGATTAATTTAAAAATCTATTTTTTAAAATGCTGTGAGTTTTGAAATAATCCCACTTTTCAGGTATTCACTACTTTCCCAACCATTTCAACGCTGATCCCTGAAAGACACCAGGAGACTCTCAGAGAATCTAAGGGCGCACAGCGTCCCCGTCCTCCGCCCTGAAGGCGGCCGTGCACCAACTCACCCTCAGGGCAGCCACAACTTACCCACAAGGCGCCCATGACACTTTCCACTCATCCCTATGCGCCCGTGGACTTCAACATTGGACAGCTGAGATAAAGAGCCCAAACATAAAATAACGGATACCATCCTGATGAATCACAGGCTCAGGCCCCTGAGAACGGCTTGGCTAAACTATGTAACTTGGGAGGAAAGCCCAACCGTAGAGAAACACATACAACCATGTAGTTGAGTCATAGGATCAGGCTCTGGGATCCACTTGGCTAAACTATGTAATTTGGGATGAAAGACCAAGGGTAGACAAACTGATACAACCATGTAGTAGAGTCATAGGATCAGGCTCTGGGAACCGCTTGGCTAAACTATGTAATTTGGGATGAAAGACCAAGGGTAGAAAAACTGATACAACCATGTAGTTGAGTCTTAGGATCAGGCTCTGGGAACCGCTTGGCTAAACTATGGAAATTGGAATGAAAGACCAACCTTAGAAAAACACATACAAGAATGTAGTTGAGTCATAGGATCAGGCCGTGGGAACCGCTTGGCTAAACTATTTAATTTGGTATGAAAGACCAAACATAGAAAAACATATAACCACGTAGTAGACTCACAGACTCAGGTCTCTCAAACTGCCCTGTCTATACTAGGTAACTAACCCAGGTAAGAGCGTAAAAAATGCAAGAGTGTTAAAAGCCCGGAAAATAGACAACCGGTCCCTGTTTGCTACCAGATAAAAAGGCCGCTGTTGAGGCCGCGACTTGACAAGCTCTTCAGCGCTCAAAACGTCGGAAAACGAAAAGAGCTTTTCCGTGCACTTTTAAAGCCGCAGGTAATCGCTCACGGAGCACGCGATGTACTTCCCCGCGCGCTGCTGGAGCCGCTGAAACTGAAAACTCGAAAGTTGTGGTTCCGCAAAAGCACGCGATCCGATATCCTCCTGCGCCCTCTCGTGCTCGCCTAGAGAAACACCCTCTCCCAGGACCTAGCGAAGGAACCTTTCGCTAACTCTTTAGCGGGGTCCGAGCGCCACCTCGTGGCCTTATCGCGAGTCACTGACATTCTCAATGGCCCAGATCTGCGTGCTTGTGGCAGGAGTGATGCTCTGCTCCCTCCCTGCTTGCTCTCTTGCCAGGAACTTGCCTGAGATCCAGAGCCTAGAAAACAAGGAGATCGTCAGGCTTTTGAGACACATGAAACGGACCCCCCTTCACTCATGCCTAAAGGACAGGAGGGACTTCAAACTTCCCTGGGAAAGAGACAATATCGCCCAAAACCAGACGGCTCAAGGCCCCTGTTCCTACCATCAGATGCTCCAGCAGATTTTCCACCTCTTCAGCACAGAGCACAGCCATGCTGCTTGGGACAACACCTCCCTAAATAAACTACTCTCCAGTCTGGATCTCACCCTGCACCAACTGGAGCAGGCTGAAGAAGGCAATCTAGACTGTCCCTTTTGGGGAACTGCTGTTCGGGAGTATTTCCAAGCAATTCATCTCTACTTGAAGGAAAAGGAATACAGCCCCTGTGCCTGGGAGATTGTCAGAGAGGAAACTAAAAAGCGCCTTTCCTTCATGAAACATCCGAAATGGAAAGCATGAGTGAACAAACTTATTTTTAGGGAGAAGGACACAATCGATTTTCTCAATAAATACTTTTCTAATGAGATTTCCACAATCTGTGAAAGTTCTTGGGGGTTATTTGCTATTCCCAACAGGTGAAGTTTGTTTTCTTATGGAAAGGTTGTTAGGGCTGTATGTCACTAAAGACACTTTTCAGGGAACTTAGTGCTACCTGCTGTAACAGGGAACTGAAAAGGATCAGGAATTGAATCATAATAGAAATTTATCTCTCGTGCTTTAAGAGAACAATGCAGCTATCTCTAATCCGATGACTTTTCTAGTTGGCTTCTTCTCAAGAAGGCCTCAGGGGCCTGGCTACCCTCGGCTCCCTGGCTTTGCTATACTCAACGTGGAACTGCACACGTGTCTCCACCACTTGAGTCTACTCCACTCAGACAAGGGAAAATGAATGGTGGGTGACATGGGATGTTTTCAAGGCCCAGGACGGTACGGGGCAAGATCACTTCCACGCACACTACTGGGCCTGAATTTATGCTCACGGGCGTCTAAGCGGAGAAGTTGGGAAACTACTGGGTGACTAACGGAAGAGGAGAGAAGCTCAGTGAATAAGACCACGTCTCACTTTCACACGATTTGTACGAGTGATTATCCGGTGGGAAAAAACACCGACCAATATTTCTGCTTGCACACATGTTTTAAAAAGCATCTGAGCCGAAGTGCTGTCAGCACAGAGAGGTGAATGTAACAAATTCAATCCTGCTTTTTTGTATCTTTGCTTTTTATAAGGAAAGGAACCTGAAAAAAAAATCACCAGTTACCTGATAATTAAGTACTGGTTATTTTTAAAAGATTACTAATTACTATAAGTTAGGTTTAATGCTATAAGAGAGAAAAACAAAATTCTCTCAGCAGTGTGAGGAGAGAACAAGAAAAGTAGTAGTTACCCTCCACGGTTTACAGGGGGCACTTCAGGGTGCATGTCCACTGGATGCTGGGGTTGGTCATTTACAAGCAGTTCCCACGGACTGTGATGCATGGGACAGAAGTGGTCAAATGGGAACAAAACACAGAATGAGGAAAGCACTTAGGGTGAGACCCATAACCTTAACTTTAAAGGGAGGGAAGAAGAACCACAAAGGACATAGGGTGGAAAGGCCATATGTGAACAGGATAAGAGAGAACGGTGAGAAGACTGTGTGCAAAAGACTGAAACTGCTTAAAAGACTCACCGCATTCAGGACAAATGAGGATGGGAAGTGCCCCCCTACACTGGGAAAGTAGATGGCATTGGCCACCCTCGCCAGAGCCTGTTTGGTAGAATTAATCAGCAGAAACCATCCTGCAGACGGCGGAAGGGGGAGTAAAGGAGGCACTGAGAGCATGTGATCATTCTGCGAACACAAAGGTGAATGTATAGAAAATAGGTTTCAGATATTTGCCACCTGAACTTAAGTTTCATCTTGTGTAATTCTCAAACCCTTTGTTTTCTTCTTCATGCTCTGAAGATGGTTCTTCCCTGGGTGACTCCTAAGTTCACTGGCTGCTCCATCTCTGTGCCTCTGCAGTCTCTCCTCTTTCCGACCTTGAAAGTTGAAGGTTCTCAGAAGCTCTAGGTCATCTTCTCACTCTACATGCTCCTCATAGGGAATCACATCTATTACCATACCCTGGTTTCCAAACATGCCACATCAACTGCAAAATTATTGTCTCCAGGATATACATGGCTTTTGATTCCGGATCGACATATTTGTCGACCGATGGGCTGTCTTTCATGTTTCTTGGGCTCTTTCTGGAGAACATCTGCTTTCTCAGTGCAGTTAGGAGTCAAACAGAGAAGAAACGTCTTCAGTAAGCACTGAAGAAAAAAACAAAGGGTTTGAGAATTGCACAATATGAAACTTAAATAATTATTTACACCTTCACAGGATTCTGGACTGAATCTCCATTCTGCCAGGACGTGTGTGTGTGATTCTGGGGAATCATTAAACTTTCCTGAGCTCAGCTACCTTAAATAGAAAGTAAGTGAATACATTCCCAGGGCTGCTGTGAGCAGTACATACACGAGAACATTTAACAGCACATAGCAGAGTTATCATCCACTGAGTGAGGGCTAAACAGATAGTGACTATTTTCTTATTTTTTCATATAGATCTAAATGGGAATAGTGACTTCTACCCCCCTCTCTGTAACTGGAAAGCACGGAGAGTCTGAAAAGCGGAATTGGGAAAAAGTGTGTCATCCCTTGTATGTAGTTATATACATAACAATATAATATATCTGGATGTATACACATATGGCACCAATGTATATACACGTATACTATAAGATATACCACATCTATAATATACCACATATCCATCTGCTGGTTCTCGTAGTTGGCACACGTCCCCCTTCCTCTCTGCTTTCCTGGATCCCATTCTTTCACTGCAATCACAATCGCTTCCTTCCTCCCAGTGTAGGAGTCCCCACTGAGCTCTCCTCATCCACCCTGCATTCAGCTCCACTCTCCATCCATACAGCTCTTTCGTTTTCCTCTTGGGGTTCTGGCTGTCAGTTTCCTCTAAAGACTACAAAGCCACTCACTGAAAGGAGAAGTTGAGTGAAAGTTCTTGTTTGTCAGAAACTCTCACATGAAGTCACCCTCTCTGCCTACCTCACTGCGGGTCCAGACTGTCCTGCCTTCCACAGAAGCACAGTAAATAGAGGGAATTCTGCCCCATGATGAACTGGGGGAGAATCCAGGGCCTCATCTGGGCCTCTCTGTGGGCACTTCCACTTCTGACTGCACTAGGAAGAGGCTCCCCTGCTTCAGGGCTCTCATTTGCTCACAAACCCAAAGGGCACGAACCATGGAGTTGAAAGTCAGCAGCAGCTTGAGAACCTGGGAGGAGGACAGCGATGGGGAAAGCACTCACTGGAACAGCGGCGGGTCCTCAGGAGAGGGACCAGCACAGACGAGCTGCACTGAGGGAAAGGCTCCTCCAGTACGTTACTTTCCAGAGGAGAAAGGACTGAAGTCCATGTGAGAGCATGGAGTTCTGCCAGAAAGATGCAGACACCAGCAGTGTCCCCAGCAAGGGTGACACTGATACCACAGCAGCCTGCAGACCACTAGAAAGGACAAGGGTTACTCCACTGTCACCTGCAAACCTGTTTCCTCCTTATGACCCAGTATGTTTTCATAGAGCAAGAAAGACTTTTCTGGAGACAGTACAGTCCAAGGACTTCTTGACTTCTTGAATTACATCATGTGTAGCCTCTTTCAAAGACTAACAAAAGAAAACAATGCTTGAACAGAAGGGACACAGGCAGGGATCTGAATACATTTAGCAACAAGTGGGATAGAGGCTTCCAAGCAGGACATATAGCAGTAACCAGCACACTGGAAGAGCAAAATTTATAAAGGCAATGAAGATCTCTATGGAAATTCATTTATTTAATTTAGGAAATTTGCAAAGGTGATATGGATGGATTCATCATCTTTTTCTTTCCAGTCTATATATCCTGCATTGAAGAGGTACATTTCAAGTATATTTTGAGGTATAAATATTTATAGAGGTATTTATACATTATATTTGGAAAACTTCCTGTAGGTTAGGGTCCAAAAAAAAAAAAATAAAAAATCATTCCTTTCTTTGTGCTAAAAACAGCATTTTATCAATGAATGGTGTTTTAATAATATTTTTTATTTTGATCCTACAGTATTATTGTATGATGTTTTAATAGGCTCAGGCTGGGAAAATAAATAATTACAACTACACTCATCAGTGTGGCTGACTTTGGAGATCAAGCCAGACTCTCCCTGCTATGTATCCCTTTGAAAACATTCAGTGCTTCTGTCTGGGAAGTGCTTACTGCTCCTCCATCTTGGTTATACTGAGGCTTTGTCAGTACCCAAACCTTAATCATGGGTGAAAAATAAAGAGATTCTTCACTGGACTCCTTCAGCAGCAAATGGAAAGTCCCGTCTGGGCCTGAGGGAAGGAAACAGAAAGGGCATCTTTGGGAATGAGAACAGCAGGCTGCACTGACCGGTATCCTGGGAAATCAGTGAGGTCCTGGGTTACTGAAAAAACAAACACACACACACACACACACACACACACACACACACAACATGAGAGCTGTGAGGTTAGATTTTCTGGAGGACTTACTGAGGACAGCCTCTCTCAGCTAGCTCTGGGGAGGCAAGGGAGAGGTCAGCATATATGTGATTTTGGTGAAGGGGGTACGTGCTATTAAGCTCACATCCTGGCACAAGGTTGTGCTAGTCTGGAAGAGAAGATGTCTCCGTTAATGGTTTCCGTGTTTCCCCACATATGAGAAGATGAAAACATAGGGTTCGTAAAATGTTCTTCTGAAATTACCTAACTGTCTGAAGATCTGTTCTGTCAGGTTTCCCTAGAACACAGAGTGCCTCATTGCTGATCTCTGCTCTGAACTCCTTTCAGGGTGGATTGGAAGTTGGTGGCTAGTGACTTCATTCTTGTACAACCAGATGGCCAGGGACATTTTAGTTGTCATCCTGGAGACATGCAGAGCTCACATGGCCAGAAACTGTGAAGTGCTTTTCCTTTTCATTTCTTTAAGGGGAAGAAGTAATTCGGTTTATTTTTTTACTTACGTATGTTTTAAGTGGAGGTCCTGGGGATTGAGCCCAGGACCCTGCGCATGCTAGGTAGGCACTCTACCACTGAGCTATTCCCTCCCCCTATTTTTTTCTTTAGTTTTTAAAAGTTCTTTGTCTTTATTCTCAACTCACAAGAAAACTCGAGTTAAAACGAAACAGATTCCAGTAGTCTGATGCCGTTGGGTTAATGAACTTACATTACTATATTTCCGTGAAGAAATCAATCATAAAATCTTAGACTTTTTTTTTCCAATCAGCATAAACTCTTCTCCCATCTAAGTATTGAACAGAGATTTTGTCCATTTTTTTCCTTCGAAGTTAAAGTCTGTTCAGCTGACTCATACCTCACACGGTGTTGCCCTACAAAACAACAGACAGTAACCTTTGGCATTAGAAGTGGAATCAAGGATCCTCTGTCCTCTTACTCTTTTCCCTCTACTGATTTCCTTAGTTCCTAAATCTCCCATTGATTTTCACCCTTCACTTTCTTTAATGGGCCTTCCATACAAGTCACTGCAACCTCATGAAGGTCTGTCCTTATAGCTCTGGTTTGCTTGGAATCGTTTGTCCCTCCACATTTCTATTTCTCTCCAGCTGTATTAAGTGAGTGTGATCGAAACAGGGTTACTCTGAGGACTGAGGTAATATTTTAAAGAACTTAGAAAGTGGCTAGTCCATAATATGCAAACAATGAAATTATCTTTTAACATCATGATTACTGTTACTCAGGCTAAGATCAGGATCTTTGGAATCATCTAATTCTTTTCCTTTAATTCTAGGTTTCACAAAGCACTCTTTGTGTTGCCTGAGTGGATCTATCACCTAGATAGATGCTCAGCGAGGCTGGCACCCACCCTCCTGCCAGACAGGGGGAGCCTTCCAGCAACTGGGGTTCTGGTTGCCAGTCTCCTGATTGGTTTGACTTCTTCCTTCTCTCCTCAGAACTGATTACACATGGATTAAAATGACAGAAAAATCCGTCAGCTGGTCTTGCAAAGCTGAAGGCTGTCCTTTGATCCAAGACTTGGGCTTCTTTGAACTTCTGGCAGCAGCAGCCCTGCTCCTGCCTTTCTGTTACTCACACTGACCCCATGTCTCCCTCCGCCAGATCCTCGTCCCCACCTGCGCCGCAGTGATGCTGCGCCTTGGAATGCGGCGCCGTGTCCGCAGAGTATCACTTCCCTTCCTTCACTTTCATGTCACTAAGACACTTGTTTCCTTTTTGCCCACGGAACAACTGAAGGATTTTACTTTCTAGGAAAGTCGCAATAAGAATCCAAAAATCGAAAGTCTTGAAAATGACAGGGACTGCAGCCCTGCTGCCTTTCTTTGCTTCCCTTCACTGTTCTCACCTCAGCAGGAATTAGAACTCATGCAGGAGCAGCAGGAGGATCTTGCACAATAAGCCACTAAGTGAATATAAGTTATAAAACTTTAAATGAAGAATCAAACACAAGTAAAGGAAAGAAGGCTATTTCTCTCGACACAGAAGCCCTCTGCATTCTCAGAGGGAGACAGAGACAGAGGAACAGAGAAACCCACCGGAATCAACTGACTGAATGAACAACTTCACGTCACTAGTGTCTGGGATGTAAGCTCCTAAAGAGAAACACACCAGCACTGAACCCTTTGTGCCCAGCTCAGAAATCTGAGCATAACACGGGTTCAACAGTTTAAATAAAGTGTTGAACAAGAAAATCTGTATTTGGGAAACTAAAAGGTATTTGTCTAGCCAAGGTGAAACGATTAGAATTGGATTATTCCTCTACCTACTTAGACAAAACAAACTTTGGCTCTCAGCATCTGCTGGCTGGTGACACTTTTGATACCTGGGGACATGGGTCAGGAGAGGAGGCGGCTACCACTGAGGACCAGGGTCCTTCACACAAACACTCCATGAGCAAGGGCGCGGGTTGGAAGGTGAATTATCTCCCCGACAAATAAACATGTCCATCCACACAAAGGAAATTTTCAAGTCCTCAGGATGTGGTGAGCCTCCCCTCAGGGAGTGGGTCTAGGGGTTTAAAAAACCGGACCCCGTCACTCAAGAGAATGTGTGTGACTAGATGTGATTTCCACTTTGTGAGTGAGGTGTTTCTGGGAGTTAGACTCTCCACCACCACATTCTGCTGAAAAGAACCAGGACCCCTGGGAGCGGTTTTGGCACAGACCGTGGGGACTACAGTTCCCCAGTAAGAAAACGGCGGAAAGAAAGGGCGGCGTCTGTCACTGTCCTGACCCCGTGGTCCCCTGCAGCACAACCACATGCACCTGCACGAACGTGTTCCAGAAGGAAGAGAAACATCAGAGAAGCTCATTCGTTGATTATCATCAGCCTCTTTTGTAAATCAATCGGTAAATAAAACCCAACTCTAGTTTCAAAGAGCTTCACTGCCAGAGGTGATCTGTTAAATCCCTGAACACACACAGAAACCGCAAGGCCGCGGGGACCTGCTTCCCTGTGTGAAGTAAGGGGGTGAAAAGGAGCCTAAGGTCAGGGCGAGAACTGTGTTCCTGCAACAGAGAAGAGCAATAGTTATGTACGAGAGAGAGAGACAGGGAGGGAGACAGGGAGGATGTGTGTGTTTACATACCTTCAGCGCGTCTGACTTGACGACAGTGACCTTGCTCACCTGACTGATCAATACCTATTTGGATGGGCATATCTGAAGTTTACTGGGAAAATTAAACTTCCTGCAAATTATTAGGTTAGATTGATGACATCTTCCTAGAACATACTGAGAATCTATGAATGGAAATCAAAAAAGGAAGTGAAAGTGTAGAAAATGTTCAGAAAATGAAAACTACTATCTCCGTATTTAATGGCCTTGCTTAGAAAGAATGTCATCAGAGAACCTACCTCCAACGTTCACCAAGACGCCCGTCTCAGCCAGGCCAGCAGCACCTCATTTGCCACATGGCCTCTGTGCCCTCTCTACTGATGGCCTTGCTACTGTCCAGCTATGGCCCTGGTGGGGCTCTGGGCTGTGACCTGCCACAGAACCACGTGCTAGTTAGCAGGCAGAACTTCGTGCTTCTAGGCCAATTGAGGAGAATCTCCCCTTTCTTCTGCCTGGAGGACAGAAAAGACTTCCGTTTCCCCCAGGAGATGGTGGATGGCAGCCAGCTCCAGAAGGCCCAGGCCATCTCTGTCCTCCACGAGATGCTCCAGCAGATCTTCAACCTCTTCCATGCAGAGCGCTCCTCTGCCGCCTGGGACGCCACCCTCCTGGACAAACTCCTCACTGGACTCCATCAGCAGCTGGAGGACCTGGACACCTGTTTCGTGCAGGTGATGGGAGAGCAAGACTCTGCCCAGGGAAGGGCGGGCCCTACAGTGGTGCTGAAGAGCTACTTCCAGGGAATCCATCTCTACCTGAAAGAGAAGAAATACAGTGACTGTGCCTGGGAAATTGTCCGACTGGAAATCAAGAGATCCTTCTCTTCATTAACCAACTTGCAAGAAAGGCTAAGAATTATGGATGGAGACCTGGGGTCACCTTGACATGATTCTCCCTGACCGAGATGCCATGTCACCCTTGCACATTGGTCTGTGGTCATTTCAGAAGACTCTTATTTCTGTTTTAATCACAGAGTTTACTGAATTAATTCAGCTAAGACTTTGTCAGTAGTATATGAAAGAATGTTAAAAATATTCAGTGCCTAAGCGATGACCTTCCCTCATGTAATTTATTTATTTATTGGTTGGTTATTTATTTATTTAATATTGTATCTTATCATTCATATTTACATTTTCATATAAAAAATACTTGCTTTCTCACTGTATTAAGATTTAGAAAATGTTTACATTTCCATTTTATTAAATTTGCAGTTATTTATTTATTTATTAAATTCTTATCAGAGAAAACTCCTTGAGTCCGCTTAGTCTGAACACCTAAATCCAATCCCTGGTTTCCTAAACGAAACTGAAGAATAGATGGTAATAATCACCTACTCATTCATTTATGCAGTCCATGTCAGATGGATTAAACAAGTATCAAACGAGATAGTGGAACTGCCTTTCACAAGCACAGATGAATAAATCCAATACAGTACCTTCTGTCTTAAAACTTTTAGTCTCATAGGGCAAGTCATAAAAAGAGGACTCATATATTTTTTCAATTTTCAATTACATTAAAAATAGAAGAAGAAGTAAGGGAAAATTATGTTTTCACATCAGAAGCTTTAGATACAGATAATTTTTAGGGGATAAAGGAGAGATACCCTTTCCAGGGTGCCTGGGAGGTATGTAATTGTAGAAGCCTTATTGGCTGTTGGGCAAATGGGTCCACAGTAAAAATACAGTGAATGGACACAGGAGTTTGTCTGAGATGAAATCAAGACACAGTTGTTCTCATCATTAATCTTGTTTGAAAAAAAAATAGCAAAAAATAGTGTTGACTTTGGATTTGGCAATGACTTTTTAGATACACCAAATGCATGAAAGAAAAATTGGTAAGTTAGATTTCATTAAAATTAAAAACTTCTGCTCTGTGAAAGACACTGTCAAAGAGAATGAGAAGATAACCCACAGACTCTTAAAGACTCATATCTTATAAAGGACTATTTTCCAAAATGTGCAGAAACTTAAAACTCAACAATAAGAAAACCAATTAAAATGGGCAAAAGGTCTAAACAGACTCCTCACCATAGATGACATACAGATGGAAAATAAGCATCTGAAAGTAGTTCAACATCATAAATCGTTAGGGAAATGCAAACTGAAACAATGCTAAACCACTACACTTCTACTAGAAGGACTAAAATTCAGAACACTGACAACACCAAGTACTGGTGAGGATGTGGAACAGCAGGAACATCCATTGTTGGTGGCAATGCAAAATGGTACTGCCTCTTTGGAAGACACTTTCACAGTTTCTGACAAAACCAAACATACTCTTACCATGCAGTCTAGCCACTGTGCTCCCTGGGATTTACCAAATGAGCTGAAAATTGATGTCTACACAAACCCATGCACACGGCTATCTGGAACAGCTTTATTCATAACTGCCAGATCTTGAAAACAACCAAGATGTCCTCCAACAAGAGAAGGGATGAACTGTGATACGTCCAGACAGTGAAATACTATGCAGCACTACAAAGAAATGAGCTATCAAGCCATGAAATAAAACACGAAGGAAACTTATAAATGAGTATTAGTAAGTGAAATATACCAACCTGAAAAGGCCACATACTATATGACTCCAACTGTTCGACAGTCTAGAAAAGGGCAAAACTCTGAACACAGTGGCTGCCAAGGCTCGGGGTCGGGGGAGAGGATGAATGGGAGGATCACATTCTGTTGATGCTATAATGGTGGATACGTGTCTTCCTGTTCCCAGAGTGTAAGTGGGAACTTTTTGGCCCTACGATGCCTGTGCAATCCCAGCTATTCCGCTCCATGACCATTTAATGTTCCAGATAACGAGGGAGCTGAAGGAGGGAAGGGAAAGTCTAACTCATGGGACATGGTCTTTGATTTTCTCACTTTTAAACGCCCCGAGCATTTGTAGTTTTTGTTATTGTACCCTTGTGGTAGTATTATATCAACAACATTTAATAATTAAAAGATATCTTTACAAAAACAAACAAAGGAACCAGAGATGACGGGGGATGCACAACGCCACCCGCTAACCCTCATCACCTTCAGAAAGTGAAAGCTGGCTCTCAAGACGGGCTGAAACCGACCATCTGTTACTCTAAGCCCGAGTTCTGGCTACCCCTACACTTCTCCTAAATGGGGCTGAGGCAGAAGACATGAGTCTCCTTTTAGGAAAAAAACCCAGTATTTTGGAAATATATAACTCTACCTATAATAGAGACAATCTACTCCAGAGCATGTAGTAATTCAGAACCAATTAATTTTCTCTGATTTTATGGAAACACTTTGGGAGAAATTTTGCCCTGAGTAGGGGACGCAGGAGGCCTTTCTGGCTGACCTGAGGAAACAGGCTCCCAGAGGCAGAGTGCGGGGCAGGGTCGCAGGCAGCCCGGTGGATGCGTGGCTGTGTTATGGGGAAACTCCTAAAGTCATGCAGGGGCCGCTGTTCAGATCTTCACGTAGCTGAAACTTTATGGAGCTCTCAGTTGGAATCTTGGAAAATTAGGGAGACAGTGAACTGAATTGCTGGAATCCACGGTGTGTGTCACAAGAGGGGAGATCCTGCGCCCATGGCATCAGGGGATGAGGTGGGGCACAAAGACAACGTGGGGTCTCGGTTGAAGACAGGGTCCTGTATCTGAGTGTGCCCTCGGTGTTGAAGGGGAAAGTTCACGGTACTGGTGAAAGATGGTCCTGAGAACGTGAGATCCAGTGACAGAGGGAACTCTGGGTGGAGAAAGGCATCCAATGGTTATATGGTGAAAGAAAGGAAAGTAAGTGGGTGGTAGAGTCTAGTCAGAGGGTGGAGGCCAGCAGTAAGGAGGCCAGAATGAGCAAGGACAGTGGATCTCAAAGGTGACAGTGAGAAGTAGCTTCCTGGCTCCACAGACAACATAATGTCTGCTTCCTTGGTTACTCGAACTCCTCAGAGAAAAGATCTTGCTGCAACTGGTCCAGAAGGCCAACCACCAAAGGAAGCTTGGGCAGGTTCTTGAAAGAGACAGGAAATACAAACTACACTCAATAGCAGTATGGGGAAGGGCAGGCCTGGCAGGGGTCACACTCTCCCCCCAGTCTACTTTCATGATATCCTTTTTCTTTCAATTGAAGGATAGTTGATTTACTGTATTAGTTTCAGGTATACAGCACAGTGACTTGCTATTTTTATAGATTTTCACCATACAAACTTACCGTAAAATACTGACTCTATTTCCTGTGCTGTACGTTGTGTCCTGGGGACATTTGTTTTACAACTGCTAGTTTGTACCACTTAAACCCCTTTATCTAATTCTCCCCTCCCCTCACTCCTCTCCCCTCTGGTAACTACTAGTTTGTTCTCTGCATCTGGGGGTCTGTTCCTCTTTTGTTATATTTGTCATTTGTCTTGGTTTCTAGATTCCGCATAAAAATGAGAACACAGCATTTACCTCTCTCTGTGTGACTTACTCCACTAAGAGTAACACCCTACAGGCTTTTTATAGCCGCTCCAGGGCTTGATCTCACAAAGTTTCTCTGAGGTTCCTCCTCTTACATCAACTCTAGGCTGCACCAGGGCCCTGGAATGCCACAGGCAATCTAGGAACAGGGATGCCTGAAATGACAGGAGAGATGAGTCATCTTTCCCGGAGAGGAAGTAGGCCCAGCGCCATGTCAGTGCCTTTGCAGGGAGCTCTCTGAACAGAGAAAACGGGAGCCTGGGTCACATCAGATGAAGGCAGGATCTTGTAGGAAGCTGAGTAGAATGTTCCACTGGGAATAAACTCTTTCAGGATTAGATTACGAATGCCCAGGGATGCAAAGGCAAAGTTCAATGACAATACATAGTAAGGTTCACGTGTACAGAGCTGTGTCATTTTAAAGCTCATTCATACACGTTGTCCCAGATGATCATCACAACAACCCCTTGAGGTTTGCAGGCCAGTACTCTCTCAGAAGAGAAGCCTGAAGCTTAGGGAAGTTAACAACTTGGAATTAGGTCCAAAAGCAGGACCCAGAAATTCTGCCTCCAAAACCAATATACCTCCTATCACCACTGTATCTTCCACTGTATTTCATTTCACCACCTCGTGGGCAAGATCCATGGTCCAACTCAATCACTGCTCAGTTCCAGTGGATGGACTGAACGGGGATTAGAAGCGTCCCAAGCTTGATATGCTTCTGAAGAGGCTCCCTCCGAGGTCATTCTTCTCTGAGTACGACTGGTTCTAGGAACTGATCTCCTCAGTGGTTGGAGAGCAGAGCTCTCACTGAAAAGAAATACTAAGGTTCATCCGGGGAGAGCCTGGCATTCAACAGCAGAACATTACCATTTATGACCCCAGCTTTTCTTTCTGCCTCTGTGTTGATGCTGAAAGACAAGGGAAAATTGACATGGGAAGACAACTTCACTGTTCTCTTTCTAAGAAGGCAGCAGACATTCATTACTAGTGAATAATGTAAAAGTCTACATTGACTTGAGATCTGTATTCTTTCTAAGTTACTCATTTTTAAAGCAGTTAAAATATTTTCTAATGATCTTTTATAAAACTCAACGAATGCTTTTCTGTATGTGGTCCTTTTAAAATATTTCACACACTAGTCCTCTGCTGGAGCCAGGCACAGAATCTCAGATCTCTGGGTCATGCATGCTCCGTGTGACAGGGCTCCACTCCTCAAGGACACATTCAGTAGTGTCTGATCAGAGACTTCCGGAGGAGCCTCAGTGTTGCTCTGCAGGTTGGCGCTGACACACCACGGTGGACTGGCCCAGAGACACCTGAGGCTGAAGGTGGCTGATACACAAAGGCAGAGGACTTGTCTTCCTCGGGAGGCTTAATGAGCCTGCACACGGGCCCTTAACCGACTGCTTGAAACCACCCTGGAGCCAGCCCTCTACCACAGCCACTTACTGAAAACATCTTACCCTCCTTATTAAATTTCAATCCACATTTTATCTAGAAGTGAATTACCCCTCATAATAGAATTTTCTTATACAAATTCCCTAAAAGTAAATGATAAGCAGTATCTATTTCAAAAAAAAAAAAAAAACTGCAGAAGCTGACCAATTGAGGATTCATAATATTTGAACCATGGAAAAACCAGGGAAACCCAAGAATGGTCATGTCTATCCCAGGACAGTCAACTAATTCGTTCAGGAGCACTGAAAGAGGAGATGAAGAGACAAGAAATACTTTAAAATAATATGGAAACCCTGCCAAACTAAAATTGGGAAGGAAAGAAGGAAAGGAAAGAACTTAGGAGGTACAAAGGGAAGAGATTTCCCCCATGTCGAAGACTCTCTTCCTTACATTACCTCCGAAATTCACACACAGGTCTTTTTTAACTACCTCAATTACATTACCATGTAGGTTGTGGTAATATCTCTCAAAATCAACCAACTATTGAGATCTTCAAATGAATGAACTCTAACATCCTTTCATATACGCCTGAGCTTTCTTTCCCACCACTACAGAGGTGCAGGGATGCAAAGATCATTACTCACAGGAGCAAAGACAGCTAACTGTACTATTCATTTATTCATCATCGACTAAATGTCAAGCAATGAGCTCTGATATGAGAAACAGATTTGTGAAAGCATGGGAACTTACTACTAGCAGAGACATTTAATGCTCTTCAACCCTGGGATGGATTTCTAATTACTGCTGCATTCTCTCCCTCCTCCCCCAGACTGACGGCTGTCACAAAGTCTCTTTACTGGAGATGAATCAGGAGGCTCTGGCCTGGACAGCCCGCTGCAGGTAGGATCAAAATTTCACCCTTTCTCTCGCCACGTAGCTATCGACTGGCCAGAGAGGCCATGGCCTTCCTGTAGCTGAACATTCATCCTCTCTGTAATAGGAAAAACACTAAGTACTAGAGTTGATTCTTGCCAGTGAATGACTTATTCTTAGCTCTGGAGGAAATCCTTAAGAAGAGACAGGTACTCTCCTGTGTCAGAAGCCTGTGTACCAGATTTAGTTCCGCCCCTGTCATATGAGGACTGCTGGGGGCTCCCTTCCCGGGGACTGGGTGATCAGGTCCCACAGTGAACTGGACCCTGCTTTCTGCCCGCCTTTAGCTCTAGCTACTGTGACATCGTCAGCACAATGAGCTTCCCTCATGTTCCAAAAGCATTCCATTACAGAAAAAAGAGGGAGTCATTTTATAGAAATCTTTGTAAAATCTCAATCCGACTTTTGCTTCCCACTTGTAGATTTACAGCCAGAAAGTGAAAGAGAATAGGCAGTCAAGGTGAAGGGGTGAATGAGGGCACCAGTTTGAATGTTGACAGTTACTACTTAAGGTCTTGTACAAAGGCTACATGAACTTAGATTCACAACATATACGTATCTTTCCACAATAGTATACCAACCCTTCTGTAGGGATGTCTATATTGGAATACAAGAAAACTATATGGTATGGGAAGGAATGGATGGATCAAGGAAAGCGGGGAGGGAAAGAGGAAATACGGTCTTCCTGGAGACGCTAGCTGGTACTCTGCTTTTTAGGCTGCCCACTTTTGACAGTCAGTCAGATACTGAGAAGGAGGTGGGCCATTTTCAAAGCATTTTGGAGAAGGAAATAAATAATACCCCAATATGGATTGAAGTGGAGAAAGAAAAAATAGCTATCATTTAGTCAGTCCTTACTGTGTAGAAAGCACTATGCTAAGTGCTTTAAAATGAATAATTTTTTTTACATGTTAACACAGTTTTACTTTTCATAAAAAAGGCCTTATTTTCCAAAGCAAAAAAGGGGGGGGGTCGTGAATAGAGCGATATTGTTTTTGCATTTTTGCAATTCTCTTTAATGTTTGGGTTAATAGAATACACCTGGATTCTCATGTCTGCCTCTGCATTCAATCTGTGCTGCGATGACACTTCATGCACCTGCTGGAAAATTCCACTGCACCCTTGTGAGAGGATGAAAGTGAACGAAACAAATGACATCTTCAATTATTAGGAGGACAGTTTTCCCAAGACCCGCAGAAAGCTCTTCTGTAGTCCTGGGACCACACTTTGTGAACCACTGCTTCATAGAGATTATTTGATTATTTATCACTTCCCTCTGACTGTGAGCTGTGAGCGTAGGGTCGAGGTAATGAATGTGTTTACTATAAGAGCTCCATGACTATTTCTAACACATTTCATCTTTGAGCATATCAAAGCTCAAGGAGGTTGAGTTCCCAAGACCACTCACATGTCCTGGTACACACAAAGCTCAATGCAAAAAACTATATTTTGAATTAAAAGAGGTTTTTAAAATTTCATATTTTGGAGACATATCTCTCTATATATAATTAACTATATCTACATCTCTATATATAATTTTTTAACCACTTTCTACCTGCCCCCCGTCACTCTTTTTCTTGCTTGCTGCCCTTCTTTATTTGGAAGCTACTGTTGCATTTTTTGCTGGTTTTAACCTAAATGATGAAAGAGTATTTGTTTGTTTTTATAATTATACAAGAACTACATAAAAATAGAACTTCATAAAAATATTTACTTTGATATGTGTGTGTGTTGAAAATTTTTTCAATCAATTCCAATAAATAAAAGCATTTGACCACTATGGGGTCACTTCCCAAGTCCAGCCACCTTCCAAGAGGTAACCACTGTTAAGTGTTTGATGGGTATTCTTTCACAATTTATGTGTATGTGTGTGATTGTGTGTATGTTTATATACATGGCATTATGCCGGAAGTATTATTCAATATTTTTTTTAACCTAATATTCGTTCAGAAAATATTTCCATCTCATTACATATGGCCTGACCTATTTTCATATAACCAGTGGGTGTAGCAGAGTTTAATTACTATTTGATAGTTATACTGTTATGGATATTTAAGTACAAACAATACTGCAATAAATATGCAAGTGTGCCTTTATCCTCATGAGAGAACATAGCCCTAAATTAGGCACCTAGAAGGAAAACAGCTTGGTCAAATTTAGTAGAATGGCTTGGTCTACTTTCATGTGCATTTTGAATACTAATAGTTACTGCCTAACGTCGTATACAAAGGCTACGCTAATTTATATTCAACACATTAGATATGGATCTTCCCACAATATTATGCCAACTCTGTATATAAGTGATCTTTTACATCTTTAATTTGTCTTTTTCTAATCGGTTATTGTATTACTCAAGAAAATAAAAACTATACCACTTCTTTTAACAGAGAGAAATGAATATAAAGGAAATAGACCAGGAAAGTTATTGGAGACCTTGGGGAGCCGAGGGAAGTATTGGAGGTTCTCAGAATCTGTAAGTTTGGAGAAGGGGACACCCGGAGTTGGTGTTAGAATTCTGAGGGGAAATGGCCGCCCTGCTGATGCTGGTATCGTGGGGATTTGAAGGAGGGTTCTATTCTCACAAGTAGGAGTTGGCTATGGTACCTTGAGAACTGAAATGAGAGGAATCAGAACAGAGCACCGTGGAAACATGCTGGAAATGGCAGCTGACGGTTGTTGCTGGAGTTATGTTGACACAATACAACAAAGTAAGGAAAGAGGAAGGCCCATCGCCTTCTTCCAGACTTCCCATCTCTCCTTAGACTCCCTACTACAAGCAGAACCTAACAGGAAACAAGCTGGGAAGGGTGAAAAATGATTCACAGAATCCGAGCACCATCAGTACAAAGCAGGATAGAAAAGAGCACGTTTGCAGCTGAGACACAATAGTGAAGCCAGCACAGCAGTGAAGTTGACAATCGTTCCCTGTATGATGCTGGGATCTGTAGTAGGAAATACAGATTTGTTTCTCATCCCTGTTTCTTAGGAGCACAGAGCTCCTAAGGAGAGCAACAAAGGTGTCTTTTGTTATGTTAGTGACATGACTCTGGGACTTGAACTAAGTAAGGGTGGGGGCTGCTTACTAGAAGAACCAATCACGTGATTAGAAGGTTGGCACTTTCAGTCTCAAGGTCTCCAATACCCACTGCTCCAACCTCCCAAGAGGGGCTGACACATAGTAACTGACTATACTTCAATTAAAAATAAATTAATAAATAAAATTAAAAATTAAAAAAAAGAACATTCTAATGGAGAATGCATTTGTTGAAGTTGGCATATTTATTCCAAAGAATCCTTGACTTTGTTTTTCATGCATACAAGTTAAACAATATCAACGATGAATGAAATATTCTAAATGCAAAAAAAGTTTCAAAGATTAGAAGAATTTAAACACAATTTGTTGTGTAGTCATGGACTACAAAAATGCCATGTTTCATCCTGATGCTTTTCTAAGCAACTAAACTATATTTGAATTTACAATTTCATAGATAAGGCTATGCAGAAAGTGATAAAACCAGAGAAACAAAAATGGAAATCTTGTGTGTGATTTTATATGTTGTTACACTTCATGTAAAAAAAACTTTTACCTCTTGGAGGATCACAAAAACATTACTGGAAGTCCAAATGCTGTATGTTTCTAAATTTAGTTAAAACATAATAATAAAAAGGAATTTGTATCTTATTTGTGTAATAAAATTCAAGAGAAATTTATAATGCTACCAGGAAACCATGTTAGATCTGGACAAATATCAAGAATGTAAGAAAAATACCTTATTTTTTTATTATATACCATTTGTAGCCCAATCATGAACAAATGTAGTGGATTCAGGTATGTTTTCATATAGAATAATAACAAAACAATCAAATAGAAGAATGATCTATTGACCGCACTGAAATAAAAAAAAAAACTGAGTATGGTCAACTTAGGAAATCAATCCATTGGAATACTACGACAGCGAAACAAAAATGCTCTGGGTCGAGGATATGAAAATACAGAAAAGTGCATGCAATCATGAACGATCCATTATTTGCCTTAAAAATGATTATGCTAAATTTGTGTCTTATTCAACTCATAATGTTGCTTTTGTGACTTGAAATACAATAAGCATTTTTAGTGTTGTATAAAGGATACATGCATTTTCTTTAGTTTTGCCTGTCCTAAAAACTACATCAAAAACACACAGACACTCGATGGGTATCCGGTCAAACGCAATCATGACACTTCACACACAACCTAAAGATGTTTACCAAATATTAAAAGATATAATATCAAGTGACAATATACATTATGCTGAAATCTAAAGCATCTTGGCACAAATAGGTTATTTTATGCAATTTAATTTGGTGAGATGACATTTTGAACCAAGTGGGAAAATTTAATAAAGCTCTACCAAGACCCCCAGAAACCCATCCACATATAAAGCAGCTGGCTTCACAGAGGCCGATCCGTTGCTTACAACAAATGAGGGAAAGTAACTTTGAAAGTATGCTGATAAATGGAAAATGCTAGGAATAGATATGAATGCACTTTCCAAATTTGAAAATAAATGGGAAAAAAAGTTAAGAAATTGGAAATGTCGGAATCACTGGATGAAAGTATCCATTATTATGGGCTATAAGCATATAAGCCATTAACTTGGCTCTTAAATATTATGATGATTTAAGTTCTGTACAAATTAATTTTCAGTGGTTTTAAGCAAGATTCAACATCAGTAATTTGTAATATAAAACTGATTTCATGTTTGGATCTTCTGAAATGATTCATGAATGTGGTTTAATGCAATCTTACCAAAATTTGGAAGTGGTCTTGTAAATTTTATAGAAAATACTAGTCACAGTGGGATGCTGCCAAACAATTCTCAGTGAACTGAAGTTAATTAAAAATTATTTAAGACCACAAAATATGTCAAAAACAGCAATCTTTTTTTCTTGCAGATTAAAAAAGTTGAAGTATAGTTGATTTACAGAGTTTCAGGTGTACAGCAAAGTAATTCTTATACATAGATATGTACATACATCCTTTTTAATATTCTTTTCCATTACAGGTTCTTACAACATACCGAAATAGTTCCCTGTGCTATACAGTAGTTCTTTGTTGATCTACTTTATATATACTAGTGTGTATCTGTTAATCCCAAATTCCTAATTTATCCCTCCCCTCACTTCCCCTTTGGTAACGGTAAGTTTGTCATCTATCTCTGTGAGTCTCTTTCTGTTTTTTAAATAAATTCAGTGGTATCATTTTTTAAGATTCCACATAAAAGTAATATATGATATTTGTCTTTATCTGACTTACTTCACTTAGTATGATAATCTCTAGGTTCATCTATGTTGCTGCAAATGGCATTTTTTTCTTTTTTTGAGGCTAATATTACATTATATATATATATATATATATATATATATATATATATAGTAACAACCTTTAATGAAAAAGAATAGGAACACGAATGTAGACACATATATATGCATGACTGGGACATTGTGCTGCACACCACACAAAGAAGGATAGATATACCACTTCTTTATCCAGTCAGCTGTGGATGGACATTTAGGTTACTTCCATGTCTTGGCTATTGTAAATACTGCTGCTATGAACATTGGGATGCGTGTATCTTTTTGAATAAAAACAGCAATTCTTCACAATGAAAAGAAGATAATCAAAGAAGTATAGTTTGAAAATGGATTAGTTTCCTTTTATTAGCATGAAGAAAGTAAAATTATAATGACTTCTGCTTTGGGTATAGGTAAAACATTTAAATTTAAAATGTTAATTTTAATTTATTTACTTTTAATTTTTCCATTTTTTTCAACTAGTTTAGCGCGGTAAGGAAACTTAACCATTTTCAAAATTCATAAAAGCAAGCGCATAGGGGAACAGTTTATCTTTTGCCTCCAGCCAGCCTCAGCTGGGCACTGATCGAGTCCCTGTCATTCCACCTGGAGGACTGGAGGATCCCATTACTTCGTACATTCATGTCCAGACTGTAGCTGCCTTTCCCCTTTCCCTGAATTCGACTTTCTCCTCAGAAACATTCCTCAGTCTGAGAACACAGCACAACACGCCCTGCTACCGAGCCGTCAAGCCCCGAAGAAACCCACGCGGGTGTGAACCGCTCGGGCCAAAGCCTCCTGCCAGGAAGGGAAGGACGGGCGCGGGCAGGTGCGGAAAACGAAGGGCTCTGGGCGAAGCCGCGGCCGGCGGGGACCGGGAGGCCCGAGAAGGAAGCCGACTCACCGCTCTCGCCGCCCCCACGCGCTCGCGGGGCCCCGGCGGCGCCTCTCCCGGGCCGGGGCTCCTGCCCGCGGCGAACCCCACGTCCTCCCCGTGGCCGCAGCGCCCGAGTCCGTGGGGGCGGGACGCCCAGGCGGGTCCCGCGGGGTGGGCGGTGCCTGTCGGGCCGGCACGGCGAGCTCGCGCGCCCCCTCCCGGCCGGCGGGGCGCGGTGGAGACAGCTTTGCGCGCACTCAATGAGCGGCGGTTTGGGGCGCAGTTTCACTGTGGTCCACTACATCTATTCGCTGATGGCGCTGGTGATGCTTTTGTTCCAGCCCCTCCTGCTCTCCCGGCGGTGAAAAGCAGGAAACCCTCATGCTTTTGAGATATCTGAAAAGGATCGCTTCTCAGTCACACCAGAATGACAAGAACCACTTTAATTTTTTTCGCTACAAAATAGGAGATATCAACACCCAGAAGACGCAAGCCACCAGTTTCTGTCATCAGATTCTCAATCTGTTCCACATAAACTGCAGTACAGACCTTCAATCTGTTCCACACTGAAGACTGCAGTCAGTTTGGAGAAAGAGCTGCTGGTTAAGTTACTCTCTAACCAAACTGGAACTGGAGCAGAAGATGAAAGTAGACAATCTTCTGGCTTGTCCTTACTTGGGAATGTTGTCCAAAAGTACTTCTAAGAAATCAGCAGTTATCTAAAGGAGAAGTAATACAGCTGCCTTGCCTTGGAGGTTGAGTGAAGTGCGCTTTTCCCCATTTAGTAAATTCTAAAGAAAAATCGGGAAATGAGAAAATTATTCTCATGACCCTCTAATCTGTATATTATTGCCTTGCCTAATGAACATATTTTTCTAAAAAATAAAGAAGAGCAGGCATGTTACCATTTATTCTCTGTGCAGTTACTCTAAAGTTCTGAGTGTGACCATCCGTGTTCACAGTCCAGCTTTTCCCAGAACATTGCTAAGTGTGCACTCGGATTTCTGGGGATACGATGACCTCTGCAGTATGTGCTTCTGTAGCTGCCTAAAGGGGACATTTTCAAGTTGAAGAACTGTATGTAGTGGGAGGGGCTAGTACATCATGCTCTGGTTTTCCAAAGGATGGGGGCTTTAGGAAGAGGGACAAGGTTGTTGGTGACTGTTATTGGTATCTTACCCATAGGGCTGTGAGTGTGTTCTTTAGTTTCAAAAATTCATCAGTCTGTCCTTGATCCCATAAAACAGGACCAACAGAATCTGAGAGATGATCAAGCATATAGAAACTCTCACTACAATCCTGGCTAGGAAATTGTTACTGATGAGAAAATACAGACTTGGGTTAAATAATTTTCCTTATAGCTCAAATGGTTCAAAACAGTACCTGGAATTGAATCCAGGTCTTTCTGACTTCAAAGCCAGCACAGTCTTGCCCCTTGATCTGCTGCCTTTCCACAGTGGAAAACACTAATACAGGAAATTCTCCTGTACTGTAGATGATATGGACAATGGCTTTCAACACAGGCACCCTGTTCAACGTGAGCTGCGGCCTTGGGTTGTGACAGTGACTGATTTGAAGTTTAGAACTACTGAATATCCTTGACGTGGGGGTTATTGTGCCTGATTCTTCCAGCTGAAAGCAATCATGAATGTGACTCAGGTGTGACAAAACGAAAGCCCAATCCTGTTTTTCCCCTTGATGTCACTAAGTTGGTCAAAGGCATCGTCATCCCACAATCTTCCAAGCTAGAGTTATCACTGCCATCTCGCTCAGCAAGATGTTGCCTCTTAGGCAACAAGTCATCACATCCCATCCAAAACAGAAGTCTGATAAAATCCTGAAACGACTCAACTTTTGTTGGGAGAACCGTGGGAGAAAGAGCAGATTGCTCATTCATCCTACTCCCCTCATATCAGACTCAGAGATACAAGTTCTACAAAGGGAGGGGAACTCAGCCTAGGCTAGACAGAGATGGCCATCTCAGTAAGGGCTGTGTGGCACTCTGACCGTGTTAGGATCATTTGGGGGGAGTATATTCAGCTGCCAACATATAGTGTCAGCAAAACACTACATTGTGACTTGCTCAGCCCAGTGGATTCCCATGTCTAGGACCTAATCATAAAACTCAGTTGTCCTTGGACAGCATTTTGCAAAGTTTTCTTTTATCCAGAATCTCATTGGAGATGTTATGAAGAGTGATTTTCAGATCAGAGATGGGAAGTGACTTCCATCTAGGCTGTGGTGGGATTCAGAGATAGGACTCACAGCCCATTCTGAATGTATAACTAGCGCTCTTTTGGACATGTTGAACCTATCCACGTTTTACCTTGTCACCAGTCATGCAAGATTGAGAAAGATTCTCAACACTAGTAAGGTGTGCTGATGGAGACTCTTATTTCCAGCAGCACTGAGTGAATGGTATGCTTCCTTCCCCCTCAGGTGGCTGTGGCTGACAGGATAACTCAGATGCCCACAAGTCACCCTCCTGGAGCCCCGAATTCAGAAAGCCTATGCCCTGCTCACCCTGAACCTCACTCCTCCCCCCACTTCTCCTCTCATCCTCCTATGGCATCCATCTACACCAGAAGCAAATCTTCTGTCACCAGCATAAGTGTATTCAAGACCCCGAGGATTCTTCCCTTCACCTAGTTTTATTGAGATATCGTTGACGAATAATATTGTTTTAGTTTAAAGTGTACAGCATAATGATTTGATATATGTATATATTGTGAAATAATCACGATAAGTTTAGTTAACATCTGTCACCTCACATAGTTAACAATTATTTTTCTTGTGATGAGAACTTTTAAGATCTTCTCTCTTAGCAACTTTCAATACAGTATTGAAATACAGTATTTATACAATACAGTATTGTTGATTACCGTCATCAAGCTGCACATTACATCCCCAGAACTTATTTATCTCGTAACAGGAAGTTTGTACCATTTGACCGTCTTCACCCATTTTGCCCACCGCCAACCCCCACCTCTGACAACTACCCATCTGTCGCCCGCTTTCATGCTCTTCATGTATATTTATTCATTTAATACAATAATCCTATGAAAAATACTATTACTGTCCCCTATGTTAAAGGTGAGGAGTGTAGTATTTATGTTATTTGCAAATTTTTCACTACTGGTAAATAGAGCTGGGATCAAACCCTGGCTCCAGAGACACATTCCTTAACCACTAAACAACTATCATGGCACGCTAGATCACTAGTCCAAAATAGTACAACTAGATGTGTTGAAGAATAACCACTAGCCTGCACACAGCACTTTGTATATGGTTTCACAACTACTCTTTCCATTTGTATTCCCTCCCGTGCAGCTGCAACACTATGGGGTGGTGTGAGGTTCTGAGATGGGAAGGCTCTTGTTCATGAGCCACAGCTGGTAGGGAGCACAGTTAGACTTGATCTCAGGACAGATTAGGGTCTCGATTATTATCGATTTCACAGAAGGCAGTAGTAGAGACCAAGAAGGGTAAAGTGAGCAATAGTCCTCTAATTCCAGAGAACCCAGCACATGTTTGGTGCTAAGGTTGTAAGAAGTTCTAGAAGTACCTTGTCTGTGGACTGAATGTTTAGATGCAACATGGCCCCTCAGAACCTGTGGGTAGGGGGTCTTCAAGAAGGACAAATACTGTATGATCTTACTTATATGTGAAATCTAAATCACTGTAACACTGCTAAAAGTAACTATTCACAGCCAGTTTTGAAATTTCCCTTCCAGGAAATTCCCTTCTAAATAGCTTTTGACCCAAATACACCTCCAGCTGTTCCAGCTACTGATGATGATATCCAATGTGGAATTTCTACAAAAAGTTCTCATCCCAAACATCCTGGCCCTTTGTACTGAAGATGCTGCAGAGACATCTCAGGAAAGACAGGAGAGTGTGGGCTTCCTGGAGCTGGCTAGCATCCTCCAGCATCTTAGGGGTCAGTCCCATCTGTCCTCCAAAAATAACAGACAGGAACACTCAACTTTGGTAGAGAAACACAAATACGTCCCCGTTGTCCACATGGTGAGGGATACATTTTTGTTGTCACAAATGTCTGTTTAACTATCCCTTGGTTGATCTTACCAGAGTCAAATTTTCCTTTCAGGGGAGCTGAAGACCAGGCTCAGTCCAAATTTCTCTGAGGTCATTTCCCTATCTGGAACCTCCATGGGAAAGGTCCGGAAGAAATATGTCTTAGGTAGACAGTGGGTACCCTCTGTTACTATTTGCTCTTCCGCTCCCCTGAAAAGGAAAATTTAACTTTGATAAGATCAACCAGCAAATAGCTAAAGTGACAGAAAAACAAAATGTTGCTCACCATCTGGTTCTGCAAGAATGAAGTCACTGCCATCACTGACCTTTAACACACCCTGAAAGGAGTTCAGAGGGGAGATTAGGAATGAGTCACCCTGTGCTCTGGGAAAACTGGCAGAACACGCTTTCAGATAGATATTTTCAGGAGAAAATTTTATGAACCGAATTTCTTGCACCTTCTCATACTCAGAAAAGCACTAAAATCATTAATGGAGACATCTGCTCCTCACGAGTAGCGGCAAACTTCTACCAAGATGTGTGCTTGATTACTCATACCCCCTTTACCAACATCACATATATACTGACCTCCCCTCTTGCCTCTTCAGAGCAGTCCCTCAAAGCTATCTGAGAGGCTGTCTTTCGGGCTATAGTCCTCCATCAGTCCTCAGATAAAACTGGACTCACAGCTCTTGTGTTGTGTGTGTGTGTGTTTTGTTTTTTTTTTTTCAGTTGACACCTGCCAGCTTCTTATAAAGCTCTGTGCCTTTTAATAGCATCCTCCCCTCATGTGGGGTGGCTGGGGCTCTAATGGACTCACCTGGAATCTCAGTCCCTCTTCTTATATCTCATGTCTGTCCCCTGCTTTGAATTGTTTCCACATTCATCTGAGGTCTGTCCCAACACCTCCTACCTGACTGCTTTCTTTCGCCCTTCCCCCTTGAGTCTGATGGGTAGCGGAAAGGTCACTTCCCAATAATTCCAGGAATCCCAGCTCTTCCTCCTTCAGAACTTCACAGTGAGACCCAGGGATTTGTCACGATCAGCCACTTTGGGCCTGGACCAGAATTCCAGGTCTGACTTACTTGAAAGTGGCAGCAGAAACTTAGCTCCAGCGGATGGAGATGAAATTCGGCTCTCTATAGTCCAGATGCTTAGAATGATCCTCCAATTATCACAGGAAGGTTGTTGCCTCTGGCTGGAAAAAATTACATTTCTAGCCTCATCATGAGCTACTCACCTCCCTGAATCATTCTCCACAGTGAATTTTCTTCTGGTTCTTAAACCTTTGGTGCTTATCCCTTGCTATCTGCCCTAACGGTCAGCGCCCTGGCTGCCACTCTCCGCCCTGCCAGTGCATCCTTATCAGGTCAGCCCACACAGCCAGCGCTCTTTGTCGTGTGACAATAACATAGCTTGCATGACTCTACTTACAGAAAATGTCCAGTGAGCATGTGCTTTCAGTGAATGCTTTCCATGCAAGAAATTATTGACGTGTAGAACTTGAAGGTAATTGATCAGGGAGGTGGGTGAGTAAATTTGCATAGCAGAACTCAGGGATCCTTTGAGAAAGCAGGAAACAAAAGCCTAACCCCTTCATCCCAAGAGTCAGTTATTAAAAACTTGATTAATTGTCTTAGCGTGGTGCTAGATACAATGTAAGTCAGCCCAGGAATAACAGCATTTACAAACTAAATTGTTAACTAAATATAAATGTCTCTTTTTGGTTTAAATTATACAAATATGCCAGTTACATGTGTAAATATTTTGGAATAGGATGCCCATTACTAGGATCACTGCTATGAATTAGAATTTTTTTTCACCTTGCTTATACTTCGTTTCTTTGTTTTTAAATTGGCAAGACATCAAAATGGTCTTCTTTAATTCTAATTTCCTGCCTTCTTCCTAGCTGGAGGTCATGGGAGACCAATATACACAGTCTCTAAGCCAGTATTTGACTACATCCAGCAGATGGCAGGATAACTTCAAGTTTACATAGCTTTGGTTAAGGAATGTGTCATTCACTAGTCAAAGACTCCAAAGCTGAGGGCCTGGAAGACGGAGGAGAAAGGTTGCCTAAAACCTTTATTCTCTCACGGCTTTAGCTTAATCCAGCTCAACACTGAAGAGTGAATCACTAAAGGCCATTAAAGGCTTCCAGTAACACATGGAGAGCATAGTTGATGAAGTGACCGCTGCTGCTTACGCTGTGCCCTCAGACCTAAGTCGATTCACCTGCCTTCTTGGTTCAAGGTTGGGGAGCGGCTACCCAAAAGGAATAGTCTATGTGACACTCACGTAGATCTTCCAGTTGTTCCCTTGACTGTACGTGCACTTGGATGCAGTTCTAATATAAGTCTGAAAAACATGTCAGAAGCTATAATGACTAAATGATGGCAACAGTATTATCGTCATTCAAAAAGATTTTGCATTCCAGGATGAGAACTGTCTTCAGAGCCAGTTTACAAGTGGATAAGAATATCAGACTCATTGCTTTATCTTAAAATGAAAACTGTTTAATTCAAGTTGATTACAGCCTTACCGACCACATGATTAGTAAAAATTTCCAGTGATTAGATCTGGGCTATATGGCATTAATTTAGCATACTGCATCCAATGTACTGTCATTCTAAGAGCATTCAAAATTAATGTATTTCTATTTTCTAGAAAATAGAGTCAATTTCTATTTACTTACTTCTTGGACCTTCTTATCTGTTTATATATGAACACAAATTTACATATGTATCTATTCATACGATGTCTCTTGTGCACACTTACAGTTTGGACTAAAAGAAACAGTCCCAGTAAGAACTGGAAATAAACAGAAAAATCAGTTAAAAACAGTAAAATACCTTAATTTTTGCAATTTTAATTTTGAAAGTTTTCATTCAAAAATTAAGAGAAAAATCTAAATTGCTTTTGAATATATATTTAAAAATTAATGACAGTTGGAGAATTGAAAGGAGTATCATATGTCAAAGACATATAGAAGTACTGTTAAAAGTAAAGCATAAATCAATACATTTGACAACCAAACATATAATGGTTAAGATAATACATATAAACTGCTTAAACTTCCCTATTAAAAGAAAAACTTGTTGATTGGTTTGAAACAGTAATCCCACTATTACTTTGAATAGGGAGAAAAGCCTAAAATCAAACAATGCTAAATACTTAATAGTAAAAAAGTTTTAAAAAGAAATGGGCAAAGACAGAGCAAGAAAATGCAACAAAGGGAAGAAATTAAAAGTGGCAATATTAATATCAGAGAGATACTGATAATGATTAATATCAATATTGCGGTCTGTGAGAATTCAATGAAAACGTGTTAAATTTTAGAAAAAAGATTGATATATATAAGAAACAAATTGGATCTATAATTAAGTTAGATAAAAGGCATGGAACTAAAATTCAAATAATGTAAAACATTAAGAAAAATTTTACCAATATATGGTAACATGAACAGAAACATGGTAGCACTGAAATTTTAGCACAATGCTATTAGTCTATAAAAATAACATAGAAAAATAATAGGGATAAGAAGAATTGAAACTATGATTTAAAAGAGTAAATTTGTGGTTAAGACTCTGGGGCACTATAACCTAAAATGGGAAAAAAAATTCCTTCAAATATTTATGAATCATTTATGAAAATTATCATGTATGAGACTAAAAGAAAATAACAGTCATTCCTCCAGAGCAAAATTACTATAAGTTTTATGCTTAGATCACAATGCCTGCAATTAATTTTACAATAATTTGTAAAGTAATCATTTAGATGTTTCAAATCAGACTAATAAATTATAATCCAGTCAGATTAAAAAAAAAAATGAGAAATTTAGGAAGTAATGGAAATTAAATCACTATTTTTAAAATTTGCAGAAGAAATCAAAATTGCACACTGAGGTAAACTCATAGCTTTATCAATTGTATGAATTGAAAATAGACTGGCCTCATTCATGAAAGTCAATAAAAGAATTCGAAATAACATTAATATAAATAATAAAAGCTAACATTTTTTGAATGTTCACTCTGCAACAGGGAGTATACTAAACACTTTAAAGAAAGTATTTTTACCTTCTCAGCAACCCTACCAAGCTCTTAAATAATACATTATTCTCTGCTGCATGTCCTTAGATAATAGTAACTATCATTTATTGAGTACCTATTATGTACAAGAACAACATATAATAGAAGCTATTAAGGAGTGGAATTATGATTCAAACCTAGTCAGTATTTCCTCAAGTCCATATGCTTTCTCCAGTGTGACAGAATTCAAAATCACATTAACAAACTAATTCATCATGATTAAAAACAGTATCTTAGAAATATAAAGGTGATTTGATACCAGAATATACTTTTATATAATGCATCATTTATCAAACCAGAGCTTGACAAGCGATAATTTCTTAGAGATTAATTGCAATGTGGAGTCTAAAGCCAAAACAATGAGCTTTAAAAATTCTGTTACATATAAACCTATCAATCTGACTTGCTGTTTGAATAGGTCTTTTCTACCTATGCTTAATTTTATAATACATACATTGGTCATTTGGAAAATAACGGTTCACTGAGGTATTCAGATCTTACAAATCTATATATATTCGAAGTTGTGTAACTGAGTAATTGATTTGTTAACATCACCATTGTTGTCATTATAAAAGCCTTTAAGTATTGGGAAGTTTGTCAAGATCACAGTGGTAGATTTTCAAAAATTCTAATTTTTTATTGGAAGTGCAACTCTTATCATTGGCAACAGATGTTTTCCTTGAAGGTTCATTTAATTAATATCTTGAGAAAATGTCTGTTAAATGCCTAAATCTAAATAACCATCATTTGTCTGTCTTTGGAGTAACAATGGATTTTGTGAAGAGTGGCTAGTTCGTTGAAGTATCTTTTTCTTCACACTTCTAGGTGACTTTACGTATTTTTAGAGGGAGAGGTAATTGGATTTTATTTTTAGAGGCGGTACCAGGGATTGAACCCAGGACCTTTATGCATGCTAAGCATGCGCTCTACCACTTGAGCTATACCCTCCACCAAGAGCAGCTAGTTTAGCTCACGACTCAATCACATATTACATGCTTCTCCTCAGAACAATCATTGTGCATGCAGGAAATGTACCTGTCACACAGAACATTAAAAAGACTATCACAGAGAATATTAAAAAGATGTGTACTCAAAAGCCAAGATTTTATAAAATTCAAAATCTTGCTATTTCATCAAGGGTATTCTTAAGTGAAACTGTTTTTTTGTTTTTGTTTTTGTTTTTGTTTTTTTTACTTCAAGTGCATTACAGTGAAAAATATAACAATTACTAGTACATTTTGGTGCCACTTGTTTGATTGACACAGGCACGAGCAGTCTTGCTTGCTATTGTTTTTGCACCACTGGTACAAGTTGCTAATGTGGTGAAAAAAAAAACAATGTCTTGGTATTATTATAATATCAAGATCAATAATTCTGATTTTGTGGATCCCTTAAAGTGTCTTGGGGACCCTCAGGAGCCCACAGACCACACTTTGAGAACTGCTGGTTTAATCAATCTCCCTGCACCTGCTCTGGTCAAGGCCACTCTCTAGCTTTAAATCCTAAAGTAACTTCCTTGGCTTTTAAGATAAAAATCTACTATCTTCCACCAAGTCTATTATTGGACCTCTTTGCCTTTCTCCAGCTTCATTATATGCCACACTCTATACGTGTCAGTCCAGTTCACCCACTCTGGTCTTTTTCACTTCTTTAAATGTAGGGTCCCTTTCCTGCTATAGGGCCACTCTATGCAGATTTTTTTTCTAACTCTGGGAAATTTTGCTTTTCATGTGTTACTTAACAAGCGCCTCATTCTTCAAGTCTCATACTTCAGATTACTTCCCTTGGGAAAACTGAAGGTAATCTAATGATACTCACCACCATAAGCATCTTTTACTTCTCCTGTGTAGCCCCAGATCCCAAATTTAATAAGTAAAAAGGTAAAAATTTTATTAAAGACAATGTAACATATTCTTACATTAAAAATAGAACATATAAATGCAAATACCATAAAAATAAGTAGATGACTTAGTATAAATAAATAAATAAATAAATAAATAAATAGATAAATAAATAAATAAAATACATACATAATATTTATTTTATAACATGAGGTTCAGCCACAGGTCATCAGTTACATTTCCTTCAATTCTGGAAATAATTGGATAATAATATGCTTAATATTACTGCATATACTAAATATGACTCAAATTATTTTATAGCTGAAGCAGAAGTAACAGTTTTGGAAATGACTGAACAATTAAGAGTCTGAGCTGGGACACCAGTCCCTGAGAAACAGGTTCCTTCTTACTCCCTGAGTTTTCCTATGAGCTTGTTAATGAAAAGAAAGTAACTCCTGATTTCCAGTTGGACAATTTCCCAGGCGCAGTCACTGTCTGTCTTCTCTTTCAGGAAGAGATGGATTCCCTGGAAGTAGCTCTTCACGGCCAGTGTAGGGCCCACCCTTCCCTGGGCAGAGTCTTGCTCTCCCATCACCTGCACCAAACAGGTGTCCAGGTCCTTCAGCTGCGGATGGAGTCCAGTGCGGAGATTGTCCAGGAGGGTGGTGTCCCAGGCAGCAGAGGAGCGCTCTGCATGGAAGAGGTTGAAGATCTGCTGGAGCATCTCGTGGAGGACAGAGATGGCCTGGGCCTTCTGGAGCTGGCTGCCATCCACCTGCTCCTGAGGGAATTTGAAAGCAATCCTGTACTTCAGACAGGAAAGAAGAGAGGTTGTCCCCATTTGGTCCAGATCTGTGAACGTGTCCTGCTTTCCCAAGTCCAGGCTCTGAGGCAGGCCACAGAGAATGGAGGGGACAGGGCTGGGGAAGAGCATCACCAGTGCCATCAGGCAAGAGACTGAACGAGCCACTGGTAAGCTCCATGAGGAAGCTTCCGGGAGAGATGAGAGATTATGAGCTTTTGTCCAGTTTCTCTAAGAATCTTCTGTCTGTGTGCCTCTATAGTGTTGAATCTGAAAGTTTTCATTTCATTTTTTCATTTTTCATTTCAGATCTTTGTACTTCCCCATTTTGGACTTTCCTTCTCTTCAAGGGCCTGGAAATTTGTCATTAGTTTCAACTCTTTCTTTATTCTTACAATTGAAGTACAATTTGTTCATTAAAAAATTAGAAGTTCTAATTCAAAGGAATGCATATCATCTTAACAAAAATCAACTTTGAGCTAATGATAGAGTTATCTGGGTCTTTCTTTCTGATGTTAAGATCAACTGTTAAGGAAGTGTTGCTTGGCTCCTGTAAAAAATCTTTCTCCTGCCTCTCGATAGCCCTCTTGGAAGAGCTGCTCAAGTGTGAAAGATACATGATCTTTAAATGCACGGATCTCACCTTATTCTTTGCTGTGGAATTTCTAATGTGTTAAATTCGGTCCTATTTACTCTGCTTAATTGAGAAAATCACTGAACATTTACTATGTGCCAATCATTGCTCTGGGCTCAGCCTACACCAAGATGATTGAACCTCTAATCTTGCCCTCAAGGAGAGTAAAGTGCAGCTACCACTACCGTCCAGGTGTTGGAGCAGGTAGAGTGTGTCTCTGCTGCTTCCTGGCAGCCTCTTTGTCACAGCCCAGGCCACTGTCCTAGCTCGGTCCAAGAAATGGTTAAGCAAACTATTTTTTTCTTTGCTATTTTTATATAGTTTTCATATTGTTACCTCTTCCTCTGTATTTGTATTTTCATTTTACAGAAGTTGTCCTAATGCTTCTGCAATCTTTTCTATTTCCACTTTGAGGTTTGTTGCAAAAAAAAGGAAGAGAAAAGTTAAGTAGAAAGTAGAGGTAACATATTTCCTTTCTGATTTTCAAGATGTCAAAACTTTCCTCTCTCATTTAACATTCCTAGAAAGTAAAAGCAAGCAGTTGTGAAAAAGTAATGCACACGGGCAAGTGGAAAGTAAATGCCGAAAATGGAAAAAAAAAGTGACAACTTCCCTGTTCAAATGACAAAATATCACTTAACCACACAAATCAGGGATTAAGCGCTTTACAGAGCGACAGATTCCAAACAAGCCCACGTGAGATTGTTTTAGCTGCAGACAGGGTCAGGAGGAGGGCAGCTGGCACTTTAAGGCAGGTTTTTAGCTAAAAGGCTAGTTTTCAGCTTTGCTAAATGAGAGAATCTATTTATTTATTTGTCTGTTTAATTTTTTCACTATCCATGGAGATGATCAGATTCAGAGGATTTAATCATACCAACTCACACTCAAAAGTGACCAGAGTATAGACTGGATGGCCATTTTATTCATGTGTGAGAAGTCAGCTCTTACCTGGAAGCTAATAGATGTTAGTCATTCGGACAGGGCATCGTGTTCACATAACAGATGACATTAGAAATAAAAATGTTTATTAGTGAGCTGAGAATTAAAGGAAGGGAAGCAGATTATGTCAGGGAAACTTCTATCCAGTTCCCATAGTTGGATGTGTCCCCATTATGTGAACAGCTAACAGATGTTGAATGCTTATTTTGTCCAAGCATTATAAGTACATTACATCATCCAGTCTTCACAACAACCCAATGAAATAGATATGATTATAATTTCCACATATCAGAGGAGAAAACTGAGGGCCCCAAGGTCACATAAGCAGTGCAGGTTAGAGCTGTGACATAAACCCAGGCAGTCTAGCCCCAGAGTCCACTGTTCTAGACACTGGATTGGGCTGCCTCCTCCGACAATGTTCTTCCTGTCTGAGATAAACACATAGTGCGTTCTTACTCTCCAGTTAGTCATGAAAAGAGCCATTCACTCATTCCAGAGACGTTACAATACACGTGAAGAGGATACAGCTCCCTTTGCACCTTCTAAGTTCCAGTCTGGCCTTTCAAATGGTGTGTTTTACTGAGCTCTACCGGACTTTTGAAACTCCCTGTTCCCATCTGAGATAACATTTTTTGAAATTTTCCAGAATTCCTCTTACTATCTCTAAGACTTTCTTTTTCTGACACCGTCTTCAAATTCTAGGTCTGTTCACTCTTTGGAGTATGTAGTTCTTTTAGTACCTGCTATGGGACAGAGAGCCCTCTGTGCACCTCCTCCGTGACAGACACCTTGCTGGGCACTCGGGATCTGGCATTACCACCCTCCGGGGAGCTTACAGCCTATCAGGGCAGTCAGATGTTAAATAATTAGATGGATTACTTAATTACAATTGTACAGAGTGTAGCTAAAGGAGAATGCTTACAGTGAATGCGGAGAAACGTGGAGGCAGAATAGTATAGTGGTAAAGTACCACTTCTGTAATTAATTGTGACTTTTAGCAAGTGAAGTAACCTCTCTGAGTTTTGAGTTTCCTCATTTGCAAACACGTAAATAATTATAGTAATTATCTCATAGGGAAGCTGTGAAGATTAAATGAAATGTTTGCAAAACACTTTGCTGATGGGCTGTATATAATTAAAGATTGCTGCCATTAACATTATTAAAAATAATCTGTATCTTACAGAGTCAATAGACATGTCATCACAGGCTTTGAATACTAAGGAAGCCTTATGATCACTGAGCATGTGGTAGGATACCACTTCTCAATGAAATATCTAAGGAGATGAGATGACCTGTATTATTGCACAATGGCCGAGGCAAAGCTTTTGCAGTGAAATGTTGTACGTAGTAGAGGAGAGAGAATCACACAGAGGCAAAGTTGAATTTGTTAAGGAAACCAGCACCTAGCAAAGTGCCTGGCCGACCATAGGTGCACCATAACTTATTTTTAACAAATGTTATCAGTGATATTATTGGCCAAACAATGTCTTCAGTGAGTTTAAGATGAACTCAGGTGATATCTTTAAAATACATACACAACTGAAATTTTTTAAAAAAGGAGGAAAAGTGTAAATAAGGAAAAAAATAAGAACAATCAAAAGCTTCTCTATTATAAGCTCTTTATCCATTTCCTGCTGACCTGGAAAGCTATCACTTATTGTGCAAACATTCCTCCTTTCTCTGACTTTGACTAGACTTTCTTCCCCTAGAACAACCCAGGAGGTATGAAAAACATGTTAGAATGCTGTGTAGATACTGCTGTGACACACGTGGTTTGGAGTCCTCCATTTAGGTGCTCATGTCACTAAATGCACATTTTTAATTGGCTCTGAAAAAAGAAAAGTGGAAAGGGAAAGGAAAGGGCAAAAAGTGGAAAACACCAGAAAACGAAAGTTTCTTTCCTCATAGTTTAAAAGGCACTCATCACCCAAAGACCTCAGAACTTGCTGAAACTTCCCCTTTAGGCAGTTCTGCACGATCTTCCGCTTCCAAATGGCCCTCCCAGTCTCTGCGTTGTTGGCCCTGGTGATGCTGTGTTCCAGCGTCTCTTGCTCCCTGGGGTGTGAGCTGCTGTGGAGCCATGGCAACCCAGAAACCGACACACTTTTGAAGCAAATGGGGAGAATCTCCATTTGGTCCTGTCTGAAGGATAGGACTGACTTCAGATTTCCTGAGACACTTGTGGATGGGAACCAGGTTGAGAAAACACAAGCCATAGATGTCATGCATAAGATGCTCCAGCAGACCTTCAACCTCTTCAGCACAAGTGACGCTGCAGCGGCTTGGGACAAGACCCTCCGGAAGAGATTCCTCGCGGTACTTGATCTGCAGCTGGATGGTCTGGAGCCATGCTTGTCGGAGGAAAAGAAGGTGGGACAGTCATCCCTGGGAAGCGAGAATTCCAGCCTGGCTGTGAAGAGTTACTTCGAAGGAATCAGTCTCTACCTGAAAGAGAAAAAATACAGCCTCTGTGCCTGGGAGGTGGTCAGGGTGGAAATCAGAAATCGGTTGGTCCTTGTTAACAAGCTCATCGGAAAACTCAGGAAATAAGCAAGATATTGAGTCTGAGAACGGTTCATCTGATCGACTAAATGGTTATTTTCTAAGACTGAAAATACAATCTTTAACTTTATTTTTATGCCAAGTGAAAAATAAGTAATAGCAAATGTGGGGGATTATTATAAAACTCTATCAAATGTTATAAGTTACAATAAGTTGTTTAAAACAGAGAAATGCACAATCTATTTGCTACAGCTGAAAAAAAGTTTGTAATTTTATTTATTTATTTAAATTATTTGAAATGTGCTGTTCATAATATTTAAATATTTATTTTTCATAAAATATTTGTTTAATATTATATTTTGTACAAGATTGCTGTTCGTTTTTAAGCTATGGGAAATAAAAGAAATTTTAAAAAATCATTTTTGCTTGCACACACTTTTTGAATAAAACCTACCCAAAGCCTGAATAAACCTAAGCAAGGTTTTTGAATCAAGAGGCAATGGGGGAGTCCACCATTCACAGAACAATGGACATTTTGAGGAGGGGCTGGATATGATTCCCCAAGACATTGCTTAGAGGTGAAAGGGAGATCCGTGGAGTAAAGCCCAGGGCATGGACACAATTGCCTGCTTGGTGTTTATAAGAACTGGAGATACTTCAAGGGTTAGTGGAGAAGCACGTAAGTCATGGGAGACTCTCGGAGAAGACTGAGGAAGGGAGGGTAAGTTTTCTACACTTGAGCACTCCCAATATCTCATTTCTTATTCTTGTATTCAAAATATTTTAGGTGTCATCCTGAAGTAGGTTTCCTTCTGGATACAAGCCCAGGAGTGGGATTCCTGGGTCATATGGTAAGTCTATTCCTAGTCTTTTGAGGAATCTCCGCACTGTTTTCCATAGTGGCTGCACCAAACTGCATTCCCACCAGCAGTGTAGGAGGGTTCCCTTTTCTCCACAGCCTCTGCAGCATTTGTCATTTGTGAATTTTTGAATGACGGCTATTCTAACTGGTGTGAGGTGATACCTCATTGTAGTTTTGATTTGCATTTCTCTGATAATTAGTGATATTGAGCATTTTTTCATGTGCTTTTTGATCATTTGTATGTCTTCCTTGGAGAATTGCTTGTTTAGGTCGTCTGCCCATTTTTGGATTGGGTTGTTTATTTTTTTCTTATTGAGTCGTATGAGCTGCTTATATATTCTGGAGATCAAGCCTTTGTCTGTTTCATTTGCAAAAATTTTCTCCCATTCCATAGATTGTCTTCTTGTTTTACTTCTGGTTTCCCCAATGTTCATAGCAGCACTATTTACAATAGCCAAAACATGGAAACAGCCTAAATGTCCATCAACAGGTGACTGGATAAAGAAGATGTGGTATATTTATACAATGGAATACTACTCAGCCATAAAAACCAACAACATAATGCCATTTGCAGCAACATGGATGCTCCTGGAGAATGTCATTCTAAGTGAAGTAAGCCAGAAAGAGAAAGAAAAATACCATATGAGTTCGCTCATATGTGGAATCTAAAAAACAAAAACAAAAACAAACAAACAAACAAAAACAAAGTGTAAATAAAGGACAGAAATAGACTCACAGACAGAGAATACAGACTTGTGGTTACCAGTGGGGTGGAGGGTGGGAAGGGATAGACTGGGATTTCAAAATTGTGGAATAGATAAACAAGATTATACTGTATAGCACAGGGAAATATACACAAAATGTTATGATAACTCACAGAGAAAAAAATGTGACAATGAGTGTGTATATGTCCATGAATGACTGAAAAATTGTGCTGAACACTGGAATTTGACACAACATTGTAAAATGATTATAAATCAATAAAAATGTTTAAAAAATGATAATAGAATATATCTGTAAATAAACCTAGCTTTGCTTTTTAAAAAAAAAAAACAAAATATTTCAAACACAAAATTGAAGAAAGTATCCCTAGAATTGAGATTAATTTAATCATAATTTACTTTATAACACCCTCTTATTTTCCAAAATGGTTTCATATTCATTATTTTGACTCTCAAAACTCCCCTATGACAATAAGTTGTAATATTTTTGTCATTATTCTTCTTATTCACTTAACAAATATTGTTTGCACTCCTACATTGCACTATATAGTAGGTGTGATGCTAGGTGCTAAAGCACAAAGTTGAATAAGATTTTACTTCTGCATTCAAGTTATTCATAGTCTTCTAGACAGTTGGCCTAAGGAGAAGAAAGGTGAGGTTAGCAGGTGGTATATCTCGGAGAAATAAAGATAATGAAGAAATATCAGAATCTCTCAGATTCAGAATCATGGGTATTCAATCTGAAAATGGATTCTTATTAGTGTATGGCATAATTTTGCAATTAATTTTTGATTAGATAGAAGACATCAGGAAACAAACTACCATTCAGCAGAGTGTGAGGGAATACCAAAGAATCCAAGAATAGGGGTTGGAATACCTAATTTAGTTGACTGAAGATGACTACCCCATAAAAGTGAAAGACACAGACATCTAATTTGGTAAGGAAGAAATAAAACCCTATATGACCGATGACATAATCTTAACTCAAGTCACCTAGTCCAGAACTTTGAGCAGAAGAATATTTAAGTGATGCTGATTAATGGATCCTTTAGACTGGTGATCATGACTTCCCCTCTCCTAATATCTTATCTCATTTGCAAGGCAATGCAGGGAGGTCCTACAGTGTTAATAAAAGTGAAAAAGTAAATCCATTTAAATAGTAGTTGTGTTGACATAACAATTAGTGTTTTTATGAATACTGAGTTCTTTCTGATTTTCTCCAGCATGCTAGTCTTGTCTTCTTCTTTGGTCATAGGTTTCTTGAAAACAGGAACCCTTCTTAGACTTTCCCAGTTTGCTGCTGTACAAGTTGCCTAAATTTTCTATAGCTCAATTTTCACAGCCTTATTATGGGGTTAATAATAATATCTACTTCAGACACTTATAAGATTAAATAAGTAATGAGTACAAAATACCTGGTATATAGGAATAACTTAGATGTAAAATATCTGTTACTGTTGTGGTTATTTATTACCTGTGTACATAGTAATCACTCAGTAAATAATTATTCATCTCTGTGCATGTTGTGGTAATTATATAGAGAAATTCAGATGGCAAGGGAGATGTGAGAACAAGTAACTGCCATGATAAGTGCGACTCTGAAGAACTAAAGAGGATTTCTTAAGCTTATTTATATTTACAAAATACATGTGAATATATTGTCATTGTTAAATTTTCAAGCAATTCATACAAATAAAAGTCTACCCTTGACCAGGATCCACCCCAGCCCCACACTGTTAATAATTTAATGTGTATCCTTCTAGACATTTCCCCATGTGTTTAGTAAATTTAAATACACAGAAATATTTAGCATCTATTACATAAATATTATTCTCTATATATAAATTTCTAATTTATTTTTATTTACTAATAGATCTAGAGATTTTTCTCTATTAGCATATAAAAATAGATTGCATACTTTTAAACTGGTACATTGTGTATTAATATATAAATTCAATGCATTCCTAAGCTATACCTCAGCAAGATTTTTAGATAGAACTTGACAAGTTGACGATAAAACCTATAAAGATGAAATAATTAACAAGAAAATCTGAGAAAGGGAGAAATATGCAGATAAACTTAGTTTAACAAATATCAAATGATCCTCTAATCAAAACCAAGTGTTAGTATTGTAAGAATAGACAACTTAATCAGGAAAACAGAACAGAGATCGAGGATAAGACAATTACGTTTAGTGAAACTTTGCATATAATAAAAGTGACATTTCAAACCAGTGGGAAAATCCTGTCATTTGAAAAATAGCGCAATCCATCTGTCACAGGAACTAAGTATGTTTTCCTGAAGAATTTTATGATATAATTTCCAACTTTATGTTTAAGATGCTATAGGGAAGACCTATATTGCTGTTTAAAAACTTTGGAAGGTGAATTTCTATTTCGTTTAGATTCAACACCATGCTGCTTCTAAGAAGCAGCAAAAAGACCCTCATGTACTGGGGCTAAACTTGTCTAAAACAATAAGTTTTATCAAGACAAATTGTATTCTATTTTGAATTGTATTCTTCTTCCTTTGTTCACGTTGCCTAGCAATGTGCTCATGAGTATATCATGAATATGTATAGTGCTGAGACAACTCCTTGCAATTTGATAGTCAGAAGCTCATCAAAGCATATATTCCTAGCATAGTATTTATTCAGTTAACAATACTTAGGTAGGTTCCTACCATGGGTGGCTGGACACTGTGCTAATGACTGGGAATACGAAGTTCAGTCTTATAAAGTCTAGTTTTCTGGAGGAGATGGAAAAAATTAGCCATCCATTTCAGAACAGAAAGATTTCTAATGGAAGCGCTGTATTTGCAAGGAGCCAAGGCATGGAGACAGGTTGTAAACTGGACAGGCATTACCAAATAATTGGTACTTTAGGACTGATAGATGGATATAGAAGGACAGGTAAAGAATTGGCCAATGGGATAAAGGCTGGGGATGACATACAGGCCAAGAACTAAATCAAAGGTTTGGCAAAATTGGACATTTTATGAAAAGAAGAAATGAGTAAGAAAGAAGAGCTTGGAACAAGATCAAGTTTCTCTCCCTAGAAGGGGTCTAGAAGTGAGAGGTGGGAAAGTTATACCAGACCTTGAATGTTTCTGCTAAAATTTGGAGAGTTGTATGTTATTGTGAAATTTCTTACAAAGGAAGGGAAAATTGTGCCCAATGTCCTTATCTGTAAAACTAAGATAATTATAATACCACTTCATTAACCTGTGGTGAGAATTAATTACTTTAATTTATTTAATGTGCTCAGAATGGTTATTAGATCTTCTATTGGAATCTGGTTAGATTATTCCCTGATGTTCTGGGTCTGTGGTCAGGAAGATGACGCAGTTACAAGAGAGCTTTCCAGGAGACATCTTAGTGCCAGCTCAGAATAGTAGTACTTGGCACACATGCAAGCTGTTTACAAGGACACACCTTCCCCCACTGGTTCTTTGGTTCTCCCTTGAGTTCAGGAACTAAAAATTTCCACCAGAATGACAAAGGCATCTTGCAGGCAGTCAGAAGAATCCTGTGCTCTGTAAACACTCAGTGCATTTGACTCAGCCAAGATGCCAGGCCGGAGGGGAATCCCAGTCTCATTCTTCAAATGCAGTTTGGCAACTTGCATTTAGTTTCCTTTTCAACTTGTTGCATCATTGCTATTTTTACATTCCTCAGTTCATGATATAATCCTTGATGATGAAATAAAACTAAATTTACTTGTAAGTTTTAACTACGTGGAGAGTTTTACTTTGGGCTGTTTCACTTTAAAGATTCAGAAACTGCCTCAGGGACAGGAAACTCACACACAGACAGTAAGACGTGCCCATGTGTTAGCAGAGGGAAGGGAACAATGCTTATTCAGCAACTGCTGGAAATGCATTAATTAATTATCTTCTCAACCCTAGATTGGCCTGCTTTAATCCACCCTAAGAGTGAGGGTGAAAATTAAATAAACTCAGAAAACTGCCTGGTATCTGAAGGGAAAAGCCAATCCAGGCTTGATGCAGACAGGCATGTGTGTCTAGAGGGCCAGTCGCCAGGAGCCAGGTCCTGGCAGCAAACACTGAGGGACAGGTAGGAAACTCTGTGTTCCTGGGCCATCGACCATTGGATGGGAGCATTCTGGGTTGATGGGGGGCACAGAGTATAGGACCCTCCAGCTGTGTGTGCTCTGGAGAGTTAGTGAGAGCAAGGCAGGGCCCCCAGAAAAGTGGCCTAGTCCCAGCTGAATCCTGAGGCGACCAGGAGGGAAACTGAGGAATGAGTCTTGTCAAAGGCCTGTGACAAGACATCCAGAATGTGAGAGGGGGAAATGGGAGATAGAAGTGTCTGAAACCAGTGGTTCTTAGATCTTAGCTGCGTACTCTATGTCTTCACACCAGATTGGAGGCCGGAAAGTGGAGTCTCTACCCCACCAGCTGTTGGTTGTGGGTACAGGGAAACCCCAGCCTGGGCAGAATCAGCCTCAGGCACTGAGGGAGGGTGGGAGTGAGGCAGGTGGAAGACTGGGAAGACAGATTCTTCCCTCACCCTGGGTATGGGCTCTTCCTTTGCGGTCCCTAAGTTTCACACAAACTCTCTAGGTTGGCGAGACAAGTTTCTTCAGTGACATTAGGACTCTCGGTGAGATTACCGCTGATGAGTGTGGAGAGTATTGTTTTTGAACCAAGCTCTACCTCCTTTCCTGTGTCCTCAATATTTCCCATCCTCATCCTTTTTCAATGGACTTAACTCAAGTGTAATCTCGTGTCATAGTCGCTACCCAAGGTCAGAAAAAAAGGTCACATTTGTTATTCTGTGATTTGAATGCAACAACCAATAACAAAAGATGGTTATTATAAACAAATAATACTCATATTTAATTAACCACCCAAATGGGTACTTGTAAATACTATCAACATCAGATGTTCACAGATTTGGTCTCAGGACCCACTGATGCTCTTAAAATTATTGAGACTCCCCCTCAAAGAGTTTGCGTTCATGTGGGTTATATTAATTGATATTTACCATGTTAGAAATGAAAACTGAGAATACTTTAAATATTTATTCTTTAAAAAGTAACAAAAATAAACCTATTACATCTTAACATAAAACACATTTTTATGAAAAATAACTACATTTTCCAAAATAAAAAAAAATGAATGAAAATGTTTTAGTTTTGCAAATGTTTTAGTAATGCCTGGTGGAATAGAAGACAACTGGGTTCACATATCTGTTCTACATTCAATCTATTGTGATATATTGCTTTGTTTCAAGTCTTTGAAGGAAATCCATTCCCACACAGATATGTAGTTGGAAAATGGGTGATCTTGAAGACCCGTGAAAGAGTATCTGGGAACCCCAGGGATCCTCAGATCACGCTTTGAGAACGGCTCATACACATCATCATCATACCAGATTGAAGGGATACTTAGCACTCACAGCGAGTTTGAATTACTTTTCATCTTCTGCCTGCTTTCCAATTCTACTGATTCTCATTATAATTTAGACAACCAAGGAGTGGGGGAAACATTATACTCCTGTGGTCGATATTGTTCAAGATTTTCAGCTAAATGATTTAGATAAGAGTAAATACACATGCACAGCTTCAATTCTTACTTACTAAACTTTAAATTGTTAAATACAACAATCATACACAGAAGTGCATAAAACATTAGTATAAACTTTAATGAATAATTAAAGCAAATACTTATGTAGCTACCAACCAATAAAAACAATCAGATTTTGCAACACTCCGGAAACCTCACCACCAGTTACCATCCTGTGCATCCTATCTTGAACATAATTTCACCCCTTCTCACTAAAGGTAACCACTACCCTGAATTTTATAGTATCCCTTCCTTGCTTTTCTTTATCATTTTACCCCGAAATCATATAGCATAGTTTAGCCTGTTTTAATTCTTTATATGAATGGAATATGTATTCTTTTGACTTGAGTTTATTTTACTCACTATTATGTTTGTGAGATTTATCCCTGTTTGTGTGTATAGTTGTGATTCTTACTTTTTACTGTTATTTAGGATGCTGCTATAAGCATAGGTTACATCATATTTATCTGTACAATTTTAAGGGATATTCAAGCTGTTTCTAGTTTGGGACTATTATGAATAGTGCTGCTATGAATATTCTTTACTTATCTCCTGATGCACATTTACATGATTTTCTCCAGAGCAACTGCTAAGAGTAGACATACTGGGTAATAAGCCATGCTTATTTTTAGCTTTGCTAGACAATGTTTTTTAAAGTAGTTGTACAAATCTACACAGTGAACAGCAGTCCTAGGTGCTCCAAATGGTCATCACACTTGACATTTTCAGTCCTTTAATTTTTATTTTTTAATTGCAGGCAATGTATCTAAAATTTTGAAAAATCATCCAAAAACTTTGAGACAGTATTTGCAAAGTTGTCCAGATAAAAAACTAAAATTAGCAATTTTCATATATACATATTTGTATGAAAAGGTAAGGAAAAATTAGTCCTCCACCAAATTAGAAAACTTAAAAAAAAATCATTTTACTCATGACTGTAACAACAATAATAAAGCATAAAATATGTTGGAATAAACCTCAAAAAGAATATGCAAGACATACAATCAAGGCAATAGTAAAACTTAATTGAAAGACAATTAAAATGACAATATTCACATTTTTCTTTATGAAATACTTAATAAATATTTGCTAAATAAATATTTATTCACCAAATGAACGTGTGTTTTTCAGGGGGAAGCTGGCCCTGGCAGTCTCTTATTGCAGAGTCTGATTTCCCTTCTCACGGATGCTTACCACCCCATCACATGCTTACACGCCCCTTGCTCGCTTACAAAAAAAAAAAAAAAAAAAGTGGGAGAAGTTGCTTAATCCTCATTGATGATCAAGGTGAAAAAAAATCAATCTCAATATCAGAGAAAAAACTGTGTTGTACTTTTCACTGGTTTCTGGTCATCTTCTTTGAATCAAAAATATAATTATAGAGCTGTACTTAGAGACCAAAGGTGAAGATAAGTTGCTCTGTCATTGCTACTTTTTAAAGAAAATTAAAGTCCACACTTTATTGCGATCTCCTTAGTTTTTTCCTAATGTTCTTTTTCTGTTCTGGGATGTCATTCAGAATGCCACATTACCTCTAATTGCCATGTCTCCTTTGGCTCCTCTTGGCTGTGACAATTTCTCAGTGGTAGATTTTTTATGTTATTGTCAATTTATTTTTTAAAAATCATTTTCTGATTTTTTTTGTTGCTAATATAAAAGAGGTGACTGATTTTTAATATTGCTCTTGCATTCAGTGACCTTGTTAAATTTAGTTTAAAATCCTTATCATTTATCTATAGATTCTTTTGTATTTTTGCATGTACACAATTACATCATCTGTAGATAATGGAAAAACCCTGAGATAATCAGCAAGAGATTTACACAGGCTTCTCATGAAGAAAATACCCAAATGGTTAATAAGCATCTGAAAATGTACTAAACCTCATTAATAATAATCAGGGAATACAAATTAAAACTACAATGAGATATCACTGTGTATCACTAAAATGGCTAAAATTAAGAAGACTGGCAATACTAAGTGTTGGCAAGAGTGTGATACAATTGCCCTTCCATACACTGACAGTGAGAATATAAATTGGTGCAAACATTTAGAAAATATCTTTGATGTTAGCTACGAAATCAGAACATATGCATATTGTATGACTTGTGACTTCATCCTAGGCATACACCCAACAGAAGAATGTACAAGTGTGCACCAAAAAATACATACAAGGGTTTTCATAGCAAAATCAATTATAGTGACAAAAAATCAGGAGGAAAAAACCCCACATGTTAATTATTAGTGGAAATAGAAAACACTGTGATATTTCCAGATGGATATGACACATTCCCACAAATTAATGAACTATAACTGCATACAACAACATAGGTGAATCTTGCAGATGTACGACTGAGTGAAAAAAGCCATTTCTACAAAGATCAAAACCAGGCAGAATCTAGGCTGTAAAAAGGTAGTAGTGGTGCTGGGGGAGAAGAGGGACACTGTCAAGATTGGGAGGGGACAAGAGTTGGGCTTCTGTTCTGTTGATAGTATTTACATTTTCATTTAGTTTGTGGTTACAAAAATGTGCAGAAGTTTATATTTTAAAATAATTTGTTGAGCTGTATTGTATACTTAAGATTTGTGCATGATTTTCTATGTATATTATATAAATTTTTTTTAACAAGGAGGAATGGGGAATTCTCCCTTTTATGTATCAAAATACTCCTAATACAGACTGCCTTGCCCATTCCAAAATGCCTGAAAGATTTTTTTTTTTGGCTTAATTTCTGTTTTGCCACTGCCCATGAACTTCTTGTCTAATGTACCATTTTTTGTAGGGCCCTATTTGAAAAAAAAATTTGAAGTGATGAAGAGGAGAGATGATTTCTAGATACGTAATTTCTGTTTCTAGATACGTAATTATCCTGCATACATAATTGTATCCAAAAAAAGGAGAAGGAAGCTCTTTTGGTCTATGAGGTTATTAGCAAAGCAGTTCCAAATTCGAAAGATTTCGAATGGCTAGAAAAGTCATTCAAGTTTTACTTTCTAAATGTCACTCTGCCTCTCTGAAAAACCTCATTAACCAGAAGAAACTGATACAGGGATCGGAAGTAGTTCTCTGTACCGCAGAGAGTTGGCAGTAGAGGATACATGCAGAAACAATCCCCAGAGGGATAAAGTGAAAATGGCTTCAAATAACAGAGGAAAAGATGAAAGAAAAGGGCCAGGGCATTAATTCTTGCAATGCAGCTATACATCAGGCCAGTCTGAAAAATAGCTATCCTTGGCAGAAACAAGGCTATATGAATTTTCCTGGTTATTGTGAGAAAACTGAAATAAATTAGAGGAAATGAATCCCCCCCCCCCAGAAAAAAAGATGGTGTCTTACAAACAAACAGATTTTAACCCACTCGTAAGTGGATATCCACAGTGATTATCACCCAATCCTTAAGAGAAGGAGTAAAGGAGAAACTTCAAAGGAAGAGAAGTATTAGAAAGCATCTTGCGAACACAATAGCAGAAATTGGGAAGAGGACAAAGGGAAGAAACCAGAAAAAAAGTTCTTTTTTTATGATTCTGCATCTAAGCCTTTTTTCTATTTCCCTACTACCTTCTTTATTTTCAACCTCTACAGCCATGAGAGCCTCTGGGCGGGACATCTCCCTGCCTTTCCCTGCTTCAGTTCACCTCCAACATTTCTGCCTACCCTTCTGCCCAAGGCAAAACTTAGCCTTCTCTCTGCCCAAAGACTTCTTGAATTAAGCACAAACACCACACTCTGGTGTTCAGGAACCTCCACAATACATCTTGAGCTGATTTTTCCACCGTCAGTCCCCTTGAATCTTAACACATAGCTTGTCTACAATCTGAAGCTCCTTCTATTTGCTCCTTGCAAACTTGTCCATTTTCCTGGCTCTATTCATGCTGGCCCCTCCATCTAGACCTGTGCTGGCCATCATGGTAGCCTAACTATATGTGGCCAGCTGAGCACTTGACTAGTCCAAACTGAGCTGTATGACTATATGACTATGAAAGTATATTGTGAATACAGTATGAAAAAAGAATGTAACTACCTCATTAATAATTTTACACTGACATATGTTGAAATGATAATGGTTGGATATATTATGTTAAATAAAATATACTGTTAAAGTTAACTTCACTTGTTTATTTTAATGTGGTTACTAGAATATTTTAAATTGCATATATGTCTCGCATTATATTTATACTGGACAGCGCTGATTTAGACTGCCCTCCACCATGTCACCTTCACCATGGCCACCATTTATTTAGGTACACTGCTTGCCTCTTTATCTTCCCCATCAACTACAATTCCTTTTTTCTTTGAGAGTCACCATTGCCACCACCGTTGGCACCATGTACCTGTCTGAAGGCACTGGCCATGGTCTACATCGTATTCTAATAGTAGTATATGGGAAAGAGCGCAGATTTGAATGTAATTCACCCATTTTATTAGCTGTGTGTATTTTGGGCATGTTACCCAACCTCTCTGAGCCTCAGTCTTGCCCTCTATAAAATGGGGATGACAATAACCCATCTCAAATGTTTACTGTGAGGATTATTCAAAGAATGTCACATAAGTGCTCAATATATGGTAAACAATACTACTGCTACAAATGCCACCAGTAGTATTTTTATTCCATTAGAGTATGAACTCTCTCAGCATGGAGGATCAGAGGCCATTGGATGTGGGCAGGATGAGCAGGCCCTCTGTCACATCTGGGGAAGTCAGCTCTACACGAGTTTGCAAGTCACCCTGGATGGGCAGGTCCCAGTGATCAGACTCCTTGAACAACCTGCCTCCCCTGAGTGCAGTGGACCACCTCTAGGCTGACTGATCTCCATGACTCCTCGCATTGGCCTTTGTGTTGTGAGCCATGAATGATTCCAGGCTAATCCAAGGATCCTTTTCAAAACGAAGAACCCCTGAGGAAGTAGTCAATGACTGACATAACTGGGCATTTGAAAGTTGAACAACTGAGAAATGACTTTCCTTTTTCCAAAATCCACTGTGCAGAACTCATGAGATGGTTGATGTCTGTTCAGAGCTGGCATGCAAGGGTCAAAAGGCCAGAAAGAATGAAACCCATAGAGTAACTAGACATGCTGGGCTTCTTATTTCTTTACTATAGGTTTACCTATAATGAAAGAATACATTCACTGTTGGAAAATTGGAAACTATGCAAAGAAGAAAGAAAAAAAATCACTTTTTAGTTTCACAGATCAAACATAATATTAAAATTTCGGTATATTTCCTTTTATTAATTCTTTTGTCTACATACTTGTATATAGTTGCATTGTATGCACAATTTTATGCCCTGCTTTTGAATGTAATTGGGCACTTTTTATTTTTTAATGACACAAGTAACATATATTCATTATAGAAAAGTTTTAAATGTGAATACAAGTCTAAAAATTTAGTAACATTTATTAAATTTTTTCAAAGTGCACTAAATTATGAAAATGCCTAATAACCTTATCTCCCAGATATTTTCTTATCATAGGGAAAAACCCATGTGCAAACAGTTCAAAAGGTACAAAGTGAAAAGGGAAAGAATTTGTGTATCCTTACACTCATCAGCATTCTTCCCTAGGGTAACTACTATTAATAGATGAGTAAACGTGCTCAGAAAAAAAGATTATATGCATACTAGCATACATATGTGTATCTTTCTATTAACTTAAAAAAGAGAATAATACCATATCCATTATTAAATATATTGCTCTTTTCTTTAAATATATCTTGAATATAGGTTCATATCAGCTGATAATATTCCTTTTAATGGCTATATAGTATTCCACCTGTCTGTATCATAGTATCACTTAGCCAATTCCCTAGAGATGAATGTTTACTTTGTCTTTTTTACTATGACAGTACTGCAATGAACATTCATACATATTCATATAATACATAATGTGTAATACATACACACATACATAGTTTTATATAAACATACTTCTGCGGGAATATCCTATCCATAGGTAAATTCCCAGCAGTGACATTGCAGGTTAAATTTTCTATTTTAGTTCTTGGGTTTTATATTTTGCTGAGAAATGTCTTCCTTACTCCAATTTTTAAAATACCCAAGTTTCATTCTAGATTTTGGTCATTTTACCTTGTCATCTGCTCAAATAATGTTATGTGAACCACAGAATAGTGAACCATCCTCAGTTTCCTGAAAATAATTCTTCTTGCTCAATATATACTATTTTTAATGTACTGATGGATTCTAGTTGCTAATATTTTCTCCCATATTGAAGATTTTCTCTAGTGAGAGATTTCCCCAAAACCTCTCATTTTTTGTGACTGTGTCTTAAAGTTTTTTCTTTTAGTTCTAATGATTTCCTATATATATTACTTCATTTCTGAGTTTGTCTAATTCTGATTTATGTTGTTTTACATTGTTTTAAAATATTTTATAACTCCTTCGGTAACATTATGTTAAAATGTGATCTGTTTTGTGTGCATGTGTTTCATTGTCTGCAGAGCTATTAGTCTGCTCCTTATTCTCCTTTAAAAAAAAATAACTTTGTAAGAGACTCAATCTTAATACTGTTTTGTTGCTTGATTTTATAGGAGCTTATTTTTCCTCAGCTTCTAGAGGTGGGTCAGGGTGGTTTTTCTAGCTTCACAGAGCTCCCTCTCCTGTTGCTTTTATGAAGTGTTCAAAATCATTTGCGTTGCTGGCTGAGTTGTCCACCCGCACACTGGTCTGGTCTTCTCTTTCCTTGTCTCTGCTGTTTCTATCCTGCTAAAATTTGATTTCACTTCTAGCAGTTTCTTCTCAGTGTGGGGTCCTTTCTCCAAAGGGAGCTGTGACTGGTTGATTTAAAAATACTGGTATCCTGGACTATTCCAGCACCTTTCAGAACTTACTGAGGCCCCTCACAACTCACCAGCTATAGCACTGAGCAAAATCCCTTCCAGTTTCAGCTGCTGTTCTCAGACTGAACTGGACAGCTTTCCAGTACACACCTCTTGGCTATGTTGGCGTTCTCAGGTCCACTGCTTTCCTCTGTTTTCTTCCACATGGATGGTTCTACCACAAGCAGGTCTTGTGACAATTGGTGATTTGTCCTCATCTGCTTGCATTTTTGTGGCTCATGTCCACTAGTCTTATGTTAAATAGGGTTTTGGTTTCTATTTGAGTGAGTGTCATTTGAATGAATGACACTGGTATTTTTCCCACTCCATCAGTTTAGAAGGAAGGATAAATTGCTTCCCATTCATCCCATTTAGGAGGCATTGTATTAGCACAGTTCAAGTACAAGCAGTTTGTTAGGAATACCTCAGACAACATTAATAGAAGGTCCCTTCTGAGGAGAGCTGATTACATACAGCCAAATAATAAGGAGCAATAGGAATGGAGGGATATACTGTAGATACGTTCAGCATATTGTAAAGATCTGAAGATAGAAGGTTTATTGATGATGGGAAAGCCAGAACTCAGGGTTACTCCAGGTTTATAAATCCACATTTACCCAGATACTTCCAGCCTCTACTTCAATTTGGTACAACAGAAGTAATGTTCCTGTACATTAAGCATATATTGAAATCATAATAACCAGTAGAACTGATGCAGCTATCTGTAAGATGATGGAGAATTTCTTCAAGCATCTTGTGTTGTCAGGAAATGAGAGATTTCACATAAACAAATCCATTCTTCTCCCCCACTAACCCCTTAGTCTACAATATTGGTAAATCCTCTAACTGTTCTGCCTGCCTTCATTCTGCCCTCCATCTTTTATTTATTGCTTACTGTAGATAGAATAATTTTTTCCCCCTCAAATCTAATCAAGCTACTTTCCCCTCCCTAAAACCCTTCCATGGCTTCTACTACTCTTAGGATAGAAAACACCCTTAATGTGATCCCATAATCCCTGTGCTATCTGGCTCCCACCTACCTTCTGGCGTCATCTCAAGTCATTCTCTGACCACCTCTGACTTGAAGGTCAGATGACCTTCAGTCCAATCCTTTGCCCTTACAATGCATTCTTCCACCACAGGGGCTTTGCACATGCAGTCCTATCTGACCTTCCTTCTGATTTCAGCTCCAGTGTTACTACCTCAGGGCAGTCTTTATTGACCTTTTTTACTACATTATGTGCTCATATCATAGGAACCGACAATACCACCAACCTTTCCTCTGTAATCTTGTTGCCATTGTATTTTTACTTTTGTGTATTTCTTTAATGTTTTTCTCCCCTACTTAACTGTATGATCCATGAGAGTGAGGATTACAATCTGCAGCAGCTCATGCTACAGTTGCACACAGTGGAATTTAGTAAATTCAGGTCAAAAGATAATGCAAGGTTTTCTGAAAACTGAAAATAATTACTTTAAATATCATAATTATTAGAACTTATTTTTGTATTGAAATCTGTAAAAATGTACTCTACGTCTCCCTGTCTCTGTAAGCAGGACATAAAAGTCATAATTTGATTTTTTTTTACTGACTCCTCTCTGATCAAAATCAGTTACTACACTCTAAAACGAAAATGGTCTTAGAAATAGTGAGATAGGACCATTTATCTCAACAGTAACATTCCGTGACTGCTTGATTTTTTTTTTCATTTTCCTTTTAGATCTCCTTCTAATATGTGGTATGTATTTGCCTATGAGTGGAAAAATTACACATTTAGATTGTTAGTATGTACAAAATAAAACTACATTGGCCCTCAATAATGGTCACAAAGTCCACCTACAAACATCAACTTTTATACATGGTCCTTGTAACATTCATTTTGCCTTATTAGAGATATTACATAATCTCTAGTTTTCAGTCATATTCTGGATAGTTGAGATAGCCAAATAAAGCAATAAATTATGGCTGATAAAGTTATGTAATATCTTGCTGCTTACGGTTAAGGCCCTACAAAAAAATTCAGATCAACTTAGTTTAACATTATTTTATTTTATTTAATAAAAAAGTATTCTATTTTAGATAGAAAAAAGTAGGTGTCTTTCTAAAAATCACAAACAGCATATATTTATTGTTTTATAATGGTGTAATTGGGAATTAAATCTAATTCTTATGAAAAAGAAAACTCTCTTACAAAGACCTCTCCCCCTACCAAAAAATCTCATACTATGAAAAAAGAAAAAGAAAATCTTTGCCAAACCAAAAACCCCTCTAATAAGCAAGTTCAAATAGTTTGGCTTATTTTTTCTTTAGCATTTAGCAATTCATTGAGACTTTACAAAACATCAGAAATTCTCACAGTTTGTATATCTTTTTTTCCCTCTAACATCTACAAAATAAAATAGTAAGGAGCTTAAAGAAAAAGAGTATTAGAGACCTCTGATTTATTCAAATGACATAGGAAAACTGAAAGGGAGAACTGAAACTGGGAAATTCCTATGAAATACAAAGAGTAGAGGGCCTTTACATCCTGTATAAATAGCCCATGCTCATGAAGAAAGGACATTCGCTCTGCAAACTCTTGAAGCCTTTGCTTCAGCATCTTTGTTCAGGTGGTAGAACAGATCACTATTGCTGTTTTCATCATGATCGACAGGTGCATCCTCCAAATCGCTCTCCTATTGTGTTTCTCCACCACAGCTCTTTCCGTGAACTACAACTTGCTTCGGTACCAACAAAGGAGCAGCAACTTGGCATGTAAGAATCTCCTGCGGCAGATGCCTGGAATCCCTCAGTATTGCCTCAAGGACAGGATGGACTTTGACGTCCCTGAGGAGATTAAGCAACCCCAGCAGTTCCAGAAGGAAGATGCCGTATTGGTCATCTATGAGATGCTCCAGCAGATCTTTGGTATTTTCAGAAGAGATTTCTCAAGCACTGGCTGGAATAAGGCCATCATTGAGGATCTCCTTGTAGAAATCGATGTGCGGATAGACCATGTGGAGACAATCCTGGCGGAAATAATGAAGGAGAAAAACTTCACCAGGGGAGACATGACCATCCTTCACCTAAGGATGTATTACTTAAAGATCGTGCAGTACTTGAAGTCCAAGGAATACAGCGGCTGTGCCTGGACAGTAGTCCAAGCGGAAATCCTCAGGAATTTTTCCTTCCTTAACAGTCTTACAGAATGCCTTCAGGACTGAAGATCTCCCACCTGTGGCTCTGGGAACGGACAATGCTGACAATGATGTCAGGTTCTTCAACCAGCGGTGGCTCTTTAAGTGACTGACAGTCAATGCATTGGACTTGAAAGGACAGTTAAAGACTTCAAGCTTTTTTATTATTATTAATTTATGCATTATTTATTTATTTAAACTTTTACCTTGGGAAATAAATTATTTACAAAGGAAACATCAACATGGAGGTCTTCATTTCAACTTGATTTATGTAACCATCCATATTAAAAATTGCACAGCACCTATTAGATGTTCTTTGGAAAATGAGCCTGCAAATTAGTATGATTTCTGCCCTCTGCCTTCAAGGAATTTAAAATTACAAGGAAGCCATGTGGAATATACAAGGTAAAAGATGACAAGGGGGCCAGGTTTTAGGAAAATAGATGTGGCCTGAGCCTCTTCAGAATTAAAATGGGAGAGGCAGGTAGGTGGCTTTGGAGCTAGAACAAGGGGTGACCACTGCTTCTACTCTGTGCCCCAGGCCCTTTGGCCCTAACGTTAAAATCTGACTGGCTGTCAGGGTAACCAGAAGAATATTTCAGCTCTTGTGCTTGCCCTAAACTCACCCCTATTATCTGAAAGATGCTCTGCTTCCCTCCGCCACCCCCGACAGGATTTAAAAATATTTCTGTACCACTGTCTGCCTCCCCCAACAATCCACCCCCCCTACTCCCACCCCTAGCAAGCCTAAGGGTGAGGAGTCCCAGGCACTTCTGCTAAGTGGCAATCCCTTTGTGGTACGCTTCATGGGATGGCCAAGATCTAAGGGATGGTCTTAGGAGAGCTGGGGGGGGGGGCGGATTCTGTCTCCTTCTGGGACACAGACACTAAGGGGGAGAAAGAATTCTGCTAGACACCCCTGCCATCAGGCTAGGTTTTCTCCCCCTGTTGTTTTTCAGAAAAGTGTGTCTGCTCAGGGTTGCCCGTTCCCTGTTCATACTGAATTCCAGGGCGATCCTATCTGCTCTTCATCTCTGAAGCTACAGACTCTCTAAAGCCAAACCCAAGATAGGTGCAGCAGATTAAGTCGTTTCAGGCCAAGTGGAAAACAGGGAAGCACGAGAGAAAGAGAAAGTCATGTGGGAGAGAGAAGGCACTAAATTATTCCAGGGCTTACCCTGGGAAAATAAAGTTTCCCTAGGAGCTCCTTGGGCACCTGGCCAGCATGGCTGGGGTTCTGTCTTTGTACTGAACCCTTTGGGAACTTGAATTATTACGACTGTCCCTGTCATTAGCAGTTGCCACCCAGTCCGATTTAGTCCTCTTCACAAGCAGCCCTCAGGTAGGTGCAATTTCATTATCGCTTTTCACAGGTCAGAAACTTCAAGTCTCAGAGAGGTTTAGTAACTATGCCCAGGTCACAGAGCTAGTAGGTGGAGGTTTAAAAAGAAGCACAAGGGGAAGAATCATATAAAACATTTTTGTGTTTAGGAGTTTTCCTCTAGGGCAGTGCAGGAGTCTGCATTCCCTTTAAGAGATTCAGTTTTGAGGTGAAATGTTAAGCCAAGAGTTTCAGAAAAGACACTGTTGTGCAGTCAGTGAACTCGGGGGCTCCCCCTTCTGACTCAAGTTGGGAAATGCACCAGCTGTGGGACAAAGAAGTGCCATCCTGGTGGGTCTGCAGGTGTTGTCCTCCCAAACCAGTCAACGTCCCCATAGGACAATTTCCCCTCTCTTCCCAAGAGTCTGTGGCTCCACACCCCAACTCTGCCAAAAGCCCCTCCACAGCCGTGCTTCCTTTTGCCTACGAGTCAAAAACAAGATCAGCACATAGAAATGCAGAGTAATAGGCTCACCTAGAGTAGCCGAGAGGATGCTTGTTAGCTGAGGGAGGCTGAAGAGAGATTCGAGGAGGTGAGCTGCCCAACTGGAAGAAGGCTCGAAGAGCCGACATAATGCGCGAGGAGCGGACATAGAGCAAAGCAGTAGTTTATTGCAGTACAAGTGGGTGGTGCGCATGCGCCTCAAGTGTACGCACTTGACCTTTTAGAATGCTAGTGGCGCATGCGTAGTGTGCATAATGCTTACTCATTCTACTAGTGCATGCATACATTTACCTCTTACCAGGTGTAAGCTATTGTGAACTTTGGCCTGGGCCCCACGGCCTACTTACTTAAGGCTGCCGACAATGCTTAAGAAGTCTCTCTCAGCAATGAGCTCCGACTGCCCACTGCCTTCTCTGGGCCACAGAGTGAAACTGGTCCAGAAGCCCAGAGGCTGGGGCAGCCCTGGAAAGTCCTGCTCTGTGTATGTGTTGGAGGTGGCCGGGGTGGGGGGTAGTGGCCAGAAGGACAGAGGAATGACTTCTTCTCCAGAATAATAAATAACTGTGCCACAGCTGAGCATGTTGGCTCATCCAGAATATCAAAAATTGGTCCATTGTAGAAGATAAATGATAATATTAATTCCAATAAGAATCAGGGAGGCCAACCTCGAACGCCATGTGTGAGTATTTGCACATGCTAAACAGCTATGCTTCATACGAGGTGGCATATCTACACAGATGGCTACATATGAGGAGTAAAGTAATTATTACAGCTGGCATCTGAATACCTCACAAAAAACCACTTGTGGTTTAGAAAAATATCGAATGGGCCTCTTGAGATACAAGGTGAGATTTGAGGTTGTGGGTGTGGCAACACAAAAGACAGTACAGCACCAATAGCACGTTTTTGTGTGTCTGTTTTTGAGGAGGAAAGCGAGAGAAACACACCGGGTAGTCTTGGAGCTGTGATGCGCCCTGGAGTAAGGCAGCAGTGAAAAATTTCTAGTGGGGGCAAATAAAGGACTTTTAAGAACAACTATGTCTCACATGCAGCTTGATGTGGTGAAACTGTCTCCTCCCTCTCCCACAAATCTTCAGTAGAGATGGCTGCCCACACGAAGTCTCCACATGTGTAGACATCATAGGATGTCCAGGATTGAAATAGTATGGGAAAATAAGCAGAGGGGGCTCGACAGCCAGACATGAACCAAATTATGGGGACAGAAGGCAGAGCTATGACGAAAGAGCCACTCCCTGCCCTCTGCAACCTCTAACCTTGGGAATCCAAAGAAACCGTGAAGAGGACACTCTGCTTCCACAGGCTCGAATTAGGGGGTTGAGCAGTTTTATCTAGCTCTTAAGCAGTTAGAAGGCCCTGGTGAACATTTTGATTAACATAAATACATAAATATTGCCTCACCATATGGACATGTGGATATAGGGTAATATCAGTCTACATTTGCATGGTTTGCTTTTTTTTTTTTTTGCAGTTAACAAAGCTGATATTTAGGCACTTTGTGTGTCATTAGGCACTTTTAGGTACTCAGATATATCTGATGCAGAGATTTGTTCATAAAATACTCTTAGGAAAATGAAAAGAACATGCTACAGTCTGGGAGAAAATATTTACAAATATTTTCATCAAAATTCACATATTTGATGAAGGACTTGTGCACAGAATATATTAAAAATATTCTCAAAACTCAACGATAAAAATAGTCAACCCAACAAAAATATGGGTGATAAATTTGAATTAATACTATACCAAAGAAATATGAATAGCAAATAAGTACACGGAAACTCTAAAGCCTTCTTCATGGATTTTTTTGTGGTTTAGATCAGATAATGGAAATGGTTTTTGATTACACAGGAGCCCATTTGGTTACATGAGGACCTACAATAGCCACCCTTTCTGATGAACGTCTACCAGCCATCCTGGTCAAGTTCTGTATGTGACACACTTGACGTCTGCCCAGCACAGAAGGCAGGGCCCTCATTAATACAAAATTCTGTTTTGACTAGTCTGGCTGTGAGACTTAACACAAAGAGCCAGTAGCCGGTAGTGGAGTCGGAATGTGAAGGGCTCCCAGAACCAGACCTTGCCAGTTGCAAGCATTTTCTCTAAATCTATTAGACCAATGCTTAGTGAGCATGAAAAGGAAACTGTTTTATGAACTTATCCTTTTTTTCTCAACATTAATTGTTGCTTTACAAACATCAGTTTAACTGTCTAAAATCTCTTAGAATAGTTTAAAACAATCAAACTCTGAGATTAGAATTTCCAGCAGAGAAATATACTCTTTAATTTAGCAGGACAAAGTTGATTAACTTGTTAATTGACTTGATGGATAGTACTCCAGAATCTTGTTCCCATCAAACAATTACCATCAAATCAGTAAATCTGGCTTCAATTGGCATCCTGTTTCAAAATTCCTGCTTTGCCTTCTAATTCCCTGTGTAGGGCATTTTGGGGAAAGCCAACATGAGTTATTTAAATAACACCCTCCCCCAACAATTAGCCTAGGAAAGAAAAAAATAGACCCCCCCCCTTCAAAAGAGCCTCTTAAGAAAATGAAAAGACCTTCTCCCACAGACTGGGAGAATATAGTTGTAAGTCACAAATATGATGAAGGATTTACACTGATACAGAAAGAATTCTTAAAACTCAATAATAGTGAAACAACCCAACAGAATATAGACAAAAGATTTGAATATACTTCACCAAAGAAGATACACAGATGGCTAATACGACAGGAAAAGATGATCAACATCATTAGTCATTAAGGAAATGCAAAATTAAAGCCACAATGAGACACCACTGCATGCTTATCAGAACGGCTAACATTAAAGACTGACCATATCAAGCATTGGCAAAGATGTAGAGCAACTGAAACTCTCAGACACTGCTGGTGGAATTAAATACAGTACAATCACTTTGGGAAGCCATTTTGCAGTTTCTAAAAAAGGTAAATATACGCCTACCATACGACCTACCCATTCCACTCAGTTATTTACTGAAGAGAAAGGAAAGCATGTTTTATGCACAGAGTCATATATGAATGTTTAAAGGCGCTTTACTTGTAATAACCCCAAATTGGAAACAACTCAAATGCCCATCCTAAATGAATGATTAAAGAAATTGTAGTGTATTGATATAATGGAATACTATTCAACAATAAAAAAAAGAGTGAACCCTGATACACACAACAGCATGGATAAATCTCGAATTAATTATGCTGAATATAAGAAGACAGGCAAAAAATACAGTACATCTTGTATTGTCCCATTTATACAAAATGCTAGAAAGGAAAATTAGTTTGTAATGACAGAAAGCAGATCAGTGGTTACCTGCAGATGGGGGCAGTGGTAGTGAGGAACGAGATGGAAGGAGAAACTACAAAGGGACATGAGGAAACTTTTGAGAGAACATGAATGTGTTTTCTGTGTTGTGTCATGGTTTCAGGAGTATACATGTATGTCACAAACAGTCAAAGTGTTCATTTTAAATATGTACAGTTAATTAGATTTCTATTATACTTCACTAAAGCTCTTAAAAGTATATATGAAAATAAATAAGTAAAATGGAGCCAAAGCATCTTGTATCCCTTTGTCAGAATCCATGTACTTTGACTTCCAAAGATCTCTTAATAAGATTCCAAGATAAGATTAAGTCAATAGGCCCCTAGAAAGGAAAAATTATCTTACAGTTTAAGTTCAACATTGTCAGAAGTTAGATTTTGAGAGTTTTTTTGGTCACATTTGCAATAGTCTTTCATATTTTAAAAGGTTGTCCAAGAAGTTCATCAATATCCTTATGTGCTCAAACTCTGAAAAAGCCCAGAGCACTTTCCACATTGCATCCCTGCACCGGCTGCATTTCCCGTTGTGGAATACGAAGTTCAGTGGACAAAGAAACTATTTTTTTTTCTTTTACTGTGGTAAAAATACATAATATAAAATTTACCATTTTAATTATTTCTAACTGTACAGTTTTGTAGCACTAAGTACATTCAGATAGTTGTGCAACCATCACCGTCATTCCACTCCAGAGCTTTTTTGTCTTCTCCAGCTGAAACTCTGTACATATTAAATGCTAGTTCTCCATTCCAGCCCTACCCTACCTGGCAATCACCGTTCTATTTTCTGTCTCTGTAAATTTGACTACTCTAGGTACCTCGTATAAGTGGACTCACATAGTATTCATCCATCTGTGACTGACTTATTTTCACTTAATATAATGTCTCCAAGTTTCATCCATGTTGTAGCATACATTAGAATTTCTTCTCTTTTTATGGATGAATAATAATCCATTGTATGTATATATCACATTTTGTTTAGCCATTCACCCACTGATGGACATTTGAGTTGCTTCCACCTTTTGGTTATTGTGATTAATGCTGCTATGAACATGGGTGTACAAACATATGTTTGAATCTCAGGTATTTGAATTTTTTTCTAAACCTTTAATTGACTATGGTAAGCTGAATTTATTGCATTAGTTATGTTTTAGACCTCAAGATCTAAGTGAATGGGGGTAATTTAAATAAATACACGGGAAGTGGGTGGGAAGGGACAAACTGGGAGCTCGAGATAAGCAGATACTGACTGGTATATATAAAATAGATAAACAAGTTTATACTGTATAGCACAGGGAAACATATTCAATATCTAGTAGTAGCTTACAGTGAAAAGGAATGTGAAATGAATATATGTATATTCATGACTGAAGAATTGTGCTGTACACCAGAAATTGACACAACATTGTAAACTGGTTATACCTCAATAAAAATAAAAATAAAAAATAAATAAATACACAAGTTTAACCCAGAAGTGGAATTGCTGAATCATATGGTAACTCTAATTTCTTGAGGAACCATCAAGGCAACTATGGTTGTCTTTATAATGCATATATTTGCAATAATAGCATAATGCGAACACAACAGTAACAGCTACATTTCCTAAGGACATTTCGTCCTGCAAGGGACTCTGCTTAAGTGTGTTGTAAATATTTGCCATCTTGTTTAACCTTCCTGAGAGGAAAGTATTTCTCCCTCCTGAGAGGAAATTATTTCTCTCTCCTAAGAGGAAAGTATTACTATCTCCTTTCTACACATAGAAAACCAAGGCTCAGTAAGGTTACATAACTTGCCCAAGTTCACAGTTGGTAAAGAACAAAGACATATTTGGAACCAGAGAACATACTCTTAACTATCTGTAATCATCTACTCCCAAAACGTTCATTTTACCCAACAACACAGCGCTGATCTTGTGATGAAGAGAGGGCACCGCGAGTTCTCTGGCCCAGGGGTTCTAGCTCCTGGCTTTGCTGCAAGTGCTCATGAGGACCTTCCACACGCAGAGGGGCTGCTCCCTTCCCTCAAGAAGTCTGTCTCCCTTCCATGTTCGCCCATTCAGGAAAGCACTTTTCTTTCTTTCTCTAAGGAGAGTGGCAGGAAATTCCCATCTGCTCCCTTGTCAGACTCTACAGAGGCTATTTTCTCTTCAGGTTTTTGGAGGCAACTGTCTGAACCATGAGTCATAGTTTTCCCCAGCAAGGCTGCATTTCCTTGTCTCCACCACCACGATGTTTTTATCCCTGTGCCAGCAAGAAGGCTCTCCTGGCCGTTTCCTTTTCAAGTCTCACACCAGCTGCTTTCCTTACCTCATAGGAAAGTTTAAGGCCTGTGTTGTTCGATGGAAAATATGCCACAAATTTCTCTTTCCCTTCACTTTTTAATTTCTTGGCTCCTTTTCTTTTTTATGAAAACCCAGAGATAAAACAAATAGTTTTCAAAGCAGAAAATGACTTACTAATTCAGAAATACATGAAGTGGAAATCTGCGAATTTGAAAGTCAAAACATTAGAAAGACGTTTACTGCAGTGAAGTGGAGTTTTATAAATCTGAGAGCTCATGTGGTTTCTGACACTTTCTAGCTGTATGATCTTGAACAAGTTATGTAAATTGGAGATAATTATGCCTCACACTCTTGGGGATTGATTGTCCAAGATATATGACTTGGTTTAGCACATGGCCTCACCTATGGAAGATGCTCAGTGTTTAACCTAATTAAAACTGAGTAAAAATTGTAGAAATTTCTCACACAAAATTAAGTGAGCTAAGGAGAACCCTTCCCCAAATCTCATACAAGAGGCAAGTCCTTAGTGACTAGATACTTAATAGCAGTATTGGTCTTATAATGAGATATAAATAAATGTTATTTTTATCAGTCATATTTACAGACATTGGAAAGGATATTTAGCATCTATGATTACAAAGTATAAATCAGGCATTTCTAAAATTCCAATTTCAATATTTCTGTAAATGGCCTCTGGAAAGTTATTTAAGAAGCAAAACAATTGTTTCACAAATCTTTGAAATGTCAAGAAAAACGATGGTTAAAACAGACTGTGGAAAAGGGTGAATAGGAAGAAAAGCCAGTCTTTGTTGATTTCCTGTGATGGGCCTGAACTGGGCTCAGCTGTCTGCATATTACACTGGATACCTGTGGTGGCCTGTCTGGCCTCGGGGCCCACAGCCTAGATAGGGGACTGGGGCCGTGTCCGACTCTGGGAATGGGTCTCTGACTCAGGCTGGGCCACTGAGAGCACTGGTATCGGCATGGCCATAGTGATTGATCAGGAGGAGCTAAGTGACTCAAGCAGAAGCCACGAGAGTGACAAGCAGAACTCCTGCTGAAATGCTGAGGAAATGGGAATCTCTGTCTGCAGTAAAAGATGTCTGGCTCAGTGCAAGCCTGGAACCAGGGCTGCCGCATCAGGCTGCACAGCCTGTGTCCTGCACACCTTTAGATGGGGCCTTTCTCTTGTGAACCTGACATGTCCCACATTGGAAGAAATGTTCAGGAATAAAGCCAACTGACAGGACAGCAGAAGGGAAGGACAGATGAAGACACAGCCTTGAATATATTGTTTCAGCCATGCCTGCAGCTAGGTGAACTTCTAAAATGTTATCTGAGCCTTGAAATAGGGTTGTAGGGGACTGGAAAATAAACTAGAAAGCCATCCACTCCCTCATCGAACTCTCCTGCCTTTGGAAGCACTCCATCTATATGTCCCTTCACCCTGACTTCCGTGAAGGTCTGCAGATGGAGTCTGCCCATCCTTAGAAGTTTGGAGAGGTCCTTGCCTGACTGGCCTCTTCCTTGTTCTTCCGGTGTGAGCTGCTGTTTATGCACTAATCAAAGTCAATGATTTTCGAAGCCTCCTATGACCTCACCACATCAGACGCTGTGCTAGGCCTTGGACTTACATCGACAAGCAAGGTACAGACATTACCCTCAGGAAGCTCATTTTCAAGGAAAGAAACAGATAAGCATATGACTAACAACTGTAGCACGATGCTGAACGTCATTTCAAAATCATGAACAGTTTCCTATAGAAGCCCAGAATTGTTCTGTCTCATAGGGTTTGAGCAGCCTTCACAGGGAAAGTGTTTAAACTTGGATTTGAAGAGAATTTAAAATTTAAAAATGAAAAGAATGGGAGAGGGAGCATTTTAGAAAAGAGCAACCAGAACCAAAGAAAAGAGTTATGCAAACACATGGCCTGTCCAGGGACTGCCACGAAGGACAGCACAGAGTGCTGTGGAGAGAGAAGGAGTGAGAAGGAAATGAAGCTGGAGTCTGAGTTGGGATAGATGCCGAGGGCTGGAGATGTGGTTTTAAGGAGAGGAGTGGACTGGTCAGATCTCTTTAAGACAGGCGACTCTGGTCACAGCTGGAAGGGATGGATTGGTATGGGTTGAGGATGAAGGTCGAGAGGCTACTGAGGGTCTGAGCATGAGGGGATGGTGGCCTGAACTAGGACTGAGAAGGGGTCAGTTTATAGACACATGTGATGGGAATTCAGTTCTGTATAAACCTCTCAGCCTTAGTACACTTTTATCTTCATATTCACAATTTCACTCCAATGTCGCCATCATCACAGAGATGAATTTTTGAAATAACTGAAATTATAATTCTCAGACTGACAAGCAAAAGTTGGTGTTATTAATAACACAGCCCTAAAACCCTAGAACCTCTCCTTAGCTCACAATAAGGCTACTGAGGGGTCTCTAAAAGCAGGGACCATGTACAACTACCTGGGCACGAAATTGCAAGGTATAAATCTATCTCTATACACGATGGAATATTGTTTCTATCTGACTGCATTTCACCTGCTTTTCCTAGGACCACTGAGAAGTGCTTCCCATCAAGGGTGGGTATTGCCAAACTTTTACCTGGTGGGGTAGGGCATGCACCCTGCTCTCTGGCTCATGCAGCAAGGCTATGACAGTTCTACTCAATGTCCCCTCTCTTACCTGCAGATGACTGTCTTTTAACTCTGGTGAAATTCAGACTTTGGTGGCAGGTTGTCTTTTGCTGAAGATGCTGTAACGAAGTATCACGAATTGGGTAGCTTAGAAAAACAGAAATGTACTGTTTCACAGTCTGGAAGGTTATGCCTTTCTGCTAGTTTCCCTGGTCACCAATGAGCTCACCTGACATCAATTCCTCCTTTAACTGATAAATTCCCTTCCCCGCCCCCCCCCCCACCATGTCCTGCCCATCATCCTCTGCCACTAGAAGTTTGAAATCAAGGTGTTGGCAGGGTTGGCTCCTTCCGAGGGCTGTGAAGGAGAATCTGTTCTGTGCCTCTTTCCTAACTTCTGGCAGTGTGTAGAAATCTTTGGTGGTCTGTAGGAATCTTTGGTGTTCCTTGGCTTCTGCTGCATCACCCTGATCTCTGCCTTCATCCCTATAGGCCTTCTCCTGGTGCACATGTGTGTGGTCAGACCAACCAAGATGGCCGTTCTCTTGCTCTCTGCACATCCTCTGCTTGACCAGTGCCTGCTTCCCCGACACCCTACTCACCTGACTGACCTTCCTACATACTTGCCCCAGGCCCCAGCTAATGATGGTTCTAACTTTGGAGCAAAACATCTCCACCATAATAGCTTATCCAAAGGGCAACGAGGGGCACGTTCTTTGGGCTAGTTTCCCTGGTCACTGGTGAGCCCACCTGACATCAGTTCCCCCTTTAACTGCCCTCCCTGCTGCCATGTCCTGCCCACCCTCTGCCGCACACGGCGGAGTGTCGCTCCAGAACTTTCCTTCAAACACATAAGACCCTCCTCCTTCATTAAAATATTGACATCTCTGTCCCAGACTCCCAGCTCTTTCTTCAGTCTAGAAGCTGAGCAAGCAGAAGACTTGTAGGCCTGCGGGCGGCAGCCCACTAGCACGTCTGTATCTGAATTTTTATTTTTAATAAGGATGCCAGTCATATCGGATTGGGGTGCCCACCCCATTCCGTAAGTGACTTCATTCTAACTTAACTAATTACATCTGCAACAACTTTATTTCCAAATAGGTTCACACTCCCAGGTATTGAGGGGTTAAGACTTCAACATTTAAATTAGGTGGGCACCCAGTTCAATACAGAACCCAGAAAAGATGAAACCCCTCTTTGTCGTCTCCCCTAGGTACTACTTTGTGTGGGGTGGGAGGAAGTTTATCAACTTTTCTGTCAGGTTTTTGCCTTGAAAGAGGGTCCCTCCTTCCCACCTCAGCATCCCCCAGCTGCAGTAGACAGGGGCACAGGCAACGTCAAATTTCCTTGAAATGCTGCTATGAAGCCAAGATGAAAACCAGTCAACTAAAATCCCATAACAATCTTCAAAGGCTGTTAAAATCATCTCTTCCATTGTATTTGCTGTAAACTTTACAAATAGTTTAAAAGACAAGAATATATTTGGTGAATGGGCCTCAGAACGGTTGGCCTCTCTGTGGACCTTAGCATCTATTAGGGAGGGAGACAACATTCAATGTCAGCTGCTTCCCCCAGGCTGCAACTTGAACCCTCCTAAAATCCAACACAGTTGAAGCCCATGGATTCATTTGCTACTGTACCCCCAACCCTGAAATGATAAATGCGGTCTGCAAGGGAGATTCATTTTCTTTCTATTTACTTAACTTTGTTCTTATTTCTTAGGGCCTAATAACGTTGGATTTATTAGGCCAAGAGTGCTCAGTTCTCTGGGCTACATTATAATACTTTCCATGATGATCAACCAGGAAGGTTCCATTTGTAAATTGCTTCATCCTAAACCCTTGATTTCACCCAAAGGTCAGTTGTCCTGGGGAAACATGTGTGAAGGAATGTGGTGGACAGTTCCATTCTGTATCCACTGCCTGTACTGGACTTGTTGAGCACAAGGCCTGGCCTACAGTAAGAGCTCAAAAATGGAATCTGGTTTTTTCTCTTTACAGACAATTGCCATCTATTTTTCTCTTGCTGAAATATGGGAGCCTTTATTACAAAGCACCACCATTTTTATGCCAAAGTAGAATTCCTTAAAATTTGCACAAAATCCCAGGTAGCTCAAATATTCTGTTCTATGTCAGTAAAAATAACAGCACAGTTGACTAGCTAAGAAGACAGAACTTAGCATGAAGACATGGCTATCTCGAATATATTTTTAGAGAGACAAAAAATGGGCTGGACCCTTCTCTTGTCTTATGCTGACTCCACGTGCAATAGTTTCTGTTTTCCATCATATAGTTTCACAGACATTGTCGCCTGAACCCAGCCAGCCTCTCACTGGAAATCTCTTTAGGTTTGGTGTCCCACAATGGACTTCTAAGCTGACCCTCACTCGCCATACCCTGGTAGCCCAGCCAAATAAACACCACAATGAAAAAGATGACAGGAACCCAGCATTCTACTTTTAGATGTCTTGTCACAGGCAGCTGTTACCAGTTCCTAATGAGCCTCTCTGTCCCCTCTTCTATCTTGCTTCCCTCGTTGATCATCACTAGAATAGAAAAACACAGGCAATCCACAGGCTGAGTGTTTGAGAGGCACGGAGACAGGACCAAAAACCCCTTTGAAGCTTCTGAACAAGACGATGGACTAGCAAACCGTGGTAACTCCCAAGGACACTTCATCTCACTCATCAATAACACGTTTTCACCAACAATTCTAACAACTCCCCTGATTTATTTCTTCTTTTTTGTCTTTTGATTTGCTGAAAGTGGTAAATGGTAATAACCCAGAGAAAACACTAGCAGAGGGAAAGAGTGGGAGAACAATTTACAGTTCTGGTTTGTTGATCTTAATAAACTCCTGTCATTGATCACCTTGGACAAGAGCCCCTGTGGAACGCATTGTCCAGCTGTACTTGGCTGTGATACTAAGAGGTCACCTACCTGGTTGTGTGTGAATCACATTTTGCTTCCAGCAGAGGATGGCCTACCAGTGATATTGCCCACTGTTAACTGACCAAAATAGGAGAAAATATATTTTCGTAGACTTTCCCCCACGTCTGATCATGCAGTAATAAGGTGTGCAGGTGTTCCAAAGCAATGATTTCCCTCTGGGCCACAATAACTAACCTAGGAACGCACCATCTAGTCCCAATACCCTCTCCATGGATCGCATCTTTCTCAATATAGCATTTAAATTCCCCAAAATAAGCTTGCCAAAGAGCAGATTAGAGATCCGAGCGCTGAAAACCTGAGTGATTTACTCTAAGTCAAGTGGTTAATAAACATCAGCGGCAAGATTCAAAGATACGCAAAACTTTAATTGACTCAATGATACTATTCAGTAGTTCTTCATTTATTAACATTTATTATCACACATTTGCATGAGGGACAACCGAGAAGCCTTAACTGCCTGCACGTTAATTCACTATTCATTCTACCCGTGTGAATTGGATAGCTTGTCATATGCCAGAGATTCAAGACATGTTGCCTGCCTTCTGGGAGCTCAGTCTCACTGGAGAAGACAGGAGGCAAGATGCTAACCGTAGTCACAGAGGCAGGAGAGGGTTGCTGACGGGCAGGAACGGAGGTGACTCCTTCACGCCCATGACTAGGTTCCCTATCTGCTGAAGCAAACAGAAGCGGCGTGAGCCTATGAATTTCAGTTCTATCACTCGATGATTTTCTATTTTAACTGGTTTCCACCTCTCTTGAAGATTATAATTAAATGTAAAGGACATTTTCTGCTATCTTAAAAATAGATTTAAAGGAAAAGGTTTGGATTAAAATGTATCTATATTTGAATCCTTATATTTAGAAGTCAACACTTGTAAATTGTGTGACTTTGGACAAATTTCTTTTTTTTTTTTTTTTTAAGACAGAATACTTTATTCAAATCCATCAGAGAAGTGGATAGCTTGGGCCTGTAACAAAGTGTTGTGTTTTAAAGCATAGGTCAGTAATTGTCTATGAGAGTATACACTGCTACATAAAAATTAACTGATCAGACTACAACTTTTCAATGTTTAAAACAGAACAAGCTTCCCTGTAAAAGCAGCACCTTTGTGACATTTTAACTTGAGTATTCCTCTCCTTCTTCCTCTCCTTCAACAGCATCTACACTAACCTCCTCATAATCCTTCTCAAGGGCAGCCAAGTCCTCACGGGCCTCAGAAAACTCTCCTTCCTCCATGCCCTCACCCACATACCAGTGAACCAAGGCACGCTTGGGACACATCAGGTCAAACTTGTGGTCCAGGCGAGCCCAGGCCTCAGCAATGGCTGTGGTGTTGTTCAGCATGCACACAGCCTCCTGTACTTTGGCCAGGTCTCCACCAGGTACTACGGTGGGAGGCTGGTAATTAACATGAACTTTGAAGCCAGTGGGGCACCAGTCCACAAACTGGATGGTATGCTTGGTCTTGATGGTGGCAATGGCAGCACTGACATCTTTGGGGACCACGTCACCATGGTACAGCAGGCAGCAAGCCATGTATTTACCATGGTGATGGTCACATTTCACCATCTGGTTGGTTGGTTCAAAGCAAGCATTGGTGATCTCTGCTACACAAATCTGTTCATGGTAGGCTTTCTCAGCAGAGATGACAGGGGCATATGTGGCCAGAGGGAAGTGGATGTGAGGATAGGGCACCAGGTTGATTTGGAATTCTGTCAGATCGACATTCAGGGCTCCATCAAACCTCAGGGAAGCAGTGATGGAGGATACAATTTGACCTATCAACCTATTCAGGTTTGTGTAGGTTGGGCACTCAATGTCGAGGTTTCTATGACAGATGTCATAGATGGCCCCATTGTCTACCATGAAGGCATAGTCAGAGTGCTCCAGGGTGGTGTGGGTGGTGAGGATGGAGTTGTAGGGCTCAGCTACAGCTGTGGAAACCTGGGGGGCGGGGTAAATGGAGAACTGCAGCTTGGACTTCTTGCCATAATCGACAGAGAGACGCTCCATCAGTAGGGAGGTGAACACAGAACCAGTTCCCCCACTGAAGCTGTGGAAAACCAAGAAGCCCTGAAGACCTGTGCATTGGTCAGCCAGTTTCCGAATTCAGTCCAAGACGAGGTCAATGATCTCCTTGCCAATGGTGTAGTGACTGCAGGCATAGTTATTGGCAGCATCTTCTTTGCCTGTGATGAGCTGCTCAGGGTGGAAGAGCTGGTAGTAGGTGCCGGTGCAAACTTCATCAATGACTATGGGTTCCAGGTCTACCAACACTGCCCTCGGCACATGCTTGCCAGCGCCTGTCTCACTGAAGAAGGTGTTGAAGGAGTCGTCTCCTCCCCCAGTGGTCTTGTCACTTGGCATCTGGCCATTGGGCTAGATGCCATGTTCCAGGCAGTAGAGCTCCCAGCTGGCATTGCCAATCTGGACACCAGCCTGGCCAACATGGATGGAGATGCACTCATGCATGGTTGCTGTTTTGCGGCTGCCGAGCAGATGGTGGAGAGGAGGAGGAGAGGTTGCTGCTTCTTACAGCGCGACTCTTAAGTGGTCAATGTAAGAGAACCTGCCCAAATTTTTTAATCTCTCTGAGATTCAGCTTCATTCACTTTAAAAATGGGCTAGTGAAATGATCTATTGCTTAAGATTTAAGGCGTGAGATATTATATTTAAGTCCCTGGCACAATTCCTGATACATAGGTATTGCCAGACAAATGTTAGCTATTGTTGCCATTGGTTACATCAGATATTCACCTCTATTCAGACACAGATTAAGCCCCGGTAACAAGAAAATACATAAGACTGAGTCGAAGAAGAAAGCTAAAGTTTTCATTAGCACACATCTACATCATGTTAAATACAAGCTGACTTTCATGCTGATTATAAGCAGGAGTGAAGGAATTGATGGTAAAAAGAAGAAACAATTCTACAATTAGAATTTCCTGGGTACCTTCAAAGGCATTCTTAACACGTAAGAACTTGAGAGTCATCTTTTCTTATCACTAGTAAAAAGAATTTGTTTTGAAATAATGTAACAGCAACCACAACTTAGAAAGCTCTAATGTAATCAGATCATTTCCTAATAGTAGTTAAACGATGATTTATTACGGTGTTTATTTCAGTAACTTCTTTAATGGATAAAGAAATTGTTCCATTCAAAAGTCTTCCTCAGTAAGTTGTATTTAAACAGTTTTAATACTCGGGCTCATACAGAGATTGCCTGTGATTTTAGATAGATGGGTTTTTTTTTTTTAAAGCAGCACTTGAAAGTGCTCTTGTAATTTAACCCCCAAATTCTGATTTTCAAATGGAGAGCCGGGGATTTACCAAATATGTGATGAAGAATCATGTTTTCATGTTCTTTCGTTTTGGCAGGAACTCTTGCTTCAATTGAAAACATTCTCTTACCATCACAGAAACCCAGAGGGCAATTCTGAGTTAAGACCTGGAAAATAAAACTGAGAGAAAAGACTGGAACAACATGTGGTTGTCATTTTAAAGGCCACGGAGAGGGGAAGTGGTTTTCCACTGAAAGCTGAGCAAAGACAGGCACATGTACCACATTAATGTGGAGGGCAGGCAGTAAAAATACAGAGAGATGGAAGTTCCTCTTTCATTCATGGTGAAGCAGGTGCTGACTTGCCCTGCTGTTAGGACTGCTTAGTTTAGGAATCTGATGTCATTTTATATTTGAAGTCAAGGTTTTCTGTTTACATTTGTGGCCTCTCACAACCACTCTGAAAGATAGCACCGTCTCACTCACTCAGGCTCCTCTTCCATCAAGATGAAACTTGGTTGTGTGACTTCCCCAAGAACACAGTTAGACATTTGATTGCAACTTGCTATCCCTGAATTTTCAGTCTTACAAATTATTCTGTTTATGCCAAGAAAGACAGACAGACAGACAGACAGACAGAAAGAAAGAAGAGGGAGAGAGAAAGGAAGGAAGAAAAGAAAGAAAGAAGGATGAGAAATAAGGAAGAAAGAAGAAAAAAAAGTGGTGTTTTTGTTTCAAAAATATATTTACAATACCAGGTTATAAAAACAGTATTAACTTAGAGAAAGCACTGTAACATTCTTCCAGCCTCCTTTATAATTTGTGGTAAATCTTTTCTGTTTACTCTCCCTTCATCCACACCAGACTTAAATCCTGCTTCATTCATGCTCGAGCAAATAAGATACATACCTAAGGTATCATAATATTTACACAACTCACCTTCCTCCCATCTCGGGGCAGACATTGCTAGCTGATTACAGTGTTCTAACCACTCAGCCCAAATGAAGCTTCAAGATCCTTCTAACTCCAGAAGACGAATACCAATTCATTTGGCATGACATTTCTCTGTCATCTCCAGTTGAGAGCAACAGTCCCCCTAATCTTGTAGCTCCTTCACACCCAAGAACATTGCCTCCACTAGTTGTGTGATCCTTGGTACAGTTAATCTTTCTGAGATTTGCTTTTCTCACCTGTAAAGTGAGGATCGTGTAATTACCCCACATTGAGTTTGTAATAAGATAATGTATATGAAAACACTACACAAACATATAGAGTGACTGTTATCACCTTTAGCACTATAAAATGGTTTGTTTTATTCTATTCATTTTAATTGTTCCCATCATAGTTGGCTTTCTCCTTCAAAAAGTTCTGGCCTGCCTTACACACGGCAGTGCCTCATCAAGCATAGCGCCTGCACATAAGTTGTTCTCCATAAATATTAGCCTCCTCCACCCGCACCCACCGGTCCGTGATTCACTCCTAGTAATGTTATTCATTCATCAGTTGTTGGTGTTCAGTGTTTTCACACTATAATCTGTCCTAGTTAAATAAATTGCAAAGCGCAGTATCTCAAAGGAGAATTTAAAAACAATATCTTGGTTTCACTACTCATTCAGCAGAGAGGTTTCCTGCCTTCAAGCAATTATTTCTGGTCATATCTCCAGGCACTGAGCAGGGTTCACCCACACTTTATCCTGTGGATCTCTCCCTGCCTTTCCAACGTGGATAAGGCCATGCCTTTGCCAAGCGTGTTCTCTCTGCCTGGACAGCATTCTCCAACTCGTCTTCCACAAAACCAGCTACTCTCTAAGGAGGTCCCTGGCTCTTCACTACCTTCCCAGACGAATGACTCAATCCTTCTAGAATTTTCTGAAGACGTTTTTATAATTCAACACACTGTATTACATTTTATTACTATGATCACACTACTAGAGGTCTTTTTGCCCTTCCTGGTCTTTCTGCAATGTCTAGGTGTGAGCATCTTGAAGGCAGGGGTCTTAGCTCCTTTTCTTTGTTGTTTCTATATCCCTAGTACTTACCACAGTGCCCTACACATGGTCAGTCCTCATTCACATTAGAAGGAAGAGTGGGGACTGTTAGCATCATGAGTCCTTATTAGTTCACAACACATGAGGGATCACGGCAGCCAGAGGAAAGCAGGCCGTTATGATGCTGCTTGATGATCACAAGGGCAGCTAACATTCATTGAATATCGCCAGCGTGCCAGGCCTTGTCCTAAGTGCTTTAGGTGAATAAACAAAGAAATGAGGCCCAGAGAGTTAATTATCTGCTTAAGCTTGTTGGGGGTAAATCTGATCCAAACCAAGGCGGCCTGGCTTCAGCATTGGCACGCTCCATCACTCTGCTTTACTACTTGGGGAGGAAAAGAGGAACTCCCTGAGCAGAAATGACATGAGCACAACTAAATGGGGAGACAGGAGAACAAAGACAAATTTCACACGTACCATAATTCTGATTTTGCCAGAAATAAAACAACACAAAACAAAAATCTCAATGTACATAATCACTTTAGAAGGACTTTGAAATGCAAGTTTGTGATAAAGCACAATTAGCTAGAACAAAGCCTTGAAAACTATACAAAATATCTAAACAAGCATTTCACCCAGAGACAATCGTCCTTGATTGGAACAAAGATGGAACTAGAGGAAGGAAAGCCTCCGAGCAGGTGGGTCCAGGGCAGGTTTGTGCCTTAGTGAGATCACACACATCTGGAAGGTAAAAGAATCACATTTTGAGTAGCCCTTAAATCACCAAAGCCAAAAGTGTTAGAGCCTATTCACCAAAGATCTTCAACACAGTATGTTTTTCCAAGAGTAACAATTTTCCTATTAGAATATTTCTGACATTCAAGGAAATTTTTGAAGGTATTTGTTCTCTGAGAGAGAGGGAACCTTAGTTCAGGAAGAGCAGTGCTGAGAATGTGAGGTCACTTCCCTCTCCTCCGTGTTCCCTAGAGATCTTCCCACAATCCAGAGAGTTTCCTCTCTCCATTTCTTAAATAAGTTTAATCACTTATTCTCCATAGCTTTCTTCCCCCCGGGTGTTTAAACATGCACAATCTCCCAAATGTGGAGAAGAACTCCCCTTGATAGTAATATCCATGATTTTCCTGGAATAGGAATCTTTACCATCCCCAAGGAGTCGTTACGGGATTACCTGCCAACGTTCTTAATGGCAGCTGTTTCAAGTAACATTAAACACCATTCGTGAGTAGCTTCCCCTCACCTGGTATCCTGCCAGGTTGAGGTGGGGGTGGAGGAGTAGGGGGAGCAGATGCACTGATGCTTGTGTTCAGAAAGCTCAAAATTGTGATCAAGAGGCAGACATATTGAACAGTCATATAGATTATAGTAAATGTAAAGCATAAAATGAGAAAGAAGATCCAAAGAGGGAGAATGAGCGAGGACAGAGGCAGAGGACCACAGTGGGCCACAGAGGGTTTAAAGAAGCAGGAAGTGGTTAACAGTGGCAAGTGAAGGAGAAAACCCAGGAAGACAGGGTCTGAAAAGCACGCCAGCTTGGCTGTGAATGGAAGGAGAGAGATAAGGCAACCTCTGGAGTGAAAGGCACAGTCAAAGGAGAGGGAGGGCTTATTCGTCGCCATGACTTGAGGGTGATAGATTCGATTGCTTTAATGTGACAGCTGCCATGATCAGTGTGATGGGGATGGGTGGATGTCTCAATAGCTTCAGATGTAATCAAGTTAAATTGAAGGGGAAAACATCTCTGGAACCCAGGCTGGATTTTAAATTAGTGTGAAGATCAGCCAAACGTTCTGTTTGTTTAGTCAATACTGCCTCTTAGGATTCAGAAGCAAAGTTTTAAATTCAGTATTTAAAAAACAGTTACGTATGTAAAGGCAGTTTTCAATCACCTGAGTCTGCCTGTGTTCGACTCTTAACTTCACTGCTTGCTGGTAGCATTAATCCTAGGTAATTTACTTAAATTATCTGTATGCTAGTTTCCTCAGCTGTAGAATGGAGATACTAATATGACACTCATCATAGCTTTGCTGGAGGAGCCAGTGAGTTTAAATCACATAAGATGTTTAGAATAGAGACTAGCAATAGTTGGCCCTCGATATATTTAGCTGTATTTGTGATTATAATAATTATGAATATCATTATTTGGTTTTATTTTGGTCATATTTCTCATAACCATGTCAGTTTATTTACTTTATTTTACAGATGAAGCAAAAGGGCTGCATGCAACAGATTCATAATCTGTAACGATGGAGGAGACAATTCCAAATAAGAGATAAAAACAAAAATCAGTTGTATTAAGCATTGGAGTGCGCCAAATAATTGCAATTTGGGGAGTAGATTTATATTTCATGCTGTGTATAAACTAAAGTAAGAGAGATAACTTAGGTTTCCAAAGGTCAACTGGAAGAAAAAGAAAATGAATAGGGAATGAAGATGGACAGGGAACGACACTCACGTGGAGGGAGGTGCTAAACAAACTTTAGTAGCAGTGCATTCATTTATTTGTAAGTGTCAAGGTCTCTTCAAGAGCTCTTAACAGCATCAGTGTGCACAGCATGATATGACAAATTTTATTTGTAACTGTGACTAATTTCTTGGTAAAGAGTTAAATTGTATTTAAAGTTTGATTTTAAAAGTCAGGAAAAATACATATTATATTTTACAACAATTTCTATCAAAAATCTTTACTGTTTTTGTAGATGCCTGTGTTGGAAGATTAAGTGTCAGTTACGTAGAAAACTAACCTGGACAACTGATTCTGATTCTCGCCGTGGTGGAATAATTGGTATCACACCACAAACAATTATAAACTAGGTAAAATATATAAATCAACTTTTTTTTAAATTAAAAAAAATTTTTTTTTGGCAGCAGAAGGTAATTAAGTTTACTTATTTATTTTCGGAGGAGATGCCAGGGATTGAACCCAGAACCTCGTGCGTGCTAAGCATGTGCTCTGCCACTTGAGCTACACCCTCCCCCACGTCAACCATTTTCAGGCACTGGACAAGAGAGAATGTGCGGCTGTGATCTTGGGAGAGGAGAACATGTAGTAGGGAGCGCTCGGCACTCACACCAGCTTTCTCTTGGGGCGTGTCCTAACGTGTGGCGCAGGGGAGTAAATCCCAAACAACAGGAGCCCTGCTGAGCAGGGAAACCCAAGATCAGAGTTCAGGGCTGCTGAAGTGGTTGGAACTGTGCGGTAAGAAATTGGAAAGGAGAGAACTACGCAGTGACTGAGCTCCAGATGTTTGTGTAGGCATCCCCTCGTGTCCTTCGCCAGGCCGAGGTCTGCAGTGCTTGGCTGACCACAGCTACTGAGAGATGTAAGCCAAGCAAATTCAGAGCTTTTCCAACAAAGATGTTGGAGTGCCTAACAACCAGAACAGAGAGACTAAATACTCCGGTTATTTAGTTGAGACCCAAGAAATGTCATGCCTTAGAAGGGCCATCCTACCCCTCCGGTAATGACTACTTTAGACCTTAAAATAAGAAGATCAAGTCTTAAAAGCAATCATAGAAAAAAGATGCATAATATATTTGGGGCAATGATAAGAATCATCAAAAACAACGTAAGCCAGAAGGCTGTGGAAGGGTATTTTTAAAGCACTGAAAGAAAAAACAACAGCCACAACTTTCTGCTTTCTGTCTTCATAAATTAGCTTCCATTTTCTAGAATTTTATGTAAATGTAATTATAAAGGATGTCCTCTTTCTTATCAGCACAGTAGGAAGTGGGTCACCAGAGCATGAAGAAGACAGCGATGCCACAGGCCTGAGAGATCAGCAGAAGGTTTTCTGAGTGTTGGGCAAAGGATAGGGAGCTGAACACAACGTGAATAAAAGGATATGCGAGCATCAGTGAGGACCCAGGGGCGATGAGAGGGCAAGGATGCCATACTGCAGGAATCACGTCCCTTCGCTGAAAAGGTGTTAGGGAAGGTTGCTCACGAGCTCGCTCGCTAAACAGCTCTCACAGGTGAGGGTAATAAGAGAAGTGCACCCCCCCCGGGGGGGGGCCCACGCATCCCAGGAGGCTTTGGGATGGAGCGTCTGCACGCTTCTGGGGGTCAGGGGTCAGGAGGAAGGGGCCATTAATTTGCCCGAGGCTGCCACGCAGTCTCAGCCCAGAGATTAGAAAGTCGGATGCGGAGCTTGGAGACCCTGCGGGGAGGTAGTGGTGGTGGGGTCGGCGCCTGGCCGACCCAGCCCCGTGCACTTGCCGCGCCCGGGAGTGCCACGCGTGCTGCCGCGCTCGCGCCGCCTAAGGAACTTCAGGAACTTGATTTTCATTTGGTGCCCACTGCACGACCTGAGGCTTTTTTTTTTTTTTCTTTCTTTCTTTCTTTCTTAAATTGCTGAGTGTGGAGAGGCCCCGCCCTTCCGCGCCCGGCCGCCGGGCCACCCGTCCCGCTCTCCCCGGCGGGTGTTCCTTCCCGGACGGCGCTGGAGGGCCTGGCGACAGCAGCCCATGGGACCCGTGTCGCTGCCCGCCTGGCTGCAGCCCAGGTAGGGCGCCCGGCCGAGGCCGGGGGCGAGGGGGTGCGGGAGGAGGGGCTGCCGGGAGGGGCTCCCCCCGACTCAGCACCTAGTCGGGCACCCGCCAGCGCCGCGCAGCCTTGCCCCTGGCACTCCCTGGAGTTCTGGACAGGTATTAGCCAATTCATTTCTCTCGGAAACTTTAAGAATAACTGTTACTTCCCCCATTTTACAGATGAGGAAATGGCAAATGGCTACCCTTCTATTGTGCGCTCTCTGCCAGTCGTTCTCCTCTCCTCCTCTCCCCCCACCCCTACCCCTTCCTTTCCCTTCCCTTCCCTTTCTCAAACCCAGTGTTGCAGGGAGATGTTGTTATATACCTGCTGCATAAATACCAATCACGTGTGTAGATTTCGGAGCCCAATTCCAGAAGAATCGGCTCGGTGGAATAGGGGTAGACCTTGGGATGTGCATGTTTAACCCACCGGCCAGATGATTCTGATGCGGGTTTAGGGGAGGAATTCCCCTTCCCTACTCCTTTAGTCTTACTTCAGTCACCTGTAGGGGTGCCCGAGAATAATCAAGCTACACTATATCTGCTTCTCAACTTACTTGCCTAATTTCTCTGAGGTTTCACATCTCCCACTAGGAGAAAACCTTGTCTACACTGGCAGGATCTCTCTCACCACTTTTCTGAGCCCAGAGGCAACACTTCAAAGGATGCCTTCTCTGACTCAAACGTGTATCTGTCAGTCTTCTCTTAGTCATCTCCCCAGCACCCATTTTAAAACCCTGCGTGACTTCCCTTTTTCGACCTGAGAGACTAAACTAACTGCTTTCTACACGTGTCTGGTGAAGGACACTATCTGCCCCTGGAAAATATAACAGGAGGCAGTGACAGTGGTGAGATACCCCAGTCACACAATGCATTCACAAATCAGGTGTGTCCAATGACTGAATTACTCACCACTTGGGAATGCCACCCTCACTTCTCCCCTCTTGTAACTATAAAACTAGTTATTGTTCAAGTTCTGCATTTAGCAGGAATATACATGAACATAGTGACCACATCAGCCCCTCTCTATCCATCTTTTCTTTTCAAAAACATTCAAAACCAACTTTGCAATGCTTTCTTTAGTCCTTTGGGGAGCAGCAAGGTTAGAGCTCTATCAAAGATGAAAGTGGATTGTGAAATACAGAATATTTGGCTTCACACAAACTCTGGATGCTCGCTTGAGCAGATAGTGCTTTCAGACGGGTAACCAAATAAAAGAACCTGATACAGAATAGTTGTCTCTTGCTGGTCTCTTGGTTGGCCTGTAAGTTAGTTAAAAGATGTGTATATTGCTGAAAGGGTGGTTATAAAGTATTTCATGTGTTTAAAAGAAGTATTTTCCTGTATTTATTATAGGTATAGGAAGAATGCCTATCTTTTCATCTACTACTTAATCCAGTTCTGTGGCCACTCATGGATATTTACAAATATGACGGTCAGATTCTTTTCATTTGGAAAAGGTAAAAAAAAAAAAAAAAAGCCCTAACAGTTTTGAATTTTTCACTTTTAATCCTTGCTTTCACCTAGTCCTGGTTTTAACAATTTAACTTCTATGAACTTCACCTAATATCCTTCACTTCTCTAAAATTTAGGGGCCATATTTTCCAGTAACCGTACTTCTTTTGTACTGCAAAAACCAAAACCTTTTTGGAGAAGTGGGGAGGTAAGGTGAGGGAAAGGGGTCTGGCTTCCTGCTAGTAGGCATTTGCCCTGAAAACACAGACATGGCATTGGGGTGGTGCCATTTCACTATTCCTTTTTGGTTCTGCACCAAACCTTAGCAGATTTGGTGTATTTTGAGGAAATCTGTAAATTCCAGTATAGAATTCTGTTTGTGCAGAGATACCAGGAATTAACCAATTCTTCTCTTGTTTTTTATTCCCCAGGTTTGAGGTAACTGGGAACTACTAACAAATGAAAGACAAACTTTATATTCCTCAGGCTTCTATTTGGTCCCCTTAAGGGGTAATGTGTCCCTAAGGAAATGACACTTTTTAGATGACTCGTCACCTTTGTGGGAGTTAGCATTAATGGTTTAAGTCATAAGCTTCCTCCACTTTCCTAAAAAGTGAAGATTTTAAATGCATTTCAGTTTTGAAAAAATGAATCACTAAATGACTGTCAAAAGAACATTCTTTTCATTTTCCTTCCCCACATGGGTAAGTGTCATCACAGTTGACAGCTGTTGCATGACTTGACAATTTGAGCAACTGCTAGTTTCAGCTAAAAACAATTACGAAGAATATATCTGGGAAAAGTCATGCTGGGCTCATCAATTCAGACTTCTGTATTATAAAAGAATTAATCTACTTCTGAGGTACCATAAACTGTTTTATGTTGTTTTTTCTTACTGCAAATCTGCAGATAAATTCCTGCCTTTGTTAAGAACCTCCAAAGATACAACCTGAGGCTTGAATTTCAACTAGGAGTGTTGGGAGTCCTCAAGCAGAGGAAAACACAGGCGTTGGGAAGACTTCTCATATTTTTAGGAAAAAAAATCATTATCTATACCTTGGGAGTTATCTGTAGCTTTGTGGGCATATTATAGGTCATTCACAACAAACAACAAACTCTTTCTTATGCTGCCTGGCCTTTCCAGTGGGGGAAAAAATGCCTTAGGCAGCAGTATATTATTTCTTAATTGCTATCCTGCCATTATAATTATAGAAGCTGCTTATTATTAAAGAAGCACAACCCGTTCGTGTGGAAGGTGGACTGTAAAGAACTATGTGGGATTCAGTACAATTCCTGAATCATTGTGTGAATTAAGTAGCTCAACAGCAGTCAAGCACCTAAACTAGTGACACCTGCTCCCATGCTCCTTCCCAGAGCTGTGAGACGGATAACGCTCTTGTAGCAGGTGCAGGGGCGTGGGTAAGAGCACGGACTGCCTGTGCCTTGGGAATCGTCTGTGAGTTAGGGACAATGATAATGTCTCCCTCACAGAACTGCTAAGAAGAGAAACACTTAGGGTTTGGTAAATTATTATCCTGTGAAGAATAAACTAGGGAGGGGAGACAACCAAGACTTCCCTGGACGTTTCTTAACATGGCAGGATTTCACTTTAAAATTTAAACCAACACTTTTATCCTATTTAGAGGAACATTTGTTTCCCTCCCATTTCAGCTGTCTCCAAATGCAGTATTTCTTTTATAGAAATCTCTGCAATGGGCCCAAGTCCTTGTGTTTAAAACCCACAAAAAATCCAGAAAGCACTAACCACGTATATATGGGACACAAATGCTGGATATATGTAAGATGTTTGATATCATGGCATCAGTACTGTCATTTCCATAAAGCTTCTCTGAAATCATAGTTTCTCATCTCTGTCATTTTCTTGTCAATGGACAAGGTGTGAACACAATAAACTTACCTCCAGCCTGTTTTCACTGGTGTAGTCTAGATTCTAGCTGGTTACTTTGATGTGGGAATTGCTTTATAATCTCATAAGTGGGGAATAAATGCTTTAGCTTTGGCCATGGAGCCTTATTTTTCAAGTTTTACATTCTGTTTGGAAGAGGAGCAATTAAAATGTACAATGATATGAAGTGCTTTCTTTGGTTGCACAGTGTTTGTAATAATTTAGTAATCTATTTGGGAAATTTCTCCCATGTACAGTGAAAAAGGAAGTAAATAATCTGAATTTTATTTGAAAGTGCTGCATAGATTTGGGTTGTGATCTAGGTTTTACTTACTATATCTGTTTTTTTAATTCACTGGACACAGATTCAATGGTTGACACTTTTTATGCAATTGGACTTGTGATGCGACTTTGCCAGTCCATTTCCCTCTTGGAGTTGCTGCACATATATGTTGGCATCGAGTCAAACCATCTTCTTCCTAGGTTTCTGCAGGTAGGTTTTAATCACATTATTTGTATTATAGAATCTGTTGCATACTTAACTTTGTTCTATTAATGGCCTCTCTTGACTTTATGGCAGTTCAAAAGCCAACCTTTGCTAACTTGCAACCCAAGTCACTAACAAAGAGAGTTTAGTGGAAAACTTACCTTATTCTAAAATACTGCATGGTTAGAATAGCCAGTTAGAATCATTCTGGGCAACGATGCTTGTTGCGCTGTGCATCGCTGCAGTGATCCTCTCCTGAGAAGAGATTTCACATCCACTTCCCACTCGCACTGTACCCTGGGCAGTATAGGACAGAGAGGCATAGGACTGGAGCCTTTCACACCTGGGTTTGATAGAGGCTGTATAGAGGAAAAGACACCACACACACATGGCCTGGCAGAGAGTAGATGATCAAAAAAAAGTCCCCTTAACCCATATCCGGAGATTAGGATACTCGCCAGCCCTTTCTTGTTCATTCTGCTGCTTTTACTAAATACAAACGGAAAGGAGAGATCATCATGTTTATCTAGTGTAGCATCTAATCATATATACCTGGGGATTCTACAGACCTAGATTCAAATTCCAGTTCTACCTCTTAATATTTGTATGAATTTAAACGAGTCATGTTATTGTTCCAAACTTGATTTTCTCATGTGATGTGAAAATAACATGCATCTTCTGGAGTAACTGAGAAAATGGGTGGGATATGTTCCTAGCATTTAGTTGAGAACACAATACCTGGTCGCTGTTGCTGTTGTTTTAGCTATCATTTGTTCCTTCTACTATGTCTCTAGCCCTAGGTGACCATGTTCCTTTTAAACGTAGCTTGAAGGAAGATGGGAAATTCACTGGTAGAGATTCAGTATAGGAAATCATTGCTGAATGAAGGCAAGAAAAATAAAAAAGTGATATTTTCCATAAGGAGAGACAAGGGTTAGGTGACTATATGCACATATGTTTATACAACTTACAGAAAAAGGTATTTGTATGAGTATCATTTTAACTATTTGCAAAATAAATTAGAAAAATGGATAAATGGCCAAATATGACAAGTTTGCTTTGTAAAAATAATAATATATCAGAATCTGATTATATTGCCAGCACCTAGCAAAGTGCTTAGAACATAAATAGACCTCTTAAATTTTGTTGAATGGAGTGACATAGATCCTTCTATTAAAGTTTGCTTAAAATACCATGAAGGTTTAATAGATGGAAATAGGAGTATAAACCTAAGGAGTCTATCAAGAACTCAGCATTATGAGATTATGGGGGATTATAAATTTTACTTACTCAGTAAAAATAGAGAAAATAGTATTCGTTTGGATGAAGGTATTTTAAGTGTTGACATAGCAAATGTAAAATAAAAATTGGGGCGATACTTAGAGTAAAAACTAATATCAGAATAGTCGGTTAGCTAGCCAAGACCTAGATGGAATTGCCTTAAATATATTTCCTTATAAAATAAAAAGGGGGTACATATCTGTCTGAGAAGGAGCGTATTATTTAGGAACAGGATTTATTGGTGTTTATTACTTAACTTAGATTCATAAGCATAGCCTTATGCTAATTTTAGAGACCAGAATTAACAACCCAGATTAAATGAAATCTGTATTCTATCATATGGAATTGTTTTGCTTGGTGTATGATCAAACTCATCTAAAATATAAGCTGTGTTTTCTTTCTTTCTTTTTTTTAAAACATTTTTTATTGATTTATAATCATTTTACAATGTTGTGTCAAATTCCAATGTAGAGCACAATTTTTCAGTTATACATGAACATATACATTCATTGTCACATTGTTTTCTCTGTGAGCTACCATAAGATCTGGTATATATTTCCCTGTGCTATACAGTATAATCTTGTTTATCTATTCTACATTTTGAAATCCCAGTCTATCCCTTCCCACCCCCACCTCCTTGGCAACCACAAGTTTGTATTCTAGTCTATGAGTCTGTTTCTGTTTTGTATTTATGGTTTGTTTGTTTGTTTGTTTAGATTCCACATATGAGCGATCTCATATGGTATTTTTCTTTCTCTTTCTGGCTTACTTCACTTAGAATGACATTCTCCAGGAGCATCCATGTTGCTGCAAATGGCTTTATGTTGTTGGTTTTTATGGCTGAACAGTATTCCATTGTATAAATAGACCATATCTTCTTTATCCAGTCATCAGTTGATGGACATTTAGGCTGTTTCCATGTCTTGGCTATTGTAAATAGTGCTGCTATGAATGTTGGGGTGCAGGTGTCATTTTGGAGTAGGGTTCCTTCTGGGTATATGCCCAGGAGCGGGATTCCTGGGTCATACGGTAAGTCTATTCCTAGTCTTTTGAGGAATCTCCACACTGTTTTCCACAGTGGCTGCACCAAACTGCATTCCCATCAGCAGTGTAGGAGGGTTCCCTTTTCTCCACAGCCTCCCCAGCATTTGTCATTTGTGGATTTTTGAATGATGGCCATTCTAACTGGTGTGAGGTGATACCTCATTGTAGTTTGGATTTGCATTTCTCTGATAATTAGTGATGTTGATCATTTGTATGTCTTCCTTGGAGAATTGCTTGTGTTTTCTTTCAGTATATATTTTTTGGACTTTTACTTTTTTAGGCTAATGCTGATTTCATGGTAAAATAGAAGTCTCAAAGTTAAGAGTGGTATTAATTTAGTTATTGCCAGTGTGGGGAATGCAAATGAGAAACAGGACAGGTAAATCTGTAAGAAAATAGAGCACCTTGAAGATGCCTAGAAAATGTACACATTTTTTTAATGCTTCCAAAATTATGAGGTTTGCCCAATAATATAAATTGTTATACAACTTAGAAATCTGATTTCTTGGAGTTCCAGAAATTCCAGAATATTTAAGTGTGATTTTAATCATTATTAATTGAAACTGTAGTGGCTTACAGAAGCATGATCACTGTAATAAATTATGTCCTGGTTTGGTAATTGAAAAATAATGGTGAGTATACACTGACACTTTTTATTCAAAGGTGAGGTTGCAAAGTCTGCTGTTGATGGAGATCTGATTTTTAAGGCTTTATTGTTGGGAGGAGTAACAAGTCAGGGATCACAGTAGGGAAGACAGTTACCATTCTCATCCTGGGCTGATTATTATTAATTTTTGTTGTGATTGTTTGGCTTTCTCTTTTTATTTCTTTGAGATTTTTATCTGTCCTCTCTTTCTTTTGTTCATTTACTGTCTTTTCTGTGGTTTTCAGAGTGGACATGGTATTGGAGAAAACTTCAAAAACAGCTCCAAAGGTTAAAGTTTCATTTTCTCCCCTGTTCCGTTATTAGAGTTCTGCAGACAATTAGAAGAATTCCCTCATTATGAGATGACTCTGAGGCCCCTGCTTTAAAATAACCAAACAAAACTCTAAGGTTGTGTAATCATTCTTGGTTTTCCTGTTTCCCCATTTTTTAAGTGAAGAAACGATATAGTTGAGAATGTGGCTAAAATACTCACACAGTAATCATAGCTGACTGTATACAGTATCTTGAAAAATGCATGGTGTCTAGCTGCTTTCAAGTAGGTTGAAAAACATATCTGTACATTTGTGATGTTGTTTTGACATTACCTTTGTGAAACTGCTAAGTCACAACAGAATTCTCTTTTTGGGAACTAGTCTTCAAAAATAATAAGTAATTCCAAAAAGTAATTCCAAAAAGCAGTAGGAACGGTTATCTAGTTGAGCAATTAGAATTACATGTATCACGTGGTGCATATGGTAAAGGGGGTTTATTTGTTTTCTCTGTTTTTTTCTGTACATTTTTAAATGTTTTATACACATCTTTATTTTGACAGCTATGGAAAAGCCATTATAATTTTCTAAAATTACACACAATTGCTAAAGGGAAAAGGGGGGAACCCATTTACAGTAAGACTATAATAATTTAATACAGCAATGTATAGTTTATGTATTTTTTTTAAATGCACTTTAGGGGTAAAGGGCAAATCTATAACAGTTGTTTACAGATATCTATTTTGGGAAATAATTACATGCTAATTAAAATTATATAAGTAAAGTAAACTTTTGATATTTTTAATTTATAAAATGAGAAAGTAAAAAAGGTCCAAAAGCAGCATATAACTATTATTAAAAGTGATAATATAAGTGAAAACTGGGCATCTATAATCCCTTGCTCCCAAATGAGCTTGCATATTTTATTAGCTTGATTAAAAAATAGAAGCTAGTTTATTTCAGTATATTTAATCGAAACAACTTGGCTTTTATGGAGCAGAAATACTACCAACCCTAAAATACTGATTTTGAAGGGCTTTGTTCTGACTTCGCTTGTGTGGAAGCCTGGGAAAGAGGTTTCTATCAATATGGCTTTAGGATGATTCAACTCAAGGAGCAGGGAAATACCTACAAAACTAGCCTTTGTATCATGACATTAGGCTGATGTGCCTTTAAGAAACTCTCAGAGTTACCCAGTTTACTCCTTTGCCTTTTGAGAAATGCTTGAAATGCAAAGACTTTATATATAACTGAATTAAAATGGCTAAATTCTGCATCCTTACTTTTGCTGTAAACACTGCTGCACATGTATTGACTTTACAGTTTTTAAAATCTGTAAATCAAAACCCTGGGAATTATTACTTCCCAATTATGCCTACATAAATTCCATTTGTGAGCCCAAATTGCAAGAACCATTTAAATTTTTACCAGTATCACCACCTATTTCTGATAAGGACAAGCAGGAGTATGTTTGCCAAAAATCACTCTAAAGATTTCCCAGTAACAGATTCTTATGTGAACAGATATGAAGGAAATCCCCAAGGAGAGAGTCTCAAAATAAAGTCTTTTAGGAAAACAGCCAAGTTTCACCCTAATTTCTTTTTACCTGTGAAGCAGGTGCTTCTTTGCATTTAAATTACCTTTCTTTTGCCATAAAATCATACAGCTTTTTCTCTCCAGTTTTAAGTTGAGAACAGGTTTATATTGTTAGAAATAAAACTGTACTGGGGATAGTGATGTGCTGTGAGAGTCTCAAAACTTTGATGCCTCCTGGGAAGGAATTACATACACAATTCACTCTGTAGTGAAGATTTTAGATTTTTCTGCCTTTTTTTTTGCATTTGATCAGTGGAGTTCTTCAGTGTGATAGTTGCAGAGCTATATCCACAGTATAATTTTAAAGATGCTGAGATTAACTTTTTTATTTACTAGCAGTCTTGATTATCTATGTAGAAAAATATATTTCTATAAATGTACTAATCTCTCTAGTTCTATAAATATATTAATCCCTACACCGAATTTATTTTTATCTCCAGCGTATTTACTTAAAATAAAAGTTAAAGGTCATGTAAATTGTAAATGATGGAACAGAAATTTTGATTTGGGCTATTTGTCCTGAAGTCCCAACTATTATGCTACATTTGTTTACTGTCTATCTCACCAACTAGGATAAAAATACCATGAGGGCTGGGACTTGGTCTTGTTCACAGGGCTGTATCCCCCCCAGGATTCAGAATAGTGAACTCAATAGATAGGTATTGATTGATGAATAAATAAGTGAAAATACAGAATTATTTAAATACTTTGTCTTACAGAAGAAAGTAATTGGTGATTTTTGAACATATAGGGTATGTTTCTGAAGTTCTCAATGAAATTTCACAGGATTAAAATAGTTTGGGATATCCTTTTGGTAATATAATAGTCTTTGGAGCTAAAACTAATTTATTTTTAAGACTCTAGAAATTCTCTCTATGGTTGAAGTATGATATTACCCCTTCAGTAATTTAAAACTAATTTTGCTAGCTGCCATTTATAAAGTAGTAACTTAGTTTTAGTCATTGCTTAATCTTGAGTTCAGGATTCCCAAATAGAATATAAAAATGCAAAATATTTTTTATAGTTACCATATTTTTGTGTTGACCACATTACCACCATGTTTAATTTGGCCTAAGTTATAGGGGTTTTTTTTTGCTATGCTTTAAATCTGCCTGTTTGAGTTGCACTAAACATTGAGTTGCACTAAACAAGATCATTCATTAGTAATTGTCACATTCTCATAGGATTTGTTTAAAATGATAAAGTGCCAAGTTTTCCTAAGTGTAAAACTCCAAATAACTGGTCAAAATATTATATGTAAAGAGAAGTAATAAATTTTAAAAGTCTGTTCTTCAGAATTGTTTTCGTGTTAATTTAGAAAATCAAGGAGGCTCTTGTTTTAAGGTTTAACTTTTGAGGAAAGGCTTTTTTTTTTTAGAGAATAAACTGTAACCTGGTTATTAGGTGAAGGTGTAGCCCATAAAACAGCAAAGGTGAAAAATATCTTAGTGTTTCAGAACAAAGGATTTAGAATCACATTGTCTGTATTTTGGTTCCATATCTGTAGGCAAGTCACTAACTTTGTAAAATACAATGTCCTTTGTAAAAAGCAGATAATAACAATAGCACTTACTTTTTAGGGTCGTTATGGAGATTAAATGAGATGGCATATGTTTGGAACCTGGCACAAAGTAACCAATAAATATTGGCTTTTTACTAATTTAAGAATATCTCCACCTAAATTCTCCCTTTGTATTGCCACTGAATGGTCAAGTTAGAATTAACCATCAGATAATTTGTTAATTAGTCTGATATTGTATGGAAGTGAGGGTCTTCACATACCCTCATGTATGTATATGGTTGTGTCTTGGAGGGTCATGCTGATTGCTGACTCATATGCAATTGGGATTCCATCACTAACGTGCCATAGTCCCTCAAGTGATGATTTTCTACAGTTTAAGTGTGTAGCTCCAGTCTCTCTCTTTTAGCAGATTCTGCCCTCCAGACTCATCAGTTAAGGGGCAGTCTGACATCAGGGATTGTCTACAGCTCTGGAAACCAGGAGACTTATGATATATATGTTTCCAGGTCTGCCACTAGTTTGGGCAAGTCAATGTCTCTGGTTCCCAGTTGCCTTATTTGTAAAAAGGTGGGGTTGGGCAAGTATCTAGGGGGGCCCCTAGAGATCCATCTAGCAAAAGGTAGCTTGTTTTCTCTTTCAGTAGTCAACCATGTAATCAGAAATATGTGTTGTGTTTATGCATTCATGTGTGTATCTCTTGAGATTTTTGTCAAAAATGAGATCATTTTCCTTATTAGCAGGCACTGATTAAATGTGAGATTAGGCTGTGCCTAAGTACTTGTTTGCTGCTAAGATCTTATATCTGAAGGCCCCCGGGTGTCACGACAGCAAACTTGGATCATTCAGTAATTATCACTGCAGTTGAGTCTAATTCATTATATAAATATAACTAAATTAAATCAAGAAACTAGGGCATTGTAAACAAAGATTCAGAAAAGAAAAAAGAGCTAGGGAGGTAGCTTCCATTGACTAACTAAGGTTTGAATCATATCTAATTTCCTTAGCCAAGCAAGGACCCTCTTGACTCACCAACCAGTGTGGTTATAGACACGCTGATACAGCTTCCGTGTGCAGATTTCTGATCATGTGGCCCAATATTGGCAAATCTTGGATTTCTCAGCACTCGGTGATTTTCTAGGACTAGCAGCCTGTGATTCTAAGTCATAGATTATCCCAGTCTTTTTCTTCCGCTTTAAAAAATATAAAGCAGTCCTCCTCTTTCCTTTATCACTAATATGCTCCCTCAATCTCAAATATATTTTCCTTTGACTCTTGTGAGGAAAGTAAAATGTTCTATTAAAGAAAAAATGCAGAATGTACTAAGTATATCAATACAACGTAAGAAAGCACATTATATTTAGGTTTTAAAGAGGAATGTATATTTTGAGGTCAATAATTGGAGCTAAGCCATAGGTGTGTGCATTCTCAATGATTTGAAAATGCTTATTAACTTGGAAAAAAATGAATCTGTTGATTCTTTCCACTAGCTTATGAGGGTTTAGGATTATGTTATTTGTCTTCCCTTCCTCCCCTATTCCCCCATCCTCCTCCCCACAAACCCCCCAAAAAACTATGATGGCTTTCCTGTTGGATGAAATGGAAATTTCTTGCCCTGTCATTTAAAACTTAGCAGCCCAGCCCCCAACACATTATCACTTTTATCTTCTGTGATTTCCTTCTGTGCACCCTGACTCAAGCCCCCAGGGGCTCTCGGGACTCCCCAGCACACCCTGCATTTTCACACCTTTGCCTCTTTGCTCGGGCTGCTCCTTTGACTTAGGATGCCCATTCACCTAGCCAGTCTTCCTGACAAACCTCTGTCCATTTTTCAAGATCCATCTGAAATGTTGCCTGTCTCCATAAATCTCTCTGCATCTTTTCCCCAGACAAGTATCTCCCTCATCTGTGCTTCCATACATAACCCTTTAAATGACAGCATTATTCACTCTGTGTTAGAGTTACTGCCTCACATTTTCCTACTACTGCTACCCTCTGTAGCAAGGACCATGCTTTCATTATATATATAATCTTAGTGTCTAATACATAGTGGACACTCCATAAAGGCTTGTCAAAATGAGTAAAAACGTGTGCATATGTCACAAGAAGGGACATGTTCTGATTGAGATAAAATGTTATCCTTTTATTCATTGTGTATAATTTGGAGAATACAGAAAAACAAAAAGGAAGTGAAATTCACCCGTAACCCTACTCCCTCAGAGATCATGTTGACTGTTTAGTATATATATAATTAAAGCATACTTTTGAGAGGAACTCTGGTTTTTAAAATTAGAAAATTACCTCCATGCTTAACAGAGGATCCTAATTCTTGACTTTGCTATTTCTTTGTTAGCTCACTGAAAGAATAATCATCCTCTTTGTGGTGATCACCAGTCAAGAGGAAGTCCAAGAGAAATATGTGGTGTGCGTTCTATTCATTTTTTGGAATCTATTGGATATGGTAAGGTAAGGAGGCAAAATAATCTCCTAAAACAAAGCCGAATTGCTTCTACAGTGAAACCAGTAATAGCTGCTTACATTTGGTTACTCTGAATGAGAGAGAAAAACATAACCCCTTTTTCAAATTATTTCATCTTGATATGAAAATGTATTTTTAGTGCTTTTCATAATGGGCATATCAAAGATAATGAAAACCTACTGTGGTATTACAAGAGCAAATCAGTGCATTCAGGTTCCCAGCAGAAGTCTTGGCAAAACACCAATTTGGAATAAACCTCACAGCTGTTTGCTAATGAAAGGCATTCCTTGCAGTTGCTTTGGTACACGTTACTTTAATAAGCAAAGCAAGACTTTTGTTATATCATGGTCAGAATTTACAAAGTTGGTTTCTGTGAATTCAAGAATATTTTAAATATAGGGCCTCATCTCTCTGGGGAAAAAAACGCATCTCCATAAACATTTTTGTATACAATTCTCGTGGGTTCAAATAACTGGAGTTCTTTCATGGGACTCACGGACTCACTGGGAATCTTTGGGCCTCAGGTTAAGAACTGTTGCTCTAGATTGTTTTATGTTTCCTCCTAATTCTAAAACTTTGCAACCAGATGAGCCTAGGCTTATCTCTTTTTATCCCTACCAGCAGTGGTGTAAAAGCCCCCTTTGCTCAGTGGCTCACTTGGGGGAGACTTTGAAACTTGCTTCAGCTCTCACAAATGAGAACTGCCCCTCCTGCATGAAAGGTCAGGATGTGGATAGGTAAAGCCCTAGCGTTTTAGCTGAGGTTATATAAATTCTTTATTTACTGTACTGTAAATAATTTAGTTGAGTTAAGATATTCTAAATAATGAGTTGAGCCCTAGAGTGAATTAGAATAAAATATTTTGTTGAATTAAAATGACTATAATGATTTGTACATGTAACTTAGTTATTTCTCATTTTTAACTGAAAGTTTTGTGGACTTGGGGCAAACTTCAGGGACTTTCGTAACCTGTGACTTCCTGTTTACAAGATGTGGAGCTTTATTTGGGACTGTGGCCTTCTAATGTTTTATTCTCTGGTATGTCTGACTCCTTCAGTGTCGATTCAGCCTCAGATAAGCTCAGCAGACCTATTAGCAAAGTGGCTTTGGCACTGAGAATGGCATCATGATGTCATGGAAAGACTTTTGGACATAGAAGTAGACCTCAGGTTGAACTTCACTGCCACTACTTACCTGCTATATGATCTTGGGCAAATAACATAACCTTAAAAAATGTGGTAATTTGTGTACCTTAATATTTACCCTTTTAAAGTATAAAATTTGTGGGTCTTAGTGTATTCAAAGACATGTGTAACCATCACTACTGTCTAATTTGAGAACATTTTTTATTACTCTCAAAAGAAGCCTCGCATGCATTAGCCATCACTCCCCATTCTCTCCTCTTCCCCGCCCCTGGCAACCACTAACATACTGTCTGAATGGATTTGCCTATTCTGGACATTCCATAGAAATGGAATCATACACCATGTGGCTTTTTATGACTGACTTTTTTTTAACCTAGCATAATATTTTCAAGGTTTAGCCATGCTGGAACAAGTATCAGTATTTTATTCCTTTTTATGGTTGAATAGTATTCTGTTATATTGATATACCAATTTTAATTTATTCATTTATCAGTTGGTGGACATTTGGGTTGTTTCTACTTTTTGGTCATGAAGAACAGTGCTATGGATTCCTATGTACAAGCTTTTGTGTGCAAATAGATTTTCATATCTCTTAGCTTAGGAGTAAAATTCCTAAATACTTAACCTTTTTGAAACTCATTTTTTTCCTCTGTAAAATGAGGGTAGAATTATCTTCCCAATTTAGCCTAGAATAACTTTTTTAAAAGCAACTTCCTCAACCTGATAAAAGCATCTATGAAAACTCCACAGTTAATGTGATGGTTAATGATGAAGGACTGATCTTTCCTCCAAAGAGCAGGAACAAAACAACAATGTCCACTCTTGCCACTTCTATTCAACATTGTACTGGATGTTCTAGCCATGGAAGTTAGGCAAGAAAATGATGTAAAAGGCATCTACATTGGAAAGGATGGGGTACAGTTACTTTTGTTGGTAGGTGACATGATCTTGTGTATAAAAAATCTTAAGGAATTCACTAAAGAATATTAGAATAAGCTAGTTCAGTTTGTATTGTAGAACACAAAAGTAATAAACTGTTGACCCTTGAACAGCATGGGCATTAGAGGCGCTGACCTTCCATGCAGTTGAAAATTTATATATAGCTTATAGTTGGTCCTTCATACTCTTCATACACATAGTTCCTCTGTATCTACTGTTCTGCATCTGTATTCAACCAACGCCAGATAGTGTAGTACTATAGTATTTACTATTGAAAAAAATCTGCATATAAGTGGACCTGCACATTTCAAACTCGTGTTGTTCAAGGGTCAGCTGTACCAATACAGCTTGTATTCCACACATTTACAGTGGCCTATCCTAAAATAAAATCAAGAAAACAATTCTGTGTACAACAGCATCACAAAAATAAAGTACTTAGACATAAATTTAACAAAAGATGTGCAGAACTTATACACTGAAAACTGTAAAACATTTTCTGGGAAATTAAAGAAGATATAATTAAATGGAAAGATATCCCATGTTTATGGGTTGAAGACTTAATGTTATTAAGATGGAGTACTCCTCAAATCGATCTACAGATTCAGTGTATCCCTATCAGAATCCTAGCTAACTTCTTTGCAGAATTTGAGAAGCTGACCCAGAAACTCAAATGGGAACTCAAGGAACCCAGGGTAGCCAAAACAATCTTAAAGAAGAAGAGCATAGTTGGAAGAGTCACACTACCCAATTTCAAAACTTACTACAAAGCAACAAAAACCAAGCGTGTGATATGGACATAATGATATATCATGGAATAGAATTGATAATTCAAAGATAAACTCTCATATTTATGTCAACTGATTTTTGACAGGATGCCAAGGCCATTCAGTAGGGGAAAATAGTCTTTTAAATGAATGGTGCTGGGACAACTGGATATCCACATACAGAAGAATGAAGTTGGACCCTTATCATATACAAAAATTAGTTTAAAATAGATCAAAAACCTAAATTTAAGAGCTACAATTATATAACTCTTAGAAGAAAACATAGGGGTACATCTTTGTGATCTTGGATTTGACAATAAGACTTTTAGATTTAATACCTAAAGCACAAGCAACAACAAAATAAGATACATTGGACTTCATCAAAAGTGATTTTTAAACATATGAAAAGATGCTTACCTACTCTTGTAATAAGAAAAAAAAATCAAAGTAAAGTAGTGAAATACCATTTTTCACTAACATTAGTAAAGTACAAAAAGTTCGGTAACATGCCACGTTTGGTGAGTACTTGCACTGTTGATGTATAGTATATATAGTGTATACACACAGACAAAAGCATATGCAAAAATATTTTAGAAAGAATACATAAGAAATTTGTATTGGCCATTGCCTCTGAGGAGTGGAATTAGGGTCCTGGAATGAGAGAAAGACTTACTTTTCTACATTCGTGTTTTCAGGGCTTTGGATTTTGTTTTGCCATATGTATGTACTGCCTATTCTGGTAGTTCGAAGTGTGGCCTCTGGACCAGTGGCAGCAGCATCACGTGGAACTTGTTTGTAATGCAAATTCTCAGGTCCACTGAATCTGACACTCTGGGGATAGGGTGTAGCAATTCGTGCTTTAGCAAGCCCTCTGAGTGGTTCTGATGTATACCTAATCTTGAGAACCACCGCCTAGTCAGGGAAATAAAAAGGTGTTGACCACCTCAGCTGTTACATCACAAAGGCATATTTAAGACGACCTACTGTTCCCAAAACAAGTTCCTAAGGCCAATACTTGTATTAATCACACAAAATGGCACGTTTTATTTTTAAAATTCACTTCCTAGATATTTACAAGTATGTCTGTCTTAAAAAACTTACCTGTTACAGATAATGGGCTTGACTTCTGAGTGAAACTGAAGTCACTAATCTAGAAAACTTGCAACTGTAATTTGCTGGGGAATAAGGGTTACATTTTTTTTCTGCACCTCCACGATTATCCGTGATCCACCCCGTGAGACAAGCTAAACCGACATGGTTCCTCTTCCTCCATTTTTTACCTCTCCTCCTGCTTACATTATAGGAAATAAAGTAAGGAATTTGCATACTTTCCAGTTTTATCTGTGTATTTAAGTACACAGCAAGGTATTTTCTTCTGTTATTCCCCAGACATCAGCAGCAAGTGATGTTTATGAGCAAACTTACCTCCTTTCAGGTACACCTACAGCATGTTATCAGTCATAGGAATTTCCTATGCTGTCTTGACATGGCTCAGTCAAACTCTGTGGATGCCAATTTATCCTTTGTGTGTTCTCGCTGAAGGTAAGAAAAGACTGACTTGCTGTTTTTCTTACTGACAAAAGCAATCTAGTTATAGTGGTTCATGAAACTTTTTGATGATTAAATTACTAGTTTTGCTACTCTTCAGCTGACTCAGTGTTATCTTTCCTGGCATACTTGATGCAAAGAAGCAAGGCATTAAAAAACAAAGTTAGAAGGGGAAGCAGCTCGGCATAGTAGACAAAATATTGGATGAGGAATGAAGACATCTGAGTACTGGCCCTTAAATTCATTAACTCACTGCATGAATTTTGGGTAAATCATTTAACCTTTCTAAGTCTGTTTACTCATCCTAAAGGGGTTTAACATTTAGTGATTCAGTGATTATTTTAATCCATAGAAATTAACCCAGTCTCGGCCAGTGACAGTTAACTCTACCTTATATCTATTGTCAGTTTCTCAGGAAAGCATTCCTCAGTTTCCTTGTCTGTATCAATTCCCCCTAGTATAGCACCATGAATCTCTTTTGTAAGACCTGTCTTACTTATAATTAGACATTCGTGTGATTCTTGGATAATGTCTATTTCTCTGTCTAGCCTCTAAGCACTATGGGTCTATGGGGTTGTCTTTGTTTCTTCCTTTCTTTATCTTTTGCACCCAGTATATATGCTAAATAAGTACTGAATGAATTATTAAATACAACATGAAGTAGGCTAATTACTAGCCTAACTGTAAACCTAAAGCTTAAACTCAAATAATTAAAACCATCAAATTTGCAAAGAGCTTGGGGATATTTGGGGAGTATATGCTTCCTTCCCTAATGGATTTGGCAGACTGGTAGGGAACTCTGAAACAGACATGATAAAAGTTTTGGAAAAACCAAGGCATAAATAAATTAAGAGAGCACATGTTAAGGTAACTAAGGGAAAACATACAGAAACAAACTTAACGTAAAGTGATGGTGATGTTGGCAATAATTGGAAGGTATATATGATACAACCATATGTTTTCTATCTACCAGAGAAAAGGAGCTTATATTACAGTAAATCAGATTAGGTATAGTTTTAAAATCTGTTTTCAAAAGGAAGAATTATTAAATTTTGAAACAGACTATGCCAAAAGAATCTAGAGAATAATCTTGAAAACCATAAAAAATGGATTACCCATTTCTTTGAGAACCAAACCCCTCACTCACTGAAAGATTTATTTATTAAATACATTAATTTGTTATATACTATGAAAAATACTATAAAGAATATGTAAAGGAATAAAGAAGAAATAGGACTAACATTTTCCTAAAAATAAAGGGTGAATAAATATATAGGAAACCTTTCTTTTTATTCCATAATTATAATCCTTCTCCTTTTTAGGAGAGCTGTGTTTCTCTATGGTTGTCATAAAATGCATATTCTTTTATTAAAATTAGATTCATAAACTTGCAATTAAAAAACAAAGCAAATGCAGGAAAATTTTGACAGCAAATATAACAAAATGTCAATGATGATTAATTCTGAGTGGTAGAATATAGGTGACTGTAATTTTATCTTTATATGTTTCTATGTATTTCAAGTATCCCAAAGTATAAAAACACGTAGTTAAGAAAACCTACTTAACTTCTGATAATTCTAAAATCTTTTAATAACTATAGTTTCCCATTGAATAATTTAAGAGAAAAATCAAGTTCATATTAATAATCAAATCAACTGTACTGATAAAATGCCAGAGACTTAGGTGCTGCCCATGGAAATCTTAGATGGCATGCTTTGGTGTCAATTACAGACTCTGCCATTGCCACTGTCTGGCTCCAGCAGCTGTGGGCACCTGACTTTTCCTGTCTTCTTAAAAAAAGAAACTAAAAAAAATAATTTTAGATACAAGAAGTTATAAAAAATAGTGCATCATTTCCATGTACCCTTCACCCAATTTACCCTAACATTAACATCTTACATAACCACACTACATTAACATTTCATTCCATGAAATGTTGTCAAAAATCTACACATGGGGTACAGTTTCATAAAACATCCGTTGTTTTATCTGACACCAGCTTTCTCCCTCAGAATAATTTGGGTCAGCATTTCTCACAGCATTCCTCAGAATTTTTATTTTTTTTTTTTATTAAGTACTGCTGGGGACAGGGAGGAGGAAACATTGAGTGAAACTAGTTTCTTTATTGCAGAACTTTCCTAAATCTCTACCAATGTGTGTTATAAAGCTCCAAGAGGGAAATACATGAAGCATTTTCCATATTATTCAACTATTTGTAGCTAAGGAGACAGGTATTTTGTAGCTAAGGAGACAGGTATTTTGAGGTACATTTTAGGTACAAATGACTATGTTTAAAATAAATAAGCTTCAAGGATATATTGTACAGCACAGGGAATGTAAATATAGCCAGTATTTTATAGTAATTCTAAATGGAGTATAACCTTTAGAAATTGCAAATCACTATGTTGTACACCTGGAACTTACATAATATCAACTATAGTTCAATAAAAAAGGAACACTGTAACCTATGTAGGCCTAATAAAGTAAAATATGGACAAAAATTCAGCGAATCATACTGCTATAATGACCTTGCCAATCTGATCATTAAGCAGATTTCTATATCAAACTGTAGCTTTGGCAAAAGGATTCAGCAGTTATCACAAAATTGTCATTTTTAAATTCAGGATATTCTTTAACCGTGCAGACATATATACACGTCCATGTAGGAGGGGAACCCTCATGATTCTATTTTCTTTAAACAGCATTTGCCATCTATCAGTCACTGCCTTATTTTGAATCATTTGGCACATACTCCACAAAGCTGCCCTTTGACCTACTCATCTATTTCCCATATGTGCTGAAAATGTATCTCATGATGCTTTTTATAGGTAAGTGCTTTTTTGTTTTGTTTTTGCATGCTTCCTGTGCTTTCTGAGTTGTGCTGCCATCTACCTTAATAGAAAGGGCTGTAAACATGGGAGATTTGAAGAGGAAGGCTGACACGATGAACTAGATCTTGTTAGTAAAGCATTTACAAATTACAATGCTTTTTGCAGGACATCACGAGATCAGATATATCACTCTTTGCACTGTCTGAACAGGAACAGTTTTACTAGCAGAAAATGTAGCTGCTTTGTGTATGAAATACAGAAGTTTTCACCACAAACACAAGTAAACACAAAGAACACGAAGAAAATATAGATGTCAAACTAAGTAAGCTTGGCTATTTCTCGTTTTCCCATTGCTATCTGTTTTGTTTCCTGTTTGTTGGCCTTATGTGCTAGCATTTCCTAGCAGGCAACTGGGAGTGCTAAAGACTCAAGAAAAACATATGGAACAAAAACTTAACAGTTGAGAAAATTTGCTCAATTAATTTGTCCAGGAAATTTGGAAAAAGACTTCTGTTGTTAAGTTTTAATTGCTCCAGCTCTAAGCTTCACAAATCCCTAAGATAATTATTACCTTTAGAAGGTAACAAGTATCAGATATATAGGAACAACACATAAACCAGAAGACCAATGTAAAACTTTAGGGGAAATGGAGAGAGCTACCATAAAGAAAGGGGAAAGTTCCTTCTTTGCAGTAAACAAAACAGTAAGGTAGAGGAGTTCGCTTTACTTCCACTTCTGCAGAAAATCTGGACACTCTTTAAATAATCCTTCTTCGAGTCTCCCTTGCAAGTTCCCTGTCCCTGGACTGCAGGCAGCACTCTGTATTTTAAACCCATGGTTCTTTCCAGAGGAATGGTTCGCCAGTCTTACTTCTGCCACTTCCTTCTCTACATTAGGTATGTATTTTACGTACAGCCATCTTTACTCAGAAAGAAGAGACATCCTCAGAGTCTTTCCCATTAAAAAGAAGAAAATGTGAAGCACGGCACTCATGTGACGTAAGAAAAGAGAGGCTTGTGGATTCAGCTGCAGTAAACACAAGACAGGAAGCGTTCGGGTGGAAAAATACCTAGTATGTGACAGAAGTCTGTGACATGAAATAACAGCACTCCTCCCCAGAACTCTTGACGTAATCTATGCCTATGTTTTTCACACAGTTTTCAGTACGAATACTTTGCACAACCTGTTTCACCAAAGCTGTGGATTTTACACAAGTTTATATTGTGTGAAGCCTGATTATTTCCCTGTAAGGTCAATGAGAAACGGGAAATTAACTGAAGTAGATTCAATTAAACTGAGAAACCAGAGTTGTTAACCTAAATTACATCCATTTGCATCTATTTCTTTTCACTTCTGAGTTCCCAAATAGCAGCTGCGCTGTGGGAGAAAAGCAATGTGAAATGTGTTCTGCAATTGTCTCGAATAACTTACTTTATAAGACAGATGTCACTGTCCCCAGAGTTAACATCCACCTTAAACATTAGACACACGTAGAAAATTAAACATTTTTTAAACCATGAAAGAGTATTTGTTAAACATAACACAAGTTATTTGGACTTTGATAGCTTAAAAGAGGACCCTGATGAAAACACAACAGACCTACGATACATACACAAATATGCCCCATATTCTTTTTTTTTAAAAAATTTAATCAGGTCAAATACATAACTTACAGGAGATAAAAGGTAGAAAAATATAGTAAATCATTTAAAGGCAGCAAGAAAATTCAAACCACTGATTCTTCAGATTATTTATTACTCTATTATTATTGCTGATTTCTATGTCATATATAAGTCATCACTTACAGTTTTGAAAAATACTCCTTTGAAGATCTAAAATGTATGTGAATAATTGACTAATACAATTAATTTCTGTGCCTTTAGTATATCATTCACTTTTCTCAACAGAATTATGGAATCTTATTATCCAGTAACTATATAAAATTGGTACTAAATATTTTGTGACGTCAGAACCAGAGAATAGAAATATAGTTATAAAAATGGGTAATCTTATTTCCACTAAACAAGATATTTGAAAAGAAACAATTATTAATAAATGATACTTTTTAAAAGTTAGTATATTTGGAATTTTAAAATAAGTATTAAAATTATCCTTTTAAGAAGCTACATTTTATTTTGCTTTTGTTTTTATTGAAGCATAGTTGATTTGCAGTATTATGTTAGTTTCAGGTGGTTGAACATTTTTGCAGTTTATACTCCGTTATAGGTTATTTCAAGATAATGGGTATAATCCCTATGCTATACAGTCTAGCCTTGTTGCTTTTCTGTTTCGTGTATAGTAAGTTTGTATCTTTTAATCCCATTCCCCTGTCACTTCAACTCTCCCCTTTGGTAACCCCAAGTTTTTCTCTGTGTTTTTGTTTTGCATATACATTCATTTGTATTGTTTTTTAGATTCCAGATATAAGTGATACCATAGTATTTGTCTTTGACTTATTTCACTAAGTTTAATATTCTCCAGGTCCATCCATGCTGCTACAAATGGCAGTATTTCATTCTTTTTTATGGTTACAGATATGGTGATATATGGTAATGTACATTCCGTTGTATATGTACCTAACATCTTCTTAATCCAATCATCTGTGATGGGCACTTGGGCTGCTTCCATATCTTGGCTATTGTAAACAGTGCTGCTATGAACATTGCAGTGCATTTATCTTTTTGAATTAGTATTTTCTTTCTTTCTTTGTTTTCTAATACCCAGGAGTAGAATTGCTAGGTCATATGGTAGTTCTATTTTTAGCTTTTTAAGGAACCACCATATGGTTTTCCTTAGTGGCTTCATCAATTTACATTTCCACCAACAATGTAGGAAAGTTCCCTTTTCTCCACACCCTCTCCAACATTTATTTGTAAACATTTTGATGATAGCCATTCTGACAGGTATGAGGTGATACCTCATTTGGTTTTGATTTGCATTTCCCTAATAATTAGCGATGTTGAGCATCTTTTTCATGTGCCTGCTAGGCATCTGTATGTCTTTGGAAAAATGTCAAGTCTTCTGCTCATTTTTTGATTAGATTGTTTTTTTGGTATTGAGTTGTATGTGCTCTTTGTATATTTTGGGTCTTTATAGTTTCTAGTTCCTTGTTAAAGTGATCCATGCTTAGATGAATTCTTTCCTCATTAGCATTTTTATTTAAAACGTTTTGAACACATTGTCTGGTAAACGGATTATCTGTGTCATTATTTTTTCAGAGGTTTTTTCTCTTACTTTTTCAATAGAGTGTAGTCCCTCTGCCTTTCATTTTACTTTGCTTTCTCTGTCTCTATGAATTTAGGTGAAACAGTTATTTCTTATGGTCTTGAAGGGGTGTTTTTATGGGGGAGCATCCCCACATAGACTGTGCGTGTGCCCGAAGTCTTTGGCGTGAAGGCTGGATTTGATCTGAATGCCAGTCCTTTCTTTCCTCAGTGTGAGCTGGCCACTGTCACCCTGGTAGCGGGTGTGGTGGTGTTGGAGGAGCTAGAGCCTGTGTAGGATATGAAGTGGGATTTTCTCTCTCAGTAGCATCATTGTCCTGTCAGGATGGGGTTTGCTCCCAGTTGCTACAGTGGAAGCCCCAAGGGTTGGGCTTGAGCTGGTTCTGTTCTCTTTAAGTGTGTTTTTCCTTCTTCCTGCATGGGGGCCTTTGCCACCAAAAGAGGGGAGTACTGAAATAAGTGGGGCACGTGTGCTTACAGAAGTCTGATTCACTCCCTGTGTAGGCACCTGCGGCTCCACTCAGATGCAGCCCAAGGTCACATCTTTTCCCCTGCTGTAGCCATCCTTGTTCTAGTGCTCTGTTGTGGCAGAGAGTGGGCGGGGCTGGAGTGTCTGCTCGGCTGGGACCGGGTATCATGGCATGTTGGTTGTGGGAATTCAAGAAGCTGCACTGCCATCAGAAGTCTAAGCTGCTTCTGGGATGCTGTTTGAGTACGTGCCAACAATGGCTGCTGCCCCACCTGGACCACACCCAGGCCCCTGTGTTGCCTACGCATCCCGAGATTAAGTCTTTTCCCAGGACTCAGTTGCCCTAGATGCTGTGCCAAACTGCGGTGTGGAGTAATTGGGGTCAGGATGTTTACTCAGCCGGGTTGGGGAGTGTGGTGAGGTAGCAGCCCCTGAGGCAGACCTCTTTCCTCTCTGTCTGTTGGCAAGCCAGTACCTGAGCACTCCTCATGTGTGGAATCTAGGCATCTCCAGCTTTTCTGTCTGTCCCAGCATTTCTCCAGGCAACCAAGGAAGCTAGTCTTCTCCACGTGGGATCCCAGGACTGGGGCGCCGGGTCTGTGGCTTAACCCGCTGACGTTCCAGGGCAAGTGTCTGCCTGTGTGATCTCCTTTTTCCTCTTAGTCCCCTCCGGGGGCACAGGTCCTTACACGATGTTTTCCTTCTCATCCTATCCAATTACATGGGTATCCTTCTTGCAGCCTTGGTTGTATAGGAGTTCTTTTGCCAGTTTCCAGTTACTTTTTCGTGAGAATTGTTCCACATACAGATGTATTTTTGATATTTGTGGGGGGGAGATGAGCTCCACATCCTCTTACTATGCCATCTTGATCCCTCTTCTCTATTTTGCTTTTAATGTTGCTTATTTTACTTCTAAATTTTTTAAAAAAATGAAAGCTTAAGTGTGCAGACAGAACAGTCTCTTTGCAAACTTCAGATGACTTAGTCTAGCTTCCTCCCAATAAAGATGGCTACCTGCATTGCTGAAATATTTGATTATATATGAAATATATCTCACTAAAATGAAGAGTAAGAATTAGAGAAACTAAACTTTATGGGGTCATTATAAGAAAATATAAATTTCATTACTAAGCAGTAACTTTAATTTTTAAACCAGATTACTTTAAGAACCTTCCTACTTCTTAATATAGAAAACCAAAAAGAAACAGTAAATGTAATAATTGTGGTAACTTTGGAGTAGAGATGACAACTGACAGTAATTTTAGATATGTGCAACAATTGTAACATTAAAAAATCTGATTTCTTTTGGTGCCAGAGTCCCAATTGTTAAAACATTACTGTGGCTGGTTGCCTGAATTCATTATTGAAAGATCTGCATTTTGATAGAGGTTGGTGAACATAAGGGTGCGGTTTCTTTTCCCACTCAAGTTCTTGTTCCCCAGATTAAGAACACTAGACAATAAACATCTAGTAAATCAGATATTACTCAGATTGCAAAGTTGGTTTCTCTGGCTATCTATTTTAATTATGTCCACCATATTCTCCATTTCATTTTGTTCAGTGTCATCAAAAGCTTACCTCAAATCCAATTAATATAGATGAAATAGGAACTATTAAGATATTTTGAAAATGTGAGATATAACTTTTTAAATGATCTATCTTTCGAGTTTCAAACACCAAGTTCCATTACCTGAAGTTCTAAGTAACCCAAGCTAAGGAATACGAATTACACCAGCAGTGCCTCTGGTGCTGAGAAAAAAAGAAAAGAGTAAAACAGAACTGAATCAAAACTGATTTGGAGAATTTATTTCATTACTCAGCAAAAGTCTACCTAAAAAATACAAGTAAATCAGCACAAGTAGTACCATCAGAGTCCTTGAGCTTTTTCTTTAACCATATAGTTGAATGAAAACTAATAGCTAACACTTCAAAATTCGTTCAGCTTTTATATTGTTTTTTCAGTCTTTATTTCTGCTCTGATCTTTATGATTTCTTTCTACTAACTTTGGGTTTTGTTTCTTCTTTTTCTAGTTCTTTTAGGTGGAAGGTTAAGTTGTTTATATGAGATTTTTCTTGTTTCTTAAGGTAAGCTTTTACTGCTGTAAACTTCCCTCTTAGAACTTTTTCTGCATCCCATAGATTTTGGATTGTTGTATTTTCATTTTTGTTTGTCTCCAGGTGTTTTTCGATTTCCTCTTTGACTTCTTTAGTGATCCATTAGTTGTTTAGTGTCGTATTGTTTAGCCCCCATGTGTTTGTGTTTTTTGCAGTTTTTTTCTTGGAGTTGATTTCTGGTCACATAGTGTTGTAATCAGAAAAAAATGCTTGATATGATTTCAGTTCAGTTTTACTGAGGCTTGTTTCATGGCCTAGCATGTAATCTACCCTGAAGAACCTTCCATGTGCATTTAAAAAGAATATGTATTCTGCTTTTTTTTAAAGCAACATTTATCTGTTTTTATCTGTGAATACTATATATATTTTATTTTTAAAATTTATTTAAACTTAAAAACAATTTTTATAATTTTTTAAATGTTACTTTCCATATAGTTATTACAAAATAATGGCTATGTTCCCCATGTACAGTACATCCTTGGGCCTCTTATACCCAGTAGCTTGTACCTCCCACTCTCTGACATCTATATGTATTCTGCTTTTTGCTGGATTGTTCTATATATTAAGTCCATCTGGCCTAATGTGACATTTAAAGCCTGTGTTTCCATATTAATTTTCTGTCCAGATGATCTGTGCATCAGCGTAAGTGGGGTGTTAAAGTCCCCTCCTATAATTGTGTCACTGTTGATCTCTCCTTTTATGTCTGTTAATATTTGCTCTATATAGTTAGGTGTTCCTATGTTAGGTATATATATATTTACAGTTACACCTTCTTGGATTGATCCCTTTGTCATTATGTAATGTCCTTCTTTGTCTCTAATAACATTGTTTATTTTGAAGTCTATTTTGTCTGACATAAATATTGCTTCCCTGGCTTTCTTTTCATTCTATTTGCATGGAACACCTTTTTCTATCCCTTCACTTCTACTCTGTGTCCTTAACTCTGAAGTGAGTCTCTTGTAGGCAGCATATATTTTGTTTTTTTAATCTATTCATCCACCTTATATATTTTGGAGCATTCATTCCATTTACATTTAAAGTAATTATTGAGATGTATGTTCTTATTGCCATTTTATTAATTGTTTTGGGGTTGTTTCATAGATATTTTTTGTTCCTTTCTTCTTTTGTTCTCTTGTAATTTGATAACTACCTTTGTTTCCAGGGCGGAGCCTGGGCCCTGGGGATTCTGGGACTGGTGCTGACCCACTGGTGGGTGGAAGTGGTTCCTGGGGTCACTGGCTGGAGAGCCCTGGGGGTCTTGGGTCTAGTACCTGCTCACTGGTGTATGGATCCAGGTCCTGGCCCTCTGATGAGCAGCGGTATGTCCAGAGAGGGCTGTGAGCTCAGGCAGGTCTTAAGGCAGTCTGTCTGCTGGTGGGTGGGGCTACATCCATACCAAGTTAGTTGTTTGGTCTGAGGTGTCCCAGCACTGATGGCTGCAGACTATTGGGTAAGAGTAGAGCTGGGTCCTGGGGCTAATCAGCTGGAGGGAGGATTCCACAATGGCACCTGTCAGCACCAGTGTCCACGTCATAGAAGGAGTTCCCCCAAATGACTGCCACCAGTGCTTATGTTCCCAGAGTGAGCTGCAGTTGCCTCCTGGCTCTCCCGGAGACTCCAAGATCAACAGGTAGGTGTGACCCAAGCTCCTCTCAAATTACTGCTTCTTCCCTGGGTCCTAGAATGTGTCAGATTTTGTGTGTGACCTTGAGTGAAGTCTTTATTTCCCCCAACCCTCTGGGACTCCTGAAAGTAAGCCCTGCTGGCCTTCAAAGCCAAACGCTCTGGGGGCTCTTCTTTCTGCTGCAGGACCCCCAGGTTGGGGAGCCCAATGTGGGGCTTAGACCTCTCATTCCTTTGGGGGAATCTGTGTAATTGTGATTATTTTCCTGTTTATGGATCACCACCCTGGGGAATGGAATTTGACTGCACTGCGACTCTGCCCCTCCTGCTCTGTTCAGCGTGGTTCTTTCCTTATACCTTTCGTTGTAGAAGGTCTTTCCTGGTAGGCTCTGGTCCTTCTCATTGATGGTTGCTCTGCAAATAGTTGTGGTTTTGGTGTGCCTGTGAGAGGAAGTAAGCTCAGGGTCATTCTATTCCGCCATTCTGTGCAGAATTCTCAAGAGCACTGGTTTTGATTTGAATTCTAGCCCCAATAATTACTAATTGGATGACTCCTGAGTCCCAGTTTCCTTAACTGCCCAAGGTGGTTGTGAAGAGCAAATAAACTATGGTAAAGTAAACCTTTGTAAATTATAAAGGGCCATATAGAAGTAGAAAATTTATGTTTCCTGGATGCTTTTCCTTATTATGCGATGGCTTACCAATTTATATTTTCTGAATATAAGCTCCATTAGGGCAGGAGTGTCATGTCTCATTCACTTTGTACCCCAGAACCTTATATGGTGGTGCAGAGTAGACACTCATAATTGTGCAATTCTGACTTTATGGATTCCTACCACTACATCCAGAAAAAACTATATTTTAAGAAATCTATGGGATTAATTAGGTAATGTTTCAGTAATATTTGATTAATCTCAAAGAGTACCTCATGTTCAGAAGACACATATAGAAGTTTTTTTAAACTTATATAAATATCTTAATGTGCTGCTTGCTCCTAGGGTGTTTTAATTGTTAAGGAGAACAATTATTTACTTACGAAATTTCCGTTATCTTCTCAAGTCCTGACATACACGTTGTCAGGTCTGTTTCCAGCATTACAGCTACTATTTAGTCAGTGAAATGTACAAAAGTGATAGCATTTCTATTACATTTTAGAATTTATAAAGCATATTTTTATGTTCTTTAAACTCTCACAACTACTTTGTTAGGTAGGTTATTTCTTTCATCTGAAAAATAAAACCAAAGTCAGGGAGTCATCACTGTCATTTTTATTCAGTGTCATATCTAATAATTTGTCTGAAGTTGTTTCAGAAGTTCCCTGTGTCTGACAAGATCAGATCTTTCTTAATGGCAATTTCAAAGAATTTTGGTTTATGAAGATTAACAGATTACATGCATACTCACAACTTCATAAATACTTTATGTATCATACATTTGAAAAGATGAGATTTTAGTTTCCAGGACTAGAATAAAGCATTTCCTTCCAGAAAATATAAAAGCATATTACCTAATCCAGCACCAGAGCAATGACGATACACATTTATACATGAAGATGATACTGTGAGGCATTTTTCCATGAAGTGGTGAAGGATGTAAAGTGATCCAGACAAATTCTGTCCCCTGGTTCCACGTGAAATGCCAGCAGCTATGAATAGGCTGGTTGGGGTCAGAGACCTAGAGACGTAGCCTCCAATCTTGGTTTTAATGGAGCCCTATCCACTTAACCAAATGATCAGATTTCTAAAACAGCAATTTGCTAAAATGTTTACCACAAATTTAAAACTACTGCTCACTTTCAAAGTGACTAAGATATTTCAAGATAGTAGTTGAGTTCTTAACAAAGTCTTACTTCTTATATATAATTGTAATATCATTATCTTTGGTTACAATTGTTTTGGAGAAGTTAGCCTGTAGCAATTAACTTCAAAAACAAAGTTTATTAACATCGTATTAGTTACCATGGAACCATTACATTACAAATAAAACACAAAGATTTGAGGCACTTGCATGGATCCCAACATCTGTTCCAAATGTACACTTTTCAAATCAAGAGTCAGAGTGTTTGGATACTTCTGAGACGTATAACATGGCCTTAATCCCAGAAATTGATTTGTTAGTACACCCCAGCATGCTATTTGTCTTGGCAACTTGTGATTTCAAAAACTAACAGAAGATGACTTGTAAGGAAACATTTCCTTTTGTATATAGTTTGGAACGTCTGGTCCCCAAAAGCAGAAACTTCTGGTTTCTGAAAAATAAACTGAAATATCCTAAGGGAATACCTTAATTTTTTTTTTTAATGGAGGTACTGGGGATTGAACCCAGGACCTTGTGCATGCTAAGCATGCGCTCTGCTATTGAGCTGTACCCTGCACCCCCTTCCCCAGGAATACCTTAATTCTTACCTGACATCAGACAGATAACCAGGATGAAGGGTCTTATTATTCCAGTGACCTATATCTTAAAATAATTAGAGTTTAGAACCTTCAGAATTTCAAAATTAGAATCTGACATTTTAGACACTGTAGAGCTTCCCATGAATAGGAAAACCCTATGAATCTTAAACACAAGACTGCTTAAAACAAAAAGAGGGAGCTAGGGCAGAGAGGATACAGATAGATCTTATTTCCTGCCTTTTGTGCCCTTGTTTTCTTGTCAGGGCAGGAGCAAGGACAAAGTTTGAATGACAAGAAATTGGGCCGAATTGAAAAAGTCAGTCTAGGTTTGGAAGACTGATGCAGTAGAAAGCGCACTGAATCTGGGATTCTAGGACCTTGGTTCCAGGTATAGTAGCTTTGCCACTTATTAGATGTGTTTTCTCCATTTTAAAATAGAAAATAATTCATCTCCACAGTATTGTTGCAAGGGTTAAATAAGATAATACAAGTGAAACTCATCACTTACGGTCTAGCACCTAACAATGAATGTTAGAAGGATTTCAACCTCTGATTGGTAGGAAGTATGAGAAAGCCTAGGTGGGTGGGAAGGAGAGGGAATCTGGCTTTTCACATAAATTTTCTACCTTTCTGCTTCCTTCAAACTCATTTCCTTCCAGCCTAGCCTCTAAGGAAGTAAGAGAGATGAAATACTGGTGATGCAGTTAAGTACTACCTGAGAGCTGGCCTTCCCTTCCCCCTTTTCTGTAAGCATCTCGGCACCCTATGGAGTTCAGCAAAAGAAAGAGCTGCGACCTGGAAACAGAGTGTGAATTACACAGTGAACCACAAATATTTGAAACCTGGAATCATAAATTCATATATTTGGAAAATAAAATTAGTAGAGCTATTTTAACCTAAGTAGTAAGTACACTTGGTGACAAAATGAAGGTACATGTCACTAGGGAATACTGAAAGTTCCATGGTGCTTGTAAGGTACCAGGCATGACAGATACAAAGGTATATTATTCCAGTGGCACCCATTTTCTCCCTAGTAATCCCATATATGTATATGCATCAGTATGTTTGTGTGATTGGCTAAAGACAGCCCTGATTACTGGCTGCATGAGGGAGCAATTATTAGCAATCAAAGCAAATTAAATTCCTAGCTGATTCCAAGCCCCTGAGTAAAATGCAACCCTTGAGGATACTGCCTCATTCCTTCATTTACTTGGCATTAGGTCAGTAGTCTCCTTGATTAAGACAGAGATTTGTACTTATAAAAAAAAGATTGATATTTTCAGGAGATATCTGCCATTTTTTGCTTGTCTAGCATCGCACCATCTTTCTTCTAGGGGGAACCCAGTTCAGGTGGATGGACATACGACCCAGGCCTGGATCGTTAGTCACCACCTTCCAGGGACTCACGTGACCAATGCTGAACCAGACTCCACCCCATGTTGCTTCTGCCATACCTGTGAGCAAAGATATCTTTCGAATTGGTTAACTTTCACTTGCATTCAAGAGATCCAAGCAAAAGAAAATTATGGCCACCACTAATGAGTCTGATTTAGTCAATGTTTAACACCATGCTTATTATTTCAATGTGTATAGCAGTTCCACGAGAGATATGTTTTCTTATTATTGCTAAAACACTAACTCACTGAGTCAATCAATATCCTTTAGAGACTTCGTGGGAAACAGAGCAGTTTCTACTGTCATCACTATAGTTTGGTTTTGCTAGCAAAACCTTACCCATGCCTTAAAACAAATAAAAGTCACATGCACAAAATGCACAAGATTATTTTACTAGAATTTAGAGGGGAGGAGATGATATAGTCAAATTTTCACAAAGAAAATCTTCAGATTGAACTCTAGCCAAATAAAAGAAAATTCAAGTTCTTATCTCAATCTCCAACTGGCCTGGGTACCAAAGCAACAGCCCCACTCCTGGCATGCCTGGTTCAAGGTGTCTGTTATGTGGCCACCCTTTTAGTACCGTCAGCTGTCTGCATCATGTCTCAGTAATCCCAGACATGAATTCTGAAATATTCCTTCTGTCTGTATGGTTTTCCTCATCCAGCTGAGAATGCTGCCAGCTACCGCCAAACTGTTCACCAACCATACGCTCTGGTCCATATGGCTTTCTTCTTAAACTCTGGGAGAATTCTCAGCGACAGCAGGGTGGCTAAGGGGACAGAGAATAAAGTGCACTGTTGCATTTGGTGGCGCTGCATTTGAAAAGGTCATTTAAATCAAAAAGGTGTCAGAACAGAACTTGACATGTTCTCACTTGGCTAATCTTGAAGACTAAGAGTTCCCATCAAGCCTTAGACAGAATTTTAATGGAAGGAAATAATACAAGTTGAGGAAAAGGTGGGTTTTTTTTTAAAGTTACTTTGCAACCAACCAGTTAATGGAAAATTCTGCAGAATTAAAACAAAAACTGACTTCTGGGATGCTGGTGATATTCTTTTTCTTAATCTGGGTGCTGACTACGTGTTCCCTTTACAAAAATCCTGCTTATGACTTGTGCACTTTTCTACATGAATATGATTTTTCCACTAAATGTTTAGTTACATGGTAAGCAAAAACATAAAACCTGATTCTGTAATGAAGTTACATTCGTGGCCTCAATGGAGCAAGCATGACTGCACTAAACTGTATTTGAACATACACCTTTTCTTATCTGTCATAGGTCCCTCAGGAATCAACTTCAAGTAGGGTAGTCATGTGTAATTCCTCTAGGTAGCTTATATATCTTTTTTAGAATACTAAGATAAATATATTGAGATGTTATTTAAAATATAATAGGGTGAAGGGATAAAGGTAAGCTAGAGTCACACAATTATTGTGTGTGACTCTTAGGAGCACTTGAATCAAGTGCACATGTACTTCTTTGACCCAAATAACCACTTTCCTCATCAGTATCAATTGTTCTCTTCATGACCCAAGACAGTATATGCTTGGAACAACCAATGGTATAATGGACTCATGACTATGAAAAATGAGTCCACCCGGCTGTAACAAAATAGAAAGATTGTGAACAAATCATATTAACAGCATTTTAGTGTACCAAGTGACCTGCCTTTCATCTAATACAATCTTCAAGTATATTAGATGTTGTCTCTAGTCTCATTCTCTCCAGACCAACTGAAATGCAAATGATACCAAAAAAATGAGTCCAAACTTCGCAAGGAAAACAAATGGAGGAGATTCTAGCAGCAAATCTCTAGGGAAGGGCCAAATGAAAGTGTGTTGGACCACTGCCCTGATTCTCGGTGAAGTTCTGTGGTTGATCCGAATCACCTTCCTATGCATGCCTTCCCAGCCACTTAGGTAGGGAGAAGGATCAGAACCAATACATTAGGGAATTCTTGCTTGTTAGGCACTCAATAAATGATACCATACTTAAAAGTAAAATATGGTCAATTTTCAGCAGAGTCGGCCAGCAGACAACTTTCCCAAGGTGAGACTTTTCAGTGTGGTAACTTACAACAACTGTCAGGGCATCAACAGCAGCCACGGGTAGGAACCAGACCCCAAGTCCCAAGATGTGGATGATAGTACAAGCCATCTTCGGGCGCAGAGCCAAGGCCCGGAAGACTTTTCAGCTTTGAGTTTAAAAACTACATAATTTTCAGAGAAAGACTCTATATTTGTGGATATTACAGTTATTGTTCAACAAAGTCAGTGGAGATGTATAAAAAACATGAAAACCACCTAAATGCCTGGAAGCATAGTAAATATCCAATTCCCTTAGCAATATACTATGCAGCTGTTAAAAATGCTGCTTACAAAGCCAGTGTAAGAACAGGTTAAAATGCTTAAAAAAATAATTTTAAATTAAAAAAGTGTATGTACATTTTTTCAGTTGTATATGATTATAAATATGTTAAAACAACACTCATACACGGGGGGGGGGGGTGGCAAAAACTTAGGCAAAACAAAATTGTCATTGGGCAATGGGATTCTGGATTCCTCTTTGTTTATTCTTTTTACTTTTATGAATTTTCTAAATTTTAATTAAAGTCATATTTTATGATTATAATAAAACATTTAAAAACCATTTAAATAAAAGTTAAATTTAAAGGCAATGGAATTCTTTTTTAAATCCACTTTCTAATTAAAAATGCCACACTGGTGACAGCTTCAGATTATTTCTTTCAATTGAACCAAGATGAGCCCTTTCAGGAGCCAGCACACACTAGAGAGCTGTTCTGCAGCACAGACATTAGGTGGTTTTCACTACAATGGGCATAAAGCATGGCGGTAATACCTTTTAAAAGATCCCTGGATTTTGTTGAGAGGCCTTCTTTAGGGCTTTCCATGATACTGAATAGCCAGTCAATGAACTAGGGTGAAAATGAAGAACAGTATCAGTGAAAACGATCTTGTTAACAGTAAGAGATCATGCACATCTTTGGGCTTGCATGTATGAGTAGCAGGGTGGTAGTCCCTGGACAATACCTGCCTGGGCTGGGAGGGTGGAGAGGAGACCGGGAGCAGGCACAAGAGATGGTAAAGTTGGAAACAAAATGACTCAGCAAAGTCAAACCTCTTTCCTCTGCTGAATACCCTGGAACTTGCTATAGGTTTTAAAAGTAGGGTAGAGATGGACCCAGAGGGCTTCCTCTATGCCATGTACATTATCTCATCACTCTGAGAGGCCCAGAGAGGTTAAGAACCTTGCCCAAGGCTCTTCCCAGTGAATGGCAGAGTCAAGATTTGACCCCAAGTACACCTGGCTTCAAAGCCTCACACTCTTCACATCATGCTGCCTGCCGCCCGTTTCCGTGTGCATCGGGCCTGGGCTCCTTGGCTGGGCAATAAATAGGGAAACACATCAGATGTAAGCCCCTGTTTCTAAAATAAAATATGTTTCTGTAGATGAGAACAGTTTGTGCCCAAATGGATATGAAACAAAGTTGAAATGCAAGAGTAAAGACATAAGGCAATTTACTAGGTAGACCCAAGCATGTTAACTGCAAATAAATCCTGCAGAGTGGGTAGAAACTCCTAGTACTCATGAGTTTGATCTCCCAGGGTGCAGCCAAATTGTGTTTGAATTAGATACAGGGTAATTTCTTTGACTGAATGTTGCCAATCTTGACTCATTTAAAAACACATAAACTAGTCATAGGTACCAGCCCTTTTAACTTTGGACTTAGAAGCTGGGTTGAAGAAAGAGTAAAAGAGAGGAAAAGAAATATTCTTAATTTCTTGCTTTAATTAAACTTTTTTCTTTATCTCTTTTTCTTAATTTTGTTTTATCATATCCTAATGGTAAGTAAATAAATCAAGGACTACAAATTTATAATAGATGGAGAATGTCTATATTACAGTCCAAACTGAACAGAGGATCCCAGGCCAGAAATAATATGAGGGGATGGGATACCACATTTAAATTTATTTTCATTAAAAATGAAAAAGAAAACACAAAATTGGGGCAATAATACAAATGCTTATCAGATTTAAGGAAACAAAGGCATTTAAATTGAGACTCAGTGGAGTTGTTCATGGCTAAACTGTGGGTCCATAGTTCAGAAATATTTTTAAAGATTAATGTTCAGATTTTAAGGGTAAGCCACAAAAAGTTGGCTTTAAGCTTTCAACCTCATAACATCCAGTTTTGATTAAATGGGATTCAAAAAAGAATCTTTCAATTGACTGAATTCAAGACGGGTCAGAGCCATGTAATGAGAAATACAGGATGCACCATATTTTCATATGCTCTGCACGACAGCTAGTAGTCTGGGGAAACTCAGTATTAAAAACCAAAAGGTGCTACCTATAGTTTAGATTTTCCTGAGGGCAAAGGTGATGACATTAGACCTTTACAAATCCCCCCACTGTATCTAGCATAGGCCAGAGGCACGCTGGGCACCTGGAACATGGCTACAGCATGGAATGAATGGTGGGCAACCTTAAATATGGTAAAAGATGGGCATTCCAGATTCACATCTCTTCCCTTGGACTCACCCCCAGGCACTGTTGACCACCCCTCTCCCTTGCTCATCACCACTGTATCCTTATCAGACCATCTCTCCATTTTGAACATGCCTTCCCATATGTCCTCACTCTGAAATTCTGAACTCAGAGAGTTTCTCATCCTTTTATCCCCAGGATCAAGGACACATGTGCCTTCAATAAATGAAGGCAAGTTTAAGTTTTTCTTTACACCTCATCCCTAACTGTAAGCAAGCTATTGTTTTCAGCCAGCAGTTACCCTGAGACCGGGCTAGCCTCAATCTCTGAAGCTCTGCATCTGGCTGAGATTTGGGGCTGAGTAGGAAAGCCTGTAGTGGGACTGCAGTTTCACTTAACTCCCACCTCAATTCTACTGCAGAAACTGCTGAAGAGAAAATGGCCGCCTGCCCCAATAAGCAGGTGGCTGCCAATCCTACCTTCTGGGTCTGTTCCTTCCACGGCTCTTTCTGCAGAAGAAGCAGCATGCTACTGGGAAGGAGAGTGAGAGCCTCCTGCAGAGTGACCTTGTGCAGTGGGCTCCTGCCAAGGAAGCCTGATGCTGGCCCTGCCGGGCCATGTGCTCCATGCCATGGCAACCAGCTGGCACTGAGGCCAAGAAGGAGAGGGGCAGCGTGGTCTGCCCAGGCAACCACTGCAGTTGTGAATACCAGCAACAAGAAATCCAAAGCCTACGGTGGAAGTGGAAACAAAGGTAGGGCACATGTTTAACAATTCAGAGTAACGCATGTTCACATATAGCCCCCATCACAGTGCAGTGTTATTTTCCCCTCCACCCCACCCTTTCTCCTGCCCCACCCCTACCCCAGGAGAGGAACTGGACTGAATAGCAAACTCCATTTCCATGCTTAATGGAGAGAACTTTTGGGGTTTGGAAGGTTTGAAGGATTCTCTTTTGTGAGGACAGAAGGCCCGATGGTTTCATTCTTATTGCTCTAATATTTCAGGAGAAACATAATTGATTTAATGCCTAATCATACTGAGATCCAAACGTTCCTCTGTTTTGGTGTTTTCAAAGAGATTTAAAAATTTATTAAGAGACACACGAATAGGGATATTTAGGTTTATTGTTATGTGGCCAAAACTGATTTTTTAAAATAAAATGTGTACAGTCTGAGTCCATTTTTGAACAAAAACAGTAACAAATGACTACCTTCATTAAAAAATCTGTTTAGAATCCATCTACTTAGATTTTAGACTAGACACTTGTAGAAATGGTGGTAACAAGGGCTACCTCTGAGGAGTTCTATTACTATGATTTAAATTATGCTGCTTTCTGCTCATCCATATTTTCTAAGTTTTAAAAGATTTTTGTAAGGAAGTAGAGAAGGTTAATACAAACTTGGGAGAGCATAAGAAAAAGAGGACAGATTATGCTAGCTCCCCCCAAAAAGTTTAAAAAGTTCTCCTCAAACTCTTAAAATTCCTAATCTCACAAATTAAAATTTCAAAAAGACACATAACTCTGCAGAAATGCTGGGCAGAGTATCAGACATCTCAAGTCATGCATATTTTACTCACATAGTAAACCAGAGACCCATGAAACACGGCTAGAGAAAAATGCTAAAAAATTGCACAGTGGGCAGCTGAGCCAAGAAAATGAGGAGGGCAAGAAAGTGCTGTCCTTCATTTTATTTATTAATCTTTTTTTTTTACTCACCCAATACTAGCTGTTGCTAACCTTTTTTGGATCACAAGTCATTCTGCAGGAGGGATGAAAATTCCCCTGCAATGTGTGCATGTAAGTACTGGCACAAGCACAGATGACTGGCATACACGTCAGGAACCCCTTCAAAGCAGATGTCTGAAGTCATGCTCTGGGCCAGTGTGGAGACCAGAACCCTGTACCCCACAATCTACGTGGGATCCAGCCCAAGTACACAGGACCCTAGGTTCCCTCTCAAGCTAGTGTCCTTGGTGTGCCTGCCTGTCAAGGAACATGTTCTGTTGAAAATATTTTTCAAAGGGCAGCTGTGGGTGTCTCCAAGGACCTGGTGAGAAAACCCATTTCCTTGTGACCTCAGAGAGTTGTCATACTTGTTTCCCAAAAATGAAGGAAGGAAGGAAGGAAAGCTGCAAGCAGCAACATATTCCTCTTTTGAAATTTGAAGGAAGCCATGAATGAGTCCTCTAGATTGTACCTCATCAAGAGCCACGTTCTGAACAGATGCTGATCGGTAAGCAACACTCCTGATATAACCCATCAGCTCCAAGAGCCACTCCATTCTCTTCAACACACCTGGAACAAAAGGATATGACATTTTCTTACCAGACCATGATTCTCCTCTGCAACGTCAGACAGATCAGTGATAACCATCAAAACTACAGCACAACACCTGGCGAGGATTCCATGCGACAGTTTCAAGTCCTCTTCTGATACCTGAGACTTGTGCTCACCCATGAGAGCATTCTTTGATACTATTCATGTCAGATGACCATATTTTGGTCTTTTTCTTTTTTAAGATAATTTATCCTTCAAACCTGTGATAAAATGGTCAAATGCATTTACTGCAGTTTCTCAATATTAAACACACTAGGAGACTTCTGGCATGCCAACTAGCTAGTAATGTTCAATCTTCAATAATTAGTTGTTTTTTATAGTCCTCCCTTGCTTAAATGTTCCCAGTTTATGCCAAAATCACAGAGAAAACCTATCCTAAAGACATAAAAAGAAAAATAAAACCTAGCTATTACAGGGTAACTGGAGAATAAACAAACATCAGCAAAAATATTAATTTTTCCCTTTTTTTAAAATGAGGATTCCCAGCAGCAAAGACTACTTGTGAAGTTCTTCAAAATGAGAGGAAAATGGGAACTAAATTTGAAGGCTAGCTAGTGAGAACCAAAGGCAATATCAAATTTATTTCCGTATCCTTCATGTAGCTTCATGCTTAATTGGGAACGCCTGCTAATTTTTGTCCTGATACATACACTTTTGAGTTAGAGTGAAAAATCAAGTTTCTCATCACAGGTTCACTTTTCATTGGGCAGGCATTCATGCAGATATGAGACAACCAGCTCAGGTGCCAAAAAGCAGGAGGAATCAAAATTTCCTATATAATCCTGCAAAGAGTATTACAATTATATTTGGCAGTTTTTCTCTCAAAGCCTTAAAGATACAAAAGACTGGAGAGATAGGTCACAAGGGCTGTCTAGGCACCTTGGATCCGCTTAAGACAGGTGCCATTCGGGACCTGAATGTAGACTGAGAAATGACAGGCATATGACCACAGGTATGGGAAGGGAACTGAGGGTGCACCCTTTTTAGATGATTATTCAGGTGTAAATGTCTCAAATGGTCTAAAAGTTGCACCATTCATTAGAAGAGCTTCACACCTGGAGCTTCTGGCTGGAAGATTTATCCGTGTCCAGAGTTTATTCTTCTTACCCCTGAGAAGTTCTTCTACAGAATAACTATTTAATTTGTTGTTGCTGCTTTCTTTTCCTCTTTGCTAAATGACCAGCCGGAAACCATTTTCATGAAAACATCAGGCAGAAATCAATCAACATCCCTCTGTTTGAGAAACGGAAACAGGCAGAATCAACCTGATAAACTTCTTTATACCTCTGAGGGCCTGGAGGGCCAAATACAAGAAAAAAATCACCAACAGAATTCATTCCCATCTCCAAAGAGTTGATGTTGTGAGCTGTAACTGCTTGTTTCTATCCAAGGTGCTCCTCAAATATTTGGGGTAAGAAGGCCCCCACTTGTGTCAAGAAGCACTGAAGTGGTTTTTAAGTTGAGGAAAGAATTATAACCCAAAAGAGACAGCAGGTGCATGTCTGTGCTCCCGTTGTTCACCCCACACTGGCCTGACCTGTGTTGGTGTGGCTCACAATCCGTGCCTGGTATAAACAGTGCAGCATCATCCAGGCCAGTGTGTCTTTTTCACGGTGCTGAACAGCAACGCTGAGCACATCGGTCAAGCCCGTCAAGGGGAATCGTCCTTGAGAGACCAAGTACAGTCTGACAAAGGCACCCTTTTCTACGCTACTCTGCAAAAAAGCAAATTGTTCAGTTACTATTAAATTAACTGAAGTCATTATAGAACCTTGGGGCAAGGGCAAAACAGAAAGGGTGAGTTTGAAGTTGATTACCATTCCAAATGCTAAAACTGTTCATTTCCTGCAGCCTGTGACCTGCATGCTATATTAAAATGTACATACAGATAGATGGTTGTAATGTCATCTCCTGTTTTCTCATGAAAATCATAAGTGATTTCAGGGGTTAATTGGTGAGGATATTTAGTAAAGATACACAAACAATACTAATAACAATGGTAACTAATAAATACAGTACTTATGTGCCAGGCACCATTCTAAGCACTTAACATGTGTTAATTTGGCACTTTAAAAGTGTGGTACACAGCTCTCTGGAGGACCCCAAGACCCTTTTAGAGGGTCTGTGAGGTCAAACTATATTCATAATAGGCCCTGAACTGCAGTAATATTCATTGTATTTTTCACTGACAATTGCAATTTTTAAAAAAGCTAGTTGCATTTAAAATATCCTTGTAAATAATAAAAATTATTAGTTTCGTTAAACCTCTGCCCTTGAGTACACATCTTTTTAATATTCTGTATGACAAAATGGGAAGTATGAACAAAGGACTTCTGCTGCACCCCCAAGTGTGACGGTCATCTCAAGGAAAAACACTTGGAAGACTGAGTTGTGAGCTGCAACAGCCACTCTTCTCATGGAACACCATTTACTTGAAAGAATGATTGATGGACAAACTATGGTTATGCAAACTGAGTATGGGATTGCTTTTTAAAAGTGAAGGAAGTGAGAATGTCACTTCAAGGAAATTACTTGACAGGATTTATTGCCAATAATAAAATCTAAGCCTTTAAGTGAAAATTATATTTTTGGAAAATTTGTATCTGCTACTATGACTTTGGCAGCTTCCCAATACATAAAAGACTTTTCTGATGAGATTGCTAGTCAGATTGACAAATACGATGTTATGATTTGTATGATGAAATGTACCAACATTTGGAAGATTTTCAAAACACAGTGACTCAATATTTTCCAAATGACCAATCTATCTTACAAATCTTACAGTATTATACAAACTCATACATTGGTAAAGACCCAGAGTACAAGGGACCAATGGATCTTAATGTAACAGAGTCTGCGAAATTCACTGATACGGTTTCAGATTCCACAGGGCAACTAACCTCTAAGAAACTAGCACTTGTTGAGTTTTGGCACAATATCAAAGAAAGATATCCACAGTTGCTTGAAAAGACTTAACAGACGTCCCCATTCCACCTACGTATCTGTGTGAAGCTGGGTTTTGTTCATACACTTCACCAAGACAACATCACAACACACTGAATGAAGCAGCAGCTATGAGAATCCAGCTGGCTTCCATTAAGCCAGACATTAGATTTGCAACAATGTAAAACAATGCCACTTTTCTCACTAATTTGCTTTTTGGAAAATTTTTTTTTCTTATTTATGTTAAGATGCAATGGGTTTACTAATATTACTTTCTAAGTAAATATTTTAAAAAACTTCCTAGTTTTACATTTCTAATATGGTAAATACGGACAGATAAAACCCGTATAAGTAAAAGCTCTTCGGAGTCCTCAACAATTTTTAAGACACTAAAGTGGATCTGAGACCAACAAGTCTGAGGGCCACTGTGTTGACCATTTAACCCTCACACTGAGCTTGTGTAACAGATCGCTATTATCATCTCTCCTGTACAGACGAGGAGACAAGCACAGAGGTTAGGTAACTTGCTTAATGCCACACAGAGTAAGAACTGAAACCCAGGAACTCTGAGCTCTTTACCACTGCCTTCTTCTTACCTCTCTTCTTTCCAGAAATGAGTAGAATACACCGGCCTCCGCAGAACACAGTAACTCTTTTGGGGACATCAGAACACCATTTAGAATGTTCTAGGGGCAATGCTCTGAATGCCACTTTAGAAACCCAAATGAGTAACCCAACAACCTTTAGCTCTAGGTACCATGAAGTAAATTATATTAATTACTTCCAACTATATAACCTGAATATAATAGTAGGATATAATAAATTATATGAGTGTAGTAATTAGGATAATAAGTTATAAATGAGCACTTGCCTTAGGTGTGGCACTCTTCCAAGAACTTAACATGAATTGAGTCATTTAACTTAAGTCATTCAACACTCAAAACAACCCCATTAGGGAGGTGCTATTATCTCCCTTTTATAGATGAGGAGACTGAGGCAGAGAGAGGTCACATTGCTAGAAAATCAGACTGGATTTCACATCTCGCCTGTGAGGCTCCAGAGTCCATTCTCTCAAGCATTTCCTTATACTTCTTATCCTTGCTTAAAACCAACTAATCTCCAATACACTGATATCCCAAACATTCTAACAGTGGTTCTCAAAGCTTAGGATGCACTGCAATCACCTGGAGGGACTGTCAAAACACAGACTACTGGGCCTCCCTTTAGAGTCTCCAATTGAGTAGGTCTGAAGTGAGACTCCAGAATTTTCATTTCTATTTTTTAAAGTTTTTTTTTATGGAGGGTAGGTAATTAGATGGATTTATTTGTTTATTTATTTAGGAGGCACTGGGGCTTGAACACAGGACCTTGTGCATGCTAAGCACGCACTCTACCACTGAGCTATATCCTCCCTTAAGAATTTTCATTTCTAATCAGTTGCCAGGCTGATGCTGCAGGTCCAGGGGCCATATTTTGAGAATCACATGACATGATGACCAACAGCAATGTGATGGCTCACAGTTCTCTAGACCTTTGGTATTACCTGATATGCAGGGATGCCATTTGAATAAGTAGGTCCATTGGGATTCACTTATTCTAAAAAATTATTCATGTTTTCTCTGCAATTCAAATTTAACAAGATATCTTGTATTATATTCTAAATCTGGCAACTTCCCTCTTACGCTACTTTTTGCTTATTTGCCCTTTGACTGGATGTGGGTGTAAGAGGTGCTTATTAATTATCTTGTGTCACTGATAATAGTGTTTTTCACTCAGCCACCTTTCTTCATTCCAAAAGGATCAGTATCGGGTGAAGGAAAATAAATGTGAGAACAGAACTATTTATTTAAACCTTCTATGCACCAGAAAGTGCTTTGCTCAGAATATTACCATTCTTGTGGATTTTGTGTTGAGGATGTTGTCCTGTACTTATTTTTGCCCACAGGTAACGCTAAAAGTGTTCTTGACAAAGTGGAATTAATAAGGTTAAAAATTTATTTACTCATCCATCCGTCTACACTGCCACATACCCAACCATATGACTAGGCGGGATACAAGATCCCACGGTGAAACAGAGAGAGTTTTCCTGAAATTAGTCAGTAACAAATATGAAGCAAAGACAGCTTTGGCAAGAAGGATACTCTAATCATCTCTTCAATGGTAATTCCCATATCAATAATAAAAAGAACATAGATACGTTATTACCTTCGTAATCTGGGCAACCCGACTGGCTTCATCGTCCGTCATTTCCGAGAGGCACTTTGCTACAGTGATATACAGCTCTAGATCGTTTCTCTGGTAAAGAAAAATCCCAAGCATGTCAAAATTCAGCGTAAGATAACAACTATATTCTCGATATTCTGGCAAATCATTAAATATGCTTATCTCCATGAGCAGCAGCCGATGAGATTTTAATTTTATCCAAACCAAAACACATGACCAATTTTTATCATTTAAAAAAAAAATCTTTCCTGTTATTTTATATACTTTGTTCGGCTGTACTTTTTTCTCCTTATCAGAACCCATCATTCCCAATGCAGTTTTAACTTCTTTGTAAAACTACATTTCAGAGGTCTGTTGGGGGGAGGGGCAAGGCTAGTATTAAGTCACTAGATACAAACAGCGTATGGGACAACATGCCAAGGATTCTCCAAGAGTACAGTGTAAGGGGTTCTGAGCCTGCTCATCTTCTACAGACATTCGGTATAAAAGGTCTAAGAGCAAATCTCCTGGGGCTGCACTGGTTAACCTGCTTCTGAGCTTGCTCAAAACTTTGGTTCTAAATATTCAACCTCAATTTAGATCTTGGAAGCAAACACATTCTTAGTGAAGAATGTGGTTATTTCTTGCTAGCCTTCCCACCACATTCTTAAAACATACACTTCCCCGCTTTGCCAAAAAGGCTTTAAAAAATCCCAAACATAAATTGTCAGGAATGTAAATATTTTTGTTTCTCACCCGAATCTTATTTGGCAGAAGGTCAAAAATTTTCCCAGTAGCTTCGCTGAGTAGACTCCAGAGGTGGTGGGTAGGGCTGGGCAGTTTCATGGCCTGGCTCAGACCCTGTAAGGTACTGGGGCGTAACTCAGGACTGGAAAGTGGGGAGGCTGCTTTAAAAACTGCCACCATTAAGCTTTCAACAAAACCCATGATTTGTTCATCAGAGACATGTTTTATCCACAGAGGCACAGATGCCAGGAGATATTTCTTGATATTCAGCTGAAAGCAAAATAGAAGAGGTCAGATGTAAACAGAAGAGGTCTGGGTTTGTACTGCTTAAAACCTATAGGTCATCACTGTGTTTGAGGGTAGACTGGAAGATAAAGGGTTCAGGTTGCTTCCTGGCCCCTCATTTCCCCACAGCGTCATGGTCCAGTGGGCCACCGATGCATGTAATTTTAGCTGCAGCAGTGACTTTTGATCCAGGGTGACTCATGTAGATATACGCTATCTGCCAAGCCATCTGTGAACTACTCATCTTAAACCTTGGATTTTTTTCAGCAAGGGGAATAAAATGCTACTTCTAAAAGTACATGACAGTTGCTATTCAGTCTTAAAAGGTCATGTTCTCTGGCAAGTAAAGCTCCTGAAGATGAAGGCTCAACTGCTGGAAATCAACTAAACAGAGTATCTGATATCATTCCTTTCTTCTTCGGAGGAAGCAGAAAAGAAATAATGAGGGGAACTGGCATTCTCGGGCCATTTCTGACCAAAGAAGAAACAGCAGAGCATGTGGAGCTGACCATGCATCTTAGGATGCAGGAGAGCTAAGAAGAGGCGTGGTTAATGATAGCTGTGTGCCGTAGACTTGAAGAAAGCAGGCTTCAACAATTCTTAGAAACTGAAGTATGATACTAAAGGAGCAGCAAGTCAAAAAGAAGTGCCTTAAAAAATAAAATCTGACAAAAATCAGCCAACTTCAAAAAAGATCAATGTAGGAGCACGGATTATCAGAAGCTTTCGCTTTAAAGAACATGCTACTTCACATTGTTTTTTAAATAAGAAGGTACACAATTGAAAAAACAAATCTACAACTTAGTTTATTAATTAACAAAGATAATAAGAAAGGTTCATAATCAAGGACAAATGCAAAAAAAAAAAAAGGACAGATAAAAAAGAAGTGGAGGGATAACTAAAATGTAGAAAAATTTCTGAGGTAAAAAAACAGGCTGTTAGAATTGTACTTGATTCAAATGGAAGAACAGTGTTTAAGACACAGGCTTTTGAGTCAGCCAGACTCCTTCTACCATTTATTAACTATGTAGACTTTGCTTAGCCTCCATTTGCCTCCATTTATCAACCTGTAAAATGGAAATAATAAAATCTACTTCTCAGAAATGAAATAAGCCAGACACAAAAGACTTCATATTGTGTGATTCTATTCTAAATATGTGAAATTTAAATCTGTATGAAAATTTTCCTAAAAACGCAAAATTAGAGGGACAAGAAGATCAGTGATACCCTGGGCCTGAGACTGGGAGTGGGGATTAACTATAAACAGGCACAATGGAATTTTGGGGGGTGATAGAAATATTGGTGATGGATGAAAATGTATAAATGTACTAAGATTCATCAAACTGTACACTTAAAATAGTCATATTCTATGGAATATAACTCAATAATCTTGTAGAAAAAAATGGCCTTCAGGGTTGAAGAGAGATGAAATCTGACTTCTGAAAGTACTGAGTGCTTACCAGTAGCAGGTACATAGCAAGTGCTCATTAAGTGGCAGCTGGATGGGAGCTGCCTGGAGGAGACAGGTAACGATAACAACTGACAGAAAGGATGCGGACCTCAATTACACTGACCTTCAATTAAAACGAATTATGAGATACAGGAAAGCTTAAAAATAAGAAGTGCAGGCTAGGGACTGAAGCCAACAGACTAAGGAAATAAAAGATGGCTTTGCACTATTCTCAAAGAATTAAAGCCTCTAGAATAGAGGAATAACAAAGATGAGACTATTTAATTTATCATCAATTGGAAAATCTCTAAGGAATCATGGAGTATGTTTTTTTTTTTTTTGTCCTAGCTTGGAATTTACTCAAAATTATATCTCTTTACCAATTTCACATCTTTAGACAATTTTGTCCCATTCTTCCCACCTATCTTAGCCTATACTCTGGAAGGTGCCAGCCCCCTCCCTCCATCACAAATGCCAGGTTAGGATCACTTCTTGCTCAAGCTGAACACCATGGCAGAGACGTTCTAATCTTTTCACCTACACCCTCCCACATACATCCCCTGGTTTCTCTAACTTGATGCCTAACAAAATCCTATCAAGCCGTCAAGGCTCACCTTAATTGCTGCCTTTTCTGTGAACAGGAGGGATCATATATCCAGTGTCTGTGGATTTGCCTTTCTCTCAATACCTACTAAAATGATCATGTGTATCATGTAAACAAATAAACCAGGTTCCAATAACTAGAACTTTCTAGTTGTATGATCTTGAGAAAGGAACTTTAATATCTCTGATTGCCGTTTTCTCTCTCTTTTTTGGTAATAAACGTTAGCTGAAAGCATGAATGGTGATGCCAATGGCAGAGTCCTGAATCACATGATTTTCCCATCTGCTGGCCAGCTCTTATCAAGTCCTTAAATTTTGTAAAACCCCATTTGTCCACTCAACTTTGAGAACACACATCGAAATGAATGTAGATCTCCCCCCAAAGAACCACATCCTCCTGTTGCTCAACACCTTAATTACTACCTACACTCAGACCGTCCATCAGCGGTGGTATCACCCACATTCCCAACAGTGCAGCTGCGTTCTGGGATGACTGTGCCTGGGTCACCATAATTTCAAGACACAGCTGCTGTATCTCCTCACCTGAAGGAGAAGAAAGGAAAAAAATATCTGTAATGTAGCTGCCTCTCTGACTCATTTTCAGGCTTCAGGGTCTCAGATCAAATATCTGCCTGTGGGACTTCTAAAGGTAACAGGGCTTCAGCCATCCAAAAGGTATTTCAAGAGATCTTTTAGTTATGAAGCAAAAGAGTGCACACACTGGATCAGAGTCCCGATTCGTGGAACTGGTAAGGGTCTTGAAGTAGCTCAGGAAATTTCTCTTAAGATATCCAGAGAAACCTAACCACTCAAATACTATCAAACATTTGAGAAAATTCTAGCTAAAAATCTCTGTTTTTCCCTCTTCTCTACCTTGTAGTCAGCACAGAGACATTTAGGTCTAGAAGGACTTGAAGATGTAGCCACATTCTCTAGTGATCCAGTCTTTTTAATTGTCTGATTCCAACAGCAGACAAATTTTTCCCAACCAAACCCTTTCTTTTTTCTAAGGGTTTTTACTAAAACAAACATTTCCAGCACACAAAATCAGGAGAGGGGCAGGAGAACATATTTTTCAAATGAAATCTCTGGAAATACAGTACGGTCACATCATATCTGATATAGGACTGGATTCAAATGAAGGCATTCAAATGAAAAACTGTGTTTAGTTGAACTCATCTTTATCTCTTAAACTGTACGTTAATTATAGTATACAAATCTTTCTGTATATCATATGTAAGTAAGCACCAATTGTAAATAATAGAGCACTCATGGCAAACACAGATATACACACATTTTTATAGCACTGTTAAATTTGTTCTCCCTCCTTTTTTTTTTTTTTTGGAGGTGGGGCAAGTACACAAAGTTAAATTTGCATATGCCAATATGCCTACTCCATAAAAGAGAATGCTGTGGACAAACTGAGGTGTGCATTCCCTTTGCCTCTCACCACAAAGTCTGTGGTAAACAGAATAATGGCCCCCAAAGATGTCTACATTCTGATCTCTGGAACTTGTGAATATATTCCTTTGCCATGCAGATGTGGTTAAGGTTAAGAACCTTGAGATGGGGGGGATTATCCTGGATTATTCATATGGACCCATTAACCATATAAAACCTTAAACAGGGAAAACCTTTCCTGGCTTCAGAGAATCAGAGGAATGACAGTGTGAGAAGGCCTCAGCCCTCTGCTGTCTGCTTTGAAGATGGAGAAACAGGGCCACAAGCCAAGGGATGTGGGCAGACTCCAGGAGCTGGAAAAGGGAGGGAAATGGATTCTATCTGTCTTAGTCTGTTTGTACTGCTTTAACAAAATACCACAAACTGAGTGGTTTATAAACAATAGGAATTTCATTCTCATAGTTCTGGTGACTGGAAGTCCAAGATAAGGGTGCCAGCATGGTCAGGTTGTGGTGGGAGCCCTTTTCCAGGTTGCAGGCTGCTGACTTTTCACTGTGTCCTCACCCTGTGGAAGTGGAGCCACTTTTATAAAGGCACTAATCCCATTCATGAGGGCTCCACCCCCATTACTGAATCACCCTCAAAGGCCCCATCTCCTAATGATGACACTGGGGGTTAAGACTTCAACATACAAATTTGGAGGAAATGCACTCAGACCACAGCACTCTCCTAGGCATCTAGGAAGGAATACTATTCTGCTAATATCTCAATCTTAACTCAGTGAGAAGCATGTTGGACTTCTGACCCACAGAACTTTAAGATAATACATTTGAGTTGTTTCAAGCTACTAAGTCTGTGGTAATTTGTTATAGCAGCAATAGAAAGCAAACAGCATCCCAAAGGGTACTTCCTTGAAACTTAGGATTCTGGTCATGCAGTTTAATAACCATCAAACCATACACCTAGCAACATGCGCATCTCAATCAAGTATTGTTTTGATGAGTGCATCTGGTCTGGGTCTTCAGACCTCCTCCTCCTCACCCTCAGCTATTTAGAAAGTGACTCAGTGAAAGTAACCAGCTGTCCTATCCAAGAAGACAAACTTCAAGATCCCAGAGGTCCCTCCAGTCACTAGCAACTGTGATACACAATCTAAGGTTCTATTTACGCCATATCCTGAAAGCAGAGTCTGAAGACCTAAAAACACTTAATATTTACCAAAGTTTAGCCTCATAAGTGGAGAGAGGAGTGAGGCCCAGTTCACAGGAGGATACTGGTAGCTTTCTCCAACAGTTGCTATGGGTTTCATCACGACTTTGAGAAGGGAAGGAGGCAGAGATTCAGGACCTGCAACAGAAAGGAAAAAAATAATAAAACGCATCAACAGCATCATGAAAGTGGAAAATGCCAACTTTCCCTCCTTTCTTCTAGTTTCAAAGGATTTGGTAACACACCTTCAATTGTGTCCAGTCTTTCAATTTTGTGCTTTTAAAGTCAACTGCATTTGCTACAAAACTTGGCTCCCTCTGTTCTTCTCTCTCTTGTTTGTTTCCGGTCTTCCCCTCTTACCTGGACAGGAATATTCTACATTGCTATGTAACAATCTTCCATGCTCCCTTGTGGCTTTTCATCTAACTTCCTAAAAAGAGTAACCTACTCTACGTTACTGCCTTGTCGCTCACTCATTCCTCAATCCAGAAGAAGAGACAATTAGTGCCACTCAGGTACATTTCCTTCAGAAAACTCTGGGTCATTGTCAGTCCCTGTGCCTCTAAATGGCCATGTTCTGTCCCATGTGATTCCCTGCTGCTCCTTCTCCTCAGCTTGTGCCATGGCTGACTGCTCCGCAGGAGAGCACCTGAGGTAACAGCTAACCCACAGGTTAACCAGGTATCTATGCCACAGTACATGACTTTCGTAATATATACTTTTAACTTTTTTCCAGGTGGGAGGTAATTTAAACTTGAAAAAATGAGACATGATAGCAGTTCTGAGTGGAGCCATAAAGCAAAGCCAAGGTTAGAGTAGTCACTGAGGGTCATGTAGAAGGGAAGTTACAAGGAGGTCAGAAATGATGTATATAAAAGTAGACGACCAAGAAGGAGAATTAAAAGTGGCAGGAGGAGCCACATAAGTAGCAGAAGGGAAATCAGCATTAGCAGAAACCAGCATTAGCAGAAAGAGAAGCAGAGTGAGCAAAGGGAAAAGCATCAGCAGGAAAAGGAAATGCAGGGGTGGAATCAGCAGATAAATCAGTAGAATCAGCAGACACTGAAACTGGGGAAAGCAGAGATGGGGGCAGAGTCAACCAAAGGAAAAACAGCTGCAGAAAGGAGAAGCCTGGAAAAGGAGAAGCACAGAAAGACAGAAGCACAAAGAGCAACAGAATCTGTGGACACTGAGACAGGGGAAAGCAGAGACGGAGGCAGAATCACCAAAAGGAAAAACTGCCACAGAAAGGAGAAGCACTGAAAAAGGAGAAGTGCAGGAGAATGGAGAAGCCCAGGAAAAAAGGAGAAGTGAGGCACAAAAAGCAGCAGAATCAGCAGATACTGAAAAGTGGTGAAGCAGAAGTGAGAGCAGAGTCAGCAATAGGAAAAACAGCTGCAGAAAGGAGAAGTACCAAAAAAGGAGCAGCACAGGATAAAGGAGCAGAACAGAAAAAAGAGAAGCAGAGGGAAAAAGGAGAAGCAGAGGGAAAAAGAAGAAGCAGAGTCACAAAAAGCAGCAGAATCTGCAGACACTGAGACGGGAAAGCAGAGATGGGGGCAGAGTCAGGAAAAGGAAGAACAGCTGCAGAAAGGAGAAGCACAGAAAAAGGAGCAGTGCAGGAAAAAGGAGAAGCACAGGAGAAAAGGAGAAGCAGAGGTGGGAAAAGCAGCAGAATAAGCAGATACTGACAAGCGGGGAAGCAGAATTGAGGGCAGAGTCAGCAATACGAAAAACAGCTGCGGAAAGGAGAAGCACAGAAAAAGGAACAGCGCAGGAAAAAGGAGAAGCACAGGCAGAAAAAGCAGTAGAATCAGCAAATCCCGAAAAGTGGGGAAGCAGAAGCCGGGGGTAGAGTCAGCAATAGGAAAAACAGCTGTGGAAAGGAGAAGCACAGGAAAAAAGGAGAAGCAGAGGTGGGAAAAGTAGCAGCATAAGCAGATACTGACAAGTGGGGAAGCAGAAGCCGGGGACAGAGTCAACAACAGGAAGAACAGCTGTGGAAAGGAGAAGCACAGGAAAAAAGGAGAAGCGGAGGTGGGGAAAGTAGCAGAATAAGCAGATACTGAAAAGTGGGGAAGCAGAAGCTGGGGGTAGAGTCAGCAACAGGAAAAACAGCTGTGGAAAGGAGAAGCACAGGAAAAAAGGAGAAGCAGAGGTGGGAAAAACAGCAGAATAAGCAGATACTGAAAAGTGGGGAAGCAGAAGCTGGGGGTAGAGTCAGCAACAGGAAAAACAGCTGTGGAAAGGACAAGCACAGGAAAAAAGGAGAAGCAGAGGCGGGAAAAACAGCAGAATAAGCAGATACTGAAAAGTGGGGAAGCAGAAGCTGGGGGTAGAGTCAGCAATAGGAAAAACAGCTGTGGAAAGGAGAAGCACAGGAAAAAAGGAGAAGCAGAGGTGGGGAAAGTAGCAGAATAAGCAGATACTGACAAGTGGCGAAGCAGAAGCCGGGGGCAGAGTCAGCAACAGGAAGAACAGCTACAAAATGGAGTACAGGAAAAAGTAACAGCACATGCAGAGAAAGCAAGATAAGTAGAAAATTTAGTACAAGTTGAAAAACAGGGGGAAGCAGAACCAGAAGCAGAGTCAACAAAAGGTAAAACAGCTAAAGAAAGGAGAAGCATAAGGAAAAGAAGAAACATATAAACATGGGCAAATAGTTTGAACAGACATTTTTCCAAAGATGATACACAAATGGCCAACAAAGATATGGAAAGATACTCAACATTACTAATCATGAGAGAAATCAAAATCAAAATCACAATAAGATATCACCTCACATTTTTTAGGATAGCTACTATTAAAGAAAAAAAGAAAGAAAAGAAAAAGAAGAAAATAAACAAGAAGTGTTGATGACAATGTGGAGAAATTGGAATCCTCGTGGGATTATAAAGTGGTAGAACCACTATGGAAAACAGTATGATGGCTTCTCAAAAAATTAAAAACAGACCTACCTTATGACCCAGCCATCCCACTTCCAAAAGAATTGAAAGCAGGGTTTTGAAGAGGTATTGTATGCCCCTGTTCATAGCAGCACTATTCAAAATAGCCAAGAAGTGGAAGCAACCCAAATGTCCATCAAAAGATAAATGGATAAACAGAATGTAATATATACATACAATGAAATAGTATTCAACTTTTAGAAAGAGAAGAAATCCTGTCATATGCTACAACATGTCCTTAATCTTCAGGACACTACGATAAGTGAAATAAGCCAGTCACAATAAGACCAATATTGTATGATTCTCTTTATCTCTGGCATCTAAAGTAGTCAGTAGAAATGGAAAGCAGAATGGTGGTTACCAGGGGTCAGGGAAGGGAGAATGGGTAGGTATTGTTTAATGGGTACAGAGTTTCAGTTTTGTGAGATAAAAAAGTTCCAGAGATTGGTTTCACAACGGTGTGAATGTAGTTAACACTACTGACCTGTATACTTTAAAATGGTTAAGATGGTAAATTTTATGTTATATGTTTTTTATAATTAAAAAAGTTGAAAAAAAAGAGAATTTTGGTTTCCAGTTTTGCACGTAAGGAGCTTGGAAGTGGCCACTCTGCCCTAACATGTAAAAAGCTGAACAGACTGAGAAGAACACAGGCCAAACTGCTGCCCCCAAGTCTGGAGAGACAGAGAGATGAATACAGGGAGTTGTGGCTTACCAGAGCAGAGGCTCATGAGTAGAAAATGCTGCAGGAACAGTGATGGGGTAGGAAAACCTCAGCTGTACTTGATAAAATGCTGGAGCCTCTGTGTGGACAACTCCAGTGCCCACAACTCTGATAACCAAGAGGAAATGGACCAATTCTTTGAAAGACACAATCTGCCAAAACTCACACAAGAAGAAATAGAATAGACCTACATCTATTTTAAAACTGAATCAATAATTAATAACCTTCCAAAACAGAAAGCAACAGGCCAAGATGGGTTCGCTTGTGAATTCTACCCAACATTTAAGGAAGAAATTATACCAATTCTCTTCAATATCTTTAAGAAGATAAAAGCAGAAGGAATACTTCCTAACTCATTCCATGAGGACAGCATTACCCTAATACCAAAACCAGTCAGAGATGTAAGAAAACTACAGACCAATATCTCTTATGAACATAGATGTAAAAGTCTTCAACAAAATATTAGCAAATTAAATCAAACAATGTATAAAAAGAATTATACACCGCAACCAAGAATTTATCCCAGTTTTCAAACAAGTGCCCTAGATAAAAAGAAATACAGGAATGCTTTATAGACAATGGATTTGGAACTGAGAAGGCCTAACCATACTTGTTAAAAGGATCCAGATGTTTTAAAAATCCAGATACAAAGTTGCTTTAAATCCCTCATCCAGTTGACAGCCTCAAAGAACCCTGATATAAATGGCATGCATATCCCAACATAATGCATTACAACAGGACCCATTATCACACATACTTTGGCTACACGGAGGATCAACGCCACAATGCACATGTGTAACCCCTATAGGTAAAGTCTGGTAACAAGACGGCTAGCAGCCGCTGGCGTGTCTATTCCCCATCACCAGCATGTCGCTTGTGCAGTGTGGATATATCTTTACCTTCTTCATCTTTCACGTCGTTTAGAAGCAATATCATAGATGTATGTTATATATATATGATTAAAGCAGTAGATCAACAAATATTTGAAAACTGTATGTGCCAAGTACTCTGTACTAAGCATTTAGGATAAAATACAGCTGTTCTTCCTGCCCGTGAGGAAATTACAGTCCAAGTGGAAGATAGACTTTAAACAAAGAATCAGAAATAATTAAGCATATAATTACACATATGTAAAGTACTATGAAAAACATAAAGGAAAATATCACATAAGAATCTGGGCGGTAGGGGTATAGCTCAGTGGTACAGCGTATGCTTGCTGTGTACAAGGTCCTGGGTTTAATCCACAGTGCTCCTGTTAGGGGGAAAAATAAATAAATAAAAAATAAAATAAAATAGAATAAATAAAAAATAAAATATAGCCTTAAAATATATAAAAGCAACAATTGCTGCCACTGTAAGTAGATATGGACAAGCGCATTACCATAACAGATTTTAAATAATTTCTCTCAAAAAAAATTTGTACTAATCAAGAAACATCAGGGAATCCTCCCTCATCCCCCACTGAGGAAAGGATGTTTAAAACAATATGGAAAGACCAAAAAAACAAAAACAAAACAAAAGAAGATGGAAAGGATGAGTAGGATTTTTCTAGACAAAGTCCTTAGAAAACACAGGTACAGATAATGACAGCATGGCATATTTGTGGGGACTAAGAGATGCTTCGCACCTTGCCAGAAACCACTCTACAATCAAGATAGCTGTCGAAAATAGTTGCTGATTCTGATACATCAGTCAGATACTAAGAGTTGGTAGAATGTTCTGTCTTAAGACCAAGTACTTCAATAACATTCAGCATTATCAGAAACAAAAACATCCCTGAGCCCCTTAGCACCAGGAAGGCTGCCAAGCCCAACAGAAATCAGGGCCTGAGAGAGAGAAAGGTAGCTTTAGCAGGGCTGTGGCAAATATATTGAGAATACTGGGAGCCAGGTTTTTTAGTCAGAGAAGAAAGTTACAAATATGAAGAGGGAAATGCAGAGTGAACCCTGTGATGCTGAACTGGAGATACTGGTGTGAACTCATGGTTTTCAATGTATATAGGTAGATACAGTGATAAATATAGACATATGAGAGAGAGAGAGAGAGAGAGAGAGGATTTCCTAAAGTCCACTGAAAGGGCCTGGGAGCAGTGATTGCCCCAGTAGCAATGAAATGATTTGTACCCAGATCTTGGCTTTTAATATCATTCTCCACCAAAAGAAACTTGAGTTACCTGGCTATTATAGGGCTGAGGATAATACAAGATGAACCTAGAACAACTCTGTGTCCCACAAAGAAAAGGAAGTACTCAAAGAATGATGAGGTCATGTCACAAAAGGACTCAAGAGTCAACTTAAAGAGGCTCTTACTGATCTAACCTGGAACAATTTGAGAATCAAAATAATGAATAATAAATAATTAAATACAATAGGAGTTTAGTAATCCATATTAAAAGAAAGAATGAAAGAAAGAAAGAACAGGAAAGGAAGGAGAAAGGAAAGAAGGGAAGGAAGGAAGGAAGCAAGAAAGAGAGGGAGGAGGCAGCTTTTCCTTATAGGAAAATGACTACTGAAAAACGTAAATGGAATAATGGAACTTTAAGAATCACCTTTTGGCAATCATCGTAGTAATAATTAATTCAGGCAAGAAAACGTTAATGGATACCAAAACTAATGAGTGAAAATAGGATGAAAATGGGATATTTGTAAAGTTTCAAAACATCTCCACACAAAATATTTCTTGATGATAAAGGGAAAGAAGAAACTTTACAGAGGAGAAACCTGGAAGATACCACCTTATCCAATGATCAAAAGTAACATCACCGGTGGAGGAAGGTAGACACCAGGGACCTCCTGACGGGACATAGCGAGAAGAGCAGGGCTCCACACCTGTCATATTCTTGCCTAAGAACTACTGAGGCAACGTTCCAGACTGAAGGGGATTGAAGAGATGACAAGTAAGTGCACTGTGACATTCTGGATTAAATTCTTGTTCTGCTAAAGACACCATCTGGACTGTCAAATGAAACCTGAATAGGGTCTCTAGGTGAAAGAAATATAAAAGGTCTCTGGCTGTTTTCACTTTTTTGTAAGTTTTAAATTATTTTATTTTTAAAATTTTATTAAAAAAATTTAAACCTTTAATTTTTTTGCTTTTGATTTGGGAGGGGTAATTAGGTTTGTTTGTTTGTTTGTTTATTTTAATGGAGGTAGGGGAGATTGAACCCAGAACCTCGCACATGACAAGCATGCATTCTACCACTGAGCTATATACCCCCCAACCAGTTTTAAATTATTTTAAAATAAAAAGTTTAAAAGATTTTTAAAGAAACCACATCTCAAATTGTAAATGCATACAACAATCTTCATTGCTTCTGGCAATGAATGCAAATTAAAGCAGACTTAAGGTATCATTTTATAGTAGTCATTTTTTGCCTGGTTTTTATTGTAGTCATTTGTTTATCTATATGACGGTTTGCTTTGTAATATGATACCTAGAAAGGGTTTATTCTTTGTTTTCTAAGCACTGTTACATAAAGTGACTCATAAACTCATAATCCTTACAAAAACTCTAGAAAGAAGATTCAATTATTTTCTCCACTTTACAGAATCAATTGAGGCTTAGAGACTTAAGCAGCTTGCCTGAAGTGACACAGCCAGCAAGTGGAGTAGGTGGGATATGAACTCCGGCGGTCTGGCTCCCAGGCTTTTAACCTCTCTGATACACTGCTTCGCATTTTCATACAGGACTGAGGTAGCTAAATCTGGTACAATTCTTCTGAAGATCAACAAGGCCATGCCATCCCTATAGTCATCAAATCCTCAGACTCTTGCCCACTAATGAACTGCTGAGAATTTAGCCTAAGGAAAGCTATGTGAAGAAGACAGAAAGCTACGTGCATAAAGATGTTCTCTATAATGGAAAGTTTTTAAATGACCAATAGGGAAATGGTTAATTATGATTCATCAACCCGATAGAATATTCTACAGTTGATCACTTAAAAATAATAATTATGGAGATACATGAAATATAGGGAAATGTTTATAATATTAAGTTAAAAAATGCAAAGTATAGGTATACTGGGATATGTGAAAATTGTGTGTGCATAAAGTCAACAAATTAAAGAGTAAAATTCAAAAATGATAATAGTTGTTAGAAAGTCACGGGATAATTGGTGACTTTTCCCTTTCAGATATTTTCATGGTTTTTACAACAAAAAATAGAAATCAAGTCCTTCCCAAACATATCCTATTAACAACTGTTCAGAAAGTGATGCAAGAATTCTTTTCATACTTCCGCAACCCTCCTTCTGCGGGAGATGAGTGGTGATTATGTCCACTTACATGGAAACTTGTTAAATTTAAAAAATACAGACAATAAAATGATACACATTTTATGACTCAATAACACACACATCTAGGTCATATACTACAATATGTATTGAGGCTCTCTCTATCCAGGTGGTGAGATTATCAGGGGTTCTTTTTCTTCTTCTTTATACCATTTTTGAACTTAGTGTTATACAAATGTACTTGCTTCCAGTAATATTTTTTTAAAGAATTGTAGAGGTAAACTATGACTAAATTAAAATACTGAAACACTCTTTTGGCAACCAACTCCAAAATTTCATCAGAAAAATAGGACAGCTTTCTCATATCATTTATTGTACACTCGGAGTTCACTAATTCTGCTTTTTTTTGTTGTTGTTGTTGTTTTTTAACAGAGCTGCTAGGGATTGAACCCAGGACCTAGAGCATGCTAAGCATGCACTCTACCACTGAGATATACATGCCCTGCCCAATTCTGCTCTTTTGGCCAGACTCATCAACAATTATATCTCATGCTAAGAGTCCAGACGTGATCACTTGAGAATATACCGATGTATGGTTTATGCATAAACCCAATACTTATACACTCAAATCACTGACCAATGAATTCATATCAAGAAAGAAATGCCATTCATAATGACTTTATTATAAGGATTTAAATATACTTTCCTCAAGTAATACTTCTTATTGTAAACTTTAAAGCCTAATAGAAAAATGAAAGCTTAGAAAGTCACATTCCCCAGCAACACAATAAGAAAAATAATCCTGAATTATTAGGTAGAAATATCTAATGTTATCATCAAAAATAAATGATTATTTGAATAGAAAAGAATACTAAAAGTCAAAATTTAGAGGCCCTTAAGAGGAAAAAATAATTCCACGATAAGAGAAATCAGACTATAAGCAAATTTTAAGCTTAGCACAGCCAAAAAATATCCATAGGAACAGATTATGATGATGACAAAGGTTAAGGAATAAGAGATCTGCTAAAGGAAGGCCAGGGTTATTAGGGAAGAAAAGAAAATCTTATAGGGTATGGCAAAAAAAAAGTTATATTCAAAGCTATTAACTGAAGTCTTACAAAACTAGATGGAATTTCATCTATTTGGTGTGGTTTTTAAATGTAGGCTTGTATGAAGGCATGGATACTATGAACATCTGGTATGCTCTATGAGTATTAAAGTGAGTATCTAAACAAGAAAAGCCCTAAATATTAGAAAGCAGATTATTATATTCACTATGTCAAATCTGATTGGCTAGAACAGAGATCATGATGTCCAATCTCATCCTGACATAAGTGTGGATCAGGGATAACTCATCACATTTTTCTTCCTCTCACGAGTTATTAAATTGCACAGAGAGGCAAGGAAGCCATGCCATCCCTCAAGTTTTTCTCTTCTGCATGATCTTTATTCTCTCAAGCCATTTCTTCCTCAAAAGAGCTCACCAAAGTTGTCATCCTTCCTATCAGCAGCCCCTCTGGGCTCTAGTGAGTGACATCCAGACATTTAAACTCAAAAGCTGCTTCAGAAGGGAGTTATTAAAATTCAAATGAGCTGGGCATATTGAAGAAGAAAACACTCGTTTGCATGCACACCTCCGCATTTGGCCATCCCATTTAAACCCATAGAGCAGGGTCTGGTTTTGTTTTTGTAAATGGGCTTCCGAGGCGGAGGTCAGCCTCCCACGGCCCCCACTCCTCTGGGGTCATCATTAGTAATGTGTAAGGCTGAATAGATTTTTCTCTGAATCTAGTCTGCAAACCTGACAAGAAGGCAGCCCTCTCCCACAACCTGAAAATGCCAAAAATCTGATTGGTTCTATGGCATTCTTAAATACTTCATTTATTTGTTTTAAAACAGATTTCAGTAGGAGTGTACACATGTTTCTGATGTCAATTCCACCTGATTTTTCAGTTTTAGAGCAGAATATTTCCTGTTGTGCCATGACTGCGTAATCATAAAAATGTTACATTTAACCAAGAATTTCTTGCAAGATTCAGAGAAAATTAATTTCTGCCAAGAAATATGGATCTAAGGAGCCAAAAGGACATTTTATTCACTAGAAAAGAAGAAGTCTATCTTTAATTTGGTCTTAAGAATTTTAATTTTATTTCTCATGGAAATATCTCACAGTATCATTTAAAATCTTTTTAACGTATCAGTGAGCAAGTTAACAAAAAAAAAGAGCAAAAATATTTATTCCTAGAATTATTCTAGCCATGGAAATTTTAGATGTTCCTCTAGTAAAACTTCAATTTCTTACTAATGAAGACATTTCCATTATGGAATCTACTTCAAGCAGACTTAATTTATGGCAATATAGACAATTAACTCCATATTATGTGTAACATATGACATGTTCATATATAAACATATCTTGTACCACAATGACATAACCTTGTACCAATTTTTACTGAGGATGTGCAAAAGCAAATTATACTAACTCATGACCCTAGGATAATAGCACAATTTCTAGAACTCCAGAAACTAAGGGAATTCATCTCTAAACTATGAAAGTAGTTTATAATCTGGAAGCTCCAAGGATTAATGTACCTAGTGGGAAATCAGACAACAGACATGACCTTTAATGTCCCTTCCAATGGTAAGATTTTGTTCTTCTATGACCTTCATTAATCAAACTTGCTTCCTCTAATGTCTTGATTTGTTTAAAAATATTTTTTCCCCTAAAATTGGGATGGTCTTGTAATACAGGCACTGGTTTTGCCCAGACTGACATAACCAGCCCAAGGAAGAATGAAACTAGCAGACAACAATAAAAAAATATTACATTAAACTGGGTTCCTAAGCCAGGACATGTTCAGTTTGGATCAGTTTTTCCCTCAGAGCATGAAATGGTAGGTGTGTATCATTAAAGAGCATCTATTTAATAACTTATGTGGCATTACTTTGGCTCCAGTTACAAACAGAAGGCACTCAATCTCGGTCTTCAGGTTGCTTGTGCTCTAATGCGGTGGCCGCAACAAAGAATCACAAAAGGACAAATGTTGCAGAGAAAAAGAACACAAGCTGAAATTAAGAACTAGAGCCAGTGACCACAACAACACAGTGATCACACAAGGTTCAGGGAGAAGACCTACTTTCAAGTCTGGTCCTGGAACACCAACTGCATCCAGGTGTGTGTTCTCTTTCCAGGTCACACTCACACACTCACTTGAAACTGATGAGGAAAGTAATGTGTGCTCACACTCTCGAAAGGGCCAAGGAAGACCAAGGTGTCACATGCTCCCCATGTGATTCCGAGAGACTACACAGTGTGTATGTTTATGTACCACTTATTGTAGTTGGTCTCCATGTCATCTCTGGTGCAAAGATGCTCTAGCAGGAGAAACTATTCACTCCTTCAGATTTCTGCTGCTTTATTCTACAGAAGCAAGCTTAGGGCACATAAACTTAACAGGTAGAAAGAATGATAGAATTCAAGAAATGTGCTCACTTGCCTTTTTTCCCTCCTGTAATGAAGAAGCCAATGGCTGCTCTAATAAAGCTGCTTTCAGGCAAATAGCTGTAGTCAGTCGGAACTGTGGAGACAGAAAATGATCAAATTAACCAGTGAACTTGGCGGGACTAATGAAGGAAAGATAATGATCTCATGCTGCCACATCAACCTAGAGACAAAGCGGAGATGTTTATGCCATTAATCTCAGAACAATACTCTGTGGTTGCAACTAATTCTATTAGATTAATTGACTGGCCTTGAAATAATCACTTAGGCTATGCAAGCAAACCCAAAATGGTGGTAAATCTAGAGGAGGCTGAAAAACCACAGAGGATGAAAATTTTACTGAAGTGGTTAAAATTTTTTTTTCCACTTTGGCAATTCAATAAGCCTCTATTCAATGACCTCCTCAGAGTCAGCAAGGAGTCTGCTGGGCTTCTAGGCGGAGACCACCATTCTATGGGCTCTCAGGGCATCCTGAATCAGATATATGAACCATGGAAATATGTCAAACAGTGTTAACAGCAGCCTGTCTCTTACTTCAGAAGGCAGGGACCTCTATGTGACCAGCACGTGAACATAACCAGCTATGTCTGCTGAGCTGGAACAGTGGAGCAGTGACATTTATGCTAGTTGAGTCCTGGGCGTTCCCTAGATTCTTTTCCTCCCAGTACCCCATAATTGTTTCATGAGATGGTTTTTACTACGATAAATGGCTTAGTTGGAAAATTCCATCAGAAACAAGTAGCTGTACTTTTCCAGACACACAGTCATTTGGCTCCAAAGAACCTGGGTGTAGGATGATTCACTACAATCTGACTTGAGTCCATGTGGGCCAGACCAGCTTCCCCATAACAATTAAAAGCCTTTGTCAAAAAAGCAAAAGCCTGACATAAACATGTCATTTTTCCAGGACATTGTGAGAGTGCTGCCCTTCAAAAATAGCATTACTGAGGGTTTCTAATATGACTAAGTGTTTTTTCCTTTTTCCAATTTTAATATGACAGCTTCCAGTTGTCTAGAGTTCACGACGTTGGGAACGCTGTGGAACAATGTCCTGTTTCCGTAGCTAAAGGGTGACTGAAAGTGAGGGAGACAGTGATTACACTAGCCCATGTTCACAGTAACGTGGTCTGTCAGGGGACATGTGAAACTAGGTTTTAATGATGCATCTTTGGTACCTAAACCTCTCTGGCCTGAGTCCAAGAGAGCCAGTAGTCAAAATTCAGTAAAGAGCAAGGAGCAGACATAGGTCCCAGTGCATTACAGTGATGCCTTCCCCAGAAAATCTCCAAGTACAAATATAAATTAAGCACGTGAGAATTGCAAACATTTTTATTGCTTTTGTTAAAAAGCTGGAAATAGAAAAAGCCTTGTTGTGTTAAGACCTATGATTTTAATTCCAAGGCCGAAGAGCTGTACATCTTTAAAAGTTCTTACCCCATTACTTTCTTAAAAGCAAGGGCCAGAAGAACTCCAGCCTCGTATGAAGAGTCTTTTAATGAAATATGAATATTATACAAACTATGATTACATCTCATAAAATAAAAAGAACTCTGTTCCAAGCTTCCAGGATTGGATACCTAGTTTCTGGATTTCTCACTAAACTTGTATGTCAAGTAATCCTTTTGAACCTTGGGTTCTTCATTTGGAAAATATGGGGTGAGACTCAGTGTCTAAACTGATCTCTAAGGAAGGCAAAGGAAGAGTGAAGAGAGCGTGGGTTTTGGCAGCTGACGGATCTGAGTTCCAGCCTCACATCTGCCACTTACTTCCATGTGACCCTGGGCAAGTCAGGAGACCTCTCCACAGCCCATGTTCCTCTGATGTAAAACGAGGACAGCAATACCCACTGCTGAGGGTGGCTGTGAAAATGAATGCTCTTAACAAAGCACATGGCCCCACAACAGCAATCCCTCCTTCCAGCTCCAGTGTTCTATGACTCCAGCCTTACCCGAGGTTCTACTTTGATTTGAGGACAGTGTAGACAGGTGAAGATGTCCTAGAAGCCAGACTGCATTTGACTGAAGACCAATCACCCCAGACACACTGATGACCTGTGGAGGAAATGTAACAGTTCAATGATGGGGCAAGATCCAAATTCCATTCAAGAAAAGGCCACTCAGAGAAGGTCACTAATCTTTTATGAGGTGATAGTTGGCTGGTAATGAGAAGTTCTACGACAAGATGGACTAGCACCTGTTTAGTATACTAAACGTGGGACACAGAAGTGATCAACAGTTGCTGAATGAATAAATGAATGAATGAATCAAATCTATCAGTCATGATAGGTACTAGTGGTTTCACTGAGTCAGACTGGTCTAAATGAATTTTCAAAAAATGGGAAAAGAAAACTCAAAAAGTAAAAAGAGGTGACAGTCGCTTAAGACTAAAGTAACTTTAAAAGTGGAAGGAGATACTATTTTGTTCTCTTCTTTAAATAATGCTCTATTACTGTTTTATCGTTTACAGATTTTCCCCCAAGTTACAACAGCTTAAGTTTCAGTGGAATTCTTTGAGAATATTTATATTCATATATGCAAAAGAGAGTTTCTTCTGGTCAGAGATTTACATTGGCTTTTAAAGGCATGAATTACTACAACTTCTTTAAGTGGTGGGTATTATAACCAGCTATATTTTGTAAGAATGGAAACAAGTATGCCAAGTGAAAAGCTTAGGATACAAAGTTCTATATACGGTAAGAATACAACTATGCAAAGAAAATAAGAATACTTTAAAAAGAAATATGACCAAATATCAGCAGCTGCTGCTTCAGGCTGGGAGGACCATTAGTGATATTTTTTCAGCTTCTTTCATTCTGTACTTTCAAAGTTTATGAAATGAACATCCTAATTTTTTTAAATAAAAATCTTAAAATATAAAATTCTCAGCAGATGAACATATTTGTTTCTTAGCAAGGATAGCGCTGACAAGGATGTACCCAAATACTTTATCCAGTGACATCTGAACTACTGCCTCTTGACCATTCTACTTAGGTATCTACCCTGCCCTTTGATTGTCTTCCATTCTGCCTTGTCCTGAGGGCCTGATGTTCTTAGCAGGATCAGGTTCTAATTTTTAAGGGAAACCACTGCCAACTTAAATTAACTCAAAAATGCCAATTTTCTTTTTTCTCCAGAAGAGTGCATGTTGGTCAGCGAATGCAAGGCCATAAACCTTTCTCAAATGCCCCTTGAACTGACCATGAATAACCAGAGATCTTCCCATTTTCTAACTCTAACAGTTTGTACCATAAAAGAGGAAAAAGACAACAAAGGGGAGTATCTGTTTTCTTACTGAAGGATTTTAAATTCGTCTTCTCACCTGAGTTAAAGTTCGGATGACTTCGTTAAGTCTGCCTTGAAAATGAGAGGACTGGATGGCTTCTGATTTCAGCTGAAGGGAAAAGGAGAAATACCCGCCCCACATCCCCACAAAAAGTAAATAATGATGTCCCAGTGTATGAGCTATCATCATCTAAGCATTGGAATACTTTATCACTATGTCCTTACATTTCAAAAACAAAAGCTTTGAGCTCCCTGAGGGCAGGACCCATGTTTTATTTAATCACTGACTTCCTAGCACCAGTTCAGTGCGGCAAGTAGCAGTCACTTAACAAACCTTCACTGTATGAACAAAGGAACTCCTTAGAATTATTTGTAAGTTTACACAAATATATGTCCACTGTGGAAAACATTTTAAAGTGGAAGCCTAATTACATGATATAAACTTAAACATTACAGATGCAAAATGGAGTTTCTTATGAATGATGTCTGAAATTTATGACCTAATCACTTCTCTCAGGCAGAGAACTTTGTGAAAAGTATGTAAGTTGACTAGGTTTAATTTCCTACAAACCAAATAAAATAAGGAACAAATCTCTATAGAAAGAATGCTTGGCCAGAGCAATTTTCCATACATAAAGGCGGGAGAAAGTCCAGTGTAATCATTTCCTTAGCGTACTGAAATCCTGGGTATCTCTTCTGGTTGTGACTATGTACACATTTAGGTTTCTTCCTCCACCCCAACCCCCCTTTTTTTTACCTGCATTATCTCCCCTTCAGAGCCTACCAATGCCACCATGCCATGAAGAGCTGCCAAACAAAGCATTGTGGGAGAGCCCTGAAAACAAAGAATCAGAGTATGTCAAGAGGGAAACAGTCCTTGGGTTTGGATTCTATAAAAACTGTATCACAGAGAAACAAATGGTCAAAATGGTACTAAATTTGTAGGGTCAATGCAACCTGTGTCACTGAACCAAAGGCAGAGGACTTTGAATAAAGTAACAGGTTCCAGTTGTGAGATCATAGGTGGCTTCTCGTTGTTTTTTACTTTTCAAAACCATGGTGTTGTTTTACAATTAAAACACTGACAAAATATCTAGTTTAAAAAAAGAAAACTCTAATGGTTAACAGTATGTATCATTGATAAGGCGTTAAAAGTACATGTGTCTCTTTCATTTGAAATTGCCTACTCTTTTATAGTTAAGCTATATATATCTTAGCAGCACCTATAAATGGTCCAATAAAATAGTGCTTTCTCCTTTATAAAAGCATAAAATAACATGCAGGAGGTGTCTTCTACCTGGGCTAGGACAATTCTGATCCAAGCAGGGAGCAGTCTGTTGCCCAAGTCTTCAGCTTTTCCATGTCCACACACAGACAAACCATGAACGATGTTTCCTAACGCCAGGGCAAAACCTGAAGTCTATTAGAAATATATAAAAACAAGAGGTAAGAAACAAGAAGACTGGCCCCGGTCAGGAATATTCATACACAGCAACATCAGCACTCTAGGGACTCCCTTTCCAACAGCCGCCTGCAAGTCAGAGATTTGCAGATTTTTAAAATTTAGACTTTAGTTTGCAACAGAAACTTCAGTCTAATTGCAAGGAATTCAGCTTCAGTGAGTGGTTTATTTTAGGTAAAGAATACTGCACTATTGAGTGACTTGGGAAAAAAATCCAAATTCCAACAAGGGGTTAGGGTGAAAATACCAAGTTAAATCACACAAGCCCAGTCAACTCCCAAACAAATGCCCTGTGATGAGCACATGCAAACTTGTACATTCTGGTGTTTGCAAAATCTACTCTGAATGTAAGTGAGCAGACATATAACCATAAAATAGTAACAATACAATACAACATAAGCTTAAAACCTGAACTGAATCCTGCAATAACTCACTATGGCCAGTATTAAGACTTTGGAGAAATTGAAGGGAAAAAAATGACCAAGCAAACAAAATATAAATGGTGAAATTCAGAGCATGTGTAATCAGAGGGAACATTTTTTTTTCAGTTTTTAAAAATTGTGGTAAAATACACATATCATAAAATTTACCATCTTAACCATTTTTAAATGCACAGTTTAGTGGTAAGAAGTACATTTATATTGTGCAACCATCACTACCATCTGCATCTTTTCATCTTGCAAAACTGAAACTCTGTACCCACTGAACAATAACTCCACATTCCCGCTTCCCCACCTCCTGGCAACCACCATTCTACTTTCTTTCTCTATGCTTTTGACTATTCTAAACACCTCATATAAGAAGAATCATACCGAATTTGCCTTTTTGTGATGGGCCTAATTCACTTAGCATAATGTCCTCGAGGTTATCTGTGTCATAGCATATGTCAGAATTTCCTTCCTTTTTAAGGCTGACTAATATTTCAGAGGGAACATTGTAAGGGTATTTCATTTAATCAGCAGGTATCTAAATTCTCCTATATATTCAGTCATGAGCCAAGAGTCTCTGCCTTGAATTTGCTGAGGTTTTACTTTATCAGATTACTCTACGTATTCTTATCTTTACAAATTTTTGTCTCTAGCTCTACATGACTCTTACATTCCCTGGCCATGTGTTTTAAGATTTTATAAATACGGAGCAATAGTTGGAGAGAGAGAAAAGACTTTTTGTATTCAGACCAAAGAAAAAAAAATCTATAGGGGATAAAGAGAGAAAAAGATGTCTGTGGCCACTGACCATCCCTGTGAGAGAAGAGTTAGATGTTCCTCAGTTCTGGGCACAAAAAATCTCTCGCTATAGTCTCATTCAGAGTAAACCAAAATCAGGACTTTGCAGCAAGCTGAGACCCACAGAGAGAGAACTAGGGCACACATTCTGACCTGCTGGTTGTTCTCCACTAATAGTCGAAGCTTGTTCATAATATCTTCAGCCTCCGCAGCCTCGATGATCCCGGCACTGAATGCTGATGTACACACACAGCTCAGGGTATAGGCAAGAACCTGGGAAAAAAAACCGCAGAAGAATGTCTCTTCATGTGGGAAAATAAAAGAACATGATTTAGTTGACATAAATATTTTGACAAACTTATCCCTAGGATAAGGACTGGATTCAAATATACCTGTCACAGACCGGCCATTGCTCTGCAGCCTAACTTACATTACATTTCAGAACAATATTATGAGATGGGTGTCATTCTGCCAAGTTTATGGGTAGAAACTTTGAGTCTGAATGACACATAGCTAGCAAGTGACAGAGGCGAGATTCAAGCCCGGGTCTTTAGACTCCAAATCAATGAGTTCTCTCATCACCTCATGTCAGAAAACAGCATCCATACACTGCAGAAGCAGATTTTCCTCACTAGTAGATGCTACTAATGGTCATGTGCTCCGATCCAAGGCCAAACAGGAGAGGAAATTCTAAGCACTGAAACACTGCTACTTTAAGATTCCCTAGTAGAAGTGGAGCATAATGGATGAGGAATGTCAGTTTTAGAGTCACATAAATTGTGTACAATAGAAATACTACTACTTACTTCACAGCACTGGTGTGATTTTAATAAGCAAATGAAAAATAAATGAATAAATGAACAAATTATGAATTAAAAAAAATATTGGGAGTAGAAACAGAACACTCAGGTGTTGACCCCAAGTTGACTACTGGCTGGCTGAGAAACTTTGGGCAAGTCTCTCAATCTATTTGCTCCCAGCTTCTTTTTTTTTTTTTTTTTTTTTTTAAGAAATCAAGGTTAATCATCTCTCCCTGGTACCCTGCATTTTCACGATGAATCCCTCTCTTACGAAGATGCTGTTAAGACAAAGTAGAAATTTTCACCTCCTAACTCTGGTTGATATGGCATGAAAAAAAGAAACGGTTTCAAGGTAGAAGTTGGAGAACAAAAATCCAAGGGGAGAAAAACAAAGCAAAACTGCTTGCTCAAGGCCTTTTAAATCAAAACATCAAGGCAGACAGATGCATCAATTATAAAAACCTTACATTCATTTATTAATCAAACTGTTCTCCACTGCAACATTTTCTCCTTTGGCTTCAAAAAAAAAATATGTACTTTCAAACTGCACTCTGCACTGCTTTCAAAATGGAAATGTGGTGCATGTCTTAGAACAAAACTTCAACCCTCTGTGCCCCAAAGAAATTTACTGATTCAACAAGTCCTATTGCAGACAGCAGAGGAGCCGAGCAGGGAAACACAGCAGCCATTATGTGCTCATCAATAGCTCGTGGGCAGGCCAGGGGGGGAAACAGGATCTGCTCTAATGAGAGGCGGAATCTGGCCAGGCCAAGAGGCCGGCCCAGGCTTCTCCCAAAAAGCACAGGCGACGGGGTTTCACCTGGGGGCAGCAGAGACACATGCCTCAGATGACCCGCTCAGCACCGTCAATACACAGGCTGGGCCACGAGAACTGCAATTCTGCATCTTTTTTCGGCGCCATCACAGAAAAATCTTTTCATTAAGTGTGGTAAAGGGAATTTTCTCAATAATTTTTCATGCTAGCTGACATTAAAAAAAAAATCAAATGCCTTTTTGATCCGCAGTTTCTTAAGCTTATTCCTGGCTGTTTCTTAAAGTTATATTTGGCTTGAGCATAATTCTAAAAAAAAAAATCTCCATTTAACCTTCCTCTAGAAATGGCAGCTCTTCCTAGAAACTGCCTTCTAGTGACGCTGAGTTTGGTTTTTGTAGTCACTGAAGGCTCTTATCTTACATGCCACATTTAAGTCTAAGTTGATTTAAACAGCTGTACCATTTGAAAACCTTAGGATCTAATATAGGTTGTCTGCCACTCAGATTTCCTCCTTAGCCCTGTTGAAATTGAGGCAGAATTTAATTTCAGAGTTACCAAGATATGAGAAGTAGAAAATAAGCAGCAACGGGAAAACAAAAGACAGCAGAGGGAAGACGACCGCAACCTTCGTCTCCTACCTCCTGAAACGTCCTGCTTTGGCTCCCACTGTCATCTAGGTACGCAGAGAGCTTCCGAAGTGAGGCTGCGACGTGAACCCGCGACTCCATTTGGCTGCTGTGGCTCATAAGGGACAGGACAAGTCCAACTCCCAATATACAGCCCGTGCTTGGAGGCCAAAAAAGAAGAGGAGTGAAAACCACGAGAAACCCATGCCATCCTTCTTCACTTAACATGGGAGTTAACAGGGCTCTACAACCGGAAGTGAGATGGCTGGATTCTAATTCTGCTGTCTGGTGTATAGGACTACCCCACCAACCCCCTACGAGTATACCCACCTTCCCTACGAAAGGAAAACTTAGTAACAAGACAGGTGTCCGTGGCCCTTGCTAATGCTGTGTACCCAATGGAGAAAACAAATACATGAAATAGTGAAAACATAAGGAGGCATACAGAGCAATCAAACCAGCTCTAGCTCTGCACTTAGAGAAATGCCTGGTCCTCTCTCCACTGGCCCCCTACCCCTAACCATGTTGAGTGCACTATGATTCACTGCCTAAGGAGAGAAAAGGCTAAATTTCAGGATATGAGCTGAGGACATCTGACTAATAACAGGGGGGATGAATGCAAGGCATGGTTACGAGGTACTGCTAAGTGCCTCATGTTTCCTAGTCAACTTCAACAAGTGGAATTTCTTTCTCAAAGCAACTGTGTATTTGTTGGTGCACAATGACATTAATCCTCTTCTCCCCGCTGATCCCTCCAAGTACCACTGGGTCAGAAGAGAAAATGGACAAATGACAGGCTTGTCAAAAGTTACCCCACGTGACAATTCAATTGGAATCTTGGGCTTTGTGCTCCCATTCTCCTGAAAGAATACATATCCATTTAAAGAAAAGAATTGTTCTCCCAGAAAACTTCTAGTTAGTATAATAAGATAATGCAGCTTGGGGGTAATTTTTCACTTTTTTGAAAAATGCTGATTTTTTTCAGAAAACATCCTCACTCTTGTTTGGCTTGCCTCTCCTCATGATATATGCTGCTTAAGAAGGCATTCCAGGGGCATTTCTCCAGTAACATATTTCAACGCCTGTATGTTATGGCATTTTGCTCTTATACAGTATCTACCTCCTTGGCTGGTGTCAAGACTTTCACATCATTTCTTGAACATGTTAGTTACTTCCCTCAACACCTCTGTGCAAATGGAACTTCCATATCTGATACGAGATACCCGAAAGGATGGAGAGGCTACAGGACTTGCTTAAGGTCAAGCAGAGAGTTTCCAGCAGAGCACAGGGACGGGGGTTTTTTGGTTTCCAGCTTTCTGTTCCAACTACCAAACCTCAGACCCCTCCGGGTGCCCTGCGTGATGCCATGATGGAATGCCTATGAGAAGGCAATGTGCCTCAAGCATGGTTTTTTAGGTTCTCTTGCAGAATAACTTGGCATTAGAAAATCCTATGTGAAGAAGCTATTGCAGTAATAATCCATCATTAGTCAGGCAGAACTGTTGTGCTAGCTTACAGGAATTTAACAGCAAGCTCAACTAGCACAATGCCTATTTCAACTGGTTAAATCAGCATCTAACATCTGAACACGGCATGCTTTTGAGACACATCACATTTCTGAAAGAGGAAAGGCTGCTCTTGATTAGAATGGATTTAAGTCTTCATTTTCATTTAGACTCTACAGGAAAGGTTTTTTGGCCATTTTTCTATATTGATGCACATAAAAACTTGAAATTAGTCCAAAGACTAAACAAATGTGATTAATACTTTGAAAAATTTAACTTTTGCTCCCTCTTTGACTATTTAACTGCTACCTATGCTTAGGATTTCAAATGTTACTTACTTCCTCAGGGACACCTTCCCTGGCCCAGCAGGGAACCCCTTTAGTATTTTTCCCATAGCACCAGGTACTAATTTACTTCAATTTTGTTTTCCTTTAGGTAATGTTAATGATGAACTCTGATGAGGATTTCTTGGGAGACTGTTTGACTACTGTCCACATCCTTCACTAGCCTGCAAGCTCCATGAGGATGGGTAGATAGGTACCTTTTCTGTTTTTCCTCACTGTAGTATTTGTGGCACCTGGTATACTGCTGGACATGGATGGACATTGTCAGTATTTACTGAATGCTGAAGAACTGACCAAATGCAGTTTCAAGAAAGTCTAAAGTGGAGATAAGATCTATAGCGGAGGGAAAAAAACAAACAAACAAAAAAAGAATTCTCACGTTCAGTTGGAAGAAAAATTTATGACTAGTAAAACTCTCTGAATATATTACCCAAGATTCAATCAAGAAAACTGAATTTCTATTTTTTCGCCAAACTAAGAGAGGGGGGCATCAGGTTTGTAAGGAAAAAAGATTCTTCTCAAAGCTAACTTGACTACTGGGGCTCATCTTTTTCAATAAATAGGCAGGTGTCTAAGTCATACATTTCTGGCTATTCTAGGCACAAAAAAAATCTCTACCCCTGGACTGAAGCTCCTCTTTTACCATCCGAAGACACATGGGTACAAAGGTCTAGAAAAAGACATCCCAGTTACTAGTTCACATTTACCTAGAAATGATCACAGCAGACTTATTCTTGGGCAAGGTGATCATTCACTAACGATTCTATTCATTGCTACAATGGTTGTTAGCTGACTGCTATATGAATGTATAATCTAACTAGATACAAACGGGTGTCAATATAACTATGTTAGACTGTATGCATCTATTGACCTTCTGATCTGTTTCCTTCTACTTTGTCTAATTTGTTCCAGCCTGTACCAAGTGTAATCCTAACACTTTATCCCTGATGTCTCCTTCTGATTTCCAAATCGTCTACATTTTAATGTGTTTATTTTTCTGTCCTTAGTCTTAAAGATTCTCCCAGGTGCTTAGTTTAGCATTTCTACACATTTACCTCATTCTAGCTTCACTGTTCTGCCTGTCCTAAACCAAGAATAACCTGGACTGAGATAGCTTTCACACCTTTCTGTCCACTGAAAACAAAAAGGAGTTACGTGTTGGTGTCTTGAACAGATGAAATGAATTATATTAGGTAAACAATTTGAGGTTTGGGAATTGCTAATATAAACCTTCTATAAGAATACTGACAAATGATAAAGAGAATTTGAGTTTTAAAAGGTTATGTCCCATTATGTCATTATTTATTTGAATCTCTTATCCAAGTGTATTAAAATATCGCCAGCAAAAAAATTCTGAGACTTAAAAGCTATGCAATTCTGATATGTGTGTTGCTATATCAACTGAGACATGATATATTTTTCTAAAATTAACCAGAGATGAATCTTCAATTCCCTAGCTTATTGTAGGCTATTCTGCAGATTAAGTACTAGGTCATATAATAATTAGTCCTAATAATAGTTAACATCCGTATAGTGCTTTGCCCTTTACAAAGCGCTATACAAATGTTATCGTATTTGTAAAAGCTCAATAGTAATTAACCAACGCTCAGGCCATTGACGATAAGGGAATAGTAGGACTGCAATGGCACAATAAGCACCACGAGATGGCAGCAAAAGGTAAGTGATAGGACCACAAACACCGACCAGCCCAGGTGCTTGGTTCTCTCAGCAGGCACATGTCCATTAAATCAAGGAAGTGTGATGAATTTGCTCTGGGTGAATTCTATCACCTGAGGTAGCATGCTGCCAGATCTATTAACTACCTCTGGGTAACGCTTCCACTATTTCTCATGAAGGAGGACTGCCCCAGACCCCTGCAATCTCATTAGACTGGGGAATACTTTATGCCATGAACCAGGCATTCAGGTCTGGGCCTAGTTAGAATCTCTTTTTTGTTGTTGTTTTTAATGGTGAGCAACATCCACATGTCAGAAGAAAATAATAAACACCACAATGTCAAGTGTCAAATTGCTTTCTTTCTATTGAAATGTGTTCTCTGTGCTGTGCTATGCATGAGAAAGCAAGCTGGCTTTGAAGTCAGACAGACTAGCTTTCCCTTCTAGCTCCGCCACTTTGTGACCTTGAATCAATTTCCCATTTGAGACTGACTTTCTTTATCTAGAAACTGAAGTGATGCTGATTCCTGCTTTAGTATCAATATTTAGGTTGTAATCAGGGCTTAATTACATGAGAAACAGAAGTGAAGAGGCCCAACACAATATGGGGCTGCTCAGTAAGTATCAGTGGGACCTGAAACCAAAGACAGAACCACATAAGCACTGTAAGCACTGATGTCCACAAAGCATTAGGAAGGACAAAACACCAAGCTTCATCAACTGCAGGAAAATAGGAGTTTGGAGAGAATAGAGGGAGAGTTTCTTGAAGGACCTGAGCTTTTAATTGGCTCTGAAAGGCAAGCAAGATTTTACTAAATGGACAGGAAATTTCTGAGGACCCTATTCTACTTGGATCTGCAGGATTAATCCCCTGCGTAGGCCCACCTTTCCCTCTCCCAAACACAGTTGTTTATTAAGGAGTTAAGCCTCAAGAATGAAGGTAAGAATGAAGAAATAAGAATCTTATTAATATAAAAAGTTTATTTTAAAGTTAAATATGCTTAGACTTGTGAAGTTTTTAAATGCATTAATATCCATACTGTGGATAATTCAGCTATCCCCACAGTCCTCCTTACATTCAAACAACTTTCCTGCAAACTAATGGAGATAACACACGAGAGTCATTCCTGATTGTCCCAACTGGCTGGAAGTTTGTAGCATGTTAATCCAAATTTTTCTCCAACTTTATAATACCCTGGGCTACAGATATGCTAAACTCCTCTGGGGGAAGGTGGGAGAAAGAAGGGAGGGTTGAGGGGAAAGGGGAGAGGGGAAGGGAGAGAAACTTATCTTACTCCTTAGTTGTAAAAGGCAACACCACCAATACATGAATTAAGCTAAAAAATCGCAAGTCTTTATCGGACCCCAAAAACAGTTACATGACTATCCCTTCCATTAATCATTTTCTAAATTCAAGAGACTTCAGTCATGCCCCCAAACTCTTCCTCTACCCATATTCAAAGCCAAACCTGTAACATGTCATTTCATCTCAAAGTGTTCCGTGATAAACTGGGTGGGTGTCAGGGGTTCTTATCCAGTCTTAGGCTGCATGTGAAAGGTCTTGTAACTACCACCTACTAAGCAAAGATTTGACTTTATTTGATGAAATACTTGATATCTGCAGTAATTTTGCCATTTGCTCTTTTGTTAGCCTAAACTTAACAGGCTAGATGATATGAATGTAAATTTAGATCCCAAGTTCCCAAAGGCCAGAAATTTAAACACTGATTTTTTTTTCTTTTTTCTTTTTTTGGGGGGTGCAGTGGAGAACACTGATTTAACTCATATTTGACCAGTGGCCATAAGAGTACAAAGTAAATGAGTTAATAAATTGGAGGTCGGTGCTTATAATCTGTTGAGTTTCCTAGTGACTTCAACCCCAGAGGATTCAAACTGAGGTTCCAAAACATGGAATTCCAAAAAGGTACAATGCAGGTTCTCAGTGGAGTCAGCATCTCACGAAACCTAATAAAGCAGTATATTTTCTCACATAAGCCACATAGATAAATTGAAATATTCAGTGTCTCACTAAACTAGTATGTTTAACAGTTTTTTGAGGTATTCTTTTCTGATCTTTTTGTTTTTGTTTTTGTTTTTTTCATAACCAGAATGAGAAGATAAATTTTAAGATATTTAGTTTAACAGACAAAATGTTTGAAAAGCAGGATGTTTGTGGGGGGAGAGGGATCTACTGAACTTGTGGAGGCTGGGAAGCCTGGTATAACCTCTGTTTCCATTTGGATTCCTCAGACTGGATTTCAGAGGGAAATCTAAATCATGGGTCAAAGGTCCCTTTTGTCAAATCAAATTCAAAGAATAGTTTCAACAGATCTTTAAAAAGGTTGTCATACATACAAGTCCCCAGAAGGACACTTCATATGATAAGTACAAGACAGAATCTAAGGTATTGGCAACTCAGTGGCAGCCGCAAAGTGCAATTTGTTGCTTTATATGGGAACAAACTGTCCATTTCTGAAACTTGGTTTTCAGAACAAGTAAGCTTTAATTACAGATTTTTTTATTATTACTGAAAACTCTTTGCAAAGGAATTCAAGATCCGATCCTACAAATATTTCACCATGGAATGCAAACTTTGTGGCCAAGAAAGAACCAATCTGTGAGCATCAGAGAGGAAATGGAATAAACATACTTGTATTCAAGACTAGTGTCAAAGCAGCAATTTTCTAGGGCATCCAAAGACTTCATCACCAGAAGGTTCATCTGTTGACCAGATACATCACTGGGTAAAGACCAAGAGGGAAAAACGAATTATTTTAAATCATTCAACTGTCTAAAAGTATTTACTATGTAATATTTTGCTCTCAATATTTTATTGAAAATGCATTTCTTTAAAAAAAATGTAAGGAACAATTAACAGTATTGATGATTCACACATATTTTGTAGACAGAGAAAACCAGTCAGAGAATTTATTCAATAATTGGGTTTCTGAACATTATAATCACTTGCAAACCAATAAACCCTAAAACTGCTACTTTTGCATTTTCTCAGTTCATTAAAATTTTAAATCACAGAAAAATTAAAACCAAGCTCAGAATTCTAAAAAAAAATATTTCTAAGAAGGCTACAGTGATTTTCTTCAGAATATTTACTAGCCCATTAAGTTGATATTATCAATAATCATTCCAAATCTTTCTTGCAAAGACTATTGCTTCTGATTTCATGTCTCAAATGTTGAGGTTTTAAGTTCTATTCTATTTTTTAATTTTTATTTTAAGGAGGAAAAAAAACCCAGCCCTGTATTTTTTTCTGCCTTTATACAGTAATTGATGTGGTTTTTGTGATAGTCTTGGTGAGAACTTTGACTTCTAGGGGAAAATAAAACTTAAAAGGTAGCTCTGTGTCTGTTTTTTCAGGCAGAGTTGTGGGTTTCATCACTGACACTTTATTATCAAGGGGTCCCTATATGTCACCTCTCCTGCCACTGCCTCAGACCATGCTGAGTGGAATGCAGCCCCAGGAATGCCAGCCAGCCAGAGAGCACTTTAAATAATATCTTCTCCAACCAAGACCATAGTGGTTTTGCCTGAGGTGAAGGATTACATTTTGCAATGAGAAAACACGCACACACAGGCACACACAGCTTTAATAGCTTTAACTAAATATGTCCTATTATAGTTGTTCTCTGGAGTAAAATATACCTAAATATCCTAAACAAATGCCGAAGACATCCTACGAGTATCCTCTGGGAGTTATGACAGAAGCAAGCTTTGGAATAAGATGCTTTTCTGAATAAACTCTAGACGGGAATTTAAATTCAGGAGACTTTTTCATAAGCCTTAGCCAAAAAAAAAAAGGACGGATTGTCATAATTCTCTTCTATAAGGTGATTTTTCATTCTGCAGACCAACATATTGTCTTAATCCTGTTCTCCTAAGGAGCCATTTGGGGCCACTTATTTGATGTTATTGACTATTCAGAGGCAATAGCCCTCAAAACATTTACTTTAATTTTAGAAAAACAGAAACTTTACCCCAAAATGTCATTATCTGGTGACACTGTCATTATCTAGTGAAATATTTATTAGTACCAAGAGGCAAATATTTCAGATTCCTCTGCTCCAAGAAATCAGGAAGGTGGGAACCCTGGATAATCACACTAATGGCTGCAGGACGAATACAGCAGGCATAAGGAGGAGAGCGCTATCAGATACCGGATCACTAGGGCAAAGGTAAAGCTTGCAGTTACTCTGAGGGCACTCTGCCCTGGGAAGAGCTTCCTGGCAGCCTCCCCCAAGGTTTCCTGCAGGTGCACAGCCAAGCAGAATAGATGGGGTAGAAGACAATCTAGGAACTGGGGACAAATGCTTTAGGTGAATCACCGTAGGTTTCTCCAGGTAGCACAATTAAATGAACCACAAATACAAGCTTGTCAAGCCCTAAAACCAGCAGCATCTCATCCTAAACTAATGAAGAAGGGAGCCAGAGCCAGCATAGGATGAAATGAGTTGCCTGGAGTTAAATTGCCATGGCTCATTTCTAGTTATAAAACATGTAGCTTGAAAAGAAACTGAAGAAAGAGCATGAACACAGATGGTGAAGAGACTGCCATTTGTAACAAAGCAGCAAAAGGAGAAAAATCACTTTCAAGTTAAAAGTCATTAAAAATACTTGTGTTCTGTCACACACAAGATACGTTACAGTCAATTCACATGTAGAGGGCAGCTTTTTGTTTGTGTCCAGAACCAGGTCTCTGTATACTAATGCTGGTGAACAGAACGAAATAAATATTCTGGAAACATTTCATTTATGATCTCAAAGACTAAGCCAGTCTTCCCAGTCATCTGACCAATGTTTCCAAGAACTGAAAATGATCATCTGAAATATAATATTTCCCTAGATCAACAGCAGTTCTCATAAAGGTTTCACATATTGGTGTCTACACAAAACTATGGAAATTACATATGCAAACTTAACCACTGGTTTCAAACAGAAATCTAAATATGGCATAATGTCATTCAGTTTATTCACATCAGCACCACTTCTTGCCTTTGGACAGTTTCTGCTGAACAGGGAAGTTTAAGGACATCTAACATCATAATAGGATGCCTTCCCCCATCCCTATTTCTAGTGCAGAGAAATGGGGCTAAAACTCCAAGTCAGTGACAGCTAAATATTCATGATACTCAAATATGCATGTTGAACCACACCACAATCAACCTGGATATATAAAATTCTAAGATCTGTTATAAAATAAAGAATAAACATAATGAGCAACAAAACTAAAGTAGATTTATGCACAAGAAAACTTTCCCATTTAGTGGAATTTTCCACCTGGGTCTTTGATATTCTATTAGCTCCATTCAAGAGTAAAGCTAGCAGTCCAAAAACGAGCAATCAAACTAAATAAAGCACGCAGTATAATATGCACAGATTAAGACTCTTTAAGGATTACAAAAATGTAGCCAGGGCACAGGATAAAAGCAGTATTTAAATCTGGGTACATGCAGTTCTCGGGTGATTCGGTGATTCCCAGCACCCTCAGGCGTAAGGGACACCACCCTATCCACCAATCTTTTCCTCTCATTTTACAGTAATAGCAATAAAGAATAAGCAATTATTTTCACCCTTATAAACCAGGAAGCTTTTTAAAATTTATAGCACCGTATGATTAGACTTTTCTTGTATCTATTACACAAATGTATCTAGGGCTTTTCTAAGCATGAAATGATTTTCAGGTAATCAATCACATTACTATCTCTGTGATGGTATTTTAGAAAGATGAATTCATTCATAATGGAGAATAAAGGATCAACTTGCCCATCTCAAAAAGTTTAGCACCACAGATTGCTCAGATATAATGTATGTGTGTGGGGGGGGGGGGGGCGGTGCGTGCACATGTGAGAGAGAGAGAGAGAGAGAAATTCTTCACCTAAGTCACAAAGAGGAAAATCAGGAATATGTTAATAAACCGTACCTGAGTTTCTCCTCACACAAGCGAGAGAGAAACATCCCCAAAGCAAGGCCCATGTGGATCTGCACGGCTTGAGACTCATCAGCACTTGGTTTCCCAGGTAACCTGGCAGTCAGCATGTTCAGGATTTCCTCAACCTTCTCTTTGCAAGAGATAATGAAAACTGGCACAAGGAGAGACAAAGCCGTGGCGGCTGTGGAACGGGCAATGGCACTAGCTGTGCTTTCACCGGAATAGGATTTCTAGGACATGCCAAAGAAAAAAAAAAAAACAGGGGGTTGGCCTTTTGTTTAAAACATGAAGGAAGCACACCTCTCACAAAAGCACCATGCAACGGTACAAGCTTCTTTTAGATCCACCCCTGTCAACCAAAAAAAAAGTTAAAAAAGAAATCTATTTCCGTATTTGTCTATAGGTTACCATTTCACTCTTGGTAAAATAATTTGCTACCAAGCAATCGGTTAACTAACAATATCCTTTGAAATTTGAAAAAACAAATTCTAAGTGTCTCCTTTTAAAGGGTGTGAATTCCCTCACAATAAAGCCTGAAACAATTTCAGTGTTTTGAAAGTCCACATGTGTATATAATGAAAAACCCCAAGTGAAGCTATCCAAGCTTGGAGAAACCACCAAGCCACATTAGAAATGTCCAGAAAGGCAGGAGTTTTCCGGGAGAGAAAGGAAAGGGGTTGGGGTGGGGGCAGTTTACGTTTAGTTACAGAGGGATAAGTGTAAGTTTAGCACAGGGATCTATTGGCAGATCTCCCAAAATTCTTGGTGGGAACACTTCCCAGTAGATGGATTATTTCCTACAGGGGGTTAATTCCTTTTAATTAAAAAGGAAGTTGAAATCCTAAAAGCCTCTGGTTACAAAGCAATAACCAGCTATTCAAAATGAAACGGAGAGCTCTATATGCTCCCTCCTATATTAATTATGGGAAAAGGAATGAATAACAGCCCTAATAAAATGACAGGGCAGCTGAATATGAACAGCTTCTATAAGAATCCCGTGTTAGAGAGCTCCACCAGACATTATATACATTTATAAATAGGGCTCAAGTGCGGAAGAAAGCCCATTTATCATTCCTCACTATTATCCACTTCAAATTTTCAGACATACCATAAAGGCTGTGTTGTCCCTTGCAGTCAAAACACATTAAAAAGTGTTTTTAATTCTATGCTCGTTTGCTAACTCTAGTACTTTAAGGATAAAAAGGAAACGTGTGCTGAGGTATTCTTTAAGTTAATATAACACTATTATAATGACAATACTAATCAAAATGACCCAGCTGCTAGGACAAGGGAAATAAAGGAAGTGGCTTTTGAAACAGGGCTTTGAAAAAGCATAATAATGCAAGAATCACAAAGGTAAGAGGCGACCTTGAGCTGGTTAGTAAAGACGTTATTTTTACTGGTTTGCAGGAACTAAGCAGCATGATTAGGAATCTAATACAATATCCTGTCCTGCCGACTACCTGAACCAGATTGCTACCACAAAGACCTCCATATAAGCTAACAAGTTTTTCATCCAGCATCAGAAATAAGAACACTTGTGACAGACAACAAATCATAAAGGAAGTTACTTCTATGAGCAAAATCTGTCTTCCAGTTTAATTCTGTGCTATCTGGTAAGTCATTGTTTTGTCCTCAAGTACAGTCAAAAATCAAGTTCCGGACCCTCAGCCCCAAATGAATACATACCAGGTCCTCCTAAGGGCAGGAGGACAGAGGCACACAAAATGTTGTACAAAGAAGACCTAAGGAAATGAAGTTTCAGGCTAAATTCGTGATCTTAGCAACAGTCAGGACCTGTGTTATATTTTTATTCAAATCAACTATAATCCTCTGCCACTCAGCTGATTGTCCCATGATCACTATAATTCCCTAAGCAATGGATAGTGATAAAATAGAATCAAAATAAATTCATGCAGATGCAGAAATAAAGCATGCACTACAGCCAAAAAAGGGGAAATGAAACCTAAACCAAAAACGTGTCTTCTTCAAATTTGCTTCAAATCTTAGGATATAAGCATGAAGAAAGAGAATGACTAAGGAACAGGTGCTTTTTTATGAGCAACTATATTACTTTGTATTTATAGAGCATTTTACATTTTCACAACATTTTCTCATAGATTATATAATTTGAGCCTCACAATCTTCTATAAAGTTGGCAAAGCATTAATTTCTACCTTCATTTTACAGGTAGGGAAAATAAGGTGGTAGGTTAAGTGTCAGGTCCACAGTCACAAAACTAGTAAGAGGCGAAGCTGGGGCTACATTCACTATAGATTATATTGTTCAATCACCTCATTTTACAAAATAATGACACAAAGGCCCAGAGAGATTATGTGAATTGCCCATGATCACATACTCTGAAATGAAAAAACTAAGACCTAGCTCGGTGGTAGAGTGTGTTTCTAACATGCACGAGGTCCTGGGTTCAATCCCCTGTACCTCCGTTAAAATAAATAAACCTGATTACCTCCCATCAAAAATCAATTAAAAAAACAAAAAACAAAAAAAAAAAACTATGACCAGAAACTCAGGATCCTCCATCTTCAGCCAATGTTTATTTTATTACAGCTGTAACTTTTGACGCTGACTTTATATTAGAATAACTTAGAAAAGTTCCAAAATGCGGATGCCCAGGGCCCAACCCTGAGCAATTAAATCAGAGGTGAGGCCTACACATCAGTGTTTCTTTTTTCAATATATGTGTATTTAAAGTTCCCCAGGTGACTCTAACGTACAGCCAAGGCTGAGACTTATATCTAATGCGTAGCTCAGGCTAAGACTTACACTATATCATGGATTTCACGTGAACAACTGATATATGAACCAATTCTTGAGTTTTCTAATCATTTTTTATTTCCCCAACTTACATAATAGAACCAGGAGAAAAGTCGTCCTCTGGGTTGGTAATGGCTATCTACAATGACCAGAAGAGTATCAAACACCATGGAAATCCACTCTTCCATTGAAAGGAAATTAGGTTGAACCTGTAAATGAAGAAAAACATGAAATGATACTGGGAAAAAGAAAAAAAAAAGTTAAACATTATTTCTAGATCCAGGGTACAACCCCTTTCTGTATTAAAGAATGAAGTACTATTATGAAAAACTAAACTTCATCTGCCAGGACTGCATGAAATACACAGGTATGGGACAAATCTACATCCTCACCTGCACCCCAACATGAATAAGACTTAGCTTTCATCCAAGACTTAGCAGAGGTGAGAGGATGGGGGCTGCAAAACAGAACACATCTGAGAGCTCCTCAGAGCTCTCCTATGTTCAGTGAGGATAACATGGAGGTTACAAGGAGAGATATGCAGAGAAAGCAACTCAAAGTTTCTCATTTCTGACTGTCATTTCAATAAAGCAGCCTACAAAATTTTGATCACCATCTCTAACATTTCTGCTTACTATCACTATATTTATCATTGAACAATCATCACAACATTTGCTTGGCCAAATAAGTATGAAAACATAAATGATCTTTGGTTTGGAAAAGAAGAGGAAAGAGAATGCAAAAAATAAAACAATAACAAAACCCAACTCAGTCACAAGAGAACTTGGTTTTAAAAAATCGCTTATGACCATGGATATCAAAAAACATTCACTGGGGGAAGAGGCTATAGCTCAGTGGTAGAGCATGTGCTTAGCATGCATGAGGTCCTGAGTTCCATCTCCAGTACCTCTGTTTAAAAAAAAAAAAAAACAATAAATAAATAAACCTAATTACCTCCCCCTAAATAAAATAAAAATTCATTAACTCACATGGTAACACACAGTGGTGCAAACTATAAAGGTCAATGCAGTGTTGAGAATCCTTGAAATTAATTCCTTGACTCAAACAAGGCTTTCTTCTTAAGATCTTTAGTTGTGAGTTAAACGCAGATTTGAATGAAATCTGAAAACTTTAATCAGACAACGAGGTCTTGAGTTTATACTGAGTAATAGCCAAAGGCAAGGTCATCAGGAATGAAAGCAAAGCTCCATCTCTGGGGCTGTGTGGCTTCTCAGTGTTTTGTGCATGATGTGTTACAGCACAGGACAGAGGGTGGGGGAATAAAGAACAGAAGCACCTGGAGCTCAAGCCCTGAGCTAGACCTCAAGCTGTGACTGGGGCGAATTACCTACACAAGTGACACCAAAGGGAAGGGGTTCTAGGAAGGCGTGTTTACTTTTTAGGTTGTCCATCTACTTAGCGTGCTGCCTCTGTTCAAGTATTCCATGGCTCTTTCAAGGATATGAAACATTTCCTCTCTAAAAAATTTTTATCTTTCTCATTTTTAAAATAAGATTCTGGGCTTAATCAAAGTTAAATTTTCTTATGATAACTAACTACATTTTTATTCTCCATGCAATAATCCCTTGGCCTCCTTCCCTTCCCCATATGTAATACATCTGTAGCATTATTCTCCTGTTTTCTGGTAAGAGCACCTTTTGGGGACTTCCCTCTTCCACCATTTGAAACTTGGTTAAATGCTCAATCAAGCTACCCGTCCTACCCTGCCCAAGGTGCAGGCACGGAACCCATGGGATTCTGAATCTTAAGTGAAAGATGCAGGGACAGTAATCGACTGGAGCTGACCCACCGCAGTAGGGGTGGTCTGCTGACTTGGGTCATCAGTGCCTATGCCCGGACTCCCCAACTTACCTGGGTTCCTATTTTTCCCCTAACCTGGTTTTTAAGCTTTGCCTTCAATTCCATGAGCTTCCAGATTCCTTATTCTTCTAGTTCCTTTTTTTTTTTTATTAAAATGGAAGTCCATTTCCTTCCAGAAAAGAACCCACCAAAAAAGAACCAAAAAGCCCCACCATGAAAAAAACAAAAAAAGAGTGCAAATGGTCCATAAGACACTCTGTGGGGACAGAGACAGGCTGAATAGCATTGAATAAAGTCCAATTTTTGCAGCAAGAAGTGATGAAGAGCATGTGCTGATGATAATGGTTACTTTACTGAGTGCTTAGTATTTACTGGCCACTGTGCCTTACATATACTAATTCATTTAATCCATTATACAATAAGCCTACCTGGTAAGTCTTGTTATCCCCATTTTACCGACGGGGAAATAGGCTCCAAAAGGGTAAGTACCAACAGTAATCCATGGAGCTAGTAAGTGCAAGTATTAGGATTTAAATATAGGACTCTCCTACTCCAAAGCCTGTGTTTTTCAACCACTTGACTATAATAATAGCTACCAGATAATGGGGCTTAAAAGAAAAATAAATCCATGCCTTTTTATTTTGACAGATATGAATTGTCTGAAAAAGTACATTGGAAATGAACATTGGCCAGCTCGCCACATGTTTAATTAAGAAATAAATGCCTTGCAAAAATGAATAGGCACTTTGTCATTGACATCTACAATTAAAATGCAAAGTACATTTTTTTTTCAGTCAGTAAACACTGCTTATTTATCATTTTTTGACAGCATTGTTCACTTTCAGTAAGCCTAGTTAACCTCCTAAGATTGGTTACCATGATGTAATCACAAAAGACAACCCCTGTTGCATAAAATTGGTACCTTCAAATGGAAATGACCACTTAACTGTGATGGAGAAAGCAAAACAGAAAAGCAGCAAAGTGTTTTAGAGGACACTAGGCTTACAGCGTAAAGGCACATCGGTTAGCACAGTTTGGTGCTGCAAGCACAGGCTGCCACCTCCTAAATTCAGGGCCAGGCTTAAGGAGCCATCTCACTTTTCACATGTTACACAACCAAAGCCCAACTGGTTTAGACACCCTTAACTCACCTCCAGGACCCCCTCAGAGTCCGAGGAGAGGCTGGCTTCATGTTTGGATACAACAACAGCAAGGCCGCTTAAGGCTAACAGCGCATTGCCTTTGACCACTGGGCTGTCTCTGTTTAAAAAGAAAAAAATTCCAAGAGAGGATTTAGGGGCATTAACCAGGAGAAGAGAAGGCGCTATTATAGGGAGGGCAGATGAGGTCAATAAGCACTTCCATCCCTTCACAGAGCCTCGTAAATGCAGGTCTGTTTGTTCCCTGATGCCAGCAGCTTCTTTCCTTCTTCTGACACTAGGGCTGATTTTGAACTTTTCTAATAAATGTCTGGTCATTACGCTTTTGGTAACATAAAAATCCAAGCTCATATATCTAAGCTCTTTCTTTCTAAAATTTTTGTTTTATCATTTGACCCGACATATCCCAAGCTTCTTCAGTGTCATCTTTGGCCAATACAAATGTACTGAGCTGTTGGAAAACACAACCAGGGACAGTTCTGTGAATAAGCCCAGCAGAACGCAGCTGGCTTTCTGGCTCTTCGAAAGCACCGGTGTGTGGAACTAGTTTCTAGTGAACCGCTTCAGATGGCATCCTTTACTAGCAACTCGACACACTGGGAGCTTTCCTCTGTCATGAATATTTCCCCCTTCTTTTTTTTTTTTTAACATGCCAAAGCCAGCAATCTTAAAATCAGACTGTAACATAATTTAGAGACCCTAGATAAGAAGCAAACAAGGCCTGTTTTTAAATTACTGGGTTTGAAAGTGGCCCCTTTATATCATCCAAACAGTGGTTTTCTAATATTGGCAATAAAATCTTAAGTTTGACTTCCAAATTTGGTATCAAGAAAACTGAAACTTTTAAATATACTTACTGCTTGAAAAATGTACAGGTAGTATTATTCCATAATTCCAAAGTGATCCTATAGAATAAAATCCCCAATGGGACATTGAGGAGATCCTCTTGGCTTGCCAACTCTGTCATAACAGGACTCGAGCAACACAGCACTCTTACCATCAGATAGCTCAGTTCTCAGTCCTACAACTGAGGGTTCCCATAAACAGAGAGAATGTTTCCCCAAACCTGGACTTGAGATCTGAATTCCAATCAGTGCACATGTCCAAGGATTACTCCCTGTTTACCCCTGTGCAGGAACAGAACCAATGTCTCGGATGAGGAAGACTTACAACCCTGTTCACCATACAAGCCTAGTGCCTCCAGCCCTAAGCCACGGTCATGACTGAACATGTGAGTTAGTGGGTATCAAAGCATTAGTATACACCTGTGTTCTTGTATTTTTGTTTCCACTTGGTAAGAACTGAACTTAGGATCTGCCATTATCAAGTTCCTCCATCTATGGATTCATCCATTTCCTCCTCCCTTCTCTCTCTCCCACCTTGGGATGGTTAAACTCAGTGAAGGTTTGCTCTGCACACTTGGTTATTTTCTTCACCCCTTCGGGAATCCATTCCTCTATGAGGGCTGCCATATGTTGATAAGACCAACATTTATATTGAGGAATGGGACAGGGGACATAACAGGAAGAAAAACTTGAGTTTGAAGCAGCTTTGCAATAACGATTACTGGGAACTCCAATAGCTAATAATAAAACACCAGGAAGCAAGGCAAGATGTGGTCACTCCTAGGTGTCCTAGCCAGAAAATCATGTAACAAAACCAAATTTAAATCCTTTATTCCTAATATTCTCTCTTTCCATTAGCTGAGAATATCTATTCTGTTACGAAGTGGTCATGAATCCCTGAAGTTAGATTAAAAAAAAAAAAAAGGTTTTAAATTCTCAATGATCTGAGAATTTCCTCGGTTTTTATCACCCTGTAGAAATTCTTAGCCACCAGAAATTGGGTATCAAACCCTTTAAAACAAGAATATTAGTTAAGATGACATAAAAAATATTTTTAACCCTAAAATTCTGAAAGAGAATTTAGCCTCAGTTTTAAAACAGTGCCCCAAATGACTTTATTTCAGAAGTGCCACTGGTCTTGGCATTCTTGAGCATGTATTCTTCTTGTAAAATGGAAAACATATTTAAAGCTACCAGTAATTAGACCTTTGGGTGCAGACTAAACGCACTCTTGGACATTAATCTTTGGACAGAAAAAAATTAAACCACGGTCACACAATGGATGCTTAGACCAAGTTACACTACAACGTTTCATAAAGGTACAGTGACTGGCTACTGATAATCTTTACATTCCCCACATGCCTCGCACAGTGACTTATGGAGAGAAGACACTGTACATAGTGAGACAACTCCAAGGAGGAGCCGGCCAGGTGAAATCCTACAATTGGTTCAGCAAAAACTCTTCACCTCGTTGATCAATTAGCCATCCCTTACCAGTCAAGCAGTAGTGACTAATTTGCATAATAACATGTCAGCATCAGTACAGTATTTATCTAGGCAACACCACTGACATTTTAATTAAATTGTCCTTTGAAACAAACAGATTCCATTAGCTTAATTAAAAAGCTCAAGGAAGGCCAAGCTACAATGATGCTTTCTTAGGGACAAAGTATTACATTACATATTAGCGAAGTGACCCAATCCTTTGGGGATTATTACCTTCACGTTCAAATCTATTTAATTATTAACAATGAAAATAAACTTACATCAATCACCAGGGTTTATCTGTGTTCTGATTCTCCCTTAGCCCTATCCCTGATGCTTTAAAAATGCTCTCAAGTGAGCAAATCAGTCTAATCCTCTGACTTGTATTTTACTTCCTACATTTAATTTATGGCTCAGAACAAAATAAACCCTACATTGGCCCAACCAGCCTCTGGCAGCCATGGTCCAAGGAACAGAAGGCTAAGCTGGCAGGAGATGGTGGTGGGGTCCTCACATGATTGGAGGAAGCCAGTGGGGAAAAGTAAAGAGAAGGCAGCAAAGTGATTTTTCCCCTGCTCCATCATTAATCTCTCAGCCTCTGGACCAACTATCTCTTGCTCACTTGCTGTCATGCCTAGCATTGTCAGAATTGCTGTAATAAGATGAGGTCTATAAAATACTTTGAAATTTTTGATGAAAAGGTAATACCATGAGAACATAAATTATTTTTACTCCATACCACTGAGAATGTGAACACACTCTTCTTAGGTATTAGTCATGAAATGATGCTATGCAAATCTGAAGATTAAAGTCTTACTGAAATAAAATTTTAGAATGGAATCTGCAAAAGCTTCCAGAAGGGCAAAATTATACTTTGTTTTAATAGAAAGCTGCTAGTTTCTTCAGCATTCAAACTTTTTTGTTGCAAATGTCAGAGCACTGTTTTTAACAGGATGTAAGTAGACTATATAATAGAACAAACTGTAAAAGGTAAAGGTCAAAGGCAATCCCCCACCCCAGCACCTCCTCCCCTCCAATAAGCAGCTGAACACTCTCCCATCGTGTCTGCAATCCACCAAACTAGATAAGCAGACACCAATGAGTCTCTATAGAAGCCTCTCTGTATTTTTCCTTTCATTTTGTAAACAGATATGTCAACAGATATTTCCCAGTGCCTCTCACAGAATTGAGGCGTTCAGGAGAGGATTACCACTTCTATGTCCCTTTATTCAGAAGACCCGCGGCTGAGTAGTGATCAGGTACTGAGGTCAGATTTTCCAGTGAAGTATCTGTTTAAGACATTGCTGGTGGAAAGTGAACTCTAAGGTAGATCATGTTTTTGTTTTTGTTTTGTTTTTTTAAGGCAAAATCTATTTAGCTACAGAAGGTCTGGGACACGACAGGGATAAACTATACTGTAAGTATTTCCAGGTAATACGGACTTTCAGTACATATGAAATCCTCTAGGTCAAAGGTATATTTATGTTATTTGCTGGACATGAAGAAAGGAAGTCAAACAGAAATGGTGGCACCTAAAGTTAATGGTGAAAAGGAGAGGTACATGTCACTTATCACCAGGAACAATTAGTCAGCTTGCTAACAAAGGGACCTGAAGAGGTTGCTCAAGCAAGCTTACTAGGGTATCATTTTCTTAGTGAGAGCTGGGTTAAAAATAAAAAGCCTCAAGGTAGTAATACTCAGGTTATTTTTGTTAAAAAAAAAAAAAAACCATAAGGATATGACAAAATTGCCTTTTTACTGGGTCTTCGTATGCATTTTTAGTATTAAAAAATTCAATATTTAGATATCCTGGACCCAATAACATCAAGAGAATGAAAGGAGGCACTGTGATTTATTTACTAGCTCACAGTTGAGATTTAACCATCTATTTACAAAATCCCTGTAATTCATTCACATTATCAAAGATTTCTTTTTTTTCCCCTCTTGTACTAAATCACAGTCTTTCAAATCTAAGCCAAAGTACGGGGCATTTTGTTAGGTGTACAATGTCGGTGCAACCTGGATGTAAAAGTTATGTGTCTGAACTGGTTCCTCTGTATTTTCACAGAAAAACATGTAGTAAGAATATGAGAAAGAGTAACAACTGATTTTTAAAAATATAACTCAAAAGTCCTTTAAGATCGTTAAAGGTATGAGATGCCTGAAAAGGAGAAAATGTATTGGTGAAGGGAAAAAAAAACGTTTTTAGAAAATTTCTGGTAAGAGAATAAATGGATCTTACTTTGCAGCTGCTTTGGTGACCTCATCAGTCAACATGTCTCGAACCCTGTGATACAGATGGAAAAGAAGTATGAGAGTTTATGGTAGAGCAAGAAACCAATCTTTTTGCTTATTCATCAACTAATAAGAACCTCTGGCAGTGACTCCAGATCTTAAAACATCCATGTAGAATTTTAGGGTAAAGTGAAAGAACTGTAGTAATGGCTTTCCTTCCATCTCCTCAGGTTACTTAGCAGAGGCAGGGAAGGATCTGAATGGAACTGAGGAGCGCTGTACGGGGAGCGTGGTCATGGTGTCATTTCTCATACTGAGTGGTGGGGATACAAGAGCCCTTTATATTATTCTCTGCTATGGACTGAATGTCTGTATCTCCTCCCATATTCATATGCTGAAATCTCAACTCCAAATGTGGGGCCTTTGTGAGGTCACAAGGTGGAGCCCTCGTGAATGGAATTAGTGTCCTTATAAGAAGAGAGACTAGAGAGCTTGCTTCCTCTCTGCTCTCTGCCATGGGAAGATACAAGGAGAAGGCAGCCACCCACAAACTTAGGATCAGGCCCCCACCAGCACCAGATCCGCTGTCACCTTGATCTAGGGTTTCCCAGCCTTTGTAACAGTGAAAAATAAATTTCTGTTGTTTAAGCCACCTGGTCTATGGTATTTTTGTTATAGCAGCTGGAACTAAGACATTTCTTTCTTCTCTGCTCACCAAAACAGCAATTTACTACTTTCAAATTGTAGATAAAAAAATTTTCACTACATACATCTATAAAATAAAATTTTAAATGTTGGTTATAGTACATATGAAACTAATATAATGTTATATATCAACTACACCTCAATTAAAATAAATAAACGTAGGCTATAAAATTGAACTAAAAGAAAATAATTATATTTGCGGATCTGAAGGAAGGTATGCTCAATTCAAATATTCACAGAATTTTTTTTCACGTAAGAATCTTGAGATAAAGTAGAAAATAATAATTGACTGCTATATTTACATTTTGAAGAGGATATAGATATTTTCACTATACACATTTCATACATTCAAAGTTTTTATAAATATCATAGAAGCTTTGCAAATATAAGCTACATTTGCATTCATAAATATTTGCGTTTGAAATATAATACAATCTTAGCTATTCAGCACTCTGAGAATGACTCATTCTTTAAGAATAAGAGCCAAGTTTTTCAGATAGTTGTAAACTGTTCCTTAAACTGGTATTTCATAAAGCCATTTGACAGTAAATTTTCCTAAAACATATTGGCCAATCTTGTTCTTCCTAAATGGAATATAGTGCATTCAATGTATTCTTTAATTGGTCAACGTGAAATAATTACAAATCATGACTTGCTACACTTCTAGGTAGGGCCACACCTTCCACTGGTTCCTTCTTACCTAATCGTCCTTCTCTCTGCTGCATCACAGATTTTTCCTTCTGTACTTGTATTAGTCCTCTTACCTTGTGAACATACTACAGCATCTACCATCTTAAAAGAAGAAACTCTCCAGCTATTGCCCCATTCCACTGCTTCCTATACATCAGAATTCATTTAAAAGAGTAGCTTATACTTGATGACTTCAGTTCATCTCCTTCTACTCTCTCTAGATTCTTCTATAACCTGGCATTTGTCCCTACAAAACAGTTCCTTCATGGTCACCAATGACTTTCAAGAGGCCCAGTCTAATGCTTAATTCTCAGTCTCCAACTTTTGCAATCTCACAGCAGCATTTCACACAATTGGTTGCTTCTTTCTTGAAACATTTTCTTCCCTCAATTTTTAAGATAGCTTTTAAAATTCTGTTTTCTCTTGGTTTGCTCCCTATATCACTGATCACTAATCGTCCACCTGCTTTATTGGTTCCCTCTTCATCTCCCCCAATTTCTAAGTGTTGAAGTGCTCCAGGGCTCAGTCCTCTGACCTTTTCTCTGTCTTTACTCATTTCCTAGATGATCTCATCCAGCATTATGATTTTAAGTGTAGTTGATATGCTGATGATTCCTGAATTTATATTTCCAGCCCTGCCCTCACCCCTGAACTCAAGACTCACATAGTCAATAACCTGTGTGATTTCTCCAACTTGGAGGTCTAATTAGGTATCTCAGGCTTAGCAAGTCTCAAACTTGATTTCTACCCCAGACAGACCTGCTATTCTACAGTCTTCCTCATCTACATAAATGATAACTCCATGCTTTTAGTGATTCACAGTCAAAATCTTGGAGTTATGCTTGATTTTTACCTTTCTCTCAATCTTTTGTACTGTATGTCTCTATGTATTTTTTGATGACTATAGCTAACATACAACTCCCCAAATTATCATTTTCAGAAGATGAAATTAAAACTACATGTAAAGGAAAATAGCAAATAGGAAGCAAAATCCAAATTCTTAATCTCTAAGCTTAAATCCAATGTCATAATGTTTTAAACTGCATTGTCATTTTTAAAATAAATCTAGGAAATGTAACTTAAATTAGTTAAATGTGTGCATGCATGCACACATACACAAAAATACACACAGAGCTTCTGCTTTTCTACATATGCCAGTTGTTAGTAAGTAAAAAACTGAAACCAAGTATCCTTGTTTGATGAACAGATTTTTATATTAAAGAAACCTGTAGCTACAGGCAAAGCTATTTAGATTCTGGGCACTTTACTTAGATTTAAGCTGCTGCAACATTAATCTGACAAGGTATTCATCCCAACCCATGTAACAATTTAAATTGCTTTTAATGTGCCAGCACTTATACATTTCTAGATAATATAGTGGGAATTCACTAGGGGATGTCTGTCAAAGAAATTAAAGCCCTGACATGGAAAAGATGCTCCTAATAATGAAGATGTCTCGGGGAGGGGGGATCAGGGGAGCAGAAGGGAATTCCTTGACTAAATGAGTGGGAAAAACACTCAATTTTCATTTAAAAGCATATAAAATAAGGGGAAAAAGGGAAAAACAAACGATTACCACATTGCTTTAGAAAACAATAAAATATATATACAAAATTCATGAATACAAAGCTCTCTTTCTTATCTTACTTCTGGGAAAGAGATGGAAAATACACCTATCAGATCTTCAGCCTTTTCCCCTTTAGGCTCACAGAGAGGTTACATTTCCAATATTAAAGTCTTTAAAGTGGCCACCTTCTCCCTCACAGTTCGTTTCCCATATCGAATAATGAGCAGCGGAATGCCATCCCCTTACCAGAGCCAGGCTGTGCTTTTTTTGTACTGCACCTCCTCAGGTCCTTCTTTTCCGTGTTTTAATTGCAGCTCCAGCTCTGCTATTCGTCCCTGCAAAAAGCACAGCATAAATCAGCATGCAAACTCTGTGACCAAAATTATCTTAAAATGTCTTTGGAAAACACGTAGGTAACAGATGTATCCTTTCCCAACTGGCCTTAGGTGTTCCTGATAGGATATCAGATATGACAAAGGATGTGTAAGGAGAGAGAATTACATCATGGTTCAGGGATTTCTACATTCACCAAATCCTTAAGTGTATAGTGCAAAGAGCACTTCGGCAAATTTAGTGCAAAGCACTTTGTTTCAAGAGATCTATTAAAAGCAAATTTGAATTCTATGGGTCCCATTCCAAAAAATCCCCTATATGATAATAAATAGCTTCTGTCAGCAGCTGATAATTTTAACGACATTATACCAAGACTGGGGTCTGGGTACCAGCATTATAACAGGATGGTAGAAAATGAGTACGGTAGGTACATAACACTTAAGATTTAGGTAATGAATTACAAATTTTTTTCTCAAATAGCTGCATATTACATTTCTATTTCCTGAGTGAATTTATAGATATAATCTCAACCTATATCATGTAATAAAAACATAGCTAATATCATTAATATCTTTAAGAACAAGGCCTTCAAATATTTATCTGTTCAATTTTTTTACACTCAGGCCTATTTTGATCACATGCTTTCCCCTCTACTCCATCACCAATTACATTATTTAAATGTAATTAAAATACTGGTTTATTGATATACCCTGAACTGGACAAGAACTTAGATTGCATATTGTATTACTGAGTAATACCAAACCATTTTCAGAAGTAGTTGTGCAGCTTACCTCCTCATAAGCAGTAAATAAGAGTTCTGGTTACTTCATATCCTAACTAGCATTTGGAACTGTCAGGTTTTTAAATTTTTACCATTTTTGCAGGTGTGAAATGGTGCTCATTATGGTTTTAATTTTCATCTTACCATTTACTAAGATTGAGCATCTTTCCAAATGTTTATTGTCAATTTGGGTTTCCTATTCTGTCCATTTTTCTACTGGCTGCCTTTTCTTACTTACTGATTTTAAAGTTCTAAGGCATGTTCTACAGAAGAAAAGTATATCTCTATATCCCAAAGAGTGAAGCAATATAGCTTTAGGTTAAGGATCTGGGCTCTGGGATTGAATGTCCCAATCTAATGCCATTTCCACTTACTTCAAATTTTACTGTGTAAATTTGGGCAAGTTACTTCATTTCTCAAAGCTTTAGTTGCCTCATTTGTAACATATAGCTGACACCTAACTCATGGTATTACAGCATGATATTAAATAATGCGGAAAAGTGTCTCTTTAGAGCAGTGACCGATGACAAATAAGAGCAACCATTACCAGGTTTGTTGTTAAAAACAAACTCCCCTTATTATCTTCATATAAGCTGTTCTCTCATGACAGTATCTAAATCCTTCTTGAAATAATTCATAGTTTTAATCTGTATACTTTTATAGAGTAAAAGGTTCCCCAAGATGTAATATTCAGATATACAGTTGCATGTCTTTGTATTTCTCTCATATACTCTGTTACTACCTGTAAATTCACTGAAGAAGACAAGGATGGTTTCCTCCATCTAAGGAGGCACACAGTGCGCTGGGGCTCACCAGTTCAGGCACTCTGAGATTTCATGGGCATTCTGTTCACATTCTTCAAAGATTCTGTTTACTTCAATCATATCACCCCCAACTCCATGTTTTCAATGACAGAACCCCAGCCCTTTCCCTCTCCTTTCAGTTTCTTGGAGCAAGGTATCAGAAGTGATTCAACTGGCAAAATATTAATATCTAATATTGATATTGGTCTCCCAAGAGGGTAGGCAAAATAGAAAATAATTTTTATTGCCTATCTGTTTGTTATGCGTCTTAAATATGCCTCTTTCCTCCTAAAACATTTATTTTCCATAGTGCTTCTCCAAAAAAAGGTAAGAAATAGGAAATTAAAAGGCTAAAAATCTGTTTAGAAATAAATAAAACACAAAAAAGCCAGTGTATGTGCAGCATCTTGAGAAGGCCCACTCTTTTAATCTCTCCTGTAGCCATAAACCAGTACAACCATTTCACTGTGACTAGCAAATTTCTCATTTTTTCTTTCTCAGTCTCTGTTTTTCTCAATCTCCTCTTCTGAACTGCCTCTCTAACCCCTTCCACCCAGCCTGTGTTAGGCTATTTATTCAAATCCACTTTGCCATCCAATTCTTCACCTGCTGGTAACAGAGATCTGGTGGCATTGAACTCAGCTACCTCTGCTTCTGGTTAACAGCTGTGGTTAAGGGGGGGGAGCAGGTGGGCAGGGGACAGTCATTGGGTGAGAAAAAGCTGAGATGATCACTTGAATTGAGATTTTTGGATTGCCTGAAAATTCCAATTATTAATTTACCTATTCTTCTTAATTAAAAAAAAATTTTCAGCCTTTGTTACCAAAAGCTTGCTGATTACAGTGAGCAATTTCCCTAGCTCTAAACCTGCACATTAAAAACAAACAAACAAAAAACCCTTACAAGTGGTCAAAGAGTATTTTGCTAGGAGTCACAATTCCTGACTGGTTTTGATTTCAGACTCTTGTGCAGCAGGCTGACCAACTCAGGAACAAGCATCTGCAGTCGACCTGTTTTAATTCCTCTGTCCTGTCTGAGGTCATATTCACAGTCCCTAAGAGCCCTTCTAACCTGCTCTGCATCCCACAAGGGCAGCAAGGTAAAGACAACGGTAGAGGGCACCTTCCCAAAATGGACTTGGAACTGTCCATCAACTCGTATCTGCATTTTTCATCTTAATGGGAAGAAATCCAAATACACCCCCATGTCAACCACTTTGATATGCTTGTAATTCAAAGCCCCACATTCTTGTGGAAAAATTAGATAAGGCTGGAAGCTGACGCCTAAGCAAAAGGCACTAGAACTGTTCACATCTCAAACTTATTCACATTATAATCAACCTCCGGGAAATAATGTAGAATGCACCTTTTAGCATATCTCCTTGGCTTACTGAATAAAACATGGCTCCTCTAAACGATCCTCTAGTTTAATGCTACAAAATATGTCTAGCACCAGATGGAACTAACTATAATTCCTGCACAGAAGAGTTATCCTCCGGGAGAGAAATTCTTCATATAGACGAGAAGTCTGGCAGTTGCTCTAATTCTTCTAAGATGCCATAAATTCTATTTAAGTGTGTGGGCTCATTTAAAAAAAGACTTGATGAACACTAAAAATGCACCAGCATATTTTCAAATAATAGTGATAGCCTAAAAAGCATTGCTGGACTTTCAAATAATATTGAAAATCTTCTTATTATAGTCTATCTATACTTTGAGTTTCACTTCTTAATCACTAATTCCCAATGGAACTAGACTTATTAGAAATCAAAGGAAAGAGATTTTATGTGATAAAGATAGACACTATCACCCACAATAGTAGAAAGGCAGAATAACTGACCTGTATCACCAAAAATTCTCAGCAGACTTTTTATGAATAGATCTGTCTTCTTAAATATTAAACCAGTTGGCATTATTTGTTGTTACAACTAATGACAGTATTAGGGAAAGTGCATGAACAGTGGAAAAGGCTGAGGCTCTGGAGTCAGACAAAAGCAGGTTAAGTTCTAGTTCTCTCATTGATTTTGTGCTGTTTGCTTTGCTTTCCTAGCTAACCCTACTTCCCCATCTACAATCCTATTACACATGAGGTTAACAACACCCATTTCAAAGGGCTTCTGTAAAGATTAATTGAAATAATATACGTTAAGTGTTGGACACACATTAGTTATTCAACAAATGGTAGCTCTTATTATAAAAAAAAAAAAACCCAACAACCATGGAGGTTTTTTTTAAATCAACTGTTTGTCATTTATGTGCAATACTATAATCCTGTTCAATTTAGCCTTCCTTATGCTAAGAGCTAAATAAAATTCTCAGGTCTTTCTGGAGAAGGAGTTCTTCTTGCCAGCTCCAGGTGCCTGTAGGGCTTTGTACATCCTCTATTAAAGCATCCAAGATCTGTACTGGAGCTGCTAGTGCCCACATTAGGTTTCCTGCACTGGACTGGTTGCTCACTGAGAGGAAGAAACACTTTAATTCCTCCTTCTATTCCACACATACATGGCATAGGGCCTGGCCAGTAAAGGGTGCTCCATAAATGTTTGGGGAAGGTAAACACTGCAAAATTACACAGGGAAAAACAATGTGCAAAAAAGTGCATACTCTGACATGCAATCTCACTCTTCTTGAGCACAAACTATAATTGGTTCAGTGTGTGTATGAGCAATTCATTCAATTCACCTATGCATCTATTCAAAACTGTGTGCCTGGATGCTGCTGAGGATAAAAAAGTGGTGTAAGCGAAGCAAAAGGAAACAATGGTTCCAAGAGGATGTCTTGAAAATGCAGATTCCAGTGTAGTTTGGGAAACCATCTAAAACACTTTTGCTCAGAGTAGGGTTGATAGACTGAATTAAAATCACCTGGCAGCTTGGTAAACATGGAGATTCCTAATCCCCTACTCAGTTCTAGTCAATCAGAATCTCTGAAGATGCATTAGTACTTTATAAATTCTAGACTCAATAACATGTGGTAGCAAGGTTTAAATTTAAGATGAGAACATCAATGCCAAGCTGTTTAGTCACTCCTCTGCCCCTGCCACCCGCTCCCGCCCCATCACCCCGATCTTTTAGGACAGCCATTATCTTTAACCATAACACCTCACTTGCTAAGACTTCATGAAAATCTTACTTCAGGCCATAAATTATGCAAGTACCATCAGATTTTTTTCTATCATCCTTAACAATGAATTCGAAGCTAGGGAAAAGGACTGAGCTCGTTTTTTCTTATATTGGTAACTGTTGCAATACTCCCAAACTGATTAAAAATTAATCCTAATTAAAAAAACTCACAAACTATAACTTAAAGTATTATTAGAATAAAAAAAGTCAAACTGGGTATAATTCATTTATTTAGTGAGCACCTGTTATGTTTTAGACACGATGTCAGGTTTGAGACAACAGAGAGGAACAAACGGCTCCTGGCTTTAAGGAGCAGAGACAACCAGGAGGCCTCGGACACATAACTGAGATGATAAAGGCTTCCAAAGGGCAAATGTGGTTCTATGGAAGCACACAGGAGAGGTACACAATCCAGTGGGGGAGAGGGAAGGCACACAGGTAAAATCTTCAAGACAACAAGTAGAGGTGAGGCAGGCAGAGGGAGGGGCAGTGCCTGCAACAGAAGGAATGGTGTAGGTAAAAGCCAGGACGTTCAGGAAGACATGCTGAGTTTGGGAAAAGAAGGAAATTGAGCAGGGCCAAAAATTCAGGGGAAGGTAAGAGGTAAAGCTGGAGATGCGAGCAGGTCCAGTGTGATGGCGCACAGGCATGGGGTAGGAGGATGAGCTCAAGTTGAGGTGCTGTGGGGCTGCCACGGGGGGGGCCTCTGGGACATCGGGGAGATGTTCCAAAAGCAGCAGGACGTAGAAGGATAGCACTCAAGGGGAGGTCTGGGTGGAACACAGACTTGGGGCGGGCGTCACATTTAAAATTAAAGTGCAGTTATATATATATATATGTATCTCACTTTCTTTATGAGCAAAAATACCATCGCATTTTTGATACTGCTATTTTCCTAAGTGTTTTTATAGTAAAATACATACTTGTAGTAAAACTTAAGGTTAAGAAGGAGACACTCCCTAAAGCAACCCACTCTACAGTTTCATTACCTGTAAAACGGCGTGATAGGCACGGTTCATATAGGCAAGCCAGGCCTGTGGGAGAAAAATTGCACGGTGCCACTCGGAAAGCTGGATGTGAACCTGTGGGGGAAATATACCAAAACATAAGTCAGACTGCACAGTATTAAAACAGACTAAAATTAAAACTGTATCATCAATTCTTTCCTTCCCCTCATTTAAATGGTTTAGATACTAAAACAAACCAAATCAGTCTAGGATCAGAACCACAAATAAGATCTTCTGGATATTTTCAAAGGAGAGGAGTTTATAGAGTCTTGTAAAGACAAAATAAAATAAGCCTGGAATTTTCTAAATTAAAGCAAATAAAACCCTACAATAATAACAAGCTAAGATGTATGTGTAATACAAATATGTCCTTGAAAATAGGGGGAAAGTCTGCAGAGCCTCTCGCCAATGTCAGGAAACTAGGTATTGTCTAACAAATCCCCCTAGTAATTTTAAATAAAAATAAATATTGCTCACATCCTGGATTACCAATATGACAATTTCTGAAGTAATAAACTTAAATTGCCAACAGAAATATCATGTTGTGTAGAAACCATGATGGCATGCAAATGAGTACTGCACACAGCAATTGTGCACACCACTGGATAAATGCCCTTTAATCAGTGTGGGTAAACAAGAGAAAAATGATACATGCCAACACTGAAATCCTGTTTCTGAAGACAGGCCCAGACAAAACATCTGGTTTTCATAGCCATTTCTGTTTCTACCTATTAGTATATGGCTATCTTGCAACAAATCTTCCCAAGGTCTGCTTCTGTTAAAGAAAGATCCCTCAAGACAAAAAGTCACAGTGCATCACATTTCATGTTTCCTGTAACTCCTCTCATTGAAACTCCAGCAACTGAAACTTCAGTCTATGTCTCAGAGAAAAGCAACAACAAATATAGAAAAAGGATAAATTTCTATGTAATTACCCCAGAATCATCATAACTACAGTGTTTAAGGAGATTTTTCTGTATTACAGGAATTAATTTTCTCAAGTGCTTTGTGATAGGGGAGAGAACAACCTCTCTGAATATAGCTGGCTCCCAGGGCCTCTGGCATTTTCTCTACTCCCAGCCTTAGTGTGGGCCTACTACACGCAAGGGTCTATGTATGGGAGGATATGAGGACTATCCACTGAACAGTGTCTGCAGAGCGCGCAGAAATGGGCAGGAGAGCCAGAAACGGACACACATAGATTACAAGGCACAATTATGAAGCATCTATGGGAACAAAGAGATTCTGTCTACCATCTATTACCCCTCATTCCATTGCTTCTTTTTAAAAAATTAGATAAACAGTATGAAAAAGATACTCAGGTCATGAGATGAACTTAAAAAAATTATAAAGACAGGTGACTTGTTTTTCTGATGAAGAACCCACTCTAGCCAGTACAGTAGGGGAAACCTTCTTCACATGTTAACAGAGCTCCTTAAAGGAATGGGCCCACCAATTCCTGTTCTCTTGTTATCCAGGAAGCTGATGATAACCTAGTTCACACTGCCAGCTGTGGAGGCATTAATCAGTCCACGGCCTTGCTCTCTGTTTCCAAAATGTGGGGACTTTTACCTTTGTTCCTATCAATTCTGTTCCCTTTTCATAATATACAGTAACTATCTTTAAGTCTTATTCTGAGACCTGGACTTAACAGAAAGGACGCTTAAGCACCACAACCAAAGCTTATTTCTTATTTCAGAACTTCAAAATATTTAACAATTTTGCTGCCAAATAACCCATGGACATCACTCCACAACTGAGAATCTCCACAGTTTCAGCAAATTGGCAAAAAGAGCAGTGGACATTTTTTTGGAAAGACAATGGTCTCAACTGCTTCTTCAACCTGAGTTTTAAAAAAAAAAAGTATTACGGAAAAAATGTAAAGGAAAATGAGCAAATCAAACGTTGAGCTTCTAGGAACAAAGACTTTCATGCCGGGAAACCTACAAAAGGAGGTTATAAACTGAAGGTTAAAGCTAATCCTGCTCCTGCTGCTCAGACCACATCTGAAGGTCGGCGCAGGGACGCAGTCGTGCTTGAGCCCAGACACCAGTCTGAACTCCCCATGTTTCATGAGATTATACCTAGTCTTAGTGTTCTGGGGAGTTAGCTGTGAATAAATCTCTTTAAAAATGCACTTTCTTGCTCTTTCCCTTACTGAAGAGGTGCTTAGGAAAACAGCTTGAATACAGTCACATCCTTACTCTCCACTTGTGTTACAGGCAAAAGAGATCTCCTAGGCCATTTTTTAACAAAAACAGATTTTAGGACGCTATTCCAATTCAATGTACAGCCACCCATATAGGTTAATGTTCATTCCATTTATATGAAATTTCCAGAATTTCCAGACAGAAATATTCATACAGAATAAATCCATATAGACAGAAAGCAACTTAGTGGTTGTCAGGGGCAGGGAGGAGGCGGGGGGAGAGGAAGAAGTGGGAGGCAATGGGGAGTGATTATTTAATGCATACATGGTCTCATTGGAGGGTGATGAAAGTGTTTTACAACTAGATAGAGGTGATTGCTTCACATGTGAACATACTAAATACCACTGGATTGTACACTTGAAGCTTTAAAATGGTTAGTTTTATGTTATGTGAATTTTACCTCAATTAAAAAACAAACACTCAAGATAAGGCAAAGTTCCCTAAAGTGAGCACATGGTTGACCTGTCTGAGGAACTGAAAGAAGGACCGCGTGACAGCAGACAGAGTAAGCAAAGAGGGAGAGCAGCCAATTCACAGGAGAAAGCAGGGCCTTCCAGGTCACTTTTCAGGACGTCAGGTCACTATAAGAATGACAAGATCTAATCTACATTGTAAAAGGATCATGCTGACCACTAGGTGGAGAAGAGACTGTCGGGGATAAAGGTTAAAGCAGAGAAACCTCGGAGCCTCCTGCAAAAACCCAGGTAAGAGACAACAGTGGCTCAGAGTGGTATTGGAAACACTGTCGAAAAACAGTTCTCGAATATTTAGCTACGTCATTTTTCCACCCTGCCCCAAATGTTAAGTAAATGTTGAGTAAAATGCCAACATATAAAACAGAGAACAGAGAAGTAAAATTTGCCTAGACGAAGTAAGGATGAAGGCTGAGGCCTTGGTGCTCAGCCCCCTTGATCATCCAGGTCTACTTTGTGGTGGTCCTCAGGACTCTAGAGGGACATAAAAGAGATTCACATTTGTCAGGAGATGGACAAGGGTGATGGGCTGACCACAAAGGAGTACAGGGAGATCTTCAGGGTCAGAGAACTGTTCTTATTTTGACCGCGGTACTGATTGGACAAACGTATTCACTTCTCAAAATTCATAGAACTGTACACTAAAAGGGGAGAAGCCTGCTTTATGTAGATTACAACTCAATACAAATAAAATGTAAAACACACAGTTTGAAATCACTACTTTCAGAACATGCACCTCTCAAATATTCACCTCCAAACACCTATTACCCTCTGTACACTTGTTTGTCATTATCATTCAAAATCCACTCATCCCTTTATCTTTCCTGTTTCTATCAATATTACCCCATCAATACCGCAGTCACCCAGGTTTGAAATGTCTGATTTATCCTGGACTTCTCCCTTGCCCTCCACTCAACGGCCAACTCTACCTCTGAAATGTTTACTGTATTTGTCCCTACTTTCTTCCTCACTGGTTTGGTCCTGCCTTGATTATTGAGGCCACCTAAGTGATCTTCTAACAGTGTAAAATCTTTCCTCCTTCTGATACATCCTCAATGGTGCTGCTACTATTACATTAACTCAGAACTTCTTTCCAAAAACCTCTGATGGCTTGTTAAAGAATAAAGCCCAAATTCCTTTGGGCTCTGTTCAAAGTATTTTAGAATCAAAAGTACACCATTTATTTTAAGAAATAACTTGTCGTGTAAGAACTCTGCTGGCTAAGATCCTCAGCCAATTTCCCCATTTGAATTTCTGCTCCTCTCTTTCATTTAACCTGTATTCTGGCTGACCTGGGTTATAAACCAATTCCCAAGCCTGCTCTATACTCTACAGGACCTTTGCATTCACTGACTGCTTCCACTGCTTTGAATGCCCTGTCTTCCTACCTCTACTTACTGAAATAATTTCTCCCATCCCTATACTTCTAGTGCGCTATATGCCTCTCCTGTAATACTCAACAGATTCCATCTTGATTATTTGTGTATGGACCTTAATCTCATACAATCCTAAAGGCAGAGATCATTTCCTGTTCATCCCAGAATCCCTCCCATGGAACTCACAGTAAGTTTTCACTTATGTAACTGCTGAATTTAACGAAATTAAATGTACAGTATTTGCTTTAAGACAAAATCTTGTCATGTGAAAACCATGCTACTATAAACAAGTAATGACAGAAAGTTATGATGTGGGAAAACACAACATTAGAAAACTTTTTTTAGTAGGCACAGTTAAACTCAAACGCAAGTTGTTGAGGATATATGAAATTTTATGAAATATGTCCAAAATGTTTTGGCTAGGAAATGTTTAATTCCAGACAGAAACACCGTGAGTGACAAGGCAAAATTTTAAAGAGGGTATTGTAAACTTTATATTTTGAAATTTCCTAAAATTTTAAATTTGTATCATACAAGTTCTAATTATGTACACTTAGAATACTAGCTCAATAGATAATATCCTGCTTAGAAACACAATTCACAAATATAAGGGGAATGGTGAAAGAGAATGAAAAAGAAGAGCTTGTTCCTTCATGGACACATGTTTTTCTTGAAGGGACTGCTTGGCCACCTAGTTAGATAATTTACTGTTCAGAATACATTGCTCAGAAATTTGGTAATGTTTTCTGCCTCCTGGGTGATGGTAATAAATGTAATTATTCATGTATAAGAAAATTCCCATTTTAACAGCCCTTCATTAAATAATTTGCATCCAGTAAGACAAGCTTTGGTGAGGTTGTTCAACTGTAAAATTGGAATGAGGTAAGGTAGATCAGCATGTAAAAATCAACAGGTAAAGAGTTTGCTACTCATTTTAAAACCATAGCGTCACAAAGTAAAGCATTTTCATGCTTTCCAGATGTACATATTATTATCAAGAGAAAAAAAAATATTTAACTTCAGTTGCTACACAGACACACCGGTTCTGAGCCACTACATTTGGTCTATGATATACACACACTCCTCCCACATTTCCAGAAGAAAAACCATTTGTACTTAGTGTTAGAGACCCCCAAAGCCACTCAATGTCCCATTATTTATAAATAAGAAATAATTGGCTTCAATTTTCTGTCAGTAGTAATCTTGTTTGCACAGAATAATTTTTTGTTATTCCTGCCCCCTGACAAATAGTGATTGGAAGATGAGAAGGGAAGGCTTGTGGAGGACACATTTTTAAAGCAAAATGACACATTGCTTTGTAGGTGCTTTCTGGACATTTAAAACTCTCTCTCTGCTCCCTCCCTGCCTCCCTCTTTCTCCTGCTCAGTCTCCTCCCCCCCACCACCTCCTCTTTCCCATCAGGATAACATTAGCTTGAAAGCTGACAATTCAATCACATCTCAAGCAACCATTTACTCTGTTATTTAATAGGAAGGGGGAAAACCCTGTTACCATAACAACTCACATCACATGGTAATTACGGAGTCTCTAAAATACAGCAAACCATACTTTTTTCACAGTGTTTTCTAAGGGGAATGTGTAATAAGCAGATACCACTTCCCCCAATTATTATTCAGAATTTTCATCTAACTGTTTTATAGTGCATGAATGCTAACCTACTCCATGCTTTTTTTTTTTATAGGAAATAGGTTTTTAAATAAAGAAGGAACTGAAAGAAAAGGGCAAATACTCTCCTTACATTTCAAATGATGGGTTATATGCCATGTACTTTGGGGCATCTGGGGGGAAAAAATTTAAAGAAGGAAGAAGAAAAAAATTAATTTATAAGGCAAAACAATTCCAATGGTCAATTTCAAAAGAATGAAAGAAGAAAAAAGATTTCATTCAGAGCAGTGCTGTCAGTAAGCCCGATGAGGTCTCTCTGAAATAAAAATGAAAAAAGAGCTCATTACCTAATGCTGAGGCAGAAATACGGTTGGATAGCAGCAGCTGGATCAGGAAAATCTGCATGTGCCCAAAGGTGGAGGAGATAATGAAGCAAGTCTGCCATTCTCATCCAAGGGCAAGTCAGTGTCATCCAATTTAGGAGTGAGTGTCATGTCAGAGATAAAAATGCCAAAGGATGACAAGACAGGCAGCAAGTTTCAGGGAAGGAAACTGTCATCCACCTTCAGCTTCCTCAACAACAGGAGCCAAGTTAGTCTCAGGGTGAGAGGAAGGAGGTATAAATCAGGGCGGAAGAGGACAGTCACGTGAGCTTGGAGAAGCCCTAGTGGATCTGAAATGACCCCTGGTTGTCCCCGATTCAAAGCAGCAAACAGAGAGGGGGCACTTCAGTTTTAGAGAAGTCTAAACAGGACAGCGATTATGTCAGGTCAAACCCAAATCAGACTTAGTTCTCTGAAGTCTTCCAGAAGTATAACATGGCAGAGTTTCACTTTAAGAAAAGTCAATGAAAAAAGAAGCTTTTAGAAAGAAGGAGATGATAGAACACTTTCCAAAAGAATTCATCACAGATTAAATAGCTAGTTCTCCATGACATTGAAAATACTTGATTTAACTAATACGGTTAGTGAGAAATACTGACAATTACATAGAGCAAAATACACTTCAAAATACGAAAAGCAGAGCACTTGGACATTCAAAACTAAGTTCTTTTACCCATTCATTCACTCACTCACCTATCTATAGTTGTAGACATTAAGAAGGCCACAGAATATCCTATATGTACACATAATCTTTGGCGGGGGAGCGGGGAGGCTAAACCATATAAATGAATAACAACACAAACAGTACATAAGAGCTTGTTCAAATGACAATAATGTCATTTCTTGGGAAGACTTCAACAATATTCTATTTGCCACCAATTTAATAACAACATTTCTGGAAAAAGGGGACGATCCTGCTAAATGCACATATAAAGTATAAGACACATCCAAGTTTCAAAAGGATTAAAGTCGTTAATTTAACACACATTTATAAAGCGTCTACTAGGTGCCAGGAATACTGAGCACTGGAGCTACACATGACCAAAACAAACTCCATGATTTTATGAAGTTTACACTTTAAAAAAGGAGCTAGACACTAACTGTCATATATGCTGTGCCACCCAAATCCCCACTTCAGGATTAGTAGGGATGGATGGATGGATGAGTAAGTAGTCTCATAGACTAAATAAATCGAATTTATAGTCATAAACATTCCTAAAGAAAACTCCAAGTCCAGAGGTTTCACTGGAAAATTCTACCAACCACTTAAGGGAAAACTATTTATAAGGATAGCATATCAGACAAAGATTTTATAAGGAAACTACAGAACAGTATCCCTCATAGATGCACAGATGCAAAAATCCTTAACAAAATGTTATTAGCAAATCAAATTCAGCAATATATAAACAGGATACTACATTATAGTCAAGTGGAGTTTACCCTAGAAATGCAGATTTGGTTCACATTAGAAAATCAAACAAAATAATTTATCATATCAACAAACTGAAAAAGTATATAATCATTTCAATAAATGTAGGAAAAAAAACCCATGTGACAAAATTCAATATCTATTTGTGATAAAAACCATTAGCAATTTAGGAATAAAAGGAAGCTTCATCAACCTAATAAAGGATATCTACAAAATCTCTATACTAAAATAAACTAAATATATCATATTCAATGTTAAAACACAGAATGCTTTCCCCCAAGACTGTGAACAAGAATGTTTGTTCTCACCACTCCTATTCAAAACCATACCAAAGGGCCCTAGACAGCACAAGCAGGCAAGAAAAAGAAATAAAAGGCATACATATCAGAAAAAAAAATTAAGACAATCTCTATTCATAGACAACATTACAATGAAAAACAAAAAGACCCTACAAAAAAGCTGTAAGAGCATATAAGAGGGTTTAGTAAAGCTATAAAAAAAAAAGTATCAGTTACATGTTACATTCTAGCAACGAGCAGTTGGAAATTAAGACAAACCAAAAAAATTGTCTAATTCCACTAGCATCAAAATACTTAGAGATATGCAATACTTATTAAATTTAACAAAATATGTGCAAAATTTATAAAAATAAAATGATAAAACATTGACCTAAAATAATGGAAAGATACATTTTGTATATGGGTTGAAAACCTCAATATTATGAAGACGTCAGTTCTCTCCCAAATTGATCTACAGATTCAATGCATTTCTAACCAAAATTACAGCAGGCTTTTTTGTAGTTTCTCAAAGTTGATTTAAAATTTATATGGAAAAGCAAAGGGCTTAAGACAGCTAAATTTAAAACAAAACTGGGGGACTCATATTACTTGATTTCAAGACTTACTATAAAGCAACAATAATTAAACTTTGTGGTTTTGATTAATGTCTACACACTGAGATCAATGGAACAAAATTAGGTACAGAAATAGACCTATACATACATGGACAAATAATTTTTTGACAAAGTTGCCTGGGTGAAGAAAGGATGGTATATTCAACAAATATAATTCACACCTTATAAAAAATTAACTCAAACAAAAATGGGCTAAAATGTAAACCTTAAACTATAAAACTCCTACAAGAAAACTTAGGCATTCCACCAAGTGATTAATTAATAAACTATACATGATATATATTCATATAATGGAATATTATTCAGCTGTAAAAAGGAATGAACTACTGACACATACTATACTGTATATAAATCTTGAAAACATTATACTACATAAAAAAGCCAGACAAAAATACCCCACATATTGCATGATTCCATTTATATGAAGTGTACAAAATAGGCAAATCTGTTGAGACAGAAAGTGGATTCATGGTTGCTGAAGGCTGGAGAGTGAGGAGAATAGAGAGCGACTGCTAATGGGTACAGAGTTTCTTTGAGGTGTGATGAAAATACTCTAAAATTGATTGTGGTGATGGTTACACAACTCTGTGAATATACTAAAACCACTGAACTGAACACATTAAATGAGTGGATTTTATCGTATATAAATTATGCCTTATTTTTTTAATTAAAAAAGGGAGAATATGGGAGAAAAAAAGAAAACAGAAGATCCTTGGGTAAGACAAAAAGCAAGAACCATAAAAAGGAAAACTTGAAAATTGGAATTCTTCAAAACTAAGATCTGCTCTTCAAAAGACATCACTAAGCAAATGAAGAGACAGGTTATGGATTAAGTGAAAATATTTGCAAAACATATTTCTAATAAAAAATTTATATCCAGAACATATGAAGAACTCTTTTGAAAACAAAAACCAGGGTTAAAAATGGGCAAAAGAGCAGGACACTTCACGGAAGAAAATATATGAATGGCAAATAAATACATGAAAAGATGCTCAATATCAGTAGTCTTAAAAAGAACACACACAAATTAAAAACCACAAAAGGGAAACCACTAACCATTATGGCTAAATTTAAAAAACTGACCGTATCAAGCAGTAGTGAGGAGGCAGAACAATTAGAACTCCCTTACATGGCTGGTAGGCATCCAAAATGGGGCACTCACTAGAAAAAGAGTTCAGTACTTTCCTATATTCACTTAGCATATGACCTAATGATCTCACTCCTAAGTATTTATTTACTCAGTAGAAATGGGAAACAGATGTCCATACATACACCTGCATGATAATGTTTACAGCAAGCTTAGTTATAATCTGGAAAAAACTGGAAACAATACAAAGGTCCATCAATGGGTAAATTAACAAACAAATTGAAACTCTCATGACAGGCTTTTTAAAATAAAAAGACTCAGAATAAGGCAGTAATGGGAATCAAAGCAGAGTCTGAAGAAAGTTCAGCTGGAAAAATACCAAATGGACTGCAATAAAAGAAAGACTAGAAGCATGGAGAAGAGTTAGGCAATACTAGACTCATCTTGGAAAAATCCAAAGGTATTCTTTTTAATGTCTCTGCTTAAGCTGGGATGGTACAAGGTAGTTCAGGGACAGTGGAGTTTCACACTGCCTGGGTTCAGTTTCCAGGCTCCTCTACTTATGTGTGTCAAGCGCACTAACAGTACCAACCTCACAGTGTTGATATGGAGATTAAATGACTTAATACACGCACAGAAACTTTTAAAGTGCCCAAGTTGGTTATTAGCTATTATTATTGTAACCCTTATTAACTAGCTCTTAAAATTCTTATTATTTGTCAGTCTGAGAAACTGCACAACTCATTCTCTATTTTTGCCTCTTTTAAAATGAACTACAGTAAGAAGATGAATCCAAACTAAAATCCTATCATAGATCGGCAGAATTCTGTACAATGTGTTTTCCAATTGACTCCTAAAATAATGATCTCTTCTCAACTTTGAAATTTCCTAGGCATACTACAATACAAGCAGCAAGTATCTTAACCCACATATTTTTTCTGTTCATATCTAAGGCACACCTCCTAAGTTCTGATACCATTTGCTGAATTTCCTTGGTGTCTCCTGCAATCCCCATTAGCACTTTTTCTTACTTCTAGTCTGATGGTGACTTTTGAAATCAGACTTCCATTAATACTTAACACTTTGGTTAGCCATCTAAGTGCACAGCTTAAAAACACACAAAAAGGTACCAAATCTCTCTCTTCTTGAAACCATCTAATAAGATGCTAGGGAAAACGAAATTACCTATATTTGCCTCGCTTTTCCGAAATTAAACCTCTCTTCTTCCTAGAGAAACACGGCTCTTCCCAGATCTTTCTCCCCCTCCTTAGTTAAATAAAAACACTGTACTAGACAAAAAAGGTGCTGAACAAAATATTTACATAATTTCAATTCTAATTAAATATATGAAAGGACTGTGGGTCTCATATGATAAAAATTGGTCTTTAAAAACTGGCTATGCTAACTGGTAGCAAATGGTATGATACAGAATATAATCCAACCAAATTAGCGATACCAACATTTACAAATTATGCATCAAAATAAGATTTAAAGCAAACATACTGTAAAAGCACTAATTACTTTTAACTCAAATCCTTTACAATTTTTATAATTTGTACATTTTCATTTATAACTGGTAGATAACTTATTATATCTAAATTATACAAAATAAACCTCTTTGCTGTGTTTTGTTTTGTTATTCATTCAAATATTTTAATTTTTATACACTATTTAAATTGTATACATTTTATGAATAACTGTCATAAAATTTTTAAAAACAACAACAAAAACACAAATTTCCCAAATACTTTCCAGTTCCCCTCATCCTCTGGTATTGCTATGATCTGCAATGATCAGATTTCATGCAAATCATCTAATGGTATCACATAATTTTACTTTAAAAGGGTGCCCTAAAAGGAAAGTAAAATAAACTCTAAAACCAAAGGTTTTTTTTCCCCTAAACACTCTTATTTACTGTTGATTCCCAACATTCACAAAATATACACATTGGTGCCCTACATACTTTCAAAGGAGTAGAATTAAGAAATAGGAAAGAATATTTCTTTAAATAATAAATTGCTATTTATTCTGAACAATGGAAGTTAAACACTGATGAAATAAACCAAAATCCTAGATACTACTCCCTAAAAGGCTAGGCAGTAGGGGAAGCATGCCAGTTTTTTTGAGAAACACATCAAAATATTTTAGTATCCAGTTGGGTCAACTATTTTGCTTGTCTTTTAAGGCAACTTACATTAATTATGATTAAGAGAAAAATAATTTCCAAACATACACTAAATTTCATGGGCCCAAAGTGCAGGAGGGAATCCCCAAAACATATACAAGCAAGAAGAACCTGTTACAAAGTATGGGAAGGCACCCACCTCATGCACTAGAGCCAGCGAGGTCTGCTTGAAACTTCGCCCTCTACTGGCCATCAGTCGATTCAATGGTTTGCCATCTTTACTCTGATATGTTGAAATATCATAGCAAAATAACATACCACCTTTAAAAAAAGAAGAAACTTATAAAACCATTCCTTACGGGAAAACTTCATTAAGTTCTCAGTAATCCAAATTCAATCAATCTGGATAGAGATATTTAGAAATTAAAAGAACTTGCTATGCAAATTATGATTTTTAACTGTTGGTGTCAGGAAAGAAAAAAATAGAAAAGATACAAGAAGTTACCAGATTGAAACTACCACTTATTTACAAGCCTTACTCATTTGTAAATAAATAAGATGTGAATTGTAAATTTTATCATTTTAAATTTTGTGAACTGTTACTTCTAGAGACTCTAAACTCTTTTTTAAAACTAAATCTCAATTACAGAGAAATGCTTGCACAAGTCAGTCTTCGTGAACTCCTGATAACAGGGGTTCCTTTAGTTTATACCCACAAGTGGACGAGTTTTCCCTCATACCTGAACTCACATACATTCAATCTCCCTTTTTTCCTCCCTCTTCCTTCTCTAATTCTTCTCCCAAAACTAAGTTGAATTTACAGCATCAGCTGGCCCCCAGTGGCATTTGAAAAGCAAAAGCAGGCAGCCAAATGCTAGACTATGAGTTAGGGTAGTCTTGGAAACTGAGTAATTTTGAGCCAATGAGAAGACATATTCAAGGACTAAGATAACTTAAAACAGAGATGATTACGTTTTAAAATATCTCTTCCTGAAGTATGATATAAGGAAAAGTACACATATCATAAGCATCCAGCTCAATGAATTTTCATAAACTGAATGAACATATGTAATCAGCACACAGATCAAAACAAAACATTATTAATATCCCAAAGTCCTCTCATGTCTAATTCCAGTCACATCCACCCCCACCCCAAAGGTAACAATCTTCCAGCAACCCTTTTGCCTTCTTTGGTAATTTAGGTAACTAGAATTAGGCTGTATATACGCTTCTATATCTGGCTTCTTTCACTCAACATAATCGTTAAGAATCATTCATATTGTTACTGGCAGTTGTAGTATATGCATTGTCATTACTGAATAGTACTCCATCATGTGACTATACCATTATTTATTTATCCAGTTTACTGTCAACAGGTATTTAGATACCTTCCAAGTTTAGGGCTACTCAATGCTGTTTATGCTGCTTGGGTAATAGCTAGGTAACTGGGTATAAATTTGTTCAGTACCAGTTTTCCAAACTGGTTGTACTAACTTACATTCCCAGCAGCAGCTTTCGTTGCTCCACATATTTATCAGTATTTCATATTACCCATCTTTTTTCATTTTAGCCATTCTGTTAAGTATGTCATGGTATTTTACTGTGGTTTTAATTTGCATTTCTTAGATGTCTAATGAAGTTGACCATCTATTCATATGTTCATTGGACATTTGAATACTCTCTTTTTGAAGGGTAAGTTCTTTTTCCTGTTTTTCAATGAGTGCCTTTTCCTTATTGATTTGTAAAAATTCTTTATATATTCTAGATACGAGTCCTTTATCAGATATACGTATTATAAATACCTTCTCTCATTCTGTGGCTTGCCTTTTCACTCTCAATGGTGTATTTTGATTAACACATGTTCCTAATTTTAATAGAATTTGTTACTTTTAAAAACTAGAACTTTTAATTATAGGATCATTTGTTGAAAAGTTCATCCCTTTTCTCCACAACACTGCAGTGTCACTTTTATAACAAATCTGGTGACCTTGTATGTGTGGGTCTGTTTCTGGAAACCCCACATTCTTCCATTGGTCAGTTTGTCTATCCTTGCACCAATACCATACTGTCAATTATGGTGACTTAATAACAGGTCTTGAATTTGGTAACGTGTATCCTCCTACTTTGTTTTTATTCTTCAAGATGACCTTAGCTATTCTTGGTCTTCTGCATTTCCTCATAAATTTTACAATCAGCTTGTCAATTTCCAAGGGATATTGACTGGGATTGGGTTGAATCTATATGCTAACTTGAAAAGAACTTATTTTTACAACATGGAGTCTTCTAGTCCATAAATATTGTAAATCAATCCATTTAGTACCATTTCTTTAATTTTTCTCCATAATATTTTATAGCTTACAGTATAAGGGTTTTACATACTGCTTGCTAAATTTATTCTTGGTACTTGATGTTTTTTGATGCTACTATAAATGGTATAATTTTTAAATTTCATTTTTTGTTATGGTATGTAAAAATAAATAATTGATTTTTATATATTGACCTCTGTATGTATGCAGTAACCTTGCTGAATTCATTTTTTAATCCTAATTAGTCTGTAGTTTTGAGTTTTCTACATACACAATCACAACAACAGCAAATAATGACTATTTTATTTCTTCCTTTTTAATCCTTATGACTGTTAATTCTTTTTCTTGGCTAGTTATGGCCTAGTTATGGCCTCCATCATGATACTGAATAATACTGGTGATAACAAGCATCCACATCTTTTTCCCAATCTCAAGGAGCAGAAGTTTCATTATTTCAGTATCAAGTACAGAGATTGCATTGTAGATGTTCTTTATCAGAATAAAAGAAGTTCCCTTCTATTCATAGCTTAATGAGAGAGTCTTTTTTGTATCATGAATAGGAGCTAAGGTTTTCAAAGGCTATTTCTGTATCTATTGCATCTATTGAGGTCATCTAAAGATTGTACTGCCTTATTCTATTAATCTAATAAATTATATTGATTTTCAAATATTAAATTAACCCCTTGTATGTACTGCTGAATTCAATTTTCTAACATTTTGGGGGGATTTTCGCAACTATGTTCATGGAAGACACTGGTTTGTTATATTCCCTTCTTGTCCTTGGTACAAGATTATGCTGATCTTATCAAGAGTGTTCCTTTTTTTTTTTTATAATTTTCTGTTAGTGTTTATAGAGACCATTATTATTTCTCCCTCAATTTTTTTGAAGAATTCACCAAGGAAGCAATCTACACCTAGGGTATTCTGTGTGGGAAGGCTATTACAGATTCAATTTCTTTAATGCAGATCAAAGTGTTCATATAGTCTATTCCTCCTGTCAGTTTGCAGAGTTTTATATTTTGACATCTCATCTAATCTGTGAAAATTGGCTAAAAGTTCTTTATAATATTCTTTAATTTTTTGAATGCTGTAGGGTCTGAAGTGGTGTCTCCTTTGCTGTTCCTAATATAGGTAATCTGTATTTCTCTATTTTTTTTGTTCAGACTTACCATGGCTTTATCAATTTTGTTAAACTTTCCAAAAAAATTAACTTTTGGCTTTGCTGATTTTCTTTATTTTATGTTTTTTATTGTACTGATTTTTATTTTTCTTGTTATTATTCCATCCTTTATCATTTATTTAAGCTAATTTATTTTTTTTTCTAAGTTTCTTGAAATGGAAGTTTAAATTATTATTGTTTTCCTTATTTCTTTTTTCAATATATGTATTAAGGGTATAAATTTCCCACTAACACTGTTTTAGATACATCCCACAAGTTGTATTTTGACATATTTTCTTTATCATTTAGTTCAAAATATTTTCTAATTTCCATTTTGACTTTTTTCTAGCACTTTTTCACTGTATACTTGACAGTGCTTGAAAGAACCACAGAAATTCTAAATGATGGTTTTCTTTTATCAGAGAGGAGTTTCTCCTCTGTTAGAGAGAGTGAAGGACTGATGATCTCAATTTATTCAGGGATTTAACTGAGTTAGGCTGAATTATAGCTTTGATAAATCTCAGTCCACCTCTGGTTCAACCCTGTTCCTAGGACAGCCTCATCAAGATTTTCAACTGACAGTCTAGTCAGTCCTTGACTCCACAATACAGAAAGATTACAGAAAATTCAGATCTGTCCTTGGAGGTTTTCAGCTTAGCTTTTAACTTCCCATCCCATAAAGCTTCAAAATTTGACAAATATTTTAAGGGAGAAACAGGCTGTGTGTTTGAAGGCCCTCAAGTCCCCAGTTTTGTCACTCAGGTTACCACATAAATGTCAAGATCTCTTTTGGTTTCTTTGCCTCCTGTACCTCTTGTTACAGTCAAGCCTGAATTTCAGTCTCTAGCTGAGGCCAGAATTAGTAAGTGTATCCAGGTAAAAGAGCTGTAGATTGTCAGTATTCATTCACTATTTGTGCACTTTGTTTTCAGGCCCATTCTCCTAACCAGTCTTTATTTCCTAAGCACCACAAGACTGGAGATTTCATGGCCTCTCAGAAGCATCAGCCTAGTTCTTTTAACTTTCAATGCAAACTCAAAATTCATTAAGTATATTATGAGGAAAACCTCCAGCTTGTCACCTGTATTAGTCAAACTCTTCAGAGAAACAGAACCAACAGGATATAGATATACAGATAAGCAAGAGGAGACTTATTAGGGAAATTGGCTCTTAAGATTATTGAGGCTGAGAAATCTCACAATCTGTTCTCTGCAAACTGAAGAATCAGCAAAGCCAGTGGTGTGATTCAGTCTGAGTCAGAAAGCCTGAGAACCAGGGGCACCAAAGGCCAAAGGCATCAGAAGGTGGATCTCACAGCTCAAGCAAAGAGAGCCAATTCACCCTTCCTCTACCTTTTTGTTCCATTCAGGCCTTCAATTGATCGAATGTTGCCCACCCACATTGCTCAGGGTGGATCTGTTTTACTCAGTCCACTGATTCAAATGCTAACCTCTTCTGGAAGCACACTCACAGACTCAGAAATAATGTTTCCCGGTTATCTGAGCATCGCTTAGCCCAGTCAAGATGACACATAAAATTAATCATCACATTACTCTAGTCCCATGAAACCACTAAAAGCTTCACCGGTTTCTCTATCCTCCAAGAGGCCCCTTCCTGGGTCAATCACCAATCTTAGCCCACAGCCAGAATCAGTGAATATTCCCCATAGGAAGGTGGGGGGATCCATGGAGGACAATCTAAAATGGTCTCCCCATTCTGTAGTTTTAGTCTGTTCTTTGTTTTATCTTACCTATGTCTTTGCTTCTACATTTCTCCAATGGCTATAAAATGAGATTTATTTTTTCATCTATCCAGCTGTGTGTTTAGATGTTAGCAGCAGCAGCAGCAATGCCTTGCCATGCCCTATCACATCCTACTTGAAGAAGAAGTTAAATTATTACATTAAAAACCTGTACCTTGATACCAAGTAGTGTGCTTACCTGCAAGGCCAGGTTTCAAACCTGGTTGCTTGTTTGTTTCATACATTTTTAACATAAAATTGGGGATTCCTGCTACAGTCTTTCCTTGGTCTAAGCGGGCACCTCCTTTTAATGCAGAGTGATACACGCCACGGGGCATATTCACCATTTCCTGCTTCACGAGAGACGTAAAAAATTCTTCCAAAGCTGAAAGAGATAAAAGGAGATCAAAAGTAGAGTAAATACAGTATGCTAGAATAGAAACATTCGTTCCTAACTCATATATACACATACACACAACAACATAGCTATATTTCAGGCCAAATTTCACAAAGTGAGAAAAGAACTCTTGATTCCCATCCCTTTCTTACTCTTCCCCAAGTCAGATCACAGCACCCAGTTACTCAAGCTTAAGGACTTAGTCATTCTCAATTCTTCTCTTTCTCACACTTCTTACATGTAATCCATTAGCAAGTCCTTTTAGATCTACTTTCAAAAATATATCTCAAATACACCCATTTCTCTCCATTTTCACTGCTACTTGCTCAGTCATCATCTTCTCTCTTCCTCAACTGGATGAATTTAAAAACTCGTTTCTTGGTTTCATCTCCTCATGACTGCTCCGTACAAATCATCCTCTTCCCAGAAGCCAGAATTTTATGTTACTCCCTTCCCTAACGTCTTCCAGTGTTTTTCCATTGTACATAGAATAACATCAGAACTTCCGACAATGATCAAGGCTTTCTGTGATCTAGCCCCTGCCTCTCCCTCTGGCCTCATCTCTACCACCCGCCTTCCTTTCTAGCTATATGAAAGGCACGCTTCCATATGGCCTTCTCCCCACTCGAACTCCAAGTTCACATCTAAGTCAAGGCCGCTGCACTTGCTGTTCCTTCCCCCTGGAACACACTCGTCCCTGATTTCCACATGCCTGGCTCCTTCTTGTCATTTAGGTATTTTCAGAGAGGCCTTTCATGACCATCCACCATCCTGTAGTAATATCAGTACACTTTTAAAAAAAAAATTAATCCATTATTTCTTTGCTTGTGCTCCTTCTAATTAAGCCCAAGATCTTTGATTTGATATCTTTACTTACTATAAGGTAATACAGTAATGTAGGATCAGAAATCAATAGGATATCCAAACAAAACACTTGATTTAATACTATAGGTTTATATTCAAGTGTTATTTTCCTAAGATCCACTAGAGGTTGCACAATGCAGAAACAAAAACAACAAAAAATTAAAGCTAAACAAATCATATGGAAAACCAAAAAGGAAACCACTACATGTGCCTCTTATTATAGGAACAAAAAGCAAGAGTCCACCTACCTAAACTGGAATTTCATTCAGAAAAGATCTGAAAGTCTTCTTTAAATTACCATGATTAAATTAAAGGCAGCAAGTGCTTGCTGGAACATCTATTATGGGCCTAGTTCAGTCATTCCCATACAGAACCTTCCTGGGTGTAACCAAGCTTATCCATTCAAAGCCCAGAGAACATCCGCGTAGGATGTTTTCCACTTGTCCCTCCAGATTCATCCTCTCAACCCTACTCTGTGCCCTGGAAGAATAACGTTTCACAACTGCATCACCAGTTTCCTTTATCCTCTGGCTTTTGGTTGGTTTCATCCAACGGAAGACACTCGTAGGAGATCAAAGGGTAAAAACAAAGGTCAAGGCATATACTCCCCAGAAACCCTCCTGCAAAACTGTTCCAGGTTGCCTGCACCCCTCTTTTGAAGGTCCTGGCTCCCCTTAGGCAGCCCTATTTATGACATAGATACTCTCTCTCATTCTCCTAACTGCTACCTCCCCTTACCTCTTTAGGCTTAGGGACATTAACCATTCTGAGATGATTCAACATTGCTTATGAATTTCCTTTAACCTTGAAACACGTCTTTAAGCTGTCCCTTTATTAAACTCTCAATTACTCCCTCTGAAATTCCTGTGAAGACCCTGATCAATACATCATCTAAATGAAAAATGTGAATAATATCCAACTGCAGGTCATATAACCCAATTCCAGTCTGCACATGCACATGTATGACTGCTTTGGGCAGAGTGGGAGTACAAACTTTTCAGAATGTACCTAAGAACCAACTGTCTGTGAGGACAGAATTTCATGCTTCCTCAGAAGGGATTCTGTTCTGGTAAAACCTGATACATGTCAAGAAGTAAGTACACATCTGCACATAGACTAACCCAGGAATGAAAATTTGTCTACTTGTCAAGCTCTTTAGAGAATTAAGGATTCTCAAATAATTCCAGCCCTGAGAGAAGTTTATATGAAGGTAAAATAGAATGAATGCAACTGATATGTATGGTGCCATCTTCCCCCAGCCACTAAGCTAGCCACTAGGAATTTTTTCCATTGTCTTTGAGCCTTGCCCTAGTCTCTTCCTTTCAGATGACCAGGTGAGGACTAGAAAAGAGTTGAAAATGTGTAGGACACATAGTATCAGATACAAATTTTTAAAACAAACCAAATGTCCTTCAACAGATGAGTGAATAAAAAAAACATTGTGATATATTTTATAATGTAATACTACGCAGCAATAAAAAAGAACATAGAATTGATACAGGCAACTATTTGGATGAATCTCAGACACTATACTAAGTGAAAAAAAAAGAGCTAATCCTCAAAGCTTACATACTGTACAGAAAAATAAACTGGTGAAATCTCATTAGGTCTATAGTTTAGTTAGTAGTATTGTACCAATATGAATTTCCTTGTTTTAATAATGAACTAAGGTTATATGAGATGTTATTAATGGGAGCAGCTGGGTGAAAGTACATGGGAACTCTCTGAACCATTTTTGCAACTTCTTGTAAGTCTAAAATTTATTTTAAAATTCAAAAAAAATTTAAATCAATACCAGTAACATTCCTATTTAAAATAATGCAAATTACTGGATTTACTTTGCAGCTTCTTCTATGTTTACTTGAGAGGAACCAAGAGGAGAAAAGGGCTAGGATTTTCTTACACTCGGTGCAATCCAGTTTTCTACCTGTTGAACCTAGAGATCTAATATATGTCATCCGCCCTGTACCTTTTAGGATATACATTCCTAAGGCTGGTGCTTTTTTCCCTGGTTCTTTTTCTGAGTTCTCCAGTAATAGAGGGAAAGTGAGGAACAGAAAAATGAAGAACTTTGCTCACGGTGACACGGTTTGCCAGAGACAGCCAGCCTCTAGATCACTCATCTGACTTTAATTATTGAATTTTTCTCAAATAGACACAATTGTTGATCTCAAACCCTCCCCTTCTTTCTCAAGGAAAGACACCAGCAACCATCAAGTACAAACAACGCGGAAGAGCCAGTTAACGGTCACCTCAGCACTGCTAATACCGGGTGAACAGAAACAACAGCACATCTCGGCAACAAACATCTTCCCCTTTCTTCTGATACCACAAGACTGGGGTGAGGAATCCATGTAAGAGGGAACAAAGTCATTAAAAAAGCCCAAGAAGACTGCTAACTCTAAGGTTATTTGGGGTACAGGAGGACTTCGGATAACCAAAGGCTTTCTCCTTTCTTGGACTCACTATTAACTGCAAGGTAGGTCCTAGACTGTGAAGAGCCTTAAGGTAGGATGTGGGGATGAACAGAAGAAAGGAACAGGGAACAAACCTTGTTCTGCACATGAGGAGAAAAGAAAAGATCAACTCTACATTAAACTGTTCAGTTTTCTCTAGTGAAAGCAGACAAGGATTTGGGACAAGAGCTTTGCCTAGCAATAAACACTAGCGTATAATTTGGCTGAATTCCTCAGGAATCTCCATGTGCGATGAAGCCAAGAATAAAAACTTCCAACATTACAGACTAGTGAGATTATGACTGAGAAGATAAAGATATTTCTTGCATTGACTGAACTTAACTTTCAGAGATTAAATTTTTACATCCATGAACATTCAAGGCAGAATTGGGACAGAACAAGATAATAGATACATGATTGAGAAAATGTTGGCTAATACTAAATTAGAATGATTAGATAGAATGAGAATAATTTTGTTTTAATGTCAAGGTCCTGTAACTTTATATCAAAAACTGAATGATCATACAATTTAATCCAGTTTTTAAAATGTTAATGTATAGCTCTCAATTATTGGTACCAGCTTTGGAGTAATTATAAAAAAAAAATTATAATGATAAAACTACCCAGTAAATTTGAAGATTCTAATGATCTTTTCACTTAGCTTATACAATAAGCTAAAGAACCATTTGAATCAGTGACTTAAAGCTCCAAAGCAAATTTGTCTTATAGAATAAATTTAGCTTTTGCAATGAATTTAAATGTTTCAGTGAAAATAGCTGTTTAAACTAGTTTTCCAGTTCAATTTTATTCGAGTCTAACATTTTTCAGTGTTTTGAACACCATCCCACCTCCAGCACTCCCTATAGAACACAGATAGTACATAAGCATTTAAGATTAAAGTAAGCTGTAATATGTACACATCACAAAAGAGCACAATGAAGCAAAAATCACTGAAAAATTCTAGCTTCCCTGACACCAAATAGGAGTCACCTGGTAAAACCAGAGGAGCAGTGAGTGACAACAGGTTGAGATAGCACGAGCCAGGCACTGAAAGATCCACATCCTTTTCATCCCCCTCCTCATCTTCATCTTCATCTAGCTCATCAGGAACCTGGATTTCTGGTCTTACCTGAAATGACAGAGAAGGCCATACTAGAACATTATGTAAAATCTTTTCTTTGTCCTTTTTATGCTGAGATTCAAAAACTGGGTTAGACTCATTGCTCTAGAATGTCAAAAGACCATTAAAATTAATTTTAAAAAATCTATTCATTTTTAGATTAACTACATGGTAAACTCTAATCTTCTTCTTAGATACAATCCCAGATCCATGTAAAGAACTAATGGTAATAGAGCAAGGAAATCACCATATACCAGCCTAAACAATGATTATTATAGATAGCTAATAAAATTTTACACCATCCAACAATAAAAAGCAAACACTCACACATTCAATATATTGAACTACTATGGTCTATAATTAAACATTTGCCTTGTCTGCATACATTTTTAAAAAATTTGTAATTTCAGCCACATCTCAGTGACAAAGCTTAAAATCTTCTAAAAGAATATATAGTAGGGAATCAGGAAATTCAGAATGCTTTAGTTGACATTTTTTTAGACTTGGTAGTTTGTTGCTATAGAATATAAAACACTAAAATCTGTAATTGGTAGCTATACTTTATTGTGCATAATTTTCAGTTTGAAGATTTTTGTGGTTGTTCTGTGATTAGTTAGTTTTGTTTGAACCAAAAATCAAAAACGTAAGATTACCACTATTGTAGTTTCCACAAGATATAACTGTCAAGTAATTAATTAAATTTTTAATGCTTTCAATGACACACCGTCATATTGCCCACATAGAGATAATCAAGCATTAGGGGAGGAAATCAAAATATATAAAAGTGGTTGCTATAACCATAAAGTGCCAGAACCCAGTCATTACCATTAGCCTGTCTCCCGGAGTTATTTTTAGAAATAATTAACAATTCCTGCAGACTGCCTTCTTCATAGGTCCCCAAAGCACTGTTCCATTTAGGAGCTACACTGAGTCAGGATTCTTACAGGGGGATAAAAGAAAACAGAGAGAAAATGCTTCTCTCAAGTATAATAACCTCAACTCCAATGAAGCCTTCAACCATAACTGGTGTTCTTATCACTAGTGAAGGAGTGAAAGCAACCTGACCACCAAGCACTTTCCAAGACAAGATTTAATTCTAATTCAGTCCTGAGGATCTAATTCTCTGAGGACCCAGCGAGCCATAATTACAGACATAACAATGATGTATGCTCCGAAGAGGGCATGCCCGCATTTGTTGATATCACTGCACACCAGAGAAATCCTGGCACATTTGCAAATCTTTCGGTTCTGACAAGTAGGCTTTTCCAAGTGTCTCTGGTCTGCATATATACTTGGAATTTGCCATGATTAGTATCATCAAGAGGTATCTTAGAGATTCTAACCAGTCCTAGTTGCCTAAAAAGTTCTAAAAAAAAGGAGTTGATTCTGGGTCCATTTACTTTGTTTCCTGACTTTTTTACACATCATAGTACAAATTAAAAATAATATTTGAACAGCATACAGGGGAAAGAGACAATAAGGCTGACAGATGGAGACTACATTAATAACACCAGTTACTACACCAGTGCATCAGAACACTGGGAAGCTCTGATATACCTCATATTCACAAATGATAGGAGACTGAGGGAGGTGGAAGGCAGTGGTAAACACTTAAGCTAATATGAAAACTCAGGGATGGTGAGGATGTGGAGAAATCAGAACCCTCATACATAGCTGGTGGGAATGTAAAATGGTGCAGCCCCTTTGGAAAACAGCCTGGCAGTTTCTTAAAAAGCTAAATGCAGAATTACCATATGGCCCAACAATTCCACTCCTAGGTATATGATCAAGAGAAATGAAAATATATGGTGGATTCATCCATCTTAAGTTGTCTAATTCTGCATTCACATAATTGGACAGACACCTATATCAATTTATCTGCTATGTGGTCAACAACGTATGCCTGCACCTTACATATGCATGTATTTTAACAAACTACGGGTGTACTGCAATTTAAGTATAGATGATGTACTCTGCCTACTTATAATGGTAGGATTATTCCTTCAATTTTGCTTCTTTAAAGGTGAATTGATTCTCCTGAACCAATCAGTACTTGTTGTTAGACCTTGGTTTCATTCCATTTCCCTCTTCCTCTGTTCACCTCTTAAAGTACTTGTTCCAGCCTCCCTGTGCGAGCCCCAGGGTTCTCCCTTGGCTTGTGTGCAACAACTGATCAAGATCAACATGAGTGCAACTAAGGAAAATCAAGGGAAGTCATGTGAAAGAATGCATGTTAAAACTATAAAATGTTGGTAATTATATTAGCTACTAAAACATCCAGGAAAACTGTATGTTTAGAATACACACACACACACACACGCACATGCACACACCAACTACACCCTTCCAGTTATAGCTAAGCTTTGTGGAATAAACTTAAATGGAGACCCAAATATAAAATGATCAATGACTTTTAAAATCTGCTTTATGTTGAATATTGGAAAGCTTATCCTACAAAATTCCTCACTACAGGTTCTGAGCCAGGTAACCTTTCAACTACCTTTCTGTGTATGTAACCTATGAAAATCCAGGAGTTTGTGCATAAACAGAGGATTTTATTTGGAACACGTCAAATATCTGCATAAATTCATTTAAAAAGAGAAACAGCTTCTGATGAATGCAATGACATTCACTTAAATCAAAGTTGAACAGGTTACACCATATTAATAACAACCCAGGGTGCATAATGAGTTCTTTTATATTACTTCTAAAATTAACTCCAGAGATCAACAACATAATCATCTTAAGATCTCTGAAATAAAAAGTTCAATTTTTAAACAGTCAAATATTTTTAATGAACCCAAGTCAGAGAGAAGAGTCAACCTATATGTTTATCCATTACTGATTATTTTACCAAAAAGACAATTCTCTACAGTTTTCTGTTTATTTCATTTTGGAGGGTTGTGGGGGCACTAAAGAAGGCAGAGGAGAAAGATAAACAGCTAAAAAGACAAAGAAATACAAACTAAAAGGGAAAAATCATTCATGTCTATTTTTTAACACTGAAATCAATAGGTCCTCAAAGAAAACTTCTGACCAACTTTAGATTCACATGTTTCAAGTGGTTAAAAATAATATTTTTAAAAACCAACAAACATATGGATTCATTCACTATTCCCAGCTCATAAGATGGTCTAGCACTTAGCATACATCCAATACACAAATAAACCAATGCAATATTAAGATTCTATTATCAATAATCCCACAGAACTTCCTAATGACAAACCAGTGACAAAAAAGATGAGTTAATGAATTTGGTTTTCAAATCCCTAACTCACAGGGTATCTCATTCAGCTGTACTCTCCATTGACATTTTCCATCTTACCTTAGATGTACTGTTTTAGTTAACCCTAAATCTTCCGTCTGCCACTCCTCTAATGCCTTTTGTTTTACCAGCCTGTTAGCGTTCAACAAGTTTCATAGTTTAAGTTGATACATCAATAAACAAGAAATCTTTCTACAGTAAATTTAAAGAAAGGCAGTACTTACAAAAGTGGCTGAATTATAATCCACAAATGTAACCATGTTGATAAGCATGCATTGTATCTTTTTAAAAAAGTTTTCTGCTTGAGATTCACAGTAGGCTCAGTTAAGAGATTATTTCACAGTTTCCACAAACAGAAAAAGAGAACGTGGATGTACTTTCACTGGGAAGGTACACAGGTAGCCTTCAGTTTTGCGAGTGAGCCAAACTGCCCTTGGCGCAGAGTGAGAAATCTCTGACAACAAGGAAGGATCCTAGACTTTACATTATAGGGAGTCCCTACCTGGCAGGGACTTCTGAAACAACTGCAAATCTGTTTTCCTAGAAAATGAGCCGCAGTTTCACATCACTGCCATCATCTACAAAACAGAAGTGGGAGCTGACTGGGTTGTATCCTTAGCTTCTGGGGACTTGTTTGGAGTATGAACATACTGACCACTTTCCGGACTTTTAGGCCTCAGGTATTCAGACAATCAAACTGACAATCAGTAATGAATAAAAAGAGGAAGAAGAATGCATGGTGTGATCTTGGAAGCAATGATTCTCCAGGAGGAGGCGGGTCCTCGGTGTCAGAAGCTGGGGCCGGAGTGGGGTAGACCATTATGTCCTCTTATCTTAATCCCAGTTTACAACATCCACTAAAGTGAACCACTGTTACTTATGGGAGTGGGTCATAATCCCAGAAGGGGGTTAGGGCAGAAAAAAGTTGAAAAGCATGGCTTAAAAAGGTTAGAGATTTCCTTTATAGCTCTTCACGCTTTGCTGGTAAAAATCCAAGCATATATAGAAACTCCAACTCTAAATGCATCACTACCCTTTATGTTGGAAGGTATAATGAGCCATTTATGGCTATTCAAGGATCAGAGGATACAGAAGAGTTAGATTTAAAAAAAATCTAATATTTGACTGAGTATAGCACTTAACTGAGTATTAACTCTAACAAACATAGTAAGAAACTGAATATAAACCCGAAAAGGAAAAAATACAAACATATCAATATTTAAAGAGGCAGAGACTAAACAGTCAAGAGTATATATGGGAGTTACTTAATAAAAGCTATTACTCCAGCTGGAATACTTCAGTAATAACACCTAAAAATAAAGGCAATCATTATGCTGTGATATAAATTAGTGAGTGCTTATTTAAAATAATAATAATAATAAAAAGTATCTTGCCAGATACTGTAGTTAATCTATTGGTACGAGTTTCCACACTAAATTTAACGTAGCTTTTTTCTCCTTTTCTTTCTCTCTCTCTCTCTTTTTAAAAGAAGTTATGGGTATTGTTAGTCACCACAGTGCAGTCTGAAATCCCATCTTTTTTTATTTTAAAAGTCACAGAACAGCTTTTCTTAAGGCTTCCTGTTTGAGATAACTGCACGACAAGCTAGCCAATCTGTCTTTGAGTTCTCAGTAACATGGGAAATCCTGCCTTGCTCAGGATTTGGTTTTACAAGAGCCAATCTTCAGTCCCTCCAATTCAATTCAAAAAACAGAAGTTCGCTTGGTTCCTACTGGCATCTAATCTATCAATCCAGAAGAAAAATTCAACCCATTTTAATGCCTGAGGGTCCCAAGAAATTCACAACAAAACTTCTTTCCATTTGACCTCAAGAACTGATTCTGGGTGATGTTACATATAAGTTCTCCTAACACAATGTCTTTCTCACACTCTAAAGGCATTCAATAAGCATTTGTATACCTTTGAACTACTTAACACAACCTGATAATTTAAAGCCAGTTATATTACATAGATATTAGAAAAGGTTGTATATTTTTAGTTTAGTTTAAAAACTAAGATAATGTCACACAATGTGTTAATCTTTAAAAGACAGTGATATTTTCTTCATTTACTTCTCTGGGACTAACCTATATATCGTTTCAAATTAAAATAATAAATACTTTTTTTTCACATGGCATCTCAATTCTGTATCACAAAGATCTTTGGCTGCACAGGTGGTATGCAGACCATGCTTGGATGTGAAATCTAAGATGGTGTACACTAACTAGATAAAGTGGTTCCTATAGTGACACAGATCTTGCCATGGGCACAGGCGTGCAGTCATTCACCCAGTCACCTCATGGAGACTTCGTTTGCTCCACAAGTGTCTTTCATCTGCTGCAAAGAAAATTAAGTTCATTATCTGTGAAGTCTAAGACCTCTACCATCTTTCACAGATTAAGCAAATAATGAATATGAATTTTTATCTTTTATGGACGACATATCTAGAGTTACAGGTAAGAATCTCAGGGTGAGAGAGGGACACAAATGAAACTATAAAATCCAGCAGTAAAGAGGTACCAGTGAGAAAGCAGAAAGGCCTACCTGTTCAGGCAGATGAAGGATGGTGTGCTCTCCGGCACTAAAGTGTGACAGAGATTTATAAGCAGCATTTGCTACAACTGGGTCCTAGACAGAGTAAAAGTAAAATAAACAAAAGAAACAACATGTATTAAACAGCAACTCTGGAGGAACAAAGAAAATCTTCCCTCACCAACCTCAAAGTTCTATGGTCTGGGCTTTGGAGATGGTATTCAAGCCTTGCTTAATATGTCCCAATTAAAAATAAAGAAAACAGCATTGCAGAGAGACATCAGAAGGACCAGGTTTTTATCCTAGTTGGGAACCTTAAACGTAAAATAACTCATAATCACTCCGGTCCCCATGAGGTAGATGGTTTGTCAGAAGGACTATGGGGTTTAGAGTCCAAGGGGTCTGGAACTGGACTCTGATTCTCTAGCTACCAACAGGGAAAGCTGGCCTTTTGGAATGTAAGATTTTTCACTAGTGAGGCAGGTAGAACATCACCAACACCCTCTCCTCTATACAGCTTGTTTGGAAATGACAGCCGAAAAATGGAGTGGACTTGCTGTTTGTTTGATGTGCTTACTGGCGGAGGGAAGGGCAAAGCAGGAAAGAGGAAGGACCATTAAAACTACGAGACAGTGGCAACAGTCCCTCTTCAAGCTGCCAGCTTCAGAAAGTAATAAGCGCATTTTATGGTTTAAAAAAAAAAGGTATTAACTGGCATAAATTATGAATAATTTTTAAAATCTAAAATAAATTTTTAATAGTCACAATTCTTATAAAACCAAGAAGGCAGCATCTCAAGGGAGTCATATTTTCATCTTAAGAGTCTTATTTCCCAGTTCTTTTCCCAGCTTGGTTCTGGTTCACTGACACCCTGTGCTGGTACCTTGTTTTGAGTGTGGTTCCAGAGGAAGCTGAGGACTTGAACTTTAAAATTCTGAAAAATCAACAAACAACAGAATAAATTTTTAAGACAAAGAAAAAATTGAGAATAAACAATGTAAAGTAGTAAATGTGGAAATTAAATCACTTTAAACTTATTCACTAGTGAATGACTTAATCTATATTTACCCGTCATTCATAAAATGAAAATACTCAGAAACTGACTCATCATTTAAACATATGGATATGTTCAACATGATGAGTTTTTAAAATGATTAAATTCAGGAACCTAACCAGTTCTTTCTGACCTCTCAAGTCTTAGTACAAATGTCATTCCCCTGTTTAATGCCACTGTCCCTAATCCCCTACCCAAACCAAAATAAGATGCCAGTGAAAAATAATGCAAAATTCGAAGGAAAACATAGCCCAAAAGACAACTTACAGCTTACCAGTGTAAGCAAACATAAGAAACCAACACAAAAACCACTTCATAAATTAACCTGTAATAAAATCTGCATAATTTAAAGTATAAGCCATACAAAGGTATATGGGTTCAGCCCCTGAAGACAGAAAATAAAAATACATATTACATACAAAGACCTTATTTTGGATTTTAGTCTTAGCTCCTTATCAGTAGTAGCTGGACAGACTTTCTGACAAATAAGGGTATACACCCATGAACAGCAGCCGTAAGAAAGACTGTTGGTGAACTACACACTCCAGGAGTCTTGAATTGATTCTTTTTTTCAATACCCTAAGACAAAAGCCCAAATGTGAGAATGAACTCACAATATCCTGTATTGGTTCACTCATTCATTTAACAACTACTTTCTGAATATATACATTATGTGCCATTATGCTAGGTATTGTATCCTTGGTGAGGACAAATTTGATTTTATTCATTGTGCAGCTTTTAGAATGATTAGGAGTATTATCCCACAATCCTGTCTTATCATGCAATCTGAAACAAGTAAGGGGGTTATTATTGGAACCGCATGGAGGGCTGGTTTATCAAAGTCTCTGAAGCACTAAATAAAAGTTCACCAAGGCTTCAAGTGAAAATCAACTGAGGCTCTTCGAAGGACAAGGAAAAAAAGAAAGGTGAGCTTGAAAGGGAATATGGCTACAGAAATGGAGATATAAATAAATTCACCATCCTCTCATTTCATTCAAAGAAGAGATAATGAAGAAAATGTTAAGCAGAAATATGTGAATCTTATAGTAAAGTATCTTTCACCAAGTGTTTCAATTCATTACAAAGACAAACACTGACTAGTTCATTAAATTATTATCCTTTTTACAATTGCCTTCAGTGAAAAGTACAGATGAAGAGCATACATGTACATAGAAAATATAAACTAACATGCAAAAATCAAATCTCTATGTCCAAGCTAGAATCAAAACACAAATGACACAATGTCTGTACTACTAGGCGAGTCTGCTGTGCCACATTAAAGCCTTAATAACATATTTTTAGAACTTAAAACATCAACAAAATGAATTTAAAATGTTGGCCTCGTGAATTCTATTATTTTAGAAACACTATTTTTAACATACTGACTTTTTAAAAATCTTGACTATATTCTCATAATAAAAACTTGGCATCCTTCATGTAAATAATTCTTAATTACGCAGAACTGATAAGGTGGAAATCCTGCTACTTCTGAGTCCATAAAGATATCAACATGCTGACAGAACAGTGAGTGTTAAAGGATTTTGGGCAATCAAAAGATTATGAATATTTTTCCCAGAAGTTATTATAAAGCATATGTCTTTCCAATGTAGAAATGGACAATTTACTGAGCTCTAAACGCATACCTCATATTCAACTGTATTGACTGTTAAGGAAGGAACCAGAGAAAACAGTTCACTGAGGGTCTTCAAAATGAGGGGTCTCGTGTCACAACTCAGCTTTGGGGAGAGAGCATTCCAAGTGGAGCGAATACAAACCACCTGTGAAGCAAATAAAAAAAGTCAATGTCTAACAAAATCCCAGCTCGTATGAAGCTGTTAGTAAAAGTACTCTTTTACTGTAAGAAAACTTAGGAACAAGAATACTCCTAGAAGTTAAGATTTGATAAGGTATCACCCCTCAAAAGAAGCCTGCCTGACACAATTGCTTTTTTTTACAACTATATTTTCATTAACCAAGAAGTAAAACTCTGTCTCTCTCACACACAAACACACACATACACACAAAATTAACTCCAGATTAGCAACATATATTGTTGAATAGCCATTCTCTGAAACAAAGGGTAAGATAATGTTAGAACATTTCTAAATCCAGGTATTCACAGTTCTTTTAGTTTCTCATCCTTGCTGAAACTGTATCACTACTCAGAAAGCTGGGATATTAAGATAAATAAATCAAATACTCTCAAATCATCTTAAAACTTCTAAAGGGGGTAGGTGAATAATTTTATTATTTAATAGTAATTTAAGACCTTGTCTTAAAAGTCATTTCAGATTGTTAAGAGGCTGTTAAATGATAAAACTAAAGCCCAACAAAAATATTATTTTTAGCTTGACCCAATTTCCTTAAAGCAAGTGTTCTTAGGTCATTTCAGTATCTGGTTTTATGGATATTCAAATATCTTCTTAAGTTCAATTCCAACTACAACAAATGATTTCTTCGCTTACAGATATTTTATTAAAATTTTAAAACTCAGGCAGGAAGAGTGTCCACACAGATAGAATTTAACAAGGATTAATCTATCTAAAACACTCCAATCTCTCAAGCTTCAATTAACACACAATTTATCTTCACCTACAAATATAGATTATTTAGGAAACACTACAAGAGGTAGCAAATGAAAACATGTCAAAGATAAATGAGTAATACATACTTAAGAACACAGATTAAGGAGAGACTCAAAGAAGACAGCAGAAAGAGTATCTCAGAAAACTTGGATTCAGCGCTTTTGCTCTTATTTTCCACTTTCCATGAAACAGCAGAAAAATATTCTTTAACTTGGGATCTACTAAAAAATGACTGTGAGCTGGGGGCACCTTGACCACTCTCGAAAAACACTCCAATAATACATAACCCAAATGATTTGCACAGAAAAATAAAATAAAATAAGGCCCTCTAAAAATGAGTTCATGATAAAAAAAAAACTTTAAAAAACACAGAATGACACAGTCCAACATGAGAATCAGCAAAAACAACAAGCAGCAGGATTATATATTCAAGACCTTCAGAACAAGCAGAAAGTAATACAAAATACTTAAAAGAACTGAAGGTGTAAAACAAGGCATTTGATTCCCAGTAAAAAATAAAAAAGAATATGGCATAATGGAAAAAAAGAGGCAAATCTGGAAAAGAACCAAATAAGATCTCTAAAAATGAAAAATACAGTCACTGAAATAATTAATCCAACAGATAGGAAATTATCCTTAACATAAACCAGATAGATTAGAATTACAAAATATAGAAAAGACATTCAAAGTTGAGTGGCAGTGAATGAGGTGGTCTTTCTTAGGTTTGCCAAGAATTCCTAAAGGAGTTTAATTTTAGAATGACCTTTAGAGAAGTGGCTGATTCCAGGACTGGGATAGGAAAAATATAACATGTCTGGGGCATCGTATGGTAACAGAAAGCAAGAAAGTATTCCAAAAGGGATGTGGACTTGTTGAAAAAGCATAGGAGCCAATCTGAAAAAGTTCCCAATGACCAAATAAATATTCATGAGCCTATACTGGTATAAATACTTGGTTGAATGAATGAGTGAATGAATGAAAAAGACAGACAGAAAGACAGGAAGGAAGGAAAGAAGGAAGGAAGGAAGGAAAAAAGATAGAGAAAAAAATAGCTCTTTCTTATAGAAGAATTCCGATTAGTAAATGTAGAAGCAATGAAAGAAATAAAAAATTACCATTACACAAATACCATAGGAATAATTGTCAAAGGCAAGATCTGCTGATGGATGTTAAAATTAGTGGGCAAAGATTTGAGAACAAATACAACTGGATAGTCTCAAAGTATCTCCTCCAAGAAATTTATTAACTGCAAAAGAAAAAAATCTAACTTTGCTGTGGACAAACCCAGTATACATCACCTTAACCAAGCAATTAAGATTAATATCACCAAGTGATCAAGGATAACATTAACAGTGATAAAACACCCTGTGTCCCTGATATGACACACTGAGAAAGGCGTATTATGTCTGTAGTGTTCTTGCCCAAAACGCATAATCTCGTTTATCTATTCTACAATTTTAAAACAAGATTATACTGTAAAGCACAGGGAAATATACACAAGATCTTATGGTAGCTCACAGAGAAAAAAATGTGACAATGAACATACATATGTTCATGTATAACTGAAAAATTGTGCTCTACACCGGAATTTGACGAAACATTGTAAAATGATTATAAATCAATAAAAAAAGGTAAAAAAAACACATAATCTCAATCTAATCATGAGGAACCATACACACCCAAATCAAAGGACACTTTACAAAATAACTAACCAGGACTCTTTGAAAGTGTCAAGATCATAAAAGCAAAGGAAACTGAGGAACTGGCACAGATTGGAAGAGAGTCAGGAAACATGACAACTAAATGCAATGTGGGATCCCAGACTGGATCCTGAAGCAGAAAAACAACATTAGCAGGAGAACTAGTAAAATCTGAATAAAACCTATAGTCTAGTTAACAGCATTGCATCAATTTAATGTCTTAGTTTTGATAATTATGCTACAGTAATAAAAGGAAGATGTTCACATTAGGGAAAGCAGGTGAAAAATACATAAGAAATCTCTGCAGTATTTTTTTTTAAATAAAAGCTTTTTTGAGATACAATTTGCAGACCGCACAATTCACCTAAAGTGTACAGTCCAACAGTTTTCAGTATATTCACAAAGTTGTGCAACCACTGCCACAATCAAATTTAGAAAATTTTCATCAACCCCAAAAAGAAGCCCTGTAATCATTCATCAGTTCCCCTTTCCCCCTGGCCTTTCCAGTTCTAGGCAACCATAAATCCACTTTCTTTCTCTATAAATTTGCTTTCCCTAGACCTTTTCTATAAGTGAAATCATATAATATATTGGCTTCTTTCAATTAGCATTTAAAGGATCAACTGTTTTTAAGGTTCCTCCATGTCCTAACATGGATCGGTACTTATTCCTTTTTATTGCCAAATAATATACCATTCCATGTATATACTTTCCTTTACTATTTTTTGAAACTTTTCTTTAAAGTTATTTCAAAATACAAGGTTGAACAAAGGAATAGAAAAAAAGCACTACTTAAGAAAATAATGGCTGAGAATTTCCAGAATCAATGAAACACATTAATTTGCTAACTTACGTCCTAAGCAAGATAAATAAAAGTTTGTATCTATATACACTATAAAATGACTGTTTAACAGCAAAGGCAAAGAGACAATCTTCAGAGCTAAATGAGAGAAAATACAGGACTTATCTACAAAGGAAAATTTCAGAGTAACAACAGACTTTTCAAAATTAACAAGGCTAAAAGGCCATGCAATAAGATCTTAGAAGTGGTGAGGAAACTATTAGCCTACAGTACTAAATCCACAATTCAACAGTAAGGGCAAAACAAGCAAGAACAAACAAATAAACTAGAAGGGATAATGCAGCGGTATTATGCATACATACCATATGAATATTTACTTACAAATGACTCAGAATATCTAGCTTAATTGTCTATGAGATTTTGGAGAATTCATCCCATTCTGACTACTTACATTTCATATATTATGTTGCCGCTTTTGTTTCTTGGGGAGAATACTTGCCGCATGTTATTCTTCCACAAGAACCTTAGCAACACAGCACAGATTAAGAGGACCCGATGCAGTGCGGTATACTGGAAAGAGCACATGACTGGAGTCAGAAGCCCCAGGTTTTCCCATTTGGTAGTTGTGGGATTACAGCAAAGTCCTTACTCTCCTCCAGTCTGTTTCCTCAGCTGCAAAACTGAAATACTACTACCAACACCTGCTCTGTGCATAGCACAAGGTTAACAGTGAAGGCAATACTGAGGCAACGGTATGCAAATGTGCCTTATACACTGTAAAAGAAGGTTACTGCTGTTACAACCAATAGAAAAAATAATGAATCCCCAAAGAATCAGAGTCTCTGCTTCAATTTTTGTGCTGTAAGAATGACTCTGTTCCTTCGCGGAGGAACAGATAGCTATCTTCTAATTTTACTTCCAAAAGCTATTTCTAGAAATTCCTAAGAACAGCCTACTTCTTTTGTCCCAATGCTTTACTCCGACAGAGGGAAAGCTTTACAAAAACCTTTAGGCTACGAAAACCACCTTATTTGCCCTTTTCATAATGAAGGTAAAAGAAACTGCCTTCACAATTAGAGGACTCAAGTCATCATCATGCAGTGAAGCCCTCTTAAGCTAATTCAGCACACACAATTCATAAAACAGGATGCTTCTGTTACCAAAATACAATAACAGGGGATAAGAGGGAGTTTAAGGAGCCACAATCAATGGAGCAGAAACAATGGGGAAAATAACATTCTTTCTTATCCTAATAATATGGGGTTAAAGGTTATAAGTATAAAAAAAATGACTAGCACAGGTTTATTTAAGCAATTTCACAGTCTTTTAATGTCTGAGACTAGTGCATTATCAAGGCAGTGTTGTAGCAAATAATAGAAATAAATATTGAGTTGCCTTTTCAAAAGTCCATTATAATCTAAAGGACCGTAGTTCTAATGATTTTCTATTAGAGTTGCTCAGCTTCTGTCCTGTTCATGGCAAATAATGTAAAGGCACATATCTAAATCTCAAATTGTGGCTTAATGAATCAAAAATATGGGTACTTGATGTGCTAAAGCTACTCTCACACTAACAATTCCTAACATCACTATGCCATTTCCAATGAAGGCACAAATGAGATCTTTCAAATTATTCTGTTTTTCTGAAAAATTGGCAATTTATAGTACAGACTTACAATTCTAATATCTGAATAGAAGAGGCTTAGACCTATATAAGTGCTACAAGTGAAAACAGAAAGGTATTTAGTAAACAGACTGATCTAGATTATTAAGCCACCCAAGGGACTCACTACTCAGTAGCTAGGGATTTTAGGTTTCCCTTCTTTTATTCCCCCATGTGAGAAGCTGCAGCCTCCCTGAGACACCTCCCTACAGGGAACAATATCTTCCAATGCAAACTCCATTGATTTCTCTGTAGGAACACAAAGAATGACACAAAGAGCTCCCCGCAGGGACGTTCACTTTTCAGTTTTGCTAGGTTCTGTCTGGATTAATTATCTATTTCATGTTGGACATTCTTCTGGCATGAACTAGCAAACTCACAGTAAGAATGTGTCAGAAATATCCTTCGACAAGAAAATGATTAGTGCTTTATTCCCACCAAATAACCAAAGGGAATTTTTTTTTAAGGTCAACACCTTCCCCTGTTCAGATAAATGGAATTTAGACTCCAAGGTAAAAAAGAAAAATAATAGAAATTCAACCAAAATAACTTAAAACCCATAAAACCAAACTGCTGAAAAGTTTTTCAGCAAATATAAAATTAAAAACAAAGCTTTTGCACAACAAAGAAAACCACTGACATAACAAAAAGACAACCTATGAAATGGGAGAAAATATTTACAAATGATGCAACTGATAAGGGGTTAATATCCAAAATATAAAGAGCTCACATAACTCAATATAAAAAAAAATTTAGAAAATGGGCAGAAGACTTACACAGACACTCAGCTGTAAAAAAAAAGAATGAAATACTGCTATTTGCAGCAACGTGGATGGACCTACAGAATATTATGCTTAGTGAAATAAGACAAAAAAAGACGAATATTACATGTTACCATATATATATGGAATCTAAAAAATAATACAAATAATTGTATATGCAAAATAGAAACAGACTTGCAGATATAGAAAACAAACCTTTGGTTACCAAAGGAGAGGAAAGGAGGGGAGGGACAAATTGGAGGTATGGAATTAACAAATATAAATTACTATATGTAAAATAGATAAGCAAGGATATACTGTATAGCACAGGGAATTATACACATTATCTTGTATATATGGAATATAATCTTCAAAAATACCAAGTCACCATGCTCTACACCTGAAACTAACAAAATACAATAAACAAAGGAACCAACCCTAACAACATCTTGATCTCAAACTTCCACCCCCAGAATTGAGAGAAAATAAATTTGTTACTTAAAAAAATAATAATAAGATAAAAGCAAAACAAATTGAATATCCACTAGCAACAAGAATAAAACACTATCATCTAAATTTTAAAAATTGTTAAAGGGACTATTACAAGTACACTGTAGAAAAAGATCAAGAAATATAGTTTAGAGCCATTTCACATTGAAAAATTAACATGCTATGTATCAAAAATAATTGATGAATTAAGAAATCACTTCAGGACCCTAAAAATACTTCAGAGAGCAATTTTAAACTCAAAGATGAAGCTTTTAGGAATATTGAGTTTAGCACACTTTACAAACATGGAGTTCCATGAATATGTTTCCAAGTAACCAATGTTGACATTACTGAAACTTAAGCTGATTATATGTCCAGTGAAAATGATGCTTCTATCACCCTCCACCGACTCTATGTATCCACAGATTATGGGATAACAGAACTGATAAATTCTTTGTGGATAACATTAGTAAAGATCAGTCTTTTAGATCTGAACGGTTTATACAGATCTATCTACAACACTGAATAACAAGGAAGAAACACATCTATTACTCTGCCTTAAAAAAGAATGAAATCTTGCCATTTGTGGCAACATGGATGGATCTAGAGGGTAGTATGCTAAGGGAAATAAGTCATACAGAGAAAGGTAACTACTGTATAATCTCACTTATATGTGGAATCTAAAAAACAAGTAACAAACAAAAATGAAAATAGACTCACAGATACAGAGAACAAATGAGTGGTTGCCAGAGGGGAGAGGGGTTGGGAGATGGGTGAAATTAAGAGAGACAAACTTCCAGTTAGATATTTAAATAAACAAGTCATGAGGATGTATTATACATCATAAGGAATGTCGTCAATACTGTAATGACTTTGTGTAGGGACAGATGGTTACTAGATTTATGGTCATGATCATTTCACAATGTATTTAAATGTTGAATCACTATGTGGTACACCTGTCACTAACATAATTTTGTATGTCAACTATATTTCAATTAAAAAAATCATTTATCACAGTGTGGTGCATATCATGAAAAAAATCAAGACAGAAAACACTTTAAGTATCTCACAACAGGAAATTCATTAACTATATTACAGCCATGTGCTCATTCAATTAGAGGTCAAAAGTCAATTATCAACATGACTTGGTGTCCAGGATAAATTGTTAGCAAAAAAAAAAAACCACAAAAACCAGGTTACAAAGGAATATCTATAGTATTATCCCTTTGTTATATACATACTCTGTGATTTACAGGTGATTTTTAATCTTTTCCTCAGTCAAAACTTCTGATTTTCCTACTATATACATATAATATCTGAGTCATATTTTAAAGAAAATACATATGTATTTTATGAACTTAAGTCTTAATGGTCTTTCTATAATTAAAAGTAACTTTAATTGATTCTCCCACTTTCTTACAGATCACATAAAGATTTATTTTCATAAGGCACCGAAATTTACAGTATTTTAAAACTGACATTTGGCAAGGTGATCAACCTTTGATAACAGCTGACATTTATGTTTCTTCTATCCATCCACCTAAATTAATACTCTTTCATACAAAAACTTGGAAGTTTACCATAGCAGTTCTTATTTTACAAAGTGGAGCCCAACATCTTCAACCATACATGGGAAACCTAATATAATTCCACAGATTTTTTAATACACCCTATTGCTTGCCACGATTAGTGTTCCTCCTCCCACAGAGCATAAGCCAGGAATGAACAACTATTCCTGCCTTGTCAACTACACGTATGGCTGGTGATAACTACACAATCCATAAACACATATCAGGTAGATAATGCTGCACAAAGCTGAAAAAATTCTGAACAGACGTACTTAAGAGTTTCTTGTAGGGTCTCAATAAAAGTAATAGCTAGTAACAACATCAGAGTTTAGGTTTAACAAGCTGCAACATGGATGAACCTTAAAAACACTAGGCTATGCGAAAGAAGCCAGTCACAAAATACCACGTATTATATGACTCCATTTATATGAAATGAAAAACAGGAAAATCTAGAGAGACAGAAAGTAAATTATTGGTTGTATAGGGTTGGGGGCAGGGAAGGGATAGCTAAGGGGAATTTGATAGTGATAGCTGATGTACAATTTTATGAATGTACTAAAAAATCACTGAATTGTATACTTCAAAAGAGTGAACTTCATAAATAAAGCTGTTACTTTCTTAAAAAAAAAAAAAGACACCATAGTCAGAAATATATAGCTACTACATGGCTCAAAAAATAAAAGGCAAATAACTTGTGTGCAATTGTGCTCAGGCATAAGATAAAAGAATGAAGAAATTTCATAAAGTCAAGGGTAACAGTGCTTCAGATAAACCTTTCAGCAATCCAAATCTGGAATCGGCATGTCTAATGAAATGACACAACTACATATACATATATATACACATATATGTATACATGCATATATACACATGCATGTAAATATATGTAAAAGACACAACTACATGTATACATGTATGTATATATATCTCATAAATTCATTTAATTCATACGTACAAACTGCAATGGATTGCTCTATTCTAACAAAGGAGAAACGAAGCTACAACCAGTCTTCACTGTAGAATTCCCACTCTTACTTTAGGATACCTGGCTATTCTAGGTGACACATGACCATCTGATGGAAATACAAATAAAGAAACCATCAATCCAAATATTAAATATTACTAGAGCTTAATTTCACTCTCTTTTTGAGATAAAAGATAAGAAATGTTCTAATGTCCTGCTCCCATATCTCATGGCTGGGCTTACACACAAAACACTTTAGAGACGTCTGCTCTTGAAAACGGTCCCAGACTTCACTGGACATCAAAGTCACTGGGGAGCTCATTAAAAAATAGAAAGCCTAGGCTTCATCTCTAGAGATTCTGATTTAGTGGCTCAAGCTATCCACGAGCTTTTGAAGACCCTACCCCTACACATTAGAAATCATCGCCCTTCATGTTTTGATGAAGCCCACAACTTGGACAGAGTAGCTAAGCTAAATGAGAAAAGGAGAGGAAATATACTCTGACTGAAGCTGTAAGTGTAACAGGATGAAACAAAGCCAATAACATTCTTTTGTTTGACCTGTCCTCAACAATTTGAGATTAAAGTCATATGATCCTGTCAACTGTTTAAGCAAGTTAATTGCTCAAACAACCACTTACGTAAGTAGAGGCACTACGAAGCAAAAAGAATGGTATCTCTGACAGTATCTTATTCATCACTACTGAATTAGAACCTAGGGCAGTATGTTCCAACATGCTACTGTGAGAAGAACTAAGCCCAGCTTTTACTAAAGCTCAAAAACCAGACAACAGGGTCTATACAGTATGAAGTCATCTAAATCATGAAAGGTAAATAATATATACTGAAAATAGGAAAAAGGCATAAGAATGACATCCAACTAATAGTATAGCCCACAGACTCAAAAAAAAATCCTTTTCTGTCAATTCTGAAAAGTCTCTCAAACTTAAAACTAAAGAACCTTAAAACAAAATGCATATATTATCGCCTGTAAATACTGCCTCTGGATTTATATGCATGCTGAAGAGGCTTTCTGAGTAATTCTTTATCTATACAAAGTTTTACCAAATTCTTGCTGTCTTAATTCCCAGTATTTTCTAAGCAAGTTAACTGTCTTCCACTAACACATGATTTTAATCATTTAATCAACATGAAGTCTAATCTGGAAACATTAGTGTTTCCGGAAATGAGTCTCAGTGATATTTTATCTTAGGCAATGAGAGGGTAAGACAGTTTTGTTCTTATCAACACACTTACACAGCATGGAGATGAGTTTAAGTACCACAGATAATACTCCCATTTTTGATAAATGTTTAATTCTAGGTCACTTAAGGGTATAGGATGAATAAGTTTTTTTAACTTTAGGTCACTTAAGGGTATATGCTAATTTCTTGGAAGAAATAATGCTTTCAATCACATCTCAAAATCCATAAAGCCTTTCAAATATGTAAAGCCATTTAGTCTACTACCCTTCTTCCGTGATTCCCTCTCTACACCCCATGTTCCCATGTACCCCCCAAAGAAAAATTCACCCCTTGTATAAGCTTAAACCAATATATTTCATTCAATGGAATAGCAGAGTGGCACACAATTAGCATCATTTTAGTCATGTCATTATTTCCAGCTCAGTGGCATTTATTCAGATGAGCACAATTTGCAATCACTGAGCCCAGCTCTTCTGATGTTAACTGGCATCATTAAAACCCTCCTAGTGTCCAACTCGTTTGATCTTCTAAAGAATGCCCTGGGTTTGTGACTGAGAGCCGGAAACTCACGGCTGGATACTCTGAACAGCGTTCATGTTTGGTCACAGACAACTCACATCAGTTAATAATCCTCAGAGACCATGATTCCAATCCAAGAGGGAAAACTTTTCATATAAAAATTCTTTAAACACAAAATTAACAGATAATTGGATTAAAATGATGAACAGGGGGCAAGAGGAGCCCCTAAATGTCATAACTTCAAAAGTTGAGATTGTAAGTTGTTCAAAGTGTCTACAAGATCATAGCAAGTCTGGGTATGGTGAAGGGCAGACAGGAAAGGAGAGAGGACTGAATCATAAAAGCAAAAACAGGAAATGATAAAATTTCAATAACTCAAATTTAATATTTTCAAGTGTTGATTTACTGGTCAACTTTGCATGATCTACAAATACTTTCTTTAAAAAAAAATTAAAACAACCAATTAAATATAGTGGGCAGCCTAAGTCTTTTCTATTTAAAGAGAAAAAAAATATTTTTATTTTCCCACACATTTCACATGTGTGCTGAATAGCATTCCATTATACAAACCTACCACAGTCAGTTAACATTTTGAAAATGAAAAACCATTTTTAAAAATCTACTTACGGGGTGACAAAGTAAATGTTATAATATCCACAAATGTTTAATAAAAGGCAAGTTCCTGCTGTCCTTTTAAAGTTAAAAATAAGGCCAAACTACAACTTTCAACTGCAAAGAGTCATTGTGTAGTATATAAAAAGCTCAGCATGGAAACAGATTCAACAAATGTACAAAAAGCGTTTTCATGCCCAGGAAGAACTGAAGGCATCAAAAAACATGCCCCAACTACAAATAACGTCAAGCTCAGTTCAAAAAGACCAGCAAATTCCTTCTCTAATGCATAGCAAATTAAACTTAATCAACTCCTCTGCAAGGTCGAACAGGCAATCTACCTTTAAATGTCCCCACAAACAAAACATAAGAACAACAAAAGAGGTTCCAGAGAGTAATAAATACTGAATCCACAGTAGGCGACAGAACCCTTACTGTACACAGCTGAGAAAACCTGCCGCGGAACAATGGATCACATTTCCATATTAAATTATATTTATCACGCTGAAAAATGCTTAAACAAAATACAGGATTTCTATTGGCCATTTTTATACCACACTAACTCCCTAAAACCTTCCAAGCCCAGTCCCATTGAAAACCTGAGTCCCATTGAAAATTGTTCCCACCCCATGGTGCACTGAAGGAGCCGCTAGACAAAGAGCTGGGATGATGGGAGAGGGCAGGGACAACTACCTTCCCCCGTGATTTCAGAACGTAAATCAATAAAAGAGGATAGAATAGCCAAAACATAACCTTGGCAGAGGGTATTTCCGGGAAAATCACTGCTGTGACAAATGGCCTGAAGTGAACTCTTGCAGCGGTCAAGAATCCCCAGGAAAGGCCCCTCCTCTCCTTATCTATTGCTCAATTGTACAATACTCCGCTTTGAAAATATAACACCCTCTTGGAGCTGGGCAAGATGAAAGAGCTTTTCTTCATGATCCTGCAACGCCTATTAATTTTTGCTACAACAGACTCACAGCTGATTAAGAAAACAGAGGGCTAGCACAGCCTCGCATTCCCATCTGAAGACTTAAGAGAGAAAATCTTAAAAGTGAATGAGCCCTCTTTGTCAGCACAATGTATTGATTTTCACTTCTGCACACACCAAAAGCTGTGTCTCCTCCAACTGCGGACAATCTATTTCGACTGCAAGTCATTTTCCTCCTTGAAACATCAGAAGCAATGTTACTAGATTCCTACACAGTGAAAGAATTATCTTTCAGAAATACTATGACTCATTTACCATCACGCAGAGCACAGGTTTAGAAATCAATGGCTGACGGAACAAAACTTAAACTGTCCCCAAAGTACACTCACACTTTTATCACAATTGGAAAAGCAACATCATAGAGTGAAAAAGTACAAGAATATAGTTAAACCAAAGAGCCTTTAAATCTCCATGTTATCACATGTTTACTTCAATTTGGATATTATTTTGATTTCCTAGACTCATCAGCAAAAGCACCTACATTACAAGGTTATTGTGAAGTGTAATACAGAATATAACAGATACCAAATGCCAATCATAGTAATAACTAAAGTGAAAAAATGTAGCTTTTATGGTTTTGCTTTATCAAGGTACAACAACATACTGCAAAAAGCACAGATCTTAACTGAACGGTTCAATGAATCCTAACAAATGTATACACTACTATAATCACCACCCCCACCAAGATACAGACCACAGAAATATGTGGGCCACATAGGCAACTGAAAATTTTCTAATAATCATATGAAAAAAAAGTAAAAGGAGACAGATGAAATTAACTTGAATATACTTTATTTAACCCAGTCTAGCCAAAATATTATCACTTTACTATGTAATTGATTTAAAAATATTACCAATGAGATATTTTCTATATTTTTTCATATCAAGGCTTCAATCTGCTGTATATTTTACACTTACAGCACATCACAATTTGAATTAGCCGCAGTTCAATACAGCCATAGTTCTACTATAACTACTAGATTAGACAGTGCAGATACAGACCACAGTCCAGAAAATTTCCTCATGTCCCTTACCTGTCTACCCTTCTCCCAACCCCAAGTCAATTACCATGCTGACTTCTATCCCCACAGATAAATTTTGCCTAATATTGAATTTCATAATAATGAAACATTTAGACTTTTTGTGATTGGCTTCTTTCACTGAGCATGCTTTTGAAATTCATCTATGTCGCGTTGCAAGCAGCAGTTGTCCGTTCCTTTTTATCGCTGAATAGCATTTCATTGTACAAATACACTACCCATTTGTGTTGTTTCCGAATATGCTATCATCAGTAAAACTGAAATGAACACTCATGTACAAGTCTTTTTGCGGACATGTTTTCATTTACTTGCGTGACTATCTAGAAGTGGAAATGCTGGATCATAAGGTGGGTTTATGATCATCTTTATAAAAAACTGCCAAATACTTTTTTCCACAGTGGTAGTATCATTTTATAATCTTGACAATAATGTATGAGATAAAAAATTACTTCATACATTCTACAATATTTGCTATTGTCAGTCTTTTTTAATATTAGTGATTTCAGTGGTGTGTATGTTTCCCAATGACCGACAATGTTGACAGTTTTCACGTTTACTAGCCAATCATATGACATCTTTTTTGAAGGGTGGTTTGGAAAGATGAAGGGAGACTTGTTACAAAGACAAACTGAGATCATATATATGAAATTATCTGTAATATTAAAATAATAAAGGATACAATTGCAAGGACTACCTGGGTTAGGCAGATAATGTAAATCTAAAAGTCAAGGGAAGTGTTGCAAATTAGAGTACACATTCCTCTAAAGGAAGCTATTAACTGCTACTTTGCACCAAGTTGTCAGCCACGTGGGAAAGCAGACCAGGTACTGCAAGATCTTCCTCTCTTATCAAGAGAGGGTTGATATCTGTATTTTTATTTTTAATTATTAATATTAGAATTAACTAAAAATATTAATCCTATGATAATCAAAGAAAAGAGGCCATAAGTTTTCAAACTTTGATTTATATAAATGTTCATGGTTTTAATATAAGCAAACATTCTTATATGGTAAACATTAAACCATTCAGGATTGTTACTGATCAACAATGATACCTGTCAAGACAAGGGCTATCAATCTACTAAAGACAGATGACAAATTCATTTTCATTGGCAAGGCAACAATGCCCCAGAGAATTGAGAAAGAAAAGGCTGGTTAGGAGCTCCTGTTTCCTCTTTCCTAGCTAGCTTCCTATATGATAAAATATATCCTATAGTATTCTTAGTCTTCAGTGACTATCCACATCACGTACATTTTAGTAAGAATGAAGGTAGCAGCTAATAATACTTCAGCGACAATACCCACCTAGGAGTATATGCACTATTTGGGAAGAGCAGAAGAAAGATCTACATTCATGGGATATTAAAACAGTACTACTGCTTTGGAAAACAGTCTGGCAGCTATTAAAATGGTTAAACATAGAGTTATATGATCCAGCAATTCCACTCTTAGATCTATACCCAAGAAAAATGAAACATATGTCCACCCAAGAACTTGAACATGAATGTTCATAGTAGCAGTATTCATAACAGCCAAAAAAGTGGAAACAACCCAAATGTCCCTTCACTGATGAATAGATAAATAAAACACGATATCGCCATACAATGCAATATTACTTAGCTATAAAAAGGAATGAAGTATTGGTACATGTTACAACATAGATGAGTCCTGAAAACATTATGCTCAATAAAAAGCCAGTCACAAAAGGCCACATAGTGTATGGCTTCATTTACATGAAATGTCCAAAACAGACACATCTATACAGACAGAAAATAGATTAGCAGCTCCCTATGCCTTGGGGGTATGGAGGATGTTCTTTATGGGCTAATAAAAACGTTCTAAAGTTGATTGTGAAGATGGATGCACAACTCAAAAAGCAACTGAATTGTATGCTATAAATGAGTTGGATAGTATGTGAATTATACCTCAATACAACAGTTTTACATAAAAAGAAAGAAAAACTAAAGGTATTATTGATTCATAAAGCCTCTTTCTTCTAGTCCCAAATATTCTTTCCCTCTGCCATCTGAAATTGCTCCTTGAGGTTTAGAGAAGTATTCCTTTGATGTCATATCTCTCCTCTGTACTATTTCTGAATTTCAAATACATTCAGTGTACTTAACACGATGTTCTCCCCTGCTAGACTGTGAGCTCTTAGAAGGCTGAAAATGTCTCATAAATCTTTATATTCGAGAGCCTTGCACAGTCTGGCTTAAGATTTCAATATTTTTATTTTAAGGTTGACACTTTTGATGTCCTGCCCAGGGAACACTTGCCCAACATTCGCTGTTGCAGTGGACACAGGGCTGGGGGCAAAGCTGCACTATCTCCTTTTCCCTTGCTCTCCTCATCACTTCTATTCATCAGACAATGAATAAACGACAACTTGGCAGGACACTGCAGAAGGGCTGCCAACCCTTCTATTCGAACATCTTCTGGAACAGGCAATAAACTTTATGAGATTATGAGATAAACAGGATCCCTTTTACACTTACAACCCAGAAATCCTCAAGGCAAAACAAAGACAACATTCTTTAAAAAGTGTAAAAAAATAAAGCAAAAAAAAAAAGAATTTAAATAGGATCTCTAGCCAACAAGATGAATTTCAAAACCACCTTTTATAAGCACTCATAATAACAATACACAAATGATTTAAAAATAAAGTTAATAAAAATACATACTTAACTTTTTACAGCTTCTACTTAAAAGTCTGGAATGGATTAAACCACTACTACCCTTTTAAAATTACTAATTCTCCAAAGCCCAAAAGCTAAGCCTATATGGGTCAAATTCATTGTGAGGAAAGAATATTCATTTTAGACCTTTCCTTTCCTCAATGACAGTTTGTAATTATAAAGGACTCTGGACTCTTGATAATAAGCAGAATGATCATAAAGGAAGAAATACTACCCTAGATTCAATGAAGTGGTAAAATAATTGAACTGTTCTCTCTATTAACAATTCTGCCAGAACCTTGGGTACAAATTGCTACATTACACTTCTCTCATGCTCAAGTAAACATGAAAAGTTGCTAAAAAAGTAAGCTAACTATTTAATATGATTGTAAAAATATCCTTAAAACCTTAAAATACTTAGTTCAAGTAAATAATCCAAAAGAGGAGGGGGGCAATTATACATATATATATTACTTCTTAGTCTAATTATAAAGAGAAAAATGGGAAGCAACTTAAAAATCCAATCAAAAATGAATTATTTGATTACTTATGATATTTTTACTCAAAAGGAATCATTAAAACATAGCAACATCAAAATATTTCTAGCAAAACGTGAAGAAAATGGAGAAGACAGAAATTGTAAAATATATGTTTGTAAAGAAAATACAATGGGGAGGAAATGGAAAACTTAAAATGGTTTTGTGAGACACTAATGAGGGATACTATTTTTTTTCCTTATCCAAAGTAAACGAGATGCTATAAAAACCGAATATATTTAAAAGTGAACAGAAATGCTTCAACACTTTAAAATATAAAATTTAATAAATAATCCATAAAAACACTAAAAATTAATCATTTTGGCTCAGATATCTTTTTCATTAGGATCTAATCTTTACACAAAGCCTAAATAATTTAAAATCTTATGCATTAACCTATCATAAAGGAAATAGAGGAATATTGGGAAAGTGTCCAAATTTAATGATCACAAAAAAGATTTCTCCAATAATATCACAAAATGGTAAGGTCAAATGAATCCAAATGTGATCTGCAAGAACACATAATGATAGTATATGAATTATATCTCAATAAAGCTGTGTTTAAATAAAACAAAACAACATAGTGATTAACACACAGACTTTGAATTCAGGCAGATCAGGCAAAAACCCAAATATCCATCAACTGATGAGTGGATAAATAAAATGCAGGATGGTCATACAAAATACTATGCGGCCATAAAAGAAATGAAGAATTGATACATGCTGTGACATTGAGGAACTCTGTAAACATGTTAAGTGAAAGAAGACAATATACTGTCTTCATTTAAAAGGAATCTACCCTTTCAATCTCTCATTGGAGACCATGATAAATGATTAAGCAGCAGTAATTGTAGGCTTAATCTGACCCTACCAAGGACAAATGCATTTCATGATATGACTTTCAAAACTGAAGAGTCTGTTGTCAACCTTAGGAAAAAGAGCTCAACTTATCAAACAAAGACAAGGATGAGAAAGCCAGCAAAATCTAATTTTGGACGGTTTTCCAACTAAGATATTTTGTTAAAGATAGGGTTATTCAATTTAATTTCTTATCCTTACTGGTTTTTAAAATTTCATTGTTTTAGGCTGTCTTTCTATAGTCTTAATTATATTTGATGGGCATAGATCTAAAGAGAAATGGATAGAGAAAGCACTATCAAATGCTGCTGGGAAATAGATTTATAACTACGCTGAATATTTTCATTCTTGAAACTCTTGGCAGCCATCAGTGTTTCACACATGATATCAATTAGAAAACAGAATAAATAGCCTCATAGAATGCATGCTGGCTTCTGTGGGTAGCAAGCTGGCAAAAAGACAAAAGATTAGCCCAAAATTAGTAAATGTGGCCTGGCAAAGGCCACCAAGTTGAGTATATTTTACAACTTTAACACACATCACAGGACATCACAGCAGCTGCTCCACAAATAATGAACATACACAAACAGCTTGGAAAGGCGTACAACAGGAAGGTACGTCACTACTATCAAGACTCATCAAGGAGGAACAGATTATTCCTACTTTTTTAAATGAACATAAAGTTCATTATCAAACATAAAAAACAATATCTTTGCTACCAAAATTAACGGTGATTGCCAGTTTCAACAAATTCCACAACTTTAGACATTTGTAACATCTATAAGGAAAACATGATAAATAACACTTATTCACCTCTAGTAGCAGCAATAAAATAGTGGGTTCACCCTCAAGACAAGAGAGATGAAAAATAAGGAATAAAGACGTAAGTATTCTTTATAATAAAACTAAGTTAAATGATTGCTGGTATTGCTTTTTGATTTATTAATGCCCCCCTGATTACAAAAAAGAATTTAAAGGAGCTAGCATCTATTTGTTAAAAGGACAACATATTAAATTCTTATCTCATTTGCAACATCTCATTTGAAGTTTCTTAAAAATGAATTTTGATTAAAAATAGTATATAAGATTTGGATTATATTATATTGCATTAAAAGAGGGCGTAGGGAGAGAGAAACAATGAGAAAGAGAAATGCCCTTAACCAAGCGTAAGAAAAGGAGTAACCGAGGCATCAAACAAGACACAAGGCTTCATTAAATACAACTTTAGACATGGTGCCTCAATTCCTCTAGAGGACAATGGAATATAAGAAAGTACTCACTATAGGATAAATGTTTCCCCCTACCCCAAATTCATACATTGAAATCCTAATCCCCGAGGTGGTGGTATTAGGAGACGGGGTCTTTGGGAGGTGATGAGGACAGCCTTTATGACTGGGATTGGTGTCCCATAAAGAGGCTACAGAGGGCTACCTTACCCCATCGGCTACATGAGATTACAGTAAGAAGGCAGCTGTCTGTGAGGAAGACAGCTGGCTATGAAGCAGGAAGCAGGCCCTCACTAGACACTGAATGTGCTAGTGCCTTGACTGTGGACTTTCCAGCCTCCAGAACTGTGAGAAATAAATGTTTGATGTTAGTAAGCCACTCAGATTATTTTATTTTTGTTACAGTAGCCTACATGGACTCAGACAGTAAGACAGTATGACAACGCGCTCAAAATTATCCATGTGGATAGTGGTTTGGATTGGGGGAACAGACTTGGGGCTATATATTCAATAAGCCCAAATGATCTCTTTTAAGTATACAAAGAAGTACCAAAAACTTCAGTAGTGAAGGGATAGCATACCATTTAGAGGAAGAAATTAAGTCATTGTCATATATTATGTGGTTTTTAGGGGAAAGATAAATAAAACTAGTCAGAACCTCCTTGATGGCATTCACGATAACCAATTTTTCAGGAGCAAATTCAACATTTAAAGAGTACCTATGTGGATAGACATTATGCTAGGTCTTTTTTGTGTGTAATTTCATTCTATCCTCATCTGAAGAAATGAGGCTCAAAGAGGTTAAGTAAATTAGTCAAAGGAAATACAGCTAATAACGTATATATCAGGTACAGTCCCACAGCTGTCTAAAAACAAAGATGCTTTCTCCCACATCAGGCAACATTTTTCTTATCTCCCGGGCTAACTGCAGTTAATGATATCTCAGAGAAGCAGAATCAGAAAAATCACTTCTTATGAGTTAATAAGTCTCTATAGACAACAGAGCCTTACAGTAACAAGAAGAGGAGCAGAGGATGGGTGGAGACACAATGGAATCACAGACACAATGAGACAAATTTTTTAGGATGAAAAATTTAATCTCAAAAATGAGTCAATTTCTGTTTGGAAAAAATAATGAAATATTCCCAAATGATAAGAGTGATCACTTTCTGGAGGTGAAAGTATAGAATTCTTGATTCTCTCAAAGCTTCTGCTAAAAATTTCATGTCAAAATAAGTAGATGTTTTATGAAAGTAATATGATTATTAAAGTGATACTTTCCGATTTCAGGTGATTGATTGAAGTCCTTGGTCATGTGCAGTATTCGCCTACTGCAATAGTACTCTGCTATGAAACCCTAACAACTTTTGAATTACTGGGCACACCATCTGAAAGAACTGTCCTTAGTTCATATCACTTCCTGAACAGTGATGATGTTTACTGCCTACTAAAATAAGTGTTTATCCGAAAGAAAATTATTCTCATACCAAGATCCTGAGCAAATATCTAACCTCCTTCTGAGGTCTATTTTCCTCAACTATAACATGATGTTATAATCTGTATATTGAAGAGTTGTCAAAGAACATAAATGAAAAGTGCTTACTTACCACTGGGACATGAACATATACACACTAAATAGAATCACTGCTTGTATGATTAGCATTATACTCATTATCATCATATCAACCATAATTACCATAAGCTAAGAGAATTCTACTTAGTCTCATTCACTAAAGAACTAGAATTGTATAGGTATGTTCACTGTGTCAAAAAAAAAATTACTAAGGAAAGAATCAATCAAGATGGCAGAATAGGAGGACATAGAACTTACCTCCCCTCACCCCGCCCCCACAAACAAAGCAAAAATAATCAACATGTGGAATAATTCCCTGTAAAAACTAACCGGAAACTGGTGGGAAGGCTCTTGTACAAACAAGGGTATAAGAAAGATACACATGGAATCAGGTAGGAAGGGAAGAGAAGCAATCAGGATGGGACCTTGTGCCCCTGGGATGGGCCTCAGAGGAAAAGGGAGATGACACTCGAGGAGACCCACCCTGGGGAGTGAGCAGTTCAAGCCAGACTGGACCACTGATACAGAGAAGACAAGCTCTCGTGAATGTCTGGAGGGCTGGTGGGACCTGTGAGGAACATGTGAGCACTGGCTTGCTCCCAAGGCAGGGCAGAGAGGGTGAACTGAGGACTGCTGCTGTGGCTGCCCGGTTTCCCACAACTGCCCCAGTGTGCACCCCAGCCTGAGCTGTGGGAATGCTCTAGCCTACTTACTCCACCTTGCAGCTCCACATTAGAGCAAAGGCTACCCCAACCAGGGAGAGAGACTGGAACTTGGTTGTGAGACACAGAGGTAACTTGGAATGAGGGTGGCATACGAGCACAGTGTGGGCAACTATTGCTGGCATTTACACAGGCAACACATCAGGGGCAGTCCCGATCTCTGGCAGTAGCCAGACTGCTGTACTCACGCGCTGACACATGCTGAGTGTTAACACGGGCTCTGTCTGCTCTGTGGCACAGCTCTAAAACACGCTAGGGGCAGCAGAGGCTGGGGGTGGTGACTGGCTATTAGGGACAAAGGAGACTCAGACGCAGAGGGGGCTGCCATTACTGGCGCTTGCATAGGCAGAGCATTGGAGGCAACCTGGACCTCTGTCTGAGGTCAGCCCACCATAGCCAACACGCTGTCAGGAGCCAAGAGTTCCATGGCTCCTCTTGCTCCAGCACTCCTCATCCTTGGAGTAAGGGTGCCAGTGCTGGGAGAGGGGAGAAGTTGACAATAAAACAATAATAGTGGGAGACTACATTCTATTTACATCAATTCACAGATCATCCGTACAGAAAATCAGCAAAGCAATGTGGTCATAAATGACACAATCAACCAGTTAGACTTACTAAATACCTATAGGACATTTCATCCCAAAGCAGCAGAATACACATTCTTTTCAAGTGTACATGGAACATCTTCCAGAAGAGGTCAAATGCCAGGCCACAAAAAAAGGCTCAACAAATTTAAGAGGATAAAAATTATATCAAGCATTTTTCTGACTATAATGGTATGCAACTAGAAATCAATTACAGAAAGAAACATGGGAAAATCACAAACATGTGGAGAGTAAACTACATGCTACTAAAAAAAAAAAACCAATAAGTCAATAAAGAAATCAAGAGGAAATCAGAAAATACCAGACAATTGAAAATGTAAAATTTCCAAAACTTATGGGATGCAGCAAAAGCAGTTTTAAGAGGGAAGTTTACAGTGATACAGGCCTTCTTCAAGAAACAAGAAAAATCTCAAATGAACAACCTAACCTATTATTTAAGGGAATTAGAAAAAGAAGAACAAATAAAGCCCAAATTCAGCAAGAGGAAGGGAAAAAAAATCAGAAAGGAAATTAAAATATATATATATATATAAATATATATAAAATATATATTAAAAAACAATAGAAAAGATCAATGAAACCAACAGGTGGTTTTTTGAAAAGATAAGTGGAATTGATAATACTGTAGTCAGGCTCATTAAGAGGAAAAGAGAGAGGACCCAAATGAAAAAAGAAAGAATTGAAGGGAAGAATAACAACTGATGTCACAGAGATACCAAAAAAAAACAAAAAAAACCCAAAAAACCCCATAAGAGAACACTATGAAGAGTAATACGCCAAGTTGAACAACGTAGAAGAAATGGACAAATTTCTAGAAACAGGCAACCTGTGAAGACTGAATCAGAAAGAAACAGGCAATCTGAACAGACTGAAACTAGTAGCAAAATTGAATTTGTAACTTAAAAATTCCCAACAAACAAAAGTCCCAGAATGAATGGCTTCACAGGTGAATTCTACTAAACATATAAAGAAAAGCTTACTTATACTTCTCAAACTATTTCAAAAAATCGAAGAGGATGGAACACTCACAAACCCATTCTATGAGGCCACCATTACCCTAACACCAAAACCAGACAAATATACTGCAAAAAAAGAAAGTTTCAAGCCAGTATTTTTGATGAATATAAACATAAAAGTCCTCAAAAAAATATTAGCAAACTGAATCCAACAATACATAAAAAGGATCATATATCATGATCAAGTGGGATTTATCCAGGATGCAAGGATGATTCAATATTCAGAAATCAATCAATATGGTAAACATTGTTTATCCTTCCATTAACAAAAGGAAGGATAAAAAAAAAATCACATGATCATCTTTACAGACACAGAAAACACATTTGACAAAATTCCAGTATTCATTCGTGATTAAAAACTCTCCTCTAAGTTGGTATAGAAGAAACTTATCTCAACACAATAAAGGCCATGTATGATAAACTCATAGCTAGCATTATACTAAATGGTGCAGGGCTGAAAGCCTCCCCTCTAAATCAACAGATGAATGGATACACACACACACACACACACACACACACACAATGGAATATTACTCAGCCATAAAAAGAATGAAATTCTGAAATTCTGGACCTAGAGAATATTATGCTTAGTGAAGTAAGTCAGACAAAGGACAAATACTGTAAGTTATCACCTATGTGTGGAATCTAAAAGACAAAACAAATGAATGTATATAAAAAACAGATTTATAGAGAACAAACTAGCAGTTACCAGTGGGGAAAAAGAAGCAGAGAAGGGTTAGATACAGGTACAAGATTAAGAGACACAAACTACTATGTATAAAATAAATAAACAACAAGGATATATTGTACAGCATAGGGAAATACAGCCATTATTTTGTAGTAACTTCAAATGGAGTATTACCTATAAAAATACTGAATCATTATGTTGTACATCCGAAAATATAACATTATAAATCAACTATACTTCGATTTAAAAAATTATAATAAAGCAGCTTACAAGACTGCATAAAATTTTTTTAAAATATAAAAACTTTGGTTAGGTCAATGAATGATCTTGATGTAATTACCACATCTCTCCAAAACATGAAAGATTCTCTCTGTTGTGCTGTACTTTTGGGAGTGGGCTAAAGTTCAGAAAATGATTTACAGACTCAGTTCTAACATCAATCAAGCCTACCCAATGTGATCATTAGGGAAGAAAGGATCCTTTACCAATCTTTAAGCCAACAATAATTTTTACTGGCTATAAAACTGCCACTGGCCCATGCCAATTTCCTCACCTCATCTGCTTCTAAGGCTCTCCAATCACGAAACGAAGAAGCAAATACAGTCAAGATTTCTCCTATAAGCATCCCTTTTAATATTAACAAAAATGATTAAGAACAAGGCAAAACCTAAGAATTAAAGGTGTTCTTTAGCCTCTAGAGAATGTCTACATGACCAGATATTTTAGGACTCCCCTCTACAAAGAACTTGTCAAGCAGAAGGCTTTGCTTCACTCTTTCAAACCAAAAATCTCTGTAAATAAATATTCAAACCTTCAGTTAGTGGAATCTAATCGTATATCCTTGTAACTACTATGCCTTGTAAATTTTTTCCTTCCAAATTATACAAAACAATTCAAAGAAAGCCCACCTCAGCTTGGCAGAGGGCATGAAGACCTTGTAACACCAAGGCAGCTGGAGTAGCTTGATCAGGCTTGGTGCATTCATTTAGCACCTGGGAAATAGCTGCCAACATATCTGCACCATGCTGATAGGGCCTACGAGACAAGATTAAAGCGAAAGAGCTGTATTACTACTCCAAGGTCCTTTGCCTGAACAAAAAGCATTAACACTTTCCTTTAACCCAGTGCATATTAAACACTGACTCTCAAATAACACCACATATTTTTCTTCAAAGATTTGTATCGTCATCATCTCTGCAATAGAAGGCTCATTTCTGATATAGAAATATTATCCAAAAAAGAAAACACTCAGTAACAAATTTTATTCTCCCTAAATTGTAAATCCTATTGTCTGAATTGACAAAAACTCAAGTCAATAATAGTGATGAAAAGCACTGACTTACCTTACTGAGATTATCAGTAAAGCCAGGGATTTGAGATGAGAAGATAACTGATTACAGTAATGATACAAACTAAGGTGGTTACACCTACCACAGTAATCATGACAAGGATGATCACAGAAATAATAATGATGTCAATTATCCCTGACTGAGCACTTACCTCATGCCAGGCACCATGCTGGATTCACTTACTCACCCTCCTCTCCTTCCTCTCCTCTCTACCCCACATACATTGTGCTGTCCCCAGAATGCTTTTAACTTCATAAAGAAATGCCCAGGTCCATGCTCTGCGTTCCTTGTAAACACTCAGTGATATAATACTTTTCTCTACTTAACAAAATATCAATTGAAAAAATTGTCTGACTGAACTCTACTGCTTCACTGTCCACCAAATGGAAATCATTTAACAGGACTGGAAAAACTTAACAGATCTTGAGGTGGTAACTGAAAGGTGCGCTGAATAAGTTTTCAACAGACTCTGATCTGGTCTGATATTTAACCTCTCCTGACCCTCGGGTTTAAGTACGTAAAATTATAATGTCAGCTTTCATCTCTAATTTTTTTCCATGACAACACCTCAAGAAAATCTAAACTCTCAGGTCTTCGGTTACATGTGAGGTCTTTTTTTGTGTTGCCAGAAGGCTGAAGCTCAGAAAAGAGGCAGAACTGCTGAGGCTTAGATACATTCTGATCCAAGATTTTACTTGGACTAGGAACCACCCACGTTATCAGCACCTGGGCCAGCCATTCACTGCACAGCTTCAGGGACTACCATTCACAGTGTCATCACTGACAAAACTGAGACTGATGCTCCAAGAATTCTACAGTGCAGTGGCTTGATCAATTTCTCAAACCTCTGGATTATAACTCGTTTCAAACGTATCAAATGTGTTTCCCCCCTAAAGGTTCTGGCTTTACTGCAATTCAAGAAAAAAGAAATCTGGCAAGGTGGAGCTCTACTTAGTGTTATTTCAGTCTCGTCACCTCCTGCCTATTTATTAATCTATAATCTAGAATAGCAGAGCCATCTTCCTAATATCTTCATGTCCTCCTAAACCCCAGGAATGCAAGATAATAATTCTTAATAATTAATTCCATGCAATTAATAACAAATAAGGCTTTCCCTATAAAAATCCTTTGCAAAATTCAGGCATAAAATAGGGAGAATGTAAGAAAGAATAGTTTGACTATAGTCTACTGCTTAAGTTTCAGAAGTTTATAGATAGAAAAATGGAAAACATAACATATATTTTATTACAACATTAAATTATTACCCAGAAAAAGACAAAAATACCCTTTAAACCTATATTATACAACTAGACCTGAAAAGACATGCCTGCTTCTCAAAGTTATTGTCTGATATTACTAAATTTTACAATCAGAAAACTTGAGTTGAATATTAACTTATTCTTACTCAAATATTCTCTGCCTATGTTTCCCAGCTCCTTGCTAGCAATAAAAAAAAAATAATATATCATAATGTACATTCCCCAGGATTAAGCACATCTTACCTTTGCTTACATATATCTCTGATCGATGCTGCTTTGGCAATCAGTTTCTCCCACTGGACCTCCTTGCCCACAGACAGAGCGGGCATATCGGACACGGCCATGAAACGCTGCAGTTCAGGATAGACACGATCCTAAGGAGGCAATTTCACAAAAAAGGAAATTTCACAATTTGAGTTGAATAATCATTATCTCCTTTTATGCAGCATTTTCTCTCTCAATCTGACATTTGCATTGCAAATTATAATGTATTCCTTCTAATCAGGAGAAAAGAATGCTGTTGTGATTGCTGGAGATTTTCTTACAGACCCATGTACTGTTCATTTCATAAAACCAGAAAAAAAGTGGCTAAATCTCACCGTAATTACAGAGGCTCTAATCACTTATATTTCTATTACTTTTTCCACACACAGGGAAAAATAAATTTCAGAAATAAAGAAATAAGATTATTTTTCTATTTTCAATTTCTGAGAATCAATCACAACTGACTGCATTACAGATCAAAAGCACCACACTAAATCAAAATTTCTCAATGCAATCATTGATGCCACTCACTAATATTACTGTATCAAAGCACTGTCATGCATAATGACAAAATCAGCTCTCTTCACTGAAGGGAACATGCTTAATACTCACACAAGTGTATATCTGACTTACCTGCTTTTCCCACAAAGATGTCAACAAGCGCAAAGTGACAGCTTTCAGTTGTGGGGTGGTTCCAAGAAGTTGGATTACTCGTAGAATTTGTCCTATGCACACCTAGACAACATTGAAGAAACTCTGGTTTCATAAATGCAATGCAGATAACCCCAAGGGTACCAAAAGAACTTAAAAACCCCTTATTATATAAAGATTGAAATGGAAGCTAACTACAGTATGACCCACCTTCTCAGAGATTGGGGAATGCTTTGGGAGGGGCTGGCTAGCAATTCTGGGGGCATAAAGACCTAATCTCAGACAATAGCCACTGGGAAAACTTGACAATAAAAATGATTTAAAAGAACTAATTCTTCAATATTGTAAGAAACACTTTCAGCCCAACAAGGGAAGCAACGGCAAAATTAAAGGACCAAAATTTCACATGGGAACAAACAAAATTCAATGTGTTATCCATGCTTCACTTTCTTTTTGCCCCCAAGTAAAATGGTTAATATACACGAACCTTGTGAACACCAAGTGTAGGTAAAGTATATAAGATATCATTGTATAACGCAGGTTCCAGTGGTCTTCCCAGTTTGAACATCAAAACTGGAATCAGACTTGGTACCTAAAATGAATTTTTAAGAACATATAAATTATGCCTTCTAAAAGAAATCAACTTATAAAGCAATCATTTCATTTTTCTTCAGAGGAGTACTATATATATATGAAAGAAAAGACTAAAACTAAAAATCTCAGTTAGCCATTTGTTGTTAATGGTAATTTTGTAGTATTACTAATATTCTATCTCTTTTACAATTATTTGTGAGCCCTTGTTCTATCTATTTATACATATATATGTATAAATGGTTATTTAGTGTTAAAATGTTTTTCTTAAACAACTATGACATTAACTCTCAGCAATATGAAAGTAATTAAGATATATTCTACCTTAAAGAAGTTACAGTTCTAATAAGCAGCACAGTGAAACATTCAATGATGTTATCCCAATATGAAATAATTAAAATCAATTGTACTATAAGGGTTAATGGACAAAAATTTCCCTCCACATTCACATTTCCAACCCTATGTATAGCACAGTAAAATAAGAGCAATTTATTTGTGAACTGAAAGACTTACTATTATTAAGATGGTAGTATCTCCCCAACACATCTACAGATTCAAGGTAATTCCTATCAAAATTCCAGCAGGCTTCTTTGCCAAAACTGAGAAACTGATCCTAAAATTCATATGAAAACTAGGGACCCCAAACAGCCAAAACAATCTTGAGAAGGAACAAAGTTTGGAAGACTCAAATTTCCCAGTTATAAAGTTTATTGCAAAGTTACAGCATCATAGTCAAAACAGTGTGGTACTGGCATAAGGACAGAAATACAGATCAATGAAATAGTACTCAGAGGCCAGAAGTAAATCTTTACATTTATGTCAGTTGATTTTTGACAAGTATACCAAAAAAATACAATGAAGAAATAAGAGTTTCTTTGAAAAATGGTGTTGGATTTTGACAACTGTATATCCACATGCAAAAGAATTAATTTGGACATATTCCTCACACCACATGTAAAAATTAACTCAAAATAGACTTTAGACCCAAATGTAAGAGCAAAAAACTATAAAACTCTTAAGGAAAACATAGGAGTAAATCTATGCTCTTCAGCTAGGCAAAGCCTTGTTAGATATGATACCAAAAGCATGAACAACAAAAGAAAATAATATATTTCATTAAATTGAAAACAATTGTTCTTCAAAGGATACTATAAAGAAAATGAAAAGACAACCCATAGAATGGAAAAAAATATTCGCAAATCACGTATCTAATGAGGGGCTTATATTCAGAATATATCAAGAATTCTTACAACTCAATAATAAAAGGACAAATAATCCAACTTTAAAAGAGCAAAGGATCTGGGTAGATATTTCTCCAAAGAAGATAAACAAATGCCAATAAAGATAGGAGAAGATATTAGACTAGCATTAGCCATGACATAAATGCAAATCTGGTAGCTCACAGTGAAAAAGTATGAGATAATGAATATATGTATGTTCATGTATAACTGAAAAATTGTGTTCAACATTGGAAATTGACACAACACTGTAAACTGACTATAACTCAATAAAATAAATTTTTAAAATATTTGCGAATATTTAGTCGTAGAATAATATGTGACTTTATACCCAGTAGGATGGCTGGAAAAGACAGGCAATAGCAAGCGCTGGCAAGGATACGGAGATACTGGGACCTTAATACACTGCCAGTGGGAATGTAAAATAGTGCAGCCCCTTTGGAAAACAGTCTGACAGTTTCTCCATTGGTTAAACAGAATTACCATATAATCTAGTAATTCTACTTCTAGGTATCCACCCAAGATAAATTAAAACATATACCCACACAAAAACTTGTATTTGAATGAATCATGGCAGCATAATTCATAATAGCCAAACAGTGGAAACAACCCAAATGTTCATCAATTGATGAAAGGATAAATAAAATGTAGCATACTCATATGATAGAATAGTATTCTACCATAAAAAAAGGAATCAAGGATGAACATTGGAAACATCAAATGAAGTAAAAGAAGCCAGTCATAAAGGCCACATATTATATGATTCCATTTATACGAAAAGTCCAAAAGAGAGAAATCTACAGAGACAGAAAGTAATTGCTTAGGATTCAGGAAGTATAGGAGAAAATGGAGAATGGCTACTAATGGATACAATGTTTCTTCTGGGGTTAATGAAAATGTTCTCAAATTATCTATAGTTATATTTGTACAATTCTGTGAATATACTAAAAGTCATTGAATTGTATACTTTGAATCAATAAATTAAATATATTTGAATTATACCTTAATAAAGTTATTTTCAAAATTCATTTCAAAATCATTAAGTGAACATCTACTATGAGCAAGGAACTCTAGTTGATGGCACAAAATGTAGTGCCAAAATTTTTATTTTCCTAATAGTATGTTCAACAAGTTTGTTCTCCAGAAATTGATAAATTTCTTCTACCTGCTATAATCTTAGAAAACTTGTTCCTTGTAAGATTACATATACACTTTAATTCAATTTCAAGAAAAACAAAATCCTCAAAGCTATCAACAAAAAAGTGACAGTTAAACATTAATTCGTTAAGAAGCCTGACTATGACATACCATTGGCATTTGCAGCTACACATGTAATGGCTACAGACTCACAACACACAGCCAAAATTTACGATGTTTTTAACAAGTGCTGGGCTCTACTTGAACAGAAGTTCCATCACCTCACCTTGAGCAAATGAAGGGAGACAAATTTTTCTATTGGTTTTTTTATTCCCCACTTTAATTAAAAATAAAAGGTTATCTTAGATTGCAGTGTACAGGTCTCAATGAATTACCCCTTCTGGGAAGATTTCCACCAAGACACTTTGACAGATTCTTAGTTCTGAGAAGGGCAATCAGTACATATAGTGGCATTGTATAAAATAGTGTATTTCCTTATATAGCTTTTAACAACTATTTTAATTACATTGTCAGAAAAGAAAATATTTATGCCAAAAGTATCCTATTTATGCCAAAGAGTACAGTTCCTTCATGAACCTTAGACCTAAAGAAGTTTGTAAGGATTTTTATTTTTCCCTGTAAAATTTATAAATTAAAAAAAAAAAACCACCAAAGTGGGAAACTTTTATAGCAAATAATCTTAGACTTAGATCTTGAGGCTACTCTAGCCCATTAAATTCTCAAATCAATAAAAAAAAAAAGTGTTATTTCACTAGTATGTCTTAAACTATTTAAATGTATTAAAACACAGATATAAACATGTGTGTGGAAAATATTTTTCCATTATATGAGCTGTTGTTCTCCTAAAGGAAAGACATATATGTATATTTATTGATTTATTTGAGACATCATTAGGAGCTCTTGATTCTTCTGCTCTGAGCCTTCTATTCTCTGTAGACAAAAAAGAGAATGAATACTCTGACTTAACCATAAAATACAAAATAAGCTGGCAACTGCCCTATAATTCACTGTCTCCAGACTTTCTGGTTTCATAAAACTCACTGATTTCTCTCTCTCCTACAGAATTCAGGTTCTTGACAAACAAAATGATTCAAAATGATAGAATTATTAAGGAACTCCCCCCAACATAAAACTATCAGCAGATTTCTCAGCAGAAATCTTGCAGGCCAAAAGGGAATGCAGAATGATATATTCAAAGTGCTGGAAAAAAAAAAACACCTCAAAATAAATACTATATCCAGCAAAATTTTCCTTCAAAAATGAAGGAGAAATAAAGACTTTTCTAGATAAATAAACAACCTAACTTTATACTAGAAAAAGAATAAACTAAGCCCAAAGTTAGCAGAAGAAAGGAAATAATGAATATCAAAGCAATAAATGAAATAAAGAATAGAAAAAATCAACAAAATTAGAAGTTGGTATTTAAAAAGATCAACAAAATTGACAATCATTTAGCTAGACTAAGAAAAAAAGAGAGAAGACTAAAATAAAATCAGAAACAAAAGAGGAGACATAACTCATACTACACAAATACAAAGGATTATAAGAGACAACCATACACTATCATACTACAATGAATGGGATAACCCAGAAGAAAAAGCTAAATTTCTACAAACATACAACTTACTAAGACTGAATCTTGAAGAAATAAAAAATCTGAGCAGCCCAATAACAAACAAGATTGACTCAGCAATCAAAAACATAAAATAGCCCAGGACCAGGTAACTTCACATGTGAATTCTACAAAACATTTGAAGACAAGTTAACATCAGTCCTTCTTAAACTCTTCCCTAAAAATTGAAGAGGTGGGAACACTTCTAAACTCATTTTATGAGAATAAAGACAGATGGAAAAAGACTCAACAAAATACTAGCAAACAGAATTTAACAGCACATTAAAAGGATCATACACCATGACCAAGCGACCAAGTGGGATTTATCCCTGGGAGGCAAGGATGGCTCAACATTAAAATCAATCAATGTTATAAACCACAGTAGAGTTAGAAGAGTCTTGTTGAATTCATTGAAGTAAATGACTTTATTTTACAGATGATGAAAGTGAGGCACAGAGGATCACAAAGTTAGTTGGTGGCAGAATGAGGGTAGGAGTTCATGTCTCAGTTTACCTCTCCATTCTACCTTGGTTGAATGAAAGCAATTGAAGATTCCAGCCTATCTATAATAGGATAAAGAGCTATCATGTAAGTCTTCTCTTTGTAATTGGACAAAACACAAAGGAAGAAATAAGCAGGAGAGACAAAACTCAGCACCTCCCTGGAGTCAATTATATAAAGAACATGAAAGTATAAAAATTTAACTCTGGCTTCCATAAACAAAATCCATGCTGGCAGTGTATGAGGTGACACAGAAAGCAGCATAATCTTCCAGAGAGTTCTACAATGAAACTCTTGAGTAGTACTGTCCACTTATAAATTATGAGAAATACAAAGGGCTTTGTTATTATCATCTTAGTTTTCAGATGAGAGATATAATTAATGTTTATAACTACTTCTTTTTAAAAACTATGAGAGATAGTTCATACTTTGATACTATATAAGAGGTGTAGTAATAAATTAACATAAAAAATAAGATAGTGAAAAAATAATTCAAGGCATTATCATCTAATGGAAGTAAGAGGCAAAAATCCAAAGCAATATCCAATTTTCTTTAAATTTTCAGACTTAACGTTTTATAAAACTAGACCTGAACAATAGAAGTGCATTCTAGATTATATTTTATACATATCCTTAGATTACATAAGTGCTGAATCATCTTTGTAGAAAACTCAGTCTTGTGGAAAAATGTATGTAATTCTATATACATAAGTATATTTGCCTCTTATAAAAAAAGTCGTAAGATAATAGTACGTGTTAAGTTAGAAATCAAAAGATAAAAAAGTGAATTTTTAAACAAAGTTTTACTAAAGTATAGTTGATTTACAATATTGTGTTGCTTTCAGGTGTACAGCATAGTGATTTGGAAAAACATGAAATTTAATAAAACAAAGAGTGAATATGCTAGGATGGTACATACCTACAGAAGTATAAACACATTCTTTTAATAATTTTAACACTGAAAGAGATTCTAAAAAAATCACTTACTTTACCCAAAAAGGGGCATAATGTAATATGATGCTTTTGAACATTAGTAAACTTCACCTTCCTCAATCATTTGACATGCTTACTTATGGTATCTACTTATTATTTAAGTGATACAGTGGAAAGCAGTCCATTGATAGATGTGCTGCAAAACTAATCACTTCCTTGTAAGGAATCTGCAGAAATGCAGCAACATCAAAGAAATATAAACACGGTATAATTTTATTCTTCTGTGATTCAAATTATATTCATATCATAACATTGTAATAAATGGTCTACTGTCTTGAAGTTTAACCTTTGAGAGACAAAAAAGGTCAAGGGAAAAAAAGGTATCTAGAATAACAAAGACCTCTACCAGGCAATCTACTTTGTCTCTGATATTCACTCTAGCCTTATTCCAGTTTAGCCTGAGCATCTGATCCATAATGACTCCTCTAATAGTAACAGCTAATATCTATCTATTGAACAGTTACTATAAATGCTCTCCTTAGCACTTTATAGAAAATCATGATTATCATCATGTTTCAAATGACAAAACTGAAGCTCGTAAAGACCAAATAATTTGCCCAAGGTAACAGAAGTAGTACACAGTGGAGTCAGGAGTAGACCAAAGCCAGTTAACTCCGAAGAGCCCGTGTAGTTGCCGCTCTGCCTTACCAAAGGAAGGGATGACATCTTCACCTTTGTATCTCTGGTTCCAGCATACCATAAATGCTTTTACAATGCATAAACTACTACTAATTTCCTTGTCTGTCCAAATTCTATTCACAAGATGGATCTTGTAATAGTGTTGCAGCTACTTCATTCTGTACACAATTATTAAAAGCCTATCACTTTCAAAGAAAAGCACTTAAAGATAGTAAGTACTCTGACCAAATTAACTTCAAATCAGAAAAATTTACCTGTTAAGATAGGTGTTACCAGGATATCAAAATGTTACTAGGACATCGTCAGAATCTGAGGCAATTTCCCAGTATACAGAAAGTAAGTTCAGCAACAGAGGTGCTCCAAATATGGAAAACAGAGGAAGTATCATAAACTGGAACAGGATAAAGTCAAGTATCATTTCACTTGAGGAGTCTGAAATACCTGGAAGAAAATAACATGACCCTTCCCTACCTAAACGTAATTACCAGGCTGGTCTCCTCGGCCATCTGAATTTCATTATCTCACAGAGTCTGACAATTTATATATTTAGAAAATGGCGTAAGAAAACTTAAATCATAAAGTAAGAGTCACACTATTAATATGTAACCACCAGTGGGAAAAAAAGAGTATGACTACCATTAATTTTTCTCAATTGCCAACATTTTGACAACTTGCTATAAATGATAACTATAATGACTGAATTCCTGTAAGCATAAAATTTCCTTCCTGAGCAGAAATTGGTTTTACTTAGGAAGTCTATCATGGTAAGATGTAAATCTTTGGTAGTCTGACTGGTAGAACAAAAGTTAAAAGCCAATGTCCTATAAGTAAAGTACGATGGGTGTATTTTTCCCTTCAATTTGGTGCAGTCAATTTCTACTATTGTATCTGTCACTGGCAATGAGTCTCACATTGAAGAGTTGAAAGGAGGAGTTTGAATGCTGTCCAAGAATCAGATATAATTAAATATAGCTCAGCTAGGAAAGTATGTAATAAAACTAGAGAGTCAATGCTTTTGAATTTATTAAAATAGTAAATTGCTCGAAGAACACAAAGCTATGACAGTCAGATCAATTTATTGGAATATGAAAAACTATGCAAGACTGACAATGGTGAATGTGAGCCAATTCATACTACATTTGAGGGAAAAAAGATTAAATGGCCAATAAAAATTGGCTGAACATAATCCAAATACTCACTTTACTTCTTTAGTGACAAAAAAAAAAACCTTTTAAGTATAAATAACTGATAGATATTTTATACCACGACTTTTATAAGGTACCAATTCAATCTCAAATAAAAGGCTGAACATTAAATAGGCTCTATATGAATAATGATAAACAAATCCTGATTAGAAAGCTATTATCAACCATAGATTAACACCCAGGATGAAGTAAAGTTAATGAAAAAAACCAGAAACATAAAAAAGGATTGATTTAAATGTCTTGCAATGATGAATAAGAAAACATTTCATTGCTTGGAGTGGACAGTGTATTGTTAAAGAATGACAGAAAACAGATTTAGTAAACTCCTATCCTATATAATCTTCCTGATCAAGGAAAACTATTAGACTAGAAAGATGAAATGAATATTAGTAAGAAGACACTGACAATGACATCCATGATAGAAACAGACAGTGCAAACAAACAGGAAAAAAAAAGGCTGATGAATCGATGAACGGTGTTAGAAAAACTGATTAGCTAATGGGGAGGAGGAATCCAAACACATTACCATGCAAGAAAAAAAAACCCAAATGGATTCAAGAATCAAACATCAAAGAGAAATAATGATTAAAGAATCTAAAAGAAATGTTAAGTGAATATTTACTGGCTCTCTAGAAAGAAAATAACTCACTATTCATTAAAACAATGAAAGGAAATACAATTAAAGAAGAGGATTCAGAAAACAAAAGAGCTATTGAGTTTGAATACATGTTAACATAACAAAAAAAGTCAACAGTAGTTGAAAGATAAAGTTAATGAAATCGCCCCCCAAATGGAGCAAAAATGTAGAGAGAAGAAAACAGGGAAAGAGAAGATAAGAAATATTTAAGACCAGTATAGGAATTCAGGGTCCAAGTAAGAGAAGTTCCAGAAAGAAAGAGCAAGGTCAGTAGAGGGAAAGAAATTAATGACAAAATAATAAAGAAAATTCCCCATCATTAAAGGGCCTGAATTTCTAGATTAAAAGAGTCACCAATTATGCAGTATAACAGGTGAAAATAGATTCACACCAATACATGTTGTTACCAGGGACACACAGAAGATCCTAAAAGCTTCCAGAGAGGAAAAATAAAAACAAAATTTAGGTTCACATAAACCTATATTCAGGATTTCAGGAATCAGAATAACTTTGGATTTCTCTACAGCAACAGTGCAAGTCATGGAAGTAATGGAAGAAAATAAATAAGTTTGTGAAGAAAAATAAAAACAGTTCCTAATGCAGAAGTCTACACCTGTCACACTAACCTCACCCCTCCCACACAGTAAGGCACTCATTAATAGTTAAAAAGAAAATATACACACATGTGATTTTTCAGCAATGATTTGATATTCTAAATAAAGAATGCAAAAATTCTCAAGATAATACAGATCCCCTCAAAATAGACAAAGCACATAAAGTTAAAACTCAGAGAAAAATAAAAGCAGCAAATAAAAACTTTAAATCTCAGCAAAAATTTTTGAAACTGAAAATTATACCAAAATAATTTTCTCACAGATTAAAGTTCAAAATATTTTTAATTCTAAATTTAAATATTTAAATTTAATGTAAAGATACAGTGAAACAGACATTCTCACATAATTATGGGGGAGTAAAAGGTGATACAATGCTTCTAAAGACAAATTACAAACTTCATTTAAGAAGTTCAGCTTCAAAATAACACTACTGAGTTGGAGACTGGAGAATGGAGGGTAGAGAAGATATAGACTAGCTATGGAATGATACCTGTTGAGACTGAGGGATGTATATCTCATTTATTACTCTATCCACTTATGAATATGCTTGCCATTTCTCATGATAAAACATTAAAAATCTTCTAATCCAGTAGTCTTATTAACATAAATGTATTTTTTTAACAATTAGAAGTTCAATAAAATTTAGGGGATAAGATTTCCTCCCAACATACCAGAATATGCATAAAATATCATGTATTATTTTTATGTCTGAGTAAATCAACTAAAACAAAAAAGACATAATAAAAACTTTCATGTTAGAAAAGATCAACACAATGTGCAAAACAAACGCCAGGGGAAAAAAAATATAAATAGAATTAGTTGTTACAACCAGAAAGATAAAAGGGCAAAGAGAAACAGAAAATTCTGTGTTCCTATATTATGCAAGAATTGAAGAAAGACAATAGTTATCTGTGAATATTTAAAGGGCTAACATAAAACTAGGTTTGTTTCATGTAATCCCAAGGCCCAAACTGAAAGGTATATTTGAGTTTAATATGGAAAATAAATTTACAAAAAAATTGCTAAAGAATAGAGCAGACTGCCTTAGGAGGCACTAAGTTTTCTGTAACCAGAAGTGCTTAATAAGAGAATGATGACCGCCTACTTAGGAGATGTTTAAGGTATATATTCAAATATCAAGAAGGAGAACAGGAGAAGAAATTGTGAGGACTGATTTAGGACCTACTACTCAAAAGTATAAAACATAATCCAAATTAATCAAAATTTAAGTAAATATTTGTACAGAAAAGAGTTAACATAGCAGCCCTGAGAATGTCATCCTTAAAAAGACTGCTTGCCAAGTTACCCTTTGGATAGGGTCTTGGAAAGTGGATTTGGGGAGGGTTCCTATCATTCTTTACCGATACAGATGTGCCTAAACTATTCAAACACACTATACAACACTATGCCTAAGCAGGCCAGCCCCCAGTAAAACCCTTGGGCTCAGAATCTCTAATGTGCTCCCCTACTAGACAACACTTCACACATGTTGTCACGATTCCATGCTGGAAGAACTAAGCGCATCTTCTATGACTCCACTAGAAAAGGACTTTTGAAAACTTGTGCCCAGTTTCCTCTGGATTTCGCCCAGTGAATCTTTTCCCTTGCTGATTGTACTTTTTACCGTTTAACTGTAATAAATCATAGTTGTAGTTGTAACTATATACTAGGTCCTGTGAACCTGGGTATAGTCTTAGAGACTCCTGACCCAGAATCATTTCGTAATTTGCTTTAAAAGAAACTAGCAATTAAGAAAATAAAATGTTATGCAGGGTTTTTAAAAGGACTTCTACAGTATTTCTACTGTCAATAGTAACAGTAAACTCTCCCATCAGTGACATACCTAATAATCAAAAATATTTGTGGGCCAACTGCACACTGGGTACTGTGTTAGGCTTTAAGGACACAGTGGAGACCCTGCTCTCAATAGTTTACTCTAAGTAAGGAACTCACAGTTAAAATCTCCATCATTATTGACTGAATAAACCAAACTCAACTTTGAAGATTAGAAGCATGGAAAATAATTACTATAGATAGAAACTAAGAAATAAGAACAAGAAAACAATTCAAGACAACATGTGATTACCACAAAATACTAACTAAATTGTATAATAATGATTGCTTTTCATTTTTCAAAGGAAGGGAATGATTCTAGCACCAACCTGCCCAATATGGTGGCCACCATCCACATATGGCTATTTAAATTTGAATTTAAATCAATGAAAATTAAATAAAATTAAAACTCCACACTAGCCAAATTTCAAGTGCTCAAAAGTCACATGCGGCCAGTGGCTACCACACTGGACAGCACAGATTACAAAACATTTCCATCATTGCATAAAGGTCTACTGGACAATGCTGTTCTAAAAAGCTAAGATTCCCAAGAATGCCTCAGATGTTTGCTACCACATTATCTGCAATGGCAACAACAATAACAAAAAGAAACATGGACAACTTAAACATCTAGCAATATGCAAACAGTTGTATACATTAAACTGTTGATATACTGTGGAACACCAACATCCTTCAAAATCCATAAATTAGATTTGTATAAACAAACATGGAAAGATGGCTATAATGCACTAATTAGAGAAAAACACAAATTGCAAAGGAACATGGCTTTGTGTGCATGTAGGTATATGTATTTATAGGGGGTGGCGGGGGAAAGGTGCGTTAAGACAAATATATTTGTTTATGACTACTTGTACTTACTACTATACTGTTTGGATTTTCTACATATTACAATTACATATTACAGGAATATTACTCTAGTAAAATAAAATATTTTTAATATTTTTATTTTGCTTATTTATATAAATAAATATAATTAATATGTAGTATTATTTTACTAAAGTTATTTTCAGCAGTGTTTAAGTATGTGATGGAACTGAACTAGATATTAAATGATCAGAAGCTTTACGACTAGTAGGCAGAAGAGTAGCCATAGGACCCAGCGAAGGCTCAGTGGAGGAATGAAACTGAGGGCAGGTTTTCTGCCCAAAGAAGACAGTTTACGTGAGGGAGCAAGGTCTGATCATGCTTCTTCCCTGCCTTCCGGCTCAGCTTAGTTTTCAAGGCATATCTAGCACAAAACATCTTCTTGCCTGCTGAACCTTGTCTGTGTTGCTCCTTTTTCAAACTGATAGTTCAACTATTCATACACAAACCACAAAAAAATAAATGTTTGACAACCATGAGAAATGTTTAAGGATAACAGAATAAGTGTTTGCCCCATTCTGAGCAAAGACTTTCCTAAGTACTGTTTGTCATTCTAGCTTTGTGAACAGCTTTATTCCTGTATACTTTGGGTAACAATTATTCATTCTCAAGACGGTTGCCCACACTGGCCTGTGAATGCTCCACAGGTGGCAACTCTCTCCCTATTCTTTGAGTTTGCCCAGGACCACACATATAGTAAATACTCAGTAAACATGAGCTGAATTAAACTCAAGACTGACTAAAGAAGGTAGAAAAGACTAATAAAGTGTAAGCACTGAGACTGGCTATGCTCACCCCTAAAAAAAAAAAAAAAAAAAAAAAAAAGGCTGCCTAACAATCCATCACCCTCTTACTACCCTGCTGAAAAGCCCATTTTAAGAATTACCATTCCTAACCATTTTAGGTCTCTATTTCATTGCAGAGACTGTGAGGGTATTTTTGGCCAAGTGAAATCAATGAGAAGAGTATTTCTAAATACAGAATCACATTTATATCACAGAAATGAGCATTGGGATTTTTTTTTAATGTATTTCTATACTATTCAACACAGTAGCTATTAACTACACGTGACTAATAAGCCCATATAAGGTGGTGAGTCTGAATTGAGTTGTGCCGTAAGGGTAAAATACATACCAGATTTGGAAGGTTTCACACACAAAATATATATGTAAAGTATTTCATTAATAATTTTATGTTGAAATATTTCAGATATACTGAAGTACATATTTTAAAATTAATTTCATTTATTTTTACTTTTTAAAAAATGTGACTACCAAAAAATTTAAACCTATATATGTGGCTCATATTGTATTTCTACTGAACAGCACTATTCTCTATGCCCTTTAAACATCTAAATGTAGTTTAAAACACAGACACACATACTCATGCACGCACAGGCACACACAGAAAATAGTTTATGTCTCTCGTTTCATTTACTTGAGGAATAAAGTATGACAGTAAGCCTTATATGGGCAAGGAGCATGTCTATCTTGCTAAATAGCCTAGCAATACTCCTAGAACATAAGGTAGCAGATAAATAATTGTGAAATGAATAAAAGGAGCTATAAAAATCAACCACAACTTTAATAATATGCAAATTTTATTGAGCACTGATTATAAACCAGGTACTACACTTTGGATTATCTCATTTAATCTACATGATAAATTTAATGAGGTGGGTTCTTCTATTACTCTCATTTTAAAGATGAGAACACAGACGTATTAGAATTAGAACCTCCAGTATATTCTGCAATATTATAAGAAATGAAGCAATTCAATTTAGATAGTCTATACAGGAGGTTCATACAACTTTAAGTAATAAATATTTATTGAGTACCTTCTATCACATGGTATTATATTGTGTGCTGTGACATTAAGAGAAATCACAGGTTAATGTAATAAAATTATAAACAGAAGCTAAATCCTGTGACAAAGAAACCCCACTATAATTATCCCATATCCTACCAAAATATAAACAAGCCTAAATAATAGCTAATAATCTAGTTAACACAAAATTCTTCTGAATTCAAACAATCCCTTGAAATTCACTTCAAAAAATACCACTCACATGGCATTTTACAGTGTTTTTTCACGCAAGGGATCTTATAATTCTTATAGCACCCCTGAGAAGTAGGTATTATCAGAGGTTGGATGCAATCTTACAAATACTTAGATTCATTATCTGATCCAGGCATGTGCCTTATCAGGCTTTAATTCATGTTTTGTGGCTTGTCTTACGGCTACTGTCTAGGAATTTGGGGGGGGGGGTGAGAGAGGGAGTTTTAAATAAGCCACCTACAAATTAGTTCTGGATTCCAGATTCCTATCATCTTCAGAAATAACGGCGTTGGGCTGAGCAGGGTATGAAGACAATATAATTAAAAACTTTCTAAGAGGCTTAAAGAGGCAAGTTCCAACAACTTATCACTTTTGAGGGGAGGAAGCATTCAAAATTAAAATAAGCCTTCATACAGAATAATTTAATTAGCGTCAATAAAAATTAAGTCATCCTTATTGAGCTCCTTTGCAAAAACATATTTATTAAGGTTTAAATCTTGGTCCACCTTGAAAAAAAATAAGCAATATTCAATACACACTAAATGGTCAACTTAATTTTTAATGGGTAAATGGCATGGCAAGAATTGTTCAGGTACTTGTAAATGCTAAATGTCTGGGTATGTCTTCATTGGCTTTTGAACAGTTTCAAAGAGCAGACATGAGAATTCATTAGCTCTTAGCACATATGAACCTGCTCCAAAGGCAGCCAAGAGAGTTGCCTAGCAACAGTGCATTTTGCATCTCTCATCATCCCCAAAGATGCTGCAGCAGCAGCAGCTAGGTCAAGCCTCTCATTAGCAACCTGACAAAGGGTTTCTATCTCCAATTTTACAAAATTATTTTTATTTCCAGGTAAAGCTCAAATACCTATCTATTATTCCTACTGACAATGTACTCTCTTCTCTCTATTCCTTCTTCTTACCAACCCCCATTTCAACAGACATGTTTTAATGAATCCATCAAAATACCTGTAACAAAAGCAGGCACTGAGAAGTCCAACAGAATTTATATGCCTATTCACATCACTCTAACTATTCCATATCTTTTGGGCAATAAAGTAAGGAAGCTTCAGAAAAGAAAAAAAGACCCTGAAATCAAATAATGGGAAAAGAAAAAAGTCAGTTATTTGACTTCAAAATTAACAAAAAACCTACCCAAATTATTTGTAATGCTATTGATAGCTAATCTTATTTCTTCCTTACTCCCACAAATCTCACCCATATAGCAAAATAGCAAAAAGGCAGAAAATTCCAGAGTGGTAATAAACTATAACAAATGGATTGACAGTTTATAATTAATGTAATCTCTTGGAAAGGAACTCTGGTTCCCAATTTAATAACTATGTTATAAAGCTTCACCTCAAATCAATAACTATTCATTCACTTCTGAAAATATTTCTTAAAATTATCACTCAGCATGGTTGCCATGCAGAGCTAAAATATATGCTCACATAATCAGTCTCATATACACTCAAAGACCCTTGAAAGAAGATAAACAAAGTAAGCAGAAAGACTTGTCATGTATTTTTAAGGTGCTTAATCCAGATTTTGATATAAACTGCACATACTCTGGTTCTCTGAGCTTTCATGCTATCACGAATTTCCCCATGGAAAATTTTACAGAATGTGCATGACATGTTACAAAAGATAAAGTGTGGCACTAATAGATTCAGATTAAGAGCGGTGTAATGAGGAACATTAAAAGGCAACTGTCATCACACCAAGTCAAAATGAGTAAATTTTTAAAGTGATCTGAAAGGAACAATGTGATTTTCCCCTGAAGTCCCTCCCCGTTTTTTTTAATGTGCAAACAGCCAAAAAAAAAAAAAAAAATCTTTAGGAGGATTTCCCAGATGGGTGTCGTTTACCACTAAAATATTTCATTCCAGCAGTTGAAAGACCATAAAAGGGTGACTGTCCTCTAGAGTCTCTAATAACGGTAATAGATCTTGTGTTACTATTCACAAGTGACCTCTCAGTCAGGCGATTTAATTTTTCCCCCTGCAGCATGGTTGGTTTCACACACAGTGTAATAACAGTTTTTGCACAACAAGACAATTCATCCGATTAGAAGGACTGTATTAAGTCTTTCATGAACAGCATGTGTCATTACAGCTTCAGCTAGGATTTGATTTAAGACGATCTAATATATCCATGCATAATTCTTCATTTTTCTACTGTTTTAAAAAAGATTCCTCCCTTTCTTCAGCAATTTTGCAGTCCATTGCCTGAACCCTCCCTGGTTTCAAAAAATAACTAAGAACTCATCAAATGCTCACTGAGCACTTTAAAATAGGTATCAAGAATTCTCCACCACACAACAGAAACGTGTAAAAAGCTCCTCGTTTCTATGTGGGTTAAATGAAATTCCACTAAAAGGGACCGAATGGGCATAAATGGTTACTGCAGTTACTTTCATGCTGCACAACATTTCAGCAATGCATCATTACTTATAAAGACAATATGATATTACTAAGAAAAGCTTTAAATAAAGTGAATTTTGAGACTTAAATTTGTAAACCTCAGCAAAGCACAAAAAAATTAAAAAATGGAAACCAAAGGAAAAGGTGTGAAATGAATCAACCATCTGGCAATCTCTGCTATAATAAATGGTGCAGCATCATTCAATGCCCACGGAAGCCTAAACCTAAGAACATCTACACATTTCTTACAGCCTTGCTGAGGAGATTAGGATGGCTGAATCCAGAATCTCTGTAGCAGAAGGCGACAGTTGGAGGAATTCTCAGGGGTTCCCTTCACCTTACTACCTCTAATCAATGCTGATAGGCTTGGCTTCCCTCTTCCATCTCCAAATCTGGGCAGGTTCCTCTGAGGAGTAGTGTCGGCACTCCTTTGTTACAGGGCGAGGAGTGCCTTTACAGCTCCCCTGCCCCTAAGGGATTCTCCTACTGCTTCACAGCCAGAAGCCCAAACCTGCAAGATTAGGCTCTGTTTAGACTTTTGATGCAGGTGAGATGCTCTCTTCTAGTTTGGTTGTTCCAAACCCTCCAGGAATCCTGCTTCTTTGAGCAGAGGCCTATATACCCTTTAAGCAGGTGTCTAAAATGAGGTGAGACAATTCCACCATGGTTCTCTTGCTTACGCTGCCCACATTTTATCCACAGGAAACACTAACATATCTTTTGCTTTGACATGAAAGCCAATCCTTCCATACTCTCTCCTTTGCTTCCGCTATCACAACAGCTAGTCAGCTCATCACTCCCTGTTAGATGTTTGGGGCAGTCACCAACCTATTGCACACGTCTGCCCACCACAACTGCAAGCGATGTGCATCAAGCGGGATGGGGATATGTGGGGTTCCACTGAAATCACTGTCACTAGGCTTGAGATAAGGGGCTGGCACGCATAAGGACTCAGCACTTCAGCAACTTTCTCCAAGAACCCTTCCTCTTCTCTTCACCTAAGCTTTCATTTCTTAACTTCTAGATCCTCGATATGAGTAAGGGGTTAAAAATCCTAGCAGTACTTAGACACCTATTTATTCCTACTACTCTACAAGTTCTACCGGGTGCTGTGTCTCAAAACTCATTTTAGTATCTTTAGGTCCCCACCCAAACTTCTAACATCCTGTTATATAACTTTACTCCTCTATGTCTGATTGCCCCAATATTCTATTTAAATTCTCATCTCCTGCCTGACTGCAAGGCTCTCCAGGATATTGCTTTCAAATATTTGTCCAGTACCATATCTGGGATCAATTTCCTCACCCTATACATTATTCCATTTATTACAGTACTACTTGCAGTCTCATTACCCCACTGTGAGCTGTCACAGATTTGTGACTTTGCATATGTTCTCCATTCTACTAGAACGCCTTTCCTTTCCCGTGCATCAGGGAAACTTCTGGGCTCTTCATGTATGTTCTTATATACCTTGTACTGAAAAGTAATTTTTAATGTCTCTGTCAGCATACTAAGATCTATGATTCCTGGAAACAAAGACTATGTCCTCTCATCTTAGCACCAGAACTTGCCATATAGAAGTTTACGATATACACGTGTTGAATGACTAAATCAGTGAGGTGAAAATGTTTGATAAATAAAATGAGACCTAATAAAAACAAAGTATCTACAGTATTTTAAACTAAATGATAATTCCATGATAATTCCACTTAATGCAGATCAAGTCGAACCATTAAAAACTGAATACAATTTGACAACTAAATACACATAAGTACCCTAAAATGCCACCAGTATAATTATCACTAATTATTCAGACTACTAGAAACAATGAAGGTAGACACGACTGGATTAGAGAAAAAAGATAAAGAAATAAAATTCGATTACTTTCACATATATACCGTAACAAACTAATTAGCCAAGTGTTGCCAAGTACCAGTCCCTGCTGATATGTCTTAATGAATAGATAATTTGATCATTTTAAATTGGCACATTCATTGGACTAATGCAAATGAGTAAATCCAAACTGCCTAAAAACAATAGTGTCAACATCAGCTTATGTTTTAACTCAGTCTATATAAAATTACCCTGAACCCTAAATTAATAGGATTTCATTTAATAAGATTTTACTGTAATCTAACCAAACCTAAACACTGCCCCTGGACTCCACACTGTTCCCTCGATTAGTTTGGATAACACATAACAATATTGGAAAATAGTTTATTGGTTCTAGGATGGTGGGCACATACATCTAATATATTCATGTGTTAATTCAGTCAACAAAACAGGTAGCAAAGCTCAGGAGCTGGGCAAGGTTACAAGGAGGCAAAAACAAGTAAGACATAGCTTCCCGTGAGGAATTCCTTTTATGAATTCTAAACCTAATTGTGATCTACTGAAAATTTCCTTTGAAGATTACTGCACGACACTTCAAAATGCTAATTTGTCCTCATTCACCTTTAGTGCTATTTGACCCTGTGATACGATAAATTCAGGTTACATATATTTTTACGTGCTTGTTTTCTTTAGATAGAGGGAAAAAATACACAAATTGTCTTAAATGCAGATCCACCACCATAAGAATGCTAATAAACAAGCATGACAAGACACAAGGTCTCCAAAAGTCCAATCAATACACTGGAAGCCTGATGGACAGAAGTCATCCCACTTCTCAACTACTTGTCTGCCACCACTGAGTTTGTAACCATGTTTAACCCCTTTGAAGCAAACTGACTTCAGAATGCCTGATTTCATTACATCAACTATGCTGAAAACTTGCCAAAGTGTCTATTACACTATCTATCATGAAAAGCTCAAAACTGTCACTGGTAGGGTAGAATTTCAGGGTGCTGAAAAGACAAAGGGACAGCATAAGTCTTAAGACTTCTAGTGAGGAAGCTAATACAGTTGTCCAACTTTAAGAAACCTAGAGTAAACCTTCCCCACTAAACCCACAAAATCATGGCCCATCATCTCAATTACAGCTACCAGATAGTAGTTACAGTTGAGACTAAGGGTCAATGCCTTTCTTTTACTTCCCAAAAAGGAAGTTAAAATCTGAAATATACAAGAAAAGTACTGCTAATTATGGCTAATAAAAGAAAAAACTCATTCCAAAGCATCAGCCAGGTTATCAAAAGGCCTGACTTACTCAAAAGAGCTCAGAATGTGATCACGTCGGCAAACAGGACAAACACTCAACTTTTGGACTTGCAGCACTATACGTGAAATTGGTTAAGTGAATATATTTCTGCAGTGACTTACGGTAATGAATCAGAACCTATATAACAAAAGTAATTAATGGAAAAAAGCAAAACTAAATGTCTTATAAGATCATGAAACCTAAAATCAATCAATGATAAAGATTTGTAACATGTATTCTACACCTAAAGTACTGTACTAGAAGCCATTATATGTGTTTTGGTAAAATTTTATAAATTATATCAAACAATTTTTACACATTCCTAGTATTTCAAGGCATAGTTTCTATGCTATTTATAAATTATCAAAAGGCCTAACTTACTCAACAGAGCTCAGAATGTGCTCTGTTTTGCATTTCTCTAATAATTAGCAATGTTAAGCATTTTTTCATGAGCCTATTGGCCATCTATGTGTCTTCTTTAGAGAAATGCCTACTTAGGTCTTCTGCCCATGTTTTGATTGGGCTGTTTGTTTTGTCTATATTGAGTTATACGAGCTGTTTGTATATTTTGGATTCTAAGCTCTTGTTGGTTGAATCGTTTGAAAGTATTTCTTCACATTCTGTTAGTTTTCTTTTGTTTGATTGATGGTTTCCTTTGCTGTGAAAAAGATTTTAAGTTCAATTGAGTCCCATTTGTTTATTTTTGCTTTTATTTCTTTTGTCTTGGGAGACTGATCTAAGAAAATAGTTACAATTTATGTCAAAATGTTTTGCCTAAGTTTCTTTCTAGGAGTTTTTTAGTGTCATGTCTTATATCTAGGTCTTTAAACTATCTTGAATTTATTTTTGTGTATTTTCTGAGGGAGTCTTCTAATTTCATTGATTTACATGTAGCTGTCTAGCTTTCCTAACACCACTTGTTGAAGAGACTGTCTTTTCTCCACTATATGTTCTTGCCTTCTTTGTCATACATTAATTGACTGTGGGTATGTGGATTTACTTCTGGGCTCTCTGTTTTGTTCCATTGATCTGTATGTCTGTTTTTGTATCATCACCATGCTGTTTTGATTATGTAGCTCTGTATTATAGTCTAAAATCTAGAAGAGTTATACCTCCAGCTTTGTTCTTTTTCTTCAGGATTGCTTTGGCAATTCTGGGTCTTCTGTGGTTCCATATAAATTTTAGGATTATTTGTTCAAGTTCTATGAGAAATGTCATAGGTATTTTAATTGGGATTGCATTAATCTGATATTGCTTTGGGTACTATTATGAGAGTTTCTTTTTGATAAGGGGATTTAATTCATTCTCAGTAATTGTGGTAACTGGAATATTTGGAATTATTCTTACTAGCTTATTTTATGTGAATATTTGCCATCCTTTTTAAATTTTTTTTAAATTGTTTTTCTTTTGTTATATTAATTATTTTTGGAAGTTATAAATCACCTATTGTTACAAATAGGGGTTTAAATGCATATTTAAACTTATTTTTCTACTAACATCAAGAAACACTCAGTTTAAAAACAAAATTCCACCCTGAGCATGTTCTCACTCTTCCCACTATCACATTCCCACTATCTATTCCCACTACTTTCCACATTTTAAAGCTTGGACTTTAGTTTCAGGTAGTTATTTTTCACATTTTATACAAACAATTTGGTTAATTTAAAATAGTATTTACTGGATATTTTGATCACCATTTAACATTTCTTCTCTGTGCTTTCTTGGATTCATTTTCCATTTTGCTGGAACACATTCTTAAGGGGCTTTTTCTCCCATAAAATCAGTAAACAAGAAATGTTCTTGAATTACTGCCCCTCAGAAAAAGCCTTTATTACCATCACTTGTAAAAAGTTGGAAAATGGAAAGGAATATTTCAAGGTCAAAGTGATTTTTCCTAGGAAATTGTAAGACCCAATGTATTTCAGTACCCAGTGTGCTGCTAATAAGAAATCTAAGGTCAATCCAATTTTAAGTTTTTCTTTTCCAATTCATCTTTGAAATCTCTTTTGACTTTCTCTTTATTCTTGAAGTTCTGGGGATGGATTTAGGTATTGACCTTTTGGGTTGCTGCTTGGGCTGCTTGGCTTTCAGAGGGTCCCAACAAGCTATATCCTTGTGTCTTTTTTCCCAGCTTAGGAAATCGTTTTCTGTCATGTTTTAAGTTTCCCTCCTTCATTTTCTCCAGAATTCCTATAGAAAGATGTTAGAACTCCAAAATTGACCTTCAATATCTTAAATTGTTCAATTATCATATTTTTCCTATATTCTGAAATAATTAGTTGGATATTCCATAAATCACCAATCCAGCCTCCATTTATGTACGGTGGCAACAACGTTTTTAATTTCTAAAATCTCTTGCTCTCGAATTTTTTTCATCACAGAAGTATTTTTATACACACAGTAACTTGCCAACATCTCTTAGGTCTTGGATTGTTTTTATATTATCTTCTGCTCCCCGATTGCTCTTTCTTCTGAAAACAAATACTCTGGTCAATCATGCTGTTAACGCTTCTCAAGTTTGGTGTGCCTTCAATATCCATTTATATTTATGTTTCAAGGCAAAACTGGTTGCAGAGAGCTGACACCTGTTGCTTCTGCAGATGTAACAAAACGTTGCCATTAGTAAGACTCTCCTCAGAAGGACTGACTGAAAGGGCTGAAGAGTGAATGGTAAGGGATGTTCACTGGCAGCTTCACTTTTGGGTCCCTTGCCATGATGCAAGTAGGCAGGGGACCAATACTCACTTCTTCCTTCCCTGCCTACTGCCGAAATAAGAAAAAATTTATTCTGGTAATGATGGACTTCAGTGTATTTTCCCATTGAGCACAATTCCTCATGCCTGTTATAAAATTCAAAGTTACCACAAAATTTGTTCCCCTCTGAGTCTTTCACCAACACCAGAAGCCCATCCCAAGCAGGTTTTGACCAGAAGACAAAGCTACTGTTACCCGATATTCAATTGGAAGCACACTCCACTGCTCTAAAGGCATTTCTAAGCCCCATCTTCATCAAACTCCACCCCCATCCTTTCTGCTACTCAGCGTTCAGTGACACAAGACAAATGGTTTTTGTTTCCATATATTAGTAAGCTAGTGAGTGTCACAGTGACATAGTGCTGAACTGAAAATCACAATCAAACAATTCTTTCAGAGAGAATTTTAAGCAATTATAATCTGAAAACGCCTCAAAAGGAACTCAGCCACAGGAACTCAGAAAAGGGAAGGAACTGACACAGGACTGCTTCCCTGAGTATAAACTCTAGGCTTCATGCAAAAAACTGGAAAAACATAAGAAGGTTCAAATGCCAGTTCAAGACATTTTATTCTGTGGATATCTGTGTGGGATTTATAGTGAAGAAATAAACATATTGCCACAGAATAGACTAGATACTTGACCTTGTATTTTCATCTGTGTTTCTCTTTGTCTAATTGTTTCATGCTGACAGGCTCATCCCAGTTTTGCTGAAGGCATAATCGATGCTATGGCTACAAGGGAATAGTAGTACAGCATTTCGTATCTGTCAAGTTCTCTATTAAAAGTACTGTACATTCTGGTTTCTTTTTGCTAGTGTGAAGAACACAGGAAGCAGACTGACTTCAGGGGGCAGCAATTCATAGAACTTGGTGACAAAAGAACAGAGTGCAAAATGTCCAAAGACTTTTTGTGCAAGTTCCTTTATAGAATATATTTTCCCCTTTTTTCACAGCTGTAACTTAAAGACCATTAAATTTTACACATTTCCTATTCATTTTCTATGTTAAAATATGGCTTATGACCCAGAGTAGAACTATCACAGTACTTTGCCCTAAAAGTCAACCTTTTACTATTTGATAATACAGGACTTTTAAAAGACCAGCAAGTCATGGGCCATGAACCTATCCACATAAGTGATTTCAAAAAGTGATTTCACAAATGGAAAAAAAATAAGCCCTGAAAATATCACAAAGAATAAAATAAAATTATCAAAATTGCAATAGTTTCCATTAAGCAAGACTTTTAGCTAAAATTAGCAACCAAAATATAAAAAGGAAGTAAAAGTCCTCAGAGTTGTACAATGCAAGCCAAAACCTAATAAGACAAAAAAAATACAGCTCTATGCCCACAACCAAACAAGAGAAAAGCAGGGGAGCACCAAGGATCTGCAAGAGGCCCTGGGTTTCACAAAACTTAATTTGTTAAGCTCCTCAATGAGGCTAGGTTTTAAGGAAGGAACCTGTGGTTCTCTAAAGCCAAAGTTTATAAACTTCTCCCCTTTGGCATACTCCATTTTATAAACTAGTCCAAAAGAGATTGTCAAGCCTTACATGCAGTAGTTAGAGTTATTCTACTGCAGTTGAAATACTAAGCTATTATAAGATTTTGTTTTAAACCATCTCAGCCTATTTAAAAATGATTAATTTTTATGGTTAATGTTCAATTCAGATGCCTAAGTAGTTAACTTGCCATAAACTCTTAACAGTATAGGTAGAAACACAGGAAGAAAACATATTTTCTTAGGTTTTAAAATCACCAACAAGTAGCTTTGCTTTCCAAAAGAGAAGATAATCTCTCGTCAGGTGTTCTCTCTGCATCTTTTTATAAGACATACTGGTACGGATCTAATAACCCTACAGGCTTTTGTACAATCACACATCTGTGTGAAAAGCAGCTTCCTCCAATCCCTCTATGGTTCTCTAGAATACAGTGCTCCAGATGGAGAAATCTCAAAATTAATAGCTATAGGGAAGCTATAGCTAGTAATATAGCTAATATAATAAATAGTTGTTATAATAATTATTATATATTTAATGTATTAAATAATTATTACATAATAAATAATTACAATAAATATTATAATAACTAGCCAATGATATAGTTAATATAGTATAGCTAAGCTAATAGATATTAGAGAAGGTTTTAAGAGGTGAGAGTAATACCCCTTGCTTCTCAAGGGGCCAGGAGCCAGAGAGATATCATAGGGAACCCCAGGTGGACACAGAGAAAAGTTTACCTGCAGCTGCCAGAAGGAATATGGATGGGAAATTACTGGAAGCCAAGGTCCGAGCTGGCAAAGAACTAAACATAAAATCCAAAAGGGAAGCGGTGATTAGGAAGAAAGGAAGAAAAAGTAAGTTTTCTGGCTCACAGTCCTAGAAGCAGGATACAATCAGCTACACAGAATGGATTGAAGAAAGCGGTACAGAACTAGTGGTAAAACCCATTATGTGTGCGTTAGCGGCACACAGTGCAGATCACAGAGCCAGACGTGGTCCTTAATGAATGAGATATCACTGTGCTGGGCTCACATGAGTGGCAAGATAGGAGGTCAATCAACGCATGATGATTAAGCGTCAGCAACCTCTTAAGGAGGTTATATCAGGCTCAGACACTTCCAAACTGTCCAGTGACGTTTTACAGAGTGGTCAGTCATTTAATAAGGGTTCAAAATATGATTGGACATTGATTTATAGCTTTTTAAAGGCCAAAGTTCAGATAATGTCCTCCCTTAGGCCTAGGGCCCACAGGATCCCTTGATTAGAGCCTATGTTTAACATTCACTACCACTGTTTTCAAACTAGATGCGACCAGACCCTGGACAAATCACAGAGGTAGAAAATAGCTCTCTGAAGAAAAAAGAATAAGGCCAACTGGACATAACTGTATATGAGCCGTGAAGCCATGTGCTTCAATTGTCATTCAGGCATCTCTGAAGCAGCCTGAATGATTTACATCAAGTTGTGGGGAAATAACATTACACACAGTTTCAGAAAGGCAAGAACTGTTATACAAACATAACCAAAAAGCACTTGAATCTATCTACTGCAATTTCCAGAAAAAAAGACTAATTTAGGAATTAGGTGGCATTCCCATATATCATAAGCACAGACTATGACATGAAAACCTCTCTCTAAACTAAATCAATGTGTTTAAAACTTTCAAGACTTTCATGGGAATTCACACAGGATTCTCATTCTTGGATCTCTCCCCAGAATACTCTAAGACATTCCTTCCAAGAATATAAAAGGCACTTAATTTTTACTGAGCTCTGCCTGACCTGAGCTTGTATCTTCTGCAAATTAAGTCTCATGATATCTGAGTAAGAAAACTATATGGATTATTAGTAGCTGCTGACAGCATTTCTAGATATGAGGGGGAAAGTTTCTCACTATTTTTTCAAGTGCCGATTTATTGCTGTGGCCTTGAGTAGCTATCTAGTTATTTTAACACCATCATTTGTATCCAGTTAACTCTAAAATGGTACTCACAAGGCCAAGCTCCGCTCAGACTACTTAGCGCCATTAGACTTCCACGCCCCTAAATGTATTAAACCCGGTGGAAAATGCATGCCACAGGAGCAGCACGAGAGGGACTAAGGATGAAAACACTGGGGAAGGGGACCCAACAAATTGCACAAGTAAGAAGTATTTTAAAAGCATATTTTCTTATCATCATTGATACTACTAATACAAAATTACTAGTTGATAGTGATAATTTGAATTAATATTAATAATTACTATTAATCCCTTGGAATTAACCATCATCATCACCATCATTCCAAACATACTTCAACTACAGCACATCTCTTTCAAACTTTTCAAATCCTCTTACAGTAGGATTCTTATAATACATTATGGTGTCACACAAACACAATACTTAAGCACACTGCAGGCTAGTGAACTCTACCATAGAGGTTAAGGGACCACCAAAACAGAGGTAGAAGACAGCCTCTAAACTACTCTTACCTACCTATTTATTTAGCATTTGCTTATTAGTAGTTTAAGACTTTTCTTTAGTATCAACTCCCCCATGAATCTGAGTCAATGACTGTTTAAATATAATATACCTTCTTTCTATAAGGTAAGAAAGGACAAACACACATGAAATATGAATACATTTTAAGTAGTCATGTCAACTTAATGAAAGAAACAGAAAACACTCCTCTAATAACAGATCACAACCCTAACTTATCTAACTGAATATACTCCAAGTAGCTACTCACAATTAGAGAATTTGCTTTTTCAAAATATTCAAGCCTCTTTTTTTGGCTGCTTTACCTTGTAGCTGAAGGCCAGTGATATGATATGGTCACTTCATAAGGGAAAGTGAAGAAAAGACTTCTAGTCTTCTTTTATCCTTTTGAAAAGAATTAAATAACTCCACTTCTAAGTTATTAATTATATTGCCTTTGCTTCTGCATGAATTTGGGTAACTATATTTAAATATTTTACCCTACCACTCATCTTAACAAAATTATACTGGGTGGGGGGAAGAGAATACAGCTCAAGTGGCAGAGTGCGTGCTTAGCATGCATAAGGTCCTGGGTTCAATCCCTGGTACCTCCACCAAAAATAAATAAATAAATAAAATAAATCATCCCCCCCCCCACAAAAAAGCCCCGAAAACATAATAAACAAACAAAACATCACACTGGGTATTTTTTCTCATTTCTTTCAAAACTATCCAAAAAATAATCAACGGAAATATAATATATTGACTTCAGCCTCTAGAACTGCTTCTCAATAAACAATTATTGAAAACACAAATGTACCTGGATGGTCTCTCTAGTGCTTCCCAACCTTCTCCACTGCACGGCACACATGACAAATAATGTTTATAAGGATATTGGATCACCCTAGAATTTCAAAGACTAAATGCATTTCCAGAGTATCAATACATATATTGAGGTAATACATGTTTTATAATGGTGGCATAGATCAGGTAATCTAATATATGACTTCGTAAAATAATCTCCAGTGTCTGCGCATTAACCACTCTAAAGAGATTATCATACAAGGTGTCAACACTGAAAGAAAACATGCAGTAGAAGCAAAATCGTTACAGAAGGTGAAGGGAGAAATAAAGTAGGAAGCAAGTTGAAATGATGAGCTGAAGGTACTCTGAGTATATATGGTTCCACTTGCAGAATCAGACCAGAAGAGGTCTCATCAGAGGGCAAACTTTTGTAAGATATCAGCAGTTATTCACTCGACAAGAAGAAATGAGCATGACAAGTTAGAGACAAAAAGGAATTCTGAACACATTAACTTCGTATATTAAAGAAACATTTAGCCCACCTTCACCACCAAAGTTTTTCCTATAGGGACACATAATTTTCCATGAAGAGATGGATTTTTTCTTCACCATGCTTGAAAAGAAACACAAGCACAGATACTAAGATATAGAGGGTAACAAAAATACTATATCCACTTGGTTAGGAAACCCTTCCCTTCACAGGAAATGTATTCTAGAGATTCTATCCAATGGAAAAAATCACAGATGACTATGCTAAATATACGGGTAGTTTAAAAGGTGGTGAGGTGAATCTTATTGTTAGTGTCTGACAGCTTTCTTATTACACTCCAAGAACTGTGCAGACAGGAAAAATGACCATTTATCTTCACATCCCAGCAGGTACATCAGCATCATATACAACAAGGACCCATTATTTTTTGGTTTATTAAATGACTGAATAAAAACAGGATCAAATTGCAAGAAGTTAAAAAGAGATTAATGTCTATTATATAGGCACATTTATTCTGAAATAATTAATGTTTCCACCTTAAAACATTGATATTAGAACTAAGGATTATTCAACTTGGAATAGGCTGCAAGAGTTAATGAAAGGATTACAAATCAGCAAATCCACCAAGATCAAGAACATCAAACTAGCATCATGGGTAGATTCTCTTTCGATGAGTGCTTTCATTAAAGAAATATTCCCATCATTAAGTACACATCAACTCAGAGTAAGGAGAAAAAAGAAAAACTGGGGGGGAAAAAAATCAAGATAGCAAAAACAAACAAAAAGGCAACCTGTCTATTAAAGCTTTGATTAAAAATCATCCACAAAGAAAGAAGGATCTACAGTTGCAAAACTTAAGCTTTACCCCATCACTAGTCCATTATTTTCTTGCTTTACCTGAGAAGAGTCAGCTTGGGCTAATTCTGTAATGACCTTCAGGATTTGGTGAAGATTTCGTCCTTTGTCTTCAACAAGGAGGTAAGCCAGCAGGAGAAAGACGTGCACAGGGATCACTGTGGTAATAGGGAGCAATGACTCGACGGAAGCCAACCAGTTACTTGCCGCAGACTCTTCTCTCATTACTTCAAGGATCCTCCAGGCTGTAAATATTGAACCATACATGCTGGTTACGGGGAACACAAGCTTGTAGGAGAGCTGAAAAATAAATACAAATAAGGCATGAATAAATGAGATAAATCTATTTGTCAGAAATACACGTTTGACATTCATTTATTTTTTGTATTTTGTCAAGGAATCAATCCTTCCAACAAAATGATAGTAACATTTTCAATTCCTGCCCAAAACCTTTCTGCACGTATTTAAACTAAAAGGGTTGCACAAAAAGAAAACAGTTGTTAGATGGAAGTCCAGAAGAGTTTATTACAAATTTTCCTCATGTTTACCATTCGCTCTCCCTGTTAAGTCAGAAAAATAACAGATCAATACACAAAATCCAGAGGCAAGAGAGATTGGAAAAAGCCATTATCACTTAAGAAGTATTCCCTAGTAAGAGGGAAAATGGAAGAAAAACAACACTGCATTTGCTCAGCTCCAAGCCCCAGGCAGATGGCAGACGTGGACTGAGCACAATTCATTTTTGTAACAGACAGTATGTTGATAGGAACAGAGTTGGTTCAGCTAGAGCCTGGAAATTCATTAATAATTGTGAATAACTGCTGCAATAAGAAATAGCCTGAAAGCTCTAAATTGAAATGATACCCAAAGAAAAGGTTATACTTAACTCAATCTGAGCAATGGCTCCTCACAGAAATAAAGTAGTGCAGTCAGGGGCAGAGAATGGACAGCACTCTGCCGAAGGGAGCTGTGGGTCCAAACGGCTCAGGAGAAGCCATAGATATTAAAGAGGAATTAGATATTGCCTGCTAATAAAATAATTCAATTCATTTAGAGTGTAATGAGACAAATTAGAAATCTTTAGATTGTAACTATCCTGTTATTGGAGACTGACTTACATGGATGAGGGGAACAACTGAAAGGACGAAAAGTAAAAGTTAAGCTTTATTAAAAAGTTTAATAACAGTTCTATTGAGATATAATTCACATATCATAAAATCCATCCTTTTCAAAGTTTGTAACTCGGTGTATTTCAGCAGTTCAGAGTTGTGTAACCATCACCACTAGCTAATTTCAGAACATCTTTCTTAATCCCAAAAGGAAACCCCCTACCCATTAACAGGCCCTCTAATGCCCAGGCCCCAGCTACCAGTAATTTACTTTCTGTTTCTATTCTGGCCATTTCATATAACAGGAACTATACAATATGTGGTCTTTTGTAACTAACTTTTTTCATTAGCATGTTTTCAAGGTTCATCTATGTTGTGGCTTATACCACTATTTCATTTCTTTTCATTGTCAAGTAGTAGTCCATTGTATGGACATACCACAGTTTGTTTATCCATTTATCAATTAATGGACATTGGGGTTGTTTTCATTTTTTGGCTATTATAAATAATGCTGCCATGAATATTGCTGTAAAAGTTTTTGTGAGAACATAGGTGTTCAACCATTTCAAGTATATGCCTAAGAATAAAGACAACATTTACTTGAAAGTAAATCCCACCACAGAAACAAATGAGGAAGCTCTATCTTTACTGATATGAAAAGATCTCACATATGAAAATACAAGACACAGATAGTGTACCTGAAATGCTATCAATTAATTTTTTAAAGGGGAACAGGAAGACTATATACTTGTATTTTCTTATATAAATATATATGAAAAGAAAAGTATTTAGACAAATACAGAAGAAATTAATAACAACTAACCTTCATTGTCTATTTGAGAGTACAGAAACTGGACAGCCAGAATCAAAGGTGAGAAGGAAACGTCCCATTGTACACCATTTATAATTCCTGAACCATTTTAAGGTATTACTATATTAAAAATTATAAATTTTAAAACCTAAATAATATCTAAATTTATTATAGCCCTATCTCTCTAAAAGTACTTTTTTTCCCCAAGAAGATGAAATTCATTAAACGCGAGAGTCAAGTTCTTTAGCCTAATGACAAACAGCATTGGACTTGAGATTTAAACGGCCAAGACTTTATTTAGCACAGCCATGTCAGCTATTAGCTGTTACGCAATCTCTCCGAGACTTACTTTCCTCATTTGTAAAATAAAAACAATGCCTACTTTCCTGCCACAATTATTGAGGTAGATAACGAGTCAGTATCTATAAAGCACCTAGCACAGTGCCTAAAGTTGCAAAATACAGGAAAATATTATCCCTGTCATCTTTAGGAAAGAAAAATAAAATTGCTGGATATGAGTATAAAAGAAAATAATGGGAAATCACCATGAACCATAAATTGAGTCAAAAGCAGCAACATTACAGAGACATGTAAGAGTAAACATACTGAAATAGAAAAATAATCCTACTTAGCCTGAAGTATTACATTCAGGTTTAGGCTCTGTTTTTTGTTTTTTCACCTAAGGTTAGAGGGGCGGGAGGAAGGCACAATGTTGAATAAGAGATCACAGAATGGTCTCTCTGTCCCGTTGAGTGACACTGCCAGTGGCACAGTCCCAGGGCAAGCGTGCAACCAAGGGTTTTCTCTCAGCACCAGCTACCAAATCCTGGCCCCACAGCCTGGGGGAGGACCTGTGAAAGTGCTGGTAGGCCCTGTGTTTTAGAGGAGAAGGTAGGTGTTTAAAAATAAAAGAGAGGCTAATGTTAGGTGAATTTTAACTCAATAAAAAAAAAGAAGAAAACATAGAAAAATAACATTTAAATGAATATTAAAGGGTTGTAAAGCATCTTTTGCAGATGTAAAAGAGTTGAGAGTCTTTATTTTTGAAAACTTTAATAAAAATGTTCAGCTACACTAAAAATTAACAATAAGACATCTGTTAGTACCTCTTTGTCTAAACAGAACTGAAAAAGAAATTGTGAATGCAGGTGAACAATACAGATTTTCACTAACTTAAAATCACCACGGTTATCTATAATTTTAACAAAAATGGGGCCAGGATTTGATCGGGATAGGGAGTATGGAAACTCAAACCTGGAGACCCTTAAAAGGAGGACAGGTTTTTGCCAGAAGGGATTTAATCACTCATCAGACCAGAAGCAGACTAGACTAGGCTAAGCCTGAAGATGGTCTTCTGCTCCATACCTCTCTGAAGAATCTAGTCAGGAATTGAGAGGCTTCAGAGTGGCTGATTATCACCAAAAGACAGCCCATACCATCCTCGGTGTACATGTCACTCAGAAGACAATGACAGAAGCACAGGATCTCATTGCCTTTTTTTTTTATTATTATTATTTAAGTACAGTCAGTTACAATGTGTCAATTTCTAGATCTCACTGCTTTTAACTTCCAACCAAAAGCTTTTAAGGAACCAGTTTACTTCAACTTACTGTTGATTTACTGTTTCGCTGTAAATTGAAACTCTTACTTACTCTCTAGTTCAGCACAAAGAAGATAAATTACTGTGCACCCCCAAAAAAATCAAAAACCAAAATAACAAACAAACCAAAGTGGAGGCTATAGAATGTAGGCTCTAAAGTCAAATAGCTAAAATCTGAATCTCAGTTATACTGTCCACTACCTGTGTAATGAAGGGAAGTTAATTAATGTCCCTAATTTCAGTTTCTTCACATGTAACATGAGTATTTTAAGAATATCATCAAGAAAATGCAATCAAAACCACTATGAAATAGCACTACACACCCACCAGGATGGTTATAATCAAAAAGACAGGCAATAACAAGAGTTGGCAAAGACATAGAGAAACTGGAACCTTCAAATACCGCTAGTGGGAATGTAAAATGGTACGATCCCTTTGGAGGAGTCTGGCAGCTCCTCAAATGATCAAGCATGGAGCTACCACACAATCTAGCAATTCCACTCCCAGGTGTCTATTCGGGAGAAATGAAAACATACATCCACACAAAAACTTGTACAGGAATGTTCAAAACAGCATTATTCACAATAGCTAAAAAATGAAAACAACCGAGACATTCAATGGATAAATAGAAAAATAAAACGTGGTATATCTACACAATGAAGTATTATTTGGTGAGTACCGTTTCTTTTTGGAGTAATAAAAATGTTTTAAAGTTAATTGTGGTGATGGGTACACAACTCTGCAAACATACTAAAAGCCACTGAATTGTGTACTTTAAATGAATAAAGTATATGTTTATGAATTTTATCTCAATAAATCTTAAAAAAAAAAATACACTCCCACTGCATGACCCTTGACAAGCTGTCTATCTTCTCTCTGCCTCAGTTAACTCTTCAGTAAAATTAGACCAATAATATTACATACCTCAAAGAGTTTGGGATAAAATCAAACAACTTAATGTATGGCAAAGCACTTAGAATGGAGCATGCTTAATAAACAACCCCAAGAAGCAGGTGCTTTGTTGCCCATTTTGCCAGGGCCCAGAGAAGTTCAACCATTAGTCCTAAGCCACACAGCTGGAAATGGCAAAAAACAAAAAAAAATCCTATTTCAAAGTCAATGTGAGAAATTAGTTGACCAATATAACTTCTGAAAGAGAGCATGTGCTCAATAAATGCTATCTTTGGCTATAAATAGGACAACAATAATCTATTATAAATTTTTATTTTTTAAGAGACAAGTATTTAAAATGCTTTCTTCTTACTACACATGACTTCAAAGCAACTGTGAGTAAGACCTACTTGGCACTGCTTTATTAAAGGAAATAAAGTTCGTGGTACTTTGTTTATGTTAGGAATAAAGTATGTTATCCCAAAATACCAATGAATAAATGTATGACAGGCCCTAGCTCAGTCACACTGTCTCTAAATCTTTCTGTTGACGAAAGCAGTTCTACAGCGATGACTCTTGCCCTACTATATACTGGAGGAATTTAGCCTTTAAGTCTCTTTCCTACTTTATTTCACCCACCCACCCTCATTCCCCTCCAGAAAAGCCTGATTCTGTCTCACCAGCTGTGCCAGCTGTCAATGTATTACCTCTCAGCTGCAAATACAGCCTTCTTAGTCCTGCTTTGCCACACTCATCTGCACCTTGTCAGCATTCCTCCTCTGCCCTCTGTGTCAGGGTTAGGCCTTGTTAATAGGGGGCACAGAAAAACTCCTGCAAGGAATGGCAGAGAAAGGGGCTTTTCTTCAGGTTCCTGTGTGCTTCCTGGATTTCTCCCACCATGACTACGAGGGCACGCAGGAGTCCCCAGCAGATGGCTTCCTGTGGACCAGCTCTGGCCTATAGCCCCCCAGCACACTTCATCAGCTAGCAGGCCATAGCTGCAATCTCTCCAACAAGATGTGATCTCAGCCTTGGGTGGGGAGATCCATTTTGTTCCTTCCCTCACTCAGTCCGTAGTACTAGCTGCTCCCTACATTTATTATTGCAATATTCCTTAAAGCCTCTTTTCAACTGTCAGTAATTAAACACCTTTTACTAGTTAGTAATTCTTTGTATTTTTTCTTCCTTCAGATTATCAGTGTGGTTTCTCCTAACTAGACCCTGACTCATACGCTGGTGCTTTCTCGCCCCCTCCCCCCACATTCTCTGGGGCAAGATTTTAAGCAGTTTAGAATTTACAACTAGTGTTTGTTTTTTCCACCTAGGAGAACACAAATACATGGTTTTAAATATCATATTTAATAGCCTAAGAGAAAAAGATCCTGGTTTTCATATGCCACTAAAAAATATTAAAAGCACATTAGATTATGTTAATCTTTTATTTTAAGGAGATGAATGGCTGATTTGATATCTTACTTTTCTAACTTATAGAAACTGGAAGAAGTTAAAATTTGTGTTTTATTTCATGGTTATCTACAATTCAGAAATGAATAGGTAATACAGAACTGCACGGTATAGGATATTTACCCTTGGTTTCATTTACCAGAATTGTACTTCTGAAGAAATGCTCTAGTTCTAAACCAAACACTCAAGTTAGTCACCAATTTAAAGAGGAATAATAAAAGTACAAACAACAGAAATCTGTGATGTTAAAGTCTTTCTGTGATGAGTCAAGATGGTAAAATGATCTTTTGTATGCATATCAGAATCACACATTCCTCACTGACTGGAAATTTCTTGAATGTCTACCATGTGGGTAAACAATGGGTCCAGTAGGGAGGATGCAAAGATAAAGAAATAGATAACATCCTAACTTATTTAAGTATGTGGAAAATAGTGTATTCAGTTTAACAGCTGGCTAAAGTAATTTTAATTCTCTCCTCTATGATCAGCTGAAAAACATAATGGAGAAACACCTGGTGTGGAAAGAATACAAAAAGTTCAACAATCGTTACAATTTAAATATTAACATGCTTAGAAAATAAAGGCAAAGTGTGAAAAGGGCCAAGATCCCTTCCCTCAGTGAGTTCACAGCACAGCTGGAGGTGCAAATGTGTAACCCCCTAAATTAAGACACAACATAATTGAGTAATACTGGAAGTGCATGGGATGCAAAGGAGAGAGTAATAAATTGACTCAGGAAGACTGAGAACATTTGGATGGATCTTGAAGAATGAGTGGGTCGCACAAAGGAGACAAAAGAACATTATGTGCATAAGCAAAGATCCAGGAAAAGACTTGAAGAGTTTGGGGCAGGTTAATTTTATAGGCATGTTTGGAATATAGAGCCCGGACAGGTGCAGAAGAAAAGCCAACAGTAAACTGTGGCTTAAAAGTTTTAAAAGGGTGATCATATATTTACCCAAAGCCTCCCTAAAGCAGCACACTGTCATCAGGAGGATATTTATACCCTAATAGTATTCCTTCCTCCTCCCTCTTCACCAGCTGCTGAAGGGAAAATTCACCTATTAGGGCTCATGAATAAGATTCACACACACCTGAGCAAATAGTAAGCCGAGTACTTACGCATTAGATTTAGGGTGATCCTCAGTAAATACCACTCATGATTTAAAGGAACAGAACTCTTACACATAGTGCCCTGTCCCCATCCCCATTCAGAATCCCATTATTATTCTCTATGGGTAAACCTACAAGGAAGGTAAAAGGCTATTAGAAATTTTTGGCCACAGTTTATCAGAGCAGATTCAATACCTTCTTTCTCTTAATGCCAATCAATTACCTATTTCAAGTTTTAAAGTTTGAGTCAAACAATGAGGATTTAGGAAGCTGCAGCATCCATTCAGTTTGCCTATAGGTTAGCTTCTCTTGCATGGTCAAACACAGCATGTAACAAGGAATCCATAAGAATGCTTGGATTTTTACTGCTAGAACATTTAACAACACATTATTAGAGACATCTCTGCTTTTGCAGACAAAACAACTGTGGCACTAGCTTGCATTTATGTAATGCCTCTCTCTGCAGAGACTAAAGATGCTTCATCAGTTTTATCTTCTTGAATCCTCATTCAATCCCCATAAAAGTTGTAGATAGGAAGTAATACTACATTTTACCGATGGCAAAACTCAAGTACCAAAAGAAAAAGTCTGACGAATGTAGGCCTAGAACCCAGCCACTAACCAGATACTGACAGTACTTTAAAATTATTCTAATAGGAAGAGCAAAACTGACAAAGCAGAATTGGGTAAGCCCAGCAGGCAGGAGTAGGGATGGAGGGTGATGGTCCAACTGAAGGCAGCAGCATGAGGCACTCACAAGAGACATCAAGAGCCACATACCAGGGAATATGGCACAGTGCGCAATACTGAAAAGGGAAGTCTTAGTTTTTACAGATCCCAGAACTCCCAGGTATTTGAAATTCCCCACCTTGGACTGTCGCAGACCTAGCAATATGCTGCACTTATTAACAGTATGAGGAGATAAGAGGGTTCCATGCTCCATAGGTTGGAGGAGCACCAGGTTAAACAGAACTAGGTCCTTTGCTGCAGGATTCCTCAGGATCTTTAGCTACTAATATACACTGGAAACTCAACACACAAGAGAGACTATACAGCATTTCCAAAACTTATTTCCCAGCAGGACTACCCTCTCCAGTCACAGTCCAGAAGAATGTACTAACGTCTGCCTCACAGAACAGCGTTTAGACCCAAACAGATGCATCACAGGAGGTGAGATTACTGGCAGTGACATTAAGTCCCACATTACCAATTAACTTGTATGTATGAGAAACAAGGATGAACTCGTTACCTTCAGGTGGTCATCTCTGTAGCACTCCTGCTGTACCCTTTCTAAAAGGTTTAGAGCCAACTCCTGCCTGGAGGGTCCCTCTGCATCCGTGGATATACAGTCTTCCAAGGCAGTAGAAGATAATATCTGCAGAACGGGCATCACTAGCAGCAAGGATGACTTTGGGATTTTCTGACCCTCAGCAAATGAGAGGAGCTTCAAAGCTAGTCATCAAAACAACAATCCACAGTTTTTAAAATTAATACTACAGTCAAACAAAATGCTATTTTGTTTCAGAGTAACATGTAAAAAGCTTTTTTACCCTTTTACAATTGGGTCAGACACATAACTAACATGATAAATCTTATCCTTTTAGAAATTAAAAGAATGTAAAAATTAACTCAGCTAAAATAAGCTGTTCATGTATGTAACTGAAAACTTGACGATACTCAGAGAAAATACGTATCATATATCAAAAAGTAAAATCAACTCTTTTTTAGGTCAATATGAGTTTCTTTAACAACAATTTAGCTTTTGTTCTTATACCCTGTCCAATCCTCTCCCCTCAACAAACAGAGCCAAGAGCCCACAGAGTTCCTATCTGTGGGTAACGAGACCCACGTATGTGCTTCTCTGACAAACTCAGCTGAGAACTGAGTTAAGAGAGACAGAAGTAAACAGGGTGAAGCAGGGCTGTCCTTCAGCTATAATTGCTAAGAAGCAAATCAGGAAAGCCTCAAAGTCCATAACCAGTATAACAGTCCAACCCATTTTTATAAATGATTCTTTTTAAAACATGGAAACTCAGCTTACAAATCAGAAACATACACATATGTGCAATTACTTACCCATATGTATAATCTCCACCTAGACTATGAACAGAATGAGTTAAAAGAATAAATATACTTTTTTCAAAGTTACTGAATGAAATGAATGCTGATTTACTGAAAGATGTTATTTGTAGGTTTCACAGCAAGATTATTAAAGTAATCAATTAATTTCCCCACTACACCAAAAAAATTCTATAAGCTTTAAATCATGTCAATGAATGACCAGTATTATATTATAAATGACTTGGAAGTCAAACCATAACATGGTATGAAATACAGCCACCTGTTACTCTAACACTACTAATTTATATTTTTTGCCTAAACATGCCTAATCCACAACTGTCTGAGTTATTATGAAAATCCATTATATTTACCAAAATAGGAAACTCACATAATACAAGTATTTTTATATTCTGTAGTATCATCCAGGCATCTTGATAAATTGCTATTTACAATCAAGGCCAGTGTTAATAATTAAGAAGCATAACATTGTATTAGAGCTATGCATTTTTTAAATTTGAAATAATCAATATTCTCTTGGTTATCCTAATTCTTTGAACATTCTTTCCCAATATACTAAACAACAGTTCTTTACTTTTCAACATGACATACTGGCTCAGTAGTTTTCAATATAGTTTATTTAATCTATCTAAGGTAACTTCGAATCTGAGACACTGGTTTACAAAAGAAAAAGTCTGCTATGCAAGAAATAATAAATGTATTGGAGTGTTTGGTCCTATATTATCCTATTATACATGAGCCACAATAAAGGACTATAACTTCAGAATGAAATGTGGTTTCTCCAGGGCTTTGAAAAAAATTTTTGGTCAAAAAACAAATGAAATCCACTTATATGAAATACCCAGAGGAGACAAATTTAGAGATAGAAAGCACATTAGTGTTTTTCTACGGCTAAGGGTGGGAATGAGGATTAACTGCAAATGGGCAAAGAAATCTGGGTGGGAGGGTTGATTCAAATGTTTTAGAACATTAGATTGTAGTGCTGGTTGCACAACTCTGTAAATTTACTTTAAAAAGCATGTTACTGTACACTTAAAAATAGTGAAACTTGCTGTACACTTGAAACTAACACAGCATTGGAAATTAACTATACTTCAATTTTTAAAAAGGGTTAAAAATTTTTTAAATAGGGAACTTCATGGTAAATAAAATTACCTAAGTAAAGATGTTTTTAAAAAGTAGTAAAACTATGGCTGTCAGAAGTAACATCACTGGAAAATGACACCTACAGGAGGATGCCATGTGCACTGCTATAAGGAAAAAAAAGGCAAAAGCAGTTCAGAAAGAGACTGGTGCATACCAGAGGAGGGTACAGAGTGCTTACAGACAATAAGCAAAAGCAGGGTAGGAATCAAAGCCCTTCAAAGAGCCAAGGATTCCCTCCATGTGCTAAAGCCATTTCCAAGACAGACTGTAAGTTAAAGAACAAAATTCACCCTCAAAATCATGATGAATCAAAATGCCCAGAAAAACAAGCTACATAATCAGCATTTACCTTAAGCATCTTTTAAAAATGAAAGTGGGAACTTATCAACGCACCATGGCATCATAACACATACATCACAATTTAGACAGATCCTACATTACTATATGGATTATACTGGACCAAGCAAAGTGAGGCAACATTAATGCAAAAGCCATGTTTCAAAAATGTGACATGTTTGCCAATCTGCCAGACCTGGCAACTTAATTCTTTATCACATTATTTTTAAACAGAACATTTTTTGCCTTCCTTTAGCCCCATTCCTCACCTTTCTTTAAATCAATACTGGACAGTCAGAAGAATGTTATCTTTCATTTGTTCTAGCTAGATTAATAGAATAATCATAAATTAACTCTTGTTCAATATAGAACCAGTTTTGAACAGTAAAGGTATACAGAGTTTCAAAAATAAATACAAGTGATAAAGTTTATTTTGCTTCAAGCATTTTATGCTACCAATTCTCAGTTTGCTGTACAACTGTGAATAAACTGACATGCCCTTCAAAATATTTACCAATGTCACTGCTACATGATTTAGATAATAATGTCCTAATGAACAGCTGAGACACTTGAAAAATTACAGTAAATGGAACCTTGCACCAAACACTTTCCCTTGCTGGATAAGAACAAGAAAGTTCTATTTGATAATAATTTAACAGACAAATTTCAGCATGGACACTCAAAGTACCCAGGACTCTACAGTACAGCATGCTACATAGTTCAGGTAACACCTGCCAACACTCGTGTTACATTAACATTTTACTCTTGTGAGTGTATTTTTATTTACCTAGACTTAAGATTGGCTTCTGCTGACTTGCTGGAGTCTGGAGAAGTAGTAAAGCTATTCCAATTATGACCGGGACAACAGGAAAATCCTAAAAGAAAAGGAAAAAAAAGTAAAGAGTTAAAGAAGTTTCTAGAGCCATGGCTGTTTAACATGTATCTAGGAAGAGTATATTTAACATGAAATATTATAAACCTATTACACAAAATTATTTACAGTAAGCCAGCTCTATTAAAGGAAGAATTGTTTAATGCCACAGCAGTCACACACAAATTCAAATGTTATCATACGTGGCCAAAAACCATTAGGATATAAACCAAATTAATTCAGAGGGAAAACTTGTAGTCTTCAAAACAGTCAATCTTTGTAAAACACTAAAACTACCTGAAATACTTAAGAATATTTCATTTCCAGAAAGTAGCTCAATTGTCTGCTTACCTAATACAGCCATAATTCATTTATATAGCTTACATAATAAATCATATTTAACAAATTTTAATAAATCATGGTATTATAATAAAAGAAACATTAGTGCCAGAGAAGCAGAGATTATTTTTAAATTACAGTAATTTATTAAGTATATTTAAATGTAGCAAAGCAATAACCATAGAAACTCCAAGTCATTAATTTCACCAAGTATATAAATGAGGTGAAAAAGAAAAACTAGGATATGTATATTAAGCTCTAATATGTAAAATGCAAGTAGCATAAGATGTTATTTGAGGTTTCTAAATAAGGAAAACATTAACATATTATGGAACTTAAGAAGAAAGGTCCAGCACACTTTGCTAAAATTACTCCATTCTGAAATTTACACAAGTACCTGCACAACAGAAATACCTACCTGATAACACTTGTACTGCCTCTCCCATCTTTAACATTTCACTCTTGTTGTCCCTTGCCCACTGCTTCCTGAGATCACACCTGTAAATGAACTCCTGCTGCATAAGCCTTTGCCTATGGAAACCCAGGTTCTACTTTGGCCCTCAGGGAAACTCAGGGTCTACTTCTGGGGGAATCAAGGCTAATTCAAAGCCTATCTGGGGAAAAGAAGTAAAGAAATGCCTTTATACTGGACCACAGATGTCACAGGAGTCAATGACAGCAAAACCCTTGGAGTTCACACTTTTTGTCCCCAACTCAAATGCTGTTCCCGCTGCTGGAATGCCTTCCCAACTTCTGGTTTGCACCAAGCAAGCTCCTATTGTGACTTCCTCAGATCTGAATTCAAGCCTTACTTCCCTCAAGTTGTACTCCCACTGTACTTTAAATATACTTCCATAAAAGCATTTACTTTATTGGACTACAATTATTTATTTGCATATTAGTTAAGTCCCTTGAGGTCACTGAGTGTACTTTTTCAGCTATGTACAGGTGACCCTTGAATAACACATGGGTTTGAACTGTGCAGGTCCACTCACACATTTTTTCCCGCATATATGTACTACAGTACCACACAATCAGCAGTTGGTTGAACAAACAGGTGCAGAAGTCCGGATACGGAGGGCCGACCGTAAAGTTCCATGTGTATTTTCCACTGCGTGGAGGGTTGGTGTCCCCAACTCCCACGTTGTTCAAGGGTCAACTGTATTATTCTACAGGGTCTAGCAGGTAAGTGTTCAATACTTGTGTTCTACACGAATATATTTTAAAAATGCCAAATGGTAGACCCTTAAATGTTCCTCCAAAGAGTATTTAGTGACTCATTTTCATAATAAATGATAGTAGTATTAGTACATTAGTAGTATGATCTAATAGTATTAGATCAAAACACCTTTGATCTGCAATAAAGTAAAAGAGCACACAGCCTGCTAGTGTGCTCGAAGACTCACTTAAGTGGTAACTGACATATTAAAACTTCTCACTATCCTTACCTCCTTCAGAAGTTCAACACTGTGCTCTAAAAGGTGAATTAAAGATGAGCATTCCCCAGTTATGTTTAAGCTGACTTCACAGACACACAGCAGCTGAAGGGTCAGCTGGGTAAGCTGAATTTTCCAGAAAATGGGATGACGCAAAAGACTTAAATATACTTCTTCGATAAACAGCATCACTTCTGTTGTCTGTATCAAATCTTTTATCTGTTTGAAAAAAATCATGATATGATATTTAAGTAATATACAAAGCAAAGGATCGTTTTCGCTTATATAAGCTTTCTCAATAAAATATTCTTCTCTATCTTTATAGACTTTATAGATTTAAAAGAGATGAAGAAATTTATGTAACTCAAAGAGAGTTAAACTACACAACTGTGCCTTCTCCTTTTGTCACTAACCAAAACAAAATGTGCTACTATTTTTGTTACTACTGGCTGGCATGAATTCTTTTCATTTATTTTTCTAACTACTCTGAGTGCAGATTTTTAAAGACAAGTTACATGACAGTGCCAACATGTTGAATGAAATTAAAAAGTCAGTTTTCAGTTCTCCAAATGAACTCTCCTTTCTACAATTCCAATATAGCTACCTGGAAGAAAAGGGTTAGCATGTTATTCTAATGCACTATTGAGTCCTTAATTTACAAGAAATTTGTTCAGACAACCTTAACTAAGAGCATCATTTCCACACTTGGCAGATGGAATGAAAGACCATATTCAAATGGTAGGGTGTCTTCTCAACTGGCTAATGTATTAGATAGGAAGGACTTGGGTGCTCTTGAAAATCCCAATTCAATTCAAACCCAGCTGTTCTGATCAAAATTCTGGAGTTAGTATTAAGGATATGGTCCTGCTTGCAGACACATTGGCATTTCCCAGAGATTACAAACAATGAACCATCTGCTTCAATCAGGAGCCTTGTGTCTGTTAAATGCATCAAGAGGAAAGCCTACAGTTGACCAGCTGTACCTTTCACCAGTCGTTACCACCATAATAACCCACAATGACTATAAGTTGTACACAGAGAGAAAAATTAATTCCTAACAAGAAGAAAAAAGCTATTAAAGGATTAAAGGGAAGGAGATAGGAGAAAAGACTAAGTTATAAAAAATAAATGTAAACAGTCCAGTAGCTAAATTATTTTACTCTTCTGCAAATACACAATGCAAAGGGGAAAAGGCCACACTGAAAAGAAAAGTATTTAAAACAAAGAAAAGCCTCATATTTATTTGCCCATATATTTCCTTAAATGCATGTCTTGTACATACTTGAAATTTTCCATAATAAAAAATTTTTTTGCAAGACAACTCAGCAAGTTAGTATTAAAGGCTTTCTAATCTTAAACATTACCAAAATTCCTAACAAGAATACTTTGGAAGGAGTGGTTCATCTTTATGTAGAAATAGATCATGTGCAAAGATAATATGTGTGATGACAAGAGTAACAATTAAAAAGAAAGAACTACTGGGACCAAAGTCAACAATGAAGTTTAAGGCAGGTAAGTCCAAAACAAGACAATACCATAAATACAAAATGGAAAAACAATTGGAGTGAGAAGAAAAAGAAACAGACGTTTCACTGACCATTATCTCATCATAGGTCAATAGGCTGATGGCTATTTCTAAAGAAAAAAATTTTAATTAATATAATCATTATATTATATTACATTATATTATATTATATTACACTGAAATGCTCAGTATAGTCAGACCACATCAACAGTACTGTGTTCACCTCTGAGAAGAACATTTCACAGTAACACATTCTGAGCACCAATAAACTAGAAAATTCATAGCAAAGACCAGGGGAAAGCTGAAACCATTTCATGTGGAGAAATAAATTGATGAAGAAAAGAAAAGAGGAAGGGAAGGTGTAAAGGATGAAAGGGAAGAAAAGAAAGGAAGAAAGAAACAGCACAAGGCAGGATGCAGATGGGCTTTTTTAAAAGCTTATTTTGTTGTGTTCTGAGAAGAATGGGGACTAAAGAGTAAAGTCTTAGCAAAGTGCAGGGCAATTAGAAGAAGTACTTGATAAAAAAAATATAAAATAAATGGTTGCCTTGCAAAATAGCTGCTTCCTACCACTAATAATTAGTCGTGGGATGGTTGTCTCTTAGAGAGTGTAAGAAATACCTGTAATCAGTGGGAAATGGATTACACTGCCACTAAGATCCTTCCCAACACTCAGATTCTTCATTCCAGTAAAGCTGATTTGTTAAGTGATTAAATTTATTTATGTTGCTAGTTCCATTAGTGCCAAATGATGTATAGTTTTTTTCCTCACCTATCTCGACTATACTAACAAACCAGATTCCCAGAAATATTCCACAGAGCTCACTTCTAGAAGTATTTAGGCTTGTCAGTATACGGTGATGAAGATGAAGGCAAACATCTACCAAAGAGCACAGAACAGGGAAACACAAGCATGCGGTGGAAAAAGTGTACCCTGGTTCAAGATGTTCTGCCTATACATTGCTTTATTGCCCCTGCAAAACAAAAACTTTGAAAAGGCCACAGGAGAATTCATTTTAATTAACTTTTCTCTGCCTTAATTACAGGGAAGTCTATTTATGAGTCACAAAAGATCCGCTCTAGTCATTCCTTGCTAACACAAACTTAAAGCAGCTCATCTGTGACCTCAGGTGATCACCCCGAAAAATATTCACAAATTTCCTCCATTAGCTAAGCAGCATGGTGCTCAGATTCTAGGCAAACAACAAACCTGGATGGTGGGATGGGATAAATGAATCACTACACTAAAATCATACCACAACTACGGTTATAGAGACATCCGCTCAAATTTCTCTCTCCCCTGAACTTCCTAAGCATTTTATGCATCCCTCTGTTAAACATCTTTCATCCATCTACTTTGTTATAAGAATGTGTATGTTTGTTTTAGCTCCCTTACTAGAATGAGGGCTTCTCAAGAGCAGGGTCCATCAGAGTCACCACATATGCTGTAAGGGGACATGTGGAAACTAGAATCTAGCCAGCACTCAGCTGGTCCAGCCCTGCATCCCCACGGCTGTATCTGCCCAGAGAGATGCATTTTTTCTGACTTACACAAAGAGGACTTTTTTGTCCTTACAACACTCCCAGTGTCCAGCACAAGGAGAAATTCAACTCAAAATTGTTTTCCCTGAGAAGTCTTTCTTAAACGAAGTTTTCATTCCTACTAATCATACAGTGGACTATGCTGATTTATATTTCTGTGAATTTAGTTAACATTGTATACATTAAAGTGAAATCTCGATTTGTTTCCTTTATCAATTCCAAAACCCTGCAAGCAATTTCAGAGCCAGTCTGCCAAATCACATAGGTTCTATTTTATGTACAATAAAAATCGACACTTACTAATGCTGACCCTCTTATTAGTGAAGGAGGAGGAAAGGCCTTACCTGCAAACATGGAACCATGTCGCAACACAGTTGAAGTATCTGTTGTTCCAATACTGATGGCTGTTCTTTGTCACAAAGAGCCCGGGGTTGAAGTAAGACTTTGAGCAGAGCTAGTCGGAGTTTAGAATATTCTTGTAACTGGGATGGTTCACAATACAGATACCACAGAAACGGTGCCATTATTTGGATACATGAAACTTCTGACCTACAAGTCATGTAATGCATAACCCAGTCACTGAATTAAGCAGAATACCAAACAGTAAGTGTCAAACATCAACTTACAGTTCATGACATATCATAAACTATGACACCATTGAGTGTAACTTTATTTCATGACTCTTCTATTTTACCATGACTCGCCTAGGCCCATGCCAAACAGTTCTTTGTACACTGCGGAGAATGATTCAACACCTGGAAACCATAAGCCTGACGCCCAGGACTAGGAGGGTCTGTACCTGCACACCAGAGTAGCATCTACATCTCCAGGACCAGTCTCTGGTGAGCATCAGAATCATCTGAGAACCTTTTCAGAATTATAGGTGTCAGGGTCCCTTGTCCAGGAGTATGACACAGGCATACATTTTTGGAAAAACTCGACGAGTGAGGTTCCATGTAGAACAAAGCCATACAGACGTCCCAAGACGACTATGATGGCAGTTAACATTCACTTGCCAACTTGTTAGCACTTACAGTGTGCAAGTTACTGCACTTTACACCTTTAAACTCAACTGATCCTTACCACAACCCTATGAAATAAGAAGTATTATTATCCCATTATGCAGTTACTGAAGCAGAGAAAGGTGCAATAACTTGCCAAGTCCCTCCTCTTAAGTTCTTCCTACTCAAAGGAGGAAGACTTTACAAATCTTTCATATCTATTTAGATTTCAATACATCCCAATAACTCCAAGTCCAAAGACACTAAAATGCCAGAATGACTTTTCAGATATAAAAATTCAATCATGTCGTTAATCAGCTTGAAAGAGTCTATGCTTAAGATAAAGTACATAGACTGATTCATAAACCCTCCAAAATTTGGCCTCTGCTTATCTTTCCAGCCTCATTTCTTGTTCCTCTCCACTCTCCACTGGACTAACCAAACTTTCCGATCTTCCGTCAAGTCATCTGGGCTTTCTTCTCGCTTGCTGTTCCGTCTACCTGTAATACTCTCCCCTTTCTCCCACTCCTGTTCCTTCTTCTGCCAAATTTCTATCATCTTTCAGTTCCCCCCTCCTTTAAAATGACATCCCTGACACCTAGCTTTGGTCAGATCCTCCATTATGTGCTTTCACAGGATTATGGCTTTATTGTCATTATTTATTAATATTTCCATCCCCTTCCAGACTACAAACCACTGAGGGGATGGACCAATGATTTCTGTTTAATGCTATATCACCAATAACTGTACACACTAGGACCTTGAAGAGATGCTCAATCATTCAATTAATCAATTCAGTTGCACTAAGTTACAGAGTAGTTTTATAACTAGCATGCATCAATTAAATATCGTAATTTCATTCTAATATTTTTCATATTTATTATACATAAGTTATTATGAGATAAGATACAAAGATGAACCAGACATTATCCATCCTTAAGAAGCACACAGTCTAACAGGGACAGTCTAGAGGACAGAGAGAAAACTTCTAGAAGAAAGGTATAAAGCTCAATACTTCTTGGAGGAAATGGCATGAGTTATGCCTAACAATGTAATTTTATAACCCTATACATTCTACAGCATTGACATTAATAAAAATTTTAAAAGTTACCAAATTGATTATATTTATTCATTCATTCATTTGCTTCACAAAATTTACTCAGTTCCTACAGTATACCATTCACTCTTCTATGTGCTAGAAACAAAGCAAGAAACTAAAATAGATTAAATCCTTGCTCTGATAGAGCTCACAATCTGGAGTAATTTTTTTCTCATGAGCACAAATACTTAAACAATCTATTAAAAACAAAGGGGCTTTTGAGTTCATGATTATTAATGAAACATATATCTTTACCACACCATCCACTTTAGGAAACTAGAAAGTTTCATAGATCAAGCAAGCAGATGATGTATGCATAGGTTAGAACACAGAATGTTAAGTTTCCAGAAAAGAGATTTAAGAAACATCGATTCCCCATCTCTCTCTTACAACATATTCCCCAAAGAATAAATACCACCCAGGTGTCAAGAACACCCATGAATAGCTTAACAGTTTCCTCCTTTTTAAGATGCTGAAGGTGAAATGCTAGGTTCATACAAAGAAATCTATTTCCAAGATGCTGTTATTATTTGACATCAGGAGCATTATGTTGAGCTTCCTAAGGATAAAATACTATTTAAAAATCTGGCTTAATCTGTCCTGATTTTAGATTTTGCATTGCCTATGTGGTATCTGATGATTTACTATCCCTGCAGTATGAAACTGACAGGGCTTAAGGAGAAAAGGAAAATAATAAAACAGATAAACTAAAATCTCAAAGTGATTCAGAACATTTAAAAACATAACCAGTTGTGCATTTATCTAAACACAAGGCTTTCATATGTATGTTCACCAAGGAGGGAGAAGCAGCCGGAAAAGACCTGAAGTGAGAGTCAGAACACTGAGGCTTTGGGCTGAACTCTGCCACTAATCAGCCATGTGACCTTGAGCAAGGCATTTACTGTTGCTCTCCTTAGTTCCCTCATCTGAAAAATTATGTGTTAGACTAGATAATCTTGAAGTATCCGGCCTAGAGACCATGATATCACATGTCAATTTACCCAATCCTCTGTTCTACAAAGGCAAAGTCTTTGTAGATATAGATGCAAACATCACAGGCCTTCCACAAATGAGCGCAGAATTTAACTAGAAAATCACACCTCCAAAAATCTAGCACAAAGATACTCTGTCATTTCAGGACATCTACATTCTATTAAAAATGAACCCAAACAGTTAGTCTAATCCATTCGTAACACAGAGCTAGAATACAAGCTATCTTCACAACATTGTGCCTCCTTCCTAAAGTTGTGAATCACTGTTTATATTCTTATCAAACTACCAAACTTCCTTCATTACTTCTAAACAACGATGTGAAAACTACTAAGTTAATTTACTTTAAAATTAGATCTCAGGAAACCAATAGTCTGATGAAAATTCCACAAAGAATAATTTCATTGGCAAAAACAGAAATGAGATAAATGAAATCATTCTTTGCAAATAAATATAAAATAATTTAGAAGTTCCAACAGGCTCTAGGTAGCATACTCTAACACCTCAGAATTCAAATGAAAGGAGTAAGACAACAGAAGTTTATCAGTAAATAAACCAGTCAATTAATAATCTTTTCTCCTTAGGAATATCTGGACATATTTCATGAGAACTACTTCTAAATCCCAGTGTAGTACTCGTTTGAAATGAAAACAACCAAAAGGTAATTTAAATATTTGTTAACTAACTAAAGCATTGGAAAAGAGAGATTTTCGTAAGGAACATCTTTCATAAAGCATCCCAGTCTACTTTATGAGACATTTCATTAAATAAATGTTTATGTTTGTTATTTTTGCTTTCTGACAGGGATGAACAAAGAGTTTTTTTTTTTTTAGTAAATATGAATATCTTACCTTTGAAAATGCAATCCTAGGTGAGGGAAGAGAAGGTGATAATGATGTTTTATTTTAAAATATTCATTCAGATGTTACATGGATTTTCTCACTGGCAGATGATTATAAGGTTCCCTACATCTCTTTAAAACTTCTTTTAGCAGTCTATCCTGCCTAGAAATTTCAACTAAAATTGAAGTTATAAACTCAGAAACAGTGTTCTAAGAAACTGTATCAATAGGACATTGTAAGACCTTCAAGAGCAAGAACACATGAATGTTAGGGTGGTAAACATAACTCAGGCCTTAGATTACCCAGGACAATGGTACCATCCTATCATGACCTTGTGTGATGGTACTAAATATGCAGTGATGCTGTATTTTAGGAGGCACTCTACAACCCACTGCCTGGCCCCCCAATCTGTGGGCCTCGTATGTGTGTGCAATACATAAAAATTCAACATTTATAGAGCACTAAAAATGTGCCAGGCATTATTAATACAAAGAACAATGAGACACAATCTCTGCCTTCACAGTATTTCACAGCTAATAGAGGAGAATAATTATAAGACAATGTATAACGATTTAGAAATCACAACTGAAGTTATAAAGCGAGCATGTAAAAGAGACACTTAATCCAGCTTGTGGTAAGTAAAGACTTCCTAGGAGGAAGAACACCTAAACAGAGATTTAAAATAGAGAAATGAGTCAAGAAAGGGCTGAGGTGAGATTTAAGGCAGTAAGGCAGATACTAACAAGTGAAAGCACTGAGGCAAGGGAACTGCACTGCTTCCTGTGTGGAGCCAAAGCAAGTCAGTGTATTGCTAAATACACAACTCATTAAGTATGATAGACAGGAGAAATAAAACTGGTGGAACAGGTAGAAACCATACCATACACAGAGCCTGGCAGGACATAGTAGATTTTATCCTGGAGCCCAGGGATTTTCCAACTATTTCAGAAACCAAACTATTGTCTTCCAATAGAAAGTGTCCACAAGATGCCAACATGTAAAACCATAGTCTATAAAAACAAAGGTTAAAGGGTCGGAGGGCATTCCCATGCTTAGCCTATACACTGCAAGTGCAGTTTGTAAATCACAGCTGTGGCGACTTAAGCAAGAGAGTGATACAATCAGACTTGATCCCTTGAAATATTACCCTGAGGGATGCTTAGAGAATGGCCTTGAGTAGAATGAGACTGGAGGCAGAGATGCCAGTTAGGAACAGGTGGCAGTAGCCACAGCAAGAGATGAGTGCCTTGGTAGCAAGCCAGTACCTTGGTAGTAAGGGTGGAAGAAAGCTTTGAGAACCATCAGAAGGCCTTGGTGAAGCTAAATTAACTGCACACATGGTGGCTATCTGGTCCCAGTTGGCAGTACTACTTAATCCCAGCTGGCATTGGTTTCTAATGGAGATTAACTCACTAATCAATTTCCAGAGGGAAGAAACTGTCTTCCATATGTATCATTTGGTAGTTTACTGAATATTTCTAATCAACTTTCCCAACTAACCAGTGCTTAGCTTCTTTAATAATAGCTCTTCTCATAGTCAGTATTTCAACAATCAATAAATCTGGTAGGATTTCTTTTTCTTTACTCTTAAAAAGAAAATAGAAAACTATGTCCTGCTGTAAGAAACTTCTTTTCTTCAGGAGAAAACACTACAGTCAAAGCACTTAAAAAAAAAAAAAAAACTCTAAAATTAGCATATACTATTTCATCTGCCTCATTTATTTTATTTTACTTTACCTTTCAGGGCATTGCTGGAAAAAAGCTGTCAGCTGCTGCAAAAGTACTGGCCAGCAATCAGGTCTGTGTTCAAGCACAGTGATCAAAGGCTGAGGATGGTTTCTGAAAAACACAGAAATTCACACTGGAAGCTGTCATTTCAGAGCTACACATTCTTAATATCCAAACATAGCAACAAAAAAGCCACTACAATTTAGGACCTTTTTTCCAAGATTCATAATTGTCACAAAACTACCATTTCCTACACTGGTTGCAGAGCTGGCTCATTAGAACTATTTTTTCCTTTATCTGTTTTCTAGAAAAGAGAATAAACCCAAGTCTTAGAGACCCAAATCTGACAGCAGACTCTGCCATTTAATGGCTCTATGACTTTGGCTGACAACCCAAAAGCTCTCTCATATCCATCCCCTTGATTCCTTCATTCTTAGCAATCACAGGACACCTCCTGCTCCTGCTGGTCTCTTTCAAACCTGGCAGGAACACTTCCTCTAACATTGCCTCTACCTGTAAGCATGCTCTCTCCCTTTCTGTTCCCACTTACCCCCATTCTTCTCAGTATATGGCTCTGTGTTCCCCCAGTGTACTTAAGATGAGGTAACAAGAAAATATTTCTCCCATCTCAAATAAAAAACTCTCCAAAATAAAAATTCTTGAAATTTCTGTTGAACAAGACAAATCTTTTTATCACAGCCACACAGATTAAGATACCTAAAAGACTATATAAAATAAAAAATCTGAAATGTGAAAAATTCTTAAATAATGGGGTTAAAAATAGAAAACTAAAAAAGCACAAAAACAAATTATGTTAAATAGTTCAAAAAGTCTTCTAGAAACTGTAAATTCATTAGCTTTTTAAACTATGAACTACTATACAAAGTTCTCAGTTATTATTGCTGTGGCTTTTTCCTCCAAAAAAAAATTTTTTTAAATAAAAAATGCTATTTGGAAAAAAATTCAAACCATATAGAAGCATTAATTTTTTCCCATAAAAAGAATCATATGCATAATACTGTTCTTTATTTAACTTTTACCCAAAAATATAGCATTTGCAATGTTTTTTTTAAAAAAAAGATCTGACCATCCGTCAGACCCAAATGATTTTTTAAAACTGCCTTCTTGGTAGTTCTCAAAATATGATTGCCTTACCAGCAATATCAGCATCACCTGAGAACTTGTGAGAAATGCAGATAAATTCTCAGGCCCCAGTCCAGACCTAATAAATAGCTCTCCAGAGAATTCTGATGCACTGCTATAAAGCAGTGGTTCTCAGCCCTGGTTGCATGTTAGATTCATCCGTGGAGCTCTTTTTAAAATACCAATGCCCGGGCTTCAATTATACTGGGGTTGCTAGGAGTGGAGCCCATGCATTAACAATTTTTAAAAACTGTTCTAGCAATCCTTAATAGGTTACCAGAGCTGAAAACCACAAGTGAAAAGCCACAGAAAAAAGAGGTTAGGAGCTGGGAAGTTTTCTGATTTTTTTCTATCTTAAACAGAAAAGTATGACAGATCCATCACATTGAAACCCTCGTGTTAAACACCTCTCTGACACTACAACACAGCTTCTGGGTATTATAACACCATCTCTCTGTTTTCTCCTTGACCCTAACTAATCTATCATACGCTAACTTCACATGCTGGCAGCCTCCTGTTTGTTAAAGCGCAGGCTATTTCTGACTGATCAGATTACTGCCATCCCTAAAGAATTGCTCCAAGCAACTTTTTATGCCAAAACTCAAAAATCAAAATCACATTTCCAAATTCCGAACTCTTTGGCAGTTAAACCTCTCTAGTATTTGCTTGTGCTCTAGTTGCTACAGATATTAAGAAACAAATGTTACAAATCCTAAAAGCCTCTCAGGTACCTCACATCAGCCCAACTCCTGAGATTGAGTTCAGTAGGTCATGTTCAAGTAAACATGAATAAAGAGGAAAGAACACCAACTGTAATTATTTTAGCCATGGGTTTTCCTTCTGACAAGCACCATATTGAAATGAGGAGCATCAGATATGATCATCCATTAATCCTCCCGTTAATGGGGGCATTTATGCCTATTTAAGAAGGAAATCCAAGTTACCACATAGTTTTTGTGTGATCATAAAGCACTTAAGTGCTTTTCTATACTCTTCCTTTATTAAATCATCCCCTACCCTTCCCAATTCTCACCTCCCCCTCAAAAAAACACCTGTTCTGAATCTATCCTCTTTTTAAAACACAGTTAGCTTTATCCAAATTAAACCAGATCAACAGAAGAGACAGTAATTGCAATGCAGGATTAGAAATGATGCACATATAGCAAACAACTCTATTATAATTTAGCTTCTACTTCACTGGGATTATGGGACCCACTCTAGCTTTACTGCGTGAAGGTGAAAGGTCTGTTTTGCTAGCTTTTGTGTTCAGCAAATTCTATTTTGTTTCTCATACTTAAACGCTAAAGATGAGATTAAGTAGAATACAGAATAGGGATTATCCAGATTAATTACTGATTTAGAGAGCTGGATAATTAACTTTTCCAGAGAATTGATTACATCAGATCCAAATGGAACTATTATAGGAATAATATACAATATTGATTCCAATAAGTTGAAAACCTAGAGGGAGAAAGGAAGTCCAAATTAAGAACACTGAGTATTACTCTGATTAACATTGATTACCAATATTACACTATTTCAAGTGAGTACAACTAACCCAAAATCAATCATAATTGCCAAAATTTTGTTTTAATACTTCAAGCATAATGAAGCAAAGAGCTAAATTCTCCCTTGTGAATCATCAAACTGGTATGTGAATGCACATTAAAACATAATATATAAAAACTTGGGCTTTACTGAATGGACACATTTTTAATTGCAATATACTTTATTGTGTAACTGCCATTTAGGAGGATTTCTCAATCTTGGCACTACTGACATTTGGAGCCAAATAATTCTTTGTTGTGGGCGTTGTCCAGTGCACTATGGGATGTTTAGCAGCATTCCTGGCCTCTACCCCTAAATGCTAGTAGCATTCAACTTAGTCACATGACAATCAAAAATGTCTCCAAACATTAACGTGTCCCCTGGGGGGCATAACTGCCCCTGGTTAAGAACCTCTGCACTAGGTAAAATGACAAGCACTGTGAGAGGCACAAAACCGACTAAAACATGGTACCAGCCCTGAGTTATTCAAAAAGACTAATGATTCCATCTTCACCCTTCTTTACAGTGAACCAAAAGCAGTCAATCATGTTCAAAATTTGAAGTTTCCTATTGAAATGCAGCCATCAAATATTGACATTAAGTGCACAAGAGTAACAGTTCAGTAGAAACTAAAAGACTTAAAATGGAAAACAAATGTGAAACCATTCCTTTGCAAAATACAGAATCATGTTCCAAAATGAACAAACAGCATTAAATTTGATGCATACTAATTTGTACGATAGAAAATAGAGTTATTTTCCTGCTTAAAATATTATAATTAAAGCATTTAAAATGTCATAAGGCCAAGTATAGCTCGCTCTTGATATATTCAAAGGTTGATTCCTAAATTTATGGATTATTCAACATTTTTTTTTCTTTCTTCTCACTCACTACTTGTTAGCCATTCCACTTCTTTCAAGTACCTCCAGCTGAGAAAAGTCAAGGTAAGCGAAGAATCCACAATTTAAAGTAAACTTTGTTCTTCATTAGAAGCACTGTTGATCAAAAAAAATAAGACAGACAGACAGACAGACAGACAGAGAGGGAGGAAGGAAGGAAGGAAGGAAGGAAGGAAGGAAGGAAGGAAGGAAGGAAGGAAGGAAGGAAGGAAGGAAGGAAGGAAGGGAGGGGAAGGGAAGGGAAGGGAAGGGAAGGGAAGGGAAGGGAAGGGAAGGGAAGGGAAGGGAAGGGAAGGGAAGGGAAGGGAAGGGGAAGAGGAAGGGAAGGATGTGGTATAAAAGAACACCAAAGCAAATGCCCTAAAATGTCAATTATCCCGAAACATGCTATTCAAGTTATAAAGTAACAAATAAGTTGACTATAACACGTTATTCAAAATTACAGATGGGTTGAATGTACAATCAACCTGATCAGCTGTAAAGCTAACAGTGGCAGACAATAAGCTCTAGAAGTTTTGAAAAAACAAACACAAATGTGGGGCGCTGTCATCACTATCATTATTTACACAAACAGTGCCTATGCAACATTCCCCTTATCATATCATTTACAGTTATGCTGCCACATTCATATCTCAGAAAAAACTAGAAGTGCAGAGGTCAGATGAAATAGTGGAGGGAAAACACTGAATTGAAGGAGTCAGGAGTTCCAAATTCACATTCTGTCTCTGCAACAAATTGGGTGATCTCAGTCAAGAGAATTAACCTCTCTTAGGCAGTTTCTTCATCTGTAAATTGAGGAAATCAGACTAAGTACCTTCGGGGAGTAAAGTCATATAACCCAAGTCACCCTTTATAAAGCCTTACTCTTCATTCTGTTCAGGACCAGAGGTGGAACCAAACCCCGTAAAGGCAGAAAGCAGATGGCTCTCAATTATACAGGTATATGCCAGGCTTAAATGGCTTTAAGGCCAATGTCTAATAAAATCTAAGACCTCAAAACAGAGGTCTCCTATTTTTATCTCAAAGAAATAAATCATCCTATATTTTTTATTTCAGAGAAAAGTGCAGTGCTACATCCAGAATAAGCCCACAGAAATTTTTAAATCAGAATTTCCTAACTCTTGAGACATTCAATAGATTCTGCTTTCTTCTTAAAAGAGAATAACATTGTTTCTAAAGATTAAAATCAATATAAACCAGGCAATCAGGTCACCCTTCATTGGCCTCCAGTGGCTCTGACTTCTCCTTCACTGTGCAGTTTTTGTTGTTGTTGTTTTTCTGCCACAGCTGAGCCAATTTACTGTACATTCTTAGACATGTTACCATTTCATGATTTGTGAATGTTTTAATTGCCATTTTAAGTAAAGCATTTAACACAGTACCTAGCACACAGAATACTCAATAAACAGGGTACTATTACGATTATCATGCAGGTAAATTTGTATCTGAAGCTAGAGCAAAAGGAGCTTGAAAGCTGAGTCTGTGTCTTCTTACTCTCTTTATGTCTCCCCTTCTGTGCCTAATGCACATCCACCATAAATATAACAAACACACCCTTTCTCCAAAGCACCTTTTTAAACTCTTTGGATCATGAAAATCCAACTCGTCACAATCTCTCTAAATACACTGTTTCAAAGTCCACATTGTTCAGGGAAAAAAGCACAGAGGAAGCATGCAGAGTTGGTACCCAATACTGCAGTGCTCCCTACCCTTTAATAACATTGTCAACAACACAGAGCAGTACATGCATCTTAACAGAAAGGAGTGGGGGAAGGAATAAATGATAAATCCGTGGTTCCACTAGACTAGCACAGGGAGGCAACGACAAAATAAGGTATGTAACTAGATTCACCTTTCCAAGTATAAATACATCAATCTTAATATATAAAAAAAAAAAGAGGGACTTAAAAAAAATTAGTCTTCTGGTAGGCAAATCAAAAAGGAAGTCATTTGTAACCCTTAGGTCACCTCACCCTTTCGGCTACATCTCTGAATATAAGAAAGCTATGATTTGATTTACATCATAAATTCAGCGATAGACACAGATTGCCTTTTCTGTGTGAGGAAACAATGCCTGCAGTCACCATGCATTTTCATGTATGCAGCTGTGACCCTGGCGCTTTCAGAAGCATAGCATAGCACTTACTACATCAAATATGCATTTTAAAAGCATTTCTCTACCTGCTTTGAATTTTGATTTGAAAGTGCTGGTTAGAAGCCAAAACAGGATTTTAAAAAGAAAAAAAAAAAGCTCTGAAGATTTTACGATTTAAAAACACACAATAAAAATTATTAAGATTCTATAACAAATATTACTATAAAAAAGAAAAATTAAACAATAATTGTGAATCATTATCTATCCTATAGTGTTTTAAGACAAATTCATTTTACCCTTTCCACACAAGCTTCTAGAAAAAGAAGACTTGGAGCAAAAATTATTTGAATTTTCACATTTTTGACTAATTTCCTTTTTTCTTTGGGTCTATAAGACAGGTAAAGAGAGGATAAGATTTCTTTGAAAATAGACTGCATATTACAATGGTTCTGCCCTCACAATGAACCTTTCCCAGGATCACTACTTTGAGAGGCAGCATTTTAATGCAAAGGTGTCTCCTAATGTCAGAAGTCTAGAACTATTTTAGGTACATGGTGAACGCTGGAGGGAAACACAGATACTCAGGGGTCCAAAACTTCTGTATTTTTCAATCAAGTACATCCTTGATTGAAAAACAAAACAAAACAAAACAAAACTAGAGACAAGATAAATAGGTTAATAAGGCAAAAATTACAATGTTTTATGCTCTTAAAGACATTTAACAGCACATTACCATACCATTTTTTAAATTAAGCATCCACATTTAGAAGAACTTACAAAGCATTTTCTAGTGTCAATTCCTAACTGGAAGATTGTGCAATATATGGAGTGGATTCTTTTGGTCTATTTTAAATCCCAAGTGCAAACCCCAGGTGATTGGAACCATAAACTGTGAACAAAGACTTCCCTGGGTGGGAAAGATGAGAGAAAAGAGGAAGTGAAAACAGAAGCAAAACATGCAGTTCGACAGAAAGAATCAAACTGCAAGAAGACAGATGGCCCTTGGAAAGCATTACTGGCTATGCTTCCCCGATTACCACCCTAGCTTCTTTCTTACCCTCAATTCTGTGGGGCTTTTTCAGACACAGATCTGACACTGATATTTCCTTCTTTCCCATCTTCTTTTCCCTGACTTTTCTGTAAAAATTTCCATTTATCCATTAAAGCAAGAATTCACAAGGCCTCTGAAATCATATGCAAAATTTTGAGTGCATATATGTGTGTACTTAGGAGCAGGTTTGAAACTTCAATGAGATTCTCAAAGAAGGTCTGGACCCTCCCTTCAACAAAGGGTTAAGTGCTAGTAAATAAAAGCTGAGTATACCTATAGTAATTCCTGCAATTCAGCCTTGTTAAAATCCTGCTTTCAAAAAAACTATAAAGTAAGCACTATTTCCCAAAAAAGGTAACATATGATGTGCCCAGAAATGATGGCTTCCTAAGTACTGAAGTTTTTGTAACTGCAGCAAAATAAAATATATTATTATATTCTACTAAGTCTAATTCTTTATGGCAGCTTGATTATATGGTATAGATGATATAATAAAGGTGGCATGCTTCCTTTATGCCAAATAAAACCAAACATCTACATCTCCTGGGATCCCTTAGGTAATACATTCAGTTACTGAAATAATCAGCTCTCCAAAAAGCAAAATGTTCATTTGGACAACAAAAATATATGATAATAGCTGATGGTTGATTTTTTTTTTTTAAGTGTTACAGAATTCTAAGCAATGTTAAAAAAAAAAAAATAAGGAAATTTACATTGAAATAAAAAACAGTAACAACTACTCAAAGTCTAGGAGGTTTATTTTCAGGAACTTAGGATAAGTATTTTACCTCAAGAAATAAATATAAAAGGCAAAAACACTAAAAATTCATTGGACTTGGTAAGGATACAGAAATATTACAGAGTAAATAAAATCTGGTATATCCATGCAATGGAGTATTATTCAGCTGTAAGAAAGAATGAAGTACTGATCATGCTACTACATAGATAAACCGTGAAAACATTATGCTAAGTGGAAGAAGCCAGACATAAAAAGCCACATATTGTATGATTCCATTTATATGAACTGTCCAGAAGAGACAAATCCACAGATAGAAAAAATAGTGTTTTATATCTGGGGACACGAGGTACTGGGGAATGACTGCTAATGGGTATGGGGCTTCTTTTGGGGATGATGACTATGTTCCAGAATTAGATAGTGGTAATGGTTAAACAACTTTGTGAAGATAATAAACAATCACTGAATTGTACACTTTAAAAGGGTGAATTCTCTGGTATACAAATTATATCTCAATAAAAAAGCATTAAAAAATATTCCAGACTTAACTCAGCCATATATTATTTTAAATCCTTCTCAATTTTAGAAAAATCCCTATGTATCATGTGATACCTACTGTCAATATAATCATAATAATTTGGATTTCCCTTATAAAGAAAATAAGTTCAAACCACAATCTCATTTATTACCTCAATATCCATAGTTGATAGCTCAACTGTACCCATTTTAAAGATGCAGATGTGGAAGGAAAGAAAAAAGAGCCACACTGGCTTCAACCTAAGCTTTCTAAATCAGAATCTGTAGAGGCTTTGGAATCTATAGATAAAGTGAATTTCCAGAGATTCCTATGATTTTCACATCCAAAACTATCTCTATCTCCATTGCCACTAGTATATCTGAAGGGAGTGGTAGAGTTTGGAAATCACCATTTTGAAACCATCACAATGAAAATTAATGGTGAGGGTTAGGGTTAGGGTTGAGGGGGCAGTTGTGAGTTTAATGAGGAACAGGATATTTGCATGGTCTCAAAGTGTCTTCCCCACAGATTGCTTATTAGTTACAAGAAGAAAATGGTAACTCTACAGTAGGGAAACCAGACATCACCTTGACTGGGTAATCAAAATTAACATCACCAGTGAGAAGAGAGATGGACATCAGTGCCTCCAGATGTGATACCCCAAGAAGGACACAGCATCACTTTTATAATATTCAAAAAGTCAGTCATAAAAGATAAAGGATGAGAAACAGTTTCAAGTTTTAAAAGACTAAAAAGGTATGACAACTAGAGGCCACATATGATCCTAAACTAGAGCCCGTACACTAAAAATAAAAGGAAAAAGATATGAAAGGAAATTATTAAGACAAATGGCAAAACTGGAATATGGACTATAGATAAATCAATGTTAAATTTTCTTGATTTAATAACTGTACTCTGGTTATATACGAGAATATCCTTGTTCTTAGAAAATACACCCTATTGAATATATGTAATCTACTCTCAATTTTTTTTTTTAATTATACAGAGAGAAGGACAATGCAAATTGTGGCAAAGGGTGAAAATTTGGTGAATCTGGGTAAATGCTATGTGGGAATCTTTTGTGCTATTCTTGCACCTTTTCTGGAACTTTAAGATTCTTTCAAAATAAATTGAAAAGAAAATCCTTCCATGACTTCCCACTACTCTTCAAAGAAAACCCAAAGTCTTTGCCAAGGTCTTGCATATTCTAGGCCACGCCCACTTCTCCTGGGCCTCAGTCTGGCCTCTCCCTCCCTCCTGGAACACTCAGCTCCAGACACTCTGCCTCCGGTTAGTTCCTCCAGGGCCCCAGGCTCTGTCCACAGCAGCAGCTTGGCCCATGATTTTTCCTAGACTGGAAATGTTCTTCCTGTGCTCTTCACATGGCTGACTCCATCTCACCCATCAAAATGGATATAAGAAAAATTGCAAAAACAGTTTAATGCTAAGAAGAAGCTAGTTATGAAAATTAAACCTGGGGCTACATTCTGACAGCCACAACTGCTGACTCTTGGTGCACTTTGCATCAGTATTTACCTTGGGACTCTCTCTTGTTTCTCTGTTTGACGGCCCTAAGGGAGGAATGCATTTGCCTTAAGACATAAGCAAATAAAAAAAAAAATTGATATGAATTACAAAGTACTTCACCCTTTAGGAAACACATATTTAACTTCTTAAAATTAACCCTCCATCTAAATAAACTCACAACACTGCACAAACAGATGCACAAATACACGTAGCACATATGACATTCATCTACCGAGGGTATAACCATCCACTGCTATTGGCCTAATCACCATTTCGGAGCACACCATCTGCCAAAAACATTTCATATTCCCTTCTTCCAGAAAGTACAGCTTGATGTCGATTAGACTAACCCTTTCCACAAATAAGATTCTCAACATTTGATATTTGTGCATGTCAGCCACTGTCTGGCACATCAGAATGATGCACGAATTCTGGAACAAGCAGTTACTGCTCATGAATTCACAGCTATTTCCTCACTTCTGCTGAGGGAAAAGAGATCTTTAAAAGATTGCCATAATATGAATATGCAGAGGAAAAATTGAAAGCAAAAGGACATGAGAAAATTTCAAGGGAAAAAAATGGCATATTACAAAGCAAATGAGAAAATGACCCTCTAATAATTTATGAATCATAAAAATTTAGTTATCCCTCTTTGCAACCAAAATACCAGGCGAATGTTGGTTCTCTGCCACACTTCCTGTATGATGAATGTTAGAGAACATTGAGATAAGTTGGTTCAATGTAAGTGTGTTACAGAAAAGTGGAGTTCAAGCTAACCAAAAGGAAATTCAGACCAAAAAAAGAAAGGGAAGGGGAAAAATAAGCCTTGAACTAAAGGACATCTTAGTAGCAGTTTTTTTTTTTTCAACTATTTAATATAAAAATTGTTCACAGGTTAAAAATGGCTTTTAAAGTTTTTGAGAATAGTTAAATGCCTAAACCAGAGGTCACAAACTTATTGCCCTTGGATTGCATCCTGGGAGTAGATGTGTTCTGTCTGCCTACCCTGTATTTTTAAAAATCAGAATTGTTTTCCAACATTCATTAATCAGGAGATTTCATATAAAACATTACTAACATTGAAAGATCTGAAGGTCTGGCATCAGTGAACCCCCATGGCCTCATTTTAACAATAGGCCAGTAGTTCTTAATCCCTCCAGCACACTGGAAACCACCTAGGAAGCTTTGAAAAATTACCAATGCCTGAGGCTGACCCCTAGTCATTCCAGAGAGAGGCCAGGCATCTAGATTTAAAAGTTCCTCAGAGGGCTCTAAGGGAGCAACCAGAATTGAGACTCATGGGCCTAGAATTTATACTTGGCATATGCTCTTTGTTTAATCACAGTAGTCAAACATGCCATTTTTCTTCCAGTTCACCCCCATCCTGGAAGGAACTGGGAACTGAAACCCCATTTAAACATCTCCGTTTAATCTTGTATAAGCCACAAAACTATAAAAAGGTCCAGTTAAGCAAAATGAACTTTATTACCTACACACACTCTACTCTGATATATCTCAAAGCATGGTGGGTAGACCACTTGTGCATCCAAGTCCTTTGTTAAAGTGCAGGTTTCCAGGCATGTTCCAGGCACACATATGAAAAACTCTGAGCATGAGCTCCTCATGCACTGTCAACACTGAAAACCCATGTTGATTTTTAAGAGAACGTTGAGGGCTCTCTTACCCTCCTGCCTCTACAAGCATCTATGTGTGACCATAAAGTACACTGACTGGTCAGGGCCATGGGATTATTTCATTGAACAGAGCAATGAGGTTTAAATCTTTCATAGTCTTTCTCTTGCAACCACAGTTGGCTTGCTCTCATCGGATTTCCTTCCCTTTAGAATTGCTGTTTGGTTCTGCTCTTGGCCTCTCTATTGGGGCATGTTAAGATGAACTTAGTGCCTTTGTGCTTAGGAGCAAACAGAATTTTTGCCTTCCAAATAGGCAAGAGAGGCAAGGAGACATAATTTAGCCACTCAAGATCTCTCCCACTCTACCCCAACAGGTTCCTTGCAGTTCATATATTATGGTACCATTAACTTCCCAGGGCTCAAGCAATACTTCTCAAGTATGATCCCTATCTCTGAGCAGCTAGATAAACATGCTGATTCCTGAGTTTCATGTAAAACCTGCTGAATAAATGAGAATCTTTGGCAAACGGACTTGTGAAGCTGTACGTTTAGCAAGCTCCCCAGGTGGTTCTTATGCACAGGAAGTTTGAGAACTACTGAGCCACAGATTTAACAAAGAGAATACCCTCTCTAAAGCTCCTTCAGGAAAGTCACAGGAACCAAGGGAAGTCATTGGCTAACATTCTGGGTCCTCACATCTCTCTCTTCACTCCCATACTGGAACAACTTAAGCAATTCAGCACAGACTCATTTAAAATGACCACACAAACATCCAGAAGTGGAACAGCTGGATCATATGGCAGTTCTATTGTTAATTTTTTTGCAGAATCTCCAAACTGTTTTCCATAGTGGCTGCACCTATTTACATTCCTATCAACAATGTGTTAAGCGTTCCCTTTTCTCCATATCGTCTCCAACACATTTCTTGTCTTTTTGATAACAGCCATTGTAAGAGGCGTGATGTGATATCTTACTGTGGTTTGGATTTGCATTTCCCTAATAATTAATGGGGTGTTGCACATAATTTCATGTGCCTGTCGGCCATCTGTATGCCTTCTTTGGAGAAATGTCTACCTGGATCTTCTACCCACTTTTTAACCAGGTTGTTTGGTTTTTTTTGTTGTTGAGTTGTACAAGTTCTTTATATGTTTTAGATATTAACCCCTTATTGGATGTATGATTTCCAAGTATCTTCTTCTGGATATTTAGCTGAAGATTATGAAAACACTAATTCAAAGAGATTTACACACCTCTATGTTCATCACATTATTTACAAGTCAAGATATGGAAACAACTTAAGTACCCATTAATGGATATATGAATAAAGAAAATACATACACACACACACACACACACACACACACACACACACACACACACAATGGGAATACTACTTAGTCATAAAAAAGACGAAATCTTGCCATGCAACACATGGATGGACCTTGAGGGTAGTATGCTAAACGAAATAAGTCAGATGGAGAAGAAAAATATATGATTTCATTAATAGTTAGAATACTAAAAATAAATAAACTAATAAACAAAACCAAACAACAACAAACACATAGATACAACACACAGATACAGAGAACAGGTTAATGATTACCAGATGGCAGGGCAAAATGAGTAAAGGGGATCAACTGTATGCTGACAGTTGGAAACTAAACTTTTGGTGGCAAGTATGCTGTAGTGTATACAGAAATTAAAATATAATATTGTATGCATGAAACAATATAACCCAATGTTACCTCAATTTAAAAAATATTCACTAAAAACAAAAACAAAATGGCCACATATTCTGTTTTACTATAGCTCAAAATAATCAGCTATTAGGACACAAAGAAATGAGAAATACTTAAAGTCTAACTGTATCTCACTAGCAGAGTCCTGAATATCATAAAAACACAGATGAGTTTCATGCCCAGAAAGCTTACAATTATATGTTATATTACTTCTATTTTAAATCAATCCTACAGCGTAATAGGGAACACCTCTCAGTGGAGTTCTAAGCTTCTTATATCCTTTTTATGCTTTCATACACAGCTCATCGGTTTCCTCTTCAAGGCTGGATGATATTGCTAACCAACATGCAGCAAAGAAGATTCTAAAACAGCAGGACAATTTTACGCTTGACTCAGGTAATCATGGCTCTCTTGAGGGAAATCTACTCTTTAGGCTCACCTCTCCTCTGTTTCTGCCAGCCACAAGCCCCCCCTGGAGGAACTTAAGGCTCTTATACACTCGATTACACTCCACTGATTTATAGTGCCAAACAGGCATTCACATGAGGGCTCTCCATAAACATTACTGGATTATGCCAACTCAGGTGATTGATTCTGGACCTCTTAATGTGCCACCACTCTAACGACAAATCTTACCTATCCAAGATGATTTCAGCTCCTCACACTAGGCTCCCTATCCACACCTCGCACCTACTGTCTTCTGAAAACAAGACTGCAGCTAGAACCAACTGGAGATAATGAACTATAAATAGAAAAACAGGTGAAACATTACAGGTAACTGAAAGTCTAACACACATAGTGAGCACAATCAGTATGAAAATGACAGTAACTCTAATTTTCTTCCTGACAGAAAATTTCCTTTTGCCATCATCAAAACTAGTGCTTCTTAACCTTTAAGGTATCTATGAATTACCTGGAAAATCTTACTACAACGCAGGCTCTGATTCAGGTAATCTGAGACGGAGTCCGAGATTCTGCTTCCCAAACAAGCTCCCAGGTGCTGCTAACGCTGCTCATTGCTCTGCTACTTACAGTATGGAGGAGGAACAGCAGCATTAGCATCACCTGGGAGCTTGTTAGACAAGAATCTTGAGCCCATCTTAGACCTAAGGAAAAAGAGTCTGCCATTCAGCAAGGTCCTAGGTGATCAGAACGCACAGCAGAGAGCAGCTCAAATACCATCTTGTACTCACTGTCAGTCAGAAGCACCTGGGACCTTTCTGAAACTATAAATGCATAGGCCTCATGGCAGAGAATCTGATTCAGTTGCTTTCGGGTATTTTTACTGTTCCTATGTTTGTTTGTTTTTAAGTACATCCAGGTGGTTCTTATTAAGGAGCAGCCAGCGTTCAGAACCACCGAATTAAAAAGACCCAACTGGGTGGAGGGAAATATTGAGCAACGGCTAATCAGTGAGGAATTTGAGGGGATGATGAAAATGTCTGAAAACTGATCATGGCATTGGTTGCGTGATTCTGTGAATACACTAAAACTCACTGAATTGTATACTTTAAATGGGTCAGTAATAATGGTAGGTGAATTATATCACAATACAACTGATATATAAAAATCAAATTAAAAACTTCAATAGCTTTCCTATTTTAAAATAAGTAAATAACTCCCACTGAACAACAATGAAGTGGAATTATTTCCTATCCTGGAACTCTGGCCCATGAATTTCAACTTCTCTCAAGAAAAGAGAACAAAGATGTTTATGTAACTCATCTAGAACTATTAAGTTCTGCTCATCCACTCCTTAGGTTCAATTCTGGTGAATTCTAATGCATATTAAAAAAATCATATTTATCAATATGAAAAAGTTTACCCTGCATACCCCAAGTTTCCATAGTATTTTCAAGTAAATAATTTTCCTTTTGCTTCCCCAGTTTAAAATTAATGATTTAACTAGTAGGTTAACAATGAATTAACTAATCCATTGCAATATTCTTCCATCTTCTCTGTATTTTTGAAAGCATTCAAAAAACACATTAAGAAAAAAACATACAAAATGCAAATCTGAGCTTGTTTTCAAAAAACTGACTTAAACTCTCAATAATGTGCCCATAAAAATAAAGGATGTGGTAAATGGCACTAAAATTTCAGGAAAGATCACTGTCATATATGAGACAGTTCACTTATTATCAGAAGGAAAGTACTTTAAATATATGTAAGTAATAGACACCACGTAGTACTTTGGACAGACAGCTTCTCTCCACAGCTTCAAAGCTTCTGATACCTGTGGTGTCAGATGCTCAAAACTGCAGGTCCTGTCCACTCAAGCCAATGATGGTTCACAAGTATGATTTAATTTCCCTATTGGATCGCCATTTTCCACATAAGCCATTTTCCCCCAGAACCAGTGCTCTTGTTTATGGTCCCATGGTCTCATTGTTTCAAAGAAGGAGTATGCTGGATGCGTCACTTAACAGAGTTCCTAGGACAATATACACTGGTTACATGCCATATCCTGGGATCTTCAGCTCACGCAGTGAGAGCCCTTCTCTTAAAAAATGACTTTCTGGGAACTTCAAGGCAATGGCTAAGGCCACCTTCACAGGTAAGTACAATGCCCTTCCTTGACTAAACTCTCCCATAAAATCCAGCGCATTTCACCACAATTGTTGCTGTGTCTACTTCCTTTTTAAAATAATTCTACCATGTTACATTCTATAGATGACAAAAAAAAAAAAAAGGCAAATCAATGCCCCTAATTACTGACCTCGCCCTGGATAATAACCCTTGGATAGTCTCCTATTACTTTTTGTAGTGAGGAAGTTTACCTTCCTCCCCACCTAACCCCCTCCTGCTTTAAGTACTTTTGTTCAATGAGCTCTTCAGTTTTCACAGTGTTGAGAAGATGGTTCTATATCCCAGAGCAAAAAATGTGACTTGAATTTTGGCTAAATGATTCCAATTCGAAGGAAGAAACCCCGAAGCTACGTTGGTGATATTCAGCATGTTGTCAACTCTATCTCAATCCTGAGTCTTTGAAATACTAACTTCCTGAGAAGCCAAGATTCACAGTTACTGCTGAATTAAATAACTAATTCTTAATGGATCAGCATGTCTTAATTCATCACTTAGTTAACAATTCACCAATAAACAATTTTTTTAAAGAAAGGAGAAAAGACATACCTAATGTTATATATGTCCTGAATATTCTTCTCCCCACCGTGTCCTTCCTTAACAGCTTGCATTTGTAATAACTTCATAATGGCTTTTATCAAGCCATGTGTATTCCTGTAAAGAAATATAACATGTTAAATGCTACAGAGTAAATATTCTCATCAGGTACTTAATCCCACCAGTTTTAAATAGTTGAACACTTGCCACCTACATTGAACGGCAGCCATCCACATACACCCAGCTTATTCCACAGCACAGCCAAGAAGAGGCCAACAAGCTCCCATTCAACACATTTAAAGGAGGAGAAGTGGAGCCGAAGGATCAAACCACCAACCTATCAATCACCTCCCCACGTATACTTGGGGGAAAATCAATCAGGAAAAAATAAACATTAGCCCACATAATTGCAGGCAGTGACCACATCAGTTACCCACACTGAATAATCAAGTCCTTCATCTATAAATATTAGCAGACCATGAATAATAACCAGACATATGAAAAGGAGCAGTCACTCAAAAAAGTGGGCCAGGGGACCAATCAGAGGAAATAACCCCCATTAAAGCAAAGCTAATGGGAGTGGGGAATAGAACTTTAAGTTTTTTCCTTATTCTCTTTAAGAGGTAGCAGGATAATAAATCAAAAAGAATAGCCTCCCCTTTTAATATTTTTTCCTGTTACTAATTTTTTTAATTGTGAAATAAGATTTTATTCCATCTTTACTGAGGTAAAATTAACAGATACAATTGTAATATACAGAGTACAAGTGATATGTGCATACATGGCAAAATGGTGGCTGTAATCAAGTTAATCAACACATCCATCACCTCATGTAGTTACTTTTATTTTTTTGGTGAGAATGCTAAATACTATCTTAACAAATTTCAAGTATACAATACGGTATTGTTGAGTATAGTCACCATGCTGTACAGTAGATCCTCAGAATTTATTCATCTTAGAACTGGAAGTTTTTATCTTCTGACTAACCTCTCCCCACTTCTCCTACCCAGCCCCTGACAACCACCATCCTACTTGTTCCTAATTGTTCAACTTTTTTGTTTTTTTGATTCCACATATACGTGGTGCCATCCAGTATTTATCTTTCTCTGTCTGGGTTATTTCACTTATTAGCATAATGCCCTCCAAGTTCACCCATGTTGTCACATATTAGCTGGCTCTTTTTCAATAAAATTCTCCCTGGGAATGAGAAAGAAATCTTAGAAATAAAGATTACTAGTTAAATGAAAAAAAGGAATTATTTTTAAAATCATGATTGTTAATATTTATGGAGCATCTATCGTAAGCTAAGTACTTTCCTAAGTGCTTAACATGTTTTATGTCATTACTATCTAGAATTCACTGTTAACTTTACCTTTAGGCCAGGACAAGACCTGATGATGATACTAACTGATATCACTTGGGATATGTCATTTATTGTACTCTTTTATCGCATTTAAAGTTTTACAACCGATAAAAGGTTTGGCCACGCTGTCCAATGCAGTTGCCAACAGCCACATGTGGCTGAGCGCTCATAACATGGCTAATCCACACTGGGATGTGCTGTAAGTGCAAAATACATGCTGCATATAAAAGACTTAAAATGCAAAAAAGAATGTCAAATATCATGTGTAATTTTTATATTGATTGCATATTGACATAGTATTTTTGACATATGGGGTTACATAAAATACATGATTAAAGTTAACATAACCCATTTCTGTTTACTTTTTAATGTGGCTACTAGAAAATTTTGAATGATACACATGGCTCACATTTGTGGCTCACAGTTTATTTCTATTTCACAGCGCTACTGGAGACACTCATGGTTTGTTTCCGAAGTGGATTCTTTGGTGAGCAGTGAGGTTTGCCCTGCACTTGAAGCATTTCCCATAATCTGTACAACAGAACGTTTTCTCTTTCACATGGGTCCTCTTGTGACCATGCAACAGAGACTCACGAATGAATGTTTTGTGAAAGGTATCACACATACATGGTTTCTCTCCTGTGCGGATCCTCTAGTGAAAACAGATGTCTCAACGCTTCGTGAAGCCGTTTCCCTAAGATTCTCTCCTGTATGTGTTCTCCGCGGATGTCAAACAGAGCTTCAGCTTTTCTCACATACCCCAGTGTCTCAGCATTATGCTGGCTGAGTGGGAAGCCAACCCCCTCATCTGTCCTGTGTATACAAAGTACAACCTAAGAATAACAAGCAGTGTGGCATGTGTCAGTGTCGCCTGCAGATCCCATCTCATTCTCCAGAGCTGACAGAGCAAAAGCCTGGCACCTGTTTAGAAGACAGGGAATGAGCACAATGCACCTTGCTGCCACACAGCGGAATTTTCAGTCACTTAAGGGACAGAAGAAAAGCCCAGTCTTCTCGTGAGCTGTCTGGCTTGTGATACTTGGGCTAAGAACCTCTAAAGCCAGCCTTGACACACACACAACACTGGGTTGGATACTCTTCCATTTTGAGAAAGGGCCTTGTATGTACAAACCTTTTACTTACAACTTATAACTTATTGTGTATTAATATTTTTCAAATATCAAAAGTGTCAATTCCGCTTTGCTTTCACCAACAATGTGGACAGTTAATTCCACTATGACTCAATAAAAAGTAAAAACTAAATTTTTAAAAAAATTGGAAAGAAGTGCAGTTGATTTAGGAAGGTCTGGTGGCATGGCATCTCTTTGGGAACAGAGGTACTGTCTTGTTTTCTTCCTTCAAGACTGTTCAGAGTCTTCTGACGACTTCATTGAATTCTGGGTTCCTAGAATCTTTTTCTTGTAAAGCTTAAGAAGATATCTCAACATGAAAACTTTTAGAATAAATTCCTTCTTTGCAATTCTCTACACTATGCACTTTTTGAGAACCATTCTGTGGCTGAGGATTCTTGACTCTCAGGAATGGTATCTCCCAGTGGACCCACCAGCTCTTTACCACTCTTCACACTTTCCTTTACAGAGACCTGGAGATCCTTCAGCATGGAAATCATAACTGCTCTAACACCAGATTATCAAGAACCTATTCCTGAGCGTGAATGTTGGACCTCAGTCACAGACAACAGAGCTTACAGGGGCTTCTCAGAGCTTCAGTGTGATTTGACTCCTCCAAATATGTAAATTTGCTAAAGCTAACTCATCCGGCCTCAGTCTTGCAGTCTTGCTTTTGGAAAGTTAGTCCTTGGGACGACACAAACGCCTGTGGCTCTGGCCCGGGCCTGTGCCCAAATTTCATACAAGACCACGCAATCTCAGGTATGAAGCTATACTTAACAGATGAATTCTAATCATCACTGAGCCAGTGAGCAGCTTTCAGATTCCAGTGTTTGACTGAGACCCTATCATAAGGGGCCTACTCTGGCTTGATTTGGTGAGAGGGTCATTACATGTTCAGAAGTTTCTTGGTCTTCTCAATTTCAATATTTACACAATCCTGCCCCCCAAAAACACTAAGAGTAGTGTATGAAGACAAATTATTTTTCAGACATAATAACCTGAAAAATTTTCTTAAAGAGGTTCTCCAGTTAAAAGAGAATGCAAGATGGCTGCACATCTTCATATATATACTAAAAACCACTGAGTCGTACACTTTGAAAGAGTGATTTTAATATGTGAATTATACCTCAATAAAGTTGTTATATTTTAAGATAAAGCACAAGAAAGAATTGAAGAGATAGAAAGAGGTAGACTACAAAGAACTGTGATCAGAATGAATATCAGAAGAATTTACAATCAAGTCTTCAACATTTTTCAAAAGTAACTATAAAGATTAAAGCAATTTTTAAGAGAGGATTTGCAGGGAAAAAGTATGAAAAAGAGGGAAAAAAAGACAATCTGTCATAAAAATTCCAAATCACATTAGCAAAGTTAGTGGGGAAGGTTTTCATGGGAAAGAAAACATACAATTAAGAGACAACCTGAGATGAAATATCTACAACATAGACGAAAAAGGGTTAATATCCATAAAATAAAAAAGCAACATTTTGTTAATAAGGCAAAGCATATAATAGAAAAATGAGCAGAGAATATAGGCACAAAGATCACAGAAGAGCAAGATTCATAATATCCAGTGTTGACGAGTGAATGAGGAATAAGAATTCTCATGTTGAGCATACATTCACTTAGCCTTTATGGAGGGCAATTTGGCAGTATCCATAAAATTTTTAAATGCACAGTCTTTTTCCCATAAATTCCACTTCGAAGAACCCATCATATAGAAATACCTTTACATATGCCCAAAAGAAGATATCACAATACATCTGCTGTCTTTAAAAAATGGAAGAAAAAACCTACAATTGTTAATAGAGAAATAGTTAAAATATGATACAATCATATTATAGAATGTAGATATTAATGAAGATGCAGGCAGATCTACAGAAAGATGTCCAACACATATTAAGTGGGAAAAAGCAAGTTTTAGAACAAGATACATATGAATAGACTATCCAATTTTAAAACACTTGTAGTGTATGAGCTTATACTTTTTTTTATACATCGAGAAATGGGGCTCCAATTTCATTGGAATTAGCTGGTCCCTAATTCCATGTGCCTAGTTCTAATTTCAGATCACCCTAGCTTTCTCCATATTCCAGAGGGAATCAAGACCAGTATTTGGAGGAACCTCTGAGACACCCTACTGGCCCTAAGCCCATCCAGGATTGTCACTTCCTAGTTTTCATGAGGGCCTGATAAGAAAGTGAATGTTTTAAAAAGAAGGAAAGAAAGACCAAATGGTAAAAAGGAAACATTTTACCACTTACTACTTTCACTACCCTCAAGCCCCAGTGTTTGAATTTTCAAAAAAGTATGCACTACTTTTATTTTTTTCATTAGTGAAAAATAGGGGAAAAAAGATTTGCAGTCTCAAGGTGAGGAAGGACTCACTGAACACAAATAGAAGACTAAACCCGATCTCCTAGACAGATGGCGTGAGCAGAAATTTAAATAAACAATGAAATAACTACAGAGTCTTTTATTTAAACCTGTCTTCAGTCACAGTCTAGTACAAATATAAAAACATGTTAATTTGAGGAAGTAAACTGCTGAGGAACATTTTCAGGATCTGGAATTAGCCCCTGACAAGCAGGCTGTCTGTGTTTGAGGTACACAGGTACCCAGTAAGTTATTTAACAAATCAAAGTGAAGACTTTAATCAAAGCAGAAGAGATCTGATTAGACATTATGACTAACTTGTTCACAGTATAATGTGTTCCAGGGACATCGTTAACAAAAAAAAAAAAAAAAAAAAAAGAAGAAGAAGGCATATCATCCAACTGCCTACTAGATATTTCCACTTCAGTGTCTGAATTGTGCCTCAAATTCACATGTCCCAAACCACACTCACGCTCCTCCCACACACCTGGTCCTCTAATGTGCCCTATCCACCTGTTAGGGAAGACAGAAATCAAAGAGCCACCTTTGATATATCCCTTCCAGTCATCCTCATATTCAATCCACCTCAAAAGCTTCTAAGTATCTCACAAATCTATCTACTTCCCTTTATCTCTAGCAAACAACTATCACCCCTCACCTAAACTCCACCAACAGCCACCTAATCCACTTCCCTGCGCCATTCTATCTGCCTGTCCACAACCCGGTGCTTTTAACATTGTGTTCATATTGCAGCCAGAGTGGTCTTTTTGAAATCGTTATATTCACTAGATAAAAACACTTCAAGGGATTCCCCCTGCACTCAGGATAAAGACCCAAAACCTCGAAACTAGTCATCACGGCCTGCATTGTCTGCCCTACCTACCTTCCCAGGTTCATCTCAAACCACTCTCCCCTTGTTCTTGGCATTTTCATGCCTTCCTAACTGCTCGTCTTCCCTGTCACCACAGGAACGTGGCATGTGCTGTTTCCTCTGGAAAATTCTACCCTGTCTTATTTACCTAGATAAGTTTTATTTGTTCCTCAATCTCACGTTAAGTGTTACTTCATCAGGGAAGTCCTCCCTGACCTCCACGACGAGGCCAAACTCCCAGGTTAAAGGCACTCCCAACACAGTGTACTTCTTAATATATAATTGTGCAACTATGTGATAATGGCAGTTTCTGCCTCCAAGCAAAAAGCACCATGAATACAATGACTATGACTGCTCTCCTCACCATGATAGCACAGCACCTCGTACAGGTATGTAGGAGATATTCAATAAATATGTTTAATTAGCAGACAAATAGATGGATGAATGGAAGACAGCTACACAATTCTCTTGCTTGGATACAGAGGTGACCTCTGAAGGTAATTTCTAGTTCTATAATTACATGATTTCACATATGCACACTGAAATTATAGTATCTTATATCTTTACTATTATAAAGTTTCTTATTTAATACAGTACTGAATAAGCTCATACAAATGGTATTACTAGTTGTGGTTATAGTCCTTTCAGGGATTGTACATTTAGCAAGAGAGGGAATTGTAAATATTGGAAAGATAAAATTAATATAGTACCCTTTATATTATGAAGCAATGAAATAACCCTGTTGGGGTAAGGGAGGTGGGTTTTTTGAGTGGGAGTTTTTTTTTTTTAAATACATCTTAAGTCATGCAGTTACCACATTAAAACCAACTCAAGATTCCTAATAGAATAAATAAAGTAAAAGATAAATAATCAGCATGGGAAACAGATTTAACTTGTATGTTGAAGACTGCTCACCATGCAGCTAGGTTCACAACCCTACAAAATAACTCCTAAGAGACTCCTCAGAATATTAGATGGTTTCTGTGACTTAAGCTCAGAGCAGCTGCAAGAAGTTCCCTTTGGAAGATGTTATTTTTTTCACTCCCTTCCCTCTTAGTCCATTTGTTACATATGAAAATCACTAAGTAGCAACAGGAGTTTTGAAACTACTAAAATTTCTTTCTTTCTCTCTCTCAAACTGCTTCTAAAGGAGTGGGTCCAAAATAAGCTCAAAATAGTGAAAGGATAATAAAGTCTACAAATATAATTTTTTAATAAGAGGTAAGAGGATGGAAATATATCAATTATGTTAAAATCCATGAGCTCATTACAATTCTTTACAAAATAAAATCTAATTGGTCAACACTAAAGGATGCTTTAAAAAAAACTGCTTATTTTTAAGCTTAGTAAATAAAGAGAAAAAATCAGGTATATATCCTGCCTTTCCTGTACAAACTATACTAGTGGGTAACCAAACAGTAACTGTGGGAAAGGTTCTCTTTACAGCAGTATTTCAAGCAGTAAGTGAAGAAAAAATGACAGAATTAGAATGTCACTATCTGAAACTCCAAGTGAATGAACGGACTAGGCATTGAGCATCAACAGCTAACATCACCACAGAAGAAAACAATGAGATATTTATGTCCCTCCTGATGGAAGAACACATTACCACCTAAGAAGAAGTCGTCCCTCCACGAACACCAAAAACAACAAAAGTTGAACTTAAATCCCATCAAATTTCTAGAGCAAACTTTCAATTTACTAGAAATACAGAGAAATAAGTTTAACACACACCACGGGGAAGCAGTCAGCAAAATCCACCCTAGGAGATCACTGCAAACAACCAAGTTTCTTCAATAAATTGTAAGAAAGAGAGAGACAGAGAAAGATGGATAGATATGAAGGGGACATTACACAGATTAAGGAGATGTTAAAGATGTAACTAATTCTTATTTGGATGGCCATTCAAAAAAAAAACACTAAATTTATGAGGCAATTAGAAATCTTAATTCTGACTGGACATTTAAAAATCACACACACACATATATCCAGGAATAATAATCACATTACTGTTACTCTTTTTAAAAAGAGATATATTTAATATCTACAGAAGAAATTATACAATGTCTGGGATTTGCTTCAAAAGAATACAGGTAGGATGGAAGAAGAGGAGATCATGGAAGAAGAGGAGATCACAGAGGGAGCAGGACTGGCCATGGGCTAATGGTTATTGGGCACAGTGATAGGAACATGAGGGTTCATAACATTCTTTTACTTACTTTTGAAATTTTCTATCAAAAGCTTTAAAAAGCAAAGAGTTCCCCTCTGCAATATCTAGTTTTTCCAAAATTTTCTTGGTTATTTTTTTGTGTCACACTCCAAGCTGGTTTCCTTCCTTTACCTCCCTTCCCTTGGAAACCAAGGCAGTGGTTGTTTCTACTTTTATTGCCGTTTGGAGAGATAGTATACACTTTCCAAAAAAATATTCCAGATGATGATGATGATGATGATGTGATGACGATGACGATGCAAAGCATCTTGCCATCACAATAAAACAAGTATGTCATCTTTGACTCTCCGTCCACTCATTCTTTCCTCCCTCTATCCCAGTCATAGCAACACAGAGTATCAGTCACTTATATTTAAGCACAATTATGTTTAAGGAGGCTAAGAGATACATATTTCCAAACTCATGGCTTTCTCTCAAATTCAATTGTTGGTAACAGTGTCCCAGTCTCCTCTCTGTTTTGAGAATTACCACTCCTTCTCCATTCATATGGTTGCTACAAAAGGGATCCTAACATACAAATATTCATACAATGAAGACACAACTGTAGAGAGTTTTAAACTGTGTCCCCTGAAAAGATAGCTGTATCTTGTTCTAATCCTAGGTCCCTGTACATGTGACTTTATTTGGAAATAAAATCTTTACAGATGTAACTAAGGATCTGCAGATGAGATCATCCTGGGTGGGCCCTCAACCCATTGACTGGTACCCTTATAAGAGAAAGGAGAGGGAGACTTGAGACACAGAGACACAAAGAAAAGAAGGTCACAAGAAGACAGAGGCAGAGACTACAGCTATGCAGTCACCGCCAAAGAACGTGAAGGGTTGCCAGCAGCTACCAGAAGTTAGCAAAGACCCATGGAACAGATTTTCCCAGTCTCCAGAAGGAACCAATCCCACCCACATGTTGGTATTGGACTTCTGGCCTCCAGCATTGTGAAATAATACATTTCTGTTGTTTTAAGTTTGTAGTCATTTGCTACAGCAGCCCTAGGAAACTAACACACAGGCCCTGGCAGAGCTGACTGCTCCACGAGTGAACATCTCACACTTGCTGATCCTTGGAAATCTGTAACTGTGGTCAAGAAATTCCAGCCTCAGCCTGGCTATTCCTTATGGATAAGAGATGTTAACCCAGAAGCAGGTGGTACCCTGTAGACTAGGAAGCAGAGAAAGTCAGTCTGTAGCAAGAAAAAAGAAACACACAGCCTGGATCCAATTTGTTTCTGAGGCCCAGGTACATCCCTGCTCTTGAGTCCTGTGGGCCACCCCTTTATCATAAAAGTTAAAATCACCCTTTTACGCTCTAAGGAGTTCAAGTGGGTTTGGGTAACTTGTAGCCCACAAGAGTCCTGACACACTTGAGAACCTGCTGCCAAAAACCCTTTAGTAAAGATCAGCAGTAACAAGTCCTTCCTTGGGTGGCTGCCAAAGCAAGCTGAGCTGACTCAAGAACCCTTGAGGGAGCAAAGGAAGCATCAGGCCTGAGCTACACACGCAGAGGCAGAAGACCAGGCAAGAGAGGAACCTCAATTTTCACTGGCGCAAGAGCCAAACCCAGATCTCATCATAAGAGGAAGCGTGGGGCAATAATGATGTTGAATATTCCAGGGGGAAAAAAAAGAAAAAACTTCTAGTCAGACAAGCTGTACAAACGATGCTAATTAAAACTACCCACAAAAATGGCTTTTCACAAGGTAAATATAGCACAATTACTATTGTGCATACGAACACCAAACCTCAGGTTTCCTTCTTCTGGGGTTTATTTGATTACAGCATTAAACACTGCTCATGTATATGTTCAGTCTCCTTTTGCAAAGACTACAAATAATGTTTGGTTCTTTCCTTTTGGAATAATTCTATATGAGGTACAAGGAAGTACCCATATTAATTTTTTGACCAGGGATGAGAACAACAGAAGTTTGAGTTAAAGAAAACTACACCAACAGCCCAAAAGAGGGTATCCTTGGGTACCACGGAAACAAATGGTACAAATGTAGCCAAGTCTCTTTTTAACTAGAAGGGGTAATTGGTCAGCCTTAAGTATAGTAAGTCACCAGCAAATAAGAGAATGTTAAACATTAGATTAATAATCAAATCCTTTTCTAAGTTTGTTATAAAATTATATGAGGAAAGAGAGAGACAGAGCCAGGAAGACAGGGAGGCAAAAAACAAAATAGTTCTGGGGAATCTATGCTTGAACAAATGACCAAAAAAAAAAAGCTTCTTAAAAAAAAAAATCTAAAAGGTATAATACTATTAACCTTTGCTTAGGAAAGTTCTGTATATTTATCTTCTAAGTATCAGAAAACAGTCTGATTTCTTCTGAAGCATTTTTCCATTATAAAAGTAACATATATTTCAGTAGTTACGTTTAAATCACCTAAAAACATCTCAGCATAAACACATGACTCTTACACAATGTAAGATTTTGTGACAAACAAAGCCTTCAACCAGATCAGCTAACTTAAAAAGAAATAGGGCAGAATGTCCTAGATGAGAAAGGGGCTGGAATTACTTTTCTGGTTATGAGCTGCAAGATGAGAGAGATTCTGTGATTTTAGAGAAGGAAAAAGGATTCGAAAAAAGGAAAGGAGACCATCTGAAAATAAGCTGAAAGGCTAAAGGGAATACTTAAAAGACAAAAAAAGACAAGATGAAGAAATAGACATGGTCTAGGAATTCTGTCATCATCAAGTAAGAGTTAAATGAGCAATGATACCAATGTAGATATAAACCCTAAAACCATCTCAAATTCACAAAAAAATAACTGACACCCCAGCTGCAGAAGAAAGCATGCTAAGACTGTCTTCCTTAAACCTTGGGGGAAATCTCATAAAGGCATCCTTCTTTGGTTCTTCTTCTGCCAAATAAAATAAAGAAAAAGAAGCTAAAAATTACAGAAAAGCTTCAACAATACAAGATATGAATACAGCATCTCCTGGATTACTAACCATTTCCTACATGATAACAAAATAATTAAGTTTCCCAAGGAACAAGGTCATCAATAAAGTAGAAGACCCTGAGAGACAAGAATTTTCTAATTACCCTAAATCTTAACTCCAAATAGTTCTCAAAATCATTTTTAACCAAACTGGACTTTTATCAATCCATGATCAAAGACTCACTGAATCCAACAGCTTTAGCCAGGACCCACTCTGGGCATTTTTAACATCTTAATCGAGATTTATTAAAAAGTAAACTTTAGGAATCTCAGAAAAGAGACTTTAACCTCTCACACCTTAATACACTTTATTTCCCCCCAAATACATAAATTGCAGGTCCCTTCCCTGTTGGAAAGCACAAAGGAACCAAATCAAGTGCTAGTTTATCTAAAGTGTAACTGTCCTACCAAACATATTTTTTAAAAAGAAAGGGGTGGGGGGTCGGGGAAGCAGCTAAACTAAAATTACAGGCTGTCATGACATCTCAATATCAAAAACTAAATACCTGGTTCCACAGGAGAGTACGGTTTTTATTCACAATCCGTTACTAAGCAACCATAACAATGGCTACATGAGCTTTCTAGAAGCTAGCGCAGTTGATGGGCGGGGGACCTAAGGAAAGAAAAATGGGGAAACTCCTTGCTTTGGGAATCATAATCTTAGGATAAACTCAATGTAAACACAAAAACAAAAACTAACAAAATGAAAAGCAATCTAAACTTTAGCAGTTTCCTAAAGAACACAAAAAGTACATATATCATTCACTTTAATTTCGGTTTTATTTAATTTTAAAATTCACATTTAACCACTGATAATAATCTCCTTACTGTGTTTCCTTTGTGGGTCCCCTTCTTTCTTTCACCCTCCCTAGGGAATAATTTTTTTTTTTCAAATTTCCTTACTGATTAAAAGAACATTTTAGACTTCTTAAATCCATTCCTTTGTTTACAGAAGCTATAAAAACTAGTTTACAATTGTTTCATGTTGCCTCAGCTTTGAACCGAGAACACTCTTGGACATCAAACTACTCCTTTGAAGAGAACAGTCTCTCAGATAGAGCCAGACAATTTCCCAGCCACTCCCTGAAGTTTAGACAACCAGAGCTTTGCAAATGTCGTGTTTTCAAAGTTAGACTATACAACGTAGCAGGCCCTAGACCAATGTCTCAGATTGTGGGTTGCATTTGAGGGGGGAGAGGGCTTTTCACACATGTTCCAAGGGAATTATACAGACTAGACCGCAAAAAGCCAAGGAGCAGGTTAGAAGGCAAGGAGAGAGATCCTCACTGAATTTTCCTTCCATCTTTCCTTGCAGCTTTCAACACTGACTGCAATGCTGGGATAGCTCCAGAAGCTCTATTTGCTAAGTATCTATTCTACAGAAGGCTGCTTCTCTCTTTCCATCTCTCTCTCTCTCTCTCCCCCACTCCCTCCCTCCCACCCTCTGTTCCTGAAAAATGCTAGGATACTAGGTAGGCAAAATGAAAAAAAAAGTTTTAGACTCATTTTTCTACATCAAAGCTGAGCAATCACTGTGTGGCTCTGTTCCCAAGGTGCCTCTAGATTCCGATAAATCTCTATTTTAAGAAGAGAAAGCCAGAGACAAGTAGAAATTTAAATACTGGAAACTGGAGATTCAAAATGTCTCAGCCAAGAACCACAGGGAAATGACAAAGTCATTTCTGCTTTTAGATCCCAAAGATAAAGATGGTTTTCTCAGATTCCCTGAGGAGCATTTGGAAGAGGAGGCTGTTTGGGTCCCCTGTTTTTAATTAAATTTAATTTCTTAAATTTGATGCTCATTTTGCTTTTTTTAAGACATAAACAATGCAAAGTTTAGTCTTTGTAATCACTAAAACCACAAAGCTCTGCTACTTAAAATAAAGCAAATTCTTCACAAATAATTATTACCTCTACTGGCAACAATAAAGAAAACTTAGCACTTACATAACACATGTCATGATTAAATTGATTTAAAAGTTAATTGGTTAGCTTCAGAGTCTACTCTGTTTACATTTCCTGTGGCTAACAATGTAGACAAAGTGAACATTCTAAAAAACTTAAAAATAAAATTTTTTTTCAGGATCCTTCAATTGTTAAAATTCCTATATTTGCTTACTATAAAAACTCAAGGCTTTCTTCCATATCTTGGCCATATATCCGAAGACTCTTAGAAACTAATGGTCCCCTATATGTGTAAGATACAGTACACTGAAGTACTGCCTATAATTGCAAATAAGTGAAAACAAGACAGAGTTGGTAAATTATGACACATTCATACAATGGAATATTATACAACTGGAAAAAATTAGAGAACTCTTTATGTATGGTAAGGAATGATATCCAAGATATATTTTTTCACAGAAAAATGCAAAATAAAGAATACTACATACAGTAGGCTACAAACTTTTTTAAAAGAAAAAACATGTACACATAAATGTTCAGTTACATGTACAAACATCTTTAAAAGGATAATAAATAGAAAACCTGGTAAAAGTTTTAACTCTGAGGAGAAAAATTGGACACTTTGCCTTATATGCCCTTCTGAATTTTTTTTACCATGTGAATGTGTTGCTTATTCAAAAAAGTTTTTTAATTTAAAAAAAAAGTCATGTTACTGAGAAATTTTAATTTATACAGATGACATGCTGATTCACTATCAGCAAAGCTTATGCTTCTCAGTTGACAAGAGTGTTGATGGACTTACACAAATGTGTGAAGGAGATCCCACACCAGTATAATTTTCTAACAGGACATTCTAGAATTAAAGGTGTAATCTAAATTGCTCTAATTCTCCTTTAGAGACCATCCCCCAGCCCCTTTAGCTGCTGATGCTCTTACTTTTGGATATAAATAGTACAACCATGCAATGCAAGGGGCTTTTATGTTTGTGAATTTTAAAGCATTTGAAAACTACTTCAGGAGGAACAAATACTATTCCCTGCATTTGAAAAAAGAGGTGAGGCAAAATCTAGGTGGCTTAAGGTCAACTAATAAGTTACAAAAAGACAGACACATCAAAACAACATTCTAAAAGCCTCCTCAAAACCAACTTTTTAACCAACAGAATCCTTCTAGAAACATGTTTGTATATGTACAAGGACATGCACACAAAGAAAAAGACAGAAAATGAGTAAGCATTTAGTGATGATCAAATCCTTATTTATTCAACAATAGTTGGTTATCTACTGTCAAAGAGTGAACTAGATACAAAAATACGGGTTAAAAATATAAGTATATTGTGAAAGAGCAAGTAGCCCAGTTAGAAGAGGGAAGTGTCGAGACAGGGGAGGCAATGTCTGAGCTGAGCCTCGAAGGACGGAGAAGATGATGCCAGAAAGAAAGGAGATGGGGACATTGCACACAAAGGTGCAGCATACGGAGGCTGGGGAACAGGGGACAGCTGCGTACGGCTAGAGAGGTGGGCTCCTGGCGGAAAACGCAGGTTGAACAGAAGGTGAACACTACTTTGGGAAGGGCATGTATATCAAACTAAAGGGCTTGGACTTAACAATGTACACAGCAGAATATAAAGAAAAATCAAGGTTCCAAAAAGATACAAAGAGATGATCTAAGGGAACAAAATAAGATTTGTAAAGAAAGGTTAAAAGGCCAGAAGTTATGATACCTGATAGACCTCAAACCCAGGAAGTCATCTTCCACAGATTGATAGCAACGGCTATACTCCATCTCCACTGATGGCAGAAACAAAGGTTAAGTATTCAGTTCTGGTGATGCTACAATAAAGGTGAGTGAAAAACACTGAGCGAACAAGTCACCCCACTGAGAGAGAAGGCAGGACCCTGGATAAGAGTTGGGAGAATGGGCCAAAGACCAAATGATTAAAGCAGACAAAACTGAGGGCATATAGATCAAGATCATTTCTTGAAGCAAAAAGTGGCACCTCCTTTTTAGGGATATTGTACAAGAGATGCCCACTTCCATGGTTCAAACAGAGTCTAGCTTGACCACTTCCGAATGGAGTATGCGGGGAAGGGAAATAGCTCAGTGGGAGAGCACATGCTTAGCATGTACGAGGTCCAGGGTTCAATCCCCAGAACCTTGGGGAAAAAAAAAAAAGAAGTATGCCCCCTTTTAACCCCTGTGATTCCATTATTCTCAGTGTGAGTGAAATAAATATGACCATACCAAATTCAAAGAACTAAACATTATTTACTTAGAATAATCAGCGGAAGATATGTCTAAATCACAAAATGCTTTCAAAGAAATTAATGCTATCATTTTCTAACACATGTACTAATGCCAAAGGCCAACCAAGTACTGTCAATAGTGCATAAATTTTACCACTGTGGAATTAGTATTGTTATAGACAGCCTTCTTTCTTAAAATAATTCAGGAATTTGCACTGCAAACTGTGAATTACACACTACTTCACTATTCGTAAAAAAAGCAGACAAATGACAAATTTAAGCAGAGCTCCAAAACTAAGTACAGTAAATGACCTCAAACTTTTAGCCCTTAAATCAGCAAGTTCTCACCAAACATGAAATATCAACTGCATGGCATTTTAAGGGAAAGAAAAACAACTGGCAAGTAGAGTGAATGGTGACCCTTAATGGCAGATTCGTCAATTTTTTTCCTAAAAATTTAAATTGCTAACTGATCAAACAGGAAGGAAAGAGTACCGGGTAGACGGAATCAGGTTGAGTATCCCATTGAGAACATAGCTGAACTCCGCATGCTCCTGAGTGACGAGGGCCACCAGACCCTCACAGCAGGCTGTTCGAACCACGACGTCATCGCTGCAACACTTCTCCCACAGCAAGTTCAGAGCAGGAGTCTGAAATCAAACCAGTGATTAAAACACATGTCTGATGAGCAGCAGGGGCCCACACACCCCTGGCCATTCATCGAAGTGTAATTCGTTCACAGTAGGCTAGCCTTCCTCTACGGAAATGATGCCATGTCACACCATTTGTAGAATACAGTCGGTTTTCCAAGAGAGGGAAGGATGTGTATCTGATACAACAGCTCTCTCTCACCTTTGTGTCTTTCCTGCACAATAAGGCTGGCTGCAGAGGTGTGACTGGAGTTAGAGCAACACAACCATTCGGAGATCAAAACTGCGATTGGCTCTAGCACCGCCCTCCAACCAAGTCGTTTAAACCGGACACCAACAGGATCAGCACATCAGCGGGTCTAAGCTGAACCCCAAATCATGCCTATGCTCCAAGCCCTGCATGGCAGTGATAGTTTCAGAAAATGTTCCCGCTCTCTTCCCACCAAACTCTATCCCCCACATAGACCCCACTGTCCCCCATAATGTCCCTGCCCCTATCGACTGTCACTGGACGTGGGCCCAGAGGAAGGAGACAGAGGTAGGACAGGCTACGAGCAAGCTGGTTCCATGACTACCCACAAAAGCCTAGGGAAACTGTTTCAGCCAAGGAAGAGGCTGACTTTTTCTCTCTCACACTGTGAACCTGTCATCTTTGATAGAAAAGCACCAGAAAGATACATAAGTAAATTTAAGTTCTTTATTTTGAAAAATCCTATAAAAGCAGAGGTTCTAGCTTTCCTAACTTCCTCAGGAACCCTCCTAAAAAAAAAGGTTCACTACTAATGATAAATCTATTTTTGAATATATTGCAGGTTTAGTCCATTTAGATTTATATGTGGTTTGGGGAATTTTGTTTTTGTTTTTGTTTCATTTTGTTTGTTTTTTTTTAAAGAACATACAATGAAGCTATTTTTTCCTTCCTCCTGACATGATTTATTAGGAAAACATACAATCTGGAGAAAAAAAATCAAGATCCTCAGCTCCCACAGAATAACTAAAGGAATGAAAATCCACATTCTATTGTGCCTACTTTCCCACTGTGGCTGGCTCTGAGAGCCTTTTCAATCTTAGGATCTCACTATAACAGAACAATCCAGTTAACAGTCACTGCAAGAAAGAAACGTTTCTAGCCCATTTATTTTATTCAGAAGGAAATTTTATTCACCTGCATGGACAATACCAAGGGGTTCTAAAAGTCATTACCCCATTACTAAGCCAGAATAACAAAATAAATGAATTTTAAAAATGTTGCCTCAGGTAATACTGTGTCCTCATGGAAGTAAGCATCCATTTATCAGGAGTAGAGGAAACATTTAGTTACAGGGATTTGACATTCAATAAATCCTGGCAGTTTAAGTAAAACCATTAGATCTTCTCAGAGTACATAATGTGATTATAGGCAGGATTAAGATCAGGGTTCTTGGAAAACCTAATTTATATGACTACATACAAACACCAGATAAATGCCAATTAGTGAAGTATGCCCTACACTGACTTCAGTATGTCAGCCAAAGCTGTAATGAAATGAAACTTGGAGCAGCTAATAAATAGGAATGTGAGAGAAAGGAAATACATTTCTGTTATGGAAAAAAAAAAATCTTGTTTCCATCACCTATATTCTCCATAGAGTTTACTTTAGAGGACCTATCAAAGCAGAGTTTTCAATCAGCATGTCAAAATACACCAAAACCCAAGTGGTAAACATCTCAGTAAGCACTGCTTCAACTCCTTGCATTCATCTGTCTCATGTGTGGTATAGAACTTTTTTTCCTACTCCATCTGTCAAGGCATGACCTTTCCGACTGACAACTCAAATTTGGGGCTACCTAAAGTATGAGAAATCTCCTGCACCCAAGCAGAGCCACGGTGCTCAATTTCTCTATTAAACAAAAATATTCCCTCAGCGGTAACCGTATCACAGCTTTCTCTGAAAGCATACCTACCCTCGTTCCACCCATGTTATTTTTCATTAATAGTCATAAGAAGACTCCCCTTGACCCCTTCCATATCTCAGTCCTGGAGTCTGTTGTAACAAATTTAAAATTTGAAAGAAAAACATGGCAAACCAAAAAAAAAAAAAGGCAATGAGCTCCTCAAAGTTAAAAATCATTTCTGTAGTGACTGAACTGTGAGGAAAACAAAAGAATTTCATATGTGGTCCAACTAGGAGCCGTATCTGAATAGAACTAAAGCACAAAGTTAAACACAGACCTGGTTTGTGGACTGGTGGATCTTTTCTGAAAAAACATTTTCCTTTAGAACTGCAGCAATAAGATGACCCACGGCCTAAAACAAGAAACAAAAGAATGAGTACATTCCCTCAGAAGTTCTCTCAGTAGTGAATTTGAAGTGAACTAATAGCAAAACTAGTTGATGTAAGAATGCCAGGCAATTGGTAACAACATTACCATTCACCCAGTGTGCACTATGCAGAAGCACTGAATTTGGCAATCCGCATACATCATTTCTTATCTTCATAATAACCCTCCAGGCCAGGTAAGCTTTTTTATCCTATATTTTATCCCAATAAGCAAACTATGGTTCATAGATGCTAAGAAAATTGCTGGATTTTCAGTTCAAATTGCTGTCACTTAGTATTAGAATTTAACTTGAGATTGCTTAATCCATTAGCCCACGAGACAAATTGAGATTGCTTAATCCAAAAGCCCACAGCTTTTAAAATCATCTTTGCATCTAAATGAAACACATCATGCTTCATCATGCCCCTAATGAAGATGGAGAAAACTCATCCCCATCTTTATGACTATGGCCCACACAGATCCGAACCAACAGGTGTCCCCCCACCAAGATCATTCTCCCTCCTCTAGGCTGTATGATTAAATTTCTTTATTGGTTTCTCATAGGTTTCAGCTCCTTAATAAGTTTCAGTCTCATAAATCTCTAAAATTTTCCTTGGTCAAAAACCCCCAAATTAAAAGATTCTCATAGGAGAGCTGATTCTATAAATACATAAATGTCATTACCTCCTACACCTCAGCTTCATTCTCCTAGTTCTTCAGCACTACCCAGCACTGCTGTCTTAGAGCCACAGGCTAGGAACAGTGACAGCCATTCTACGTATGGGTTGCGGGAGACTCTGCTACTACAACAGCTGTTCATCCTGCACTTGAGACCAATGTCCGCTATGCTTATGAACACCTGTCAGTCCTGCAAAGTCTCCAGAAAAGCTCAAATAAAAACAGCACCTATTCCTTTGATTCTTTCTGTATTTTACACATTGGAATTGATTTAAGACCTTAATGCTTAATGGTTTCAGTTTTAAGATACAAGTCACTCATTTACATGAATTTTAAGTTTAGATCAATAAACTGTCCCTTACCTCCCAGGTAAAGGGAAAGTAACAAGAACTGAGGACCAGTGAACAGTTTCAGTTCCTGTTTACAAAATATACCATATTTCATTGAATGTTAACTGGCCATCAACTGCAAAATTCACCATCATGTTAGATACCACTAAGAAAGAGAAAAAGGCTGCCAATTAATCTGTGTTATACAACGCTTCTTATAAAGTTTTAATTTTGTATTAGTGAAAGAGCTCTTGCAGACTCGTAGAGAATCATGGCCAAGTTCATAAATGTGCAGGCAATACCAATTATATAATGACTGTTGCCATCAATTACTAGATGCAACCCAATTTCACAGATGTTAAAATGTGAAAAAATGTGTGTGAATCAATGAAATATGGTGCTAACACTAAGCAGTGGTTACAAAAGAACAATAAGTATTCACAGAGAACAGGGCACAATTGCAAGAAACTAATAAAACCAATACAAAACACAACAAGGACAAAAATGCTACTGTTCATATTTATATTTAGAAAGAGGACTCAAAGAAAACAAGCTTAATGATAAACACCCCCCTACTGCCCACCAAATTCAATTTCTCTAATTAACCTTTCAATTTTCCAACAAATCAGAGAATATAGCCCAAATTGATTTCAAAATACAAAATACAAGCATAAACCAGCCTATATAGCTACTTAAGTTTTCCATAACACAATAATTTAAATAGGTATCCTACACTAAACAATATATGTTCACTTTTCACTTAATTTAACAGTAACACACATAGGCATTTCCTGCTTTATCTATGCAAGTGGCGGGACTCCAGGCACAGAAAAATGAAAATTGTGGGCAGTGTCCTCCAAGCCTTCATCTTCTTCTTCATGGTCAGCACCTGTGCTGCACAGGACATGACTCCAACCCAGTCAGGTAGAAGGGAATCTTGCATAAGGAGTGTTCTACTCCTCATGGAAGGGTTCCCCACTACCCAGCTAAGTCAATTCCCACAGCAGGCATCTCCGAGGTCAACTGCGGAAAGTATCCAAGACGCTGTACGTTAAGTCTTCAGGCAGGCTTCTGCTGGTCCCTTAGCTTTATTCTCACAAGAAAACACAGTAAGCTATCATGGCACCTTGATTAACCAGAATGCTTCTCTGGTTAGCTGAAGGCTAACCAGAAAACCATTTTTTGTTTTAACCCTAATAACTGAAAAATTCTTCTAAAATAAATTATCACAATCTCCTACTTGAATTAGCATATAAATTCAAGAGGATATTTTACTTACTGAATGTCAGTATTATAAAAATCTGTTATTCTTAACAGCTGTACTAGGGTAGAACACACCTTTTTAAGTATTACTCTCTCATTCTCTGTAGATGTATAACCATTTACTTAATTAATTATATACAATAATTAATTATAGACCAAAAAGAATACATTCAGGGGTTAATCAAGGTTTTTATCTCCAAGAAGAAAAGTATGACAGAAATAAAAGCAGAGATTGGTCAATTTCAATATTACTTTCCTATGTCAAATATAAATTTTCAAATTAACTGATATAAAACTTTTTAAATAATATATATCACTACACATAGATGAATAAAATATTTAACATTAAAAATATAAAGATCAATTAACAATCCACCAAAAAGTTTCATTACCATGAAGCATGCATAAATAAATAAATAAATAAATAAATAAATAAATAAATAAATAAATAAATAAATAAATAAATAAAATTACCTGTGATTGGATAAGAGAATTTGGAAATTCAAACCTTTTCCTGATATCATCTGACATTTTTGTTTCTCTTACGTGTATGTATGCAGATTCTGTAACCAAACAAAAGAACAGTTGGTCAGTCCAGAAAAGGAGTTCAAAGCAATGATTTGTCAAATAACATGAAATTCATTCATTCCAAAGACAACAATGGAAATAAAGCATAGGGCATACCCTTCACTGTTAACCACTTCAGCTCTCAACTTCCATGACTGATAAATAAATTAAAAATGTCCAGCAGGTCTTAGTTTTTCCCATTAGAGCAAATCCTAAAAAAGATGAATTCACTCTAAGGAAACAAACAAACAAACAAACAAATCCAAAAGTTCAAGCCTAAATGATTTTAAAAGTTCAGCCACATGTTTGAAGTAGGAATGAATTCTTCTGTAGATCAAAACCTAGTTCTAAGGGAGAAAGAGTTAAACTTTCACAAAACTGTTTAAACTATACCTCACTTTGGTACAAGCTTTCATTTAAGCATGAGTCCAACGGTAGTGACAAGTGTAGAGCCTAGGTGAGCTTTTTTCAGGAGTGATAGAAATGACCTAGAAACTCACACATCAAAACAGATCACTTGTCTTCTAAAAAAGGAATAATCAAGCAGTTAGCACCAAATTTTAATATTTACATCACACCGCTCATTCCTACTAGGCTCTCAAATATAAAAACAACCAAAAAACACAAAACAGCATGTAAAAAGCATGGAGGAGGGCAAGGTGGTAAAGTGGAGGCACAGAACTAACAAGAGGATTTCCCCAGGACACCACTTTATGCAATCCCCATGCAGCACTGAACGCCAAATTACACCACTTTGAAAAATATGATACTTTAGGCCACCAACTTATTACAATACAACTTTTTAAAAATGGTTATGTCAGTATAGTACTCTAAATGACCTTATAAAAATAACAGGTAACAAAATCAAGCTCTCCTGCTCTCAAAAATGGAGGCACTTTGTGTTGAACCTGTGTCTCTACCTACTTTCCTCCCTTTCTTCCAAAGCTAAACTCCCTGAATAAATAATTCATCCTACCTTTCTTCCTCAACAACTAGGTCCAACTTTACTCCCCTGAATTGGACATTTCACAGCACTGAAATGCTCAAAGACTGCAACCATGTCCCCTATCTAAAGCTAAACATTAGCTTGTAAGCAAGTCAAAATTTTTTCAACTTCCCAGTTATATTAGTCTCACTTTTCTTGAAATTTTCTTCTCTTTTGTTCTAATACATCATAACAATTTCCCAAACTGTGTCCCTGGGAAACCCAAGATAAAGAGCTTCTCAGGAGGGAAAAAAAGGATTTTGTAGGGACATATATTACCATTTTGAAGATTAATTCACTCACTTAACACACACTTATTAAGTGCCTACTGTGTGTTAGGCACTGTTTTAGGTGCTTAGGCTACACTGGTGAGCAAAACAGACAACAACCCCTACCAACCATGGAGTTTACAATCTAGTAGGAAGAGGCAGAGAGAAGTTGAAAACCAAATAATATATAAAATATGTTAGAAGGTGATAAGTGCAATGCAAAAAAAGAAAATCTGATCTCTTTTTTTAATGAGTTTGTTTTTGAAGTATAACTGACCTAAAACACTATGTTAGTTGCTGTTACATAACATAGTGTGATTTGATATTTCAATACATCTAAAAACGATCACCACAATAAGGCTAGTTACCATCACCATACAAAAATATTACATAATTATTGACATATTCCCCACACTATACCTGTCACACCTATGACTAATTTATTTTGCAACTGGAACCAGAGGCAGGGGGTGAGGGGAGGGAGAATTGGATGAAGACAGTCAAAACGTACAAACTTCCAGTTATAAGATAAGTAATAACTAAGGAGGTAACATACAACATGATAAATATAATTAACATTGCTGGATGTTATATATAAGAGAGTAAATCCTAAGAGTTCTCATCAGAAGGAAAAAATATTTATTTTCTATTTCTTTGTTATGTATCAATATGAGATAAGGGATATTCAGTAAGCTTACTGTGGTCATCATTTCGTGATTTATGTAAGTCAGATCACTATGCTGTACACCTTAAGCTCATACAGTGCTAAATGTCAATTATATCTCAATAAAATTGGCAGAAAAAACGCAAAAAAAAAAGAAAAGGAAAGGAAAGCCAACAGAGTAAAGGGGAGGGGATGAGAAATGGGGGAGGACACACTTTCTATTTAAATATGGTGGTCAGGGTTGGTCTGTTCTAGAGAAAGTGACATCTGGGAGTTAATTAGTCATATAGACAATCTGGGGAAAGAATGTCACAGGCACAGAAACTAAGCTAATAAAGTGCTTAAGGCCTATCCCAGAAAGAGCAAAGAGATGATTCAGGAACAGAATGAAGGAAGAAGAGAATGGTAAATCAGAGTCAGTGAGAAGGCAGACCATAAAAGGCCTTGTAGGCCACTGGAAGGACTGATGCATTTATCCTGAGTGAAATGGTTAACCACTATAGAAAAGAAAAAAAAAAAAAAACCTGGTAAAATTTTAATAGAATCACCTGAGGTGAGAAGTGGTCAGATTCTAGGTATCTTCAAAGGTAGAGCCAGTGTGGTTGCTAAAGGATTGGATGAGAGTATAGAAGAAAGGGTCAAGGATAACTCCAAGGTTTTTATCTGAGCAACTTTATTCTTTTTTTTAATTTATTTTTATTTTTTATTTTACTGGGAGGCAAGTAATTGGGTTTATTTATTTTTTAATGGAAGTACTGGGGATTGAACCCAGGACCTCATGCATGCTAGGCAGGCACTCTAGCACTGAGCTACACTCTCTCCCAGAGCAACTTTATTCTTAATCGCAATTCCTTTGGGCATTTTACACATTAAACAAAACAATTTACATACTACTTACCATGGCATTTTTTACTAAAACAAAAAGACAGAGTTGTCATCAATTGAGATAGGGAAACAAGTTTTGTGAGGGAAGACCAGGAATTCCACTTTGGACAGTTAAGTTTTAGATGCCTAGTAGATATCTAAGAGGAGATTACAGGTAGAAAGTTGGATACGTAAATCTACAATTGAAGAGACTGATTTTAGTCGGTGATAACAAATAACAGTGTGTATTACTGAAGAATCTGAGAGGTTCTAAAACAAGAAGTCTGATTAACTTTGCTTAACCAAGAATTTACCAAATTATCTGGTCACGGCACCGTTTTTTCTAAAAATTCCTGTTAACAGTCTACACAACCAGCCTTCCCTGGGATACACACAGACAAACACTGCTCTACTGATTCCTGCTATTCCTCTGTCCACTTTACTTCTTGTGTGCCATCTTCCTTCCTAAACGTGCTCCCAAGCCTCTTGACTTGTGCTTCTTTTGTTGAAACTCTCCTGGAGCCTTCATCTAGTCCCTTCTCCAAACACTTCCCTACTCTCTCTCATAAGGCTCTAAAACACCAGAAAATGGAGATGTTAAAAACAAAATGTGTATTTTCTCTCATAAAAAGTGTTCCCATTTCAGTGCATCTTTTCCCAGTTCACCTCTCTCAATATTCTTCACCAATCCAGTCAGTCACAAAGTCAGCTTTCCTCCTTCCAGCAGCTCAGAATCTACCTTTCCTCTCCATTTCTCTACTCATCATCTTAGCTCCTCGTGCCAGGCTCCATTCAGTAACTGCATAGGCTTGTGGTTCTCCATGCTTGAATTCATCCCATACACTCCTGTCAGATTAACTGTCCTAGAATGCTATTTCCAGAGTAACATTTCCACGTAAAGAATTCATAATGGATTCTCAATAGCCTGTCAGAGTAAATGCAAATTCTGATTCTCAACTTTTAAGTCCTCCAACAGCAATCTCACACACTCAGCTTCATTTTCACTGTTGTCTAATTCCAATCTGGCTAAATTCATTTTCAAAATGGTTCCCTGTGCTCAAAAATCTGCTCACTCCTAAAGGATTTTATTTATGCTGTTCTCTCCCAAATAAAATGTCCTCCACTATATGTTCCTACTATTCAAAGATGAAATTACTTCATAGCACATAGTCTTCTCTACATAAGCCTTTCCCAAGTAGCCACATCTTATAGTACTCACGTTGCTTTGTAGTTCTTCAGTGCTTATTACATTTGGTCTGACCCATACTCTCATGTGACTACTTACATTACGATTATTAGTATTTTCTTGTAAAGGGTCGGATAGCAACTACTCAAGTTTGCTGCTGTAGCAGGAAAGCTACATAAACAAATGAGCAGGGCTATGCTCCAATAAAACTTTATTTACAAAAACAAGAGGCAGGTGAGCTATAGTTTCATGACTCCTGGTTTATATAGTAACTATTTCTTTAATTTATAAAGTCTGTTGATAAAAATTGCTACAACTGACATTTAAATTTGTCCCCACAAGTCCAAGCACAGGCAAATATATAAATAATAGAAATTATACATGTTTTATTATTTAAAAGATGGAAAAGTACTCTTCATCAAAGAAAAGCTTTTTCATGCCCCTAAACTCGGAAGGAAATTTCTCATGTTAGGCTTTTTATATGGGATACAGAGTGATATAATAAGCAATATTCCCAATAACATAAACAAAAGGGAATTTTGTGTTACTTCTTTTTAAAACAAACCCTGGACAAAGCCATGGTTATAACATAACATGTAATACAGAAAAAAAAAAAAAAACCCTTAGCTAATGGGGTCCAAGTACAGAGTTTTCTGATGGACTAACCTAACTCAATAGGAAGTCAGCTTTTGCGTATCCAGAGAAGCAGACAGTTATCAACTTATCACAGAATATACTTACCCAAATGTCAACAGTGACAGGACTAAATAGAAGCAACTGTGGGGTTATACTCTCTGATCCAGGCTCTGAATGATGGAATTCCAAACTACTTTGGGGGCCAGAGGAGCAGCTGGGTGGACCAACAGCTTATTACGGCAGTGAAGAAGCTGAATCATCCAGAAAGATGACTTTGTCTTGAGGAGGTAAGTCAGTGGAGTAAAAGAGTACTGTTTTTATCAAAATCGTCTAAGTTTAGATGACACACACCTAAGCTTACAAAAGGAAGCCCTTATTTTGGTACAATACTTTAGAGGATAAATAAGTTTTTTAAATCTATAGTAACTTTACCTTTCCTAACAAATGGCCATTAGCCATTCTTAAAACCACTATCCAAGCTGCAATGTGATTTGATATCATCCTTGATTTGCTATCCTTGGGCAACAAACTGCAAGTGTCTTTCATCTGCTGGAGACATATTTCAAGGTTAATCACAACCACTTGGCCTTTCAAGATATCAAAACATCATATTCTCTTAGGGAATTTCAAAAAAGAGTACATGTGTTTGCTTTAGCATTGGCAGTGTAGCATGTGTCCTACTTTATTTTTAATCTCAACTTCCCTTAGGCATTTTATACATTAAAGAAAACAATTTATATATTACGTCTTACCATGACATTCTTTACTAAAAGGAAACGAGCCACAATATGCTCCATAAACCACATACTATAAAAAAGTGTTTGATTTTAGAAGATTTATCTCCAACCTGTCATTGTGCCTTTTTTGTCTTACTAAGTTTAAATCAGAAAGAGAATTTTTAATGAGACCTAAAGTTTCAACTGAATCAAAGCATTAATTTAGCTTAAGCAATTATCATCTCATCTGCCAAGGGGTTCCAGCCACATAAGAGCACTTTCAAGAAAATAAATTGCACTCCAGAAGTAATAAAGGAGCAGCAGATAGATACAGCACTTTAGGTTTTCAACTTTCTCAACGGTTTCCCTAGGACACAAAAATACGCAACCATATATCACACAAAAGTATTTACTGTCAAACTTCAAATGAGGGTATAATCTGAAAAACAAGAGAAAAATCTATCTACAATTGACCCTTGAACAATGCAAAGGTTAGGGACACCGACTCCTGCACAACTGAAAATCTGCATGTAATGTTATAGCCAGCACTCCACATCCACAGTTCCTAAACCACTGACGCAACCTACCTCGGATCATGTAGTTTTGTAATAACGTAATTACTAAAAAAAAAATCTGTGTATAAGTGGACCCATGCAGTTCAAACCCATGTTGTTCAAAGTTCATCAGTTATATTCACAAGTGCTATGGGAAGCTAGCAGAGGAACTACACAGGGAGTTTGGGGTGGGGGTGGCGGTGGTATCCAGTGGTCACACAGAAGGACTTGACTCAGAGCACTCTTGACCACCAAATTTCTATGTAGGAAGGATTCAGGGCAGCAATGTAGGTGGAAGTCAGGATTACAGAGAGTACATTCTGGAAGATAGTCTTCAAAAGCAATGTCATCATCACCAGACTGATAAAAAGTAAACTTCACTCCCATTAACATGACCCTGTTTCAGAGATACAAAATCTAGGACTTTTTTTCTAACACTTTATCAACTATTCCAATTATCAGTTATGCATTTACTTAGTTTCTTCATCCCACAAATTAAGCTATGAAACCATCAGCCTGAGAGTTCTAAACACATATTATGACAATTTTGGGGGTTTTTTTTAATGGCTTATAGAAAAGCTGATGGGCACCATTAATAAATTTGACCTGATCTTTAAAATGTATCAAGACTGTGGCTCACAAGTATACTTCAGACTCTCCTAGTTGCTTCACTCTGCCCCTCAAAAAACAAAATACTTGCCTATACTTTTCAACCACCCACACTGCTTTGCTGTCCAATATTTATAAATTCCTTGTTCTCCTGCGTGCTTAGCTTCTCACCTACCAGTTCTCAGTCCCTAAGTATTTCGACACAGCCTAAGATCTAGAAGCTGATTCTATTTCATCACCCTTTATTAAATCCCAAAACTTGCTAGAAACTCAAGCTTAACCTCAGCTCTTGCTTCAAAACCTTCAAAATCCAAATGGCTCCTGCACTCTCAAATTAAGAGGACAAGACAATTGGAGTCCTCCTACCAATATGATTCATAAAAGTGGAAATATCATGGGGAAATTGCAATGGAAAGTTTTTAATACTAAAGCGCATATGTCAGAAAATAGTAAATTTTTGCTTTTTTATTGATTTATAGTCAGTTTACAAAGAAAATAGTAATTTTTAATCATTACATTCACTAAGTCTTCATTAAATTAAGCTGAGAGTATGAAATACTTTTATGTTAGCCACTAATTTCAAAATCAAGCTGAGGCAGAGGTCAACCAGCTGGCATGAAGGAAGCACGTGGTCAATCAGAGAAAGCAGAAAAGGCATAGCTGTGGCAGAGACCACTACCCATCCTTCAATACCTATGCTTTACTTCTATAGTAATAAAATTGTAGCCTGACCAGTTTCACTACCTTTCCTAGCCTCAAGTATGGCTAGGTATGACCGAGTGTGTGGTCAACTTCTCCTCAGTGGAGTCTGAGCAGACAGGATGTGCCAGTTCCAAGCTGCAACCTGTTTCCTCCACTCTCTTCCCAACCAAAACCAGGTCTTAGCAACAACTCAGATTCAATCATGTGCATGAAGACACTGCTTCTAGGACACTGTTGAAGACACAAGATGGCAGGAACCCTAAATGATAGCTTGGAGCAGAAGTGCAAGCCTGGCACTCCAACCATTGCATGAGAAAGAAAAAAAACTTCTACCTTGTTCAAACCACTGCATTTTGGGTTCTCCTTGTTGCAGGAGCTAGTACTTCCTTAATAACATAGTGGACCTGAGAGCATCTCCCTTCTGTACTCTTTGTCATTGGAGAAATGATGAAACAATGTCAGAGGGGTTATGCAACTTGACAAAAAGATAATCATCCTAGCAGTCTAGGTGAGAGGGGAGGCTTCCTGACCCCCAACCCAGTGTTTCCCTGGACCATTAGTAACATGAGGCATGACCAGCATGCCCAACTTCCTGCATCATGTCCCAGGAATTTTAAGATCCATAATTCAAGTGCTGAGCAAACTTAGGTGACTATGAGTTCTGATGATCTCACCAGTTACAATTTACTAAAATACATCATATTGCAATCAAATTCCTACCTTTAAATTTTAGTTCTTTCTCAGTCATATCACGTTACTTACTCACAGATTTTGAAATGGGAGTCTAAAATAAGATCAGAGGCAGGAAATTCCAAGTTAGAACTGATTACTGTCCAGGAGAACCAAGCATTAAAGAAACAAAACCACCAACATGAATAATGTCTGATTTGTTACAGTATTTTCTCCAATTATTCTTGGATTATCTTTTTAAAGTATATTTTATGTGCATATATTTATATTCTAAATATATAAGGGACTGTGATGAAAAACAGTGATTCTTAAAATCTAATACTGATTTATCTCTAGAACTTTTACAGTATCCAATCTATCCAATCTAAGTCTTCAAAGAAGTCATCATGTTATTTCCAATGTTACAATTTTTAAATATTTTTGCTCCACCAAAAGAATACTAAAATTTCTCAGTACATTTTTAAATAAATATTTTATCTAGACAGAGAAAAATCCACTTGCATCACTATTCAACTATAGGTTAAATTTAGTAATTTGTTTTAAATAAAAACAGCTAAAACTTCCACTATCCAGAATGAAATAACGGTTAGGAAACTCTGCTATATTGACTTGATGCAACATTATCAATTCACTCAATATCATTACAAAATATATGGTAATGGCAAAAATGCTTATGTTAACATAATCAAATAAAAGCAATGATGATAGCTGTATAAAATTAGTACGTAAGCCTGGAGTTGAAAGAAATTTGAAAATAATTTTATTTGTGATGCAATTCTGAATATCCTTCTTTACCTTCTTTATTCCTGGATTGATGTTCTTTAATAAAATGTGAATTTAAAAAGTGAAAAAAAGAAAAAAGAAAAAAAAAAAGAAAAAGAATCATTAAATAATATTAACCCAAATTAAAACAAATAAATATTTTACCTTGATACAAAATAATATTTATTGTATATTTATAATAAAACTGATGCCCAATCATTTTAAAGATCTTACACATCAATGTCTAATATGAATAGCTAAAAAATCACCATATTCATATTACTTCAAATACCAGTGAACTAAAATTTAGTAAAATACCAAAGAATATATTTTATAGGGTTTTTAAATTGGCATTTCCTTCCCTTAAAAAATGACTCAAATTTGGTGCACTTGTTCTCCAAAATAATTTACTTTTTAGCAAATATTAATACGGCAGAAACTGAAGTATACCAGTCTCCCCCCAGGAAGAAAAGAGGAAATGATAAGTAAAAGAAGAACATTTCAGTGTTGATAACAGATGGGTTCACTGGAGTTCACACCAGTATATGTTTACATATGTTTGAAATTTTCCATAATACAGCTTTTGTTTTAAAAAAAAAAAAAACCCATGCATATGGTTCTCACTAGGGGAGTGGAAAAAACCGACCTGGATACAAATACTGACTCCACCACTAGCCATTAAAATTTAGGTTAATTACTTACTTCCTGGAACCTGTTTCCTCATTGGTTAAATATAGGGACACCTGCCTCACAAGGTGGTATGAATAACAAAATAAAGCGTGCCTGAAAGTCAAGAGGCTCTTGACACAGTAGGTATGTACTCTAAAAATGTGTTTCCTCCCTTTCTTGATACCATGAAGTATAGTCAAGGGAGGTGAATAATGGAAAAGAATTTCAGTTTTAAGGATAAGTAGGGCATCTCTAATCAAAGACTAGGGTGGGATCTTGTTATGTAAGGCACCAGCTAGAGAAATAAGACACCAGCCTCAAGGGTAGGAAATGCATGAGATTTCCATTCAAAATGTAGTTGCCTTCTAATTCACCTGGTGAAAACCCTTCAATAGCTCCCCACTGCACTTTGTAATAAAATCCAAACTTCAAATCATGGCCAAAAGGTTATACATGATTTGGCCTCACAACTCTCCCTCAGTCAGAGAGCTTCAGACACAATGACCTCCAGTTTGTTCTGTGAACCTCCTAAGCTCTTTCCGTGAGCAGGTCTGAAACTCTTAGGCCCTCAGCCTCAGGTGTTCATGCCCTTGTTGTTCAAACAGCTGACTCATCTCACCCTTCACATCTTACCTTGAGCCCCCCTCCCCCTAGCCCCAAGTAGTTTCCCACCCACTACACCCAGTGACCCACCATCGTATCCTTCCTAGCTTTGATTGCAATCTCAACTGATCATCATTTACTTATTTCTGCTGCCTCTCTCCCTCTAGAAACGCAAATTCTTGAGAGCAGAGACTGGTCTCTCTTTTTGACCACTATACCCCAGCATAGAAAAAGTACTTGCTCAGTAAAGATTCATTGAATGAACACCAAGCATGACACGGGATGCAGAACACCATGTTGGATGAAACAGCCCCAATGTGCCATGCACCCCACAAAACACTTTAAGTAACTAATCCCATTGGATCTTTACAATAACGCTGAGGTAGGTATTACTGACTCCATTTCCCATATGAGAAAATAGGAGCTCAGAAAGGAAGTAATTTGCCTGAGGTTATACAGTGGTTTCAGAAGCCAGGATTTATTGAGAATGTTAGCATGTGCCAGGCAGGCACTGTTGAAGCTCTTTACATGTGTTCTCTCACTCAATATTCAAAACAACCCCATGACACGAGTACTATTATTATTCTCATTTTCATATGAAAACCAAGTGAGGCAAAGAGAGGTCAAAATTAACTGCCTAATTATGTAAGAAGCAGAGCATGGATATGAACCATGCAGCCTATGAATGTGAGTCAAAGCTCACATTCTTAACCACTCCTCTATATAGTTGACACAGGGTTTTTGTAAAATTAAGATAATCTATTAAAGCAGTTCATTCAGAACCAGGCACATAACAAACACTTTTTAAAATGTTAGCTATCATTATTCTAGTCTGAATCCAATACCTTGTATTTCCTATTACATCTTGTTTGCGGCATCCCAGAGACTCAAGCAAATTAAAAAAAAAAAAAAAAAAAAAAAAACGGGTTTGAATATACAAAGTTAAATCAAGTACCAAAGCAGCTCATCAGCACACACAAACAGCTCTGTACCTCTGTATCTATTGCAATACTAAAAACATGTAATCAAGTCTGACGTGCAAAAGTTACATATTAAAGGGCCACTCCATGCCAAGCACAAAACACAAAAATTATCAATCTAAATTTAAGCCTAATCCTGTGACACCATCACAAGCAATACATCTCCCACATTTGTGTATGTTCTTTGATTTTCTACTTTTATTTCATCATTGACCGTTCACTTTAAGTCCAATGAGTATCTAATAACGGATAAATATTGGAAACTTTCATCATGGCAACCGATATCTATCTTTAGTAAGACCATACTTCTTGCCATTGATATCAACACTTCCACATTTACATTTTCCATTTTTTTAAAATCAGTAAATATTCATCGAAATAGACAAAAGCAATTATTTGCCCAAGTGACTGCTCAAACACTACCACACAGACACAGATGGCTAACCCGCTGCAAATGAACGCTTGGCTGGCAGGTAGCCCCACCAAGTGACAGTTCAAAACACAGCTCAATGAGACAGGAAAATTTCTCCGTGGACGAGCTCACTTGTAAAGACATACAGGAGTTGAAATAAGAGTGGAATGTTCTGGAAGAAAGGTCTAGAACCAGGAAGATCAAGAGGAGGCCACTGCAGGTTCTCAGTTCCTGCAGCTCAGAAAACAGAAGCTTGAACTACAACTTGACATCACATTCCATGCAAGGAGATTAAGAGGATATGGTATACATGGGCCATATTGCAGAGCGAGGCTTGGATAATTTCTTATGTATCTTCCAGCTCTGAGAGGACTGCCATAAATCAAAACGTAGACCTTCTCCTCTCACTCTGAAGGGGCTAGCTTCCACCTCTGTGGCAGCTGTACCTGCTCAGACACCAGTGAAAAAGTATCTCAAGCAGGAAGGATTCCTCACTTACCAAGCCAGCTGCATTATTCTCTTGGACTTGTGAGTTACTTGAGGGAAACAGCTGAGCTTTGTTCACTTCCTGCCAGGCCTGGCATGTAATAAGCAGTTAATAAATGTTTTTTGAGTTACTGTGTTTAGGACAGTACCTAATACACAACAGACTTTACAAAAAGTTATAATGAGAATTCTACCGTTTGTTGTGTTTTCAGATCAACTTTCCAAAACAGAAAGAAAGAGACAAGAATCATATCCAAATCTTTCTCACTAATTAAGACTCATGAAACAAAGACCAAAGTAAATTAATAAGAACCAGAAGTGAAAAAATAAATTTGAAAACAATTTTATTTTTAAATTAATACAGTAACCAAATTCAGTTATCAACACATTTAGGGTTTGAAAATAATTAGTTCTTTTTAGACAGACCGTTTTCTCCCAGCTCATATTTTTTTTAACTGAGCAAATACTTTTGTATACATAGTTTAAAGATGAACTTCAGCCAAGTCCAAATCCCAAATCAGCGGAATCCAAATTAGTGAGATTTCATTACACAGTTATTCATTTTGGTACATTTTCTTTAAAAAAAATAAAAGGTCAAAGAACACATGTAAAAGCTCACAAGACTGGTTCTTTACTGTTTCCAGCTGAATCTAATTGAGATGGAAAATGGGTCTTTGTTACTTGAATACATCATAAGTTTTACATGAATGCTTCAGTTGACAGCTATTATTTATCATAGCTATGCTCTTAATCTGCTATATATTACAACCCTTTAAAAACCCACAGCATCACCTCTGTGTTATTTCCCACTGGGGTAAAAGGCATTTTAAACATATAATTACCTAAAGAAGTAACATATACTAATTTTCCATTATACAGCTAGTATTATTCATGGCTGTTTTTATTTGTAGGGTGCTTAATAATCAGGTATTAGTTAACCTTCACAACCATCCTGGGCAGAAGATCATTAGTAAATCCTTTCACATTAGTATAGAGACACCAAGCAGCATATTAAAGAAATAGAAAAGATCTTGCAATGAACTGCTGATACCCAGTTGGCAGAGTACAATGTGCAGAATGTTTTTCAGATAAAGTTAAGAATTATATGAAGAAGAAGGAGAAGGAGGAGAGAAAGGAGAAGGGAAAGAGGAGGAGGAAGGGGAGGGGGTGGGGAGGAGGAGGAACATCTAGCTCCTCGTGAGAATTATTTTTAATTTCACAAGTTTTAAGAACAATACATACAATTTTCACATGTTCGGGTTCAACGGAACTTTTCAACACTGTGTTGGAAGTAAACGACTGGAACAGTGGTGAGCCAACAAGTCACAATGAAGCCGATGTTCAAAGAGCTTCATTTCAACCTCAAAGACTACCTCTGCCTCTCAGTCCAAAATCAAACCCTATTTCTGAAATTGCTCCCAACCTGGCTTACCTCCAAACTGATATAAAGGTCCTCAAAGCCCAGATCAGCTCCGGAGCAAAGCCACAGAAAGAAGGCAGAATCAGCATATTCCCCAGGACCACAAGCGTCTCACCTCCCATTTTGAATGTATAAGAATACAAAAGACTTAAAAGCAAGCATCTTTTGTGTAAAGTTATTCACTGATTGATCTAAAAGGTAAGCTAAATTGGTAAAATATTGTTTAGTAACGTAAAACATTTACAAAGAGTTTTAATAATGGAAAGAAATTCTTATACACAATCATAAACACAACCAAGTTTAAACTATAGAAAGACACAGTTAGACATATATATAGAAAGGGGAAAAAAGTGAATATGCAAAAATGTTAGGTTCATTTCTGGTTAATAAGTTGATGACTGATTACATACAATTACACTCACTCCTTATATTTGCTACATTTAATTTTTCCCTATAATGGGCACATGTTTATTTTTTTACATTAAATAGAAATTATTAATTCTCTTCAAATAAAAATTTAAGATCAATTTTTAGTCTCAATAAAAAAATTAGTGATCTTATTTATTCTCTTGAAACCATCGTCTTTTATCATTGTCTAAAAAGCAGTTTCACCACAGCACACACCAAGATAAAAAAGTCTCACTTGATCCAATTACACTGCTTATTAAGAGCTATTTAATGAGAAAGTCACACCTTTGAGTTATTAGATGCTATAATGGTCCTGCAGAGTTCCAAACAACTAAGCTAACAGAATTACCTTTGATTCTAAGTTGTTTGCCAAGAGATTAATCTATCCGTCCCTGAAAAAAAATTAAGTGTTCCTCTAGTGTCTTCCTCCAATCTCATTTTAACTAAGTCTGTTGGCCTCAGTCAACAGAGGGTTTTTTTTTTTTTAACAGATTTACTGAAGTATAATTGATATACAAAGAAATGCATATATTTAATGGGTGCAATTTGATGAATTTGGACATGTGCAAACACCCATGATACCATCACCACAACCAAGGACACCTTCCAAAGTTCGCTTGTGTCCTTTTTTGGTTTTGTTTTTTTGGAGTGCACAGTACCATACTGTTAACAATAGGCACCATGCTGTACAGCAGATCTTTAGAATTTATCCATCTAGCATAACTGAAACTTTATAAAGGATAGTTATTTTTAATTCCTCAAATTACAGTACAAAGAGTTTAATTTTTCTTTTAATTTTCAAATGCATATATGACATAATACCTAAAAAAAAGTTGTGATCAATAGATAAATTTTAGGGAGGTCTTTATAGGTCTTTTTCTCATCTGTCAAAGAACAAAGAAAGGTCTTTCTGATACAGTGACATCTGGATAAAGACCTGGAGGAAATAATGAGTATTCTAGGCAGAAGGAACACTAAGGGCAATAACTTTTAGGTATGAGCTTGTGTGGCAAGTTTAGGGGAGACCAAGGACACCGGTGTGGTTTGTGCAAGTGAGTAAGCTGAGCAGTGAGAAAGGACAGAGTAAAGCGGGGAGCCAGATGACATAAGCCTCTGTAGACACTGTGGGCTCTGAATGGTCCTGAGTGGGACAGGCAGACCTAGAGGATTTGGGAGAAGGGGCTGGCATACTTGACTGTCATTTTAAAAAGGTCATTCTGGCTTCTCTAGAGATAGACCCTAAGAGGGCAAGGATGGAAAAAGGGAGAAGTTACAGAGTTATGGCAATAATCCAGGAAAGAAACCATGTTGCCTTGGACAAGAAGAGCAGTGGAGATAGTGAGAAGAGGTCAGACTTCACATATCTTTTGACAGAATTTGCACATGGATTGGATGTGGGATGTAAGAAGACTGAAGGATTACTCCAAGGTTTCTGGTTCAGTCAGCTGGAAGAAAGATGCAGTCATACACTGAGATGCAGGAGACCAAAGGAGTCTTTCATTTGTTTCTAAAACAATGCAGCAATGTGCAAGTCTCCTAAGTCCATGGGGTGTAATTTACTTTTGTCTATGTCAGCAAGGAAAGGCTACCCGACAAAAGAGTGCCAAGTGCAGAGAGCACAAGTTTCATCTTCTCAATTTTATTCGAAGCCAATCTTTATTATAACACAACAAATGGCAAAAGTTGTATGCTTAGCTCTAGCCTGGATTTACATTCAATTCAAACCCAACACCAATGCTGCCGTCAGCACATGTCCCACTTTCCAAACCTCATGAGGCCTCAGTGGCCTGCTAAACCCTAACTGTCCAACATAGCTTAAAATCTCACAAAGTAAAAAGAGATAGAAAGGAGGGAGGGGAGCCAGGTAAATTACTAGGTAGGTGGGTAGATAATCCTTACCTCCCCAACCCCCCAGCCTTCACTGTCCATTCCACTTCACATCTCCCTCCAAGCTTTATGTTAAATGTTTAGTACATTCTGAAGGCATTGTGAATGAGAGCAAATTTTGGATTCAGGGAGCGGGGAGGGGGAAAACTGGTTGTGCAGTGAGACTATAAACAGAAATGTGAAGAAAATTAAAATGTATTCATTTCTTTAAAAAAAAACTTTAAAGACATGAAGTCACTGTGTTAATATCTAATTGATTTGTGAATGAGTCATCAATTGTTGCTAAAACAACAAGGTTAAAGGATGTTGGGAACTCCAAATTAGAAGGATCAGAATGATCCTACCTGAATCCACTAATTCATCTTAGCATCACTAAAAGTGAGAAAACCAGACATTGTGTCCTTATGATGTGATGGAATAAGAAGACATACAGAAAACACTCTTAAGAATATTCTTGCCTGAAAAAATTCAAACCACGTACACAAAGCTCTATTTAGTACTAATCTATAGGAAACGAAAGCCATAAATGAACAAGGCAAACAAAAATACTGGCAGAGCAGTAAGTTCAGAATTCGGGACACTTTATACAACTAGTGACCCTTTTTCTCCAACAAATCAATGGCATGGGAAAACGAAGGAGTAGAGGAACTACTATAGTATGAGGGACTTAAGAGATGTAATAACCAAATACAATTTGGGAACATTAATTGGATTCTGATTATAATAAATCAACTATAATAAGACACTCTTAGCACAACTGAGAAATTCTGAAATATGACTGAGTGTCAGATAATAATAAGGAATCTGTTAATTTTGTTAGGTGTGATAATGACATAGTAACTATATTCAAAATAAAGTCCTTATTAATTAAAGATAACTACTTTTTAAAGAAAAAGTCAGAGGAACAAAATGTTAGAAGAGAGAAAAAAACAAGATCAACAAAATGTTGATTTTAAGTTCATTTACTAATAGTCCCTATTTATGTGTGTATCTGAGATTTTTCACAATAGGATGTTTTTAAAAGCAAAGAATACATCCGTGCCTTTATAGGGGATTACATTGCTAGAGAAGGGAAGACAAGAATAAGCCAAAGAGTAAATGGTACAGCATTGTATAAGCACTACGTACAAAGTAAACCAGGGAAGGGGAATAGATAGTATCAGAAAGGGTTCCAATTTTAAAGAGGATGGTCCAAGAAAGGCTCACAGAGGTGACACATAAGCTAGGACTTAAAGGAGGTGAAGAAGGAATCCATCGTCTCAGAGGAGAGGATTCTAGGCACAAAGAAATACATGGCAAAAGCCATGGTGAGAGCAAGCCTGGGATGTTTGAGGAACAGCATGGAGGTTAATGGGGCAGATTTAGTGAGGGAGGGGGAGAGCAGCCGGAAATGAAGCTGGAGAGGCAACAAAAGGGTCGGACGGTGGCAAGCCTCACAGGCCACAGCAAAGACTTGGCCTTTTACTTTGGGTGGCAATGGGAAGCCGTCAGAGGGTTCTGGAAGAGGGAAGAAATCTTACATTTTCAAAATAATCACTTTGGCTACTCTGCTGACAATATGGTAGAGGACAAAGAGAATTATAGAAAAGACCAGTTAGAAGGCAATGGTAGATGCAAAAAATGGCCCCAGGCTCTTCCCAATTCCTGGATACACATTTCTTTACAAAGTGGCTTTGCTGCTCCTCTCATGAGTAGTCTGTTTCTCCACCCCCTTGGATTTGGGCTATCATTGTCACTGCTTTGATCAACAGCGGGGAAGTGAAGTTGCGGGAATTCTTAGCGTAGGTCTCAAAAGGCATGCAGCTTCCTCTTGCTCTCCTGTCTCTACTAGACCACCACGTTAAGAAGCATGGGACAGCTTACTGGACCACGTGGAGCACAGAAAGCCATCCCAGCTGAAGTCTCCAAACCTACCAGTCCCCTTTTGCTACACGACTGAGCCCAGGCAAGACCAGCATGAGAACTGTCCCCTACCCCAATCTCTCCCAGCCCAATCCAAACTGCCAATCCCAGAATCATAAACTAATAAATGACTGTGTTTTAAGCCACTAAATTCTGGGGGTGGGTGGTAATAGGTAACTGATTAGAGGCTGTTATAACATCAAGAACATAGACAATGGAGGCTTAGGCTAGGGTGAGAGCAGTGGGTAGTGAGAAGTATTCAGATTCTAGATAGATTTTGAAGGTACAGCCAACAGACTTTCTTACTAGTTTATGTGTGAATTGTGAAAGATAAAGAGAGGATTCAAGGATGACACCCAAGTGTTTGGCCTGAGTCACGGAAAAGATAAATTTCCATTAACTGAGATAGGGAAGATCATAGGTGAAGCAGGGATAGGGAAAAAAAAAATCAGGAATTGAATTTGAGATTTCTGTTAGTCACCCAAATAGAAATAAGTAGGCATCTGGATATACAGAGTCTGGAGTTCAAAGGAAAAGGTCTAGGCAAAAAAATATATATATAAATTTGGGGGCCAATATGGTATTATTAGTATTTAAAGCTAGTATTTTAAAACTGAATTATACAATTTAGGGACTATGAGGACTGAGCCAAGGAGCATGCCAATGTTAAGAGGTCAGAAAGATAAGAAAGAACTAGGAAAGGAGTTGAAGAGGAGCAGTTGGGTGGGAGGAAAACTAGGAATTGTAGCATCTTTGATAATGAGGGAAGAAAGTGTTTCAAGAAGCTGAGAGTGATCAACTGTTTCCAAAAATGCTGATAAGAAATGGTAACTTTGTGAGAGGATAGACGTGGTGGCTAATCGTATGACAGAAATCATATTGCATTTTCTCAAAGTATTAAATCAATATGTTGCACCTTAAACTTACACACTGTTATGCATCAATCATAGCTCAGTAAAGTTGGGGGGGGGTAACAATAGGTACAGTAACAGATGAGGATTAAAAACAGAACTCTGGAATTTTCAAAATGAAAGTCACTAGTGACTTTGAGGGAAGCAATTTTTTTTTCTTTTGAATAAGAAGGGAGAAAGCCTAATGAAAGGGAGTTTAAGAAAGGGGGGAAAGTAATTGGCCATGTAAGTATAAGCTTTGCCATAAAGGGGAAATTATGTGGCGGCATAAGGAGGAAATGGGGCAAAGAAAGACTAATTATTTTAAGATAGGAGAAGTAATGACATGTTTATATGCTGAAGGGAATAACCCAGTAATGAGAGAAACTGTGATCTTGCAGGAGAGAGATATGTGGGAGCCAAATCTCGGAGGAGGTGAAAGGAATGGGATCTTACGCGTGAGTGAGGAATTACACTTAGAAACACAGAGATTATTCCACCAGACTATAAAATAGCTCCTAAAATAACAGGAGGGAAATCAGAGGTAAATGCAGGTGCGCCCACCTCCCACACCCATGGCAACTGTCATTAGCATCAAGGCATTTTTCACACCTCCAAGACCACAGAATCAACCTTAAAATGTTCAGCATAACCTTCCAGGCATCCTAGTAGAGGAGAGTTGTCACAGGTGATGAAAAGTGTAGATGGCTCTGACAAGGCGGGGGTGGGGGGGGTCGGGGCGCTGACTCTCCGTGCAGTGGAAAACTCGCACGTGACTTTACAGTCATCCCTACCTACCCACGGTTCCTTGTCCATGCACCCAACCAACCATGGATCATGCAGTACTGTAGCACACACTTACTGAAAAAAAAAAAAAAAATACAAGTGTAAGGGGACCCGCTCAGTTCACACCCATGTTGTCCAAGGGTCAACTGTATTTGCCAAAATATTTTGGAAGCCCAAAGGTCAAAAAAGGGGTGCAAAAAGCGTCTCCTTTCTCTGACAAGTAACAAATACTCACTGGAGACATATGTTATTTGTAAAACTGGAACTAGTACTATACCTGCTGTCCTACTGCAGAAATTAGAATGATTTGATGGGTAAAGTTGGTAACAGGGAGCTTCATCAAAACTTAAATCCCAACTACTATTTGTAACTTCAAAGCCAGCCATATGCTTCCAAAAAAAAACTCTGTCACCCTTGCAGAGTCTAACTCCTTTCTAAGCTGCCTTCCTCTTCACTAGACACTAAATAGCCTCAACCTTTTGGACTCTGACACCGTGGTCAGCGAGCTTTCTTATTAGATGCTTCCCCTACCTCCTCGGCCTATGGAAACTGGACTTTTCTTCTTAGCTGGCCACTTCTGTGAAGCTTCATCTTCCTAAGCTTCAAGGCCTAGAGGAATATTTCCATACCATTTACCCCCAGACCTTTGAGGACATGCATCCAAGTATCTTCATTTCTCTTATATGTTGGTCACCAACACAGGCAATCTAAAACCTCAGAAAGCATACAAGATAGGCTATACCTCACAGCCTCTCTCTCCATGCTGGGTACACAACCCTCTCACGTCAGTGTCTAGGTGGATGATTCATCCCACACACCACATCATTGTTCTTGAACACCTTCCTATCACCTCCATTCCAGCCATCTACATCCATGGCCAAACCCTACACTCCGTCAGCACCCTAACATCTAAAACTGCAATATTCCACGTTGACTCCAGAGTACTTCTATCCTATCAGCTATCTCCCTTGTACCCACCTACCCTTGTATACCCAGGCTTCTAATTCCTTGAACCAATTATTTTCTCTCAATCTTTCAGCCTTCTCCTGGCCTGGTCCCCACCTCTATCCAGTCTAAACCTCACCTTCCATCACTTCGACCACCATCTTGTCAACACTTAGAAGTCTCCTGCATTCCTACCATTTGGTACGAAACAAAGTCTAAATACTGAATCTTTCCAATGACTCATAGTCTCTAGTTCTACTGAATTTTGTTACAGAAAGTCATACAATTATATGAACTAGTATTATTACAATGAATGCTCCTTGCCTGACTGGTAAACCTTCCCCAAATCTCCAGTCAGCTCTCACTTCCATTCACGATGGCATCTGACAGCTGACCATTCTCTCCTTCTCAAATTCTCCCCCTCCTTGCCTTCTAGAGCCCCACTGTCATTAGGCTGTTCCTTCTCAGTCTTTTTCATTGGATCATCTTCCTTCTATGGCAGTGCTTCCCTGAGTTTCTCTTCTGATTTAAATTTTCTTATTCCACAGACACTCTCTCTCAGGTATCACATCCATTCTTAATACTGTTTTAACTATCACTTATATGCTGATAACATTTTAATCTCTAGATAGCCTAGACTCCCATTCCTTATCCCCAGACCAATGCAGCCAACTGCCCACTGAACAGCACCAACTGTATGACCTAAAGGCATGATCAAGAAACCAGCTTTATTCTCCTATACACCTGATAATCCTCATGCGATTCTCATCATAGAAAGTCACAAACCTAGGAGGCATCCTTGACTCCACCTTTTCCTCATCCCAGATATCAAACTAGGCACCAACTTCATCCTCTCAGTGTATTTTGAATCCATCCTATTCTCTCGAGCCCCACTGCATACTTTGGAGTTCTATCTCACCTGCACAACTAGCCTTGCTCCACTACAATTCATTCCACACATTGCCACATATAACTAATCTTAACTTTCCTCCACTTAAAATCGCTTCCCCCTTGGACCACCACAGCCTCAAAGATGATATTCTAAATCTTTCACGTGGTAGGGAAGAGGGTCTTCTATTATTTGGCCTTTGTTTATTTATTAAACCTCATCTCTCTTTTCTATCCTTAATACATTAAGAGTCTATGTTTTGTCCCGAACCTGTCCATTTGGCCTTACTTCCTTCTTGTGCCTCCAAAGCCTTGTCCAGTATCCTCACAAACTAATTCTTACTTGCTTTCAAAATTCAGTTCAGATGAAAATTCTTCCAGAAAGCCTTCTCTGAATCTTCTAAAATCTCACACTAACATAGTTTTCCTCTGTCCTTCACAGTACTTGATGCATACATCTAATTGTAATATTTATCCCATCATATTTTGGCCTCATCTATGGCTTCCAAGCAATACTATAAATTCCTTAAAGAAAAGTTAGGGCCTTGGGACCACAGTAGATGTTCTACCTTTGCTGAATGAAAAATTAAATAATGAATACAGTATCTGCAACATTTAGGACTCTTTAAAAAATTCCACTTACTTAAATGTTTCAACAATTCAAAATAACTTTAATAAGAAGTTTCCTCCACTCCCTCCACGTTTCATCCTAATCACACATGCTAAAAACTTAAGGTTTGATCACATAAACCAACCTGTTCAATGATTGTCAGAGTAACACTGAAAGTAAATTCTAAAAGGAGCAAGGCCAAAGAAAAAGGTTTGTCAAGAGAGGAGAGAAAGGTACACTCTGCCAGCCAGAAAACCTCACAAGAAAACTATAAAGTTCAACATTCACAATTATAACATTTGTTCAACATGCTTATCAGCCAAATTAGCAAGCAGTCACTTATCTGACCAAAAAGAGATCAGAGGATATGTTCTAATACACCAGAAAGAATTGAAATCTTCAGTTTAGAAGCTTGAGGGGAATGCATCATTGTTCTCCAGAGAGTGAAATCATAAGTCTTTAAATAAATAATAACAAACTATCTAAGCAGTTTGCATTCTCAACTTCCTTGGGCCTAAAGAAATGTTTTCCCTTCATAAATAATGGAAAATTATACAGTATTTAATGTCACAGCTTTTAAAATGCATTCAAAATACATAAAACTAAAGCTAACTCAAGCTAACTGAATGAAAGCCAATATAAATTAACAAAATGTAAAAATGATAAACGCAATTTTATTACTTCCAATGCGGACTGGAATAGATGAAAAAATATGAGGCCAGAAGTACTTTGCAGACCCAATATATAAAAACAAAAATATTCAATCTATTGTTTGAAAATAGATGGGATCTTCCACATAGCTTGAAAAATGTGTTTCAAATAATTTAAATGGGAGAAAACTGACATACATCCCTTGTCCTATTAGCTTAGCAAATTCATTTCCTATATGTGGAAATAGTACATACAACCTCTATCCAATTTACCACTAATTGTTAATCACAGATTTATATTATATTTATATAATTGTACCATATTTCATTATATTACTCATCTCTAGGTCTCTAGTACTTTTTAAAAAATATACAATACTTAACAGATTTCACACCTCCTAAAGAAACATCTATTGCCCACTTGATCAAAGTTTAAACTATCACCCTCAGTTTCTCCTCGGAGATAAACGAAGCTCATTGTTATAAACCAAGGAATATTAACATCAAGTTTTGCTAAAGACCCATTAATAATCCTGACACTATTATTTCCTTACATTTCTTCCAAATATAGTTATAATTGTATTTTTCATTGTATTTTTCTCCCCAAATTTTAAACTAGAAGACTCCCCTTAGATTTTATGCCTCAGCTCTTGCATTTTTCCTCAGTCTTCCCATCTTGATCTGCTCCATTTCTAGAACTAAAAAGATCTAACAAACATAAAATTTTGAAAAGTTCTACTTTCTTAAGTTTTCCAAACCCCTAGTAGTGATATAAACAATTTAATTCACCTAATGGTTTGTGAATAATATTCAAAAAGTATCACAAGGCTATGAATATTATGTCTTCAGAAGAACTAGTCTAGAAATTTCACACCTGCAGGAAGGCCAAATGATTTACTTAATAAGTACCATCAATCAATCAACAAACGAAAAACTACTGTTACATCTCTATGGGCATTTTTATTCTCAAATGATTAACTTTTGGTCATCAATTCTCAACTGGAGGCAGCAATCAATTAAAATCCAGTAAATTCTAGGTTTACAAAACAAATGTTAACATAGACATGATATTGAAAGACATTAGCCAGGTGATGACAACTACCTACCATTAACCATTAGCAAATAAGCAAGGCACAGGTTTTGGTTATTACTAATCTACTAAATCAAGTCAAAATGCTTTGAAAATTGCATTCTTATCCAATGTTTTTACATCTTACCTTTAAGTGTAACATTAAAAAGCTCCTGATTATTACACTTCAAATTTTAGATGAGTCATAGTGATTTGGGTGCAGGAATTGGATGTGAATCAAAACTGTAAACATGCACTTTCTTGCTAGTCAAAAAGTGAATATGGACAGATTCAGGAAGAGTAAAACATATCATCTTAAAATATACCCAGGGTTTTTAAAATGGTCACTTCAAATGTTAACATATTTCACTAAACAAGCCATTTGCCCATGCTGTCCTCGAACATCTCAAAAGTACTGAATACTTCTAACTCTATCCCCTCACTTTCCAGATAGGTACCTGAGACCTAGAGTCTTTAGTGATACTTAGCAAAATTATGCCTCAGGCTTAATTTTGTCTGAGGCTTACCACAGATAAAAGTAAGGAAAACTGAATGAAGTCCCAGAAGAGCTCTCATTTATGATACAGGATCATAAGCTTCTGTACCTCACTCTAGAACCTGAAATTGAACCATCAAATCTAGACAATAAAACTAGCAGATAAACAGGAAGAAAAGGCAGGGAATGCCCATTTCAGTTTATGGCATAAGACCCTGACTATCAAGAAACGCATCAAAAAAGTGTGTTGAACAGATGAATGACTGGTTGCATGTTACTTCATAGCATGACTTCATTGATTTTGGAAGCTCAAAATTCAGAAACTAAACTGAGGGATGAGAATGCCATAGCAGAAATCAAAACTCATGGAGATTAGGGGCAACGCAACTGCAAGTCTCTGCAAGTCTCTGCAAAGCTGTTACAGACATTTCACAACATACATTCATACAAGTATGTGATACACAGATTTACAGGGAGAGAGGGAGAGAGGGAGAGAGGGGGAGAGAGAGAGGGGGGGAGAGAGAGAGAGGGAGAGAGAGAGAGAGAGGGGGAGAGAGAGAGAGGGAGAGAGAGAGAGAGAGGGAGAGAGAGAGAGAGAGAGAGAGAGAGAGAGAGAGAGAGACTATTTCTTCAGGTAATTCCTACAAGTGAGGACAGAGCCAGAGAACTGAGGTCTGGAAACAGGCCCTGTTCACCCCAAAAAGCCTTTCCTAGTAAGTGGACAGGATATGAGCGAGTCACTGGGAATTAGGAGAAGACAGTCACCCCAGGACACGGCTGGAATCCCCTGTGCTGCCTTCGACTAGGGAATTGGTCAGGGGAGAGTGGGATGCCTGCAACCTGCTGCAGGAAGGTATGCAAGGATCACGCCGACCTGTTTCCGAGTCAGAATCCCGCTGAGCCCCACCTCAGGCACCAAAGCCGGCCCCACCCAGGCCTCCGGGAGCTCTCTAACGCAGAAGGCCTAGTCCTTCCGGAGTTCAGAACGCATCCAGGACAGGACGAGCGCAAACGGCGAGACCTGTCCCTTTCCTGGACGCCCCACACCGCGACGCGGCCCTGTCACCACATGCGCCACTGCCCCATCTCCCATCAAAGCTCTAGGCCCACAGGGCCTCAGCCCTCCTCCACGCAAGCTGAGTCAGGCCACAGGCGGGTACAATCCGGCGGCCTCTGTGCAGGGGGCAGCGGCCCGCAGCCCGCCGCCTGCCACCCACAAAGCTTACCTCCCTTCTGCCACAAGCTCAGCCCCGCGCCGGCTGCCTGACGTGGCCCGCCCCGCCGTCTCGAACGCCCGGGGGCAGGGACTACAGAGAGACAGCCAATGGACTGCAGACTGCAAGGGCTTGCCCCGCCTCCTCCAACTTCGGCCCGCCCTTCCTCGTTCGCGCGCACGCGCTTCCAAGGCCAAGGCCGCGCACTGCGGCTGGAAGGCTGCGTGGGCGGCTGAGCTCCTCTGCAGCCGACGGGGCAAGAAGGGCCACAGGCGCCAAGTGCTGGTTGTAGGGCCGCGCCGCAGTCGGGAGTTAGCCCAAGGGAAGGCAATTAAAGGAATCTGCCTGGAGATGCTACTACATCGTGTCCCTGTGCAGCTTTTGGTAATGCAAAGCAGCTTCTTGGTATTTGGAGATTTTGTTTCCTGGAAAAAAAAAGTACATTACATATTATAATAGGATAACATTAGGATTCAGAAAATTTAATACAGACCGCAGACTTGCCTCTTTGTTCTTGTAGCTGCTCTTTGGGGTCCATACTTCACCTGGCCAACACAGAACACTGCAGCTCTTGATGCTACACGGGCATGTCCACTTGTTGGATAGTCATACAGGTTGTTCTAGCCCAGGCATTTCTGCCGATTTAATCTGGGAAGACCTGGCCCACGTAATTGTTACCATTATTGTTGTTATTTTTGTCTAATACTTGAGTGTCCACCCGTGTATGAACATGCATTTTCATGGGAAGGCTGTAAGACACCTGGCACAATGGAACAAAAGCTAAAAGAGGCAGCAGGAAAAAATGAGATTATGAAGGAATGAAATTCTGATTGTGGGTAACAGAAACGGAAATTAATATATAAGACGAAACAGTTAAGACAAGTTGCTCTTAGAGAACCTGGCTTAGCCGGCAGTTTCTAAAACCTAGTGAACCTTTATAAGCATTTGGGGAGCTCTTTTAAAAGATACTAGTGCCTGGGCCCAGTTTCTACAGATTCTGATTTAATAGCTCTGCTGTAGAGCCTTGGCATTCGTATTTTTCTATATTTCCAAAGTTTTTTTGTAACGTACTAACAAGAAGCTCCACTTCTCATTTGTAAGAAGGATTTGGGTCCTACACTCCACTTTAGAAAAGTAATTATATACTGCAGACCATCTTGAGTTCTCTCAATAATCTATTATACATTCATTCTGTAAGAATTTACCTAAATTAATTTTGAACCTATTTGTATATTCAATCTGTTATCCTTTGAGAAAAAGGACTGTTATAGGGTTTATAACTGCCTTCTTGATTTTATGGACTTCGATGATATTCTCCTTCAGTCTTAATAATTTCAAATACATCAGCACCTCTTTAGGACCATTTTAATTCTTTTTAAAAATTCTTCTATTCCCATATTTCTTGAGATACATTTCTCAAAACTGTAATTGAACATTAAACTGTGTGAACAGCACCTTTCAATGTATATCAACTCATTTAATCCAACTTTATGAAGCAGGTACAGTTATTACCACATTTTTTAAATAAGGTAACAGACACAGGAGTAAAGCAGCATGATCAAGTACCTAGCTAGTGGCAAAGCCAAAATTTGAATCTAGGCACCCTGGCTCTCAATAAATAAAGGACTGCCTCTGTTATAGAAAGTCTGGTTTTAGGAGTAAATAGGGAAACACACATTTAAAGAATGATGGTGAGTCTGAGATTTTCCACTTTTGACACTTCCCCTTGATTCTGTTTTTGCGCAGGATGGAAGAACTTAGGCTGTTAAACCAAGAGCCTAAAACTGACTTGACAACTTGCTGCAGATCTTGGGCTAGGCCAGAAGCACAAGGGCTCACCCTCTTCTGGGATATACTCACTCTACTTCTGGGATATACTCCTTCCATACATGACTGTATTTCAGTGAGGATTATTTGACCTTTTAATTTATTTAACCTATTGCTATATCAGGCCCTATGCTAGACAGGAGAGACAGCAAAATGAAATACACAATCCAGAGCCTCAAGGAGCCAGCTCATCCTGGAGGCCAAGTCAGTCGTCAGATTTATTTGGACAAGACTAGAGGTATAGAATTTTAGAACCAGAAAGTATGGCAGAGGCTGCCAGTCTATGACAAAGTTTTCACTGACAAGGGCTAAAATGATAAATACATACATACATACATACATACATACATACATACATACAATGTATTAAGTTTCCATAAAAATTAATTTATTCAATGTAAAGAACTGTTCTTTTTGAGATTATGCTTTGATTTTTTTTTCTGTTAAGAATGTTCTTTTTTAATAATTAGTAGGTTAAGTTGTTGGGGGCTTTGTTTACTTTAATGACCTTAAGGTCCTATGTTGGTTCTTAAATTTTTTTGATGTTTTACTGATTTAGTTTAATTGTCCATTGACAGCAAGGGAAATTAAGATTGCGGAGGAACAAAGTCCAGTTCTCTCTCTACTGCATACCCATTGGAACAGCCCATTTCATGAGCGGGGCTAGAAATGTTTAGAAGTAATAATAACAAATTTAAAAAATAATCAGGATCGTGGTTAGACAGCAAAGATTAGCACTGGTTCTAATAATCCAGCTGTGTTGTTAGCCAGGAAGAGTAGTCTCCTTCCTGCTTCATTAATCAGATTAGCTAAGAAGCTTGATTTTCTTCTGAGCTGAAAACAGAGAATGGGGCCTGAGGGAATACAGCTACTCTGTGTTACATTTTGATTGAGGTAAGACCTGGGAAAGATCAGTTTGATCGAGTAGGGCACACCCATGTCTGATACACATACATGGAGTCAGCCTGGGGAGAATTTTTGAGAAACAGCACTGAGAGAGTGGACCCCCATGGGGGCAGTGGGAGGAAAATCAACTTCATTCATGTAACCTGCAGAGGGTAATCTAGACTTAATACTGAAAGACCCAGCACAGATGGAAATTTCAATTGAAGGATTAAAATGGGCTTTCAATCAGTATATTATTATCTGGATTGGCTTAGATTATACATGCAAATGACTCTTTGCCTTTTAAAAACTCAAGACAAACCACACCGCCTTGCAGAGGTAAGCAGGCAGCCAGCATTTCTCGGTTAAACTCCTTGTATTGTTACCCCTGAAGTAGTTAAGCAGTTAGTTCTCTATTATGCCAGACCCTTTAGATAAGTACACTTTTTGAAGTCAGTATAGAAGGGCCTATTGACTTTAACAACAACAAAAAAAGAAAGAGAATAAGAAAAATGTGTCCACTCCCAAATCATTAACTGAACTGAAAAGAATATGCTAACAAAAAAAGACACTGTAGTCTGAATCCTGCACTGTAAGAGAAGGTCATGTCCCCCACAGCATCAGGAGAGGCACAAAGCCTTGAACTCAGGCCCAGGCATGCTGGGCTAGCTCAACACGCCCACGCATTCATCAGCAGGCATGAAACTGGGAGGAGAAATTCAGAACTGAGTCACAGAGCTCCACTGTCGACGCATAACAGAAAGTAGTCTTATTAGATTTAATTAGATGTGAGTACGTGGCTCCAGTGGCTCCCCATTTCTTTTAGAGTAGAAGCCAAAGTCCTTACAAAGATCAACAAGCTATACATGATTTGCCTGCCTGCACCATGCACCTCCATCCCCAACACACACACACACACACACACACACACACAGCCTATTCATCTTTGACCTTGCCTTCTACACTCACCCCAGCTCACTCCATTCTGATCACCCTGCCTCCTTGCTACTGCAGGATCTTGGCACCTCCTCCCACGTATTATCATGACTCATTCATTGAGTCATTCAAGTCTTTGCCGAGATGTTACCTCCTGGATAAGGCCTACTCTCTCAATCAGGAGCCCAGCAGGAAACAGATGGTACAATCAAATTAGGAAAATTGGAGGAGAGTTTACTAAGGGACTATAAACAAAGGTGTGGGCATGGATAAAGAGATCACAAGGGAGACTCAGGAACATTGGGGCCCTCAAATCACCTCTGAGCCTAAAGAGACAAGAAGAAGGAGTAGTTACCAAATATGGAGAAGCCTGTGTACATAGGGACTACCTGACATGAATTGGGACCTTTGGTCAAAGAACAAAACCAGTCCACAGTGACCGGACAGGGAGAAAGCCCAGAAATTAATACCTAGACGTCGCTCATTTTCTTCTGTCTTTCTGATCTTCTGAAACAAGGGAAGCCAATGATGCAGTTCATACAGATCAGTTTCTTTGGGTACAGAGAAGAGGCAAAAGGGAGATAGCTCGTCCATTTACCTTGATCACCTACAATAGTTTGTTTTGGCTATGTAACAAATTACCCCAGAACTTAGTGGCTTAAAATCACAAACATTTAGATTGCAAAAGCAATCATGTCTAGTCAAGTAAGGGTGGAAAAGACCTAAGGAAAAGAGAGGCCAAGCACCGTGGACAGCTCCAGGGGTCAGGAAGACCATCCAGTGTCTGGCCCAGTGTGGGGGCCTTAAATGCATCTCCAGCCTAATCCAGGGGGAGATCAACAGGGTGCTCAAAGTCTTTCTAAAGAACATGATCCAGGATACAATTACTTATGCAGAGGACTCCAAGCACAAAACGGTTACAGCCATGGACTTGATCTACAAGCTCAAATGCCAGGGATGTACTCTTCGGCTTTGGTGCCTAAGAATACAGGATCCACTATATCTCAAAACTGAAAAAAAAAAAAAGGCTCTTTTCAGGGCATCTCACAAAGTCACATAAAAGGCTGTTGTGTGTTGCAGAAACATTAAATCTGAGTAGATAAAATCAAATACCAGTTTGCATAAGGCTGCTGAAAGGTAGATGCATTATTATTTTGCAATGTGATTACATAACTTAATCTTGGAGCATTTTGCCACACTATGGTGTTGGGAATTGAGGAATTTGGGGATTTTTTTTAACAAAGATTTGTGAGCCAAGGAGCCAAATTGAGGATATTATATACAAACTTAAATAAAAAGAAAAAAACAAATTTCTACAAAATTTTTATTGGTGAACTCCAAAGTGTAATAATAATAATAGAGTACAATCATCTGTAATACAGGTCTGCTAATGAGAAGAATGGAATTCATCGTTAGAGGATAATACTCAATTTAACTGGGATTCAAAGTTAGTATTCCCTGTCATCAAAATCAGTTCCAAAAATTCATCTGTTAACGCTGATCGATAATGAGATTTTATGCATTTTGTCGTTGAAAATATCTTTTTACACAGATAGATATGGCCCAAAACTAATATCAGCCTATGAGAGTATGATTTTAATTGAGCATATTTATCACTTGGAAGTAATTTACAGAATTCTATTAGATTCTTCTCTTGGTACTTGCCAATTACCATGTCATTATATTGCAGATTAATCACTTCCAAGTGAAGGTTAGGTGGAAGATCTTCAACTGTAAAGTTAAATGGATTTTGAAATATGGAAATTTCTTTTCCACTTGCATTGAGATCCAAAAATGCTGTTGGAGCTGCAGTTTGAGCTTAGAAAATATGTCTCCTGCAAATTTCTGTGGGAATGAAGATCTTGCTTCTTTTTAAAACTTTGACAGCACAGGGAGTGTATTAAACAGCTTGACATTACTTGTGATTCAGACAGCATTTGTTGTTGTTAAAATGATTTTTCCACAGCATAACATTTACATGTAAGTACTGTTTGCCTTGCAATTTTATATGGAGAAACACGACCAAGTCTACAGCAAAAGCTAGGTTTCAAAACCATTCAGTGGTCAATAAAAGTGATTAAGGGAAGTTCTCATTCCAAAAAAATTCAGTCTCAGGCCTAAATTCAAAAATTGCAATAAAACTCTACCACTGCTAAGCCATCGAACTGCTGTGTGGTAGGATAAGTCAAACTATTCAGCTCCCATTTTTGACGAAAGTTCACAGAAGTGATGATTGTTAAGTCTACCGGAGTAGATGAAGTTCACCATGAAGACTACTGGTTCAAAAGCATGGTTATTTGAAACACTTTCTGCAAATGACCCACTGATGAACAGCACATTGATTAACCACAGGTTTCAAATACCTAACTTTTCACAAGTGTTATAAATTTGCCCAAGTTAAACTTGTCTGCTCCACACATATTTTTATCACCATCAGTTGTAACTCACCTTAGCAGATTCCACTTCAGGTTGTACTGAATTAAAGTTTTCTCAACTTCTTTGAAAATTTTCTCATCTATAGTGTTGCATGCAGACAACTTATAGAGGCTGATTCTTCAGTCACTGCAAATTCATTGACCCCTTAAATAATGTACTGAACAGTATTAGTAACATCTGTCAACTCATCAAGAGCTAAGGAAAACCAGTGGAAATCATTTACTTTGTTTTTTAATTAACTATTGATGTTGCTTTCAGGGTGCACTCTTCAATCACCTGTTCTCAATGAACGATTACTAGTCTTAAACAAGTTTATTTTCTCCGGAAACATTTCTTTAGCTACTGCAATCAAACATGATTTAACTCACCAGCAGTAAAGCGCTTTCCTTGCTTGACTAACAAATGAGACACTCAGAGATTTACTTTGGTTGCAGCTTTTTCATTTTTATTTTTGTGAAAAAATTCTGCTGTAATGAGATACTGCATTTTAAATTTTCTTTTCTTTTTCTTTCTTTCTTTCTTTCTTTCTTTCTTTCTTTTTTTTTTTTTTTTTTTTGATTATTGATTTCCTGTAAGTTGGGAATGTTGTGATGAATCTGGGAATGTCAACATATAATCTTTTCACACTGGTATAGTGTCTAATTTAAAGAAGTTGGAAAGCCAGTTTAAAATCTAATCTAATTTAATTTGAAAGCAAAATAATCTGTACTCCATTGTGCCTTTAAAAGCAGGACATAAAAGATGAGATGTCACTAAAGTGGTGAGGTAGAAGACCTCAGCCTCCCTCCCCTGACAAAGATCAACAATTTAACAGCTATCTGGAAACAAAGACAGCTCTGGGAGAGCTCTAGAGTCCACTCAGACCTTACTTACCTCACCTCACCCTAGTCTGGCCCTGCTGTGGTCCTGGGTGGCGCACAAGGCCCAGGAAGGAAGACACCAAGGAATTAAATGTCCAAGAGCAGGGGAATAGATAGTCTCTTTCTCCTAACCTCCTAGGACTTCCTATTGGCTGAGTCCAAATGGAAGTCAGAGGGCAAGGAATCCCTTTTGGTGCAGACCTTGGAGGTCAGCCCAGAGCCCCGTGAAGAGGCTAAGATGGCTCAGAGAGGCAAACGGAGATTAGCCAGCACACTACCCAGGTTGGGAACAGGACAGACAGACGATAAAGCTTATCTAGTGTGATTACCACTATGTATACTACGTGTTTTAGTGTAGTCAAGAAACACTAAGTTACTTTTGAGCTTTGCTACTACATTTCATGAAGTTAAAAAAAAAATTTTTTTTTTAAGGTTTGTCCAAATGAGTCAGGATTCAGCCTCTTGACAAGCTAATACTCGGTGTAGGGCAGCTCATATGTGGAAGGTGACCTCCTCAGAGACAGCCATTTAGCTGGTTCCTGACAGCTACAATTATGATTAATGGATCTATTCAGTGGCCATCATGCCCTGTAATCACACCAGTTAGGATTTTTACAACATTTATAGCCTATCTTAATTTCTCTCCCTTTCCTCCCCCATATATATATATATATTTTAATATAGATGTTGCTTTAGATCAGAACATAAAAAATAAGACTATGAAAACAATAGTTAGCTGTTAGTAATTGCTTCTTATCACTAGGAGTATTTTCTTGCATAGCATAATAATGCTGGCAGAGAATACAACTTTGCTTATATCAATAAGCATTTATAGAATGTTTCCTCTTGATTTATATTTCCATCTGACTAGGTTAAGAGGATGTCCTTCATCATGCTTCTCTTTGTATCTAGTTGTTAAAATGAGGTCATTAAAAATCAGATAATTCTGGGGCCATTCCCCCCCCAACTTATGACTGAATGTTACAAGTATTCAGTAATGAACTCTCAAAGAAAGGAAAACAAGAGAATTTTGTTATTACAACTTCACACCTCATTCTAAAAAATACTAAAAAGAGATACAAATAAAAACGAATTTCATCATTACCATAATAAATAAGAAAATGCATTTATTTACAAGAAACTATGCAATTACATCAAATTTCACTCAGAAATTATTGGAGAGAGGTGGCTCTCCTGGAAGATTAACAGGTGAAAAGGGTGCACTCCCTCTTCCCTGTCTAAACACACTGAAACCTTTTCTAGTGGTATCTACAAATAACTGAAGAAAATGAACAATTTGGCTCCATTGCTGTTATCTACCGCAGAACGATCTCCTTGATAAATACAATGAAGGAAGAATCCATTCTTTACTATGAAGTTGCATAGTTTGGTTTGATTTTTTTTGTTTTTGTTTTGGAGGGTTTTTGGTTTCTTTACCCTTTAGAAGTCCAAGGTTTTCCACACAGAATCTTGCCACAGCCTGACCCTGAATCTTCCCTATCACAAGAGTGACCATGTGCAAGATGTCTTCAGCTCTCAGTTGTAAAGCACCTAAAAGATAATCGGAATTTCTATAGTGGTTTCCTTGGTGATCCCTTTTTGTCTTCTCAGGGATGTTCCTAGACACCAAGCTAACATCATAGAATTGGAATGAAAGACTCCATTGTCAGGGATGTGGCCAAAAGGGTGGGCTTAATTTTGGATGGGGTTAAAAACACTGGAGATGAGCCATTTAGTGTATATTTTATATTTTACAGTTTAAATTCTCCATTATAACATTATATAGCACACATTTAGTCTCTTTATTCTGGGTTAATAAATTATAGACATTCCTTAAACCTTAAGGGCCTGTCAATGAGAATTAGACAATTTCAAATGAATGAATGAATGAATGATTTTTAGCTTTTCCTAAAGGATATAGCCTAAGATTATTTATCAGAATATTTTGAATGGTATGGAAAATTTAATTTTTAATTAATTAAGGTGACAGCATAGCACAGCACATACATTTCACATGAGCATGTTTTCAGTGACTGTATAGGATGGACAAAGAAAGAGAAGCTAATTAGTGGTAGATTCTCAAGTTGATTCACATATAATTACTAGTAGCTTTAGAGAACAGGGCAGGAAACAACTATCAAATTTTCCTAAATATAAAGTGACCTCAAATTTAACTCAGTTCCTTGTTTTCCTAAGAAGATGCAAAAATGGTGAGTTTTTTTTTTTACCTACTAGAATATATAATATTTTAGAAAACTTGAAGCCATAGTAAAAAGTAATTTAATAATTTATTTACATATACATATAAAATATTTATAATACCATGTTATCTAATACTATTTAGACATTATATATTACAATGATTATTATAATCATATATATTACTCATATATTCATTAAACAATTTTATTCAAACTCTTCACAGGCATCTCCATCATCAGTATTTTTGTCGCTAACAGAGCCACATTTTAAATCATCATAATTTTCTAGCACACCATGTTTTTGTGTATGTGTGCAGAACTTTGTGTTTTAATCAAATAAAATGTACTCAAATTAATCTGGCCATAGAGACACAAAATAATAAAACAAAAGTGACCTTAGAGATAATCCAGTGCAGTTTTTTCTTTTTCTTTTTTAATTGAAGTATAGCCTACAATGCGTCAATTATTTCTGGTCTAGCACACCACCTTAACTTCCACTCAAGTTGTTAAGATTAAGTATTTATTGAATCTATATGTGAGCTCTAATTGGAAATAGTATTCTGAGTCATAAGTACCCATTTAAGGAAGTTATTTTTATTCATATTGTATGTAATATTCACCAAATAACCACTTAATAAAATGCTTAATAATATGGGTAAATAATTTAAACAATCAGAGGGTACAACAAGATTTTTAACAACAACAACAAAACCCAATAGTCTTCTGATTTATCCTCCTCACCCCCAATTCCAGATTTCTAGTGGCCACTACTTTCAAGTCTAAGGGTTTTTTTTTTTTCTCTTAGTATTTACCTTCCTATTTCTAAGATTATTCTAGTATTTCTCGATTTTTGGAAAGAAGTTTTAGGTAATATCTATTGAGTTCCTACCATGAAAGATGAGGATTTAATTGCTCTTACATATGTCTCACCCTGCAAAGCCACCCCCCCATCTGTTTAATGTATCACAATTTGGAGTTCAATCAATATTTGAAGTTTACATTATTATGCTTATGTTAATATTTACAACCAAGTCACCTTGCGTGCTATAATAAATTCTCATTATTGTACAATATTTTTGTTTTTCTTTCCTAGCATTAATTATTACCTCATTTGTTTTCATTTGCTTTGTCTTCTATGTATCAATTACTAATTCATCCTCAAACTTTCAAAGAAAACTGTAAATCTTTGTTCAATATGTCCAAACACGTCAGGTAACCTATATGTTTCATTTTTATGGGGAAGAATCCCTCCTGAATCCCTGTCTTTCTGTGCATCCTGGGACCTCCTGTCACCACCACCATCATCATCACCATCATTAAAATTCTCTTCACCTCTTTCCTCTGGTTGATCTCCTTTTCTCTTGCCCTCTGTAACTTGACATCTTTGTGGCAATGGCACTGTTGACCATATTCCTCTCCTCTCGGTCTTCCTTCTATCATTCTGACCAAACGGTTGCTGTCTGCCTTGGATCTTCTTTTTCTGCTAACCCCCTACATATTGGTTGGGTATTTTATCCTGAGGTCTTCTCACTCTTATGGAGACCTCGGTAATGGAATCTCAATGTTCTTCCATAATTTTAACTACTAACTATTTGAAAAGGCAAGTCATCTAGTTACATGTTCTAAAACCAGACTTCATGGGTCCATAGCCTGGTTCTACCACTCCTTAGCTGAGAGTAATCTTGATCAATTTCCCTGTGCCTCTGTTTCTCATGTTTAAAATGAGGTAGCAATAGCATCTACACCATAGCATCATTGTAAGAATGTGTGGGTTAATATATCTAAAGTTTTTAGAACATTGCCTGGTGGATAGCAAGCCCTAGGTAAGTGTTAATCATAATTAATATTATTGCTATTATTATATTATTATTATTCACAAATTATTATCTCTAGCCCCTACTTATCTTCTCACCTCCACATTTAGACATTCAGCTACCACTGGACCTGAGAAATGTTCCACAGTCACCTCAATAAAACATCAAAGCTGAACTCATTGTCCTTATAATAAAACTTAATTTTCTTCCTGTATTCCTTAACTTTACTTGATGGCATATTATTCACCAAAACATTCAAACTAGAGATTTGTTATCAACTTCTTTGCTCCATCTCCATTTATTTTTACCTTTGAAATAGCTCTCAAATCTTATTTCACCATTCCCGTTGTCTCTGCCTCAGTCAAGTCCTTACCATCTCTTGCCTAGACGGATGCAGTAGCCTAATTGACCTCCCGGCCTCCGTCTCCCTGCTTTCCAATTCTTTTTCCACAGTGCCATCAAAATGACTGCTTTCTTACATAGAATCCTTCAATGACTCTTCATCACTGTATTAGCTTGCTAAGGCTGCCATAATAAAATACCATAAACTAAGTAGCTTGAACAGAAATTATTTTCTCACAGTTCTAGAGGCTGGAAGTCTAAGTGTTGGCAGGTCTGATTTCTTCTGAGGCCTCTCTCAACTTGAAGATGACTGCCTTCTCCTGATGTCCTAATATGAGCTTTCCCCTGTGCACACACATCACTTTGTGTGTCTAAATTTCCTCTTCTTACAAGTTAGTCACCTCTTTAAAGCTCCTAACTTCAAATACAGTTACACTCTGAGGTACTGGGGTTAGGGTTTCAACATATTAGTTTAGGGGGACACAGTTCAGCTCCTACAATAATCATGTACAATTAAGAGTGGGGTTAGTGTTGATAACATGGAAATGCACTTATAATCTGGCCTTTTCAACTCTCCAACTTCATCCCTTGTCATTTCCCTGTCACTCTGAATTCCAGGAATTCCAAATGGTGCATAGTTCCTCAAACATCCCATCTGTTTGGGGCTTCTGCGTCACCTACTCCTTTTAACTAGACCGCCACCCTACTCCCATCCTTGTCACTGGGAAACTGCTAATTGTCCTGCAAACCTTATACTGAGACTTTTCTGAAATCCCCAAATCCATATATTAGCAATGATTTATTGTTATTGTGTTGGTTTGATGGAATTTCATTACATTTTCTAGAGTAAAGGTAGAACTAGGCTCCAAATAAGTTGGGCCTATATACAAACTCTTGCCCGGGACCTGGGAAGAGAGAGGAAGAGATTCAGCACAGGAAGTAGAGGACTGTACCTCTCACCACTCCGGGCAGGGAGAGGTGAAGAAGTAAGCGGGCCTGGTCCCAGCACTCCTTGCCTACTGGCAGAAACTGGAGGCAAATTCAAAGAATTTGTCCATTCAAAAGAAGGCCAGGCAGATGTCTGCCAGGACATCAGAGCACCTGCAAAGCAGGGCCAGGTCCTACTGCCTTACGCTGCCTTTGAGAGACAGCCATTGGCCCTTCTTTGCCTATGCAGCCAAAGGAGGAGCCAAGTCTGCACCAACAGAAAGCAGGCATTCAGGAGCTGAGCCACCCATCCATGCTTTCAAAATGTGCGGCTTAAAGCCAACCACACCTTCATTTTTCAAACATAGCACTTGCTGGTGAATTCCAACCATTGCATTACAATCAAGTTGTCCCATCTGGCTTGAGAGTCAAGGCCTACTGTTTCAAACCACTTAGAAAACAATGTGAAGTCCAAAGAAAGAGAGCCTTGCTAGAAAATATATTGGTTTCATGTGGACCTAGACCCCAAAAGGGATTAACTTTGGGACCTCCACAGTCCTGAAATCTCCACTTCTCACTTACTGGTATCGTTAGTAACCCACAAGTCAAACACAGTTTTACCTCCATCTAGAAAAGTACCCAATTTAATTCAAACACATTAATCTTCAAGGTCTTTATTTCTTGTAAATGTAGCCATGTTTCATTGCCTTGTCATTACTAAAAGATTTAGCCATGCTTAAATTTCAAAAAAAAATTTTGTCACCAGTATGAGTTGCACTTACACTGCTCTATAATTCTCAGGTACAGGAGAACTTCTTTTATTTTTCTAAATTGAAGTAAATCAGGGATGATCACAGTCACCTTTTGAGGCACCTCTCTTTCCTAAACTCTCAGGCCAGTGTCACTGAGTGATGACTTCCTCTCTGCCATGTGATGCTGTCTAAAGCCTTGCCCTGCTCCCTTTAGGAAAAGGCAGCCAAGTGGTACTTGCTCCCTCCAGGGATGTGTGCCACAGGCTGCCGACCCGGCAGGAGACCTTCATGGAGCAGCCCCAGGCCGTGCCACCGGTGGCTTGATTCCATATGCATACAGGCACCCCATGTCTTCTCTGTATCTATACCCCAGCTATGCTGTTCCCTTTTGTAGAAGCACAGAATACAAATAGCTTTTGTGAATCTTCTTAGAGATAATTCATACAGATAAAGACAATTTACATGTATTTCTTCTCGCATTTTTACACACATAGCACACTACAAACACTGCAGCTTGCTTTTTCTGAACAGAATTAGATCATGGAGCTCATTCATATCCACAAAGGGCATCTTCACAGCTGCTATAGCCCAATATAGGAATGTAACATCATGTACACCCTCTCCTGATGAAATCTTTTGGTCTTACAAATAATGTTGTAATGAACAATCTATTTCATACATCATTTCATACATGAGCGAATAAAGTCTGGGATAAATTCCCAGAAGGAGACCTGTTGGGTTGCATTGTTAATTCTGTGAGATAGTGCCAAATTGCCAATTTATATTCAACTAGCAACGTATGAGAGCAAAAAATCTAACCTATGTATATTATGTATTTATATATTTAAAGAGAGGTTAAATATGGTTGGTATGTAATTTTTTCTTCTACCTTTTTTATGTTATGATATTAATGCAATTCTCTTCATAAATAATGTGTAAGATTTTTTTCTATGTTCTGCAACATTTTGTATAACAATAGAGATGTCTTTTCATCAAGAATTTGGCAGAATTCTCTTGTAAAACCATCTCAGCCTTGTGATTTGCAAGAGTAGGGGGGATAGTTGATAATTTTCTCAAAATATTTTTCATGGTAATTTGTATAGATTTTAAAAATCTCCTCTGGGCTTAGATATAGTAAAATATATTTTCCTATTAAGTTATCCATTTCATCCAGATTCCTAAATATATTGCTCTACTGTGGTAGACTGTTACACTAATGGCCCCAATGAATCTACCTCCTGGAATCCATGCCCTTGTTTACTCGCTCCCACACTGACTAGACTTGGTCATGTGGTTGATTTGGTGAATGGGACCTCAGCAAATGCAACAAAAACAGGTTTGTCAAACACTTCACGCTGGGGCTCGCCCTGTTGGAACACTGCCTCTGGCAGGTGAGGAAGCATGGTGAGCCTCCTTGAGGAGCAAAGACCTTGTGGAAAGAGAGGTCCAGTCATCCCAGCTGTCCTGGATAAGCCGAGCCCTCAGCTGACTCTCTGAATGCCACGGCATGAGTAAACCCAACCATGACCAGAAAAAAATCCTCTAGCAAACCCCCAGAACTATAATAAACAGTCATTATTTTAAACCACTGACTTTTTGGAGTGGTATGTCATGCAGCAGTAGATTACTGGAGCACTTCCATAAATTAAAACACCTCATATACTCTGATCATTCATTGTGTATCAAGTAAAATTTAAATAGCTAATGAAATCATTAAGGATCTCTTAAAGAGAGATTGTATCTTATTTGGGCCAAATTGATAATGACCAAAATTAATTTTCACATTATGGCTATGAAATAGCTAGGGCAAGGTGAGACAATAATAACACATCACAGGTCTATAGTTGCTTGTGGATTATAAAATCTTTTCGCATGTATTATTTATCTCACCAGATCCCATCACAATCCTGAATTAGGAATCTTAGAAACAGAGAGACTCAATTGCAAAGCAAGGTTTAGAACATAAATCTACAGGCATCCATTCCAGCACTTTTTCTAATTATTATGCCACATTCTGGCCTCTATTTTGTTCTTTTAGATGAAGAATAATAACAGGAAAATGTTTTACTTTGGAAACAAAACAAATAGGTCAAGGATGAAAGAGATTTGAAAATTAAACTCTCTTATAAGATACATTTGATATTTTCTAGAGTTTTCACAATTGAGGTTCACTGCCTTCTGTGCCCAGCAGACAATGTAACCTACCACTCTTCCTTGCAGTTAAAGCAATGAGTTCCTTATCTCTAGAGCTGAATCTGGAGATGTAAAGTAGGGTCTGCTCAGATTTGTGAATCAACCGTGTACAAGTGATAATCAAAGTCATAGGATTAGATGAGATAATCCAGAAAAAAACATGCTCTTGAAAGAGAACAGAAATAAACCAAGGATGAAAGCCTGGATAAAACCAATTAGAAGGTAGGTAGAAGAAGAAAAGTCTAAAACGGAGAATGAATAGAAACAGCAAAAGTGAAAAGAGAAAACTGCAAGAAAAATGTGTTCTTGAAACAAACACAGGGAGGAGAGAACATCAAGAGGTTGTCAACAGCAAAGTCTTTAGAGAAGAAAGTAATTATAAACATTGAAAATATCCATTGGACGCCACAGGCAAATTTGGCAGGAACAACATCATTGGAGGTAGTTGTCTATTGTGTGCCCAGCAAGCCTTTTCCCCGTTTATCTGGCAACAAATCTGCTTCTCTGTCCCCAGGGGCAGGCACATGACTCAGACTGTGCCAATCATAGCAGCTTATCCCTGGCTGTAAGAGGTGGGCATATGTTCAATTGTTGCCTTATGACCTCCTGAGCCACTCTGAACCTTTGCTTGGGATCTCACTATCTGAAACCGGGGAGGAAAACACCCTCTTCTCTTTTGGGTTATAAAAACATTCGAATGAAGTAAAGATTCAGAGATGTGCAGAGGTGAGGGATGAGCAACGTGACAGACTCCGTGAAAGACTCGTCTGTGTTTCAACCAATGGATCCAGTCATCCCTGATGTCAGCCCTGTCTCCTTTTCCTGAAACTTAATTCTCTTCTCTTAATTCTGTGAGCTTCCTCAATGTCCTTCCAATAATTTCCACTGCTCTCTCTTTTTTTTTTAGTTACAAAGAATTAAGATTAATAGGTGGAAGTCACATTGTAATTGGTTTAAAAATGAGTGATATAAAATACCTCGGAATAACCATAATAAGAAATGGACAGGAACGATATAAATAAAACTACAAAATTTTACTGAAGAACATAAAAGAAGACGTGAATAAATGGGAAGTCCTACCATGTTCCTGGGTAACAATGACTATTATAAAGATGTCAGTTCTTCTCAAATTAATTTATAGGTTTAATGCAACTCCAATCAAAATCCAAATAGGATATCTTTTGGAGCTTGAAACAGTGATTCTAAAGTTGATTAGCTAGAAAAAATAGAGAAGAGCCAAGCCATTTTGAAAAAAGACAATTGATGAAGGGAACAGTGAACACCTACTGGGTGCCCTCCTTGACTTAAAAGAATTCAGTAGTTACAGCCTCTGTAACTGTCTCTGCTATTTAAAGTGATCTTTGCCTCCGGGCACAGTTTATTGGTCCCTGGTTATACTCCCTTTTGCTTAAGGTAACTTTAATAAATTTTTGTTACTTGTAACCAAAAAACTCTTACTACAGGAACTTTCCCTACAATGTACTGAAATATATTAAAACAGTACATAAAACAGTATAAATATGTATCTTTGGGGCAGAATAGCCATAAATAGGTACTATTACTTATAAAAATGATGTTAATAAAGTTACCACATTGTAATGCATAAAAGAAAAATTATTCAGTAAGTTGGCTTGCTGTGATAAGTTAAACTGTCAATTTACAACATATATTAAAATAAATTCCAGGTGTTAAATGTGCAAAGTGTTCAATGTAAACAAACAAAGAAATATTAAAACACGTGCCTGAAACATAAAATCAATGTTTGCCAAAGTCTGGTTTAAAAGCTAAAAGAATACTCAGGGAACTGTTTAAACTATTTACCTGTTCTTGAGCTGAACGAAGACTTGTCTAAGCACAAAATCAATGGGCTAAATCACAAGGGAATCAGAATCAAAGATTTGACTACATGAAAAATTTGAAAGAAACCGTCAAATGTTGAAAAGTAAATTACAAAACAAAAATGTCAGACAAAAAGCGATTCGCAGGTTAAATCAAGAAGGAAAACACTGAAGCTTCAATGGAAAAAGATGCAACAACAATGTACAGACAAATCTCAGACACAGAAATATAAATGACCGAGAAATATGTGAAACAATTCACTATTAGTAGTTACAAAATAAAACATCAGACATGTCATTCTATTCTACCAAAAAACAAAGACTCTAAAATGTATAAAATTAAAGGCTGATGAAGTTGCTTCAAAAATAAGCAGTCATATGAGAAATTGACACAACATTGTAAACTGATTCTACTTCAATAATAAATAAATAAATAAATAAATAAATAAATAAATAAATAAATAAATAAATAAAGCAAGCGAGCAGTCATGCCCTCCTATTGAGAGTCTAAATTGGTATTTTTTTTTTCTGAAGTGCTTGGCAACATATATCAAGAACTTTATAAAAGGTCCATATTCCTTTTCCCAAATTCTCCTTCTAGGAACCTAACCTACCATGATTATTAAAAGCACAAAATGTAGCTCTTGCCCTCAACAGCATAAATACGAATGAAAACATAAAGCTGACAGCCAGAGGGAGAAGGGAGGGAGGACGAGAGAGGGGAGGCCTTAAGCCCCTGGTTCTAGTCCTGAGGCTCCTAGAACAGCCCTGGTTCCTCAGAATCAGTGAGATATCTCAGGACACTTCCAATGAATCCTTCCCTCTCTTTCCTTAATTTCTGTCCCTTGCACAAGGACACTGTTAACTAACAACCCCTCTGGCCCGAAATAGTTATCATTTCCTTCTGCTAGATTAATATACCATATAATCTTCGGTAAGAGACACTGATTGCTTTGAGTCATGGTAGCTGGTTGTAGCCCAAGCTTAATTCGTTTGGAATATTATGATCCAATACTGGCACCTTCCAGGGTGTCTACCTAAACACGATATTAAATTGCCAAAATCTTTCATGGATGAGAAGCATTGGTGAGATTTTTATCAGAGACAACGCAATGTTTACTAGACTAAGTAGAACAGAAGCAAAAATTAGAAGAAACTTACTGGACTTAGTCCCAATTAATGAGATTAAATTGGCTCATGTGGTGCTGTGGGTAAGTGATTTCATAACACTGATCAAAACACAATGAAATTCAACATCCGGACTGAATGCCCTTGAATCCTTTCCTTGCTTGATGGATCAAAGCCCTTGGCACAGTTGACCACTGCTCTCTTGTCTTTCTCCTCAGCCTTCACAATTCCACACACCACTAGTATTTCTCATTTTTTACGTTCTCCTCTGGTTTTAAACAATAGTTGGATTAGTTCAAATAAGGGATAGACTGCTGTAACAAAAGACAAAAAATACTTACACAATTATTTCTCTTGTAATATTTTATGTTTGTGGTCCATGAATAATAAAGTGGCCCACTGGTTTACAGAACCTGTGATCCTTTTAACTTACATCTCTTTGGTATGGCCATCCATGTGGTCTGAGTTACTTCACTACCATGTCTGTATTCAGGTCCACGGGAAAGGGGGGACATACTTCTTTTCTGTAAAGGGCATGACCTAGAAATTGCAGACATTTTTTCTGCTAAATCCCATAGGCCAGAACCTAGTCATGGGCCACAACTAACTACAAGGAGCCTGGGAAATATAGGTCTCTATCAGGGGAGCCGTATACCCTGCTAAACCTCTGTTTCATAGAAAAGTAGCACTCTCTAACCCACCTTCTATATATATTAATGTTTACTAAATATATTTCTTTAGCCCAGATTTCTCTTCTGAAATTCAGAACTATTTATTCAACCATTTACTGAGCATTTATTTATTCAACAAATATTTAACTGAGCATCCGTGTTATCAGTCACAAGAATAGAGGCTTCTTCAATTTAGATGTTATCCAGAACCCTAAGATGTTCAAAACTGACCATGTCGTGTTTCCCAAACCCTCCTTCTTCCTATTTCAGTCATTTGCACCATCATCCAGCCAGCTGCCCAACTCAGAAATGAGAGTATCTCTTACTTATATTCTCTTCCTAACTCATCCAGTCACCAGGCCAAGTCAAATTTACCACCAAAACATATCTCCATTCGAGTCACTCTTCTCCACACTTCTTTACTCTGTATCTAAAACTCAGTCTCTCCACCTCTGTCTTTACCTTTATCTTCTCTCTCTCTTTTAAACAGAGGTATAACATAGATGCAGTAAAGTATGTAAATACACTAATATACATGTAAAACTTAATGAATTTTACATACATACACACCCATTTAACTGCCATCCAGATCAAGATACCCTTCAAAGTTCTCTGTGTCCTTTCCCTGTCAAGCATTATTTCTCTTAGATAACAGTACCAGCCTTTTTGATGATGGAGTGTATTGCAATAAACTCACTCATCATCTTTCAGTTTCTTTCTCGTCTTTGTCTCTCTGTTGCTGTCTCTCTCTCTCTCACTTTTTTTCCTTGCCTCGGGGGCTTCACTTCACCTCTATTCTCCCTTCCCCCCTTTTGCCTGACTAATCCTGCTGTGATTCAGATCTCTGTTTAGACATCACTTTTTATCAAGAAGTCCTGTTAATGCTGGCATGAGGATTTGCCTAAATAATTTTGTTATGGTTATCTTAGCTTGGGAAAAGGGAAAAGAAAATTCACACTGAATATGTTTTGATTTGGAATATACTATTTTCGGTCAGTGGATTAGAGATATTTTACTGCTCAGCAAGACCAGGTCACAAAAATATTTTCATTCCTAACATTAGTTTAAACATTGCTACTGTAAGTTAGCTATAGCAGCAAATCAGTGATATTTAGGCCCTAGCTCCTCTGAGTGGTTCTCAGGATTAAATGTTCAATTGAAAAGTAAGCTCATATTTATTTTTAGTTAACTAATTTTTAAACAAATTACATACAGTAAAGTACACACATTTTGGTGTAGTGTACAGTTTATGAATTTTAACAATTGTATATACACCTGGGAAACTAACACCCCAATTGAGATGTAGAATTTTCCCATTTCCCCAGATCGTTCCTTTGTGCCCTTTTAGTCGATCCCTCCACGAGGCAGCTGCTGTTCTGATTTCTATCACAATCCATTAGTTTCATATGTCCTTAAATGGCAAAGAAGTAGAATCATATAGCATGTACTCTTAGATGCTGGACTTCTTTGGCCCAACCCGTGTTTTTGAGATTCATCCATGTTGTTGTATATATATGAATAGTTCATCCTTTTTTCTTACCAGTTTTCCAGTGCAGCATATATACAACTGGTTTATCCAGTTTATCAGTTTTCATGTTGGTAGATTTATGGGCTGTTTCCTGTTTACAGCTGTTATAAACATTCCTTCAAAAGTCTTTTTGTAAACACATGTCTTCATGTTTCAAATTTAATTAAAAGCCTAGAAGTTGAATAGCTGAATCATAGAATAAGATATTTTTATCTTTGTTGGAAACTGCTAAACAGTTTTCCAAAACGTTGGTACCACTTCACACTCTAACTACAAATGTATGCAAGCTCTAGTTACATCCCTATCGAAATCTGATGTTGTTGGTCTCTTTAATGTTTGCCATTTTAGAACTATGAAATGACATCTCATTGTAGTTTTAATTTGTGTTGTCCTGAAGACTAAGGATGTTGAGCACCTTTTCTAGGTTCCTCTTCTGGAATTCCTAGGGTATGGCCTTCCTTTTCATTCTTACAAAATGGCTGCTGGAGCTCTAACTGTCACTCTGAATTGTAGGCAGAAGAAAGAACCAAAGGATCCAGGTCCTGAAGTCATGCATCTGTTGAGTCTTTCCCAGAAACCCTGGTCACTGGTTTCTGCTTATATCTCATTGGTCACAATTATGTCACATGGTCACTCCAGTATGCAAGGAAGGTTGGGAAATGTAGTTTTTTAAATTGGTATTCTGGGTATCTCTTGGTGGGCCAGAAAGCAACTCAAAACTTAGTGACTTAAAATGAAACATGTGTTTTTTCTAACAAATATACCGTTTAGGCAAAACCCAGCAGAAATGGCCTGTCTCTGCTCCACTTGTCATCAACACAACAGCAGTTGTTACTGGCTTCTGGCCAAGAAGACTCACACAGTTGGAACTGTGGTTAGAACACCTACACACGACCTTTTCATGTGGCTGCTTGGCTTCCCACACCATAATGGCTGAGTCCCAAGGGTGAGGGTCCCAAGAGAGACTTAGGTGGAAACCATATCACCTTTTATGACTTAGGCCTGGAAGTCACACAGCATCACCTGTGCTGTACTCGGTTCACTGTGGCAAACACAACAGGCTGCTGAGGTTAAAGGCGAGAGGGAACAGATTTTACCTCTTAACATGGGACTGGCAGGTTCTGGAAGAGAATATAAGATCAAAATATTGGTGTGGCCATTTGAGGGAAGTATAATCTGTTATAATTGGGCATGTTACTTGCCTCCAACCGAAGTGGGGTTCTCTTAACAGGAAAGATGTGGTAAATAGATATCGGGTAGGCAAAGTGAGTTTCTATCACGTTCTTTACACACCACATTATAGTTTTTTGCTTTGCCACTAGACTATAATCTTCACGAGGGCAGCAGCCAGGTTTGTCTGTCTTATCAATTATTGGTTCCTTAGGGCTTAAGGAAAAGAAAAAAAGAGGCATTTCAAAAATATTTGTCAGTGAATGATTATTAAACCAAATAAAAATATAGAGAGATTATCTGTTTCAAAAAATAAGCTGTGATGTAAGCATTAGGAAGGAATAAAAAAGTTGAAAATTTAAAAGTCAATAAACTTCAAGAGTCTAATAAACATATATGCTAAGGATTAAAACAAATTTCCTCATTCCACCTTTTAAAACAGATCACAAAACAAAATATTACCTTCTTGATTAGAAATCTGTGCATGAATAAATGGTTGTCTAATTAGTATGTGGAAAGAAATATTTCTTAAAAAGGCTAACGCATGCTTCAGTGCAGTGATCAAGGACCTCTGGCCAATCCCCGTGATTTTTGTATATATTTTTTCGGATTGATTTAGAATACCCAACCATCAACCATTGCTTGCTACTGCTGGGGACGGTTTGGAAACTGCAACATCCCTAATCCTTCCTGGATTAGTAGTGAGGTCAAGTACTTGCTCATTTGTTAAGTTTTCTCTTCCTCCTCCTTAAATACATTGTTGGTTCAAGTGGCTTAAAATCTTTTCTGACATTATCTTTGATATGTTTAAAACTTTTTATTGTTTTTATTAGTTTTATAAGCCCTTTCCAGGAGATCTTCAAAGTTTTTTTTTTTTTTTTCTCTCAGTCCATTTAATAACTAGTTTACCATTTACCATGTTTCTGCATGGGACATTCCTTAAGACTGTGTGACATTCTTATATCATGGTCATTTTAACATGCAAATCTAATCATGTTACTCCTCTGCTCTAATTATTTCAGCAGCTTCCCGTCAGCACAGAAAAATCTGAACTTCTTAGCATGACATACAAGGCCCTCCTGGAGCTGCTTCCTCATCTCCCACCCCACTCCTTCCCTCAGGCTGCTGAGCACACTGTGTGCTTCCTCTGGTCTCTGTGCCTCCCCACCCCACCCCTGCCTAGTGTCTTTCCAGGTTGAGGGAAAACGATCTGTTCAGTGTTTCCTCCAATTTCCCTCCCCCTGGTCCACGGGAAAACCCCTTACCTTTTGGTCTCATCTCAAGCACTAACTCCTTGTTGCCCCCGTTCCTGATCTCCCCTCACAGCTTGGGTGCATCTTCTTTGTCTTGGTTTACATATCTAAATCTGAATTAAATTAAAAAAGAATTTTTTTCTTCATAGTGAGCAATTTTACACATAATCTCGGTGGAAGAAACCAAGCAGCACAGTTTCTTTAAATGGCATTTATTATTCTTTCCTCTTCCCACATCTTTTTTTTTGTAGGAGTAGTAGGGAGGTACCAGGGGAGAAAGGCATCCTACTCCCCATGTTGGCTCTTTTCGTACTTAGTATTGGCCAGAGAAGGAGCAGATAGGTGGAGAATTGAGATGCTCCTCAAGGAAGGCCAAAGTGGAAGAGGCCACACTCCTTGGAGTGTCTTCTGAAAGATTTACCCACTCATCTGGGAGCAGGTGTGATTTGGGAGGTGACTGAAGAAGCCTGGACTCAGGCCCTGCTGATACACCTCCACCTGGCTTCCCATCGACTACCTTATTCCTTCAGCAGCTTTTAGGGTATCTTTCCCCACCTGCCCAGCGGACAACCACCCATCCTCTCTGTCCTCTGGGCCCCCTGCCCTGGCAGAGATTCCTTTTCAATGTGGCACTGTCAGACAAAGCTGCTATGATGATTGAAGGGTAAAGAAACCAACAGACAAAGACAACAGATAGCTTCTTTAACATCCGTGGACACAGAAACTTACAGAAAACAGTCAGACAAAGCCAGAAACAGCACAGGGTGCTCCCGGTTGGATTTGCAGACCTTTCAAGATCCCCATAGCGCCCATTTGTGAAGAGTGAGACATCTCTGCCATTCTCACAGGGGATTTCCCATCTTCCCTTTGCCTGATTTTCTGGAGACTCTGCAATTGATATATCTGCTCTCTAGCTGCAGGCAATTGATGTAAATTAAACTTAGCACATTCTGGAGTGCTTACTGGGAGACTAGGTGAGCTGAAAGGAATTTTCCCAGTAAAGCATCTTGTAAAAGGCCCAGGTTTCAGGGTTGCTTTTGTTTGCTCCATTTCCATGCATGGTGTTTCCACACTTATTAGGGTTATCTCTGTATTATTGTGAGAGACACAGCATGTTAACAGCATGGAGTCTAGAGTCAGATTACCAGGGTATGAATTTTAGGGTGACCACTCATGCTGGTTTCCTCAAGACTGAAGAGTTCAAGGGGGATGCAGGACTTGTCAGTGGACACTTCCGGGCAAAGCAGACAGTGGGTCACCCTAGACCTTTAATTACATACTAGCTGTGTGAACTAACTTCCTCAAAGCGTTTAACCTCACAATGCCTCTGATTGTTCAAGGCTAGAATGGTGGTAATAATAAAATCATGAAAGTATTAACGGGGTTTAAAAAGTTAATATTTGCAAAGTGCTTAAAATGGTGTCTGGCATATATAAGTGTTTGTTAAATTAAAAAATGAAGGAAGACCTAATTTCCCCTGGGGTATAATCTCAGTGTCCACGCAATGCTTGCATTTTCTGCCATTATTTTAGAGATTTGCAAAAGTGAGTTTCTCATTTCTCTACGCATTTATATATACACATGGAAAAATTCTGACTAATCAAGTTTTTACCATCTGATTTGAACGTATAACAATACATACTCAAAAACATTTCCATAGTAATGTTGAATGACGAAATAGTATTATGTAAAGTGATGTGAATAATAAAGAAGGACCTCTGATTGTGAGGAATGTCCTCCAAACCTCTGACCTTCTTTCCTTTCTACTTTCATGCTATTTTGAACAAAGCTTCATCATAGTAATTATTGTATTGTATTAGAAGGAAGGATGAACAAGGGGTAGGATGTGAATACAAAGGGAGAGCCTGCGCTGCAGCTGACAGCAGGGAGGGGAAAGGCAGCAGGGACCGGGGGCTGTTGGCATGTGGACTCTTACACCAGAAATGAGACCCAGTGAGTCACACCCCACCTATCAGATTAGCCACTCCTCCTCTCACGGAGGGGAGTGGCTAATCTAATCATATATAAAGCAATAAAAAGTGTTAATCCCACAGTCTACGGAAAAAATGGATGGATTAGGGGTTTTTCTCCCCAACTGCAGCCTTTTGATGAAAAGACCCCTTCCTTTAAAATACTTAAGGTTTTGAAGCTTTAACCCTTAGGGCTCAAATCTAGAGCAGTGCTCTTGACAAAGTGAAGTCCATGCCAACCTAAACATTTAAAAATAACAAGATCTTTAGGTTTTTCTTAAACCCCATGGAAAGGACCCAGAGATCCCCAATACTTCTTAAAAAAATTTTTTTAAATTAAAGTATAGTCAGTTTACAATGTTACATCAATTTCTGGTGTGCAGCATAGTGTTTCAGTCATATGTATGCATGCATATATTCCTTTTCATATTCTTTTTCATTATAGGTTACTGTAAGATATTGAATATAGTTCCCTGTGCTATACAGTAGAGATGTGTTGTGTATCCCCAATACTTCTTTTTTTCCCTTTCTCTTTTTTTTTAATTGTAGTATAGTCAGTTTACAAGATCGTGTCAATTTCTGGTGTACAGCACCCAATACTTCTAAAAGTCCTCCCTTTCTTCTCCCACTGATACTCTATTCAGCCAGGCAGCCCAGCCCTCATCTCCCTGGAGTCCACCCCCCGGTTCTTCCCTCCACTATTTTCACTCTCAATCCTAGAGGCATTGGTTCTTCTTCCACATTATTATACAATTGACTTAAATACTTGGCTACAGTGTTGACTAAGAATATTTTTATGTTCTAAATCTATACTGTCCTTCCAATTTGCTAGCACCATTGTGGCTACTGAGCACTTGAGATGTGGCTAATCCAACTTGACAAATATTGCAAGTGTGTGTATACACACTGAATTTCAAAGACTTAGTATGAAACAAAAAGATAAAATAACTCATGAATAATCTTTACATTGATTGCATATTAAAGTGATAATATTTTTAATATTTTGGGTTAAATAAAATAGATTATTAAAATTAATTTCATGCTTCTTTTCCTTTTTAAAAAATGTATCTATTAGAACACTCAAAATTCTATATGTGGCTCACATTACATTTCTATTCAACAGTATGGTTTCAGGTGAGGGGTTAGCAAATCTTTCCTGTAAAGGGCCAAATGGAAAATACTGAAGACTTTGTGGGCCATATGGTCTCTGTCACAACTTTTCCATTCTACCCTCATTGCACAAAAGCAGCCATAGATAATACATAAATGAGAGTTTTACTGTTTCAATAAAAATTTATTTATAGACCCTGAAATTTGAATTTCAAAAAATTTTCACATGTCACAGAATATTCTTTAACATATTTTATTTAAGTATTTAAAAATATAAACGCTTTTTTTTTTCTTTTTTTCCAAAAGGCTTGCAGCCTAGTTGGTCCTCCTGGCTGTAGCTTGTCCACCGTAGATTACCCACAACTGTTCTATATGTTGTATACCAACAATGGGATCCCAGGGATAAGATTATCTTTCCTACCGCAAAAAAGGTCTCCAGGACTAGCCTGGTTGAATAAATGAGGGAAATGCAGAGAGCAGAACTGTAGGTAATGGGAGGAGGGTAACCGAGCCTAATGGCGCAGCCTGGACTCAGTGTCAACTGAGTTGCCATTCAGATATGTGAGCCTTGAGTCGCCAGACTTTCTGACTTTTTATTTCCAGGAGAAGCAGAGAATTCAAATCTTATGTAGATTACAAATTTCTTTTCTCCTCACTTCCTATAATTCCCCCATCATGATTTTATTCTTTGTGAAAATATATTCTTTCCTGAAAATGGATTTTAAGTGACTAGTATATGAGAACTGTCATGACTCAAACAAGGCCCAATTTTTATTTTAGTTTTACTATGGTTGTTTCACGAAAAATGAGTACTTAGAAAACTGTGTGTGTTCATTGAAAGAAAATAAAAACCAACATGAAAGCTGACTTAGGGGTTTTAAAAGTACTGCTTTCATCTTTGGTTTAACAGTTATGTGGGGGCCATCTTTATTTCTAGTTTAAATAAATTTTACACTATTAGCTTAAAGAAAAGTTATTCTGAAATGATTTTTTTCTGTTGCTACAATAGAATAAGATGTCTCAAATTTGCTATTTTGGGAAAGTCTGCTGTTCCTGAGCTCTGCCAATTGGAGACAACTTCTTGATGTCAAAGAACTTCCTTTTTGAGAAATGTGCTTGGCTCAGAACTACTTCTCCTCCCCAGTTTTGCCAAGTGAGCTTGCTTATACCCAAGAGTTAAATCATTTTGTTTTTGACATTAAGGAGTAGTTTGGCCAACTTATATTTAGGTCAATACTGTTAAAAGGAAAAAAATCTTCTAAGATTGATTTAATTCTGTTTTGTAGCATTTTAAAGTATATTCCTATGAGTGATTCCACGTATATTCCTGTTCTTGACTCCAAACACGTAAAATTAAATAATGAAGCCTCTGCAATTACTTTCAGACTTAATTTTTCAAGGTTTCTACCCATGAAACCCGAAGTAGCTTTTCAAAATTTGATCAAATACTAGAGTAGGGGGAAGAATAGTGACATCAAAAACTGCTGCTACAATAAAACCAGAACCAGGACTATTTTAATTTATCCCACTTGGAAGAATGAAGTTGGGTGCACCTTACCCTTGATGGTATTTGTTGAGAAAGACAGAATCTTGCGTAGGGATAAATGCCCTTGCTTCTCCATTTCCAAATTGTAAATACTTGCAAAAATTTCAACATTGCCTTTTAGCAGATGTTATTTCTCTACATAGTTCCAAGTATTTCTTTCCTGTACCTTCTCTTTTTTTTTTCTCTCCTTTAAACAACATCACTCCACCCAAAGTGCCATTCCCATTGAATTCTATCTAGAACTGCAAAATTTAATTCTGTGTGTGCTTTACATATGATAGATATACAATAAATATTTGTTAAATAAAGATATTAGGGAAACTGGTTATTCTTTTTTGTGCCTTATTTTTCTAATCCATTCCAACGGTTTTACAGATTGGTGAATCCAGGAGCAGAAGCAATTTCTTTCACTTATATCGTAAGTGCAAGTTTTACTTATAATTAGGATTAGAGGAACCACAATTTCTTCTCATTCTTCCCCCGAAAATAAAACAACCAAAATCAAAGCCTTGAGTGTCTGACAATGAAAACATTTGTACCAAGTTGGTGAGTCAAGGAAGACAAAACCATTTGGGATATTTTGTGCTGTGACCTGGAAACTCTCTTTATATCTTTTTCCTGCCAAAGGTAAATGATCCCTGCCTTCAGGCTCAACTGAAGTTTTGGCTTACTTGTTTTAGCTCACAAATCAAAATGTCAGGAGTATGATGGAATCAGTACACAGTTTTAAGTATGTATTGATATGAGAGAATTTAAAGTCTTGGCTGAAGGAAAAGCTAAGAGATATGACAACTCTGATGGACACCTGGTGCCTTTTGTTTACAGGGTAACCACAATTTGGGTAAGAACCACAGTATAACAACTAATTAATTGAGAAAACTATATGGAGTATTCCTATGCCGTTGGCGTTACTGAAAGAAAATCAAAACCTATCTCTAAAACTTTGCCCTTAGAGTAGAAAGAATTTTTCCACAACATAGTTTGGATTTTTTTTTCCCTTAAAGTGGTTTGGATTTATCTTGTTTACTTGTTCTTTATTTGGAGTCTAACTTTTTTTCCTCCACTTATTTCACTCACTGACCTTCTCTGCTCCGACAGACATTTTAAGGAATGAGTGGTGCCTCCTCTCTCAAGTTTGGAAAGGAAACCCAGAGCCCTCTACCTTGTTCCTACTTTGTCTACTCTTGCCCCATTCCTCTGTGGTACATGGTTGACAAGAAGTTCCCCATACGGATCCTGGCCCTAAAAATGAGAGCTGGAAGAGCAATCTGTTCATCTATTATTTGTTCAAAACAGCCGGCCAATCTTTAGACATTGCCATTGCCTGTACTAGATCAAGAAAAGGTCCTATTCCTGATTCTGAGAAGTGCTAACCTGACAGGTGTCAGAGGTAGGTGACCTTTAAAGAAAATATTAACTGAGAATAAAAGCATTAGATGGTTTCTAAATGAGCCAAGGCTACTCATCCAGCTGCCCTTGAGCCATAAAAAAGGAAAGTCACTACATTATACACCGGGTCAGTGATAAAAGCCATGAAAAAAAATAATCTTTCGAAGTTAGACAATGCTGATATTGGCAGACCTTGAACGCTATTAAAACACACACACACAGTTCTTTTTGAGAAATGCTTAATGGCACACAATTAAGCAGTCTGTAGAATTAAATGACCTTTAAATTGTTGTAATCTCACGAGGGAAACCTTTCACACACAGCATCTACTTTTGAAAGAACATTCATATGAAAATATTGTCACTAAGTCAGCAGGGCATGCCAAACCCATGTCATGTGTCTTGCTCCCATTTGGAGTTCTTCATCGCCAGAGAAAGGCTGAGATCACTAAAGAGGCTGACCTCAAACATGTCAGTCAACCAAAAGCCATCACACTATTATAATTCAAAAACAAATTTGGTGGTGAGCAGAAAGGGGAGAGTAGAAAGCCTTAAAGGGCAAAACAAACAAAAAATCTAACCCTTCATCTTTCCTTTCAAATAAAATCCTTTAGATTATATTTCTCTCATTTTCCCTACTTTTGTCCCTGTTAAGCATTTTTTTTTTAAGGAAACAAGAAGATATTCTATTGAAAAAACATATACTGAACTGTGAATTCAGAAATTAGTTCTGAAGCTTGAGGATCATTTTCCCCCTAAAACTTGTATTTTGGGGAAAAAAAAAACATCCACAGTAGTACAACGATCACTTGTATTCATTTGCAGTATGTCTCTCACTCTCAATTTAAAACTATATATAACTTTATGTATTTGTTATTTTGATTGATCTACTTGAAAGTAAGTTATAAGTTATAGACATCATGACACTTTCCTAAACTCTTCAGCATGTATTTCCTAAGAACTAAGAGGGCCTTCTGTATAATCACAAAGCAATTAGAACATGCACTTCATTTAACCGTAATACCATCAATATAGAGTACATATTCAAATTTCCCCAACTGCTCCAGAAATTTCCTTAGATTGTTTTGTTTGTTTGTTTATATGTTCATTTTTGGATCTAGAATATAGTCAACTACTAAGGATTGTATTCAGTTGTCATGTTTCTTTCATTGCCTTTAGTCTGGAACACTTCCTCATTTTTTTTTTTAAAGGAGATAAGTTACCTATGATATTGATTTTTCAAGAATCCAGGCCAGTTATCTTGTAAAATGTCCCACATGAACTGGATTTGTCTAATTTCTTCCTCATAGTTATTTGCAAACACTTCCGGTGGGAATAATACATAGGTGATGCTATGTGATTTTTACCACATCACATCAAGGGGCACACAATGTCAGCTCTTCTCATTATTGGTGATAAGTCTGGTCACTTGGTTAAGTCATGTCCACCAGATTTCTCCACCCTAAAACCCTTTTCTCCCTTTGCAATTAATATGTAATCTGTGGAATGATACAATAAGGCATTGTATCATTGTGAATAATCTTCAAAAATCTTTCACTTCATACTTGCAACATATATTGATGAGCCTCAACTAATCTGTTACTGCATTGGTTGCTGCAAAATAATGACTTCTTACTCTATCATTCTTCTTAAATATATAAATTAGCTAGTATTTTATTTTTACCTGCTTGTTAATTTGTTAGAAGTATCATTACAAACTCATAGATTCTTCTTGAGACTCAAATTGTCAAACTGACCAGTTGAAATCCTTAAAAATGAAATTTTGATTTGCAAATACTCTCAGTGCTTGTCTGTGACTCTGGTAAATATTTCAACCATCTTTCTTTTCTTTCCCTTTCTTTCTTTCTTTCCCTTTCTTCCTTCCTTCCTTCCTTTCTTCCTTTCTTCCTTTCTTCCTTTCTTTCTTTCTTTCTTTTCTTTCTTGGTAAGGATTACTGCCAATGCCATGGCTAAATCTTTTTTCTTTCTTAAATAGAGATGCAAGTGAAAAACAAGGGTTTATTGTTAAGTGCTTAATAACATCTTTCATTTTTGGTAACAACCTATCAACTCTAAGGCAATAATTATGAAATGCCTTAAAATAAATGATAGTGTAAAAGGCAACCTATACTTGTATCCTGATTTTTCAAAGGACTAAGAAGAGTGGCTGACCTTCAATGGACAGCCAATAAAAGTTAACTGAATGCACTGAATTAATAATAAAACCAAAATGTCAAAGTCGTGAAAAATAAGCCAAAAGATTGAAGTAATATATAGTAAGTGTCTAATTGTATAGAAATAAGTGAAGTTATTTGCTATTCATAAGTGACTTTTATCCCTTTGTTACAATGTGAAATTCCCCCCAAATTGCTACTACTACAGTTCAGAAGATAGTCTTTCCCAGAGAAAAATAAATACTGTATGTTATCACTTATATGCGGAATCTAAAAAATAGAACAATTGGGTGGGAAGGGATAAATTGGGAGTTCGAGATTTGCAGATACTAATTAATATACAAAAAATAGATAAACAACAAGTTTATACTGTATAGTACAGGGAACTATATTCACTATCTTGTAGTAACTTATGATGAAAAAGAATATGGAAACAAATACATGTATATTCCTATATGACTGAAGTAATGTGCTGTATACCAGAAATTGACATAAAATTGTAAACTGACTATTCTTCAATAAAAATATGTTTAAAAATAAATAAAAATAAAAAATAGAACAGATGAATGAATACAATAACACAGAAACAGATGCATATATAGAAAACAAACTAGTGGTTACCAGTAGGGAAAGGAGTGAGGGAGGGACAAGATCAGAGCAGGGAATTAGAAGGTACAAACCACTAAATAAAAAACAAACAAGATACAAGCGTATATTGCATAGCACAGAAAATATAGCCAATATTTTATAATAACTTTAAATGCAGTATAACCTATGAAAACATTGAATCACTATGCTGTACACCTGAAACCAATATAATATTGTAAACTATACTTAAAAAAAGAAAAAAAAGAAGATCGTCCTTCCCTAATTTTCTCTTACTTGACTTTTTGGAGAATAGAAAATAGAACTATATAATTAGTACTAGCCTTTAGGAGTTCTTTGATTCAGCACACTGGTTAATGAATATTCTTTCTTTTCTATCAATTTGTATTGCTTCCTAGATCAATAGTTTTTTGTTTGTTTTTTGCCAAATCCCTCTATCTTAGGAATTACAAATTGCTTACAAAAGTTAGAAAGTGAGGTCCAAAAGAGATTATAGGGACTAATGTACAAATTTTTCTGTGAGAAAAATTATAAATGGAAACTGACAGAGGCAGTCTTGTACATTTTGTATAGTTAAAAAAAATAAAAAACCCTGCCTCTAACATACATTCACATTAAAAAAAAACTCCCACACATAAATTGTGTCATTGTAGATTATCTACAAAGTGGATAATATGCTCATGGATTATTCAGAGCTGACTGTAAATAGTTTAACTCAACCAGGATACTTGATCCTACCAGAAAGTAGTAAATCACTCACTGCTTAGAGGCTTAGTATTATTTTCAAACCACTCTCAGACCATTTAATACACGGAAGGGAGTCATTTCTTCTTCCTAAATTTCTTTTACAGTTTTAATTGAAGTTTGACCTGTCAACATTAGTTCACAGGCCCAATATGTTATTTTTCCATTTTTACCAAATAAGGCAAAATATAGTTTATGATTTTATGATAAAGTGATTATTTTAACTTTCCATTCTTAATGTGTGAATGGGAGAGATGAAATCATATATAAAAACAGAATTTCCACTGAAAAATCAAGGAGGTCAAATCATTATGTAAAGAAAGATAGGAAATTCAGCAATAGCCTTTGAAGAGATGCCAGAAATATATAAAGATATAGTAAAATGGTCTACTTTTTAGATAGATTGTTTTACAGCAAGTAGTTTCAATTTAATATGTATTTTACCTATAAATATTCCACTGGGATTCTTGTATGTATTAGGAAGACATTTTCAATCACACTATAACAACTGACCTCCAATATTTATCTTATTTCATACTGTTGGTCTTACATAACATCCTTGATTAATTTGCAGGCCTTGAGGTGCTATTTATTAAATTAGGGATGCAGCCCACTAAATTAATAAATTATTACTGTGGAGGCACTCTTGTCTTCTGAATGTATAAGTGTATTGCTTAAATTACTCTCAGGGAATAATTTACACATGAAGAGGCTCTGGTGTTAAAAAAAACTTTGTCTTTTTCTTATCTCTGGAAATAGTCCTGGACTAGATGCTTAAGTGGGTATCAAAGCAATTGTTTTTTCAAAGTGGTAATGATTTGTACTATTCACGGGTTCCCAATACACTATCCTAGAATCGTGAATTAAATATAATGTTTAAAATCTAACACTTTTGAACCAAAAATTTCCATAAGAAACAGAGAGACTGTCTCAAATGAGAAAATATGCTCATGATCTTGAAAAGGCTTAGTAAGCTTTCTTTCATTGTAAGATTTTTTTTTTCCTTAAAAGAGGCTGTAATAAGGTGAACATAGAAAACACTTCAGATCAAGGAAAAAGAAATTAGGACCTGGCTACTGTTGCAAAAAACATAATTACTCCCCTCTCATATTTTAAGTATTAAAAGGTGGAATTGATAGCAGTGCCTCCAGGCTTCTAATCTTGTGCCACTGTTTCTTGTCCTTGGGCAGGTCATGTCAAATTTGCATGCTGCTCGCTTATGTGTAACACACATCTCTACCCCAAATTTAGGTATTATAAAATTTTTAAAAAAGAAATGGTTTTGGTAAAACTTCTCCCTTGGGCCATAAACTCTGATAGTAGGAACCCTGTCACTCTTATATTCTTGGAGCCTAACTGGTACCTGGCATGTGAAGTGGGAGAAATACCATTTTGTTAAGTAAACATGTGGGTGAAGTAGCCAGAGAAAGTGCACTATTATGAAAAAAATCCTTAGTTATTCTGAGTCTAATATTTGCCAGATGTCTGGTTATGTTTCTCCCATTATCCTTCTTTGCTCGATACATCTTCTTTCCCCCCCAAAATCCATACAACAAAGAATGAGCAATGGTTAATTTTTACTGCTTTGATTATTTGATTATTACATCAATAATCTGTCATAACAAATAGGTAAAATTCTATGAAGAAGCAACCAGTGCTCCTTGACACCCTAATTACTCTTTAAAGAAGTTATGTTGTGCTGGAAACCATCCAAACTGGGCTGAACTTCTAAATGAAACAAAGCAATTACAAATAAAAGGGCTAGAGCCAAAATGATGGTGGTAGGGCAGTGGCAATGATGGGCAGTGATCAGGAGTTAAGATCTGTCCCAGACACTGGGTCCTCTTTTAGTTTTCATCAAGCATTTTATTTGATATGATGAAGTCAGTTGCTTTTCTTTTCTGCTCCTCAAAACTAACCCTATGGTGCTTCACACTGTGCAAAGTACTACAGTATGAATTTTGGTAAGATAATGGCTTTTTGGAGAAATAAATGGTTTTATCCTTTATCACTTGCATTTAATTCTTTTTTGTATTTAGACCTGAAAAAAGTTGTCTCAAAATGTCTTTGCAAAATATTTTCTCTAATTTTCTGTAATTATAGTGTCAAGTATCCAAAAGGTTGTTTCACATTTGTACCTCACTTAAGGTGCAAAGATTTTCAGATATGATGGCTACAAAAATTCATCTGCTGTTATTTCTGTTTTGATTGCTTTTAATTAATAGACAGCTTGTTAGAATGGGTTATAAATAATCTGCTCAAAGACTGGCATAAATTCCTTTGCCCAGAAGTTGAATCTAGAGTATTCAGGGTTTTGTTTCCTTTTCTTTCTTCCCCTCTCCTGGTCTTTTTGTTGCAGAGAGGTCACATAAGGACGTCAGTGGAAGAGCTCCGTGCGCCATCTACTGACGGAATCTATATTTCCAGAGTCAGGAGAAAGAATTATCCCTAAGGTTTTTAAAGCATTCTTTGAGAAAGGAGGAATAATGGGAAAAGACTCTCTCTGACTCTGTGGCTTTTTGGTGGCTCCTGGAATAAATATGAATGCGGCAAACACGAAATTCAGAAAGGAAACATCAGTCTCTCAGCGCAAGTACAAGTTACAGAGAGAATCCTAAGACAGCCCAGTTGGCATTGTTAAGAAGTTAAGCCAAACCCTGAAGTCAAGTCAAACGGAGAAAAGGATTGTTGTTTTTTTACCTGTGTCCTAAGCTAGCCTTGCTGCCTATTAGTTACCAACCTATAGGAAATGGCTTTACTAATGGAACATCCAGATAACCATCAGTTTCCAATCTAATTATTCCAAAGGACCTCTCTCCAGTTCGATTATTTAATTAAAAAAATTAATAATGCATAGCAGGTAGATCCACCCTTCACGGAGATCCTAACATATAGTTTGTCTATGTGTATGTAAACTTAATCCTTATATACACACACAAACACAACTACACGTACATCTACAAGATGATATGCATCTATGTACGTGTGGGTCAGTTGAGAAATCTAAACTTCGGACTTGGATTAAAATACTCACATCCTCAGCCGTTCTCTCAGTTATTTACTAAATCCAATAGAAGGGTAGAGGAATTGGGGTCCTCAGGCAAAAGAAATTTTTTGGTTGTAAATTGGGGAGAGCAGAGTATCAGTTTTAGGAGTTCAAACCACTCGAGTTGGAGGCTTGGATTGGAAATTAAAATTGGCACGAAGCGGTCGGATCTGATTCGGGTTATCTACCTGTGAGCAGCTGGGAGAACTGAAAAATTAACATCGAGGACTCCTAATGCCCCAGCTAATCTCCTTGCCCCTATACCGCTCCCTTTAGTCCCTTTAGTCCAAGGGCCTAGACAATTTGCTTTCGTGGTTTTAGAAAGAAAAAAGGAAAAGAAGAAAGGAAGAAAGTGGAGCCAAAAAACAGAAGCGAGGCAAGTAAAGAGGGAAGGTAGGGAGAAGAGAATGCAGTCAAAGGAAAGATTCAGAAAGCAGTTGGGAGGTGAGGGAAAGGGGTCAGAAAAGAAAGATTAAGAGAGCAAAAAAGGAATGAGGGCTAGGAAGATGTAAGAATCTTTCTTTAACGAACCAAAGTTACACCCATCTTTCACTTTCAAATAAATTGTCTAGATCTTATCCGTTTCCTTTGTAAAGGTTGTCTGCGTTGCTAAAGGAAGCTAGTTAGTACTCCTACCCCGTCCCACGTGTGGCTGCGCTGCTCCGTCCCCCGCCACGGAGACCAAGTACAACTCGAGTGGGAACCGTTGTAGAAGCGCGACTCTGGGAACACTTCTGCGCCTGGTTGTCATCCGGGGAGCCTAACAGGATTAATACCCAGAGCTGGATTACGTTGGCTGTCACCAATACGCCTAAAGATTATAATCCAATTTATACACATTACAGTCAGTATTAACTTTATCTGCTATTTTAAGATTCCCAGTTGCCCCGCGCGTCCTCAGAGGACAGTCTTCCACGTTCTGATGCAACCCAGCAGGTTGTCAGGAGGGGAAACCTCCCCAAGAAAACAACTCCGAGCCTGGTCCCCGAGGGTCTGCACCCAGCACTCCCAGGTATCTCGCTCTCACCTGGGCACCGCTTTATAGTGCCTCCCAGCCGGTGATTACCAATGCGGGAGGCGTTCCCTGGGAAGGAAATAGGCTTCTTGTTTCTCTCTCGTTCATTTCATCTAAAAATTTTCTGTGGCGGTGGCAGAAGGGCGGGGGTGAGCGGATGGGGAAGGGGGCCAGGGAATTGTTGCCGGTTATAACTGTCTCAGCGATTGCTTTTAGATACATGTTTGTAGGGTGACATTTCTCTCGCTCTGTCTTTAAATAAGTTTGTTTGGGTGTGAGTTCTTGCCTTTTCAGCACAAAACCATAAAAAGACGTGGTGGAAAGTAAAAGAAAGCTGCCCCCCTCCCCCGAGCGTGCTAACTAATGCCAAAGACTTGATTTAACACCCCTTCTCCGGCGGCTGGGGGCTCTAAGGCAGTGGCTACATTCCAGCAGTTTTAATCCGTTTTTTATTGTAGGGCGAGAGGAGTTTACACAGGGGCTGGGATGGCTCCCCAGCTGGCCTCTCTCCCCATTCCGGCGCCCCCTCCCCGCCGTTCTCCCCACCTCCCCCCCACCCCCCCAGCAGGAACCTGTTACTTTAAGCGAGGCGTTCAGTGTGGCGGTGCTGGCCGCCGGGGTTTCGGGAGGCGGCTGGTGATTGGTTCTTTCGAGCTCCCCCTGGCTCGCTCGCTCGGCCTCCCCGCGCGCTCCGCCCCTCCCGCGCGCCCTCCCTCCGCCCCGTGAGGCTCGGAGCCCCGGTGTCAGGCGCAACGGCGCATGCTCCGGAATCTCATCCTCTGGCCCTGGAGCTGCTGCTGCTGCTGCTGCTGCTTTTGCTTTTGGGGCTGAGTTTAATAAGCGAGCGAGCGAGCGAGCAAGCGGGCGAGCAAGCGAACGCGGGGGGAAAAAGGCAGAGAATGTCCGCCATCTACCCTCCGCTCCTGGGCGCGCTCTCATTCATAGCAGCCTCTTCATGAATTACAGCTGAGGGGGGCGGGGGAGGGGGGTACCACACAACACCCCAGCAAACCTCCGGGCCCCCAGGCATGGCTAGCTCGGTAAGTACATGCAAAAAAAATAAATAAATAAAAGACCCCCCCTTCCCCGCCTTTCCTCCCTCGCCCTGCGCCGCCGCCGCCGCCGCCGCAGCCCAGACAGCGCCAGCGCTCCGCGGTTCCAATTAGAGAAAGGTTGGTACGGCTTGCAGGGAGCTGCTGCCTCTCCCTCAGCCTCCGCTCCCCTCCCTCCCCAACACCCCCCCGCCCCGCGCGCGCACACACACACACACACACACACACACACATACATACACACTCACTAACACACACTCGCCCCTCCACCCCCCGCGCCTCCCTCCCTCCTCGCCTCTCTTTGCAATCGCAAGAAGCGCACTCTCGCTCACACGCGCGCACTCACACACACACACTCACACACGGTGGAAGGAGGCGAATAATAACTCAGCCATATTTCAGCCGCCGCCGCCGCCGCCGGGAGCCGCGGGCACAGTCCGGGGACGCGGCGAGCAGCCTCGGCGGCCGCTACGATGGTGCGTTCTCCGCGGCGCGCGAGTGTGAGCCGGAGTGTGCGGGCTGACAGCGGCGGGGCGGCACGCAACTTTGCCCCCGCGCCGGGCTGTGTGCAGTTGGGGCTCGGCGACTGTCCGCTCGCCTCCCTGCCTTTTTGAATTACATTTTTTTGGGGGGAGGTGGAAGGTACTTTGGGGCCACTTTGGCTCTTGGAAGTGTGTTGCGGGGGCTCTTTTCGGCTGGCCTTGACGATTGCTTGGGGCTTTTCGCTGGGGGGTGCGGGGTGCCTTAAGTTACGGGTGCCTCGGCGTGTTTTCCTGCGGGCGTGTGTGTGTGTGTGTGTGACGACGTCTCGTTTTTGCTGTGCACGAACCCCGTGGTAAAAGCACGGGAGTTTGTGCCATCGGCAGAGGCTGCTTGTAGTTTCCATTCCGCCTGGCACAGCGCTCCACACGAACGCACACACACACGTACACAAAGACTTGCTCGGCGTGTGCCTGTCGCCGCGGTACTTTCGGGGTGGGGGCTCGCCAGAACCCCCCTCGGGGGTCCCAGCTACCTCCCCTCCCACGCCGGGAACCCGCCCCAGCATCGCCTCCTAATTGTCTTCTAATCTGTTTCTGATGCATTTGTTGTAGTGCTTGTAGTGGCGGAGCGCGCTCGCCCCTCTTCCCCTCGATCCCCGGACCCCCTTCCCCATCGGGGGTAACATTCCGTTACAATCCTGGCCGATGTGAATGCGGTCCCGGGGGCGCCAGGGGCCGGTCCGGTCCGGTGGGGTGTATTTGGGGGTTTGGGGTGTGCGCGCCCACGCGCGTGAAACGTGGATGCAGAGGGCACCGCAGTTTCCTTTTATGTGCGTTTCAAGAAGGAGGAAAAAAATGTCAGGCGTAATGTTCAGTGTCGAACAGTCGCCTTCCTGTTGTTCACGGCTGTCTCTCCTCCCCCCTGCCCGCAGTGTGCCGTGCAGGTGAAGCTGGAGCTGGGGCACCGCGCCCAGGTGAGGAAAAAACCCACCGTGGAGGGCTTCACCCACGACTGGATGGTGTTCGTGCGCGGCCCGGAGCACAGTAACATACAGCACTTTGTGGAGAAAGTCGTCTTCCACTTGCACGAAAGCTTCCCTAGGCCAAAAAGAGGTAGGGCTCGAATACAAAAGGAGCTTGATAAAAAATGTCTTTGCTCGCGGAGGAAACAATCGCTTGGCCGGGGCGGTCCCCCTGCCCCTCTCCCCGCCCCCCCGCGTCGCGCTCGCCGGCGTAGCTCGGGACCGGGGTGCGCGGCGCCGCGCTGGCCAGGTCCCGCTCCCGCCCGCGCGCGCGCCACTTCGGCTCCGTGAAAGTCACCGCAGAGAAAGGACCGTCAGGTGTCGAGTGTTTACTCATCCCAAGCCAGCTCTCACCGGTCCTCTGGGGTTAGCCGCGGGTTCTGCGGGGAAGGTGCAATTAGTTGTTGGGCTTGGAGTCGTGGGGAGTGGGGCTGGAGGAAATACACAGCCTGTGCCCCTCTCCTTAACCTAGAGAAATTGAGATTTACCTCTGTTGTTAGCAGAGGATGCATGGATGTAGTTATTGTTCCGACCTGAGAAGTCACCTCTCTTTAGGGTCTTCTCTGCCTTCCTGCCTGTGTTTGAGGCATTAGGAGCCGGTTGTCATAGACTTCTTTTTGTGGGTTAGCCACCTCTACCCCCCACTGTCAGGATTTTCTCTTTAGTTGAGGGGGGACGCTTACTGGTCCCTAGCCCCCTATGGCACTTGATGGCTCATTCGATTTTGAGCAGCGTTCTGAAGTGTCTGCCCGATGTGATCTGCAGGGAAGACGGTTCCTGCAAAGGTCGAAGCTAAGTTTCAGAGCCACAGTGTTGCCTTGCCTTCTACTTCAGTCCTTCCCCACCATGGTGTTTAGCTTTGGTGTCTGGTTTGCATAATCCTGCTCAGCCTCTGCGGTCCCAAACATCTTCCATAAAGGACAGGGCAGTTTTGGGGGCGGGGAGGGGGGGGGAAGGAACGGAGTATTATTTTATAGGAAATTTAAAGAAGGTTTAGAGAAATCCCAATTTCTATTCCCTTCAGCCTCTGAAAAGCTACTGTCTGGTTGTTTTAGTTGGATTAGTGGAGGTAACAGTACAAATACAATAAGGTGCTTTGTTTGTGAGCAGGTTTATTTATCTAAGTCGACACAATGGTTGGTAGTTATCTTCCATTTGATCCGTAATCTTTATTGGCATCTAGAACTCCTGCAGTTTCTTAGGGTAACATCATAATAAATCCATTCTGCTTAGAGCTACGTTGAAATTATTGAACATTCAGGGGCTTGAATAAAGAAAGGAGAAATGCTGTGTGCCTTAGAGGTGGCAGAGATTTGTGTTGATGCTTATTTTTGTTTCCAGAGCTCATGTACTGGTACGTAGGATTGTATGTTTTGCTTATAGTGGTTTATTTTACAGCTGCTCTTGAAAACTTGAACAGTTGCATTTGATGGGCTTTGCTGGATGGTTAGTAAATGAATCCAGCTTCTAAGAGAGGGGATGAGATATGCATAGCCTATAGGAATTAACATTTAGATTTTGTTAGCTTTTTATATCAGAACAGAGCCATAGATATACTTCCTTTTTTCCTCAAAACTGGTAGATGAGGCTGGGTCTGGTGACTCTTGGAATCTCGCTCTCCCTTTTCCAAACGTGTCCGCAGAACCACTGTAAGGAGTTTAAACAAAAGAAACCACCTTGGTACACGCTATTACGACTACTTGGCTGCTGTTCACTTAGAGGTTAAATACCCTTTAAAAAAAGGAATATTTATTATATTAGGAAAACTAAGCTGGTTGGCAGAAGATGTAACTCTTAAGATAACTTTGTTTAGGTGCCTTAACTGTCAACAAATTGGCATTATGAAATTAAGGATGATCAGTCTCTCTGTGTATTTCACCACTGTTCCTCTGCTGCAGTGGGTGTGTTGTGACGTTCCCCTTTATTTCCTATACTTAATGATTTTCTGTCCTGCCTGAGGGGATGTGAGAGTGCTACCTGCACAACCCACACCTGGGAGTTTTGTTGCTAGGCGTGGTAAGTGACTTGGTAACACTGATGGCTTCTTAGACGCCTCTAGTGAGAGGTATGTGCTTGTTGGTTGGGCTCTTCAATTTTTATCCTCAGCTGTGGTGTTTCTTTATGTAGTCTATAATCCATTGTTTAAAAATGTTTATTTTTGGATTTTTATTTGTATGTGTGCTTCCCATGATGTGACAAGTCCTGGGAAAAATGCCAGCTTGCATAGCCCAGGAGAGACCTTGTCATACTGTAATTACACATGATTCAGATTGCAAGAGAAGGTCTCTCTGTTCATTGGGAATAGTTAGTTGTGAATTCAAGTGACACCAAACATGCCACTTAATCCTGAGACTAATTTTTTGGCTTCTAAGGTCTTTCAAAATGATAAGAATAAATACAGAATATGAATGCCAGGCATTTCTAAGTCTACTTCTGTACCTTTTAAAGGTGTTGTATTTTTGATATTACAGATTTATAAATAACAGGATTGGAAATGGGAGAAACTGCAAAAATGGCTTTGTGAAAGATCTAAGTTATAAGATATTTAAAAGAAAGGCACATACTCTAAACTGTAAATGGCTATTATATAATGACAATTTAAATCTATTTCACTATATACAGTAGCTGATAAACAGAAGGGGACTTAGAAATGAGGATACACTGCTTAGCCACAAAGATGAATGAGTTCTTAGTTTGATAAATCTTTGGTTTGGAAAGGTAAATTGATTTTCAAGTTGATTTCCTTTATTCAACAGTAATATTAGGATAATTTGTAGAGTAAGAAATTATAGTATATTCAACTTGTTGCCCAGTGAGAATTACATATATCGTTTCAGAATTGAGCTACTTGGACTTGAATTAATGAGGTTTTACTCTGTCCCAAGGACGTGTTGGAGACTTACAATTTAAAACTACAAGCACAAAGTCCTAGAAAGGAGATTTTGTTGAAAGAGTGAAGCCTGGAATGTCCATTAGCCATTAGAGACTAGGCAAGTTAGAGTATAATGCATTTTAAAACTATTTACTTGGAAAAAAAGACTGTATCTTATTTATTAGTATCAAAGATTTTTTATAGTGTGATATGACTGAAATGAATAGTCACATTCAAAACATTTCATTTAAAATATTTTTTCATTTTTAGTGTTATGTGAATTTGAGTGAACTTTCTTTCCAATTACTGCCATCCTTACTATTTCTGTCTGTTCCATTGACATTTATGATATGAAATCTGTTGCTTATTATTTTGTGTAAGCTAATTTGGCCACTGGTGTGATTTGATAGCTTTTTATTTGTAGCCTTAGTCCTTTGAGTGGGCAGATAAAGCATAATAAATCTACACTTACAACTTTCCTTTAGGTATTTGAGCCCAGCTTTACTATGTAGTTTTGATTTGTGTTAGAGTTTTCTGAAATAATTTGGATAACTTTTTATCAGGGTATCTAAAATTGGAGGGCTCACTAGTTGAAGATCTTGTGTGCACCTGGTGTATTTTCTTTCCTAAGGTTTGTAAAAGGTTTATAGAAGAAACGAAGATGGGTGACTATACTGATACACTCAGTGAGTGTTATACGATTTTTGTAGAGTTCTGAATGGAATTAAGATGATCAGTGAGAACAGTTTTACAACTTGACATTTTGAAGCAACATAAAGTATAATTTACCAAGGCACTTAAAAAGTTGAATTGCTGAAGGAAATCTCATATGCTGTTAGTGAAAATGTAAATTGGGCACGGACATTTTGGAGGGCATTTGGCAAAATCTGTTAAGGTTTTAAATATTTATACACGTTGACCCAGCAATTTTACTTCTAGGAATTTTCCGACAGATAGGGTTTCACAACTTGACAAAGATACGGCATATTTTTTGTGAAGCAGGCCATGAGGGGCCATAGAGGGGACCTCAGTTGGGTACAGATAGGTGATGGTTATCTATTAAAAAAAGAGGGTGAATCTATTTGTAGCTGCAGGAAGATGTTCAAAAGATACTATGTGAAATAAGACAAGTAACTAAATCAGTGTGATCCCATTTAAAAATGTGTTTATACAGATAAAAAGTATATGTGTGTATGTGTATAAATAAATAAATTCTGGATGAATGGGCACCAAACATTTACTAATAATTTTCTTAAGTGGATGCTTATGGTATTGATAATGATGAGAGGTTATTTTTGTAATGTTTGATGTTTTAAAAAATAAAGGTTAATTCTGTATATTTAAGGCAGTCCAATGAGCACTCACTAGTTTTTAAGACAAAAAGACAAGTAAAGGCCCAATATAGAATATTGCCTTTCAGACAGAGATTAGCATGTAGCTCTCTAAAAGGGATCTTGAACTATCTTGGGTAGATGTTATTGTTCATTTGTGAGGAGGAGTTAGGGTTGGGAATTTCTGTGTAAGTTATATCTATGAATGTTGACTGTATTCGAAATTAAGCCAGAGATATTTTAAACAAATTACTTATTAATTTGTTTGAAGATAGCAACAATCAACCCATTAGGTTAATACATAAATACTATTTTAATGGAAAATTATTTTCCAAAACAAAAAGAAAAGTGAGAATGGCATCACTTAATTTTGTTTGTGTGCATGTGAATCTCTTTAACATTTTGTTTAATAGAAGACAGCTGGGTCTACTTCGGTGCTTCTGTATTCAGTCTGTTGGGTTATCACCCATGTAGCCTATGGAAAACTCTGCTATGCACTCATGAGAGAATGAGAGTGAAAATGGCAGATAATGTCTTAGAGTTGTCATGAAAATAGTTTTAATTTTGCCAGTGCCTGGAAAAGGTTTTGAGGATCCTGGGGTCCCCAGACTTAACACTTGAAGAACCTCTGACATAAAATATTCAGCATACAACCTGGCACAGATAAACTGCCCTAATAATATGTGGAAGCTGGTTTTCTCTGTAAACATTATTATTGTTGCTAATAAAAATACCTCATTTAATGGAAAGAGAAAAGATAAATCTTCCAAGGTACTTGCATGGTTAAGTTTCAGTGTAACACTTAATCAACAATTATTTTCCAAGAAGAAAAATTCAGACTTGGGTTTTACTGGGTATAAACCATTCTATGTCCATTTTATTGTGTATCATCTGTGTCATGCAGAAGCCTTCTACATCTAATATAGTAAGTGACCCTCTGCAGAAGTATCTCTAGGAGGTAGACAGGGCAGGGGGATCAGTTGGTTTCATAATTTTTCTTTAAAGATTTTTTGTTGCTTCTCTTGGTGCTTTGAAGTTCCCTTCTAATGGTCTTCCATGGGCCAACCTTAGCCATTTAGCTCTTTTCCTGGTCATCTATTACAGATGATCCCTACTACTTAACACAGCTTTTACAGTTCTAAGATGTGGAACTTTTTTTGTTTTATATCTCTTAGTGACTTAAATCTTCAAAAGAGAACTTGGAAAGTTAAGATACTTGGGAATGGGAGGAAATGTTAAACACAATTATAGCAATTATGTAATTAAGCAAGGACTCGATGTATTACTGAACTTACTGGACTTTAATCTTTATTGACCAGATTTTAGGGTATTTTTTATTCTCAAGCAATGTTTTACACTGTCCTAATGGAAATAATATAGAATTCTCTAGTTTTTTCCCTTGGCTTTTATACTTTCTTTCTGATTTTATGTTTTCATTCCTTAAAGAAGCAGCTGACTTGTAGAAGGAGAAATTCTCTTGTCTCAGTAATACAAATTAATACTCTTTTAAAACTTTCTATTTTGCACGTGTGTGGCCAGAGTCTCTCTACTTCATCCTCTTCCTCATAACATATATTTTAATGTTTTAATCTTCTATTGTCTTGTATATTGTGGTGTTCCCTATTGTTTGCAGTGCTGTGTTCATTTTTGAGACTATAATTTGTTTGAAAAGAGCTTTTGGATAAATACCTATTCATTGATGGTATTACAGGTAATTCACAAGTTTTTGTTAGCTTGTTATAGACCATAGAAGAAATTACATGGCACAATTGTACAGTTCAGCTTTTATGAAGGACCCATATATTAATTTTTTACATACAAATGAAAATTGTATTTTCTAATTTATACCTATGTTTTTTATAGAAAAATCAAACCACAGAAATATAAAGAAAGGAGTTACCTGAACATTCTTCATAGGTAACCATAATTAATAGTTTGGTAGGCATCTTTTTATATTTATATACACACACATAAATAGAAATTAACTACAAATTAACATTAATTCATTCAACAGGTGGTTTTTGGAACTCCTATTATGTGCCTAGAATACTTCTAAGAGTTGAGGATAAGACAGATAAACATTTCTACCCTCATGGTATATGGTGAGATATCTTTTGAAGCTGAATTTTATATTATATTGGATGTAGATTATCTGGACATTTTTATTATTCTCAGTTTTAACTTGTTACAAATAATGCTATCGTTAACATCCTTGACATTCATTTTTGCAGTTTTTCCAATAATTTCTTTATATGGAAAGAAAATTTTGATATTCATCACCAAACTTCCCTCCAAAAAGATTGTGCCAGTTTATACTTCCCTAGGGGTTGGGAGACTGCCTATTTCCCCACGTGGTTGCCAATACTGGGGATTAAAAGATTTTTTTTATCTTTGCCAATCTGCTGCATGAAATGATACCTCATTTTCATTTGCATTTATTTGATTAGTAAGGCCACATATCCTTTTATGTGTGTATATATTTACCATTTTTTGTCTGTAATATACTTGTTTTGTGCCCTTTTTGTATTTCTCAAAAAAAAAAAAAAAAAGGTACAGGAAAATAAAAAGGAAAGAATAACAGACATTCAAATTGCCACTACCAGGAATGAACAAATGTTTACATTTTATCATATTTGATTCCTATTTATTTATTTATTTATTTATTTTTAGGGGATTAAGTATTACAGATGTAGCTTAAGTTTTTAAATGCTTTCCAACCTTTTCTTACAAGTCTTCAGCCACTCCTCCATCTATTTATGTACATTTGCACATTTCTTTCATTTGAGATATAATTCTGACACCGTAGAATTCACCCCTTTAAAATGTAAAATTCAGTGTTTTTTAATATAGTCACAAGATTGTGCAACAATGACCACTATTTAATTTCGGAACATTTCCACAAGTGAATCATTTTGTGTTTTGCTTTTTCGTCCCGCTCAATATGTTTTTGAACCTTTCCCCATTTCATCTAGAGAGCCAAGTCATTCCCTTTAATTCTTCTGCTTAGTATGTAGTTGTAAGAATATATTCTGTGTTTACTTTCCTGTTCTATGAGGGAACTAAGTACCGCTTTTTCTACGTCTTTGCCAATGTTGGATAATTAAAAATTTGTTATTTTTCATATTAGTTGAAATATGGTATCTGTTTTCATTGGCATTTTTCTGCTGCTAATAGGGTTAAGCATTTTCTATGCATTTACTGACCATTTAGATTTCCTCTTTATTGCCTTCTTTTTATATCCTTTGTCTTAAAAAAGAAGATTGGGATGTTTGTCTTTTTCTTATCTGTAGGATGGTAATCCTTAGTTATTTGTGTGGAAGATATCTTGTTCCATTTTTGTTTCTGTTTCTTGTAGCCTAATGTATGGTGTCTTTTTGTCACACACAAGTTTTTAATTTTGTCAAATTGATCTGTTTTATTTTGTTTTCCTGTCTGGTTTTGGGGTTTTGTTAAAGAATATAATTTGTGGGCATGATAATGTGCTTAAGCAACGGACTTTATATATGCAGGATACAGTGATAGGACTGGAGGAGATGTAAATAAGAGAAAGAGGAGGTCCCTGCCTTCAATGTGCTTGTGTCTTTTAGAGCTGGAAAGGACACTTGAGATTCTTCATCTTTGTTTACCCTCTCATTTTACTTTTAATCAGAAGCCTAGAAATGTGAAGTGATCTTGCACGTAGACACAATGAGTCACAAGTGTGCTGGTGCAAAGATAACTAGTAATAAATGGTGGTAAATGTTTACTTTTAAAACATTGAGTAATTGTTCACTTATATTGGCAGACAAATGTTCAGCCATAACTACTTTTGTAGGCATGATCTAGGACTTAATTAAGTGATGGTAACCATGGTAGATGCTGTTTAAAAGGAAAAAGTTCTCTAGCTACTTTCAGGCAAAATCAAATTCCTTTTATGCATTAATTTAAGGTTTGCCTTTGAGATGAAATCATTAGGAAAAATTGTGATGGAATGGTAGGTATTCCCTGATGTTTTGCACCCCTGTCCCCTCCATGGTAGGACTGCAGTTCCTTGAAGGATGCAGAACATTGTTTTAAGAAATAATGTTGCATGACCTAATCCTTAAGTGTGTTAAGTTTATAGTTATTGAAGCCTGAAGAAGGCATTTATCATTGAATTTCTAAAAAGATAAGGCTAGCATTCGGGTGTGATTTAGTTGGTATGTAGTAGTTAACAATTAACTTTTTGGGTGAAATCAATGCGCCATCACTTTTTTATTAAAGAAAATTAGAGCTTATCTTGAACTTAATTCTGAGGTCCATTTATTGAAAATAATGTTCAGAAGTGATTATAAAGATGATCTGTTGAATTTAATTAGAGTTATTAGCCATCTTAGAAGATTGATATTCTCAGAGCCAAATACATTTTAATATATTTAATTTGGCCAATCGTAGATTTTTTCTTTGTTCCTTTCCAGCAGAAATCATTAGTTAGTTATTTTCCCATCAATACTAGGCCAAACGCTGTGTGTATGTATTGATTTTTAAAAGCAAAATATACATTAACAATTTCCTAAAATATTAATAACAGTATCAGCAGCCTAGAGAGAGGGAGATTTACTTTCCTCTTAATGTTTCTAGATATAAATTTAATCTGCTTTATGCCTTTGCTCTTTGTAGATCGGTTTTTTTCCCTTTCCCTCTCAGGATGGTGTTGGGGAAGGTTTGTGTCAGATTATGCCAGATGTCTATTTATTTTGATAAACACTTACAGGATTTTGAATGTTTAAAAACAAGGTTCATTGTAGACTTCATGCCATCTGTACCTTTTGCCCAAAACACTCCATTAATACAAGTTGCTGAATAGTGAAAGCTTTCTTTGTATTGAAGAAATATTCTTCTATTTTACAAAATATTTTTCTTCATTGATTTTCTTTCCTTGTTCCTGTAATATAAGCAGCTGTTTTGTAGCGACTGTTACTGAAAAAGATAGATTTCAGGCTGTTGGGATTTAGCTGCTTTTAGTGGGACAGGTTATGCAAAATGCTGACAGAGCTGCAGATCGTCTTATCGGAGCTGCTTGTTGTATGACTTTTCCTACCTGTGCCCAGAAATAGTACAGAGCAGCAGGAAGCTGCTTTCCTCATCGTGTGGAGCACTGAGCATGCGTTATGTGTTTCAGCCAGCCCAGCGCTCACCTCTCCCGTGTGTATGTACCTGCCATCCCTCCTGGGTTGCATTAGACTTACACATCCGATGAGAATGGGACCTATGTTATTCCATAGATAGTAGTCATACCTTTGACCAGTGTAGTCTAGACATTGGACTTTTGGGGAGGGGCACAATGTAACTTCAAAGCAGATAATCGCAAGTCAGAAAAAGAGTTTTAGAATCCTGACTTTAACATCCACTTCTCTAAGTGGTGAATTATTACTCAGCCTTCTGAAACTTATTTCTTCTGTACCTCTAATAATTGACTTTGTGTAAACAGAACCACCACTTGAATTTAGCAGGAAACATTGCGTCTGCTGAGAATCACATTTTCTGGAATGTGTTTTAGCTTATGTTATAGGCAAAAAAGTGAATTTTTCTCCTTTTCTATGTTTTCTCCCTTTTTCTTTCTTCACCTTCTTCAAATGCCTTTTTTTAAAGCTAGACACAAATTTGAGAGACTTGGCCAGGTCCATCTTTTTTTTTTCTTTTTTTTTTTTTTTCACTACTTAATCCATGAAATACAACTAGCCTTTTAGCTTTAAAAATAGGAGTCAGATGTATTCCAGTAACTGGTGGGAGCAGTATTTAGTAATGCAGGAGGGAAGGCCCTGGCCTGGGAGGTAAAAGGGATGTGTTTGGACTGAGTAAGCCCTGTGCGCTTTTCCAGCCTCGAAATATTATTTTTCCTTAGTTTTTAAAAAAGGCTACATTCTGAGTTTGTCATTGATCTAGCATTTTTGTAAAGATGAAATAACTACCATTTATTATATATCAACTGTATGTATGTTGGTTATCTTGCTAGACAGTAGACATGTGCTGATGTATTTAATTTCAAACTTTTCTTCAGTGTAGTAGTTTGGAGAATGATTTTTTTTAAAAAACAAAATGTTGATATGAACTTGAGTGTATTGGAATTTTACCTTTTTTAAATGAGTGTATGAACAGTGGAATGGATAAAAGACTTGCTGAATAACAGGAAAGCAGAAAATAACATAGGTAATTCACCAAATAAGTGGTTAACTTGTAGTTATGAAAAGTTACCTTCTGATTATCCTGGTGCCATTTACACCAACCATCAACTGCTACTTGTAGGCTGGAGCAGTCTAGGAACTCAGGAGACTGTCTGAAACTTCGCCCTCAAATATGGTTCTTGACTAAGTCATTAGATAACTGGGTTTTTTTTTTTTTTTAGTGAAAGTTGGCTGATATTTTAAAAAATTTCATATAACATAGGCCAGACCTTGACATTTTGTCACTTTGCTTTTCTGAAGTATCATGTTTCAGATAACTATTTGCGTTTCTGTTGTCAATAGAATAATAACTGGGTACTTGGACTTACATCCAAGAAAGTGTGTCAGATCTTTGATCACTCAACATACTTGCAGGGTTTTCTGTTTAATAATTCAGATGCTTCATTGCAGTTGTCTTGAAAAGCAAGTTCCCTTTCGCTCTTGACTTGCAACATGCTGCATAACTTTTAAGTTAAAGAAAAAATAATTCTAGCTTTATCATTCCTACTTTGAAGGGAATTGTCCAATGACTGACGATAGCCAAAGATTTAATTCATACAAAAATACACAAATGCAGACATTTTAAAGAGTGGCAAATAAATGAGAACTGTCTTACGTTGTAAGGCTACACAGCAGCTTGTAGTTAGTGCTACTTGGTATCTTTCTGTGGAATGTCTTTTTTCAGTTTCTCATGATCACTCATTTTAGTATGATTCAGTCCATTTTCTTTATATCAGGATGGCCAGAATTGTTCATCTTTACCCACATTTAGAGAATTGTATGGCAGATAAAAATACATCAGTGAAAACATGGGAAGAAAATACTTAGCAACATGTTAACAGAAGTTATCTCTGGAAGGTGGGATATCAGGAAATTCTTGTCATTGGTAAAATTTGTGAGATTTTTCAAGCTTTCTTGAATGCTGCATATTAGTGAAAGTAAAAGTAGATACTTAAATGTACATGTGAATATGTTTACAGTAAATGTTTTAGTTTTTTTTTTTTTTTTTTTAAGTAATCTCATTTGGAACACAAACAGGAAGGTCTTCCCCAAGGAATGTTTTCATATTTTGTTATTTTAAATTTAACCACCTTGCCATTCTGAGTGTTTTCTTTTAATATTACTATGAATATATGCATAAATACTTTGTTGATTGTAACCTTTAAAGGGAGACATGTAAATCATGTTCTTACCTTTCTTAACAATTAATATTGTGTTGAAGGTATAAAATTAATCAGATTAACCTGATTTATATAAATTATTCTTTGTAACAGAAAGACAACTGTTAAATATTTCAGTACAGTATATATTTTTGGAGTACTTACAGAAGTTTTGAGAAGTTTTGATCTTTTTTACCTGTGGAGTTTTGATAAGTGTAACTTTGTTGATTAATGTGTTTATTTTGATGGGTAGCAGTAGAAAAATTTCCAGGGCCTATGTCTGACTTTAAAAACTGTCTAAAAATGTAAGGACTCTCTTTATGTTTCAATATATGGTGATACTGCTAAAAATAAAAGGGGTCTGTAGTTGGAAATAAAGACCCACTTCTAGTTTGTGTCTTTTTGTATATAATCTGGAAGTTAAACATTAAATTATTAGAAATAAAAAGTACGAAAACAACTACTAAAACCAAGGCAAGAATAATATTTGGAGCAGGGAAAGAAGTCCTTTTTGGGTGGAGAATTGATGCATGATTGCATAAACAAACAGTATTTTACTATTAAAGTGGCTTCAGTAGTATTTCATAAACAGGCTACAAAAATAACCAGAAATTAAAAAAAATTAAAATTAAAATGTAACTTTGTGTTTTATATACAATGCAAATTGATATGAATGTTTCTTAAATACAACTAAAAGAAATGATTTCTGCAAAATAAGGGAGTTAAATTTAGTTGTCTTGGAAGGTCTCTATGAAATCTAAAATTTACCTGATTAATTCCATGTTATTATGATTAATGGGAAATCGTCTTTAGTATTAAAAGAAAACTACAAGTATACTGGGCTCAAATGCATAGCAAAGCTATGTGTCAAATAAAAACAAATTCCTTTTCCCTTTAGTGTTAGATGCTTTTACAAGATTCATAAATTATAGTTAGCCAGATTAACTCCAGTTTAGAATGTAAAATATAAAAATTGGTGTTTGTCATCTGAGCATTTCTTTGTTAGCTGCTTGAATAAAATTGCCACTTTAAGTTCTATTTGCTAACATTTGGAATGACATTACATTTTCACGGGTTTTAATTTGGTTCTGCTGATAAAATTTTTATTTTACTATTTCTCTTTCTTTTGAGAGAATTCTGAATGGGATTCATAGTGGCCTGGATTCCTTTCTTCAGGATTAAGGTGTGGTTGAGAATGAGGAAGATACACTCTTTGGCACCTTGATTACAGCTCACTATATTTACTTGCTACTGTTCTTATTAATCTATGGAGATGTCTTAACTGAAAATACAAAAAATAAAGGAATTGTTTTAAAACCTATTTTAAATGAATATTCAGGGGACCAAGCCAAAGACTTGAGAGTTTGAACAATGTGAAGAATTGGTTTGAAAATTGCAGATTGTTAGAGATTCCCGATTTGGCACTAAATGAAATAAATATACTCATAGAATTTTATTATAGGACAGACAAAGCGATGGTAGACCAAGATAATGTGTGCCTGGCTCTTATTGGGAGCATATAGAGTGGGAGCATATTTTGCAGTGAAAGGGGAGCGAAAGGACAAGGTGTTCTCTACTTGTAAAGACTGCAGAGTTTTCTTTATGTTATTGTAGAAGGACATTATTTTTGCTTTGGCGTGCTTAAAACTAAAGGGCAAATGATCCAAAAGAATAATCTTGAAATTCAATAGCAAGAAAACTACTTGACATTGTGGGCTGGAGGCCAGCAAACGTGTTGCTTTCATTGAATGCGTGGGAAATGGGGCAGGCCTGGAATTTAAAGAGACAGGGTGCAGTACCCTAGAAAAGAAAAGCTCTCCTGTATGATTTGCTTACTTGGGGGAAAAAAAGAGACTTAAAGTTTTCTCTAAAGGATCTTTATTGGATCAACTGTTTAAGGTATTGAAAGACACTGAGTGAATTTTTCCTAACTCCACCTCCCATCTCCCTAGCCATCTTCTCTTGTCTGAAATCAGTGCTGAGTAAAACTGTTTATAACGGAGGAGAAGCAGCTTTTCAAATAGAAGTACTTTGTAGCCTGTTCAAATGGAGTATAATGTAATTCTCTCTGAAATCGAGCACTTATTACTTTGTTTATGTAGCTGTTTAAAAAGGGGGGGGGGAGGGCTTCAGGAACCTCTGCTTTAGAAATGACTGTTTTTTTCTATGTCTGAGTTTTCCTCCCCCATCCACTCATGAATCCCCCTTCTCTCCCTCCCCCACCTCCCACAATCCCTCAATAAAATAGTATTTAAAAGACTTGAATAACCAGTCCTATGTACCAGCTTCTTGCTCCAGGCAATAATGTTGTCCTATTTTCAATGGGTGGTCTTGAATCTCCATGGGAGATTTTTACAGGCAGTGGACTCCAAGACCCACTAAGTGTATTATTATATTGAACGTAATCAGTTAAATTCCCGAGCCAGAGAGAGTATACAGAGATAGTTTTACATTATTGAAGTCTCATCATTAATTACTTGGAAACCAATTTATTTAATTTTATTTGAAGAATTTATGACTCAAATCCCTAAATGGGATGCATATTAACCCAGTATTTGAGGCTTACTGTTTGAAAGAAGTAAGACATTCATACATATGTCAATTCAAGAATACTCTTTGGTGTGTATATTTTAGTTCATAGGTGTTTTTTGTTAGTTTAATTCTCCTCTAGGAAACCAACACCACATAGCTGTTTTCAAATCTTAAGAAATTGAAGACATATTTCTCATAATTGAGATAGTGTAAAATGATAGGATCTGTTATAATTGGAAAGTGTATCAGATATTTTTATAATAATTATCTTTTAGCTGTGGCATGTAGCATAAATGTATACTAGCCTGAAATTTAAAATCGCTTTGGATCAAACCTTTGTCGAAGTACACAGAAGTGGAATTATAAATTAAATACCGGATTAAGATTGCTCTCTAGAAAGAAAACAAATTTGCAAATTTGCATAAAACAATATGTTATACATTGTAAGTATTGAAATGGGGAATGTTGTAGCCACGCCTGCTCCTACATAACTTAGTTTAAAATCATCTTGGAGTTTCTTTCTAATGTGACCCTGTGGTTATTAACCAGAACGATAACATAACTTTGTTGGGGCATTGATTTGATTACTTTCTGTCCCTTATTCACATTCTTCAAAAAATTAACTTAAGGAGAATGTTGAATTTTTGTTTAAAATAAATTTCTGAGTCTTAATTAGCTAGGAGTCTGAAATACCTGTTTCCATAGGCTAAGTAGAGAATCGAGGAGATGGCATCTCAGATATATTGATAAATAGTTGGATGATGACATATGATGAGAATGCTTTTTGTTTTAAACAATGTAAGTAGTTTTAGGTGGAAAATTGTATTCCTTGGGGAATTGTATTTGTTTCCTTTATAAAATTTAATATACACTTGTTTTAGGGCATATAAAAATGGTATGAATTCTGCAGTTTTCTCCACTTATAGACCGTGAGCTCTGTGGCTCCGCAGTTTATAGCAATGATGAAATGTTTGCCTTTTTTTTTTTTTAAGCTCAGTACTAGTCCTTGAATAGCTAAAAAAGTTTTTCAGTAGTTTTTACAAGTGGGTTTGAAGCAGTGATAGCCATCTGAAGTTTATCTTGTGTAGCCAGTATTTAAAAGTTATTAAGGTTGTCTACACACAAAAAAGAAACAGCACTTATGGCTTATACATGTGAATAAAAGTTAAAGGTTGGTAAAAATTAGCTTGTCAAGTAAGCTAACTGACTGAAGAATAATTTTGTTTTCATTATCCATTCCCCTGGCTGAAAATGAAATAGAAACGATCTGGTTACTAAAGACCAGCGCTGTATTGGATCACTTCCTTAAGCTTTTGCTATGATCGTTAAAGGCAAAGTTAGACAGCTGTTGTAGATTTTGCCAGTGGCCTCACAAAAGAAATTTTTTAACCCTGTTAGTTTCAGACACCATCATTTCTGCTTTGCAGATCTACTCACTGTATTCGATGTGAGTGATATACTTACTGTGTTAGATATGAATCTCTATGATTACGATTTGAACTTCTGATTTATGGGAAGGTAGTGTCGCAGAAAATGAGTAACTTTAGCACTCTACTGCAATACAGTTTCATGTCTTGAAATATGACAAATCTCAACATTTTTGCTTATATTCAAACAGACTTTAAAACTTCAGCTTAGACTTTTCAGAGTTAGATTTTGCATATGTATCTGAAGACCTTTAGGGAATTCTGAAAAATTGTGAAAATTGAGTTTGACTTAAAATCCATTATAATTGAATATTTAAATGTCCTTTGGGGGACTTGATGTTCATAGGAAATACTAAATCATACATAGACTTTAAAATCTCATTTTGGGTAAGTGTAAAATTAGAACAATGCAATCGACTCCCGAAATTGATGTCATAATGTTAAAAATCCCAGCGATGATGGGTTCCTCTTGTATAATGTGTTTGCATTATTGCTATAGGTTTAAAGGGCAGAGAAATACTTTATCGTTAAGGCTGAAGAGGGCAAGATTTTGAAACCTACTGCTATGTGATTAAACCAGTGTGTTTGCCCTGAGGCTTCAGCCATTCAATCTGAATTCATAGTCTGAAATTTTGGATTCCTTCTCTGTTTGAAAATAATACTTAAAAATTTTGAGACTGCTTTTTGCCTTAACTCACGTGAAAACTATTGAGGCAAATGATCAGGGTTAAGATTTTCATGTAATCAAGACTGGAGATACATTTCAGTATTTTAAAGAGAAAGGTTCACAACCATTTTACATGAAATTTTACTGGGCTTTTCATTAATCTAAAATAACTGGTCTATAAGTACTTTATCAGTGAAAACTGCTCAGCATGTAAAACGAGGAGCAGAAGAGCACAAAGGCTTCCTGCAAATTAAGGGCACAATGAGCACTAACGGACTTTCCAGCCATCTCCAGCTGTGAGATTATTATAGTTTTTGCAAACCCTTTTCTCTCAAAACTAAATCAAGAATGGTAGAGTCCTGATAAAAAGAAGTGTAGAAAAGCCTAACTAATCCTTAGATGAGTTACTTCAAACGTGCCAAAATAGAATAAAATCAGTTAATAGCATGGATTAAAGGTTACTTTTAATGCATTTTTATCACTCACACTGAGAATTTTGTTGTATGTGAATGCATTTGGCCAGGGTTAAAAAAAAATCCAGAGGAAAAAATGTAATTAAATTTGAGAGATGACATAATCACGTTGTTATGGGGAAATTGAGTACCAATGTTAGGTGCCAGATTTGACCTAAGAGATAAAAGCTGTGTACTTGAGATCAGAGTTGTAAACAGGTGTCTCTTATTTTGAGAACTTTTTGGGTTATAATGAGAGGGCTCATGTACATAGTAGTAAGAGTTGATTTATTTTGTGGATTTAAAAATGCAACATGGCTCTGTGGTCTTTGGATAAATATGTACAAGTGTTCCCTTGGATAAGATCATGGAAGGGTGCTAAAATCAGATCCCAATTTAATATTTTAAAAATGCTTGATTCCTACAGGTGGTGAAGAGAAGGAGAAGTAAGAAGTAGGCTTTGGGTGCGAAGGTAGTCTTGACTGTTTATGTTTGTATCCAAAATATACAGAGGGAGACTTATCTATACTTTTAATTCAGAATCACGTTTTTCCAACTACTTAATTTGTGAAATACTTTTTCCATTTAACTGGCATATTATGATAGAGCTGCCAAAAATACTGGGTTAAGGAAAAACTGATTTGGCATGCTGCCATTGGTAGGAAGACTTGGGGGAAAAAAAGTAATGTCTTTTCTTTCTGGTGCAGGTATGTAGGTGTAGGTATAGGTATAGATATAGATATAAGAGTGTGTGTGTATGAGTGTGTTTGTATCAACCTTAATAACATTTTATTATATGAACCTGGATGGTGGGAGATTTTATAATCATGTCACATTTGCCACTCCTCTAAGATGCCAAATTTTAAGTTTCTCTAATGAGACTTAACATTTATTTCTTTGTGATAGATGTATGTATTGCTTTTGCTGTGGCTTAATAGGAAATAGCCTGACTGGTACTCCGAGCACACATGTGTGCTCTATATGTTAGGTATTTGTGTATGCCGTCCTACTTAGAATGTAGTTATTTTTCATAAGCCATGTGATAATAAAGTCCTATTAATTTATAGTCAGAGCATACAGTCGCCCATAAATTTCCTCTACTTGGTATTCTGACCAGATTTAACCTTACACAAAGCTTCTAGCTTGAATGCGTTTTGCAACATTGAATAAATAAAGCGCTGTATAGTTATTTATGTGCTCAAGAGGCTGAACTTTTCATTCCATCCCAGTGTGTTCCCGTGGGATATGTTATTCTAGTAAATCAGAAAATTTCCCTGAAAGCAAAGTAATTCTTAAATTTTGGAGGCTTCAAAATCGGGAAATGCCACATGCACGAGGGGAAGAAATTCTGGTTGACCCCCCACGGCTGAAAACCAGTGCAGAGGACTTGGCCATCTTGAATCCTCTTGGAGGGGAAGAAACCCCCAGCACAATGCTGCTGAATTGTTTGACTTCTGTAGCTATGTCTTTGTGTGTTTATAGGAGTGGGAACATTTTATCTACTCTGTTTCTGTTGAGGTTGTTTTTCTGCAGTGCCCCCAGAAAAGTCCAGGAGGCTAGCTTTGAAGCCCTGTGGACAAGCTGGATATCAAAGAGCCAGAGGAATTCGGCAGTAATTGTTTTATGGCTGGCCAGAAATCAGACCTATTTGTATAGGTAGCACACAAAATAGCTGTGATTTGACAATTTGGTGCTATTTATACCTACCATAAAAAGAGAAAAGAAAAAGTTAAAGGGGTATTTTGGAAACAGGAACTGAGCTGTAAATGCAAATTGCTTCACCATTTTCTCAAAGGAACAAAAAAGGAAAGGGTTTAGGAAGTTTTTATTGAAGCTACGTTATTGAGGAACTGTCTGCTTTCAGGACATTTAATATTGTACTCACACCGAAATTACAGGGCTTTCTGTTTGCAGTTTTTTACCCCCTCGCCCATTCCCATCTGATTAAACTTATTTTTGTGGCGCAAAAGAAACTCTCCGGAGGAAGGATAGTGAAAATCACAAAGTTTTCAACTCTGTCTTAATAGATCCTTAACATTTCATCTTGCTGTTGTTGTTTGGCTTGGGATAAGAACCGTTGGCTCTTGCTAGACTGAATTTTTTTTTTCTTTCCAAATGAAAGTTGTATTTTCAACGAGCAGTCACAGGTTGTTTACTGTGGTGGTGGGCGAGGATTTGCCAGGTAAGTGTTCATCGCTTTTAGGAAATATGCAGAACTTTTAAATGACTATTCTCAATTTATCAGTTTAGAGAGATCTTTTTGAATACAAAGTGCCTAAATTGTGACACTCACCTGGAGTATATTCCAAGCTCAAGGTAGGCAGTGCATCATGATCTGTCTGTACTTCAGTGAGATGCCCAAAGTGAAGTTTGTTTCCATAATGTCATTCAGACTTTTTGAGATTGTCAAATGCTTCATTGTTTTGCCTTGAAACCCCCAGACCCTGAGAGCAGTCTAAGTCTGGAGGCAATGGTGCAGAGAAAAAGCAAACACGTCTGTGATTGACTACACTTTTTTTTTTCTAAGAAACCCTAGAAATGCCTTGGGGACCCCTGGGGTTTTGTCACAATTTAAAACCATTTTACCCCTGAAGGCATTTCAGTGCTGTGGAATTGAGACTGTATTAATTTGCCTTATTTTTTTTTTCCCATTGGATTCTGATCCTCCAATAATAAGTAGAGTGATCTTTGTCAAGTGTACCTTAACTTCTGGGAGGATGGTCCTGTAGTTTTGATTGGATGAAGAGAGCTCACTGAGGGCAGGGAAGAAGAAGTGGAAACGGGTGGAGATAAATCTGGTATTGGGTCAGTCAGTTTTGTCTTTAATGAAGAGTTAGAGTTTAATAAATGGTGTGAAGGATCAGGAGCATCTGAATAAAATTTTAAAATGGGAACTTTCTAAGAATTAAGAATTGGATTCAAGGTGGATTCCCTTTAGAGAAATAGATGAAAACACTCTATAGAGAAGAAACATTCTGGGCTGTGGGTGCTCCTCATGAGTATAAAAACTCAGATAGGGAAAGATAAGGACACAGGTAATTACAGATCAGATCATCTTTATGGGTTGAGGAAATACAGTGAGGTTAGGGCTGACCAGTGAAGGGTTGTATTTCTTAAGTAGCGATCATTTATTCAACCAACAATGAGTACCTACTGTGTGATGGGAACTGCTCTAAACATTGAAGGTAACAACAGGACCAGAAGCATTTCTTGTCTTCTAGGGGCACTTAGGCATCAGTCGTGTCCAAAAAAAAAAAAAAAATCACCATACAATAAGATCAGTGCTTTTATGAAGCTATGAAAATCAAAGCTCTGGAAACAGAGTCCTGAGAGATTAGTTCTGCCTGGGTATCAGAATTTGAATTAAGTTTTTTTTTTTTTTAAATTGCAAGTGGCAAGTCTAATTAAAAAAAAGAAAGAATTATGTGGGTTAAAAAAATTATCCTGAATTGCTCAAGGATGGATTTTCATCTCTTTAATGTTCCCCTCCATAAAGCTCTGTGAGTTTTTGGAGTGTCTGAGCTCTCTGGATTAGCATCCCAGAATGTAGGGATTTATAGCTGAAAGGAGTAGGAAAACAGTTCACAGTTACTGAAGGTTTAGTTCTGTACCCTGGTATTCACATTTTACAGATGTAGGTCCAAGGCCCAATATTAAGTAACTTGCCCAAGGCCCATATGGCTTGAGTATAGTGACCGTATGTCCTGTTTGCTGGGGATAATCCCAGTTTTTGCCTGTTTTCCTGTGTCACTCTGAAAACTGGTGCTTTTGGGGTAATAGGTTGTGTGGTCACTGTTTTTGAGTGGCACAACTGAAGTTTAAACTCAGGCCTTTTTGATTCCAAGTCATAAGCTCACCACTGTTTTACTCTGTTTATACTCTGCTTCTAGGTCATAGCTCTGTTTCCAGGTTGGTGTGGTGAGAAGGATTCTGAGGCACATGACTAGCTCAGGACAGTACTCAGTATTTGATTGGTGATGCTTATCATAGGTGATGGAGAGACACATGGTAGCTTTCTTCTCCCCTGCCTTTTAAACATCCTCTTACTAAAATATTTTGCAATGTAATTTAATTTTCCTTCAGAAGTTTCAAAGGCATTTGAAGAACTTTGTGTCTTAGGAACATATTTGTAAATATCAGTTATCGTGGCATGGTATTAATCAAGAAAATTCTGGTGATTTGAGTCTTCTGGATAAACGGAAAGTTGGTGCATCTCTTGATCACTGAACATGTTGCTCTTCCCTTTAATTTTTGTTTCCCTTTCCCCACCTAATCAGAAGCCTAAGAAGCAGAACAGGGTTTGAAGAAAGTAACTCCAATTTGGAAAAGAAAATTGGAAACGTATGTTCTGATTTGCTCCGATTGGTTAGCTTTTCCACCAGGTTTGCTGGACAAATACTGAGAGTGTCACTTTCATTTGGTCCCATTTAAATGGCTCAGCACATCAGAAGGGTGAAGTTTTAGAGGCATACTATCTATCACGTTGGTTAGCTAAAATTTAAATAAAATAGATTTAATTTACTAGTAATCAGTTCTGATAACTAAAGAACTTTGTTTTGTGTTGTTTCACTTACATGCTGTATGCCATCAGAAGATGGTGTGATTTGAGCAGTTGTCTTCACTTAAATACTAATGTCAGCTTTTTATTATCCTTTGAGTCAAATAGAGGGGTAGAAGCAAAATAAAGTCATTTTTGAAAAACTTCTGGGTTAGGTCACACTGGGATGGGAGTGGAAAGGCTTCTAGTTGCTCATCTTACTTGCCCAAGTTTACAATTCTGTTGAGCAATATGGCTTCTCTGCCCTTGAAAAGCTCAGAGACTTAGGACGGGGGCGGGAGATGGACTTGTAAGCAGACACATTTCAGTACAACTTAAGTATGAATTATAGTTGATGTAAGAATGGAGTTTTGTGGGCACATAAATGGGCAAGTTGAGATTGAAGATGAGCATAGTTGTGTTTCCATTTATGTCGCACATGTTTCAACCTGAGTCTCTTTTCATCTTTTATACCATTTTTGATTTATAAGACATTTTATGTTGTTTTGCCTTTTTCCCCCCAGTGACTGTTTATGACCCAACTTGAACAAAGCAATGAAATTCTTCTTTACCTCTAGCTGCTGTGAAGCCAAAAACAGATCTGGGCTGAGATTGGAGTTTGTCGTGCAAATTGTGGTTTGTAGGTTGACTGTTGTTGTTCCAACAAATAACTGTAACTTAAAGTAAAGCAAATGTTGCTGAGACAAAAGGGGACCTGGCTGGTTTTTAAATGGTGCTTTAGAACAATAAGGAGATGGCTAAGTTTAAAGGGCTGTTTGGAGTGAAATTATTTTAGTTAAAAAATGCTAATACATTTCTACAGAATAGTAGGATAGGAGACTTAAGTCCTGAATTACCTGTTGTAATTCCTCTCTCCCTTCTCTGCCTCCCCATTTCTCTGTTTCCCTTCTCTGGAAATTCAAAAGTAGGTTTCAAAGAAGTGAAAAACAAAGATAGTAATTACAAGACACTAAAATCTTCAGTCCCATTGATCAAGGGCAGTGCAGGAGCATTACTTTGCAACGGTACTGTGTTCAGAAGCAGTATGGAAGAGTCTAGTAATAAGCATTGCCAGGGTAGGCGGGGGTTAAACCTCATTTGCGTGGCTCAAAAGTGAATGGCTTTCTGAGGCTCTTAATTAAAGAGTGTATGAAGGCAGACTTGTTGCAAAAGATAGCTTATTTGAACTTTTTATTTGATATCTGTACCGGTCACTTGAGGGACAAGTAGGATCTATTTCTCCTCTAAGGCTGCTAGTTCCGTATGGATAGAAATTTTCATCACTGTATCACTCACACTTCTGCACATAGGAAGTGTTGAATAAACATTTTATTGTAAGATTCTTTTGTTAAGCACTTGATATATAAAAGTACTTTAGTAGTAATAGCTGGCATTTATTACCTACTGTGTGCCAGGCCGAATACTTGAGTACTCTGCAAGAATCACCTAATTAGTCTAATGGTCACCCCATGAATTGGCATACTACCAATACTACCCCCATAATAAGTGAATTCATCAAAGTTGCAGGACACAAGATCAGCATACAGCAATCAATAGTATTTCTATACACTTGCAATGAACAATCCAAGAATGAAATAAAGGAACCAATTCATTTATAATAACATCAAAAGTATAAAATACTTAGTAATCCACTTAGAAAAAGAAGTATAAAACTTATACCCTGAAACTACAAAACAGTGTTGAAAGAAATTAAAGAATATAAAAATGAAAAATACCCCCTTGTTCATCAATTGAGAGATTTAATATTGTTAAGATGGCAGTACTCTCCAAATTGATCCACAGGTTCAGTGCAGTCCCTGTCAGAATCCTAACTGGTATCTTTGTAGAAATTGATAAACTGATTTAAAATTCATGTGAAATTGTAAGGGACCCAGAATTGCCAAAATAATCTTGAAAAAGAACAAAAAAGCTGGAGTACTCATACTTCCTGGTTTCACAACTTACTGTAAAAAAACATTAATGAAGATGGTGTGGGACTGATACGAGCATAGACATGTAGATCAGTGGACTAGAATTGAGAATCCAGAACTAAACCCCTGTGCCTCAGATCAACAAGGATGCCAGGACCATTCATAGGGAAGCAATAGTCTTTTTCAATAATTGGTGCTGGGTGCACAGGCTGTCCACATGCAAAATAACGAAGTTGGACCCTTACCTCCTACCATACACAAAGCTTAACATGAATAAAAAAATGCGAGCTATAACTATAAAACTCTTAGAAGAAAGCATAGGGATTACTCTTTATGACCTTGGGTTTGGCAGGGAATGGATTCTTAAATATGACACCAAAAGTATAAACAACAAAAGAAAAGATAGATAAATTGGATTTTATAAAAATTAAAAACTTTTGTGCTTCAAATGACACTTTCAAGAAAGTGAAAAGATAGCCCACAGAATAGGAGAACGTATTTTCAAATCATATATCTTATAATGGCTTATATCCACAATACACACACAGCTCAGTAACATGACAACCCAATTAAAAATGGACAAAAAAATCTGAATAGGTATTTCTTCAAAGAAGAGAAACAAATGGCCAATAAGCATGTGAAAATATGCTCAACATTGTTAGTTAACAGGCAAATGCAAATCAAAACCACAATGAGATACCATGTTGTATCTGCTAGGATGAGCGTGATAAAAAAAATCAGTAACAGCATTGGCAAGGATGTGGAGGAATCAGAAGCCTTCACAGACTGCTGGAGGGAAGGTAAAATGATACATCCACTTTAGAAAACAGTCCGGCAGTTCCTTAAATAGTTAAACATAGAGTTATTGTATGACCCAGCAGTTCTACTCCTTGATATCTACTGAAGAGAAATGAGAACATATGTCCACACAAAAACTTGCACCTGAATTCTTACAGTAGCATTACTCATAGTAGCCATGATGAAAATATTGTGAAATTGATGGTGGTGATGGTTGCACATGTCTGAATACACTAAAAGCATTGAATCACATGTTTTAAATAGGTGAATATATGGTATGTGACTTTTATCTCTAAAACTGGTATTTTAAAAAAGTGTCCCTAACTTTCATTCATAAAAATGTTGGCACCAAACAGTACCTTCATATTTATATATTAGGGAAATAATTAAACCTTGATGGCATGTCTTTTCTCTTACATAAGGCACATGTCAACATTCCAGGGTCTTTGGTTGCCCCAGTATGGTTTATTAAAGGAGCGTTGTTAGGGGATGGTGAGTGGGTATAACTCAAGTGGTAGAGCACATGCTTAGCCTGCACATGGTCCTGGGTTCAATCCCCAGTACTGCCTCTAAAACTAAATAAATAAACCTAATCACCTCCCCAAATCAATCAATCAATCAACTAAATAAATAAATAAAGCAAGCATTGTTTCCTGGGTTAGACTAGACCTAATTAAAAATATACATCTTGCTGCTTTGGTAACTTTATGTTACTTTGTATGTGTGTTTTGTTCACATTCATCAAAAATACAAGCTCTTAGTTGATAGAGCAACTAATATTCATTGAATTTTTATCGTGTGTAGATACTATTCTGTGTGATTTTAATGTGTTGTTCAGTACATCTCACAATTCTATAAAGTTAAGTATAGCAATCTGCATTTAATGGTGTGGAAACTGAGGCACAGTGTTTAGGTAACTTACTCAAAGTCAAATAGTAGGTGACAGAATGTGGTAGTAGGTAGCAGCAATGTTTTGTATTATTCTGGGCTAGGCATATCTTACAGTATACAATAGATGTTTCTGGCAGTGTGTGTATAAAGTAACTTTTTGTAAGTGAAACCGTATTTTTAGTGTTCTGAAGGAGCCTATTATTTTAAATGAAACCTGCAAATAAGTCAGTTCCTTTTTATCAGTCTTGACAATTGTGACATCTTAAATCAGGGCACTCCTATACATTTGATTGAGTGCAGTCATTTCTCTGGTAATTCTATTGATCTGAGATAAGTTTAAACCTTTATTAGTTTCATTCTGTAAACTTTTATTGAGGACCTATTTTTCTGTAGTAAAGAAAAAGTGCTCTAAGGGAAGTCCAAAGGAGGCAATCCCTGATCTAGAATTAGCTGGTGATAAAAGCTTATAAAATAGTTTTCTCTGAAACCTGTCCTTAATTTAAGCTTGTAAATTATATTGCCTTTCATGTCTAGGTTTTGTACTCTACAGCTGCACTGTCGAAAACAATAGTCACTAGACATGTGTGGCTATTTAAACTTAAATGTAAATTAATTAGAATTAAATACAGTTAAAAATTCAGTTCTTGAGTCATTAGCTACATTTGAAGTGTTGTTGCATGTAGCTAGTGGCTGCCATGCTGGACAGAACTGGACTAGAGGAACAGTACCATCCTCAGGACTTTTTTTTACGGTGGAATTATGGTGGCATATGTGCTTTTGTGGAGAATGAAAAGTAGAGGAAAAGGATCTTATGCGACTTGTTATATAAAATTATATGTTACTTTTTTTTTTTAAACAGGAGGAAAGCATACAAATTTGTTTTATGTGACATGGGAGCCTTCATAAGGAAACGAAGAACCAAAGAAACAGAGCTGTGTATTTTTATGTTAGGTTTGTTGAAGAGTGGGCAGTCATGGAGAAATAGGATAGGCTGAAGAGTATGAAGTTACTGTAGGAAACCAGGAGAAACTCAGCAAGGCCTGTTTGTTAGGGTTCTCCTCGGCTGTCCTGCTGTCTTCAGAGATAAGGATGCTCCTTCCCTCTGGGTAGGTGGAGGGCACCTCTGCCATTAGGTTTTTATAACCTTTCTAAGTTTTTTGTCTCTCATTAGTTACCTTTTTGCCAGCTCAATTAAAAAAAATTGGGGGGGAAGGGGGAGGTAATTAGGTTTACTTATTTATTTATTTATTTATAATGGCGGAACTGAGGATTGAACCCAGGACCTTGTCTATGCTAAGCAAGCACTCTGCCGCTGAGCTGTACCCACCCCCTGTGCCAGTTAAATTTTTTATAACTTTTTTTTCCCCTTTTTTTTTATTGGCTGTTTTCACAGAGGTGTCGATCAGTGTATCTTGTCTACCATGTAGATTGTCAGTTTATCGTAAGAGATATAATTTAGGAACAACCAGATGGAAGAGATGCATAGGACAAGGCATGGGGAAAAGGCATGGAACTTCTTCCCTGCTCCCTTCAAGTGTGCCACTCTCCCCGAATTGCCAGGTGTTAACCAACCAGGAAGCAATATGTGTTACATTTTTTAAAACCTTGGAGGATCTTCACAATGTCCCTCCCAAACTAAAAAATATGGGTAACTGAAATGTTGGTAAAGAATGTTTTAAAGTATTAATTATGTTGCTTGTTAAGTGGCATTGTGTGCTGTAAAAAAAAAAAAATCCCCTAAATGCTCATAAGAATTTAGTAAGATAATGAATTCATTAAATGTAAAAAGAAATGTGAAGGTTTTGGGTATATATGCTTTCCTAACTTTTACTTATGCTCCAAAAAATTTACGTTGAGAGAATAATGCAGCAAATGTTCAAATGCCACCATTTATTAACATGTAAGCATATTTGGTTGTGTGTGTTTCATTTAAAAGTGTGTTGCAGTCACCATACGTGAGCCTTTAATACTTAGGGCATCCCCTAAGACTCAGGATGTTGTTCTGTATAACAATATTATCATTATCACTCAAGGAAGAAATGATCAATTTGTTCCTAATATCACATAATGCCAGGCCTATTTAAACATCCAGTTGTCTCCCAAGTATCTTTTGGTTCTTTTTTCCCAAACTAGGATCCCATCAAGTTATGTGTAAGTCTTTAGGTTTGAGCAGTCCCCACACTGATTTTGTTTTTGTTTTTTCTTTTTAAAATTTCATGAAGTGACACTCTCAATTTTATTTTGAAGAATTTGAAACCTACAATAAAGTTGAAAAAATAGTACAAAGAATGCACAGATTCATCAATTGTTGATGCTTTGCTTCATGTACTTTATCTCTTTGTTTAGATTTATACCTTTCATTCATTTGAAAGGATGTTGCAGATATCCTGGCCTCTTACCCTGTAAGTACTTATCAATAATTTTCTCCTATAAACAGCAAAAGCATTGATCACATCTAAGATTTAATGTTAGCCTTAAGATGTAATATCTCTTTGGTATCCTTTAATCTAGGACATTCCCCTGCCTCCACTCCCCACCTCACCCCTGCCTCTGATTTTGACATTGACATCTTTTAGGAGGCTAGGCCAGTTGTCTTATAGAACTGCCTACAATCTGGATTTGTCTGATGATTTCTTCATAGAGTCATTTAACTTGAAGTCTCTTGTGAATTGGAGTTAGATCTATAAACTTTGTTCCATTTAGGTGAAGTATTTTTAGCAAGACACTTCTATAGGTATTTTGTGTTGCACTGCACATCAGGAGGCACCTAGTTTTGATTATCCCAATATTAGTGATACTGAGTTTTATCACTCAGAAGTGGCGAAAGCTATTGAAAAGATATACTCTTCCCCCTTGGAATTACAAAGTGGCCGTGTGATGATGCTTTGTATCTTTCAAATGTCATGTTCCACTGTGGTCTTTCATGTAATGGTTTTAGCATCTACTGATGATCCTTTGTGGGTGAACCTGAATTAGCTGTTTCACTGGGATTGCACACTGGTTATTTTCCTAGTTTGGTAGTACTTATGTTTAAAAGGATAAGTATAGGATCTAGTCCTATTTTTATCCATTAGTATATGGTTTCTGAAACAGTTTACATCATGGCAAATGGTTTCTGTGCCCGATTTTATGGGTAATTTAGTGAAATATGTGATAATATAAAATTCTCTAATCTAATTTATCCAACACTTAAAATTTTTTTTAATATTTTCTTTTTTTAAACTTTTTTTTACTTAATTTTTTGGGGGAGGGGGAGGTAATTAGATTTATTTATTTATATTTATTTGCTTATTTTAATGGAGATTCTGGGGATTGAACCCAGGACCTTATGCATGCTAAGCACACGCTCTACCACTGAGCTATACCCTCTCCTTTCTCCAATAATTTTTAAATGTTGAGAACTAATGGAGGCGGGTCTAGGGGTAGAAAACTGATTCTATTCAAATGTTTATGGTCACTTAAATTTACAATATTGAAGCTCTTGTTTCTTACTTTTAAATATGCTTATGGCTTCTGAAGAGTCATGCTGGTTCAGAAGAAATTCCTGCCTCTATAGATTTAGCTACAGTTCAGGAAAATTTTGTGAGCTTTTATTAAGTTCTGGGTATGGATATCAAGAATGCCATCATACACTTCACAGCTTTGGAAACAAGTGTTGGAATGTAACTGTATAAACTTTTTTTTTTTTCTCCTTTTGCTTTCCCTTTCATTGCTCTTTGGTTTTATCACTGGGGATGGGTGTGAAAGCAACTTGTCTGAAATTTTGTTGCCCTAAAGGAGTGACTTAAAATTCCCAGGATAGTTTTAGAGCTGATTTTTGATCTTGGAATGATAGAACAGACCTCCTGGTAATCCTCTCCCTGAAGGGAACATGGATTCTAGGAGGGGTCTGGCTAGTCCTGAGTATAATGGTCGGTTTTTTTTTGTTTTTCCTCTTGCTGATGAACTTTACTAAGGAAATTTTCAAACTTTTTGAAGTGTTATTTAAATTAAAAAAATATATAGCTAGCTATAGCATCATGGGTTGAATTGCGTCTCTTTTGCCCTTGACATAATTTTATGTTGAAGGTGCAACCCCCAGCATTTTAGAATATGACTGTACTTGAAGACTGAGTCCTTAAAGAGATTATTAAGATTAAATGAGGTTATTAGGGTGGCCCCTAAACCAGTATGACTGATGTCCTTTTACAAGAGGAAATTAGGAAACAGGCATAAAGAGAAAAGACCCTGTGAAGGCACAGGGAGAAGATGGCCCTCCACACACCAAGGAGAAGGAGGCCTCAGGAGAAATCAGTGTGGCTGATACCTTGATCTTGGGCTTTTAGCCTTCAAAGCTGTGAGAAAAATAAGTCTCTGTTGTTTAAGCATTTGGTCTATGGTACTGTATTATGGCAGCCAAGCAGACTAATACACTGTGTGGGTCCAGCAATGGCACTAAATATTTATACATACATATTAAATACATTTAATAAGTTTAGTATGTAATTATTGTGATGTGTATCTGAAGCTACACATAAGGCAGGAAGGAGGCAATGTGGATGAGGAATAACCAAATGCTAGGGTTAAGTAAGAGTGGACTCATCTCCAGTTTCACGGTAGTGAGATACGTGACTGGAATAGGTAAAATATCCACCTGTGAGCTTGCCCTGTTTTCTCTCTGATAGAAGTCTTTCTCGGTTTCACTTGGGAGTGAAACTATGTTAATGGGATTGGTTGCTTACCAGTTCCTGTTCAATTTCTTTAGTATCTCTTAAGAAACACTCTTCCTTTCTTTTCTATTTGAGAAACTCATCTTCCTGAGAGACCATCCTTCACATTTAATACACACCCAATCATTCATTGCTCTGCTTAAAACACTTTTGTCTTAAAATCCTTTTTCTGTAAAAAATTTCACGAGCAAGATATTCCTCAAAGGCTGAGTCCACCATTTGGATATAGATTAATTTCCAGTTGATTCTTTATTCCCCAAACATTCCATGATTCCACGCCTTTGTACAAGTTGTCCCCCGAGTCTGGAATGCCATTGGTGCCCCACCTGGAGTCAGTTCCTTCTTTGTGGCCTTCAGCCCTCATAGGTTGTTTAAAAATGTTTATAAATTTGTCCTGGAGGCCAGGGTGAGTCCTTTTGTGGCAGCATTTGCTGGACGCACTTGTCAGATCATTTAAAAAATGCTGCTTCCTGGACATTCTTGCAGTCTTACTGACTTGGAACCTTTTTGAGTGAAATCTAGGAATCTTTAAGCAAGTTCCCTCCTGATTCTGAATCAGAGCACCTCTGCTGTGGAGTTGGGGAGGCAGCTGAACTCATCTTCTTTGGAGTCCCTGCCCATAGTTAGAAAAAGTATAATCGGGTAAATTAGGAAGAACGGTGAACTAGATTTTAAAATAGAGGTCCAGGATGGGTGGGCATAGCTCAGTGGTACAGTATGTGTGTAGCATGCATGAAGTCCTGGGTTCAATCCCCAGTACCTCCATTAAAAAATAGGTAGATAAATAAATCTAATTACCTCCCCTCACAGAAAAACCAACAACAACAACAACAACAATAAAACAAAAACAAAACATATATATATATATATTAAAAAATAAATAAAGTATAGGTCCAACAAGTTCAAAAATGCTGCTAAATTTACAAAATGCCAACATTATTTGAAAGTAATATGGATTTGAAAATTCTCTGAAACTCAAGCCTTCAAAATGTTGATATTATTATCTGTTACTCTGGAATAGGTATATTTGGAGGGGGATTAATATAATTAAATGTCCCTTGTGTTATTAAAATGTCAGGATGGCAAAAAAGTGTAGGAAATTAGCTACTCAGCACTAATGTAAAAGGGGACTGTAAATCTCTAGGAGGGCACAACTGCCATTTTCCTCTACCCTGGCTTCTTGGATGTTTAGAAGCTTGAAGGGAGTTGTCGCCCACTGAAATCGATGTAACAGCCTTGGAGGCTTAAGGTGGAGTGCTTGGTGGAGGGGGAGGTAGACAAAGGTTTTCCAGCTTCTCACAACTGGCAAGGATGACTTTGTAAGCAGGCTCTTCACTACCTGCAGAATGTCTTATCCTGGCAGATAGCTTTATAGTGTAGAGGGCTGCCTAGAAATCAGCCATTAACACCATGTTCTGGGACACTGGTGCCTTTATTGAGGGAACTCAAGAGGTAAAAAGCTTATGAACACAATCCTCAAATTATTTATTTTTTTTAAAGGATTTCTTAGTGTACTCCAAAACTACATTATGGATTTCTTTCTTTGTGTCTTATAATCTAGGCTTTATTGTATTATTGCAAAGTGGAAAGAGTGGGGGACTCCTTTGTCTTAGAGGTGGAGTCCTAGATTTGAATTCTGGCTTGGCTGTGTGCTTAAAGGCCATGTAGTGAGAAAGTTTCCCTCATCTCCAAGAGACTCTGCTTTCTCTTACGTAAAATGAGGATAGACAGATTAACTTCCTCCACTTCACTCAGAATAGTTCTAATAGGATTGAGTGAAATTATGTATGAGAATGTTTTGTAAATGATAAAGTGCTAATGAATTAGTGATTTTAAGAAATTTATTAGTACCTACCATTACCAAAAGAATGAAGCTTTGAGTAAATAGTCTGATTTACAGTTGATCACTGCTTAACATTTTAACCATGAAGAAAAATCATTTTTACCTGTTTTGTGTCTTATTGGGTTTTTTTTGAGTTCCCTTTGCAGATATGAGACTATTGGGAAATAATTTTCTCCACTTGCATATCTGTTGGAAATATGCAAAAATTAAAATATCAACTTTTGTTTAAAATACTTAAGAAAAATTAGTATATTAACATTATTTTAAATTACAGAATCATGCCTTTTATTTTGTACTTGCTGTTTATCAAATACAAATCGGCTGGCTGCTGCTACCTGGAAAAGTTTGAAGGAAATTAATCAGATTTACTACTCAGGAAAGAATCATGCTTTTGGTTTAAAAACAGACTGGAGGTTTCATTTCAAACTTAAAAAAAATCTAAATAAAGGAGGTAGAGTATAGATAAGAAAAAAGAATATTATACTGGGAATGGTTCTTTCCTATTCTCATATAGTTTTGCTTTATTTCCCCCCTTCTCCTCCCCCCACACCCCCACCACCCCTTAGAGGAATGGGCAACTATGTCCCCTCCTCTCCTAACCAGCAAGGCCCACTGCTTCACTACTTTTTCTCCCTTCCTTCCTCTTCTTCCTTGGAAGGAAAGTAGTAAAAAGAAAAAAATAAAATCTCTGAGGCTTATTAGGGGCTTTAAAAATGAGTTTGATTTGTGACCTGTCATAGTTTGAATAATTTGCTTCCATGGTATTTTGCTTATCTCAGCTTCCCAGCTGCATGCCCAACTTCTGCCTCTTCTCTTTCTTCGCTGGTTACTTTAGCTTATTTTTAAGGAGTAGGACCGATTGTCTGCTCCCCCTCCCACCCCTCAACCTGCTTCCAGTGATTTTCCAGGGGAATTGGGGTTAAACAACTCAATTCCCTTTCCCTTTTTTTTTTTCATCCCTGAGTAGCCTTGACTTCCTGATCATGGCAGTATCCATCCATATTATATTTATTCTTTTTGAAAGGCTTTGGGATTTAAAAGTCAGCTTCCAGTGAGGAAAAGATCATGCACACAGGTCTGTAACCAGTCAATCCAATAAGAGTGAGGCTGACCATCGGTGATTCTCTGTCAGTGTCCCCCGCCTTCTCCAACTGTGTATCTGTCCATTTAATGTTTCTCAAACTTGAGTGCATTAGAATTAGTACTGGATAGGGCCCAGTATTCTATATCTCTGACAGGCAGCCCAAGTGATCCCACTCTAAGGTGGCCATGGGACCACTCTTTGCAAAACACAATTTAAGAATAGTAAAAGGAGTATTTTGCAGACACCTCACCAAAGAAAATACACAGATGGCAAATAAGCATGTGAAAAGATGCTCAGCATCATATATCATTAAAAACTTACAAATTAAAACAACTTGAGATACTACTACCCACCTGATAGGATGGCTAAGATCTAAAACACTAGCACCACCAAATGCCAGCAGTAGGATGTGGAGCAGTAGGAGCCCTCATTCATTGCTGGTGCAAAATGTTGCACACATTGTGGAAGACAGTTTGGTTATTTCTTACAAAGCTAAACATACTCCTACCATACTATGCGCTGAATGTTTATATCCTCCTCAGATTCATATATTGAAGTCCTACCCCTGATGTGACTGTATTTGGAGATAGAGCCTTTATGGGGTAATTAAGGTTAAATGATGTAATAAGGGTGAGACCTTGAGATCATAGCATTAATGACCTTATAAGGAGAGACTGGGGTAGTGGAGAGACCCCTCTCCTCCCTGTCCCTTCCGCCTCTCAGCCATGTGAGGCTCTAGTAGCCACCTACCAGCCAGAAAGAGATCTCTCACTAGAAACCAAATGAGCTGGCACCTTGATCTTGGACTTCTTAGCCTCTAGAATGGTGAGAAATAAATTTCTGTTGTTTCAGTCACCCAGTCGTAGTATTTTGATACAGGAGCCTGAGCAGACTAACATATCATACAATCCAGCAATCACGCTCCTAAGTATTTACTCAGATGAGTTGAAAACTTAGGTCTACACAAAAAAACCTGTGCATGAATGTTTATAATAGCCTTTATTCATAATTGTCCCAAGTTGGAAGCAACCAAATGCCGCAAATTGGAAGCAACCAAGATGTTCTTCAGTAGGTGAATGGGTAAACAAACAGTGGTACATCATACAATGGAATATCATTCAGCATGAATGAGAAATGAACTATCAAACTACAAAAAGATATGGGAGAACCTTAAATAGATATTACTAAGTGACAGTAGCCAGTCTGAAGAGCATAAGTATATGACATTCTAGAAAAGGCAAAACTTTGGAGGGAGTGAAAAGTTCGGTGGTTGCCAGGGGTTTTGTGGAGAAGGAGGGAAAGATGAATGGGTTGAGCCCAGGGAACTTATAGGGCAGTGAAACTGTTCCATGTGATACTGTAATGGTGGATACAAGAATTATGCATTTTCCAGAACTTGTGGGATTGTGACACTAATATAAACTATAAATTTTTGTTAATAAAAATTTATCAGTATTGGTGCATCGATTGTAACAAAAATGTCTCGCATTAGTGCAAGATGTTAATAATAGGGATGTGATAGGATGGGTTGAGGTGAATCTGAGTAAGGGAATATATGGGAACTTTCTGTATTTTCTGCTCCTTTTTTTCTGTAAACCTAAAATTTCCCTAAAATATACAGTTTATTAATTTTAAAGGGCATTTTGGGTTCAATCTTGTTTCACAAGGGAGAGGACTGAAGTGAAGATAATTTAAAAATGCAAACTTTTTTTTCATGAATTGAGCATCAGATGCAAGACTTTGTTGTGTAAAAAATGAGAGAAAAACAAGAGACATAAATGGAGACATCTTCAAACTGGAGAGGGGAGGTTACTGTCCTTAAGCAGTGATAGACACCCTCAAGTGCTTTTCTCTTGTTTATCATTTAGAGAAAGAACCAAAGGTGATGGTATTTCTCTTAGTAAATTGAAAGGTGAGGTCTATGAAGAAATGTCAGATGTGAGATGGTTTCCTGGTACCTAATAAAATTGCGTAGTGTTTCCTGGTCACCGAACGTGTAGCAGATTAGGTTAAGTAGCTTCGCTGACTGAGGATGGATGGAATCCTCTTCAGCATCCCTCATTGGTGGCCAGGGGCCTAACAGCTTGAGATTTTAATCATCTGTCCTTGTTTCTGAACCCTGGTTTGAGACCTGCGTTGTTAGAATAGGAGCCAACCATCCAAAGACTTGAAGGTGGACTGCATAGCTCTTAGAGTTTAAAAAAAAAAAAGAACCCCCAAAAATTCCTAGTGAATTTTCAATGTGAGTTAGGGAAGACTTATTCAGGCTGCCCTTTTAATCATTAAAGTGGCCCCTTAGAAATCCTGATGTAATGAAATGATAAAAATGTTTTGTAATTATCAGATCAAAGCACGACTGTGGCTGCTGTTTACATTGTCAGTATGTAAATGGAATTTCTAAAGGGAGTAAAAAGAATTTAACACCTCTTTAATTTTGTTTATGTAATTCCTTTGCTTAAAAATCCACCCCCACACCCACTTCACATTGATAATGCTAAGGTAAATATTAACTTACCCCTACCCCCCCACCCCCAGTATCCACGCACTTGAGAAACAGCAATGTCCGAATTGTCTAGGTTTCCTATATCTGAGTCAGAGACCAAGTGCAACCAGCCTCTGAAATGAAACATGATCTTGAAAGGTTCATCAACCCTAGGCCACGAGTGAATCTATTGATAACCTGAATTTAAAGAAGCACCAAAAAGTATTGGCTGTATCTATGGTAGTCTTGAATTGGAATTTGGCACTATCCTTTTGTGTGAGTTAACAGGCACAGTGTAGCTTAGCTTGCATTACTTGTTTGGAATAGACTGCATATTTAAAAATAAAATCTGTTGACAGAAGCTTTTCTGTTTAGGTGGTTAGGGAGGTTAGCCCTGTGTTAATTGCTATAGTTCCAGTCTAATCCCTCAAACTGGAGAGTGGGGTACCTCCTCTCCTTCGGTGCTCTAGTCTGATATGATTAGAATGTCGGGTGTGATATGGCAACTGTTTTAAATAAAAATGAACGTTGACTCTTTATTTCATGGCTCTACCTGGGCATGTTTGGGGAGGGGGTGCGTAACGGAAACATTGTTAAGCCTTGCCCGTCTAAAAGGACAGGCATCCTTGGATTCAACCAACCACAGATTGTGATATTGAAAAATATCTGGTATAAGTGGACCCACATAATTCAAACCTGCTTGTTCAAGGGTCAGCTGGTACTTTGTATTTCAGGTCATTCCATCCCTGATTGCTTTTTGGTTTTCTCTAGGACTAGCCATTATGTACAGAGTGTCCTGGGTAAAACTACTGAAAGCAAATAGAATAAAAAGCTGTCCTAAGAGAGCTCAAGAGCTTGTCTTATGAAAGTTCATAGCTTTTCCAGTGGTGCGTCCCAATTTGAATTTATTTAGGACTGAAAAGAGTGACTGTATGTCTGAGAAAGAGTATTTGTCAAGAGATTGAAGTTCCAAATTGAGCTGGGGGGGGGGGAGGAGTCATGTTAACTAAAGACAAGATATTAGAGGTAACTCTTGTCACTGTCTAGTAACAGCAATGGGTTTGCTTTAGTTCATTTCCATAGATGGAGAGAGGAGGTTTGACCTTTTTGTGTTAAGGAGTTATGCTTATGAAGTGCTCACAGGGAAGAAAGAGAGCAAAGAAGGAAGTGGGTGGCATTTGTCTTTCCGACCAACAGCGAGGCTGGAGCTGTGCGCGCGTTAATGACTAGGAGGGGTCGTCTGTCTATGTTGTGAGACGGTGGTAGCTAAGCCAGAGCACTCGGGTCCCACTAAGGTGACAACGAGTGAGCACTTGCTTTTTTGGGCCTCATTAGTATAACTGGGAGAGGACCGAGGTGCTCCCTATTTACCTCACACGAGTCTGGTGAGATTTAATTAGTTGTACTTAACAAAAAGCTACCTGGGGCCTCCAGGTAGGATGAATGCACCCTGTACCTGCCCCTTCCCTGAAGAAAACACCACCAGTGGCTCTTCCTCTTCCCCAGGTAATCCACACTGACCTCTGTGGGTCCCCAGGCTGGAGGCCTGTGACCGTGTCCCGTCTAGTCTTTCCTATGTGTCCCTGACTTGATTTGGACTTAGTAGTGAGTATAAAGGGTAAGGTGAGCAAAAAGAGCTCTTTCGCTCTAACCACAAGGCTACATTTCCTCATACCTTTCATTCTTCGCTCTTTTGTAGATTATTAACTTTGTGTACCCCTATGGTGGCTCTCATCAGCTTCCTGCTAAACTCTTTTAAAAAAAATGATATATTTATATGCATTCATTCATAGGTCAGGATTCTTGTGAGTAAACTATTAGAGTACTTAGAAGTCTGATTTGGAGAGATGCTTTTCAAATCTCTTCATGGCTCTTTGTAGAAGTGTGTTTCCCTGTGTTTCTCCATGATGCTAATTTGATTTATACTTATTCTTAACCCTGCTTTCAAAAACTGTTAAATGTTTTATATTCCTAAAGGTAGCACTGCCCAATAGAAATATAAGGCAAGCAAGCCACGGTTGTGATGTTAAGTTTTCTAGTAGCTATATCTTAAAATGTAAGAAGAAACAGCTAAAGTTAATTTTAACAATATAATTTGTTTGACCTAATATATCCAAAATACTATCATTCTAATCAATATAAACTATTATTAATATATTTTACATTTTTTCATACTGAGTCTTCAAAGTCTGGCGTTGTGTTTAGATTTCATAAAATGTACAGTTGAAAAGGTGGGTTCATAGACTCGGATTGTTCCAACTGTATTCAAGCTTTTTGGTAAAATGCAGTTCCTCAGTTGTGCTTGTCACATTTCAAGTGCCCAATAGCCACGTATGGCTGGCGGCTGCTGTTCTGGACAGCATAGTGTTCTTTATCTGTCATTCTTCCTTTGATAGGTTTCCCATTTCCAGATAGTGAATCTGAGGCCCAGATTGTTAATCAGCCACTCTTTTTCATCATGCTCTTGTAATATTTAGAACAAACCCTAATTCAGAGTGATTAAAAAATTTTGAGCACACATTTTGTACTCGATATGACCAGGGAAGGGATGATTTACCTAGATTTATTTTTAATTCATCTAGCAATTCTTGAGTTCCTATTTAGTAAAGGTCAATGGATGAGTCTAGAATAGAATCCAGATCTTCCAGATTGTTGTCTGTCTCTCCCATTGTGCTAGATTCTAATTGTTCCCCTTGCCATAGAGTATTTACTAGTGTTAAGAAGTTAAAAGGAGTTCTTTTCTTTTTAGTGGCATTCACCTGTTGAAACCTGTTGAACCCACACCATTCTAGCCAGCTTTAGCAGGAAGGGATTTGGTAAAAGGAAATTAGGTCCTTCATTTATCTTGGAGGAGCTGGAAGAGCAGGCTCTGGGCCGACTTTCTAAGAATGACTCCCAGAATAACACTGTAGAACTGGCTAGCCAGGGAAACTGATAACCGTGCTGTAATTAAAAAAAATAAAACAAAAAACTTGAGCAATCAAGTAGCCTCCCATATTACAGCAGCCGGGGTCAGGACCTCATAGCCTAGCTGGCAGAATGGTGTGGCTGTTGGCTGTTGGCGCTTCACCTTTGAAGCTAGAGAGCCTGGAAGGCAGCCTCAGAAGCACATTCCTGCCTTACAGCGTTACCCCCATTCACATCTATCTCGGCTGCACCTGGCAGAAGCTCTGGCAACGTGCTCTTTCTTCTCTTGTCCTCTGTTGTGCAATCAGGGGACGAGAATATATTTGATTGAACGAGTATGCAGTAATTGCCCAAATGGTTAGACTATGGGTGTGGAAGTCAAAGATGGGCCAGCTGAATCTCAGCTGAACCTGGGGCTGTTTGTCTTGCTGAGATAATTTCACTGAGATGTTGAGGAGGTACAGGAGCTGAGAGAACAGGTACTAGGAAAGTTGTGTTTTTCTCTCTTGAGGGCATTTCTACAGGGCAGTAACTTCTATGAAGATGAGGACAAGTGGTAATACTTCTGGACCAAACGTGATTATTCTGTAATTTGAAAATCTAAGAGTTCAACTCTACATGCATATATCAATGTTGTTTAAATATTTAGGTTAATGTTCTGTCCTACTTGGTGATGTGTTTGTGTGTCTGAACATTCAGGTCTTTAAAATGTGGCAAAGGGGAGATTACATTGAGATTTTTGCCTTACTGTTGTTCTAGCTGGGGTTATTAAATACATCAAATGTGGAGATAAATGACTACAAAGAGCAAAATGTAATTTTGGAACAGACAAGTAGAAAGAGTTATGTTTCTTGGAACTGTTGTGGGTCAAGATAATAGACATTGGGCAGTGTTACAGAATTAATCCTGGTTGGAAATACACGACTTTATACCATAGTGACTTCTCACCGAACTGTTGTTCTTCAAAATGTGTTTAAATCAAATAATTTGAAAATTCAGTCACTGGAGATAGGTTCAGTTGAACACAATTTAGCATTCTTTTCTTGCATCTCTAAGTGTTTAGCGCATCTCATTATGATTAGGATAAGCAGTGGGTCTCTAAATGGGGTCCCCAGCAGCAGTAGCAGCGGCAGCCCCTGGGAACTTGTTAGAAATGCAAATTCTTGGGCTCCACCTTGAATCGGGGACCCTGGGGGAGGTGCTCAGCACACCCCTGTCTGCAGTTTAACAACCCCTCCAGTTGATTTTGATTTTCAATTTAAGAAGACTGATAGTAAATGAACCAGTATTCATCTTTAAAGGGATTACCAGCCATTTCTGTCAAGAAACAAAAAAGCAAGAAGAATCTGTCCTTGGGCAGGTAACTTAACTTCTCTGTATCTCAGTTTCTCTTCTGTGAAATGGGAAGATTTATAGTTTTGGGTTTTCATGAGGATTAAATGAGAGAGATGCTTGGTGTCATGTGCATAGAATAGTTCAATAACTAATCAATCTAAATATTATTGGTATTATATTCCAGTTTTTCAAAAATGCTTTTGGATTTAATAGCTTGATTCCAGTTTGCCAAGTGGAGACTTAAGATGGACATAGACCTAACCTGTTCAGTTTAGTCCTCCTCAGTTGTATCAGATTCTGTAATTTGTATTTCAGATAGCATTTAGCTTATAGCTTTATTTTTATCCACTTCAAAAATTAACTTTATTTGAATTTCTTCTGACTTCTTTTCTAGGTCTTTTTCTATTTATTTCCATTTTAGTGCTGTTACATGGCTCAGTGTTTTTTTTTTTTAACTTTTTTTTTTTCTACTCTGACCTAGTTTTCAAACTTGGTGGGCAACCTGAAAAGAACTGGAGAACAAACCAAAGGATTTCTTTAGGTTGCTTTAGACAGTAGCCTAGAGGTACTTCTTTTTATATGCAAGTGTATACTTTTTTAAAGGAGAGGCTGTGGCTATTCATGGAAGAGCATTTAGAGCAAGAAGAGGTTTTTCTCATTTTAATTTTCCTTCAGATAATAAAAAGGTAGGTCAGAAATTTTCTTTATTCCTGAAGTTAACAAGTGGAATAAACTGGGTTCAATCCCTAGTACCTCCATTATAAACAAACAAACAAACCTAATCTCTCCTCCCAAGCAAACAAAAAAAAATTAAAAATACTTCTTTATAAAGTTAGATAGCACTCTATGAAAATACTTCTTTGCTGGTCCTTGTTTTGTTTTTGTGTCCCTGATCATGTTTCTGTACTACAAAGACATGTCTTCTGTTTTCGGTGAGCAGTTTTACTCGCAGCTTCTTTGTATGAAATACAGTCTAGCAATTGTGTAGTTAGTTTACAAAGTCTGTGTATGACTCATCTTCAGCCTGTGGTTTTTTCAAGTTACACGTAAAGGTCAGTCTATTTAGTCCTTAACCCTGCCTTTTCTAAGTGGGAAGTCAGAGTCTAAAGGAGTAAAAAGTAGGGAATTTGTTGGATCTTGATTGAGACCAATAGGATTTTTTGGGGGAAGGGGTTGCTTTTTAAAGGAGGACAACCAGTATTGCTAGGAATTCCCAGAATTGCCAACCAGTATGCGACGTAATCTTTTTTTTTCTTTTTAACAGTGTTGTTCTTTAAAGTGGACCTCTGGATTTTCATTTTTGTTTAAATGTTTAATTTCTGTATCACATTGAAAAAACAACAAACTAAGAAATTCTTAAAGGTTCAGAATCCCTCCTTCCCCTTGTGTCATAAATATGCATACATCTAAATCTGTTTTGTTCTCATGGACATTCCAAAAATCTTATTTAAACAAAAATAGTTTGAGGTATTATCTTGAAAAATTATTAAAACTGTGATAGATGTAGGAGAAATAACTTTTTATATTTTAGTTTGAAAATAGTGTTTAGCCTTACTCATCTGACTTTTATTTATATTAAGCATTAGTGAATAACAAAATACAAAATTGAAACAACAAAGTACTGTGAGTCCTCAGTTGCTTTTTATGACTACCAAGCTAATAACGCAGGAAAAGCTAGTAAGGAAGAAAATTAAGGTTCTGTGACTTGATTCTTTGGAATTCTGACTGTTGTCACTGTATAAACAAATAAAACAATTTCTGGCTGCTCACAGAGTTTTTGAGACAGATATAATGTCCTGGCATTTTTCATATTCTAGTATCAAAGCCAAGGTCTAGAATTTTAAGTGGGAAGTTGGCTCTGAAATAATCAAATGCCAAACAAAGCCCATCTGAAAGTCCAATAAAGTAAAATTATAGTATTGCAAAATAAGAGAGTTACTGAACTAAATCCCCACAATTTGAGGATCTTTACTATAAAGATGTTACTGTGTTATGAGAGGGGAGGGGCAGTAGTTTGGGCCAGCTGGGGGCATTACTTTGATCCACAAACGGGGAGCTGAAGGTTCATTTTCCCCTTGGGGTTACTGAAGAGGAAGAATGCTGGCTGGTACCGACTGCAGCGCATTATGTGGGGATGAAGCCTTTACTGAACTTCTGCTTCTTGTTGAGAGCCAAGCACTGAGTTAGGTGCTTTACATATAAATAGGTATTGTTAACGCCACTACTAGGGACCAAAAGTGAGATTGGAAGTGGCTAAATGATGACATGCCTAGGGTCAGGGAACTTGTAAACCGAGAAGCTGGGATTTGAAATTGTCTCTTTGCTCCAAACCTCTTTCTGAGACTTGGGTGTTCTGAATACTGAGGATGCCACTGAGTTTCCCATAGCGCTGGTTTGCTGAAGTTTCATTATAGGCTGTAGTCATTGGCTGGTGTATGTTTCACAATATCCAAGTACAGTTTTAAATATGTTGTAGGAAATCCCTTCCATAATTTCCCTAACACCTCTAGACTTTGAAAAGTCTTAAGATATGTTGGTGGCTGTTTTGTTTGGGTGTTAATTTGGGAGCATAGATGCTCACTATTCAGGGTGGAATTAGAATTGTTTTATTGAGGGAGTGAGCCTCTTTTTCAGAGAATGTGTGTCCTGTTGTGTGCAGTAGCCAGCCTTTGGGGGCTTTTGGGGTCTAAAAGGCAGTTTTTGTTTATTAGCTGTTACCTTGAGCAAGTTACCTGGCTTCTCTAAGTTTCACTTTTTGTAAAACAGGAATGACGGTGGTCCTTTAGGAGGGTTTGTGATTAACACAGTTCTAAGCACACAAGCATTCCGCAGATGCCTGCTGCTCAGGTTAATCTTACTGTGCTTGGTGGAACTCTTCATTCTTGATATATTCCTTTTACAATCATTTCTCCCCCCTTGGTCTTGAGGATGGGCAGAAGGAATGTAAATGCTACCCTTACATTGGATTGGGTTGGAATCTCCCAGGCTCAGAGTCATTTGACTTTGGGAATTTTTTGAAGTAGATTAATTTCTCTTTTCTCTCCTGTTTTTCTCTCAGACATCCCAAAGACAAAGATGTGATCACATTGTTGGTTGGAATCCCTACTCCAACTCCAGTCTATTTAAACTACCTAAATCTTAGTTTCTTCGTTTCTGAAACAGGCATAATACTTGTCCTTCCTCTTAGGGTTATTATGAGGATTAGATGAGAGTACAGCCAGGTTATTTGTACATAGCAAGAGCTCAGTCAACTTTAGCTAAAAGGGAAAATAAACCTTTTTAAACAGATGATACTGCCCTTCAGGAAAAGGAATTAATTTGTTTTACTTTCTATTGGGATATTTGTGTCAGATTCTTTTCATTCTGTACTTGTTACATCCTTACTTGAAACTTTGTTTATGTGGATTTCTGGGTGTGTGTGCCTCAGGGCACAATGGTTTTCTCTTAAATTTGGATCTTGCTACAGCTTGGTTTGCTGTGACGGGCGTGGCTTCTAAAGGTATCCAGATAAGACCATCATTCCTCACCAGAAATGTTTTAGCAATCATCATCATGCTAATAGTACATGTTTACTTTCTGAACACAAAACTGATATTGTTTTTGTTGAAAAAGCTCACAGAAGAAAATAAAATTATCCAGCTTCCCTCCACTGAGGGGTCATTAGTATTGGCATTTTACTGTTTATACATACTTTCTTGCCCCCCACCCCGCTTTTTTATTATGGAAATTTAAAGATATTACAAAAAGCAGAGAGAATAGTATATTGATAATATTTGCTACTTAGCCTCAACAATTATTAACTCACAGTCTTGTGTCATCCGTACCATCATTGGGCCTCCCCCCGTCTCTCTGAATGAATTTATTTTGAAGTCAGCCCTAGACTTCTCATTTAAGCTATAAATACCTCAGGGGCATATGCTTTTAAAATTTTATCTATCATAGTTTCTAACCTCCCATTCCCACTCCATCCTGGTGTACCTCTTGTTCTCTCGGGTATGTTCAAGTATCTACTTCTGGTCACTGTAATTCTTAACTTAGGGGTTCCATTAGTTGATATTTCATTAGTTTGGAATTGTTGAATAGCTGCAGAACCAGGATTCCAAGTCAACATCTTGTTTGTCCTGGAAGGCAGCTCCAGGTAGAGAATGGAGGTAGGAGATTTTCATAGGTGGGGTTGAGGGGTGTGGGGATGGAAGATGGACCTGTTTCAGGAACATGTATGTTACTATTGGACGTGAACCCAGTGTCCTGGTCACTGGGCCCATTCTGTAAATCTAGGTAATGATGATAATGTGGTCAGGGCTATTTTATTGACCAAGTTGTGTAATGTTTCCTGTGTCAAATGAATTCTTAAAGCTAGATTCTCTGAAAGCCTGACAAGGAAAAGGTGAACCTGTAAAGATGAATTAATTCTAACTTCATTGCTCTAATATGAAGATTTGCTAAAATAGTTTGACATAGAATAGTTTCCTTTGCCATGTTTTGTTTAAGGTCATTATTTTGGGTGGCTCTCAGGTGGTGGCTTTGATAATTTGAGATTGCAACTAGCAAGGCTGTTAACCTTTTTTAAAAAAGTTAAGGAAGGTTAAATGGTTTGTTTGTACTATTACATTTAATCATATATTAGTTGGTTAAATTTAGTACCACTTCCAGCTCTTTTGGTTATGGAAGCCCATAAGTTTAGATGCTTGGAGAAAAGAGACCCACCTTCATTTTAATGTTGGATCTCTATGTTTTAACATCTAAATAGCTTTTTCTTGGCATTTGAATGATAACACTTTCTTTTGTTCTTGTAGGTGCTTCTGAAATTCCTCCTTTTTTCCCTAAGAAGTTTACACATTTTCAAACACGTCTGAGACACAGTTTGTAACCCATGGACGTCCTATTCATAGGACAAACTGATGCCTTGAGAACCCTCCGGTGACTGGGTGGTGTCTTTGAGGCAGTAGGACTTGAGATCAGGGGCAGAGCAGCCTTCCAGAATCCTCAGGGAAATCTCCTTCTTAGCTCAGTTGCTTTGGATATGTTTCACAAAAGAAATCTAGATGTGCTTGTGTGCCTCAGTGTCCCAGTGATGGCTAACCATTGGTCATGTGGAGCTGTAGGTTCGGATGGTATTTGTTCCTTTCCCCCTTCCAAATCTCACATGGATATAGGCACATGTAAGGATGCTGACATCTGCTTCCTCTTGCCCCTGGAGCCCCCATCAGGGCTCTTGTGAATTCCTGCTCCTCTGTTGCTTTAACTCTAATCATTGGTTGATTAAATATTTATTGAGCACCTGTTTGTACCAGCAAGGTGCTAGGCACTGAGTACAGAGGTGAATAGGGTAGTTCTTGCTCTCATGGAGGGCAGAGTCTGTTAGATGTGACAGTGTGACAGATCTATAGACTGATAAGCCTATACATGTTCAAGTATAGAAACAGGACTGGAAGGATACATGCCAAATGGTTAGCAGGGGTTGGAGGGAGGAGAGAGTGGACCTGTTTTTATTGTAGATGTTTAGATAATGTTTAAACCTGTTATAAGCATGTGTCATTTAGGCAATTAAAGAGAAGATGCATTGTGATAGGTATAAGAAACAAACAAAAAATACAGTGGGAGAGTGATGGGTTCCATGGAGAGCAGGGGCCAAGGAACATTTTTGAAAGGATTTCCCACCCCCCTGGGGAGGACAGGGTAAGTGCAGGGATAGGAGAAGCCTTTTTATGCAGGAGAGGCTAGAATGTGCCCAAGACTGACAAAGCAGCTTGTTTTGTTTGGAGTCTCAGTAGTGACCAGCTCATACCAGGTCTCTGGACACTGCAGCTTTTCCTTCCTAGGGGTAGTGGAGAGGTAGCATGCCATTCTATTTTCTTTTGGGACTTGGAATATATTTGCTTGAATGTATCTTAAATATATTGAGTATTTTTGAAATGGTGCCATAATTGGTGATTAGGTTTATCAAAACGCATGATTAGAGGTGAACTACAGAACTGGACTGTGGTTAAGTTGGTTTCAGTAGGAATATAACATTGAGTTGGAGATTAATAGCTTTGTGTGACAGACTGGGAGGCTGGTGGGCTTGATGGTAGTTGTCCTATAAAGAAAGCCAACAGGTTCTTGGGTCATCTGGGGCACTCTGGAAGCTTCCCTTCTGGACAGTGAATCAGTACGTTAATTCTCAATTCTTGTTGCCCCACAAAGGACAGTTTTTACAACTCACTCTGGTGCCTTTTTTTTTTTTTTTTTTTTTTTTTAAACTCATCTCTCTCTGCTCCTGAGCCTGAATTTTTCTAAGTACGGCTGATAACCCATTGGAACCGATATTTGATCATTGTGCAGTGTGACCGGCAGCACACTTATAGAAGATAATCTTGTCAGTTGGGAACACATACTCAAGAGGGTATCCTTTTATCCTTCCAGTTGATGGGAGAAAACGACATACCAAGAAGGAAAAAAAAAAAAAAAACCAAAACACATGATCAGTCAATAAATCAGAGATCTTACCTAATTTACATGGAATGAAGCATTTAATTCTTTGATTCTCTGTATACTTCAGAACTGTAGTGATATCATTTCTGGAAGTTTCCAGGGTGTTTTCATTCTTTAGTCATAGATAAATGGTAGGCATGTAAGCTGTGTTTAGTGTAGAAAGCAGTCATATTAAATGCCTACACATACTGTGTGGTATTTCTTCCCCTTCCTACAAAACATTTGCCTTTTGGAAGAATGGATGGCTCAAGGGATTAGTGATGGGGAAGTGGAGGCTTTCACATTGGTTCAGATTTGACCTTGGTCAGTGATGCTTGAAAATCAGCACTATTTAATAGGCATTAAGAGAGCCCACTTTTTGATCCACTTCCAATGGATAAATATCCATAGTTCTTTAATGCCATAGTTGCGGAACTAATTGGCAGAATTAAATGATTTAAGAACTTTACTCCCCCTTTGCCCTCAGAAAATAGTTGGTTGTTGTTTAAATCAGAACTGGAGCCTGCCTGAGTCATTTCTGAGGACTGGAGGCTGTAGCTGGCTTTGCAGCTCTTACTGTATTGGGAAGCTAATGTGCTTTGCATTGCTCTTAGTAGGGGGTATTGGGGAGGAGGGCTGTTCTTCTTTTCAGTTTGCGATTTTCCCAAATTCCAGGCTGCTCATCCTACCCGAGACACACTTAAAAAAAATACTGGAGTCATTTATCGGCCAAGATTCCTTCTTCTTTTCTCCATGATCAAATAAAGAGAGTGTAAACATAATCTATTTTTCCCTCTCCTTGTTTTCCCTCCTCTGCAAGAATTTCAGTGCATAAAGCTTTGCCTAACACCCTGCTTCTGATTGATGTTCTAGACTTCTGCGTGTGGCTCCAGGGAAGTTACTAGTATTTCATGTTTTAAGCTCAGTAACTGCCAGTCATGATCACTCTGTATTTACAGAGCTTCCAGGGAAGGGTGCGCATTCAGTAATGATAGTTACCTGCTAATTTGTTTGCTGAAAGATGGACCCATATATTTAGAATGATGACAGATCAGAATATTTGGCTAAGTGTATCAGTCAGTGTCTCATTTTTCAAAACGTGAAAACCCCAACATGCAACTGTAAAAAATGTGCTGTGGATAAGGTTTTCCTTGCTAAGTGAACCTCTTTCCTGGCTAGATTCTTTTACTTACTTGTTTATTTTGAAAAGTCATCTTTTTTGGTTATATCCTAACTTGGGTGACAAGGACTTCTGGCTGGTTCCTTTTCTTTTTTTTTTTTATTTTGTAGGTTCTGTTTGTCATTCCTGCAACTCATATTCCTATTTCTTACTGCAGTATCTGGCACCAACATCTTTACCACGTAAAGAAGGTCAAGTGCAGAAATCTATAGGTCTGACTACCCTTTGTTCTCTCTGTCTGTAGCCAAGAGGTGTAGACAAGGCCTTCACTAGAGGGGAAGGGGAAATAGAACAATGGGCTTTCTAATCCAGCTGAGAAGCTTTAGGTTGTGGGAGGAGCTCGACTTGCCATTGGGAAGGCAGAAAAGCAGTGGTTACTCTTTTTATTTTAAATTTAATTTATCATTTCATTTAAGCAACTATTTTATTTTATTTTATTTTGGGGTTATTTGGGGGGAGGTGAGTAATTAGGTTTACTTATTTATTTTTAAATGGAGGTACTGGGAATTGAACCCAGGATCTTGTGTGTGCTAAGCACACGCTCTTCCACTGAGCTATACCCTCCCCCCAAGTTACTCTTGAGTAGGTAGAAATGCCGCATATTCGAGACACCCTTGTGGACTTTTATTGCACTCTTTCTCTCCTTCACACAGAAATGTATTTAGGATGGCTTATCTGAGCAAACTGTCAACCAAAAGAAAAGAAAAGGAAAAGGCTGTCTTCAACTATTAGCTGCCAAATATGTGATGCCGCCCCCCCACCTCAATAGGGACCTGGCTTGGGGACAGCAAGATTAGATAGTGAATGAATAAAAGGTATTCTGTATTGTACTTCACCTCTATATAGAAAGTGATCTCTCTCTCTCTCTCTCTTTTTTTTTTTAAAGTGTACAGATGTTTAGAAATAAGCAGATTGAATTCCAGGTAAATCCATTAATGCTGTTACCCAGTGACATGTTACTGATTTTCCCAGGACTATACTTGTAATCTGTATGTTTTAAACGTATTTAAATTTGGAGGTGATCATAGCCAAAGAGATAAAGTTTCTCCCTTGAACCCTGCCTAGTTTGCTTCTTGGAAACGTTTACCAGGCTTCCCGGTGGCTCTGACAGGTTGCCAGGTTGCCGTGCCCCTCCGCCCCAGGTGCTTGGGATCCTGGCTCTCACGCCTGCAGGGCTCTGCTGTGACTTGGTGGCAGTGGGATGGAGTGTTGCTGGAAGGTGCCGGGTTGTGTACAGTATAAGTAAAAGGAAGACAAAACAGCAGGAATGCTTCTGTGACCCAGTGTTTTTGAGATCCCACAACTCTCATTAGTTACGACTTGAAGCCAGCCCTTCCGAGGAGAACCTGCGGCATCACCTGTTCTATCACATCAACTGGTAGGGAAACGCTTTCACGACTCCAGTCCCACCAAGTGGAAAGATAGGTGGGGCTTTGGAGGCTGTTATTCTTAAGAATACTGTCTTCTCTTAGGAAATCAAAATTATACCCAATCACTCCCTAAATACACTTTCTATATAAAATCACTTGTATAACCAGGAGAGGTGATCCTTCTTCCTTTAAAAATATTCACTCCTTTTTTTTTCTTGCAACTCTTCATTTGCATTTTCTTTTATTACATTTCTAGATCCGTTGAGCCACATTGTCTTTGAAATTGTCTTTGCTGGTGCTAAGAGTCTTTTGGTTGGCTGTTTATATTTGTGAAGCAGTTTCTTAAATCCTGTTAGTGTCAGATCACATTTTAAATCCCCTTACTATTTTAAAGATGCCTCTTGCTTTTGAACATGTAAATTATTTTTATACTTTTATTTTGTAAATGATGGTGGAGGAGGGGAAAGGGGGACTAGTGGCAGGATTGGAAGCAGGGATAGCAAATTTTATTTTATTTTTTTTTAGCAAATTTGAAACACGTTTTAAAGTGCTTAATTTCATTTGCCATGCCATATTTTTGCTATTGGTTCTTTGTAGCCACCAAGTGGGGAATTATACTGATTATGAAACTGGTTTTATTCTGGAAATGACAGTCATTTAGTATAAAGACAGAGGCCTTTTCACCAGCAGAACTCTTCTGCAATACGCTGTAATTATTGACATGCATGGCTTTATATATTTCCTCTATAGTAAATGTGATTAAATAAAGCACAAACATATTACGTATAAAATATTCGTAGAAAGAGAATATTGGAATTCTTGTGTCTGAGATTACTTAGTATTCTCCCCAACTCCCAGGGGTGATCCTCCTCACTTCTTGTCTCTAATCACCTCCCTCCCTCAACAGACAAACACAAAACAAAACCCTCAATTCTTCAAAAGGATCCGCGAGAGTTAATTACAGTGATACGCAGCAAGTAGGACAATTGTAGCTGTTGGTCTGTCCCAAAGACTGCAGAAGGTTCTTATTTCATAAGCAGAGATAATTTGTTTTTCTCTGTGTGCCATATGGTTTTGCAACTGCAGAGATCAAACAGATTTGTGGATGTAAACTTCAGTTCTGTACTTAAAAAATTTTTGAGTCGTGTGGAGATTTTCATAATGTGCTTGAATCATTGATGCCAAACAGGTCTGTTGGAGTAAAGGATCCCTTGTCAGTTCTGTAAGCAACTCTGTATGGTGGTTTTTGTTTGCCTTGGACTTTAAAGACGACTTTGGAAAGGGAAACTTGGAACACAAATTGTCAACTGGAATGCAATGATTATTTGTTTTTCATAAAGACGATGATTAAAACCAGGAATCATTAACATAGAAGAATAATAGTTCCGAGGCTGCCCAGGTGGTCTCCGGAAAGGATTGGAGTTTTCTCTTAATTATTTAATCTAAAACTAATTTATTTTCAGATTAATTGTTTTGAGGATAGTCTTCAGGATTAAGAGTTTGAGTTTCTTGATATTTTTCAAAGGGCAGAAAGAATTGTATGTGTGCCAATGATTTCCCCTTTGTTGTTAACAACTCTATATATACGTGTCTATATGTATCTGTCCTTCTGGTTATGATGAGTATAATTTTTAATATAGTGTTTGGTTTTTCTCAAGTAGATGCATAATCCCTGCTCCCTGTGGTTTCCAATTATTAAACTTTACAGTGAATCCAAATTGTCTAAACAGTCCCCATTTATAGATAATTTTTTTTTTAAAGTAAAGTAGCCTTCATAAATAGGGTTAAATCTGGAGGGCAGAGCAGGGATTGGAACTTGGCCCTGTAGACATAAAATTTGATCGATTCTAAATTATCCTCTGGGTTTGGCGTGTTCTCTCCTGTTAGTATGCAGTATCGCCACAATCCCTCACATCTTAGATAAGTTATTATTCCCTGAGGAAGTTCTTCAGGACTCTCAGACTCAGCTTCTTCCACTATTAGATTTTCTGGACACACCCTTGACATTCTTCTCTGATGCAACCGCCACCACATTTGCAGTAATTAATTCTTTAATTTTTGTTAACCTGGCTCGCCTGCTATTTTTCTGGCTCCAAAAACCAGGAACTGTTTCTGTCTTATTTTCTGCTTTTTTTCCCAGCTTTTGGCTCATAATGTGTGCTCAGTAAATATTTGTTGAGTAAGTGATGGTATAGTTAGTGTAAATCATCCTTACTTAGTTTGTGTAAATATAACTTTGCCTTTTGCTGATTTGCAGATAGAGCATCTTTCAAAATAGCAGTTGTGACTTTTGTTGTTGTTGTTATTTTAAATGGCTGCACACCTTCTGCTTGCACATACTCAAAAAGATCTGGTGCCTGGGTATCCAGATGTTACTCCTGGTTGTTTTTTTTTTACACTTCAACTTGTGCATGGCAGCTATTATTTTGCTCTTTCCCAGGCTTATAATTCCAGAACCCACAGCAGGAATAAGCAGACTTGTAAAGAACTTGTCCATAAATCTTACAATATGTTTCAACTTTGCTGGTACAGAGAGCAAGACCTGAAACTTCTTGAGAAGTACAGCCTTGTGGAGCGAGAGCTCTCAGAAGTCAGGTCTTCCAGCTCTCCCACATTTTATATCTGATGAAGCCAAGGGCACAGGGAGTTTATCTGGCTTTGCCCAAAGTAGAATGACTAGTGAGCTTGGGTAGTATATGAGTAAGGTTAGGAACCCAGTCACCTGAGTCCACGTTGGTATTCTTTCTGCTATGAAACTTTATATTTGGCAGAAAGTCAATTTTTCTCTTTGCCACAACTTCTTGAGGAAGTTAGTGCGTATCAGACATTCATGAATGACTGCCCCATAAATATGTGTTTATACTCCTTCAGGCACTGGTAATAACAGATACCCATAATTTGATAGCGTGAGGTACTTTATCCTACATAAATCAGGTGGAGAAGACACTCAAACTGAAGGACACAATGTGACTCATTTCAAAGGTGCAGAGTGATTTGGCGAAAGGTTTTGTAATTGTCAGGTTTCTTCTGTCGGGACCTGTCACCATGCCTCTTTGCCACCCCTCTAAGAGACTTGGAAACAAATATCCCCCATCATGTAAAGCCAGCAATTTATTTGAAGGGGAAAGTCAGACAAGTGAAGGTGGAATGCCAAAATAAAGAGGATTTTTGCCCTACCAGAGTGCTTCTTCCTGTCCCCTGCTCTGATGTAGAAACGGCCTCCAAGACATTTTTTCATAAAAGCAGCTTGGAAATGGAAATACCAACTTGACTACCACACACTTCAACCAGTTAACCAGAACTTGATTTATTTTCTGTTGCTTTTTCAGAACAGAGGTTAAAAGAGTCCCACATCTTAAAAGTACTCAAGCATCTGTCTTCAAGGAGTAGGAGCCAGCATCCTTTACTGCTTGCTTTAGGAACACAAATATTTCAGAATTATTGTATTTATATCAGTTTTAAAAAATGGAATCAAATTATAAGTAAAGTATAAGAACTTTATACTTTGATATTAAACTTACTTATAATAGATACAAATTAGGGAAACTGCCCAACCAACAGTGATTCTCCAGGGGCCACATCTGCATGAAATCCCCTTTTTCTGCCACAGGGATCCTGGCCATATGGTGGACTCAGAGCAGGAGAAACCAAACTCAATGTCTCTACCCAATTTCACCCTTCAGACTTTTAGCAGGAAGACAAGCAGTGGTCCCATCATCCAAGCCAGGCTTGGATGGGACTCTTCACCAGGATGGTGCCGCCTGCCCCTCTGAGAATGATGCTCTCCGCTTCCTCTGTGTTTGCAGGGCTGGAAAGTTTTCAGCCCAAAGCAGTTGACAGTCCTGGCTCCAGCCTTGTGGAGCCAGAGCTCACTGATGAAAATGACACCACCATGTCTGAGTTTCTCAGAGTGAGCAAAGGGAATGTGCATTGCATTTACTGAGTGATATTCCAGGGATGTCCTTCAGGCCGTGGCTGTAAAGCCATAGAGTACTTAGGACTTCTCTGGGAGTTTGTTTAAAAAAATGCAGATTCTTGAGCTCAGTATACCACAGACTGAGCCAGACTGGCTGGGGATCCAGGAATCTGTACTTTGGACAAACAGCCCAGCTGTTTCTCATACTCATGTGCGTGGTTGAATTGATAAGAGCCTATTTTTCCACCTGGCAGCTGAGGATGTCGGTTTGCATTAGCTGCAAGTTACGTTTACGTTTATTGCAATTAATAAGTTAGGTTTATGACAATTGGGTTTAGAAAGGTGCTTCCTCAGGGCCAAATACAGGGTCATGTCTATTATAGCTAAACCGTTCTTTCCTAAAGATGTGATTTTGGGGGAGTAGGGGTTGTGGTGCTCTAGTCAGTGAAATCAAGTGTTCTGTACCAGTGGACCTGCAGCCCGTGTTCTCCAGGGCTGCTGTCATGGTCCTCTGTTTGGCTTCCTTTCTGCAGTTCCCTTTTCTTTTTACAGCCAACTGTGGGCCAGAATGATTGGCGAGGAGCAGGCAGCGATGCCTGTGTCAGTTTAAAGAGTGGAGTGCGTCCAGTTCTATTTTGGTTTTCCTTAGTCACAAAGATTATCCCCCTACCCCAGTTATTTTCCACTAATTGTCTCTTGACGCAAGATGAGGAATGGAAAGAAGTCCTGAGGATAGAAAGTGTGACTTCTCCCAGGTGTTTCTTCTCAGGGCTCTTTCTCTTTCTATTTCTTGTTACTAGATTTTTCTGTCCTTGAAACACAAAGGGTGAAACCGAAAGTCCAGTGGTGGGGATTTTTTGTTCATTGTAATAGCCTTGCTAGTGTTTCTGTCTCTCAACATGAGTTGATTGATGTAGAGTTTTCATGGACTCTGTTGTTCTCACTAGCCGTCTTTCTCCACAAGGAGACAAATGTGGTGGAACATGTTCTTGTCTGTTCCTTCCTACTAAATGGTAACCTGACATAGGGAATGGGAAGCCACTATTTGTAAAGACGGGGGCTTAAGCCTATATAATAAAAATCTGGGCTACGGTGGGATTCTAGTAGTTTAGTAATGATTGTGATAGTGCCAATATTGATGCCGATGTAGCACAAAACTATCTGTCCAGCAGTATTTTAAGGGTTTTGTATGCAATAACTCATTCAGTTTTTACAAAACCCCAAATAGGTAATGTTGATTATAATCTGCATTTGCAAGATGCGGAAACTGGACCGTAGAGAGATTAAGTGACTGGCTGAAGTTAGTAAGTGACCGAGCCAGCCTTTGAGACCAGCTCACCTGTCTCCAGATTCCATGCTGTCGATCCCACCATGTTACTCTGCCCTCTTACCAAATAAGCAGTTCATAGCACCTGGCCGGAAGCTGCTCTTTCCAGGAGAATGGTAGGATTTGGAGGAGGGCTGAGTCTGTCTTCCTAGCAGTCTGCTCAAGAGCTTAGAGGTGGGGAAGTGCAGAAGGCCGCGGAGGAAATGTTTCTGGGACTCCAGCTGCAGGTAAGAGCTAACTGTTAGCTATTGTTAGTTGAAGACAGAAAGGTAGCTGGACCATTCCTCTGAATGAGAGTCCCTGGATGCCAGCAGGTTGTACCTGTGTAGCTCTGTGGTCTTCAGATTTGTGCTGATATATAAACTTTCATCATAAACTCAGCTTGTGTCAGAAGATATAATTTCAGGCATACTGTAAAAATTCACATTTAAAAATAAACCTGTTACATGATACCCTTAAATATAGTCCATGAAAATCTGATATTTTCGTATCAGCCACCATTCATTAAGAAAAAAGTGAGCAAGCTCTTTAATTGAAAACTTACCTTTCCCTGTTAATTTTTAATTCTTTTTTATCCTACTTCCCACCCAGTTTTTATTCTAATATAATACATGTTCATGTTTCATAGTCTTTTGTTGATTATCATGTCATACGTATAAAAATGTATATAACTTTCAAGTGTCTTGTGCTTGTAGGAATTACTCAAACAAGAAGTAATTGTTTAAACATTTCAATTGTTCGTAGAACAGAGTTGACCAAAATAACATGATTATATTACAAACTCTGATAAATGGTCAGTAGAAGTAAAAAGTAAAAATGTATCTCTTTTAAAAATGATCTCTTAAAAGTATGTGGGTGCTTTTTTCTTGCCATATTCATTTTTTAGTAGATGATAAAAGATTGGACATCACTTTATTTTCTGTTTTTCTTTTTTATATATGCAGGCTCTAAAAAAACTTGTTCCCAAAAATGAAAAAGGAAAGAGTATTGTAGCAAACACAGCCAGTTCTTTGGACACAAAAATTATTTTTAATGATTGGCTGTTGGCTCAAAGACTGGATCCTCTAGTTTTGTTGGAAGCAGTCTGACTTGTGAAAGTATTTGCTTCCCTGCCTTTAGATGCCTTTATTTCTTACACATTTCTTTGCACCCAGACCAGCTTGTATCTAGTGGCTCTCCTCTCTCTGTGCTGCCCTGGAAGTTTTATGCCCTGGGTGAGATGTCTGAGAAGTGTCCTCACTTGAGCAGGTGCAGAAAGGGCAGTCAGGAAAGAGATAGTGACGTTACGAGGCATAACATTTTTAGGACAAAGGACACAAGGAAACTGAAGATGGAAAATTGATGTCTTTCCTTCAGAACATGTCCTCTAAAGGGCATTCATAGCCCAGTTTGAAGACCATTGTTGTAGGATAAAGTATACCAGTGAGGTTTAAAATTTTTTTATTTCCTCAGCGTTGTGTATTCAGGAATTCAGTTTTAGCTTCTAAAAGTGTCTCTTGGATTCTTATGTACAGGAAACTGATTTTTAAACCAAAATGCTATTTCTAGCATGAAAATCAACCCTAGAATCCAGTTTAAGTTTAGATTGAGACGATGATTTGTGGGGTCAGTTAGATGACCTTCAGGAGAGGCCCCATGGGAGAGGGGAGATGATGGGAGTGGCCACCACCGTATTCTTTATCCTTGTTCAGTTCCGAGAAACCCTTTGTTCAATGTGAGCTGACTACTTGGCCTGGTTCTAGTTAGTTTTTTAATTAGTTAGAAAGGAATAATTAAAATATATACATTTATCTTAGGCATTTTAACTGAATACATGTACTCGATTCTCCAGGATCCTGAGGAAAGATCATTTAGAAAAATATAAACGTGTGTGTGTGTGTGTGTGTGTGTATCCACTGATTGGAGTTTTGAGTGGTTTTTCTTGTATTAACCACACCCTGATACATCATCCATTTAAAAAGTGGAGTAAGAATTTGAGACTCAATAATCCGAGGTTAGAATCTTTCCAGATTAAAATTATTTTTTTCTTCTGGTCTTAAATTCTCTTTCCAAAGTTGAGGGGGCAGACTAGTTCATGTGCTCCCGTTCATTGAGTATGTGCAAAGCCTGTGCATTAGTTTTCCAAAAGTAGCACTTTTCACCCTCATTTCATTGGTTTACAAGACAATAAATTACATAATTATGATTGCAAATGGTCAAACTCCCTACCGCACCCCTCCCCCAAATAAAAACCAAACCAAACTAGATTTAGGAATAAACAAAATGCCTGTGGTAAGCACATTATTATGCAAGAGGTATTTTTAGTAGCTGTTAGCATCTACTGTTTGGAGGACATCACCTGTGTATTTTAAGAGGGAAAGTAGGTACCCTTATCAGAGTGAGGGAACTAAAGTTAGTTAAGAGTTTAAAGTACAAGGAGGGTAGGGTATAGCTCAAGTGGTAGAGTGCATGCTTAGTGTGCAAGAGGTCCTGGGTTCAAATCCCCAGTACCTCCTCTAAAAATAAATAAATAACCTCCACCCCCTAAAGACTTTAAAAAATTAAATAAAATAAAAAGAAAACAGCATTTTTAAAAATAAGCAGCATTATTAAAAAATAAAATAAAATACATATAATTAGCTTTGTTTTGCTGGTCTGTTTGATTGAGTTTAATCCAATAAATAAGAATCTTTCTCTCATTGATTTTCTTTCCTATTGCAAGTAATACTGCTTATTAGAATGTTCCATGAACATATTTTATTCATATCACCCATTTTTGGTGTTCAGTAATTTATAAAAGGAGTTTTAAGGAGGAACAGTTGCTTGAATGTGGAACTCTGTTTTTATGACTTTATTAGAAGCTTTCTTCTGTCAGAAAGTAGTAACAGAACTTGTAACAACTTGTATTGGTTTATATTCATCCACGCTATGAATTTTCTTAGATAATAGGGAACAGGGGTCTTTAAAAAATTGTGAACTGAGATTTTTTTTTTTCCAAAGGTGAAATGAAAGTGGTACTGTACAGGAAATTAAATTTTTGGGTAAGGAAGTGAAATTGGTCTGATTGAAATCATTAATGTCTCCTAAATGAGGAGCAGTATGAAAAATGTTAGGCAAAAAGTGTGATGCCAGTTAAAAATCATAAATGTGAAATTTATTTAGTTTGAACAAACAGTATTTGGAATTGAACACGGAGGAAAAGGAAAATTTTTGTATGGAAGGAATTAGTTGTCATTCTCAAGGGTATGGAAAGCTGCGGGACCATTATAATTGATTTGCTTTTTTCTGAAGAGAAATACTTGAGTCAGAGATTTGTGATACTAGTTTCTTAAAATTCACCCAAATCAGTATTTAATATTCTGGGGACATTTTCCTTTACTAGCAGTGTTGTGAATGTCTATATTTGCATATTGTAAATTAAAAAAAAAAGTTTGTGTCCTGTCTACTACAAGTTAAGGAAGCATCTAACGTAGTTCTAAAAACTTAGTTACATACTCGAGTTCCTATTTGTTTCCTTTGTTCTAGATCTGTAAGATAGGAGTGTTTAAAGTTCAAGTAAGTTGATCAGCTTCATTGAGAAAGCCCCAGTGAATGCTAGCATTAATATTTGGAGTTGACTATTCCATCGTAGATGAGGGGTAGACCCTACTCCAATAGGGAGGCAAGAAAATGAGCAGGATGCTAAATGTGTAGGCACAATGTTCATGCGAACCACAGTGGCTGGGTTAGCAGGTGCTCGGTATACGTCGGTGAGCGGGTGTCATGGATGAGTTGAGATCAGCTGGGGTTGGTGAGCTTCCGGTACAGGGATTCTCCCTGCCTCGCATGACGTTCCGAGGCCTAACACCATGTCCTTCGAAAGGTGTTCAGCTGTCCTTTGTTGTGAATGAGGCGTGTTCAGGCACCAGGACTGCCACCTCCTTGTGGATAGGAATATAAGCTTTTCTAAGTATTTTGGAAGAGGAAATAACCAAACCAACAGCCTCCTCTCTTTTTCCTTTATGAAGCCATTTTCTACAGAGTTACACTTAGTGTTGAGAATTGAGGGCTTTTTTGTTTTCAGTGGCATTTAAAACTACTCTGAGGTTCATGGAGTTAAAGTATAAAAGTGTGACCATAAAACAAGGACTTACTTCTGGATTCTGACCTCTGGTGGTGAAGAATAAACACCCATTACTCATAATAAAAGGTCAGATTCTCAGATTTTCTCTGGTACTTTCTGGATGTCCAATACAAAGGAAGTCTTTGTTAGAAAAATGTTTTAGTGTGTGTTTTTTCCATTTTTGTTTAAAAAAAAACCTTTATTTTTCAGCATAGGCTTTTTAATAAACCTATAATAACATTTAGGATGTACTTTTATAAGGCTCATTACTAAAACTGGTTTTGTTGTTGGGACCTTGCCAGATGAGAAAACAATAGCCTATGTGAATTTTTATTATCTGATGCAGTCTTGAATTTGACTTTTTAAACTTTCTATTAAAATGATTTTTCTAGTAAATCTGAGGTTTATTTGGACAACAATTGCATTATCACCCAATATATACATGAATATATTCCTTGTGAAGAGCACCAAGGTGGATTGTTTTGGGTCCTTAAAAACAGTAGCTTATCAGAAACTCAAAGCTAAATCCCTAATTTTGCACCAGCTACTGGCCGTGTAGGTTCTGTTCTCATCCCTTTCACTCTCAAAACTCAAAAAAAAAAAAAAAAAAAGTTCCCCTTTTAACCTCCATTAAAACTGGAGCAGGAGACATCTAGAGGTAATGAGGTGGTTGTAATATAAAGGTTTCTCTGCTTCATGTGAGTAATGTTGGCTGTAATTAAAAAAAAATTTTTTTTTTAAGTTTTGGTAGCTTAGGAAATTAAAAGGGTAATTTTTAAAGACACCACTTGCTACCTGGCACCTGAACTCTACTTTGGATCTACTGGGTGGGCTTCTGCAACTTGGTTAACCTGATTTTTTCTGGGTTAAATAGGATTAAGAACGCTTACTTTTTGAGAGTGTTGTGTGAAGGCTCTGATATGATTGTAAAGTTCTTCACCAACAGGACTCCAAGTAATAAGGAAAAATCTTGAAACTCCTTTGCTTCTGTTGCTTACTATCCTCCCCCTATACACTTCTGAGAATTGCTCAGAGTTCTGTAAAAGGAAAGTGGTTACAGTGTGTCAGGAAAAATAAATGAGAAATAAGTAATCCATAAACTTTACAGTCATAAGGGGATCCAGGTGGGTGGATCTGATGACTTGGCAACTGAGAAGGGGAAGCAAGTGTAATTGTTGATTTTATCAGAGCAGTTTTGTGTACTTCTATGTGCACATAGTGGATGGGGATCGAACATAGACTTAACGATTAACATTAATTTCAGAAGGTTACAAAAGTCTACTGCTCCCTAAGTCCTTGGCAGTATTACTGTGTCTGTAGGGTGTGGTATTAATGCTCAATAAAAAACGGTATCAAATTCTGTCAAAACAGAGCTTGTGATATATAAGCGATTTGCTTCCTTTCATAGAATTTGTGTTTTAGGGCTTCCAAGTAAATAGTTTGTGTTATCACTGGGAGTTTATGAAAGTTGATTTTAGTATAATTAACTGTGATAAGTACTGAAATCAGAAACGGTGTCATTTGGTCACTAAGCACAAGTTATTTTCTGTCTGATTCTGGAATTTCAGCACTTTTAGCTTTGAAGGTTGCTTTGGGTTTGTTTTTGAATTGAATATATCACAGGAAAGGATGGTTGTTAAATTCATGACCAATCAGGAGAATTTATAGAGCTCGGAATGTTTGGTAAATTCCTTTAATTAGAAGATATTTCCTCTGGACTTTTCCCAGGGAATGCAATTCCATGTAATAATTTACCAAAAGGGAATTGAAAAAAGGAAATATCACCTTTGGGGCAGGAGGCTGAGGGGGGTGGTTGAGGAGAGTGCTTTAAAAGCAGCCTTGGCTTTTTGTAGAGTTCTTTGGTTTAAAGAGTTGCTTGGGCCACAAAAAGCAGCTGTCAGTTACCAAGTGTGGGTGTACCCTAGAAGTTAGTCCAGGTATGTTGTTACTCTTGAGGGGCCTAAAAATAAGTTCAAGAATTGGGGGTGTTTCTCTTTACCCTCATGTCTGCTGGCTGCTAAGGCCATTTGGAAGTTTTAGCTAAGATGTTGGTTTATATTTCTTTATGTATTAAATTTTCCTAATGGGTATTTTTATTCTCAACAGAATTAGTCTTTCATAGACTCTTAAATATTATTAAACAAGCTTTACCATGTTAAATCAATTTTATATGTGTGTGTGTGTGTGTGTGTGTGTGTGTGTGAGTTGTCAAACCAGTGGCACCAAAGAAGAAATGTAAGTGGAGGAAGAGAGTTATGTAATAAGAAGAACAAGCAGGGTAGAAAGCCATGGTGGAATGAAATATATCTCTTACTTAGGAAAGGCCGCATATGTAGGTCCTTCTTTCTCTTTCCTCCACTTGGGTGTCTCCCTCCTAATGTGCTTTGGACTTTTAGGGCAAATATGAGGAGTGAAACTTGAAATATTCAGTTGGCAATTCATTATCAGTCCTCTATATAGAAAAGTTTGGGATTGGAACTGTTTATAAAGTGGCAGTGTGAGTTTTTGAACTCAGTGTGTAATTCATGTCCCCATTACTAAAAGTGGTTTGTGATATTGGGAGCAAGTACCTGGTTTGCGGGTCTTGTAGATCACTGATAAGCCACAGGATTTCTCTTGGAATCAACTTTCTGTTGTATGCAATCCCTGAGGGTCGAGAGGGCAGTGGAAAAGGAATTCCCTAATTTGATTATATTGACAACATCCTGGAGCCAGATTTTCTACATGTGTATCCTAGGAAAAGAGGCAGAGGTTACCATGGAAAGATCATTGGGCATCTTTGGTAGGCAAGGTTGGGAAGAAGTATCATGTATTTATATTTCTGTCAGGTCTGAGTAGTCAGTGGTCCTACAGTTCTTCTCAAACCAGCCATGGCAAATTTGATAGTCTTGGCTGGGCATTATTATAGTGGTTAAAATCATGTCCTACGGAGTCAGACTGTTCGGGCTGAAATCTCAGGTGGTGTTCTGCCAGTTACCTAGGTGACCTTTGTTCCTTCAACTGCTCTTTCCTTACTTTCTTCATCTTCAAAATGGGGATCATAAAGTATTTATAGAGTTAGAGTGCAGATTAAACATTATATATAAAATATGTAATACAGGCATAGAACAGTTCCTGGCACAGAGTGACACACATGTGTTAGCTATTATTATTATTAGTATTATTATTACTAGGGACTATTTAAGAGTTAATCGTTGATATTATAAACCATGTTGGGTTGGTAACAGAGACGATGTTTCTTTGTAGAGAAAACAAAGCCTGTTGTCAACTTTATTTTTCAGTCCCTTGTTTGGGTTTACACACATTATAGCTACTTGCCTTTTTTCTTTTGGGAAGTTTCCAAGGAACCTCCTGTAATTTATGGCGATTTGAGTGGTTTATGCCTTGTCAAATGAAGGCATAATATTCATAACACCTTATTTAATTTTATTATTTTTTTGTTAATGTCTTTGAGTAAAATGAGTGTGTTGGTCAGTTTGAGCAGATTGAAGTTCCCAACAATGAATACCATCCATGAGTAACTTTCAGAGACATTCGGGTGTATTGCTTGTCCCTTTGCAGCTCTTTGTTGCCCTGGGATCAGCCTGCTGCCCAGAGCTCTCAGATTACACCTGAGACAGGAGATGACTTCTTTTGAATCTTACTCTTGATAGGACCGTTCCAAATGGATGTTTAGGGCAATTTCACATAATTAGGGCAAACATATTTTACCTGTGGTGTTTCCAACAATTAATTATTACAATTAAAATCCATTTACTATAAGTACACCAATGGGATATCAGTGCTAATCAGCACTTAGCACCCCCTCTGGATGACTTACACTTTCTTCATTTACTGTTTTTCAAACTTCAAATGCTGACTGCTTTCCAGAAAACAAAAATAGCTTCCTTGGGGAGGAGGACCTGCTTGGCTAATCTGGGACTGTACCAATTAGATGCCATGAGAGCAATCATAAATACATGTTGTAAAACTAGAGGAGAGTTGAAGACTGGTGAAACTGATGCCTTTTCATGGTCCTGTTAGAAATGCTTGCTGTCCAGTATGGTAGTCAGTAGCCACTGATGACTGTTGAGTACTTGAAGTGGGGCTTAGACTGAAGAACTGAATTTTAAATTTTATTTAATTTTAATTAAATTAAAATTTAAACCAGAAACTTGATTCACTTATTGGAAAATTGTAAGTATGTTTGGAACAACTTGGGCATGTGAATCTACTTTTTCAATGATAAATTTTTTGAAATCTGGATTCTTATCAAGTAGTTCTGTGAAAGTTAGCATCTAAATTGAGATGTGCTGTAAGTATAAAATTTACACTAGATTTTGAAGACTTAGTATGAATGAAAGAATATAAAATAGTGCAATAATTTTGTTATGTTGATTACATTGAAAATAATTTAGATATATTAGGCTAACTAAAATAAAATACTAATATTAATTTCTTTACTTTTGAAAAATTGTGGCATCTAGAAAACTTTAAATTGCATGTGTAGCTCGTGTTCTTTTTCTTTTTCTTTTTTTGATCGTGTTGTTTTTCTATTGGGCAGCCCTGTGTTAGGCTGTTTTTCCCTGATATGAGTCTTTGGAATCCTTTTAATATACTCATATGTTCTTGTGTTTTGGGAGATCATGTTCTGGAAGACTTCATGAGAAATAAAAATCATCTGGAAATAAAACAATGTGCTCACTATTTATTGAATATGAAAAATAATTGCAACCCTATCCCTTTTATGATTTCAAATGAGTGTTTTACAGGTAGATTTGCTGCTGTGGTTGATTTAAATCTAATAGGGTTAAAGAGGCATGACTAAAATATGAGGTCATTAAATAAGACTTATTAGGTATAGGTAATATATGCCTGTTGTATATTCCTGTTTTTGGCCACAAAAAATATATGACAAAATTCATCCTCCCAACAATTTCCAAATGTACAGTACAATGTTGTCAACCACATGTACACTGTGTAACGTATCTCCAGAACCACCCCCACCAATCCTGCGTAACTGAAACCCTACACTCACCTAGCAACTTCTCCCATCCCCGTCCCCCAGCCCTTGGCAACCACCATTGTACTTTCTGGTTCCGTGAGTTTGACTGCTTTAAATACCTCATATGAGTGTAATCATGGAGTATTTGTCTTCCTGTGACTAGCTTATTTCACTTAGAGTAGTGTGCTGGAGGTTTATTCCTGTTGTACAGTATGACAGTATTTCTCTTTTAAGGATGAATAGTATTCTTTTGTATGAATATACCATATTTTCTTTATCCATTCATCCACCCATATACATTCAGGTTGCTCCACCTCTTGGCTCTTGTAAATAATGCTGGAATGAACACAGGTGTGCAAATATCTCTTCAAGATCCTGTTTTCAGTTCTTTTAGATATATATATACCCCAAGTAGAATTGCTACCATATGGTAGTTCTATATTAATTTTTTGAGGAACCCCTTTAGGCTGTTTTCCATATTTACGTTCCTATCAGTAGTGTATACAAGGGTTCCAATTTCTCCTTATCCTCATCAACATTTATCATTTTCTATTTTTCTGATAGTGGCCATTTTAACAGGTGTAAGATGATGTTTCATTGTGGTTTTGATTTTTGTTTTTCTGATGGTTAGTGATGTTGAGCGTCTTCTCATATGCTTCTTGGCCATTTATATATCTTATTTGAGAAATGTCTATTTAAATCCTTTGCCCATATATAAATTTGTTATTGAGTTGTTGGAGTTCTTTAAATATTCTCGATATTAGCTCCTTATCAGATGCATGGCTTGTAAATATTTGTTTCCCATTCCATAGGTTGCATCTTTACACTGTTGTTTCCTTTGTTGTACAGAAGTTTTCAAATTTGATGTAGTTCAGTTTGTCCGTTTTTCTTTTTTTACTGCCTGTGCTTTTGGTGTCACATCTAAGAAATCCTTATCAAGTTCAGTATCATGAAGCTTTCCCCCTTGTTTTCTTCTAGAAGTTTTACAGTTTCAGGTCTTAAGGTTTAGGCCTTTAATTCATTTTGAGTTAATTTTTTGTGTAGGATGTAAGATAAAGGCCCAAAGTCCTTCTTTTGCATGTGGATATCTAGTTTTCCCAACACCATTTGTTGAAGAGACTGTCCTTTCCCCACTGAGTAGTCTTTACATCTTTGTCAGAGATCATTTGACCATACACTCGAGAGTTTATTCTTGGGCTTTTTATTGTTCCATTGGTCTATATGTCTTTATGCCAGTACCATACTGTTTTGATTACACTGTTACAGTAATTTTTAAAAGCATTTTTTCATGTTTTTAAGGGTCTGGTTAGGATTGTTTAGAAAATTATTGGTAATGCCTTCTCTAATTCTTTATAATTTATAACTTTTTGCATTTTAGTATCCAGTATCACTTTCCCAGGAATATAAGGAATTTTGTTTCTTCTCTTTTTCCCCTTTCACCTCAAGCATGTTTGGAACAACTTGGGTACATAAATCTACTTATTCAAAACGAATGGCAGATGATGTGAATTCAGTTAGGAATATTTGCCTCCTCAGGTATTCCTGATCTTCAGATGGAGGTGAGAAGGCAGGGAGGAAGGTTGGGATTGTTTAATACAGTGTACGCTGGAAATGTAGTAAAAAGATTAAGACTCTGGAACTAGACTGCCTGGCTTTGAATCTCAACTATGTCACTTGGCTGAAAATTTTGGGCAAATAACTTGACATCTCTGATTTAGTTTCCTCATCTGTAAAATGAAGTTAATGTTAGAAGCTACCTCACAGGAATGTTTAGAGGGCTAAGTGAATTAAATATGGTGCCTGGCATATATTAAGTGCTGTATAACTATGTGTGTTTTATTACTTTGACTATTAAAAATAAAAACAAGGATACTTGCTAAATTCTGGGGTGAGGTGGCCAACCTTTGTAGTTCCACCAGAAATAATGAGCAAATGGGCCACACATTATTTCTGTCCTTGAGAACTCTTAACACCCAGATGGTGTAATAGGAGATTGTACATTCTTAGGTCAGTGGAGGTTTGCAAATCTTTTAATGATTATATGAACATTACATTTATATTAAGGGATATTATAAATGCTGCCATGTAGTTTATCATTTGTCTTCTGGTTTGTAATTAGTTTTTTTTAATGTATGTATAAAACCTAGGGTAAGATGAAGATTAATGCATTTGAACAGCATAAACCATGATGACGCTTTGGTATTGGAGTGCTTATATATGCCATATCTGTCAAATAAATTTTGCAACTCAGACTTTATTTTCACATTGCAATAAATCATCTGAAGGATCTGAAGTTTTTAAATTTAATGATAGTGCTTTTAAATTTCATTTTCTTGGTGTTTTAATTGCATTTAACTTTTATAGCTTATGTTGCTTTATATTTGAATTATTCTAATATTGGAAAAATAAACACATGAAAGTTCATATTGGAACCAGGGATTTGTTTGAGATGTTTATATCAAGGGGCAGGACTCCTTTACTCTCCTTCATTCTTTTTTTTTTTTTTTTTTTTTAAATCTTTTTTAGGGTGTAGATGAATAAAAAGTCTCAATTGTTCTTTTATTGGGAAAATCCTGGACTAGAAGTTATGATTCAGGATGTTTGTGAATGGTGAGATGATCATCTCTATGGAAGTAAAAACATTCTTCACATAAGAAAGTGTATAAAAGTGTATATAAAATATCTTTTCTAGTACAAAAGGAATGTTACACGTATTTCCATCTCCATTTTAAATTTCTCTAGCATTTTAAAAATCACTCCATCCCTCACCCCAGACAAAGAGAATATTTTCACTTTTGCAGCTTACGTCTTTGGCATCAAGAGAGACACACCTGTGTATAGCACCAGTCCTTTTTGGTGGTATACACCGATTGAGGCTTAACAGTTTCTTGCCCAGCTGTAATAACACGGAGCTTGTCTGTTTTTTTCCAAACCATTTTGGAATGTGTAATATTTTTAATATCTGCAATTAACTGAAAGGTAAGTGTCCATGAATGCGTATGTTGAACACCTCATATATGGCCTTAAATAATTGGCTACTTAGTGGCTTCCCATCCATAGCTTGACAGCGGGCAGTGCAGGGCACCTCAGTTTCATGCTCCCGGATGTTTCCCGGTGGCTGAAACCCTGGTTATAAGTGAAGAACCAGATGGTTGTTCTTCATTTGGGCTGCTGATCTTAGATATTCTACAAAGCTGCTCCTGTCTATAAATGTAGCACTTACATTTTCTGCACAGTATGTGCCTGTTGGCAGTGTTTTTGTTTTTCTAGTTAAACAGCCACTACCTGCAGGAGGAGTCACATACCGGAGCCGAGAAGAAATAGCCTTGGCTGGAGAGTTGGCAATAATTTTGTAATTAAAAAAAAGGCGCACAGTAGATTTTATTAAAACAAAACAGGTCTGTCTACAAAAGGTTACCCTTCAGGAATACTCATCAGCATTCAAGAACAAATTTGAATCGGAGGGACACTGATTAAAGTGTTGTGCAACCAGGAAGTAGGGTTTCTTTGTCTCGCCTATGGTATTACCATCTCCTTCTCTCAACTTCTCCTTCTAAGTTAATTATGGCTCATTAGATGATAACAAAACAACTGTAGGGATACAGCATTGTAAATATACCACGTGGGTTTTTTGAAATTCTCATGGTGAAGGGGGTTGAGGATAAACGCAGTGTATTCTTCCTGCCTAAACCCAGAATCAAAAATGACTTTTTCATGATGACATGCTTTCTTTGGTCAGTGTGTGTGCTGCCAAAGCTTGGGACACTTGCTCGTGCCCAAGGACATGGCGTGAACCAGAAGTATGAGCTCTGCCCCAGTTGTAGGATAAATATTACAAAGGCATTTTCCACTTTCTGTTCTGCTATCCATTTGTCCACCGCTGTCCAGCTTAAAAAAAAAAAAGATGCTAGTAGGATTGCTTTTTGCATGGCTGAATTAATGACAAAGCATAGATTTCTGTCTCTTTGATTTCTCTAATGGATTGATTGGCTTTTTGCCTGCTTGACTACATTAAGGAAAAAAAAAACCCTTTAAAAATTACAGTTAGAAATACACCTGTGATGGACTTTTAAAAGCTGTTTTATATTTAATAAGTGCAGGAGGTCCTTAGAAGTTTGAGGCATTCTCCCCTCACTGCCACAAACCCCTGTTTAGTAATAGAATCACATAGCCCTGTCTGCCTCTTGACGGATTAAAAAGGCAACCTCGTTGAGCCTAGTCTGTGCCTTGCTTGGGCATTTCTAGCTGAGATGTGGGTGGGCATCCTCTCACTGCTGTCCGTTTTTCACATTTGCCAGTATCAAACAGTTCTGAGCATGTGATGGTGTCTTTGGAATGTGGGGCATGAAGGAGTTGAGATGACGAGCTAATCAGATCTCGTGGACTGTTCTTAATTGTGGGGAAACATCTCTGTTTCTCCAGGACCCCGCTGCTTCAGCGCCCGACACCCTGTACCTGTTGTCATCCCACATGTGCTCCTTGCCGTGTCTTTTCCTGCCCAGTGAATGCAGTTTTCTTTCAGGAACCATTTTGTCTCTCATTACTCAAATATTTTCTGATTGATTTTTTTGGATGTGCATTTCCTTCCTTCCTCTCGGTTTCTATTGAAAGTGCATTGTGTCTCAAAAAGCATTGCAAGCTCTGGCCTCTTTGGCACCAGAGCTTTCTGGGGTCGACCTGATTAACTGCGCTGTGGCTGAACGTCATTCCTAGTGTTTATGTGCCTGTGGAAGACTTGTATTTCAGAATGCTCATTCTTGTTTGTGTAGAACTTGATCAGTGTTGGGTTTCAAAATTTTTTTTCTGGTTTTATGAGTGCTTGTAGGTTTAGTATGCTTACTGAGGGGGCTCTGCAGAAAGCAGCCTATTTTTAATTCAAACTCATTTTCTGTTCATTCAGGCAGGACAAGGCGAGGTAAAAATGAAGGGCAATGCTACCAAAGCTCACAACTTTTCACATGATTCTGTCAATTCATAACTAATTTTAAACTTTTAAATTATTTGCAATTACCTGCTGGGTTGCTTATATATAGAGAGCTGAAGCACAAACAAAGGATCACTCTCTCTGTTGCACCTTTCCCCAACTTTCTGAGACGTAGAAAACTCTAAAGATGAATCGATAATGAAGATTGCCCCCTTATCATTGCCATTGCTGTTTGCTTTATTTGCTTTTTAAAAGTTGGAGCAATTCCCCTACAAAAGCAGCTTTCCAAAGATATGTCTTATAGAAATTTCACAAATACACTTGCTAAATATTTCTCCTTTGAAAATCTGCATTTTGTATAGTCACTGATAAATTTTTTGGCAGTAGGTGTCAGCCATTACGATGACATGTTCTTAGAGATTCTGATGATGTAGGGCAAAGTTTATGATCTAAGTTGAAAAACTAGGCCCAAATTATATACCATATGACCTCAACGGTGTTAGTTTTCACATACGTGGCCACATAATATTTTGGTGCCTTTTTCTGCTCTATAAATGTTAACAGTGGTTAGTCCTGGTTAGTAGTTTTATGAGTGATTTTTAACTTTTATATATATTTCTACATTTTCTAGGTTTATCATACTGTATACCTAGCAACCAGAATAATGACAGAAAACTCTGAAATGTTGCTAGTGAGTCGTTTTAAAGGGTCAAGCAGCATTTTCTAGATTATTGCAAAGACTTTATCAGATACTTGAGTATCTTAATTTTACAGATTAAATAAAGGCCATAAGGTTTAATCTTTTGCTTGAAGTCATGACATTTAGGGACCAATACCAAATCTGTAATTGAACACAGCTATGAAAACAACTCTGAGATTAATTTAATTTGGACATTTTTGTGGGATTTGCAATAGTGCTGCCTATCACTATGTTAACAAATAGTGGATGTTGTGTAAATATTTTAGTTATTTAGTATAAACTAAAATTGACTTTTTTAGCTTTCCTGTAAATCAGTAGTTTATACAGATTGTTAAACAGATAAGATTGGAAGGCTGGGACTATGAGAGGAGACATCAAGCCAACCTTTTCCTCAGAGATTTTTAAAGTTTGTTTTTAATTACTGCTTTGTACATTTTTTATTTTGAAAATGACAGGGAATCAACAGTTTCTTAGTCTACTATAAAATGCAGTTACACATTTAGTGTCATACTTCCTGTCTTAGAAATTGATTGAAATTAAAATTGCTAGTGAAAGTGAGAAAAAAAACGTTTAGGGGAAGATAAAGGAGACATGAAACTGGGTTCTCAATGAGGAGTCTATAGAATCAGAGTGGCCGCCAGCAGGATGAAATCCTAATTAAGTACTTGACAATGAATTAAAATAAAGAAAAGCAATGCTTTAAAAAAAAAGATAAAAAGAAAACGAATACAGCGTTGAAAGGAAAATGTATTTGAAAAAACAATGGTGCAATTGGATAGTGGGGGAAACAAGGGGTACTCTGTCATGATAAAAGCTAAAAGCAAAACTAGGTTAGCAGAAGTTGGATTTTTCTTTTTGAGGGAAAAAACGAGGTATCAAAGAATATAAGTAGATGTATTAAAATAAATTTAGGTAAAAAGAAGTATGTTGCAAATAAAAAAAGATATAATCCATAATTCATTCAAAATGTGTAAGCAGTTTACAAGGACTTTCAGACTGCAGCTGACTGAATACTGGTTTATACCCAGTGATTGTTTTTGGGAAGATACCTACCAGAGAAAATGACATGTAGAGCAGGTGTGGTTTTCTGAAGAACATTTTTCAGACTTTAAAAGAAAGTTGTTATATAAATTCCCCTTTATGTCATCTAGGAACTGACACCTTAACCTCTACATCTTGGCTGATTTTCACTCTGAAAATTTTGATGGGTGAGTTGGGCAGACTGTTTCCTAAGGGACTTTAAAGTGCTTGTTCCACTGGGCATACATTTTGCCTTCATTGTATAAAAATGAAATGCGTATCTCAAATCAAAAGTTTAGTGACTCTTTCTTAAAGTTTTCATATTAAAACGTGTGTATTCAAGTCTAGGTAATTTTTCACTCACAGAAGCAGGGGTAATATTGGAGATCTAACCTTTTGTATTACTTCCTGATCTGATCCTCCTTTGTGAAATTAGTACTTCTTTTTTGCTGACTGTTTTTTGCTGACTTTGCAGTTATTTATCGTACAGATCGACAAAATAAAAATGATATTGCTAAGCAAAGTTAAGAAACACTAACGTTATATGCCCAATCTTTGACATTTATAGGTTTCCCTTCTTTATTATTTTATTAAAATAAGAAGCATTTCAAAAACTGCATGTTTAGACACAGAATCGACTGACTGTTGAGTTTCCCTTGTCTTTCTCCGAGATGGAGGCGGTAAAAAAAATCCCTAGGTAACTGGATGAAAGAACAGCTCCAGAAGAAGAAAGAGGAATCAAAGACATAGACATAAAATGCTCAGTTTGGATAATTAGCCTGGGTGACAGAAAATTGGATTTATCCTATTGGAATCTTGAGTGTCCTTGCCTATGCTTTAATAACGGTCCTCCATATAAAAATAAAATTGTGAAACAGTAGGCATAATTCTAAAATGGTCTCAATATAACATGAATATTTCGTTGAGTTACTTGTTCTAAGCAAGCATCGTTTGATACTGTTAGAGCAGTGCCAATTAAGTGCACACACTTGAGATCCCCTGCAATGAAACTAGACATTTATTTTGTGCTACTTCTTGGTTGGCCATCCTGTTCACATATTCTGATCTGGCTAAGAGTTATAGACTTAAGTCTTCGGAACTTTTGATCTCAACATATTTTCAAATTAAATTAAGAACATGATTATTAAAGGTATTCTTTCTCCCTAAGGAGAAAAGTGGTTCCGTTAAATTGGTTATAAAAACATAACAAATATTTCCTTGTATAATTAAGATTTCCACCCCATTTTGTCTTTTCAGCTAGAGATGGTGGTTTTTCAACCTTGGTTGCATATTTGAATCACTTGAGTTTAGAAAAAGACAAGGAAACAAACAAAAACCCGCAAACCTGGGCTGTAACACAGATTCTAATTTTAGTGGTCTCAGGTAGGGCCCTCGCATCAGTGGTTGTGAAATGTTGCCAGGTGACTTAATGTTTAGCCAGAGCTGATAACCCTGTGCCAGACACTTATTTCTGATGGACATTTATAGTGTGACACTGTCAGTCTTTGATTTTTCTGGATGTTGTACTTCAGTGTACCCTGAACTTTCACGCAGTGCAGATCCAAATTCCCTACATTACCTTTCCTGCACTTGGGGCTTTGATACACGAACTGATGAGTACTGTGGACAACCCTACATTAGGCTACTGTAGTGGGCAGAGAGGTGGCCTGGGGATACGTCCGTGTCGTAATCCCTAGAATTGATAAATCTTTCCTTATTTGGAAAATAAGTATTTTGCAAATATGATTAAGTAAAGACCCTAAGACAGGGAAAGAAGGAGGAGATTTGACAGTTACACACAGAAGACAATGTTAAGACTGAGGCATGGGTAGGAGTGATGGGGCCAAAAGGCAAGGGATGCCTGCAGCCCCCCAGAAGCTGGCAGAGGCAAGGAGTAGATTCTCGTGCAGAGCCTCTGGAGGGAGCACAGCCCTGCTGACAACCTAAGTTCTGCTCAGAGAAACTGATTTTGGAATTCTGGACTCCAGAACAGGAAGAGAATAAATTTGTGTTTAAAGCCACCAGGTTTGTGGCTAGTTGTTAACAGCAGTCAGAGGAAGCTAATATAGCTGCCTTTAGCTAGCAGGTGGGTTTTGGTGGCCTGCTGTCTGTGTCTGCACAGCAGTATGTATTTGTGTAATAGAATAAACATCTAATGGCATCACTCCATTTTATAAAAAGAAGTTGAAATCGCAGAAAGCTTTTATGTATATATGTGAACATACATGTGTATATATTTATACACACACAGTGGTGTAGCCTGTAATCTTAATGTGATTGAGATAAAGATGGAAATCATTAGGATGGGTCTTTAACCTCAATTAGATGCTCATTAGATTTAAGCTGTGTTTAATGATGAAGCAAAAGAACACAATTAATGAACATGTACCGAATGCTAGAACTGTTTTGTTGAAGATTGTTTCTCAAAACGTGAGAGGTAATTAGGGATTTTAATAAACTTCTGTTGCACTGGGAATAGATCATTTCTTATAACATTTACTCTGCTTCTTTGATTTTAAGGTGTGCCACTGTCCTCATTTATGAAATTGGTATCTCTTACAGTAAATGTCTTGTTTAATGTCTTTTCCCCTCACCCAGAGATGTTAAGAGTTGATGATGTTGTTCTGAAACAAAGGTGTCTTAGAATTGTGGCAATCCCACAGGTCTGTTGTTTGACTTTTCAGATTTGACTCTTGGATATTTGGTTTGAGCACATTTCTGAAATGCATTTTGTTAGAAGGAGAGCAGCACCTGGACGAAGTTCTGAAGCTTCTAATGTCCTAATTTAATTACTGATTTTGGCTTCATTTCCCCAGAGGTACTGTAGTAGAAACTAAATCTTATAATAACTTTGTTTATTGAGATGTAGGCTCTTTAGTGAAAAAAATCATAGGTTTTAGATGTAGGCAGGCCTTTTTCATATGCATGTACCATGTTTGTACCAAATAGATTTAAAGGTTCTACCCAAGTATTTGTATCCAGAATATATAAAGGAGTTGGCCAAATCAATACAGAAAAGACAGCCAACCCAATAGAAAAAGTAGATAAAAGACCTCAACAGACACTTTAGAAGAGTATCCAATATGGACGACAAACATATGGAAGTTGCCTAACCTCATTAGTCCTTAGGGAAATGCAAATTCAACCACAGTGTAATTTCTCCACACACCCACCCAAATGGCTAAAATTAAGAAAGACAGTACAGTGTTGACAGGAATGTAGAACAGTTGAAACTCTCACACTTTGCTGGTAGGAATGTAAATTGGTGCAAGCGTTTTGGAAAACTGCCAGTAAACATTTAAGACGTATTCAATGATCCAGATACTCTACTGCTAGGAGTGTGTGTGTGTGTGTGTGTGGGCACATGTACAAGACATGTACAAGACTATTCATAGCGGAACTCCTCCTAATAACTTAAAACTTCCCGTCAACTCTAGAACGGATAAATGCATTGTGGAATATTCCTACAGCGGAATAATACAATTCTATCCATTAGTGAGAATGAACTAACTACTGCTTTACTCAGCAACACGAATGAATCTCACAAACATAACGTTCGCATAAGAGGCCAGACACAACAGAATATATATTCTATGCTTCTGTTAATATAAAGTTCAAATAAAGTCCTGTGCTACTTTGGGGTATTGGTTGGGTTTGGAGGAGCATAGTACTGGTAGGAGGCACTGGATCAGGCTTCTGAGAAGCTTCTAATGTATTTCTTGAACTGGGTGATGGTTATTCTTTTGATTTAGTGAGAAATTCATCAGGGTGTATACTTATGACTCGTTGCACATTTCTCTGTGCATGTACACTAAACTTCAGTAAGTTTACAAAAAGTTCATCATTGTCAGTTAGCAGACTGCTTGGCAGCTCATGGATGCTTAATTGCCTAATAAACATTTGTTGGTTTTACTTCATTTTATACTTTATGAAATTTTTCACATAACATACTATAGTGCTTTCTAATCTTAAACAATACATATCTTCTCCACAGCAACCCTCCCCCATACCTCCCGCCCACCTTGTCGACCTCCAAGCCTTTTTTAGCCATGGCCAAAATTACAAAAGATATTGCTTATTTGGTCTCAGTACAAAATCCTTGCTATGATTTTTAATAAATGCCTTCAAAGAATGTTACAACATGTAAATTTAGAGGATCAGGCTTCAAGCTAAACTACTATGGGTCTTGTGAGACCAGTTATGAGTAATAGTTTGATGAAAGGTATTAAAAGCCTGGACTGACACATTAAAAGAGCTAAAAAAAAAATCTTACAGCAACGAGGTTGTATCCCAAACCTATTAAATGGAGAAGCATGTGTGCCCAGTGACCTTGAGATTGGCTAGACCTGCATTTGAGAGTTGACAGGAATGGTTTACAGATGAATGAAATAAGAAGCATGTGTAGTGGGGATACTGTTACATTTGATAGGAGGAATGAAAACAAGAGCTTTAAATTTCATTTAAAACCTTGGTACTTAAAAAACACACACACACACACACAAAACCCTGAGAACTGAATTTGTCTTTCTGTTGGTAGAACTGATGTAAGTTAAGGAACTAGGTGCTCTTCTCACTGCTCCTTTCTGTCTAGTCCTGCTTCTTTAGTTCTTTACTTTCTTGTTCACATCCTCTCCCCTATCCCCTCACCTCTCTTTCCTCTTCCTCTGATTCCCTCTTCTCCTTCCTCTTCCGAGTGGGTAGGTGGCTTCCAGACTGTTGAGGATGCCCTGGTTCCCTCTGCATCCTGAGGGGTCCCTTTTCCTTCTGACTGAAGCAGCTCTCAAGGGTCTATCTTTTGTTTTCTTCCTTTTGGAAGGAAAAGTTTAAATTTCTTTCTTTTTTAGGGGGTGGTAATTAGGTTCACTTATTTATTTATTTATATTTAGAGGATACCGGGGATTGAACCCAGGACCTTGTGCATTTGAGGCATGCGCTCTACCACTTGAGCTATATCCTCTCCCCACCACTGCCCAGAAAAGCTTTAATTTCTTGACTCCCTTTAGGAGTATATCCAAAAAAATAAGCAGGGGCTGGGGGCAGTGGAGTTGGGGGATTGTCACTGCCCACCAGGAGCCTCATTCAGAGATTCCCTGGACTCCTGTGAATGGGAGGGGAAGCAAGCGTGAGTGCTAATCACACCTGAAACCATGGCTAAAACTTGTGGCGAGCCATTCATGATAGCTACCCACTCTGCACCCCAGTCATTTTCTTTACTGTTTTTACTTAAAGATGTTGTTTCTAGTTAGTCATAGTTACTCTGGTCCTCTGCTTTAAAAAGTAGAGAGAGCATTTTTATTTTATATAGTAAATTTCATCAGGCAGAAATAATTCGTAATTTTATTGTACCATGGAACAGTTTTATAGAAGTTTAAATGGAAATTGTCATATAAGAACCAGGATAAGGATAATATTAATTCTGTGTCTTGATACAAATAGTATTTTCAGAGACAAAACACTTACTTGTATTTATTTTTGTTTTCCTTATTCTTATGCTTCACTGCAAATGATTGTGTTCCCTCAGAAGCACATACCGGGCAGGAACTTCCCCGGATATTTGAAACAAGAGGGAGTGAATGTCACGTGTCCCCTCAAAATTTGATACTGGAAAAACAGAACCACCTTAAAGTATTAAAAAAAAAATTAGTAGGCAATGATTGTATCTTCAAAGGCGTAATGGCTTTATACTGTGGTCCAGAATGGTTCTATCAATCTTTTGGAGAGGAAAGCTAATTTTAAAATGTGCCATTGCTTTTCTCCAAATAATATTTATCAATTTATCTATTCCTAAGTACAATACAGGGTTATTTAAATTTTTTAAATTAATGCTTTTTTTGAGAGGTGGTTTTCAAAGCTGAAAGAGATGACTTCGGTGGTCTTTTTGAGATGTGAATCATCAAAGAGGCTTCTATATACAACTCGTTCCTCTACTTCAGTGGTAACTTTAAAAAACATGAACAGTTTCAGGGTGATTTTAAGGGAATTTTTCTAAAAATTTTTTGTGTGTGTATCAAAATTTGATTCTGGGTTCTAGGAATAAATGTGTTTTACACTTTTATTTGGTTTATTTGGTTTTATTTGGTTCAATGGGCAAACTTCTCACAGCTTGATTTCAAGAGTATTCAAAACCTTGTGACAGAATTAGATGATAATTTCCTATTAACATCAGATGGCATCTTTCTCCCTTTAGTTCCCATGCATTTCTTCATTCGTTTTTTACGTCTCTCTTTTTAGACTGCTGTTACTCTTGAATACCAAGCTGCATTGTATAAATAGAATGAGAATATTATGGCTATTTTTTTCAGCAATTAATGAGTTCTAGCTGGTCTTAATTGCTTGTGGCATCGTGAACAATAAGGGATTTCCCTTCATTAAATCTAAGATTCAATACTGATTTAAAGAACAGAAGCCACTGAGTTGTCTTTTTCATACATTACTTGAGGACACATTTTCCTGCATTTTCTTGCTGTTTGGAGCATGTACATTTAAAATTGAAATCTTCCTTTTATGGTAGTGTTACTGTAATGTGGTATTGAACCAAGAGTCTCTATAGAGACTTGAGTTTGAGTTAGAATTAAATATTCCTTCTTTTATCATCTTGGGAGTTTTGAGCTTATTTCCCATCCATTGTCTCTCATTTAAACACACACACACACACACACACACACACACACACCACTGCTTCTCTGGCTTTTTGTGTAGCTGTGTGCTGTGGCCATGGGCCAGCATTCACTCCTGACATTTTGCCATTTTCAAATGCGCCTTGGATTGCCCTGTCCCTGTGCCTTTGACACATTATCCCCTCTTCTCCAAATATCCTGTCTTCATTCTGACTGGTGAATTCCTGGTCTTCATTCCGGGCTTATTTCAACCATCACCTTCTTTAGGAAACAGTCTCTGTTCTGTGTACTGGGTTAGCAGTCATTCCTTCTTTCTGAGTGCCTAACTGTGCCTTTCTATTTTACTTGACTTATTTTACCTGAAAGAAGTTGGAATCCACAGCAGTTGGGATGGGACTTGGCTGGTACAAATTAAACTCAAAAGAAGTCCTTTTTAATTAATAATTGATAGGATTTGTGAGCCCAATAGGTGACTGTAGCTTAGCTTATTCCAGTTGAGACTTAATGATACTCTGAGTTTACTGTGTATAGATCATGAGATATGTACGTGTATGTGAAGAAAAATATATATGCCGTATAGTCAGATGAGCCAGTGTGGCTTAACACAGTGACACACTCCTATCCAGGACTCGCTTATATAGCTGAAAGTGGTAACACATACATATTTAGTAAACTTTTTATTTTGGAATAAATTTAGATTTACAGAAAAGTTGCAAAGATAGTACAGAGAGTTCCTATGTACCTGTCACCCAGTTTCCCCTGTTGTTAAAGTCCTACATTAGCATGATATTTTTGTAGAAACTTCAGAACTACCACTGGCACGTCACTATTTACTAAACTTCAGACTTTATTCAGATTTCTTCAGTTTTTCCACTAATATCTTTTTCGGTGTTTCAAATCCAGTCTAGATACCTCGTTATATTTAGAAAACATTTATTTTAGAAGTCTATACTTTAAATACTAACTTTAATTTCTTCTAGTTAACAAGCATTTCTAACTTTTTCCCCTGTTTAGTTTTTAAAGAGCATTGTCCTTCCTTTTCTCTGTGTTAGTCACGAAGGAAAATAGAACTATTAATTAACTGGATCATTAATTACAAGTGTTACAGGGTCAGGAAAATCAAAATAATTCCTCCCCCTTTTAAATTCAAAATAGTGATCCGTCTAAACCTTTATTGAGAATTATTAGCTTTTTTTATTTTGTGAATTTAGTTTATTTTCCCTCCTACTCCTGTCTTCTTTTTATGTACTATAAACTTTCATAATGTTCTATTTATTTTTCAGTTTTTGTCAAGTTTGTATCTAGTAATTTTTTATTGCTGGTGCAGTTGGGATCATTTTTTCTGTTGCATTTCCACAACTTTTATTTTGAGATAATTATAGACTTAATAAAGATTGGCAAAAATAGAAGAAAGAGTTTCTGTACATGCTTTCACCCCGCTTCTTTTTATGTTAACTTTTTAAATAACATAGAACGATCATGGTACGGTACAGAATGTATTCAAATTTCACCGGTTCTTCTAGCATCCTTATGTCTGTTCCGGGACCCAGCCTAGCACCCCAAGTTGCGCTTAATTGCCATGTTTCTTTAGTCTTCAATCTGTGACCATTTCTCAGTCTTTCATGGTCTCTCATGACCTTGATATTTTTGAAGAGTGCTGGCTGGGTATTTTGTAGGATGCCCCTCAGTTTGGGGTTCATCTGATGTTTTCTCATGATTAGATTGGGGTTGTGTGTTATTGGGAAAGACACCACAGCTTTGATGAGCCCCTCTCAGTGCGTCATATCAGGGACTGCATGATGGCAATGTTTATTACTTTGTTCACTTGATTAATGGGGTATCTGCTAGGATTCTCCACTATAAAATTATGTTTTTTTTTCTTTGTGGTTATTAAATATTTTGGGAGAGATACTTTGAGAGTGCATGATATTTCGTTTCTGCTTAAACATTTGCCCACTTTCTTTGGCATCCATCCGTGAATTTTGCCTGCAGCAGTTAGCGCTATGGTGTTCTAAATAAGTTTCACTTATTTCTTCTCATTTGCTAACTGGAATTCTTCCAGCAGGAAAAGTTGTCCATTCTCCCTGTTTGTTTATTTGTTTGTTTGTATCAGTATGCCGTATGGACATTTATTTTGGTTATACCATTGTTAGGTATTTTGTTATTCAGATTGTTCCAGCTTTGGCCAGTGGGAATTCCTGCAGGTTGCCTCCTGTGCCTTTCTTTAGACATGCTTCCGTCTTCACTTCTTCATTTTCTGACCCTGTGAGACTTTCCAAGTACATCTTATATTTTCACTGCCCCAGCCCTGGGTTCAACCAATTTTCCCAAGCGCCTTGGTACCTTTTATTGGGGACTAGTATTTAGAAACCAAGATCTGGGCACTCTTTGTGGTCATTGCTCCTGGGTGCCACTGCTTCTGGTCCCTCTCAGTGGATAGTGCTGTGATGTAAGTGTGTGAGATTCTTTTTTGATGTTGTTTTTACAGCCCTCTACAGTAGGTAGTGACTATTAGCCCATTAAAAAGAAAATCCCAATGTAGACTTTAGCACCAGTCTGTGTCATGAAGGATATTTGTCTAAAATTCTAATGACACTGTAAGAGTCAATAAGCATTATATAACACTAGGCTGTGAGCTCTTTAAAGTCTGAAAAAATCTGTACGAGCACATGGACAGTAAATAAATGTTTATTAACAAATTGAATTAGACTAGTTTAAAAAATACAAATACCATGTAAGTGTAATTATTTCTTATAGTTAATTAATTAAGTGGAATATATATCCTTAAACTGGCTAGTAATTCCCAGCATATTCCTGAAAATTTAGTAGGTGCTTAAAGTGTGTGTGTCAAGTTTATTAGAACACATTTTCAATTATCTCATAATATTATAAAAGTAATATATACTTAGGAAAGATTTTACCTTTTAGTCTTCTCTTGAACTTGCTAAAAAGATACTTGAAAATAGAGTTTGGGTGAAATCTGGTGCCAATTCCAGATTCCCACATAATCTTTCTACATTATTGCAACTACTTGGTACCCTTTTAGGAGAAACAGATTTTTTTTTTTTTTGGGTTCAAGTGTATCTGGAAATGATTCTACACACTCTGTAGGCGATAGAGTATTATAATAGGTTTTGACAAAAAAGAAGTAGATGTTTCTGCTCAGCCTAGCAAATAAACTTTTATAATAGTATGTACCTTTTTGGCATGACAATTATTTAATAAAATAACATTCCAGAGACACAGAAAGTGAGAAATAACAGGGGACCTGATAGGTAATGAAAGCGTTGGAGGTAAGCCAGAGAATGAGGACAGGAAGACTTCAGAGGCTCTCTGATTAACTGTAATTGAAACTATTTGGGCGTGTACACATTTAGAGTTCTGTGCTTTTCTATATATTTTTGCGAGGCTACCTATCAGACTGAACTGTGATTTTTAAAAAGTTACGGTTAACTAGACTTATTGTGGCGATCATTTTGCAGTATTTACAAATATCAAATAATGTTGTACATCTGAAACTAATAGAAAGTTATATGTCAGTTCTACATCAGTTTTTAAAAAGTTGCTGTATCTTTTATATACATATAAAGAAGGCCTGGTTGTGATCAGAAGAACTGTTTGGTGTAAACATTGGTTTCCAAGCTTTTGTGATGAAGCTACTTTCATTTGAATGAAAAGGTGGGGTTGGTGAAGTCTTGCAGGAATCAGGAGATGAGATCGTAGGCAGGGCTAATGCTCACAGCTGTAAAGACCTGGAGCTGGGTCTGGGGTTTTTGGCTGGCATCTCCTGGATATTTTTCTTAGTGACTTTTCTTCCATTTTGTATTTTTTTGTCATTATGTATTATGTTCCTGCAGTACCTAGTACAACATATCTCATGACATTTGCTTGTTCATCATTTTCTTGTGTGAAGACCTTCATAGAATCCATGTTGCTCTGATTCAGAACATACATCGTTTTTCTTTCGATGTATGCTCGACCAAAAGAACCTTTATATCCGGGGATCTGTGCATGAATTTGACGGGTGGGGCACAAGCCTCTTGAAGTGGTATGGGATTTTTTTACGTGTGGGAACATTTTTTTGCAGTTGTGTTTTTGGGTGGATGATCTGAAGGTTTCATCACGGTTTCAGAAGTAGTTCAGACCCACTGCAGTCTCACTGCTCACCGAGGCACAGCTCTAAGTAGGACCATCAAACTGAAATCTCTGTGAATGCTGTTATGACTCAAAGCACCAGATGCACCCGCTAGTTCCCTAGCAAATTGGTGCCACACCCTCTGAAGTCTTCCCTCTGCTTTGCTTGGGGTTTGGTGTTGGTGGGGATGACAATCTTTTCTACTACTGTGCTTCTGCAACTTTTGTTTTCTCTCTGGTGCCCCCTACGGAGGGGAGCACCTCTCTGTAGCCCCTTGTATATTGTATAACACTTAGTATATAAGGATGTGTATCGTTCCTCCTGAGTCAGACTATGCCAGGCTGCTATAACAGAGACCTGAGGATGCAGAGGCTTACCTAACTAAGATGTTTTCCTCATTTATCCAAGTCCTGATAGGCATGATCCAGGTTTGGGGACCTGTGTTTATTCAGAGATCCAGATTCCTTTCAAATCTTTTTTGCCTCCATCCCCAACACATTGTTGTCACTTTCCTGACTGAAGCCCTGTGGCCCCCAGATTCAGGTTTCTGGGGGTAGGACAGAAGGAGAAGCGTATCTGATGTTTATAAAGTCTAAGATGTCTAAAGTCATATATCGCTTCTCACATTCTGTTGGTAAGAACTATTCATACAGCTACTCTACTGCAAAGGGAGCTGGGAGATGTGTAGCATGAAGGGGGACGAACAGATTTTGGTGGAGAGCTAGGAATCTCTGCCACATTCTGCATGGTATCCTCCAACTAGTTTGTAAATTTGTTGAAGTCAGGGCCTTACATGCTGTTCTTCATATGGTGTCTTATGTATAGTGGATGTTAGATCATCTGTGTTTGTTGAATTGTCCTATTCGGTGGAGTATGTATGTATGTATTTAAGTAAAATCATTTTACAGCTGGTGATGCAAAACAGGCAAGTGCCATAAACAGCAGGAATTCTAGCCAAAAGGCAGACTCTGCAAACTACATTCTTAGTATGGGAAGGGATTGGTTATGTATTATGCTTTGTCTGTGCCAGTTTTGGTGATGGCCAGAGCTATTTTAGTAATCTTGGTTACCAACTTCTAGGAACAAAATTTCTTGAAAACCAAATCAGCTATGTTAAAACAACAACAACAACAACCAAAACAACAAATGAACTTTACATAATGATGTTGTTACATGTTATGCTATTGAAATAGCATTATTACTTTTTTTCTTTAACATTTTTTTATTGAGTTATAGTCATTTTACAATGTTGTGTCAAATTCCAGCGTAGAGTACAATTTTTCAGTTATACATGATCTTACATATCTTCATTGTCACATTTTTTTTTCACTGTGAGCTACCACAAGATCCTGTATATTTTTCCCTGTGCTATACAGTATAATCTTGTTTATCTATTCTGCATATGCCTGTCAGTATCTACAAATTTTGAAATCCCAGTCTGTCCCTTCCCACCCCCCACCCCCTAGCACTATTACTCTTAATCTTTGCAGGCGTGCAGGATAAAAACCTCTGTACTCATAGATGCTGTTTTTACATGGCTAGTTTCAGGTGGTGGTTCTGAAACTTTAGTGGGTATCAGAATCAGAACAAGCTGCAAAGCTTGTTAAAAAAAAATGAGCTGGATTCCTCCCCGCAAAGTTTCTGATTCATTCATCTTGGGGTGAGGCCTGATCATTTGCATTTCCAGCAAGTTCCCAGGTGGTGTTGATGCTGCTAGTCTTGAGGTGACGATTTGAGAACCGCTGGTTTTAAGGTAAGGAGAACACAACAACCTCTCAAAATCGCAAGCATCTGATATTACCAGTTCATGCAGGTATGCTGTTGCCTTGTCAGACTTCTAAGGAAAATCGATCATGGAATGGAGACATATATGTTAATGGCATTTCACATCAGCCTTCGGATAGGAGGCATGTATTGTTCCCCAGTCCCTAAAACTACATCACTGTAGCCTTTCTTGGAGGCAGACCAAGAAGGAGTATTTTAGTAGTATTTATTGAAGGAATACTTTTGAAGTCTTGCTCTTGATTGGCTTAGGGTTAGAAAGGGTAGGCAGAGGCATGTATCTCATCCTTGGTTCAGACTTGGAAACCTTTTTCCTCCAGCAAGGTCAGCTAGGCTGTCTGCCCTTCTGAGCTGATAGGTTTCTCCTGCCCTGCGACTCTGAGGTGGAAGAGGAATTCTGAGGCTGCTCTCAGCTCCACAGAGTGGAGTGCATGATTGATTATTAATGTCTGCTGTGGCTGCTCTGGCCATCCCCTGCCCTCAACCTCAGCAGAAGGTGCCTCTCTTCAAACCTTCGCCTTTCCTTCCCCTTCAGTAATAGAGGAGTGTGTGTGGTGGGGGTGTGTCTGCAGTATCTATGCATCTATAAATGATGTATTTCTTGATGTTTCATGGGTTAACTTCTTCTACTTGTTGCTTTTACTTCTGGGAGTTGTTTGGGACAAGGAATTGTGAGACAGTATATTATAAAGCACCCAGCGTAGAACTCACTGTGCTATAACTTTCTTGGTAGATTTATTTTTTTCCTACTTGAGAAAAAGGTATGGCAATAATGCCTTATTTATTTTTTGTTACATATTTGCATATATTCTTTCTAAAATTTAGTTTGATTAGTTTCTTTTGGTTTTAATTACTTATTTTTTCTTGAAAAAATTTTAAAATTATGAAACATAATACATTTATAATACATTTAATTTTCACGTCAGTCATCCCAGAAATTAATAAACATCCCTCCATACGCATGTGTGCACATAACCACACACAGCCCTGCAGTATCAACTTTTCATGATGCCAGTGTTAACATTATATGTTTCTGCCACATCTTTCACATGTGGTCAATGAAATAGTCATATGTAAAAACTTACATAAAAACAAAACTAGGTAATAGCATTTACATGATTCTGCAACTTGAATTTTTCAGTTAAACATACACATATCTTGGGACGTATTTCAAGATCAATAGATGCAGAGATGTAGAATTATTTTTATTGGATAAATATTCTGTAGAAAGAATCAGCTGTGATTTATTCAGCGTTTCTGCTGTTCACGGCAACTACATTTCCAGTTTTTGTTCTTCTAGGTAGTAATGAAAATATCCTTGAGAATGTATCTTTAAATACTTGTACTTTTAGTTCAGTTGAATATATACAAAAAGGGGGATTCCTTGATTGAAGGATATATGACTTTTAAAATTTAAATAATAACACTTTACCATGTATCTTTCCAGAAGATTGTGTACTTTCATGCTTACCCCTCCCCCCCAAAGTATATAAGAATGCCCATTTGGGGCAAAATTGATCTTACTTGCATTTCTCTGCCTACCAGTGAGATTGAGCACCTTTCCACAAATTTTTCATTTATTTGCATCTTTTCTATTTCTTGTTCATTTTTTTCTCTTGGGTTCTTTTGCTTATCAAAGTTTTGGAGTTCTTTAGAGGTATTAATCCTTTGTCAGATGTGTTGCGAATATATTCTAGTTTATTATTGGTCTTTTGCCATACAGAAATATTAATGTTTATGTAATTTGATCTGACAGTTCTTTCATTTATGGTTTTATGTTGGATTTTAGGGTATGTAACACATTTTCACATTTGATTCTCATAACTTATCTGAGATAAACAGGATGTAATGTTGATACTCTCATCTTTAGATGAGGACTCTGATCTTCAGTGAAGCCAAGTGGCCTGCCCAGGTTTGTAAGAGGTTCATATCAAATTCAAATTAATTTGTTTTTAAAATACTGTACCCTGGCCATTGCACTGTATTCTGATTGATAGTTTTTTTTTTACATAAAAATTACTTAAGTGACTTAGCAGAATATAAAACTAAAGTCTGTGGTATTAGTGAAACCACTGTAATCTGTTTTCAAAGATGTATGTGATATATAAGGTACAAGTTATTTTGTTAGTGAACGATGCACTGATATGTACATAACAGAAGTGATTTGAGCTGTGGTATAATTAGAGTCTTACAGTGGTGAGCTGTGTTTAACATGGTATGACTCAGTATTTCAATTATTTATGCTTAAAAACAACCAAAAATCTCAAATGTGGATAGTTAATGAATACTTATCTCAGGAGAGAAAGCAAGGTAGAAGAGAAACCACCCTCCAACAAAGATGTTTTAATGAGTCAGACCGTGCACTGCCTGAGAGCAGTAACCACTTTTATCTGGAGATAAAGAAGAATTACAAAGAATACAGTAAACATTTCTTCCTGTTATATTCATCTGAAATTTGAACCGAGTAAATATACCTTTCAGAACACATTTTAATGAGCGTTCTGCCCATAGTGGACATACGCAAAAAAAAAGATCACCCATAGGTGGGCTTCAGTTACTGTGCTACAAGTTGTAAAGGCGGCTCAGCCTGGACTCTGAGAGTTTGAAGAGCCCGAGCAGACCTGGTGCTCATTTAGATCTTCTCAGAGTGTAAACTGTGGGCACTGTGCAGGCTTAGAAAAATATGGAGCCTAATACAATAGGTATCTCTTTTGCAGGAAAAGAGCAGAGCCCCAGTTATGTTTCCCGCTGGCTTCCTTTGGTTTGTAATGCCTCGTCATGTCTTCGTCACCCTTCTTCAAACACAAAATCACCTGACTTTTAAAATGGAACGGTTTAAAATGAAATCATGTACCGCATTCTTTTGGTTACTAGTTCCATGAGGCTGTAGAGACGACAGGTGTATGAATGAGTGAGGCCATAAACTAGAAATGGTTTGAGTTCAGTAAAATTGGGATCCTCAGCCATGCTTTGTTTTTTTAAGCTGGGCCTTTGGGGTCTATATACTTATTTTAGTGAACATGCCAAATACAGTTTGCCATCTGGGTTTAAAACATTTTTTTGACTACTTTTTGCTTAGTTCTTTTTAATTCAAGAGGCTGGTCTCTATAAACTTGAATTGTCTGAAGTCTGACTTGTAAAGCAGTTTGTGCTTATCTGTTTAATCCTTTCTTGTAGCCTGAATCTTTAACTCTGTTTTGTCTTCTTCATTCTCTACCTCCAAGATTTACTTTCAGTTCCTCACTAAAGCTATGACTGGGGTTTTGTGGACTAGAATTTCTTCTCTTCAGGTCTCTAGATCCTGGGGAGATAGTGCTGGCTCAGGGGTGGTGTCCTCCCCTATCTCTTTCTGCCATCTGTAAACACTTTCATTCTGCCTTTAGTGGATGGGCCTCCCTAGGATACATGAAGCAGAGTGTTTGTGAAAGGAAACTGATAAGACTAAAGACATTTTCCTTTATAAAAGAGGAAGGGCGGAATGTGGGGGAAAGGTAAGGGAATAGATCTGTTGTTATTACTTACGCATTTCAGGCATTTGGTGGGTTTTTCATTTACCTGCGATTTTCTGAGACCCAGTACAAATGGACTTCAGGACAGAAAAGTTGCAAATATTTTAAATTTACAGCAGTCTCAAAAGCATGGTATTGTGTGTGATTCTGGTCAGTAGTGGACCCTAAAATATTTTATTGTGACAACATTGAAATAGAGCCTCCCTTTTTGTGTTAAGCAGCAGCGAATGTAAATTTGAATGTCTTAATTTTTCTAAGTAATTTTCAGCTTTAATGCCTACATCAACCCTCATATAAGCTGTTTTATTTTATTTAATTTATTTTTAATGTGGTGTATTTTAACGCTTAGCCTAGATAGGGCATACTTCATTTGGATTGATGATATAGTCTTAGTGTAAGATGCACTTTTTCTGTACTTTTTATTTTATTATGATTTTAACATTTGAAATGTTCAGCCTGTTGATTTATCTATTGTTCTGACTTGAAGATCCCCCCCACCTCATTTTGGGAATAGGCTGCATGGTGTTATATGATTGGTTAATAGTCTTCTAATACTGTAGTTCTGCCTTTGAAGAAGACAATGAACTTGCTATAGTTAGTAAGCAAAATCTTGCATGCATGGGCAGGCGGAAATTGGGTAATCCTGAGAAATCGTATGCTAGCTTTGAACATGGGATTAATTTTGGTTTTGATTACTGTATTATCCCAGAGGTTTGAGAGGGAAGGAGGAAACTAACAAGGGTCTGGTTGTTAAGGCTAGCTTTAGAAAAGTTATATAAAATTTGATCTTGCTGTAAACATCTTTTTGTAGAGATACCATTGTCATCTTTAAAAAACGATAGAAGTTTTGAGCATAGGCCCTGGTTACTCGGAGCAGGCAATTTGAGGCTTAAGAAATAGTCCGTCAGCTTTTTGGAAAATGCTGATGCTCTTCCAGTACCTTGTAAGGTAGGAACTAGATTGCTCAAGATGCTCAACTAACAGATTATATGAGTTTGTAGATTGTTTACGCATGAAAATTGAGAGTTAGATATGGGTGGAAAGCTTGACCTGGATTCAGCTTGTCCGCTTCCCTCTTAAAAGATCAGTTAGCTGCTAAAGTGATGTTTTAAGGAACAGTATTTTTTGCCAAAAGTAGACATTGTCTTTAAAATGTACTGCTCACTCTAGCATTAAGCTAGGACCTACTTATTGAAGATTTTAGGGTTGCCTTACATTCTTGCTACCGCCAATTGAATAGTTAAGTGTTGATTTGGAACAAAGAGAATTCATTTTATGTGTTTGAGAAGGATTCATTTTTAAGTGATATTCGCCCCCCTCCTTTCTCAAATAGCAAGTGATTAACTACTAGTTTAATTTTCAATTAATCAAATTAGGTTTCTACTGGTAGATTTTGATTACATGCAGTTCTAACAGCTTCCAGATACACTTCTCTTTCCCATATGTTTACCATATGCTGAGTAAAACCAATGTAGAATAAATTAGTGTAAAAGTAAGAACACTTAGTTCTTTTGTAGAGTTCATCTTGAATGACAGAAGACAGCTCGGAATCATTTTAGCTATGAGGCACCTTTTGAAAAGTGATATGGAAAAATAACCCATTTGTATGTGCCAGTGTCTGTTTTCATAAATGTAAATTTGAAAGTTCATTAAAATTTTGGCATGTGATATGGAATGCATAATAACTGGATGTGATTCAAAGCCAGAAATCTGTATCCTTATACCAACAACATGTTTCACTGAAGACTGGCTTTGTGTGGTTGTTTAATATTTAAAAGGTAAAAAAAAAAAAGTAGTATTTACTCAATGGTTATGGCTGTGGAGACTGTGTTGAGGATGGAGAGGCTGCCGAGGCTGGGAGAGCCAGCAGGCTGACCAGTGGCCCCAGGATGCCCACCGGCCTCTTGTTCTGGGTAAGCAGGGTAGATGACTCTGGAGCACTGACCCCTGTCAGTGACCACTGTCCCTTGTTTTTCAGAGTTGACAAAACAGAAATGCATGTTTTCCTTGCTGTGTTTGGGAATGTGAAGATGGACCGTGAAGGACTTTCTGCTCACATAAAAAGAGCTGAAAAGTGGCCGGGGTGAGTCCGGCAGAGGGGATATCTAGTGCTGGTAGCTAATACGAACAGTTAGTGCTTGGAGGTAGTCTAATGTTACGTGCCAGGGCTCCTGCTAACCCGTAATAGAAGCCTTCCAAAGTGAGGATAGAGAGGCAAAGAGGGAGAGAAAAAACCCACCTGCTGATGGTGCGAACAAGCCCGTTTCTTGTCTATAAGAAGTGAAGCGCCTGCTACTCTGGTCCTTTTAGACATCTTCAGGTGAGGCGTGGGAAGCAGTGCTGCAGCTGAGGTAAGAGTGGGTGAGGAATTACTGCGACAGAAATGGTTTCCTTCCCTTCCCTTCCCTCCCCTCCCCTCCCCTCCCCTCCCCTCCCCTCCCCTCCCCTCCCCTCCCCTCCCCTCCCCTCCCCTTCCCTACTGGGGGTCGCACCCAGGACCTGGTGCATACTAAGCATGCGCTCTGCCGCTAAGCTATTCCCCTCTCCGCAGGGCCTTTTTTTTTGTTTTAGAGCTTACAGGCTAACCTCTTCCAATTTTTTATCCTCTGCCAGTTGTTATTTTTGCTGTTACATATATGTACTTTGTATGGATTCCATTTTTATTCTTTTACTCCTCTTTTTGACTTTGTTTTTAAAGTTTCTTGTTCGCTGACATCTCAGGACCTCTGGTGTCTACCTTCCGATTTTGTCGTTTATCAGGCGAATAAGATGATCACCAGGATGAAAAGTTACCCTCCTCGAGTTTGTGATTATGTGCTTAGCTCATATTCTGTCACTTAGTGTGCCGTTTAGTGATGTTGTTCTTCAGTTAACCGAGCTTCCTGCAGAAAGTAAGTTTAAAATCACTGTCGTCTTGGTTTATTTCCTCTCTCAGCCTTTGATCTGTTTGGCTTTGACACATGCTTCTCACTGACTTCTGTAGGTGCTTGTTCTGACAGGCTGCTTTGATCCCCACCCCACCCCGCCCCCTCGCCCCAGCCCCTGTTCAAGGTATCAGTCACCAGATTGGCTGTTCTTATATCTGTTTTGTTCATTCCACCTGTGAGCCCTTTTTTCCTTTCACCTGAACTTAGTAGTTTTTCCTACTTCCATGCTCCCTTCCCACAAACCATTTTCCATATTGCGGCCAGTTTACCTTTCTGGAAATGTGGGTCTCCTCAAGTTTTTCTAACCTCTTTAAAGTACCTGGTGGCTGTCTGTTGCCTATAGAATTCCACTCCTTACGATACCATGTAAGGAGCATCACAGACTGGTCCTTGCCTCCGTTTCTAGCCTCATGGTTGGTCACAAACAGCCAGGTACCTGTAGTATAATGAGAGAGAGAAGTTCACTTGTGGTTCCTTATCGAGCCATGCGTTCTCTACACTCTGGGCTTCTTGCTTATGTTTTCTCTTTGCCTACCATGAGTGCCCTTCACTGTCTTCTTGTCAAATACTTCCCTACTTTTCCTTAAAGGTAATCTCTTTTGTGTATGGTTTTACCCAAGTCTCTTCGGCCTTCGGGAAGGTTTGCCTGTGGTAAAGCGGTATGGTGGTTGTTGGTAAATGTGCCTTCCCGGTTAGATGCCTCACCATGTAAGAGAGGGAAGAGACCGTGCCTTCCTTATCTCTGTGACCCAGCACATGGCAGAAGGCCTGGCATGCGGTTGGTGTTCCATAAATATTTATTGTATGGAATTTAGTTTATTTTCCATTAAATTTTGTAGAGAAGGAGGGAATCTTAAAATAAATGAGGTGCCTAAAACTGGTATATTTGAATGAAGATTTGTGATTTATCATGACTTTTGGAAGTAGAAAGGGAAATATGACAGTTCCTTGGCACTTAGAGTAGTGGATAGATATCATGAACCATAATTGGTGAATTATCCAAAAAACATTGACATTTGGCTAAAGAAAGTGTTGTGTGTGTGTGTGTGTGTGTGTGTGTGTGTGTGTGTTTTACAATGAGAGATTAACTTCAAGCCAATGAAAGAATGATTTGAAACTGATTATAAACAGTTCTTAATAATTATTGGTAGGGCTAGGGTGGAACTTAGGTTTCTGGCCTTCATCATAAGGAGAAGGTTGGAGTGGAAGGAGTTGGTAATCACAGAGTTAAGAGATTGCCACCAGTTTCTCTGTATGACTTTGGCTAAAGAATTTTTCTGAGTCCACTTTTTATAACACAGGACACTTGGAGGACCTACATCCCTAGTGTATGCTAGACTGTAGGAGTCAAGATGGAAAACAGTATTGGCAGCAACATGAATGGGAAAAAAAAAAAACTGAGCCCTAAGATTTTGGTACATACCTTGACCTGGCCTTTAATGTGAATGGAGCATTTCACTGTTCCCATAGCCCCAGGGAGACATAGGGTATGTTCTGGGGCAAATTGTATTTTCCAAAGATTGCCACAACATTATCTCCCATCTGACGTGTTCTTCTTACAATTTCATTCTGACACTTCTGTCAAGAGGTAGGGTCAATGTCTCTTCCCTCCGAAGCTAAGTGGGCTTTTGTGACTGTTTCAGCCGACAGAGCACTGCAGAAATGATGCTACGTGATTTCTGAACTTAGATCATAAAAGGCAATGCAGCTTTCTCTTTGTTTGTTGGAAAGCAAGGCTCAATTGTGAAACCTGCAGCCACTGTGTGAGCAGTCCACTTGTCCTGAGGCCATCCTGTTGTGAGGCGACACCACAGGGAAAGGCCCTCAGCCTCCCCGGACCCCTGCTGCTTCAGCTCCAGCCACCTGACTGCAGCCAAGTGAGAAACTCTGAGCCAGAACTGCCCAGGCATATCTTCCTGAAGTTTTGACTGAAAGATAGTAAACTGGCTATTGTTTTAAACTAAGTTTAGGGTGATTTATTACACAAAAATTAGTAATTAGAACACGTTTCTTTGAAGAAGCTTGTTTTATTTTCTTCTAGGTGGTACTGAAGGAAGACAGGACTGGATTAGAAGTATCTCCTAGTGCAGACAGAGAGTTGTCACTACACTAACCCTGTTCCCCCAAACTTTCATACCTTAGTTGGGGGAAGATAAAAGGGAAGAGATAAAAGAGACCATCATGCAACAATTTTTTTCCCTCTTCATGTGTCTTTACCTAATAGTTGGTTCAGAGGAGCTAGCCCAGGGTACATGCTTAAAGTAAACTGACTGTATTGCAAGAAACCCATCTGTTTGGGGAAGTAAGACCATGGGCAAGAAATTCTGCACATGAGCTTGCGGTTGTCTCTATGGGAACAGTGAATGAGGCAAAAACAGACTGTTGTCAAGAAGGCTAGAACTTATGTTGAATAATTTATCCTTCAGTGTGCTTTTTTAATATTAAAATCTGAGTGCCTGCTATGCATTGAATTATGTACCCCCTCAAAACATACGATGAGAGTCTAACCCCCGTACCTGTGTATGTGACCTTATTTGGAAATAGGGTCTTTTGCAGATGTAATCAGGTTAAGATATGATCTAGTGGACTAGTGTGGTCCCTAAGTCCAATGACTGATGTCTTTATTAGGAGGAAATGTGATGATACAGACACCCAGAGAAGAATGCTCTGAGAAGACAGACACAGGTTGGAGTTAGGCTGCCATAGCTAAGGAATTCCAAAGATTGCCAGCAACCACCAGAAGCTAGAAGAGTCGAGGAGGGGTTCTTCCCTAGAGCTTTCAGAGGGAGCACTACCCTGCTGACACCTTGATCACCTTGATTTCAGACTTCTGGTTTAAGAGATTAAGTGTCTGTTGTTTTAAGCCACCCAGTTTATAGTACTTTGTTACAGCAGTTCTTGTGCCTAAAGTAGTGAATATGAAGAAATTTTTCCTTTCAAAAGTTACGAAAATGAAAAGGTAAGCCCCAGACTAGGAGGAAATATTTGCTAAACATGTGTCTGACAAAATGTCTTAAGTCTAGAATATTTAAAGAATTTATGATTCAGTAATAACAAGACAACCAAATTAAAAAGAAATTGGTAAAGTATTTGAACAGATACTTTACCAGAGGATATAGATGGATGTCAAATAAGCACATGAAATGATGCTTGGTATCATGCATCATTAGGAAAATGCAAATTAAAACTACCGTGAGATGTCATTACACTATCACTAGGATGGCTAAAATGAAAAAGACTGATGATACCAACTGCTGATGAGGTTGCAGAGCACCTGGAACTCTCATACATTGCTGATCCATGCTTAGAGTGGTATAATCATTTTGGAAAACAGTTTTTCAGTGTCTTAAAACATTAAGCATACGCCTATCTGGTTGCTTTTGTCATAGGTATTTACCCAAGAGACTTGAAAGCAAGTGTCCATGCAAAGACGTTTACACCAATGTTCATAAGAGCTTTAATTGTAATAACCTCAAACTGGGAGCAACTCAAATGTCTACCAGTAAGTGAATGGGTAAATACATTGTGGTATATCCACAGTACAAAGCAATAAAAAAACAACCAACTATTGATACACATAACAACATGAATGACTCTCAGTATAATTAAATAATTATATTGCATGAAAGAAGCCAGGACCCCTTCCCAAGAAAGAGTATATATTGTATGGTTCCATACACACACACACACACACACACATATATAAATGTATACATATGTGTATGTGTATATATATATATATAAAATCCTGGAAAATGCAATGTAATTATTATAGTGACAGAGTGTAGATCACTGGTTGCCTAGAGATGGGAGGTTGGGGAGGGCAGGGAGGGGAAAGGATTTTAAAGAGAGGTGAGAAAGCTTTTAGGGTTGATGGATGTGATCATTATCTTTATTGTGATGATAGTTTCCTAAGTGTATATTTATGTTATAACATATCAAATTATGCATTTTAAACATGTGATTTCTTACATGTCAGTTATGTCTCAATAAAGCTAGAACAAAAAGAAAAAAATTACGTGGGAAAAATGGAGGGTTAAGTGGGGAGCTTAAATCCCAGGCCCTATCCTACCACCTGTCAGCTGAGCATCAGCAAGTAGAGTTTGTTTGGCTATTTACTGTTGAATACACCAAGTCTTTAACAACAAGAGATCATTAAATCTAGAGCCAACAAGTAAACCAAGCCTTGGGGTTTAATCATGGAAGAAGACTACGATTGATCATGGAGTAAGCAATTTATTATAGAAATTAAACCTTAAACATTTATGGTAGGAGCTTGGGAAGTGAAGGCCCAGGAGGCAAATTGGAGCATCAGTGGAGCCCGCAGTTAGTCAGTCTGAGAAGCCAAGCCTAAGACAAGGGTCACGTGGGAGGGTCTGTAGAAGGCTGTGGGTTACCACTGCTATGGGTCTGTTGGTGGACCTGGAGTTGCTGTTGACCTGCAGGGCCAGCTTGGGAAATTGGAGCGGTATCTGAGAAGAGCGAAAATAAGCTTGGATCCACCCACGTAGCCATGTCTGGTCACTCTACTAACTATGACAACCTTCAGAGAGGAATGGCTTCCAAATCCATGCAGATCCTTTCTTCCAAGTCTGTGCAAATTCTGCTTTTGGTCAACTTTAACCTGAAGCTATACAGAGAAGAAGATTCCAAGAAATGTAGTTTCTGCTTAATGAAGTTGACATAGCACAAATCATCACAACTTGCTCGTTAATGAGGTTGGTTGGTAATTGTAGTACTGACTATGCACCTAAGCTTCCTTGTTCACGTGTGATGAGACAATTATGCTAAACAAACACAGGATATCTTTGAGAGTGATCTAATTGGGACAGAATGGAGTGAGAATTAGTCCAGGCATGAGGACTAAGGGTAGATCTTTTCAGAATCAAGGCTGATTACAATGTAAACAATGGGGAGACTCTGCATCCCCGCTTACAAGGAAGGTGTTTATAGCAACATAAACACCTTTTCAACGCAGTTAACATAAACAGTTTCTCAAGGAAACATTCTCTGGCATTCAGGAAATGTTTCTTTCTTTACAAACAAAAAAGTGTGTTTTTCTAAAGATTCAATTTACTTAAGGGCTCTGTTTAGAACAAGGCTATGATTGTAGAGGGATAAAGTTATTCCCAGAGCACTTTTGTGGTAGGCTGTAGTTGAAGTCCTTATAGAAACATCTTGTTTAAAAATCTGTAGACGGAGCACGGGTCAATACAGGTGTACCATGTTACATATTGGATACACTTGTGGAAAGTTATATAAATTATACTTTTGTGTTATGAATTCCCAGCAGCCTACAATTTGATATTTTCTTATGAAAGCTCTTCTAGAAAGTGTGAGGACCCTTTGTTACAGGGACCTACTGTGAGACCAGGGACTATGACAGAGGCTATATATTAGCCTCAAACATGCATACGTAATTCATTGTAAGGTGAATTAAACTGGTTCCTAAAATTGGTCGATTCTGATTTATCTATTAAGCTTCCTTAAAGCATTTTTAACTTGGAACAATTAAAAATAGATTTCATGCACAAGACCCATTCTGGGTTTGAAAAGGAGAGGAAATGTTTTAGCAAGAATGCTTTCTTAATAGAGAATGGAGAACAGATGTACCTATTTTCAGCATGTTATTAAAAAATATCTAGTTCTGGTAGAGCAGCAACAGTCCTGTTAATAGGCACAAAGCATCAGTCGCTTGCATGTTATTTATCTTTGCGAAAGACCTGATTTAATTAAAAGATTTACCAACAGTCTCTCGGAATGATTTATTCATTGCCGACTGTAGATTTTCTGCAGCTTTCCATAACAACTTAGAATGTGCAAGCAAGAGACAGTTTATCATGCTGCTCCCTTGTACCTTAACCTCCAGACGAGTGCTTCTCACACTTTAATGTGCAGACCGATGACCTGGGTATTTTGGTAAATGCAGATTGTGATTCAGTAGTCTGGAGCAGCGTCTCAGATTTTTAGTTTTGACAAGTTCCTAGGTGATGTTGATGTCACTGATTTGGGGACCACACTCTGGAAAGCAAGGGAGTAGGCATGTTTGAGGGTAATTTTTGGTGTGGTTGACCATAGTATTCAACATTTTACAGCAAATATAGTGGTTACAAAGAAAATGATTGTTTTTACGTATACCCAGTTTTTGTCTTGAGGACAAAAAGAGAGTGGTGGATGATTCCCTTTAATTAAATAGTTTGCTGATAGTTTGGTAGGAATAAAGTACAGGCATTTCCCATTTCAACTAGCTATAAAGATGTTACATTTTAAAATTTATGAAAGTGGGCCAGTTTAAAAACCAATCTCTCATTGAGATGCAGATTACCATGGGAGGGAAAAAAATCATTTTGTACACATGTAGAGTACAACTGTGGGCTTACTTCTTTCCCCTGGAAAGATCCCTTTGGTATATATAAAACTAACAAAATACTTTTATCTTTGAGTGTCAACATATGTAAAATTAAATGAGTTTTTGTGGGCATTAAACTCAGGTCTAACTTGGCTGTTAATGAGAAACAGTTCAATATTGAAAAAAACTGTTCATGATGGGGAAACTTAACTTGTTTGAAGAATGAAAATGGGAAACTAATTTGAAAATGCTTTTTAACTGTCTTTTTTTTTTTTTTTTACCTTTTAAGATAGGCAGCCTGAAAATGTTGGTAAAATTGCACCGAGTACTATTCAAATGTATTGGTTTTGAAGATGTTCAGAGAGAACTTTAGGCAGTTGTATTTACCTGGGAAACATCATTGAAATGTGAGTTTGGGGTTAAGAAAAAAAAATCTGGAGAGAGATAAGATCAAATCCTTCAAGAAATTATTTGCTTATTTCTTAAAATAACCTAGTTTTTCTTAATTTTAGGTTGAACTTTTATAGGATAATTGAAGATTAAAAATGAAAGAGAGCAGAGTATATAGCTCAGTGGTAGATCACATGCTGAACATGCACAAGTTCCTGGGTTCAATCCCCTTTATCTCCATTAAAAACAAACAAACAAACAAACAAACAAACAAATAAATAAATAAATATCTAATTACCTCCCCCCTGCTTAAAAAGAAATTAAAAACAAAAAACAAAAAAGAGCAAATGAACATCTTTAAAGCCTTCCAGATTAGTACATACATTTGATTTTCCCTGGTGAGTGGGAAAAGGTGTATCTGCAGGTGATGTGATGGATCATAGAAGTCATTCAGCAGCAGTGTTCCTTAGTTCCTTAGGATCCTAGCACATGTGGGAAAAAGAATTCCCAGGGATCCTGGAAGTCAAATTGTGTTTATCTGCTGAAATGATCATTGTTAGCCAAATTATTTTTAACTATGATACTTTAATAGTCTTCAGATAATAAATAAACGCTTTTCCAAGTGTGTCTTCCAAAAGATAGAGGCTGTTAGTTTCTATCTGAAAATTTTTTCGTCTGTGTTTCAGATGCTTGAATGTGTTGGAAGTGTGCCTTCTGGAAAAGTAAGCAAGGAGGTGTTGCTCCGTGGGGACTAAGTGTTAAATGATGGCTGCGTACTTTAAAATATGAGCAGAAGGAATATCACTGTGGTGTTACAGATAAAAAAATTATACATGTACAGTGTATACCGTTTGGGAAAAAATAGTTAAAAAAATACCAAGTTTACTTTCTAATATTCTTTCTACATAGTTTAAAAAAACTAATTGTTATTTTCTTCACACTTCCTGTAACATAAGCTGTTTCCCATTTGATTGCACATTTTTGAGGGGTGAGTGTGATTTTTTATGGCTGCATATGATTCCATTTATAAAAGGAGTACTACTTAGGTAGCCATTCCTTCTTATCTGACATTTAAGTAGATTTGTATGTTTTTCCAAGATGAATAATACTGCAGTGAACACCTGTGTATGATGCTATTCTTTGATCAGAATTTTCTCCTTAGTTCAGATTTCCAGAACTGAAATTCATATTCTTATAGGAAACCTTTCCTTAAAAGCTGGTCTGTGAAGTTGAGGGACTGTTTACAAAGAAATACTAACCCTTCCTGAGTGTTAAAAGATAAGAATGTTATGACAAGGTGTTAAAAGCTAAGCTGGGCTTGGACAGGTCAGATTAACCTGGTTCTATTCATGACGCCTATTTTTAACATGTTGAAATGGGGAAAAAAATAAGGCTAGAAACTAGTCCTTTGATAAGTTTTGTTAGGTAGGATATTTTCTAAAGAAATGAGTTGTTTACATGGCAAATACCTTAAAATATTTTGCTAATAAATAGGAGTACGAGGGCACCTGAAGATAACGTTTCTAATAATAACAAGCTTGTAATGTTTAACTCCTAACCCTTTGAACTTTAGGGCCAACGTATTGAGGTAGTTATGATTCACTAATCAAACAGAAAAAAAAAAATTGGAGACGAGAATAATACCTGTAGCAGAAAAAAAAAAAAAAAAAGGAAAGAAACCAGCTCACAACTCAGACTATTAAGTGATTTGTAATATTCATTCTTAGCCAGTTTTTTAGAGGTAATACAATCAGTTGGATAGGTAGGTCATGAATCCATCCTAGTTACTCCCTAAAGTTAAAAACAACCTCCCACTTCTGATTAGCCAGCAGCATTTTAGTTGCTCTATGCTCTTCTACAGTAGATTTATAGTCAGAACAAAAGGTTTCCAAGATCAGATCTAAGCTATATTTTCTGTGTCTGTTTTACCCAGGTCCTCAGTTCGGAAATTTTAGTTTTTAGGTGGATTTAAATTTTTCTGGATTGTAATTATTTTGTGCTCTTCTGTATAGTTAAAATGTCCATCAGGAATATTTTTTCTATTAATTCCAAGGCAATAATGTCTATATGTATATAGATAGTAATGAAGTACTATTTTCATAATTTTATTTTATGTTTGTGACTACATTTTGAAGAAATCATATCACTTGTTCAGTTAATTTTTTAACTGTATAACACTTGGTATATATAGGAGACTACATAATGTGTAAGTTACAAGGCAAAATAATAAAATGAACATCCATGAAGCTACCATATCCAGCTTAAGAACTAGAACATGACCAGGTTAACTCTGAGCTCCTTTTCTAGCCTGTTCAGCTTGGCAGAGTATACAGGTTAAAAAGATCTTGGTGCCTGCTTCTCTAAATTACATTAGTATGCAACTAGCCTTTTAAAAAATTCTGAACAGATATGTGCAATTTACATTAGGAGCACCTGCAAATTAATGATGGATGTCAATGCATATACATAATTAATTATAACAAAGACATTTAAAAATAGGACATTAGCATTGAAAATGTTAACTGTGGCTAGATATATAATTTTTCTTATATATTTCTTAGACTAGAAATTGTTTTTCTTTTTTTTCTAAATAGGCTGTTTAAAAAATCTTTCATTTCTGAACCTGAAAACAACATGAGTACATTATACATACATAAAAGACCAAATAGGTGTTCATTTAACAACGTAAATTCACATTACCTGTTGGGAATCCAAGGTTGGTTTATTTGAGAGGAAACGTTTTATCCCATCAGCCAAGGACCTTTTGTGTTCCCAGATCTTTGCCCCGCACTCTGGGAATCGAGACTTGAAAGTTCAAAGTCAAGTAAGAAAACATCATCACTGGGAAAAGTGCTATTGATGCATAAAATTCAAGGTATATATGTGCTTATTTAAAGGTTTTCTCCACATTTCCTTTTGAAATGTTTGTACTTTGGTTAGTTTCTTTTTTGGAGTGTAACAGTTGTTGATTTATGAATTGATTTTTGAGTGAACCTCAAAGAACTGAAAACCAAATTCTTTTTAAAAACTTTATTGCCTTTACCAGCAGCACTTTGAGGATTAGTAAATAAATTTCATTCATCTCATATAGCCATTTGCAGGTGACTGTGTCTGTTAGCCTTTCTCACAAATTAAATATTAAATTTCATTTTTGGCTTGTATTTTCCCCCCTGATTTTCTTTCTGTATTATCATTGCCATTATCTGGAATTTTCTACTTTCTTGAGAAGGAGTGTGAGCATCTGAATAGTATGGTACTCATCATGCTGGTCCTCCTTTTTCTTTTTCTTTAAAAAGTCTCTCATTTGGCTCTTCTAATCACTTTAACTTTTCTCTCCTTATACTACTGTATTTAAAATAGATTATGGAGTAAGAGTAAGCAGAAAACTGAATTTATATTAGATTTAACCTGTTATTGACTTAATATTTATCTTGATTTTTCAAGGTATAAGAGGAAGTATGTAGTTACATAGATTTGACTTTATTTTTAGCAATGTAGTCCTTTCTGTCAGGTTGACTGTATACATTGTGGCCTGAAGACATTAACTATTTTGTTTAAGGTTTCTTATTACTTTTTGACCTTTAAAAAGAAGTCACTTGTTGAGTGAAATCTTGTAATCTTTAAGTTGAATTTTTGATCTCATGTTATATATAAGTGTTACGAGTCAATTAGTTTTCTTGAATATATATAAACCCACTCTGGTCATGAGTAATTCCTGTTCATAAACAGGTCATTTAACACCTCTGTTTTCAGTTTCCTCATCTGTAAAACAGAAGGTGATAACTTTTCAGGGTTGTTGGGAGAATTAAATGAGTTGTTACATCTAAGCATTTCCGCGTTAAGTGCTTACATTAGTTTTCTATTGCTGCCATAAGTTAACACAAATTTAGCTGCTTAAAACAACACAAATTAATTATCTCATGGTTCTGTAGGTCAGAAGCTGGGATTGGCTCACCTAGTTTGTCTGCTTTAGGTTTCATGAGCCTGAAATCTGGGTGTTGATCAGCTGGCCTGTTACTGGAAAGCTCAGGGAAGAATTTGCCCTCAGCCTAACTCAACTTGTCTGCAGAATTCTGTTCCTTGTGGTTGTAGGACTGAGGTCTCTGTTTCTTTGTGAACTCTCAGCTGGGACAGCCCTTAGCTCCTAGAAGCTTCTCTCCAGGTCTTGCTCATGGACCCCTATGTTTCAGAGCCAGCAAGGGCATGATAGATCCTCCTCATGCTGGGAAATCTCTTTGACTTCTCCTTCTACTGCATCTCTCCTTGTCCTCTTGTACCACATCCTTCTGATTACAGCTGGAGAAATTCCCTGCTTAACTGTCTTACGTGATTAGCTTGGGACCATCTGGGTAATACAGGATAATCTCCATAGCCTTGGTCAGTTGATTAATATCCTTAATTACAACTGCAGAATCTCTTCACAGCAGTATCTAGATTAGTATTTCATTGAATAACCAGAGGACAGGAATCCTGAGGGACAGCTTTGGAATTCTGCCTATCATGGTGCTCAAAAATGAAAGTGAGGAGTAGTGTTGGAGGTGACCGACGGTGACAAAAGAAGTCATATCTTCACCTGAGGAACACAGAGACAATTGTAAATTCCTTGTAGGTAGGCATTCTTTCTTTTTTATATCCTTAGGACCCTAGAGTTTGTCATATATTTAAATGCCTGCCAATGGCTGATAGCTTGAATATAATTTCTCTTGTGATTTTACTCATTTTCTTTCTCTGAATCAGTAAAAGTAGTGTGAAAGTTTTGTTTAATATCTCTGGTACCTCCCTGGAAAGATTAATCATGACATTTAGTTTCCCCTCACCCTTTTTCCCACTTTTGATTTTCATCAAGTCACAAAGATAAAATAGCTTGTCCTTGTACAAGAAACTGCCACGACTGACCTTCTGTCATTGGAGCACAAATTTGCATTTCTTGGCCTTGTGCTTTTTGAGGAATTGTTGGTCTTTTATGTGCTCTTAGCCATGTCTTTGTAACTTGTATTTGAAGATGGTTTGAAAGTACAGCACATTGTTGATAGTTGAGTGTAAAGTTGACCGCCTGCCCCAGCGGAAGGGGGCACCCGATTGCCCTGTTAAAGGTGGCATCCTTAACTACTGAACCTATGGCTACACACACCGATATGCCCTGTTCCTCTTACCATTATTGGATGCTTTCCTGATGAACAAATCTAAGTCTTCGTTTAATGATTTTGTTAGACTTATTGGAGAGCTGCCAAGAAGGAAGGGTATAGATCTTTACCTTTAAGATGCCAAGATCTTTGGAAAGGGGTTAAGCCTTCTAACGACAGTGTTTATAGGGCACTTACATAGACCTTTCTCAGTAGATACTAAAACCTATTTGTCTCAGGGACCCTACTCGTTAAAATTAAGAAAAATTATTTTCTTATATTCTTTTCACTAAGTTGGCTCACTCAGCCCTCCACCTCCTACAACCTCTACCCCCATAATCCTTTGTTAGGCCAAGAGAAATGAGGAGTTTAATGTACTTTTGTGGAATAGTATTTACTTTGTTACTTTCATTCCTGAATGATGTCTTGTAATCTTTCTTGTTTTTTTGTTTTTTTTTTGACACTTAGATATTGTCTATCCTCCCCATCTAGAAAAATGCATAACATAAAAGAACTCCTTTGTACCAAAAAGTTTAAACATCTTTTGCCAAAGTACCTTGCTTACCTTCCTCCCTTTCAATTTCATCACAAGGGCTGGCTGGACGTTCATATGGCTAGTTCGTTCAAAAACGCCTTTCTGTCTAAATCTAAGATCAACAGTGTCCATTCACTGTTTCTTTGATCTTTCTGTATGTTTTGCAGACTCATCTGACCATCCAGTTTCTCTTATGGAAAACTGGGCATTTACTCCTTTACTTCAAGTACTTTTAAACTGATTTTGAGCCTTTTTTTTTTAAACCAAATTTCCTTTCAGGAGAATAAATCTTTTAGAAGCTCTTTGAAAGAATCAGATTCTCTGTATTGCTTTTTCTTTACTGTTTTTGAAAAGCTATCATGTTATCAGAATAAGTTAAAAGTATATTTGTTAAATTTGTTGAGGAAGTTGTCATTTTTTCTGAGGTCATTAGTTTATAGTCAGGGAAGTGATTAGCACTTTTTAGCTAAGTCTTCTAAAGTAGTAACAACTTTTCAGTCTTTCTCTATTGTGGTACATCGTTCAGCTTGTCTTACGAGTCACTGGTTTGATTGCTAAATTTTAAAAAACTTTGGCAAAATAGGCATAACATAAAATTTACGACTTTCACCATTTTAAAGTGTACAGTTCTGTGGCATTAAGTCCATTTGCATCGTTCACCTGTTACTGGTAACTCTCCATCTCCAGAACTTTTTCATCATCCTAAATTGAACATCTGTACCCATTAATCACGAACTCCCCATGCCCTCCTTCCCACTTCTCTTGGCAACCACCATTCTACTTTCTTTCACGATGAATTTGACTTAATTGATTTGTTTTTGCAATGTTCACCCTAAAAAGCATTTATCCTTCAAGGCCTGAGTTGGTGGGGGCGGGGGCAGGCTGGGGATAGGGAGGAAGGCTTGAGTACATGTGTCAGATTTAAGTTACTGCCTAAGGAATTAATAAGTAGCCTTTACTTGCCTCTTGTATTTTGATTACTTTTCATCTGCAGGATTTGAACACTAAGAATATATGAATATAACTTGCCTTAAAAATAGACTGTCCTTGAAGGAAAAAAGTAAAGCTTTGAACTTGGAGTTATGGGTTTTACCAATATTCGTATCTTTCAAAAATATATATATATATATTTTCAGTTTGGCTCTTCTTCGGGTCATTTGACTTTCCATCTTGAATGGTTAATGTCTACTAGTATTTAATGATAGTAATTCCTTGTTTTCCAAGACAGTTAATGCCTTGATTTTTGACATAGATATGTCTCTTATGCCACAGGTTGTTTTGAAATTAGTTTAATAAGGGTGATATGTTCATAAATTATACTGTTTAGATTGTGGGTACTTTGCCTGATAACCAAATTACTAGTAGAGACTGACTGTTCTAGAATGAGGACAAATCATCCTTTTTCTCATTGAAGGGAAGTGGAAGTTTTACTGAATAGTACCAATTAGAGACTATAAAACAGTTTTCTGGTTTTGGGCATAGGAAAGCAAGGCTTGAATAGAAAACGGGTTAGGCTGTCTTCTGGGGAGTGGCTGTAAGCTTCTCTCCAAGTGCAGGATTATAGCTGCATTCGTTCCTTCATTTTGTAAACAACTGAATGATATGTTGAGCTTGAATAGAATTGCATTCCAGTGGCTAACGTCCTATGATTTTGCCAGGTAGCAGCAAGATTTTGGCCTTGAATAGTCAGAATTCCAGGTAAACAGAGACCATGGCTTCACAAGAAGCACTTTTACCCTTCTCTCCTCCTTACGCCTAGTAGACGAAGAAAGCAAATGAAAGATGAAATGAGGGACCTTTTTAGTATTAACTAGTTCTGTCTTGCAACCTTTCTGTACCAGCTTCAGAAACTTAATAGTCTCTCTGCCATGATTTCAGGTGATAAACATAGATGATTATGTATATAAATAATTTGTTTTTCACAGTCTTATTAAGTAATTCTGTTTTAGAATCTTGACACACAACAGTTGATAATCATGAATATACTTCTAAAACATTCTAGAAGTGGTTTTGTTGTTGCAAAATGCCATGGGTAGGTAAGTGGGTTTTTATTTCCTCACAGATTCCTCTCTACTGCAATTTTCTATTGATTAACAAGTGCTGATACAAAGATGGTGAAATTTACGTGCCTTGCCTTTGAGGAATAGACCAGCTGGTGGCAGCTCTTAGACATCTGTGGAGAAGACGGAGTGTCTGGGGCTGCAGGAGTGCTGTGGGAGCACCTCTGCCCAACAGTTTAAACTTTCATGAGCTGCCTTGAAGAATGGGTAGAAACATTTATTGCTATGTGTCTGATACCGAGTGGTGTTGTGTGTGACCATAACTTATTTTAAATTCCTTGCCAGCCTTTGGGAACAATTATCTTTTGCATTTTTTGATGCCAGCAGGGTGAATATCCTTTTATCTATTTAATAGCTGCTCATTGGAAAGATGGCAGTTAGTGTGCGTACTCCTTTTCTCTCATTCATTGTCAAGACCACTTGATGTTAATGTTGGTCCATAGGGGATAGGATGTTTGTTGGAATTCTGTTAAAGTTATGGATTGACTTTTGGGAAATTAATCTTTTTCTAATAGTCCATCTTTCCAGTCTAAAATTGTGCTATGTCTTTTAATTTGTTCAGGTCTTATTTTATAGCTTGTTCATTAAAGTTACTAACTTTATTTATAGGTAATCTGTGTTTCTTGAGTTCATTCAGTTTTTGTTCCTTTTTAAAATGGAACCCTTTGTTTTATTATATTTTGGAAGTAATTATCCTAGAAGGTAGTTATTGCTGCCATGGAGGAAAGTGACATATTATTGTATATTACCTTGTTTCTGGAAATCTTTTGATTCTAATACTTTTTCAATAGACTTTCTTTGTTTTTCTTTTTTTTTTTCTTCCAGTTTTATTGAGATATAATTGATATTCAGCCCTGTATACTTTTTTGGTGGGGGACATGGTAATTAGGTTTATTTATTCATTTATTTTCTTATTGGAGGTACTGGAGACTGAACCTAGGACCTCGTGCTTGCTAGGCACACACTCTACCACTGAGCTATTCCCTCCTCCCTGACTTTCTTTGCTTTTCTGAATAGACAGTAATCTTCTACAAGTAAATATGTATGGCTCTTGGGTTTTTTTTTTTTTTAAGTCTTGATTATATTCACTAGGATTTTCAAAGTAATTTTGAATTATGGTGGTATTAGTGGTCATTCTTGTTGAAGACATACAAGACTTCAGTGATAACATTTGGCAAACATAAAAAAGCAGAGCTCAGCACTTGAATATAACTGATGACAGAAATACACTTCAGGAAATGTACGACTTGAGCATAACTTGGCATGTGAGGGAAGTGTTACTTTATGGCCGAAAATAATATGATATATGCATGTGGATGCAGACATTCATTCTTACAATTTTATCATCATTTTTACAACTGATCACGAAGTGCTGTACATTTATAGTGCAAATTTTAGACCAAGTGGAATCTGTTTGCTCAGCCCTATTGCAATTAATGGCATTGATTTATTTATCATTTTAAAACCTTAAAAACCTATTCGTATTCCCCAATCCCACTCCCAGAGAGATCTCACTATTAAGTTTATTTTGTAGCATTCCAGTCTTTTCTGTATGTATTTAATCACTCCACACACACACACACACGAATACACTTACATACATACACATATGTTTGTGTGTTTGTGTTTACATGTCTTCTACAAAATGGGATAATTTAAAGCAGAAAGTGTGGTAACTTTTTAAAAACTTTGCAATAAAATATACATCTCTTCCTGTTTAATGTGATTTTAAATATCTTGGCTTAGTGTTCTCCACTGTATTATTCTGGTGGTAACATTTCATAGCTTTTTATGTTTATAGCATATGAGAAATAAACAATGTCTTTTTTGAAAATAAGGTAAATTGTTTAGATTTTCACACATACAGAAATCAATTATTCTAGGAGCCAGTTAGCTAAAAACTGCCTTAAAATCATTTGTGGGATTTATATTTCCCTAAGAGAATTTCACCAATTAAAAGAAATTTAAATACAACAGATATTTTATATGTAAAATCAAACCATTAACCGAGTCTTGAATATGTTCTTGCTTTAAAAATCTGGTTAAGAAAAATAACTTTAGACTTTGCAGCAGGGAATATGTATAAGTTTGATTCATATTTTCAAAGACCTTTGCCACACTCCTTATCTTTTGAAAATATTTAACTACGTTCAAGATGTGGGTGCAATTATATAATTATTGTTCTCTGGGTCATAGTGTTCTTATGTTCACAGTTTGTTTTCAGTGTTTTATCAAATGTTTTGAATACTTTGGTTAAACACCATACTAGGCCCTGGTAATCCCAAGTAAAATAAAAGGAAAAAAAGAAAAAAGAATGATTCTTCTCACAGATTTTACAGGTTACAAAGGAGGACACAGAGAAGCAAATTTCAGGTTCAGTAAAATGAGGATAAGTATCTCATTTAGGATTCTGGAGGAGAAACTGGTTGTTTGGGGAGTTTGAAGAGGAAGAGGCCAGGAAAATCTTAATGGGGAGGGCAGGGAAGAAGAGCAGTTTGGGGGTTGAGTTTTGAAAGGTGAGTAGATTTTTTCCAGGTGAATGGGTAGTAGGGAGAGACCTAGTGCTGAGAGCATAAAGGCTAAAAGTATAGAAACCTTCGTGGTTCTAGAAACTGCAGGCAGTTGAGTGTGTTGATTGAGGAAATAGCAAGCAAAGGAGAAATTCCTCCATCCCAGCAGCGTAGGGTAACGATAGTAGAATGACTGGTATGTTAGGAAAGAGGAGCAAAGACTTCAAGGAATGACCTGGAGAGCATGCATTAGAGTTTTCCTATAATACCGTTTTCATCAAAATTTCAAATAGGCCCTAAGTGGAAAATACAGTGGTAACAGAAGGAAAATAAAATGTATTTGATAAGATTTCACTCCCTGATCTACTTTGCTGAGTTACCCCTTTGAGCACATTTTCTTTATCCAGTTCTCTTATTATGTGTTCATGTACCCACAAATAAAATAGTCAAGTGTAATTATCTCACTACTGTACTTCATAGATTGTAAGATCTACATTTTAACATCTCTCAAAGTGGGGTGTGCCTACTATTTAGTACTAAGTTGGAGTTTTGCTGGCTGTATTTTCTTCTTAGTGCAGCATAAAGGAATGTTGTGCTGTTTATAGTCAGTGGCATCTTACTTTTGAGATATGGTGTTAATGTTTTGCTGGTCTGTCATTTAAAAAAAAAAGCATATCCATGTGTATTTTCTACTTTTAAAAATTATAATTATTTTCAGGGATGTGTTGAGTGTCCATGATGGTATGGCACTGAGCATTTCTCATTAGTTTCCCTGATAAAGATTCCTGGGTATGGGACTGCCCATCCCATACCTTAGAAAGAAATCCTTGTGTTTAAGGATTCAGAAATGATTTGCAGTTCTTGTCCTCTAGTTGTCTTTTAACTTTTCACAACTTTTTTGCACCTGAAGATGCCAGCACAACTTGTCATTTGTCAGTTCCAGTTCTTAGAATCTGAACAGTCAGGTACAATTCTGAGATCAGCAAAGACAATTGTAGATGGGGTGAGTTAAGAGGGTAACCCTTTAAATCATTGACTTTTGGAAGATCTGTTTTTAGGATATAAACAATGACCTGACAGGTTATGGGATAATGCGTAAAACTCATGATTTGTGTAAGAAAAACAACAGGGAGTAAGTAATTGGCAAGGACAGATGTGTGGTGTCCCCTATCATTAAAGGGGTTCATTACCTGAGAAATAAATGTATACTTGTTTGAACTTTTCTTAGATTAAAAAAATAATAATAAAATGAAACTAGTCCTTTAATGCCTTTTATACTAATTAGTCGCTAGGCGTTCTCTTCTTTAAGACTTATTAGAACTCTCTATTTTTATAATAATCCTCCTGACTAGCAGTAGGTAGAGATTCCTAAGAGTGTATATTGTCATATATTTATGAGATAACACCATTCAGAAGTGACTGAGATAGAAAAATAGAGGCTGTGATGAAGAGCCTAGTTGTTAACAGGCTTTCTTGGATTGGAGGCACTGTCTAAACGTGACTGCATTTGGAGCACATTTCTTCCACGTTTGCAGTTTGGAGGGTTCGGATGTCAGGTAGAGTGTGCATTGAGACCGTGTAGACTTATCGAACAAGAAGGTAGGCACAAAGCCCTCTGGGCGTCGGAAGCTTTAGCTTCAGGAGAAATGGGGAGTTATCTACTCTAGTTGGTAAAGAGTTGAGAGAGGCTCATGGGCCTGGCATGCTAATAAGATATAGTTAAAAGATGAAATTTCAAAAAGCACAGTTTACCAAAGTCTTGCTCATTGAACAGTTAAGAAAGTTGGTTTCTCATTTATGTAATACAGTGGAGAGCTAATAGTTGGAATTTATCTAATTCAAAATTCGTACTTCAATTTCTAAGGAAAAAATATCTAAAATAGTAACAAGCTGTATTTTTGCTAAAAACTGTAGGAAAAAATGAAATATAATTTCTTGATTTGGAGGTGAAAAGAGCTTGAAATACATAGACTGCTTTAAAATTGTAGAATACATAGCTTGAAATGATGAATAAGAATAAGCTACAGCAGGAGGGACTTAGGTGAGAAGTCAGTAAATATTTCCTGAAATACTGGACACAATAAATGGATGTCAATCAAGTTAGGCATTTAAAAATGCCCTCTCTGGATAATTTTAAGAAGCTATTAAGTTTTTATTTCTTTGGGATGGTTTTAAGATGTGATCATTTTGAATTAGAGGTGTTTTGAATGACCTCTCTGTTCCTTCTGAGCCTAGAATTTAATATTATTTTGAAAGACAGTTTGCCAGTTTGATTCTAGAGGTGAAATCATAGGAAAGTTAACCAGATGAGGCTGTGGCTGAAATAACATGTAGTGAGGATTTGGCCCCCCATGGTTATTTTAACGAACAGCCAACTCTCTCTCCATTCCATCTGCTCCATAGTATCCATAATCTCTCTCTCCCTCTCTCTCTTTTTTTTTGAGTCATGTCCTCATGTGGATAATAGACCCTTTAAATTATTGACTTTAGTGTTTATGTGCTCTGACTCAATAGGAAACAACCCACCATCCTTACAGTGACAGGAAGAAGTTAAGACTTGTTTTTCTGAAGTTGTCATTGCTCAGGTAACCATCAGTGTGATTTTGGCCCAAAGCAATGGCAATGCTTTAGTGCTAAGGAAGGAACTTTTCTTTTGTTTGACTTTTAGGAAAATACTGTTTTAGCTTTTCAGACACAATCTTGACTTTGATAAGTAGCTTGTAACCTCTTCCAAGTATATGTGAAATAATTGAATTTTTTCCAATGCTCCATGCCTAAGAAGTAGAAGAGATTTTTAACTGGTGATAGATTATTGAGAGATGGATCTACATTAGGGGATTGGGGGTGGGTATAGAACAGTTTGATTCCTAACTCCCAGTGACATTAGGGGTGATAAAGTCAGATAATCAAGGAATTTGAGGCTATCAATTTAGGTGATTCTGTTTTAAAAAATTGAAGTGTAGTCACTTCATAACATTGTATTAATTTCTGGTGTACAGCAAGTGATTCAGATATATATATATGTATGTGTAGATATATAGTAGTTAGTATCTGCATGTATATATATTTAGTAGTTAGTATCTGCAAATCCTAGTTTATTCCACCATCCCCACTTTCCTCCCCCTGGTTAATATAAGTTTGTTTTCTATGTCTGTGAGTCTGTTTCTGTTTTGTAAATAAGATGATTTGTGTAATTTTTCTAGATTCCACATATAAGTGATGTCATACGGTATTTTTCTTTCTCTTCCTAGCTTACTTTACTTAGTATGACAATCTCTAGGTCCATCCATGTTGCTGCAGATGTCATCATTTCATTCTTTTTGTGGCTGAGTAATATTCCATTGTAAATATATACCACAGCTTCTTTATCCAGTCATCTGTTGTTGGACATTTAGGTTCCTTCCATGTCTTGGCTATTGTAAATAATGCTGTGAACACTGGGGTGCGTGTATCTTTTCAAATTTCTGGATATATGCCCAAGAGTAGGATTGTTGGACCATAAGGTAAGTCTATTTTTAGTTTTTTAAGGAATCTCCCTACTGTTTTTTCATAGTGGCTCTTAAATTAAATTGTTCTGGGTCTCTGAGGTCCTTCAGATTCCTGAGGAAAATAGGAAAATGTTGGCTCCTGTGACACCAATTGGTGAATTAAATCAAGAATTGGCCAAGAATCTTAATGAGAGATTTAAAAACTCTGAGCTGTCTGACTGAAGTACGTAGGTTCGTCATTAGGAAAAATACGTTAATCTTCCAGTTCCTCAAAACTACTCTTAGAGAATCCATTAAGGAAAGCTTGGCTTCGGTAGGATGACTGGCAAGAGTTTGCTCATTCTCATTCTCTCTTCTTACTTCAGGTTCTTGAATCATAAGTTTTTACTGGTAATACTTATTTTTCAAGGCTTAGCTTTAGGACTATCTCTTTAATTCCTCCTATGAAACCTACACTGACCCTTTGATTTTTTTGTGCTGCCCCCATCCCTCACCAGGACTTCTAATACTGCAATTCTGACATTATAATAATTTATTTTTACAGGTTTGCTTCTTGTTCTTCTTTGAACATGGTCTTTCTGCTATAGCAATCTTTGTAGCAGATAGTACCTAATAGATGGTCAGTAGAAAACTAATTGAGCACCTGCGGTGTACCCATCATTACATGAGGCACTCAGAGATTTTAAAATAAGTGGGTTCTTAGTGGATGGCCCTGTCTTGTTTCCCAGAGGGTAGGAAGGCTTGTTCAGTGAGTTAGTGCATGAGTGTTCTGTGAATTAATTGGGTTATGATTTGACTCCACTGGACTGTACAGAAACACACTTGTGTCTTAGCAAAATTGTTGGGAGGTGCCCAGCCAGAAGAGCGAGGCTGTGTCCCCAACATATGGAGGAAAAGGAATCCTGACCCTCTTTGCAGAGGCAGCTTTAAAATAGGCCAGCAGCGGGCTGGCTCCCCCTGAAACTGTCAGTCCTCCATTGTTGAGTTTCCATGTGGAAATCTGTCTTTGCTTAGCTCAGATTAGGGATGACTCAAGTGTATCTGTGTGCATGAAGGGAAACTTCCATTACTGGAAGCCTTCATATGACAGGGAGCTGGGAGTGAAAGCAGTGGAGGCCTTGTCCCAGGGGCCCCTGGAGGAGCTATTCCATGTGCTCATTGATGACTTGTAGGCCTCCTTGCTTGGGGAGGCCGTAGGAGAGATTGAAATGGAAAGGCCTTGGGTCTGTCCCAACAGGTTGGAGGCCTGTAGTTTGGCTCTCAAGGAGACAGTATCAGTTCTTTCTGCTGTTCTTCAATTCTGTTTAAGTTCCTGTATTTTACCTCTATGTGTTGCTTACTTTGTTGCCTTAAACCTGCTTTCCAAAGACCAAGTCAGTGGGAGAAAGGATATGGGGTTTGGCAAAGGAAGGGAGGAGATAAAATACCTCTTTTTGTAGAAAGGACTGTACTTTGTTATGGTCTGTGATACCAGTTTTTCCATTGTAAGGGCACCAGAGGCTGAGCGCCATGGAAGCACTATGTTGCAGTGGTTCACAGCGTGGGCTTTAGAGAATTTCTACTTACACTCATGCATAATTCAGCCTGTTGTATTACATATACTGGAGCATTATTATAAATTATGGAAATTAAAACATTGAGGTGCATTATTTGCCTGAAAGATATTTCACAGTCTTTATTCAAATTTGGTTCTGTCCACCAGTAAATATTGTTATCTCTGTGACATTTCAAATGTTGATTTTCATACCTTTTATTTTTAGAATCCTTTTTTTTTTTTTTAAAAAAAAGGAATGTTATTCACATATCCCAAGAAAGAAGGCCAAGACATACCACCACCTATGCCTGATTAAGGAAACTGAATCACAGAGAAGCTGCGAGTTACCTAAATTATCATAGTTACCTAGTTAGTGGTGACCCAGAACTCAAACCATAGTACCTGATTTGTCTAAGCCTTATTCTTTTCTCCTGTCTGAATTGCTTGCGCTGAGTCAAATAAGTTAGCTCCTTCCAGGGGAAGGTCTCAACTTAGAACTGGGCACTAATTTGAAAAACTTATGGTTTCTTTTTAGAATTTGTTTAGGGTGGGGACAGGGAATCACCTGTGTTCCTGCTTGTTTAAAAAAAAAAGCTGTAGGAAACAAGATTAATAGTTTGCATTAGATGTAAAGAGAGGCCAACAGCAGTAACAATATATTAAGGAAATAAATTAGAGAAATAGTTCTAGGGCTTAAAGGGCACCCTTCACAGTAATTGCCTTGGGGCACAAGTACAAAGTTAAAAACTTTCATGAGAAACCTAAAAGCATAGAAAGAGCCAGCAACACCCCCCTCCGCACCCTCCAAACCAAACCAAACCAAAAACCAGCCAACAGCGTTATGTCATATTAGTACATGCAACTTATAGAGGGAACCATTTTAAGAAGTTCCTTCCAAATTCTCCATCCCCTCAGTAATTAGAGATCCATCACATTGGGAATAACACTGGAAACGAGTTCAGGCCCTGCCAGAGGAGGGCAGAGCAGGATCTCTTTAATTGAGAGCCTTCACATTCAAACTGTCATCAGGTCCTGTCAATCTCTTTCCTCCTAGTCCTCAAGTGCATTCTCACAGCTGCTCTCCTTCTCCCCGCCCTCGATGGAAAATTCTGTTCTGAGTTCCTAGAGATGGGACTTCCCCTCTGCTGAAGCCTGCCCCTCCTCTCTCTCCTCTCCTTTCTCTCTTCTCCTCCCCCTGCCCTCTCCACTCCCCCAGGTGCTTTCACAGATGTGGCCTCATTTCTAAATACAACTAGACTGTGAAGTAAGTAGTATTCCCTTGTCACACCTGAGGAGAGCCGAGAGGTTAAAATGACTTGCCCCAGGTCATAGCTATTAAGCGGCAGATTTAGAATCTGAAACCAGGTCATCTTATTCCCAGTCCTGTTCTCTTCTCACCTTGCCACCGCTGTCTCTTCCACCTTAACTGCAGTGATTGTTTTAAGACATTTGAGGTATTCTTGGAGCCGAGATTTTAGGGCTTTATAAGACCATAATCAATAGTTTGAGTTGTCCCGGGACAGGATGCAGTATCCCCAGTAGCCATCATTCTGGGATGTGTTTCTGGCGTACTTTCAAGAGGCATGTCTGACAGTCAACTGCTGTGGGGTTATTGAGCACCTGTTCTGTGCTAAGGGTTGTGCTAGGCCCTGGGGAACAACTCTGTTTTCACAGATCTTCCCCTCTCCTCTGTTCACCTCTTCACTGGGAGCCAGCAGCGTTTAGAGAGCCCTGTAAACATTGGAAAGTATGTCACGTTAACTTCAGTGCACATATAGAGGGGAGAGTGCAGAGGTAGAGGAATGGGGTGCTGCTCCCCAGTGCAGTAGGAATCTGAGATCACAGATGTGTTGACAAGGACCTACTTACCCCTCATCCTGCTGGAACCACAACACCACTCAGTCTGGGGCAGGGTTTAGGGGACCTTGTGTTTAAAGGAGGCTGTGTGTTTCTTGATCCAGCCCAGATGATGATTATGCTTCTTATTTTTGCAGTTGTCAATGGGGGATGGGGTTGGCCAAGGCTGGAATAACACTTCCTCTGCAACCCAATTAAAAAAAAAAAAAAGCCCTGACTACGTAAATGTTTTCCTGGTTAGTAATCTGAAACATACAGTCATAGAGACTATTTCTTTTCTTTCTCTTTCGGATTTTCTCTATTGCTTTTATAACCCAGTGATTGGTCATCCCATTTCTGGGTAAAGGTGAGCTTGCAAACACAACTCATACCATTAAGAATTAGTTCCTCTCAGTGTCTCTTTGGAATAGAAAGACTGTAGACCCTGTAAGAACGCTATCTCCATCCCTCACTTAACAGGAGGAACTGAGTCCTGGGGAGAGTTGTGTGACTCTCTCGGGGCCTAGACCTAGGCCTCCCAGGCCCCAGGGCAGACAGGAGAGGAGGGCACTACTGAGCACTTTTTTTCTGTCCAGTTTTATCATCCTTCTGGTCAGCAGAAACATATGCTCACATAAAAGTGATAGATTGATGTTCAGTTTTAGTTTTGGGTGGCAGAGTTTGTTTTCATTTTGGGGTGTCTACTTTCAAAGGTTTTTCATTGGAAATGTGGGTGTAACTGCATCAGGGTTTGCTCACCAAATGCCATTGTGAACCAGAGCCCTTAACTGTTTCACTCTTCTAAAATACTACTTCAAAAAAAAAAAAAAAAAAAAAAAAAGCAAAGGGCATAAGCAACTTGTTGAGTTTATGCCTTAAAAAGAAAAAAAAAAGTCCTGAAATTCTCTATCATGACTGATGGAACAAACCTTGAAATCAACACATTAGACTTTTTCATTTTTGTTCCAGTTTTCTCCTGGCAAATAGAAGAATTTAATAAGAAAGGAACCCATGGTTCCAAAACAAATAGGGTCTAAGTCCAAGACATCTAAAGCTTGTGTGGAATCCCTCTGGCATTTATCCCACTGGGCCCCAGGGAAGGGAGGAGACAAAAGTCCATATCCCTGTTCTAGTCAGAGTTGGTTCAATTGAAGGTGAAACTGTCTGTCAAACTATTTATAGTATGTTTATAGCATGATGGAAAAAACAAAAGACCATAGATTTTAAAGCCTGGCCTTTTTTCACAGATGATAAAGACTGTTTTGTTTTGTTTTAAAGGCTAGATTCCTTAACATGCTCCATAGTAATTGACATGAGTTTAAACCATGGCCTTGTAGCTAGTTGATGATTTTTATTATATTCATTAGTAACAATTGGTGTTTGATTTTGAGAAATGAGTGATGAAATGTTAGTCTTTAGGAGGAAGATACCACTTATTTTTAGATGGGTATAGGTGGGCTTCCAGATGAGATACTATCTTAGAATGTAAAAGGATTTTTCATTTTAAATGCTGAGAATATGGGGTCTCATTAGCATTTCCAAGGAATCTCAACCAGGTATGATATGATTAATAGAGCTTCCAGTATAATTCTGTAAACTTTGGCTTAATTTTGGCTTTTGATTATGTATTACCATTTACTCTAACGTCTATTCCTCCACGACTTTTGAATTAGGGTGCCATTACTTTTTTGTCCAAAGGATATAAATTCTTTGGCTTTTGTGGGGGAGGGTACAGTTAAGTGACTGCTACAACTTATATTTGCATAATATAACAAAGAAGGAATGTGTGGGTGAGGAGTGCTGAAGTCTGTGAGAAACTTTTGCTAGATGATGTATTTGACTCTGGGATGTATTTATCAAAGTAAAGTTGCTTTGTCAGGACTGTGTTTAAAAGTGTTTCTCTAATTTGGGTTTCTCTAGCTTGTCTAGAAAACAACCCCACTGATTTGCCTCTTCTGTGCTTCTAGAGAAGATGGCACAAATTCAAGACAGTGTGTTCATTGCTCAAACATTAGTTTTTCCCTGTGTTTTGTTGGCCTTATTTATCATAAGGGGTTTTATTCAGAAATGTATTCACCAAATAGAAGCATGAATGTTGAGACAGTCATTTCCTAAGTGCTTTTGGATTAAAAAAATTGGAACAATTGGGAAAATTTGAGAGTAGCATTCTCAAATTTGAAATTTAGGAAAGTATGCATTAGTGAAATGCATAGTTTGCTCCAGTAGGACAGTATTGTTGCTACCTGAAATAGCACTCTTGACGGGTATGTGACCTTCAATCCTCAAAATTATCTGTATTTTGGAGGAGGACTCAACTTTGGTGGGTCAATAGCCTTCATATTTAAGTATGCCAATTTCCTGGAAATAGTAGGTGATATAAATCAAAGTAGTGAAAGTCAAATGTGATTTTTTTTTGTAAAACCAGTGTGCAATTGGGGGCTTTTGTTCTTGACCTAAGGACTTTGGGCCAGTCCCAAGAAGCCAAGGACCATCTTAAATCAGCTGTAAATGATGTATTTCTGATCCTGTTGATTGTCTTTAATATATGCATGACTTATTTCAATATAGCAGCCTAATAGTAGCAAGTGGTTTGAAACTGTTTAATGTATGTTAACACATTCTAACATATTTCTTAACTGAAGGTGATTTGTGCCTCATTTTTAATGTAACAGATCAGAATTTGAAATTATAGCACCAAGTGAATAAAATGCAGGGCAGCTTCTAGGAGGGGGAGGTTTGATGGTTATCTTTGAGAAAATTTGTTAAGGCTTCGGGGTATGTAACGCGCCTGTTTTAGATAAACTACTGAGGGATATCTATTTAGCTGCCCCCTTTCACATTATAAAAATTTACTGTAGAAAGCATTGCCATTAACAATCAAGTGGTTGACATTTCTGCTGTGTTTGAATTTCTGCTTTCTAGACTGCCTTCCCATCAGCTTAAAGAACTTCATCTTGAGCCTTAAGGTTGTATAAATCATACTGACCTTTAAAATGCAGGAGTCAACTCTGAGGCAAAGGATTTTTCATTCTTTCTTTTCCTTTTCTCTAGCCGTTGCTTCATAATGTCAAGTGGCCTCAGAGCTTTGGCTTGATGAGTGGCTCACAGCCAGTTCATACAATCAAGTTATTCTAGCTCATCCATAAGTTTTGGATATTGACTTAGGACGATAAAGTCCTCCATTGGTTAGAACCCTATGTCTTGCACCTATCAACCATTTAAAAATATTCAACAGGTACCAATGGATTTGGAATAGAAATGTTTAGAGCATGTTCTTGCAACTGAGTATGTTTATTTCAAGTGCTTTCTGTGGACGTTGTCTTCCGAATCATTTTAGAAGCTATGGGAGAAGACTGCTCTCATTAAATTATAGTCATAGGATACTTCCTCAGTCTGCTTTTTTATCCTCTTAGGTCGAACTGCCTGTAGGGCACTGTCTTCTTGAGCTAACTGCTAGATCAGAGAGGGAGCTGTGTATAGGATGAAAGCAAATCAGGATGGGTTAGAAGCTAAGATATGGTGCTCAGGGTCTCTGCTGAATGGAGGCAGAGGCTTTTGTGGGCAGCCTGAGGCTTGTAATATATATGAGTGAGGGGATTCATGTACAGGAGCAGACTGACAAGGTAGGGTTAGTTCATTTATAAGCAATAACTTGAAAATAACTGACTTAGTTTAGTGAATATTGATTGTGGGCCAGCTAGTCATTGAAACTGAAAGTACTTTCAGCTGCATTTGGACATTTAAATATCTACTCAAACCTAATTTTTAAGGCGTTCAAGTCTTCTGACTTGAGCTAGCATTTAGATTATAACAGATGCCAACCCTTTACCACTACTCCAAACCTCCTTGTCCAATTTACACAACTCATTTATCTAAGTAAGTTATTATAAAAGTTTCTGTGTGGTCTTAAGCTGAAGTTCCCGAAGACTCTTTTGTTTCAAATCAGTCCAATAATTAGAGTTATAGAAATAATGTCAAGGCCCTCAGAAATGATATATTGCAAGTTTAGGAGCCAAGAGACAGAAAGATACTCCCAGCCGACACTTGGAAATCAGAAGCAGCTGCAGCAAGGTCAGAGTCCCTGTGTGTTAAGGGGCTGGTTATTTTATCAGTTAAGGGAGTCAACTTTATTCCATGTCTCCAGGCACTTGACGCTTCTATTGGGCATCATCGCTAGCCTTCTAGGAACAGACATCAAGCAAGAGTAAGGTACAAGAAATTCTGTTTGTGCAATGACTAGGAAGTACAGTAATAATTTGTAAGTGGCACAATAATTGTTTATGTATTGTGCTTCATTGTTGTGCATGAGCCAGGCTTTGAGTCCATTACTGTTAAACAGCCTGCAGCTACTCTGCCCTTTGAGTTTATTAGCACAGTTGGTTTTTTTTGTTGTTTTTTGCTTTTTTTTTTTTTTAATAGGATTATGGTTTTCATAGCAGTGACATTATGGGATTACTTTGTTCTTGACGTTTTTTGTGGGAAAAGTTTGCATATTATCTGGTGGATTAAGCTTGAATTTTGGACCTAGTCCTGCTCCTTACTAACAAATGAAAAGCAACTGTTGTTCAGCCTCTGATGTTTAGAAAGTTCCTTCCATGACTATGTCTGTGTCCTCCTGGCAGGGACTGCTTTGAGCAGTAAACAAACATACCTCTTACGTTATTATCACATTAAAAGTCATAAGCTTACTCTTCAGCATTTCGTTTTGTTGTTATTTCTTTTTCTTCTCTTTTTTAAAAAACACATTATAGTGGGTCAAATTGAATGTGGTAACAATTTCTCTATTAATAAATAGTGTTAGAAAAGGAAATTTTAGGGGATACTTATACACAATCCTTTGGTTCTTGCATAACTAATCATGTTTTAGAAAGTGATGTGGTTTATGAGATAAAGAAAGTAACTTTACCCAGTTGGTGGAGGAGGAAACAGCAGTGTAACTGAAGCAGTGAGAGAAAGTGATTCACAGAAAGAGAGACTTTCTGCTCTGACTAGGGTATGTGTGTGAAAGAATCTCAAGGGCAGTGGCTCTCACACTTACACAGGCATCAGAATCACCTGAAAGACTTGGAGCAGCCGAGTGCGGAGACTACCCCAGAGTTGCTGATTCAGGAGGTCTGGGGTAGGGACCGAGAACCAGCATTTTGTGCAGTTTTCCCAAGCGATGCTGATAATGCTGATCTAGAGACCACTTCTCTGGTCTAATTAAACTAATGGAGTCTTAGCTAAGTTTGTTTATTTGTTTGTTTTAAAGTATAGAGCTGGTAACACTAGAAAATGGGAAGAATGGCAGTTGAAGTTTGTTAGGGAGGGTGACTCTGACTCTTGGTTGACTAGGAAAGGATTGAATTGTAATTAAATGGCTGAACTAATATGATTAAGGATCATATGGTTTAGAACTTAATATATTTATAATTTGATTTTCTTGGTATTATACTATAGCTTATAGCTTGTGTAGCTTGTGAAAAGCTTTTCTTTCTTTCTTTCTTTTTTTTTTTGTTAAGAGCTGTTGCATTAAAACATGCATGTGTTTACATGTATGATTAGTTTCAAACCATTCTGCAGTTTGTTCTCTCCAGAATGTTCAACTGTTGCTACTAGAGGCTTGGTACTTCAATTCATTTAATGCTGCAACCTGGGGAGAGGGGAGTTGATTGAAATTCTTAATTTGGATATCTTATAGTAACCTATAATGAAAATATATGTGTGACTAAACTATTGCACAACATTGTAAACTGACTATATGTACATCAATTAAAAAAAAAAAAGAAAATGCCTAACTTGGGGGTGGGTTTAGCTAGCTCAGTGATAGAGCGCATTAATTAGCATACACAGGGTCCTGGATTAAATCCCCAGTGCCTCCATTAAAAAAAAAAATGGACAGAAAGAAAATGCCTAACTCACCATTTCTTTAAGGATAAATACTTATATTTTTCATGCTCGCATTTTTAGTCATGTTGTGTAATAAGTGTGCAATGTTGATGAAAGGAGTAAATGAATGGCCAGCAGTACACTTGTGGGAAATAAATAGGCTTTGGTGGTGATGGTGGGAACCATCCCAGGGTAAGGGACTCCAGGAACTCTATTGGTGATTTGAAAAATTTGCATAAGCTTATTCATGTAGTTTCTGCTATTTCAATAAATTTAAGGCAAACTGAAAATCCTAATAAGAGTTAAATGATATCTGAGTTTTTAATGTCAAAACAAATCTCTAGAAACACTCATTTTGACAGCCATAACACATTATTGGAATGAAACTAGGGTTAAAGCTGTGGAGAGATAACAGGAGTCTTTAGCTAAAATATGAAGTACAAGTAAACTATAGTGGTCCAAGAATTAAGAAACTTCCAAATTCAAACTCATTAATTTCATTTTAATAGTTTAACAGAATCATGTTATCCTAATTAAAAAAAATTTTTTTTTAAGGTCTTCATTTTCCCTGCTGCATTGGTGGCAGGGACATAATACCCAATCCTACCAGAGTCCTAGACCCCTACGGTGGTGGGAAATATTTTTAAGGGCAGAGACTATGTTTTAATATCTATAACAGCTAACTCTTGGTTTGTCAGGAATTTTGTCTAAATGGCACCTTCTTTTTTCCCCTCCTATTTAGTGAAAATATGCACAAGTGTTGGCAAAATGAGTCATGTGTTAAGACTAACGTTTGGTAGGAATTTAGCATTTATAAAATGATTTTTTTCATAACTTCTTAATATAGTACATTGCATCTACTCAGTGATGCTTTTAAAATTTTTATGGGTAGAAGAATCTGACTGAGAAAGAAATTAAGTAACTTGCCTAAAGTTAGTTAACTCCAGCTAGGAAATGTCAGAGCCAAGCAGAGAACACAGATTTGCTGGCTTTTAATCTGGTTTCTCTATAAAATTCAACTACTGAAGTATCATGGTTTTTTCATAGGACAAGGTGTATAGTGGAAGGTACACACAGGTGGGAGAGCTTGATGTCACTTCTCCTTACTTTCCAAATATTTCAAATCCCAGAAACCTTGTTTTTCTCTGAATTCATTCAGCATCACGTTATTATTTTGAGTATTTTTCTTCTATTATGCAAGTAAGAATTTCTGGGGTTTTTTTTTTTTTTTTTTGTAGAAAAGGGAGAAGCTACAAATAAACAAAAAGAAGAAAATACTTTTCACCCAAGCTATCAGCACAGAGTGCTGGGCATAGAAGCCATTAATAAATATCTATTGATTGAATGCCAGGAATTAGCTCCCTGACCTCTGGGTAAATTGCTTAAGTTGTCATATTCCATCTGTGAAAAGGGGTGGCTGGCAGGGCTTTTGCACTACTTATTTCCTTATGTTATGGATTTATTTGACATCAGCGATCTTTCAGGGACTTGGTGAAAGGTGTTAAATAAATCATACCTTTATTATTATCTCTGAGGAAGAAATTATTTGAAATTGGCCGTCTTTAAATATCTTACTGCTCTTTGTCATCAGGAGGAAAGAAAATGACTTATTTGCAATGTATGATATGTGTTTATTTGGGTGGGAGTATGTGTGAGAACAAATGCATTTATTTATAAATAAATCATCATTATAAAATATTAAACACTTCTTCCTGTGATATTTCAAATTCTATTGTTTAGCTTCCACCCTCCCTGAGCCCAAACTACAGTCAGATGGATTTAGAGTTTATCTGCCAGCATTTCTTCATGAAAATAGAATAACAAGGAAAAGGAATTGGTAGAGTAGGAAAGTCTTATTTGATTTTTTGGTGTTCTTTCTGGCTGATTGTGTTTACTCCACAGGCATCATATGGGCATGTGTATATTAATTCTTATGACTTAAGTTATTAGGTGATACCGGTGTCATTGTCCAAAAATGTGGCTATTTGGAAGAGACACTAAATTATATAGTGGATTTTCAAAATAGGATATGACAGTACACAAAGAGAATGATTTTTGTAAAACACAAATGTACCTGTTGTCCCAGGATAAATTGAAATAAATCAGGCTTTTCTCCAGATGGGATTACAGTGCCTCCAAAATATTTACTAGCATGATACACAGCTTTTCTTTTTCCTGTTGTTTTAGTACTATTTTATCCTTTCTGAATTTTCTTATAGCTGAACTTGTGCTTCCATTCTATGGGTAGTATATGTACATAGAGAGGAATATGTTCATCCATTTAATTAAATCCCCTGTTACAGTGGGTTGGAACTAGATGGTGGGACATTCAAGTCAACAGACAAAAAAGTACCCAGGAAACATAAATTGCTTGTTTATTCTTTGTAAACTTGCTTTTCTTTCTTTTTACAGAAATGAATTGGGTTATAATAGGGTTCTACAAAAAATTAACGGAAAGGCTTTTAGCAAAATTCACATTTCTATTAATATTTGATATTTAATAAATCTAGAATGAATTTTTAAAGTATGATATGACAGTAGAATCTCAAAGTGAATTTTGCGCTTAAGGTCCAGTAGTTTCATTAATAGGAGTGGTTCCCTGTAAAGGTTATTTTGGGACTTAGTTCATCTTCATTCAGTTTTATAATTTATCTTTTGGAAGCGACTCAGTGAAAATTATTGTGGTCACACTTTAAGAGGAGGAATTTTTCTTCTGATTTACACTGAATGAGCGAACATTAGCTCTTCAAGTTAGGGTCTTAATTATTCTCTTGTTTGACCTTTGCCTGTAACATTTGGTTTGAGTTGTGTTCTTCTCTTTGACTTTAAGTTTCAACCACTGGCAGGAGCCTTATTTAATCTTTCTATTGAGCTGTTTCATCTCCTTGAATAGGGCATAAACCTATTCATCAACCTATCTTTCATATGGGCGTGCTGTTCTGGAATACTATTAAGATTGAGTGCATTGTGGCAGGGTGCGTTCTATTTAAAAAGCAATGTAATACGTTTCAACGTGATTAAGGACAACGGTGTTACAAATGCAATATAGAGTTAAATCATAACACTCAGGGGTTTTTTACATGATGTGCTCTGCCTAATGTGCAAACAGTTGATTTAATTTTTCCCTTTACCTTTTTAAAAGCATGGTGTTTCTCATAAATGCTGCCAGTATGTTCTGATGTTGCATTCTTAATACTTGAGCTGATATGCTGCTATAACTAAATTATATCAAGTTCCTGAGGAATCAAATTTCTAGTCTGATTTATTTATGTAAAACAGGGTCTCACCCAGTGAATTTAATCTGGCTTCATAATCAGAATGGAAACGAGAAAATGAAAATCTAATTCATAGAATTTTTTTTGGTATAGGAGCAGCCTCTATTAAAGAAATTCAGTATTCATTTATTTACTGGTCTAATACATTCTCTTCTAATTAAAACAAGCACTTACCATGAAACGTTTTAAAAAATTCAAGTGTGATTCTGAATCTCTGTTTTATTTCTGTTGTTGTTTATTTGGTCCCAGTTTCATGATTGTGTTAGAGCAGCTACGCTATTTAGCCCATAGATGTTTTATGCTTAAATGAAGATACTAAAAAGCAAAATGCATTTACCTTCAAGTTAGAATAGAAGTGGCATGTATGACTGTCTTTAGAATGATAGAATTGTCGGTCCAAAAGCCTCCTCTGAAATGGACGCTGGCTCCTCAGACCACAGAGGAGGTCTGGGGCAAGTGGTTGGAGGGACTCTCTGAAGGTCAGACGGCAAGTTTGTGGTAGACATGGAGCCAGAATCATGTCTCTTCGTTCCTTGCTGGTTTTTTTTTTAACTACACATGAGACTCAAATTTAGATAACATTTCCATTCTCTCTTCCTTTGTTTTAGTTTTCCAGTGTTACTGCTTTGTCATTCATAACCCTGGAAGCTTTATTTACTGCTTTTTCACAATATGTGCTCATTTGAGCTTTATGAGTTTGAAGGTGGGCTGACTGTGTGGACAGACAGCTAGTGCTTTGGTGGGTTGAGCCAAAAAAATTCTGAAGTGAGAAATATTTATTTTTCATATGTCCCTGTCAAGAATCTGTAAGGCCAAAAATAAAACCAGATATAAGAATGTTTAATTAAACTGATGGCAATTATGTCAATTTAAATCTGTTTCTCGGAAAGATTTTTGGGAAAGTTCGGAAGTTCTCAAATGTTTATGGTTTGTGTGTGACGACTGTTAGGTTAGCGGGTGATTTCTAGTTTCCAGAGAGTGTTCTAAAGCTTTATAGGGATTATCTCATTTATGCCTTTAGCAGGGATGGTCTCTTAAAGCTTAAAGAGTTGTATGATGTAGGTAATAGCATTAGCTCTATTTTGTAACTGAGAGAACAGAAGGTATTATGTGCATGTCCAAGGTGGGATCTGAACCGAGGTGTTCTCAAAAGCCCTGGCTTTCCACCGCTAAGCTCTTCTGCCTCCACATTACTCATAATTTCCTCTGCCACAAAATACTGCCTTGTGCTAAAGTTTTCAAGGGGCTCTGATTTAAGTTACCAAACATTTTACAATTCCTACTATAAACTTCGGCGGTATACTTGAGAATTCTCACCCTTATATTTGGGGTACAGTAGTAACTTCCAGTAACATCTTAACTTTTAGCTCCCTTTTCCTCCTCTTTCTTCATTGTTAACCTTAATTTTCTGCACTTCCCGTTCTCCTTGGCTTATTTGGAGCAATAGTCAGTGTGCCTTGCGAATATTTGGATGCCTTCATTCCTCTTCTCAAAAGAGTAAGTGACTTCCTGTTATTCCCAAATAAGATTAAAGCTGCTAGTCATTGGCTCCTAAATTCTTTACCAATATCCTGCTTATTTTAAAAAGCCTTCCTCTTAGAGAACGTATTTCCTTAGTATCTCAAGATTGAAAAGAACCATGAAGAAATACCCAATTCAGTTACCCATCCAGTGGAGTGTTTCTCACACACTCCAGCTTGGACTGCAATCTTCTCCTACTGAGCTTTTTCTAGAATCATTACTACTTGTTCAAAGTTCCTTCCTCCTTTCAACAATATCATACCTGCTTTTTTTAAACACACAGAAATTAAACCCAGTGACTCACTCACTCTTTACTTTTCCCTGCTTTGTTCCCTAAGCTTTTTAGTTTGTGAGTTCCCACCTTTAATACTGACTATGAGTGATTTTTGTGTTTGTTCTGATTTCTCTTTCTAAATAATAAATAGTTCTCCCACTAAATAATTCCTGGAATTCAGAGACCATGAGAGGTACCATGCAATTAGCCCTGACTTTGGTAATTAAGAAGTATTTTGTAAAATTTGACTCATAAAGAAGAGTAGAAGCTGTTTTTCTCCTGTTACTTTCTCTGTTTGGTTCAAAGACATGCCAGACTTGCAAATCTCATTGAGAAATCAGTGTAGCTCACTTTTATAGTCAGGACAGATGGAACCCAGTAGACCACTACTGTGTTTAGTAGGAGCAAGGAAAAAAATCATATTTACTTTAATGAGATAGTTAAATGTTTATAATGTACTTTTGAACAGTGGGGCCAGATTTTATTTAAGCAGTGGCTGGCTTCCCCCACTCCCCCCACATGAATCTTAAGGAACCCTAATTCTGTATCTAAGACCCAGGATTGGTCCTTAGACTACTTAAATTTTCTTTGTTTGGGGCAAGCACCCTATTGCTTTTGTAAAAGCAAGACACACTGCAGGGATATAGGGTTTCCTGGAACACCGTTTGAAAACCCTTGCTTTAGAAGACTAGAGATACAGGATTTTCCTTGCTTTACTTGGGAAGATTGAAAGATCGTTGGGCTAAACAGGAACCACATTCTTGTGTGCACAACGTATGAACACTTGCCATCATATTAGCGTCACCCTCATTCTGTCTTCATTTGTAATAGCTAGTAGAGCTTAAATCAATGAGGATGCTTGGGAAAGTCTATCTCTCTGCCAAATGCTGGACAGAAAAAACAAAGTAGAGCCCACAAGATGTTGAAAAAGAATCTTGTTTGTAACTCTTCCTCTAAAGTTAGAACAGCTTTGATTCCTTCCCTGGAAGCCTTTGTATTTTTCCTACTGAAAAGGGAAGCAAGCAAAAATTAAGTGGGAAGAGAAAAAATTGGATCATTGACTTTTGGTGTGGGGAGATGATTATCTTTTGGTGTTTCTGTGAAGTTAGGTTGTGGTGATCTCTTAGGCTGTTGTTTGTTTGTTTGTTTGTTTGTTTGTTTGTTTGTTTGTTTGTTTTAATAGAAAATGAGTCTTAGCTTTAATTTATTATCTTTGCTATTTTATGGCATATTGCCATTTCTGTTACCCTAATGCAGTTGATAACTCTTGTGTGTAACACCATTTCATCGTTCTTTGCACTGAATACTTAAAGGGCTAGTATTAAAAACGGAATTGAATGCTCTGCAGAAGATGGGTGTACCACATTAAAAGTGGCTCTTATGCCCTGTGCACTTGTTAAAAGAAACAAATTAAATTGAAAAATATCCCTCTAATACGAATGTCATTTGTGAGAAGATAGTAACTTCTGTATTCTAATATTTTGAATGTCATCATTCTTGTATTCTTCCCTTCCTTCTTGATCCATGTGGTTTTTCCCTTTGCATAACTATTCCCCTCCCCTTGAGTAGATAACTTTACAGTTGTAATCTTTCTTTTTCTCAAATTGCACTTAAAATCAACCCCTTTTTTTTTTGTGGCTGATGCTCCTTAGTCCGGACACTTGCTTCTGTATTGTGTTTAGGAACTCTATTTTAAGGGGCAGACTTACTTAAGATTAGGTTATAATAGTCCTAAGAACTATATCTACCTATAAAACCTTCATCATGAAGAACCATGATGAAGATTTTATAAGTACGTGTATTGCTTTCTTGGGAGTTAGTAACATGAGGAGAAGTTAAGATTTGAGAAATGAGATTGTGATATCATAATAGCCAAACCTGTGCGGGTGTTAAATGGTGAATTCAGGATGGGAGAGAACATTGAGGAAGGAGTGAGGGGCGGCAGCCTGGGAGGCGGGTACAAAGACAGGCTTTCTTTAGGTCGCTTACCCACCATGCTCTGTCAGCAACATAAGAAGTACCCTTTTCCTCTCTGGCCAACATGCGCCCTGCTCCCCTTTTTTTCCCTTTCAGGTCTCAGCTTAAATGTCACCTTCTTAGGAAGGGACTCGCAATCTAAAATAAAGAGGATCTCCTCGTTTTCCTCACATCAGCCGTCTTTATTTTTCACGGTAGCCCTTACTACTCAATACTTTCTGGATAGTTTCTTGGACATGTTTGCTTTGCTCTCTCCTCCCGGCCCTCCCTTCCTCCCAACCGTGGACATAAGGTGAATAGCGTGGGGACCACGTCAGCTGTGTTTATCGCTGTATCTCCAGTCCTTAGAGTAGAACTTGCACTTAGAGGACCGTGTCTCTGGCTAGACTGTCATCTGCTTGAGAGCTGGTCTCCACCTTATCTTTGTAGCCCCGTGATGTTAGAGTGCCTGTGAATTGAATTAATTAGGCTCATAGTATTGAGGAAAATCAATTAATATTAAGGAGAAAATAGAAAAATTTTATAAATAAAGAGATTGCATTCCTTTTTTTCTTCTAAATAAAAAGTAGTATCAATCTTAGTGATAGCAGGGATAAATGTGAAACTTGACAGGTATAACTTTGATGCCAGAGGGCTGTCCCAAGGGTTGTCGACTTCTGCTACATTCAGAAATTATGAGGTGATTATTTTAGGAAGTGAGATTCTTCGATGGCTCTTTATATATTTGATTAACTAATGAAAAGCAATGTTAGTTTCAGGTGTACAACATAGTGATTCAAAATTTTTATGGAATATAGTCTACTTAAAGTTATTATAAAATATTGGCTCTATTTCTTTGTGCTGTAGAATATTTCCCTGTAGTTTTTACACATACATTTATTTTGTACATAGTAATTGGTACCTCTTAATCCCCTACCTTTATCTTTCCCCTTCCCCCTTCTCTCTTCCCATTGGTAGCTACTAGTTTGTTCTCTGTAACTGTGAGTCTGTTTCTGTTTTGTTCTATTCATTTGTTTTATTTTATTTTTTAGATTCTACATATAAGGGGTAACTTATGATATTTGTCATTCTCTGTCTGACTTATTTCACTAAGGATAATACCCTCCAGTTCCATCCATGTTGTTGCAAATGGCAAAATTTCATTCTTTTTACGGCTGAGTAGTATTCCATCTTTCTTATCCATTCTTCTGTTGATGGACACTTAAGTTGCTTCCATATCTTAGCTGTTGTAAATAATGCTGCTGTGAACATTGGTGAGCATGTAGTTTTTCCAATTAGTGTTTTCATTTTCTTTGGATGTATACCCAGGAGTGTAATTGCAGGATCATATGGTGGTTCTGTTTTTGGTTTTTTGAGGAACCTGCATACTGTTTTCCACAGTAGCTGCACCAATTTACATTCCCACCAAACGTTCTCATGACTAGCTGTTTTTTTGTTTTTGTTTTTTTTTTTTTAATGTAGTGGTACACATTGAAATGAAGATGCTCCTGCCAAATATTGGGAGGTTCTTAGTTACTACCCTAGAAGATCATTTTCCGTGTAGCTAATGTTGCTTTTCCAGATGGACCGTTTGAAATACAGTATTCTGAAAACTACTTTGCCCAAGGTTTAACTTTTTAAGAATGATGGTCTCCTTGAAATAGAAATCTCAAGATTTTTCCATTTAATAATTCTCAGTAAAAGAATTAGGTCTGTCTCTAGCTTGAACCTTCTCTGAAGGTACAGTTTTGCTATTTCTTACCACATTAGCCTGAACATATATTTTCGCTAGGCCAGTCATTTGAGGCAATGCCACATACTGAGTTATGCCGAGGGAACTTGGGATGAGTTGGTGGCAGTGCTATCACTTCTAGAGAAAGATGGAGGCATGAAGACTTATATTTAGTATTCCCTAGTAATTCATAATGCTATCTAGTTTTGGGCAGTTTCTGTATTTCATTGGCTTATTTGTTATATGTCCCTTGGAGAAATGATTATGGAGGTGGTCTTGTTTTAACATCGTGGTTATATTTTCTCAAGATGAAGTGCACTGACTTAACCCTCAAGCTGTATGGGCTAGTGATGCAACTCCTCTGAAAGCTGAAAATGTGCATACGTTAAGAAAAAAATCCTTTCTTCTTTTCCCCCTCTGAAGAGAGAGGCATTCTGAGTCTATAAGTAAAGATGCCAAGTTACTAACCAATGAAGTCATTTCTATGTATCATCAAGATTTTTTCAACATAGAACATAGCTGATTTCGAGTCTTGAACTCTTTCTCCAAATCTAGAAGCTTTCTGTAACATTCAAAATTAATAATTTCTCTTCTATATATATAATCCATTTTTACCCTCTTGGAGTCTGGACATGAATTTCTGAGTGTGTATGGTGTGAGTTCTCTGTAGAAGTGTAAACTTTATCAGTATTATCTGGTTTTTTTCCCATCATTTTCAGTGTTTCTTCTTATACTGACTGCTCCATTGTGCTGTTACTTTCCTAATGTTTTTACTCATACCTCTGTTTGCCATCCTTCTTCTCAACTACCAGGCTTGTTCCATCTCTTCCTTTGAGGTCATACTAAAGTTACGTTTCATTAATTCTACTCGATTTCATAAGTGGTGGACTGGGTTCAGAGACGAAAAAGGGCCGGAGACACACACCTTAGCCTTTGGAAAGTGCAGAATTAAACTAGGGTGAGGATGGGGCTTGATACTAGCATATATATTAGGATTAGCTAATAGGATCAGTGAGATAAAAAGTTGAACCCAGAGGAGGGGCACCGCCATGTTTGTTTTGATGTGTTGGCAGGAAGCTCACCGGAGGAGGAACTATTTGAATTGGTCCTTGAGTGGTGAATTCTGAGGAGGCAGACCTGTGTTTCACATCTGCCCAGTCTGCCCAGCTAGCTAACTACATCTAGTTTGTTTCTTTATAACTTTATGAAAGTTATTAGGTCAGTTATCTTGTGTGGCCACAGTCCTTTATTGCATAGGAAGCAGTTAGATTTTCACAATTGCATTTGATTTAAAAAAGAATGTCAACAAGGTAAAAACAACTCAACAATACAATTCAAAAACTGCCTGATGTTATCTTGAATCCTTTTCCAAGGAAATAAGGAAGTGACACAAAGAGGGAAGCCATTTTTTTTGTTACTTGGAAATACCTGTTTTGAAGTGGGCTGAATAGAGGCAATGGCAGAATCTGTGTGTGTGTGCATGCATGCCCTTATGAAAACAAAAATAAAATCCAACTGTTGATTTTTGTTGTTTTCGAAATGTCAGGAGTGTTAAGGCTTGGCCATATTCAGTGACAGTGCAATGCCCAGACTGCTAGATGTTAGCCCTGGACTTTGGACACTCGCACCCAGCAGCTGAGGGCAGTGAGATGGCCGTGAGGTACCCTGCTTCACTTTTCTTAGGGGCTCTGATGTGGTGGAACTGAAGCAAGAGGAGGAGTCCAAAATGCTGAAGCTGGAAGGACATTTGGCACAAAGCCATGGTAATAATTAGTCTATATACAGGGAGAGTTTGGTGTGTTTCCTTCCTGAAGAACTCTCCACGGTAAATGAAGTAAAACAAATAACTATCAATGGACAACTGGGCCATGTCCTTAACAAAATTATTCATATGGGCATAAATTGTAGTGGCTAAGCAAGCAGACTGGAGAGAAGCTCTGGAGAGAAATCTGCCAGCTATTTTCAGAAGGATTAGGGAAAATACTGTTGCCCAGTGATATTTTCTAAAGCTTAAATGTGGGTCTCGTGGATCTGGGAAAGTTTGTTTGCTTGTTTTTTGTGCTAAAAATGAGATCTTTTAATAAATTTACTTATTGTATATATAGCTTATTATATAAGCACACATTCACTTATTTGTTTATTTTTCTGTACCAAGCATAGCTCATTTTCAAGCCCTTTTCTCCTAAAGGAAGAATATTAAAAATTAAAAATCTCAGGTTATAAGTAAGGATTTGACTTACTCCAGGCTAACCAAGTCATAACCTTTTTTTCTTTTTCATGTGTTTTTCTTCCTTGTGTACATTTTCCACTCAACTTAAAAATTAAATGGATTAATTTAATTAAGTCAATGTAGTCAGGTAACATCGTACTAAATATTATATATATGGGTCTATATTGTGTCTGTTATTTTGAAAAGCTATTTTAGGGAAAACAGCTCAGTTACTCATTATTTATGAAAACTTTGGTCTCTTCCTCTCAGGCCTGAATTTTGGGTGTTTTGTGCTGGTAGATCTGCATGATGCATGCAGTTACTTGCACAGAAGAGTTTGGGGTACATGGGTAATAATGTGCGGAAGGAGAGGAAAAGGGAAATGTTATTTATGGCTATATAATGTTAGTTTTGAAATGACGTTGGGGATCTTCTGGCCCAGTGTGTTAACTCAATTTCTTGAAATTTGGTACTGTCAGAATTAGAACCAGCTCCACATTAGCTACTCAGCTTTTAAGAGAAGACTCAATCTTTTAAAGTGTAAGTTGATTGTAGGGAGCTGGGAGAAGAATTTGACTGGTTATTATCAACTCGTTGCTGCTTCTGGAAAGCAGCTTCTTCAGCAATGGTAGATCAGGAAAGAGTAGCACGAATCTTTAAAAATTCAATTCAACAAGCATGTGTTGAACACCTATTATTTGGCTCGTTGTTAGTGCTCCTGTGTGAGAGAGATGAATGATGATGGGGTTGCTGACCTCAAGGCACTCAGTCTAGGGAGGAGTTTGGGAGGTGAGTGCATGTTATCAGATAGCCTGATAAGTGAAATGAGAGAAGCTTGGAAGAGAAACAGGGAGATGTTCTAAGAGAGCCAACGTCTTGGCTGGATTTTGACAGGAATAAGAGCTTCCCGTGATTTCTGCTGCATTAATATGCATAGTTTAGAGAATGAATATGAATCCTCCCATTTTATTGTTACCTAAAAATGGGTATCCCTTCAATAACTCCTGACATTTGGCCTTTTATTACCATCGATTCTGAGGTTCTGTGTAATAGTTCCTTAGGGTTAGAAACTCATGCTAATGATTCGGATTATAAGGCACTTGCATAAATAAACAAACTACTTCCCCTAATGTGACTTTTTTTTTTTTCTTTCAGTTTAGAGTTGTAAGTTTGTGTTTGCATTGCTATTGATGTTTTGTCGTGTTTGTTGTGAAGAAAAAGTTTCTATTGTTTGCTTCAAATTAAGAACTCCGGGTGCTCAGCAGACATTGTTCAGTGTTATTTATGAAAATACTGCATTTAAAAATAATTGAGGTATGAGTTGGCAAACAGCTTCTTATAAAACCAGACTTCTGTGGAATATTAATACATAGCAGATCATTTCCTTTAGAGGGTGGAAAAAAATCTAAGGCCTTCAACTATAAGATGTGCTCACGAACAGCTGTTTCCTATAATAGGAGCAATTTGCATGCAGAATAGAGAAAATGAATTATACAAAAGGGTGTAAAGAGGAACAGCTATAACTTCTCTGGCACGTACAGCAGCTCACAGAATAAACTTCCTTCAGATGACATCGGCATGATTAATCCCAAGCAACCTGGACACTGAAACTGCTGTTCTGAAAGGGTCCTCTGCAGCCTGGCGGTGTCCTGGGTGTAACACTAGCTTTCTGGCTGGGGCGGGGTGAGGGATTCTCTGGGCGTTTAGTGGCATACGCCGCCGCCTCCACTGTTCAGGGTATTTGAATATTCATGTTAGGTTGGTAAGTGGTCAGTGGATGCAGGGCTGAAGTCACTCTCTGAGTCCTTTGGCTTTTTCGTTTTTTATTAGAGAAACTTGTAAGGTCGGGTGAGATGCCTCATTCATCGTTTACTTCTTCTGACGTCATTTTGGGGAAATTTTCCTAAGGTGGGCTAACGGAGACTGCCAAATATTAAAATCTTGTCTTCAATCTTTGTAATCGTGTTTGTATTCACAGACTGTCTAACCAGTTTTTAGGTACATCACCATCATCCTCTGCATGAAAAATGCCTCACACTTCTATTTCCTCACATATATAATCTTCTTGAATATTGACAGCCATGCTTACAATGTGTAGATGGTGTTCTTTCTTTTAAAGGGAATGGAAATGGAGCTGCCTAGAGGATCCTTAGTCCAGGGCTGTCTAACTGAGTCTCCTAAGCCAAATTCAGGGCTCTCTGCTTGCTTCCTCCCTGATATTTTCATCCGAAAAGGTTACATGACAATTGGGTATTTTAAAGGTTAGATTTCCTGCCTCCTTTCAGGCATTTCTGGAGAACTACGTGTGCTAGGACCTGTGCTGTGTCTTTCACATATGTCATCCTTCTTACTCCTCATACTGTCCAGAAGAGGAGGCTGAGGTAACTTGCAGTAACTTTCCAGAGGTAGCCTGGCCAGTCTGCGGTAGACCCCGGATTGGCACCCACCTGTGCCCGGGCCCTTGACGTTCTCTATGTCCCTAAGTAAATGTTTCTGCCATTGAGAAAAGAGAGGAAATGGAGATGAGAATCCTGCGTATATGAGCGTAAGGAAGTCTACTGAGTGTTCAGTCAGTGATTCAGACAGTTAGTGCTTTGGGAGGGTAAAAGGAGAAGCAGTGATAGTGCTTTGTGGTCTCGAAAGGCTTTGTGAAGAAGTTGGGATTTGAACTAGCAGTGAATACTAAGAGTTAGCATCAAGGTGTGATGGGAGGAAAGAGGACAGAGCATAGGTAGGAAATACTGGGCATATTTTGGGGGAATTGATGCAGTTGAGTGAAATAGAGGAGGTTTGGTGGGTGACAGAAGGAGGAAGGTTGAAACAGTAGACCAGAGCCCTGCTGAAGAGAACTTGGGCTACCAGGGTATGTGGTATATGGCTTTGATGTTCAACATGCACATTTTCACTTTTTTGTGATAAGACCAAAATGCCGTCTTAACTAGAATAGTTGCAGTTGTCTTGTGACTGATTTTGATTTAGTGGAAATTTTAGTAGGATGAAATCTTATTTAGCTTCTTAGGGTCTCTCTCGTTTCCCAAGAGCTTACCTGGGTGGTCTTGTCTTCCTCCATAAGAAATACAAAAGCCTTATTGTTTCTTATGTATTCTTATGATACGAATAGGTTTGAAGTGTTTGTATATATACTAATATTTCAATAACTATTCTTCTGGGGAGGCAGTTGAGGGTTAGTGAGTCTTCATGAACACCAGTAACATTGGATGACTCCAGTTTGGGGATTTAAGAAAAGGAGGGTGGTCCTGCCACCTTTTGGTGTGGAAATTAGGATATGTCCGAGAACTGAGGGATTTAGGGGTGGAGTGATTTACATCCAAGACCAGACATAGTTAATACATTTGTTAGGAAACTTACAGTTGTTTCCAAGCTTTTGGTCCCTAAGGAGCTGTCCTCGGTCTCCCTAAAGCGTTACGGCAGGGTGATAGCAACAGAAGTCAAGTCATCCGTGATTATGGTTGACTGTGATGAGCTGGCCTCCATCCAGATTTGAATGAAGAACCTCCGTGTTTGATTTACGCAGGGAAAATTATTATTGTAGATTCTAAACAAGAAATAAAGGATAGATCAGAGAGTCAGTTGGGCAGGGGGCTGTGAAAATTGAGAATGATGTAGATGGTAGAATGGGATTTTTTTTCTTTTTTTAAAGGAAAGAAGAATGTCTTTTTGCCTGTTATTCTCATCTCACCTATTTTCTTTTTTTAATATTGCAGTGTGCAAAGATCCACCTTACAAAGTAGAAGAATCTGGGTATGCTGGTTTCATTTTGCCAATTGAGGTTTATTTTAAAAACAAGGTATGTAATCTTTACCCATTAATCTTTGACTAGAAGACCCTCCATTAACCAAATGATGTTTAAAATAGTTTTGATTCATAAGCACTTCTATCACTAGATGATTTTAAAATAAAAGTTAAACTTTTCTTCTGGGAATTTTGGCTGCTGTTATCCTTGATTACAGAGGAAGTGGCTAGAAAAAGATAATTTCAATTCTGTGAAGTCAGATTATGTGAAATTTATTGAATGTTTCTTTTAGGAGAAGAGTGATTATCATTTTGAAATGAAAGATTAATAAATGTTTATAAAATAGAAAAGAGAAGTTATGGCTTTTCAGGAAATGACCTTTTTCTCACTTTTACACTTCTAGAATTTTGAGACTTACAAAGACTAATCTTTCATTTATTTTTAGCTGATGGACGCACATGACACCTATACAGTTACATCAACCTGAGATATTATGGATTCTACTAGATTCAAAAATTTTCAAAAGTTCATATGTGGCAAAGCCCACAGACTATATAATATTGGACAAATTGCTCAACCTCTGTGGGGCTCACTTTCCTTATTTATGAAATGGGGATAGGGTCAGAGTATTGACTTCATAAGGTGGCTGGGAGGATTAGAGCAAATAGATCTCTGTACAGAATTTAAAATAATGTTTCGTATGGAAGTATGCACTTAGTAAATGTTAGCTGTTACTTTTACAATCACCCTGTTTCTTCCTTTTATTCCAAAGTAATCATAGTTCCTAAAACTTGCCCCAGAGTGAGCTGATTTACATTTTTTTTTTTAAAAAAGGAACTGAGCAACTAGAGTGTTGCGTTATCCAAGCCAGTGCTCTATCAGGTCTGGTCCCTGGACCGGCAACTTCAGCCTCAACCACGAACTGGTTAGAAATGAGGTTCTCAGACTCTATCCCAGATCCACCCAATCAGAATCCCTGGGCCTGGGGCCTGGGAATCTGCATGGTTACCAGCCTTCTAGGTGATCCTGATGCACCACCAAGCCTGAGAACCCCTGATAAGCCACTCTTTAGTGATCAGTATCCTCCCCTGGAACAGTGTCCCACTGGCTTTTTTCATTTTTCTTTTGTTTTTTAATTGAAGTATAGTTGATTTAGAATATTCTTCTCCTTCAGTGTATAGAAGGCCCAGCATTCAATTCATCCAAAATCTCTTTATGATTAAGAGATGCTTCACTTTTAATTAAACTATAATAAAACTATCCTGAAAAGCTGGAATGTGTGGATGGCAGGGATAGATTTTATTTTCCATACATATTTCTTATTTTTTTCAAGCCTGTTTCCTCACGCACCACATTCCTGCTATGTGGCCTCCCTACAAACATGATACCCCCGTTAATTGTTTTTTCTTTATATTTATATTTGGAGATCATATTTGATGGTAACCTATTTCGGTGTAGTTAAATATTTGAATGCTTACTTCGTCTTTGGCAGTCAGCTAAGCCCTTTACGTATGTTGCTTTATGTAGTCGGTTTATAAGAACTTTGGAGAGGTAAGTCCTACTATTCCTACTCTGTAGGGAAGGAAACTGAGTCATGGGAAGGTTGCATGGCTTGTCCAAGGCCACACACAGTTGGAAAGTGTTAAAACAAGATTCTTGATCTAGATCTTTCTCTCCATTGGGAATTCTCTTAACTTCTCTGCCTTAGAAGCAGTAACTGTGTTCCAGAATGATCACCGTTCTCAGTGGTAATGTCACTGAAATGTGCACATGTTTTTCATCAAATCAGAATTTGCTGAGATGCATCTACTTCTGCTCGTAGGATATGCTTACACATTGATGTATTGATTTTTTTTTCATTTCAAGATTTCCCTTAAGAAATTAGTTTCTAGCTTTCTTTTCTCCTTCATTTAAAAAAAAAGCTGAGATATATCTCAAATTATAATTTACACATCATAAAATTCATCCTTTACAAGTGTACAACTGTGGGTTTTAGTATATTGGGCAGCCATCACCACTGTTTAATTCTAGGACATTTTCATCACCCCATAAAGAAAACCTGTCCCCAGTACCAACCACTCCTCATTCCTTTCTCTCCCAGCCCCTGGCAATGATTAATCTATTCCCTTTCTCTATATAATTTCCTTTTCTGGTCACTTCATATAAATGGAATTATATAGTATGTACCCTTTTGTGTCTGGCTTTTTTCCTTTAGTATGTTTTCAAGATTTTTCCATGGTATGGGGTGTATCAATATTTATTATTTTAATAACTGAATAATACTCCATTCTGTAAATGCACCACACATGTTTGTTTATTCTTAACTTGATGGACATTTGAGTTGTTTCCACCTCTAGCTACCATGAATAATGCTGCTATGAACATTCATATACAAGTTTTCATGTGGATATAATGTTTTCAACCTCCTGGGTATTTACCTAGATGGAATTGTTGAGTCATGTAGTAACTCTGTGTTTAACTTTCTGAGTAACTGTCAAACTGTTTTCCAAAATAATTGTACTATTTCTAGCAGCAAAGTAGGAAGGTACAAAGGCTTCAGCTTGGTAATAATGCTGCAGTAAAGTATCTTCTCTCTTACTTTGTTTTTAACTTTTTTGGTCACTTTTACAAGCTCTTGGTGCAGCAGAGAAATATATTTTCTGAATTTCCCAATTCCCTTCTTTACAGAAATAACTGGGATCTTCTCATCCACCAGATTTAAAAAGGGAGTAAATGAAGGATGAAGAGGCAGTGCGTTATGTGCGCACACACACAAAGTCGGTCTTCTTGGCACTTTGGGTAGTAATTCTTATGACTGAAAGACATATTATTTATTCACTTTGTGAGGAATTTGATTTCTTAAAATATGTGGGAAGAAAGAAGCACTTGAGATGGAAAACAGTTATTCCTTTGGGGCCATTGTAAAGTAGACAGTTTGTCTGAACACCGTTTATAGATACTCAGTGTCCAGATGAGTTCATTTCTATTTTCTAGTTTTAGATTTTCTGTAAGATTTTATACTTAAGTAATTATTGCTTTTTTTCACAGATGCACCACGAAACATATTTCCGTGTTTGTAGTATGAAAAAGTAGGATACACCTAATTGTAGAGATGTGGCTCAGTTACTGGTGGGTGAATAATGAACAGAATGCTACATGGCAGTTAATGTAGCAAGACGGAAAAGTCTCAAAAACAAAAATAGCGACTTCAATGTTATGGAAGTATATGTATATGGTTATGATATCACTTACGTATGTTTTTAGGAAGCACTGAAGCCAAGTATAAGTGAGGTTACAGAAACATACATATGCAATGCAAGAGCATGAGTTGAATGGACAGCACAGGACATGGCTTACTGGGGGAGGAGAGATGGAGAGGCTTATATTTATGACATTTTATTTGTTTAAAGAAAAAGGTAAAGTAAACATGGTGAAAGTGTTAACATCTGTTGAAACTGAGTGGAAGGTATATGGGTAGTATTTTAAGTCCTTTTCTGTATGTTACTCATTTTTTAATTAAAATTATTGCTTTGTTATCTCTTTGGATTTATCTTCTTAAGAGTGTTTTAGAAACCAAATTTTTGCTCTATTCAAGTCTGGATCTCTAAGCAGGATATATTTCTTGTTTCCCCTCCTACTGAAATGATCCATGGGCAAAAATTTAATAGGTCTAGGCTGTTGCTCCAGAATGTTCATTTCATTTGAGTATATATCATTTTATTTATCCCTGTAGTTTACTCAACTCTGTCTTGAAGAAAGGACATCCATTATAATAATGGCTTAAGAAATTGTGTTATTTAAACTTTTCTTAGGAGAGGAGAGAAAGGCAGCAAAAAAGACTTCCACCTGATGTTGGAAGAAGCTGCGTATTAAGTGTATCACTGTGTCCCTGGTCCATCTTGCTTGCAATAAGCTTGTCTTCAGTTTTGCTCACTGAAGTGAGAGGTCAGAGTCAAGAGGCATGGTGGAATGTCAGTGCTTCCTTTGAGCCCATGGATGTTTATTTTGTCTTATTTTGCGTTTGTATTCAATGTGAGAATCCTGTGTTTCAGAAACTCTAAACCACTAGGCCCTCTGTACCGGGCCCTCTGTACCGTAATTGACTGTAGCACTTCAGGTTTGAAAGGACCCCATGCCTCTCTCTTCCATTCTTTCCTCAGGAAAAGCACATGAGTCAATGTCAAGGAGTGAAGCAGATTGAGAGGGGTAATTTGATGTTGCCAAAACCAGATTTCCACCTCTATGAAATGTGTTTGTTTTGTTTGGAGAAGAAATGCATGCCTCCTTGTTTGAACATTGAAGAAGAATCTTTTCTGAGGAGCATAAATAGACATAATACTGATGTCAGCCCTCTAAGAAAGATACTCACTTGGCCACAATACAAACTTTTGGGTACTTTGTATTTACTAAAAAAAGAAATCTTTAAAAGAAAATCGCACTCAGGATCCATCCAAAGAGAGTCACTTTTTTTGCGGCCCTTAGCCTTAGTTTTACTGAAAAGCGACGGGCTTTTTTTGTTTTAACTCATCTGAACTATGAAGTGATGTTACTACCTCATTCTTTTAATGCTGGTAATTAATTATATTCATCAATGTATCTTTCTCTTTAGAAAGTATGCAGGAGTATACTCCTAGTAGAAATGTGTGGAATAAAACTTAGGAGTTACTCCTTTACTTCACTTAATCTTTGTTAACTATTTGGTATAGCCTTTACAGGTGTTCCCCCGCGCATTTGCACAGATAAAAAGTATGTCAATGTAGAGACTGGCAAGGGCATAATACGTCATATTTTAATGTTTCTATGACTTGCCTTTAATTCACTTAGCAATATGCCTTTCCCAGTCAGTATTTTAAAATATCTGTGTGGTATTCCATAGGAATGACATATTTACGTGCAGATCATCCTTTTTTTTTTTTTTTTTTTGCTATTATAAACAATGCTACTATGAACATTTTATTTTATATCTATAGCTATCTATCTATATATACCTCTGCACATGTATTTGAGTATTTCTGTGGAAGACATTATTAGAAGTAGAATTACTGGGTTAAATATCACAAGTCTTTAATATATTGATAGATAATGCCAAAAATTTGTCTTCCCAAAGGCTTGACCAATTTACACTCCCAATTGTAAGATAGAAAATGGCCCTTCTTATTTTTTAAATTAATTCTAAGGTTGTATTGACTATTTTACAATTCAGAGGAAAGGCAAGTAAGGAAAAACAATGATCATAATTCAATGTGATAATTATATAAATAAAGGACTAATATACAAGGATATCTAATTTGGAAGGGGTTGGGAGGGTTAGGAAGACTTTCCAGAGAAGTTCATGCTTTAACTAGGTCTTGAGTGATGAGTTTGCATTAACCAGGTAAGGAGGGTGGTGTGCCAGTAGGGAAGGCATTTAGGCATGGGGAGCACCTTATGTGAAAGGCAAAATGAATGCGCTAATATGAAGCACTGGGAGCAGCAAATTCTCCAACCTTGTTGAAGGAAGGACAGGGTATAGTAAGAGAACAAAGGAAATGCAAGAAAGATATTAAAAAGACTATACTGGTTGTTACCAGGAAGTGGGGTTTTATCCTGTAGAAAACGATGAGTCGTTAAAGGCTTCTATATCAATGGAAAGATGTCATCTGATTTTTATGTTAGAAGATGAGTCCCTTACCATTGTGGGAGGTGGAGTCGGGTAAGTTCAAAGACAGGGAGGTGATCAGATGAGGAAAGCTGAAGGTCTAAGCTAAGGCAGGGCTTGTGGTGACAAGAGAAAAGGGCATAGGTTTGAGAGCCCTAAGGAGGAATGCTAACTAGAACTCAGAGACAATTTGACTGTGCTGAGTGAGGGAGAAGGAAGAGTTAGGGATGATTTTTGTGTATTTTAGCCTTGGCAAGCAATGAAGATTTCTGTTTGCCACAATAGGGTGTAGAGAAGAAATGACACATGAAGATACCTTCACTTTTAGATAATGCAGGAATCTGATGGCACTGTGGTCACCCTGGTGAAGGTGTGCTTAACCTGTGGATCACAAGCCTGTGGCAGTCAACTGGGAGCAGGGCTGGGAGTAAAGATAGGGGAGCTGCTGTCATTAGGAGGAACTAAGTCCCCGTGAATGGGTGTCATCTCCCTGGGGAACTTTGCAGAAAGATAAAGGATACTTACTAGTCAATGAAGAAAGAAGGGAAGCCTGTGAAGAAAACTAAGAAGGTATGCCAGTAAATGTGAGGAAAACCAGGGGAGACTGCCATCTTGATCAAGGAGAGAAGGGGCCAGTTTCATGCGAGATTGGTAATAGAAGTGAGAGGTAGTGAGTGAATGAGTGGAGACTATGATTTGGGGAAGTTTCAATGAAGAGGTGAAAACCATGAATTTGTAGTAGGTCATGCCTACATCTTGACAGTTTCAGGTGCTAAGACTTTTGAGTCAGAAAATCTGGGTTCCGATCACTTTGTTTCATCACGTGTTAGTAACAGAACACATTCTTTTTTAAAAAAGGAAAAATATTGCTTTATGGACTGTGTAATTAAAAAATTTGTATATTAAAAAACCATAAACACCTCATGCATTGCTAGTGGAAGTTTAAAATGGTGCAGCCATTCTTGAAAACAGTAAGGCAGTTCCTAAAAGTATTCAACATAGAGTTACCATTTGACCTAGAAATTTCACTCTGAGGTGTATACCCAAGAGAAATGAAAACATATGTCCATACAGAGGTTGTACACAAATGTTCACAGCAGCATTATTCACAATAGCCAAAAGTGGAAACAACCCACATTTCGATTTACCAACAAATGGATGAAGAAAACCTGGTATACCCATATAATGGATTATTATTTAACCATAAAAAGGACCTAAGTACTCACACATGCTACAAATGGATGAACCTGCAAAACATCATGCCGAGTAAAAGAAGCCAATCATGAAAGGTCACATATTGTGTATGCATTTTATGTATGTTCATGTATTTATATGAAATGTCCAGAATAGGCAACTCCATAGAAACAGAAATAGATTAGTCAAGCCAGGGGACGTGGAATCTGGGGGACTGGGTAATGACTACTAAAGAATTTGAGATATCTTTCTGGCATGATGAAAATGTTCTGAAATTAGATGGTGGTGATAGTTTCATAACTCTGTGAAAATACTAAAAACCACTAAATATTATAGTCTAAATGGGTGAATTTTACAGTATGTGAATTATTTCTCAATGAAGCTATTATTAAAAAACATAAATAGCCATTATTAAAAAATGTAAAATGGCAGAGCTAATGACAAATGAAAAAATTGTAACATTTCACAGAGATGGTTAATATCTATAATACCCAAGGAGTTTTTATATAAAGTAATAAATTCTAAGTGCTTTAATTTCCTCATCTGCACAACAGAGCTCGCAGCTGACTCAAAGGAGAGCCATGAGAATTAAATGAGATAAATGTTAAAGCACATATTTTTGTTATTATTCTCAGTCTTCATTTCACCTTAGATGCCTAAGAATCTGTCCGTAGAGAGGTTTAGATGTTTAGCCAGCTAAAGAAATGGCTGGAGAGTAGAACTCGAGTATCATGGAATTATAATTACTGTGTCCTCATGGATAAGATGCTGTTTTGTCCTCCAGAAAAGTGCCATTCTTTCAGTCATTTCACAGACATTTATTACATTTCTACTATGCACAGGGCACTAAACTAGTTGTTGAGGATACAATGATGATTCAACCATTGTTCCTACTTTCAAGAATCTTAAGATTTAGCAAGATAAAGGGAGATAATAAAAAGATGATTCTCCTAAGATGTGGCAAGAATAGAAGAGAGATGCGCACGAAACAGAGGAGAGGCAGTTGGGGTTGGTGTTCAAGGAAGTCTTCCCCCAAGTGAAAACTGAATGGAGAGGGATGAGAAAAATTTATCTAGGTAAAGCAGAAGGTAGAGGAATGGAGGTGGGCAAGGGAGGTGGTAACACAAAGCAAGGGCGCAACCCCGTTAACCTAGAATGAGTAAACACTGGGAGCAATGAACAGCAGTGTGTTGCTGGACCATCAAATGGGTGGAAGGCATGTAGTGAAATACGGAACCAAGAGCTGGATTATGCAAGTCCTGTGTGGCATTTAGGTGAGCTCAGATTTTTATCCTCACTGCATTGGAAACTTGTTAAAATTTTAACCAAGCCATGAAAATGGCTAGATTTTTGTTTCATATGGGTAATTTTGAGGCTTGAATGAAGGAGGGATTGAAAATAATCTGTCCTGAAGTAGGAAGACCTGTTAGAGAAAGGAGTTCATAGTGACTTGCACAGTGAGTGAGAGCTTGGCAGTGTGGATTAGAGGCCTTGTTCAGAAATATTTACAAGAGAAAATGGCAGCTGTTGATGATGGGTTTAGGGAGGTAGAGTGGGAAGGGGACGGAGTGGCTTCAGGGGTGTCTTAGGTTTCTAGTTGTGTGACTGTGGTGGTGGAGTCATACCACTACAGCAGTTATAAGAAAGATAGTAAGTTTATTCTTTTTGGTTTTCCTCTAACACAAGAAACTAATTTTTCAGATGTTTCCGTTTTGCTTTGTAGATAATTCCATGATAATTTTTTTCCCCAGTACTTTTCAGACAGCATAGCTGTTAGATGTCTAGGTCTTTTCTCATCCTTAACAGGAGTAAACCTTTGCTTTTTTAAACTCCTTTTTATGCCTACCTCTCTGTTTTCTTTCTTTCTTTTTTTTAACCTTTAGGAAGAACCTAAGAAAGTTCGCTTTGATTATGACTTATTCCTGCATCTTGAAGGCCATCCACCAGTGAATCACCTCCGCTGTGAAAAGCTAACTTTCAACAACCCAACAGAGGAGTTTAGAAGAAAGTTGCTGAAGGCAGGAGGGGTAAGTGGCACCATCTTGTTTAAAGCCTGCCCATAAAAAAAGAATTTGCTAGTGTGTCTAGAAGTATAATTATGTTTTGAGAGAGGTAAATAAAATGAAGCACCTTAATGCATTAGTTGTAGACTCATGGTTTGAAAAGAAGAGATAAGCAGACAATATTTTAAGTAGGTCTGAGTCTGAAATTGCATTGTTGGTTAGAACAGCCTTATAGTCCGTGCAGTTCAAATATATTTCTACCATAATCCCAAACCATTCTCAATTCAGGAAAGAACAATGCTTGAACTTTGATATATCAGTATATAGAAACTTTTGGGTAAAGTTGAAAGTTAGGTTAAAAATGATAGAGGAGTTATTGTCCAAATTTTCTTGGTCAAAATTAATAGAAAAAGCGTACTCATTTAGATGACATGTTTGGGTCATTTAAAAGCACATTTTTGTTTGAATTATGTGTAGTAAAAGATGGATTTTTATTTTTAAGAGAACGATTAACGTAATATGGTAAATTTTTGTCCATGCAAATTGGCTAGGATGGAGAAAGATTTTTAAGTGGAATTTCTCACAAACATAAAACACATAGAATGTTTGTTTGCAGCTAAGTCAGCTGTACAAACACTATTAATGGGTCGAAATCTACTTTACATGGGGATTGCTAGGACCATCAGCCTCTACTTCAAATGAACTTCCTGTGTGATCATATGTGGGCAGTTCAGACCCCATAAAATGTTGCAATGTATCCTTTACTCTAGGATTTCCTTCGCTTAGTTTTATTGGAACATTTTTGATAGTTGTGCAACCATGAGCTTCTCATTATATGGAAGCATGTGTAGACCATAACTTCTCAAGATGTCTCATTTCACTAATAAAGTCTCCCTGAGGGCTTTGTAGGAAAGAACTGAATTTTATATCATACAGATGTCCTTTCCCTTTATGGGGTTATGGATGACCACTTTGAGAACCTCAGGAACGCTGTGGACCCTCTCAAAAGAAAAGCGCCCGTATGTACATAATTGTGTGAACATCCCGGGTTATGTGTAGCCCCTGGGATCCATTTTTTGGAGATTTAATTTGCCAAGCTCCTGTTCTGCTCAGCTGAACCACGCATGTGCATTTGAAGCGTTACAAGTGCTTTTATCACATTTCATTCCACACTATATTGTATGTCAGTAGATTTTGAGTTAAACAGATACTGATGGGCCAGCTTTGGAAATTAACTACCATTTCTAGTATTTTATGGGAAAATGTGTCTTTATGAAGAAAGGGGCTTTTGTAATACAAGTCATTTTAAAGTTAGGGATTTATTATATATTTATTAAGGATTTAAAAAAAAACCCTATTTTATTCTTCTTACAGTTACCAAGAGCGCAGTGTTGATCCTCCTTACCTATGGCTGTGCCCTTAAGAAATGAACCTGTCCATGTTAAATCCTAGTTGCTCCCATTATTTTTCTTTTTATGAGGGTGACATTTTGTGCCTCTGATGATTCCTCTCTGGTGTGTGGTTAGGTAGGTAATTGGAGCGTGTGAATTACGGAGCTTGAGTACATCAGGCTTCTGATAAGGGTCGTCGGAAAAAGTAAATATGACACAAGGACTTTTTAAAACATCCACTTAGTCCCAGAGTACTCCAGGGTTGTTTGTGAGCTAGGGAAGAGGTTACAGGTCAGTGATAATGCAGCAGAGTGCGGCCCTGCATCCTGATAAGGTCTCTAGTAGATTTGTGTCTTTTGCTCCACTCAGCCTTTATCTCAGAATTATCCTCCCTGACTTCTAACTTTCCTTCTTTGTGTTTCTTTAAGTGCTATTTGAAGCCTGCGTGGTTTTTTCCTGTTAGATGTAGATTGTGTCTTGACAACTCTACAATAATAAGTTGAAATGTGAGATATTCAAGCACACCAGGTATTTGACATAAGCTCTTTAAGTGCCTGACTATAGTAAATTTTGTAGTAAAATTTAAATTTAAAAATTCTTTTGAAATACTAGTATCCCATAGATCCTGTCCATTTCACATGGGAAGATTAAAATTGTCTTTTATGGAAATAGGAGAATCTAGACTACTAAGCATTTTTTGTCTTGCCTAGTTTTTAGATACCTTGTATTATGTTTACCTGACATTTTAACATTTATTCTTGTCTTAATATTTTTGCAACTTATCATGCATGGTGTTAACTAACTTATGAGCCATTTTGATTTTGTTAGAAAAAATTTTTTTTCAGCTCTGGGAAGCTGTCATTGACATATAACTGAGGTTTACAACATGTTGGTTTGATATACTTGTATGTTGCAGAATTATTATCACCATAACTTAGCTAATACCTGCATCACGTCACATAATTACTGTTTCTCTTTTGTGGTGAGAACATTTAAGACCTACTCTCTTAGCGACTTTCAAGTATATAATTCACTATTATTAACTGTAATCACCGTGCTGTACATTAGATCCCCAGAACGTATTCATCTTATAACTGGAGGTTTGTATTCTGTGACCTACAACTCCTCATCTCTCCCACCCTCTAGCCCTTGGTAACTACCATTCTAGTCTCTGTTTCTATGAGTTTAGCTTTTTCAGATAATATCATAGTTTGTCTAACTTATTTCACTTAGCTTTGTGTCCTCAAGGTTCATCCATGTTTTTTGTTGCAAATGGCAGGATGTCCTTCCTTCTCAAGACTGAATAATATTCCATCATTTTCTTTATCCATGCATCTGTTGATGGACACTTAGGTTGTTTTCATACATTGGCTATTGTAAATAATACTGGAATGAGTGTGAGAATGCAGATATATCTTCAACATACTGTTTTCACGTCCTTTGGATGTATACCCGTAAGTGTGATTGCTGGATCATATGTGATTCTATTTTTAATTTTTTGAGGAACCTCCATATTGTTTTCCATAGCGGTTTCACTGTGGAATTCACAATCCTGCCAACAGTGCACAGGGCTTCCCTCCTCTCCACATTCTCCCCAGAACTTACCATCTCCTGTCTTTTTGATGATAGCCATTGTAATAGGTGTAAGGTAATGTCTTATTTTGATTTGCCTTTCTCTGATGATTAATGATGTCCAGTACCTTTTCATATAACTGTTGACCATCTGTATACCTTCTTTGGAAAAATATCTATTTGGATTCTCTGCCCGTTTTTAATCATATTGTTTGTTTTTGTTGAGTTGCATGAGTTCTTTATATATTTTGTATATTACTCTTTTATTAGATATATGATTTGCAAATATTTTCTCCCATTCCATAGGTTGCCTTTTCATTTTGTTGATGGTTTCCTTTGCTGTGCAGAAGCTTTTTAGTTTGATGTAGTCCCACTTGTTCATTTTTGCTTTTGTCGCCTTTGCTTTTGGTGTCTACTAGAAATCTTATGTTCATGATTGTGTCTCTTCATATAACCTTTTTTTTTTTTGACTAGGTTTGGTATGAAAGGCGGGGTGCTGTGTTCCTTGCGCTTAAACATTATGTATGCAGTGTAGATGTGTATGTTCTATTTTTGAGGGAAAAATTGATCCCTTCTTCATATGTACTGTGTGAAATCATTATGTACAGCTTGAGGTGTGAGTGGAGTAAACTTACCATTTTGGATGTGGTTCCTTCTCTGTCACTTTTTTCTTTTAAACCAAAAGTACACAGCACTATTAAAAGTAGAACTTGGCTTTTGAAGAGATCAGAAAGGTTGTTTTTAGAGCTGGCAGCATCTTTAAGAAAAATGCTTTTCAACTCTCAGAAGAAAATGATTCCAAAGAACGGTTTGCCAGAAGAATCTTGAAAAACTGCAGATTTTTTCTATGTCCTAATCTGTAAACCTATAGCTATATGACAACTTTTTTTTGGTCAGTTAACACTCTCTCCTTTTCACTCATTTTTTTTCTCTTTCTTTCTTCCTTCCTTTTTTTTAAATGTAACTCTTTCTAAATAGTGTCAAAAGGAATCTCGGTGCACTCCCCCCTTGGAAGAAACAAACCCTGTGTTCTTCTCTTGAATAGCCCGCTAAACTTAAGGATATCTTTGCTTTAAAAGAAAAAAGAAAAACTTTTGTGGGAAGGACACTTTTGGATTTAAGTGTTATTTTTCTGAGAATATTGAAATTCAGAGTGATTTCATTTACACGACCCTGAAAGTCGTTTCCTCTCAATGAGAGATGTCGTGGGAGCTTGCCAGGGAAACTGTCTGTTTTGTTTATGGGCAAGCCCCTCTCAGGCCCGTGTAAGAAAAAGATAGAAGGTAGGGGTCAGAAAATGGGAAAGAATAAGTTGACAGCTTCTGGGAGGAGACTGCCTTTGTTTTGAGATCTTATGTTATTCTTTGGTTGGTCGGAGGGATAGACGACCACGAGCAACAAACTTTTGACAGCAAGACTTAGTGTTACCTATTTATACTTGAGTTTTAAGCAAAAGGACCAAATGTACCCCCATTGAGAAGCACCTTCACTTTCCCTGAGATATTTCTGTTTGTCTTTAAAAAAAATTAACTGATGAATCCATGTAGAAAGATTTTCAAATAATGTTCTTCAGGATGTCAGGATATTTTTTAAGTGTTATGATCACAATAGATGGTTTTCTGTCTATTTACTTGATCACCTTCTGAGTAGCTGGAATTCAGTCATACTGAAAAAATGCAGAAGGGTTTGACACCCATTAAGTCTGATTGAACGAGGATGATGTCTTTTTAGGGGAGGTGTTGGTAAAGCAAAGATAGAGCAGTGTTTGTCGTGTAACTGAAATTCATTATTTTACTAACTCATCTCTCTGGATTTTCTGTTAGGAGGGAGTAGGGTAAAATTGGAAAAGTTTTAAAATAAGGGAGATTTAAATAAAAACCTTGTCTCTGTCGTCTTCTAACTGAATCACCCCGAGGAAAATTATTACCCTTTTTTGAATCTTAGTTTTTCATCTGTGAAATGGACAAGGCAGTGTTTCCTGCATTGGGAGTGTGTAGCCGTGGTGTGTGGCACTTCGTAGGTACACAGTCCCTTGATTCCTTTTCCTTTGATTGCTAGTTGAGAAAATCAGATTTTTATCCATTTTTACAGCAAGCACTTAAAGATACAGTGAAAACAGTTGTTATTTAGTGTAAGCTACTCTAGGTTTATTCACAGGAAGGCGTGTTTGGCACCAGTTAGTGTGACCAGCACATCGATGGACCCGTGTTGGGTTTAAAGGGGATTAGCCGGTTATATCTTTTTTCAAGGAGCTTATATTCTGGCTGTTTGTATTTTGCCTGTATTAAGTGACACAAAAGTCTGTTTGGAATATTATTTCTTAAGATGCAAGTTTTCACTAGAAAAATGATCAGTTCTTAACTCTAAATTTCTAGTAGATTAAAGGCTTCTCAAAGCCTTTAGATTTCCTCAGTGGTATGGTCAGCAAGTCTGTATGTGCATCTTTGTGCTTCTATGAAGAAAGCACAAAAGGGGCAATCGTCTCTGGAGAGTTGAGTTTATTTTACAGCTGCTCCCTTTTTTTTTTTGGCCTGGAAATCAAGTGGTCTGCTATGGTTCTGTTGTTCTTTATGGAACAGTGGTAGGGTGTTAGTGGATTTTTTTTCCTTCTTTCTTTCCTCAATTAAACAGGGCAAAGTCTAAACATGTTGTTCAGTCTATTTCTGAATCACTGGCAAGCAGTTAATTTTGAGGACTGAAAATTAAAACTAACCACAGCAGTTGTTAAAACTAGGGTTTCTATAGGCAGAAATCCAATTCTGTTCAGACACCACCTGTTTCAGTAGGACATTTCAGACGCCCATTTGGCAAGATTTTCTGGAGAAGACATGGGGAACATGCTTTCAGTCTGTGTTAAGTCTGCTGCATAATGCAATCCTGTTTCTCCGAGTGACAGTTGCATTTATATATGATATGTTTTTGCAAGGAATAAATTGGAATCTTTCTGAAACACTACTTATTGTGAAGTAGAAATCAGATCCACAGTGGACCCCCAGCACAGGGCTTTGCTCACTAAAGGGCCAAAGAGATCTGAAGAAGAGCGAGTGCTTTCACTAAAGCAGCTATATCATACCATCTGAACATAGCATTTTATCGCAGGGTTCTGGAAAGAGTCTTGTGTAGGATGGTTTAGTATTTCCTTTTGCAGGGGAGTTCAGGACACTTCGAATTTCTAAGTACAGATCACAGTCTCTTCCTCTCAAATTATAATTTTTTGAATAGGTAAATACACATCCTGTACAAAATGACATACAGTGAGCCCCCCTCCAGGCCACCAACGATGCTGCAGTGAATGACCTTTTATATAGTTATTTGTGCACATGGATGAGTGTATCTGTAGGGTAAATTCCTGGGAGTAAAATCGTGGCTCTAAGGCAAAGTGGAATTTAAATTTTGATAGACATTTACAAATTGCCTGCCAAGGACATTATACTGCTCTGTGCTTGTATCAACAATGTGTAAGAGTGCCTATTTCTCCACACGGTGATTCATTAAACATTTCCCCCCGATCTTATGAGTGAAAAATGATCTCTCATTTTTAATTCACATTTCTCTTATGAGTGATGATGAGCATCTTTTCATAGGCTTAGAGCCATTTTCATTTCCTTTCAAAGACCGCATTTTAATGTATTTTAAATTGGAAATATTCTGAGTGTTTCGGTTCAGCTTAAATTTATGAGGACTCTTCCCACATACTTACATTTGGAAAGGTTACAGAAAGATACGGAAGCCTCTTTAACCAAGGTCTGTGTTCTCAGGCTCTCTTCTGCGTGTAACAAATTATGTTCTTAAGACTGATTTGTCAAGACTTTGGCTTCTAAAAATATAAGTGGCTTTTGTGGCAAACTCAGCAGTGCCCAGAGATGGATGCTGGCTGCTTATTTTAAAAATGACTCAAAGAAAATAATACATGGAAAATTATTTTAGTGGCTGTTACTGGACAGCTTCATTGGATTTTTGGATATTTGTTTTGGGACAAGTGTGCCTTTCTGTTATTTTCCGGTATATATCATCCTGTAATCATCTGCCTCAAAAGATAAAAGGATGCTGCTGGTTTTCACCAGTGCTGATAAAAGGTGATTTATTTAAATAAATGTAAGATCAAGCAGGCAACCTCATTTATTTGGTGGTTTCTCAGAGTTGAGGTTAATTTTATGTCATATTTGGGATTTCTTCCTTCTTATATTTTTGGCTCCTGCTTCCCTCTCCCCCAGCAAAAGTCTGGAAAATTAAATCATGAAAGTAGAACGTACATATAAATGGTAAATAGAATGTCCAAGTTGTGAGATCAAATGTAAAGCTGATCTCATTAATTTGGGTGCAAAGTATGGTCACGATAGTAGAAAAGTTATTTGTGTTACTCAGCATACTTTGTGGTTAATTTATGGCTTAACATCTTCTGAAAGTCACGTAAGTTGTTTGAAGGACAGTTAGAGATTTTTGAAAATAATGCACCAAAAAACATCTGTGGTGTAAATATTCCTGCCTTCATTTGCTCCTTTCTTCTCAATTACCTATTTACCTTTTCAGCAAGGAGGGAGAAAATAGGGGCACACTTTTCCCTTAGTGCAAAGCTCAGATACTTGTACTGCAAAAATTGAGCAAAGGCTCCGTGAAAAAGAAGTGCCCCAGGTAAGCTGTCCGCGGAGGGTGGACTAGGAAAAGCTGTCGTCACTGTTGGGTGGTGTGCTATGTTTCTCTCGGCCGACCTCTCAGGCATAGCAGTTGAGCTGACTGTATGCAGAAACCTTAACGTAGTCTTGAAAGGAAATGCTGTAATATCTGAAAGCATCCCACAACCCTGCCCCTTGCTCCTGTCTCCAGTGCACAAAACGCCAAGAAAATAAGAAATGAACAGAAAGGGGGAAAAAAAATTGGAGAATTCCAAATTACAAAGTGAACAGTTCTTTCCCTTTTAAAATACAAAAATACTGCAGCTGAAAACTGTTGGTTCAGTTTCTCTCTTCTTTCTTGGTTTAGGTAGTTCACTACACACTTGTTTCAAAGCTGCATGGAAAGTGTCTCTAATATGTCTGGTTCTGTTCCCTGACTTCTTGGATGGTCAAGGAGTTGGTGTTTTGATTGTCCCCACTGGATATTTTTTGGATTCACACTCTTAACATTCAATGAAAACAATTTAGGGGTAGGGAGTAGAAAAGGGGAAGGGAAACTGATCAACATTTTATTTTCTAAACTTTCCTTACTCTGTAAGTTATAAGAAAATTTGACAGTGATCTGGATCTGCAGGTAGCAGTTTAGAAAATAAACAAATAGCAGTCTGAGACTTTTGAAATAGATAATTTGTGTTTCATTTTCAAGGAGTGAGGATAAATGGTAGGTGGTTTACTATAGTATCCTTTATTCCACAAGGGACACAGCCATGGTGTGATAGAAAGAATGTTTGACTTGAAATCTGAAGGCGCAAATTGAATTCTTAGATCTGCTGCTAATTTACCTTGGGCTTTAGGTTGGTATAAATCTAAATTATCCCCTTCCTCCCACTTGAGATTATTAAATATAAACGTGGTACATAGTTAAGCAGTCAGCAAATAATTGTTTTATTTTTTGACAGGACTTCTTTTTTCTGTAGGTTTTTAGTGTGCTTTGGTTTAAACCACATTTTTTGGTTACCTAGAAAGGTGAAAATAAAAGATTTCCATTAAGACTTTGACATAATAATGGTGTTCTATTAGAAAGAACATGTTTTAGCCTCTGGAAGGAATCTTTTTTTTTTTTTTAACATCAGATTTTAAAATAAATACGTGCTAACTTTAGAACAATGTAGACTTTCTAGAAAAGCAAAAAGAAGAAAAGAAATTGCTTATGATCCCTCTAGTGATTATAACCACTGTCAGTATTTTACTTGGTACTTTTCATGTAGATAAGATGCCACAAAATGTTTGTACTTTATACTTAATATATTAAACATGAATTGCATAAGTTTCAAACTGTATGACTTACTTTATTTTTGTTCTTAAAAACATGTCCTCACACTTCGGAGGATTGATGTAAAAATTTTGGCTTGTTGTTAAGAAGTTACCAGTAATGTGTTCTGTGTTTTTTGTCTGTTTGTTAGTGTTTTCCCCTTATGGCTCTCAGTGCCTCAAAATTAAAGTTACTGGCTTAAGGCCTAAATACTATAAATGAAATTAGGAACGACCCCCCCACACACACACAAATTCATGGTTGTTTCTTAATAGTTCTGCCAATACAGAAGTATGATGCTCTAGTTTTTTTGTAACGGGGTGGGCCATATTAGATCTGTTATCTGGTAAAATTTGTATTTTAATATGGATTATTATAGGTACAGATTCGGTAACTTGTCTTTGTAGCTGTCATTTTTGCCTTTCTACCCCTCTACCCGATAGGGCAGATTGGGGGCCTGTGGGTAGAAAGAAATTGCTAAATACAGAAAGGCTTCATTAATGGAAACATTGAGCAAAAAAGAATGATGCCTTATTCATAAAAGAAACTGGTCCATGCAACTACAATTTGAATAACCGTGGAATATAATACAAATCTGTTTAACCTCACAAAACCTCACAAGAATTCTTAACATGAACTCTTGTTGACTCAAGAGATGGATTTGAGTGAGTTACAGAGACAGAAGCCTGCCCATGCAGTCGCCATGGTGTCTCTTGGCAAATTAGAAATACGTGCCTCTGCTCTACGAAGCCCCAGCCGAAGGAACATGGCAAGGCTAACGTGAACATAACTTGATTTCGGCTAGTTGTTATTCCAGTGGGCAAGCATCCTTGTGCAGGGCACCATCTGGACAATCATTTACAGTCCTGGCACTATTTATAGGTCCAGACAAAAAGGTGATTTTGATGTTAAAATAAAACTGTCTTGCCTGAGATAGCCTGGACGGGAGTGATTTATTATTTATAATAAATAAAACTTTCTTGAAAATTTGTTCTCCAGTTTTGAATAGCCATGTCCTTTCAGGTTTAGCCTGGCCTCTTGTTCTGCCAGTCTACTTTGTGTTTTTAGCTTATGACACTATTATCCAACATCTATAGATAACTGTAAAGATCTGGTTTAAGCACAGGAGCAAGAGGACTTTTGATAAGACCACTATGCTAAACCAGGGGGGTTTCAAATGTCAGTGTCTATAAGACCAGGCGAACCCTTTGAAAGGACAAGCTACAAAAACTGGAAGACCAGCTGAATAATGTAGCCCTTGCTATTGGGAATTTCGCACATTGGGTGCTGATTTATTATTATTTTTTCAAGTAATGATGAAATAAAGTGGGATTTTCCTCGTTGATAATTTTGAGCTGTGAATGTTTTGGTAAAGAGAGCATTTCTGTGTCCTTCAGATTAGGGTCATTCTAGATCTTAACAGTGACTGTTAATCAGAATGCCTTCCGCTATGTTCCAGTTTTAAGATGATGCACTTCATCTGATTTGACTCTTGACCGAGGTCCCTGCGCTTGGGCTGGAACTCGCTCTTGAGTTGTACTTCCCTTATGTCCCTTCTGTATTTTTTCCCCTAGATTTCTCTTCCTGCTCTTGATAAAGAAGGGCTTTGCTTCTCGCGTCCATCATGTCCTCCCCCAGGGTCAGGTTTCTCGGGCTTCTCTTCATCTGTTTTGTCTTCTGGCATCATCTTTTGTGAATCTTGTTCTTGCTTCTTTTTCATTCTTCTCCTGAAGGGCTTTTTGTGGTTTATATACATACACTCAATTTTGACTTCAGTTCTTTTTTTTTTTTTAATTAAAAAAATGTTATGGTTAAATCTTCACCCTGATTTACCTTTCTTAAACAAAAATGCATCGAGGGTAAAGATGTATGCACCTCTGAACTGCAGAGCAACACGGGAGTGCGTGTCTCACAGGCACAAGGATAAGTGTTGTGCTTGATTCATCAGCCCTGAAGGTGGTAAGGTAAGTTGTTCCTTGAAGGTCTGTATGGATTGTTGTGATGTGCGGTCGCTTTCTCACTGCTTGGTTCCCTGCACACCGTTTTCTGATTTCTTTTGGTGAAGAGAACGTAGCACGGCGGTTAGAGGGCACACTTCGTTATGAAACAGACTTTTTTCCCAGATGCTGGCATCGTCACTTTGTGTAACTTTGGACAAATTACGCATCTCTATTCTTCTGTTTCCTCATTTTAAATTGATGAAACCATACATAACATTTACAGTTTCATAGATAAAGAGAGTCTGACATAAGAGGTCAAGCTTCCTGTTTTGCAGATGTGTAAACTAAGGTATCCAATCCTGAAATGACTGGCATAACAACAGAGAGTAATGTTAGTTTTCTTTTGAAAATACAGTTAAAAGAGACAAGGAATTAAAACAAAGCCCCAGGGCCATGCTTCTTAGTTGCCTTAGGGCCACCAGGGCAATCTTGCACCCGTCCCCTTCCTGAAGACAAGCTAGATCAATTATCAGAGCCAAGCAGGGTGCTTGTTGCTGGTAGCAGACTTTATCCTTTTGTTTCTTGCTTCATAGAAACTGAAGCTCCCTGGGCTCTTCTTTCTGAAAATCCAACTTGTGTGAAGAAAATGGTAATTAGGAGCTTGTTCGTCCACCACCCAAACTTTCTTAAGCCAGAATCAGCTTATCTGTGGGGATTGGTTACATTTTCATTTTCTGTAAATTAGAGACAAGCATTATTTTGGGAGGTTTTTTTTTCCCCCCCAGCTGAATTGTAAGGGTATGCATGACTTTAGAAGTGGTTTTCCTTGGCATTAACCAACATGTGCAAAAGGCTCTAATAAAGTCAACAAATAGCTTTGTAATCTACTAGGTTTTTGGAAGTCGAGATGCAAGTAAGTCATGGGCCAGAAGTGATTCTTTGAGTGCTTGGATATTAGAAGATTTTCTCCTCAGGGCTGGAACTCCGGCTGGTGATACACTTTATTAGAATCAGCTTACTGAGGCTGGTTTGCCATCTCTTCTCTGGGGAAGCTGCTTTGCCTTCTTGATTTTCTATCCCTCTTTCTCTTGCTGGCTCTCACTCACTCACTCACTCACTCACTCACGCACACACCAGAATCAGGATACATTACCTGAAAATAGTTCAGAGTATTTGAATCTAGGACAGATAGGACAGGCTCAGGAAATCCAAGATGCCTTTCAAGCCCTGGAAGACTTCTAGCAGAAGATTTTTATCCTTTTGTTTCTTGCTTCATAGATTGAAATTCCCTGAACAAAACTGATTTCTTTTGCTTCTGAAAATCAAGTTTGAGGAGACCTTCCTAAATCTTGTCCTACCCCTTGTCTTCAGGTACCAACCTGTGTATGTAAATGTGTGTGTGTGTGTGTGTTTAAAAAGATTAGCACTTGCCTTATTCAGAGAAAATACAAGTACTTTAAAAATATTTGAGTACCTGCTATGGGCTGCACTTAATGCCAGATGTTGAGTGTACAATGAACACTGGATTTTTTTTCTTTCTTTCTACCATACTCTACCCTTGGTCAATTTTGGGGGATAATACATTCTCATCTTCTCAGGACTAAAATAACCCAGCTCAGCTTCTTTAAAAAGAAAAAGAAAGAAAGACAGGAAGGAAGGAAGGGAGAAAAGAAAGAAAGAGAGAGAGAGAGAGAGGAAGGGAGGGAGGGAGGGAGGGAGGAAGGAAGGAGGGAAGGAAGGAAGGAAATTTCCACCCGTCAGTCCAGGCTGTCCTGCTCTGCTTTTAGGAGAAAAAGCTGTAGTTCTCTAAGGCATTCTCTTCTTTTCCTGGGGTGCCAGAAAGTTTCTTACTAGACCTCACCTTTATCTCACCCCAAGCAGGCTCTGAGGGCTTCTGCAGACCAAAGATGGCAAAACCAAAAACAGTGTTCTCTCATTTAGAAAACTGGTCTTTTGTGTAAATCCATTAGATGGTCAAAGAGAATGTATATGAATTTGTTGTGTTTCTACAACAGGTTTTACCAACTGGAGCAGATTTTTCCAAATAAGCCATAGATAAGTTGTTCTTTGAATTTGTATTACAAGCTTATAGTCTTTTTCTTCCACAGAAACAATTGTTTTTAATTGAGAAGAAATGAACTAGGACTTCGATCACGTGTGTTTTCTGTTTTCTTTGTTTTTGTGTGCAGTATAAAAATGTAATCTCACTTGGCATTTTAGAAAGCAAACCATTAACTTTGCTTATGTTAGGAAAGCCTTGACTTAGCCGACAAATCTAATTTGTTATAAGAAATCCTTGGTTCGTTTTAGAATGATGTTTAGATTCCTCTTAGAAGAATATGGTGCAGTTTAGCTCTGCTTAGTATGATATGGGTCCTTGGAGAAAGAACCAAGTGGAGCAAATTGAACAGACTTTCTTGGACACCTTTGATTTTAAGGCCCTTCCCAGGGCCCCGGTCCACTGTGCTCTTCTAAATACTATTATTTACTTTACAGTTTTCTTTCCTGAACCATTTTAGAGTAAGTTGCCAATATGATGGTCCATCATCCCTGAATGCTTTAGTGTTTATCTTCTGCAAACAGGGACACTCTCTAATATACACATGATACAACCATCAAAGTCAGAAATAAGCATTACCAACCTCTACTCTGCCAATCCCATTCAAGTTTTGCAGATTGTTCTGCTAATGTCCTTTATTTTTATATTCAAAAGGATTCTGTCTAAAATCATGTAGCATTTGGTCCTCATGTCTCTTTAGTCTCTTCCAACCGAGAATAGTTCCTTGGTCTTTTCTTGGCTTTCACGAACTGGAAATTTTTGAAGATTTCAGGCCGTTTAGTAGATGGCCCTCAATATGGGTTCGTGTGCTATTTCCTCATGACCAGATTCAGGTTATGCACCTCTGGCAGGAATATTACAGAAGTGATGCTGGGCTCATCTCAGCGCACTCACACGTGATCATGATTTCTGTCGTCCCATACCATGACTACTGTTACGTTACTCTGATCACTTGATTCAGATGGTGTCTGCCAGCTTCTCCACTGTAAATTACTTTTTTTTTCCCTCTTTAGTTAGTATTTTATTGGGAGGTAATTTGAGAAAATGTAAATATCTCATTCCTCCTTAAATTTAAGTTTATCCTTATATTTATTATATCACCATGGACTCATGGATATGTTTTTTTTTTTTTTTTCAGTGAGTTATAATCCATTACTATCACCATTTATCTTCTTGCTGAAATTGTCCTCATTTGGTCGGTGGGAGCCTCTTTCATCTGGTTTCTGTGTCTTTTTGACGTGTTCTGATCCATCTTTGCGTACTTCCTGACTTTCTGCTACAAGATGTTGTCCCGGGCTCATTTGGTAGTTTCCTTGTCCCTGGATTTAGCCATTTCTTGAAGGAGCAGCCCCTTTTTAGTAGCTCTGAGCCTCTGAGTGGATGCCTCTCCTCGCATCACTGTCCTCTCCTCCCCTGCTGTTGCCTCCTTTGCTTGGTCCCACCTAATAGCTCCTAGACTGTATTATTCAGGAAGAGGAAGGACACATTTTGTTCAGATGTCATCACTCATGTTAGCTCTGTGTGGATGGGGACTATAACATATTTGATCTGGCATCCCTGAATGACTACTACATAGTAAATGCTCAATAAGTGAATAAATTCATTCAAAGACAAATTCTGCATCTGTTAACTCTGCATCTGTTAGGAGTTGGTCGTTATTCCAGGTGCCAGGGGTGGGGGTGGAGGGACACAACAGTGAACCAAATTTAAAAAAGCAAAAGAAAAAGCGTACATTTGTCGGAGTCCTGTGAAGGGAAATAGTTCTTGGTGAAGGATGGAAATAATTTTGTAAGGCAGCCGTTTCCCGAAATGTGTTCATTTATATTAATATGTAGTAAATGCAAAAAAGGTTTCGACTTTGCACTTTTTAAACTGTAGTTCTTATTAAAGTGCATAGACGAAATGTGTCACAGATTTTTTTAGCCTTAGTAATTCCTTTTCTTGTATTACTATAGCTCTGCTTTTTCCCCTACCCTGAAGAGAGCTGGTGCCTTGCATATAGCTAACTCAGCTTTCAAATGCAAAATGGAAATCCTAGTAATGTAGAAATGTTATATTCATTAGCTCCTCTCTGTAGTTTGTTAGTTTTTTACTTTTGACCAGAGATACTACCAGCAAGAAAAGTGAATTTTCTCATTATGCTTTTGGTAATAAGTAACAGAATGTAGAAACAATGAGAATAGATCATAAACTCCTTTCTATTAATAGAATTAATCATCTATGTTATTTCTTTTAACTCCTGTGGGTAGGACCGTAATACATAGCATGTAATCAAACTCTTTTTGTATTATAAAATTATTCAAGCATTTATTCACTCAAAATGTATTTTATTGCCATTCTTTACTGAGTGCCTACCTCACAGGACTCTTAAGGGATTCGGTGAGACCATGTGTATGCTTTCCTCAAAGTAACTAGTAAGTAAGTGTCCACCGAATCTGAATCTGAATTTCCCTTATTAACCTATAGGATTCTGACATCAGGTATAAGTTTTTCTTAAAATAAAAATGTTATGTTATAATTGATAGAAGAGGATTATATGTATTTTATACATAAATTATAAAACACACACCATAAACTCACCATTCAACTTAATGAGAATTAGAACATGAATGCCATTCAGACTACCTAAAGACACCTCCCCAGTCCATCAGTTTGTCTTCCCCAGGTGTAACTGCGCTCCTGAATTTTCTTGAGCTTTTAAATGTAGTTTTAACACAAATGTATGTATTCTTCTATTTATTCGGCTTTGCTTATTTTTGGTCTTTATGAAGATGTTGTAATATTGTATGTAATTTTCTGTGACTTGCTTTATATTCTCAGCACTGTGTAATGTTTGCCCTTGGTATTGCGTGCTACTGATTTCATTGCTGCATAATAGTCCATATAGCATGATTTGTGTATCTATTTTCTTGTTACCTAGATATCTAGATTACGCCTTTTAATTCTGTTTTATTTTTGCTGCTGTGAATAATACAGTTATGAACCTTCTTGGGCACATCTCCAGTACCCACATACTGGAGTTTCTCTAGGGCAGTGGATTTCAAACCTCTATGACTGTGACTCATAGTGAGAAATTTGTTTTCCGTAATAACCAAGTACCCACTTACATAAATATACATAGACAAATGAGACAAAAATTTTGCTAATCAGTGCTTACTTTTACTATGGGGGACTCAATCTGTTTTATTTTGTACTAGTTGACTTGTAAATAGCGATGCAGTCCTTTCTGTTGCTTTCCAGTCTCACTAAAAGGTTCTGTTTGAATAACACTGGTCTGAGTCAGTGGTTCAAACTGTAGGGCCCATGAGAATCACCTGGAGAGTCTGTAAGTGTGAGGACTCTTGGGCCCCGCTGCCTGGATTCCTATTTGGTAGGTCTGGGCTGGAGTTTAAAAATGTGAATTTCTACCACGCGTCCAGGTAATACTGATGTTGCTGGCCTGCTGACCACATTTGAGAAATACTGCTGTAGAATATATACCAGTGAATGAAATTCTGAGTCATAGAGCATTCACATATTTAGCTTTTTATTATTTTACATAGTATTTGCAACAATTTAGAGTTCTATATCTGTATGTGTAGAGAGGTCTTTTCTAGGTAGACGTGTTCACCTGTGCCTATTTAGTAGGTATTAAAGTATCTTGTTATCTTATTTTGTATTTCAGTAATTAGTAATGAGGCTGAGCATACATTTCGGTGGCCATTCATGTTTTTCTCCCTCTGAAATGTTTGTTCATGTCTTCTGCTTATTTTTCTATTTATTTATTGGAGGTCTTTTTATATTCTGGAACCATGAATACACTGTTGGTTACACTTACTGTAGATATCTTTTCCTTTTTGCCCATTTAGTGGCTTTTTAACTTCCTTTATGGTATCTTCTGATAGAAATTCTTAAATTTTAGAGTGGTCAGATTTTTTATGGCTAGTTCTTTTTGTGTCCTATTAATATGTTCTATACCCCATGGTCATATAGATAATCTCTTATATATTTTTTTTCCAACACATTTGAGAAGTTTTGCCTCACATTTAAATATTTTCAAACATCTGGAATTGATTTCATGTGTTGGTATGAGGTAAGAGTCTAATTTAAATTTTTTCCTATAGAGAAAATCAGTCCCAGCACATTTTATTAAGTTGTCTGTACTTTACTCAATGATCTATAGTGCCTACCCTGTCAAACATCAGATTTTCATACACTTGTGAATCTGTTGGGGGTATGTGGTGCAGCTCTGTTGCACTGGTCAGTTTGTTTATCTCTGCGGCAGACCACAGTATTGTAGTTGCTCTGGTTTTATAATCTCTCTTTGACATAACAACATCTATTGCATTATTCCTTGTTCTTCATATACATTTTAGAATTAGTTTAAGTTCTTTGAAAAACTATGTTAAGATTTGGATTGAAATTACATTGACTCTGTAGGTAATGAGTATTTTTATCCCTGAATACCTAACGTCTTTATCAGTTTAAATGTTGTTATCATTCTTTAAATATTGTTGAAGTGTTAAGATATTTCTGATAAAAGTCTAGCTAGTTTTACGGTTTGTTTATTCCTAGGTACTTTTTTTTTTTATTGCTGTTATAAATAGAGTACTAAATGTTTCCCGTTTGTTACTGTTGTGTAAATATGCAGTTTATCTTTGCATACTTCTATCTTACTAAACCTAATTCCAGTAATTTTTCTGTATAACTCCTTTTGTTTTTCTATGCGGACCATCATGTCATGTGAATAATGACATATGTCTCTCATATTTTCAATTTTCATTTTCCCCCTGCCTTTTGTGGTCCTGTGTCAGTAGGATTACCAGTAAAATACTAGGTATAAATGTTCCCAATTTCAAAAGGAATGATTCTAACAACTGACCATTTAGAATGTTGTTTGCATGGGAATTTAGTAGCTACCTTTTATCAAGTTAAGAAATTTATCTGGTGCTGGTTTAAGAGTGTTGTTTCCTTTTTTAAAAAAAAAATTGTACGTGGATTTTATCAGACAACTTTTCAGCATCTCTTGAGGTGAGCAGATGATTTTGTTCTCCTTTAATCTGTTAATGTGGTACTTGACAAGCATTTTTGTCATGCTAAACTACTCTTGAATTCTTGAGTTAAAACCAGTTTGGTCTTGCTCTATTAGGTACCCCCCCTAGTGGATTAATTATGCTAATATTTTATTTAAAAACTTTGGATTCATGTTCTTGAGTTACATTGCTTGTATGTTTCTTTCTTTTACTATTCTTGGCAAGTTTCGTGCTTGATAATATTCACAACATAAAGTGAGAAATGTTTTCTCTTTTTCATCTTGTGGAAGAGTTTCTGTCAGTTTGAAGTGTTCTTTTCCTATAACTTGGTTGTAAAACCTTGTGAGCCTGATATATTCTTTGTAGGAAGATTTTAAACTATTTACTTGACTTTAATGAAGGATTATTCTTGATTTTTATTTCATTTGGGGTCAGTTTTAGTAAGAGGACTGGATTTTTATTAGTTCTTTTCAAAGTTTCTTACCATATTTGTTGAATTCTTTAAGAGTTTTTTAAAAAGTCTTTACACTCTTCCTTTTGCATGAGTTGATTATACAAAATTCTGTCATTTTTTAATCAAATATAAGCATTAAATCTAAGATTTTTCCTCTAAGTACTGCTTTAATTAGATTCCACAAATATTAATGTGTAATATCTCCTTTATTATTCAATATGATGAATTTGAAGTTTTTTTCATTTTAATTCCTCTTTTATCTGGGATTTATTTAGAAATATGTCTTTACAATTCCAAATGTGTGGAGGTTTTTTAAAATTAAAAAAAAAAATTTTTTTTACTTTTGGCTTAATTGCATTACCATAATTTCTTCTTGAATTCACTTTCCTTCTTCCTGAAGTGAGTCCAGTTGAAGTTCTTTTAATGAAAGTTTCCTCTCAATTTTTGGTAATCTATAAAAGTTTTGACTACTGTCTATGTTATGAAAAGTGGTTTTGCTGATTATTCTAGATTGAAGTTAAATTTCAGTGCTTTGAAAATACTTGTTTTCTTTTTTATTTTTTCTCATTTATTTTATTGCTTTATTGCTGGCAGTTAGTACAAATCAATGAATATTGATCCCCAAAGAAGAACTCAGTTATTCTTCAGATTACTGGTCCACAGAGAATGAGTAGAGTTGAACCAACTGATTTTTGGGAGGATAAACTGGACTCAAATCCTGCTTCTTGGGAAATGAAGCCATAGCCGGCTGATACATAGCATATGCTGTTCCACCAACTGTAAGAATCATGGTGGCCTGTACAAGAAGGCATCAGCTATCCCACCCTTTTGATGCGCTGGAATTCCATTATCCTCCTGAAGTAGCTTTTGTTTCTCTGGAACTTTATTTTCAAACTGCCTTTGTCAAGCAGTACTTATGCCTCTGGGCAATCTGACAAAGCGCCAACAGATTCCACAGCATCTTGGCTCAGTAATTGTCAACCAACAGCAACAACTCCTTTTGTTTTTTTGAATTCTAATGTCAGTTTAACTCAGAGTTATGCCCGTAGAAGTATAGGAACTCCCTCTATGAAGGAAAAATTCCTAATTTCTAAGTGTTTGCTTATTTCTGTGGTGTAAATATTCTCTTACCACGTTATGTCAGTTATTGTAGAGCTGAGAAGAGATGTGCAGTAACACACAATTATGAAGTATTTCCACCATCCCGATACAGTAGACACCAATAATTACCTCACAAGCACAGATAATAATAGTATGTAGTAAAATAATTAGGGAGTGATGAATTTTGATTATCTGTTACCTCTGCTTTTAATATTTTTATACCTGTATTTTTAAATAATTTAATAGTTAGTAATGGCCTTGCTTAAAAATTGTTCACAAAATTTCCAAAAATTTAGCAATTGGCTCTTGTGAGTCTATAGTAGACAGTTACAGTGTACCACTTTTGCTTTTTTTACAGTGGGTGAACTCTTGTGAGCCTTAGTTACTGCTTTTACAATATTTTTGTCTTCGTGTTCTTCATTTTCAGTACAATGTGTCTAGGAGTAAATTCCTTTTACTTTATGGATCTATCATTGTTTTTATATTGTCCTCTTTTTCTGTGGGTTCATGACTTTTATTATTTTCGAAAATTATCAGCCATTGTATAACCTGTATTCTTCATTTTTTTCTGATTCTCTGATTAGATAGTTGTTACTTTTATTCTGTCCTCCATGTCTCTTAATAGCTTTTGTATTTTTCATTTTCTTGTGTCTTTGTGTGCATTCTGGCAGTTTGTTCAGATCTGTTTTCCAGCTTATTAATTCTTTTCAGCCATGCTTAATCTGCATTTCAATCCATTGAGATATTAATTCCACTAGCGATTTTTTTCCCCCTCCATTTCTTAAAGCCTTGTTTCTTTTCAGTGGCCTGGTCATTCTTTCTTATCTCTTATTGCTTGGACACTTTTTGGATTCCAACTTTTTTCCTTTTCACACCTTATATGTCATCATTTTCTATTCTGCATGTGATGATTCCAGTATCTGAACTCCCTTAATGCCCTTTTACAGACTCACAGATGATGGTGGCTTATTTCTTTGTGATTAGGGATATTTTTAAATTGTGAGTTCATATTTGATTTAGTTGAACTTCAGGAATCCTAAGGCCTGAATTCAGAGTACAGCAGATCTGTAGGGACTTCTGGATTTCTGAGAGACTGTGGTTCAGGTCTCTAAATATGCTATAGGCCGCAGGTTTAGTCTTTAGTGGACCTGTGAGTACCCTTTGGGTAACCTCACCCCTCATGCTTGACTGTAGCTCACAGTTCACATTATAACTCTTTCCATCTCCCCTTTTATCTTTCTCTCTATGTCTCTTTTATATACCCATGACTCCTGACATTTTATTTTTTTTAAGCCCCCCAATGAAGAGTTTTTAACTGTCTAGTATCTAGTTGTATTATAGTGAGGGTTCCTGAAGAGCCCACTATATTGCCCAAATTAGAAGGGTTTGTTTTTTTTTTTTTCCCACTGAAACCATAGTATGTCTAGCAGTTTCAGCATTGCTCTTTGCATTGTTGGAGACTCAATAAGCATGAATTGAATAACTGTTGAGAGAAGGTGCCGAGACAGCATAACCCTGATTATATTTTCCCACTGTTTAATTGTGTCTCTCTTTGGTTTTTTATTTATGCATTAGATTTATTGAATTTTTATGCGCAGGCACCAGTTTTCATCTTATACTTCCAGCTACTCCTCTGTGATTAGTATTATACATTATACATTGAAGACTGACTATTCTTTGTGAGTAACAGTTATCAAGGCTCATTGTCAGAACTCCAGCTAGCACTAAAAGAGAAGACTAGAATGATCTGGCCAATATGTTTTAAAGCTTGTTTAAGAAAACAGAAATTGTACAAAGCTAAATATACGTAAACCTAGAAAGAGAAGTGACATAATTATTACTTTGAGTTTCTAGTTTCAAACCACAAAAGTAAACAGAAGTTTGCTTGAAACTGCAAAGTCTTCTAAATATAGCTTCCTGTTAACAGTGCCTAATTATAATTTAGAGTTTAAGCCATAGCAAGTCAAGAAGTGGTACATAAATAGGATCATTTTAAATGAGATTGGATTCTGAAACAAAATATTTTATAGTACATAGAACATAGCTGAAACTAGTCATTTTAGAAGGGAAGGCATTTTAAAATTTGTCTACTTCGATTATCATTTTGTGAAATATTGAATAGTCTTGCCAAATGATACTTTCTAGTTAAGTTTCATATTTACATGCAGATGCAGTATTTCAGTATATTTTTAACATGAAAATATTTAGTAGGTTTACTTTTAATGCTTTTGAACAGAAAGCTAGGGAAATGATAATTCTGTTTATTTTAGAACTGAAAGAATTTTTTTTTTAGTTTCCATTTCTCAGTTGTGAATATGATTTATAGATTTTATTTTCTTTAACTTTTAATGGTCTTAGTACAATGAATAAAACTCAAAATGCAATCTAAATATCCTAAGCTAAATTTGTAGCTTAGAGCTTGATTGTAGCTTGCTAAAAAAAAAAAAAAAAAAAGAAAAAAAAAAGAAAGATAACATTGAAACCACATCAGAGGGAAAACTGAATTTTTTCTTTTACAACACAGGAAGATATCAGTCACAGAGTTGAACAGCATCTCTTTTTATTTTTCTACTGCAAAATTTATTTCCTCTAAATCCCTGAAGTGTAAATGGGTATATGAAAGAGGAGAGACTATAAAGTACATTTGAAAGGTTGAAGAAATTTATATTTATATCAAAATAATGCATTTACATGGTTTAAAAGAATTAACTAGCAAAGGATGGTATTAGGAAAACCCGAAAGTCCAATATTGTATTCTTCCCCAATCTCCTTTCCACTTTCTGGGAGGAAATGTTTTCAGTGTTTGTTTGTTTTCGTTTTCCTTTTCCTACTTTTTTTTAAGTTCTAGGATTACTGCCTAATGTTTCCAAACTATATAGTTATGCTTCTATTTCTATATGAGAACTAAACCCATTGGCCCCGTCTCCTTTTCCTCCCAATATGACACCATTTTTAATTCTTATTTTTAGAATTCATTCTTTCTAGATATTGAACCTAGAACTTTGTTTCTTTTCCTACCAACTATGGACGTTGTTTCTTGATTCTCATCTTTGTAGGCTCAGGGTATCCTGGAGTTTCTTTCCCTTCTCTATTTGTGTTTCTACCTTCCATATTTGTTATCCAAACATTTACTTTTGCATTGTCACAGTGCTAACATTGTTTTATAAAATACAAGTTTTCAGTTTTCTGTGCTTGTCTGTGTAGTAGTAATAATTGTGGTAGTAATTGAAACCACTTACATAGTCCACACTATGTGCCAAGCACATTGTGTAAATTGTATCTATTATAATACATACATATATATATATATACACACATAGGCATTTTACATTTATTATACTTATTTAATCATCAAGTTGACCTTGACGGAATAGGTAATGTTATGGTCTCCATTTTACTGACAGAAAAATTTAAGTCACTTATTAAGTGGTAGAGCTGAGTAGGTTAATTTCTAAAAAATCGAAAGTCAGTAAATGTTGTTTACAGCTATGCCTAAAGGTTATTCACAGCTTAGGTGTGTACTATTATTATCATATTTTCTTTCTTATATAGCCATTTATTTTGTGGTTTTAAAAATTATTGTTTTTCTTTATTTCCTCCTTGTTTTTGTGCTGAAATGTTCAAATTTCCTTGGTTTCCTAATACCTCCTATGGAGGCCTTTATAGGATTCCTCTAGATTCCCTATACAGTGACCTCCCCCAACCCACCCTCCTTGGAGTGATCATTTATTTTATTTGAGCACTATAAATTTTTGTCATTTTAAAGTATGCATGGTGGCAGATTTTTACATTGATTTTGAAAACACTGAATTATGAGAGAAATGTATCATAGTTTCGTAATGCTCTTTAAAAGAATTAAAGGTAACGTGTTCTGCAGGAAAGTTATAGGAAAGGTTGATTTTCTAATATCACATAAGCCCTCCGAACACAATTATTTTAATGTTTGTCAAGTTTGAAATATTTATTTGGTAACAAAAGACTCGAAGTTTAAGCCGCTTGAAACATACACAGGAAGAGCCTCTAATTTCAAAATTCGCTATTTGCCACCTACCCGAAAGTATTATGTTGTACCCCCTCTACTGGAACTACAAAGAACTTCCTTATACAGTTATGCCTAGACGGCAGGCAGGTTCAGTGTTGTTCTTTTAAAGCCGTTGAGTCTGTCCCCCTTTCTTCCCCTCCTTTGTTCATTCTCAGCTTAGGTTATGTTGGCAAGATTAACAGTTGCTTTGAAACCAGCCGACCTTCTGAAAGTCAGTGGAAGTATAGTGGTTGAGCGCACGCGCATTGAAGCCAGACTCCCTGGGCTTGAATGGCTGTTCTGCCACTAATTATGTGTGTGTCTTTGGGCACATAGGCATCTGTGCCTCAGTCTCTTCACTTTGAAATTGGACTGTGAAATAAAAGCTGCTTCTTAAGATAGTTGAGTTAATAATTATAAAACGCCTACATCAGTATCTGGACCAGTTAGTGTTCAATGAGCTGTTACCGCTGCCGCCGCCACCGCCATCACCACCGCCATCCCACAGTGCGGCAATGCTCTCAGCAGCCTTTCTTTTTTCACTTCTACCCACTCCAGCCTCTCTACCACATTGCTACTAGATGATCTTCCTAAAATGAATAATTATTAGTATTGACTTCTTCGTTAAAGTCCTCAAATGGATCTCCTTTGCTTCCCCAATGTAACTGCTTTTTGTACCTGTTGTTACGGGCCAGTCTGTCTCTATAACGACTTGGCAGAACTCCTAGCCTGGCATGGTTGTTTAGAGTCTCCTTGAGTGATCAGCATCATCTTTTGATCCTCTTTCATGTTACTTGTTGGTTCATGCTTAACTGATAGAATGGTTGCTGCATCTTTTGTTGTTTGTGCAAAATCCAAACTTACCTGTATTTCTATATCTTTGTTGGTTGACTATTATATAGATCCAGGCAAACTGAGGAATTTAAGATGATTTCTTCATTTCCCTAAAACTGACTGCTGCCCCTCCCTGGTCAAGTCTAGAAATGACTTTTTTTCCTCCTGAGCTGTGGAGGTATATTGTAGAGTTCTCTCAATTTCCTGGTGGAGTGTCACCTTCAAGAATGGCACAACATTATTTAAAAAATCAAAACAAGTAAAACATTCCAAAGCATTGTGTGCAATAATGGTAGGCTCCCCCCACTTTCTTGTGTGTGTAAATATTTCACGTTCTTTTTATGCACAAGCCATTTAGATTGTTACTGAATGAAAGATCTTCTTATTGTTCTCAAATGTCATTTCTTTTCCATTCGTGGAGTGTTTTTTCATTCACCTGTCCATTGACTGATACATGTTAAATTTGGGGCCTTGTTGTCTCTGTTTAGCTTTGATTTTTAAATAAGTTTTGATTTTTTAAAAAAAATTAGTTCCTATCATTTGTTGTTGAAATGTTTTCTGCTTCACAATCTTACTGTGTTAGAATCATTTTAAATAAAACATACAGTGTAAAAGTCAAATCGTGTTAAAAGCCTATAAAAATCATCAGAGGTACGTTTGCTCCATGCCTTCCATGAACTCTCTCTCACAACCATTTTGAACTGCTTCACTGTTTTGGTATTTGCCTACCTATTTTGAAGTATTAATAAATTGCTATCCCCTCAGGAATTTTATTCCTGTTACAATAGATCATGATTTTAAGTTTAAGAAATTTTAAATTCAAGAAACTTGATCTCTCTTAGTTGATTTTAAAAAGTAGATTATAGATCTCCTTTAAATCAGAATTAACTTGATAAATTTCTCTTTAGAATTTGATCCATGAATATACATCTAAGGCATTTTAATTCATAAGTGGTGATGAAATTTATTTTGTTTACTTTCTTTATGTTTGGTGTTAGATTTGTGGATCTTTTCCTAGTTTCTCAGAGTGAGTACTAGATGTGTTTTTTATTCCTGGTTTCTCTCCTCTCTCTTCCTCTTCTTTTTAAAATAATAAATGCGGTAAAGACAATACATTTTCTTTTGAGCATATGTTTTGCTGTGCCCTAGAGTTTTTATATGAAATGGTCTTTTCATTATTTTCATTTGACTGATTTCTCTTGTCTATATTTTCTTAATTTTATTAGAGTATGATCAACCAATATAATCTATTCAGATATTTTAACAGATTATTTTATTTATAATACCTTTATGATCGATTTTTGTCAGTGATTCATGGCCACATACAAAATTGTAAGCTTTATTCAAGAGATAGAAAGTTTTATATATAATTAAATCGAATTTGTGGGTTGTATTAGTCAATTTCACTATGTCTGTATTCATTTCACTTTATTAGATCTGTCCATTTCTGACAAAGATGTATTTCTCATTTCAGTGAAATATTTTCAAGTTTTAAAAAAAATATATTCAACACATGTTGCTTTATATAACTTAGCATTTAAATTGCTTATGCTGTTGGGTCGTCATAACCTTGAATTTAACATTGTGTGATATTAATATAACACTGCTTTCTTTTGGGGACACTGAGCTGGTATTTCTTGGCTTGCCCCTTTATTTTAAGCTTTTCTCAGTCATTGAATGTTAAGTGTTTCTTACAAACCATCTGTATATGACCTTTGTCTTTTTACCCCATCTAACTGTATATCTTTTAGTGGAAGAATTTAACTTTCTTTTAAATTCTGAGTGATGCTTGATTTTGTTACTTTTCACCTAATTCATTATTTACATTTGTAACTTTTAAAATTTTTCTTCATTTGGTTTATATTTTTAAGTTGATATTCATTTCCCAGTTTCCCCTTATTTATGTGTTGGTTATTCTGTGCTTTTCCATTTCATTATTGGCCACCTTCCCTTTCAGTTGCTCATAAATCCAGGTTTTTTCTCCTACTTTAACATGAGAAATGATACCAATGTTTCCTCTCACCTTCACATGCTGATCCTCCCCTTTAGTGTTCCTAAATTTCTATGCAGATAATTTAATTTTTAGATCCAGATTTTGGTTAGACTTCTTGGTGTCAGGAATTCATATTGAACACTTATGTTACATATTCCATATAGTTTATTATCCATTTAGATTTAATTCTGTATGGAAGGCAAAGCACATTCCCACACATGAATGGATTCATTTCTGATTCAGTTATAGTTCCATTAGAATTCCATCCCAAGTCCTTTCCTTAGGTGGAACAGTGGCGATGTGATTTTTGAATCCTTAAATTTTGGTAAATACTTTGTTCCCACTGAAGGATGTTTTCTTCCGGCTGTCTAGCTGTTACTGTCCTTTCTTCTCATTTCCAGTGTCACAAATGAGAAGTCCAATGTTAATTTGATTATTTTTTAATATTAAGTAATTGTTCTTTTTGGTGATTTGTAAGGTTTTCTTTTTAGGCTTAAAGTTTAGGAATTTTAGTGTGATGTTCTTGAACATGTGCCTTTTCCCTCATTAGTCCTGGCTAGGTCTTGGAGAGCCCTGTTAAGTTTGCAATTCAGTCTTTCCCTAGTTCAGGAAAATTGTCTTTCATATTACTTTAAATATTGCCTCTCTTCTATCTTTTCCTTTTCCCTCTTCTGCAGACTCTTTGGAAACTCTTCTTATGGTTGGTATGTTAGTTAAGTTGCCTTAATCTGTTCTTCAAGTCTTTTTTGTTTTTCCGTTATGATTTTCCTCTCTTTGTATTTTCAGTTTATGCCTTGAGATGTCTTCCAGTTGGTCCTTCATTCATTCTAATTGACCAGTTAGAGTCCATCTTCTCCTTTAATTTACCTACTGAGTTATTCATCTTGAAAATTTTACTTTTTAAATTTATTTTGAGTTATTAAAAACTGTAGAAATTATTTTTTGCTCTCCACTTGACTCTCCTTAGGTAGTCATGCTATTTTTGACTTCAGTATTTCATCTCTATCCTTCAAGAGATCTGTTAGGTCTGCCCTCTCCCACTCTCTCTTATCATTAGGCATGCCATTTATATGTGTGTTGGGGTTCAGGTCAAGCTGCTAGGGGACCTTAGGTTGTTTTAATCCTGTAAGGGATGGAAGGTACCGGCATGTCAGCCTTCACCGTATCAGCAGGCATGTTGTGTCTTTCATGTGTACTTGGAGGACTCTGTCTTCCTTCTGGTCTTCTTGCATTCCCAGCCTCAAGAGTAGAGGAGACTCTACCCTCTCCTTCCTCCTGAGTGCCCCCTGAGCACCTTTGGGGCCAGGGAGATTGGCCACATTTGTGCAGTTATCTATGTGTCAAACTATCTTGGGTCTTGCTTGGAGCCCTACACCAGCTGTCTCTCAAGATGCTTGTAATCCCATGGCCACATTCTTCAGGCCGCACTCACTACCTGCCATCCCCTGGATATGACCAGTTCAAGGGGGATGAGTGGGTTGGATTTTGGATTGAGGTGGGAGAAGGTAAGTCAAATCCAAAGTTCTTTCTCTCCTCAGAATCCTTTTATATTTTATTCTTAGCCTCAGTTGGGATTTTATCCCTCTGTGCCATTTTCATGTGTTTAATGGCATTACAGATGAAATTTCTATTTTGAAAGCCTATCTTTGACTCATGGTTTTCCCCATCCCTTCCTATGCATAACATCTTGGATAATACTAGTTTTTAGAAAGTGTCCTTTTAAGATGCACTTTGGATGCGTATAAAGAGTATACTGGTCTGAGATAAATAAAACTCTCCAGAGAGAGTTTATCTGTCCATATGCAAATTTTATTGAACAAGATGTAAATTATCTGAATATCTTACACAACACAGAAGCCAGTTAGAGTAGGACAGAGACGAAATAGGTAGATGAAGAAACAGGAGCTGGAGAAAGAATCAGCTTTGGGTTATCAGTGATGCTAGGAAGAAGACAGGGAGATAACATGGAAATTGAAAGTCACATATAATCATTATTATCTTGGCCAACAGTTGCAACCCGCTCTTTTAAGCCATCTACTGGACTTACTGACAAGTAGTATTTGAAGAAATTATAAACTAAAGGGACCCATTCTGTTCCAGAAAATTAAAATAGGAAAGCATTCAGTAGACTCTCAGTGGATGAAAGAAAATACTGTACACTATATTGACAAGTTGTAAAGTTAGTACAAGTCTATGTATATTTATGTTTAAACAGTCGTTTGTCTTAAATATTTGAGATTTGAATTATGCACACGTGCTCTTCCTAATACTGATATTCAGTTTATCCTAATCAGCCTCAGGCAAAGAGAATTTGAATTATACAACATGTGTAAGCTTCACATTGAATGGCAATTAGTCTGTGCTGTTTAGTGGCACTTAATATTGAGGTTAATGGTTAAGTAAAAAAATTTAAAAAGCCCGTGACTTGATTCCCAGTATATATGGGATAGGTAGGCTGAGAATCAGTAAAAGATTTTATTCTGTGTCAGTAACAATTTAATTCCTGACTTTGTGTCTAAGCCTCTGTTTTATATTTATTACATGTGTGAATATGGAGTCAGGTGACATCCATTTGAACTTCGCCATTTATCACAGGCCCAGGCCAAAGAAAATGTAGCCCTCTAGAACAGAATCCATTCTCTCACCTTTTTGTTATTTTCTAAATTTTTATTTGTCTGGCATATTGTCATGGAATCTGTTTATCTTCTTAACTCTGAGTTGCGTTAGCTTAAAGAAGGCTTTTTGGTGAAGTGGAAGGAGCAAGAATGGTTGGGTCACTTGCTTGTACCAAGATTTGTTGGGTGGGTGAAAAGGTGACAGTAGGCTTTTAATACTCAGACCAACATGAGGAGTAAAATGTTATAAAATTTCTGGAGTTTTGAACTTAACATCATATGTATGCAGTCGACACAAGAGCTTGAACTTTCTATGTTGTATAACACTGTGTACTTTGCCTTAAGAATTCTAGTTTGTCCTACAAAAGGAGTTTAAAAATAAATCAAGAAAGGACTGCTATAGAAATTGTTTTCTGGGGGTGGGGGAGTGCCGAAATGTTGCTATTTTTAAATGCTTAACACTAGAAAGTATGTTGGTAGGTTGAAATTTGTATATTTTTAAAAATTATATTTACAAAAATATATGTAATACTCCATGAAGGTGGAGCATTTAACAGCAATGCTTGGGTGTTCTAGAGCCATAATTGGAATACTGATTGCAAATTGCCAAAATTCAGTGGGTCGACAAAGCAATTAAAAAAAATCTCAAGGATATTAGATTTCGAAATGTTCTCCCTTAATTTAGTCTGTCCATTATACTTTATTTTGATTATTCATAGTATTGCTTAACATGCCAGGAAATGTCTTGTAATAGAATTTATAAAATACTGTCTTTTTGATAATAGGAATATGCACTGTCTTTAGTGTTCTGTTTTAAAATCTCAGATTAAGTGGTTAACTCTTTCCTCATGATACTCAAGAGTAATTGCCAAAGACTTTTCAGTCCATTAGATGACCATTAGGTGAAATCTTTGTTCTGCTAGACTTTTCTTTTCTTTTCTTTGCTGGTGGATGGGAGATGTATCCCTTAAGGGAACAAATTTAGTCAGAAGAAAAAAAGCTTTTTATCTTTATTATTATTATTATTATTATTATTATTATTATTATTATTATTATTATTATTATTTTATTTCCTTTTGGGGTCTTGTGATTCTTTATATTAAAAAGTCATTTAAAATTTAATATCATCTGGCCTCGCATTGTGACCCTTGGCTGTTTTCTACCTCCTGTTCAATCTTTGCTGTAGCTGGATGCTGCTCCCCAAATATAATCAGTACTTTAATCTCTCATTGTTTTAGTTCATTCTAGTCCCTGGTCTTCAAGTATTCTTTTATCCTTCTCTTTCTAGTAATTGCCTGCTTATCCTTGAGGATCTAACTGAGGTGTTAATTCTCCATAATTTTCTGAATTATTCTCTCCATCCTCCAACAGAATCAGTTACCTCTCTTCTTTGTGTTGGGATAGCCCTTTATAGGTGGCTCCGACAACAACTATGAATCACAGATGTGTCATCGTTATTAAGAGTGGGGGCCATGTGTTATCCAGCTTTGTCTCTTCTAGGACAGGCATGTAGTGAACATTTGTTGAACTGAAATGTTTAGAACGCCATGCTTGTCATGATTAAGAAGACAGCTTGCCTCATTAAATTCCCCGATCACAGTAGCCTGCACTCACTGCCCTTCGCCCACCCTGCTCCCACCTGTTCTATTGTGGCTGTCGGTTTCCATTAAAATGCACTTGGGAGCCTTCTGCACTGGATCGCTTTGCGTAGTCGCTCCGGTGCATGGAAGCTGGCTGTGGGGTCTTCCTTGACGTTCTGTTCTGAGAGTTTCGCTTTCTTCCCGCCTTTCTGCAGGACCCTAACCGGAGCATCCATACCAGCAGCAGCAGCAGCAGCAGCAGTTGTAGCAGCAGCAGCAGCAGCAGCAGCAGCAGCAGTAGTAGCAGCAGCAGCAGCAGCAGCAGCAGCAGTAGCAGCAGTAGCAGCAGCAGCAGCACCAGTTTCTCAAAGCCTCACAAATTAATGAAGGAGCACAAGGAAAAGCCTTCTAAAGACTCCCGAGAACATAAAAGTGCCTTCAAAGAACCTTCCAGGGATCACAACAAATCTTCCAAAGAATCCTCTAAGAAACCCAAAGAAAATAAACCACTGAAAGAAGAAAAAATCGTTCCGAAGATGGCCTTCAAGGAGCCGAAACCCATGTCAAAAGAGCCAAAACCTGACAGTAACTTACTCACGATCACCAGTGGACAGCAAGATAAGAAGGCGCCCAGTAAAAGGCCCCCCATTTCAGATTCCGAAGAACTCTCGGCCAAAAAGAGGAAAAAGAGTAGCTCAGAGGCTTTATTTAAAAGTTTTTCTAGTGCACCGCCGCTGATACTCACTTGTTCCGCTGATAAAAAACAGATAAAAGATAAGTCTCATGTCAAGATGGGAAAGGTCAAAATTGAAAGTGAGGTGTCTGAGAAGAAGAAATCAACTTTACCGCCGTTTGATGACATTGTGGATCCCAATGATTCCGACGTGGAGGAGAACATGTCCTCTAAATCTGATGTGAGTAGTCTGCTCGGTTTTCCTCCTTTCCCTGGTCAGTTGGCAGGTTTTATTTCAGATAGCTTCAGGATAAAGACAGAGGAAGGAAAATGACGGTCGAACCATAAAATGGTAGCCTGGAAATGAATATCCTTAACTAATGGAAAGGAAACGAAATCATTAAGGAATCTGCAGATGTGTAGGCTGTGATTTAAGTTGTTAAAGGAAAAGTATGTTCCAGGGTACAATAACGGGTCATTTGAATAGCAGCAGAAGAATCTAGATGCTCATTGGAGCTTAGTTACTGTGCTTTTCAGTGATTGCTGATTTAGGAAAGTGAGAAGAATGCAAAATAAAAGTAGAATGCACCAGAAAATAAATTTTAAAAAGAAACAGAAATATAACAGAGTGCAGCTATAATGTTGATCTTTTTGATCAGTGGAATGAAGTAATTTGCTTCCATAGATTGAAAACTGGTAATAGTATTTTTTTCCCCATAGTTAATTGAGGCAAAAAGTGATGTAATAATTTACTGTTTATTTAAAATGTAAAATTTGATACATTGTAATGTATATATGTGTCATGCAACCAGGTTGTGATATTTTGAAAATGAAATATTTAATTTTTTTTCCCTGTCATATAGCCACTAATTTGGAAGAGCCAGGGTGTGTGATCTTCATTACAAGTTTTGCTGATGGGTAGGATTATCTTTTGTAGATTCCTAAAAGACCATCTAGCCATCTAATACCCCCACCCTCAAAGTTATTTGATACTGAGATTTAAACTTATGATTACAAATTTCTCAGAGTTGAAAGGGATTTTCAGGTTATCTACTCTAACCTCCCCTACCAGTGTAAGAAATCTTACACTTCTAGTGACAGAACTGTTAGTGATTCAAGTATTTCATTCTATTTCTGGAGAATAAGTATTATTTACTATGAAATTATCTCCTTCCTATTTTTCTCTAACTTTGACCTTCTACTGTTACTCATCAGTCATCATCAGTCCCAATAACCTCCTTAATTTGAGTTGTCTGTTTCTAGACGATGGTCAAGGAGGACATCTGGCTAAAAATTGCTGGCAGTTTTAGGATACTTCTCTTTCTGCCCCATAAGGAAGCTCCACCAAAGTTCCCAGTTCAAATACTGGCAAGGGGTAGAAGGCCTTAGCAGACTTTCTCTGCATTTATACTGCTCTGGGTAGAAAGCCAGCTGGGGTGAGGACGTGGCATCAGTACCAATCCCTCCCTAGTCATCCAGACTCCACCTCCTCCCTCCGACTCTCTGTAGTTAATCTCAAAATTGTAATAGAAGATCAGATTAGGGGCCAAGTAGTATATAAAATACTGGAGCTTGGGTAATTTGTTCCAGTGCTTGGTAAAGGCCTTCTAGTGATGGTTTGTGAAATGGAAATGAAAGCTAATGGGTTTGTCCCAGTGTCTTAAGCATTTATTTTTCCTCCTTTGCTTTTTACCTCTCCTCTTAATTCAAAACTTGCTCTTAATGCAGATGTTCCTTGAAACTTTTTTTGTATGTTTGCTTTTTATTTCAAATCACCTTGAGATGTTCACTGATGCTGTTGGGGTGTGATTGTCTGTCCTTCCATAATCTGACATGTTGCGATTCTTCTAGAACAGAGGTTTTCAAATGGTAGTTCGTGATTTACTGGTGAGCCATGAAATCGATTTAGCATGTTATCACTAGTATTAAAAAAAAGAAAATCAGAATACATTGTAATTAGTATGGGTGAGTAATGGTTTCTGAAAATTTTATTTCAGAGACTGTGTGTATTTCTGATAGTAGGCTATGGTCAGAATTTTGAAAGGCACCTTTCTTGAATTTTTGCTGATTTGTGAGAAGACCAAATGGCTTTTATAAAGCACTATTGAAGGCTCTTTCTACATGAAATTATCATAGATCATCTTCCTCTTTAGATAATTCTGTGTATTCTTATTTTTTGTTTGTCGTTTGCTCCCTCCCTTTTCTATGTAAGGTATGGCTTTTCTTTTCCTAAACTTCATGTTCAACTTGATAGATTTATTTAAAGCAATACCTTGAAAAATGTTCTGGAATGAAGAGTTAGAATTGTAATGTTGTACAATAGGTAGCAAATTTTCCAAATGATTTATGACATGCTAGAGCTGTATATCCAGTGGTCCTAATAGGAGTTTTTGTAATGTGCTTTACCTATCATTACAGAAACAGCCTCTAAAGACTTCTGGGTATTATTTGGGTATAAAACCCAACAACTGTACTTTCCTTACCGGTTTTCTGGTAGTAATGCTTTTATTGTTGCTGCTATTGGCTTAATTCTCTATGTAGGTGGTAGAACAGAAGAGAATTGACAAAAGTGGTTCCAAGTGTGCCAGGGCCCAAAAGACTTTCTGTGAATAAAGAAGAATAAAAGAGGGCTGAAACTCCCTTTATCCAATGGTAAAGGTAGCCTTTGTTTGGCCTTTCTCCTACCTGGTGTCCCTCCTGGGGGTAAGACCTAAGGAACAGGAAGCAGTTGTAATGGAGAGCACTAAACAGCTCATTGCCTCCCTTGGCAAGGAACTGATTGGATAGCTTGGGACAGGCCCAATTTCAGGGGACACCCTTCACATTGTCCTGGTGGTGAGTGTGTCTGTGTCTGAGTAAGTGAGATCAGATGATCTGATCTGTCTAGGGACCTTTCCAGCTTCATTATTTGATGATGAGCCAGATTTATATTCATTTGTGGAGGGTTGTTTCAGACATAGCAGGCAGAGATCAAGGGCTTTGGAAACAGAAGAAAGACACAGAAAGAAACTGGATGAGTGTGAAGAAGTAGGAAGGGCCAGGGAAAAAAGATTATTTACCTGGTATGTCTGTGAAGAAATCATCTCACCTTGGTATAGGTTGGCTACAATTAAGGGGATGAACTTTTTAAAGAAGTGTTTCCATAATTAGATTCAGCTTTTATATAAAAATAAAAATCAATGCTATTAAGATGGATTAGGAAGCTTAGATCATTGAATATATGTTTATATGCCTGCATTTTTTGAGGGATCACTTACTTGTTGATACGTAAGTAAGTAGGTAGTAAAGTAATCAAGTAATTAGGAGTCTCACTCCGGTGTCAGACAGGCTGTGATTTGAATCCCAGCTCCACCAGTGATCTTGGACAAACAATTTGACTTTCCGTATTTCTTAGTTTCTTCTTTTGTGAAATAGAGATCATAATAGCACTTAAATTGTAGGATGATTGTGAAAATAGTCAATCTGAGTAAAGCATTTAGCACACTAATCAAAAAATGTTAGTGAGCCGTTATTACGATTTGGCTTCTGGCAGTCTTTGTACCCTATAACTTTGAAAGAGATCTTTTGATGTTCAGAAATACTGCAGAATTCTAGTGTCCTGTTTCAAGTGTGGGGGGTAGTACTTGAAATATGTCACATTGCTCTGAGTTTTGTCTTGAGGAGGTACATGGCCTTGATACTGGTATGCACGTGTAACATGGTAACTGGAAAAATACAGGACAAAGCATCTCAGTTTTAAATCAGAAGTTAAGCCAAAGTTTCCCAGGATCTTTTTAATTAAATGAGATAAAGGGCAAGGACTTACCTAGCACTGCATTGGTAAGCACTTGAGAGGTTTTATTTTTTATTTTTTAATTTTTTAACATTTTTTATTGACTTTTTCCATCCTTTCACTCTCAATCTATTTGTGTTCTTCTCCCTAAAGTGAGTCTCTTGTGTGTGGCGTATTGAAGGTTCTTGCGTTATTATCCAGTCTGCCACTCTACATCTTTTGACTGGAGCATTTAGTCCATTAACATTTACAGTAATTAATGATAGATGTGTGTTTATTGCCATTTTGAACTTATTCTTGCAGTTGATTTGGTATTTCCTCTTTGTTCTTTTCTTCTTCGTTTTGTAGTTTGGTATTTTCCTTTGTATTATCTTGGATTTTATTTAGTTTTTGTTTTTATTTAGTTTTTTGTGACTCACTTGTAAGTTTTTGGCTTGTGGTTACCCTTTTTTGTAAGTCTATTAACCCATTAGTATAACTGTTTGTATTAAACAGATAGTAATATAATCTCAAACCCATCCTACCGAGAACAAAAAATTAAAAAAAAAACAAAACTCTATTTCCTTGCTTCCCTCTCCCACTCTTAATGATTTAGATGTCTTCTTTTACAGTTTTGTGTTTATTCTATTTGTAATTCATGATAGTTATCACCTTTCCAGTTACGAGTTTCTCATTTTTGTGGCATCCTGCTTCTTTTCTACTTAGAGTAGACCTGTCAATATTTCTTTTAGCATGGGTTTAGTGTTGCTAAACTCTTGTAGTTTATGCTTGTCTGTGAAATTATTTCTCTCTCCTTCTATTCTAAAGGATAGCCTTGCTGGATAGAGTATCCTAGGCTGCATCTTTTTTTCATTCAGGGCTTTGAATATATCTTGCTACTCCCTTCTGGCATGTAGTGTTTGTGTAGACAAGTCAGCTGAGAGCCTTATGGGGGTTCCCTTATAACTCACTCTCTGTTTTTCTCTTGCTACCTTTAGGATCATTTCTTTATCCTTGACTCTGGCCATCTTGATTATGATATGTCTTGGTGTGGGTCTATTTGGGTTCTTCCTGTTTGGGACCCTCTGCGCCTCCTGTACTTGGATATCTGATGCTTTCTTTAGGTTTGGGAAGTTTTCAGTCATGATTTCTTCAAATACCTTTTCAATCCCCTTTGTTCTTTCTTCCCCACTGGAACCCCTATTATGCGTAGATTGGCACACTTATATTATCCCATAGGCCCCTTATATTGTTTTCATTGTTTTTTATTTGTTTTTCTCTCAGCTGTTCTGATTGGGTGCTTTCTGTTGTCCTGTCTTCTAGGTCACTTATTTGTTCCTCTGCATTATCTCGTCTGCTTTGTACAGCCTTTAGATCAGCTCTCACCTCAGCAAATGAGTTTACCAGTTCTACTTGGCTCTTCTTTATAGCTTCAATTTCATTTTTAACATATTTTATATCTCTAAACACTATCTCTTTTAGTTCCTTTAGTACTTTGATCACTCCATTTTTGAAATCTTGATCTAGTAGGCCATCAATGTCTATTTCCTTGATCGTGCTTTCAGGGGATTTCTCTTGATCTTTTAATTGGGAGTGGTTCCTCTGCTTCTTCATATTGCTCACATCTCTCTGGCATCGTGGCTTAAGAGTATCAGTTACCTATTGTGGTCCTTAAGACTTTATTTATTTATCTATCTAAAACCTATGCAGGAATAAAACTTTTAAAAAAAGAGAGAGAATTTTAAAAGAATGGAGAAAAAAAAAGGTTTGAAAACAGTGTATAATCAATAATAGAAGAACAAGTTGAAGCAGAATAGCAATTGTGTTGAGACATCTTTTAAAAACCTTTAAAAAAAGGAGAAAAAAAATCACAAAACAATATTTGAAATATGTGTATAATCAAAAACAGGAGATTAAAACCAAGAGAAATATAAATGAAATGAGATGGATTTCTTAAAAATAATAAAAATTAAAATATTTTAAAAGAAAAATTTTGAAGGGATTAAAACTGGAGACATGTACAATTGTTTAAAAAGTAAAATTTTAAAAGGCAATAGAAAATAGAACAGATTTTTAAAAAAGATAAAATAAGAGAATTTTAAAAGAAGGGAGAAAAAGAGGTTTGAAAACTGTATAATCAATAATAGAAGAGCAAGTTGAAGCAGAACAGCAATCGAATTGAGACATCTTTTAAAAACTTTTTAAAAAGGAGAAAAAAATCAAAAACCAATATTTGAAACCTGTGTGTAATCAATAACAGGAGATCAAAACCAAAAGAATTAAAAATGAAATGAGGTGGATTTTTTAAAAATAATAATAATAAAAAGGTTTTAAAAGAAAAATTTAAAAGGGATTGAAACTGTAGACATATACAGTTGCTTAAAAAGTAAAAATTAAAAAGGTAATAGAAAATAGAACAGATATAAAAAAGATTAAAAAAAAAAAGGTATGTGTTCTCCTGGATACTGTGTGCTCTTAATGATTTTATCGAGAAGTCTTTCTGTCTTCACCCTGTTTTGCGAACTCAGCTTGCTATTTCCAGAGGCCCTCTGTTGGCGCCCTCATCTGTGCTGCTCCCAGTGCCTGTCGGCAAGCAGATTGCGCCCTCTCCCAATGCTGGGTCAGGTGCTGAGCTCTTACCCGGTGGGCAGGTGGGTCACTCCCCTTCCTGATGCCAGTCAGATGCTGCACTTGCGTGAGGCAGGTGGGCGGATTGCGTCCCTTTCCAGCACGGTGGTGGTCAGGTGCTGCGTTCCTGCCAGGAAGGTGGGTGGCAACCCGCCCTTTGAGAATTTTTAAAATTGTTGTTACTATTAAAAGAAGATATCCTAAAAAACTGATTTATCTTTGGATTACTACCTATATGGCTGAAAGAATAATTTTTAAATAGGATTTGCAATTCCTAAAATGCTTCTCATTTCATATAGAAATCTAATATTGTCACATGAAAGTGCATCAGGATTTTCCTCTACAGAAGAATTTAGAAGGTTGGGGTGGACAGTGGGTGTGGTGGCGGGTAGGGAGGCAGAGGGGACTGTTTTCCAGTGTGTGAGCATTTAGCAAATACTGAAAACAAGATAAGGGCGTATCTTTGTTATGTATGTAAATGTTAGCATTAAGATTATTTTACATTCAAGAACTTAGGTAATTCCCATTAGAGTGAAGCTGCTCTTGGTTTAGGAATTCATCTTTTTGTGGTCATTTATGGCAAATGGCTGTTTCTAACTAGTGACTGGCACTAACTAGGAGCTAGAAAGGGTGAGGATCTGAGAGTATCTGGATCAACTAAAAGTTTGTAATTGTGGTCTGTATTAACCTGTATAAATTTTAATTGACAATGAAAGAAGAAAATCTTTCACTCTTCCTGTAATTCGCTGGTTTTTGTTTTTCACAGCTCTCTGCTTGTAAAGAGAAGTTTATTGCATTGATCTTATTTGTCCTCTGAGGAAGTTTGGTATTCACAGCAGAGAAGGAGGGGAAAACAGTAAAAGCAAATTGAAATAACCATTTATGATGGAATTCGGTTATGGTAGTAATTTCCTTATCATTGCCTTCACTTTTTTACCTTGCTTTGTAGACATTTAATTGTCATTTGAAAGTGCAGAAGTTAGAAGTTTTAATTATCTTTCCTCGTAAATGGGCAGACTACATTTGGTAAAATGTTACATACTTCAACCTGCAGTGTGAGAAATGAGATGGTAATCGTGTCTTGATAGCTTGGCTTACCAAAGTGTTTTTGTGGATAAAATCTTGCGGGAGAAAGATGAAATCTCATCACATGGAATGTTTTTTTCCTGAGGGTGGGTGGTAGTTCAGATACAGGGTAAAGACTTCAAACCACCTTAGCAGAAATGTCTTTGGGAAAGAAAAAAAAGGCGAAGGAAAAAGAAACTTCCCTTCTTTTGTGGTGCCTCATTTCCTCCCGCCCCACCCTGTCCCTTGCCCTGCTTACACGTCTGGAGTTGGCAGTAAATGTCCTGCTGTTGAAACACTGGCCTGAAGGTTTTATGTGATGGAAGATTGTCACAGTCAGAGAAGAAGGTCTTTATTGTGTTTCCAAAGTGGCTTTTTAATGACTTGTAATTCCAGCACATGCGAGAGCTGTGAAATCTGTAAGGATGGTGAGCGAGCAGCTGGGGAGGCCACGTATTAAAAGGGTGCCCTGACTCTCCGGGGGCAGGGTGGGGGTGATCTAGTTCTGGAGTCCTCTTCATTTAATAACTGGAGGTCAGCATACCTGAAAGGATACAGGTTTTCCTTGGGTAGGTGTTGCCCAGTGTGGGACATTCATGAACACAACGGGCAGACAGTTAACTTCGCTGGATGCATGGAGATATTTCACCTGCCATGTTTTCTGATGCTTGGTTGGTTGTTATCGGTGTTAGATGTGAGCAGATGGAGGAGGGTACAGGCTAGCCAGTCAATTGTTGATTTATTTAGTCATCTTCCTCACTTATTCCCTAAAATTTGAAGCAATCAAAAGGAAGATTTTTTTTTTTTTTAAACCGAGTTAGAACCTCTTTCTCTTCCTTGTTTGGGTACCACATTCAGTCCTAAAGGCTTTTCAGTTTTTAAGTTAAATAATTCCTTTGTATCCCTTAGGTAGCGGAGGGTCACAGACAGACAGGGGGCCCTTTCAGTGCAGGGTAAGTTGTCATCAGTAATTGCTAATACTCAGCATTTTCACTTGCTTGTATTGAACTTTAACTCTCCCCCCAATAAATGTCCTGAGCCTCCTTCAGGAAAGCTGCATTGCCTAGTCAGTGCATTGTTGTTTCTTACCCTAGGGCCCATGATCTTTATGTAATTGTCCCATCTGTCATCTTGAGACACAAAGTCAAAGATGCAGCTCAGCATGGTCTTTGCACGACTAAATTTACCATCATCAGGATGCCTCATGTCTGTAGCTGAAGACTCTTATTATCCCCATTTTACAGATGGGGAAACCGAGGCTCAAAGGTTAAGAAACTTGCCCCAGGTTGCCATGTTTATACATGGTAGAGCCAGAATTTGATCCTACTTAGTAGGGAGTGCACCCAAGAGAAATTTTGGGGTAAACCCCATCTTATTTTCCCAGGAATTCATGTTATAATTGTAGGGATGTTTTACTTATGAATCATATTTCTTTGCCCTGCCTGTTGGTGTGGGCTTTACCAACAGCTTTCCAGAGGTGACAAGTTGGCCTCATAGGTGGATTTAGCATACAGTCAGAACTGAGGCAAGTGCTCTGAAACATCCAGGAACCTCTAACTTCTAATCCGTATTTGCTTAAAGTAAGATAGACCCTCACAGTTCTGGATTTAACATTATTATAATGTATCATCAGTGCCATTTCCCTGCTCCCAGAATTTTCCCCACTTGTTTTTGTGTGAGAATTTATGTTTAACAGAGCTGAGCTGCAGTATCGAGCTTTCCCAGAAGGTGCCACCAAATAACAAATGGTATCCTCCAGTTTGAAGATTCCTTCTTTTTGAATCTTCCAGTTACGTTTAGTTATTTCGTTTTATAATGTCTCTAAGGTATTCAGAATGTCAGCTGTGCTTTCTTTGAATTAGGAGACAAGATAATGCAATGGATTAGGTAGAGGGTAGTTTTCTTTTGGTGTCTATGTAATTATTTAACCAAGTTTGAGAAATTGTTCTCAGTGGGTAACAATTTATGACTGTAAACTTTCAAGCAGTGTCAAGGTCCACAAAGAAAAATCACCCCTAAGAGGCTTCTTTAGGTCACTAGAGGTGACTGCATAGTGAGATGTTCCCAGATAAAGTCAAAGATCCTTTTATTAGGTGGGAGAAAATGGAAAAGCATTTAGTAAAGTGTTTGGAGACAAGAGAGTTTCGCCTTTGAATTCTGAAAACATAGAGGATGGGGATGTGTGGGGGTGGGGATAGGGAGAAATATTCAGAGTTGGAGACACAGAGAAAAGGAAATTTCCTTGCCTCACTCGGTCACGGGAAGAGAATGTGTGTATGGCGTCCTCAGATAGTCCTTCAATTCCTTTGGGACCTCAGAATCACAGTACTGTTTTTGGAAAATTAAATTGTTGACCCTTGCTTTACTTTGTGACCCTTCTGTTTTTGTTTTAAATATGATAAAACCATCATGTCACTTTGGGTAACTGCAAACATTTCCTTCTAAACATGTGTAATTGTTTTTAATATTCTTTGATTACTTTCATCTTGTTTAATAATATTTGAAAATACTTACATAATAGGAACTCTTACATATAAACACTGTATTAGGTGGTACAGATGGAACAAAATTAGAATTTAGGTTGAGCTTTGAAGAGGGGAAGACATGAATTAGTGGAGGTGAGGAGTAGGTGGGAGAAGAAGGCAAGAATTCTTTTATTTTGTTTTATTTTTATTATTGAAGTATAGTTGATTTCCAATGTTTCAGGTGTACAGTAAAGTGATCCAGTTATCCATATATATATATGTATTCTTTTTCAGATTCTTTTCCATTATAGGTTATTACAAGAAATTGAATATAGTTCCCCATGTTATACAGTAGGTCCGGAGAAGGTATTCTTGATTGGAGGAAACAACAACTGTTGACAAATGTGGACAAGTCTGTGTTGTCCTTACTGAAAAGGAAGAGAGGTCTTCTGCATGAATCCCTGCAGTTAATTTAGCAAACTGGTTTGTCAGGAGTGAGGGAACCTCACGCGACTCTGATCCATGTGAGGTGCGTGCTGGACACTTTCACTCCACACCCTCTTATTCAATCCATGCAGTGTGTGAGGGAGCTTTTTCCCTCATCCTGCAGATGTGGCAGCAGCAGAGCTAGAATCTGAATCCAGATCTAATGCCAAAGCCCACCCTTTTTTGTGCTGTACCAACCATAAACCTTGTTGAGAGAGAAATCGCATCAAATTAAAACTACTGTGATACTGATTAAAGCTTTTCAAGAAAAAAATGCAATTAGCAGCACTAACTTTCCCACCCTCTGGCTTCCTCTGACCCTCTGATCGTGGTATCACAGTTCAGCGAAAGGGGAGAACAGTAAGTAAGCTATCTGTGGCCACAATACTTGAGTGCTCGGCTGTGAGTAATGGCAGCAAGGGGACCTGGCTATGATTTCCAAAATGCTGATCAGCTCATGTTTTACATCATTTCCTAAGAAGCAGAATTGCAGAAAGTGGTGCCTTAGAGTCTCTCCAAGGGCGCTTGTGCACCAGTGTGCCGGCTAACAAGGTTTCTTCACACAGCTGGTACTAGGGGCCAGGCCACGGCCAGGGTCACTGCGAGAGCCACCGTCTGCCGCATCACACTGTCTCGTACGCGTGGAGGATACAAAGAAGGAATCTAGGCCCCCTCATCATTGAACACAGCCATGCCTGGCTGATGAACTATCTCACCTTCCTGGGCCCAGGAGAGGTGGTCCAGGAGGCGTGGTCCTCGAGCATACGCTCAGAATCAAAAGACTAGACAGGACCAGCTTACTAGTGGTGGACTGTAAAATGGGGACTTTAATGACAGTGATGAGGTTATAGACGTAAACTGCCACTCAGGTATTTAATTCAAGCAAAAATATTAATGATGCTGTAGACAAAGATTTACTTTTTCGTTGGGCAGTTTGTGAACTGTATTTTATGAAGGCCTGATGTTCGTGGGTGTTCTTGTAAAGATTAAGAGGCAGAGCTGCAGTCCAGGAATTTTGTTCGTGATTTATAATCCACGGCCACCGCATATTTTTTACTCCAGCACATGTTTCTAAAATGGCATTTTCCACTTGGCCTAACCTTGGGTCGTATTGGGAATCAGAGTCTTGCTGAGAGTCTACCCTAGTTAAAAATGTTTAGTATCTAAAAACTCTACTCCAGGTGACCTGACACATTTTCAGTATTATAAATTGCTTCCTCCATTTTCACGTGTTTGGTTTTTTTTATTCTTTCTCATTGCTTTCCAGGATTATTTTAATTAAAGGTGAACACCAAACTTACTTTGTGATGGGTTGTTTTAAAGTGCTAGGTTATCTGATCATCTTAGGTGAGAGTCATGCCTTACATTTGCTTAGCAAGCCTGCCTTCCTTGTCCAGCAACTTTTCAGAGACTTGCAATAAGTCCCTTCCCCCTGCTTTTAAAGATAAGGCACGCATAGTCCTCCTTGTATTGTGAAATAAAACCAACGAGTCTCATAGTTTAGTCCCCAAAAACTAAGGTTTGAAGGAAGGAGGTGGTGGGTCCCCCGTTGCCATCTTTTTATCCTCATCATGTTAATAGCACCATTCTCTCTTGTCTCTCCTTCTAAAACCTTCCAAAGGTTACTATGGACTCTTCTAAAGATGTAAGACCAAGTTTGGAAACCCAGGAACATCGATTTTTAATATAGCATTTACCTGATGATTTAGGAAATCATAGGATTTTTAAAGCAATAAGAGATTTCAGAAATTTCCTTACAACTTTCATTTTGCAACAGAGAACTTGAGGTCCAGTTTCATAACCTGCCCAAGATTGGGATGCTCTCATTGCCCAAAAAACAAAGGCCCTGGGATGCAAGTCCTCAGCAGGTGTGCCATTATCATTTCCAGCTAAAACAGTATACAGTCCTTCGCACATCCCTCACTGCTTTTCCCAGACTCTCCTTCACTTGAACATCTTAACCTGCTTCCTCATGAGTGGTGTATGCCCACCAGGCATAAGACCTCTTGGCCCTGCATCTCAGTCTAGGGCCCTTTGTTGAATGAACCTTACATTTCATATCCTCAGCAGAATCCCAGCTGAAAAGCCTCATGCCATGTCTAAGTAAGGGGAGGATGTGAGTCTCAGTGGACATTACAGAGATTTACTGGTGAAAAATTTGATAGACCTGTTCCCTGCTCATCCTTGACCAGATTAATCATGGTTTGATGTATTTCAGGGGAAAAAATAAATCACTAGAACAGAACAGAAAATGACACATTTAGGTACCTGGCAAATCAAAAGTCTTAATATTGTTAAATAATAAAAACATGGAAAGAGCTTTAAAAACCTCCAGTATAAATGAAGATTTTACTTGGACAAGCTGATATCCTCAACACTTGAAACTTGAATCTTATTCCCTCTCCCTCTCCCTCTCCAGTATCTTCAGTATGTGCCTGTGTGTTCTTTTGTTCCCCTTGGTCTCTCTACAGACATGCCGAGGCCTCCCTCACGCCACATGCTGCCTCCAGCTTTCCAATTAGCCCTGATGCTCTTCAGTCTGTAGCCCCATCATTTCCTTTCCTTTACTGACAGACATCTCAAAAGCTCCCTTATTCCTCAGCCCATGGTGGTCAGGTGTCTGCTGCTCTTGGAAACTATTTTTAAACTACCACTGGGAAAGGTCACTGGTGCCAGATTCTCATGTAGAAAACATCTTCTAAGCACTGGGTTTTACCTTTGTGGCATCTTTGACTTACTTTTCTGTCCTATTTCTTGGCCCTGTTGTACTTCCTCTGATCCCCCTACTCATTCTCCATGTCTCCTTTGTCAGCTCCTCTTCCCCCACCCCCCTTGAGTTCTTTTCTTTTCTGTTGTATAATCTTCCCCTGGACAATCACTTATCTGCCTCCTGTCTCTTCCCCTTCTCAGACCTTTTCTATATAACTCTCTAAAACACAAATTCTGGAAGGAAATACACAAAAGGATATAAAACAACTAGTTAAAATGGTATTCCGGGTCATTTTCAAAACATTATCTTTATTTTTTTTAACACCTCTATTGTGATATCAAAATATTATGTTTAATGTTGCCATTTTTGAACAACATCTCATTATTTCAAAACCTCAGATCCTATGTGGGCTAAATACTAAATTCTCTTTGGCATTGCTTTTTTTTCTTTTTATAATCTCTTATTACGGGGAATTTCAAATATATATAAAATATGCAGAATAGTATAATGTATAATAAACACCCCATTCATTCATAACTCAGCATAACTCAGCTTCAAGAATTATAAACTGATGGTCAATCTTGTTTCAACTGTAGTGCGATCTACTTTTCCTCCAGTATAAATTTTTAATAAAATTCTAGATGTCATATTAATTCATTCATAGATATTTCAATGTGAATCTCTAAAAGATATGAATTAAAAAAAAAACAGAACTAAAATATCACTCATTCTGAACAAATTAGTAATTCTTAATATCAAATATCTAGTCACTGGGCAATTTTCCAATGGAATCAAAATGTCACAAATTTCCTTTTTGTTCTTACAGTTTGTTTGAATCAGGATCCAAATAAGGTCCACATCTTGCAATTTGTAAAAATGTCTTTTACGTCTCTTTTAATCTATAGGTCCTCTGTCATCTCTTTTTTCATGTCAAAGTGGAAGAAAAAAAAAAACTAGGTGGTTTGCCTTATAGAATTTCTCAGTTTGGAGTTTGCTGATAGTATCTTTATGGTGTATTTTCTGTAAATTAGGAGTACGGCTAGATGTAGGTTAGGGTTTTGGTTTGGGGGCAAGATTGTTTCATGGATAGAGTTGTTTTCTTTCATCAGGAGGCCTGGAAAGTCAGGTTCTCTCCTTTTTTGTGAGGTTAGCACCCACTGGTGCTCATGCATTAATTCATTAGGGATTGTGAATTGGCGGTACTTTTATTCTACCATTCTGTCTTCATTTATCAGCCAGAACTCACCTACCAAAAGAAACGCTTCCTCTTCTACCTTTGTTTAACCAGCAGTTAGTTTGTATAGGAAAAGTAAAACATGGTGGTTGCTTCTTTCCCTTTTAAAAAACAAGAAACAAAAAACAGTTTTCGAAAGAATGGGTTTGTTTCCCTAGCATCCTTCAACAATGGCTAGTTTTTTTTTTAAGCATTGCTTTTAAGACTTCTTTAATCTGACCCTTCCACCCTTATCTTTCTTTGCTCTCGCTTATACTTCAGAGATCCTAAAATATTAGCCGCCTTTGGTTCCTTGATCATTCCACGCTGTTTTATGCACTAGTGAAATATCCTTGGTCCTTTATGACCTGGTTAATAGTCTCCTTTTCTTTGAAGCTTTTCTAAATAATCTGCCCCACTTAGATGAATCCCCCATCCTTTGTGCTTCTCCATTAACAGTTTATTTATACTTTGATTGTAGTTGTTATTCTCACATAGTAAAGTGTTTTTCTCCTGACCGATAGGGTGTTTGAGGGCAGATACAGGCTCTTAACTGTCTGATTTCTCAGTTCTTTGCATTGTGCCTGGCACTTAATTGGTGCTCAACAAATGTGGAGTTAAATGATGCCAAGATTTATTTATACTTAGGTATTTATGTGTGTATAATTAAGACTTCTCTTAACTAATTTATATATTTACAGTTGAGGTGTCTTAACTATAAATACATCCAAGCGGTCAAGAAATGTGCTACGTGGCCCGTCCCCTTTCTGAAGGGAGAGTAGACAGGCCACTACGAATGGGAGAGCTCCCTGGATAAACAGGACAAGTCCTGGCCTTCTCAGAGGCTCTCAGTTCAGGGTATAAGCCACCCTTCTGTGAAGAAGTTCATACATCAGAATCTTGGGGTAAATTGGAGGCCAACGTAAGCAAGTTTTATCAGTAGGATTGCACTTCACCTGTCTCTACAGGACTTTGCCTTTGTGTTGGAGGACGTCAACTAGCCAAGGAGTGTGGTGCTCTTAAAAACTCCCACAAAACAGCCTTTTTTAAACTGATTCTACCATGAAGAGTATTAAACCACAAAAATAATAAAGGGGAGTCTAGGACCACAAATTAATCTTTTATTGAGACAGCAGAGGGATGTCAGAATCTAAAATCCCAAAACATTTGCTTCTGTATTTTAAAAAAGCAAATAGTTTTCAGAGAAATTTCAATAACAGGATGTTGAAGTGAAAGAAATTTCTGCCTCCCTGTTTCCTATAGGGACCGTGCAGAGGCATGATAACATGAAAGCTATATGACCACCTTGTTTTTGCTGTCTTTGTGATCATGAAATATGATTATATTCTCTCTAATGTTTATATGTACTCTTGAAATTAGTGGAACTGGTACAACACCACTTGTAGACTGTATAAAAGGAACTATTTTTCCCCCTTCTGTTTCCTCAGGTTGCATAATTATCATGACAGATTAACTTTAGATTCAAAACATTCATTTGGTGGTTAAATAATTATTAAACCATCACCTTTGAGTACTTTCAACTGTGCAATTAAATATTTATTGTATACGCAGAAGAATGAATGAAAAAATACTCAGAAAAGATTTAAGTTCCTAACCACAAGGGGCAAGCATTATTGCAAAAAAAAAAAAAAAGTTGTACTGAACAGTAACACTTATGCTGAGAGAAATCAGATGTGGGAGATGCACTTAGATTCCCTGAAGAATTAGCATCTTAGTCAATTTTCAAATATACATTAATTGTACTCATCGGAGAGTGTTGGCATTTCTAAGGTTGGTTTTTAAAAGAGTCATGATTATGCTGTAAAACTAAAATTATAACCAAGTATAATTTATCACCGTGGGAGGTTCAATCTGCTAAAAGAAAAAAAATGGACTGAAGATACCATTTTCCATCATTTTGGAAAGGAAAATGTTATCACAACCATCTTCCCTTACCTTAGGGAAAGACATGGCTGCAGAACATGTACTTTGAAACTTTATTAAGGTATCTATCCTAAAACTTATACAAGCGTGCCTCTTTTTATTGTGCTTTGTTTTATTGTGCTTCACAGATACTGTGTTTTTTTTTTTTTTTACAAACTGAAGTTTTGTGGCAACCCTCCTTTGGGCAATCTGTCAGCGCCATTTTTCCAATAGCATTTGTTTGCTGCGTGTCTCTGTGTCACATGTGAAAACTCTTGTGATATTTCAAACCCATTACCAGCAAAAAAGATTATGGCTCAGATGATGGTGAGCAATTTTTAGCAATAAATGTTTTAAAAATTATCATATATACATTATTTTTTAGGCATAATGCTACAGTGCACTCACTAGATAGGCACCGGAAAACCAAAAAAAATTGTGTCACTCGCTTTATTGCAACATTTGCTTTGTTAGGGAGTTTTGGAACCAAACCCACAATATCTCCAAGTTGTGTTCCTTCCTGTCTTCAGTTCTGGGGATCCCCTAAGGTGGAGTTTGCATGCTGGTGTGTCCTGAACAGCTGCCCTTCTACCCAGCTCTTAAAGGGGCCCTGCACGTTCTGCAAGCCAAAGCGCCACCAGTGGGCCTGCGCCGCTAACAGTGCTCTCCCTTCCCCTGGAAACATCCCCGCTGCTGCCCGTTGCCAGTGGGTGCTTTCCTGTACTCTGCTCTCCTGCTCCCACAGGCTGAATGGTGTACCCACCAAGAAGCCATGTAGTTGTTCCCAAACACGAAGGGGTGTTCTCCTTTTAATTAGTTAGTTAAATGTTCTATAAACTAGTCATGCACACGAAAGGGAATTGTTTCTACAAAAACTAAGTTGAAACCTGAAGATTTTTACACCGAGGGAAAACAATCGAAAGGATCTAGGACTGTACATTCTGACAGCAGTGCAAGTCTCTGGTTTCCTACTTACACGTGGTGATCGGTGATGATGCACTGAGTGTGGTTTATGTAGGAAGGACTTCTCAGATTCTATTCAAAGAAAACTCCTTGATCCTACATCAAAACATTGATTGATTAATAGGTACTTACAAACTTTTAGTTAAAGTGAAATATTTAAAGGATGTGGAGATGTTTTTAAAACTAGTTCTAGAATCATCCTGCTGACAGATGTTCACTAGCCAAAAATCTTGACTGTACTTCACCTGTGGTTGTGGTACGTTTCCTCTTGACCTTGAGTTAGGATGAAAGTTACTCCATCAACAGCAATCTCTTATCTCCCCTCTCCCCCGTTATTCCATTTTATGAATGGTGATCTTATCCAGATCTTAGCTCTTGCATGCCCTGTTTGCCAGATGAGTTTATAGGATCCATCAGTTTTGGCAGCAGCCACGCCCCCCAGCATTTCCTTCAGCATTAGTATGCTCGTGTAAATGCACTCTGGACATAGGCATCTGCTTGGAACCACAGTGTGTTAGGCCCAGGAAAGCAGGTTGTCCATATTTTCATGAGGAACACAGACCATGCATTTTTTTAAACCGAATGAGAAAGGTGTCTCAGACAGAGTCTTGAGAGCTGGGAAAAGGCTCCAGGTCTGACAGTTGTGCTAGCTCTGTGATCTGGGGCAAAGTAACCTCTTGCAGTCTTAATTTCATAATCTCTGAAATGTGAATAATAGCTCCCCAAATTGTCGTGTGAATCAAATGACTCATGGTTGCTAATTTGTAAATGTAGGAGAATCTGAATATTTCTAGTTTCCCCTCCCCCTGATCTTTAATAAAATGAGGATTCTGGTGAAATGCCCGCCTCCTGGGTTATAAGGATCGTATGTAGAAAGGACTTCCCAAATTTTAAAATGCTCCTCCAAAGATCTTAAAGAAATGACTTTATCTAAATGCACAACTGTAAACACGATCTATACTCTGCGTGCTGTTCTTCTAGTTGATAGATTTTTGTTCTGCTTTGATGTGAAATTGCTGTGTGATGGGTGCTCTGTTCCTATGTGTCAGCGAACATTTGCCCAGTGTGCTTCCTCTTGTCTCCTGACTAAGCTTGTGAATTTTGAAGGCAAGGACTCTGCTTTCTCAGAAAACAAGCCTAGGTCTGCCCTGACCGTAGGGTCAGAAGACCCTGAAGTATACTTAACAGTGGTTTTCCGTCACCTTGTTTACCTGCTGCTCAGCTGTCACTCCTTTGATGGCTTTTTAGCAGCCTAAAGACTATAAAAATGCAGACTTGGACAGCAGGTCTGAGTCCATCTAAGGGCATGCAATGTACCACATAGGAAAGATTTATTTTGCTTTCCCTGTGTGTGGTTGTGAACCATGTCAGTAAGTCAAAGGAAAAGCTTTTAATTGTTACGGAAAGGACAGTTAAAAGGTCTTTAACCTAAATTTCTTTCCTGAATGCCAAATACCTTTCTAGGGGCAAAAGAGAGATGCCAAGTCTTTTCTGATTAGTTCATTACAGTAAAGAGTGAACACATAGCCAGGATCAAAAGCCAACAGGTTTTGCATTAGATTCATACCTGCATGTTTTAAAGTAGCTTTAAAAGTTACCCCATTAGTACCTTTTAAAGCTACCCATAAAATGCCGTTTTACATCTGGCATCAGATCTATTAATTTGACTATTATGAATATGAAGAAGATTTTGAAAACTCCCATGGTCTTGTAAAGCCTCCAGGCCCTTATTAGCAGAAATCCTTGCCTTCTGCCAGGGCATGGAGCCAAGGTAAGATCCTTAAGTAGATAACATTTAGCATTTGAAATAATAATAATAACGAAAGGGAAGTCCACATGGAGCTTTCAAGTTGTTACCCATTTGAAATATCCAGCATGGAGCCAGAGTCTGAGGGAGAAGATTAAGCAGATGTCAGGCTTGTTTCAGCAGGCTGCATGGCTGAGCCGCCTTCCCTCCGAAGTGTTGTAGGCCCAGCATCCAGGGAAGGGCTCAGACTAATTCATTTGGTCCATCTGTTGGTTTGGGAGACACTACGGGTTGGTTCCTCCAGCTACAGTATTAGCTTCACAGGTGGAGACCGATGGACTCAGGGAGATTATGGCCTTTCATTACTCCTATGGGATCTTTGTTTCACCTGCCCTTCTCTGACACGGATCACCTTGGACTGAAATTTCCCGCCACCCCCCAGCAAGATATCAGGACATAACTTCGTTAAAAGACTTTTTTTTTTTTTTAAAGGTCAAAATAGGCCAAGACTTTCTTTCTGATTTTCTCTGGAAGCCTTATTTCTCAAAACTCTTCTGTTACTATTCCCTGTTTTCCTGTCTTACGTGAGAAAGAAATTAAGAATACTTTCCATGCTTTTTATAAGTGTATTTTACAGCCAAAGTCAAACACTTTGTGAGTAAAGATAACCCCAGGCCAAGGTGATCTCTCTCAGGAGTGGAGGAAAGTTACAACTGGTTCCATCTTCTGAGCAGGACAGTTTTCTCCTCCAGGTGGTTGACTAAGACACCAAAACACAGAGCTGGCGTCTTCTTTGTGGACCCCAACTTTTCCTGTTGGGGATATTGAGTTGAATTATCACCATTTACTTCCCTCTTTATTCTGTCTCTTCCCCCCCGGCACTCCCACCCCTGGTTATGGCTTTCTGGTAGACTTGAACTTCATTCTCTCATCAGAGCGAGGTTATCAGTTAACTCATTGTCTAGGTAGGAGGAACCACAGCCAGATTTCTTCAGACTGCTCACCATCCTCTTGTTTGGCTGATGTCCTTTTCTGTGTGCGGGTTGGGAAGAGCTTCTCTGTCCCCTCTGCCTCCACCGGTGGCAAATTCATGACAACTCAGTTCTGATTCTGGAAGAGGTCCCTCCCCTCAACCCTACTCACCTCCCCTTTTTGGGGAGGCAAGTCCCCTGTGTTTGGTCTCAGCCTACAGCCAGAAGCCTATGTGGGAGTCCAGCCAGCTCCTTGTGGAAGAGGTGGTGAAAATTCTGCAGACCTTTAGGAGTCATTTTCCTCACCAGCACAGAAGCAGGGATGTGTCACTGAATGATTTGGTAGAGTTGTTGTAAAGGATAAAGTGGCTATAAATCTTGTTTTGATGTGAAAGAATGATAACTCCTATTAATCAAGGATGAAATGCTTTCAAATAAAGTATCAAATAATCAGAACCAATTTATTATATATGTTTAAAAATCGATAATGTCAGTTACAAGTATATCTCAGGTTAGTTACCACTTTTTCTTGTTATTTCAATTCTCTGTGGTCTTCAAGTTAGCTGTTTCTGTGAAGTGATTGGTACTTTTTTTTAAAAAAAAAGCATGATTAATTATTACATCAGGCCAATAATGACTTCTTTTCTCTCTCAATTAACACTACTTTTGCCAGGCAATTAAGCATAGTTATGTCAAGCAGAGCTATTGGACAAAGACAGGAGGCATTGCACGGATTTACAGTCTTCAGTCATTGGCCTTTTCTTATCAAATAACCTAAAACATTTGGAACTCTGTTGAATTACATCATTGAATAATTTTGAAATTGATGGGAAATCTTTATAGCAAGTCCACTGAAGATAATATATTACTGTTAAGTGTGACGGAGGGTGGAGGGATAAATTGGGAGCTGGGGATTTGCAGATACTAACTACTATATATAAAACCGATAAATAGCAAAGCCCCACTGTATAGCACAGGGAACTATATTCAATACCTTGTAATAGTCTATAATGAAAAAGAATATGAAAAATTATATATATAAACTGAATCAGTATGCTGTACACCAGAAATTAACACAACATCATAAACCGACCATACTTCACTTGAAAGAATTTAAAAAAAAAGAAAGTGTTACAATGAGTAATATGAGTATTTAGCCTTGGAAATGCAACAATCAACATACAGTGATAAAGTGAGCATGATCTCTTATGAGTAGACCTCACAAATCCTTAGATTCCAAAAACTGCAGATTGGTGAATCCTATACTGTTTCCTAATAAAAGTCTAGAATTGAATTTGAAATATGTAGTTAAGGAGCATTTGAAAAAGATTGTGGCTGTCTCTGAGTTCTAATGGCTTATTATGCCTAAGGAATCTAATATTCTTATTATAAGGTTGACTAGAGAATACAGTGACTCACCAGTCTTTTAATGATACATTAGGATAAGGTGGAGGAGATAAAAAAAAAAAAGCCAGGTGATTCTTGAGGTGGGTGGATTTGTACTGGCTGAACAAGTGCATTTAAAGCAGCTATGTCAGCCTGCCAAGAGAGTTCTTGTGGAGATCTCTTACAGAGCTTTGCATTTTTGCTGCCCTGTTTGTTATTTTTACAGTGAGTTTCATAAAGATACGGCAGGCATGCTCGCCAGTGACCTAAAAATGGGAGGGATAGTATATTCCAAATTCTTGCAGAATTATGATTAGAAAGCTTTAGCAAATAGAAATGCTAGGCTAAACCCAAGAAAGTGAAATCCAATAGAGATAAATATAAGTTCCTTCACTTAAAATCAAGTAATTGTTTTGATTAGTAAAGGATAAGGGAGATCGACCTTAGAGACAATTTTTATGGGGGTCAGGGGAATGATAGTCTTGATTATAGTGGCTCACCAGTGCTCTGTGAGCTAGTTTAATCTGAGGCTGTATTAATAGAAACATTGTATGTCAGTCTTGGAAAATTACAGCTTCATTACCGTCTGCTCCCATCAGACTGCATCTGGGTCTTGTGTTTGGTGCCACATTTTAAAGATACAGACAAAGTAGAAATATAGTTCTTAGAGCAGTCTGTGGACCCTGATGGGTCTGGGAACAACCAGGCATGGTTTAAGGAAACAAGACTGAGAAGAGACATAATAATTATCTTTATTTTTTGTAATAGTGTTCTTGGAAGTATCTGTGTTCTGATCAACAGGATTTGGCTTCTTGATAACTCGGGGAGCTGAGGCAGGATAAAAGCAGCTCAAGGGATCCCTAAGGTGAGCTGGTTCCATGATATTTATCCTGGGAGGGTCCCTCTACCCACCAAGTGTGCTGATTTTGGGTGCAAGCCACCATTGATATGCCCACCTAGTGAATTAGATACAGTTTTGTTTTTCTCTCGAGTTGTTTTCAGCCCTTAAGCTTTTGTAGCCCCTGGGCTGCAGTGTATCAAAGCAGTAGAATAAAACGGGAGAAACATAAGAATAGATATATACCAAAATCTTAACTGTCCCAAACTTGCATAATTTCTAGTTGTTCATTGGACATCTATCACATACTTGTCTTCCTTTAATTAAATTCAACATTAGAGAATATTTGTTAGTGGCAAAGAGTTTTATTTTTTGCCTTACCTTGTTTTAGGAAAAATAGTGTAGTTCACAGAAATAATGCTTAGATGCAACAACATGGGATTTGATTTAAAAGAGGTAGATGTAGAAAGTGGGTCAGGAGACAGGTGAACTCAGGATCTTTTTCACAGACTGGCATATTTCCTCATGAAAATGTTAACTAGATACATAGCTAGGTAGATTGGGTGGGACAATTAGTCCGTGTGTTTTAGGGTGCTCCCCTTTTTTTTTAATGGAGGTACTGGGGATTGATCCCAAGGCCTCATGCATGCTAAGCACGCACTCTACCACTGAGCTGTACCCACCCCAGTGCCCCCCAGGCTGTTCCTCAGTCCTCCTAGCTCACTTTATGCTGCTTCTCAGATCTGGCTTTGATGCCTTTGGTTCCAGGCCTGATAGTAGCAGTTTCCTCGTACTGTCTACCCTCCCTGCAAGGTAAACGTGAGTAGAATCAGCACAGTTCCTCTCATGTGAAGTCTCTCTCACTTACATGTGTCCTATGTGCGGGAGCCTGCTCTGCTGCCTTTTCTTCTTTTTCCACCATCTTCCTTTTCCTAGAATGTAGCCAGTATTTTCTAGACAGAGACAGTCAGTCATCTAGATGGGATTTTATTTCCACAAAATGATTGACCAGTATCAGTTGGTTTGCCTTTTACAAAATCTCTCCTCAGTTCCCTAGGAGAGTTACCAGGAGCAAGCAAACAACCCAGTATCAACACTTAGCAAACCATGGTCCAAAGTCATCATCAGGGGAACTGTTCTCTCTCCTGACCTGGCGGTAGCCACGTGGGTATATGCATATGTAAGAATCAGTGAAGCTGTACACCTAGACTTGTGCACTTCACCGCATGTAAGTTAACAGCTCAGCTTAACCTATGAAATATCTAATTTGTCCTGCAGTTGTAGGAAGGAAATTATTTCTCTGACCGCTAGTTTGTACTTCTAGCTTTGATTTTAAATGTTTGAATAGAGATGGCGAATTTGCTAGAGTTGTTCATAAATTTGATACATTGAAGAAAAAGGCAGTTAAATGTTAAATCATAAGCTAGACTGTAAAGCCTCTGGGTCAGGGATCATACCTGGGTTGTCCAGCACTGTTTCTCCAGGATGCTGACACATTTTAAGACACATAGTAGGCATGTAAGATCAAGTCAAGGAAAGACACAGTTTTTGATGTACAAAATTTGCTGATATGCTTTACATAAAGGAATTAATTTATGATTATCTTGGGATCAATATTTTTATCTGATTTTTGTATACTTATATCTCTATTTTTATTTTCCCTTAAGGCTACTTTTTCTTTTTCAGTAAGTAGATCTTAGTCTGTGTAACAAGGTTTAAGTTTTGTTTTCAAAACCCTGTCTGTATTTACAGCCTTGGAGGAAAATTAATATCCCACTTTTTAGTTTTCTATTTAAACCAGCACCTTTTACTTCCAAATATCTCAACATATTTTTCTAATTTACATCCTTCTTAATGTAACACTATCAAATCTACTACTATTTTCTTTGGCTAATATTTTACATTTTATCTGTAGTTCATTGGAAACATTACTGCCAAATTCACCATTAAATTCCCTTGGTTGATTCTCATAACATTTCCATTTTTAAAACTTCCATAATAATCTGATGGGCCAAATATCCCCAAAGTATACACAACTTAATTACATTTTAATCTTTAAAAACATAGGGATTGAATCAGTTGCCTTACTGGACAGAATAAGAATTGAATGAGCAGTTGTCAGTATATATTCAATGCAGTTTTCTCAAAACAACATTATTGAGATACAGTTCACATACTTACAATTCACCCATTTAAAGTGTACAGTTCACTGGTTTTTATTTCATCACACCCAGATAAACCCCCTGCCCTTTAGTTATCACCGCCTGATTCCCTCATCTCCCCCAGCCCTAGCCATCCGCTAATTTACTTCCTGTCTTTATTGATTTGCCTATTCTGGACAATTCATATCAACGGAATCATGTAAGACCTGGTCTTTTGTGATTGGCTTCTTCCACTTAGCATGAGATTTTCAAGGGTCGTCTGTTTTGTGGCATGTACCAGAACTTCATTCCTTTTTATGGCTGAATAATATTCCACAATACAGCTGTTCACATGCTGCTTATCTGTTCATCAGTTGATAGAGATTAGGGTTGTTTTCACCTTTTGGCTACTATGAATAATGCTACTGGTTTTACATAATGTGTTCCTGATGAAACATTTCCTTCTGATCTGACAGCAGCGTTCAGAATCCCTGACGTTCTTATTGGTGTAACTTTTCTATTTCTTCTTAACTCTGAGCATCTTGAGAAAGTTTGGAAAATTTTGATAATTGTTGGGGAGGATGAGGTTTCTCTTCATGGAATGTCCTTTTGGGTCATTTAGGTATCCTCAGCATGAAAAAAACGAGGTAAACTATATGTCCCCACCTGCATTTTATTGCTGGTGGGGATAACTTATATAGTTATACAGCTATTTAGAAAAACATAGAAATTTTAGAAATTTGCCGTTTGTTTTTGAGAGTTACCTTATTATCATTGCTCTTTAATGGGAAATGCTTTGGAAGGGGAAACAGCTTTTTTTTTTCCAGACATATTCTGCCATCTTATTCAACCTTTGATTTCTTTTAGTTGGCCAGTTTTGTTTTTGAGAATAAAGTAAGTATTCAAAAGAAGCAATCAAGTACAAATTTTCTAACTCATCTAGTACTTGAGCTACCTTTTTTTTGTTTTGCTTTGTGGTTTACACAAGAATCAGTTTGGTTGAAGATTCTAGTGTGGGAAGTTTTTCTAGATGAGAATCAAAACATTGATCTTCATAAATGTCAACTTGAACTTAAAGCACAAATGTTTATTTTATTTGGTTAGATAATTATTTGGGGGCAATTGTGACATTACAAACTCTCCCCATCCCCACCGTGAGCCTGTCCTATATTTCTGTGTACAGACCTTGAATTTCCAGATATCTAAATTTACCCACTTTGAACACTTGAACTTTTGAAACAGTTAATGAATTGCACTTGCTAAATGAGTGACGTTTGGATAGCTTTCCTTTAGGGGTTTGCAGTGGCTTTGGAATTCTAAGTTTGTAACTTTTTTCCAGTTGCCTTTTCCAAGGTGTTACTGTGTCAGAAGAGCTGCTGTTTATCTGGTAAAGCACAATATATTTTATTGATGAGGCTTTTATTTGTACAAATTCAACAATATAATTGGTTTGAAAGCTCACTTTTCAGCATAACATATGACAGTTACATCTCCTGCGGTAACTGAGAAATTTGGATAACAAGGTCAGAGCACTGCTCTTTTATGGGATAAAATTTAGTTGCATAGGACAGAGTGTCTTAAATAAGGAGCTTAAAAACCACATAGCTAGTGATTGAGGTCTCTAAGTTTTGTTTTTGTTTTTTTGGTTTTTTTTTTTTTTCTTTTTTGCAAAACAAAAACAGAAACAAAACCAAACCAGTGACATATGTTGTATACATAAACAGAAATGGAGCAGGAGAAATAATATGGTAAATTAAATCAGAGAATTTTGGCTTAACCTAGTATATGCTAAGTACTTAGTAAGTTAGGGATCAGCAAACTCTAGCCCTTGGTCCAAATCTGGTGTGCTGCTTGTTTTTGTAAATAAAGTTTTATTGGAACACGCTCATTTGTATATAAATTGTGTGCGGCTGCTTTCATGCTGCAAGGTCAAAGTTGAGTAGTTCTGACAGAGACTGTACAGAAGTGAAGTCTGAAACATTGACTCCTGGGCTCTTTACAGAAAAAGGTTGTCAATCGCTTCTATAAAGGGTGCAAAGTAAGAAAGATGTCTTTATATCGTCATCCTCACCCTTATGGAGCAGGATTGTGGGGAGAAGTCATTAATGTAAGTATTCAGATAACTCACACACAAAGCAAAATAGAATAGTAGAATTACCAGTGCTGAAAAGGATGTAAAAAGCATCTTAATATATCGAGACCCTAAGAAGTAGAATTTGTATGTTGGTGTGTAATGGATATCAGAATAAAACGGCACTAGTTGAGCTATAATTCATTGCCTAGGTTTGGTTCAGAACAGGTTGAATATAAATCTCTCTCCAGAAAAACAGTGTGGCTGTCACCTCAGGAGCAGATTGGCTAATACTGCTATAATACTAATAGCTGTAAAAGGCAGTTGGTGTTTCTTACTGGGAATTCTCCTGGGCCTGGAATATTCAGTGTGGTCATGTATTCCCTGGGCTGTATCTTTCCAGCACATCTTTAGAATAGAAGCTTGGGGCATCCGTGGAATGGGGTCTGTCACCTCCAGTGATGTCTGTGGCAGCTGAAAGCTTCTATTAATAGGCTTTGTCCACTCCTACAAGGCTCATTACTCCAGCGACTGAGCCTCCAAACAAATCTTGATGACAGGAACCAGACCTATTCTTTCTTGGTCTTTCTAAAGCAAGGCTATAGCCAAGAAGAGGGAAAGCCCAGATTTCAGACGCTAACCTGTTAGACTTTGGGTTTATTGGCTTCTAAGGGAGCAGGCTTGGGACTACTGACCCTTCTCCCCACTTTGTGGCTTACCGTGCCTTGGAAACTTCTCTAAACATTGTCTTGTGTCACTTCAGGCACAGAACAGGCTTTCTCTAAATGTAAACTGACTGATAATACCACTCTTGTATGCACCAATTCTAAGTGCAAACTCTTTCTCACTTCAGATAACATTATGTGAAGTATCACATGGTGCTTCTGGACCCTGTTCAGCAGACGGCCCGCATCTGTACTCGATCTGTATATGGAATACAGAAGGGACAGTGCCAACTGGCAATGGGAGTCTGGTGTCAAGCTAAGGGACTGCATTGGTGTCCTACCCAGAACTAACGTGGACCGATAGGCCAGGACGCTAAAGGGAGAGACTGAATGCAGATATTTCAGAAGGAAGAGATTCTAGTTCTTTCCAAAATGCATCTTTGAATAAATACCAGAGAGAGAGACCATTGAAATGGGCCTTGTCAGATATAGAGGACAAAACAGTGGGGGAGGGGGAAGAGGGAATGGCATTATAGGGAAGAAAAGGGTGGCTCTGGGATTATATGAAATCACGTGTGTGAAACTTTCGAAAATTGTAAAGCACTATAGAATTTGAAGAATTTTGTCATTCAGTTAAAAAAGAAACCTGTATCTGACCGACAGATCAATTAAAAAAGGCAAACTAAAAATTTTTCTTAAATAGAAATGGGTCTTATCAGACCCAGTGTCTTTCATGGAGGTCTCAGGATTAGAACCTTATTAAAATGGAATGCTGTGCCAGTTAATGGTGGTGCATGATTGTATGAAGCTCCTGGAGTTGACTTTGAAAGAAAATACTAGTCTAGAGTGGTGGTTCTCAACCTGGGGTGACTTTCCTTCCCCCGCCCGGGGACATGTGGCGGTGTTTGGAGACATTTGTAGTTGTCATGACCTGGAGGCCCGTGTATGTCTGGGGGAGGGAGTGCGAATGACACCTAGTAAGTAGAAGCCAGCGATGCTGTTAAACATCCTACCATGCGCAGGACAGCCCTCGCGACAAGGAATTTTCCAGTTTAAAATAATAGTGCCAGGGCTGAGAAACTCTGGAGAGTGGGCAAAAATTCTTAGCTGAGATTTCAGCTTATTTGGGCAAATTATTAAACCTTCCCGAAATCCTTTTAGGCCTGAAAAGAGAATATTTCTTACCGCTTTAGGGTGGTTTCAGTTGAGCCAAAGAAATATATTTTGTTATTTTTGTTTATATGTTTTAAACATAATTATGTAAAAAATTTGGAAAAGTGAAAAATAGTTTTATAAAGAAAAAAAAAACGCAACATAATCCCATCACCCATTTGTATATTTCCTTCAAGATTAGAAATTTCATGGAACAGAACGGTTTAGCTGTCAGAATAGTCTCTTTGGAGAAACCAACTGAAAGATAGTGGAGCTTTTCCTGGGCTTTCATCCTGCTTATGTTATCTTTTTCTAGCCCCCTCTCTTTCAAATAACACTGCCATCACACAAAGTTTAGGGTCAGTTTATCAGAAAGTGATTATTTAGACTATAAATACCTGAGCAGAATTCCCAACATCAGGCATTCATGTTGGTATTTAAGTAGAGTGAGGAGAAAGTTTTGTGAGAGATTTTGTTATATTTGGTGTGTATGTGTTAATCATAACTTAGAAATTTTTATTTATGAGTGCCTTTATGATTGGTTTCATTATTAAGTCACAGTATTTTATAACTTTCCAGTCTGAATCTAGAGGTAACTTTTTGCTTCTCGGATCAGTTTTTAGTTGATTATGAGATCTAAAAAAGCAAGGGAGAGGAAAAGACCAAATATTCCAGACCACCACACAATAGTATCCCTGAACTTCAAAAGCCCCAGGAGGGTGCAGCTGGGGAGTGCAATATTTTCTGTACTCTTGGTGAGCTAAATTTGGTTTGGCAGAGAATTTTTAGGAGTAGATAAGGCTGTGTGAGTAAAACTTTGCAGTTTTAGCCAAAGAAAACAGACTGTAGGTTTGATGGCTCTATTTGATTTATTAGTGCCATATGCAGGGCCTTTTGATCTTCAGGATTCAGTAAACCAAGGAATTGATATTTATCAGAACTCCATCACATGGGAAGAAATCTTAATTTGCCTGTAGTGTTGATACTAATATAATTATCCAACACCTGCATCCTATTGATGATAATTGTGTTAGGTTATATTAAATTTTAATGATAGGTATAGATGAACATTTAAAACAAATTTTGGGGTAGCATTAACATTGGAAATAATCTTATTTCTCATCAGATTTGCTTACTTGACTGTATAACAAAACCTCTTACTAGGAGTGCAGGAACTACATGGAGTGATTGTGGTTTTTAAAGAAAAAAGGGAAATAACTTGACATTGATGATACCACATAAGCAGATGTTATATAATACAAGCTACTTACAGTCTTAATTTGTCAGACAACATAAAGGAGTTTCAATTAAGTTTGAGGTTTCACCCCTCTTCTGAATTCCTTGGTAATACTTTTATAAAGTAGCAAAAACCACAGGACAAATATTTCTGCCATTAAGCCATCAGAATCCATCTGTTTTTGTCTTTTTACTATGAAGACAAGCTAACATATGACAGAAGAGTGTGTGTTGGTAAAATTGAGATGAAATGTCAAGAACGTATCATGGTATTGGCATTTTCTTCAAATGGATCTTTTTCTTGAGACTCGGGGAGCCCACATTTTTCTGTAGGAAGAGAAAGCTTCAGTGGGATGCCCTAAATGAGTTTCACTTTCTTTTTTCTGTGAATCCTTTATTATTACTCAACCAGGAAATTCTTTCCTCTGGATGATTTATATTTAAATTAACTATCATGTTTTAATTATCATCTTTGTTAGGCTGTTTGTACGGACATGCTTTCTAGAATGTCTTATGTACCAGGCTTGGAACAAGGCATTTTATCAGCTCCCTGCTCCGAGAGACATTTGAAGGAAAGTGAATTTTGGATCAGTTGAAGGAGGTTGCCTTATTTCTTGAAGTGTCAAATATATTTCAAGGAAGACTGTCATGGGGGAGAAAGTGGACAAGCCAGATGGACTCAGACGTGACTTCTCTCTTGTCAGACTCCCACAGTTACTCTTCCTGATGACAGTAGCAGCTAATTATTTAAGTCATCATTTATTCCATGCTCTGTCCTAAATATGCTTGCTTGGCTTATCTACATTCTTACACTGTTTGAACTAGTACCATTATTAATTCCATTCCCCCACTTTACAGATGAACAAACTGAGACCTGGAGAAAAAATATGACTTGGCTTGGATCACACAGCAAATAAGTGGTGGAATCGGGATTCAAACCAAGCCTGATGTTTCCAGAACCTAAGCCCCGAATCATTTCATTGTTCCATTCTTTCCACCTTCACCCTCATATTAATCTTGAGTTTTCATGGTATTTGGCATTTAGATCTGAGTGCAAAATGGTTTGCCATTTTTATAACCTGTCCCTGTGTCACAGAGCATTTGGCTTTCTGCATCTTGCTTCCTGACGCATCTTAATACGTATGAATCTCAATATATATGCATGTATACAGCATACATGTACATGTAAACATATATACAACACAAGAGTTGAAGGTGTAGTTCATAGCTGTCTCCAAATACTGCCCTCTGTGTTTTCTGGTTTTTTGTTTGTTTGTTTTTTTTAACTGGAAAATGTTACTGGAGCCCCAGTAATGAATAGGAGCTTAAAGTTCACATACGGTATCTCTGCCTTTTAACTCTACCACTCTGTTTGCACAAGCACATGTGATCCTCTGTAGTGACTTTGCCCTGTTTACGGAATAGGAGTGTGCGCTGTTACTGATAGGATGGGCAGGTCTCACAGTTAAAATACCCCTGAGACAAAGAGATCCCGGAACCCTCACAGGCCATTTCTTTACTGTGCACTTCGTAAAACTCTGCAGGTTAGAGCAGGGAGTTTACTCCACTGACTTAAGTTGCTAAGTCAAACTTACTTTAAAGAAACGTTCTGGAAAACTAACGCAATGTGATTCAAGATCCGGGTGTACGCGGAGAGGTGGTTACGTGTTGAACCTCCGATCTCCCCAAGCGGAATGTATGCTTACCACACAGGCGGTTCTATCAGATGGAGGAAGCTGGTTTCTCAAACAGTTCAGGGTGGATGTTTGCTTCTGATTAGCCTGTGTGTATGTGTTGGATGCATGAGCAATTGGAAAGTCATGACCATGTGTTTGCTGTCATTTGAACTGCCAGGCTAATCTAAATATACATGTGGGTGCCTCAGGAGACTTCTTTCTTTTCAAGAGGATCATTCTTAACAGCTCTCAACTCCTGGCCAACACACGTGAACTTTGGGGCACTTCTGTTTTCTTGAGGGCTACTCTGTTTTCTTGTAAAAGAGGTGAGGATGATTTCTTTGCTTGCTGTATTTCTGATTTTTAAAGGCCAGCTGTATGTAACGTTTATTTACTGTGAGCAGCAACTTCATAGGAAAAGACAGCTTCATGGGTGTTATACGAGGTAACGAAGTGGGGGTGAGGGTGAGGCGATGAGTGAGGGACACACAGGGCTTCCATTTCTAGAAGAATTCAGTTTTAGATCACCAATTTGCTAAAAGCACGCTATAATGTAATTAGGAAAAATTAGAGGAAAAGTTTATTGAAAAAGAGGTATGATTTTATAACACCTCATTGTATAATGGAGCCTTGATGTGCATTTTTTCCCCAGAGTGATTTAAGGTAGGGGGGAAAAAAGATGACTCTTCTTCTCTGACTTTGAAGCATTTACACATTCATCTATCCAGAAATTATTAAAATACATATTAAAGAAATTGAAGTTTTTTTCTCTTTATGATTATAATATTATAGACTTCCTTTTATTTTCTTAGAGAAGCTAAGAATTAGACATAAATATTGTACTAATCTGAAATGAATCTTTTCATTTAGAAAAGAATAATACTATTCTTCCATTTTTTTCATTATTACATAGCTTATCACGTTTACAAAGCCACACACCCAAAATGTTTTTCTTTCCCCATTCACATATTTTTAAGTGTAAAAGCAAACAGTGCACTCTTTTTAACTTACTAAAAAATAGCAGGCCAGCCCTTGTCATCTGAGCACTAGAGTATTTGATACAAATTAGCTGTCATTTAATTGCACATTAAAATGTTGCTTCCTTAATCTCATTTTGATAATCCTAGGGAGACTATCTTATTATTTTTTAAAATTTTTGAGTATGTAAATTCTTACACAGGTCCATGTATTTAATTTTTAACTTATTTAATAGTCATACTGTATGACTGAATGGAATCAGGCTTCCAGGTTAATATACATGACAGATACAAGCTAAACAGTAACAAAACTTAAAGAACATAGCATGCATTCAGAGCCAAGCAGATTTTACACACCGGCAAGAAGGTCTACCATTTTCTTCCTAGAGAAATATGAGAGTTACATAGTTTCATATTTGAAATGTCAAAAAGCATGCACATTCATTGGCAGAAATAATTTTTCCTGGAACCACATTCAAGAACTTACCCTATGAGTCTCTATAAATTAAATGCAATCACTTGATAGCCACACAGTTAATGTGATATAGAAACAGGCAAATTAATTTCATGTAAATACTAAATTCCATAATTTAAAATTGTTTTCCTGATGGGTAGAACATACTGTTTTTGCCCAGACATGGAAATATCTAAAGGCTTAAGATTTTTTTTTTTTTCAAACAACATTTCCTTTTTAAATGTTTTCATTCCAGCATAATTTCAGAGAAACCAGAAGCCGATCATAATAATCCCTTTCATTCCAGGAAGAGTCATGTTTGGTAGATTCTATTGTAGAGCAGTAAGTGGAGCTTCCCTGCTCCTGCGAAGCTAGTCGTCCCCTCTCCCTGCCCCACCCCCGGTGCTCAGCACACACTCACTCAAAGTTGCGCAATTTGCTCAGTTCATCCAGAAGTTTATGAGAATAGTAATATCGCTATTTCTAGTTTTCTTTCAGATCTTTAGCTTATAAGAAATCACCACTTTCCAGACTTTGAAACTTCTAGCGGCCAGCTGGTAAAAGAGGACGTGATCTCTTACACATGTCACATTGTTCCTAAGATAAAAACCAATCTCTCAGGACATGTTTTAAGTCAATGCAATTAAGTGGCAAGAAGAGTCTGTGTTTGCTACTTGCTCTTCAGCACTTGGGTCCTTTAAGTTGAGTGGATAAAAAGGCAGTAAGTAGCCTTTACTGCGTAGGAAGAAATCTGAATGCCTTATTGTAAACAAACGTGCTGAGATTTTAAAATATCACGTATCTATTTGAAATATTCATGCTTGTGTGTGCCTGTGTGTAGTAAGTAAGGTTTGTATAATTTGTAGCCATACAAATGCTATATGTACAGTAAGGTTTGTAGTTTTTCCTGACTAATGATTCTCTGAGTAGGAAATGCTCTTGTTTCATGAAGATTAAAAACAAGTTTAGGCCTTTAAATCATTCTTGAGATATTGAAATTGAATGAGTTTCTGAGGATCAATTCACAAATGGTTCCAAACCCTGCCCCAGGAATGCTGTAAATCATTTGTGCTGTTGCTCTAACTGAAGGATCTGAGCTCTCATTAACTTGTCTGTAAGGAAGGGAAAATTGAGGAGAGCAAGGAAGAGGCCGAGGAGAAGACCTTTAGCCGGTGCTGTCCTGAGCTGCCATTGTTGAAGGACATCCTCTGAGCTAATTTCAGTCCCATTAAAAAAAAAAAAAAAAAATCTATTTAGTGATTAGTAACCAGTGGATAAGAGCAGAAAACCCAAGTGAATAAAGGCCATAAATACTGAAGTCCTTGGGATAACAGCCTGTAAAACTGTCAGAAAGCATTGCTTAAGTGACAAAAGATAGCCCAAAGTAACAAGAAGTGTTAGCTCACTAGCGATACTCCATATTCATGGACAGAAGACGTAATTTAGTTTTCTTCAAAAACAGAGGTTCCTCTTGAATCCAGTACCTGCCTCACTTTATTTATTTGTTTTGGATGGGGTCTGTTTGCTTTTTGTTTATAGTAGATTGCATTTGCTAGTGGGAATCATGCCGCCTGTGTAAAGATAGCTGTGTTTCCAAAAGTAGAACTATGATTACTGAAACTTCTGTTTAGATCCATCAAGATCTACTTACTTACTAAGAATGTTTAGCCTAACTAGAGTGAGTGGGTGAGTACATGCGTGTGTATTTTTAAAAGGCAGATGGTTAGGAATTAGATGCTGACAAGTGCCTTTGTCTTGTTTTTAAATTGAAGTCTAAAGTTCACAATTCTTAAATATTTCTCCCTAAGGGAAGAATAAATTAAGTAAATAAAAACAGAAGAATGTAGGTCTGTATTATAAACTATCTTTGTTATTACTGCACAATATTGAGATAACAAATGGTTAGTCTTACCAGCCAGTGCTTTAGATTTGTTTTCAGAGTTAGAGAAAATTCAAGATGATGGAATCAAAGGTCTTTATTCTAAACGCCTATTGTTCTAACTATGATGATGATTTTATGGCATTTGAATTGTAATGCTAGCAGCCAAAATGACATGCTTTACCATTTTAGAGGGTAACCTTCAAGTCCCAAACGTGTGTTTCAGAAGTGTGTGTGTCCTCAGCATATTTAAAGTGCTGCGCTGCTTCAAGTTAGAGAATTTTATCAACTTATGGGTATTTGCTTTTCAGCATTCCGGCTGTGAGAACTGGAGGTGTCATTCACTTGAAGGGAGCAGATGTTAAAGGTTCTTGCCCCTGCCTCCCTAATCCCAAACACCCTTGAAGAAGAGAAACGTTCTATTACTCAAATAGGCATCGTTCTGATGGTGAGAAAAGGCGGTAAAAGGCAGTAAATCTGCCTTCTCATTATGAAGTGCAACAATGGATTGATTTATGAAGAAAAGCAACTGTTTGGCTTATATAACATGTGTGCATGGAAATGTAGGTTCCTTTAGAGCCTTATAAGCCAGTAACATTCCTCCTATTCTTGACAAGAATCTAATATTACTAGTAGGCAGCATGTTGATTCTAAAGATCACATTTTTAAGGGGGTACATGGAGAAGAAAAGAAAAAATTCGCCTCCTAATGTTTTCACATGAGAAATGTGCTCTTTATCTCTTAAATGTGCTGTTTTTGCTATTTTAGTTCATTTTCCTTGAGAGAGAAGGGAATTTAAAAAAAAAACAGTTTTATTTTTACAAACATTTTGTTAGTACTTAACATTTTAATAGAAGTGAATATAAGTATAAGATATTTAGATGTTAGGCTGTTTATTACATTTTCAGTTTCACTTCATATTGTGTAATTTTCAGCAGACACTGTAAAATTAAAGTCTCAAATAGAGCCACAATGAAGATAATTTCGAATTTCAGGGGAAAAGGAGGTCATCCTTAAGTATTTTGTGTTGGGTTTTTATTTTAAGATGATGTGCATTTAAAAAATTTTTAAATAAGTGTTACCTCTTATTTGATAAGGAACTCTGTTGCAGTACTTTTACTTAAAATTAAAAATTTAAGCTCTAAGTCAATTTTGAGTGTCATAAATACTATAAAATACAAAAATCCAGATAGTCCCTGAGTAAATGGTAATGACACTGCCTTATGTATTTAGCATACATCGCTCCAGAATTTGAAATCTATGCCATATAATTAAGACTTGAGCTGGTAAATTACAGCGTTAAAACTGATAATTACCTATAGAGTTGGTATTAAACCTCATCTCCCTTAGTAAACGTATATCCCAATATATGTATATTTCCAAATTACACAGATATTAATAGCTATATTAACACATTATGTACAAGAAAGCACATATGAAAAATTGAAAATCTAAAAGGAAAAGACAGAAAATAAACACGGATAAAGGTTCCCTTATTTTCTTTTCCCCTATGGGTTACCTTCAGTTTATCTTTGTGAACACATATGTGCATATCCACACCCGGAAACTTTGGGCTGCTCTCATCCAGAATAAAGAGCTCCAGTATGTTATCTGAAAAACGCACTGTTATTCTAATTGGGAGGACACAAGGCTTGTAAAGAATAGTCCTTGCAACCATCAACAATCTACGCTGTATAGACTGATAATGAGAGATGTTGCATTTTTTACCTGATGATGAGTAGATAGTTTTAAATCAGTTCTTTTTTCCCAGTGGATTTTGGTAAGTTTGGAAGTCAAAGTTCCATGGAAATAAGGACTTAGAGAATAAGGTGAACTCTTGCTGCTGCTGCGGTAGTAAATCTAAGCTTCACATTTAATGGGGAAAATTTTCTAAGATAGTGGAGAGATTAAAATTAATAAAACTTCTTGACATTTGTGTAAGTCTGTAAAGATTCTATTGGTGTCAGTCAGATACTCTATGGTCGTTTTTAAGTAAGCCATTTTTTAAAAAAGGTCTAAAGTTAATGAGGAAACGCAGTTAAATGTCTTGTCAAGATGATCTCTTTAGGTATCATCTGTTTTACTTCATTCTGGTTAATTACCACCTTTATGATACTCTGAATTCATTCTATTTAATTTAATGTTAAAAATTTTATAATCCCAAACTGAGTGCTCTAACCATATATAACATACTTTTAGGACTTTGATTCAACACTGCCCTTACATGGAGAGAGGATACACTAATACTATTCCATTATTTCAGATGTCATGTGCTCCACACAGGTAGGTGGGTTGTTTCACAAGTTACTGAATAGTTGTTCTGACAACAGTTAAAGGATCTTATTGTTAGCTGATGAGCAGTGGTATTTTGATGCTCGCTGGTCAGCTTCAATAACAGTTAATTATGGGGCAATTCTATCCGGAAACTTTTTCTTCCTATTTCTCTTTTGTGAGGCATTACAGCTCTAAACCCTCTCACTTGTAACTTTTTTCTTCCTCTACCCTCAAAACACACAAAAGAGAAAAAAAAGGACCAGTTAAAAGATACGTCTCTAACATTACAACTAAGTGGTGTATTTAATGGCCCCTCGTGAAACTCAGCTTCTATTCACACAGTCTTTGCTCAAGGAATAGTAACATGCTTATAGTGGTACAACTGTAAATGGTGTGTGTTTCCAGATGATTTCTCAGTCCTAAAGCTCTTAACAAGTGAGTGATGTTCAGAACACATCTGACACATACACCATCTCGCAACAACTGGAGTTTTTGAAAGGTCCCATGTTCTGGCCGCAATAGTCAGTAGCAGGCTTCAAAGTACAACTGGTGATGAGAGATAAAAGACTTGAGGCTCCTCTGTTTAAAAGAGAGAAAGCTAAAAGAAAATTATAGCCACCCCTAAGTGTGGAAAAGGGTCTTATGGAAAGATTTATAGACCGCTGTTCCCCAAGGCCATTTTGTTTCCTAATGGGATTTTGTGTTCTCAGACAGGGGGTGATGGGTACAAATGATGACAGCGTTTAATAATGATAGTGAAGATGACGATAATAACAAAGAGGGCAAAGGCGATTATAAAACAGAGGCACCTCGGTATAAAGCCAATTAGCTTGGTACCCAGGGTGACTTTGCCTGTAAGTTGAAAATGTAACAGAATTAAGGATCTTTCCTGTCTCGCTAAGTATAGGGAGGGTGATTTTTAGGATCTTGCTGTGTTACCAGCAAGTGACAGGCATAACAATAGCTTTTGATAATACCAGGGCCCGAAAGACTAAATACAATTAAAAGTTAACATCGAGTTCATTCAGTTTGTCACGAGACTTACAAATAGAGAGGGCTTGCCGCGGAGAGATGTGGTTTCTTCCACACGGTCACAGGCCTGAGTAGCAAAAAGTTTCCAGACTGCTATTCCAGTGTCCTTTCTCCATGAGACCTTGTTTCCAAAAAGTTGTTGACAGGATATTTAAAGCATTAAATCTACTTTTTTCCTCTGGAGTTATGGGAATTGTATAGAAGAGCTGGGGGAAGAGAGCAGATCACCCTTGAAGACAAATAAAATAAATGATCGTGGTGTGTTTCCTGATACATGCTTGCTGGTCCTCTTGATCAGTGCCAAGGTCAAGAGGACCAGGGCCATTCAGAGATTTCTTTGCTCTTTGTTTTTTTTTTTTAATAAACGTATTGAACTAGTGAGGTGGGTAGCCAGGCTCTGTTGTAGTAGTATTGATTGGATGAATGTTTGAAGCAATTGATACAGACACATTCAGACCCAGGGATTAAGTGTTTTGTTTTATCACTGGTTTGCTTTGGGCGCCGATCACAAGATGTCCCTTAGACAGAGGGATATTCAATTTCACAGTGACATAGAAAACTCTGTTCCCTGACACTAGTGTTATAAAATGGTGTTAGTGTGTTCAGAACTCTGCTTTAACTTGATAGCACTTTCCCAAGGTTAATAGGTGTCGTAGAAAGAGAACTGGATTAGATGTCACAAAACTTGATTGTAAACCACCTATTACCCACTGGTCCCTTAATTTTATTGTGCTTCTATTTCATCATAAGTAAAACAGAGATAAGAAGTGTGTTCTGCTGTCTTAGCTCTGGCTAGCATAACAAAACACTATAGACTGGGTAGCTTAAACAATAGGAATTTATTTATATATTTATGGAAGCTGGGAAGTCCAAGATCAAGTTGCTGGCTGATTTGGTTTCCCCGTGAGGGTTCTTTTCTTGGCTTGCTGCTGGCCACCTTTTCACCGTATCTTCACACCGGAGGAGAGGTGAGGGAGGAAGCAAGTTCTCTGGTGTCTGGCCTAAATAAGGGCACTCATCCCATCATGAGAGCCCCACCCTCATGACTTCATCTAAACCTGGTAACTCTCCAGATGCCGCCACATGGAGGTTAGGACTTTTAACACATGAATTTGTGGAGGGGACACATTTAGTCCGCTTGCCTTTCTCATAGCAGAACAAATGAAATATAAAGACTGTGATAGAGCTACACAAAGATACATTAAGGTTAGAGTTAGTGACTGATTTGTCCAATCTTATTTTCTTATATCTTTCTATATAGTAAGGTTTTGTTCTCTTGGCAGGATTATTTTGAAGCAGTTATTAATGTAAAACTGAATGAAAATAAAAGTTCTCGTTTCTAGGCTTTTGACAATTTCCCTTGCCTTAATCTTGTTAAAATTAAGTGTTATTCTGTAACTTTCAGAACTTCTTTGCTTTCCTTTGACCTTACCTTTTATTGATACAGCTCTCACTATATATTAGCTGTTAATGGAAACTGAGAAGGTAGAGTGCACTCATACGATGAACATTTTCCACAATTGTTTAGGATAGATGTTATAAGTCATTTTTCTTTAAAATCAGATGTATATTTGAAAGTTGAGTTGGATTATCTTCAGTTTCTTATAGTAGAGAAACTAAATAAGGTAGTCTTTCAGTTTTATCGAGATGTTGTCTTAGTTTAAGGTGTATAATAATTTGATACACATATATATCATGAAATGATTGCCACATTAAGTTCATGAATGAGGTAGTCTTTTCAAAGTGTATTCCACTTATGTTTTCTTCTTTGATTACACTCATCCTTGACACAATCTTTCTGAATATTTGTGCAAAGAAGATAATCTTTATTGCCGGGTATGTGTTTTCTTTTTCTAAATCCAGTAGAAATGCTGTGCAAAAGAAGTAGCAATGTGTCTAAAATAATTTTTAGTTCTACTGTATTCTCTTCCTTTCTCCTGAAGAAAGGTGACTATACTCTCTCCCCTTTTCTCTATTTTTATTGTTTCAAAGATCACATTGAAATTCTGTTCATGAATATAGTTGCCCATTAGAAAAGACGGAACTTCTGCCTTCTGATTACCTAAGGAGGAAGTCTGCCCGCGGTAGCAGGACCAGTGGCAGGTTTTACAAGTCCGCTCATGTGCCCTACCTTGACAGGCGTTCTCATTTTGAAGCACTTAACTTCTAGGAGTTGTGAACATGCGGTCTTTCTTACTTGTCTTGGATACAAATAACCCTCCGTAGAAAATCCATTATAAAATGATTTTGCATAGCCGTGTAATGTTGAAGATTGCATTGCATACCTTGGTAGGCCCGTTGTTTTGGTAGTAAAGACACATCTTGTTTTCAGAAATAGAGGAGTGTGATCTCTTGTAAATAAATAGTAGTATTAGCTAAATGTTGATTAGCTGCCACTGTAACAGCAGCGGGCCAGGAGTTTTTATTGTATCAACTGAACGTGATCACTCGGACATGCGGTTCCATGCCCTCCCTCTGCGATGAAACGAATGCTTAAGCGGTCTTCCCACAATCCTACGCGAGCAACAGAATTTGAGATTCTTAAGCCTATACTTTTGTCACTGTGGAGCACACCATTTAAAGAAACTTCTTCTCAGTACGTCAGCTAAACATGTGCTTAGGACATCAGCAAGAAAAAGCAAAAAATTTTTTTAGTGAGGAGAATTTCGATATTTCAAGAACAAGCCTTAAATTAGGGGAAAAATCAGAACCTCATTGGAGTTCCCTCCACGTAGGTTTTGGCACAGACACCCGCAGGGAGGGGGAAGGAGAATGCCGTAATCTTTTCAATCCTTAAACCCTACAAAGATCTTTATCTAGCCCTGTTTATGGTATTTTTTTTTTGTAAAGCAAATAACCTTACCTAGTTTGTATGATTATCCTTGATTTGTGTTTTTGGAGGGTAAATCTGATTTTTTTTTTTAATGCAATCTTAAGCTATAGCTCTGTTTTGTTGGACTTGATAAAATCTGACTGTGTCAGCCTCATCTAGTAACAGAATGGCTTTCTGAGCAGTTTACTTTTAGTAGAATTCCGTCCTGGTCCACTTAGGTTAGTTTAAGGTCCGCCCACCACATTACGGTTGTTCATGCTTCATAGATAACCGTTCTGTCAGGGTGCTTTTCTTGCAGAATACTTCAGATAGTATTCGGGGACGCTGCCTCTGGGTAGGTCAGTAAGTTTCTAATTTTCTCATGGTGCATACTCTTATACTTTCTTAAACTTCAGATTCTTTGCAAAACTTGCAGGGTTTTTTTGCGTTTATTAAAAAAGAAGTGATTAACCTAATATCAGTGGTTTCATTAATATCATTTGTTGAACTTCTAAAATATAAACAAACTAAAGGTACTGAATCAGAATCTCATGTACAGAATCCACCCAGCTGGTTCTGATGAATATCCACAGCTGTGAATGAGTCTTTGACCAATGGTTCTCAGAAGCCTGGTTGGCCCCCAGAGCAACAGCGTCATGCTCAACTAGGAACTTGTAAGGAATCCAGATTCTCATCCTATCCCAGACTTACAGAAGCAGAAACCCTGGGGTGGGGTCCAGGGGTCTGCACTTCAGCAGGTCTCCCAGTTGATTCTAGTGCTTATGAAAGTATGAGAATCACCGCCTGCGGTCATCTCCGAGGTCTCCTCAGCTCTAAAAGGTCACAACAACTTGCCCTGGTTGTAAAAATCTTCCTGTACATGGTTATTTTCTTCCCATCATTCGATTTTTATCCTTCTCCACCCACCTCTCTAGCTTTGAACTTTCTATTTTCATATTCTCATTGAATTAATGTGTCTTCAGTTGTGAACCTCCTCGAATGCTCTGTGGGAAAGGCAGGGTGTTAACGATAAACGCTGAACAAAAAGCCTTTTTCTCCTGTTGCAGTATTATGTTCTTTACTGTTTGCCAGTTTTCTGATGGTTAGCAACTGTGGAATTATTAACGACGTTTACGGCTAAGAAACCAAAAGAAGGCTGCCTCCAGGTTTGGTTCCGGCATTGACCTGATGCTTGAGACAGATGGGTCACGTTTAGCTTGGGGTAGCCAGAGAGACTGCCACCATCCTCTTGATCCCAATTAATGTCACTCTCAGCAAATAGCTCTGGCAGAACAGCTCCTTTCAGTCCAGTGTGACGTGTACTGGCCAGGCAGGATGGGGAATGAGAGCTCTCTCCACTCACTGTAAGTAAGAAAACCTCTTTTTTTGGCTCCCAAATGGTTTCCAGAGCTATCAAAATAATACCGTTTGCAGACACTGTTCACGGCTGAAAAGAGCAACTTGGAGAGGAAAGCGAGTGCTCTGTGGATCCCGGGAGAGTGTTCTGCAGCTGGGCACTGCGCAGCGCTGCTAGCTCAATGCCCTTTCTGTTGTGTGACTCACCAGAGTGACTCCACGGTGGAAGAGCCACTCGACAAAAATGAAGAGTCCCTCCCACAGGCATCTGTGCTTGTTAAACCGGCTCTTTTTCGTGGGCTGTGAACAGCAATGTGTAGTACATTGTGCGGTAAATCTCAAGGAAATCTTGCAGTGGTGAAGGGTTGGTGGGCCGCCTGCTGCTCATTAGAGACCCTGTCTGGCTCTTTTCCTGCAGGATGAGTGGTAGATTGCTGACACCTGTTTTCCCACCCAGCCTGGGGATGTGAAGTGTGCGTCAGGAATGCCTCAAAGTGCTTCCTTGTGTCTGAGTCTGTGGAGCTTGGTGTTGCCTGGAGAGGAGGGGGTGGTGGGCTCAGGGCTGGGAGGGGAGATGCAAAAATCAGGGGAAAGAAACTATAGTGTAAACAGAATGGAGATTCTTCTCATTTTAGTGGCTTCTGATTGTGTTCTTAGTTTGTCTTCCACGTGGCCCTGATAGATGTAATCAGCCACTGAGCAAAGTAGATGTGTCCTGTACATGAGACCTCAAATGTTTCTCAAGTAACATGAGTATGTAGTTGAAACTATGAGAACGTTAGAAATGGTGTGGAAGTAGTTTCCTCTTCCAATCAAATTTATCAACATTAAGTTATTTTAAACTAGCTTGGGTCTTAAATATGTAACGTTCAAGTGTGTTGGTGGCATGATCAATTTCTCTGCACAGTTCTGTCCATATATTTTCTCTTCCCATCTGTACCTACTATAAAGTCTCATAAAAACTGGCAGATGTGGAAACAGAGGGCCTAATGTGCTGCCTTCAAGTCACATATATAGAGCGTCTGCTGTGTACAATGCATGTTGCTAAGTACATGGGGATAACATGAAGGATGAGACAGATGCCCCAACCCCTGCTTTTTCAAGCGCTGGCAGGCTGCTGGAAAGAAAAGACATGCATGTCCGAGGTAGCGTAATACTGCAGTGTATCTGATAAGCAGACAGATGATCTATATTTTTGGCAGGTTTGGGGAAGAAAGAGAGCTCTGGCCTTTGGTGGGTCAAGGAGGATGTGGAACTTTTACTGGGTACTAAAGAGTGAGGAGAATGCACTGAGAGTGAGAGACTGGGGTGCATGCATGATAGATACTCTATCCCTGCATCAATAGGCTGTGAAATTATTACAGGGTAGCTCTTTTTTTTTTTTTTTTTTTTAAGTAGTGGTAACATTTCCCCCTGACTCACTTGGAGGAGCTGGCCAGGTCTCCGTGCGAGCATTGGCCTCCATTTGTGCACTGTGGATGAATGGGGTTAGGGTTGGGTCATGGCCTTGGACCAGAGTAAAATTAACTGGCTCATAATGTGATTGAACTAATGACCTTGGCCTCATTACCACTATGTTTTAACCAGTTGAGTCAATCAAACATTGCAGAAAGGGTAATCAAGGTATCTTTTAGAAAGAGATCCAGATAGCAGTAAACACAGGCATGGAATCAAAGCCAGGTTCTTGCCGCAAGAATGACACAGGTGTTTCTCTCCTTGTCCTTCAGTTTTTATGCTCGTTTCTGCAGCTAATAACAATATGGTGGACAAAACGGAAAGGACACTGACTCTCCTCTGATAGTGTTTTTGACAGAAGGCAGTTTGTAGTCATCTTTCTTGCACAGTGTTTTTGCAGGGCAGCATCTGAGCAGCGATGCTGTCTTTAATTTTGGATGTGTGGTGGCCTGTGCGTTTACTGATGCTGCCTTTCTCTTCTTTAAAGTCTGAACAGCCCAGTCCTGCCAGCTCCAGCTCCAGCTCCAGCTCCAGCTTCACACCGTCCCAGACCAGGCAACAAGGTATCAGCACCTCCCTGGCAAACAGGGAGACGTTTTTCTCATAAAACATCTTAATGAGTTGATTGATGGCCTGTTTTCTACTGTTTTATTATTTGAATGATAACTTGGCTTTTATGCAGTTGTATTTATTTCCCCTAGGAATGCTCATGAGTATTGTTCTGATGTATGAGGCCGGCCTCTAGAAAGTCCCCTTTTTCCAGTCCCTGCCATCAGAGCCCCATTTTACAAAAGGATTATAGACACAGCCCATTCCAGGGAGTTCCCAAAGGAAATACAATAGCACAAGCTAGACTTCTGAGGCTTTGAGAGAGAGAAATAGGCTTTTAGTCTCCCTCCTAGACATCTTTCATTTTATTTATTTATCTCTGTACAGATTAATAGACCTTTTTCTTTGGCGAGTGTTAATTTGTTGTCTTTAAAATATACGTTCTTCTACTTGAACTCAAAGTAAAGAAATTTAATTAAAGAAAAATTTAAACCAGAACATTAACTAAATGTATTTACCACTTTTTTTCATGTGTAGAAACTCTTCCAGTGTAGGCTCCTTTTTTTTCTGTTTGTTTTTTTTTAAACCTGAAAAGTGAGATAATATCAAGAAATAATTTGTTTCTGAGCATCGTGTTGCACATTACCTTTTCCATTGACCACACTGAATTCCTGATGGCCTTGTGTGTTTTGAAAAGGATTAAGTTGTTGTGTGTGTTTGGGCTAAAGCTAAGCTTCCAGGAAAAAAATAAAAGACACTGTTCATTTTGGCTGTTCAGAGTTCCTGTTCCACTGACTTCCAAGGATAAAAGCCCACTCCAAAAGCGGGGGAATTTGGGTTTTGCAGAAAGTGAGATTGCCGAGAGTCTGTACTTACTTTAGAAGCGAGTTAGTGATAGCTCAGATATTCCTATCACAGATTCGACTTTAGGAATTGGCTAATCCAGAATGAAAGTGCCTCTCTCACTTCTTGATTGCCTTTATAACCTCTTCTGTTAAGATTTACAAGATCTATTTTGTTTTCATCACGTTTAAAGTAGTAAAGTGAAAATAAGCAGCTCTAATGAGTTTTTTTTTTCTGAATGTGTGTGTGTCTGTGTATGTATGTGTGTTTTCCAATTCTAGGATAAAATTAGTTCTGACTTGATTTTTCTCTCCCATCTAATACTGGATACTCTCTGATTTATTACATGGTCTTAGTTAAGTAAATACATGCTGGTATTTTGCCAGGAATTTCTTAAAACGTGAAATAAAATTGGCTGCACAAAATTGTTGCAACAAGACCTTGTGTCCAAGATCGCTATGAAGATCAGATATAGGACGTTACACCATGGAATTGAAATACTTTATAATCTGAACTTGACTGAAATGCGTGCTTGACCTGAAATTGACCTTGAAATAAAAGGAACAGCTAAACCTTAATAGATCAAAAACTACCACACAAAGGCTGCATTGCTAAGAACAACTTACAACCATGGTGATTTATTAGTCTAAACTTTTCAATACATGGATTAACCTAACAAAACATTCAATTTACTAACAGATCTCTCTGTTTCTTTTTAGGTGTGATTTTTTTCTTAGGGAAGAGAAATGCATAGAAAAAAATTCCTAGGAAATAGAGATTTTCTAATGAACATTTTCGGGCATCTGTTATGAAAACAATACTGTTTTGGCAGAGGTTGCATTCCAGAAATTACCAAATTTGCCATGGAAATTGTATAAATATACATATATATGAAAATGGTAATTTTTAACCAGTGTTCAGTGTTGGTGAGCATTCCCCTGGGTCTGATTTGGCTAAGTGTGTTTGAAGTAGTGTGTTTGATTGTTTGTGGTTCATTGTCATTACTCAGGTCCTTTAAGGTCTATAATGAAAGATCTGCATTCCGATGACAATGAGGAGGAATCAGATGAGGCAGAGGATAATGACAATGACTCTGAAATGGAGAGACCTGTAAATAGAGGAGGCAGCCGGAGTCGCAGGTGAGTGTCTTGCAAGGAAGGCTGTTCCCTGCAATGGAATCATACCTTTTCACTAGACCTAAGCGTCTAACCACAGCAAAGGTGTGAAACTCCAAAAACAATGGCAGTACATGGTCACATTCACTTTTTAAGTTGGGGCAGCGTGGCATGCTTACACTCACCTCTGCAGGGTACCATTTATCCCTTTTTCTCAGAAAGGAGAGGCTTTTCCTCTATAAATTTCATAGGGGAAAAGTCCTATGAAAATTCCTTGCTCTTGAAAGTATATGCAAAGGTGGCAGGGCTGGCTGCTGAAATAAACTCTTCACTTGAAGAATTTATGTAGATCCTTTGCTGTAGGTAGAATTTCCTCAGAATTTGAGGAAATGTGTTTGCTGTTTGTAGTTAGAAATGCACAATTGACTTCAATGAATTACGCGTGTGACCTAATTAAAACTAGGATTACCTCTGTGTTTTCCAGAAAATAAATTCCTTTTAAGTGTGCTGACAGGTTCCTTGAGTAGCTTGAAATACGGTGAGGCATAATTCTACATTATAAGATGGTAATTCATATCTTATAATTAATAGTCAACTCGAAATTGCCTTGAGGATTTTCTTTCTTTATCATGAGGAAAATAAATAGGCATGCTTACTTTAATGTGTTTTGAGTAGAAAAGATATGAATCTACTTGAACTTAAAATCCAATTACATTTATAATATATTGCATTAAATCTTTCCCCATTATCCATTACTATGTAGAAGGCCCTAAAATTCCTAAAAAGAACGTGATCTTACTCCGAACTGGACAGACCCTGTGTCTGCTAATTGGTAATTCCTCACTGAGGCTCCGTAGAGTGTATCCCCATCTGTATCCCCAAATGTCTCAGTGATTCTTCCTTATGGCCATACTCAAAGCTCTCTCTCCACCTTGTCTCCCAAACTCACCCCCTCTGTATTCCTTTTTAATAGCAGAAAATAAGGAATCTAATGGCCTTGGCCCTATGACACTTCCCTTTAGAAGTCTTTAACCTGACAAGGAGACTGGTAGGGCAAAAAGACCTAAAAATGGCCTGAAACTTGCAGGTGAGGAGCATCTCTGTAACACCAAAATCCTGGCCACTGGCTGCTCGCACATTTAGCTGGTGGAAGACATACCACCTATTTAGACAATTTCCCAAGTTATCGTTACGTAGAAGTTCTAGGTGTTCATGAGCTGTGGCCCCGCCACCTCCTGCCCCGTCCCAAGTCAACACAGGTCAGATCACACTGGTTTGTGAGTTGGGCTGGTGTGATGCACACTGTGGGAAGAGCTTTTCTCCCCTCCTGACAGGTGCTGTTAGCACAGCCCCGCCAGCGTAACATCTGATCTTCCGTTGCACTTGTGAAGTCTCAACTGTTTAATCAGTTTAAATACTCAGCCTTCCACTTCAGTCAAGAAGCATTTTAAAGCAGCGCTTCAACTGAACACTTCATTAATGTAATTTAGTTAAGAAAAACAAGTTCCATCAGTTTTTGCTAAAAGGATGTCCCAGTGTATCCTTTTCATTTCCTGTCTTGTATCTTGTCTATCTGAATATGTTATAGGGCTGGAATGTGATTGCCTATTCAGAGTGAAAGAAAAACTATCCTGATTTCTAAAGCATTTTCTGTTTCTGAGAAGAATATTATATTAGGTTACTTTATACCCAAGACAGGGAGCAAACACCGAAGGACATTTCAGAAGGAGGGCATACATTCAGCAGAGTAGAATATAGAAATGGCTCCTATTCTGGCTAAAAGAAAATTCTGTTTTGCTTTGAAAGGGAAAAAAATAGGAGAGGAGGTGATATTTTTATTGTCTTTCGTTGTTGAAAGATACCATTGGATTTTTCTAATGCAGTTACCCCAAACACCGCCTCTTTGTGTTGCTGTGGTGTCTTTCCAACAAATTGCTCTGTCAGTGCTGAGAACTAGGGTCAGCTTGGAATCGTTACACAGTAGGAATGACTGGTGGTGGCTGCCGTGTTGGGCTTCGCACATCTCATCCTCAGGTGTCATCCTGAGCTGTCCGTCCTGCAGGGCTCTTGTCCACACTCTTCCTAGCAGTTACTTCCGCTCCTGCAGTCTGTATTTTAGCCCATTATCTGTGAAGTGTTCACCTGTAGCAAATAGGCAAGGGGCGAGGGGAAGAATGGTGGTAACCTATGAGCTGTCCGATTTCACTAACTTGCAAGCTTGGGTACCCACTTATGATAGTAGGTGGATGGAGCTGGAGCAGGGAGAGAAATGAGTAAATGAAGCTAGTGAGATATCCTGGCTGAGCACCAGCTTTGGGTCCCACTGCTTGGGTTTGAATCCTAGAACCCCACCTCTTACCTCTGTGACCCTAGGTGAGTGACCCAGTCTTTCTAAGTCTCAATTTTCTCATCTGTGAGGTGGAGAGTATTAAATGATAATAGCGGGTGAAACACTTAACACAGCTCCAGATACAAAGTAAGGGCCAATACGCGGTAGTGGTTCTATGAGTTAAATCAAGTTTCCAATGACTAGTGTTTAGATTCCTTGCTGTCTGCGCCTGTTGCCTTGGATATTTCAAGGATTGTCTGTAATGATGCATCTGACTCCTCTGCTTCTTTTCAGAGTCAGCCTGAGTGATGGCAGCGACAGTGAAAGCAGTTCCGCTTCCTCACCCCTGCATCACGAGCCCCCGCCACCCTTATTAAAAACCAACAACAACCAGGTAAATTGCTGGGTTTGTACTTTCCAAGACTCTGCAGGATAAGATGCGATCGTTATTACAAAGCATACAAAACAGTTTACCCCTTAAGTTTTAAACAAAGTCCCTCTTGATCGCAAATAAATTGGAGTCTACAAGCTTAGGAATAAACACATAGTCAGGGGGAAGGAACTTCTGTTGTCACGAAAAGTATGTTCCGTTGGTTGGGTTAATTAAATAGACGAAGGAAAGGATGTTGACAAAAAGTGTTGCCCGTTGGCTCCTGATTTCTGTATATTTCTCCCTTTGGCAGTAAGCAGGTGATTTGATGAATTAGAAAGAATATGACATTTGAAGGTAGTATGAAGTCTGGTTGTTGACTTTACAAAAGGTGACAGTAATCTGTTGGTGGGAAAATAACATTTAACTTATCCTCAGTTTCCTCATCTGTAACTGGGGGTATTAATAGCGACCTCGCCGACTCCTAGGAGGATGACAAACAACATCATACACACAAAGAGCATGAGGCATTGCTTGTCCCTTGCTGGCAAACAGCTGATGATGGACGGTTGTTGGCACAGGTGCTCTGCCTCTGTGTGCCCATCCAGGAGAAAGGGGCCGTCACTTGGGATTGTAAGGGTTAGTTTACAAAATAAGAGAGTCAGTGACGGTCATTATCGTTGTTGTTACAAAGCGAGCCAGAGGAAAGCTTATTCATTTGATAATCAACTCAGAATATAGTTATTTGGATAAGGTCTAGGCAGAACTTCCAAAGCTGTGAGGAAGAGCTTTTGTTAAACAAATGATTAAGATTGGGATATTTTAAATACTTGCTAAAATCAACTATTTTCAAGTATCATGAATATTTTAAAAACCTCATGGTGCATTGAGGTTGATACTCTGTTACCATGTTATTCTTATTTCTTTGTTTAGACACATTCCACGTGGCCTCTTCAATAGTTGCTTAATTCAGGTTACTGTATGAGTATTATTAACTTGAAAGTAAAAGACGTGCGTCTTTCTAGAATTATTGTTTCATAGGTGTCCTACAGTTTTAAATGGCCTAGTCCTTGAATATGTGATTTTGATTTTACCGGGAAAATGAGACTTTATACCTAAAGACTTTTTTTTTCTTTTTAAATTTTGTATGAAGCATAAGCAAAAATCTCTTAAAATTTAAAATGCCTCATTTATAAAGTTTATCTACAATCTAAAGCCTCCATTATTAAGTAGAAATAATATCAGTGTTCTTAACCTCACCGGTTACAGTTCAACTGCAGTTTCTTTGTGTGCTCCATGTGACTGCGGGCCCCACCTCACCATCCGCTACCCACTGGCCCTTCAGGGAATTGCACGTTCTTCTTCGTTACCCTGCCTCCCCACGGTGTCCCCGTCTCCAGTGCCAGCAGTGCCCAGGGCCCAGCCAGCTCTCACCTCCGGTGCGGCTGCCCGCACTGCCAGTCGGGCATTTCAGGGGAAAGTGAGGACTACGGGCATAACCATCATTGCCAGTCAGTTGAGAAGAGCCCTGAGCTCTCCTAACTGATAACTTGGGATTCTTTTGTAAGCGCGTGCTTCAGTAAGAGCTGACGAAAGGGTAGAATTTGGACCTTGAATATATTTTTATATCCAATTTAAACCTATGTAGACCTGATTTCTGCCTCCAGTGGGTGGTGCTGGATTTAGGTTACTTCCTGGGTGATGGCAGTGGCAGTGCCAGGAGTGAAGGGCACCAGGGGGTGCTTTGTGCCCCTTGTTAATCTCCTTCAGCATCTTGCCCAGTCAGGGTTAAGACTATGTTTGTTAAATAAATGCAGCTCCAACAAGCCCCCATCTTGTCCTGAAAACAGCCACCCTCACTCCCTTCCCAACTGGCAGTCTTGAGCTAATGCTGGTTTTCAGGGAAAGGTTTAGATTCTTTGTCAGACTTTTTTTTTATTATTATTAACTTGTCTAGTAGAACAAAAACAAAAATGGATAGTATCATCCATCTAGAAAGGGTAAAGATTACTTTATCCGATCGAATAGCCTACCACTGGTTCCTTGGCATATGTTTATTTGACAAATGTAGCTTCACACGTGTGAGTCATCAATCTGTCCGGAATACTCAGTAATGTCACTTGCCGCATCCACCTATGAGCATGATAAGGGGCCCATATACTTTCACTTTTAACTAGCTTAGGGTAGGAAGTACATGTACCACAAGGGAGCTTACCTCCTTGGACCTGTGTCTTGGAACTGGAATGTGTTTTTAGTCTTGTGGGTGTGTATGATGACGATGATGATCTGAACTTTCACGTAAAATGTAATAGATGAAAACATCCTGCGAAGGCTGAACTGCGGAGTGAGAAGACTGAGTTTCCTTCTTCCGCATCCCTTGGCTCTTCTCTGTCTGCAGGTTGACAATGATCTGTGAAGCTTCTGTACATTTCCAGGCAAGGCTGTGTTTTCCTTACCTTTTCTCACATCTTCCAGGGCCTCGGCAAGAGGGAAAGTGCTAATTGAGTCAAATATTTTCTAACTCTTGGAAAAAAAAAAGTGAGCAGAGAGAGCGAGCGCCACATGTCAACAAAGCACATAATTAACCTGAGTGTTGTTAGGAGCTCCTCGTGATCATTAACATGAAAGGCCCATCAGTAGAGAATCCATCTGCCGAATAATTGAGTTGTCAGTGCTCACAAAGGAATACAGGAAAATAATAATCTTGAAAATTTGATTCTCAAGCCATATCCTCAGATTAAGGACAAAAGTGCAACTAATCACAGTTCTGTTTTCAGAGACTTAACCATGTGCGTACATGGTGCCTCTCAGCAGTCCGGCTGGTTGTTTCTCCCCAGACAGCTCAATAGGGAAGAATAGGGCTGTGCCATTTGAACCATGGATGGGTTTTTTTTTGTTTTTGTTTTTGTTTTTTCACTTCAAACCTCCCTTGTGTGAATTTCAGACAACATCAAAATTCCTGATCCTTTTTGGCTGGAAGTCTCGAAGGGAGGGAGGAGCGAGGGGCCTGAAAGGAAGGAAGCGATCCATTGGACCTGAGTTAATATTCAGAATATCATAAATCACCTCTCAGCCTGCAAGGCATGTGGGACGAAATAAAGAGTCTATCCAGTTAAACTGGTTTGAAATAAGCCCGTGGAAGACAAGGTGCCATACTTTTCTCTTCTGGAGTCGTTTCCTTCAAGATAAGAAATGATCATAAATAAAACAATTGTCTTCAGCGTGGCTCAGCTCTCAGAATGAGGTTTTGACAAAGCTGTTTATTTTGGAGCAGGGAGAGATCAAAGCAGGAAGATTAACTGAGCCCTCTCTGGGCAGCCACTCAGTAACTTGAGGCGGATCACTGACACCCGGAGCTTTTGTTCCTGCCACTGCAGCCGCTGCAGAAAGCAGCTAGGATTTCAGCGTAGCACGGCCTTCTGTGCCTAGCACTTACGGAATGTGTAGGGTGGGACCGAAGCGCCGTGAACGTTCTATTTTCTGCTTTGGAAGAGAAGGTGGCGGAACTCTGGAAGCCTGGTTAACAGCTCTATATTGCAGATAGAGAGGTCTCGGCCACTCGGACCCCCTAGAGCGCAAAGACTTGGGGACCGGATTGGAGGGAGGTTAGAGGGGAGGGATGTGATGGGAACAAAATTCGGTTTTCTATTGCACGAGGCGAGGCGAGCAGGCGGGCAGGCGTGTTTTTCCTCTCGCCTGGCTCCGCTTGGCCCAGCGCGGATCTGCGTTGGCCAGGAGTGCCATCTACTGACCTGCCTACTCCTGGGTCTCAGCGCCGAGCGGTCCCTCGAGCTCTCATTTCCAACAACAATAGAGAGAAGGAAACTCTGAATGTAGTGGGGTGTTTGGTTTCCTTCACAGCGGAGCGTGTTCAAAACTGTGGCTCTGCCCCTGCGATTAAGTAATTTCCTTGTGTTGCCAGAAGTATTGTATTGTAGGCGAGCCTGGTCACGTTGCTCATCTGGTTATCTTAATGCTATAAACGAAGAAATGAAGCGAGTCTCAGGCAGGACTCTGTTAGCAGCTCACTTCTTACACATATTTTTTTTAATTCAAAGAAAAATATACCCTTTCTGAAGTATAGGGTCTTTTCTAGAATGTCACTCTCAACAACTAAAATTTTTATCAGTAGTAGAAAATTTTATAGCTGAATGGGAGTCTGGACATCATTCTGTTCATCTCTCTGACTTTATTCTTGTGTTTTTGAGGTTCCAAAATGTTGAAATGATAGGGCTGGTACCTGAACTTAGGTTTCTGAGCCCAATCAGTGCTCTTTCCACAAATTAAATCACAAAATAAATTGGACTCATTTTAAAAATCTTTGTGTTAGAGAACATGTTAGACTTTTAACAGGACTGTGAGGGCGTGGGTGTCAGAGCAGGAACGGATGAAACGAGCAGTAGCAACAGCAGACTTCTGAAATGTCTCCTTTATTTTGTATTTTCCTCCTTAAGATTGGCTTCAAATGATAATAATGCACTTAATAATGAGGATAAAATGAAAAAGACACATTACTTTGCTTTTTATGTTTATATACATTTGTAGACACTCATCAGTAAATCCACTGGTTCTCAACCATTTTAAGCAAGGACCATTTAAAAATACTTCTCTCATAATTCTCAATTTTGGAGGTTGTAATAAATCAACTGTATTGAGTCATAATGTGTTTCTCCTTTTTATTACTTATGAACATAGCTCCTCACTGTCTGAACAGTATGCAGAGCTACTGTTCATAACCTAAGCTGTAATCAGTTCAGATAAAAAGCAAGGCACTTGGTATTTTATCACAGATAAAGACATCATTTCTTGAAACACAGAAGATAGTCCTGGCTCTGTTTCTTGAGTGGGAGGATCCCAGGTTGGGAGCAACCAGTATAACTGATGGTCACGTTCATTTTCACAGCTGCCTCCGTTGAGTGGATATGAGTACTTTTTAGAATCTGAAAGTCAGGTACCAAAAAAAGGTATATTTGAGTGTTTATGCTGCCATCCCCAGCGTCCTGAGCCCTGGTAGTCATGCTGAAACAACAGAATGAATAAGAAAAAATTCTTGCCGGCGGGGACTATGATCCAGTGCCGCTCAGCTGCTGTGCATATGTGTGAGAGTGCTGTCACAAAGGAGAAGCAGCCCTGGAAGCGTAGATCAATTTCCTTATCGTCACCTTCTTCTTCTTCTTTTTTTGTTTTTTAATTTCTATTGCCCTGACTCAGCATTTCAGATATAAATAATTTTTTTTTTCCCAGAGAAAGTCAGATCAGAGGAGAAGAAAGAAAACATATGGAGTAGAAATGCTCTTTGGAAAGTGGTGTGATTATGTGACATTTCATTCACAAGTACCTTTGTTTAGTGGCTGGTTTAGCTAAGAAGTGCTGGAAATCAAATGTAACCGTGTTGTCTTTGATCCCTAGATCCTTGAAGTGAAAAGTCCAATAAAGCAAAGCAAATCAGATAAGCAAATAAAGAACGGGGAGTGTGACAAGGTAGGTTTCCAGCCTGTGACTGAGTCCTGCAGCACTGATGTGTCTGCTGTTTGCTTGGGTTTCCCTTGATCATCCCTGCTGGGTCTCCTTTCATTTTCTTCATCTTCAGAGGTGCCTGAGACACCCCAAATTACAAGCGCTTCTTCCTAGTGCTTTGTAGTTTATGTTCCAAGTCTTGCTTATATCTCCAGTATTAAGCTTGGCCTTCCACATCCATGATTGCCAAGGGATCTCAGGCACGTTGAGTTGGGAGGTAAGAGATTTGCGGCAGAGGCCGAGGGTTAGGTGAGCAGCACATCTGATCCTAGTGCAGTGCGTTTCCCCAGGCGTGCAATCACGCATCCAAAACCTGACCTGTAGACCTGTTACGGGTTAGTGTCCTTCTGTGGACAGGGTCCTCACACGCTTTGCAGGATTGGGGGAGGCCTGGCTAAGGCTCTGTGAACTTTTCTTTTGCCTTCATTGCACAAAGGCACTTAGTAACTTCCAAGCACTTATGCTAACAAAGACTCATGAGTCAGAGCAAACGGAAAGAGAGGTGCACCTGTGCCCTTTCAGGGGAGCGCTTGACAAACCAGATGCTAATTTGGATGGTGAGCTCTGTTTTTCATGAGACATTCTTCCGTTCTGTCACTTGCCGTTCATAGAGATATTAAATATGACCAGGAAGGTGTTTTTGCTTTTTTTTTTTAATTTGCCCTGGCATAATTGGTAGTGTGCATTGAAACCTCCACGCTCAGACTTAGACTTTTCTCTCTTAGTTAAAATACTTCAAAGATGGAAGAATAATTTTTTAAAAGGAGAATATAGATGGTCATAACATGCTGAAACTCAGTGTATCAGTGAGTTCCCCTCCTCTCTGTAGAGGCATTGTTGGGAGAGGGTGAACCTGTTCACTTGAATCTTGTTGAGAGCAGATCAGTGCAAGAACTGCCCTTAAAAAACAAAAAAAGCTGGCTTGAGAAGGCAGTGGTGGGCCAGGGAGACTGGCCTGCAAAGGCCTTGAGCGCTGCGCCCCCACAGCCCGAGGCGCGGAGTAGGTGGTGGGACCTCTCACCGCTGCTGTATGTTCTTACTCGTTTCTGCTTTTACTTTTGAACTGCGTCCTAAAGCGCCCGTTCTCGGGGCCTCCCTTCTCTTTCAGGCATACCTAGATGAACTGGTGGAGCTCCACCGAAGGCTGATGACGCTGAGGGAGAGACACATTCTGCAGCAGGTGAGAAATGCTTTTTAACATAACCCTTCCCAGGAGCCTCGCGGCCGAGTTTGTCCTGGGCTCGTGTGAGTAGCACCGGGGGCCAAGCCAGCCCCACGCCCTGCACGGTACCTGGGGATGGGGTGGTGGCGCGCACGTCCGAGGCTACCTGGGGGTCCGCTTTGGAGCGTCCCTGGTGCTGCAGACGACAGCACCTGGGCACGCGCTGGGGGAACGACGAGGGAGTACACCGCTGCCCGCGCCGCCCGGTGCTGCCCTGTGGGTGGAGGGAGGGGGTGGTAGGAATGCAGAGACCTTTGGGGCCAGGCTTCTGGTTTCATGGGAAAACAGTGATAAGAATTTCAGTCAAGTGCCGTAAACATTTGTGATTCAGTTTAGTAACCTTTGCCAATGCTGTTCTAAGGAAAATAAATATTTTCCTCGTTTGTCTTATCTTGTATAGCATACATTCTATTATTATGAACTCAACTGTGGAATACTTGCAGAGGGGGAAACTTCTATTAGTACAATTTGATGTTTTGAGAAGATAAGGAGGGAGGTTTGTCGTTTTCATACAGTGACCGTACGTGCGTCCATTGCGTTAACAGTGGCGATTGATAAGATAATTTTTCGTTAACACTCAAATAGAAGGTTGTATTCTAAATTCCAGGGTGGGTTTGTAGATTATTTCACTGCCTGAAATTTTTTTTTCCTAACTGCTTTCAAATGACTTGAAGTTAGTACTTAATCTACCCCAGCTGTGTGTGGGTTTTTTTTTTTATGTTTAATGGCTGATGGTCACATTTATATTCTGTGTACATTTTTGCTTAAATCTATAAATACACACTGTCAGACTCACCCAGTCCCCTGATTGGCCTGATAAGCTTTTTAACCCTTCCAGAGTTTGATTTGAACAAGACTGCAGACCTAGACTTTTTCGTTGGGGGAGAAGTTGCATTTCTTGCATTTCTGTTAATGTACGCGCAATGGATTGGAAAGCAGGATCTGAGTGGCTTACCCTAAGGCATATTCTAGTGCTTTGATTGTATTTTTCTTCACCTCTCTTCTGTACAACTGAAAATTGGTTAGCCTGCCACTTCTCAATTACTTGGGGGCCTGCTGCCTGAATGGTGATGGTAAATCTATTAGCTGATTTTCCAATCGCTTTCCAAACACCAGCTCTGAACCACCGTGGAGCAGTTGTCCAATAAAGCTAGTAATGCGCAAGTTGAGTCCAAATAGTGAGACTCAGAAGAGTGAGACGGATGTTCGGGCAGGGCTGCGATACCTTCACAAAGAAAGCCCAGCCCATGAGTCGAGGATACTAGGCTGCAGGGCAGGGTCTGACCTTGGGGTGTCACTGGCATTCCCAGTTTCACATTGTCCTCTATTTTGACCTTGGAAAGAATTGTGAGGGAAGCTGGCTTACTGGAGAATTCCATTGAAGTGGATTATTTTAGTGTTCTAGAGGGAGAGAGCAGTATCTATGAATTTTTAACCTGGCATAAAGGCACTCCGGGGCCCACAGCGTTTCACCCTAATTGCATTCCCAGGCCGGTTGAAAGCTCTCAGTCTTTGGCCTTTTGCCTTGTAATGCAGCTGAGGCTTGTGATTATGATACCATGATGCATGTCCTGTCACGGTTTACTGCTTAATTAATTCCTATTGTAAAACATAGCACTATTGAGGACTAATGTTATTCTCCACCATGAGCACGGCTCATCTGTGGACTGTGTTCCACAGGGCCTGCATATTCTCTGCCATGAGTACCTGAGTACCTGAGTACAGAATTTCTGGCCAGCCCACGATCCCATCCCAAGTCTTCTCCTGTTAAATGCATCCTGTCAAAAAATCGGGCCTGCCACTTTTCTTTGGACCACGGAAAGTGGTTAATATTTTTGTTGTAGTCTGGGGGCATCTGGTGCTGGCACCCAGCATCCACATTAATGAGCAGAAAGCACTGGATTAAGAGAGCCTGTGTTCTTAAGCCCCTTTTACGTGAGGTAAAAATACAGTACAGCACACACAGTCAAACCCAGAGACGTCAGTACCTCAGAGTGGCTAAGAATTTGATTCTTCTTTAAACTACATGTTCCACATTTATTTGGAAAGGGAGATTGAAGCCTTCTAAACGCCTTTGCAATTTGCAGTTCAGCCCTGAGTCTGGATTTGCATCCTCCTTAGGAGAGGGAGAAAAAAAAAAAAAAAAGAAAACCGCTGAGGAAAACCAGGGCTTCCTTAGAAGACAGTTCAGCGATTTTGGTAACACTGTTCTACTCTTAGAATTTTCTTCAGGGCGGTGGGGAATCAATGGTATATATATTCCAATAACATGGAGAACCCTCCCTGAGAAGTGTTCTGCTGAAAATGATTTTCCCCATCGTGAGGGATCGCCTTTCCGTGTTTTAGAATCCCTGGTGGAGGGGAGCCTGAGGGCCCGCCTCTTAGCCCGGGGTGGGGCACACGCTGCCGCTCGGCCGGTGGCCAGTGCTTCCCGGCCCACATGGGGCCATTGCACAGGAAGACCTGGCTTACCGCAGCCCTGACTCCACTCCAGACAGAAGCAGCTAAAGCACAGCTTGTTCATTACTTCCCACTCAGTGAAGAGGCTGCTTTGGGTGGAAAGAATCCTGTTTTTTGGGTTTTTTAAAAAATATAATGAGACTAAAAATAACGTATCTACCTTTTTATAATTTCTGTAACTTTTATAACCAAGGTTGGGGGAAGGAGTCCAGATTTAACAAGTGGATCTTACCCTGTTTAAAAAAAAGAAAAGCCTGCGTGGTACCCCCTCCAAGGCTGACGTGGCAGGAAATAATCCATCACAAATGTTTGCACATGAAGCATCATCTGAAGCATGAGTTAAGCAGCTTCCAAATTCTTCCTTTTCTGCTACCTGTGCATACCCTGTGCCCTTGCCTGCCTTCCTTATCCAGGGTTACTCCGTCTTTTATCATCATCAGTTTTACTTTGGAGTTGCCTTCCTCATCGCAGGATGATGCAGGTGGCGGCCAAGGTAGAGCCGCATCAGCAGAGCAGGGATTCTTATGGAAAGGCTGGGCGGCGTCCTTCAGGGCCCGGTGGGGTGTTTTTAGGCTTTGTGGCTTGCTTCATTAGAACAGAGCATGTTAATGCTGTGTTTCTGATGTTCCTGGAAAGCAACCCACATTTCTTTTTCTTTACGGAGTCTTTATTTAATGGAGGATGCAGGTACATATGTGCTCTGATAATTCAAATCATTAATGCCGTTCCCTTTGGCAAAGGGTCCTGAACGCCCCATCTGCTGCCACGACAATGCTTCAAGGATGTCTCTGCATCCGTCTTGATATATTCTTATAGGCTCCTGTAAAAATGCGGGGGCTCATTTAGGGAGATCAGATTCTCTTCATTTCTTTGCGTGTTTGTGGTGCAGGCGGGGTGGGGTGTGCTGGTTTTAGAGGAAACAAGAGGGCTGCAATTGAAGCCTCGGAAATCCACGGGATGGTGCAGTGCACATGAGAGGAAGGGCCGGATTTCCTAGTGGGCACGTAGACTTACTTGCCTTAAAACCAACTGGCTTTTTCTAGAAGGTATTATTATTACTCTGTGTTCTTCTTATTGTTAAGTAATTAGTGAGCAACTATAGTGAGTCACAGAAATTTATTTTTCTTACATGGGTGAGTTACCTGTCATTCTAAAGGGAAAATGTAGGGTCGTCTTCTACCCTCCCCCTATATTATGATTTGAGTTTGTCATTTCAGCTACTTCAAAGGCTACTCTTCTCCCTGCTTTCTTCCCTTCCTCCTGCAAACTTTTATTATAATTAGTCTTCAGAAAATTTCAAGGATGCTCTGAGTTTTAGCTTCGGGCATTTTCCCTGCTTCATTTGTTTTAGTGCTGATGCAATGGCTAACGGTCAATGAGGGGTGGAGAGAAAAGCACTGGGTCTGAAAATTCATGTGCTGTCTGGTTCCCTCCCCTGTAATTAAGGATACATTTATGTTTACGTGGTAATCATAATCGTGTTGCCATGATCAGTGTCGCAATTTTCAGTTTATGAAGAAGCTTCCTGTGCTGCGTATCATTTGATGCTCTGAACGACACTGAATGATAGGTAGGACAGGTGGCATCATTCCTACTTTACAGATGAGGAAACTGAGGCCCAGGGGTCATAATGTTCTGTCCAACGCCATTCACATAGTGAGCAGAGTCAGAACTTGATATGCCAAATTCCGGATTCTCTGTTCTGAATGCTTTGTCCTTTACCTACTGACCAGATAGTTGAGAGAGGAATCACAGTCTGGAATAATTGTCATTTGCCTCCATTGTATAAACTGAAAGGCTGTTTGTTTCCATCCTGAAGTTTACACATTTTCACTAGGTCTATAGTATTTCTACACAATGTAGCAAAAAAGACAATTTACTCTAGAAAGTACTCTTAGTTCAATCAATGTTCCATAAGTAGGAAGTATTTGATTGCCTTGAAAGGCTTGTGTTTGTAGACGTAGCTGTGTGTGCTGTTTCTGTATGTAGGCAGCTGTGTGTGGGTGACTTAGCGAAAGTTCTCTAACTCTTAACTAATAAAGCAAATGAGTGTTCATTTTAGATCTTGTAGTGTTAACAGTAAGATCTAGCGTGATAAATTCTTATGTGAATGTGGTACTTTAATCATAGTTGGGAACCCCGCTTCCGCTAACCTCTTGATGCGCGTAGTAGAACCGTGCGTCCAGTGGTTCAAGCAAGCGAGGCTCCCTGTCCACCCCTGCATCCCTACGCCCCCTCCCCCTGTATAATAACAGGCCTGGAGGTAAGTAACTCATGGTCGGTGTGGTGGCTTAAAAGAGGACGTAGACTCCTTGCCTTCCTGCTGCCGTCCTTCTCCTCTTGCGTTTGTCCGCTCGAGGGGAAGACAGCTGCTGCACTTCCAGGGTTGCATCTTCCTTCCAGACAGGAAGAGGGGCCGAGGGCAAAAGCCACATGCCCATTATCTATACCCTTTGGAAAGTTTTCCTGAAAGCCCAGTGACTTCCTGACAAGTAAATTGTAAGCAGCAGTGTCTGCCACGTGCTGCCAGTGGGTCTTGGAGGCAAGTGTCTCAGCTGGGCATGTTGGCACTCCCAGAAAACCAAGCTCCTGTGGGTGAAGATGAAGGAATATATGGACGTTACGTAGGGAGTTGGCTGTGTCTTGTCATGGTTTTGCAAAGCGAGTGACTTGTTTTATTCTTAAACCCATGGTTCTATCTGTAAAAAAATAGTTCCAGAGGTTGAATAAGGTAGCACCAGCTTGATCTGGAGTTGAGCAATTAATTGGATTGAGGTTCACTCTGTCTTTTATGTTTCTGTGGCCGTCAAGTATGTCAGGGATGGGGAGCACATTTTCTGTTGAGAGCCACTGACCCGTAGGGAATGGCTCACAAATTTACTGTTTTCTAAAGAAAATAATTGTAAGAAGAGAAGGTCAAAAGTTTCCATTCTGCTGTTTTCGGCCCGAAATTAGGTCATCTGAAACTTCATTGAATAAGTAATGGGCTAAATAATTAAAATTATTCCTTTTAAGATGATTGAACTGAAGAAAATCAGGAGCAAGTGATAGTAACAGAGACAACTAAAAATATGTGCAATACTTTGCCAGCTGGTTTCTCTGTGCAAATACTTTCTCTTTCATCTGGATGCTGATTTTCCTCTGTCCCCGACAAAGCTTACTAAAATTTGCCCCCTCCGTCCCAATTTACTCAAAACAAACAAACCTAAAACCCACACTCCCAGGCGCAGCATCTATTTCTGATACAATTATTAGTAAAATAGGCACAGAAAGACAAGTAACGTGATACAAGATGCTTTCGACCCAATAACCAACATCGTTGTTCATGTCAAAACCTTAGCAGCGTCCTCTTGAAAGCCAGGCCAGGCAGACAGTGCCTCTGTCACCACTTCTGTTTGGCTCCAGCTTTTAGAAATATGACAGTTCAAGAAATGAGGTCTAACTATTCCAAATGGGGAGACAAAGGTATCCTTTCTTTTTGTAGATAATAGTTACAACTCCCAAGTACTCCACGGGATCAACTGAACACGACTAAAGGAATGAATGTAGATTTTTTTTTTTTGGTCAAATAATAACAAAACGTATGGCTAGATGAACTTTAACAAAGTTAATGCATCTTTTGTAACCAGTACCCAAATCAAGCAACAAAACATCCCAGCCCCACGGAAGGCTTCCCTGAGCCCCCTTCCAGTTGCTATGCGTGATATTCACCGAGGTGGGACTGTAAGATGGTTTCTATTTCTTTGTAGGTTCTTGCATTTTCTAACTTTTCTACAATAATGTAGTCAGAAGGAAAATGATCATTGTATGTGTGTGTCTGTGTTTATACTTTTTTATAAGGAGTTTTGTTATTTCTAGTCTGGCACTTCTTTTCATCTATTAAGTATAGTCAGTAACTAATTTTTAAAGGGGTCTTGAAACTTGTATCCCCCCCAACTACCCACTCTCACTCCCACCTCGAGTAACGTAGTCTGTTGATGACTTGAAAGTAGGAATCAGTTTCAGGGATATGAATGATGAGAACAGGTAACCTGCTCCCACTGAGAATTTCAAAGGGTTAATTTTTTTTTTGACTTACCCAATTGGCTGAGAGAGAGTTTTGTGCCATTAGTAGTACAGGACCTTCTTTTTCAGATTCTTTTGTATGTATGTATAACTGAATCACTTTGACAACTTTGTTAATCAATTATACCTCAATTAAAAAAATAGTGTAGAACCTTCTTGCTATAAATGAGAATACTGATCTCTTGGTTCCATATTTGACCCCCTCCATCTCTCTCTCTACCTTTTGATGTCTGTGGCTTATTGCCTTAACTTTCTCTTCTTTACTCCTCTAGATTGTGAACCTTATAGAAGAAACTGGACACTTTCATATCACAAACACAACATTTGATTTTGACCTTTGCTCGCTGGACAAAACCACAGTCCGTAAACTACAGAGTTACCTGGAAACATCTGGAACATCCTGAGAACACAACAACTGGATGCATCAAAAACTATTGGGTTTTTTTTTTTTTTTGGTTGTGATTTTTTTTTCTTGTTTGTTTATATGAGAACACTCAGAATGATGCAACCAAAAGGGAAAAAAATAAAAATCAAACAACCTTCAGCTTTATTTTTCTTTAAAGCCAGTCATCATCTCTTGATAAAGGAGAGGTTAAGCCAACCAGCCTCAGCGGACCACTCTTCTCTGCAAGGAAACCCCCGGGAAGAGTTAGCCTGGATAGCCTTGAAAACAAACAGCTCAAACACAACACAAGAAAACTTAAAGAATGTGTGTGGTATCACGTCTCTCTCTCTCTGTGGTGGTTCATTCCACAGGACGAATGCATATTCAACACACTGCCTTATTACCTAACTGATCTATTTATTATCGCATACAGATATTCTAGTCGTTGAGGGAATGACACTGCAAGACATTCTAAGTACTTGGTCCCGTGGATGCTCCTTCAGTGCGGCGCCCTGGCCATCCGAAGCCCAGTGACCTTACTTGTATACCGTGCCACTCTGCACCAACTTTTTCCAAGTCCCTTAACTCGTTGCAGTCTGTATTTTCCATCTTGTTTTTCCAGTTCCAGGACACAAAATGAGCAACTGGGGGGACCAAATAGCCACCCCGATTTTCTTCTTTGTGGTCTTTTTCCTGAAAGTTGGGGCCCAGTCCTTGGCTGTATCCATATAATGATCTTGGACCATGGTAGGAAACGCACCAAATAGGATCATATGAATTGCTGTCTAGCCTTAGTCAATAAACCTGTAGGACTTTTAAACATACGTGTACCTGTAAATGTCCTGCATCCAACATTGTTGAGCTGTCATCAACATCCTTGTGTCTGTTTCACTGTTATGATATTAGACAAATATGGAAGTGAATGCATTCCACAGGATCATCATTTTTAAAAAAGGAATTTTGGTTCTGTTTTCTAAAGAAATGTTGTAGAAATTCTTAATTTGGATCTATTTATTAGTAAGAGTGTCAACTTTCTTCAGCTGCCAGTGTGTCATCCATCTTTACCATAAAATCTGGAATAAGAGATTTTTGTTTGTTCACGTATGATCCTCTTAGACTCTTTTATATTTGAAAAATTAAAATCTTTCTTTGGGGGAAAGTTCTTGGTTACTCCGCCATAACAGATGATGTATTAACTTGTAGATTCAGTGGTTCGATACCTGTTTAGTCACTTGCTTATGTTTCCGGAAGGAGTTCTTGTATTGGTGAAAATAAAGATGGTTGGGGAGGGGGGATATTTTTGTTCTTGATGTACCCTGTTTTGAAACTAGAAATCTGTCCTGTGGCATGCAAAAGAAAGCAAATTATTTTTAAAAGAAAAAAAAAAAAAACCCAAAACCAAAGTACTTTTGGTGTCATTATTCCATCCTCTCCAGAACTGGAGAAATGCAAAACAAGAACAGCTCATCTTTCAAGTTTTTGCTAGGAATTCAACCGAAAAGAAACGAAACGAAGAAATACTTCTGGATCCAAAGGTTCGTCCACTGGATCAGCCTTACAACAGTCTATGTGCTAATAGACCGGGATCTCCCTTGTGTATTCCTATGCCAGTGCTGTCTTTTCATACAGAGATTAACTAGTGTCTGTACAGAAAATGGTCTTTCCAGACCCATTCTTTTGGGCAGTAATGTAAATGCAGATTGATAAAGGAGTTATTTCTGCATTTTAAAGGGGGGCTTTTTTTTTTTTACAGTTTCTTTCTATCCAAAGACAGTTTTTTTCCTTTAAAAAATTATAATACAGCCATGCTCCTTGTAAATTACTTCTCAGAAGTGTTCTCCCTGAGGACAAGTGTACTTTTTCCAATAACGTTACAATTCTTGATGATTGGCCTGATCGTTCTTGAAGCATTTGTTTTGGAGTCCACTTCTCAATGTTTAATTACAGAGAAACTTTGAGTCGTTTTGGACATTAGGTGACTGACGAATTGTGTGATTTTAGTTGTGTTTTGTTTCGTTTTTAACTTTACAGGTGAAGGGGGAGGGCAATGCTTATATGGAAATCTTGAAAAAATTTTAACTGCTCATTCACATATTCTGATTAAGTCAGAAATGTATGTGGTTTAACTAAAATATCTGTGTAGTTTCACTAGAAATGTGTATATGTAGTTTGGGCCATTTTTGTTTTTCTATCTAAATTGTGTGAGAAAAACTGTGATTTGGCAATGTAAAGATTTTTCGTTCCTTAGGTTACTAAACAAGAAACTAGTAACATAAGAAGTAACCAAACAAAAAGGATAGCAAGAGGAGAAGCTATTACGGTGAAAACCTTTAGACCTAAAACTTGGGTAATAAAGCAAATGTCTTCAGAGTATCATCAAAACGTAAGTTTGTAAATTGAGAAAATTTGGAAAACCCTACCTTTCTGTTACTGAGTCAGCAAAATGATTCTTCCATGAAATTCCTATAGAGTAAGAGTCACGTTGTTGATTTTTTCCAAGTTGAACTCTTGCTCTCCTGATTTTTAAATGCAGAAATGATAAATAATAAATCCCCTTTCAATTGATTTCAAATAGTTATACGTAAAGTAACCCATTCAGTTCTGCCCCATTTATGTACACTTTGAAACCTGTTAAATATTTTGGGCATGTGTGTATTCTAACAGTGGCTTTGGTTTTTTTTAAGCACAAAGGAAAAATGGCAGGGTTTAATTTCTTTGGGGGGTGTGTGCGTGTATATATATATATATATATATATATACGCACACACACACAAATATATGCATATGAAAATAGATGTTTCAAATCACGTTAATTGGGTGAGTATGGATATGGTTTGAGCCAGCCAGAGAATGATAAGCTTGCTTTAAATTTTTCCCTAGCCATTGAGGGGAAAAAAAACTTACATACAGAAATATTACCCCTTTATAAGTCAGCTTTTGCCTCTGGTTTTGCAGCAGGATTGGGTGAGAGGGGTGCTTCTTAGCGTATAGCAGTCATGTTAGCAGCAAAGATCCTTGCAGCTATATGTTATGTTCATACCATCCCTCTCTCTGTAGACAAATAGGTTTGTCTATAGATGCTTGCATATTGTGTCCAAACAGGGGAGAACAGAAAAGCTTAAGATCAAGAAACAAAAACTCTAGAAGAAAAAAGTTAAGAGTCCCCTAAACATTTTTCGTTTGCAAAACAAGCCTCTCTAATCTGAATTACCCACTTTTTTGTGGAAAGAGCCAATAAAATTGGTTTTCTCCCGCTAGAAACTTTCTCCCACCAAAAATGTTTCTGCTGATAACTTTTACAGACCCGGCTCATCTTTAAAAAAAAGACAGTTTAAGTCTGCCTAACATCCCACATACTGTTCTAAGCCCCTCACATTTAACAAGTTAACATACTTGTTTAAGAGAGACTTGACTCTTAAAAGTTTTAACTCCACCTTGGTAACGGAGTTGGATGTTCAGTGTTGGAAATGGTCCGTGTTTGTGCCGGGTGGCTCGTGTTCAGTTTTCTCACTGTGGAGGTGTCAGCTCTGGGTAGTTTGCTGTATGCTCCTTACTTTCCACCCTTAGCTTTTTGTGTACTAATGCTGCGTACCACGTATGTGCACACGTATTAGCATCTTGCTCTGGACTGTTGCTCTAAAACTATGACTATGATGTAGAGACGCCTGCAGCTGCGGTAAATGCTGAGGAGTTGATTCCCATGGTTTAGTTTAGTCTTGGGCTGGACGTCTGCATCTTTTGACCTCTTTTGTTTTCTATGATACTTTTTATCATATAGGCACTGCCATCCCTGAATATCCCTTGTAAAGATGCATTGAAGAAGTCCAAGGAAGACAAAGCCACCGCTGTCTGTAAACTGTAAATATGTATTTTGGCACTTGTACTCCTGTCTTCTGAAAATAGAGTTATGATGGAAATGCTGACAGATCCTCAATGGTGGCCAGAGCTACCATGCAGTGCAAAAGTGAATTTAGTAAATTGTATTCTTGAGAGTAACAGTGCAAGGCCAATACGTTTTATAAATCTGTCGGTATCTTTTAATGGAGTGTGTATGTGTAGTTATGTTGAAAGATACACTGTGTTTGTGTGTACAGATGCCATTATGTGAACGCTAAGGCATTCGTAAGATGTATTTCCCATCTCTCAAACTCATGTTGAAATGTAAGTACAGATGGACGGAAATAGGTGTTTTACTTAAATTCATGTCAAATCAATTGTGGCTCCATTTTCTTTGCAATGTATATAGTCTTCCTGATTTGTTAAGAGTCATTCGCCCAAACATTGGTTTTGCTGTGCAGACAGGAAAAAATGAGCCCCCTGCCTTTCTGAAGAAGTGATGCTGGTTCTGAGGATGAATGGAGAGAGGAGAACAAGCCCAGGGCACCGTCCACGCCCTGTGGGGTCCCCAGGGTCCAGCACCCTTTCTATGTCCGAAAACCAGTATGTTCTTTAAGCGCTGAGGAGACTGGGCAAGAAATGGTAGGGTGCTGTTGGAATAAACTGGGTTATTTGTGCATGGTATTTTTTTTTCCTTTTCCCCCTTAATCTCTGGAAAGTTTTGTTCATAAACAGAGGCCCTGCATTTACTTCAGTGGCTAGAAATGCTACCTTGGTTAGATAGAAAGGAGAAAAACCACTTCAGCAAAGAGAATAGAATACTTTCAGTTTGGCAAATAAGCAAAGAATTGGATGTTATGCTCCACTTGATAGTAAAGAGACATCAAATTCGAGGAGCTCGCCTCAGCTCCAGGCGACAAGCCCTTGGGGGGATTAGAGTGGACTGCCTCGTATCTTATCAACTAGCAACTGCGTTCAGTTGTGGGAGCATCAGTCCCAGATGGGCTTGGCTGACAGTTAAGATTTCTGATGACCATGCATGGATTGGACTAATCTCTGCCCTTGTTTCAGCAGATACTCGTTTATTTTAAAATAATGGCCTTGGATTTTCTCCATCGTGGAGAGTCAGGACGGGCTGGGCGTCCTGGGCTTGCTGCAGACAACTCAGGATGTTGTCCCCAAGGGCATTTGCACAGGGATCGCGCTGAGCCCCAGGTGCCCCCGATGCCTTTGTTCCACCGTCTCAGAGCTGTGCTCCCACTCGGATACACGAGGGGTCCTGGAGAAAGATGGCAGCTCAGCCCAGCCTGACGCCCAGACGTCTCTGCTTGCAAATTCGGGGATATGGTGTCCAAAACTAATGGACTTGTTTGTTCTGATTAGTGGAGCAACTAAGGGTATTTTATGGGTTCCCTTGCCCGGGATACCACCCAAATAGAAAATCCTGAGTACATTTCAATGCCTCTGCTCTCTCTGCCCGGTAATAGTATCCACACCTTCCTGTTTATGTGGTCCCTTTCTTTTAGAGGCATTTCCAGTCTTTTCCAGTGGTTGTTAACTTGCCCTGGGCTGTCCGCTTAGCCCCTTGGTCTTAATTTCCCCTCAATTAGGGAAGGGTAACCAATATGGTTCCCAAGCGCTAGGGAGAGGCACAAACTGAAAAACACTCTGGTATTGAAAACTGGGCCCTATAGCTGTGAAAGAACAACAAAAATAATCTCCTGCCTGAATGGGAAGGCTCCCTGAGCCCATGTCGATAATAACTCAGGGCACTGGGCAGTCGGCACAGAATAGGTGGCCACGGGGAGCGGGGAGGCAGCCGTGAGTAAAGGCAGAGCCATTTGCTCCCTTTCCCTGGTAATCATGCCTCCCGCCACATGCGGCCCCCACCACAGAGCTCTGAAGCTTCAAAAGGGTAGAAAAGGATAAATCCAGGCCATTAAAAGAAAATAATCAAAGCTATTGAAAAGATAAAACAAATGAGTCGCACTAAAAGGGCCGTCTGTGCAAGTAATAAGGTTGAAATACTGATACTGATTTCCGAGCCGAACAGCATTCCTCACACATGTGGTTTGTGTATCCGCGTCTGGGTGGGTGGTCTGGTGAGAAGTGCTAAATGCAGCAAGATGGCTTAGTTTTTGAGCAGTGGAGGGAAGCTTTGGGACAGGCTCAGCCCGTGGCATCTATAGCCCCTGCAACATAAAGAGGCTCTCCTTTTGCTTTGTTCCAGGAGGGAAAGTTTTAACTTGGCTTATTTATTTAAATATGAGTCTCTATTCTGCACAGAATCCATCAAAGGATAGGAGGTTTTTGTGTGTGAGTGTGCATGTGTTTTTTTCCAAGCGTCTCCTAGTCCCTCGTCCCAGCCCTAGGGGGTGGGATGTATGGCATAGAATGTAATAACTCTCCATTTGTTCTCATTAATTCCTGGGTGCTAGGCAACTATACACATCTCTTTTGAAATTGATGCCATTTTAAAAAGCACCTCAGTCTAGCCAGGATAGGAAAGAGTATTTATTAAAGGTACATACGATGAATATTGTCCACAAACAAAAGCCAAAGGAAGGCAGGCTCCCCCAAAGGCACATTCTAGGACATACTAGGCACCCAGATTTGTTGAATTAAAATGTGGGAGCATTTTGTCAAACACTGGCCTCTTGATATTTTATGAAAAAAAGTTTTGTGTTTAAGTTAGTTTGGGAAAACCACCCACTATCTGACCCTCTTAGAAATTCATAACATGCTGCTCTACTAAATCTCTGGGAAGCCATGTTCTACCACCAGACACCAAACTTGTTTAATTCGAACACAGTATTTTTCAATGGTTTTCTCATTTGTGAGATGGGAATAACAACGTACTTGTTCAAGGCTGTGGTGGAGGTAAGGTGTTTGTGAGGACTTAGCATACAGTGCAGTTATTTGATTATGCTGTTGGAGTCTGATGACAACTTCTGACTCGCTCTCCTTGACAAAGAATTTTGCCAGCACATAGGATTGTTCCAGTGCTGTTTGCCATTCAGCCTCAAGTGTCTTTATCGTAGTTGTCAGCCTGTTGTGATGTGCCCTCTACACAGACAGCCATGGTCATTGGCCATCCTCACGTGCCCGTTCTTGTTGAGCAATTAACGTGCATAACTGACTGCTGTCTTTGTAGCTGTTTTCAGTCTATGGAAAGGAAATGGAGGCAGAGGTAACACCTCACAGTTTTTAGGTCTCTTTCTGGCCTTAGAGGTAAATCACACAACACTAAATTGAACACATTTCCACTTGATGAGGTCGGTTGCTAGAGGTAACGGTGAGGTTGAAGTCATAGGTTCAAGCCCCTCATAAGCCCACTTGGTTTGCCCCCTTGTATGGCTACAAACTTCTCAATCTTACATAGCCAAGCCGTGAATGAGTCCCAGGTCTTAGAAGAACAGGGTGACAGCATGCCCTTTCAGAAGATGTTATAAAGTTGTGACCTTGGCTAACCATTCTGTTCAATTACCATATCTTAGTATGATATCATGCCTTTTGTTTTTAAACACAGACACGTATACCATGTAGAAATAGGCACTGTGATCTTACAGTCCTGTGATTTGGTTTATATAGCGAGCATCTCCGTACTCTTATTTCAGCCTTGTGCTCTTAAAAGCCATACCGCAGTTTTAATGGGATGTAGTTGGCCACATCACTTTGTAGACCCCAGTGTAGCCCTTAGCTATGTTGAAATGCAAAGAAATGCTATATTAGTCACTGTTATTCCCTGTTTTCTTTTTTCCCTTAAGTATTATGTGGTGTATTAATTTTCTATTGCTGCTGTAACAAATTACCTCAAACTTAGTGGCTTAAAATAACACAAATGTATTACCTTACAGTTCTAGAGGTCAAATGTCTGAAATGTGTTTCACTGGGCTAAACTCAGAAGTGTCAGCAGGGTCGCATTCCTTCCAGAGGCTCGAGGGGAGGATCAGTTTCCTTCCCTTTTCCAGCCTCTAAAAGTCGACTGCATTCCTTGGCTCATGGCCCCTCTCTCCGTCTTTAGTCAGCAGTGTAGATTCTTAAAATATCTCCCTGGCTCTGACCTACTGCCTCCTTTTACCATCTTTTCTGGACTCCTGTAGTTACCTTTGGACCACCCAGGTAATCCAGGATAGCTTCTCCATCTCAGGATTCTTAGTTATAATTAGACCTGCCCCTTTGCCATTTAAGGTAATATATTCACAGATTTTAGAGTTTAGGATTTGGTCATCTTTGAAGGGGCCATTATTGTGCCCATCACAAATGGGGACATGCCACTGTTGAACTCCCCATCCTTCTGGAAGTTTAAGTAAATCAACTTCTTAAATATCTGAGTAGAATTCATATATCCCACATTAAAAATTAAAGCAATTTTGCTACTAGTTCCAGTTGTTCACAGTAGCATACTTTGTGATGATGACTGTGGGAGTGATTTTTTTCAGAAATTGGAGAAAAATCCACAGTGAGTCATCTTGAAAGGTTATTTAAGGTTTTAGCTGTGGTGATGGAAATTCAGTCCGTCATTTAACAGATATTTATTGAGTATCTACCATGTGCCAACCACTCTCCTGAGAAGCTTGTAAAAATGTAGCAGCTGTGGCTACAGAATTTCCTTTCCATTCTGCTGGGATAGAGACTCTTCTCTCCTGGGCAACAGTGTCATCATGTGGTTAGAACTTGTTTGAAGCTCTATGGAAATCCTTAACTGGCAGGTGGACTGAACCACCTTTCTGGGCTCCCAGCCTTCTTGTTCTCACTCTTGTTGCTGATGGCAAACTTCATCTGATCTGAGTTTCACAAGCTTTTTACAGGAATACCTTGAATAGACAGTTCAACTTAAAGCAATGCCCGGGGAGCAGTCAGGGTACTGACTGAACAGAGGAACCAGGCGTGCTGTGTCTGCCACCAAGTTGGCATGTAGTTGCTCCTTGCTGGTTTGTGGAATAAAGATGAAAATCCAATGATGTCAGCATCATCCCTCACCATCTACCTCAGTGGTTCCTATATGCTGAGCTGTGGTCTGATTTCATCAGAATCACCTAGAGAGATTTTACAAGCTATTCCTTTTCCAGAGGCTCTGATTAAATTCTTTTGCACAAAGCTTTGGATACTGGTAATTTCAAGTGCTCCCCAGATTACTCTAATGTGCAGCCAGGGTAGGAGTGTAGTTCCCTGCCAGGTCATCTGGTAGACTAACAATAAGAAAAAGAGAGGGATGTTCTAAAGCAGTGTGCAGAGTAAAGAGGCAAATTAGATGCAAATCCACCTGGATAAAAATAAACCAGAACTTTAAAAAGCACCAATCGAATTTTCTCTAGACAACATGTTAGCACCGAAACCTTTAGTCTGTCCCAATTCCACTAACCTGCACCAAGTATAAGCCTGAAAGCTTCTTTTATATGATCAAATTTGTGAACAATTCTAGCCTAAGAAGATGACTGTTTCTTCCTATTGTTTTAGTTTTGCCTTTCAGTGAATGCAATCTTTCCTCGTGTCTTTGTTCAGTAACCAAGGTGGAAAAATTGTTTCCCTGAAATTATGTAGCCTTCTCCTTTGGTGGCATGTAGTAGCTTTGTTAGCCTCAATATGATTTATAGTTTGTACACAAAGTCCTGGATGACTCTGGATTTACAGGTCCAAGTCCTCCTTACAGGTGGCTTTCCAGCACGTTTACACAGTCAGATCAACCCATCTGATCATATCCTCACACCTAACCAATTTATAAACATTCAAAATCATTTACTCTGCAAAATCTCTACAGTCTTGATTCCAGGTTTGGTTTATGACCTAAAAGAAGAGAGATTTCAGCGGAGATTTTGGACATATTCTCTCCAAAGATGAAGGGGATGCCCAGTAAGTTGACTGAGCAGGAATAGAATTTTTAAAGTCATTCTACTTTCATAGAATTCAAAGCCTTTTCTCCAAGGGTCATTATTGATCATTATCGATCTTGCATTGAAATCCCTCAGAACAGTAAGTCTATTGTATGAAAACTTTTGTTTTTTTTACTAAGTGTATGCTTTTATTTTAATTTTTTATTGAAGTATAGTTGATTTACAATGTTGTGTTAATTTCTGGTGTACAGCATAGTGATTCACTTATACATATATATGTATATTCCTTTTCATATTCTTTTTCATTATAGACTATTAGAAGGTATTGAATATAGTTCCCTGTGCTATATATACAATAGGACCTTGTTGTTTATCTGCTTTATATATAGTAGTTAGTATCTGCAAATTCCAAACTCCCAATTTATCCCTCCCCACTCCCTTTCCCTCTGGTAACCATAAGTTTTTTTTCTATGTCTGTGATTCTGTCTCCATTTTGTAAGTAAGTTCATTTTGTGTCTTTTTTCCCCCCAGATTCCATATATAAGTGATACATGGTATTTTTCTTTCTCTTAATGGCTTACTTCACTTAGAATGGCAATCTCCAGATCTATCCACGTTGCTGCAAATGGCATCATTTTATTCATTTTTATAGCTGACTCGTATTCCATTGTATAAATATACCACAACGTCTTTATCCAGTCATCTGTCACTGGACATTTAGGTTGTTTCCATGTCTTGGCTATTGTAAATAGTGCTGCTGTGAACGTTGGAGAGGAGGTGTCTTTTTGAATTGGAGTTTCTCTGGATATATGCCCAGGAGTGGGATTGCTAGATCAGAGGGTAAGTCTATTTTCAGGAAACATTTTTGACAAACTAAATCATCAGTTTTTTCTCTTTCTTCAAAGTGGAAGGCATCCACACTCTAAGATGCTGCTGGTTTAAAGGTATTTTAAAAGGGTCATCGAATATCTTTACCTGATGGCTACACCTCATAAGAAATATATTTTATCTAAGAAAGTGTATTAGCTACCTTCTTCCCTGAGCATTCCTTTATGAGGAAGGTGTTGGTTCCGCTCCTTGAGTGATTCCTATGTTGATTTAACTCTGGGTCAGCCCATCAATTTCCATGGGTAGCAAACAGGGAGGAAGGCAGACTTCTTGAATGGTATTAAAAAGTAGATACTAAAAAAAAAAAAAAAAAAAAATTGGATACTAATTTTTTTTTTTATCCCCTGCCTTTCTCTTTCAGTTGCTTTGATTATTGGTGAATAGAATGGATATATAGGATGGGAACTTCAATAACTGTGACAAATCTAATGAAAGTCATTCTCTTCCCTTAATGGAGTCTTCATAGGAACCGAAGTGCAAGGTGTAGGCAAATTAGTAATTCTTGGAATTTTCTTCCTTATCTAAGGGCAAACTTAGAGTGACATGTAATCCTCTACAGTGACAAACACATCGTCCGTTTGGAGGCTTTGCTTTTTCATCCTCCTAGGTGGCTTCTGATTTCGTGTGCTCTGGACCTTCCTGAAGGCAGGTCTTCTTATTACAAGCTACCTATTATTTCTGTTGCATGATATAAATTATAGGTAAGCCAATAAATAACTGTTGGTCTTCCCAGCAGGTCCACCCCATGGTCATTCTTTCATCAGCTGCTGACTGAGGTGATTTTCTAGGCTGTGAGCTAGCTCTAAGGATACCAGGTTGAAGGAGAGGCTCAGTTATAGGGCTTAGAGCTGGAGGGTGTGCTTGGCAAGAAAACCAGAGGTTGCAGGCTGGGCGATGTGTGAGATGGTCACTGCAGGAGCAGGGAAAAGGATTTGCATAGAGTTCCTCAGAGCACCACGGAGGGATTGTTTGGGAAGGGATTCCAGGAAGAGGGCACAGTATGGACAAAGGGGAAAGTATTGGGGGCGGCTACATCTAGTTTGCTATGACTCAAAGATGGGGTGTAGGTGGGGGAAAGCAGGAGGTCAAACTGGAGAAGTAGGCAGAGGCCAAATGATGGCAGTCCTTGATGGCCAACTAACAAACTTGGGCTTCACCCCTGGCTAAATGGGCAGCTGTGGTGAGCGGGAACAGCATGGACAGCTTTGCATTGTTAGATAGGGTCCCATCCCCCTCCACTCCACAGGGTGTATGCTCTAAGTGTCCTGTGACCCTAAGCTTCTGGGCTCTCATGACACTTTCAGCAGGAACCTCTGCTACATGCATCCCTCCATGTTTTCATTATCTTGTATTAGTTATCTGTCACTGTGTAACAAATTACCCCAACAATTAGCAGCTTAGCACACTTTTTTTTTTTTTTTTCATCTCCCAGTTTCTGTGGAATCTAGGCCTGGCCTAGCTGGGTCCTCTGGCTCTGGGCCTCTCCCAGAGCTGCAATCAAGCTGCTGGCTAGGCCACAGTCATCTTAAGGCTCAAGATTGGTATGATGTGCTTCCAAGTTCATTTAGTGGTTGTTGGCAGGATTCGATTCCTCCCAGGCAGTTGGACGGAGGGCCTCCGTTCCTTGCTGGCTGTTGGCTGGAGGACACCCTTACTTTCTTGCCACTTGAGCTTCTCCAGCTGACAGCTTGCTTTAGCAAAGCCAGGGAGAATCTGCTAGTAAGTCATCATTTTCATAACTTAATCATTGAAGTGACACCCATCACCTTTTCCTACGTTCTGTTCATTAGAAGCAAATCACTAGTCCAACCTACACTTAAGGAGAGGTTACCTCTGCTGCCATGTCAGTAAAAGGGATCTGGACCTGCCATCCAGGTGATTCCTCATTTGGGGGACCAGCCTCCCTCTCAGATGGAGCCTGGTAGTTGGATAAGGAGCCATGTTGTTTCTTGACCTGAAAGTGCAGTGTATGTGGAGGGGCCTCCTGATACCCCGGACCCTTGTACAGACTCAGAGAAGCAGGGGAAGGAATTTTGCTTCTTAGCTGTGCTCCATCCTCCTCCCCTGAGGGGAAATGTGGCAGAGCTCTGACCCCTGCGCAAGGCAAGATGAGGAAGACAAGATAGATATTAGGAAGTGTCAGCTTGGATTTCTGTAGACTGCCTGTTTATGCTTCACCAACTCAACTTTCAGGTTTTGTAAGTCACGGCCATTTGTCTTTCCCACTGGGATATTTTTAGCGGCTGGAAAGCAGCCCGCCTCCCAGCAGCTTTTGGAGCTCACATCCCATCCTCGTGTGTTCCCATGCAGGACTGGTGTGACGACTCTGCTCTGGGTTTCTCTCTTGAAACTGAGGAGGTTCCATTCTACTAGTTATATATTTTGCTTTGCTCAGAGTGTCCATTGGGATTACGACTTTCTCTCAAGTGTGATGAACAGCCCGACCCCCAACCAAACTTTTCAGGTGGCCACAACCCTTTCCATGGAGGTGGGTGGAATTGGCTGGCCTGGACAAGAGGACTAGGAGCCAATCTGCTTCTAGGAAAAACTCAAATTTCTTTTCCAGTAACATTCATTTGTTTACAAGGCATCTATTGAACGCCTGTGGTGGGTCAATCTCAGCGAGACAGTCAGGGAGAAGAAAGGACGGTGTCAGCCCTAGAGGAGCGCACAGACTCTAGCCTATTTTATATATAATCTTTCCCTTTCTACAAAAGTGCCATCTAGGAAGTGGTTTCAAAATATTTATAAGTAACAACAAATTATTCCTCAAAATGTTGAAAACTTTTTGTGATCCTCACTTTACTGTAGTGCAGTGGTGTCTGTCTAAGGAAGGGCTGAATTCAGTCCCTGTCAAGAATGAGGAGAGGAGAACCCACTAGTTAAGTGAGTTTGCCTAGCAGGTTCCAGACCCTTGGTCATTATCCTCCATCTCTGATTTCTCTTTTGTTCAAAATTACCTCCGACGGAAAGAGCCCGTAAAAACGTTTCCCCCACACGAAAACATTCCCCACAAAGTCACTGAGCTTGGAGAGGGGGGATGGATCAGCCCGTGGCACCATTTGTGTAGCTCTGCCATCTGTCAGCTCTGTGACCTTAGACAAGCTAGTGGTCCTAAACCTCTTTCTCAGCCATAAAATGGAGGTGAGAATACTTTTATTCATTCATTTCTTCAGGAACGTTTGATTAAGAACACTGTCCTAGACTGTGGGAGTCCAGAAGGGAACAAAACAAAGCCCTCCCCTCGTGCAGCTCCAGTCTAGTTGGAGGAGACAGTAAACAAATGTGTAACAGGTTGGGGACAGGGTTGAAGCAGAGAAAACATAAGCAGGGTGTGGAAGACAGGGCGGAGGTGAGGTTCTATGTATATTAGGCCCAGGAAACACCCCCTGAGAAGGTGCCTTTTGAGCAGGGAGTAGGGAGAAAACAAAGGACAAGTGATGTGACTCCCAGAGGAGGGGAGAAGCAGCAGGAAGACCAGCACAGCCAGAGCGGGGAAGCTGAGGGTTTGCTATGTAGGAAACAGCTGGTCAGAGAGATGACAGGGTCCTCGCCACGGCTTGTAGCAAAGACTTGGCTTCCCTTCTGAGTGAGATGAGCCAGGAAGCCCTGGGAGAGTGCCATGCCAATGAGCGTCATCGTCCGACTGCTGCTTAAAGGATGATTTTGATGTCTAGGGGTGGATTAAATGAGATGATGCAAGAAAATCAACACAACACCTAGAACGCAGTAAAAACACAGTGAATGCTAGTTCCAGGGAAGAGGGCCTCTGATCACGAAGCATTAGGGCCTGGAAACCTTGGCAGATTTCTGTGTCTTCCAGATGTGTGGCCAGATGTGTAGTCCTAAGAAACTGAATTGTTTTTTCTACAGGATGTTCGCTCCATACCAGTGGGGTGAACCCCCTTAGCGGGGTTAGGAAGGAACAATAAATGGTAGAGAGGACTTGGCTGTTCAGAGTTTAGTTGCTTAAAATGATAGCTATGTTTTAAGGATGCCTTTGGAGCAGTTTGGTGCATGCTCAGAGAAGGCGGAGGTTGTCCTATGCGCATTTTTGCTTGTGGCTTTGTATAGTTTGGATTTAATAACTGCCACCTCATCTGCTGAGTCCCACACATATGTGGAGAAGCCAAGGCTGGTTCCAATGGCACAGAAGCGTGAGAAAGCCGAGCTGAGACTGACGCAGGGAGAGGCAGAAAGGGCCGTGCTGAAGACAGGTGCGAGCCGCTCTGCCTCATTTCATGTCAGTAACTGAACCAGAATATAAAAATGAGCTTGTACTGAGAAACGGTAAATTAGAGCTTGCGCAAGAGGTTTGCCGAGAATAAGTGCTTCTTAATGGATTAGACAGTAACCGGAAATGGAAAATGAATACGCAGAAAGAACTGAGCCCAGAGAAAGGAACCTGGCCCCTCACCTCTGGCCCAAGTGGTGGCAGGCATGGGGGGAGGGGGGCTGGGCAGGAGGGGATACCGGTTTGTGATGTGAGTGAATTTTACAAGCAGTGGATGAAGTGAGACTTGGAAGCTCAGTCCTGCTGTAAGTGAACATCCTGAGGTGCACAGTAAAGTGAACATTTGAAACCAGTAACTGCAGGACCCACTATGTTCCTTGACAGAGGAGTTACTTTGAAATCTAGGAAGTCAGGCACCAGGGCTCTTTGTGCATAGAGTAGAAAGATCCAGGAGGCATCAGACAGCCCAGTTCTTTCAGGCCATTTTGCCTTTTATAACAGCGTTTACTTCAGAGGTGGTTGGACAGACTGGGGTGTTCCGGCAGATGCACAGTGCCTTGGGGTCACAGAGCACGCTGGGCTCTGTCTGTTGCCCATTGTTCATTCCTCCCTTCCTGGCCTCACTTGTCTGCTCCCGAGTTTCCCTTGTGTCTCTGCTGGCTGCTCCCTTTTTCCCTCCCACTGTTGCTTTTTCCCTTGCTTTCTTTCCCAGCTGTTCTCATGCTAGGTCTCCCTTCTTTCATCACCCTCGTTAAGTGCTGGGAGCAGTGAGCGGCGTGCGGATTCCCTGCCATCGCTGCACACGGTGGTCGTTGCCATGGTGGGACTTCCGCAAGAGGGCAGAGAAGTGTGGAAGGCTTGTGTGTGTCGGTCCCAGGGAAGGAGGGCAGCCTCCTGAAGGGGTCTGAGTGTGAAGCCAGAGGTTGATAGTCATTTAGGAAGCAGGAATTTGCCTTCAAAGCTTGGGGAAGGTTTAGAGCAGGCTATTTATAATCCATCAGGGGATTAAAAAGAAAATAGGCAGGTTCTGGGATATTGCTATAGATCACCTAGACAAGATGAAAAGATAGAGTGGCTCAGGAAATGTGTTTACAGATAAGAGGCAGGTTTCAAAAGCGGGGCCGTGATCATGGGGACTGTGACTGATTGCACCTACTAAATAATGTATAAATGAATGTTATTCAACAACCATTGATATTGACTGGCGAAACAACAGTGGACCAATGGAGGCAAAAGCAGAAGACTTAGCAATAAATCTCAGCAGTTCAGCCTCTGCTAGAGCCCTCGTGGCCCTGACCTTTCTCTCTTGTCCTCCAACTAGACTGCTTTCAGCCAGCTTTGGGGAAAGCTGATTCCTCATTCATTTGGTCATTCTTTATTGCCACACATTTGAGTCCTTACTCTGTCAGACTGGATATATTTAGAAGGAATGATGCAGCCTCAGCTCTGAAGGACCCCATGGGAGGGAGACAGGAAACAAGCCCAGCTGATAAAAATATGATAGAGATTTGTAGAGACGTAGACAAGATGGAGTGAAAATCCAGGAGGTGCACCTTAGGCTGGGAAGTAGCTCAGAACTAGGACCTTTGAGTCTGGGGTGGAAGCGTGGTGAGATAGACCTGCCTGGTGGAGACGTCACCTTCCCCCTTTTATAATCAGGATTAACCAAGTAACAAGAGAGGGCATATATTCGAAGTTCACTGAGAAACTAGAAAGGTGCCAGAAATCAATCCAGTCCTCGCCATTTCTCCCCCAACCCACAACATAAGCATTTAAAAAAAATTCCTCGAGATAAAAAGATTCAAGCAGGCCAGGCAATTGACAGTTTGTTTCTTATCTGTTAGATGGAGAGATGAGAATGTGGTAAAACTTGGCAGTGGATTCCTCTGCAGTGGAAAACGCACTATTGATGAAGACTTCTGGATTAAGGTTGGACTGGACAATTCAGGTTGCTTCTCTGTCAGTGCTTTTAAGGCCATTACATTCAAAGATAGTAGGGGATACCCGGAAGATGGTGAGGACAGCCCTGTTCCACAAACACACCCTCCCCTTTGGGAATCTAAACACTAAGCTACCAACCTTCAGTGTTGTGGGCGATTCTCGGAGACCTCTGAGTAATCTCACCAAAAACAGCTGGTATATTTTAGTTTCATTAAAAATGTCAAGCTTCCGTTTGGCAAAGGAGGTCCCCTCTAATCTTCAGCTTTCCACTTAGGGAACTAGAGATGGATAATTGCTAAATGGTGTCAAGGAGGAAATGTAGGGGCTGCATTTAATCAGGCGGGGAGATTGGTTATAAGCACTCTCTCACTAAAAACGATTAGCACTAATTGGCTGAAATATTAAAAAGCCTAGCAAAGAATAAAAAACCAGACCCGCCATCACCACTGCCCCATAGAATCTTGAGCTGGGGTGGGGGGGTGCAAGGCACCAGCACTTTTTCAAGCTGCTTTGGTGATTCTAATATGCAACTATGCCCCAGCACCACAGCTCAGCAGAACTCTGAATATAGAACCAGTAATGGAGATCCAGCACGATATACGAGGGTGAGGCTTGGTTACTCTGTCTGCAAGAGCACGATCCCTAAGTGTCATCGGTCGTCCTCGGGCCAGCAATGCAGTTGAGTTAAAGCAGATGGGTTGCTGTGGCAAGAGTCCCAGTGGAGCACCAACAATCACAGGATGTGGTCACGCCATTTGGGACACTGGCCTTTCTTAGTTTCTGCTTTAAATATCTAAAGTTGTTTTCCCAGAAAGGCAGTTGAAGGTAGTGGTCAGGAGATGTGCAGAGAAAGCCCAAAGGCGATGAGTATCAAGTCTCAAGTGTGTGAGAACGGAATATAGGTCCATCTCCAACAGAGGGCAGAACCAGATCCTGCAGGAGGTTGTGAGTTTGTAGTACCAGCGCACACAAAGGCTCTAAACCCAAAGCTTCGATTATGCAGGCTACCTCTCTGTGGTATTTAAGTGCTGATTAAGTCATGATTAATGTTATGTGTCAGCTTGACTGGGCTAAGGGACACCCAGATAGCTGCTAAAACATTATTTCTGAGTATGTGAGAGCTTCCATAAAAGATTAGCACTTGAGTCACAAGACTGAGTAAAGCCATCATCCCTGACCAGTGTGGATGGGCATCATCTAATCCAATGGGGGCCCGAATAGAACAGGAAGTCGGAAGCAGGCCACATTCTTTCTCTTGAGCCGAGATGTTTCTCTCCTCCTGCTCTCAGCTCCTGGGTCTCAGGCCCTCGAACACAATCTGAGTTATACCCCTGGCCTTCCTGTTTCTCTGCCTTGCAGATAGTATCCTGGGGTGTATGTAGCTCAGCCTCCATTATCACATTAGCCAACGGCCACAGTAAATCTCCTTTTTCTCTATATATCCTATTGGTTCTGGTTCTCTGGAGAATCCTAATTCAGTGACTAATTGATGCGGGTTTTCTAGAGTGGCTAAGATTTTGGCTCTGTTATTGTGTTACGTCAATGGCCAGCGTTTTGAAATCCCAGACCCTGATGCCCAGTAAATATACACTCATTTCGTCCATCTGAACTAAAGCTCCCGACCCCCTCCAGCTGCCTCGCATATACAGAATCAGACATAGGCACTGAAGACCCCAACCACCCAATGAGCTGAGGGCAGGGACTCCCCAGGGATGAAGGTCCAGCTTTGTGGCAATCCCCCTGGGTGTGCGATGTGGAAATTGCTTCCTTCTGGCTACAAATTCTTGCTGCCCTTCCCTCCTGATGGCCCTGCTCTATTTCCCCCTATTCCAGTACCCAGGCTTCCTCTTTGTTCTCCTCACCTACATCTCATAGTAAAGATGGAGCTTTGGCTGTCCCACTCCCATCAGTTTGGGGCACTGACATCTGCTTTGGGACCCACACCTCCGGCTCCTGGCAATACTACATCCCCACCCCACAGCCATCGTTCTCCAGACATCTTGCCACCATCCCTAGGGGACACAAAAAGCACCCTGTCAGACCACTTATTTGCACTGTTCGTCTGGAAGAGAGGGTGGTACATTATTCAGCCACATATTTTGGTCAAGAAAGGCAACTGTTTCAAGCTAAATCAGTGGTTCCCAGCCCTGGCTGCTCCCGTGCCTGGGCTCCACATCTAGAGATTTAGTTGAGCCTTAACAGATCCCTTTGTGGTTACCACAGCTTAAGCTTTTTGTCTGTCTTCACATCATCTGAGTGTGCATTTCAGGTGCAAGCATTAGCTCATACAAAGGTCATCAGGGAGGGAAGTCACCCAGCTGAGAGCTGCTCCGCAGGGGGATGTGGCTGGGAGCCTCAGTCAGACCCACAGGGGACATGGGTAAGCAGCCTGGGCTGAAAGGTTCTCTGTTTTCACAGGAATCAATCCTGGACATGAGTCCTCAGCTGGTAGTTTAGATTCTCTGTTAAGGCAAAGGAATCAGTCCAACCAAGGAGAGCCAATTGCTGGGAGAAGAAACGATTGCTAACGTGGAGGCAGCTGCTGGGGCTTTTGTTTTTCTAATTTTTGGAAGAGTAGCACAGACAGTTAAGGCCTCCCGTATTTTAACTCACTTCTATCCCATTTCATTTCACAAATGGCTCAACGTGGCCAAACTCCCAAGTAAATTTATATCTTGGGGGTGGGGAATAGCTCAGTGGTAGGGGTGCATGCTTAGCATGTATAAGGTCCTGGGTTCAATGAAAAAATATATATCTTAAATGATCATATTCAAAGTGTGACATCACACAGGGATAAGAGTAGCAATTTTTTTTTCCCCTCTAATCGAGAGATGCAAGCCTGACTCTTTCTGTCTGGGCTACAGCTCTCCGGTGTTTTGGCATCTCTTCGCATGGCTCAGACACGGCGGGATGCTTCTGTACAGAACATCTTGGCTGGTAAAAGCCTGAACTGAAAATGCGCCAGGATCTGCTAAGACAATCCTGTTAACCTGTCCTTACCTGCCAGTTACATTGTTCCTTGTTTTAGAAATCTAGTTGAAAGAGACAGACTAAACTCCATTAGGAGTAACCGGTAGGGGTTTTCTATGTATGGGTAGGGACTCTGCCTACAGCAAGTAACACCGGTGCTGGCATGCCCAGAAAATTCCAACTGGAGGTGGGAATTATTGGCACTTAGCAGAGTTGTCCTCTTGTCCTAGTTGCGTAGCCTTGATTTTAAAATGTATTTTCTGTATGTATATTTCTCTGGGAAACACTATGGGAAGCCTTTCAGAGATGAGTTTCAGTGGAAATTTTCTTCAGCTGGATTGATTTCCTCTTGGGTCGAGGCTAACACTGGCTAGTGTGTCTGGACCTGTGGCTGGTGGGAAAAGACGCTACCCAAGAGCTGAGCAGTCTTCAAGATTGGGCCACCTGTGGTTTCATGGCTGTATACATCTAGCAAAATTCATCAAATTGTACATCTAAAATAGGCGTAGTTTACTGTCCAGGAACCACACCACAATAAAGGTGTTAAAACAACAACAACAACAAAACATTGGGCCACCTGCTGGCCTTTCAGACTCAAACCTCCTGAAGCTCAGCTGCTGTCCAGCCAGTGCTCTTTGCCTTTGGGTTGGAGCTAGTATGAGATGGGAATTAGGAAGTGCGAAGCCTGTGCAAACATTTCCCCCCACTGTGACAGGAATTTGGTTAGACCAGAAAAATCCCCTCTTGTTCTTTTTTATTATGCAGATGGGATTAAAAAAAAACAAAAGGAGTATCTCTATGACAAACATTTCCAGTTTTCCAACTGAGAGGAGAAAAGAGAGCGAGCAAGCTCCTCTGTAGGCCCTAAGCTGGGAGAGGGCAGCTAGCAGGGAGGCCTTGTGTGCACTTGACTCCAAATCCCTGATACAGTGCTGGGCTTGCAGTCAGCAGTAGGGGCTCAATAAATCTTTGTTGAATTAATCATTGATCTCTATTAAATTTCCTCTTTGTCTACCACTGTCCAATTCATAAGTGTCTTGAGATGTTTCAGATGACTGGATGAATATAGGTTATCCTAAAGCAAACAAACAAAAATAGCACTGCTTTGAAAGCTCTGTTTAGCACCTTAGTTACCCACAAGTGCTCATTAGGGTGTTCTTTTTTCTTGAAGGTGTGCATTTGGCTGAGAGGGTGTAAGTGGGCTCTGAGCCTCACCAAATGCCTCCTCTTTTCTGTACTTGAAACCCTATTCTCCCAAGCTGAAGAGTGGATGACTGCAGGGAAAATGTGACTCATAGCAAGTGCTGTTATTAAATCACCTTGAAGTGTCTCTTGTAAAAGATAACTCCCTGCATTGTAGAAATGTCTCTGACAAGAGAGGATTAGGGTGAAATTGCAATTACCTTGACATAAAGGAATGAATTAACTTTCCAACTTGCTTCTTTTTTTTTTTTTTTTTTTTTTTTTTTTTTGCAAGGCACAGATTCAGGCTGCTTGGAATATAAACATAGAAGGCACTCATAATAGCTTGGGGCACTTGAAAATTCAAAAGATGGGCATGGAGCCCTGAGATGCGAGGCGGCTTCTGAGGTATTCCTCGCCAGGAAGGGCTGCCTGCCTGGACAGAAACCGCCCGAGCAGTCTTGCTGCGTCTGCTCCTGTGGCAGCAGGGCTTAGAGGACAATCAGGTCCATGGCCTCCTGGAGCTGACGCATACAGGGCATGGCTGCAGGAACTAGAGAAACACTCTTGAAGCTTTGCCTTCCAAGGCTGCCCGTTCACTTGATTCAGCGAATATTGATGGAGCAATTACTGGGCCGTGAGTGAAGGCAGGCAGTCTTGGCTGTCGGGGACTTAGGGAAGTCAGACATGAAACAAACAGACTGGCTCTGAACCTCAGTCCACAATTCATGTGCGAAAATACATACTTTTGTTTATTTTCTTGAAATCAAAGCTGACTCTAAGCTCTCATCCTGCCAGAGCGGCAGGAAATTCCAACTCCTGGGTTTGCACCAGAAGCCCAGGGCTCTTGTGAGGATTCTGGAAATGCAGTTAGGGCCTCTGGTCCCTGTTCCATCATAGCTGCTGCTGGCATCCTTCTGCCTAAGGTGTCGGATGACCAAGGAGGCCCTAGATGGCATCTGGCTCAGAGGTATTCCTCTGCCTCCAGGACACCTGTGGGTATGTGAGTCTATGCAGAGCTGGAAAGGCCATGACGAGGTGTTGGCTTCCTCGGGTGCACCGCTCAGCCATCCCCCTGACATCTTTTCCCGGGCCCCTGGGCACCACCACATGGCAGGCTTCAGTCTGAGACACAGACAGGTTCTTCCTTAGGGGAGGGGAGGGAGCTGTCCGCAGGATAAAGGAGGCCCCCTTTGGTGGTGGTGGAGGAGGCAGCACCATCAGACTTCTGACGTATTTCATGCTCTCCTCTAATATTTTTTTTTGCCCCATTCTCAGCAGCAACCATATCACTTTGTGATTTAAAATCATTAAAAAGCCTGAATTCTTCAACAATGTTCTTGGAGGAGAACCATTCTACTACCCTGGGCTACACTGATGTCTGATTTCCACTAAGCTCAGCATCTCCCAACAGTCCCCCGGCTTCCATTCCTCCCAGTCAACTGCTCCTCTCCCTCTGCCTGTCCTGGGAGCATGGCTCCCTCCCTTCGCCCCTGACATAGAGCTTTGTGTTTTACAGGAAGAGCTGCACCTTTATTTGCCTTCTTTCCCTCTGGAAAAATCCCCGCAGCCAACAGAGAGAAAGGCGGGACCCTGGTAGAAACGGAGGAATGGGAAAATAGAGGAATGACTGTGATAAATGAACAGCTCACTCTGACTCCACAGCCGGCCCACAATTAGAAACTGCAGGAGGATCACGAAGGAGGAATTATCCCTGCCAAGGCGGCACACGACAGGCTGGTCCAAGGGGTGGGAGAAAGCCTCCTTAAGAAGTCCTGACAGGGCTGAGACCTCAAGCAGAGAAAAGGAGTCAGGCGATGAAGCAGGCTTCAGATGTGTGAAGGGTGTGGTGTAGAGCAAACGAGCAGGCCTGGCCAGAGACCTCAGAAAAGGCCCAAAGGGCAGGAGGCGAGAAAGGAAACAGAGATGGTGACCCAGTGGTTAGTGGGCCTGCCCTTTCCTTTACTGAATGGCTTCCCCTCAAGTGGTTGGTTGCTGAGGGGGTTGTGTACTTGGGGGCAGTACAGAGAGAGAGAGGGCTCAGTATGGCAGCCGCAGCAGTTGAGGGAAGTAACTGCAGCCCCTCTAACAACCCCATGTGCAAACCTCACAGAGGAAGTGGCCTGGAGCTAGTGATCTGGAGCGAGCTACTTGGTTCGCTGAGTCCAGCATCCCCATTGGTGCAGTAAGAATTGTAAATCCCACCTCACAGGCTGTCATGGGGCTTCAGACAGCCATTAGGAGCTCAGGAAGTAAAAGGCCCTGGGGCAGCTTGCCCTCAACTCCACTCCTTTCCCTTCCCTGCTCTCTGTGCGGCAGGGGGCCACCCCTGCAGCCTCCAGTGTCAGCTGGATCCCCAGCCAGGGGCAGCCTTGGTAGGATATGGGAGGATGGGGGGAGGAGGAAGCTCAGCCATTTCTCTGTCCCCCGCTCCCTTCTTCCTGGCTCTGGCTTCCTCAGGACAGAGCTGCAGTGATTCTTGCTTTCACTTTGTGAGTGATCCAGGCACCCAGAGTCCCCTAACACAGACCCTCACTTTGTCCCTTCACTCTAGAGGTGGCACTAGCTTTCTGCTTTTGCTAATTTGGGGGTTGTTCACTGTCTCCTATTTAGCTTCTCAACCCCTTCTACCCCCTGTGTTACCACTGAATCCCCTTTGTTTTAACACCCAGAGTGGGCTCCATTTTCCTGGATGGACAGTAACCAACAGAGTGAGCGGCTGTGGTTCTCTTCCCACTGACATCTCTTCTCAGGTCAATCGTGTTCCCAGAGGACATGCTGAAGCCCTAACCCCTCATACCTGTGAACGTGACCTTTATTTGCAGGTATAATTCGGTTCAGATAAGATCATTACAGTGGGTCCTAATCCAGTGACTGGTGTCCTTGTGAAAAGAAGGCTGTTTGGACACAGATACCATAGGAGAATGCCATGTGAAGGCAGAGACACATCAGGAGGTCACCATGGGATGGCAGAGGCGGGGACTGGGGTGACGCAGCTGCTGCATGCAAGTCATGGATGCCAAGATTCGATGGCCCCCACTAGGAGCCAGGAAGAGGCAAGAAGGCTTCTTCCTTACAGGTTCCAAAAAATATTTGGCTCTGCTGACACTGATTTCAGACTTCTAGCCTCCAAGATTATCAAACAATACATTTCTGTTGCTTCAAGCCATTACCCAGGGTGCGGTACTTCGTTATGGCACCAGGAGAAAACTAATACAGCAGAAAGGGCGGATTCTTTGGGGAAGCCCCTATCTAGCTCTCCCTCCCTGACTCTCACAACCACTTTTAGCAGCAGCCCTGACCCCCCTGCCCATCTGAACAGACATCCTTTCCCCTGCGGGTGACCCATCTGGGAGGAGAGGTGTCGAAGCTGGTGATTGCCACTGGACAGCTGTTTCTGCCTCCCACCACGGTCCGCCGTTACTGTCTAGGAGAGGTTGACATTTACTGTTTTCGCTGCCTGTATTGGGCTGGATGCTTTAGTTGAAAAAACAATGCAACAAACCAGGTTAAACTAGCCCAAGGTGGGGGGGGGGGGGAGGCACAAATTCTAAGAACCCAGAGACACCTGACAAAAAACAAAGGTGCTAAAGTAACTGTGCCTCCTGAAGGGACTGGAGCCAGAAACTGAAAGCGATCTGTTGTGAAAAGTAAAAGGCCTCCTTTTTTCTTATGGAGGACAGGATCTTCCTGCTGCTCTAATCCACAGCTCCCACATGTACAGATTATACTTCTAGCCTCAGGGAGTCTGGCTTGATTCTCCTTTGGTTCAAGGGCTGTGTTCCCCAAAAAAGAAAATCTGATTGGCTCAGTTTGGGTCAGGTGTCCATGCCTCATCCAGGCAGCTGTGTTCAAGGGGCGGGTGCACTCCCCTTTAGGTTGGGGGCGTTTTAAGAGCTGAAGGGATGGACAGGTGTTTAGTGCAAGGTCCGTTTGCCCAAGATGAAAGGTGTGTTCTGGGTCGGATGCTCTCTGGCCCAGTGCTGGGGTATGAAATGTGGCTCCAGGCCAAGCCCTGGCTCTCACCTCACAGTCAGGGCCCTTGGGACTCACAGCTGGCTTTCACCAGATGCTGCCATCTGGATGTGCAAGACAGAAAGAGTAACTGGAGAATTGGCTCTACTCTAGTTAAACCTGCAAAATCAAACCTCCCACCTCACTAAATGATGTGTGATTCTGTTATGTAATCTGTGGGCAATAATTGCTAACATTATTGGACACCTAAAATGGGCCAGGCACTCTGCTAAGTGTTAAGAACATTCTCTCTAATGTTCATAATTCCACAGGATCGATTTCGTTATTCAGTTTCATCTCTGTTGCCCTCACCACACACTCTAATCTCAAATCGCAAGGTAAAACGACTACTGTCTTCACCTTTCTGCTACTTAATTGGTTTTTAAGAGGTAATACGTGCACATGATTCAAAACTGAGAGGGCCAAGCGTGAAAACCAAGTGTCCTCCCCACAGCTGTATCCCTGCCATCCTGTTCCCCTCCCCAAAGGCAGCCGCAGCTACTTTTAGATACAGACATAAACGCGCTCATCCTTTTGTTGTTCTGTTTTTGTGGAAATGATAGATTGCTTTTCACATTATTCTAAAACTTTTTAACACTATATCTTGGAATAATTCCATATTTTGACAGATAGAGCATATCATCTCTGAATGGCTTCTGCTGAACCTCATAAGCAAATGCCCTCATCTACTAAACCAGTCCTTTATTGATTATCACCTAGGTTATTCCTTTTCCTAACATAAACAATGCAAAAATATCTTTGAGGCTGTATCTTTGTGCACATGTGCCAGTGTATCTGTAGGATAAGTTCTCAGAAGTGGAATGGCAGAGTTGAAGGATATGTTACAGGTTTTTATGTAAGTGTTCAACTTGCCCTGGCCTGAGGATGCGTCAGTTTACAGTCCCAGCAGTGACACAAGTGATGGCTGTTTTCTCACACTCCCTAAGAGGGCTGCCTTCAAGGGTTTGATATTTGCCAGTTTGAAATGTGAGAAATATAGTTTGTGCTTTCTCTTAAATATCTTCTCATGTTCTAAGTCTGTTTGTAATAGGTGTGTTTGTGTGTTTTATGTGCTGTCTATTCAGGTCCTTTGCCCATTTTCTTACTGTGTTTTGGCCTCTTTCTAGAATTGATTTATAGTGTTTGTATAATATTTAGAGAATTGGTCATTTGTTACATGCATTACAAATGCTTTCCTCTGTCTACTGCCCTTGTCTTCTGGTTTTGTTATGTGTACATGTGTTTATTATACAATTTAAAAATTTTATGTTTATCTATTTTATTCCTTATGGTTTCTGGGATTTTCCCCCCTCAAGTAGGTTTTTCTTTTTCTAACATTTTAATTCTTCCGCCTTTTTTTTTTTTTTCCAGTGATTTCCACCTAACAAGAATTTATTTTGGTCTGGTGAGTGAATTTAGCAATCCAGCTTAATTTTTTTCTAAATGGCTTCCTAGTTGTCTCAGCACCATTTGCTGAATTATGTGTTTTTCAACCACTGATCTGAAATGCCACCTTTGTCATATGATACATTCTCACATGTTTTAGAGTTTATTTCTGGATTTTATTTTTTTAATCAGTCCCAAGATATTTTAATTACTCTAGTTTTATGTAATACCAGCTGGTAGGACCAGTCTGCCTTTCTTACTTTTTCTTATGCAGAATTTTCTAGATATTCTATATATTTTTCATACACAGTTTAAAATTAGTTTTTTTAGTGAAAAAAAGTTCTGTTGCTATTTTTGTCATTGAAATCAAATGTTACGTTTATTTCTAGTTATTTTATTCTTTGGGTTGCTGTAAATAGACTTCTTTTCTACTGCATTTTCCAACTGATCATTATTCCTATACTTAATATTGCTTACTAATTTTGTTTATGGCCACTTTGATATTTCTTATTGATTTTAATATTTTTTCCTATTAGTTCTCTTATATTTTCCTCTTAGTATATGATCATATCACCTACACATACTGATAACTTAACCTCCTGGAAAGTTTTGAACTCATTAGTTCCTTGTCTTCTTTAAACATGTTGGCACAGATCTCCAGGTCAGTGTTAAAAGGTAGTAGTGAATATGGAAAGCCTTGCTTGCCTTGCTGTTGATTTTAATGGGAATGTTTTTCAAGTCTTTCCATTCAGCACGGCCCAGCTTTTGGAATGGAAGATATATAGGTATTTAAAGTCTATATCTTATTTGTTTCATGAAACTTCACCAGTATGGCTTGCTTCATGCCTTTGCACATGTTTCTCCTTTACTTAGGACATCTGTACTTAGACTGGCCCCTTTCAAATGCTATCTTCAGCTTGGGGTCTTCCTTACAACCCAGGTTATTAGTCATCTTTTGTTTTCACAATGCCCAGCTCATCTTTTCATTAGATATAACACATAATACACTGTTCTGTAACCATCTGCCTGTCTTTCCTTATACTGGGAGCTCCCTTAGAGCAGGCACCTTGTTCAGAGTTTGGTCAGGAGTGGACCAGCCAAGCAGCTTCTGGGAACACATTCATGATAAAGGATATTAATGCATCACTGGACTTAACCTGTCTACATTTTCTTCTTGGACCCATAGCTTTAATTAAATACTCTGTACAGGGAATGATCTGAAATTGGTATCTCTTGCCCTGACCTGTCCACTAAGCAAGTACACCTGACCGTCAACTTGACGTGTATGAATTCAGGCCACACCACCATACGTATCATGTCTAAAACAGAACTCTGGACTCCTTGTGTGCCGACCACCGCCTCCCAACTGTCCCCAGCTCAGCCAGTGATACTAGAGCTGCCCCTTGACTTTCTTTCCTGCATCTTATACTAGAGCATCAGCAAATCCAGAAGTCCCCACCTCCAAAACATACCCTGATTTCAGCTGCTTTTCGCCACATCCCCTAGACAATCGTAATCATAGTCCGAGCTGCCCTTATTTTCAGCTTAGACTCCTGCAGTGTGCCCTAAGTGTTCATCCCCTTTCTGATTCTTTTCCCACAGTAATCCATTCTCCACACAGTAACCAGCATGATCTCTTAAAAGAGTAAGTCAGATCATGTCACTCCCTTTACTAAGCCCTTTAGTGGTTTCCCATCATAGTTAGATTCAAATTTAATCTCATCATAGCCTATGAAATCTGGGCCCCTTCCCCCCTTTTTATTTCCCTAGCACTTACCCCTGGCTTACTCTGCTGCTGCCCCACTTGCTTTCTATCTGCTCCTCCATTTCAAAAGCTGACATGGGCCTTTCCATTTATTGTCTCTGCCTGGACTGCTTTCCCCCAGGTCTTAGCTTGGGCAGCTCCTTCTCACCAATCAGATATCAGCTCAATTACAAAATAAAAATTGTAATCTGCTCCCCATTCCATAGTCAAGACAGAGTATCTGTTGAGTTCTTGAATACCCAGCACCCTTACTCTTTATCACATCTCCCTATTTTATGTCCCTCGTTGAACCCATCACTATCTGAAAGTAACCTGTAGACTTCTGTTTAATTGTTTATTATTTTGCCCCAGACCTTTACTAAAAATACAAACTTCATACGAACAGGGTCATTATCTGGGTTGTTCTCTGGAGCAGGCTTAGTACTTGGAAGAGTCCGGGCACATAATAAATATCTGTTGAATGAATGAAATAAAGAATATGGGTAGTGCCAGCTAGCTCAGTTACAGGATACGGCTCCTCACATAAATGACAAAATGGGAGTTAATTCCCCTCCGGCTATCGTAGTTAGCATCCTGGAATGGAAACACAAGGTGTCATCTGTCCAGGGGCCACCTAACCTTGTTGAGAGTTTTTATGACAAGCACATGTAATTTTCACAGTGAACTCATGGCCACACCACACAGGGGACAGTGGCCTGATGGTGGCAGCCGCAGTTCTGAAACCACATGATGCCGGTAGGGTGCTGTTTATTGGCAGTGAATGAATTATTTTCTTGCCTGAATTAGAAACTCTTCAATGTGTTCCTCTGCCTAACAAGTTGCCTGATTTGAAAACAAATCACAATTTAGAACTTGGAAAACACCTTTATTTCAGCCAGTGGAGGTGGAGTAAGTGAATTTACTTCTGCATACAATGATTATTAAGTCATTTTCTCCCTTTCCCCACTAAATAAGTATCTGACAAATACTTTAAAAATATTCATTTAAAACAGCACCAGACAATTAGGCTGCGTGGGATCCCCCAGGTACTGGCCTGCCCTTAGTTATCTGTTCATCTTTGTTTTTTCATATCAGCAACCAAAGGTCTTGATAAAGGCTGATGTTCACTAAAAGTTTGTGAAATGAAAGAGGTAGGTGAGATTTCTGAATTTTTCCTTGGCATCCAAAGAGCAAGGCTATTTGTGCTCTCAGCGCAGAATTCTCCAAAGGGAACCATCCAATGAGGAAGGCGCACTGTTCCTCATGGCCCTTTCAAGAGTTTACAGCAGGAAGGATCAGATACACAGAGCCCTGCCTTGTGTTTATGTTACTCCATACCAACAGAACAACGTGGCCAGACTCCATTACAGCCTTTTCCCCGAAGTTTGAAATCTTCAAAACCTCTCTCTGGGTGTATTGGAAATCTCTGTGTAGATGCATTTACCGTAATTAGATTCAGCCAGCCTCGGTAACTCTGGAATGTGTGATGTAATTAGCAAAGCAACTAGTTGAATGCATTTGTGCAGCCTCTAAGGCATTCTTCAAAGCAAATGGCCCCATTTAGGAGGAGGTGAGATGCTGACACACTGTACAGAGCCTGCATAGCTATAAACATTGTCTAGGTTGATTGTCAAAGGAAGGCATGTTCTAATTAAGACCGTGAAATGGCTCCCCTTTCTCCAGCAGAGATGTTCTCAGTGCATATTTCTTCTGGTACTGAATCTTTCAGGTTTGGGCTCCACACAAAATGAAATTTAATTTTCTCTAAGTTCCAATATTTTGAAGGGGTAGGGGTGGGACCGTTCTTCCTGCCAATGTAGAAGGGTTTTGTTTTTTTTTTTTTTTTTAAAGAATTCAGCCAAGAGTTTACAAAATTAAAGATTCTTAAGGATGAAATCACCCCAAACTAGAAACACCTGGCTGAGTGTTTGGAGGGGTAAAGATGATGATGAAAGTGTTGACTTATTGACCGTGGCAATAAATCTTCCATAGTGTAAAGTTATTGCCAAGAAATGGCAGCTCAGGGAGAGACAGCATGTGGTAGGCTGGATAATCACCCTCCCCCTTTCCGCAAGATGTCCTTACTCCCAGAAACCTAGAGTACGTTAGGTTACATGGCAAAGGGAAGTTAAGGAGAGATTATCCTGCATTATGCTTTGGAGATAATGAAGATAGCGAGAGGCTAAACCAAATTTAGCAAGGGTAATAGTGGGAGGGGCCAGACAGGAGGCTAGAATGTTGGGGGGAAAAGATGTTCTTGAAGGAAAGTTTGTGAAGCTAACAGGTACGCTGCCCATGGCAGTGCCGCCTCCACTGAACGGGCCACTGGTCAGGGGTCAGAAGATCTGCTTTTAAGTACTGGTTACGACTCCAGACTATAACCATCCTGAGCGTTAGAACTGTCACTTGCAAAACAGCAACGGTGAGACTTCCCCTGCCTCCCTGAGCTGTTTGGATCAAGTGAGGAGCAGGCAGCAGTTATCAGTAACCCGTGGCTTCAGATCCATTAACACAATGTAATGTCATGGGTGAGGCTTCAGCCTTTGAAGCAAGCTACCTGTTTGCCCCAAATTTCCTTGTGTTCTGACACAGATGAGGCAGCCTGGAGCAACCTGGTCTGGCTCAGAGTACACCCTCAATTTGGTAAAAGCTCCAAATCTGATCTTGCTGGCTGCTTTGGGAATGCTTTTCCTAGTATTTGACACTGTTGGCTTGTCTGAAGTCAGCAGAAAATCCATCCCACCCCAGGGATGTCAACTCCCTCTCGCCAGAGCTCATGGGCTCTCTACCTGGGAGAGTCTCACTTTCCTCTCCAGAAAACTTGGGGTTTGGTCGGCCATGCCTCTTTCTCCATTAGGAACTGGGGCAGCTACATCCCTGTGAAGCTGGCCTCTGGGACCTGGAGCACTCTTGGTGTCCAGGCCTCTCTGTGACCTGTCTTGTGGGTGAATCTGAATGGCTTTCTGAGTAGAACCGATGGGTGGTTATGGATGATTGCAGGGCTGAGGCCTCAGAGGTATCATCCTGGTGACAGCAATGAAGCTGTCACCAGGATGATACCTGTAGCGTCATCTTCTGACACTCCAGCCAGCCCAACCTTTCTTTCTCTTCCTCTGCTGTACAAGCTTATCCTGGACCAGGGCTTTTGCTTTTCTGCCCAGTATGCTCGGCCTCCAGCTCTCCACGGGGCTGTCCCTTTCTCCCCCTGGGATCTTGGCTTGAATGTCATTTTCTCAGACACACCATGTCCGACCACCCTGCTGGTGGTGCCTAGTCCTGCTCCTATTAGTCTAGTATGATCCATTTTTCTGGGTCCTTATCCCTACTGAAAATCTTAACTCTTTGTTTCTTCTGTCTCAGCCCCTTAAGTGGAAGCCCCAGGAAGAGCAGGACCCTGTCTGTGCTGCTCAGCGCTGCAGCCTGGAGCCTGGAGCAGAGGCTGGACGCTGAGCGCTCAAGGCACGTCTGCTGCACGAACACTCGTCTCACGGAGGGAGGGGCTGGGCAGGCCCTCTCATGCTGCTGGACTGCAACTCTGGGATGTAGATTTTCTTCTTGTTGTTTTACAAGTAAGCCAGCAGAGGCCCAGAAATGCTGAGTGATTTGTTCAAGATCCCCTCGCTGGTGAGAAGGGGACCCTGGATGAGAACCATGCTTGTAATGGTTGCAACACTCAATCAACGGCTCCCAGCTTGAGGGCCACCCGGCTGAAGAAGCTGGAGCCTGAGTCCAGGGTGACCGCTTGACCACGGTCTTTGAAGGAGTGCTTCTCGAAATGTCATGTGCTTTCGATTCACCCGGAGACTTTGTTAAGCTGGAGATTCTGGTTCCCCTGATCTGTGTGGTGGGGAAGAGGGTATGGAAGATGGAATGCTGATTGAGTCTGCGTTTCTAACAAGCTCCGAGGTGATGCTAGTGGCCACACTTTAGCGGGTCCTCTGATTTAAAACTGGGGTAGCTATTTGCTAAACAAAGGCAGGAAAGGAAGGACTTGGTAAATCTGGAGATCAATTAACTGCCACAGCTGAGCAAAGAGAACAGAGAGTGGTCCCTCCTTCCCTAGGGAAGGCAGATGCTACGCCAGCACCCTCGGCAGCCTCGTCAGACTCAGCCCCAGAAACTTGGGTCTAGCGTGTGTGTCTGAACCTAGGTTTGGTTTCCAGTTGTGTAGCACTTGGCTTGAAACCAACGAAGGGGCTGAGCCAACTAGAGAAAATCATCTCTTCAGCAATAACTGTTTCCTGCTGTCCCCTCCTCCCCTGGCTTGGATTGTACTCCTGGACCCCAAGTGCAAGTTGTCCAACTCTAAACTCCAAGTAAGAGGCTTTCCTGGGGTTTAGGAGTTTCTAAGAGTGCCTACCATTTGCTGGAATTTTCTCCACTTAGAAAACAAGTGTAAATATCTGCTCTGCTTATATTAATTTAAAATAAGGTCATTAGGGAGGGCCCTATTCCAGCATGATTGGTGAGCTTATAAGAAGGCAGTGAGAATACAGAGACACACAGAGGGACAACCATGTGAACGTACAGGGAGAAGATGGCCTTCCACAAGCCAAGGAGAGAGGCCTCAGAAGACACCAACCCTGCCAGGACCTAGATTTCAGACTCCCAGCCTCCAGGACTATGACAAAACATCTGCTATTGAAGCCACCTTGTCTGTGGTACTTTGTTATCCCAACTCTAACAAACTAGCCCCACTACCCACTTCCCACTAGGTGGCCTTGGATCGATTGCACAACATCCTCAAGTCTCAACGGCCTCATCTATATATTGGGATAATAGTTTCTACTTTGCTGAGTTGTTCCGTGCTTAAATATGCTGGTGCATGTCAAACAGCTGAAGTGCCCACTACACTGTAGATACTGAAATAATTGGTAATTATTTTTATTTACTTACTCAGATCAATCTCCCTTTCCCTCTCATTTCAAAAGGGGGTTTAAGGCAAAAAGTGGTAACTGTTATTGCCATCTCTTGACCTAAATCTTGAGATGTTAGTTGCTATTCTCATGTAGCCCTTAACAGAGATAGGCAGTCCCCTACACAGACTCTTTTGTAACTATTAAAATGGAATCAGCCTGCTTGGTAGAGCCCATTCTCTTTAAAAAGCATGTCTCAGAATGGTGTTTTCCGTATCCAGTCGGTTACCCAGTGAGGGCATACGAAGTGGAAGGTCATTAAGGGATGTGAGTAGGGGCATGGCATGATGGTAAGAGTGTTGTGGGATGGTGGGCCCTGGATCGAGCAGCAGGGATGCTGGTCAGTTACCGCAATGGCCCAGGTGAGCTGTAGGAGCTGGGATGTGTGGTCCAGCAACTCTGGGCTCACACATGTATGTACATCCTTGCTCTGCTGCGTAGTATCTGAGTCTTTAGCAAATTTTTTCTCTTTCTCCATAAAATAGAAGGATGAAAACAGTGCAGGGCTGCCTTGTTTTATGTAAGGATTATGTCCTGAAAGTCTAATATAACTCAAAATGTATATGATCAAATAATGAACACATAGTGAACTTTGTATTTACTCTGATGGGTAAAGTAGGCTTTGCATTATCTCTTCACTTTTAACTTTGTACCTTTCTGAATGATCTGAACTTTCTAAATTTACATATGTTTTACATAAAATGAGGATTATTTTGCCTGATGAGAATCTTTAAAAAAAAATTCTCTGTATCTCTGTTTTTTAGAAATTTAAAATAAGTTTTAAATGTGTTCAATACAATGGACTCTCTCAGTATCTTCTTTTTCCTTCAAAAAGAACTTGGGCCAGATGGTCACTCTTCCTCTCTGCTTTACGCCTGTGCAGAATGGACTCCTAGGGCTGTGGGATGGGAATTAGGGGAATGGGTGACGGAACTGGTATCCAGCAGTGAAATGGTTAACCTGCCTGTCACTTAAGTGGAGAGACCCAGCTTGAGGCAATCCATGTGAGGCAGCAACAAATCCAAGCCAGGCCTTCAAACTGGAAATTGAAGCTGGCCCCTTTAATCACAGTCACTCAGCATAAGACCTGAAACTAACCAATTCATAACCTGGAAGGGTTTTACAGCCATGTCATGAAGTGTAGCCAAGATGGGGACACCTTGTGTGGGTGCAGTCAGTTAGGGATGATAAGGCTAAAGGTACTTCAAGTCTTGCCCCATCTCAAACCCCAAGGCACAGGATTCCTAGCACACACTCCGTGTCTCTGCAATTGCTTCAGCGAGGATGCAGAGACCTGGAACACTGACGTTATGCCAGGAGGCTCCCCCTACCTGAGAAAAACATCACCTACGTCTCTAAGAAGAAAATGGAGCCTTCTGATAGCAAAGCTCAGTTAAATGTCCAGACATGGTGACAGTCAGGTAGGGGAAACTCTTGTAGGAGGAAATAATTGGGCAGCTAAGTGTTGGAAGATCGCCAAGGTCTGGTGCAAACATCCTTTTGCTTGATTGTTTTAGCAAACCCCCAGTTATTGGAACTACCCCCGGCTCTCTATGGGCTGGGGGCCGTCATCTTTTGTGGCCCCCCAAAACATGCTGTCAGAACGTGGGAACTAGATGACTTCATTCTGCTCCTGGGAAAGGGAACAGACTTGTGGGATTTTAAATGAATGCATTAAATTTGTTGATTTTCAAAGGGAGAAGTAGAGAAAATAAACAAACTCATAAGGTCTTGGCTGCAGTACAGGGGCCAAAGTTTAAATCCCTGCTCTCAACCATGTTAGATTTTGCAAAAAACCCTCGGTGTTCCCTCCCAAGTCACTCAGGTGGGAGGAGGGGGTGCACCCTTCTTTTTAGGGGGCCTGGGAGACCCATTTGCCCCAGAACTCTTTCCATGTAAATGGAAGGCAAGACAGGTGGTAACTGCACTTCTGTGATGCAGGAGAAGGGGCAGCATTTTCTGATGGTTTTCTGCCAGAAAAAAAAATGTATCTATCTATGTATCTTAGTAAAAATATTTTTTAAAAAGTATGGTGAGTATATATTCTCATGTGGTCAGGAAATAGAGTGGTGCAACTTTTTGGAGATAAGTTTAGCAAAATATATCAATACTCTAAAAATATTCATAGATTTTGATTTGGCCATTCTGTCTTGGGGAATCTATCTGAAGGAGATGACCCAAAAAATGGACAAAGACTGATGTGTCAAGATGCTATCATTGCACTGTTGACAATAGCGAAAAACTCAAAGAACCTCTGTATCACATGGGAAATAACTGGTTATAGTCATGTTGGTCAAGCCTACAGTGGTACCTCCTGGGTGATAAAAAAAAAGATACGACATAAAGGGAAAGACTCAGCATGGAGCAGTAAGAGAAAAAAGGCAGGAAATAAAGCGGAAATGTGTGATGATTGTTGCGTGAAACCACACAGAGAAGGAGTGAAATGTACCCAAGTCACATCTAGGTGGTAGGATTATGATTAATCTTTCTTTTTTATATTTTCCTATTTGTTCCAAAGTTTTCAAAAGTAAGCCTACCCTAAACAAACAAGCAAAAAAGTTCTCCTTCCACACCAAAAAATGCAAAGAATTATTTGCCAGTCTTCAGTTGGTGAGACAAAGGTGGGCAGGGTGTGGGCCCGCTGCCTAGAAAGGCAGGACTGTTCACCGAGGCTCCTCTTACCTGCCCGAGGCTGAGAAGCCCAGACACTGCTGGAAGGAGAGGGAGCAGAGTGGGGGCCTTTGGGGTTGGCTCTCATTCGCCCTGGGGAGCGGAGTGCCTTTGCGGCTTCTTCCGTGGGGAGATGAGGTAAAGGAAGTGCTCACCCAGTTTTTAATCCCCTCAGCTAATCACCGGACCTTTCTTGTGGTTGTACTGGGACTCCTTTTACTAAGTGGGTGGATTTACACTGTTTGTGTTTGTATGTTGTACTTGGATTATGCCTTAATGTGTCACCATGATGACAAAAGGAGTTTGCAGCAGTGGGCAGGCCAGCTTCCCTGCGTTTAATAGAAAGCACATTCCAGCACTTTATCTGTAACACATAGAGCTGCTTAGAACAAAGCGTTGCCCCTAAGACATGATCCCCAAGAGTCTCTAATAAGGACCAGACCACTGTGAAGGTATTAATTAAATATTTTAAGCAGAATGGCTTTAGCTGGCTGGGGCGTTTTTATGAGGGGAGGGAGTGTATTTAAAACCAGGGCTGTTTCTGTAACAGGAACCTGTTTGGAAGGAAATGTTCTTGGGTGGGACGCTATGGGTACCAGGCTGTCAAACCTCCAGGCCAACTTGATGTCAAAAACAGACGTTCTGAACGTTTTAAACAATGTTTTAGTTGAGTCCTTGCTGTGGAATTTGGACACAATTCTAGGGTGGATTTAACACAGAGGAGAAGACTAGAGAGTGTCTGTGAGGACACCAGGGACTGTTACAGTTTTCTTACCACAGCCCTGTGAGAGGGTTTGACAAGGCCATTTTACCGAAAAGAAACTAATTGTTTTCCAAGGTCACAAAGTTTGATGGAGGAGCTAGGACCAAAACGCAATTTAAAATCTGTCTATCCATCCATCATCTCTCTATTAGCTATCATCTCCCTCTCTTTCAAAATACTCTACTTCTCAGAAAGTAGTAGAAACAGACGAGCTTATTGAGAAGGTCCTGCTCCAATTGATGGGCATTTTTCTGAATTCAAAGTAATCAGAGTGACTGAATGTGAAGTTTACCACAGAAGCAGACTGAGCTCATTTTTCTGGAAGGTACAGGGTGTTGAGTACTTGGAGTAAGAGGTTTAAGGTTTGGATTCTGGCTCTGCCACTTACTGATTCCTGCGACTTTGAGCAAGTTCCTCTCTGAGTAAGTTTCCTTGTCTTCAAAATTAGAGCTTGGCATCAGGCCTAGTAGGTACTCAGTGAAGATGAGTTAAAACTAACTTTGGTGCTGGTAGGGGGATGAGGACTGGAGACACAGTTGTCCTCCCAACCCTTGTGGATCATTCCAGGTCTTCAGGAATGAATGGTTTGGGGAGTTCATAAGGAGCCTCCCTTTCCTGGCCCATGATAGCCAAAGTGACACATGAAGTGGAGATGCCCAGATGAGATGTTGGATACCCCTCAAGGACTGATCATGTTCCAATGAGCACGAGGAGTGTGGCTGGACACAGTGATGCTGGTGTGGCTTCTTACATCATTCACTTGATTCATTCCAGAGCCCATCAATCTGCTTCTTGGCACGGCCAGCCCTCCTGGGGCCACCCTCAGTGTAGACCTGCCTGCGACATCCTTCCCCACATTCCCGTACTCCTTTCCCAGATGTCATGGAGCCTTATACACTAAATCTTTGTATGTTCCCTAAAGAAAATCTGCATTCATGTCTCTGGAGGTCCTTTGTGACCTGGGATGTGCTATGCCCACGTGGAAGGGCTCATTTTTATTGAGCCTTTGATGGGCCTGCCCTGCCTGCTCCTGCCCACTCCTCAGGGTCTCCAGAAACTTCCAGGCTTTCCACTGTAGACATTCTTGCCTCTTTAGCCCAAGACCTCCCCACCCCTACCTTTCCTTTCTCTGCTTTCCTCAGGGAGCACTATTGAGACTGATTATTTATTTATACATATATATATATACCATATTTATGGTTTGTCTAACTATATATATAGGTATCTCAGCCTCCAAACCATCTCTCAGACCCTCCATGGCCACATATCTTCTCAGCAGGGGCCTGTGGAGGAGCGATCAAGTACTGGAAGTCATACAGGCCTGAGTCGGCCCGAGTCAGCTGGATGGCCTCTGGCAAGAAGGACAGAGGAAATGAGGAATGTGGGGGTGGCTCACCTTCTTCCTCATCATCTCATGCCTGCTAAGCTCTCTGTGCCTGAAATCCTCATTTCTAAGAACATCATGACCGTTCCTTCCTCCATGCTCTTTGAAAGGATTAAATGACTTAACACATATCAAGCACTTAGCATCGTGTGTAGCCCACGAGCTGCTGCTATTATTAGCTGCTAATAAAAATAATTGGAAACAATGATTTGAGCTGGAACGTCATCTATGAGAGAGAACGTACTGGTTTGGGATCTCAGCCAGCTCACTCACGTTAGTATCTTTGCAAGTCACCCTCCCTGAGCCTGTTTCCTTATCCCTTGTAGTGGATGTGGTCATCACTTGCTCACAGGGCAGTGGGGATTTAAGGTCTCTAGGACCACGAGGGCACACCCTGTGTGTCCCAGGTATAATTCCCCAGGCTTTGTGGCTGTTCTGTTTGCTGTTACTGAGCGTGGCGTAGAGTGGAGAGCTGCTGCGTCTTTGTGGACCTCGCCTCCATCAGCACTTGGAGCGGAAGGCATCCGGGCAAGCAGATGGGGGTTAAAGTCAGAGAATACTGTGTACTTGAACTGACAGTGATTCACAACACATCTGCACAGATTGCTAAGAGTCCAGGCATTTGCCAAAGGGAGGGAGATGGTGGGTGGGGGTGGGGTACAGGGCTGTGAGCAAAGGATGTACCGTCCCTGGGAATATAAACACAGCATCGTCTGTGACCTAAAAAGGCTTGGTCAGGAGGACCATTGAAGTCTGCTGGCCATTGTTTGGACTGTGCTCAGTCTCCCCAGGGGTGCGCCCAGGGAGCTACCTGTGTTGTGTCTGAGAGCTGTCACAGCCCAGAGCCAGCTGGGCCGGCCTGTGCACAGGGTGCCTGGTGGCTGCCTGAGTGGGACCTGCCAGTGCTCTTTCTTGGATAACTATTTGCTGTAGAGGGAAATGTGCCAGGGAGGTGCCAGCTACCTGCAAGACTCAGTAAGGGAATTTGCTGAATCCTCTGGGTCTTTTCCAGACCTCCCACTGTCCCTTAGGCCAGCAGGCCCACCTAGTGACTTATTAGAAGAAGCCCCGACACCCTCGCCTCATTCACAGCCCACGTGCCAAACCCTTCCCCAGGCCGAGCTTACGTGACCCCACCCCAACAAGGTTTCAGACCCCTTGGCCTTCAAAGTGCAGCCTGGTTTCCTGTTTACAGCTTCACCCTGGCCCCTGGACACAGCTACTTTGGTCTCCGTGTCTGGTTTCTCTCCTTGATCAGCATTAACGCGTAAAACTGCGGTGATGCTGATAAGGAACTCTTGGAGCCCAGCCTGGACCTTGAGGCTCATTTTGGAACCTTCCCCCAAGATTGTCTTTGGAACAGGACAGACCTGGGTTTGAATCCTTCCTCTGCTTGTCAAGCTTCAGCTTCCTCACTGGTTAAATACAGAAAATTACCTGCCTTCTTCTCAGACTTAAGGTAAGGCTTCAATGAGACAATCCAAATGCATGGATTAAATAAATGACGTAAAACATAAGAGAAACACTTAGTACACAGCAAGTACTCAAATAGTGATTTTTAAAAAATCATCCTCATTATCAAAGATAAAAAGCCTCTGTTCCCTCAATGTGACATTTCTCAGCTGACCTGGAGTTGGGTTGGACTGTGGGATGAGTGTGGTTTGTGATGAGGTTGATACTGTTTACGATGCTGGCTTGGCTTTTTGTTTTTTAATGCACACACATACACCCCGTATTTGTATAGGTGCATGTGTATTATACATATACACACATGCACAGACATGTCTGTGTTTTTAGTTATCTCACTATTTATTTATACTCGATCTAAAATTGGCATGTTTACTAAATGGCAACTGGTATCTTGCAGGTTTCTGAACAGAGTGGTACAACTGTGATCTGAGGTTTGGGGGAAGGAAGCACTCAGGTTTGAAGGAATGTGACTTCCTGACATTGTCTCCAATGTCCTGTGGCCTTGCGCCATTGTATTCCTGTCACCAACACGCACCCCTAGGCCTCGGGGACGAGGTCTCAGTGTTCTTGTATCCTTCTCGCCTGAAATCTACTATTTGTCCAGCAAATATTTACTGAATTCAACTGTAGCTCTCAAAGGCCAGTTTTTTTTTCAATTAATATATTTTTTAAACAAAAGCATCACTGAGTGATTTCTGATGTCTTTAATAAAACTCAAGGAGCTATGCTCACTCAGCTTTTTCTCTTCATACAGAATTATTGTTTTCGGCATTTGTCTTAAGCTAGTATTGGTTTAACAGACCTAAAAAACTGGGGCTTTGAGGAAAAGTTTCAATTGTTTTAGAGACAAGTAAAAGTCCCAGCCCAGGTGTTCCCCAGAGTATGGAACAATTGCTCTGCCCAGGCTGGTCAACTGGGTGGTCAAGTTAAAATGCTTCACTTAATAGGAGGATGCCAAGCAATCCATCTTTTATAAGTGATTTCCTCAGATACGATGAAGGTCCTTATAAGAAGATAGCTGTGTGAAGACAGACTCAGGGAAAGTGCCAGGTGACGTTCAAGGCAGAGATTGGCATTACGCCTCTAAGTCAAGCAATGCCAGGGATTGTCAGCAAACACCAGAGGCTAGAGAGATGCTTCAGCATCTTTGAAACTACTTGACACTGTTTTCATATTTCTCTCCTGGTTCTTCTCTCCTGCTCCCCCTGTAGTTTCCACATTCATATGCTAGCCTTGCTCCAACTTGGTTACCTGAGGGCAGGTACTTCTCACCCGCCTCCCTGCTTCTGACCGTGACCTCCTTACACTACCTTTGAACTCTTCCTCCATCCAGAGCTGGTGTGTATGGTTGTACAGGTGGTTCACTGCACAAGGACCCCTGGTCAAGGGGACAAGTGGAGTGGAAATCCAGCCTATGCCATGCTTGCCTGGCTAGGTAACCTGGTGCAGAGCCACAGTCCTATTGAGGGCTGCTTTTTCAAAATGTTAAGATACTGTATGGGCCACCGCTCGCCAGCCCAGTCCTTCTCCTGAAATTAGCTGTCCTCTGCCTTTCCTATGCTCTCTGGTCTCAAAGTTGAAAATGGCCTCTGCGGACTCCATACTTTGCCCCGCAAAGCCCCACCTCTCTGCCTCCGCCTTTCCCCAGAGTCCCCAGCAGTGTTGTTTCTGGCCTTAAAGCACTTTCAGAATGAATTTCTATGGTGGCTGGTGGGCATCTCAGGGGTGGCTCTCTGTAGCATCCAAAATGATTTGTCCCTGTTCTTTGCTCTCCCCGCAACAGCATAAGCCTGCAGGAGCCGCAGGTGGTGGCGTCACCACAGCTTACGATCCAAGAGATTCATTCCAGCCGCTAAAGCACTAAGCTTTCCCTGTGATCACACATTTTTGCACTAGCCAGAGCTCACACATGCCTCTACAGACCCACAGCCAGAGGTATGTGGGTATCAGTGACTGCTCAGAGAAGCTGGCCAAGGCCAGCCAACGAGGGCCAAGGGCGAGAGGGCCCAGATTCCACCCAAGATGAGATGCAATTGAAACAACTGACAAGAAAGTGTACGTCGGAAAACAGAACAGCTGTGGGCTCCTCAGTGCAGCAGTTGGGTATGCGGGGAATGCTATGTGGCTTTAATCACATTTAACACGCCTGTCAGAGAATTGGGTCCATCTTAGTATTAATTCAGGTTTTAGACATTGTTTGTTTGACAGAGTTCAGCCTTCCCCTGCGTGCCGCACTCAGCATGGCCAGAAAGAAAGTGATTTCTATCCCTGGGTTTCAACAGAGGGCGGCGAGTGCAGTTCTGCCAGGCTGGGAAAGGGGCAGGGTTCACTTTGGGGGTTGGTGGCAGGGTGAAGGGGGCACTGGAAGTCCTCTTACCCGGCTTAGAGGGCAGAGCTCAACTGAGGCTGGGGGGTCGTGCTTGAGCAGTGGGCCTCCCAGCCCTGATCTGTGGTCACTGTGTGATGGCACTAGTGTGTAAGGGGTGCTGTGTGGCTAAATTCTGAATTTGAGTGCTTCTGTGATTCTGCCATTCCAGTATTTCCATTCTGGGCCAAGCCAGCACACAGCTTCTGGCCAGGAAAGGCAACTCTCAGGGCTTAGAGCCAGCAGAGTGGCAGCAGGGTGTAACAGGAGGAGGGGTTTGGGCATCAGCAGACCAGAGTTCAGTTCCCGCTGTCGCCTCATCCATGGTCCATTCATTTGTCCCTCAGCCTCCATGGACTGCTGACTCTGTCAAAGGCACTTTCTCTGCACTTATTGTGTATGAGGAGAACACCCTCCGTTTGGTCAAGCCATCGTGACTTGGGTGCCAACCACACCTGTTCTTAACCCATACGAAGACATGACCCTTGTGTCAGCGTCACGACAAGGGAAGTAGTGCATGAAAAGGCGAGCGGTGCTCAGTACCTGATGGGTGGCAGTAACAACACTGTTTTCCTCCCCAGGAAGAGGGTGTTTCTTATCTGTTTCATTGAGAAGAGGTTTCCACACGGGATGCCCTCTTGGAACGTGGTATGCTATCTTGGGCCCACTGTACTAGCCCTGGCTTATTGTCTGGGTCTTTTGGCCTGCTAGAAACAAAAAACCCTAGGGACTCCTGACACTAACATTTTAAAATGGCTCATGAAATTAGGTTTTGCTTGTTTGAATTGCAAAGGCATAATAAAAACTGGTTCCCAAATAATACCACTGTAGATGTCATGTCCCTAAAACACTCTGTAAGGCATTAAAAACGGAAACCAAATGCCTATAAGCATACACATGCCGTCCTCAGGAAAAACCACCCTCTTTGTTTCTATTTGATGAGCCCTGAGTCCGTGGAGGGACGGGAGCCAGGAGGGGCTGAGCCGGGAAGGCCCTCTGGCCCTCAAAAGCCAGCACTGGATGGCATGTTATTTTGCTTGGTTCTCTGGTTGTAGCCTTAGTTTCACAGTTTTTATAGAATTTTTCTCAAACACTTCAAAAGAAAAATCTTATCTTCTGCTTTTAAAATCTCCTTTGCTGTCTAGTTAGTATCCTGCTGGGTACAGAAGCTGAGTCTGAAGTCACTGCCCTCACAATGCCACCAAAAGTGTGTCTTCAGCTTCTTCACATCTCAACAGGTCTCTCTGCAGCTACGAATGTACCTGAAAGGGCATTTGGAATTGTATAGATGAGCAAGAGCTTCGTGTGAGGACTACTGCTGATCTTGACTTGTCAGGGAATAAAGTCCTGGCTATCTGTTTGCTGCTTCTAGGGATGGAATTGACAGAGGCAGGATTTGGCGGCAGTGGTTATCAAAGTCTGGAAGCAAACATGAATTTCGGGCAGAGTGCTAACAAAATCAGATTTCCCTCTCAGGTCCCCACCTGAGGCCTGGTTAAGTCTGGGCTGGAACTCAGGCATCTGCCTACCTGGTATGCACCTGGGCATTCTAACGCAGGTAATCCAGAGCGCACTCTCTGAGAGACACTGACATCCAAAAAGAGAAACAACCTGACCGAGAAGTAAATGCTCAAAACCACTGTTATTTAAAGAAGTACATATAGTATGATTTTTAAAAAAACTATCCAATTGGCAAGTATTTTTTCTAAGTGGTAACACGCAGCACAGGCAAGGACACAGTTGGTGGCCATTCTCCCATGCCAAGGGGAGTGAGAACAGTGCCCGGCCTCAGGGTTGTGGGGCGTTGGGGGAGGATTTGGCCATGCATAATATAGAGCCTGCACAGGCTTCTGTCCCTTTAACCCAGGAGAAGGCTTTGAGGAATTTATCATAAAGGAGTAATCCTAAGTGTGTGCAAAGTTGTAATGATAGAGGTGTGTAGTTCACTGCAGAGTTATCAGTTGCATGAAAAACAATCTAAGTGTTCAACATGAAAGAAGGTTGGTTAAAAACTAGATTTAACTGACAAAGCTATGCAGATGTTAGAATGCTGTTATAGAATATGTAAAGTCGTGAGGTGATTTCCATGAAGTGCTATTAACTGAAAATATATATATATTTAGAAAAGCCATTTATCCATACTTTTCCATATTTTTCAATGAACATGCCTTTAATTTTAATAGTTGGAAAGATACTAATTAATGTTACTTTTAAAGGAGGGGGAAAATTACCTTTGGCATCTGTCAAGCCTGGATTTGCATTTCTATCACTGATGGAGTGTGATTTGGGGCATTAATCTTGCTGCGTTTCAGATTCCTCAACTGTAAAATCAAGTAAATGCTAACAGCATATGGGTTTGTCATGAGAATTAAAAGATAATTATGTAAATGCACTTGACAGATTAATAGAGTATATAAATGTTGGATTTTGTCTCCCTTTTCAAGTTTCTGAAATCAGAAAATGTACTAAACTCTGGCCAAAGATCAAAAGGATTCATTTATTTTACAACAAATCATGGAATTTCAAGTTGTTTCTTTTGGATGCTTTTCTGGGAAAAGGTTTCTTAGGGTTTACTAGCTACTGTTGGAGGTGAAAACTGGAATTTGTTGTTGACACCATAATTGGCTAATTGCGGTGTCTGGTCCTATTGACTTTCCCTTTTGTCAGCTTTAACAGTTTGGAATATTTAACCAATTTTCTTCCATCTCCAATTTTTATTTAAAAAATCTGATGATCCTTTTCTAGAGAGGCAGTAAAGCTCAGACTATTAAAATTTTTCATCCCCTAAAAATCCCACAGTCTCAATACCATTTACAATAGCATCAAAAATGTAAGACACCTAAGAGTAAATCTAACAAAAGATGTGCCAGACATCAGCAAAGAAAACTACAAAACGTTGTTGAAAGATATTTTTAAGAATACCTAAATAAATGGAGGAATGTACCATGTTCATGTTCTGGAAGATCTCATACTGTAGGAGGTCAGTTTTTCCCAGATTAATCTATATGTATGTTTGCCAAAAGATATAAACTAGAGTGTTTATAGCAGCACTACTTGTAATAGTCAAAAAATGGCAACAACCCAAATATCCATCAATAGTAGAATAGATCAATCAACTGTGGTGTATTCCCAAAATGGAATATGAGACACCAATGATAATATGCAATCTACCATCACAGGTAAGAAAATGGGTAGCTCCCATGGACATTATGTGGCACAAAAGGAGACATGCATAAAAGAACACATGTTGTACGATTCCATTTATATAAAGTTCAGGAACCAGCAAAGTTAATCAGCATCATGGTGTAGCTTGTGGGGGAGTAGTGATCGGGAAGGAGCACAGGGGAAGCTTCTGGGGTGCTGGTATTGTTCTCTTTCTTCATCTGGAGGCTAGTTACAAGATTGCGTGCAGTTTGTGGAAATTCATCGAGCTCTATGCTAATATGTATATGTTTGAATAAATTTGACACTTCAATAAAAAGGCTAAAAGCATAGTTCCTTTAGGACAAGAAGGATAAATAAGTTAAAGCCTATTGTTGAAGTTATATTTTATTAAAAACTTTGTTTGACCTTACTACCATCTTCAGTGGCAAAGCCCCACTGTCCATCTGAGAGAAGAGCAGAGCTGGGATCACAGTGTTAGGGTTGCTACAATGGAAAAGCAGAGTAAGAACCTACTTCAGAAAGCTTCGTTTAGGGCCCCAATAGAGATAGAAGCAGAAAGATGGGCAAGTAAGATTTATTGAACATCTGTTACATGTCAATTCTTGACTGTTCATGCACTTTTTCCCCCAATATCTTAATTAACTCACGTAAAAGAAACTACGAGATTATATATCTTCTTTGACATATTAGAAAGCTGAAGATGTGAGTAGTTCATTAACTTGGAAAAGACCAGGCAGATGAGAAGAGGACTTTACTAGCTTCTTGAGGCTGGCATAATAAACTACCACAAACTGGGTGGCTTCAGACAACCGAGATTTATTCCTTTGCAGTTGTAGAGGCCACAAGTCCCAAATCAAGGCATTGGTGGGGCTGCATTCCCTCCAAAGGCTCTAGGGAGCAAGATCCCATCTCCCGCCTCTGCCAGCTTCTCTCTGGTGGCTCTAGGCATTCCTGGGCTTTTGATTGTGTAACTAATCTGTCTCTTCAAGAGATTGTGTAACTCTTCTGTCTCTTCTAAGGACACTTGTTGCTAGATTTAGGGCCCAACTCATCTGGAGATCCTTTACGGTATCTGCAAAGACCCCACCTCCCTTTTTTCAATTCACAGCTTCTGAGGTTTAGGACATGGGCTTGTCTTTTGGGGAGAACCACCATTCAGCCCACTACAGAGACCCAAGTTAAAGATGAAAACAAAGAAAATCAAAACCGTAAATCTAAAATCTGATGTAGCTCAGTACTAGAAATTTTTTCTCTTTGGTACCAGTTGTCACAGCTGATTCTTATGCAATCATTCAGAGCAACTCAGGTGCCCAAGAGTGTCTCCTTGGATAAGCGAGTATTCAGGGAAGAGACAGACTGCCTTGGGAATTTGCTACCCACCTCACTTGCTGCTTCTAGAAGATGCTCTGGGTGCCCAGCCTAGACATTCCTCACCAGCCCAGTGCTCCCTGTCGTCCAGCACTGCATTGGCTACTAACAGCTCACAGCTGCTGCCTTCTGCAGAGAATTTGCCCTTGGTCAGGTGGTAGCTGTCCCTATCTGGAGGTTATGCAATTCCCACCTCCCACCAGAGGCTGATGACTGATAAGGGGCACAGGGTGTCCCTTGCCTGAAGATAAGATCAACTTCGTGGTACAATTTGTACCCCAAAGCTCCCTGTGGGACCACCCTGAAGCCACCTAAACCATGTCTGTGGTTAACTTTCTTCTCAGCTCTATTCTGATTTTCTTGCTCTTTTTCTCCTGAGCACACTCCTCCAGTAAGTCACTTCTTAAAGAATCCCCATTTCAGACTCTGTTTCTTGGAAATCTAAACTAAGACAATGCCTTTGCCACTGGCAACAGCGTGCCTTTCCTACTGGACCCTGCTGCTTCATTTGGCAGGTGCACACATGTGAAGGTAGTAAGGATGGGATAATTCAGTAAGCTGGAGCCCCAAATTTTAACCCCGAATGGTTTTACTGGAAAATTTTATCAATATTTGCTTGAAAGATCAACATCATTAATACCATGAGGGTGAGTCCCTGAGGCCACGAGTTGTGACCAGCCACACAAACCCTTAGAAGGAAGACATTTTTATGGTGGGGATGAAATACTCAGTTCATTAATCCAAGGAAAACTTTTTCTGTCTCCTAAAATGTGATCTTATCTTTCTAATTATACCATAAACAAGACAGTAAAAATATAGAACATTCCTGTTATAAGGGTCCCAGAAAAAGACAGCAGAAAACTCATTTCAAGAAATAAATTGAAAACTTCTCTAACCTGGAGAGGGAAACAGACATCTAGGATCAGAAAGCTCAGAGTACCAAACAAGATAAACCCAAAGATCCACACCAAGACATTATCTTTTAATTTTTGCCATTTAATTATGAAGAGAGAATCTTAAAAGCAACAAGAGTAATGCGACTCATTATGTACAAGGGACCTCCCATAAGCCTATCAGCCGACTTTTTAACAGGAACTTTGAAGGCCAAAAGGAAATGGTATGATATATTCAAAGTGTTGAAAGGAAAAACTCTACAACTAAGAATACCCTACCCCAAAAGGTTATCATTCAGAATTGAAAGAAAGTGTTTTATAGACAAGCAAAAGCTAAGAGTTCATCACCACTAAACTGGCCTTAAGAAATGTTAAAGCAACTTCTAAGCAGAAAAGAAAATGCCACAACTAGAAATTATTCCATGCATTTCAGAAAATTCTACAAATGCACTCCATGAGCCTCTGATAATCTCCCAATAAATTTCTTTTCTGCTAAGGGAGCCAAAGTAAATTTCCAGAGCTCGCCACCAAGAATCCTGACCAGAACAGTAGGTGTCATTATTTTTCTCAGAGGTAGTTGCCACACTTTTCCTTCTTTCTTCTTTTCATTGTTTTGTTGTCTAATCAATCTACTGGTTTATTTCACCGACTGGTTTGTATGTTTATAGGAGAGGTAAAAGAGAGTTTGGGGTTTTATTTGATTTCCTGACTTGCTTTTTGAAAGGACTGTGGCCGCATTAGAGAATCAGCTCAAGAGAGGGACGGGGCCTTACTCAGCATTACAACACTCAGGGTATCAGGGCAGGGTCTAGAACGGTACCTGGCACTCATCTCCCACTTGTGGGATGGAATCAAAATTGGAGAGCCTGAGCGCAACACACTTGTCAGGCTGAACTTCTACACTAAGGGACAGATCAAACCATGAAACAGCAATTCTCTCTGGATGATGTTAGGGGTGGATAAAGGAATCTCCCTCTTACATCTGTTAGAGGGTCTTGGTGTGTCTGCTACAACACTGAGTCCCTTTTAGAAGGTCTCAGAAGGGCACTGTTTCCTGTTCTCAGTACCAGTGCTTCTCCTGAATTACTAGTTTGAGTTTTTGACTTTGGCCTTGATGAATCACAGTCATTCTCAAAGGTGTGTGGTTGGCATTTTGGATGGGCTGATTCTGCTGTGTAGGACTCTGTTATGCACTGCAGGGTACTTAGCCTCCCTGACCCCACCCACTGAATGTACAAAGCAGCCCCAAATCATTGTGAAAAAATAAATATGCCCCAATAGTAACACCTTCCCCCCTCTAGGAGGGTAGCATCTGAAGTTGACTATGTTGTCCTCTTTGCTTTGGCCATTAGGAAGCTCAGAGCCAAATCTAGTAAGCACCTTCAGGAACTACAAAGGCTCTCACAACAGGAAAACTTTATACTATTCTTGCAAAAGGATAATTTCTTTCTGTATTTTTTATTGAAAATTTTTTTAGCATTTTTGTTGGTTTTTATGTATTACATGCATTTTTGTAAGCCTCTGCTAATTTCGTTTTTAACAAGATGGGAGTCCAAGTAAATAATAAAATAGTGCAAAATCATTTGGGTAATACGTGTTGTTCAGTGCCTTCCTTTCGTGTGTGACATCTGGGCCAGTCTCTTGCTGGAGCTTTGCTTTCCTACGACGCTTCAGGAATATAAGCACTTGTAGAATCACATCTACTGTCACTTCTCTGTTGCACCTAGCAGTGCTGTGAGAGAGGCCTTCTGTGTGCCAATAATCTCAGGCAGTTGGTAAAGTGACTCTTCAAAGATAATCTGTTGGGTATGGGCTGGAGAAATAAAAAAGGAAATCCCACAAAAGAAATAGCGGCATGTATCTGGTGAAACCCACTAGCCCAGGAGGAGAGGAAGAATAAAGACACACAGTCTAACTCTTAAAACTGCGGGAGAGCATATTCTGGGTAGAATTTAGCTCCCCCGACATCTGTTGGTGACATCTACAGTCAGACAAGCATCATTGGAGGGATCTGTAAATTATATAGGGGACAGTTTAATGATCTGCAAAGCAGCACATCCCGCCAGCACAGATAACATCTTCAAAATAGGGCAAGGGAATTAATTTAGGTGGGAGAAGAGAGCAGTGAGGTGGATGAGTGGGCAACAGGCTCAATGGGAAGGACCTTTTGGAAATAACCTTGAAAGCGGGGGTGAGTTGGCCTGAAGGGAGTTATGTAGCTTTGTGTATTTCAGGGAGGATTAAGCAGGAGACTGGAGGAGGCTAGCACAGCTGAGGAGACAGAGGAAATGGTCCTTTCAAAAAGGAGGAAAGTAAAAAGGAAACTGCGTTCCAAAATCAGAAGCCAGTCCCTTCCTCTATCCCCATCTTCCATTTGAGAGGAATAAATAGGAAAAGTAGCAACCCATTAGGTCTAAATGCTTTCTTGAAAATATTCTAAGACAGCAGCTTTCAAGCTGTTGTGTTGAAACCTTTTTATTTTCTGAACAAAGTTTTGCATAGTTGCCTTAGAATGTAAGTTCTATGAGGATAGAGATTTTTGTCCTGTCATTCATTCTTCTGACCCTAGACTCTGTCCCCTGGTAGGCACTCAATGAATTTTATTAAATGGATTAATGAAGGAGCAGGGTGGTAGTTGGGCTGAGAAAGGTCATCAGGGAAAGGACCTTATTTTAGGGAAATACCTTGATAAGTCCCCCAACCCCATCCCGGGGGAAGGAGGCAACCAAGAGACACTAAAGGCTTTGTGTAAATAACAAACTTGAGTTTGACGGGGGTGGGGATTGGGGATAGTAAAGAGAGAGGAAGGAGAGGGATGGAGAAGAGAAGGGACAGGCCTTGTTAAGAACAGTCATGACTAACACTCTTCAGTTACAGGTTGTGTGGTCCTGTGCAGAAACTCCTTGTGACCATCCCCAATCTTCCAATAAAAATATAGTCTGGACATCTTCCTCACAGGGGAGATTGGGAAGACTGGGAAGGATAGCAAGAACTAAAGGGCTGAGTTCCTTGTCTGGGTCAGTACCAAAAAGAAGATCAAAAACAATAAAAGCCTACATGACCCTTAATGACAAATTCAGTAACAACAAAGTATGAGCTAGACGTGACCAGGAAAAGGTAAGCCTCTAAGGAGTTGAAGAAATCTTGGCGGGAGCTTGTGTTTGTGGGGTTGGGGGCTGATCTGGTCTGGATGTTAAAGGATGCCTGACATCAGGGATGCAAAGAAAGCAGATGAAGCAGAGCTGCTGGGGATGAAAAGAGACACCCACAACTATGCTCCCCACTCCTGTGGAACTTTCAAGAGCTGAGAAGAGATTAACGAGAAGGAAGTTTGGGAGAGGCAGGGTTGGGAGGAAAAGATGGGCTGAGGAGCGGGCACTGGGCTTTGGATCCAGGACCAGGGTACAGTGGGATATTTCTGAGATAGTTATATCCCTATTTCCCCAAGTCACAAATGCATCTCATTTCTTTATCTATACAACTGGGATAGTAACACCTACCCCCCAGGGAGGTTGAAGGGTTCCTACCCTTTTGTATTAAGAGAGCCACAAAACTGTTGAGATTTAGGTGATGTTTAGACCCAGGCTAGGACTCCTTCCCTATTACCAGCCTTGATACGTGGGCCATTCAAATTCATGCCTCAGGCAAAAATAACAAATGACTCTCCTCCCCAGTGGTCCAGTGGGGTCACTTGCAAATTGATGAAGCAGCAAGTTTTAAATCCTTAGCTTCAAAATTGTGCCTAAAAAACTCCCCAAATAAAACCAAAAATCCCTAACTACAAAGGGCCCAGAATGAGTGCAGCTCTTGTCAGCTAGTTGTTGGCGATGATGACCCAGAATGGTAGGGCCTGAGAATTGGGGAATGGCACTTCCCTGAGAGCCCATTTTCCTATTCCTTCCCACACACAGCACCTCTTTCTGGTCAGAGGCTGCCTACTGTGAGCAACAGGCAGTTGGGGAAACATCTTAACTCTTTAGACAGACCCTAGAAGGATCCGTGAATCCTGTACACGAGAGAGACTGATGCAAAGGGACAAGTCCTTGGGGCTGCCTCTGGTGGCTGGGGGACAGCTCCCTCTCCTGCCTCTTCGCAACACTTCCCTGTCCTCTTCCTCTGCCCCTCTGTCCTCCCACCTCAAGTCCCCTTCTCTTCTGCTCCTCCTGAATGCTCAGCCTTCCAGGGCAGCCCCTGGCTACACACTGTGAACAATCTCACCTGAGTGTGAGAGGAAGCTAATCCCCAAGCCTCCTTCCCATTCTGTCAAAGAATACCTTCTACATGATCTCATTTAATCTCCATGGTGACAATCTGATGTAGCTACTATTGACTGCTCCCATCTCTCAGAGGAGGAACCCGAAACTGAAACTGCCCCTTGCCCCAGACTCCAGTTCCTAAGGGATGGAACCAGGGTTTGATGGCAACTGTTTCAGTGCTTTAGCTCAAGCTCTTTTCACTCCACCATTCCATGGAGAAAAAAATCTGTTTTAGAAATTCTTGACTTGGTGTTTTCCTTAAAAAAAAAAAAAAAACTTTGAGGAAGGACAAGGTTCAGCTATAGTGTATAGGCCAGGGCAGGCTGTCCTGACCTCGGTGGATGAGATAAATTTAATTATCTGAGGAAGAACAGCCCACAATTATTATCAAGGGCTTACTAGGAGCCCAGCTTTGTTCAAAGCACTTGAAATGAGTAGGAACTCTAATTCTTTCAAGGACCTCGTGGCATAGATATCAGTATCCCAGTTTTGTAGGCGAGGAAACTGAGGTTAAGAGTGGTTAATGGAATTTGCCCCAGTCAGTGGCTCAGCCAGAATCAGAGCTTTCTGAATGGGGGCATTGTCACTCATTGCCCCTGTTTTAACAGCCTTTGTTAGACCTCAGCTTCTCCTGGTCCCTTGCATTATTTATTGAGCACTGACAGTTTGCCTGGTATTTCTCAAGATGGGGCCCCTCAGGGCTGACAGCAATACAAGTGAGATTGGCAGGAGGAAGTGGCATCCGGGTCCCTCCTGTCAAAATGTAGTCATTCCAGACACCTGACCAGCCCAGAGGTGCAGAGCAGGGATGGAGACGTGCAAGAGCCTGGGGCGAGAGAGGAGGAGATAGATCTGTATCTCCCAGCCAGGTTTGAGATTTACACCAGGAGGGCACAAGAGGAGAGAAGGTTTCCTCTCTACAACAATAGAAGTGTTTAGGGTTGGCTTTGTCTCAGTGGCACCAAGGAACATTGCAATATTCTTCCTAAAGGGACACACATTATAGGGTAAAACTAGTGCTGGGCTCTTACTGCTCCATGGGACACCATTCATATAAAAAGAGGGCATGGTGATTCAGGGGCTGCCATTCACTTGGAGCCCAGTAGAAAGGGTACTCCCGGAATTTTGCAAGCTTCCTAGATTCTCACTAGAAAGCATGTGACCTGAACTGTAACACATCCTCCTCTGAAGTCTCCCCTACCCAGGTCTTGGTCAGTCATACTGGTCAGTGCCTCCCCAGGTTACACTCTGAACAAATTTGAGAGGAGAGGAAAAAGTGTACATGAATTGCTCACGAGCTGGAGAATGGATGGGGTCTTGGGTTACGTAGAGGACCCAGCGTTACTGCAGATACAGATGACAATTGATTGAGGACAACTTGTGAATCTACACGTTCTGTTTATCAGCCCTTTTATTCAACTGCTTCATTTACTCACTCAACAAACATTTACTGATGTTTTCTGAGTGCTACCCTGCTAGGCACTGGGCGTGAAGATAAAAAGGCTATGGTTCCTGTTCTCAAGATAAAGAAAAATAAAACCAACTGTGCAGGTTAGAAAGAAACTTGTGACAGTAGAAAAAGGTACAAACTCCAGAGTGGACAGCAAGGAAGGTGTGATGAGGGGTGGCGGGTGAGAGGAGACTGAAGGAGAACATTCCAGCAGAGGCAGCCCACTACGGGGAACTGGAGACAAGCATCCAGATGGCAGACCCTCTAGCTTGATGGCTTCCATTTCATACAGGTGGTGCCCAAATATGGAATAAGAGGATGCCTGTGCGAGGGCATTGTGAGTGGAAAACAGCCACGCGTCCAGCTTTAGGTATTAGATGATTATTTCTGGGCTGTGCTCAGGTAAAGGCCCTTGTCTGGCAGGTAGCCGAGTTTCGGGTGGCTCAGGCCCTCGTCGAGGGCAAAGCTGTTAGGAATCCCTAGAGACTCCAGTTGACCCGTTTATTAAAAATTACTTTTGGGCCAACAATGACCAATTTCCTTTCCTAAGCACTGTGCTTATGTAAGCTGTCTCTGACCCCCACGAACAGCCCAGGAGGGAGGCCTGATTTTTCTCATTTACAGATGAGCAAACTGAGGCTACAGGAAGTAACTGATTTGCCAGGGTTGCCCAGGCAGGAAAAGCCAAAACCAAGACTCAAACTGTGCACGTCTGACCCAGTGGAACCCTTCTTGGGAGGGTCAGTTTTATTTCCTTAGGAGTAAAATTCTGAGTAAGCTGGGAGCAAGCTTGGTCCAAGAGTAATGGTACTACTGGGTGAGTTCTCCTTTTTCTATCTGTTCAGAGGAACTATAGTGTGAACAATACTGCCTTTTGTTTGTGGGATGATTTATCAAAAATGATTTGGCATTTTCCACGTTTTCCAAAGGCCAGGCTATTATACCAGTAGAAAATAGCAAATTTTACATGAAAAATAAAATATAGTTATGATAGTATTTTAATCCTGACCCATGTCTTCTAGGTTTCTAAAAATGAACTTGGGAACTGGGATCTAATTGTCTTTAGCTGCCCGGAAGCCAAGATCTCTAGTGGAAAAAAAGAAAGGTGTCTCCTGCTACTCCCTGCAACCTTCAAAAGTTATTAATTCCCTTTAACTGTCTCGATCAGAGAGCTTCCTTTTGGCTGACTGGGGACTCTTTGGGTTACATAATTACTTGAGATGATTAAATTCCAGTTAACATCCCTGGCGGCATCCCAAACAGTAGGTATATGATTCATTCATATTTTGAGAAGATTCCAGGGGATTTTCTTCAATACCCACCACCTTCTGTCTTGGGGTGGGCACTGTGAACGTATTAAAATCAAACTTTTAAAAAGTTTTAGTTAATCAAATTTTAATCCTCCCATGGTAGTGGTATTAAGAATTTTCTCCTGGGCTGGGATGGTAATTTTGTTAAAATGGGTATAGTAAGTATCCACATGTATTAGTTTTCTATTGCTGTTGTAACAAAGGACCACGTATTTCGTGGCTTAAAACAGATTTATTCTTTTACAGTTCTGGAGGCCAGAAATCTAAAATGGGTCTCACTGGGCTAGAATCAAGGTGTTAGCAGGACTGTGATTCTTTCTTGAGGCTCTAGGAGAAAATCTTTGCTTTTTCTAGTTCTTAGAGGTTACCCACATTTCTTGGCTTATGGCCCCTTCCTCCATCTTCAAAGTCAGTCACACTGCATCTCTCTCACCGTTCTTCCATGGTCACATCTGACTCTCTTCTGTCCCTGTCTTCCACTTTTAAGGGCCTTTGTGATTATTTGGGGGACCACACAGATAATCCAGGATAATCTTTCCATCTCAAGGTCTTTAACTTAACCACATCTGCAAAGTCTCTTTGCCATGTAAAATAACGTAACCACAGGCTCTTGGGATTAGGATGTGCGCATCTTTGCAGGGCCGCTGTGACTACCCCATTGTGTGTATGTGTGGGTGTGGTGGGGGAGCACACTGGGGAGAGGGAAATAACGCCAAAGAGTTTTCGTGTAAGGAAACCACTGACTTATTTCCAGCACTGCGCTTTCTCTTCCAAGTTAGGTCTGAGGAGCTTTCTGGATCGCCTTTTTCTTCTTAATTACTCACACCCAGGCTCCATAAGCTAAGGGCCCTTACCAAGGTCATAGTGAATACTGTTTCTCTCTGATGATGTAGATCCAATAAACTCATTTTTGAAAAAGCAGAGGCCCAGGGAAAGGGAACAAACAATCACTGAGGGTTTGCTATGGACCAGGTTATTTCCATATAATTTTATTTAAATCTCATAACAAACTGATAAATTGGGTACCTTTGCCCTCATTTTACAAACAGGTTAAAAAAAAAAAAAAGATGTTAAGTAAATTGGCCAAGTTAGAAAACCAGTAAGTGGCAGAACTGGGATTCAAATTCAATTCAATCAGGTTTAAAATGGGCCCTCTTTTCACATTTATGAATGTGCTGTTTCCCAGGGACCAAAGTAACACCGCTAGTTTAAGGCAGGAGTTTAATTCCAATACCAGTGCATTTCTCTCTCTCCTGTATTGGTGCATCTAGTGATCAGAAGGGTTTGGACCACTCAGATAGAGTAAGTCAGCTACGAAAAACAAAGTGCACAGCGTTCTTCAATTTGGCTAAGTCTAAAGAGGTAGATTTTAATCTTAGGAGCTTTAAATTTCTAAAAGTTAGGTAACAGTTTCTTCTATTTTCAGAGTCTATTTGTTTCTAAATCTCTAAGCCTAATTTTTTTTTTAACTTTACAATGTATCACTAATTGCCATTAGGATATAAGGATAAAATTTGATAATCAGTCTGGTAGTATATGGCAGACCAAGAGATTTGGGAGAACTTCTGGGCACTGGGGATAGGCTGAAATAATATACCTCAGAAAATCCACAACCAATTTTAAAACCAGGTTGATAGAGCCTCTAATTTACAGTACCTGAAAGTGCTCAATCCTCCGATTATGTGAAATGCTAAAGCTTTTGGTAACCAAAGGCAAAGTCAAGACCCTTTTGACTGTGGCAAGAGAACAATTACACTGGCAGTGCCCACTCATTCACCTTAGGGAAGAGTGTATGTGTGCTAGGGTTTTTTTGTTTTTTTTTTCAGTTTCCTTTCTTTCCCTTGGGAGCCATTTCATGCTCAATGGGCATGGCAGGAGCAAATAAAAATAGCCACAAACTTGTTTAGAATTCATTCACTCCAAAGGTTGCTTCTGCTGCCTGGGCAAGGCAGAAGAAATCATCCCTGGCGTCCTGAGAAAGCCCTCACTGAATGCACGGCTCTACGAAATACGAGCCCAGCCTCTCTCCCCTGCACTGAAGAAGTACACAGTTAGATTTGGAAAACCAGAGCATTTGTAACGCTTGATGGCAGAGCCGGTAAGAGTGGGAAAAGTAAAAAAGAGAAGTCTTGGGATAATCACCCCAAGAGGTTGTGCTTGGGCAAAAGACACAATGTAGAAAGTGTGGGTCTTGGTTGGTAGAAGAGAGAAAACAAAAAAATTAAGTACAGGCCCAGACACCAGACTTCCTGGAATGATTGGCAAAAGCTTGGTAAGACTCTGCCTTCACAAAGGAGTGTGCCTTTGAAGTTTTTGAGTATGTGCGGAAGAGCAGAGGCTTAGCAGGAAGGACAGACACAGAGCAACAGCAAAGCAGAACAGAGTTGACTGCAAGGGTAAGTCTCACATTCTAACCCACTTCTCCCAGGCCATTAGTCTTCAGCTCCCCGCGCCCTGCCCTACTCTTTTATTATAAACTCAGCAATCAATGGAGGCTTAGACTCAACTTGCTTCACAAAATAGAACAGTTTGGTAGATTAAGCTGGCCGCAACCTCTTTGACACTTTTTCTAACTCCTTTTAACCTCAGCAGGCTCTGTGACTGCTTTGACCAACAGGACATGGCAGAAGTAATGGTGGGCCAGTTTCAAGGACCAGGCCCTAAGATGTGAGCAGCTTCCACTTGCTATCTCTTGGAACCCAACCACCCTGTGTGAAGCAGCCCAGGCAGCCCCTTCAAGAGGCTCACACGTAAAGGAACTGAGGCCCCTGACAGATGGCCCCAGCCGCTATCCTAGCCCTGTGAGTGAGCCATCTGACAAGTGGGCCCTCTGGCCTCAGAGGACCTGCCCAGGCTGTCAGTCAGATGGGAGCTGTCTCCCATGAGCTTTGCAGATTCATAAGGAAAATTCAAAAGGAAAATAAAGGACCGTTAAGCCATTAACGTAAAGTTAGGGACTGGTTTGTTGTGCAGCCGTAGAGAACTAGAACCGAGGAGGATGGGCTAAGTCAGGGATGAAAACTATACTCTTTAACAACATACTGCGGCAGACAATACTTACCAAACTTTTTGCCTCACTGAGCTCAAACCTCAGCAGTGCTCTGGGGGGTCATTACTAAGGGATCAGGGACGACGTGAAGCAGTCTGTCCTCCCTGGGCAAAGTGGTCGGCGGCCGAGGAGGATGGTATAGACAGTAAAGGTGCTAGCCCTCAACTTGGGAGTTCTTTTAGTCACATTCCATTCTAGAGTGAGAGAGAGACATTCTCCGTGCAGGAGCCTGCTTGGAACCCGATTGTCTCACGAAGTGGAAAGTTGTCACCTCTGCCTCTTTCATGGCTCACTAGGTGGAGGCTGCTCTTTAGCCCTGGAGTCAAAGATGAATGTATTTACCCTTTTCCTCCTTTCACATCTGAAGCAGCCTAATGGACATCTGCTGGGTTTTACCCAAATGACCCAACTACAAGTAATTGCCTGTATTCCTGTCAGTCTTCCAGGGGTTTCTTACCCGCAGTGCACCTCCCAGGGTGCCTGGCATGCTGTTGCTGCTGAATGTCTTAGCTGGATGGAGGTGGCCAAGGGATGGGGTCAGCCATCTTCATCTCCTCCTACTATCCAACTCTGAGCACAGAGCCTGGTATACGACGCGTGCTCAACAAATGCTCGTTACATGGATTTTGACAGCATTATTTCCAAAATAGTTGCTTGATGAACAAGTGGAGTCTCTCCCTCACTAAAAAGTATCAATTCCAAACAGAAGCATAAAAGAGCCAGAGCTCAAAGCAAAATTATTCACAAATTTCAAGTGCCTCAATCCATGGGTTTTAATGAAAGTCGTTCTGCAGTTGAGAATGTTGTAGTAATTACAGGCAAGCTAATATCTCTGCCATATGGTTTGAAAGCAGGTCTGAATTCTGAAAGCCATTATCAGCAGTTTTATTTTCTGCTGCTGCGTCTCTGCACCCCACCCCCTGCCTGTCTTTGTCTCTTTTTTTCCACTTTCATCTCTTTCTTTCAACCTCATTTTCCCTTTCTCCCACACGATTCTTCCTCATTGCCCTCATTCTTCAAGCCCTCAGTCACATTTTTAAAACTTCTGATATGAAGCCTCCAGTAGTTCTGAGAAGTAATTGCAATGCCCTGAGTGGGTCATGACAGAGCATCACTCGTGCTGACCCACTTACCAAGAAAGAGGACCAACGGTGCTCTGACCTCTTGTGAACTGACCGTATCACTCTGTCCCTAAAGTGCAGTTGCATGATCGATGGGAAAAGACTCCAATTAACCTCTCTGCTACTGAATCACCCTGGTGCGGTGGTTCTCAGCCCTGTACACAGAGAATCACCTGAGGACCTATTAAAAGAGTACTGATGTCTGGTCTGCACCTCTGCAGAGATTAGGTTCTGAGTGAACTGGTTCAGGAGAGTTCAGACAATGTAGCCTATAAGCCTCCCACAGATGATACTAATACGGAGCCGGGGTCGAGAACTCTGCCCTAGAAACTTAGCCTTGCATCAGTAGCAGTAGGATATGGTCTTTCTCCTTTTGTTCACCTCTTTCTCCTTTATTCACCTGTTACACTCAGAAGTGAGACAGTATGAGCAACCTATTACTGAAGTCATGCCAAATTACAATTATCCAAATGCAATTCCTTAATAAAATAGCTATAGGTCTAGTTCAAAACTTGTTCATAAATGATATGATAGTTCTTATAAAAACTGAGCAGTGGGATGAGCTGTAGTTAGTATCGTTATTTTATAATGGGAACTTAGACATGCACATCACATAGTAGACAAGTCTTCTCTAAGGTCAGGGCTCTTTCTGGGCTCACACTGTTCCTCTTCCTTTCCTCTAGGATAATTACGGGAGTGGTGGCTACTCACCTAAGGTCTAAGGGTCAAGACTTCCCTCTAGTCTGCCCTAAAATTCTCACTATAGAGATAATTGCCCTGGGATAGACTACAAATGGGGGTGCCCTGTCTCTAGAATTCCATTGTTATTCTTCCCTGGAAGGCCAAGAGCCTGGAGTCTTTCCTCAGCAAATTAGTTGATAAGATTAACTAATGATCCCATTGGAAGGTCAGAGAGCCTTCAGGCAACAATGAAAGGGGAGGTGTCACGAGGGAAGCACCAGCTGCTTAGTCAGGCAAAACAGAAGGCTGACGGAGCCTGGAGCCAGGAGGGGCCCGAGACTGAACATTTGGAATGAGTCTTATTTTTTGGAGATATGCTTGCTGATTTGGGCCGAGGTGTTGAGAGACAGCTAGGGATATATACGAAATAACTACCCCTTAGTAGTAAAAAAAAAAAAAAAAAAAAAAAAAGAAAAAGAAAAGAAAAAAAAAAATAGTTCAATTCACCCAAACCTGAGTGTTTTGTTTCTTTTTCCCCGCTTGAGCCTCATATTCCTAGCTATAAAATGAAGATAATTGCATTTTCTCTGGATGTCCCACAGTGTTGTTCTGGGAATGAGATCACGTGTGTGGGTACTTGGGAGAAATCAAGATGCTCTGCCCCATTAGGCGTTTTTAGGATGGAGTAGTATGTGTCTTAGAAAGACCAGTGAACTAGGTGTCAAAGTCCTGGCAACCTATCCCATCTTTTAATGGTCATTAGACACCAGACAAAAATGATAACTGCTTCTTTTTCTGTAAAATGCTGTAACAGTTGCAGCTATCCCTGGAGATGTGAAATACCAATGAAGAAGCTTGTGGGAAAGTGCAAACTATTTATTGCTATATAAATGTAAAGTAATATTAGGATTACAACCCTTTCCAGATATACTCTTTTCAATTGAATATTGCCTTATTTGTGGATTTTGAGCTCTTCCAAGTGAGCTTTACAGTGATCTCATCATTGTTCAAAGCTGTCTACTTTTATTTACAATGTGAACACATCTTGTAGTCTTTGTGACTGGTTTCCCAATATCTGTTCCCTCCCAGAAAATTTGCCTAAGCTATTCATGGCAATTTCATTCTTTTTGCCAGTGACTGGTCTAGAGATGGGCAGGTGATCCAAGTTGTGGCCAATGAAGCATGTGGTAAGGTCTCCTGGGGGCCTCTGGGAAAGATGCCCTTGCTCTCAGGAGACAGAGGAAGGACAATCCATTTCTACCTCTGGACATTGTGGTGCATGGCTACGATGCCTGGAACAGCTGTGGCTTGAGTCCATGAGGGAAGCTGCCATATAGTATAAAGGGAACACTGTGAGTGGCAGAGGGAAGACTTAGGAAGAACCTAAGACCCTTGAAAACCGTTGACTGAATCAATCATTCCTGGAGCCATCCTACCTCTAAGACCTCTTGTTTCCAAAAATACATTTCTTTTTTGTTTGAGTCAATTTGAGGTTTTTAAAATTGCTGCAGCCAAAGGTATCTTAACTCATAGATTTTGTAATTTGATCAATAGTTACACAATTCTTGGTACTTATTTTTCACAAAGAGAAAATATAAAGAAAAGTAACTCCCATCCTTCCTGTTATAAAAATGATGGCTGCTAGTGATAGATTTGGCAAATCTGGAGATATTTAATGAAGAAAATATAAATCAAAATAGCCTCTCAACCTGGAGAAAGCCATGGCTAACTTGGTATCCTTGGTGTTGGATTTAGCCTGATTTTACTTTTTTTGAAAAGTGGAGAGAGGAGGAGCAAACTTGCAGCAGAATTTGCTGGACTTGTGTCCTTCTAGAAGGGGTGCCAAAAAAGGGATAAGGGTGAGGGCAAATCTGGGAAACCTTGCTGGGAGAAGCATCAAAGAGCACAAGACATTTGGAAAGAGAGAGAATTGGAAAGGAGAATAGAGACAAAATGTAACCTTCTAGGTTTTCCAAGGTTGCTCTCTCTGGTGTCCCTTGCCATGTTGAGGAAGAGGGGTCTTTCCTTTTCCGGTATCTTCTCCTTTGCTATGGGCCACACTGGGCAGAGATTAGCCCTGACTCCTCTTGTCTGGAGGAGGTGAACACCGGAGCCAGCTGGCGCCTTGCACATAAGAGCAACTCATCCAGATGCATTTCAGGGATCTCATTAATCGAGGTGAGAGCTGTGCTTCCAGGAATCAGGCCATGAAATTTACACATATGCTCAGAATTCAGAAAAAGGCAAGGATCACAAGACTTGGCTTATGGCAGAAGTGACAAATCGATGGCCTCTGAGCTGTGTGTGATCCATACATGCATTTTGTTTAGGCTGCATTGTGTTGAAGAATTGGGAGATTTGAGATACATGCTTGGATTTCTTTCTTTCTTTCTTTCTTTCTTTTTTTTTTTAAGTATGAAGATCAGGCAACATTGAACTTGCACTCCAGTGTGGGAAGACATTAGCTAAAGGTGACCGAGCTGCTGCTCCGTCCAGGACAGATGCTTTTGTGTTCAGCACACTCACTTGAGGTGTGCTTGCATACTGACACCCCACCTGTTTTAGTTATTTCCATGACCACCCTGGTCCCTGTTGGAGGGATTTGAGTTTTTCTCTAAGGTCTAGTGCCAGGGTGACAGAAAGGTTTCACTGCACTTGCCAGATTTGATCAAATGGTATTGGCTCCTGAAGGGCTGTGTAAAAAAAGATTCTGGGTTTCACTAGAAAATAGCCACTATTAACTGGTGATGTCTGCCGTGGGCCCAAGAGAGAGGTGAAGGGTGGCATGCATTGTCACCTATAGTCCAAAGATCAACCACTAAAACTTTTGAGAAGATCTATAGGACTTTAGCCAGGTCGAGAGTAGCTTCCAGAATAGCTTGGAAGCAGCAGGAGGCCAGGCCACCTGAGTTCTAATTCTGAATCTCCCACTACATAGCCTGGGCAGGATGGTTGATTATTGCAGTTTCCAGTTTCTTCACCTACAAAAAGGGGTTAGTGATCCTTTCATGTCTACACCAGGGTTTCTATGAGAATTAAGTATGAAGCTGTGCATAGAAGGCTGGGATAACCCTAACAAGAATTGCTATTTTCTCTCGTATTGATTTGGTTTAAAATTCTCTCTGAAATATGCTCATTGTTTAGCAAAATTTGGAAATGGACCTCTACCCAAGACAACTTGTAACTTTTCTTGGTTTTCATGTCTGAGTTGCTAAGGGAGTTCTATAATATACATTTTCTTTGATTTGAATGTGGAACCGGGGGTTAGGGGAAAACATATAGAGATCAGTCTACATCTGTGTAAGGCCCATTTCCTGGCTCCAAGAGGTCAGTGTTAAGAGTCAGCTCAAGTGCTGTGACCTCCCCTTCCTCATTTCCTATTAGATATAATAACCATAGCAGTAGTGATAGTAGTATGCACTGAGAAAGTGTTATCTGCTAATAGTGAAGACACTTCAGATGGATTATCTCATTCAATCCTTAACATAAGCTAGTAAGGTCCTGTCCCTCAGATTACAGACGAGGAAACGGAGTCAAGAAATTTCTCAAGTTCGCACAGTAAAGGAGTTTGACTTCAAGCCCACCCTCTTAACCACCATGATGCTCTGTGGCCCTTTTTTGGAGACACCAGAAAAGCCTCTAAATCTAGAAAACAGTTGGTGGTAAGAAGTCTGGAGGTAGGTGGAGAAGCAAGACGTACTATATTAGAGTTCCTGATGAGGGTCCACCGCGGCTGAGGTGAGAATGGGACCCCCTGGGATTTCCTTGGAAAGAAAATGATCTGTTTATTCTCCAGTGGAAGAACAGATCAGTAAATGCTCTCAACTGGGGTATATACTCATGGAAATGCCTTGCTTTGTATGCCACTGCTGAAAAAGATTTCCCATATAGCAATCAGTGAAGATTTAATGAGACAATCTGAAAGTTAGTTGAGGTCTTAGCAGAGGGTGCTATTTTAAGTTCAAGATATAAATTGTCTCAAATGTTCTCCTGTGAAAGGAATCTTGTTTTATAATAATGCAGCACACTGTAATGGTCATGTGGCACCGAGAAATGAAAGCTGTATTCTCTGGAAATGAATAGGGATCCTGGAGCCACTATCCCCTTAAAAAGACTGAGCTGGAGTGGATTTTACTCAGTGGCTATATTTAGGGGGCAGCGGCTCTCGCTGGTGGTGGTGTGAATGCAAGGAGCCCTCCTGCGCACTCCCCCAGCCCACAAAGGCTGACGGTTGTTTGTGAATGGCGTGGCTGGCGGTTGTGCAGATGGTACAGCTGAGGCTGAGAGCCTGGGGCAGAGCCTGGGGCAGACCCACGGTCAGGGGTTGCTCCCTTCCTCCCAGTGTTCTTAAGCTTCAGGACTGAATCTATTCCCTCTTTTCCTGAGGGAGATCTGCATTCTGTTTACCTGTGAGTAACCCTTTGCTACTGTAAGCTTCCTGTTCAGTTCTATCAACATAACTGATAGACCTATTTGATTATTTCCCGAGCCCAAACATGTGCTGAGTGGTTCATGAAATTAGAAGGAACCCTTTCTTCCTGATCAAATTTTTTTACCCATTTATAGGATGTTTCGCTTTAATTGAAAGCCGACTGGAGGGCTTCCAAAATTGCAGAAACAGATATTTAAGGGGTGAATTATTTGTTTTATACAAGGAGCTATCTCAGTTACTTTAAGGAATGTGTGTTCAGCTGTGTGACGAAAATTATTTGCTTTACTAAAATCTGATCTACAGGTACTATGCATTGGGGCTGTTCAGTAAATATTTTGATGAAGAGCTGGGTACCTATAAGTACTCAAATATTTGCTGAATGAATGAATCTTTGTCCCAGTGCCAGGCCTCTTCAACTAGTTATTGTATGTCTGTCCTGATATCCTGCAGTAATCTCAATATACATATGTACATGATCTCATTTACATATATACATGATCTTTCCCTCAATTACTGTGTTGCCTTCTCTGTGAGCATATGTAGTAACCGTCTTAGGGAGACTGGATGGCCTTCAAGTTCTGGCTTCCTCATTTACCCTTAGGATATTCATTAGACCTCTCTTTACCTCATTTCCCTCACCTGTAAAATGGGTATAATAACTGTGCGCCCTCCCTACCAGATTGTTATGAGGATTAAATTACAATAGTTAGCATGGCTCTAGCACAGAGCAACATATAGTAAATGTTAAATGATTTTGTTTTTCCTCGTATTCTTTATTTTCAATCTTAAATAAAAAAATATATAAACAGATTAAAGTATAGTCAGTTTACAATGTTGTGAGTAAACGTTAAAATGTTAATTATCGGTTTCCTATTTTAGCCAACCACCTACTTAGGAACTGTGTTAGGAACTTCACTGTCAAGTTCACTTTTTCTTGGTCACTAGATCCAACCTGACTTCATCTCTCCCTGTTTTTGGTCCACCATAACACTGCCATAGTTCATGTGCTTCTTATTCAAAATCCCTTTCTCTTCCAACACAACTTCCAAAGACTGGAGTGTTCTTGGGGGTCACCTTCCTTAGCACAGCAATCCAAGCCTCTGATGAACCGCTCTCTGGTTCCAGACCCACGCTCCCAGCCCATCTGCAGCCACTCCATGCCTCTCCCTGTCTCCATGCTCTAGCCACACTGCACTCCTTTCTGCTTCCAGGAAACATCACAGACTTCCACTCCTCTTGGCCTTTGTTACTTCTCTCTGGGATTCCCTTACCTTTCTGCTTTCACCAGTATCATTTAGGTGTAGTTCTCTCTGATACAGTTATAATCCTACAGAGAGAACTTCTCCCTCATGTATGCCTCACAGAACTTGATCACTTAACTTGGTTGCAACACTCCTTAAGGGCAGGAACCATAGACCACGAGATTATAACCATTTTGGGGTTACTAGGGCCTGATATAGGATTGCTGTTCAATAGACTGTTTTTCTATTTTCCCTATTATAAAATTAAAATGTTCTTATCGCAAAAGAAAATCTCTACAGGAGTACATGATTTAGGATGTGAAAGTTCCCTGTAATTTGCAACCACTGCTAACTCCTGCCAAGGTTTACAGATATCATTTCAGACATTTGCCCTACAAACAACACAACAAATGTCTTTAATTGGAATGGGAGTAAAGAATCTCGATGATATCCTAATCAAAAACACTTTTTACATTAGAGAAGTATGCTTGTACTATGGTAGACTTTAAAGCAAATCGCATTCCTCTGTTGTAATATAGAAATATTTGCTTTTATAAAAGCAGCAATAATGCTATTTTGTAATACCTTCTGTTTTTATAGAAAGCCTCCCATCATAACTTCTCCTTTCCACTTGACAAAGGGCAATACAAACACAGAGACAGACAGGAGGGATATTAATTTCTCCTTTGAACCTAAGGGGAAAGCACATGTTTCTACCAAACTGCCATTAGGCTTTGAAGGCAGACGATTTTTCATTTGGAACCCAAGCAGAATTTCAAAGATGTTCAACGCCGGTACCCTCTCTGAGTCACCGCTGAGGGCGGGTGTAAATCTGGCGGGACCTGAGGGCTGCACCCATGCGTCTCACAGAAGGGCAGAGTGTGGGCTGAGCAGCTCCTCTGGCTGGCCTGGGGGTGAGGGCCATCTGGGCTCCTTCCTCCCCTACTGCTGGCTTAAGGACTCCCTTTCTGATACTGCTGCCTCCTCCTGTTGTTTCCACTGCTGAAATCATCTGATTCTTCACTTGTTCCCACTTCCCTTAATTGTCTTCTTGGATGCTTATAAAGACTCATTTTGGTGTCTGGCCCATAGCTATTTAAAGGCCCGTATTTTAACCTGAAAAAAATAAAACTTCCCCCCTCCCCGAGTTCATTGTTCTTCAAAACCACCTTGGCTGGACTGCCAGAGTCAGGGGTGCTCCTTGGAGGTCTGGAGCCTCTCAGAAGGAATCAGTCCAGCTGCCCAGACTCCCTGGATTAATTGAAACCCTCCTGCACGGGCCGCCCGGCCACTGTGAGCACAGCTTCACAGGCTGGGGCAGCAGCAGGACACCCTGCTTGAGTTTAGAAATCCCCACTTGGTCTGCCTCCTTCCCAGTTCCACACCGTCCCTCCTCCTGTCTCCCAATAAAACAAAGAAACCTGAGAAATCATCTCTGAAAGAAGAGACTTCTCAGGCCTTGATTGTCACACTGGCCTCGAGCCAAGCCTGAGCCTGCCTCAAAATGAACCCTGGAGGGGAGCTACTGGAAGGCAGTCAAAACCCCCTGAAAGTGAGGTCATGAACCACCCCACCCCCTCCTTTGCTCTGCCTTACTTTTCTTTTAAAGGAAAAATGAAAAGCCTAAGACATTCTCTAGGCTAGCAGTAAAATTCCAGAATGCCTTGTTCATATATATAACAAACTGAGAAGGATGTGTGTGCACAGGTAAATTGTGTATGTGTGGAAGCATGTTTACAACCTGGCTAGTAAAACTATCTCGGGTCAAAGGTCTCAACTGCTGAAGGTGATGTTTATCATTTTCAAGCATGTTTGAGTATTTTTACTACTCATACGCATATGTATGCACAAGCAGTATTATATGCTGTTTAGTATGCTATAAAATTTTATAAATAGTATCTCATATTTATGAAATATTTGATGCATACAATCAAAAAATGAAAGGAACCAGGATGTCAGTATTCTGCATATGTGCTTTTTGATAATGATCGTCTCCTGAAAAGGGGGATTTTAATGCATGCTCGCTTCAAATGCAGCAGATGCCAACTATGAGGGAACAAAGGTGCTAATTTATAGTTTAAAAATTGTGCACAGAGAAAGTTCAAAGAAGATAAGTGCAAGCTTAGCAATGAAAGAAGTGAAACCACTGACAGTATAGGGAGTGGGCATGGAGTCCTTTCGTCTTTAACCAAGGAGGCCTGGAAGAAACCACAGAAGCTTCTGCTAATTTGAAATTCCACCAGCAGAGAAATCAAACTCTGCTGGGTTATTGCAGAAAGGTCTTGGCAACTTATGCACGGGAAATGAAACTTTTCATTTTGCAATTGGCTTGTAGATTTGTAGAGCCCCCTCCCTCCTATCTTTCAAAGGCTGACGGGCAGGCTCGAGTTAGAGATGTGGATGTGGTTTGCATACACTACCTAGCTGACAGTGCTAGAGCAACGGATCAACAGTGGAAGACTAATTAACTAAACGAAGGCAGCAAAGAAGGTTTTGGCAAATAGCAAAGCCATTCATTGAGCAATGTTTATTTCTACTTTAGCTACATTCTGTTTTTAATTAGCATCAGGATGTTTTTGTTGCAGCCGTTTAGAAGATTTTTTTCTCCCTTGTCAGGTGTTGCATCCCAGAGTCAGACGTGGTGAGGGGAGGAAAACCCTAACACATTCACCCCTGAGCTGGAATTATCAGGCATATCTCCCACTTCCCCTTCGTCTCCTGCCACTCAGAGTCTTAGAGGTCGAGGGCCCTCCTGTGGGAGAGCTGGCGTATCCTGCTGGACCAGCTACGCAGTCAGTTGTTGACTTGTAGGATAATTCTGAACACATGCAGCAGATTCATCTTGCCGGAGCCCAAGCTCTGGTTTTCCTTGCTTCCAGTTGATCCGTAAGAAACATTTAACCTTGGATGTGATCAAACCAGCCCACCAATGTATTGAGTCAGAAATATGTACTAAGAAAGAAATGGCATCTAAGTGTTTCTCCAGCCCTGTTTCTTGGGACTTTGTGGGCCTTTGTAGCTTACAAGTCTCCTTTTATCTAAGTGGAGAGAATGCACATATCTATTTATGAACAGGAAGATGGAGGCAAAGTAGTGTTTTAGCCAAGCCCATGTGGAGGTTGTGGGAAAGGACAAACAATGCCACATCTCCTGGGGCTTGGCTCAGAAGTACTGGGTCGGGATGCTTTAGTGCATAGAATGGGGGTGGGGGATAGGATGCTCAGGGCAGAAGATGTGTTTGGTGAACAAGGCTGGTATGTCATTAGAGAATACTCGGAAGGAGAATGAAGGGGTGCACTTTAGGATTAGTAGCAACTAGACTTGATTTAGGGGGGAGCAGGTATTGGTAGAAATGAGACAATAGAGTAACCACATTTTCAGAAACCATAATGTTATTGACTTATCTCTGCTCTTCCTTTCCCTTCAGCCTGTTAAACTCAGGCTAATAAAACTTTAAGGCCTGGCTTGGCCCCCCCAGCCTTCTCCAACTCCCCTCCACCCAGCCCTATGCTGGGTTTAGTGGCTTATGGCCCACCGTGATGAATTTTATGTGTCAACTTGACCAGGCAAAGGCATGTCCTGATAGCTGGTAAGACATTATTTCTGGGAGTGTCTGTGACTGTTTCATTTGAACAGGTCAACTGAGTAAAAGGGACTGCCTGAGTAAAGGAGATCACCTTTACCAGTGTGGGTGGGCATTGTCCCATCTGCCTGAATAGAATAAAAAGGCAGAGGAAGGGTCAGTTGGTCTCGGCTTGATCTGAGACCATCCATCTTCTCTCGCCTTTGGACACTGGTGCTCCTGGTTCTTGGACTGGATCTTACACCACTGGCTGCCCTGGTTCTCAGGCCTCCAGGTTTGGACTGTAAGGACACCACTGGCTTTCCTGGGCCTGCAGCTTACAGACAGCAGATCATAGGACAGCCTCAGTGATGGCGTGAGCCAGTCCTCAAAATCTTCCGTTTATCTATATATCCTGTTGGCTCTGCTTCTTTGAAGAACACCGATTGGTACACTCACTGAGCACAGTGGTGTAACCCTCTCCCAGGTTAGAAGGCAATTTTCTGCTTTTATTCTAATTTGGTAAAATTAGGCAGTAGACTCCTTAAGGACAGAAACTATGTGATAATCTCTGTATTCCTTGACGAATTTATTGAACAATTACTCTGTGCTAGGCACTGTGATGGCTGCTTGACATTTTCTTTCAATACATCCTCATAACAACCCAATGTAGTGGTCCTCTCATAATTCATACGAGTGAGCTGGGCTCGAAGGGATTAAAATAAAACTTCCTCAAAGTCATACACAACTAGTAGGTGATGAGGTCAGGATACAGACACAGGGATGAGCTCAGAGCTCTTGATCGTTCTGTTACCACTTCCCTAGTGGACCCTCAATAAACATTCACTGAATCTGTGTAATAGTGCTTATTTTATTGTGTATAGTGGGTGCTTAATTATTAGATTTCAAGACTCATTCAAGCTTAAAAGTTGTGTGTTTGTCTAAGGGAGTCATGTCTCATAGGTCCTAATATGGAATAGGTGCAAAAAACCCTCAGTGTTCCCACCAGGTGAGCGACATGGTTCCGTGGCTCTTCAGGTGCTAATGGTGGATTCTGAAGCCACAGTTTTTGTTGGCTAAGGTATCTCCATTTTATTATTTCCTATCATTTATTTATTACTGTAACAAAGCTAAAGGAAGAATCCCTTCTAGGAGGAGGGTGGGTCTGAGGGAAAGAGAAGAGTGGGGGAAGAGAAGCTTCACTTTTTATCAACTTCAGACTCACGAACCTACACCTCCATCTACCTGTATTTGGCAGATGTCATTAGCCCAATGGCCTCTTGGGGGCAAAGGCTTTGCATTCGGCTATGAGACACCCTCTGAGGTGCAGGAGGGGCTGGTGGAAGTGCTATTCTCACCTGCACACTGTGGGTAACTCCCTCTACAGACTCTTCCTGGGGCCCCCATGTCATCTGCTTGCCTCTAAATACAGAACCAGCCTGGCCCTAGGGATAGTCCAAGCCCGCTCACAACCCCAAGGTCCTGTCAGTCCCTAGTCATTTCAAACCCTCCAATAATCTGCAGAGGAAAGCAACCTGGATGCCTTTTTTTAGTTCTGAAAAATTCTACTCCCATTCAATCATCTGAGTTAAAAAGGAAGTTTGGCTCTGAGCCAGTTTGCCCTCCCCTCACCCCAACTTCTTACTCTGGACCTTTAAGCAGAAAGACACCCTGAGTCAGATTCCACGGGTTGGGAGCTCGGAAGACTGGGAAATTAAGAAAGGAATCTTTGCTTTCATGAGGTTCCAAGTTCATTTCTCTCTCCCCTCCAACACTCAGCACCCTGCCTCGGGGCAGCATGTGCAGCCCCGACTTACAACCACGGGGCCAAAATTCTCATCCAAGGATGGCTGGCTCCTCCCAACAGGGAAGACAAGTCTGCAAATTACGTGAATAACTGCCTCATAGCCTGTCAGGCCAGGGAAGGTGTCTGCTCTTCACCCTCCCTTCTCCCTCTCCTTTCCTGTCTCCTTGGAGAGGACCATGCCTCCCTGACCTACCAGGGCCCAGAGACAGGTATGGGGAGCAATGAGGGGGAGAGAAAGGGGTCGCCCCTCACCCCTCTTGGAATACAGAGCGTGGCTGGGGGCTACATAAGCTTCACTGGCTGCTGCACTTAACAGAGTGAGCCTTTCCTGACCCAGGTGCGAGCAACAAACACCCTGATACCTTGTCCCAGCTCAGCTGAGGTGAAGGAACTCAACACCAAAAAACAAGAGGCAGAAAAACTTAAGGCATTTTCCTAGTATAGATCGCCGTTTCTTTTAAGATGATATGAAAGCTACCAGTATTGAGACCTATGTGTAGAGCCCAGGCTAGTTTTCTGACAAATAGGAATCCATGCAAGCCTCCATCTTACACACAGTTCAGATAACTGAGGCTCAGAGAGATGGAACGACTTTGCCTAAGGCTCATAGTGGTGGAGGTCGGGGTCAGGTGTCTGTTCCAAGCTTCAAGCTTGTGCTCTCTCATGTGCTCCCTTCCAAGCCTCCTGCTACCAGTGCCGCCCTTAGATCTGGCCAAGAGGGGTCCCTGCCTTGGGCACCGGGCTTTAGAGGGCCCCTCCCAGGAGGCAAGGTATCTGTGGAACCAAAAAGCTCTGCGGACCCAGGGCCCACTTCCCCCCTCCCTGGCAACCTTCCAGTTTAGACTGTACCCTGGATACCTAGGCCCCTGAAGCTCCTGGACCAGAGGGCCCCAGCTAGAGCTGCCAGATGTAGCAAAAAAAAAAAACAAAAAAAAAAATACAGGCTGATCTTAATGTTAAGTTTGAATTTCAGATATAGCAAATAAGTTTTAGTATAAACATGTCCCTTGAAATATTTAGAACATACTTAAAGGCTACAAAGTTATTCATTATTGACTTGAAATTCAAATTAAACTGCATCTTGTATGTTTTCTGGCAAACCTAGCCCAGCCCATTTCAAGGGGTTGGGTTTTTGGGTGACATGGGCACAGAACTTGCACATACACACTTGGTGTCCAAAGGCAGGTAGGGCCCCGCTCAGGGCTGGAAGAAGCCCAAGGAAGGAAAGAAGGGGGCCAACTGGACCCTCCGTTTGTACCCTTGTTAGGGCTGTGTCTGTGCCCCAGACCCCACTGAAGGCATAGCTTGCTTTATCATCTATCTTTATTTCCATTTGTGATTCCATAGTCAATAGAGTTCCCAGAACATGACCCCTTTTGTTTTCCTTACCCTCTGGCTGGGTCGGGAGTGTGGGGGTAGAACAAGCTACTCAGATGCCCAGTCTAAGGGGCATTTAAATGCTGAGGCTTAGTGGGGTTCTCAGTCTGCAAAATGGAAAAGCAGCTGGATGTGAGAGTCAATGTTTTCAGCTTCCCTGTGTACAAGGTGCCTGACCATCGATGAGATGCTTCACCTCTCTATGGCCTTTTTTTTTTTTTCATTCATAACATGTGAGAAATACCCAGCCTCCTAGAGAGCGTGTGATGGTGAAACGAAGAAAAATGTGAAAATATCCAAGGACTTGACAGGGGTCAAGTCTCAGAAATGCAGTTGAGTCCTTGGTTTAGGCTCAGGCGGAGCACACACACATCTGTTTGCACCCTGGGAGCCCGTGGATCTTCTGTGACACTGAGATGGCTCCTGAGTCATGGAGCAGGGATGCACCTTCCAGAGCACTGATAAGTGAACCCCTGGGGCATGGCTTTTCAGAACGGTCTGACACCCTGGGAACTATCAGATTACCTCTGCCTAGAGGACAAGGAGGGCCCTGCCCACCAAGATAGGGCTCAGCCACTCATCCAGACAGAGGTCTGAATTATTCCCCTGAACTTTTCATTAAGACTGCTAACATCACGTCTTACTAAGAATTAACAAAAAGCCCAACTTCTTTCCAGTGCCAGGTGAATGCTTTTTGAGCACAAGCAGCAAAATACGAAAAGAGAAAACTTCTCTAACTTGTAATCCCCTGCTAGCAATCCTCAGGAAATGCTTCAAGAGGAAGGTAGTGTATGGGAAACAGAGAACAAGGAGGACTCTGGTGTCAAAAAGACCTGAGGCCCAGCTCTGCCATCTCCTGCCTGTGTAACCATGGGTAAGCTCCTGAACCTTTTGGAGGTTTTTTCTCTTGCAACAGTAGATTATAACACCTACTTTCACTTAGCACAGAGGCTGACACCTAGAAGGTGCTCGCTAAATGGTGGCCATTGTTATTGTACATAAATATTAATATGTATTAATAGATAAGATTATACTTTATACCAATAAAGCGTAAACACATGGATGAAGGAATGAAACACTTTTGGAAAGTTTGCCTTTTCAAATTTTACTGTGTCACAAAGGCAGAGAAGTCAGCCAAATGAGTAACTTGGGGGACCCCTCTAGCCCTGGGTCCCCAGGTTGGAGGGCTCCTCTGAGCCTCTGGCATTTCTGAGTCAGTCTTGGGCTTGGCCTGACAGTGTGAAGGCACACCTCGCTCTGCTGCTCACTGTGCTCATCTGTCCCCACCTCCTCCCTCCTTCATTGATCTAGCTCACGTGTACCTGTAACCGTCCATGGTTACCCACAGGACCAAACAAGTAGGCAGCAATCATTAAGGCATGGCAGGCACATACCTTTCAGATAGCATAATCGCCCCACTGGCTCGTACCAGTGCCTCAGCAAGCTTCCTGCTGTGGCCCACTATGCAAACAGTTCCACCCGCTGGAGGTGAGAATTCTACTTTTCAAGGGCTGGAGAAGACTGATTTTATGCAGCAGAAACCTTTCAATTATTCAGGATGCTGCCGTCTTTTTTTAGTTCAATTATTCAGGGGTTTCTGAGTACACGATTGTAAATTCAGCATTTGCTGGTCCTAAAGCTGGGGATTGATTGATTGAGATTCCACTTGCTCAGTGTTTCTCAAACATGACCATGAATATGAACAAGAGAAATGGACATCCTTTTGGCAGAGAATCCAGGACAGAGAAAAAATTATCTTTGAAAATTTGATTCACAACCTCTACCTCATACAGACAGGGTGCTTACTTTCATGGTGATCAACCATGAAACCAAACTGGCAGGAAGATTTTTGGGAATCAGTAAACAGCCACGTATCATGTATAATGATGTATAATGAGGACACATTAAATTTCAGATAAATTCCCCTCCCTGTCTCCTACTAGAGTAGTATCTATGTATCCTCTCTTAAATATTTAAATTGAGGGTTAGCCACCTGCTTGTCTCCTAGGATGCCGTGTTTCCTGGCTTCAGATGAGAAAGTAACCTGAGGACGAGGTAGCAGGGACTCAATGCTATCTTTTGGAGAAGTGATTTATGTAGCACAGGAAGCACGTGGTTTACTCTCATCAAGAACATCTTGACTGCTGATGCGAAGTTACCTAACACTCACCACCTGTCTCCTTCCCTGTGCCGAGTTCTAATGAGAACTTCTAGAAAGTGTTACCTAGTTACTTCTCTTGGCTCATTTATTCAAACATCCATTGAGCATCTACTATGTGATTTGGAGTTGGACAATGGGGACATAGCAATATACAGCTCCCAGGCCTTGGAAGGCCTGCCATCAGTGCAAGAGACAAATACTGATTTACTCACTGTGGTAAGTGCTTTGTTGAAAAACAGTAAAAAAAAAAAAAAAAAAAAAGCATAGGATAAGGAACCTGGATGGTAAAAGCTGTTGCAAGGAGATGTTAACCAAGTCACGAATTGAGAAACAGTCTTATTTTTGGAATACCCAGACCCTCACCCAGTGTCAGTCTACTGCATAAATGAAATCTCCCTTATGAGACCCTTTTTATTCAAGAGTCTCCAATATTAAGAAGTAAAAACTTGTAATTATTATTTATTGAGTGCCTAGCTCAGGCCAAGCACTTGTTCTAGTTTTGTATATTAACTTACTCACTCCTCTCAAAGTTCTGAGGTGCGTATTAACACTATGTCTTCATTACCTAGATAAGAAAGATCAACGCACCAAGAAGCTAAGGCATTTCCTCAAGGTCACATGCTTAATACACAAGTTATTGAGTTGGTAGACTCTCAGTGTGAACCTTAGTTATCAGACTTTGGAATCTCCATCTCTGAGCACAGTGCTACACCACTTCTAGAAGTTAATGAGCTCTGCATTCACTCTAGGGATGTGAGGAGCCGAGGAGAAGCAACAGAACCACAGATGTAAATCTCCCCCCAGGGATTAGTGCTCTGGGGGTTACAACAGAGCAAGAGAGCAGTAACAGTTCTAGAACAACTCACTCCCTAAAACCTGCCCCCAGGTTCTGCAGATTGGCTACACCCCTTTGGTGCAAAGCAGCCATCTTCTTCCATGACTCCATAGAAGTCTGCATTCCCGAGAGTGAGTAGCTCTGGCTGGGGGACTTGGGGGCTTTTGGAAGAATCTACAGGCTGCAGCCACTACAACGCCCCATCTGGCCTTGATGGCTGTCAGGTGCTCCTTCTCCAGAGCGAGCAGCCTCAGCAGCACCATCACCTTGTCTTCCTCTGCAGGAGGCCCCCCTCTCTTTATATGTTTCTAAATGGCCATGGAGTGGGGAGAGGGGTGCACAACAGGTCAGGGCCTGGGGGCCAGGCTGGACTGAACCCACCCTGGAGTCATCACCATCAGCTTGTCCTTCAGGCCTCAAATCCTTCCTGGATGGGGGGATGGGGCCTCCCCTCCTCTCTTGGGGCAACAGCAGAAAGCTTCTAAGTAAATCACTGCAAGGGTCCATCCTCCAGCAAAGCTGCCTGCCCCCTTCCACTTTGAGCTCCCTTAATCTTCTGTTCTCCAGACTCATTTGTTTCTTTTTTTTTTTTTTTTTAAATTTGGGTGCCTACTCCCTTACTAGGGAATTCATGCTCCACCCATCACTTTCCTGCTCTGGGTGTCTGTGTAAGTCAGCTAGGTTCACTGTAAGTGTAGTTGACAGGTCTGTCACCCTCGTCAGAGCTGGTACTCTACCTCAGAGTGAGAGCTAGAGAAAAGCTTATGTGTTGCAGAGGAGAAAAGGAAATCTGAGGACTTTGACTTCAAGCCCTAAGGTTATTTTCTCTCTCCTAGTTGTGGAGATTAGGTCAAAGTCATTGCAAATCCCATTTATTCTCAAATCCTATGACAAAAAGGCTCCGTTTACGGTATTTGAAAATTGGTAAACGTAGAATATGCAAGTGAAGGATTTTCTAATTTCAAAGCTTCTAGCATTTCTTTGTGCCACAGGAGATGGAGATATGGGGAAAAAATATAACCTTTTTTATGCAAGACTGACCTCATTGGGCCTTTTGATTTTGCAAAGGGAAGTGAAGGTCCAATTCTGGAAGAAAGAGGGTCTAGACTGAACTCCTAAGAGCTAAAATAGAATAAGCTGCTTTCACGGTAGACAGGGTGGAATTTTTGCGACTATGTTTCTTTTGGAAAAAATTACTTCATACCACACAGTCCCTGAGTAGGGGTGTTAGTTGTTGGGACACATGTGAGACCTTATTGGAGCAGTTATCCCAATAGAGATGTGGGAAAACTTCAAGCAGTAACATTTAGAGATCAAGTCTTTGGGCCTGAGCTCAGGTGGTTATTGAACATAACTGGCTGCCTAGACTGTTCTGGAACCCCCCAAGGCCATGCTGATAGCTGTGCATGGAAGGACGTGGGAGACACTATTTTTGTTTTAGTGCGTTATGGAAACAGCTGCTTCTGCGCCTGTCATCTTTAATTCATTCTGCTCAGGCTTTCCCTTAGAGATGTGTAAGCTTGCATAAGGTTATGCTTTGGTTCTCCATGAGACCAACTCAACTAGTTGAGCTGTCATTGAATATTCTTGTGCCTGATTGGCTATGAAAGCACCAGGAAGATGATGCCAATAGGTATGTGTGGACTACTTTGCCAGGTTAGAACAGCAATCACAAGCCTAAGGAAAAGTGAGGTTATACACCATCACATACCAAAGAAACATAAACAAGCCAAAGATTTTCACTGGCAAAGTGCAGTTAAAGTATTTAATTGAATCCAGCAGAGTCAACATATCATATTTATATTTTAAAGCAATCGACTTGTGTCACAGCATATATGAAAATCTGACCACTTGCAAGGATGCAACATTTCAAGGCCATTTAGAACCAACCAGACTATAAGTAGTCTAAAAGGGGCTTGCTTAATCATAATGCTAAGGTGAAGTTACTGCTGATGTTTGGATTTATAGAATAAACAATGTAATTTATCTATCAGAAAAGATTTGGGAATTTTGCTTTGATACAAGGACAAGGAAGACAAATATTCAAATAGGTTCTTACTATTAGGTCCTCCCCACCCTCTTCTGTTAACTCAAATCAGAACAAATACTCCAGTCTTAAATTTCCCTGATGTTAGAGCCCACCTCACTGGCTAAATATACCTATTTGCAAACGGTCAGGTTTCCCCACAGGGGCTGTAAGACACACACATGGTTAACAGAGATTACAAAAATTGCCTAGGTCCATGAAATATATAAACAAGTATCTGTAATGTATTTAAAATGAAGACAGATGGAAGAATGTGCCCACAAGATGACGAGACAGGAACATGTATGTGTACTGGTCCAAGTCTTCATCCGAATTGCTCCAGCTCCACGTCAGGTATACATTATGGTCTAGAGAATATGTGCACACATATACCCAAGGGAGCCCCAAAGAAAGGAAATTGCAGTAGGCACACAATTCATCTCTAGCTGCCCACCTGCCAAATGTTGGCAGACTATCCCGGGTCACAACCCACATGTTGTGAACCATGATTTTACCTCCCTGGGTAGCATGTGGTTTTGAAGGCAAAGGCTGTGAGTTTACGTTCCCGGATGCCATATGTATGCAGTTAGCAGACAACTATGGTCTCTTTATATGTACATGGCCACAAATCATTAGATTGATGCCTGGCTGATGGAGTCAATCTCCTGCAAATTTCTCATATGCTTCACCTGTCTCCAAAACCAGCTGGAAGAAAATACGCAGTATTGGGAGGTTTTAACAGAAAAATGGGGAGCCTCTCCTTGCAGAACTACAGTATGGGAAGCTACCACTGGTGATGGATAGTCAGTTTTTCCTTAATTTCCTTACACATTCAAAAAGCAAATTGCAAAGAAGGAAAACCTGCAGTCAAAATGTGATTGACCGCTGGGGCTTTCTCCAAAGTGGTTAGCTCAGATTCAAGGTCAGAGCCATCCACATGTTAAACCACAGCGTTCAGTTTCTAAGATTCCCAGTTTTTCTCTCACTTTTCCGTTGTTCTTTCTTCCATCCCTTTCCCCTCTTTCCTCCCTCCCATGTATGCATAAATTACTTTTCTCATTTCATAGAGGACTTGGGATAGTCAACAGAGCAGGATTAAACAACCTCAGCACCACAGCAATTGAGAGCACAAGCTGACTGTAAAGACCAGGAGTTTGTTATCACTGAGCCTCCACGTAGCTTAGCTCTCCTATTAGTGTTTTTAGAATAAAGAGCAAGAGAGAATTATAACTTCCATGATTCATTATCAAAGGGTAGGAAACGAACTGCTTTCTCAAATTGTGTTCATGGGGGTGTATCAGGGGAGGTGTGGAACAGGTTTGAGTGAGGATTTAGAGCCCCTATTTTTTCCCTCCCCATAAAGTACTTCAAATAAATAGTAAGTAGAGAAACTATCAGAAATAGTGTACCCACTCATTTCCCAGCTCTAACAAGGGCTAGAATTTCCCAAGTATCTTCAACACTTGTAAAGAAAATAGTTTAGATAGAAGTGAAAATTCCTGCCTCTTTATGGAACTGCAGTATGAGAAGCTACCATTGGTGATGGAAAGTCAGTTTTTCCCTAGTTTCTTACATATTCAAAAAGCAAATTGCAAAGAAGGAAAACCTGCAGTCGAAATGTAATTGACCACTGGGGCTTTCTCCAAAGTGGTTAGTTCTGACTCAAGGTCAGAGCCATCCCCACGTTAAACCACAGCGTTTTCCCCAGTTTCTAAGATTCCCATTTTGTTTTTCTTCTCTCTCAGTTTCCTCTTGTTCTTTCTTCCATCCCTTCCCCTTCTTTCCTCCCTCTTCTGTATGTACGAATTACTTTTCTAATTTCATAGAGGACTTGGGATAGTCAACAAGAGCTGGATTAAACAACCTCAGCACCCAGCAGTTGAGAGCACAAGCTGACTGTAAAGACCAGGAGTTTGTTATCACTGAGCCTCAATATGACTTAGTTCTCCTTTGAGTGTTTTTAGAATAAAGAGCAAGAGAGAATTATAACTTCCATGATTCATTATCAAAGGGTAGGAAACGAACTGCTTTCTCAAATTGTGTTCAAGGGGGTGTATTGGGGAACATGCCGGACGGCTTTGAGTGAGGATTTAGAGGCCCCCCCCCCTTTTTTCATAAAGTTTTTCAAATAAACGGATAAGTAGAGCAAGTAGAGAAGCTATCAGAAATAGCGTACCCACTCATCTCCCAGCCCTAACAGGGGCTAGAATTTCCCAAGTGTCTTGAACACTTGTAATGAAAATAGTTCAGATGGAAGTGAAAATTCCTGCCTCCCCCTCTTAGCTTTGATTTCCCTCCTTCCTTGCCAAAGGTGAGTGGGAATACAGCAGTATTCCCAAGCACATTTTATCCGTGCTCCTATTGAGCGGTATTCAGGCTGTTTCTGGAGTTTTCGCAACATACAACATGCATTGTTGTATGTCTCTCCTTTTGGCTATCCTTGTGCGCATTTGCAAGATTCTCCCTAGAGCAGACATGCTCAAACTTTTAAAAACCGACTTCCCTTTTCCCAGACACCCACTTAAAAGCATTTACCCCTCCGCCTTAGTTCCCTAACAGCAGAGCCTGAGACAGAATTGCTAGTTCGATAAAGCGAGAGAAGAGAGAAAGAAGCTAAGGAAAGATTTCTGCTAAAAATCTAGCCTCAGAGCGATCTGGCAGAGAACTGAGTTGCGAAGAGCACCGGAAATTTGTCCCGCTAAGGCGCGGGGGTCTGGCTTTCATATCCCTCTCTTGTCAGCCATTGGCTGCCGGCCACCAGGTGGGCGTGGTGGTAGGGATGGGGCGGGGAGCTTGCGTGCAACTGGCCAGACATCTCCAGTTGAAGAGGCTCCTATGGCCAATGGCAAGTCTCCCAAAAAAGGGTGCAGCTGGGAGCAGTTAGCAGCTAATAGGACAGTTGGAGGTGAGTGCACCAGACCAATACAGGGTATCTGGGCAGGGCCCCACTATCATTGACTACACCTTTCAACCTGTGATACATTCTGATGTTTTCCCCCCTCCCCCCACCCGTCCTCCTACCTCCTTTCTCGTCCTTTCCCCCTTAGCCTGCCTTCTGTTCGTTGCCAACTAAATTGATTTCAGTAGTTTAGTGAATTAGTGGGGTAAGATTGATTTCTCAATAAATGATGCTGGAATAATTGGCTATTTATGTAGAAAATAAAGCAAAATTAGATCCCTAATCTATACCCCCTCCCCCACCCCCGAGATTCATAGATGAGTAAAGATCTGAATGTGCTGTTCTCCTCTCCCTCCCCCTTTCTTCTGTTCACTGCCCACTGAAATTGATTTCCTTACCTCTTAACGGGTCACAACCTGAAGTTTTAAAAACACTGTTCTAGGATATGCCTAGAAGGGTAATTGCTGGGGTATGAACATCTACCTTACAAGATACTGCCACATGGCTCTACAAAGTAGTTTGATTTATTTTTCTGCCAGTAGTTTGAGAGTTCTGGTTTTAGCACGTGTGTGTGTGTGTGTGTGTGTGTGTGTGTGTGTGTGTGTACTTGTCATTGTTTTCAGACTAATTTTTTTTTTTACCAAATTTATGGTTGTGAAATGGCTATAACATTATTGTTACAAATTGAATTTCTCTGCTTACTACTCAAGTCGGGCAGCTCCTGGTGTTTATGAGTCAGTGAGGTTTCCCTTCTGTGACCTGACCTTTCGGGTTCATTGCCCTTTGTTCCCGTTGTTGCTTTCTAGAAGGAGAACCGAGTATAACCCTATGGGGCCTTCCAGGGACAGAATCTACCACCACCCCCAGCCGCCTGCCATGTCCTCACCACCCACCTCCTTGTTGGTAGAAAACCTTTAGCCTCCTAGGCCTTCCCTGAGTTCCAAAGAACACATTTAATCAGAGAAGTGAGAAAATGCAGAAACAAAGGAAAATAGTCAAGCAAGACAAAATAGTAATAGTTTAGCCATTAAACAAAGTCTAGAACCTTTGGTTCCTCCTCAAGGGTTATAGATAATATTCTGAGCTATATCCTTGAGCTATTTCATAGATACGGAAACCCCCACCAGGTAGAAGTTAACTGCATGCTGACCACAGGCATATACACCCCAGACCACTGGAGCCGGGTTCATGATATTGATTCCCAGTTACCTCACCACCAGACAATCAGAAGCATGTCTACGAGCTCATCATGCACCAACCCCCCTTCCTCACCTTGTCTTCAAAGACCTTTCCCTGAAAGCCATCAGGGAGCTTAGGCCTTTTGAGTATTAGCCATACTCCTTACTTGGCCTTGCTATAAACCTGCATGTTCTTTCCCCATAACCTGTATCAGTAGATTGGCTTTAGTGCGCACAGGTGAGCAGGTGCTAGTTTGGTTTGGTAACGGGTTCTTTATGTAATCTGCCTTTAAGGTGTGTGACAGATTTTCTTACATTGAACCATTGTTACTCTCATGGGATAAACTGGTTTTTTTACACTGCCAAATCAATTGTTAATATTTTATTTAGGATTTTGCCTCTCTTTGCAAATATATTCTTTTCTTTTACAATTCTTGTCTGGTTTTAATATCAGTGTTAGACTAACCTTACCAAATGAATTGGAAATATTACCTCTTATTTTCCAAAGCAGAGATTACCAGATGAGCTACAAAATCACAATCTAGTTTTAAATTGCCTGCAAAAGGCTCATAAAGCCAAGATTTATTTTTTATTAGGTAAGTTCAAATACTTACATTGATTGAGTTTTTTGACATATTTGGGTTTACTTCTACACTTTTATTTTAGGTTTTCTGGTTGCCTTCTTTATTCTTGCCTTTTTTTTTTCTTCAACTTCCTTTCCTCTAGTGGACTAATGAGATATCTACGTTCTTTTCTCCCTTCTGCTATTTTATAAACTAGATTGTTTTCCTACAATTTTAGTTATCACTCTTAAATGTTTAACAAAATATTTAACCATACATTTTTCTATCAACATTTAACTATATAGTATTTCTGTCTTCCTGACAAACATTACAAGATCCACAGCCTGCTTTTACTACCGGTGAACAATGCCCCCATTCCACTCCATCTTTTTTATTTTGTTTAGAGCTTTTGTTGTACTTTAAAAAATTCAAAATGAATAGTTATTTTTATTTCTTTGTGTGTGTGTACTGTTTCATTTCTTCCTTCTGGGTTAACTTTTCTTCTTATTGAGATAAATCATGTAATAGTTTCTTTTGTGAGAATCTGTAGGTGATAAATATTCTTTGCATGGTGAAAATGACTCTGTCTCTACAATTGAAAGGTGGTTTGGGCATAAAATTGTAAATTGACAGTTATTTCCTCTCAGCCCTGAAGGTATTATTTTGTTATTTTTTGGCATTGATTGCAGCTCAGGAAAAGTCTGCTATCTGAAAACTTTAAAAGTCTTCTTATTTTCTTTGATGTTCTGCATGTTCATTATAATGTTTACATGTGGATTTATTTTTATATATTCAGCATAAGACTTGGGGATGCACTTCCAGTCTAAGGATGTCCATCTTCTTTCAATTTTAGAAAGCTACTGTTTATTATAGTTTCAGGTCTTCTTTTCTCCTTCATTCTGTCTCTTCCTAAATTACTACTTCCTAAATTACTACTTCTTTTCTCCTTCATTCTGTCTCTTCCTAAATTACTACTTCTCTTTCTTCAGACATCTATCACTGCCTCTACCTGCATCATCTGAAAAAATTTAGCATCTCTTGTGTTAATTTCTTCTTTCTCTCAATTTCAATTTATTAACAATCCTGTTGGCTCTAATTTAAAAATAAACCCAGAAAGTGACCACTTCTCACCACCCGCACTGTCACTACCCTGTCCTAAGCCACCATGATTTTTCTGCTTCTCCCTTGTTCCCACAGTCTATTCTTAGCATTAAAAATCTTAAATTGCATCTCCACCCATATTGTCCTCTTTATCTTCTCCATTTTTAACATGGAACTTACACAATTAAAAAAAAATACACACAAATAATCTCTTCTTTTTTCTTCTTTTCACTGTTTCTCTTTCTCACTAATATGTAAGTTAGTTCTGGTGAGATAAGAATAAGGATGCTTAGAAGGATATGGATTTTGGTCTATTTTGTTAACTCTGTATGCTCAGGACATAGAACAGTGTCACACAGTAAGATTTCATTACATATTTGTTAAATAAATACATATATTTAAAGTAAGATTTATCTTGGGCATTTCTCTTTGGAATGAAATTTGTTCAGATTATATATTTTCCACTTAGGTAAATGAGAGCCAAGAAATTCAAATGAATGGTGAGAATTAGATCTCAAATGATTAAGAACATGACATTATTTCAGAGAACCAGCAGTCCATCCTGGATCCTTTGCATTCATGTCTTTTTTTTTTTAAAGTAAGGGCATCATGATTTGCATTCTAAGATAGGAGATGATGAGGCAGGCAGAAGAAAAAGAAATAGGAAACTTTGCAACCAACTGCCCAAGTGAAAGCTAAATAAACAAACAAACTAACCAACTGTCTTTCTGGGCTTATGATAGAGGTGCTGGAAATCACAGGAGACTTTCCTGGGACATGTGTTATGTAACAAATCCTGACAAATACATGGATCATCAAAGAGATTTCTATTTTATATACCGAGAAGCCTTATGATCCAGGAAGTGGTCAGGCCATCTGGGATCTTCTGCTTACCCATATGGAGCTCTGACTGAATACGTGAGAATAAGCCGAAAACTCAAGCTTAGTGAACATGAGCTGTTTGGAGTCAGCGTGGGGGTGCATGAAAAGTGGTGGTGAGACAAAGGGATTACTTTTCCACCAAGTCCTCGTAAGGAAGGGCAGAGGGTAGTCAGTGTTGGAAATGCAAGAAGGGATGACACAGAAGGAAAGCATGGCCTCCATTTCTCCTGGTGACGATGTTACAGAATGCCGTCACTGACCCGAAGAGCCAGACATCTCCTTGGGATGGGGAATTACTGAGAAATACTTGGAAGCATCATGTTGTCAGGAAAACAAACTGTTTTAAACTATAGGGACCAGCAGATCTTCTTCAGTAAATGCAATAATAAGTTCCATTTATATAGTATGTTATAATTTTTCAAAGTATATAAAACTCCCCATTTAATATTATCAACCCTGTAAAGTAGGGTGGACAGACCATTTGAAAGCAGGAACTGAACCATAATTCTTTAATCATGCTCTTCTACCATCCTCGCCCCACCACGATCTAGTATAATGCTGGATGCACAAATTGCTTTTAATCACCCTTTGTTACATTAATTCCCATTTTAAAGTTGAGATTGAAAGAAATTATTATTACTTGCCAAACATCACATAGGTAGTCATGGCACAGCCGGACCCAGGAGCAAGTTTAGTAACTTTTAAAGTCTTGTGCTCTCAGTATTCCATTATGTGCCCTGCGTCCAAAGATCACACAGATGTAGGAACAAGGAATACAAGTATTCTTGGCAATTATCCTTTGCCAACAATGGTCATTGATCTTCTTGATGAAGAGCTACTGTTGATTTACCCAAAGTTTAATAATCTACCAATGAAGGCATTATTAAGAATTGCTTAACATAAGCACTACTTGCCAGTTAGAAGAAGCTTGGCACAGATAATGTGTTGGCTAGAATGCGCAAGTTCATCCAATTCAGGAAATTTTATTAAAATCTTCAAGACTGGCCTAGCCTCAAGGAAGCATGCCAAAAGCGCTCAAGAAGAACAAAACATGGTTTCTTCCAACCCTAGGTGACTTACTGAAAAAGCCTCACTCTTCTTTTCTCTTAAAGTCAGTGTCTTGCTCCAGCACTGACAGAGGTAACTGACCTCCTTTCTGCAGGTGTCCAGTGTGCTTCCCTTATCTAATTGGAAACCCACTCCACACAGTGGGCATCCACCTGTCAACAAGAGGCTTTCCCTCAGTTCACTTCACCAGCAAGTATACAGTCTTCTCCATTGTATTTGCCATTCGTGTTAACAATGTCTCTGAGAAACTGTCCACTAATGGGAATGCTCTGGAGTCTACTCAACTCCAATGAGTAACTCAAAAATACAGCTCTCTATCTCTCCCATCCTCATTTATATAATGACAGAGGTAAATCTGTTAATGTGAATTAATCCATCAACATTTCATCACTGGGATCCCTTCATACCAAAAATCATTTTCCTTGAGTTCTAAATGATTCTGGGTCAACTTGGCTCGACTAAAACTAAGTGGTTCAGGGTTGTTGCCCCTCACTCACCCCACATTTACCTAACAAGATCTAGGGTCTTCTGCATCTCCCACCCTTTCCTCTCTCTGTCCTGTTCTAGAGGAGCCCATATCTCACCATGATGCTATTTAAACATTATGAGAAGCTAAAGGGCTCGGTGGTAACTCTGTCTCCCCATTAGGAGTAAAGAAGGGACTGGCTTTGGGTTAATTTATCTCAAGAAAGTGAGAATTCTAGATTGATAGGTTGAACCCTTTGCTTTATTTCAATGTCTAATTAATCTTGAAATATCTTCTAAATGAGAAGGCAGTGATTGATAGGAGAGATATATTTAGAAAGTTATAAAATATTTTTTCTAGGATTTTACCTTGCATCATACTGAAGTTCTAGAATTAACATTTTGAGTTTTATTTTTTTTGAAATCTTATATACTTTACAAAGGGAATGTGAAGTTGCCTGCAACAAAACACGTATCAACTTAAAAAAAAAACCAACAACAACAACAAAAAATGTATCAACTGCTTAATGAAAAGAAATATAAAAAATAGATCCCAGCACTGCTTTCCAAACCAGAGTAAACCTGTCAGAAGAAATAGCATATCCATGGATCCATGGCGGCAAGGAGTCAAATAGAAGCCTGGCTGAGGTTTCTCGGGCATTATAGAGGGACGGTTAACTGAACAATAACTCAAAGATCAGATGTTGAAAAAGCCAGAAGCAGACCATGGCCCGGAGTATGCGGTCTGTTTTTTGATAATGTCAATTTCTTTGTGAGGAGGTCCCTGGAACGTGAAAGATGTGTAGGTCAAGCCAACATTGCTGCTGTGATCAAGCTACAGATTTGGCTCAGAGTTTTCTAGCTTTCAGGGAAAAGGGGTCAGTAGTCTAGTTTTGAAAGCAGAATGGAGGAAGCCTAACAGGTCCTCAGGATGATGCATTTTTATTTTGGCAAAGAAAATATCTCTCCTTCCAGTCGTAAGATTAACAAGTCCTGAGACCTAATGTATAGTATGATGATTATAACTCATAATACTATATTACATAGTTGAAAGTTGCTAACAGAGTATATCTTATCACAAAAAAGAAATGGTAATTATGTGTTGTCATCACAAAAAGGAAATGGTAATTATGTGATGAGATACAGATGTTAGCTAATCATTTTGCAGTACAGAAGTGTATCAAATCAACACGTTGTACACCTTAAATTTATAAAATATTATATGTGAATTATATCTCAATAAAACTGGGGAAAAAAAGAAAAAGTCTCTCCATTGTTGGCTTTTAAGAAGTAAGTTACTGTGTTATAACAAGGCCCATAAAAAAGCCACATGACAAGAAATGCTAAGCATCCTCTCAGAGTTGAGAACAACCCCTGCCCAACAGCCAGCAAGATGGGGACCTCAGTCCTACAACTGCAAGTAGCTGAATTCTGCCAATAGTCAGAGCTTAGAAGCAGATCTTTCCCTACTTGAGCCTCTGTTTAGACCTCATCTCTGGCTGACACCTAGACAACAGCCTGATGAGACCCTGAAGCGGAGAACCCAATAAAGCAGTACCTGGACTTCTGACCTACACAAACTGTGAAATAACACGTGTGTGTTGATTTAAGCTATTAAATTTGTGGTAATTTGTTACAAGGCATAGAAAACTAGTACAACTTAACATTGAAAGACATGGGCCCCTTTCTTTGAGCCAATCCTGTATGAACTTGACTAAGTTATTTTACCATATTCAGCATCGGAACTAGAATTTTATAGGATGTTAGAACTCCAGGGGACAATCTTGTGACAGCTATCCCTGTTAAAACTGCTTTTCTACTGATCCAGAAAATCTAAGTCTAAAAACCCCTGGTTTGAGGACATTCTTCTGGAGTGGCTTTCTCAATGCTCCCAACATAAGCTTGTGTGTGTGTGTGTGTGAGTGTGTGTTGTGTTAGCGGTGGTAAAGCAACTTATTTAATGGGGTCACAATAGTTGGATGGGGAATTAGAAATCTAGCGGAGTATAGAGCAGAATATCAAAGTCTAACTATAGATCAGTGACATGGAAAGGGTTTCATACCCAGAGTCAATGGGAGATGCCAATGACTGAGTGGACAAATATGAGAGGTAGAATTCATGGAGATTTTGATGTAACAACCAACAGGAGCAAATGAGTGGGTGGATTTGGAGATTTAGATTCTATTGATGCTGGCCTGTGGTGACTTCCTTGTTTAAAATTAATTTTCTCCTCAATACCTTTTGAAAGCTCAAGGCTCTCCATTATGGGAGCCTCCTTCCTACAGTTACTTCTCGGATGAGGAGACAAGAAAATGGTTACCTCAATCCACAGATCATACCCAGAAAATGCAAATTGCTCACCTAAAGCCATATAGCATCATCTTAGGATATATCTGGGGCTTCTGATTTCCAGCTGACTGTTTTCTTTGAGATCACTGAAAAATGGATATAACTGATATAACACAATGCATGAAGGATGCAAAATGCGAGGTGTTGAAAGTTCCCATGAAGATAGAAAAGCAATACAAAAGCAGACTGGAATTAGGAATATAGGCAGGAAATAGCCAGATGTGATTCAGACTGGAGAAAGAGAACCTAAAACATCTGGGGAACAATAATTTGAAACAGACTCTCTCATGGAGAAAGCAATCTAAGAAGTAGTAGTGAGGTGAGAGACCTGGGGAGTACTGTCAAGACAAGTGGTGTCTCTAATGCTTGTGCAGTGGTCAAATCTGGCTAATTGAACTAGAGGGGGTCAATGGATGCAAAGGGAGGATGCAGTTCTCAGGGTCTAAGTGTCTGATGCCATGCTCTTCCAGTCCTTGCTGGCTGTGCACTCAGATCCCTCTGGCTGGAAGGGAAACTCATAGATTCCTTGCTAATGAAGACAAGGAAGGATCCTGAATAATTGATCCTCTCAGTATCCAGGGCAGCTGGAGCCTTTGAGCCTTCAGACTTTATCCAATCTCTCTTTTTACTCCAATGTGCATTCAAGTATTATCATGGTCTCTGTGTGCCATAAATTCAAAAAGGTTAGGACCCACAGGCCTAGAAGACACCCCCACACTCTGTGTGTTCTTCTTCCTAAATATCATCAATGAAAATTTTTTATATTAAATATTCCACACATACAGAGAGGAGTACAAATAATAGACATCCAGCTTGATGAATTATATAAACTGAACACACCTGCTTAACCAGCACCCAGATTAAGATGTTGAACATCAGCAGAACTCTAGAAGCACTTTCCCCCCACCACTATGTAACCTTCTGATCACTACTCACCCACTTACATCATGGTCAGTTTTGCCTGATCTTGAACTTTATATATAGTTGGCTTCTTTTGCCCAACATTAAGTTTGTGAGTTTCATGTATGTTGCTGCATGCTTATACATTCTTTTTTCATTGTTGTGTAGTATTCCATTGTGTGAATATACTTATTCATTCTATTGGTGATGAACATTGGGTTGTTTCAGTTTAGGTCTATCATAAAAATCTGTGTTCTTCTGGTGAGCATACATGCCCATTTCTTTTAGTCTTAACCAGCTGTTAAGAGTTTTTCAAGATAACCTGCTCTGAATTCCTTTCTGTGCCTGAGGTCCCATGAGCTGAAACACACTTAATTATTTTTCCTCTCTTTCTTCTTTGGAAGAAGATGAGAGCAGCCAATCATGACCATTAACTATTATTCTCAACTAAGACCAAGATCTTTGTCTACCTTTCTCAGAAGCATTATTACAAATGGAATATGTAATATTTTCAAGCATCCCATTAGAAACCTTTGTTCAAAAATTAAGCTAGCTTTCTGTTTAATGGTGCTACTGAAAAACAGAGGATACCTGTTCATTGAACCTATACAAATGAGGCACGGACATCATCACTGCCCCAGGGGAGTCAATGAAAGAGGGTCAGAACCAGGGGTTGTTACTTGGATTATCTTTTGGGACCCTTACAACCAACCTCAGAGAGGTTGACCAATCTCTTTGTTTACTCCAATGTGCAATTCAAGTATTATCATGGTATGTCTATGCCATTAAATCAAAAAGGAATGTTTCTTTTTTGACATTTTAACAGAAACACTTGATAATTCTCCCTTCTCTTATAAAGACAGTAGAATTTTATTACCTATGGAGGCCAAGATTTGTACAACACAGGTCTCTTAAATATGCTTATTCCCACACTCCATCTTCCTGCCTCTTCCCTTAGAAGAAATTCATTTTCTAAGGAAGACTAAGGCTGTTCTGTTTCCTCTTGGGGAGAGGAGACATAGAAAGAAAACAAAATCAAGCTTAATCTCTGACAGGTCATCCTGTTCTTGTGCCTTCTCTCACAGCACACGTTTTCCTGAGGCAAACGGGATACAATACGATGCATTATTTAGGAAACACGTTTTGCATGAGACTGACTGCCGAAGGCACCACTGATATCAGGAACTAACACTGCAATGGAAAATAGAAGAGAAAAAAACTGCTTGTTTTGTTTGAATGGTTTTAGGATTTATCATTAAAAATGGGCCTATCAGATAAGGTTTTTCTTCCTGTCTTGGAAGTAACAGAAATGGTCTCAGGCTAACTTGAACAACCACCAACACAACAAAAGGATTTATCGGGAGGATAGTGGGAACATCACAGACTAGAAGTGATAGCTGAACAGTAAGACCTCAGGACCCAGAACACATGTGAGGAAATGGCATGCTTTCTCTCTCAGGTTACAGGCCCACCCATTTTGGATTAATGCTCATTTCTTGGGCCAATCACTGTGGCTGAGGCAGTCTCAGGGGACCAGCCTGGGTCATGGGGCTTCTGCCTCAGGGACAGGAAAGAGTAAGAGGAGGTTCTGGCAGACAAAAGCAGTACCCTCGCGCTACAAGGGTGATGGCTGAAGTCATCAGCTTCCTGATGGAAAGACTACAAGACAAAAGGAAAAGTGGTCTGATAGAAGTGATAATGTTAGTAAGCAGTGTGAGAAGTCTTGGGCTCATGACAGACCTGGGAGATACAGGAAAAGGCTTGTCTTCAGCACATATCATAATCAAAGGGTAGATTTGCTCAGTGTAGGTTTGCTATAGCTACAAATGTTTTTCTGTTAAAAATTAGTCAACTTCCTGCAGGAAAGTAATTTTGTTATTGTGAGTCTTTTCCTTCATCCCTCTGAAAGAATAGTTTTTTATTACATAGTTCTCAATAATATGAGGTTTCTTAGGAATGCAATTATTACATTATAGTTAATCACACACACATATATGTTGGATGATTTTTGTATCCGTATACATAAGTGAGACTGGACTGTAATTTTTCTGTACTACATCATACTATACTATGCTATACTATGGTAGTTCCTAGTGTCTTTTCAGTAGCATATTGAGTTACCTTATGTGACAGGCTTTATGTAAATGTAGGTGCTGGGAATATGGGGACACTCATGGAGGACACTGAGCCCTGGAAAGAGAGAAATGTACATAACACCTGCCGTACAGGGTTGTCATATCAGGGATAATGAATAAAGTGCCTGATCCAAGGCAGAGCACATAGTAGACACTCAAAAATATCATTATGGTTATTTGACAACTGTTTCCAACTTTTTTTAGTTGGGTTACTAGTTTACATAAGTTTTTAAGTTCCTGAGCCAAGTTTGGTAGTATCTATTTCTTAAGAATATTTTCCACTTCATCATTATATTAGCATAAAATTATGTAGAGTATGATCTAATAATTTAAACATCTTCATGTCTCTGGTTGCCTACACCTTTTTCTTCCTAATTTATTTTTTCTTTTCTTTAGATTTAAGGATTGGCAAATTATGTTAACTTTTTAAAGTAATTTTTATGCTTGAATATATTTTTTGATTCTATTTTTGCCTTTTAAGGCAATTATTTGTGTTATCTGCCTTAATATCTCCTACCAATTTTTCTCACAGTTTTTCTGTTTTTTGGCATAAAATTTCTATTTTTTAAAAAAGCATTTATGTCTTTCCTATACATTTTTATCTTCTCTGTAAACATTTATTTGTAAATATTTCTAAATGTATTTATTTATACACCTTATATACATATACACATACACAATATACTCTGGCTTTTATTAATGTTTCATGGGAGCCAAAAAAGTGTTATCCATAGGCTTCATTGTTTGAGATGAGTATCTATAGATATATATTTAGTAAATCACTAATATTAATTGTTATTTTTCAGCTCCTTCATGTCCCTGTTATCTTTGGCATTGTAAATCTGTCTAAAATTGAGAGTGTTCTTTTCATTGACCAGTTGTGTTTTATTTCTGTCACTTTCCCCTATTTCAAACTTTTTCCTCTGGTACATTTGGATGCACTGAGTTTTGATATATAAGATTTGTTGGCTCATATCTTCATTATGAATTGAACAATTTATCAACAGGAAATTATACTTTTGTCTCATCCTTATTGCCATGACTTTTCCCTTTTATTGTGTCAGTTGTGAGACCTATTGGGGGGGGGAATACATTGAATATCTTTTTCACTTCAGGTTTTAATAAACTTTTCACTTTTAATAAACTATCATTGAGTTTTAAAATTTTATTTAGAAATTCTTCATATCTTAATGGGGAATTCCACCCCATTTATTAATGTACCTATTTTGATTTTACTTCTAGTATCATATTTTAATTATTCTCTCTAGGGGTCTTTATTGTTTTCCCCCATATAGACTATAATTTACTTATGATTTTTATAATAATAAAAATAAGAGGGATTTTTCCTAAAGACAGAAAAGACAAGTGCCCATACCAATCAGGATAGCAAACACTTGTTAAAACTTTGTGCATTGTCTTCTTGCCTTGAGCACCAGCAGCTGTTTTGTGAGCGATGTTCTGGAATCAGATGTATGTCTAGTGGCCATAATACAATGATTTTTTTTCTTCTTCCTAATGCCAAAGTCAAGTTTCTCCTCATAAAACCTAAAGTCCTGCCTGTTCCAGGACACGTTCTAGAACTGAAGGATTTCTGCTGACTGCGGAGTGGCAGTGTGACTGCAATGATCGTCTTATTTCAGATCCTCTTCTCCTCTCATTACTCAGAAGCCCTGTCACTTGGTGCCCTTCATGTGCTTGAGAACCTTCTGAGTGATACTTCTGTCCATCTTTTCTTTTCTTCTTTAAATGCTGTTTAGACAAATGTTTATCTGTTGTCCCTGCTTTCTATCACCTTGCAGATTTTTTTCTTTAAAGAGCCATTTGCTTACTGTCATAAATTACTTTTCCGGTCGCCAGCACTTGCTTTAAATTTTGGATGTGATGTTACTGTGGCCCTCACCACAGGAGGCCACCTGCCTCTCTGCCATTTTGCCAGGCTCTGGGTCTGGGCGGGTATGTACAGCTGTTAAACCTGTCCCTCAAAGAAAACCACATCAGCAGTTTTATCCGTTTTAATGCTGTGGTGGGCTTATTCATCCTGTGTGAATGTAAACTTAAGAGCATTTGCTTCTTGGAATTCAGGAAGAAATAACACTTGCTAGAAACTCCTGACAACGAACTGTTCACAAGACCCTTTGCATTAAGCTGTCTGCAGGTTTTAAAAAGTGTTTCCAGGTTCTAAGTACTTTCTTTCATTTGAGGCCCTGAGATATTCCTAAGAAAGGCCGTAGGCAAAGGTCAAGGAAGGGTGTTATTCTACTTATTCCATATTTCAGGCACGCTTAAACCAAATGTATACTTTTGAAAGTCTTTATTACTTCATACCAAGCACAATCTTGATGTGGTTTCTATTGATCCTTGTTCCACTGCGGGTTAGGGAAGAAAGGGTCCCTTTTCTCTCATGGACACACTGGACCTTGAGGGGGCTTGTGGTGGGCAACATATCAAAGTCTGTGATCACTCCATGCTTTGCCCAGTCTGGAGTGGGTGTGGCAGATGTTTGGTTTCTAGGTGTTGGTGGATGTGAAATGAGGACTGGTGAACGTGCTCCAAGCCCAGCGGGGACTGGGGCGCCTCCACGCCGCCAGGGGTGTGGGGGAGTGACTGCAGAGGGGAGCTGCTCGTCTCAAAACTGCCCTGTCTGTTCAGAGCAGGAAAGGAAGCAGTTGGCCAGTTCGGTGAAGAGAGGGCTCTTTTAGAAGCATGTTTTAGTTTTCAATAGAGAGGGCTTTCTTACAATATTTTTACAGGCTTATAGAGGTTATAGCAATAAGGAAGGGAAAATAAAAAGTAGTTTTCCTGTGAGGCTGGTTGGCTAGAATTTCATGAAGTGAGTGTTATCTGCAAGAAGACTCAAAACAGTGTGATTCATTACCAAAACTGTGTCCTTACGATGCCAAATGAGTGGTTACATATGGAGGTAAAACAGGCAGTGAAGCTGGTCTTGAGGCCTGGCACGGGGAGACTTGGAAACCCTCCCGGCTGATTGATTGGTTGTGGGCAGTCGCAATAGTAACAGCTGACACTCCATGACTGAGCACCAACTTACATTATCTCATTTAATGGTCATCACAGCTAGGAAACAGGTATTACTTCATTTCGCAGAGGAGGATGTGAGTGACAGGTTAAATAACTTGACCTAAGGTCACAGAGCTAGTTAATGGTTAGGCTGGGGTTTGGACTTAGGCTGTGTACCTTCATCAGCCAACTGGACCCACGGTGCTGACTGGCCAGCCCCCAATTTCTCCCTCCCCATTTCTAGCAAACCAACAGAAGAAATCCATGAAGCTTTGCGAGTATTCTTCCCATCTGAGGGGCCAACCTTGAAGTAAGAATTGGTCCCAACCCCAGGGTGGGCATTCCCATGACATTGCCATGACTCTCTTTAGTCAGGTCTTAGCTTCTGGGCAGTAGCCTGAGGAGGGGTCTATCTACTCACTGGTTCTGGAAACAACCACAGCTGGGCTATTTTTTCCCTTTATTTATGGTTTGTGATCGCTGCCAGCAAATTTCTCTGAGGAGTGCATTTAAATATGCCACATTTGTATTACTGGATGTGTATTCTGGGTGAAACATTTATGATAAATCAAGTTTTTAGGTGCCCTATGGGGAAAGTGCTGATGGAAAAAATACATCTGAAGAAAACTTTTCTCTTAGCAGTAGTTACTTGAGGAAACAGGCTCCATCTATCTTGTGAGGACTTATGTGAGGTGAATACAGACCACCCGGAATCACGGTTCTGCCTATCACAAGAGGAAAATGGAGTATCCAGACTGAGCTCTGGGCCTCTTCAAGACTCTGCGCTGGGCCATACTGGTCCTTCTGCCCTTCCTCCAGCCCTCACTCTGCCTTTCCAGCCTGGTAAAGCTGGCCAACGCTTTCTTTCATGGCAAACCTTCCACCCCGGCCAAATTATCCACCCTGCCCACTGCTGGGAAGGCTCTTCTCTGTGCACTCCTGCCCCGTGGTTGCCTCCTCTCCTGCACACTCGTGGCACGTTCTCAGAAACACCTATCCGGATCCCTTTTCCCTTCCCAATCTAAATTAGATCCCTGCTAATGGCATCTTTTTACTCTTTTTCTTTCCTGCCTCTGCTCAGCATTTGTAATTACATACCTCATCTGTGTGACATGGGTTTCATGCCTGAATCCTTCACCAGACTTTAAGTTTCACCAAGGGCACATGCTTCCATTAGTGTCTTGCACAAGTGTCTTGCCACATATTTATGTCTGTTGAAGGAATATGCTTCTCTATAGAAACATGTGCATGTAGCTTGCTTATTATATTCTGCCACTTAAAGTCTCTCTCTATCTCTCTCTCTCTCTCCCATTGGATTGGAAGCTCACGGATGTAAATGTTTGTAATCTCCAATGCCTGCTACAGTGGCTGGCACACGTAAGTGCTCAATAAAAGTAAGTGAAGTTGAGTGGGGCTGGCATGACTTATATGTGAGCTTCAATGTCATAGAGAGGAAGCATTTCAGGTCGGTGTAACTAATTCTTATTAAGCACCCGTTAAGCATCAAATTCTAGGCACAGTACTGAGGATCTAAGAATATGTGAGCAGATGATCTAGAAAGGAAGACAGGCAAACAAAGAGATAATTATAGGCAAAGTATTGCATGTGCAATGAGAAAGCTAAGCATAAGGTATTATGTAGCACAGAGAATAGAGATTCCTCATCCGGCACCTGATCTGAATCTTCAAAGTTCATGGTTAGAACTGTGAAGAGAGGCGGGCTGGCGGGGAGGCGGGTGCTGGGGGCAATAACAAAACAGTGCTATTAGTAGCAGTTTGATGCTGCTGGAACATGAAGCCTGAGGCAGGGAGTGGTGGAGGTAAGGTTAGAGGGGTGAGTCATGGGTGACCTTAGAAAGCATACAAAAGAATACATAATTTTTCCCTTAGGTTTTTCTCCATAACCTGGGTGTTGTAATTGCTGGAGTTTTTCTCAGTCAGGGAGACAAAGGACTGCATTACAGAAAGCAGGAAAGTTTCAAACACCAAAGGTGAATAATTTATACATTCATTCCTTTGGTGAATGTTAACCTAGTATCTACTAAGAGCTCTACTTACTATCTACTAAGGCACTGAGGACAGTTACAGATTCAGACAGGACACATACAGTGTTTACCCTCAAGGAGTTCAGTGCAGTGAGGGAGCCAGATGCATAAACAAGAGGAAAATACAATGAAATAAGTAGATTAGAGTAAGTTGCAGTTCCCCAAGATTTTGTTTCTAGGACTCCTCTACTCTCCTGAGTATTACTGAAGATCCTGCAAAACTTTTGTTTATGAGGGCTATATATATTGCTATTAGAAATTAAAACAGATTTGTAAAAGATTAATTAAGTGAATATTTAAAGAAATTACATGCTAACAAACCTTTGTATGAAAGTAACTATATCATCACTATTTTTCTTTCACAGAAAATTTAGTGATTAGAGTGTTGTCATTTTACACTCTTGCAAGTCTCTGTGCTAGCTTGATAGATGTTGGATTCTAATATCTGTTTTCTGCATTCAGTCTGTTGCAATGTGTTGTTTTGATTGAAGTACATGAAGAAAACCCAGCCTCACACAGTTGTGTAGGTAGAAAAGGGGGAGAATATTTCAATAGCCTTTTCAGACAATTGTGGAAATTCTTTGACACTATGCCAAAACTTGACAAGTGGTAGTTTCTTAAAAGTTAGTTGAAATGTGGAATCTGAAACTAATCCATAACCTTTTTTCATTCTGTCACATAAAAATTTATTGGCCCACTTTGAACAGACTTTTTAACCAGGCGTGATTGTGTAACAGCGGGTATTAGTTATTGGGAAAATATTGGTTCACTGCTTGAACCACAGATGCATTTCATTATAAAACATCGAATCATAATATAAACAAAAATACATAACATAATGAAATATCCTAAACTAAATGAAGTATCAAAATTTACAAAATTTATAAATATCACTGCTGACCTCATCAGAAGAGCATGTGAGTACTGGGAAGCCGTAAAGCTCATGGTGGCAAGTTTACCGAAATTCAAAGTTTTGTTTGAAAGTACAGCTTTCATCCCTGGCAACAAAGAGCATTAGCTGCCTTCTTTAAAGTCATAGGCTTGCTTGATTCATTTTCTAGAAAACGGCCGCCAAATATCCAAGTCAGAATAGCCATAGTTTTTATGTAAATCATTCTTTCAAGTAAAAATGGCATTCCATGAAAAAAGTGAATAGTTCAGCTTGCAACTCAAGGGTACAAATGCTTTTCTTCAATACATTTGTAGATGTGAACGGTCATATTTCCATATGCGGAAGTGCTTTGTGTGTGCTTCCCATTTTGTCATGGAATTTTAAAATGTGTACTGAAGGGTCAAGTTTAATAAAAGTAATACTTTTTATTGTCCACCAAGAAGAATCTTAAGTGGACAAAGAACAAACAAGTGTTTGTTTTTACTTTAAGCATGTGGCGGTGAAGAATACAGTAACAACCGGCACAGTTTGGTGCCACTGGCGTGATGTGTGCCAAGATGCCAGCAGTTCTATCCACCATTATTTGCACAAGAGCACAATGTCAATGTGGTTGTTCCAGAATTAATCAATAGATCTTTAAAAAGTTATTGAACCCTGAATGTCTCAGCACCACGTGTGTTTGTTATCAGGCATTCAAATTAAAGATAATCTTCTTTAACGATTAGATGATACTAATATTGGGCAAATACAAGCAAAACAGCTATGTTTGCAGATTCTTCCATTCATGAGGCAAAAGCCCAATTCTGCAGAAGAGAGAGCAACTCAGTCCTCACGTTTCCGGCTGAATCTTTAATTCAGCAAGTTACTGTATCGTTGGAACTTGGCGGTGCTGTGAATTCTTTAACTGACTTGTCACACAGCAGGTATTCAGCAATTCAACTTCAGAAGACTTTATTGTCTCTCAGGTACTGTATATGCTTCTCCAGCCAATGCAATTTAATGATTTACCCTGTAAGATGCCTCTGGGGCATCTTCATTTCTAGTTCGAAAGATGTAAGCAGTAATTTTTGGCTTTTAAGAGCTCACTGTATTTATGCTCAAAATATTTTTAAGTCCCTTATCTTCAAACTCTGAATCTACTTCTTAATATATTTTTGTTGAATTTTCTTTTGTATATTGAGTTTAATTTGGCCAAGGAAAGTAAATTAGTAATGTGAATGTGTTTCTGAATGCAATTTTTTATTACTAGGAAAAGTTTCTGTCCATAAATACATAAATACATAAATGGATCTTCAAGTAATACTGATTTGAGGGGGTACCACATTAGGGGTCTGCCAATGTGTACATACCAAGGGGCATCCCCAAAAACATGAACAATGAAGTGCCACTGCCCCAGAGTTTGGGCTGAGATGTAAGCCTAGTAAGATGCTATCAGCCTAAAGATGAGGTTTTAATTGTAGTAGCATGGACAGTTCTCGCTGGAGGTGATTTAGAAGCCATCTAGACCACAGATACATGGAATTGCAGAGATCTTAAGTTACTCACCAAAGTTCACCAGCTAATCAATGGTAGCGCTGAGCCAACAAGTTAGTGCCCTGATGTACAGTGGAGCTGGATTAGGAGCAAGTTTACAGGCAACTTTAGGGGCAGCTCCCTGCCATAAGAAGGAATTACATTTTCTAGCTTAACTGTTGCAACAGCGAAAGAATCACAACATGCACTAAGGTAACGGGGGCTCCATACTGAAAGGGGTAGAAGTAAACCCCATTGCCAAGCCCTCTAGAGATCTCCGCTCTTGTTCCCCTCACGGCCACGCTTGATGGTGCTGTTAGAAGAAGACTGATGGGCTAGCCTCATCTTTTCTGTTTGTTTGTTTCTCCCTTTAGGTCAGTAGTTCTTCAACTTCAGTGTGGATGAGAATTGCTATTCAGGGGTGTGTGTAATTAATGGGAGATTTAAGGATATTCAAGCCAATTTTGCTAATAAGTAATATTCTCCATCCTTGGAAACTAACTCTGGGTAAACGGAAATCTACTTTACCCCAGTGCATTCGAGCTTCGGTATTTAACACATTTGAGTTTGTTTTCTAAATGAAAATTTTGAATATAAATTTCAAAAAGTAAAATTGGAAGAAGGGTTTTGGGGAAACCCTGAAAACTATCACTTTCTGTGTTAGTACCTACTAAACCCATTCCTGGTCTCTCAAGGCCAGGGACCAAGGGGTTCTATTATATTTTATAAATTTCTACTGTTCCTTCCCTTTTCTTTGTCTGTAATCCAGCAATAACTCCTAGTTACCTTTCCCCCCTCCTTCCGGTCCCAGGACACTCTTTTCTGGAACAGTCAAATCCCAGAGAACTGTGAATTCTGACCCATCAATCCGAGCCAACCTGTCCAGTGTCTTATTCTGTCTTATTTTCATATGGACACCACCTCCCCATCTCTCCTCTGCCCCCAACTCACAAGTGTACCCTCTGGCCCCACCATCACTATGTTTTCCCACCTGGCAAATAGCCTCACTGAATTCTGGGTGGCAGGCATTGACCAGACTTCAATACAAATGCTCCTGTCAAAAATGGCACCAACTTAGGTGAAGAACAAAGACGTTCCAGCTTCAAAGTGTGAGCGCCCGTTTCTGCACAGAAGGGGTTTCACACAACCCCGGTTAACAACAACAACCCCACCAGGGTAAGAAAAGGCCTGTACTACAAAGAAATGCCAAACAAGCAGCCATCAGCCCTCCCTTTCTTCTTCTGGGGTGTTTAGCACAAAACCTGATCAGGAAAGCAGTTCTTTGATAATCGGTTGGACCATGACTGCTGCTCGTAGCACTTCTTCTGCCTCATATATCCCAGCAATTCATGGAGAGCTGAGTGTTTTGTGCTCACCCAGGCTTACAGATGCTCACAGCGCGCGCACACACACACACACACACACACACACACACACACACACTGTGGAATGGAATTGGTTTGCTAGAAAAGGATTCTGGCAACTTCCCAAAGATTACAGGTCAAGTCATGTTTTTCCTTTGTTCTTTCTTTATTTTTGTGACTCTCTCTTTTTCTCTTCATTCTAGTGAACCGCTGAGGTGTGGCCAGACAGCAGTGGCAAAGGCATACTTGCTGTAATTGCCATGTTTTGGAGGAAAAGAAATTGAGAATAGTGGGAGAGTAGGGGCTAACTACAGAGGGAGAGAGAAAGAATGAAGTTTGCAAATAACAAACAATTTTCAAATGTTACCTTCGCCCTCCCTATAAACCCACAGAAGAAAATAAAAAGGACAGTACTCAGCTTAATCTAGCCCTAACTCAAAAGTAAAGGGGGAATCAGTGGAATGCAGCAGGCGGCAAAAAAGTAAATAAATCAGACAAAATATTGTTAAGTTCCCATTCTTCTGTTTTTGGTTCTTCTCCCAGCTTATAACCTGATAGCTCTCTGTTCACTCCTCAATCCCTCACTTCTCTCTTCCTTCCTCCACCCTAAACTGTCGGGCCCTTTCCGTCCCCTTCTTCCCCCTTGCTTGGTCTCTGTTATCAGACAGGTAGACAAGAGCCAGGCTGAGCTGTGGTTCTTTGCCATGTCACTGGCTACACCAGTTGCTGATGAAAATCTGGCACTGAGAGATGTGGCCATCTGTGGTGGAGTTTAAACCTATTTACCTCTCTGGCAAGCTGGTTGAAGCCTCTCTTTCTCTGTATTCAGTGAGGCTGAAGATGACAAATGCAGTGGGATTAAAGCCACGGGATGAAGTTTGGGCAGAACAAAACCCTGCCCCAAAGATAACTCCTGATAGCTGTTAGCTGTAAGGATAAGCAAATCCCCAGTGTCTGGCGGGTACAGCCAAGGGGCACTGCAGCCCTGGTCCCTTTCACTGTGCACCTGAAGAACCAAGACAACTGGCTGAGTTGCAGCCTGATCTTCATGTCTTGGGAGATGCTAGTTCTCTGTTGAATGATCTTGGAATAATCCCAGGCTGTATTTTGTGGCTAGCATGGCCCACAGCCTGTTTCAGAGAACTCTTCTCATATCTAGTTAATGTGCTGCAGGGGAAAATCACCACACTTCTGCCTTGAAAATAGGACCCACAGCTTGACCGCTTACCTGAACTACAACATCTGACTCCAACAGACTTTGGTTGTTTCCAAAAGTCTAATCAACCCATAAAGCTACCAGCGAAACTATTCAGACAAGCATGAAGTAAGCTCTGAAGTCAATGCCAAATGCTTTGGACAATGGCAGGATCCCTGGGCAGAGGCCAATTTACCATGAAGCTAATAAAGCTTAAACTTCTGGGCCCCTTTTGAGCCCCTGAGAGGGATCTTAGCAATGTGTTCACATGTTTGTTGCAAAAGTGAGGAGTTTTAAGCCCAACGATTTGTCTACTGTCTGCATTTCAACTTCTTCTATTATATTTCCTGTTTCACAGGGTTGGAGTGATCTGAAGCAGTTCACATGGAGATTCATTTAGTTTGGGCTTAGTGAGATAGATTTTTGAGGCTCAAGGTCACTTCCATGTATGGTTACTTTATTGCTGTCCATCTTGGTATAAGAATGACTTCCAGATACATGCCTACAGCCCACCATGCTGCCCTGACTGGCGATGTGACACAGAGAGGCAAGGCCAGAAGATGACTCTCAATGTGAAAATATTCCATGGTGCTTGACGCTGAAAATATGTGGTTAATGAAGGAGAAGAAACTAGGCTTGATGTGTGTGGAATCAGAAGCCAGTCTGTAAAATGGAGATAAAATCTATTGTGAGGTTATAATGAATATTAAGCAAAATGTGTGTGTGGAAGTGTTCACCAGTGTCTAGCATAAATGGTAGTAAATAGAGGTACTTTTCTTTCTTACCTAAAGCATCTCAGTACCATCACTATGAAAACTAGATATCAGAATGCTTGGGAGATGGTGGTAGCCCTTGAAACATATTATTTTTTAGAATGTCTGATGTTACTTTCTTCTCTTTTTTTGTCTCTTTATTCTCAAAGTGTATTGTTGGAGAAAATACTGAGGATACTGGTTATTTAGATTCCAGATAATTAGAAGTGCTCTCACTCTGAATGATTAAAAATTTAAAACATAGTCAAGATGCTTCATAATGACATTACTAATAAGAATCAAGACCTCCCAAGTGCCGCTGGGAAGAAGCAAAGTCCATTCAATATTATCAAGCAGCCCTCTGCTTTATTGATTGCTAGATTCTCTGAGGCTAGGAGGAACACTTGGGGGCTGAATAACATGGTGGCTCTTCCATGACACAGGTGCTCAACAGTGACTATTACGCTTCTCTGTTCTTTTTATTGGTTCAGAGTCCATGGCCTCTATCCAGTCTGAGTTTTAAAGAAGTTGAAATGGACCACTTATGCTCCATTTGGTATCATTTCTAAAGTAATGGCTGAAATCATCTCTAACTGGAGAGAGAAAAAAATAAAATGACACCTGAAACATCCCTGTCAGTTAATAAGCAATCGGCTGGCTAGAATTGAGCTTTCCTCTGCAGAAAAAAAAGGCCATGTGTCCCTGTCCCCTGCCTAGGCTACCTTCTGTCTCACTCCTTTCTGCTTTCTTTTCCCTGCACCATCCAAAAGAAAAGAGGTGCCTCATTTAACTGCAAGCAAGTTTCCCCACATTGGAGAACTAGCTCCCCATCCCTTTTTGCCCAGCATCACCTTGGTGAAACTTCAAGAATGTGCCCGTACACAAAAGAGAATTTGCTCCTCCTTCTGGGAAACTGCTCCCTCAGGGCCCCATCAGGTCTGTCAGAGCCGCCTGAAAGTTTAACAATCTGAACTGTGCTTCAGGAGGTCACATCCAGCAGAGGTCCAGGCTACTAGGTGTTAGTACCTAAGGGTGGACTATGAGAGAGAGAGAGAGAGACGCCAGGGGACCCCAGTGTGTTCCCCAAAGTGCCTCTCTCCTGCACCCCGCCATGAAGGGAAGAAATAATTCCTCCTTTGTCCGCCAGCTGGCTTTCAAAGCTATCAGGATGAGTCTGCTGGACCTGTCTGGGAAGCTTGTTAAACTGCTCGGAGTAAGTCAGAGAGAGGGAGGGGTGGGGAAAAGATTAAAGGGCGAATACAATCTGTGTGAGGCAGTGGCCCTGACTCTAAAGAAGCAGATGATCTAAGGAAAGGAAGAGCTTCCCTTTAAAACTGGAGACTGCATGCAATGCAAATGACCCCGCGTGCAGCTGCCTCTGGCAGGCAGCCACCCGCCTCCCAGAGAATAAAGTCAGAGCAACAATTCCCTCCTGAACCCTGAAGCTTAGTGACTTCAAACAAGAAAAAAGAAAAGTGACATGTTTTTTTTTTTCCTTTCCCCAGTGAACTCATCCATTCCCTAAACTGTGCTGCTGACCTCATCATCTGCAGCTGTGCGCTCCGGGCTCTCCCCCACCTCAGCTCCCAGGGATCACATCTGTGCGGAGCCTTGCTACCTGGGCCTGACACATCTGGAGATAACTGTCTTTGACAGTGGAGGGTTTTGTAACCCCTTTCACTCCTGTTGATGCAGCTAAGTGGCAGGAAAGTCCTCAGCAAATTTGTGCCTTGGGAGATGGCCCTCTGGTTTTCACACAGTGAGGATCTACAGAGGAGATCAGGGAGGTCACAGTGTTTCAGCTATCTTTTCATTTTTCACCTTTACGTTCACAAGCACGTGCAGGCCTGACCTTAGAAATGGTATTGGCCTCTTTGAACCAAGTCTGCCTGCATTCGTTCTAGAGTCTGGCAAGACCCTGACTGACAAAGTTTATTAAGGTGTTAACTGATATAAATAATAACCCCAATCAACAGAATTAAACTGAATTTAGAAGCCTTCATAGTAGATACGGCCCCAAAGTATCTGTATCTTTGGGGAAACATATAAACATAAGGGGCCTTTTCCCCTACTGTGAGAATATAAATTGATCCAACTAACCCTTAGGAAAGCAATTTGGCAACCCTTTCTATATCAAGGACCTTAAAAAATGTTTATATGCTTTGATCCAGAAGTTTCATTTCTGGGAATGTCTCATACAGGTATTACAGAAGTGCACTAAATTCTAGTAAAGGATCTCCACTCCAGCAATATATACTACAGTAAAAGCAAAAACAAAACAAAAGACCCCCCCCCAAAACACAAAGAATCTAAACGTTCAATTTTAGAAGAATAGCTCTATTACATCCGTAACATGGAATATTAAGTAGTTATCAAAAATGATGGATCACTGTTTATGTTGCAAAGCCTTGGACATGCAATGCTGGAAAATAGCAGAATACAAAACATGATTTCAACTTGATACAAGTATATGTGCCTGGATAAAAGAATTAGAAAATATACACAAATTCCACTGGAATTATTTTTAAGAGGGCTCATATTACTGACATTTGTATATTTTTAATGCAGTTCTGCACTTTTAACTTTTCTACAGCAAGTATGCCTTACTTTTATGATTAGGAAAAAGAAGTTACTTTAAAAGGGGGGCCAATTAAGTCTTTGGCAGCTCAATTACTAGCGTAAGGGTTATAAACTAAAACGGCACAAGTATTAAGCAGATAACATACATGAATGAACTAGGACTGGTATAAGGAAATGGCAGACTATAGGGGAGCTTATCTTCTGTTCTAGCTGACTGTTATGTGGAGAGCCAGGTGGCTCAGACTTGCTGAATCTGACCTTTCTAGAGAAGTTCTAAAGCAATATTTTAAGTGAAATCTACTAACTTTTAAGTGAAAACAATAAACTCAAATTTAAAAGATTAACTACATGAGTTGGTCAAACAAAACATCCAGCTACTGGGCATACTTCTGAAACCCACTCATTAGACAATGCCAGTGCAGTGTGTGGAGTGGAGCCATCCACCAGCCTGGGGAGCGCCAAGCATGTCACTTCTCTTCATTACAATTAATAATGCTTCAATGAAGAGCTTTCCGTGTCTGTCTTTTCATATCTAGGCAATTATCTCCTAAAGGTGAACTTTAAGAAGGTGGGTTTTAGATTCTAAGGGTATGGCCATGGTTTCATCTTCTGATGCATAATGTCAAATAGTTTTCCAGCAAGTTCAAACAAATTTATATTTTCATTAACTGTTCACAAGAGTCTCCATTTCATACATTCTCACCAGCACAGAATTTGGTCAAGCTTTTTCAGATCATTGATCCTAGAGATGAATGTTTACATCTAATTATACTTACTTGCATTTGTTTAATTAGTGGTATTAAACAGCTATCTTATGTTTATGACGTTTGGTATTTTTCATTTTATAAATTGCCTGTTCATATTTTTTGCCCATTTAAAAAACTGTCTCTGACTTTTTCTTACAGTTTTATGACTTTTTTATATACTAGGGATATTAAATATTTGTCTCTCATATGAATTACATTTTAAAAAATTGGTCATTTGTCTCTTAACCTTGTCTAATGTTATAGCATTTTTATTATTTTAACACCTGCCACAACAGTATTTAAAGTGGGAAATAAATTTTGCTTAAGAGAATACTTATGGAATCATTTAGATGATAAACTGAGGGTGAGTTTGTTGGGTACATATATTAAAGAAACTGCTATCAATTGAGAGAAAAAAGCAGACAACCAATTTTAAAAATGGACAAAAGATCTGAACACAGTTGAGACTGTCTTCACAAAAGAAGATATCCAAATGGCCAATAAGTATACAAAAAATTTCTAAAACATAAATTGTAATCAGCTAAATGTAAATTAAAACATCAATTAAAAACACCTATGAGATGTTTACTGCCATCAAATGTTTTTGAGAATGTGGAATATCAGGAATTCTTGTAAATTGCTGGTGGGACTATATAATCTTTTTGGAAAAGTTCTTAGTATAGACACATATATTCTATGGGACCCAGGGATATGGATGGAGACATCTATATCTATATCTATATATAAAATTCATAGGAAAATGCATGCTTTTTAAAATCAAGATATATATACATAATAATGCTTGTTGAAGCCTTGTTTATAATTTCCTCAAACTGGAAAGAACTCAAATAGCTATCAACATACAATAGATAAATAAGTCACTATATGGAAAACTATACAGCTATGAACATGCACACATTAAAGCTACATACTACAGCATGGATAAATTTTACCAACAAGTGTTGGGTAAGGAAAGTGAGACACAAAGAACAAGGCCAGTGTTATTCCATGTATAGAAAGGTCAAAAAGAGACTAAATTATATGGTTTAGGGATGTATGCTCAGGTAGTAAACCTATAAAGAAAAATAAGGACATGGTCACTAAGTATTTAAAAAATTAAGCACATGGTTAATAATTACTAGAATTAGAATACTAGTTGTTTCTAGAAGATGGAGTGGTCGTTGTGATGGGAAAGCGTGTGTGTGTGTGTGTGTGTGTGTGTGTGTGTGGTTTTCTTTTGAGGGGAGTCCTGGAGTGTCAATGATGTTATCTTTCTTGACCCAAGTGTTGGCTATTTAACTTTCAAGAACTTTTATAATGCATTTTATATTAAACAATAAGATAGAAATTTAAGGAGTTAGAAAAAAGCAGAGAAATGAGGATATAAGAGGTGAAAACAAATACTGTGAACGAAGGGGCTAGGTGACATAGGAGGAGGCTGAAGCCTGTAGAAAGATACTGTTCATTATTTATTCCAAGCACTGTAGTGTATGAAGGACAAAACTATCCAATATTCAATTTGCTATTGTTAGTATATCTTTCCTCACTCTAAACCTTTAATACATTTTATTAAATATGTAAATATTTTGTCTGAGATTTTGGGGAAATCAAAGAAAAGTAACCAAGTTGGCATGAAAAAGGGAGAGGTTTGTAGATTTAGATCATGCTTTCGTCAAGAAAGCTGAGTAGTGGCCATAAGAATGTGGGGCTTGGGTATGTCAGAAGTCTTGGCGAAGGGACGGAGAGCCTTGCAGAATCTGAATGGGGGCTTAAACCAAGTGGGTTTGTCTAAAAAGAGTGGCGCCTTATCTGGTTTATGACAGGATATTCTCTTCTTTCTCCTTCTGTTTGCTTATTCCATACAGAAATTTAAGACTTATGAATGATCAAGTTTATTAGTCTTTACTTTTTGAATTTTAGATTTCAAAATATGCTGGAAAGGTATCTTCTCATTTTTTTAAACATTTAAAATCCTTCATTTCCCTAGAATCCTACTTAGCTTAAGAATGGAGGGAAAGTTTAATTTTTTCCCAGAAAGCCAGCTCAGTCTTCTTCTCTGATAATTTAAAATGCCTCATTTAATCATACACTAAATATCATATTTGTATAGTCTCTATTCTATTGGTTCTATTCCTGTATTATTCCTATTTTTTGGATTACTGTAGTTTTGAGATAAATTTTAAACTCTGATAGGGAAAGTCTTTCTTGTCAGTATATTCTGGGCACTTCCTCTTTGATGATTCTGTAAAATACATCTTAGAATCGTTTTGCCACGTTCTAAGACAAAAGCAAAACAAAACCCTGCTGGGACTTTGATAGGGAAGTCACTGAATTCATAGATTATTTTCAGTAGCAATACAGACTATTCTTATTCAAGAACCCTGTGTCTTTAATTATTCAGTTATTTTTGTATCTCTGTTGGGCGTTCCCTTTTTCTTTATTAATGTCCAAAATATTTATCATCTCTAAACAAACTATCTGGTTTGTTTCAGCATCCAGTATTAAATTTAGAACCCAGTTTGATATACATTTACTTCTATAATAAAGATTTTCATTGGGGGATGTCAGTTGGGTTTTTAAAAATACATTACATTTCCTTCTACTTAACGGAAAACCTTTCCAGATTCTAGCACTGATTTGACAGTCTTTGTTTTGGGTGGTTTGAGTTTTCAGGTTTCCTTGATTTTCTGTGTTTCCTAGGTGTTTTAGTGGGAAGCTGGGGAGGATACAGCAGGAAACTCTGGCCAGAAGCCATTTTAAACCAGAAGTCTGTTCACTGACCAATAAATAATAGAGTCCCAAGACATAATTTGTGTGCCTCAGTGCTGCTCAGGGTTACAAAGCTAGTCTGTTGCTTTCTTCATTTCAAACCCATTCCTGTCACCTTAATTGATATATGCATTTAATATCTGTATATGTTTGAGTTTTAAATATATGTGACTGCAAGGTGTACTTAATTCACGAAGTATGTGGTGTGTTCTACCACCTGTCATCGTTGCTTTTCATCAGACCAAACCAGAGCAGGGATCTTGCTACTTTTATTTAATTCCAACTTTAGTCCTTTTATGATAATCAAATGTCAATTGCCCAGAACCAGGGATGGAAAAGCACTATCCTGTGTGCCTGGGGGTTCTTGAAATAAAAGGTTGGGTAATTTATATTTTTAATATAAATGATTTAGAGCCCGAGGCTTTGATCCAATTAAGTAGAGAATCAAATTAGCTGGAGATTAAATGAAGATGGAATAAGGGGAAGTCTTGCTGGCTCCTGAGTTTTCTAAAGAAGGCTTGTTGGAGCGCAGTGGTTCTCAGCCTGAGCTGCACGTTAGAATTACTTGTGGAGATTTAAAATCTACTGACGCCCAGATCCCACCCCAGAGATTTCAATTTAATTGGTCTGATGAGCAGCCTGGGTATCAGGAATTTTAAAATCTCCCCAACTGATTCTTGTAAGCCACCACCATTGAAAATGACATAGTTCTCAGTCCCCAGTGAGCTGAGTCATCTGGGAGCGTTTAAAAATATAGATTCTAGGGCTCTGCCTAGACACCTTCTGGTACAGTGACCTGAAATAGGGTCTAAATCTGCATTTATATCAGATGTCCAGGTGATTGTGGAATGATTCCTGCTCTAGTCAAGGATGGGTCTCTTGGACTGTAGGCTGTAGTCTCCTCATCTACCTTTAACTTGGCTCTCAGAATATCTTTCTTAAATACACATGTCTTCCCAGATTTAAAACATCCACTGGTTGCCCTGTGTATTCAAAATGCAGCGGCTTTGAAGGCCTCCCCGCTCCAGCTTTTATCCATTTTCTTGACCTTCTCAGCATCTCTATTTAACCCCTTCTCTTATGTGCACATTGGATCCCTTTCTGAATAGACTTCTTTCAGAGTCTTCGCTCATGCTGCTGCCTTCAAAAGCCTCCCCTCAACTTGGCCCACCTAGCCTGTGCTCCAGCGGCTAGAATGCCATGACTTCCATGAAGCCTGTTTCATCTTTTCAAATTAGGATAATTAATGCTTTTTCCTATATGCCTAGTGCAACTGACTGCATCTCTCTTGTTTGGTTTGGTTGGACTTGAGCTGTGGAAAGCTGAGTTCACCCTACCCCTCTGGCCCCACACATTATCTTCAATGGTCAACGTAAGGCCCCTTTAATATGTTTGGACAGTATCCGTATGTATGTGCGTATGGTCCAAACATAAGTCATGCTGTCTTGTGTGTAGATGCTTTTAATTTGCCTAAATGGTTTTGTGCTAGAAACATCACTCTGTTTCCTCATCCCAGATTTTTTTATGATCTATCTGCATGGTGGAAATTACATCAAATTCATTACCTCTACCTGCTGCACAGTAGCTTTCTGGGGACATTCACTGCACTTTACTTGTCAGCACAACTCTCTGCTTTCTCAAGGGGGCCTTCATGACCATTCTCGTAGGTGGCCCCTGATGAGCCTGTTGGGAATTTCTCTGAAATACTGACTGAAGAATGGGATTACCTAGTCACATGTGTTCTCCTGGTTTCACCAGATATTCCCAGAATGCCCCCCAGCTGGCTGCAGTGCCTCCCTTGTGGTCTGAAGCATTCATCTCTTAATAAGTGCAGTTATTCTTGGTGAGGAGTTAGTCCCCATAGGTCACCCTGGCAAGGGAAGGCACCATTTATGAACTCAAGACTATAGGAAAAAGCAAGTCAGGATCTTGAAGTTATGATGCTACAAAAATCCTTTGAGATATTTTTATGTCTACTAAAATAATGCTTATAAAAACTATCCAATTACTAAGGAGATCATCAATGATACTTTACAAGCTAAAAGAAATAATGGATATTTTCAGGAATGGGAGTCTGAGATCCAAAAGTCTGACCCAAGAAAAAGTGGTTGAGAAAACATGGTGACTACAGCTTGATGAGGCCAACTTTATGAGCTTGAGTGACTCGAGATCACTCAATCTGAGATTTTTGCTATTGGAGAAACAATCTTCAAAAGTCAATTCACAAATACTAAAATTTTAGAAGAGGGGGAATACGTTTGTGAAGAAATCACCAATAGAAATTAAATCTCTTGAGAAAGCATAAAAAAATTTGTCATGTGTAGCTAAACTTTTTGACAACTTATTATTACGTACCAGTCCTGTACTAAACAACACATACACATTATCTTATTTAATCCTCATTAATCCTATGAAGTAGATTTTATTTTTATCATCCCCTTTTAAAGATGAAAACACAAAGGCTTAAAGAATTTAAGTAAGGGCCAAAGTCATATAATTACTGAATAGCAAAGCCAAGAATTGAACCTAGGTTTTTTTGGTTTGTTTGTATTGTTTTGTTTTTAATTCCAGACTTCTAGCTCCTAACTAGTACAGAAAAAGCCTACGTTTGGAATCAGGCAGACTAGGTTCAAATCCTTGCTTTGACCATAACTTACTAGTTATATGATGCTGGGTAAATTATTTAACTTTTCTGAGCCTTACTATTCTCATCTATAAAATGGGGCCAGGAATCTACTTTGTGGAGTTGTAAGTATAAATAAGCACACTATGTAGCCCCTAGTAGATGCTCAGTTAATGTTACTTCCCTTATTAATCTGTTCTTTCCAGCTTCTAGCACAGGGTAGATATTTACATGTTTAGTAAATAAAAATAATAGCCAATTTAAAAATTTTATATATTACCTGACTCCCCTGAATTAATTTAGTAGAGCATAGATCTGAGAGGAGTAGGAGAATGTATATAAGAGAAAAGGGCCCTAAAAGGGTTACCTTAAGCCAGAGGCAAACCTAGTCTCTTTTCCCTGCACTGCCTGCTGCCCCTTCTAAGTGGAGTCAGTTATTTACCTGACTCACCTCCAGAGATGGAGAAACAAAAGTATCACCTCCTTAGTGAGTAAGGAGCTCATTTTGCCTCCTTCACCAGGTCTTGTGCAGGAAGTGTTATGGGTTCATACAGCTGTGAACCAATGAAACTCTCCCATGAAACCCCTGGAGAGGAAATTAATTAAGCCCTGCTTCCTGGTTGGGGGTGGGGGTGGGGGCAGAATTAAGATATCGTTCCTTCTGGCTTCTTGTGTGGCTCTGGCCCCTCTCAGTGGCTCTTTTAGACCCTGAAAGGCAGCCCATCTCCCCTCCGCTCCCAGCTGCCCTTGGACTGAGAATGCCACTCTGAGCAGGTAAGATGTGCAGTCCCCCTTGAGAGGCAGAACCGTGCAGTCATTGCCACTTGTTTCTGGGGCTGGAAACTCTGGAGAAGCCTCCCCTAAGGGGGCTCAGGATCAGTTACCCACAGATAAAGGTAATGCGATTTGCAGAGATCTTGAGAAAGTGGCTTTAGCTGTGTACACCAGGGAGACTGTCCAGCATTTGGGACTCTCCGGCACCTAGACCATTGTTAGCTCTCCAAAGGGAGGCTCATGCCACGTGAAATTCAAAGCTGCTGAGAGCGCCACTTTTAATGAGATCTTTCAGAGCGGAGAGCTCAAATGGTCCATAAGAATCATAATGTCAGGTGGATTTCATGGTCTAGACAGATCTGACATTGCCCTCCCCTACTTTTTTCTTTAAGGTTCCCTCATAAACCAATGGTAATAAAAAAATTTAAAGTTCTTCTGGGAAGGGATTGATTTATGAATAGAAGCTACTGGTTTTCTGCACCGACGGTCCCAGGGACTTTCCCTGCATGGTTATGACGCCTGGCTTTCCCCACCAGCCTCCGGAGCTCCCAGGAGTCGATCCATCAACGCAGGATGACAAGTTCATTGTTGCTCTCTGGAAGCTTTGGCTCTCAAGAACTACTTGGGATTTTAGGCTCGGAAGATGCCTTTGGGAGAGCATTTTTGCATGGAGTAGTAAATCTGCTTGGAAAATGCTGGTTCTTTTGAAATTGAGATAGAACCAACTCTCCCACCACCACCACCCAAGGGAGTAGGTTTCTTTCTAGAGCTTTCCAAGAACCAATCAGCTGGAAATATAACCAGTTTCTGGTGGTCCAGGACTGTAGGAGTTTAGCTTGAGTAACCCAGATGTTCCCACATGCGCCAGCTTTTGAAGCAGAGAAATTCGCATGAATAACTCATCTTTCCTCCTAGTACTCATTTTCCAATGCTACTGTAACAAATTACCACAAATGTGGAGGCTTAAAACAACACACACTTTTTCTCCTTACCGTTCTGTAGGATAGAAGTCTGAAACACGGGCCTCACTGGGCTAAAATCAAGGAGCTAGAAGTGCTGGTTTCTACAGGAAGCTCTAGGGGAGAGTCTGTTTCCTTGCTTTGCCCAGTTTCTAGAGGCTGTTGTGGCCCTTCTTACATCATTCTAACCTCCGCTTCTGCTGTCATTTCTCCTACTCCTCTAGCGCTGACTCCTCTTGCATCCCTCTTAAAAGGACCACGGTGATCCCACCATGCCCACCTAAATAATTCAGGCTAATCTCCCCATATCAAGATCCTTAACTTAGTAACACTCGCCAGTCCCTTTTGCCATATACAGTAATATTTACAGATTCTTGAGACTAGGACATGGCCCTATTTGGGAGGCAATTATTCTGCCTACCATACTATCTTGCTCCCATTTGCTTATTCAGGACCTTCAACCCCTGCAGTTATTCCTGAAGTGGTATTTGGAGTTCCTAGGGCGTGCCTCCAGTCCGTTCCAGGAGCTCTCAACAGATTTCCCTTGTTAAGGTGGGCTCATCCTCAGAAAGCTTCACCTGAGGAAGCCTCAACAAGGTGCCCAAGATGAGAATGCTAAGGCCTGGACCTGGAATGTGGATCTCCAAGGCTCCCAGGGCCTCCACTTTCCAGCAGTGCTGGATCCCATGGGAGAGACGTGAAGAATGTCCCTCCCCCTGATTTTGAGCTGTACCTTGTCATGCGGGCTCCATGAAACATTGTTTGAGGCAGGAGTCCTCTCTTGAAAACAGCTTTTTGCTCAAATCCTCTCTCGATAGGGAATCAAAACCAAATCAGGTACGGGCATGGCGCCGAACGTGGTCCCTTTGATGTGCCAGGTACTGTGGTAGGTACTGGGAACTCAGAGATGAAAGACAATTTCTCCTCCTGAGGCTTCTCACAAGTCTACCTTAAATTAGGGAAGCCTTTTCACACTTTAATGAGCATAGGAATCACCTATAGATCTTGTTAAAATGAAAATTCTGATTCAGTGGTTCTGAGGTGGGCCTAGAGAGTCGGCATTTCCAACACTTTAAGTAGCAAGGGTCTGGGGACACTGACCATAAACTGATGCATAATTATGATACAGACTGACAAGTGCGGTGCCACCAAATCCACAAATATTTTGAGCACAAAGGTGCACCTAGCCAATGCTGGGGAAAGGGGACGAGATGATCCTTAGAGAAAATGACAAGTTTGAATGGAGTTCTCCGGGCAAAGAATCGAGGGAAAGGATGTAGGCAGAGAGAACAGCATGTACAACTAGAGGAAGACAGGAGAGTTTTAGAACCACAAGAATTGCAGAATGACGGCAGCAAAGAGCTGAAGGATATGGAGGAGTGGCATGAGATGAGGCTGTTGAGAGAAGTAACATGCGTCTGATCACATAGGACCCTGTAACCCAGGCTAAAAAGCATGGACTTCATGGAGTAAGCAATGGAGAGAAGATATTTAAACTAAGGGAGAGGAGGAAATATAGGCAGAGAATTATCTCTGTTACTATCCATTCTCGGAAATGTCCACCTTGTTTTGATTGGCAAATTATAGGGCAATTAGATGAATGACAGGAAACTTTGCCTTCAAAAAACAGACCTTATTTTGAACCCGTGGGCCTATCAGGGCAATGCCATATTTGCTCTCCAGCCAAGGTCTGTTTCATGGCAGAGTAGTGGCAGGAGTCAAACTCATTCTGACATCATTAGAAACAAGCCTGGGTGCATTGATGGGTGGGGATGCTCAAGGTCTTGCTTTCACACTGCTTCCCCTCATGTCTTTCCATCTTAGCCTTGACAGTAGTCTGGGCAGCATATCACGTTTTAAAACTTGTTGCACAGATGCCACTTTTGGAGAGTGTGCATGGGGACTCAGAACTCGGCCCCCATCCTTGCCCAAAGATCAGAATGGAAGTAGTGGAAACAGCTGTGGATGTAGGTGCTAAAAGTAAATTATAGTCTGGAAGGCAAAGATGCCCAAGATGAAAACAATGCATCTCACTGATTGAATACCTGCCATGTGCCAAGTTTTGCACTAGGAGTTTAAAATACACCAACACATTTAGTTCTTTATGATCTGGGATGACATTATTATTACCACTTTTTTTTCAGATGAGAAAACTAAGGTTCAGAGAACTAATTCTACTTTCTACGGTCATGTGGCTGAAAATTGTAGGAACTAAGATTTGAACTCAGGACTGCCTGACCCCAAAGAGGACTCTACAAAACCATCTGAATCATCAGCAGAAGTTGATTGTAGTTCAGGTAGGTAGTCAGCAAAGGATGGGTTCAACGTGGGGGAGTAGTGAGGTGGTCCAGGCATAGTGATTGGGAATCTGTGAGGAGATATTCATGTGGCTCCAGGCAGGGTAAGATGAGGAGGTAGTCTGCAGCAGAACATCAGTTAGAATGCCAGTTAGAATGGTAAGAATGCAGAGGCAGTACAGAGAGGATGCAGGTGGCCAGGAGTAAGTAGGTAAACAGAATAGAGACACAGAGCAATGGACTGGGGCAGAAATTCTCTTACCTAAATAGAGCACTAGGCAGAGATGGGTCTTGGGAATAAGGCAGAAGCCAAATTTTCAAAACTGGTCAAGTGGTCAAAGGCTGATAAACAGTAAGTGTACATGATTGACCACTGAATGTACACCCATGACTGGTGCTGTTCCCATCACAACCACAAGGTATACCCAGCACTTTTGATAGGTCTTGGCTCACAGCAAGTGCTCAATACACATCAGATGAATGGATACATTATCTGTGTAGGGGTGTCAGCTTTTTCAGTTAGACTATTTGCGGGTCAAATCTCTTTTTTTCCTTCCCTACCTGGCTTCTAGTCTCTATAAACTTTAGAGTACTTAAGAATCTCCTGGGTCACTATTTTAAAATGTGTAGGACCTACCTTCAGTAGAACTGAGGCTGGGGCTGAAGACTTAAACAAGCACCCCAGAAAATTCAGGTGTAAGTGGTCTTAGGTGCATGTTGTGAAAACCACTGTTCCCATCCTTCTAATCCTTGCACCAGGGCCACTTGACTCTTGTCCCAACTCCCTCTAGGCCCACTTTCAGCTCTCAGGACCAATCGTGACCCTAGTTATGATGTCTTTAGTATGTGCTTTCATCCCATAGGATTCTTCCCATCCTCCAAAGCATCCTCTATCCTCTACTTATCTAAAAGTTCTCCATTCTTCAAGGCCCAGAATGAGTGTATATCCTTCATAAATCTGTCTCTGATCACATTAGCTCTAAGGTGGGGCAACTCTACAAGATCCTAAAGGTATCCCCTGAGAAAAGAGCTTCTATTGTCAAATACACTTGGGAAGTGATAGTTAATCAAAGTTAAACAGCTCCCTTTACTGCAGACTTATCAGAACCTTAACTATGCTGACAAACAATATGACTTTGCTAGAAGGGGATCACTTGTGTTTCTGCAGAGGACACTTTGAGACATTTTCCACCCATTCATCCTCATTTTCCTATTCTCTGAACTTCTTTCATATATTTATGATTCATAGTATGAAATAAAGCATTTACTTATATTACAGGTAATCTTTTTCTGGTTGTGCCAAACGCTCCTTGAAATCAGGAATCAGATATTATACTCAGCCTCCCCTCCCAGCTATCTTAGGGCTGATCACATAATAAGGATTCAATAAATGCTCAAATGAAAATGAAATGTATTTTCCCAAGTCCAGCTGTGAATCACTAAAATGGATTTAGATTTTAAGTTCAATCCAACATTGTCTTCTCCCCAGGAAGTGTTTCTTCTAAGTAACTTTTATAAACAGAGCGTTTTTAAAAAGACAAAAACAAACTTCTGTCTTATCACCATTCTAGGGAGCACTGAGGTATTAAACTGTTTTTATAAAACAATTTTAAAAGTAATTCTTGCCTCTTAAAGAAATCTTAGAACATTTAGACAAGTAGAAGAACAGAAGATTGTGGCTCAGATCTATAGATTGTTAAGATTTTGATCATCTGCTTTAAATTGTTTGCTCACCTTGATATTTATGTGCTGACATGAATTCATTTCTTTTCTACTGAGCTTCTTTACGTGCCCCCTAGGGCAGGGTGACCTGGTGCGTCAGGCTACACTGGCCAGTCGGCATCAGTGTGGTTTGCTGCCCAGCCTTCCGGTCAGTCAGTATCCCTCATGATCCCAGAATCTGGTGGGTCCCTGGAGCTCTCTCAAATGCCAAGAACTCTCCTGCACAGGCTCTCTCTAAAGACAATTTCTGTTTAACATGAGTATTTGCCAGAGGTGGCAGGAAGGGCTCATGACCAAAGACAGCTGACAAAGAGCATAATTCCCAATAAGACTGTCAGCATCAGGAAGGCTAGTGCCCAGGGTGAATGAGGTTAGTTCAGGGCAAGGAAGAGAAATGGGAAGGAAAGAGCTCCTGTTGGCAACACCTTATGCAGTGTTACAGGAGAACCAAGAGAAAGCAGAGCTCATAACTTTTCTCATTTGTCTCCTCTCTTCTATTAAGGAAGTTTATCTTCACACTGGAGAGGAGCAAACCAAAATGGCTAAGAGGTTCGTGTGCTTCACTTGATGTAGGAAAAGAAAAACAGGTTGGTTGAGGAGCAAACAGGATGGTGATACCTATGCCCAAGTCTTTAAGGCTCTGATTATTCAAGTCTCAGGAAACTTAAAAGAACTGTGAATGTGATCATTGAACCATGCCAATAATCTCCATGGAATCAAGAAAAGTTGGAGAGATGCCAAGAGAGTCCTTGTTTCTAACAAGTAGACATACTCAGTCTATTGAGTATAAAAGGACCAATGATTTCTGAAACTGTCCTTGGCAAATTTTTTGGATTTCTGGAATTTTAAAAATAGATGGTACATAAGCACTCGGAAAGATAATAGAGATCACTGGGAGCCAACATGGATTTTTCACAAAGACAAATTCTAAATCAACCATTTCTTTCTAAAACGAGATTTAAATAAAACTTACTCATATATCAAGATAATGACCAACATCTATGTGGTGATTAATATTTCCTATACATATGACCTCAATTGATTCTCCTATCTTCGTAACAAGTCTTTGAGTCAGGTACTGTTAATAAATTTGACCCTCATCTTACACATGAGAAAACTTTAAAAAAAAGGAATCTTAGAGACGTTAAATAATTTATATATCTTCCTCAGCTAGTAAATTATAGAATTAAAGAGATTTTTCTGACTCCAAGGCTAACACTCATTTCTTACGTTATTACTTTCTGTAAATATTGTATATCTTGATTTCATCTGTGCAACGGCCAGAACTTTATTAATATCCTCATGGGAAGTAGGGAGCATAATGGAAAACTACAAGTATATTGAATTGTGATTGGTTCAACCAATGTAATCAATGGATATTGATTTATAGGTTGATGTCATCTTAGAAGGAATTCTTCAGTCATGGATGTGCCAAGCTCTCTCTTTTGTCCAGTTTTGTTCAATAATGTTAAGCAATAGATTAAAACATGAACAACACATGTATCAGGAAACATTAGCACACTCTGCAACTCAGATGTACCAACATGTAACTTTCTTCTTTTTGTATATTTGAATTCAACTTTGCTCTTAAGTCCTAGAGCACACAGTCTACTCTACTCCATTTGGTGACGCTGATTTTTTTTTCTAGTCAATTTACGTGTTATTATCTTGGTCTCAATACATTCACTTTGGCATAAAGTGCAGTCTTTCAGTCTTCCCCTTCCCTCTCCTTTTTTATTCCAGAAGACATCTGTGCACAGAGGGAAGCTTTCAGAAATAACAACATGGCCACAGGAGGAGGGCTGTCTGGCCTCTGTGTCCTTGTCCAGTCTCTGCTGGTGATGAAATGGGCCCCACCTAGCCTCTGGACATAGGCCAGCATCTCTTGATGTTTGAAAATCCTACCACAGCCTTCAGTTGTGATGACATCATATTCTGGGTCTTCTGTTCATACTCCGGGCCGTTTCATTTCCTTTGTCTTCCCACTAGGGTATGTGGGGCCTCTCAATCTCTTGTGCACTCTGATCAAGCTATAGGGAATGGAGTGCATGATCTCAGAACCATTGTCCTGAAAACATTTCACTGCTGTGTCCCACAGGGCAATCTTCAAGTGACCACTTTCCAGGCAAGGCAGGCACCAGCCTCATGTGCCCCAAGAGTCTTCTTCATCAACTCAGGATTTCTATGGCCTCCTCTGTCTTCCAGCTGCCCTCAAACTTTGGGCCTGAATTGTGATATTAGAAAACCCAATAGGAGATGAAGGAATGGAGTTGGTCACAATAATTCTCTTCACCTAGCTCAAGGTCAACCATATGGAAAGGAACTTTTCATACTATGAAGGAAATTCCCCAAGTGATGGAAATATGATTTTGGACACAGGTCTGTCCAACCTCAAAGCTGGTCTTTCAGTGTCATAGTGTGTTACCAGCTCAACCTTGAGGATAATTAAGAAAATATACATAAAGTACTTGACATACAATTGGGCCTCAAAAAATGGTTGTCACACTGAGCATCCTCCTGGGTATTTGGGTTGAGAATAGACCTGCTGACTGGCTTGGGTTTCCTTAACAAACCATGAATCTAGCAACCTGCTCAAGAAACCAACACCCACCTCCTAGCATTTATATTATGTCAGAGAGTCCTGGAAGCATCCGCTGTTTCTCTCTGATGAGTGATTTGATGTTGACATCCCTGAGTGTCAGGAGCAGGCCCAGTTGCCAGTATTGAGAAAGTAAAGACAGGGGTCAGTGTCAGACACGGTGGGAAAGCTCTGCTAAGTCTGCCCTCTGGGCATAAGTCTATTCCTCCTTATCAGTAGTTTGTCATGTTGAGTTTGCCATTTTGCAAAAGACAGCAGCAGAAAGTGAGTTCCTAAGGGTGAGGTAGGGGAAGATGGGGAAAGGAAACCTACAGCTAGCATTTGTCTCATTAAAATCTGTCAAAGCCAGAGGAACAGAAGGCAGCAAAGAGCTAAAATCAGATGTCACTAGCTCTCAGTGTATGTTGACATGTGGGGGAGCAAACTGTAGTGACAGTGTGCCCTTCAGCTGCCTCGGCTCTCAGCTGGTAATGATACAGCCCTTTGCAGGCGGCACTGGGGAGGCAGACAGCAGTCTCACACTCGAGGACAGGAGGTGCAAAGGACAGCTCTGGCTGATGGGCTACGGGACCCTTGCAATGACTTACTGCCTTTTAAAGAACATTCTGTTGTGCCAACATTGGCTTATGAAAACCAGTGTGATTTTGTTTGCGGATATGGATTCATCCATCACGAACAGTTCGGATCATCACCTTTTTACCTGTACCTGGAAATATTTAAGCTTATATTAAAGGAATAAATAGAACCTTATCACTCCAAATTATTATTATTATTATTATTATTATTTTGGTTTGTTTCTTTGTTTTGTTTTGGGGGGGAGGGGAGAGGAGGTAGTTAGGTTTACTTATTTATTAATTTATTTTTAATGGAGGTTCAGGGGATTGAGCCCAGGACCTCATATATGCTAAGCACACACTCTACTACTGAGCTATACTCTCCTCCCTCAATCCAATTCTTGAATACTGGATGCTGTAAGTGGAATGGATTGCTTAGAATTGCTTAGAATGGATGAAGCAGAATATTGGCTTGCATAAGGGTAATGTGACATGAACTCTGGAGGCAGACAGATAGGGGTTTAAATCCTGGTTCTCCACCTACTGAGTTTGTCTCCTTGAGCAATTTATGTAATTTCCCTGTGACTCAGCTTCCCTCATCTTCAAAAGAAGGATGCTTATTTATTGCTTATTTATTGAAAAAAGATGTTGTATACTGTATATGGTGTAATAGGCACCTAATAAATACTAGTTTTCTTGCCTTGCATATATTATTTATATTTTAGAATATATTTTAGTTAATTTATTATTCACCTGAAGCTTTAAAGATCAGCATAGGACTTGGACCTACTACAGATTAGAATTTGATTCCCGAGTTTTACATCTTACTCTGTAGGTTCCAAGACACCCCACACTTCCTCTCAAGACTTGATCAGATCACATAACCAGTGTGGACACCTCTTCCTGAACTCCTGCTCCTCAGGAAAAAGGGTCATTTGTACCTCTTTAGCTGCTCTGATCTGAGTCTTTAGAGTAGGTATTGTTCTGTTGCCACAGAGAAGACAAAGTAGCTCCTTGGGGAGAAATAATTTAGAGAAGGGAAATGAATATTTCCTTCTAAAGATGGTGAGCAGAGAAATAGGTAAAGTAAATCTGGTACTCATAGAGCTCTTGGTGGCCACTGAAAAAATCAGGAAATGTAGTTTGATAAGGTATTTTTAATTTTTAACATTTATATTAAAAGCCATATGAAAATACAAAACTTAAATTCACACATATATACTTAACAAATGGTCTATATTATGAAGAATAAGAGTAAATGCAAAGAGTAAAGCACTTTACAGAAATGAGTAAAAATAAATACCAGTTAACCTACTATTCGCTATGGAGACATATGGTCAAAACCACCATGTTAATTGTTCAAAATATAAGTTTTTGTGAATCACTCTTTAAAGTGAATATATATTTTCCTTTGTTCTCTGAGGATACTGCATGAAATCCTTTTAGTATCAAAAGTTGAAATTCTGCTCCCTTAAACGAAACAGCAAAATGTGAACCCTTGATTAATATGAATTTACTGTTGCCACATGCAACAACCAGATCAAACTAGAGGCAAAAACATTTAAAACCCAGCTCAAAACAGTGTAAGCAAAAAAAGAGAAATGGATTGTAAGGATGATAGAGGCTCTCTCAGAAGTGACAGAGGAGTGGGTCAGGCCAGCTGTGGGAGGGCAGGCTTGCCCCCCAGCCTTAGAGACAACCGCAGCTGGAGATGCAGGCGATCTCTGTTCCAGTTCTCCCCCTGCTTGCTGACTTATGTCTCACATACTGTGTGTCGTCTGAGGGGTGGGACATACAGCTGCCCTGGCACTCCGATGCCCCACAGCCGGTGGCTCCCATCACCTGATAGGGGCCTCCAGGCCCCTCCCGGTCTAGCTGAAGAAATCTGGAAGGACAATTCTGATTGGATGGCTTAGGTCAGGTGCCGCCGCTCTCCCCATACCCAACCAGCCCTACCCAACCTGGCCCTAGGCTCAGCTAATTGGGATGGGGTCGAGAGATACAACAGCAACTCCTAAATGAACGATAGTGGTTCTGGGCAGAAGGACTAAAAATTGTATGGTCCAGGTAGTAATAGTTCTTTAAAGTAAGTGTCATGCTTCTTTCCTGAGTTAAAATTTTGCTTTTTCTCCGAGGATCTGATTGTTGGGTGCTTGAAGGTACAGCATAGTGGAGTCATTCTACCTAGGTGTGAATCTTGGCTCCTTGACTACCTACCAGTGGTGTGCTAACCCTTGGGCCTCAGTTTCCCTATTTATAAAATGGGGATAATGATATTTTCTACTTATGAGGTTTAGGTGGGTATTACATGAGCTAATGCATCTAAAGTACACTTAGAAAAGTGTCTAGTACATACCAAGTGTTAATAAATACTGCTACTATTAAAACACATGAGAGAACAAAACCAAATGAGGAACAATAAATAGGAAGTTCTCCCTAATTTTCCCTGCTACTCCATCCTCCCTACCCATCCTAGATAACTATTCAAAGTTTAGTGTCTATTTCTCCAGAATTTTAAGGGTTCTATTAGTATGTATTTATAGATTTTGCAACTTGCTTTTTTTCTTTTAGCGTCTTTCAATTTGAGTATATCATAGATCAAGACCAGTTATTTTCTCCAGCTAGTGAGAGAATAGACAAGGAGGTGGATGTTTATACTCAGAGTAGACCTAAGAGCCACAGTCATCAATGTCAGCTAACTCCCTCATTTCTACCCCTGGCCGAATTCCTGGAAATAAGATTCATGCATGTTCAGCAGCATCAATGGCTGGCACTTCTCATTTGCAAGATAGGACACGGTGTCCTCAATACTTTTCTGTTTGCAGACCCTTCCAGAGTTTGTTTGTAGTAGAGAAGATTACAGGAAGTTACTTTAATGACTGTGTTCCTGAAAGACGTTTCTTACTACTCTCCCAAACCTTCCCTTTTTGTATGTGAAGTTTCAGTGAGAATACTCTTGGATTGGTCCTCAGGCTGTTGATTCTTGCTCTATGTTTTGATTTACCATCTGATTCATCAACTAAAATCGCAGCTACAGTTTTATAAATCACAAATCACTTGACCTTAACTACAAATTAATGAAATCAGAATATATCATTTTACTCAGACAAATGGCTTACTTGGAGCAGAATGGAAGAAAAGACTAATCATTCCACTTTTAAGCTTCTTATTTTATCAACTGACAAATCTGAGCTTCACTGAGGCTTTACTCCAGAAGCAAAACATTTTACCAGAGTGCCTCTAAGGAAGAACAAAAAAAGTCCTAGTGCCACTTTGCTTCTTGGAAACATGCATCTTGTCACTGCTTCTCTGTTTCTCCTACTCTGTGGGGCCTCACTTTATCTTTTGGCCCTTCCAAACCCTCCATGGCCTCCTAGCTCAGACCAACCCCTCTTCATGATCTCTTTTCTAACTCTCTCACACTTTAGTTTTCTCTCTGCTCATAATAGCTCCTTAAATCTCTAGTCCAATTAATTCATCCCTCTCTCATTCAGTTATCCATCCAATAACAGGTCTTAGAATTCAAAAGTAATGATTTTCAATCTAAAGGAACTTACAGCTTAGTTAAATTACCATTAAAAAGTAATATAGTAATAGCATATAAGTGCTCTAGTTATTTCATAACTCAGAGTCTTCTTTCTCCTAAAATAGATTTGAACTTTTTTGGGTTTTGTTTGTTTGTTTGTTTGTTTGTTTTAAGGAAAATGTGTGCCAGAGTCTTTGTAGTCAAGATACAGAAAGCACTTAGAGGGTTTCTAGTGCATCTTGCATTGAAATTACATAATCATTTCCCTACTCATATTCCTCTTTTACGATTTTTAATATTGTGATAAAGTATATGTAACATAATTTTATCATTTTATCCATGTGTATGTGTTTACTTCCATGGCATTAGATACATTTATAATGTTGTGTAGCCATCACTACTATCTATACCCAAAACTTCTTCATCATCTCAACAAACTCTGTACCCATTAAACACTAGCTCCCCAACCCTTGTCCCCATAGCAACTTGTAATCTTTATTCCACTTTCTGTCTCTATGAAATTGTCTATTCTATGTATCTCATATCAATGAAATCATGTAATAGTTGTCCTGTGTCTGGCTTATTTTACTTACCTTAATGTTTTCAAGTTCCATCGATATTATAGCACATACTGGTACTTAATTCCTTTTTATGGCTGAATAATATTCCATCGTGTGAATATATAAGCATACCTCATTTTACTGTACTTTGCTTCACTGCACTTTGCAGATATTGCATTTATTCAAAGTGAAGGATTATGGGTAATTTGAAGTGTACAGTATTTTCAGGTAATGCTAAATGTGTAGGTCATGTGCAGTTTTCTTTATTCCCTCTTATTGATCTTATAGTTTTGTATGGTGATTTGATTTGAGTAGTGATAATTTTCCTTAATAGAAAATACTTTTTCAGTTTAACAAAGTTATTGTGTTTTCTCTTATTCCTATGTTTTCCCTATTTATTTATCAAAGTAGTGAGTACTTAGTAGATGCTTAAGAATTGATATAAGAATATAAAAATAAATGTTTTAAAAATCATTTTTATTGTCTATTGCTTTGGATACAAGTGATAGTGGCTTTAGTAGACATCCTAGTCTCAGAACCAATCACTTCTCACGACAGATACTCTTCATTGGAAAAGCAATTGCAATTTTGAGTCTGGTGAACAGAAACATTTCCTTTCTTTACCTTGGTCTTGGATCTTTGTGTTACTGACTTGGGAAAATGTTAATTGATGTGTTGCAATACTACAGCAATAGTTACCTTTAAAAAGAAATAATTTTTTTATACTCTGTACTAAGAGAACAGTACAAGGGTACAAGACTTTAATACACAGATAAACTCTAGACATTGGTGGAGCATTTGGTAGGTGGAAGGGCATATGCAGGAGTCAATAAGCACTGGAAGGGGAAAGAAAACTGCATGATGTCAGCATCTAACAAAAGGAAGTTTCCCTTCTGAATTACTGGAGAGAACTCAGCAACATATGTGTCTTGGGTGGAGAACTGATGAATGAAAGATCTCTTATGGTCCATGGCTTCCAAGAAGACAAGTAATAAAGACATCATAAAGAGGAGCCAGAAGGGAGGTCAAACCAGCTCTAGTGGATTAGAGAGATGAGGACTTGACTGAAAAGGAGCTGAAGGGAATTCTCCTGGGTCATTTCAAAGAATCACTGTGTGATATGGAGTCTTGGGAAGCTGTGAGTTTAAACATAGAATCAAATGCTTTCCAAGGCCTTGAATGTCTTCTCTGGAGAAGGATTATGGGGTCAAGGTTTGTGAGATAAATTTGGTTTGCCTAATTATGTCATCTAGGAATACTTAGGGTCTCTATGCATTTTCCCAGGTAATGTTTGACATGAGTATCATACAATATTTTCTGTTAATTACATTTCTCAAAACAACATTGTGGTAAGAGTGCTTGTATTTTATGAAATCTCAGGAGTAATGAAGAGGGAAGATGTGCCATCCGGCAATATTTCATGAAGCTAATTACCTGAGGGAATTCAGGAATATTTGTGCAGATGAATGCACTATACGGGCAATAAGCTCTTATAAAAGATGAAGTATTCTAATTACAAAGCAATTATTATAATGCACGACCATTTTAAATTGCTCTTATTTTGTGTTGCCTTTAGTTTTTATTGGAAAGCAAAACAAAACAGATAAAAATGTGTCACCTAATTTTAGTTTCACTGTTTAATTATTCTTAACTCATTCAGGACAGGTGGCTTTTGATTTCAGATACTATTCATAAACAATGTTTATTTGTTTACAAATTAAACTATTATGAATGTATATTCACCTTTGGTTTTTGAAATTATTACATTGATGGCATCTGAACGAGTTAATAGAAGCTACTTCAACTATGCACTGTGTTTTTGTGTAACTTCTATTTTTGTTTAATGTCCCTTTCATGCTCTGGGACATACAATGTTCATTATTTGTTGTATGATTTCAAAGATATTTATGAAATATTTCTTTCAAACTTTGCAGAAAAAAGGTAAACATTCACAGAAATTCTTGGCTCCTGGGTTTTTTGCTGTTGTCATCACAATTCTATTAGTTACCTCTGAAACTAAAAAGGAAAGTCCACAAAAATCCAAAGGACAAGAAATAAATGCTATCACTTGTAATTGTAAGATGATCTTGTTCTGTTATTTCAGCCAACGGACAAATATTGTGAGAAAAGCAAAGAGAAAAAAGTAAAATCAGAGGTGAGAATTAGGAGTGCTTGCTCTGTGAGTGTGTGGTGGTGGGGGTGTGATATGAGGAGTAAAAGTAGTTTTATTTTAAGCATTATCTGCTAAAATAACCCAATTGAAACACTTAGTGAAACAGAAAATTCTCTATAGGAATAGAGAACTTGGGAATAAATTAACAGAAGGAAGGTATTTTAATTTATTTTTAAAATAGTTGTTGTCAGTGGACATTTAGGTTGTTTCCATGTCTTGGTACTGGATAAAGAAGTTGTGATATATTTATACAATGGAATACTACTCAGCCATAAAAAAGAATAAAATAATGCCATCTACAGCAACATGGATGGACCTGGAGATCGTCATTCTAAGTGAAGTAAGCCAGAAAGAGAAAGAAAAATACCATATGATATCACTCATATGTGGAATCTAAAAAAAAAAAGAAAAATAAAAAGAAAGAAAAGGAAAAAAAGACACTAATGAACTCATCTACAAAACAGAAACAGACTTGCAGACAGTAAAATAGTAAACAATTTTACAGTTATGGGGGAAAGGGGATAGAAAGGATAAATTTGGGAGTTTGATATTTGCAAAGGTTAACTACTATATGTAAAAATAGATAAAAAACAAATTTCTTCTGTATAGCACAGGGAATTATACTCAATATCTTATAGTAACAGTTAATGAAAAAGAATATGAAAACGAATGTATGTATACCTGTGCATGACTGGGACATTATGCTGTACAGCAGAAATTGACATATTGTAACTGACTATACTTCAATTAAAATAAATAAATAAATAAACATTAAGGTACATCATGCAAAAAAAAAACTTGTTGTAATGTCCACTGTTGATTCTCTGTACAACAGCTATTGCTACCCTGTTTTTGTCTTGCTAGTACAGAGCACAGCCCACATTAGAAACTAAAAGTGCAGAATATGATGGGGGTGGCCATTTTACTCAGTGGTTACCATTGAACATAAAAGGGAGTTGGTTGGGGAGCTTATGTGAAATACCTTTCCCTCTGATACAGACAGACATATGGGGAGGATTCCTTTGTCACTCTGGCTTTCCTTGCCCCACCTCCACCACAATTCTTTCCTACTATCTTGGAGGTTGTATGGAGACATGATGCTTGAAATGTTACCACCATCTTGCAGCTATGCAGGGAGCCATGACACACGGAAGATGGAGAGACAAACATCCCTGGAAGAGTCTGGATCTCTGATGTTGTTGAGTCACTCAATCAAACTCGAGACCACCTATCTCCGGGCTTCAAGTCATTTATAGTGACACATTCTATTACATACAGCCAAACACATTTTGATTAAGTAGGGTATCCAATTTTTCACATTAAGCAGCACTGAACTGACAAAAGAACTAACATGATTATAGTTGCACCAGAGGTAATTTTGTTACCTAATAGAGCTGTAGAGCCACAACTCTTTTTTTGCACCCAAGTTTTGTGCAAAAATTGAATTTCTCTATAATTATTATATTTCCAAAATCCCATTCTCAACACCCCTTCTTTACTACATTTTCCATCCCTAGTGAAAAGCCTTTAATCATATCTAATTTGCTTTTTAAACTCCGAAGATTCTCTACTCCTTTGCCATCCCTCCCACCAACGTGAAGTACTCCGCTGGAACCAGAGTTCTCTGCCCAGAAACACACCGTGCTGTCTATATTTAATGTGACTTCCTCACTTAGAACTTTCCAATATGTCCTTGCTCTCTGCTTAGCATCACACAGTTTGATTTTACTATTATTTTAATATACACACAGGACTTTTTTAGGATCTAAATTCCCAGATAGGTGGGATCATGTGTGTTTTCCCTAATGTGATACAGCATTTTGTATTTAGAGTAAACATAAACACCAGACCGAATCAAACACATGGAATGGAATAGCCACTTAGAACTGTTCTATGAAACCTGAAGTATATGTTTGCATGATTTACATTTAGCAACCTTCAAAGGGCTGCTTAATAACTAGTCTACTGATCACTCTATATTTGTTGACTATTCACTCTTTTTTTCCTAGTCAAAAATATTCATTAAAATGTTTAAAAGCAATATATGCTTATATACAAAATTTGGAAACTGCAATCAAAGAGAAACAAACAAAAATTACCAAGTCCCTACACTCCAAAACAATATTAGCCTTTTGGTGTTTTGCTTTCTACTGTCTTTTCTGCGCATAGATTTCAGTAGGAGTTTCTGTTTGTTTATTCACAGCCATTGGTCAGGCAAAACCAAGAAGGTAGGAGAAAGTACGTTTGTATGTATGTTATTAGGAAAGACTCCTCCAAAACTCCTCCTGAGCTGCTATTCATCATGGAAGAGTAATTACAATTTTGATTGCTTATTACATTCATGATGTTCTTTAGTTCCCAAAATAACAAAATTATGAAGCAATGCTATTATTCATATTTTAAAGATGAGGTGCCCAGATCAGGGAAATTAAGTCATTTGTCCAAGGCAAAATGGCTGCTAAGTCCTAAAGCTAGAAATGAAACCCAAGTCTGACTTGACTTCTCAGCAGGTGTTCCTTTTCTCTTGTGCTTTTATCCTACTGCCAAACATCAGAAACAGCAGGCAGTTTGGTTCCAATTCTTTTCTTTTATAAAGGAGGAGACGATCAGAAGAATGCTTTGGAAACAAGGTCTCTTGCTCCCTCTTTCTGGGTTCTTATTAAGCTCTTTTGGCCAGTCATTGTTCTCTTTGGGCCCTTTTCCTCCCTCTCCTCCACATGTGTTTGTTGAGACTTTACTGAAATGAGCAGGGCCAAGTACTTGAACCATACCACTCGCTCCAAATGGTGAACACCAACAATCACTGAGATTCTAAATTCTGAGTGTTTTAAGGCACTCCTTGATAAAGGAGAGTCTCTGATTTCAGCTTCCCTACTTCGGGTGCCATCTTGAAAAGCATGGCCATGCTCTGCACCCCATCCACCTTGTAAAGAGGGTGAACCCTTCAGGGCAGAGCAAAGAAGAGATCCTAGAGCCTAAAGCTGACAGAGGACAGCCAAGATTAGTTTCATTTGGTGTGTGTTTGTTTTCTTAAGCCCTGATCGTAGTCAAAACTGGACACAGCTGTCCTTTCTCAAGGAGATTTCACTCCCAGACTGAGTGTTTGGATTTCAGCTCATTGTTTAATAGTTCTAGAATTCAAATGGTCACCTTGAGGCAGGAAGGTTAGCACTCCATTAAGATGGATGGGGAAAGTTCACACCTCTCGCTTTTATTTTATTTCTTTGCTTTTCTTTCCATTTGCCTGCAAACTCAGCAAAGCTGAAGCCCATTCACTACACGGGCTGTTTTTATACCCACGGGGCTGAAAAGTTGATTTACTGAAGAACTTGGATTTGCCAGGAAAAGGGAAAATCCACAGAGAGTGTTAAAATCTGCAAAATACGACAGGATTATCAGAGGAATAAGAAATCTTATGCTAGATCCTTTGGTTCTTAAATCAATCCCCAAAGAGATTTTAAAGCCCATTCACTTTTTGGATGGTTTTTCTGGACCTCCCTATAAATGTTCTTCATATAATATCTGCTAAGAGGGAGAGCTAAAGCCAGCAGCATTTATATGAATCACCAGGCCAAGGCATTTTTGTTCATTAGCTTTCACAAAGGTTGATTGAAAGGCAAAGGAAGGGGGTTAACATTTGCTGAGGGCCTACAGTGTGAAAGCACCAGGCAGGGCCCCAGTGTCCCCTGGTTCAGTACCGTCTCTCTGATGAAGGAAAAACATATGTGATTTCCTCTCATACAAGTCAGACTCTGAGAAAGGTTCTAACAGAAATTCATGCAACAGGGTCATGGAGAAAGAGACAAGTTCATTCTGATTGGAGCATTCAGAAAAGCTTCTTGGAGGTGAGATTAGAAATCAATTTGGAGGGTCTGTCAGGAAAAAGGTTGGCTGGGTAAAGGAGTTCATTTAGTAAAGGAATTGAGGTAAACCAGATTTAGTACTGAGAACTGAGAGCAGACAACTCCTCTCAGTTGCCCAGAGTGAATATGGCAGAGACAGTCTAGGTGTTTCCCAACCCTATCCCCTCTTCCTGAACACACAGAAAGACTCCATTCCCAGCCTCCCTTGCATTACATGGGGTTATGCCACTGTCCTCCCACAAATGGAATGAAGGTAGACTGATTGTATGCCATTTCCCTCTCCCTTTCTCTCTTTGCTTCTTTGGCTAGCTAAATGCAGAGGGTCACAGGTTGGGGAGAGTGTAGCTCCGTCGTATAGTGCATGCTTAGCATGCATGAAGTTCTGGGTTCAATCCCTAGTGCCTCCATTAAAAAATAATAATAAATAAATAAATAAACCTAATTACCTCCCCCTGAACAAAAAACAGAAAAACAAAAAGTAAGGATGAATGCAGAGGGACCAGCGAAGGCCCCCAAGGAAGCCCTGGCAGGTGATGTCCCATGAAATGGAAGAACCTGGATGCTGGAATTATCAAACAGAGGATGCCCACCAAATACTTGATCAGACTGTAAAGTGAGCAAGAAAAGTTAAGCCACAGAGCTTGGTGTTATAGCAGCTAGCATTATAGTGTGGACGGTAAGGCTGAAAAGATAGATCTAAAGGGCCTGTAAAATCCTCCTGCATCAAGTCATTTATAAGAACTAAGAAAATAAATCAAATAGTTATAAGGTTTGAATTAATATGTCAGCATCAGGAAGAAGGAGCAGCATCATAACTCATTCTTCCCAAAGTGGACCTCTACCAGTCGTGACTTTTTTGGCTAATTTTACGCTGACAACTTAATTTGGGGTCCTAAGTGAAAATTCTAGGAAGGCAGGGCTTCTTCAATGAAGAGAATACTTGGCCATTTCATAGCTGATGGAAAGAGGGCTTCGTGTGCCCTCGGTGGGGGGGAGTCTAAAGTTAGCTGGCTTGGGACTACTTTAAAAATACGTTTTACTGCTTTTTTGATTGTAATAGTAATACCCACTCCTTGTAGAAAGATTAGAAAAGATAAAACTGTTAACGGAATAAAATAATAACCATTTGTAATCCTATCACGTCTTGGTGTGTTTCATGCCACTCCTCTTTGTCATTCTCTGTTTCTGTCTCTCTCTACATGTATCGTATATAATATAAACATAAATCACTGAATTATTCTAATTGTACTATATGTAATCTGTTCCTGTCATTAAAGTTCTTTACAAACTTGACCTTAAATAGTTGTGCAATTTTTTTATTATATGAATATACCATAATTTTTGGCATTTCCTATAAAGTTGGACACAATTATTCCCAAGGTTTTTGTTGTTGTTTTAACAAGAATGGATATCATTATTCAGAAATATTTGCCTGGATTCTTGATTATTTTTTAGGATAGATTCCTAGTTGTAAAATTCATAGTCAAAAAGCTTGAAAAATTGTAAAAGATCTTGAGGCATAGGAAAATAGCTTTCTGCAAAAGTTACAGAAGTTTATTTTTCTACCAGCAGAGTACGAGGTAACCTATCTTAAAACACTTTAATCTGCAATGAAAGTATCATTTAAAAGCTTTATACCCCTTTTTATGGTTTTCTATACAGTCAAAAGACTCAAGGGCAATAAATCCATGATATCTTTAGTAACTGATTTTCAGTTGGCAAAGTGACTGTTTCCTGCTGAAATGGGTTTAAATGTTTCATTTTAAGAAACCATAGGCATCCTCTGATCGTAGTATATAATAAGCCGATTGCATTTAGTACAGGCTGGGCTAAACAATGATAGGAAATCACCTCAAAATCTCAGTGACTTAACACAACAGAATTTTATTTCTTGTATTCAAAGTCAGTAGCTGGTACTTTGTGCATTCATAATTGCTCTAACCTTGAGAAGAGAATACGGTAAATCATGTCTTTGCTCTTTCATTTTTCACCTGGAAGGGACACAGGTCACTTCCTCCCATGTCTCCTTGGCCAGAGTAAGCCATGTGACCACAATGACTACAAGGGTGTGGGAAAGGACGATGCTATCCTGTGCCCAGGTACAAACCCAGGAGCGGTCATGGACAACACTAACGACTATCACCCCTCATTGAATTTAACCTTTGAGGAAGGGCTTGTATTCTATAATGACTCCTGGAAATGTCCTTCTCTCTTCCCTTCTGAGAGTCTCAGACAGGGGTCAGCAAACTTTGGCTTATGGACCAAATGTGTCAAGTCTCTGTTTTCATATGGTCTGCTAGTTAAGAACGGTTTTTACGTTTTAAAATGGTTTGGAAAAATCCAAAGAAAAATAATATTGCATAACACATGAAAATTATGTGAAATTCCAATGTGTGTCTATAAATAAAGTTTTATTGAAATAGAGCCATGATTTCTTGTTTCTGTACTATCGATGACTACTTTTGTGCTACGGTGGCACAGTTGAGGAGTTTGCAACAGAAATTTACACTATCTGGTCTTTTACAGAAAAGGTTTGCCAGTCGCTGATCTTAGACTTGACACTGGGGAAACCCATGGTCATTTCAACATGGCTGCCTGGAAAAATCACCTCTTGGAAAGTGATTACTTGCTAGATGTTTCAAATTCAGCTCACTGGATTCAAAACAAACAGAAAAATGAAATCTCCTCTAGGCTGATGTGTATAGTTACTGGGATTGTGGCTGAGCCATGAATAGAAGCATGATGAAAACTGAGACCCAATGGCCAAATTGGGCTGGAATCAGGGAGGAAAGCCACTGGAGTTACCAGGAGTTCATCTGAATTAGATACTGCCGTTATGAGCTCAACCAGATGAGTTTCTCACCAGGCTCTTCCACCTCCTTGAGGATTGTTATGTAAATCTGCTCAGTGTTTTAAAGTCAACCTGGATCCAAACATAAGCCCTCATTGCCTTCATTAAAATCAATAAATAATAAAGGAAGAAAAAATTGGCTCCCCAGGTGCAGGAAAAAACCCAAGTTTTGCCATTCACTTCCTCAGCTTGTTGTTGCTGGAAGACTGTACTTCACTTTCAGCTGTGATTTAAAAAAAAAAAAATGTTTTGGATTTCCCCTCAGAGGTTTCATAAGCATTTATACAGAATTGGCTTTCTGGGTGATTTATCAGCTGCGCTGTGTGAGGTTTTCAAAGAGTGCACACTCCATCCATTGTCAACATATTCCTTGTGTTAAAACCGAGATTTCTAAAATAACATGTTGATCGGGTGACGGAATGCCATTTCTCTTCATTTAGTGTCCAAGTTAATAATGCACCAGTTAGTAATGCTAGGAATGAGACGGGAGGCACAGCACATACATATTCCAACTGAGGTCAAGATCCATTCTTTTTAAATGTCAAAAATGACATTCCTAATACCCATGTATATAGATTCCATTTATTTGTGCACTTAAATTAACTCCTCTCTAATCCAGCTTCCACAGCTGCCAAAGACTTCCTGTGAAAGGCATTTTCTTCTAAACTACTCATAATTCACATCCGGCTCTCATTGAAGAAATGTCTCTCGTGGTTTTGTGCCACAGTCAAAGGTAAAGGGGGTAGTTCTACGTAACTTCAAAGGGTAAGTTGTACCTGGTTTGGAAACAGCCACCTCTGATAGCTCTTTGTCCCTTCCCTCCCCTGAGACAGTTCCATACTGCATTCTCTTTCTTTTTGCTGGTGTCCAGTTCTCTTACAAAAGCTTTTCAAACTACTGCGCATTCTGTGTCTTTCAGAAAGAGATTATTATTCAAATATTGTTTGTGGGCAGACTTCTAATTAAGTGATGTATTTTTACACATCTCATTAAACATTAAGTGTCTGTGATTTCCAATCTAAGTAAGGACACACGATTTGAGGAGTATACGCATGAGAAAGGGGGGGTAAAAATGTTGAAATCTAGGTCATCCAGGAAAATCTAGGACATAGAGTTCCTCTGCCCAGTACTATGTAGTGACTATAGGTACTATATAAATGACTATTTAGAAACCAGGAGATGATTTGGGGCTGAAATAGAAAACAGTATTGTGACAACAACAACAATGTATTATAGTTGTAAAGCATTTTCACATATGTTACTTCATTTAATCCTCTCAATCCTCCTCCGAAATAGGGAAGGTGAGTGTTATTATTCACATTTTATAATAAGAAAACTGAAACTCAAAAACATTAAGCGACTTGCCTAAGGAAGTTGTCACTGGGTCGAGATAAGATCTAATTCTCTTTGCCTCTGGTGAACTGTGTTATTTTGTGATGCTGTCTCCTCAAGACTGGTAAAACAGGTACTGAACACAGGCAACAAGCCGTCCTCTGAAATTTGCAGGTGGGTTTTTCTTTTAGAAAGACATCCTTAGCTCAGATTAAGGCTTGAATCCCTGAACTGGGTTCTGCTTGATCAAGTATTTACTGCTCATCTATATTGGACACTTGCTATACTGAGGACTAGCTCCTTTCTCCAGCTTTGGCCCAATTTTTATTTCTTCTAAAATAAGATATAAAGCAGAAATCTCCAGACATCAAAAGATCTAAAAACCAGTCAAGTTGTTATTATGTTGCCCATTTATTTTTGTCTCAAAACTTTATGACACAAGAGTCACTCATTCCTTGTAGTTTTCAGTTGGTCTGAAAATTTTACCTTTTTTATGTGGCTAGCAGATCTAGGTATCCCAGCTTTGGAGGGGGATACTCAGAGCATTGGCCATCTGATTCAAAGGACAGAGGGGTTCTGAATCATTTTATAACCTTGTTGGGGCAGACCAGATTTGCAGCAAGGATAACCAAACCTAAGTCTGTACTTCTTTAGAGGTGGGTTCATGGTTGGGCCTCTCTCTGTGCTTTAGCAGAAAGGTAAACAGCAAGTCAGGGCAACTTTCAGACAAAGATTTTTCCCTGGAACGTGGAAAGCATTACATGTTCCATATAATATAACAAAGTAAAATAAGAATCCTTCTGAGAAAGGTGCTCCAGATCTTAAATTGCCTTATGCTAGAATAATATTTAACTTGTTAAAAAATCTTTGTTTTTCTCAAGGAAAAAGAAAAAAAAAAGTTAAATTTATAATGAGTATTAACATGGAGAACTTGACCAAGGATTTTCTAAAACAACTTTGTAAATGATTACTTGGTGGTGGTGTCAGTTGACCAAGTTCAAAAAGAAAATAAACGTCATTTTGGTCAGTTTCAGAAAGTTTTTTTTTCCCCTCAATGAATAATTCTTTTTTTGTTCAGTCCCAAGGGACAGTACCATGTTAATCCAAACACAGATTTAATTTCTGAGTTTCACAGCTTTTCCATCTTGATCACCCAAGAAAGACTGAGATAAAATGCCAATTTTACCTTTATGAAAAGTAATGATACAGATACACAACAATCGGTGTTTATGAAAATATTTTCTTTAAAAACTTATTCTTTGGTTAAGCACCATAGCTCAAAAGCTGGGGATGGGAGGGAGAGGAAATACGTCTCTGGGACTGGTTAGTCCAAAACTCTTCCCCATCCCCGCCCAAGTCTCCAGTTTTGTCAACCTTTGCTTTACTATGGAAGTTCCTGTCCTTCAGTGAGACATTCATATTTTCTATCTTACAAACATATTTTAGGTTTCTCAAGGACAGAATACTGGGAGTGGAAAAGTCTTTCAGGTGGAGAGAATAATAGAAGCAGAGACCTGGAAATGGGAATAAAAAGAAATTGGACTGCAAAGTTATGATGGATCCAGATCTTGGGTCCTAAATGTCAGTCCTTAGGGGATTGTACTTGATTTTATTTATTTATTGTTATTGAAGTATAGTCAGTTTACAATGTTGTGTTAAATTCTGGTGTGCAGCATAGTGATTCAGTTATACGTATATATATATTCCTCATATTCTTTTTCATTATAGGCCACTTCAAGGTATTGAATATAGTTCCCTGTGCTATACAGTAGGGCCTTGTGTTTTGGGGGGGGGGTTTGTTTTGTTTTTTTAGTATTTATCTCTCTTTTTTTAAATTGATGTATAGTCAGTTTACCATGTTGTGTGTCTACTCCACCTGGTGAGCTGGATGCTTACCAAGAATCAGTGTGTCAACAGCACTAAAACTGTGCTATTTGTACTTTTTATAAAACTACATAATTTAATTCAAAATGAAATGTATGTTGAAAGAAAGTTTTTGTTTTAATGAAGATTAGATTGACTGCCTTTGAAAGACTCAAAATTAAGTCACTGATAAAAAACAAAAACACAAATTGTTGCTAAAGTAAGTGAGTAAGGACAACAGTAAAAGACTGAAGAAAAAATGTAAACACCCGGACGAGTCTATTCTCAGAATGCTTTTCAAGTACCTGTAAGTTCTCTTTCCACTGAGAAGAAACTGCAGCCAGAAAACCTAGCCAATACATTATAGATGTGTTCTATGCAAAAACGTCACACAATTCCCATCAGCAGACCTTTACTAAAACAAACAAACCAAAAAAAAACCACTTGGTCCAACATCCAAAGACTGGCCAATGAATCTGTTTTTAAATATTTTAAGGTAAATTAAAATGTTAAATCGTGTATCCTTTTCTATGATTCTGCGCTACAGCTGAGTTTTTCAATTGTTGATCAATTTCTGGTGTGACAACATTGAATAAGAAAATTTCTACTGTCCTAATGTCAGCATTAGGCAAATATGTACTAAATATATGCTAAAATTCATAAAACATTAAGACACGATGCTTTGTCTCAGACAGTAACTATCTAGTCTTGAAAGAAGGACATGGAATTTGCTAATAAAAGAGCCAATATATTTGAGAACAATTCATTAGAATTCTATTTTCTTCTATATTCTATTCTGTTTGTACTTAAGTTTTCTGTTCTTCATTAAGGTATATGATCTTGTGGTAAAGAAAAACAGTGTTTTACTATTTTGGTTCAAAAATCTATGTCTATGCATGGCTGGGATGTGCTGTACACCAGAGATAGACATATTGCAACTGACTATACTTCAATTAAAAAAAAATAGACAAAAAAACCCAACAATGTTGTGTCCATTTCTGATGTACAGCATAATGTTTCAGCCATAATATACATATATAAACTCCTTTTCATATTCTTTTTCATTATAGGTTACTACAGGATATCGAATAGACTTCCCTGTGCTATACAGTACACTTGTTTATTTTATATATGGTAGTTAGTGCCTGCAAATCCTGAAATCCCAATTTATGCCTCCACCCCCTGCCCCTTTCCCCCTGGTAACCATAAGTTTGTTTTCTATGTCAGGTGAGTCTGTTTCTGTTTTGTAAATAAGTTCGACATTATTTTAGCATGCTTTTGAGGAGAGCAAGACTGAAGACAGTGGAGTCAGCTGCAGGCAGTCCTGGTGTCACAGGCGAGCACCTGAACCAAGAGGATCTCAATGTGAAGGACGCTGAGAAACTGACTTGGTAACCAATACCCACTCTGCTGTTCTCCTCTAGCTATTGGGCTGACAAACCCAAACCAAGGGTAGCTCTTGCCTTCTAGAAGTTTGCCACCTATCCAAGTTTGGAATCGAAGATACGTAACGGGGGACAAAGTATTAGCTGTATTAATAACAGAATGTCTTTCAAAAGGTCCCACAAGGTGGTAATTCTGCAAATTCAAGAACTAATTCTATGAGCATGTTGGGAGGTCCACGTCACAGGGTGGATATACATGAACCCAAAACACGAACTTGGCAGAGAGCTTATTATCTACGTTTTTCCTATACTCAACTCTTTCTCAAGTTAGACCTTTGGAGAAATCATATTGTATTCAGAATGTTGCCTAGTAAGCACAGAATCTAAGTTATATGAATTAGATGCTACTAAATTCTTCTAATTATCACTAAAATTAAAGTGATCACCTAAGAGAGAAGGAGGCACTGCTCCCCTCAGGGAGATCCCTTTGTAGTGGAACCAGATACCCGTCGAAGTCAGAGACTCAGGCTTCCTTTTCTGGCAACAGCGTTTGAATAGGCCCTGGCAACATTTATCTTCCAGACCCTCTGCACTTCTGTTGCTGATGATCCCTTTCCCCTCAATTTCAAATTATTTCTTTCGAGACATGAATAACTAAAGGAAAGTCCCAGTTACCTGCATCGCTGTTTCTAGGAATTTATCCTTCAGAAATAATAACCCAAATCAGTGAAAAAAATATATATACTAGGATGTTAATTACAGCCTTGTTTGTAATACGAAAAATGGGCAATGAGTTGCATCTTCATCACTTGGGAAATTGGTTAAATAAAAGATGTTATATTTATTTAAATAAAGGTATACTGTGCAACCATTAGAAAGAATGCACAGAACAAAAGGCACTGACTTTACAAGATATACATAATAAAATGGTATTATAAAAACAAGTTATATATCAATAGATATAGGACATTCCATCTTTGTGAAAAATACATATCTGTGTGGCTGTTTGTGTAATATATATACTTATTGATCAGATATATGCACTAGAAAAATCTAGGAAAGGAATGCCCTTCAGTGTTAATAATGGTTGGCCCTGGAGGAGGGGTGAGATCATATGTTAGAGATGATCTGAGATTGCCTCTTCTTTTGTATACAGATACATGCATGCATGCACACAGACATACCTGTGCACACACACATATGCAATGGAATGAGTGCAATTTACTTTTTTTTTTTTCCAAAGAACCTCTTTCTTGCCTTCACTTGCCCACCAGCTCCTGAAAACCTTACAATTTGAAGGAAATCACTATGTTCTAGAAGAAATTACTATTCACTGTAGAAATTGATGAATGCTATAAAAGAAGTATAAATTGAACCTTTGGGCTCCTAGGAAGCTGAGAGATTGCTTCCAACTACATGAGTGTGAAAGTCGAGAGACAGTGCAGAGATGAAGAAATTTTATATCTCCCATAACTAGATTCCATAAGCCTTGCTTTTACAGACCAAGCAGCCCACTTTTAAATAGTGTCTAACATTGCTCCCCTAAGTCATCAAAATGCTTGTAAATTCCAGTATTTGAGGCACCCACACTTCATCTCCCCAACTGCCTCTTGAGTTAGGATCTGCCACAGTTATTTCACATGAGACTCTGAATTCCAATTTTTGGTTCACAGAATATGTTCACTTGACCCATAGATCAGGGACAGCACTTTGCATGTAACAGTTCCTTGACAAATAGTGGCTGCTTCATGGATTATCAGTCATATTGAAGAAAAATAACACCACCTGATGATGATCTTTGAATTCAAAAGTCTATTATCTTTCCTTTTTAGAGGGACAAGATGATTGCTTGCAGCCTCCTCAAGCCCTCTAATCAGGAATAGGAAACTACCAGAATGAAATGAACTGCCACTGAAGATTCTTTTTCTTACGTTATCATAGAGCACAGACAGAATGTTTCATGAGCGAATGCAGAACACAGCACAGAATAAAGCAAAACCCTTACCATGAAGATGGTCACATAGTTAAACCCAAGCACACATGATGGAATGACCCAATTGGCAACCCTTGCACCCCATTACAAACAAATGGGACCAGGAATGTGGTCCTCTCACACTGTCCAGGAGGCGCCTGCACCCACCACCTCCCACCATCCATCTCCTCCTCCCCTGATTTGTGTGTGTTTTTGTTAAACAGTGGATCTTGCTATGCTTTTCAGAAAGCTGACAAGAAGCAAGCTGAAAATTAAAAATGGGTGCCGAGAGGCTTTACAGGAGTCTAAATAAACAGCCCGACAGGAAAGACGTGTGGCAGGCTAAGGTTTCAGGCTAGTGGTCGGAGCGAGTTAACAGACATCCGTATAACAGAAGGCTGTGTTTGTTTTCCCTGTCCCTGCTCTAGCAAATTTATTGGGTTATCTGTCTTATTTTGACACTTGGGTGTTTAAGGTTTCTGTTCTAGGTGTCTAAAGGCATAAAAAAATTATTGTACAGTTTACATTCCTGGCAGAGGCTGTGACATGTGCTAGCTGAAAAGTTCCTATCTGCCAGGAATTTCGCAGAAAAAGCCTTGTAGAACTGGGTTTTCTTAGAAGGTCCAAGTATCCTTTGTGAAAAGCACCGAGAACAAAAGCGTTCTTATTTTATTCCTGACCATGTCATTCTAACATGTAGAGAACCGCTGCCACCGAGACATTTTCTTTTCATTGTCCTGTTTTGACTTACCAGGAAACACACACGGAGCATTATCAGTGTCTTGTAGGGAGACAGGTTTTTCCATCGGTAGGGCTCAATGTAGATCGACAAGATAACAGTTTGATTTGCTTCTGAAATCAGAAATGCACGGAAGCATTGAGTGAATATTAGGTGTTACGATAATGCACCATCAAAAGATTACAGTCATATGTGTAGAAATATTGACATGTTGATGACTGATGTACTAAGCCACCCACAAACAGTGTTGATACAGTTCTTCTTATTGGAATACAGATTTTTAAAGAATTTTACTTGTAAGTGCCCTGTTCTTCATAGATATTGAGGCCGTAACTAATGAAGGGGTCAGTAGGGAATTTAAATAGTTCTCTGATATAAACCTCTTTTCATTTATTCACTCATTCATTCAAGTGGCATTCAGTGAATACTCATGTATTTGATTGTTAGGAAGTGGGAAATACACATGGAGGAGAAGTATGAAACAGTCAGTGGCACTAATGGAAGCTTACAGTTTCTTCTTTCATCATCTTCTGCAGCAGACAGCCTGCCTGGCAGAGTCAAGACAAATTTTCATGATACCAGGTGATTGGCATGAAATCAAGGAGAGAAAAACAATTCAGTTTATTTTTTTCCCAGAGAAAATAGCTTTGCAGTAGCTGAAGCTATTTGAGCAAATTATTATTTTCTTTCTTTATTCAGTCTTCCTTTTTTTGGTTCTTCATGGCTTAAGACTGGGACTTGGGAGCTGGCAGCTACAGTTTCTGCTCCTCAGGCTACTCTTGGCAAAGACTGTCACCCAGGCCACTGGACAAATGGTTTTCTTGTCTTGACCACCCTTTTCATCACTGATCTCCCTTTGGTCACCTCACTATTTGTAAAGGCTTCAGTTTTGTGCAAAGAGCAAAGATTTTTAGAATCAGCATTCCTGAATCTGAATACAGACAATGTCACTTAATTGGCGGGTGACTCTGAGCTTCAGTTTATCACCAGTAAATACGTGTACAATCATGTCTGTTTCATAGGCTTGTGAAGCGTACACATGATTGCATACTTGAATGGAGCCAGCCTGGCTCCTGGCTCTGGTAAGTGATTTTAAAAAGTCTGTTCTTCCTTCCTTCAAGTCATGTAGGATATGGAGCAATGAGGCATTTGGGAGAGTCAAAGAAAATATTTGTATCACAGAGACTTTATGGTTCATTGCTTTTCTGTTCATTTCAGACATATGTGGTGTAAGTTTTTTTTTTTTAATAAAAGCAAGAAGAAGTCATGCTTATACTACCAATGGAAAGCAACCTAGAAATCCAGTTGATATTGGGCACAACTGTCTAAGTCCTACAACGGGTTCTGGGAGGAATGCAAGCAAATATATAGACCAAACCCATATTTTGGTAGCTTCAAAACAACCTGAGACAAGATTTGTACAGTAAAAAGTCAAATAGCAATAAAACTATTTTGAAGAGATTGCTGAGCAATAGGCTATTATATACTGAGTAAGTCTTCTGTCCTGCCAAGTTCACAGAGCCTTTATATCACAATATACATTAAGAATCTTCTAAGAAGGGAATAGTAAGCAGTTTTCTGTGCTTAATTTGATCATGGAACTCTATTTTAATTTTGTCTTTACAGCAATATCAGGTGTAGAAAGATAAACTGGGGTCATGGAAAGTGAATTCTAAAGTGAAGAATCAGAACTTTACCCTAAAGGCACTGACATTTCTAGAAAGGGAAGTGTCATGATTCAAGCATGTAAGTAATGTTTTAGGAAGGATGGGTCACTGGTGATATACTAGGTCTTTTATGAGAATCAAGAGAAAAGGCATTTTCAAATAGAATGGTCAATACATAACCTAGATTGCAGTTAATTAAGGTGACTGTAGGCTGTGACACAGAGTCATCAGGCAGCACTCTTAACAAGGATTTTGGAAGTGAAAATATGGGACCAAGCCAAGACAGTTGTAACTTGAGGAGATTTTGTTCAGAATAGGGAAGACAATAGCATGTTAGATGATTAAAATGTAGACCCCAACAAAAAGAGGCCCATGAATGGTCCTGGAGGAAGGAAGAATAATTGTGGTGTCAAGTCCTCTGAAAGAATGGAAGAGAATAGGTAGAGAGCGTAGGATGGAAAGCACTGAAGACATGTAGCAGGTAGAGAAAAAAGAGAAGTACAACTCTGGTTTCATAATGCTGTCTACTGTGTTCAAGCTAGGTTCATCACATGTTGCATTGATTCTTAATTATAACAATAGTTTTGTGTCATAGAAATAATGATCCTCAGTTTGCAGACATGGAAATTGCTCAAGGTCACATAGCTACTAAACAGCATATCAGGTATTTGAAAAGCATACAATCACTAATAATAATCTTGTTCAGACAGTGGCTTCCTGAATGTGGGCAATCCAGGAGATAATAAAGACTTTGACAGGGGCCAGAGATGAGGCAAAAGTCAGCCACCAGCTGTTCCTGGGGACAGAAAAATTAGATCCAAAGATCATTCTCCACCCAGCAGAGGGCCAGCACGGATGAGCTCTTCAGCTTTCTATTGTTATGCTAGAGCTTGCCGGGTTCCTCAAGCAGGAGTGGAGAAAATTGATTTGTTTCTTTCACAACTGTATTTATACAGTTAACCCTTGAACAATATGGGTTTGAACCGTGTGGATCTACTTACATGCAGATATTTTTTCAGTAAACACATACTGCAGGACTATACCATCCATGTTTGGCTGAATCCACAAATGCAGAACTGCCCACACTAGGGGTGTGACTGTAAAGCTATCTGTGGATTTTCAAATGCTCGAGGGTTGGTACCCCTAATCCATGTTGTTCAAGGGTCAACTGTATATACTAATGAGAATACACATTCAGGCACTCTCGGGGAGGGTATAGCTCAAGTGGTAGAGTGCATGCTTAGCATGCACAAGGTCCTGGGTTCAATCCCAGTACCTCCTCTACAGATAAAGAAACAAATAAACCTAACTACTTCCCCCCTACACACACACAAAACCTAAATAAATAAATGTCACTCTTTAGGCACTCTCTTTCTCACTCCCCAATTTCGTGAGACCACCACTTCTACACTACTCCCAGGTATCTGCAGTTGGATTCATGTCTTCTTATGAAGACTGTAGGATCCGGCATAACCCTAGTCAGTTAGGATTTCTGCTTCCCTATCTTCCTCTCTCATTTATCCAAGGTTTCAAATTTCTCACTGAACCTCACCCAAACTAGGTGAATCCTGGGCCAGTCTGTATCTTCATATTTCTCATCTCCTTCTTCTTTGCTTTGAATTCCCCTTTCCTTGCTGAAGGACTGCTATTCCTCTTCCTTGCTGGGTGGGGCTTTTCCTCAATTTTAGCTTCTTTCTCAGTTACTCAAGCTTCATCACTTAGCTATAATGGCACAGTAATATTTTCAAGTACAGGTTGCAAATACCATGTATAAAAGCATTGTTTTATGAATGTCTAATGTGTGAAGGTTGAAAATTACCAAGTGACAATGTGATTGCTCAGTCCAAATTAATTAAACAAAACTACATGCACTATGGCAAAAAGCAAGAGTAGGCTTGAGATAAATAAAACATAATTCATGCATTCAGAGAGTCATAATCTTGTAGGAAAGGTAAGAGTATTTAGATGGTGAAAACACTAAAAAGGATGAGGTAAAAGGCTCACGTGAAAAAAAGCTATGGGAATTCACAGGTAGGAGAAGTCAAATCTGGCTGAGACCATCAGGAAGGATATCTGGAAGGAAATGGCTTTGGAGAGTAGCCCAGAAGGATGACCTATACTGGCATGCTGTAAGTGGCAAGAGTTAATTCAAGACTTCTCTCCAAGTCCTGTGGAACAGGCTTAGATGGTTAGAGGGGTGGGGCATGGGCATTACCATTTGGGTATGGAAGCATTTTAGAAGGATGAATGAGTAAAGAAGGCCTGCGTGGGGCTGACCTCAGAGCCCAAGTTAAGCCAGGAGGCCAAGTGCAGTCAGGAGCATGCCAATGAAGGGCTGAAACAGTGAGGGAGTGAAGGAGCAGGGAAAGAGTCACCTGAGTCAGAATGGGAGAAAGGGAAGGTGTGGATGGAGAGGAGGAACAGCATGCCCTTGGAGATGGAGTATGATCATGGGGTGGCTCAGGCTAAGCTTGGTACATTTAGCAGCTAATAGGGAAGGGGATGCAAAGAAGTGCAGAGCAGGAAGGTGAGAAGTTCTGAGGTCAGGGTTTCAGGTGGCTAGTTAACTGAGGGCTGGAAATAAGGGGCTCATATTTTTTCTTTTCTTTTCTTTTCTTTTTTTAAGTTTTTTTGCCTGCACATTAGAACTGCATCCAATACACTCTACATACACTGGTCTGTATTTTCCACAGGGCCTGGGTCTTTATAAGGGAATAGAAAGGTCACCATTGGAAGATGCCAAACCTTACCCATACCCAGCTGTGCCCAGCTGTGAATTCACCAGTTGCCACAGGCACCCCAATCCACCGTGTCACTTGATCGGCATGTTTCACCCTTGACATGAGCGCTTTTCAACATGGGCAGAAGCAAGGTTTGAATGACATATATTCCACTCTCTGCCTACAAACCTGGGGTCAGGGGAGGAAGACAACTCAGAATACCTGAGTCAGCTTCAGGAGCTTGCAGTGCAGCCGTTTAACACCAAATAAAGTCCTGTCCAATGGCTGGTGAATCAAATTAAATTCTGAACAAACAACTCTCCAGCTACATCTCAGTCAATTTTAGAATCAATGCAGCCGATTTATGGTTCCTTCGGGTTGTATTCTCTTCTCAGTGGGCTGGGATTTCCACACGTAGCTACTACCACTTACTGCTAATGAGGAGCGTGCATCAGTCCCCAGGCACCTGGGCGGGAACACATTACTTAGTCTCATTCAGCAGTGTGGGCTCTTTCCATGCAAAAGGGGCTTCTTAGCTGGGTCTGGAGCCCGGGGGTACCAGGTGGATGCTATTAATGCAAAGTGCTGACATCTTCCAGCTTTTGTCTCTCAGAAGCATCCAGGCTTTTTCATTTCATGGTTCTCTGGCATGTGAGAACCCTTTGGGAGAAATTGGGTTCTCCAGCCTCAGCATGCTGATTCAGACAGAAGCTGGGTAGGGGCAGAGAAAGCATTTGGCTTTCTTTGTTACCATTTGATGAAAGTGAATCTTGAATCTGTATTTTTATGGCGACAGAATATACATCAGTGCTTATCACAGAGCCTGTCATGTAGCTAGAGCTCAAGTAGGTATTTTGGAATAAATGGCAGGTAGAAGCACACATAAGAGTATACATCTCTTGAAACAAATGTTTGGGAATGTTCTGGAGAGTCTCTCTCTGCTGGCTGAGGGGTAAGCTAGTCAGAGGCGAAAGAGATCCTGGGAATGCTAATGTTTTTTGAATGCCTGACTGCCTCTTCTGACTCTTTGATTTCACTCATTGCTCAGAATAATCTTTTTAGGCTAGTACTATTGTCATCCCCATTTAACAGATGAAGAAACTGAGGCACAGAGGGACTAAAGTGACTTACCTGAGGTCACACAACTTGTAAGTGATGGCACTGGGATTTTAACACAGGCAGTCGGCTTCCAGAGGCCCTACATTTAATCACAATCTAAGAGGGAATTCTCTCAGGCCTCTTCCATTTGGGTAGTAGAGGTTTTTTCCCTCAAAGCAGTTAAAAGACTATCTCTACTTTAAAACGACAAGAAAAACAAAGACGCATTTGCAGCCTATGAGTTCTCAGCTTCCGTAGCAATTAGCAATGTAGAAGTGAATTCACTTACACAGTTGGTTTCAGACCAAATAAAGTGGAGGGTGACCCACGAGTCAGGAGAAGTGGGGGTGAGAACAGATTTCTATGCTGTTCTCGAGGCAGATTTTATCTTTTTTGGAGATAAAAGTTGAAAAAAGGAGAAAATAAGGCAGAGCTTCTGAATTGGCATCGTGAAGGAAGCCTCTGTCTGGGAGCAAAACAACTTCTCTGAGGTTAGAACTTGAGCCACATTCATCAGGGAGGGTTCTTCTTGCCCAAACAGACACATCTTCATGTGTGTGTGACGTGAGTTAACCTTCCAGGGCAGCAGCATAATGAGAACCCTGAAAAAGTAATTTTCTAAATGAAACCTTAGTTCCCTGGGAAAATACAACCAGCACGTAAGGAAAGAAACTTAGCATCTTTCCAGTAGCTCCTGGGATGCCTGTTCCTCAAAAAAAGTTGTGGAATGGGATCCGACTAATACCGCTTGCATTCTTTAATGGTCGTTCTTCCCCTAAAAAGAGACTGTAAGCTCCAAAACAAGCTGAGATGAAGTACCCACTAAAATGGGTCCTAGAACAAGTAGTCTACAAACTAAATAAAAGACACAACATTTGGAATCACTTTTCAAACCCAACCTAAAATTTCAGGATCCAGATTTCATAAGGGAAAGCGAGCCCCCTGTTTTGAAATCTGATTTAAAAATAGTTTCTAGAAAAGTATTAAGTAAGCCCCAGTATCTCCTGGGAAAACAAGTGGCTTTTACAAAATCTTGAACTGCATTGTGGAGATTTTTATGAATGAGCAACATATGGATTAAATTACCCATATTTGAAAAAAAATCAAATGACAAAGCACACTTGGCAGTTTTATTGAGTCTGAATTATTTGGAAAACAGTCCCATGATACCCTAGAAATCCCAAATGGAGCCCAGTTTACTAACCATTTTTGAAAAATGAAATATAGCCATTCATATAAAAAGGGCTGTCTCTGTTAGAGTGTATAGAGGTTAAGACGAAAAGTTAGCTGGTTTTCCTAAATTCTGAGGGATCCAGAGATGAGCAGACCTGAGACAGTGATGATGATACACATAACTTCCTGGAACTCTCAGGGCTGCGGTCAGTGGAGCAATGTTGATTCTCAATTCCTCCAACTATCTCTGTCTCCCTCTTTTTTTTTTTTTTTTCCTTCTTCTTAGTACCAGTTTGGCAGATAGGCTAAAACTTTGGCTGTTTGCTCTGTTCCCTATTTTTGGAGCTCAGTCATCGTCACTGCTGAATGAGACTCACTTTCTGAAAAATAACCTGTGGTCAGTGTATCGTATACATTATGGTTCCTGTGGCTGTCTTTCATTCCATATATGTAGCTGTGGGGAAACCTCCTTAATTCTGTTTTAAAATTGTGTTATAGTTTAAAAATAGTCAGCTCTAAAAATAGTCTAAACATTTATCGAGCAGCGAATAAGAGAATGAGTGAAGGTACCAGGGGAAATAAAAAGACCCTTGATTGGTTTTTATGACTAAGCATAGAAAGGCTGGGAGTCATGGGTTCCTGGCCGAACAGCCCAGGGCTCTTTTACTCCCATGCCTGGTGTATGGTGCCAATACATCAAATGTCAAATATAGACATGAATGTTTTCTTTTTTGGACAAACACTACAAAGGCTTTGACACCAAAAGATTTATAAATCCTTAGGCCTTTTTTAACAATAAGTAACTGGGCCGGACTTGATCCCAGGTCTTCTGATTCCAAGTCCAGTGCTCTCTCTGCTGGAATAAATTCCTTAGACCTGTAAAGATCCTAGGCTCCTGGGCTGGCATTAGCTATTGAACAGCAATTTATAAAGTGGAGACCCATCATATGTTTAAGTTTTTAAATTCAACTATACAAGGGTTCTTTCAAATAATTAACATGAAAAGGCCTTAAATTTTATTTTGCATATGTGCCATTTATAAAAGACTTTCATTAGTGTGTGCATTATACATTTATATACATAATACTGAAGACAGGGTTATAAACATGCAATATGCACATAATTCTTTGTGGGTGGCTTATGAGATGTTCAATGGTACTTTTGACCACACTCACTGTCTGTCTTATGTCTAAACGTCAGAACCAGACCTTGTGTGAGATGTGATTCCATTCACTAGCTTACCACAAAAGATGCCCTTTTGGCTGGTTGTACTCAATTTGCCCATCCCCACTTCTTGCCTTAAATACAACTGAAAAGTTCATGCTAGGAGGTGAAAGGCCCTGAGGGATAAGTGTGCAGATGTATTTTGGGTGAAGTTTCAGTGCTATTGGTGCCTCCAATGGGGTCCATCTTCTGCCAGACTAACATGGCCAAGGAAACGAATGTTTTAGGTGATGCTGTGCCTCCCTGCTCTTCTGAATCATTGGTATGGTTCTGAACTTCTTACAGGGAGGCCACAATCAAGGAGCAAAGTGGTGAATTTTTGAGGGTAATTTCAGAGTTAAGTTCCCCCTTTCTTCTTGTGTGAGAAAATCTGATAATTGAGAAAATTGGTTTAAATTCATCTAAAGAAAAATTTCCAGAGAATATAATGTAAGTGTGAAGTGCAGAGAGATTGTTTTGGGCTGCCCACAATCACTCATGCTATTCTTCGCTTTTGCATATCTTTTTCTTTCTTCCTGGCATGACTCTTATGCTTTTTTATCTAGTTACTCCTCATCATCCTTCAAAACTCGGTTTAAGCACGATCTCAGGAAGTCCCCCCTAGCCAGCCAGTATTGTGTAGGTGCCTCTCCTCTAGGCTCCCGTGGTAACTGGACATGAGTCTGTGGTAGGATTTCCTTGTTCTGTAATAACAGATTTATTTGTCTGTAAATGCCAGAAATAGACTGCTTGAGGGCAAGAATCATATTGTTTTGTTCTGAATGCCTAATCCCTGGCCCAGTGTCTGGCCCATCATAGATCTTCAATAAATGTTTATTGAGTGGCTCCTAACTGTGTGGCTAATGTAGTGCTGTGAACATCCAACCCCAGCGATGGGTGGAAACCAAGAAGTGTTGCTCTTTCCTCATTATGTTACAAAATGTGTCTTGCCTTTGGAAAAAGAAAAACAATCGCATTCTCCAACACAATGAAATATATGACTATAATTCAGGGTCTGGAGCTCCAAGTTTCATCCATGGAACAACATTCTAGGCAATTAAAATTAAAAAAAAAAAAAACAATCCAAGGGGTACATATTTTTTCAGCCTTGCTCGCCTGTTTTTATGTAGTTGTAACCCTTCTGTGGTTCAGGAGAGAGATGACTGTTTATTAAGCATCTTCATGTCCCAGGCACAGTGATAAACTCTATGTGTATTATCTCAGTTTATTACAATGACTTACAACGACTCCATGTGCTAGAATCGTTATTGTTACATTACACATAGCACAGCTCCTGGGAAAGGAAGTCATAGGATTTGAAGTGACATCTGGCTGATGAAAGCTATTAAACCATTAAAATTTAAATTCAACTGAAATTAATTAAAAATTAAATTAAAAAGAAAAGATTTTTTCGGTGTATTCTTCAAGTCATATTTTATTCCATTGGTTGAAACTGTATATATATATATATATACTACTACACCTTGTAAAAAGAAAAGATTTTAAAATTATCTCATCTGGACAAGTTTCTGGGAATGGATTTATTGGCTTGACTGAAATTTGTATGCTTTTAAAAAGTTGTTGCTAAATTAATTTCCAAAAAGACTGGGAAGAATCCAGTAACAGTCTTGCTGACCAGGCTGCAAATTTCTTAAAGGAAGAGTTGGTATCTTACCGCCCTAATCTCAGAACTTAGCACAGTGCTGAGCATGCGGTAGCTTCTTCCCAGATGTCTGCTGAATGAATTATTAAATAAATGGACACTACCACCAGTATTATAAATTTTCTTTGAAACCTACATAATGTGGTACCTGAGACGTATATCTGTAAAAGGCAGATAGGTTTCTCGTCCCTGAATAAAAGGTAAGAGATGACCCCTTGTAAAGCAGATTGGCTTTGTTGGAAAAGCAACTGATAAACCTGTTCTTTTTTAAGCAACGAAAAGTATTCTTTTCCATTTCTGCCTCTAAGAAATCAATGAATCACTTTCCAAAATATGTGATCTGAATAAATCCCAAGTTGCCTAGTGGCCCAGATTCAGCTTGTTGATATAATTAGATGTATAGTCCAGCAAGCCAAAGTTTTTAAAAATGTAGTTTTCAAAGGAAAAATTTTCAAAGGAAGCTGAAGGGAATCTAGTAACACTTTGGAAAATTCTTCTCTTTCTCTCTTCTCTCATTTTCTTACATCTCCAGCTACTCTCATCCCTACCAGTCTCTAAATCCACACTCTCAAAACTTTATGCAAAGTTCTATTTAGATTCTTTAACCCAAGGCCATTTTTTGTTTAGTCTCTTAGGAATTCCCATGGCCTCACCTCTCCTGGAAGTGGCAGTGGAACCTGCAGTTCTCCTGGCCTCTGTGATCCCAGACACCTCTCTTCCTCACCTTTGCCTAGTTTCTTTTTCTGCTGGTTTTTCTTGTCCTTTCTTACTTTCTCCTTTCCTCCCCTCCACTCCCCTCCCTCAGAAGTTTTTCTGGTGACATTCTGCTTAAAAAGAAAAAAAAACTTTCATTTCATCTTACATAGTTATCGTAAAGTTGAGATATAGGTAGTACTCAGAATCAATTCACTGACCTGAAGCATTGCTTCTCAAACTATACTAGAATTTTCCTATGGCCTCAACATTTTGCCAATTTTCCTACAGGAAGCTTTCTTAAATATCCTCCTTGCCCTCCATTCGCACAGTGTCAGCTTTCTCTGTGGATGAGTTTTCATGAAAGTTGAGACAAATATTTGTCCATCATTGGATCAGTTCCCTAAACTCAGGCCTCTGTTTTCTGCCCCTGTTTCCTTTCACTGACATCCCCTTCTCTTCACTTCAGACACCTCCAACTTTTTGGCAGTTTTTCCTCTGTCAAAACAGGGAAGATTCAGATAGAATTTACCTTATTAGGTTAAACTGACATTCATGTTCAGATACTTCTCATAATTATTTGTCTTTAAAATTCTCTGACACATTTGTGAAGTGAACTCCGTTCAGTATATTTTAGGCTGGTTGAGATTACCATTCAGTTGTTTGTACCATTTGCCTGAGTTATAAAGTAACTTCCCTGATTCAAATTCAATTTTACTTTTATGACCTTAACGAAGTTGAGTAAGTGATGTTTTAACTTTGGCAACTTATATAAATAAATATAGACATAATGAAGTAAATTAAACCTACAGTTGTTGTATTTTGTTTGGGAAAAATTTTTAAATTATCCTAATCTATTGTATTTGTTATTTCAGGCATTTGAAATATTAAGAAAATTTGATGTTTTAGGGAAATTGGCATCTTGCTTTGTGATTTTGAATTTGCAATGCTTAATTATTATTAGATTTATGATTTTTTTAATTTGAGAAAAAGTAAGAATATGATTCACTTTGTAAACCGTGTTGCAAGATTAAGAAAACCTGATTTCTTTGACATTTAACATTTCTACTATTAGATTAATAGAAGTTTTGCTTATAGGGTTTGCAAGTCTGCCCTGTCAGGTATTTGAAATTTGTGAGAGAATCAGCTTTACCAAATTTTATGTGTATCAATCAGAGTTCAATCTGAGAAACAGATCCAGGGGGAGGTATGATGCTTGTGTGTATGATTTATCACAGAAAAACTGACTTGTGTAATTGTAGGAGCTGGTTAAGCAAGTCCGGGGTCTGTTAGGAAGGTCACAGGGGAGAAGGTCATGAGTAGGCTGGAACCCCAGACACATGGGCCCAAGCTTGGACCACAGGAGGAGTTCCTTTTTTTTCTCTCCTGTTAAAACCTCAGCCCTGCTTTTAAGGCCTTCGAACTAAGTCAGGCTCACCCAGAATAATCTCCCTTGTTTAAAGTGAACTGAATAAGGGTGCTAATTACATCTGCAAAATCCCTTCACAGCAGCACCTAGATTAACGTTTGGTTAATTAACTAGAGGATGCAGCCTAGCCAAGCTGACACATCAAAATCTCATCACAAAATGTTTAAGATGTTTTAATTAATTTAAAAATGGGTTGTGTCCTATAGTGAGATCTAATCTGTGAAATTTATAATTAAACATAACTCAAAGTAAAAGTACAAGTTATATTTTTCTTTGGAGATAGAATTGCTAGTTTTCTAAATAGAATGGCACTGCATGTAAATCGAACCTAAAGATATGAGAAAACCAAGGTTTTAGTATTTATGATTTGAGCAGTTATAACCAAGTAGTATAACCATAAATAGTCTATTATGTGCACAAAGTTTCCACATATGAAAAGAAAATCCTCAGTTGAGAGAGCCTAGCAGAGCAGAATTGGATAGAACACAAGGCCCTCAGCCCTGACATACAGCATGGGGATTACAGAAGACGGAATTCAAATGATTATGGAATAAGATCTGTGACCTTTAAAAGATACTTGTATCAATGTTTGGCAATGACAATGATTAAAGCACATATAATGTCATCATGACCCATGTGGTCCAGATTCAAAGCTATATCATAGTAAAAAAAAAAAATCCAGCAGTCAAAAGAAATTTCAAAGTAACTTTTGGGTTTTACTTGTATTTCTTGCTGCAACAGTGGATCACTCAAAGAATCCCTCTTTGTCTATCGTCCAGCTCTTTCACACAGCACCTCTACATTCCTCTGCAAACTTTTCTCTACTTTTTCAGTATCAGTTTTTCTTTTCCCCTTTCTCCTTCTGCAAAGGAAAACCCCAATAACTGTTCTAATCAAGAAGGAAGCTCTTTGGAGGACAAAGGGGGTCTAAAGTGTTATTAGTCAGCAGAAGGGAGAGGCTGTGAATATTCATACACTGATTAGTTTGGGTCTTGTGGAGGATAGTGACAATTCAGTGTTAGTGCCAGGGAGAATCAGCCACACTAACAGCAGTATGGATACTGGAAAACTTTAAGTGAGAAAAGAAAAGCTAAAATGTGTTCAGTTACGTAAAAGTAAAACCAATTTCACTTAATTATATAAACTGTTTACCATTTATGCCTAATTACCCCAAAGCACAGTCATCATTATGCACTCCATTAGGTATGTATGTCAGATTAACCTGCCGGTAAATTCTATTCTGTTACAACACTCAACCTGTATGTTCAATCCACTTAGATTACTGCTTCTTTCACCCAGTAGCTGGTACGTGCTGTCTGGTTGTCTACTTATAAATTTTAAAACTTTGGGGGGACCTCTGTCCAGCCTCTAACTGCCATGTCTCCAAATGTCTGCAGTAGTCTGTTGGAGCTCTCCAGCTGTCAGCTTCCCTTCCTTTCCAATTTCTTACACCCACTGAAATAAGAATGATCAGAAACCTCCAGTAGCTCCCAGCTCTCGCTCATCACAAAAAAGCTCCTGAATTTTACTTTTTAGGCCTTTGATTTATTTTTATACCAAAGTTATATTTTTCTTTAAACATGGAATCCATGTAAGGCATCTTCCATTAAGATCTCAGGCCTTTCCTAAGGAAGTTGAAGTGTGAAGGAGTTTTGTTTTCCAAGGCATATCTTGACGGCATATCCCTCCATTTAAATTCTTTGTCTAACTTCGATTCCTTGTCTACTTTGTCTGCCTCTGGCTCAGTTTGAGAATAAGCAGAGGAGAAAATAGAGGAGACCCAGAAGCTGAGCATCCAGTCTGGGGCTCACCATTGGTAATGAGACAAATAAACTGCTCTCCAAGGTAGCATGAAGTTGTGGTCTGTGGGGATCACCTGCATGGAATCATGACAGAGCCCGTGCCGGAGTGTGTATTGGCTCCTTTTGAAGCAAGCCCTGCTTTGATTGCAGGACCTCCTTTTATAAATAGGAAGTGTCTAGACTGGTGTCTTTGTAACAGAGCCCACATTCTGGAAAATAGAAGAAATCTTGGCTATTGTTCTTTTTTGCATTTCTTGTTGTTGTTGTTTGTGGATGCACTCAGACCTCTGCTCCTCTACCCTCATAAGCAGACCAGGACAGAGTAGGTACTGCCAAGGTGCTGGCCAGGAAGTCATGCTGGGCAGCGTCCTGAGGCTGGGTTTGGGGTAGAGTATTGACCATGATGTCCAAAAAATAGTGGCTAAAACTGGGAAGCAGGGGACAGGGCAAGGAGTCTTGGGAGATTGTTTCCACCTCTATGACTCCCACACAGCCCCGGCCACGACTGCATCTCATGTGGAATCTAACACAACTCTCTCTTACTTGGTCTCCCCACTTCTACTCTGCATCCTATGAAACCTCCACATAGCAGCCAGAGTGGTGGTCTTTCTAAAGTACCCATCAGATCATGGTTTCCCTTGCCTAAAACCATCAATGGCTTCCCAATAAACTCATAGGACTTACAAGAACTGACTCAGGCCACATTTCCCACCTACTAAGTTTCAGCCATGCCAGCCTCTCCTGAACAAGCCAAAGCCCTTCTTGCCTTGGACTCTTGCATGGGCAGTTCCCTTTGCCCAGAAGGCTCTCTCCTAGCCAGTTCCCCACTAAATTCAGGATCTCAGCTCAACTAGATTGCCCCTCTCCCTGTCATTCTGCACCAAGTCACTCTGTTTTATCATCGTCATAATACTAGGCACTTGTGAAATGATCTATTTCATTTATTTATTTCCTGTCTGTCTCTTTCCTATGATTCAAACTCTTTGAGAGTAGATTCCTCATTTGTCTTGTTCACCTTGCTATTTCCAGTGCCTTATAGAGATGGTATCACACAGGAGGAGTTTTATAAGTAATTGAGAAATAAATAAAATATTCCTGGCACACAATTATTAGCCATTTTTAGAATTATACATGGGAGAATCGGGTTAAGGTGACAAAGATGTGTGGCTGAAGACTGTTCTAGAGTCAAAGAGAAAGAATCTCTTCACAGCAGCTTCAGGTTGAAGAGACTGAAAATTGCAGGGCAAAAAAACATTTCTAGGAAATCTTAACTTTTTCATTGTGGTAAAACACATATAACATACAATTTGCCATTAGGAATGTTTAGTACATTGACAACGTTATGCAGCCATCACCTCTATCCAGAACATACTCAGCACCTCCAAGGAAACCCCATACCCATGAAGAAGTCACTCCATTTCCCTCTCTACCTCAAACCCCTAGGAATCTCTAATCTACTTTCTGTCTCTGGGTTTGCCTATTCTGAGTATTTCATGTAAATGGATCACACACCCTGTAGTATTTTGTACCTGGCTTCTTTCACTTAGCAGAATGCCTTCAAGGTTCATTCACATTGTAGCATGTATCGATACTCCATCCGTTTTTAGGACTGAGTAATAGCCAATTGTATGGATATACCACATTTTGTTTATATACTCAGCAGCTGGTAGACATTTGAATTGTTTCTACCCTTTGGCTATTATGAATAGTGTTGTATGAATATTCTTGTACCAGTTTTTCTTTGAACACCTGTTTTCAATTCTTTTGGATAAATTCCAGGAGTGGAATTGTTCAGTCATATGGCAATTTGATGTTTAACTTATCGTGATGGTTAACTTTATGTGTCAACCTGACTGGATCACGGAGTGACCAGATATTTGTCTAAATATTATTTCTGAGTTCAACTGTGAGGTTGTTTCTGGATTAGATTAGCATTTGCATCAGTGGACTCAGTAAAGTCCATTGTGGGTGGTCACCAACCAATCTGTTGGGGACCAGAATAGAACAAAAAGGTGGAGGAAGGTCTTCCTGCCTAACTGCTGAGCTGGCACATTGATCTTCCCTTGCTTTCTGTGCTCTGGGTTCTCAGGCCTTCAGACCTGTGCTGGAATCTACATCATCACCTCCCCTGGTTCTCAGGCCTTTGGATTTAGACTAAATTACGCCACAAGCTTTCCAGGGTCGCCAGCTTCCAGGTGGCAGATCATGGGACTTCTCAGTCTTCATAATTGTGTAAGCCAATTCCTTATAATAAATTTATTCATATGTCCTATTGGCCCTGTTTCTTTAAAGAACCCTGACTAGACACTTATTCAGGAACCACCAAATGGTTTCCCACAGCAGCTGCACCATTTTACATTTCTATCAGCAATGTATGATGATTCCGATTTCATCACATCATCTTTACCAACTCATGAGTTTCAGTTTTTTTAAATTAAAAAAAAATTATAGCCATCCTTGTGGATATGAAATGGCATCTCATGATGGTTTTGATTTGCATTTCCCTAATGATTAATAATGTGTTGAACCTTTTCATGTGCTTCTTGGCTACTTGTATCTACATTTCTCTTAGGAAAAATGTCTACTCAGGCCCTTTGCTCTTTTAAAAAGTTGGGTTGTTTGACATTTTCTTGTTGAATTGTGAGAGTTCTTTCTACTCTAGATAATAGATCTTTATCAGATAAGTTATTTGCAAATATTTTCTTCATTTTGTGAATTATCTTCACTTTCTTACTACTACCCTTTGCTGCCCAAAAGGTTTTAATTTTGGTGAAATTCATTTTATCTATTTTTAATTTTGTTTTTCATGTTCTTGATGTCATAAGTAAGAATCTTTTGCCAAATCCAAGGTCATGAAGACTTATCCCTACGTGTGTTATTTTTAAAGAGTTTTATGTCTTTGATACATTTTGAGGTAATTTCTGTATGTGGTGTGAGTTAAGGGTCAAGCTTGATTCTTTTGCATGTGGATATCCACTTGTCTCAGCATGATTTTTTGAAGAGATTATTCTTTTCCCACTGAGAAATCTCAGCACCTTTGTTGAAAATCAATTTACTACAGATGTATGGATTTATTTCTGGACTCTCAATTCTATACGAAATCTTACTTTTTGAAAAAGGAGATACTACTACACACTTTGAGATCCTGGGGAAAGAGGCCTTTGAAAATTCCAGACTCTGTTTTGATTTTTGTTCTGATTAATCTGGTTTTTAATACATTATAGGAATGTAGTCTGATAGTGAAGGAAATTATAATTACTGTTGTTTGGGACCATAATATCCTGCTGAGATGATATTAACATTATTACTAGTATTTCTAGATAGGCCCTATTTACATGAATCTTACCAATCTTTCAAAACACATCAACCAGTAATAAATATTAGGTTAACGTTACTCTCAGGGACGGACTGTCTTCTGGCTACATTTGAAGATGACAGTTTTTGCCCCACCAGTGCCTCTGCAATTCTAAGAACAGAAAAACAGATAGAGGGGAGAAGAAAAATTGTGTGGAATACAATACATAATCATTTTTAAGTCATGTGAATCACTTGCCTTTTCTACTCTTTCTTTCACCATGAAGGCTCAAATGGCTGACCTGGACTTGATGATTTGGGCTCTGCTGAAATAAATCTGTGATCACTCTTCTATTTTACATGGATTATACTTTTGTTCCTATTGCAGACATTATTTATGGGGTTTCAGGCCCTGGGGTTGATTGTGAGATTGCAAGAATATGAGAGATATTCATGTTTTTGAAGCATTTACTATTTGATGAGGGACATAAATACATAAGCTTAGAGCTATGGTATATGTGATAAAGGCCTCAATAAAAGTTATACAAAGTATTTAGACAGCATGGAGAAGAGTGATTAATCCTGCCAAGGGCTTCACAGATGCTCCATTAGACAGAGGTGAGAACTCTTTCTCTCTCTCCATCTTCACACACCTATTTCTGAGAAGAAATTTTGAGCATGTATGTGCTTTATAAATATTTGTTTAATAAATGGACAAGCTAACACTTTACTGATGAATAGGAATTCTCCATACAGAAAAGGAGAAAAGGAGACTCCTAGTCTGAGGGGGCACATTACAAGGGCATAGTAATGAGTGTGATGCATTCACTGAATGACAAGTGGTGGGAAGAGCCTGAGGGTACATGGGAAGCAGAAGGTGAGCATGTAAAGCAGCCAAGGGTTAATCTGTAGGGAGCCTCAAATGTAACACTAAGAAATTTGGAGATTATCCTGAAGGCTGTGGAGAACCATGGATCATATATATGCCCAGGTCAGTGACAGAAGTGGGAAACACAGTTACATGAAAATTTATCTGTATTTTAGAGAGAACACTCAGGGAGCACTGTAGAAAGTGGATTTGGGATGGGGGAGATAGGCAGGAAGACTATTAAAAGACTGTTATAGTCAAAGGGGAAGTTGAGGGAAGTCTGAACTAGGGCAATGTCTCTGCAAACACAGAGAAAGTGATGAGTCCCCCAAATATTCTGAAGGTAGAGTTGGTTGTCAGAGGTGGAGGCTGAGCTGTTGAAGAGTGAGGCCAAGTTTCTAGTTTGAGCAACCATGTGAATGATGATACCAATGGTGGAAATGGAGAATAAGAAGGGAAACAGGACTGGTCATATGGATGGGGAGAAAGGGAAGGAAGATGATTGAAGAATCCAAACCTCAGGTCACTTTCCATCCTTATAAATGGCAGGATCAAGAAAGAGAACCATTCAGACAATGTGGCCAAAAGAAGGCTTTATGTAATCTATAGATGTGACTTCCTTGTCCAGGGTTTTCCAATAGTATTGAAGTCACGTGAGGCTTGTAAAAAGCCATGTCCATTTGAAGAATGATGTTAAATTACCATATTTGAGCTTACATTTTTTTCTTCCCATTCAACAGTCTTCTAATCTTTGATTCCAATTCTGTTGGCCATTAAACTAGTTTTTTTAGTACTTGATATTAATAACAGTTAGCACTACTATGTTCCTGGCACTATATTATGTATTTTTTTGTGTATCATTTCACGGTCATTTTAGGTAAAGGAAATGGTTTATTATGATTCCTACTTGACACAATCTGGGTCTCAGAGAGGTTAAGTGACTTATTTAAGCCCACACATCTGAGTGACAAAACCCAGTCTTGCATCAGGTTCCTCCAAGTCCATAGTCCACATTCAACTACTAGCCTGATGTTTTTCACACTGTTTGTTACAACTCATCAGTGGATTACGAAAATCACTTTAGTATCAATCAGCATTAAAAAATTAAATAGAATACAATTTTAAAATATCAACATGCATCACAAATATTAAGGCTAAGTATTATCTTGTAAAGTTTTTGTTTCATGCACACACATACACACACACACACAAATAGCTAGGATTGTGAAATGTGTGTGTTCAGTATTGGTCTGAGTGTGGGCTGGAGGTGCTCAGAGAGAGGAAACCTCTTCAGTTTGGGATAGTAGAGGCAAGTTTCATGGAGGAGGTGATGTTTCTACTCAACCTTAAAGGATGTTAAGATTTGAGCAGACAGAAGAATTGGGTCATTATGGGTGAGTGACTGTTATATTTCACATGAAGTAGGTATGACTCTTGTATCTCTTCCTAGGAATTATATGTTGGGGAATTTAAGTAAAATCGAAAGATTCAAGGAATGAAATTAGCTCTGAGAACCTATGTAGTCGGCATTGGTTGATTTTTGGCCATCAAGTATCCTCCTCTCCTTCCAAAAAGAGTCCCGTTTTCTTTGGGAAATTAGCTACCTGGTTGGGGAAAATATTCGGGTGTTAATAGGGGAACCGTTACTCCTTCAGTTAAGGAACCGCCTTGGGACTATAAATGATTTCAGTTTATTATTCCCACGCCCGCTACCTGGGGTGACTGCCATTGTCCTCATTCTCCAGAGCAGCAGGGTTAGTGCTTCTGGGGATGGTACTCCCTAACCTTCCATCTATCTCTTAACTCCCACCATCCTTCTAATTTCCTTCACCTTAAGTTAGAACTCTGACTGGAACAATGAGAAAATAATTTTTTATTTATCTCACTGAAAATCTCCATAACATAGCTACATATTAAATATTTTATAGAGAAGGAAACTGAGGCTCAAAGTGAGGCCCTGCCCTGGGAAGAGAGAAAACTGGGTTTTGAACCCAGGTCTTACTAAGGATAAATTCTTAATTTTTTTTCTTAAAGGCAGGCTGTCTCTCCAGAACTGGGTAAATTTTTGTGCTTAGAAGTTTTTACGATTTTAAGGAATCCTCAGTTGTTGTTAAAATGACCCCAAAATATGAATGACTGCCTTAATATAAAAGGGATGTTTTCTTAAAAGATGTTAGACTTAAAACTTAAAGTTTCCTGTTCTCAAAAAAAAAAAAAAAAAAAAAATCAAAACCACTCAGTCAACAAGACTGAGCCCTCTCCCTCTTTCCAAACATTTATTAGAGATTCCATGCAGAGGCTCTTAGGTAATTGAGAGGATTACAATGAATGACAGAGAGAAGAAAATGTTCCCTCTGGCAGAATGGAAACCAAAGCAATGGGAAAATGTTTCCTTGAGAAAGCAGAAAACATACGCAAAGCAAAATTATTTGTAAGGACTTTAAGAGGAGAAGGGTTGGGGTGGGATAGACAGAATGGGGAGAAGGCAGGGAAAATCTATAGAAGAAAAAAAACAAGATTTGGAACGAAGTTTGGTCTGGTTTTAATTTATGTCAATTGGCAAATAAATCCATGAAAGCTGTTTTAGGCATGGATATCCCCTCTGTAACATAGGTAATCGAAACCAGTTCAGAATGCATTTTTTTCCTCCTCTTCCTAAAAATATGATACACCCTATAGACAGAGGCAACATCAGTGAAGTTCCTCTGGCTCCACATTCCCCCCGCCCCCTCATACCTTCTGGTTCTGAGACAATTCAGAACTGGTATAATTAGGGGGAACTAAGGATATTCATGGACATAAAATATATGTATGTTTAATTGTACTGTCAAACCAAAAAGATAAAGATAAGCACTGAATAAGTAAAATTCCATGTCTAAGATTCTGTTGAAAACTTTTGATCCTTAAAGACTCACCCATTTCCGGCACTTTCCCTAATTTTGGGGTGAGAGTGAAAGAAAAAAAAGTATGTTCACAGTTGCATCAACTGTATTCAAATGTATTTTTAAAATTTTAGCTGCTGAATTCTAAAAAGAATTCTGGGATGATTAGGTAGACATGTATGGTGAAAGTTTCCACAGAGAGTTAACCTTGTTGACTGACTGCTATGACAAACTAGTCGAAGTGGAAAGAGTAAAGGCAATTAGCTGACAGAAGTTTCATAGCTAGACAAGAACTTCTACAAGTCTATAAGAAGATTATACCAGTTCTGAAATCAGAAAAGGTGAAAGGTATGATCAGGCTTTCACAGAAGAAATACAAATGTTTTCACAAACATATAAAGAGATGCTAAACCTTTCAGTACAATCTGAAACCACAGAAAGATATGTTTTCATATCTACAAGTTTGTCAAAAATTAAAAACTCGGGCCATACTAAGAGGTGGTAAGAATGTAGAACCACATCCTCACACAGTGACCAGAGAAGCAGAAAAGGGTTGAATCACTTTGGGGAGTTTGGTGTCTGCCTTGTAAGTAGTGCTGTCTACTTTATCCATTAGAGCCCTTAATGTCGTAATCATGGTCGTTTTAAATTCCCATTCTGATAATTTCAACATCCCTTGCAAACATCCCTGATGTTTGCTCTATCTTTTCAAACTTTGTTTTCTCCCATTTAGTATGCCTTGTAATTTTTTCTTCATAGCTGGACATGATATATCGGGTAAAAAGGAACTGCTGTAAATAGGCCTTTAGTAATGTGGTGATGAGGTGTGGCAGGAGGGCAAGCTTTCCATAGTTCTATGAGGAGGTCTCAGCCTTTTAGTGAGGCTGTGCCTCTGGACTGTGAAATTCACACGTGCTTCTCAGTCCTTTCTTAGGTGGGACAGGATGGCTAGAATGGGCTGGAGCTGGATATTCTTCTTCCATATGAAAATCTAGAGCCAACTGGGGTTGGCCTTTCCCCTTCCCCCAAGTCAGTTAGGCTCTGGTTAAAGTTTCTTCTGAGGGCAACCTTTTTAAGAAGAACAGAGTGCTCTGGCCTATTTCAAAATGCTTACTTTCCCTTCCTCCTGCAGGAAGCAAGAGGGTTGAGCTTCTAGAGGTAAAACTCATGGAAGTGTGAATGCCCCCACACCAGATGGCTGGGTACCCCTGGAGTTTTGACTGTCAGACTCGTCCACATTGAGCCTCCAACAATATTAATAACAGTTCGGGTTTTTCTACCCTGGTACTGGTTCCCAACGAGGTTCCCACTCTGGCAAGTCATGATTCTCTGTATCTGCCTGTCTGTCTCTCTCACTTGCAGGGCATTGGTTTGCCCTGTGACTTAACTTCTCTTAGAGTTGCTGATTTCTCAGTTTGTTCAGCTTTTTCTTATTATTGGGATCGAGTTGCCATTTCCAAGCTCCTTTCTTGTCAAACCCAAAACTAGAAGTCCCACAATCTTTTTTAAAAAAGAAACTTTAAGTCAATGAAACGTGGAAGTCTTTATGATCAAAGTCAGTATGGTCAGAGTTTTCACACTGCTAGAAAACTTTTTTGTTTAGAATAGTAATGCTGCTCCCTGACCTGTGTGACAACCCTATCAGGTTGAGACCCAGAGGGTCTATAATAGAGACCCAGGGGCCCTTATGCCTCAGCCTGCTGCCTGGCCACCTGGTAATGGTAGAAACTCTGTTCCAGTGGAAATTCTCTGGTCCTGGGTCTTTGCCTGGAAGTCTTTCTTAGGGTGCAGTGTTACTGAGGAAGCACGTGGGCTGTATGGAAGGATTAGGGTCCTGCCTATGTGAATGCTGTGATTCTTTTCCTATTTGGGCCTTGATGAAAATCAGAGCACTGGTGGAGAGAGGCACGGCCTTTTCAACTTTTTGAGGCTCTCAGAATAAAAATAACAAAGTGACAGAACAGAGTTACAAAAAATGTGGTATGCCTTAAATATTTAAATTGAACAAATGAATATTTTTTAACATTGAGAAAATGCAAGGCAATACAATTATGATATTGACATAATATTTATGAAAAATACCAGTGCAGACTCTGTAAGCCACCTTGAGAACCAGTAATGGGACTAGTTTTAAGTCATGTGATTAAAGTTGTCACAGTGTATTTTTGTGACTGTATATATAGTCTCATTTGAAATGGGGGTCAAAAAATCTAAATTTGAGGCCCTAGATCTACTTCCCCCAATTCCCAGTCCCTTGCTGTGACAGGTCACGGTCTAAATTTTAGACCAAATTGTAAAATGGGGCCCACAGTTTTGCTTGAGTAAGGCATCTAGGGTTAGTCTTATAAACAAGTTTAAAAGCAAGTGCTTGTGTTGTCTTAGTATGTATTTGGGCAGAGAAGGGTTCATATTCTGTCTTTGTACTTATCTACTTATGTAAAATTGGTCAAGTCATTTTCCTTTCTCTGAGCCTCAGTTTCCTCATCCATAAAATGGGTATATGTACCTGGGTCTTAACAAGAGTTTTAAAAAGTCAGCATTACAGTTATTTTAGGTATGTCTTATTTATCCTCTTAGATAGTAAGCTCCCTGAGGACATGAATCATGTCTGATTGATTTTTTAAAATGTCATAGCACTTTTCAGTAACTTAATCTTTTAAAGGAACTCTTATAAATCAGGCACTTTTTTACACTTATTCTTTTAAAGCCCCAAGGCAAGCTTATAATATTGGCCTTACCACTTCACTGAGGCTCAGAGAAGTTAAGTTAATTACCTGTTAGTGAGCAGGTGGATTTAAATGTAGATCTGTTTGTCCCATGTTCATTTTACTATACCATGACCTTACATCCAGGTGTACTTAGCACACATTCGTTTAATGCATTTGATGGTCTTATCTCCACTAACTGGATCTTTCACTGGGCTACCTAAAATTCTTACCCTCTGTTTTCTCTTCTGAAAATAGTAAGACCTCTGTGTAGTATAATAACCAACCGAAAGCAGGTGCACTACTAGGTTCACTTGGGCAGAAGGCTGAAGCCCTAGGGAAGGGAGCCCAGGGCTTGCAAACCATTTAGAGTGAAAGGATTATGAGAAATCTGACATATGGGCACCTCTGGGAGGTCAGGTTTCAATGCTGGGCCACAGCACACGAGGAGTGTGTGGATGGGGGAAAGAATGAATGACGGCCTGAAGGCACCAGGTATGTGACAAAGGAAGGAGGAAGGAAGGGACAGAAGGATATAGGCAGAGACTTGGTAACAAAGCCCTTGAAGAAGAGGCATCAGAATGTAATTGGCTTTGAGAGTACAAACTTGGATGATTTTTTTCTTTTAAATTTCTCTACTTTTCTGTATTATCCAAAATTTTTACAATAAGCAGGGTGTTATTAGTAATAAAAAAAAAACTGATAAGCTTAATTTTTTAAAATGACATATTTACCTTTTCTCTCTACAGGATTTTTTTGAGCTGAGGGGACTCAGAAAATACTCTGGTCCACTTTCTACTCTCCCTTGCCCATTTTAATCAAACACCATATAACATATGCCAAGTGTCCACCATTGTGTCAGGAATGAAAAGAAAGTATTGGAAAGGCTGTCAACTTGCTTAAATGCATCTATAAGACAACTCTTCATGCTCTTCTTTGTGTTAAAGATACTTCTAGTGTCTTAAACCTAATAATCAGGAATAGGGAAGAAAGCCAAGGCTCTGAACACTTAGGGGTGGTATTTTCAAAATGCCAGTCAGCACTGTATTTTGTATCTTCCCCAGTATGTACATGTACTAGTTTCTTGTGCTAGCCTCAAGCTCAATTTTAAGGTAACTGATGATTATTACTTTTTCTTTAATCCAGGGATTATCTAAAACAAGAGATTGGAAAATTACCAACTCTATCTTCAGAGGAGAAAAAATTCGAGCGCTGCTACTTACTAGATGTGACTTTGATAATAATCATCACTGTGTTTTGAGTGTTTACCTTGTACTAAGCACTTTACTTACATTATCTCAGCCCACATGGCAATCCTGTGTGGTTTATATTATTCTTTCCATTGTACAATTACAGAAAATGTAATTCATAGGAGTTTAATAATTTTCCCTAGGTCTCGTGCATGGAACTGCAAATATGAGATTTGAACCTAGATCTGCCTGATTTTGAGTCCATGATTTTAATTACTTCTCTGTACCCCCTTTATGGACAAGTTATTTAACCTCTTTGAGCCTTAGGTTTGTTATTTGAAAAGTAGAGAAAATATTTCCTCCTTTATGGTTTTATTGTGAGGGGAAAAATCAATATAGAGCATTTAGTGGGGGCTCAGTAGATGTTGCTTCTCTAAGACAAAAGCTGAAAGCTGCAGGAGTGGAATTTAGTGACTGGCTCTCAGGCAAAAATGGAGCTGAACTTTAAGTCCTCAACTCAGATTTCTAAGTTTTACGGAAGTTGGTCAATAAAGAAAGCTTGCAACATTAGAAATATGTATGCTTTGTTGCTTCAACGAGGCAGCCTCAGATAAAAATATTTATATATACTTAATCCAAAACAAGAGCAGGAAGATAGGATGGTTCTGTTTCCATGAATTCTCTAGGAGTCAAAAGAGGGGAAAAATTAAAAATTAAGATCTAAAGAGTTTTGGTGTTTTGTTTTGTTTTGTTTTTTAATAACATGGCCATTGGGATGGAAATGCAATCAACTGCTTTACTTTGCCTTCCTGATTACCATCAAGTGTGTAGAAATGCTGAGTGGAAACCGAGCGCTCTGGTCCTTAGAACCAGGACTGGCTTCACGGACAAGCAAGCTGTACAGTTGAACAGGGCCCTGTGCTTAGAAGGGCTCCATGGTTGATAAATGCTCTCCTATCACTGTCTCAAAATTCTTAAGAATTTTTGAACAAGGTACCTACATTTTCATTTTGCACTTGGTTGGGCAAATTATGCAGCCAGGCTTGCTTGGAACGTTTGGTGTCCCCTAGCTCACCTCACTGAAATGTCCTAAGTCCAACGAACACATTCCCAGGAGCCAGCTTGGAATGCTGCTTTAGCAGATTTCCCTTTTCCTTTTGTTTTTGTTAGCAAGCAATCACCCACCCATTCTTTGAGGTTATGTATAATGTATGCTATATATATAAAGCTCTAGGTGTGTAAGAAGGAAAGTAATATAGTAGAAAGGGGCCTGGGTGTTTTCTTTAAGAAGGAAGAATAACAGCACTGTGGCCAAAATGAACGTGTTGAGGACAGTAATACTTTGGAATGAGTTCTTTAGAGAGAAGTTTTGAATTTCTGCTTACTAGTAGCTTTGGGTGGGGTCTGGGTATCTGTATTTTCTTAAAACACCCCAGGTCTCTCTAGTGTGCAACCATGGTTGGGAACCACTGAGTTAAAACCATGCTGCAAGAAGTGGATGGTTCTGATAAGCCCTGATATAGTGTCTCCAAAAAATCCCCTTGAGATTTGTATCAACTTTGTATTCTTGAGGTAACTAGAGTTCTTCAAATAGTAGGTACTCAATCAATTTTTATTGACAGAGGGGAGATCAAATTTGACTTTAGTTCTTTTGCTAAAGGACACTGTAAACACAATCTGCACCTAAGCTTTTCAGCCTTTGAAGAAAAAAATTTTTGCTGACCACTGGACAAACAATTGTGAAATTACATTTATAAATACCCATTTATAATAGAATATAAAACTTAAAAAAGTTTTTAAAAGTCTACACTTAAAACTATATAATATTTCCTGAAAAGCTTAAAGGCTTAAATAAATGAGAGCTATACAATGTTTATGGCTTAGAAGACTTCATATTGCTAACATGTCAATTACTCCCAAATTGACCTGTAAATTCAATGCAATTCCAATTTAAATCCCAATGGAGTTTTGTTTTTGTTTTTGTTTTTTTTTAGAAATGATCAAGGTGATGCTAAAATGCATAAGGAAACACAAAGCATCTAGAACAGCTATAAATTATGAGAAAAGATTGAGAAAGAAGAACATAGTTGGAGGAGCCACACTACTGAATTTCAAGACTTACTATTAAAGCTTCAGTAACTGGTCAAAGGACAGAAAAATAGATGAAGGAATAGAATAGATTCTGTATATAGACACACATATACAACTAACTGATTAAAAGAAAGATGCCAAGGTAATTCAATAGAATAAGGATAATCTTTTCCACAATATGGATCAATTGGATAACCAAGCTGGCCCCTCTCATACATCATAAAAAATTTCAATTTGAAATGGATCTAAAAATTATCATAGACCTAAACAAAAAAGTTAAAACTATAAAACTTCTAGAAGCTATGCAACTTTGGGTTAGCCAAAGATTCTTTTTTTTTTTTTGAGAATAAAGAGAGATTATTTATTCTGAGTTTAATATAGGAAGGATCACCCACCATCACTTGTATTTGGCAGAGATCCAAAGACAAGAGGGCAATGGGAAAGGTTTATAGTGAAATAAAGGGAATACTTCAGAAATACTCTGATTAGAGTTTGGAAGGGGGAAACTGGAGGTGGGGTAAGCACAAGTGGGTCATCTTATTAGCCAAAAATTCTTAATGGGACATAGAAAAGAGCTAGCCATAAAAGAAAAACACGATAAATTGACCTAATAAAAATTTAAAATTTCTAGTCTTCAAAAGACACTACTAAGAAAACTAAAAGGTAAAACACCAAATGAGAAAAAAAATTTGTATGTGAAGAACAGTTAGAGAGATGCAATTTTGCTGGCTTTGAAGATGGAGGAAGGGGGTGACAAGTCAAGGAATGTGGGTGGTCTCTAGAAGGCAGAGGGATCAAGGAAGCAGATTCTCCCCTAGAGCCTCCAGAAAGAAACACAGCCTTTCCAACACTCATAATTTTAGCCCCATGAGACTTATATCAGACATCTAATCTATAGAACTGTAAGGATAATAAATTTGTGTTGCTTAAAAAGCCACTAAGTCGTGGTAACTATCGCGGTAGCAATAGAAAACTAATATAATTCCTTAGGATTTTCTACGTAAGCAGTCATGCTGTCTTTGCATAAAGACAATTTTATATCTCCCTTTTTAATCTTTAAGACTTTTACTTCTTTGTTTTTCTTTAATGCATTGGATAGGAACTCCAGTTCAATGCTGAACAGAAAGAGTGAGAGTAGATATCCTTGTTTTGTTCTCAATCTCTGGGAAAAGCATTTAGTTTCATACCATTTAATATGATGTTATCTGTAGGTTTTCCCTTTACCAAATTGAAGAAGGTTCCTTTTTTTCCTAGTTCACTTAAGAATGTTTATTATGGAGGTGTTAAATTTTGTCAAGTACTTTTTCTGCAACTATTGTGATGACTATATGACACTACCTCCTTTGCCAAAGTGGCGAATTTTTTATTGATTTTTGAATTTTACATGAACTTTGCAATTTTGGGATGTACTGATGAGTTTAATTTGCTAACACGTTGCTGACAGTTTTTGCATGTGTATTATTTACTGCTGCATAACAAGTTATCAAAAATTTAAAGCACAACATATTATCTCACAGTTTCTGTGGGTCAGCTGGGTGCAGTTTAACTGGGTCCTCAACTTAAAGTCTCACAAGGCTGCAGTCAAGGTGTTGGCCACACTGTATTCTCAACAGAAGGCTCAACTAGGGAAGAGTCTGCTTCCAAACTTTTTCAGGTTGTTGGCAGAATTCATTTCCTTGCAGTGTATACCTGAGGGCCCAGTTACTTGCTGGCTGTTGTCTGAAGACTGCTTTAAGTTCTTTGAGAGAACCTTCACTTCCTTGCCATTTGGGCCGCCCAACAAGGCCACTTCTTCAAAGCTTCAAGGCAACATCTCTAGAGAGAGTCTGCTAGCAAGACATATTATATAAATGTAATGCAATCATGGCAGTGACATCCCATTGGTTTTGCAATATTCTGTTGGTTAGACACAAGTCACAGTTTCTACCTGCACTCAGATTGGAGGGGATTATACAAGAGTATGAACACTGGAGGCAGAGCTCCCCTAGATCTGTTTATCACAGCTTTTCATGAGAGATACTGCTCTATCGGTTTCTTGTCTCATGCCTTTGTCAGGATTTGTTATTAGAGTTATGCAGATCGTTTTTGAAAATGCTTTTTATTTTCAGGTATTTCTTTCTCTCTTTCTCATTTTTAACTGATTTTCAGAAGCAAATACCAGGTTGAATTGTTGATAGCAACACCTGTGCTTTTGTCACTAGAATATATAATTTTAAGTAAAAGTAAAAATAAAACTCTGTATTTGAGAATATCATTAATAGTTTAATTTTAATATAAGGATTAAGTCCACAATGGCCACCTAAAAAGTACTGATCATCATTCAAGCCTCAGTCAAGGGCCTATGGAAGCTTATTCATGTCTATGTTTTGTCAGCCATCCTTCATAATATCCCTAGTTTCTTGATAGGATATTAGCAGAACTAAACTTAAATAGTTCCAAGGTGCATAATCAGTTTCTTGCAATGTCTATACAATGACTCATTAATCTGGGTCTCTAAATTAACAGCTGGTGAGAGTGACGTATACACTGGCAGTGGCAGGTAAGCAAATGAGTCTTATTGCATAGTTCCTGTGCATTAACTAATTTAAGAAAAAATTTTTTTCTTTTAATTCTCACCAGCTCTACACTGGGGTAAAATTGGCCACACGTGAGTCACCAAATGCATATTAGGTGCTTGAGTTCAGAAGGATATAGCCTAAGGCAAAGATTGGGCACTGGTCATTCCTTTTGCAACTGAATGATAATTTAATCTAAAGATGTGCTCACAGTCAAGCAGAGGGTGGGACTTGTAGCTCTCATCAGTCAAATGACAGTTTAAACTGCAACACTGCTTCTTACTAGTTTTGTGACTTTAGGAAGCTAATTTAATAACTGTAAGACTCCCTCTGCTCGTCTGTAAAATCAGTGGCATAGTAGCACCTATTTCAAAGAGTTGTGAGAATTTAATGAGGTAATTCACACCTAATGCTCAACATAGAGTTTGACAAGGAATGAGCTCTTAACAGTAACTTAGCTGTTACTATTACTGTTACTGTCACTACACTGTTACTGTAAAGTGAAGAGTATGGGCTTTAAAGTCAAACAGACCTGGGTACGACTATTTATTTGCCATCTGACCTTATGCAACGTGGCTGACTTCTCTGGCCTTCAGTGTCCTCATTTCTAAAATGAGGACTATGATAAGTACTTTCTAGGACTGTCATCCAACATCTTTTCTACAGGACTCTCTTAGAGGTGTCAGCACATACAGAAGTAGGAGCTGGCTTCTTATTGCCTAAAGAACAAGTAGCAGTTAAGATATAGTTTAGGCCACTATTATGAGACCCTGAAATCACAAAATAACAAAATTATCTCCTTTCCTGTAAGGGGTTAGTATGTAGCCTAACACAAGGATGCAGTCTCCTTCTATGCTGTTGCTCTGCCCACCTCCATCTTACAGCCCCCGGGAAAGAGGCAGAAGGAAGAAAACATGTTTTGTTCTTTTGCAGAAATTTTCTTAAGTCGTATGCCTCACTTCTGCTCATATATCATTGGCCAGAACCTAGTTATTAGACCACACCTAGCTGTTAGGAAAGGGGGAGTTATCTTTGGCTGGGCAGGATAACGGGTGGTCGGGGGGCTATCAGTCTCTGCCAAAATACATTTACAGCCTAATCCTACCAGATGAAATGAGAATGAGAGACTGGATTTCCCTCTAAAGTGGTGGAGGTGAGCTTCCTGGAGATGAGAGTAGAAAAAAGACGATGTTCAATTGTTCAAAAGATGGAGACGTCTTGCATAGCTGATCTTATGTTTTGGGTATTAACAGGGCTTAACATGACTGTGGTTGCTCTTGTTCCTCATTTCTTTCCTTTATTATAACTCATGCTTGCTAAGGATGATTTGAGTTACCTATTATCTTCAACTTTTATGAGGCACAGAAGAAAACAATCCTTCCTCTGCTCTCTTGCACCAGAGTCAATGAATTGATCAACAAGTAGTTACTGAGCTTCTAGAATTCATTCATTCATGCATTCATTTATTCATTCTCTCACTTATACTCATTCCATAAGTATCCACTGCACTATGTTCTGGGAATGTTAATACATCCTAGCCATGATCTCAGGCCTCAAGGGACTCTGGCTTAGAGGTTAAGAGAGATTAAGTATTGAAAAGACCATAACACAGTGCAGTAGGTTCTGAGAAGGAAGTAAACCCAGAGTGCTAGGGAAGCCCATTGGAGAACTGCCACTCAGGAAGGAGATGGCCCCTGACTTGAATCCATGCTATGATGGGTAATGTGGCATCTCCATCAAAACACTCAAACAAACAATGAGGGCTCTTTTGGAAACTACATCTGATTAAATGCTTAAGGGTCCTAAGATCTGGAGGCATTTAGAGAGGGAGTTGCAGGAAGACTGGAGCAGACAAAAAAAGCTTTGGGGTAAGATAAGTTTCAAGAAGTTTTGGATAGATTTAGAAGTGTGAGACTGGCATTCCAATGTGGAAGCAATCTGAACAAAAGCTGAGTTCCTAAAGTGGGGAAATGGACTAGACGTTATCACTAAGTTTCCTTCAAGTGGTACAAAAATCTCATTCTTTGGTCTTGAGTAAACTGCAGAATATTCCAGCAACTTCTGCCTTGTCCTGGGTGGCTCTTTACCAAATACAGGGTACAGAAACGGACAATGGTGGAGTTCTGTTTAACACCACTAAGCTTTTCATTCTGAGTTGGCAGCCTCAGTATGTAATTTTCTCAGAAAGAAAATCTCCTGGCTTGGGATTTTGCCAGAAATTACTTTCCCCCAATTATATTCTAGTTTGATGCAATTATTACTTGAAAATTGTCTCAAATTGAAACCCTCTAATAGCCAATTTCAGAATGAAGAAGATGGGAGAAATTCAACACATCACAGACAGTCCATTCATCAAGGATGTGATCCAAGAACAGAAGAAAAGCAGAAAACTGTGTGTCCTGCCTCAGACACAGAGCCTCAGCAAATTTCATAACAGGGTGGTCTCAACCAGCAGACCCTTTTGTTGGTTTAGTACAGATCAAATCAAACCTTCAGAGAAAGCACAGTTTGATCCTACCTTAGGAAACTAGGTTTCATGTGTCCATCGGATGCTTTTTCCTCTCTTCATCATACAGGCATATTCCAGAGAGGCTGGCCAGAGGGTGTGATGCCGTTGGCCATATCCTAGCTCCCGAAATAGTGGCTGATCATCAGCTCTGTAAAAGGAGCATGGAGAGCAGTGACTCTACTGATTGGTGCTAAAATGTATGGAGGCTCATGGCACGTGATAGACGCTCATTATATGCTGGAATGAATGAATGAATCAGTGAACAAACACTGCTGGGCCAGAATATCCCTTCCTCCAGGCCAGTGTAGGCTAGTCTTTCTCCAAACACTCTTTAGATGCAGTGTGGCACATTTGTGATAATGTACTGCATTCCTCTGGGACTTTATCCTGATTTCACCTATGAAAAAATACTATAGGTGATGCAGGCAAGTTCCTTGGAAAGTTTATCCTTTCTGCTCTTTGCTTTTAGGCTTTATTAGGTGGGACCAGAGTAGCCTTTAGTCTACAGCTAATTTTGCCCCACAACTGAGGTGACTGCTTTCTGAATACTCTTCCTGATATCCCAGGTATTATGAGGTTTTTCCATATGGTTCGTGCGAACACAGACTCTTCCTGGCCCTGTGTGAGCTGTGTGGGTTATTTCAACTGCTTCTTTGGGGTGGTTCTTTTCTTGGCCTCAGAGAGTATTCTCACACACATGTGCTGGGTTGGGGGGGTGGTTTTCCTCCGTAGAATTCTTTCTAATAGCCAATCTAATGGCCATCTAATGGATACAGCTCTCCTCTTTAACACTGCCCCCTTAGACTTCCTGAACTCCCAACCCCATCTCTACAACCCAGGATAACCGCTGACCTTCATCTGGATTCTCCCTGCCAGGGATCTGGTCTGGAATCTCTTTCTAGGTAATAAAACTGGGGTATTTTTAGGACTTAAGCCATTTGTTTCTCCTCTCGCAGGAATCACTGTCCCAAGCTACCTGTTGTTCAATGTCTGAAACCATTTGTCTTGATGTTTTAGTCTTTTGATGTGGGAGTATAAATCTGAACTCTGTTACTCCATCTTGGCTGAAAGCAGAAGTCAGTGCATAAAAATTTATGTAGAAAAGCATTCATCAAAGCATTATTGAACAACAAGGTCTTACTGTATAGCGCAGGGAACTATATTTAACATCTTGTAATAACATACAATGAAAAGAATATGAAAAAGAATACATGTATGTATATGGATGACTGAAACATTATGTACACCAGAAAGTGATGCAACATTGTAAACTGACTACACTTCAATTAAAAATAAATAAATAAAAATTAAAAAGCATTATTATTTATGAAGAGTAATTAGAAATACGCAAAAAGCAGAAATAAAAACAAAACAGAGGATGACAAGGTTGTTGCCAGACATGACTTGGGCCAAACAGCTAGTGTAACGGAGTCATGATTTGAATCCAGTGCTCCCTGCTTCACCTGTGCCTTTCCAGCTCTAACCAGCTGCCTCTCATCACATGATTGTTGGTCTGCCATCTCGGGATTGAAGGCCTAACCTTGTTTTCTTGCATCCTACCAACTAGAGAGAAGAAAGATGTAGAGGGTGGAGGTGGGCATTGTGGGCGGTGCCTGGGGGTGCTGTTCAAGACTGACGCATTAAAAATGAGGTGGTTCACCTTCAGCCAAGCCCCCTCCCAGAGACCCAGAGACCACACTTCTCAACGTTTCTGAGCAGGGAGAAAACAAGCTAACACAGACTCTGCAGAACGTCCACCCAGGCAGGGCTTCCCGTACACTGACACCCTGTGGTTATTATTGCTTTGGGTACATGAGATCACTCAGAATGGAATGTGTCACTATAGGTTTAAACCGAAGTTATAAATCAAACATTTCTCCTTTAATATAAGGAAGTTTCAGATTATTTTCAAGAACACCTGGTGCAAAGTGAGGTAATCTTATATGGTAAGGAGGATGAATAATTTAAACTGCATTCCCATAAATTTCTTTAACCTGGAAGGAAGCCTTAAGGCTATCTGCCTACACGGCATGTCTGACTTTTCCTTGAATAACATGCAAAGCGTTTTAAACAGACCAGCAAATTCATAGGTTCTAAAACCTCCTGCGGATTCTGCCTTGCTTTCTACATCCGGACAAGTGTCGAAAATTATCGAGGACTGCTTTCTTAATTTGACTAAATGTTCTTCTTTTTTCATCCAGAGAGATCTTGTTGACAATTATTTCTTCATTCTGCATCCAAAACTTCCAGTTTGCAGAAGTAGGAAAATCAATATGAATGGCTTAGGGCTGACAAATGAGGCTCCAATTACCAATACTTCTTTGCAATATGGCAAAGATGTTTGTCTGTCAACTCTACTGTTTTCTTATTTTAATGGTGTTTGGCATAGATGGACCTAGTTGTTGTTCATGACTATATCTGTAAGTCCTGTTTTCCTCTGCTTTTCCTTCCAAGTGTTCTGCTGAATTTAAAATGAAATTATTTTGAGATGAGAATCAACAACTTTTTACATAAGATTCTCGGCTTGCCAAATAAGGACATTCTCATTTTAGATTTTGTATTCTCTCTTTGGTTCAAATAATGGAGGTAGAGTTGGGAAAGCATCCCTCAAGAGATAGTGAGGACCAAATTACAGTCTCTTAATAAGCCATTAACATTCTAATGTTAGACTTCGTTATATCCACAGATGTGTTAAATGAGTGATTTTCCAACTTTCATGTACACACAAGTCATCTGAGGACGCTGTTAAAATGAAGATTTTTCTTTCAGTAGGTCTGGGAGGGGCCCAAGCATCAATAGTTCTAAAAAGCTCTCAGCTAATGTAGATGCTTCTGGTTCATAAGAAGCAAGGGGTAAAGAATGTATGTAGCAGTTCAGGTCCTGGCAGAAACAGATGGAATACTCAGATTGGAAATATGAGGACAGATTAATGAAGGACTTATTTATAAATGTGTGGGCATCCCAAGAGATGGTGCAGTGCCCAGTGCTGGTAACACCTGAAAGGTGACACTAATACTAGATCTCAAGGATCAAGGACAGAGAGCAACTTGAAGAGGGATGGATGGACTGACAGTAGCCTTGGCCTTTGACAGAGGGACCCAGCCAGCCCACAGTGACCCTGCTGGGGCAGGGGGATGGGAATATATAACCCACTGCACTCTCTTCCTGCCCTCCAGCTTGCCTGCAAGTGCCTCCCAATAACCAAATCCAACCAAAAGCAGTAGGGCAAGGGAGCCTGGATGATGCCTTGTACAGTATTCAGCTTCCCCGGGCCCCGAGCAAGGTGAGGAAGAGGAGAGTAGAACTGGGAGGGCAGCGGGAAGATATCCAACCGCATTTTTACTTGAATTCATAGGCACTTTAAACTTGCCTACTGTATTTCATCTTGCAGCCAATAGTGTTAGTTATAGAAAACATTATTTTTTTATGTACCAGTAAGGGAAAACAATGCTGCTAATCAAACCATTGATATGCTGTTGATTATAAAATGAATCCTGATTCAAGAGATTAAGATTTGAAAAAATATGTATCTTAGAATTGGTAAAACACAGCATCGTGTTTTTCTTAACCAAGGGAAGGTCAGTGTGAAACTTTATAATCTTGTGAGCAATTGAATACAAAATGAATTTTCATAGGACCAACATTTTCTCTCTCCCTTCAAAATAATTTAAAATTTAATTCATGGATCAATGAGTCATGATGATTCACCAAAGGGAGAAGTATAAGAATGACAGGCCCTGTTTAGCCCCACACGTTACTGACTAGTTGGGTTGCAGGCAGGTCCCTAGTAGTCTGTTTTCTTGTAGCTTGGAGACCAAGAAAAGGAAGAGAATGGTCGGACTATAATATGATAAAAATACACAAAGCCAGCCTCTGTTGCAATTATTTGGGTTAATGTAAGAGTGAAAAAAAAGCAATGTATGTATGTAGTGGAAGACGTTGGACTACTTTGAGTAAGATTTTATTTTGGAGTTGATTTGATTAATTATTTAGCAGACTTTTCAATAGTCTTCATTAGGCTGGTGGTACCACATATCAGCAGATTTTCTTGAATTACTAACGTAATTGGGTCAGTTTTAAAGCATGAGGGAAGTTTCCTGCTATAAATATGTTGCATTCAGTTATTTTTCTTGCTTTAATATAAAATATTGTATCCTTTGTGTGTAGGATTTAAGTAGTTTACAAAAGCCATATGTCCTGAGCCCTCATTCTTAAACCGAGTTGAAATCTGTACAATGACAACAAAATACCATAATACATAGACATGAGAAAATGTTTTAAAATATTAATGGAAATATCTGGCTAAAATTTAATAACCCCATTGAAAAAGTGGTGTCCCATGTGATTGATATTACTTGTATGTTTTACTTGTGTGTTGGGGCTGCCCAAGACAACACCTTGGGTTTGGGGATCCCCGAGGAGGACTCAGCATGCAGTCACACTCATGGCTACGATTTATTACAGCAAAGGAATACAAAGCCAAACCAGCAAAGGGAAAAGTACACAAGGCAAAGTTGGAGGAAATCAGGTACAAGATTCCAAAAGTCCTCTCACAGTGGAGTCGCACACTTAATTCCTCTAGACACGAGTTGTAACAACACACATGACACTTTATCAGCCAGGGAAGCTCATTAGAGCCTCAGGGCCCCAGGTTTTCATTGAGACTGGTCACACAGACACCCTCTGCTTAGCATGTACCAAATTGTGAGGCACCCCCACACCCCAGAAAGAAAACAGATATTCAGTATAAAGCATCTTGTTTGCACAAACAGTTTAGACACAATGAGACCCTCTTATCAGTTAGAGTCATGGGAACGTTCCTGAAATCCAGGTCACCAGACGCCTAGCCAAGGGCCAATCTTGCAAACAGGCCGTTCTAAGGGTAACAATCTCAGACCTGCTATGTTAATTATCTTCTGCTCAACCTGCTTCACTAGTCTGGGGAAGATTTGCAGATATATATATATATATTTCTTAAATTATTTTTATTTATATTAATTTTTCAATCCTCTATCCACCCAGATAAGCAGAAAATTTACCCCTTAGGGCCATTTTTGCCCCAGCTATCTAAGTATGCTATGGGTTTACTCACTCTAGAAAGCATACGTTCAATTTCAACTTCTTATGGAGAAAGAAAAAAGTAGGGAATCTAGTCCACTGGTGAGAACCTAGATTTTGTTCTGTGTTTCCCATGGCTCCCACCTGGTGTTGTTCTACAAAACAGAAGAGCTGGCACAGTATGGTACTGTCTCTGTTTAAAGTATAAAGGAGGCTTCAAGGATTATTGAGGGAGAAAACATTCTTTCTCCTGAGTGTTAATCTCAAGTGTATTCATCCCATGTCACCAGAAGCCTAGGCTCCAGGGTTCTCAGATTTTTATCTAGGCTTTCAACAGTGAGGCCATGGTTTTTCCACTGCCATCTCCTTTCCATTCCTGTACTCTGTCTTCCCTCGTGGTGAGTTCCTCTTTGGTAGCTCTTGGTAATTTTGATTTTACTTTTTCTTAAAAAATTTTTTTTCAGACTGACCTGATATCATTTCAAGTTATTAGAGGTAATAACATCATTACTCTTCAAAAGGGAAGAGGTCAAGTCTCCATTCCTTTCCTTGCAGGAAATTCCTTGGCCTGCTTATAAATTTACCTCCCTCTCCGAAGCCACCCAGAGACCTCTGAGTTCAATCTACCAGAGAGTATTGGGTAAGATGGCCTTTATGAAGCCAGAGATGCTCTGTCACAGCATTCCTCAAGAGCAATAAATATATTCTTGTCTATTTTCCTAACTAAGAGGGCTGTTCTAAAGGTCCTCTGAGGAGAAAGATCCGCTCCAAGGTAAGCAGTCTCCATGCATACAGGCTGTAGAAAAAGCACCAACCCCTTGCACATGGCAGCTTCTCAGATGTTACTAAACTACCAAAATGTGTTGAACAAAGCCCGTGCGGGTCACAGATGAGCAGTCAGGCCAGCCCTCAGCAAAGTGGTGATGCAGGAAGGCTTCTCCTCCAGCACCTCCTCCTGACTCCACCCACCCCAGGGCGCCACCACTGTCCTTCAAACATTCTCAAAAAAGATGATAAGACCTTAAAAAAGACTTGAATTAAAGTACAATTTCTCCTGTAAGGCCTTACATTTAAAGTCACATCTCTGTGAAATTCAACAACCCACCTGCTAATGCAATTATCAGCATCCCAAAGAGGTTGGGTGTAAACAAGATTTCCTTACAAAATTCCAGAAATGAGACTATGGTTCCAAGGAAGTCTGGTCTTGCCTATCTTTATGGATTTATATCTGTTGAGTAAATTCAGTTCTAGAGAGACCACAATATCTCCAGGAAGAACCTTCTATAAGAATTTTACTTCTTTCTAAGCTAAAAGAGCCAGGAAGAGGGGTGGTAGTGGGAGGGAAAGAAAAAGAACAAAACCAAAAGCAAAATCAGAAACCATCCCTGATAAAGGAAAACGATCAGGGTGGAAGGAATTGTAAATAAATACTAATTGTGAAATAGAATATTAAGACTGAAAACTCGAGTATGTGGTAGTAAAATGAAGTATTATTGACCTTCACTGTTAATGGTGACATGGGTATTTTCAAAATTTACTAATGGATGAATGATTTCAAACACTTGTAGAATGCTTGCTAAGTGTTGGGCACTGTGTTAGATACTGGGAATAGAGCAGTGAACTTGGACAAGGTTCCCACCTTCATGAACTTTGAATCTAGTGAGACGCAGACCTGTACAAGTATCTGCACTTACGATGAGAGATGTCCAAGACAAATGCAGTTGGACACACAGTGGGTAGTAGGGGTACTTCATCTAATCTGGAACATCAGGGAAAACTTGTTTGAGAAAGGAAACATTAAGCTGAGAACTGGAGGGTGAGTAGGAGAGGAAGAAGTGGAAGTAAACTTCATGATAAGAGGTAACCATGCAACTTGTCAGCACAACACAAAGTCTTTATAACATGTTCAGGAGTGAGTGCTTATTGGCGGAGACTTATGAAATAGTCAGAAGAGATGGAATTTGGGCATATGTAGGAGAGGCCTGGAGGAAAAAAAAATCCTATTAACATTGCATCATTATCAAGGCATTATGTATCACAGCTAATTTCTGTGAAACCAAATAGTACAAATCATAGAATTAAGGTATCTAGAAAGTACAGTTGAGTTTTGTCAGGCTATTTTGGAGGCATAAAAAACTATATAGTTTCGATCTCTGATTGTTTTATCGAGGATTGGTGTTTGGTCTGGCCCTGGAAGAAGCCTGGAAGGTACCTTTGGAAAGCTTTTGGGGCCTGACCTTTAACACAAGCACTGAACAATTTATCGTCATTTCATCCTGCTGTGACCTACTTTTTACCTTGATTTTTGTTTGTTTGTTTGAGGGAGGAGTTCTGGGATTTCATTACAATTAAAAGGCCTTATGGGATACATATACTTTCATCAGCCTGGTAAGTGAACAGCAAAATCAGTACCAAAAAAGCAACCTGTGAACAGATTTCAACTCAGAAAAGGGTAATGATTTCATTGCTTAAGGGAGAAGAAAATAAAGGCAAGAGTTCTTTTCCAGGTGGATGAATAATTAGTTCTGTGATTTATAATCACTATTGGCAACGACGGGCAGAGGACAATTATCACGTACTTTGCTCTATCTCCAGATAGAACTTCATTCACATATTACACGAAATATTATTGTCAACCATTCCTTTCAAAAACCTACTACTGAAGCTGCACAATCTCCCTTGGGAAACCGATGCCATGTTACTGTCATCCTTTGATCAGCAATGTCTCCTGTCCTCTGGGGTCCACCCTAAGTTTGTGACTGCTACATATACCTTTATTTTCTTGTTCTGTGAGCAGCAGAAGCATCTGCATAATGATGTGCTTTAAAGCTTTCATTTCTCTTTGGCTTTCTTTTCATTAAGTTGCACGTATCCTAAGTCAATGTTTGAAAAGGAGAGCTGCATCCAAAAGTAGTGGCAGAGAAGCTAAGAGAATGAGCTAGGAGCACCTCTCGAAGTATCATGTAAGAGCTACTCCTCATGTAAGTAATGATAAGAGCCTCTCTAAAGGAGCTTGACTTGAATTTAACTGTATCTACCTCTTCATCCTGGCTGTTACTAAGAGACAGTCACAAGTGGGACAAGGATTCTCCAGAAATCACTTGCAAACAGACATAACCTGGCATGTTTATTCAAAGGATATAATAGGTCAGAATGTTTCTTCCCACTTTAGGGACAAAGAGAGAATAGCTGGTCAGTTTCTTTGGGAGGCTGGTCAGAAGCCTTTTGGTAGAACCTAATGCTGAGTTCCTTATATTTGGAACATAAGGCCAGTTTCTTCTTTGAACAAATTGGGTTTGTTTTGAATCCAGCTGGTACTGATCGATCAAATAGAGAGATACACAGGATGTGTATGATGCCATGGAAATCTCTCTCAGTATTTATCTTGATCCTCTATCTTTAAAATCTGGATACCCAGCACCTGGGAAAAAAAAAAGCTTTGGGCATCACAGACTTATTTCCAACAAAAGTTCTAGATGTCCCCTACTCGTTTTATTCCTGCTTCCTATTTGATGTCTACATTTCCTTGGCTTGAACATTAATAATATAGTTTACAATCAATGAACATTTATGAAATAGTATTGCTGAATGAATGACCTGGAGTTTCATTAGGCATATCTAGCCCTTTGCTCACTTCTTAGACCTAATGACTAAGTTGCCTCTTCTGCTTTGACCCTTGAGTCTTTTCCCCAACTTTCATACTTACATCATGGTGTCATCTGCTTTAAACAGCTCAAAAAGCCTAAAACCCTGGACCCAATCTTGACATTAGTCTAGCTGGTTGTCATCCACATTGAGACTGCCCCAGCCATCTTAAGAGGGAAATTAGATACCCTGTTCATCCTGTAAGAAGTTTTATCTGTATCCTCAGTAGAAGAAATCACGTGTAGGGCTATTTCATAGGGTTCACAGAGTTATAGTAACTTAGAGATTGGTTTAATATAGCCAACAATCTCAAAGTAGCATCTATTAGCATCCACTACATTGTCTCTCAACATCAAACTAGAGTATTTATGAAGATACAGAAAAAAGAGGAAAACTCATATCAATACTGAAAACTAAGTTTGTTAGATAACCCATTGCCAATATCTGGCAGTGAATCCTTGCTGACTTATAAATATGGGCGGGTTGAATTCTACTGAAAACAAAAATCAGAATTCATCTCAAGGTGTGATGAATTATGGGGCAACCTGAGTACTCTGTTTATCATCCTTGCTCCCAACCTTCAGATTATACCTGTCAGAGATACAGGATCTGGACAAGAGGAAGATGAAAGGTAACAGTGATGGCACAGTTAATTCTCGTGATTGCAGTTTCTAAGTAAAAGGTGGGAGGTAGGGTGGACAGTGGAAAATATTTGTTCTAAGACAAGAATTGTAGTTTCTCACGTACTGTGTTGGTTCACAGACACCAAGCATCAGTTGCAGATAAAAGAGAAGATACTACATTGGTAAAGAAGCTTTGAACTAGCTGAAAGCCCACAGGAAGTTGGAAACTGGACTAAGGCTCAGTGCATGTCATTGTACGTTTCAGATGTAGATTTGAGAAGAGGAGGAATTGCCACAGAAGAGGCAGTGAGCAAGGCCAATGTCACCTCAGCCAAATACTGTGTTTTCTGAAAATAAAACGAATTTGAAAGGAATTTCTTAAAGATTAGCAAAGAGAAACATTAAAAAGGAAGAGTAATAAAATAAAATCCAGCCTGAGCCAAAAAAATAAATAGTGTATAATTTTAAAAGAGACTTAGAGGAAAGTTCTATTTCCAAAATAATGTTCTCTTGTAAAATCCAGAAGAAACTATCAGGAAACTATTTGAAATGAACCATACAGGAGGAACACATTGCCTCTATGAAACAAATTGAAAGCCATGAGGAGGTAAAATGTTAGGATAAAAAGGCAGCATAACAAGTTTCAAAGAGAGATGTATAAAATATAGAAAGAACAATTACAGTAGCAGACTTAAAATCCACAGAATAAAAGGAAGAAACAAAACTGATGAGAGAGAGGATGAGGAAGACAGAGAATGAAGAGACAACATGTAAATAGTCGGTGTCCCTAAAGGAGAGTAAATAAGTAACAAGCAATAATCAAATATATATATATATATATATTTGATATGCCTCAGAGAAAAAAATGATTTATAGATTAAGGTGGCTCACCCAGGTAAAGTCCACAAAAAGACTCACTTTTGGTCACACCCTGGCACTACTGTTGATACAAGGTTTGATACTCTATAGCAACAATTTTCAAACTTCTTGGTCTCAGAATGCCTTCATATTCTTAAAAAAGTACTCAGGACCCCAAGAGACTTTGTTTATATAGATTATACCTATCAATGTTTACTATAGTAGAAATTAAAATAGAGAAATTTTTTAATTTATGTATTTTTTTAAATTTATGTATTTATTTTTTTAAATCCCATTACATGTTAACATAAATAGCACATTTTTATGTTAACATAAATAGCATGTTTTTATGAAAAAGCCCTATATTTTCCAAAACAAAAAAAATTATGGGAAGAGTGACATTGCTTTATATTTTTGCAAATCTCTTCAATATATGACTTAGTAAAAGACAGAAGAGTCATATCTTCTTCTGCACTCAGTTTTAATACGTTATCTTGGTTGAAGTGTGTGAAAAATATCTAGTATCACTCAGATATGTAGTTGTAAAAGACAGTATTTCAATAGCCATTTCAGACAATTGTAGATATTTAAAAAATACTGCACCAAAACTTGAAATGTGGCAGTTTTTAAAGGTTAATCGTAATATGGAAACTGAAATCATACTAAATAACTTTTTAGACTCAGTTATAGCAAAATCCATTAGTCTATCTTACACTTTGAATGGACCTTTTCCTGTATATTATAACACCATTCAGCAGTCTTTTGGAAAATATATTGTTTCCCTGAGTTACACAGATCTTCCAAATGTGGACACATTTCCTTTTACAGTTTTTAAGATCACATTTGTTAATATCACCACTGATACCATCAGAAAAGTCTAAGTATTGGAAAACTAACAGGATCACAGTGGTGGTTAAAAGTTTTCCAAAGCTCTAGTTTTTAACTTGGAAGCTTGAATGTTATCACTGACAACGAATACTGCCAGTTCCTTTCCTCCAAGTGATGGTTCATTCAGTCCATCTGAAAGAAAATGTCTGACAAATACCCAAATTTGATTTAGCATAGTTTGCCTGCTAGTTGTTTTTTTCAAGTAGAAAGGAGTGTTTCATGAAAAAGTGGCTAGTTCAGTTTGCTACTGAAACAATTGCCCACGTGATTTTCCTCAAGGTTGTCATACTCAGGTGGGCTGCAGAAGTGCCTTATGTGTCACCCCCCTTATTAGCAAATAGTATATACAATGACTAACAGCACAGTTTGGTACCACTGCCTTGACTCTTGCTAAAGCATCATTGTTTTTGCACAATTACTGCAAATGTCAACACCATAAAAGAAAAGAATATCTTAGTACTATTATGAAAATTGTTTTGACTTCATGGACATCCTGAAGGGTCTCAGGGACCCCCATGGGTCTACAAACCACACTTTTAGAACCACTGCTCTGTAAACATCCTGACAGACAAAATAAGTTTTCTACAAAGCCATAAAATAATCAGGTTGCCTCTGTAATACTATGTAAGACTATAATGGAACAACAGAAATTTTGAAAGACACAGTTTGTAACCCAAGATTTCTCACATATTTTTGGTTAATGTATTACTTTCCCTATTAAAAGAAAAATATTTCATGGAAAACAAAATTCATTTATATGCTACTTTAAAGAGACATATCTAAAAATATGACTCAAAAATAAAAAGGATCATAAGTATATTTTAAAAAGCTGAAAATATAAAGGAAGCAAGAATCAAAATATTATCAAAGTAAAATTCACATCAGAAATCATAAAACAGAACAAAGGCAGCTATTTTTCTTGGCCATGGTTTCATTCTCCAAAGAAAGAACGGCTGCCCTGAACTTGTACGAACCAAATATACTATGTATTAAAGTCAACAAACGCAAAGGCAAATACAAGTAGAAGTTGAAAGAAAGATACAAGAAATGGGAGATGAACATATCTCTCTCTTTTTTTTTAATCTTTCTTAGATCAAGTAGGAAAAAAGAAAGGCAGGCTATCGTGCAACCAAATAACACACGATGACTTCCTATCAGCTTTGCCTCCTGCAGAGCGAGACAGACTTTAAGCTGCAGGGAGAGGAAATACTATCTTTCTGAGACTTGAGCAGTGGGGCCTATGCTTCAAGGGCACTAGATTTATGTAAATGGTTTCCTGAGTGGTGAGTCTAATATTGAGGCTGAGATTTCACATGTGGCCTGATATATGAGCCCCTAAGATCAAGTGTATCTTGTAAACCAGATAATTTCAATTTCTTGGGTTCTCTGTATTTATGTCTCTGCTATTAATATCCATTCTTATGTAAACATTCCATTCCTCTTTCAGTTGTACTATAGGGAAGCTGAGGAGGATCGAGAATCTTCCTTGGTATTGCTAGCATTTAGAACAATGTCTGGCATATAGCAGGTGTTCAATGAATGTTTATTGAATAAATCAATGTCCACGTTTGAAGCCAGAATGAACCAGGGTCTCTAACTTCCAATCCTTAGATTAGCATGATGGGGAGGAGGAGAAGCAGTGAAAATCAGCACAAAATCCAGACAAGAGCCAGATTATGTGGCCCAGCTACCATTTCCCGTGTGGCAAATTTAATCTTCACAGCCACCCTTGGAGGATCTGAGCTGTATTCTAGTCAGAAAGGTGGCCATTCCCTGCAACATCATTCTAGGGAAGAGCATGGAGGCTGGAGGAGGCGCTGTTAAGTCAAGTACTCAGATAGTCCCCTGCAAGTATGACTCAAGACTCATGCATTTTAACCACAACCCTTTCAAGTGTCTTCCCAGCTGCTCCAGGATGCTCTGGGATCATTGGCACACGTAAAAAAGATTAACATAATGCTTTTCTCAAATAGGTTACGGCTATCCAGGCTTTAGGACCTGTGTGGCACAAGGAAGCTGAGAGGCAACCCCGAAAACGAAAGGGCAATAGAGGATTGAAGGCTAAAAGCGGGAAGTAGATGCTTGTTGCTGAGACAAGATGAGACTGTGACAGTGGAAACAGTGCCTGCAAGGGGAGGTTCCTCAGCCACAGAGGAACCCTTAGCAAGCAACTTGGGCACAGCCACTTCTCCCAACAGGGAAACTGTCCACAGGCTTGTGGGTAAGCAAGTGACGGCTGCAAAGGCCACTTTAACAAGATCTGGATTTCATCCTTTCCTCTTCAAGCGTGGAAGTCAGAAACAGGCAAACGCAAAGCAGCAGTTGGGATTGGAGGCTGGGGGTCGAGGTGAATTGCATGGTGAATCTCAAACTCTGAGCCCTGGGAGATGGAAGCGGGAGGCTCTAAAGAAGATGCCCTGGCAATATGGGCCATGTGGTCCGATAAATGAAACGGTGGGAGGGTGGAGGAATGAGTATTTGAGGACACTAACCAGGAAATACAGGCCATTAATAGTGCTGGAGAGGAGACATCGGAAGGCTGCCATTATGAATATTCTGTGAGATTTTTGATGGATTTGATTCTACCAAAGAATTCTTTGCTCTGAGAGGTAGGAGCAGCGGTGGTGTCAGTTTTATGGATCCAGTAAGCTATGATGTAGGAAGATATGGGAGGTGGGCAGGGTGTACTCTTCTGGAATCATGTATCTTTCAGGGCAAGAAGTCCTGCCAAAGAAGCTAAGTCAGCTCTGGATTCTCACCTCCCAGGCATTTTCTCAACTGTATTCAGGTTAAGTTGAAACAAAGATTCCAAAGGGAAAGCAGCAAAACCACAGGTTTTTGTAATTAATACAGCAAACTAGCCAGGTTTTTAATATTAATAAGCATTGTTTGATGTCTGTATGTCTGAGTAAAAGCACATTTGGAAAAAAAACTGAAACTATTGTGGGCTTATAATTAATTTCATAATCAAATGCAATAGTATAGTTAGCATTCAAATATTCTACTTTTAATTGGAAAGGTACACAATAAAATTTTGGCATTATCTAACTATGAACAGGGAGGTGGGGAGCTGCATGGATGGGAGAGCACTTTACTTTTCATTTTGTACTCTTTGTGCTACTTCAGTATTTTTGAACAATATGCTTGTGTAATTAAACTATTAGTTAAACAATAATATTATAGCTTAAGCTAGTTCTAGAAATTATTATAAGAAAATAAAGTGAGAAAACTTTGATTTGGGAGCTCCATTCTCATGAACCCTCTTTCCTCTGTATCTTTCATTCCCCCATCAACATCTTTCCCCTTCACATTAGAGTGACAATAAGAGTTTAAATAATAAAATTTTTGACTCAATAATAATTAAAGCCTTAAGCTAAAGGAATTAACAACAGATGTTGGGTCTTGTCCTGCTTTTCAGTGTTCAGAAAAACAATAGATGTAATAACAGAAGCAATCCTTTCCCGTGCTCCTCCAGCTCTCAAAACCCTGAACTGTGCACCCAACCCCTCAATAGCTTTCATAATTAAATTACTGAAAGGAATTTTTTTTCCCTTTCAAAACCAAATATAATCAGGCTCATGGTACTTCCATTGCAGGAATTTCTTGGTTATGATCCAGAGGAATATGTGAGAAGCTGAAGGGATAGGTGTTGGAATGAATGAGCTGCATAGAAATAACGAGCCTGGTGTTAGAGTGGGTGCTGCTCCCCAGGGAACAGGCCAGTTCACTTTCACTGTGAGCCTCTGGCAGCAATGAACAAATCTTGGTTTTTACCCAGCTATGTCTGGGGAACTGTTTGACTCTGGAGAGTCTATGGAAGTGGTTGGGTGTGGCAAATATTTAATAATCAGCTCTGTGAAAACCAGAAAAGACAGAGAATAAGGAAGGGACAGAGGAAGGAAATTCTAATTTGTAGCCTTTCTCAGTTTTCCTAGCCAATTACAGGTACTATCAGGTCGCTGACCCTGGAATTGGGAAGAGATGTTCAACATCGGCTCTTCCAAGCTTACCCAAGTCAGTTCGAGCACACCACTAACCTGTTGCAACTTTCAGGTGCCTGCTGAGAAGCTTACCAGGATTAACTCTGCAACAGTATCTCCCTCCAGTGAGTTATGGGCTTCTGTGAGCCATGAAAAGTGTTGCTTTTTCTAAAATCCCCCATTCCATAGTGAAGAGCTAAGATCTACTGCCTAATGAGGTATTATTTTCAGAGGCAAGCAGAGAGCTTTGACCATTGGCTTATTATTGACAACACTGCTTTGGAAAGCCATTTTCAGAGGAGCAACAGGTATAAAGAAAGGAAAAGAAATTACTTTGGCAGAACAAACAATATAACAATGACACCAAACTAAAGGAAATGGGGTCCAGAATTTTGGGTATCAATTGGTCAGTAATGAGAGCCATCTACTCCTAAAGGAGAAACCCATGGCAGAGCCCTATATTAGCATATGCCCATTTATCTCATGTTCTAATGTAGGCAGAGGCTTCTAAATGAATAATTGCTGAAGAGGCAATTGTGGGAGTCATCTTTGGAAGAGATCAGTTTTATTATTTTTTTCCCAGGCCACTGCAAATATGAGCTTAATAATCCTTTCAATGGGTACTGTGTTATAATACAATAATCTAAATGCTACTAAATGGTATTTAAAGTAATTTCCAGACACCGGTAGGCTCGAGTAAATGGCGATTCGGCTACTAATGCATCTCTAATACAGCATGTAAAAAGGTACAGTAATCTGGCCACATTGCTGGGGTCAAAATCCTTCTCTGTGATTTTTTTCACCTCCATCTTTGACCCTCATCCAGTTTTTGCCACTCTGCTTCACTTCTCACTTATTTCATCTTTTTTCAGGTCCTTGCCCAGACCCTGCCCTGTGGGCTGTGGTATGAAAAAGATAAACTGCCATTTCTTGTCAGTTGTGAGGTGCGGCAGAGCTGTTGGGAAGAGGAGATGGGAAACAGAAGGCAGCCTTTCCTGAAGGTCCAGAGAGGAAGTAGCTAGGCTGAGAAGCTTCTAAGAATGAAAGGTCTGGACAATGCACTTTGCTCATTATGACTCCCATTTTATATTGTGTGATCCAATAGTATGAAGTATGCAGAAGGGAAGGCTGGAGAGGATGGAGAGGTGAAAATATCCATGGCTCTACCATAACCAGGAGACAAAAGTTTCAGAAGCTCAAATTCCGGATCTAGTCATGTGCTGCCCGAGTGAGATCCACAGGAGGACATGCTCTATGTCCCCAGGACCAACACCACAGTGCATCTCTAACAGAGCTAACCAGCGCCCTGCAGAGCAGGAAAGCCTGCCAAGGAGAAGCTCAATTGCCCCCATGTTTCTCTATTTAGACACATAAAAATGCAGAGGGGAGCGACAACACCAGGGTCAAATATCTTACTTAGGTGGCTTTTTGGGAAAGAAAATAATGGGCCACTCCTAGCTCTTTACTTATTTCTTTGTTTTTTTAAGGGGAGGTTGTTATTTTTTGTTTTTCTTTTTACTGGGTAAAATAAACATAACATGAAATTCTTAATTGGTTTTTAGAAAGCATTTAAAATCTATTCTAAGAAACAGCCTGCAGCATCCCCTTCCACTCCCACCGTGGGGAACAGAGGTGGGGAATTTAGAGCATCTTCTATCTCCATTTCCAGATTACAGCAAAATGTCAAGAAATGGTAAAGAAGGGCTGGAAGCACAAGGACATTTACATCTCACAGTGCTGACAGGCAGCCAGCTGGTGACAGTGCCCTGGAGCAGCCATGCAGAGAGAAAAGCACCGCAGAGCGCGGGAGCTGGTGGGATCACAGGCTGCAGTGCTCCTGGCAAGGATGCAGTGAGAATGGTGGACCTGCAGAACCGCAAATCTGCTGTTCGGGTGTCAGTCACAGAGCTCTGCAAATAGTAGTGAATAAACTGGGGTAAGAAGGAGGTCACGTGGGTCCCTCCAACATGTTCTTTCCACGTGACTTTCCTAGAAATGAGGACTTGGCCAAAAAAGGAGGTTTTAGGACCTGGATCTGTTATGCAACTGAGAAGCCCAAGGGCACACATACAAAATCAGGGTTAAAAAGAGGCAAGTTATCTCAAAGAAATACAGCAGCCTGCTCAGGCAGGCACTCTGGTTGAGGGTATCAAGTTTGCATCTATTTCCAGGAATGTTGTCAATCAACATCAAACAATCACCAAATAAAATCCCAGTCAGTTGGAGCAGAGACCTCAGGTATGATGTGCTACAGACAAATTTATCTGGCAGAAGATTAATGGAGCTGCATGAAATTCACTCAAGTCATCACACCAGGATTTGGAAAGTCAAAATATTTTTCAGGTCACAGTGAGAATCCCCTGAAAGGCGATGAGGGATGGCTGGGATTAACCCAATGGTACATGTCAGTGTTGAGGGAACAAAGTTACAACATAATCTATCAGTGGGGGGAGGATATTTTTCCCTTAGATAAGAGAAATAACATTAATTAGTTTTTATTTGAGTTTTAGGTTATATTCCAGGCAAAGAAGTTTCCCCTCCCCATCCCCACCCAATAACATCTAAGGAATATGAAAAATATAGGCCAGTAGCAATTAAAATTGTTGCTAGCACCTGGTGTGGTTAGTGATGTGGGGAAATGGGTCCTCTCAAACCCTGTGAGAGTAAAACTGGGTGCAATACTTCTGGGATTGGATAACACATGTGCTTTGACCTACAGGTTCCATTTCTAAAAATTTTTGTCAAATACACAAAGATATATGTAAACTGCTGCCATTGTACCATTGTTTAAAATAGCAAAACACCAGCAATAAACTAAAAGTCCTTCTATTGAGAATGGTTAAATAAATCGTGGTAGAGCCATACAATGAAAATATTGTAGCCATCAAAAAATGAGCAAATCTTTTTGTGGCCAATGTATAATATGTCCATGAAATACTAAGCAGAAAAAACAAGAGGCAAAACAGTATAATCCCACTTGTGTTAAAGAATAAGTATATGTAAGCTTATATTTGCACAGAAAATTGCAGAAAGACTTATGCAAAAAACTGCCAAGTATGTTTACATTTGGGAAGGTAGTTGTATGGCTGTATCCTTCCCTTTTTGAACTCAGAGCATTTTACTCTTAATCCAGTGCTCACTGTACTCTGCCATCCTGTCATATCCATTACAAGTTATCCCCGAGAGGCAGCAAAACAATGATTTTAAATCAACAAGTGTCTTAATTTCCTAGAGCCGTTATAACAAATTACCGCAAACTTTGTGGCTCAAAACAACAGAATTTTCTCACAGTTCCCAAGGCCAGAAATCCAAACCCAAAGTGCTAGCAGGGCCTTGCTTCCTCTGAAAGCTCTAGACTTTCCTTCCCTACTCTAGCTTCTGGTGGCTCCAGGTGGCCCTTGGCTTGTAGCTGTGTAACTCCAGTCTCTGCCTCTGTCTTCACATGGCCTTCTCTTCCTCTGTGTCTCTCTTCTCATCTGACTCATTACTTGTCATCGGATTTAAGGCCCCCCGGAATAAATCCAGGATGACCTCATTTCAAGATTCTTAACTTACTTAACTCATCTACAAAGATCATTTTTCTTAATAAGGTCATATTCACAGGCTTGGGGAGGTTAGGGCATGAATATATCTTTGTGGGGGGGTACCGTTTAATTCACTACATCAAGTTACTTTTAATACATTAAATACTCCAGGAAGTATAGCCATGTTACGCTCACTAGAAATCATCTACATTCTTCATTTCGATTTATTTCCCAGTTGTCTTCTTCCCAAGTACGGACTGAGGGTTGTCATAGGGAATGATTATTGATGAGGATTTAGGGACAGGGAGAGATTCTTTTGGAGAAAGAAGACTCCTAAGGTCAGGGCAAGCTGGGTATGTGGCTCTCAAAGGTCAGAGCCTACTGAGAACGCAGAGGAGAGAGGAAGCCAGCATAGCGCTGAAGAAGGAGTAGCAAGGGGGCTGGAGTCAGGGTGCAAAGGTTCTGCAAACAGCCAGCTCATAGTCATAGCCTGCCTGGTGGGATTTTTTGGCTTTCATGCAGCTATAGTTACTGAAGCCTACTTTTGAGTGGGAGAAGGGAAGAAGGGAGAGAAGATGAATGAAGCCATCTTGTTCTTCTGGTTTCAGGTCACCTCACCTGTGGGCAGCTGGGCTAGAAGCCCTGGAACCACAGAACCAGGCTTTCTGCAGAGCGTGGAGCAGTCGCAGCTGGGCGCTGCCCTGATGCTGCTGTTCTGATTCGTTTCTCAGCTTGATTTCTCTCTGGATGGAAGCGGCTGGAAGAAGTGGGGAATCCTTCAATAACCCCAGAAACATTCTCTAGAGGCAAAGGGGGGATTGTAACTCCCATGGGGAGACTCTGCTCAGGCTTGCCCCTACTTCCTACAGCAGCTGTGAAGCACACAGGCCTGGCCTAGTCAGTCCAGCACCAGCACCGAAGCCAATGGGAATTCCCTCCCCCAGCGCTCTCACAGGGAGCAGGGACGCTTACAGGCTGAGAAAGCCTTTCTTCCCCAGATGCTACTGGCAGACCCTGTGCCACCCAGTGCCAGAGAACATAACCCCCAGCCCTCTCCCAGAGGTGTGCCACTGCCACATCCCCTTCACCAGCATTTGTGCATTCCTCACATATTCCCTTTGATGGAGCCCACACTCCATTTCTGATACAATTCTTGCATCTAGGAAATTTTGTTTCCCTGGCACTCAGGAAGCGATGATTCAAAGAGAATGGGCAGACAGTGGGTTAGTTGGGAAGAAACAAACAAACAAAAAAACATCAGAAAGGATTCACTAGGGCTGACTTTGGAATCACAGAAATCAAGTTAGCAGCCATTGGAGGCTCTTGGGAGCTTTCCTGGGTAATAGAGGTCTCTTCCCCACCAAAGTTTTAAGCTGCAGAGGATGACTACCTCCTTGGTATCAGAGCATCAATACATCTGGTCAAGCTTAGGATGAGACCCCAGAGACGCCTCTGAGCTTCTCCCCATCCAACAGTTCCCCCAGAAAGTTGGGGCAGCCAGGAGACAAGAGGAGCTCAGCTTAAGGTTAGTCTTCCCTTAGGACTAAAAGAAGGGGACGCCATACATTTGTGAGTCTGCTGTGAAGTAGAACACGGTTGTCTCTGGCACTCAATTTTCTCTGTACTCTTCTCTCCCTGCTACTGGGTAGCTCCCCACTCCCTACTTCATGAGCATACTATTGCCTTTATTTCTCTGTATTAGTTTACTAGGGTTGCCATAACAAAGTATCACAAATTGGGTGGCTTAAAACAATAGAAACTTATTTTCGAATGGTTCTGAAGGCTAGATGTCCAAAATCAAGGTGTCAGCAGACGATGCTCCCTTTGAAACCTGTAGGGGAGAAGTCCTCTTTGTCTCTTCCTACTGCTGGTGGTTTACGGGCGCTCTTCAGCATTCCTTGACTTGCAGTTGCAATGTCTCCCTCCTTCAGTCTCTGCCTTGGTCCTTTTATGGCATTCTCCTCTCAGGTGTCTTGCGTTCTTTCTCTCATCAGAACTCCCCAGTAGGAGAAAAAGGACCAAACCAGGACAGTCAGGTAACTGGGTGTCAGTTCTGTTCCTACCACTCTGAGTAGCTGAGTGACTTGTACAAACCTCGCTGACTCATTTTTTATCATCTAGGAAATAAAAATGATTTCTAATGTTCATCCAACTATCACATACTAGAGGACTCTAACTTTTTCTCTTACTCTTTTGATCAGTCTTAAATTTTGATGTGTCATGTATTAATTTTACAATACTTTCTTTTAAAATGGGAGAAAGATAGAGGTCAATTTCTGCCTGCAATGACATATTAGCAAAGGTGAGTATTTTGGAATGCAATAGTGCAAGTTGTCTTCCAAATTTTCCAGAGGAAGCTCTACCTTTGAACTCCCCTGATTCTTAAAGCCATGGGGGTGCTGACAAGGGAAGCAAAGACCTTGTGAAGTGAAGTTTTTGAGAGCAGGAAGGAGTGAGCCCACACCTGCAAGCCATTCAGTCTCCTAGCAGTGTGCTCCAAAGAGGGTGTGGGAGGCAGAGTGTGAACCGCAGTGTGTGCTGCCTCTTTGAGGAACGTCATGGTCCAAAAATATTGGGTTTGACTGGCCATCATGCAAGTGAAGGAGCAGGTGGTGATGGAAGAGCTAAAAGCTGAAAAGCACAGTCTTTGGAGTCTGGTGGTGCGGATTCACATTTGAGCTCTGCTGCTGACTGCCTCAGCAATGTGACCTTCCGGAGGTCACCTAATCATTCTAGCCTCCGCTTCCCCATTTGTAAAGCAGAGGTAAACAGCCTATCAGGGCACTGTCCTGAGGATTAAACGAAATGTGTAAAACACTTAGCATGGCACCAGGCACACAGTAAGTGCTTATTAGCTGGCAGTTTTATCATTACGTCAGCTCCCAATCTCATTTTTACTTTGCTGTTACAAAGCAAAATAGTTGTCCAAGCTATTAAAAAGTAATAAAATTAGTGATACCAAAGTCATGATACAAAGTGACGTTTCATTAAATAGATACTGAACTTCATTTGGATTTAGTTCAATAGAGAATCATAGAATTTTAGAGCTAGATGGACTTTTAAAAATCTTCTGTTATTTCTTAGATGCAAAACCAAGGCCCAGAGTAACTTGCCAAGATCACACAACTTTCTTAGAGGCAGAGTTGGAGGTAGAAGCTACAGCCCCTAGCTTCTCTCCTAGAGTTTTGTCCACTGCAGTAGAAATCCTGATTTCCAGGAGAAGACAAATGAGAAGAGAAAAACAGACGCATTATTTACAATATGGAATGTTAGAGAAAAGCCTAATCCTACTAGAGCCCTACTGGGATTAGAGAGTCAGCACACTGAATAAGAACTTGACCTGATCAGTTGGCTTCTACCAGAAAAAGCTATGAATAAAGGAACTAGAAAATAAAGATATCAGTTTCCTCTCTCTCTGTATCTCTCTCTCCTCCCTTATTTATTCCTGATTATTTTCATGAGGCTACTGGCCATGACTTAATCAAGACTGCCAAATTGTAGCTGCAGAATGATTTGCCAACAAAACCATTAATTGTCCTAAATGAAATGAATAATAAATTGCTGCATTCCGTGATTAAATGGCAAGGACATGAACCTCATAAATAGTATGTGTGCACTGAGCAATGAGTCTATGTCAACTTCTTAAACACACATAGAGGCAAGAAGAACACAGTATTAGTGTTTAATTGATAATGCTGGAAGATTGAAGCTTCCCTGGGGCGGTGAAGGGAAAAGGCCAGTATTTGTGGGAACTTGTACTACAGCCTCCTGCTGGAAATTGACAGCAATACCATGTAAATCTGAATTCTAATAGTGAGTTCATAATGTTTCGTGAGAAGCAAATACTGATTGTATTATGGTACAGTGGTAGAACTTCCAACAAGAATTGCTGAAACCTGGATTTCGATCCCAGGCTTCCACTGACATGCTTGTTTCATAATTATAGGTCATTTAATTGGTTTGACCAAGATTTCCAATCAGTAAAACAGAATAATTTTCTGCAAAAGAACATATGTGTATATATAATTTTATTAGTATTCTGTATATATAATATATACTGATCACATATACATATCTGGAAAAATAACTTCCTCAATTGCTAGGATTAGATATTCTGTAAACTCTAAAAGCATGAGAATTTTAGTTTAGCAATCTAAGATTTCATGTGTCTAAAATGTCTGAAAGTGTCAAAAAATGACATTTCATGTACCAGTGGTAGGCAGAATTCTAAGATAGCCCTCAATATTCTCACTGCCTGATGTACACACCCTGTTTAATCTCCTCCCCTTGAGTGTGGGCAGTGTCTGTGAATAGAATGGGATATCAATCCTCTAATTAGGTTTTGTCACATGGCAAAGGTGGAAAGATTTTGAAGATTAAAGTCCCAAATCAGTTGACTTTTCATTAATCAAAAGAAAGATTATCCTGAGTGGGTCCTACTTAATCAGATAAGTCATTCAGATATGGAAGAAACAGACTCTTTCCAAGATACCATGAGTCCTACAGCTGCAAGAAAATGAATTTTGCCAACAACCACAGGAACTGGAAGAGGATCTCAAGCCACAGATGAGAACTCCAGCCCCAGCCAACACCTCGATTGCAGCTTTGTGAGATTCTAAACAGAGGACCCATCTAAGACATGCCTAAACTCTTGATCTATGAAAACTGAAATGATAAATGTACATTGTTTTAAGCCTTCACGTTTGTGATCATTTGTTTTGCAACAGTCAAAAATGAATATATTGTCTTAAGTTAGTTAGTGGGACTGTGTATAATGTGTTTGTATTCGTTTCCTATGGCTGCTGTAACAAACTGCTACAAATTTAGTGGCTTAAACCATAACAAATCTCTCTCTTACAATTCTGGAGGTGAGAAGTCCAAAATCAATTTCTGTGGGCTAAGGTTAAAGTGTCTACAGGACTGCTTTTCTCTGATGCTCTATGAGGAGAATTCATTTTCTTGCTTTCTTTAGCTATGGCCCCTTCTGCCATCTTCTAAAGACATCCCTCCAATGTCTTTTTCTATCATCATATCACCTTCTTCTCTGACTCTGACTCCTCCTATGTCCCTCATAAGGATTACTGTGATTACATCAGGTCAATTAGATAATCCAGGATAATTTCCCCACCCCTATCCCTAACAATCATATCTTCAAAGTCCCTTTTGCCCTATAAAAAACTAAAATTCACAGGTTCTGAGAATAAGGATGAAGACAAATTTGGGGGGCCATTATTCATCTTACCACAGTCTACCTTCTGGTCCCCAACAATTCACATCCATCTTGCATGCAAAACACATCCACTCCATCCTAAGAAGACCAAAAGTTTACCAATTGCACTGTCATTTTACCCCGAGATGACTCTTTGAGTTGAGGGTGAAGCACTGTTGATGGTAGTGATGGCAATGGTTAGAAATTCTTGACCTATACCTCTTCTAATGAATGGAACTCCAATTTCTCAGGATCAGTGTGCTTGAGGCATTAGTAAGCTTGTTGGCCATGAAATATATTTGTCTAGACACCCTCAGAGTACTCTCTCCACCTTTTCTTAGAAAGCAAAGTGTGGGCTAAGCAGACTTGTTTTGGAGATCTTTTTGTAATTCCTTAGTTGCAGCAAATCATTAATGTCTTGTTCTGAGATCTATCCTTAGACTTTCCCAATGCTCTTGCTAAAAGTAGAACTTTCAAGCATCAGGCCTTTATAATTTGATCTCCATGAAAAGCTTTGCCTCTCTGTTATTCTTTGCAAAGTACTGGATGCTTTAGCAGTTTGCAGGAATGCTGTGTGGTGCCAAAGCACACTTATGCTCTACCCTGAATATGCTGCCTGCGGTTTCTTTGGTTCATTTACAAACTCAATCAAATGTACGATGAAAGCTCCCTGAAATTAACGTCAAAACAACCTGTTCATAAGACAAAGCTGAGTTTATTCTTATCATGCTAAAGGTAATATTTATAGTAAAAATACTTGTGTAATTGCCACCCACTATCTGGACAGAATTCTAGTGCATCTCAGAGAGCAGAAGGCAAAATTAGGATATTTACAGAGTTTTGGTGGATACAACAAGGAAAAGAGAGAGAAGTAAGTGCTCAAAGGATCTTGGAGAGCAAGCCATTGTTTCAGTTGTCTGATGCTATCTATTAAAGAACTGTTCAGTTTAATGTTTATTTAAATAGTTTTTAAAGGAAGCTTCTGAAATGAAAAATAAAGTTATTTGAAACTTTCATCTTTCTGGGCAAGATTTTCCTAGAATACTGGAGTAATATTAAGACAGTGGCATAGTAAAGTGATGTTAATGTGGACAGTAAGCTGTGTGAGTAGAGACGGCTTTGGTTTCCACAACAAATGTTTTCTTGACCACATACGAAGAAGTGATGGGAATATAATGGTGAGCAGAAGGGGAATGATGCTAAGAGTCCATTAAAGGGGACAAAGAAATAAAGAGCCAATTATGGAAAAACTTCCGTTATGGATGAATCATACAAATATAATGTTGAGTGAAAAAAAATACAATGGACAAAATAACGCATACAGCATAATTCCATTTCTATACATGTAAAAAAATAAAGTAACTGAACTATATATATTCTTTAGGTGTGAATATGTAGGTGTTAAAACTATAAAGGAAAGAAAAAAATGATTAACGTAAAAATCAGAATAATGATTACTTTAGAAGGAAGAGAGAATATTGTGATCTGGAAGGAATGCATGAGTGGTTTTGGAGTGCCAGTGATGTCTTTGCTTTTGGTGTCAAATCCAAAAAAATCACTGCCAAGACTGACAACAAGAAGTTTACCCACTATGTTTTCTTCTGGGAGTTTTATGGTTTCAGGTCTTAGGTTCAAGTCTTTTATTCATTCTGAGTTGATTTTTGTGTATGGCATGAGACAGTGGTCCAGTTTAATTCTTTTAAACGTGGCTGTCCAATTTTCCCAACACCATTTATTAAAGAGACTATCCTTTCCTTGTATATTCTTGGCTCCTTAGTCATAGTTTAATTGACATATATTATGTTTTTATCCTGAGCTCTACATTCTTTTCCATTGATACCTGTGTTTGTTTTATGCCAATATCATGCTGTTTTAATTCCTATGGCTTTGTAATATAGTTTGAAATCAAGACGTGTAATGCCTCCAGCTCTGTTCTTTCTTAAAATTGCTTTGTACAGTCTAGAATAAGCCAATCAAAGGAATTCTTTATTTCTGTTACATTTTTAATCTCTAGAAATTATTTTTGCTTTTCCTTAGGATTTCCATCTCTCAGTTGACATTGTCCATCTGTTCTTGCATGATGTCTATTTTAACTATTATAGCTTTAGCATATAAATCATAATTGTTTTAAATTCCTGGTCTGGTAGGTCCAATATCTCTGCCAAGTTTGGTTCTGATTCTTGCTCTGTCTCTTCAAATTGTGTTTTTTGCCTTTTAGTATGCCTTGTATATTTTTCTTGATAGGTGGACATGATGTACTGGGTTAAAGGAACTGTAAACAGACCTTTAGTAATGTGGTGGCATGATGTGAGGAAAGAGGAAGCATTTTATAATCCTATGATTAAGTCTCAAGTCTTTTAGTGTGCCTATGCCTTTTGACTTTAAACTTCAAGTGTTTCTCAAGGTTTTCTTCCTCCTTTTTTAGGTGACACAGGATAGCTAGAGTGTGCCAAAGCTGAGTATTTCCTTTCTGTCATGTAGAAGGCTAGCAATGACTGAAGTTGGGTATTTCCCTTCCCCAAGTCATTTAGGTTCTGATAATACCTCAGTATGTTACACACTGTTCAACTGATTCCTCCTGAGAACAGGACTTGTTAAGAACAGAGGGCTCTGGCATATTTCAAAATGGTTACTTTTCCCCTCCCCTTGACAGAAGCAGGAGATTTTTCTCAATATTTACTATGATAACCTGGTCAAGTTCTTGGAGATAAATTTTACAAAAGTGTAGGTCCCCAATTACTAGGTCCCAATGAAGTTTTTAACTCTCAGAATTGTGCACACTAAGCTTCCAGTAATTTGTTAATTACATTTTAGGTTTTCCTGCCCTGGCACTGATTGCTGAGCAGTCTCCATTTGCGTGGTTTCCAATCAGGCAGTTTCCCTTCATGAGTCTCTACGCCAATAAGCTGTGACTCCCTGTATTCACCTGTCTGCCTCTCCAATCCTGGGCACAGTGGTTTGTCCTCATCTCCCCTCTCTTATGGATCCAAGAGTTGTTGATTTTTCAGTCTATTCATCTTTTTACTTGTTAGAATGGAGTAGTGACTTTCCAGCTCCTTATACAAAGAATTGCAAAATGGAAGGCCCATAATCTATGCTCCTTTTAAAAGATACTTAGATACGAGATTTCTTTTCAAGAAAGCTTTTGGATCTTGGTAATTGGATTGGGAGCTTATCATTACGAAGGTGTCTAAAGAAGGGATCCAATGTAGCTTTGTAATATATTGATTTCCCACAACATCTATGAACTGAGTGTTTTGTTTTTACAGTCAGAACAAAGCAAATTTGGGCAAATTCTAAGCAATTTGGGCGACAGAATTATCAGAAGAAATTGGTCAACATTCATTTTTCTCTACCATACTTCTTCCATTTAGTTTCACTAAATATCTCTTATTTCAATTTGAAGGTTTTTTTCTTAAGTAATGACTCTTCTTTTGAGCATGTAATTAAGATGAATCCTTTACTTCATGAATGTGTAAGAAACCGTCCGTCTATGTCTTTTAGTTTTTAGGGCTCAAGTAACATTTCCTTTTGATAATACAATTACATATCATATTTTTTCCACCTTTTTAGAGAAGCTTTAGATTATTCCTAAGATAATTGTTATTTACCTTACTTTTAGGGTAACTTTTAATTTTTTTATAGCTTTAAATATACAGAAAAGTTTCAAGACTAGTACAAAGAACTCATGTATACCCTTTACTGATATTTTCCAATTGTTTAAATACTGCCCCATTTGTTTTATCATTCTCTTTCTTTACATGTGTATATTGAGAATGAGTAGGATACATTATACCGTTTACTCATTAACACTAAATGTAGATTTCTTAGATAAGACCATTCTCTTAACAATAGCCCCATTATCAGAATCAGAAAATTTAACTTGATACAATATTAATCTGCCATCTATATTTAAATTTCATCAATTGTCCCAATAAAATCCTTTATATCTAATTTTTAAAATCAGGTTGATGACCCTCCAGGATTACACAGTACATTTATTATCATGTCTCTTAAGTCTTCAGTCTTGCTTGTTAGAATGAAGGAGTTCATAAGATTTTGTCTTTCTTGACCTTGACCCTTTTGAAGAGTATAGGCCAGTTATTCTATGGGATGTCCCTTATTTTGGTTTTGTCTATTTCCTTATGATTAGATTTGGATTCTTCATTTTGGCAAGAGTATCTCAGAAGTGATGGCCTCATCTATTTTGTGTGTGCTGAATAGAGAATTATTCTGCTTTAACTGGTCTGCTCTAATGAAGAAATATCTTACTTATCCAGATCTCAATTATTAAGTCAACTATTTTATCTGGAATATATTCAATAACCAACAAGAAAGTTTTGGTTATTGCACATATGTGCCACCAAAATCAATGTTACATCATCCATGTGTTTCAGATTTTTAGTGACTCTGATTGGACTGTGTGTGTAGCAAGGAAGGACAAGAGGGATACTGATGTTATTACATTGGAAGTATTGTGACAACCAAGTTTGTGCCAGCAGACCAATTTCCTTGCCGAAGGCTTTAGACTATTAACCTTCATATCTAAGCAGTGTGCCTCAAGTGAAGGCCGAAGCAAGCTGTCCCAGGTAAAAATGGGAATTCCAATGCTCATTTTTAAGAGAAGGTTCCAGAAAGTTAAATACCCCCAAGCAATCAACATCTGAAGATGTGTTTAAACAACTACATTAGCAGAAACTAAGAATATCCTTCAAATAGTTTCAAGTTCTCAGAACGCCCAAGCACAGATAACATAGGCTCAAGAACATCAGCAAAATCTAGAAAGAAAAGAAATCCAGCCTAGCTCAGAAGCTCTTCCTTTAGCCATGAAGCGTAAGTGTTACACTCCAGAAAAAGCTGAGGATTGATACCAGAACTCTGGTGAGTGATTTTTACAGATTATTGGTATATTTTTGTACATGTTAGTTATATAGAAAAGAATAATATAGTTCTTTGTAGATAAGGTGATTTTAGTCATTTCTCAATGAACATTTTTGTTGCCATAATGTCTAGAGTTAAAGGATTGTTTGCAAGCCATTTGATTGGGGTCAACTCTGTTTAACCATTATAATCAAAGCCTGGATGACTGAAGCAGGTAAGCAGCGCCTCTTAGAGTTGACAGATTTAACAAATAAGAATACAGGTAATGTCCAGTTAGATTTGAATTCAGATAAACAGCAAATAATTTTTGAGTATATGTATGCCCCAAATATTGAACTGTGAATGTCATCTGTCAACCCTACTCTTAGAAAAAACTGTTCCAACCTGCTTTTTTCTGGTTGCTGGGCTACACATTAGAAAAGCTGATCCTCTCTTGAGCCCTTACTTATCACCTTTTTGTTCTAATAGGTCATTTGGTTTCCAAGCTTGCGGAATATTAGAAGTTAATACTTTTTGAAAGAGGGAGGGTGCTGTCAGAGGGAATCCTGTAACATGAACAAAAAGTGATTGTTTTGCAGTAAGGAAAGAGACAGAAATTTTAAAAAACAGACATCAGAATTAAAACAATACAAGAGGATATGTCCACCACAGAGTAAAGGACCAAGTATGCTTATCTTCCCAAGGGCATTGCCCTATTACAGCTTCATGCTGTTGCGGTGTTGGTATGAAGATCCTGGGACATCAAAAAGAGTTCAAATTATGTTTAGACTATAGTTTAATAGTTCTCTGAGATCCTTTTTAAATGTATTAATAGAATAAATTATAACTAAATAAACACGATTTAAATAGGCAAAGCAATGTATGTATGATGTATTTGACAGAGATCTTAAAACCGATTAAAACTTAAAATAATATTTTGGTGTTTAATAAAAGGAAAATCTTCAATATATGGAAAACACAGCTTTCTAGAACAAATTATTTCCAGAAACTCCAAACTGTAGACGTTTTCCTGTTATTACTTTTACTACTGGTATGCTTTAGGTGAGTATGTTAACTTGGTTGGAATTATATGAATAATTTCCTTAATGTTTTATTTTTCTTGGCATATGGGGACCCAGCTCTCTCCAAACAATTAGCCTTCGAGATTATAATTTCAAGTGACTCAAGTCATACCTGTTGCCTCAAGTAAGAGTTTTTAAAACATTTTTGAGAACTTCAGAACTCAAAAATACTAAATCATTTTTGGGGGAGTGGGGGTGGGGGGAAGGAGTGAGTGAATGTGGGCTTAATTTCCAAAAGAGTATTTCTTTTCTAAAAAGATTCACCCCTGGGAGTCCTTTTAAAGCTGAGCAACTTCCCTCAACTAAAATACCATTTAATTAATACCCATGTTCTATAAAATTTTTATGCCTCCATTTTGCAAAGAAAGATAAATATGTCACAAAACTGGGCTGTGCAGATGGACAGAATTCTCTTTAAGTAGGTCCTTAAAAATTGGAATATGGAGATAGGCACAGAGTGAGACAGTCAAGTGTCAAAAGAAATCTGTCGGCTTTTTAGCAGTTGAATAATTCAGAAGATGTGCATTAAGCCAACTTAATTTCCCATTTCCCCCTTTCTAATTCTTCCCTTTTCATCCTGTGATCTTTCTTTTCTCTCTCTCAAAGCTATTTGTTGCAGAGATGCCCTGGAAAGCTGGTGATCTTCCTTATACGACAGCATCTGCTGCTCAGAATGAGAGGCTAAAGATCTAAAGGCAAAGGAAATGAGACCCACAGTCCTGTAAATGTCTTTTTAAAAATAGCCTTGTTTTTTTGGTTGTTTTTTGTTGAATCAACTGGAACACTTTTATTGTTCACGATAAAACAAGCTGTCTGAAGGCAATGATCCTCCTCCTTTTATTTTTCTGATACTGGGGTTTGCTTCTTTCCAACCATTTTCTGGATCAGGTTTCCTCCCTAAGATTTTACAAATGGTGTGGGTGGCTGCAAACGTTCTGAAGGTTTCTCTTAAGCCATTTGTTAATAATATCCTCTCAGTATTGACTCCAGCCTTTATAGTTGTGATTGTTAGTGCGGCTTCAAGGGCATGCTGGTGCTTTTCTATTCTTCCAGCCCTAGGGGAGAAAAGAATTCCCAGGAGGACTTTTGGCTGGCTTATTATCATCCAGAAACAAGAAATCAGAGAGCCGAAGCTGAAAGGCTGAACACTTTTTTAAATTATCCAAACCTGAATGGGCAGTGTGGTACAATAGACAGAACAGGGGCTCAGGACTCACATGGATCTGAATTTCAATCCCAGGTCTGCCACGTACGGCATATATAACACTGGCCACTCAAGATTCAGAGCCTTAAGTTTTTGCCTGTATACAATGTGTCTCATGTATAATGTTACCTATTTTATAGGTAGGGAAGATTTTTCAGCTTCAGTTTCTTATCTGTGAGGAAGGGATAATAACACCTATCTCACAAAGTCGCTGGAAGGACTAAATGAAAGAAAATGGCCTAACAGAGCTTGTCACGAGGGACCTCAAGAAACATGGGCTTCCTCTGAGGATCACCTCCCACATGTCTCTTCTTCCTCTGCCCAGCTCAGGTAAACATCCACATGCACATACTGGGATTAGCATTCTTACTGTATCCTCTGCCTTTTACAGGGAAAAATAGGAATGAAATGTGAACCTGCCCCAGCCTGCCACACTGTTGAAGTCAACTTTGATTCACAAATGAGACTTTTGCCTCATCCAGGAGACAGCGGGGGTTGGGCCTGCTTCAGACCCCACTCTCTGCAGTCCATGCTTAGAAAGGAAGCTCAGGTGACCCGGTTTGGCAGAAGGCATTTCCTCTTTGAACTTCTGCCCAATCTTTCCTTTTTTGGTTTCGCCCACAGCTATGAAATGTGATAGTAAGTTTCTAGTAGTCACTGTTTTAGGGCCCTGAACCAAATGTTTTCAGTTTGTCTGATAATATAAATGGCCCTTACATGTCTCTAGCTGTTCATCAGTTGGATACTGTTAATTGTTGGTCACAAGGTGATTGGCCAACACTTGGTTCTCTCTCCTCACCTCCTCCTGTCCTCCTTTTCTCCTCTAGGCTGGGATCCCTTCCCTGCCTCAGGCTAATTGGCAGCTACACCAATTGTCATCACAATGGGATTCTCACATGGCTCTTGGAGGGGGGGGGGAGGCTGAACAGTTACATGAAGCACATCTTCTTGGAAATTGTGTGCCTTTGTTCTCTTTAGTTACTTAGCTCTTTCTGATTTCAGTTTCTAGTTTCAGTGCCAGGTGCTTGAGATGTCAGTTGGCCAAGACAGGTATACTCCACCTAAAGACCTAACACGTCCTGAGCAGGAAGGAATTGTTACCAAAGTAATCACTTATGTTCTTTTTACCTTCCCAATGGGGAATGTAAGTTGGAGAAAAAGGCAGTTGATTTGAAAAGAGTATAATTAAGTGCTTGAATAAAAGTAACCACAGCAGGCTATGTGATTAAACAACAGCTTAATCTTCACTTTTTTTTTCCTCCTGACTAAATTTTTTCCCTCTAACAAAAAAAAAAAAAAAAAAAAAAAAAAAAACTTTATTGGAATATAGTTTATATACCATAAGTACACAGTTCAGTGATTTTTAAAAAATTTATAAAATTGTAAAACCATCAGCACAATCTAACTTTAGAACCTCTCCATTACCTTCAAAAATTTCCCCAAGCCTATTTGCAGTCTTGGGATAAATCTTACTTGGTTTTTGACCATAATACTTTTTATATGTTGCTGAACTTGGTTTGCTAATATTTTAAAGATATTTGGATCATGGTCATGAGAAATATTGGCCTTGTGATGTCTTTGACTTTAGTAACAGGATGGCTTCACAGAATGAGTTAGGAAGTACTCCCTCTTTTTCTGTTTTTCGGGAAGATTTTAAGAAGGATTTATGTAAATTTTTTAAATGCTTAGTAGAAATCACTAGTAAAGCCACCTGGTCCTGAACTCTTTGCTAAGTGGCTTTTGATTACTGATTTAATCTCTCTACTTGCTATAAACTTGTTCAGATTTTCTAGTTCTTCACAAGTCAATTTTGGTAATTTTTATTTTTTAGAAATTTGTCTAATTTAATCTATGTTATCCAGTTTGTTGGCTTAACAGCTGTTGATAGTAGTCTTTTAATCCCTTTTATTTCTATGAGATTGATAATACTGTCCTCACTTTTATTTTTGATTTTAGTTATTTGCATCTTCTTTTTTCTTAGTCTTGCTAAAGATTTGTCAAATCTGCTGATCTTTTCAAAGAACCAAACTTTGATTTTGTTGATTCTTCTTTCTTCTGTTCTCTGTTTCACTTATCTCTGCCCTTACCTGTTATTTTCTTCCTTCTGCTAGCTTTAGGTTTAGTTTTCCCTTCTTTTTCTCTTTCTTTGGGGTGTAAAGTTAGGTCATTGACTTAAGAGAGATTTTTCTTTTTTATTGCAGGCATTTACAACTATAAATTTCCCTCTGAGCACTGCTTTTGCTGTATTCCATAAGATTTAGTATGTTGTTTTCATTTTCATTCACCTCAAAGTATTTCCTAATTCCCTTTTGATTGTTTTTGATCCATTGCTTATTTAATGATGCATTGTTTAATTTTCACATATTCATGAATTTTCCAGTTTTACTTACATTATGGATTTCTAGTTTCATTCAATTGTCATTTGAAAGATACTATGAATGATTTACATGTTTTAAAGTTTATGGAGACTTGTTTTGTGGCTTTATGGTCTATCCTGGAGGATAAATATTCTATGAGCACATGAGAAGAATGTGCACTCTGCTGTCATTGGATGAAGTGTATTCTATATGTCTTTTAGGTCTATTTGGTTCATAGTATTGTTCAAGATTTCTGTGTCCTTTCTGATCTTTTCTCTAGATGTTCTCCTGCCTCTACTTACATTGGGCCCATTCAAATAATCCAGAATATATCACCATCTCAGAATCCTTAACTTAATCACATTTGCAATCTTTCTTTTTCCCTTTAAGGGAACACACTTACAAGTTCCAGGGATAAGGAAGTGCACATATTTGGGAGGTCATCATTCAGCTTACCACAATAACTATATAGTCTCAGCTTAAATACTTAATCTACAGTCAGCACACTTGCTACCTCTAGGGTAGGACAACATTGACTCAGAAGCTCAGAGAAGTGTGCAACTATAATAACATGAGGCAAAGTATAACATCAAAGTAGCACTTCAAAGAATTCCAAAAACATCAGGATGATGGATATTATTCCATCATAATAAAAGGGGGCTTCAACTTCTAGACAATGGAAATTAGGCTAGAAAACTGTATTTAATGTCTTTATTGAATTGAATATATTTAATGTGACTTGGTAAGAGGTTTTATATGGGAGAGTCATTTTTCTTTTACATTTTCACCTACAAATATTTCTGGGGCTTTTCTTGGAAAGACATGGGTTTGTATTAGATGTATATTTTGGGCCTCTAGATATGAGTTTTATGGTATAATTTTAATTTCCAATAATAATAGTTATGGGCCTATTCCTGTGTGTATCACAAAAAATAGGCTTCATGGTGGAGAGATTTTATAAATTAGGAGTTATGTTTTCCACTAGGGTCTTTGTAACTGAAGTTTTTTTTAAAGTATTGATTCATCTGTATTTGTGTTACTTACATTATGTCTAGCTTGAAAAGACCTTGATCTGACTTCTATTCAATTAAGTTTTACTGCTTTGTTCTCTAAAGCCCAACCATAACTGTAAACCTAGAAGAAAAGTTATGGCTGAAAGAGAGAGCATCACAACATGTTAACTGCCCTCTTTCCATCATTTAGAAGTCCCTAGTTATGAGCCAGGAAGTTTCTGACCAGTAAATTTAATATTAAATGTTGAGCTCCTTTGTTAGACTTTATATTTAAAGTCTTTGTTTACCAAGGTGAGGACTTTTGAAGGATAACCACAAAGTCCAACGGCAAATAGCATGGGAAGAGTTTTGATAACCTAGCAGAGTGCAGTCAGATGATGTGGTTTCACATCCTGGTTCTGATACTTGAAATCAGGAGTCAGATAAACTCTCTAAGCCTCAGTTTTTGCATCTGTAAAATAAGGATAGTAATATTCACCTCAGAAAGTTTTGAGAGTTATGAGAACAGGCTCTGAACAGTGTCAGGTACCAAATGAAATGGATTATCATTTCTCTCAAATGAAAAAAAAAACCCTTCATTTTGAATGGTAATAAGGGAATTATACATGTAATTTGTCATAATCAAAAACGAATGTATTTTGTGAGAACAGGTACTCCACCCAAGGGTATAATGGGTTTCAGATGTCTAGATTATAGGGCTGATAGGATAAATGCAAACATTTTATCTCCATTTATCTCCATGTGAGCAAATGAGATTTCTCTCCACTTTATAGCCAGCCACAGCCTCAACTATGATCAGCCATCTCACAAGTCAACCGGTATCTGGTTAGGAAAGACTGGATAGACAAATCTACCCCTCGTACAGGAGAGAGGAGCTAAAGACACAAGCCCATTTATTGATAGGTCATATATGCCAAGTTCATGCCAATAAAACAGAAGAGTCTGTCAGGTATACCAAAAGGGCAGGGATTGGACCACTAATATTTATAAATAATTATTTAATAATTTATAAATGGTAAAGACTATCACATTCTCAAATTTAGTCTATTAAAACTGACAGCATTAAAAAAAAAGTATGACTGATTTAGAGGGACATTAATGGAAAATATGAACCTTCTGGCTGGACACATTTATAACTGATTGAATTATCTTGTCTTTTAGCAGAATGCTTTAAATGTGGTAAAGGTGAACAGAAATGACACCTATTCACTGTCATTGTTAAAAGAAAACTACATAGAGGAATACTTCCTGACCTTATGATCTTATTTTTTTTAATGACTGGGGGCATTGTGACTAAGTTAATGCAATTATTGGTGGGGAAGGAGGCAATATTAATCAGAGTTGCCAACTGTCCTATGTACTGTATTTGTTATGGGCATCTATTTACTAATGTAATGCAACACTTCATTCTATTTCCTCACCATGATAGAATTTCATTAGTCTTGTCTACTCATGGCACATGTTCTGTATTGTGCAACTGGAAATCGCAATGCTCAGCTCATGCCCCACCAGGAACTGGCTCTGTTCTCTGGAGACCTACACCAAGTTGAGGCAGCTTAAGAGCAGTAAACGTCTCCAACTGTGAGGACTCCATTCAGGACAACGGATAAGAGTCTAGGAAAGCCAAGTACCAAACCCCTCATGCATATGCAGCACCAGATAGAGATAAAGAGTGTTCACGATAGGGAACTGAAAAGAGCCAGTGTGGCTGTAGAAAACTCAGGTGGGATAAAAAATTTAAAACACCAGAAATGGAAATCAGAGCAAGGAAATATAGTAAAATAGAGAGCGCCTTTGTGAAGAGAGTGAAAAGTCAAGCAAACGAAACACAGGAAAATACAAAAAGCCGCCAAACTTGCTCTCCCCTCAAAGTTCTTTTTATCCTCCTCTATTGTGGTACTTCCAAATGTGCTGGAATTCCTTGGTTATATATCCCTGTCACCTCTCCAGGATGTGAGTACAGGTAGGGGAGGGCAGTGGCCAGCAGGTAGCTGTTTCTAGGACAGAAGGACAGAGGTTTGGGGGTTAATAAAGACATAGAGTAAAGAAGGAAAATCTAAAGGCAGGAGTCGGACAGTGAATGTGAGCAGGGATTAACTACCACGTAATCACTAACTAGGATGATATAAGAGACAAGATGACTATCAGGAACGGGAAAGCCTCTCTTACTCTAATTTGCCATAATTCATTCAGTTTCAAACATTTTATACCCAGTGAAACTCAAATGCTGAGTTCCTGTTTTTTAAAAAAAAGTAGAGGTAGTTAGGGAGGATGAAATCCATATGTTTCTGATTCATTTACACAAATCTCATTGAAATTCAGCTCAGTGTAGGGCGATTGAATGTCATATATGCCAATGCACAGCATAGTAATTGTTTTAAGCCATTTTTGACGCTCCAGGAACTCTCCAAGAATAAACAATATGAAGCCCCAAAGGCCTAGCAGCAGAGTGTGAAAGGGAAAGCCAAAAATATCTGAAAGTGAGTCTACATTTTCAAATTCAATAGTCTGCCATGGAGAATCCAAGGATATTTTATGATGCCCAGGAGCCCTGAGAATGGCAGTCAGAACATGACAACTGGGAACTAAGTAGAGTCCTCACCAGCAAATGTTGCCAGGAAGAGAGAATAACAGAAGATGAAGCAAAATCTAAATGAAAGAGAGATTGAGGCTCTATCTGAAAGTAATTGGAAGTGGATTTGAAACAAGAGGGATTAAAAAAAAAAACAGAAACACTGGGAAAAGAAGATCAAAGAGTCTGAAACAAATCCAGCCTTTAAATAATGAAGTTTCACAAGTGCAATGTTCTAAAATGCAATTGTTCCTTACTTCAGTGCCTGATTCAATTTCATACCCTGGTTCAGACACAGCCAGTGCAGAGACACACTTCCCACTACCCCAAAGAAGACAACAAAGAATATTTTTGCCTCCTAATAGCTTCCATTTTGGCTGGAGGAGAAAGGTCATAAACTAATAAATAGGTATATTTAAAGACGAGTTGGGATTCTGGTTTGAGCAATTGCAAAGGTGGTTGTCCCAGACGTAAAGTTTATTTCCCGCCATAATTAATATGTTGAAGCCCTAACTTCTAATGCTATGGTATTTGGAAGAAGGCCTTTGAGAGGCCATGATGAGATTAATGTCCTTTTAAGCAGAGAAAGGGACTGGAACTCACTCTCTCTGCACTATATGAGGACACAGTGAGCAGGCAAACATCTGCAAGCCAGGAAAAAGATCCTCACCAGAACGCAATCATGCTGGCATCCTGATACTAGATTTTCAGCCTCCAGAACTGTGGAAAATAAATTTCTGTTGTTTATGCCAACCCAGTCTATGGTATTTTGTCATGGCAGCCTGAGCTTACTAAGACAGTGTTGATTTACTCAGTGATTATTTACTGAGCCAGGGATATGTTACATTTGACATGGCTGAGACAGATTCACATAGAGATGTTACACAAGTGATTGGTTATATACATTTGAGCACCATCAACACATTGAATCAACAATATTGAAACCATAAGAGGAGTTGAAAACTTCAAATAATAATAGCTAATATTGTTAGCTATTATTCAATGTGCCAGGAACTATTTTAAGTACGTCAAGTTCCTTATCTCGTTAATCTTTACAACAGCCCTTTGAGCTAGGGGCAGTTGTTATCCTGAGTTTACATACAAGGGGATTAAAGGAGTCTTCCCAGTGAAAGTGAACTTAGTGAAAAGACCACAAACAGTGGCGTTAGGGTTCCACTAGTGAATGATGAACAGCCTTGCCTCCCACACTCAGAGCTTTTAACCAGCTCTCTAGTATTTCACTCCTAAATATTAGCAGAGAGTGAAAGATCACATATATTTCAGAAATCCTCCAAAATGAAATATGAAGATCAAGACAAGCCAAGGGAGGTAGGGGATAAAAAAGAAAAATAAAGAAATCCACAATGACAAAGATTTTTAAAAAGCCTTTGTCTTAATTAATGGCTCAGTGTATGGCTACTTTTAGTAGAAGTTCAATGTGTGCTTCACTAGGATGAGTCTACTGCAGTCATTGGCAATTCTGTTCTATATGGGTCCATTTTGTGTCAAGTTTTTTTTTTAATCGCATTGTTCAGTTTATCAATCACTATGTCCACATCTTCTCCATCCATACTGATTTGTTGCTGTTCTGTCACTTACTCAGATGTGTAAATGTCCTAGTACTGTAAGTACTGTCTATTTCTTATTGTACTTCTGTCAATTTTCCTCTATTTGTTCTAAAGGTTTTATGTCAAGTGTACCAAAAATTTAATACTGGTTAAAACTTCATCGTTACAGTGTTTCTCTTTATTTTCAATAATACTTTTTGCTTCATTTTATTATTGTTATTTCAGTTACTGTTTGCTAACCGAATAACTTTTTTTCTATCCTTTCATGTTTAACCTTTTTTCTATCCTTTTACATTTCAGCTATCTCCATCCTGTTTTCTGTGTGTCATTTGTAGACAGCATATTGTTGAGTTTTGTGTTTTTAGACAGTTGATTCTCTTTTAGATGGTACATTTAGTCCATTTACATTTAATATAATTAGGGATATTTTGGGGTTTAAATCTATTATCTTACTATGTGCTTTCTAATGTTTCTTCTTTTACAAATTCAATTTTTCGTCTTCTCTTATTTTGATTTAATTTTCCCACTTTCCTGTTATTTTGAAAGTCATATACCCTTTTTTTATTCTTTAGTTCAAGTTGTTCTTCCCCTCTTTTCAATCACTTTATCACTACAATAAACAGAAGGATACAAAGCAAATGATTTGTATCAGTTGCATCTCAGGCTGTATGTTGTCAGTAAAAAGTTTAAGTCAGACCCACCTATATGGGCTCCAATACTTGTTGCACTGTCCTGTACAATGCATCCACTTCCTGGAGTTTCTTCACTTGTGCAATGAGGTTGATATACCATTATAACCTTAAACTGTGGTAAACTTATGGGGTTGATGTGAAGATAAAGTGATATAATGTTGAAAAGCATTTAATACTGATCCTAATACATGGTAAACATTCAGTTTCTATCCTCCCTTTCTTTCTCTAGGCTGCAACTTGACCAGATTAAAAGAGAATACTACGGAATCTTAGAGAGTCAAGTAGTCTTGGAAAGTCAAATTATCCTGTAAGTGGCTTGCCTTATTTTACACTGATTCAATCAGCTTCAAATTTAGAGAGGGACAGTTCTGATGTTGGAACCAAGTATTGTGTCTGTGTGTGTGTGCATCCACATATGTGGATATATGCTTATGTCGGTTCCTGGCCTATTGATACCACATATGTTCCATGCCCCTTCCTTGCTCTGATCAGTTTGACAAGGTGACTGATACCTGAAAGCTGTATTTCTCAGTGTCCCTTGTCAGCTTAAACCAGCTAGGTTTGGCCAACGGGGAACACCAGTGAGAGTGTACGCAGAAGGAAGAAGTCAGGGTGTATTTCCCTTCTCTCTGTGTATCTGGGGCCATCTTTCCAAATGGCTATTTTTATTCCATTGCTCTGATTTTCTCTAACAGATTTAGTGCATTTCTAGCTTCCACTCAGTGGTTTCTGGTCCTGAGCTCCGATAAATGTTTTTAATCCCTGTAGTTTAGGATGGCAGCAGATTCCTAATGTTGCCATTCTCTGAGTTGCTTCCATGTCCCCCATGCAGCTTCTCAAGTATTCCATCATCTTTGTAGTCAGTTACCTAGATTAAGTGTGCTCTTGTGTAAATACTTAGTGTAGCTCCAATTTTCCTGGCTAGACCATGATTGAAACCATGTGAACAATTGCATGTGGGGGAGAGGGGCAGAGGGAGAGAGAAACAGAGACAGAGAGAGAGATTATATTTAGGAGAGAATTAGAGTCACCCACTTTACTGACAGTGGCTTCCTAGGCACTATCAAAAAATGGCAGCTGCTTAACTATGAGCTAGAAAGATACTCCAAGGAAACAAAATTCATTAGACTCATTCAGTGGTTTAATGTCCCCTCAGTGAACTCTGACACTATGAATTATATCAACATTTTCATAGGTGTTCAAATATACAGTTGTTGACTGCTTGATGTGATGGTTCTGGAACAATTACCATTATAAAGTTATAAAACAGAACATAGACCCTTTCTTGCTTTGACTATATCCTCATTCTCTGAAAGAAAATAGAGTTGTGTGCTCATCTTAATATCTCTTCTATTGCTGGGAAAATCCCTGGTAAATCCTTGTCACATACAGTTGCTCTTCAATGATACCTGTCCTCTAAATAGGACAGAAGATTCCAACTGTCACCTCACACCCAGGATTGCTGATAAATACCCTCAAATACTTAAAAATAGGGCAGGGGGAGAAGTCCTGGATCTAAATTATTTTGGGAGAATTTTTAAATCTTGGGCTTGCTACTTATAAAATTCTTTCACATTAGAAATACTGAGATCCTTGTTTAAAGAAATACATACTAAGAGGAATTACAGTAGAAAATTCAGTTTTCACCCTTCAGGAATAGTTCTATTACTTGGTATTTCCAGCTGAAGCTGTGCTCATTTTATTTGTCTCAGTGCCTGTTTTCAGATTTTCACTTCCTTGTTTTGAATGTTGACTCCCTTAATTACTCTGTTATTCATTTGCCAAGAAGAATATTTTTTAGTCCATAAAACTTGGAGCAATCTCTCCCAATAATATCTTCTTTGACACATCATTGGCTGTGCTGCTTTCTTTCAATGGAGGCCAATGCAGAAAGCCTTCTCACCAAAGAAGAAAGATCTTAGTAATAGATTCGATCACATTTGTATGTTCTCCTGTGCTTCCGGTGATTAAAAGGCAAATGCCTATACTATTGCTTCCATGTTTGAATTGCCAAGCAAATTATGTATATTCAAAAGGGATAACCTAGGAATGCTGCAAAATGTTTCAAAGTCAACGAATATTTACTGAGCATCTCCTATGTGCCAAGCACTGTGCTAGGGATTCCAAAGATATAACAACTAAACTCACAACTCGAGAGGGATCATATTTAAACAAGTTCTTTAAAGCATTTTGCATTGTTCCTGGCATGTAGTAGTGCTTACTAAGTGGTAGTCATTGCTAATAATATGGGGTTTTATATCCCAATCCTGGGGTTTCCCTACTCTATGGAATCATGCTGGGATAAGCATATACGCCACAAGATCCTGCCTCTGTGTATGTTCTCTTCCCATATTATGCACTGGAATTCAACTCCTAACCATCAGCCTGTCTATTTATACACTGGTACTATTATCTATAGACTGACTAACCTATCTAATTTAACCTTGGTTCCAGTTATTGCTTTTGGTCCCCTTGTCTTAATAATGGTATAGCTAACATCTAACTTGACTTTCACTCTTGGGAGGTACTATGCTAAGTACTTCATAGAGATCATCTCATTGAATCCTACGCCATAGGTCCCGTTGCCCGACTCTTCTCACTTATTAGAAACCGAAGCTTAGTGAGATTAAGCAAACTGCCTGCACAGTTACAAAGCAACAGAGCTAGGAATTGAGTTCAGGTTACCTGACTCAAATGCTGGGCCATGTTGTCTGGGCCTATGGGTCTTGATGTTAGCCTCCCCGGCCATAATCCTGGGTTGGGCAGATGTCGTTCTGGACTTCAGGCTTCCTTGCTCAACTCTTGCTGAACACAACCCCCTCCCAAGCTGTAGTGCTAAGAACTAGAGTTATGATGTCATTAAGGACAGGAATAGCAATCCCGTAAGAAACAAAAGCTCCCTCAGTGATCTTCCTGATTGTTCCATGTGGACAGTGGAATGAGAAATTAAAAAACAAAAACAGTTTTGGGTTTTATGAGACAGTAGGTAGACAGGATAATACCTTGGAGATTTACTGTGAAGAAACACTGTTTTAAAGAGACAGAAAACTTTGCTTTAGAAAACTGAAAGTGAGATAAAATAGCTAATGAGATTCCCTGAGGACGGGAGGAGAGGAGTAGGTTGTGAATTCTCTTTTTCTTTCTAAAGATTGTTGAGGCTCAGCTGTAACTCTTCGGGTGTTCTCTCTTTCCCTTTACTGCCCCACCTTGATTACTATTCAGTGTATGGTCAAGCTGTAACCAAGTAAACCCTTAACAGCATTCTCAGCAGGAAAAATGTTGTTTCTATCCCAGAGACATATGGCTTCTGGACAAAAATGGGCTCAATTTGCATCTCTGTTGACAACCAATGTTAAGTGTCCATGAAAAAGCCCTTGGTGCTGCCATTCTGGCCGAAGGTTTAGCTCTGTCGCCTAAGTACTTCCTTGCTCGGCGACTTAGTCACCAGATGCAAGGGAGACCCGCTGGGTCAGCCTGTTCCTTTCCTTTTCTTTCCTCTCTTTTCCCAGAAGTAATTGGATGGTATGGAGATGGGTGCCAACAAGCCTCCTTATTGAGACACTTCCTGGCCACTCCACACCATGGGCACTTGTCTTTACTCCTTCATTTGGGTCCGTTCATCCTCAGTGCCTTGGTGCTAAAAACAGATGTGAGTTAACACCGTGAAAAGTGCCTTACAGATAAAACAAGATGGAGGACCCTGCCCTCACCAGAATTCTTCTCAGGAAAGGAGAGTTGTCAGTGTTGATGTAGACTTGATAAGATAGTAGCTAGGTGTCTATCCAGCCTAGGGTAAGAAGCCCTGTTACTTGTTGCTTGCTAAGCCATAGGCTCTTTGCACAAGCTGTTCTCTGGATATGTGCAGAGTATGACTCCAGGGCCAGCCTACCAGGTTCAAACCTCATTACTCACTGTCTCTGTGACCTCAGGCAAGTTTTTAACCTCTCACACCTTGATGCCCTCATCTGTATAAATAGGCATAGTGATGGTAGTTCCATCCCAGGGTTGCTGTGAGAATAAAATGAGTATGTATGTAAAGTAGGCAGGACAGTGGATGGCACCTAGAAATAGCACGTAAGTATTCCCTTTTTATGTCTTACTTAATTAACCCTGTTAATCCGTATCCTTCCTTCAAATCTCAGCTTAATCATCACTTCTGAAAGGAAACGTTTCCGTCTTGCTTTGGTACATGTTCTCAGAGAAATCTTTTGCAATCATATGTTTGTGAATGTGATCACTTGTGTATGTCTGTCTTTTCCGCTGGGCTGTAAGCTTCCTTGGATTACTGTATACCCAGCACCTGGCACAGAATTGACCACCTAGTAGATTCTCCACAAATTTTTGCCAAATGTACGAGTGAGTGACCCCCACACAGAAATGTTTAAAGCAACTAAATCAGCAAGTTTTATCTAATTCAACAAACACTCACTGAGCACTTACTCTGTACCAGACCTTGTGCTAGAAGCTGGTCAGGCGGAGATGGAAAAGATGGTTCCTGAGCTCAAGAAGCTCTAGTTAGAGGTCAACAGCCACATATCCGATAAATCCCAGCACACTGGGACGAAGCCTACATAAGCCATGTGCTAGTCTAACAACGACCAATTAAGAGCTGCTGGGGTAATTTTTGCTTCACTGGGGATCATGGAAACCTAGAGAGTTCATAATAGATATATGCGTGGTGGCATCAGGGCCTGTGTGCAAACAAACAAATAAATAAAAGAGGCGAATCAGAAGAGTTCTAATTCTGTAGTAGGAAATAATAATGTACATTTCTTTGGTGCTTTAAAGCTTTGCAGTTCCATAGCTCTTTTCTTTTACGATCCTCTGGTCAATGCATAATTTTCATCTCCAATTTACTAGATGAGAGAAAACCTGCAATAATCCCAAGGATCAGTGAGAACCTAAAGCCAAACTCTTCCTCCTGGATCCTTTCACCTCCTCTCCTATGACCCAGCAAAGGGGATCTGGGAGGGGAGGGGAGTTGCCTTCGCAGCCTTGAGCACGCCCTGCCTGCAAGTGTTAAGTGAGCCCAAGCCTCCTCCCTGCCCTCCCCGTGAGACTGTGTGACTCGGGATCCTGCCCGCACAAATCCTGCTCCTGCCACAGCAGAGAAGGTTGGTTTCCGCCTCTTGTGACTGCAGCCCATCAGGCCCCAAAGGCCTTTCTGCTAAGACTTAGAATATTGCCTTAGTCACTTCGGCCCGCTATGACAAATGACACCACACACTGTGCGGCTTAACACACACTTCTAGAGACTGCAAGTCCAAGATCAGGGTATCTGTGTGGTCAGGTTCTGCTGAGGGCCCACTTCCAGGTTGCAAACTGGAACCTCGCATCACGTCCTCACTGGGTGAAAAGAAAGCAAGCTAGCTCTCTGGCCCTTCTTGTGAGGGCACTAATCTTACTTCTGAGGGCTCCACCTCATGGCCTAATCACTTCCCCAGGGCCCCACCTCCATAACCATCGACTTGGGATTAGTGTTTCAACATACACATTTTGAGGGGACACATTCAGCCCAGAACACATATATCCCCCATTGCTAAAGTAGGGGGTGTTGGGAGGCCACAGAAGCATGTTCCCCACCAACAAAGCCTCAGACCCAAAAGGAAGTCCATGCCATCTCACTCCTACCTGGAGGAAGGGGGACCCCCTTCTAGGCCTTAGTCTCCAGGGGTTTCCATTCTTTCTTCAGAGACTTTAGTTCTAGGGATTGGAGACTCTAACTGTAGGCTCCAAAAGTTCTCTCTAGTGTTTCTTCCAGAAGGTTTCAATTCCCTTATAGAAATAGAATCCCTGCTGCCTTCTCAGTATCCCAGAGCTCCTCAGGGGGCAAGCTTAATTCAGATTTCCCTTGGGACATTATCTTTAAATGAGGCTGTTCTTGTCCTCTTACCAATGCCATGAACTGCTACCATCTTGTCCCTGTGTACTATATAAATATGCTTAGAGGCCACCCTCTAGAAAGTGCTGGACCAGCGGCAGGTTGGAGATGCCCCTAGCTGTACTCTCTTGACCCTAGCCAGTCCTGCTGCAGTCTGCCCACCAGGGACAGAGCGCCCCTCAGTGCCATGCTCACCAGGCTGGGAAGACCAAACAAATGCCTGTCTGCAGGACGACAGGCTCCCCACTCTAAGTGCCAGACCCTCTTCCTTTGTCTCCTCATAGTTCCCGGAGCTGCTGTGGCCAAAGTGCAGAGTCTGGCACCTGAGGGGGAAAGGAGTGGGGAGGGGAGCTCTCGGCAGCCAGCCTACCTGTCAAGGGCTTCTTGGATTAGAAGTGCCTGTTGCCAACACACCCTCTGGAAGAACTTGATGGGTGGGCATCCTGCCAAGAGGCAGAGCTCAAAGCCCGTCTGTGCATGTGCTTCTCAGACCCCCAACTGGCTACTTAGCCATTTGGCCAGCTACCAACTTTCCCAGCAGTGCTTTTGAGCCCCACCCATCTTTGGCTTGGCTGGATGGAGCACACCCACGATCCAATACTATCAATTTTCCTTCATATGGATGAGGCTGACCCAAAGCAGTGTGTTGGGTTGGGTCCATGTCTTTCCTCCATCCTCACTGCCCCCTCTCTCTACTCAACGATTTTGATGATACAAGGCTGGTTTTGTTCTTTTGAAACAAAGCCTCTGTTTTGGGTGGATGTTCCAAGTCAGAAAGCCTGGTTGTGTTTATCCCAGGCCATTGGCTGGGCATTCACATGCTTTTTGTATTTGGTAAGTGACAGTATTTGCAAAAGCTGATTGCCACAGCAGGCGGAACAGAGACAAGACTAGCGAAAACATGTGTCGGTAACATATGCTGTAGCCTTTTCTTCTTTGCTTGGAGGACTGACACTTCCTACAGGAAGAAGTAATTATTTTGCATGTGCATAGATTACACTGGAAAGAAAAAGAGTGGGTGGGTAGGAGCTGTTGCTTTATACATGAAAGAAGAAATACCTCTCTCTCTCTCTCTCACACACACACACACACACCTCATGCTCATATGCATACATACAGGCTACTCTGCTTTACTTTTAGACTTTTCTCCTTTTAAAAAACTCAATGTTCTAAAAACGCAGAGCCTATTATTAGCAGAGTTGCCTTTTGGAAAATAAAGAATAAAAGCATCACCTCAGGAGTTAAGCCTGTGCTCAAGTCTCCCCATCGTACAGACTGTGTGACCTGCAGAAAATGATTAAACCTCTAAACTTCATCTGCCACTAGTGGACAAAAGGCTCCACTCTCAGGTTTGTCAGGAAGATTCAAGCACAAAACGTACGTGGCAAGTACTTGAAGAAGGCTCTGAGTTGTGATACTTCCCTGGTTCAGCTTGCCAGGAGGGACAACTGTCAACAGCCCTGATGTTTGACTTTACTCTCATATTCATGGTCAAGTGGAAGCCGTGGGGAACTCTGGTCTATTCTAGATAGTTCTAGAACTACTTAGAACTTCAGAGCTTAGTGCATGTATTTTCCTGCAGCCACAAAGCACACCCAGACAACTCAGATTCCTAAACTTTAAGCAACATTTGCCTCGGTCACTTGGTGGATGTTCAAAAGAACTGGGTGACGCACATTGGGATGAGCTGGCACAGCCCTCTCACGTCTTGCTATGAGCTCCGAAGTCCTGGCAACAGCATGGCCAACATTTGATTCATTATTCCATCTTAACCAACCCTTTTTCCCACCCTAAACCTGGAATCATTCTACACTGTATGCATTAGCATGAGATTCTCTGATGCTTTTCACATTCCTCAGAGCAAAAATCTCTCTCAAACTTTTCACATATACCTGTTTTTATGGTATTTAGCCCCAAGATTTCTCTAAAATAACAAAAAAAAGATCATTCTGTCTCTCTTGACTTAGACTCATGAGATGGTAAGTGTTGAATAAATCTTGATTTCATGTTTAAATAGCTTACACTTGCTGAGCACATACTTCATGCTAGGGACTGTGCCAAAAACATATTTAGAGACTTCACAACAACGTTATGAGACAGATCTTCTCAACTTTATTCTACAAATGAATGCTAGAAATGTTCACTCACCTGCCCAATGTCACACAGCTGGGAAGTGGAGGCCATGAGATTTGACTGCAAGTCAGCACATCCTCAGAGCCCTACATGTAACTTTGACTCTACACTGAGTGAATGGATGAATATCAGAGCTTGAGAGAACTTTCTCAATATCCCCTTATCTGGCACCCTTGACCTTTGCTATTTCTTCCCTACAGTTTCAGTCCTGCCCCTCTCCTGATTCACAGGAGAAACCTTCTGTGACTTGGTAACCACCGCATTCTCCAGTTCTTACAGCCAGGTCGCCATTTTTATTCCCTGTACCCAGTACCTCTGTGTCTCCAGCACTCAGCTCCAAGCTGCCCCACCAGAGAGTCACACTAGGAAGTGGAAATCTGCTCCCAACCAAAACCCAGGAACCCGAGCCTCACTGCCAATTCCCACAATGCCAATCTCCTGCCAGCCTGTTTCACCTACGGTAGCTGGGTCACCTGCAGGAACACCTCTGCTAGAGCACCTTTTGCCCCCTAGTGCCCATCATTGTTTTTGCAAGCTCCGGACACGGTTCTGCCCTGGGCTGGATGGACATCCTTTCACCTTTTTACCCAACCCTTCCATTAGCTGCCCCACTCCAGCAGGCATGCCCAATTCCAGATTCCAGCCCCTCTTGATCCGTCCCAGAGTCCTGCAATTAACCAGGACAAGCCCAGCGTGCTCCAGATACAGCAGACCCCATCTAGCCCACCCTTCATTGTGGATTTAGGCCCAAGGAAGTTCAGGGATTTTGTCAAGATCCCAGAGTGAGACGCACCAGAGCTAGGACTCGGGTCCAGAGTCCCGGTTCAGCAGCTTTCTACCATACCATGCTGCCTCCTTTTCCCCTCTGTCTATATTTTCCTCTTGCTTTCTTTTTCTCCCTCACCCACACCTTTTTAATTTAAGTTTTAACATCTGTTCCCTCTTAGTCTATTATTTCTGTGACATTTTATATTATGTTGAATTTCCATTTCCATTTAAGACCCATCCATTTTTCTTACATTAAAAAACACATCTTGAGTCTGCTTTTAAAATTTTTTATGTAACTTTTTTTTTTTTTAACTCAGTTTGATTCTTTCATTCTGGCACCTTTCTTGGCTTATCTTTCCTGCCTCTTTAGCAGCAGCCATTATTCTCTGCCTCCACGTAGCTCTGCTCCTCCTATTATCTGGGCCACTATAATATCAGGCCTATAATCTAACAATCCATTTTTGCTTATTTTTTGTGAAACTAGTATGTTTTAAAATGCAAATGTGGAGGCTGGTGGTTTTAGCTGAATTCCCGATTTTACATTGGGGGAAGAGCTGTTTTTCCTGGTACTTTTACAGATTCTGCTAAAGAAAGATCACAGAAGGGAAGAGGGCAGGAGAAGGGAAAGCACCAAGTATGAGAGTGCCTCCCACTCCGTGTTTCTGAAATGTGTATTGCAGTTTTAGTCATAGGGTCACCTGCAAAGAGCACTGCCTTGAGAATTAAGCCTCCAGTCTTGAACTTTTCACTGGTGATGCCGCATAGACCTATCCTTCGAAGTAACCGAGGAGCAGCAAGTCCTTAATGGGGTATTGGGCACAGAGACCTAGGTAGCCTGAGAATAAACACTTGTTAACAAGGAGAAGTGTGGTAGCCAATATTTAAGGAGCACTTACCCTGTCCTAGGTTTGGGGCCAAGTACTTTATACTGACTAGCTCGTTCATCTCCCGCAACTTCCTAAGGGTGGTCTTCTCATGATTTCTATTTAATGGATGAGGAAACTGAAGCTTGGAGATTAAGTAACCTGTCTGAGCTTGGACAGCTCGTAAACGGCAGAGCTGGAATTCAAGTCCAGGGAGCCTAGCTCCAGAGCCAGTGCCCCTACTCGTACAGGGATATTTTGAGAAGACTCAATTTTAAAACAGTTTGCTGTGCTTTGGAATTTAGATGAGCCCAAGGGGCTGAAACCCTGGAGGATCTAACCTTTACATTATCAGACATTGGAGAATTGTCGCATTTTCTCTAAACTCTGCCAATTCTGGTATTTTCAAATCTAGCCTTTTAAAGTAATGATATTGTCATCATAATCGTAATCCTAAAAATAATTTTTCTAGCTTGCATTTGGTCAGGATTTCTAACCTCAGCATAACTGACATTTGGGGCTGGATAATCCTCTGTTGTGAAGATCGGGCTGTTCATTGTGGGATGCCTAGCAGAATCCTTGGCTTCCACCCACTAGAGGCTGCGGACACACCTCATCCCTTGCCCTTCCTTTCCTTCTTCCCAGAGTCACTATAAACAAAAATGTCTCCAAACATTGCCAAATATTCCCTCGTTGGGGGGGGGGGGTAAAATTTAAAAATCACCCTCCCAGGTGAGAACCCCTGTGTTAGACATTGCCCAAATCATAAAACACCTGACTTATAAAAAAAAAAAAAAACTATATGGAACCAGTGTTTTACTCATTCTTGCCCCAGAGCTTAACCAAAACGTCCTTGCCACTTGGGAGATGGTGTGCAGAGCAGTTTGAATCTATTTCTCTTGTTTTCCACAACTTGTCCTCAGAGAGAATCACTCATCTTTTAGCAACCTCACACCCTTCCCTCTTTCTCCTTTTGTCTTCTAACTCTTTTCTAATTCTAATTCTTTTACAATTACCTTAGTGAATCATTTTATTTCTCCTTTCTTTTTCTTCTCCCTCTCTACTCCTGTATAGGCTAAAATATAATCCTAGCCATTTCAGGTCAAGATGAGCTGTTCTGCTACTGATAATTTCCTCTCCAGGAAAAGGAAAGGCAGATGTTTTGATAAGAAATTTGCGTGAGAAGAAAACCTAGCGTCATCAACCTCTAACCCTTTCAAAAGTAGACAGATGCTCCTTTCAAAATCTTGATAGAGATTTTCCTCTGCAGCTTTGTTTTTCATTGCAAGTCTCTGCTCTTTCAGGAACTAGCACATTCTTAGCAAACCTGTATATTGTAATTACATTTTCAACAATTCAAGATGAGTAATATTGACAGTAATAGCTAGTGTTCATTGAGCCCTTACTATATGATGGGCACTCTACGTGCTTTACAAGTACTGTCTTATTTAATCATCACAATTTAATTTTACAAAGTTACTTGGAATTTACATCATTCCAGACATCAAGTTAAGGGTATGCATATCTAAGCATTAAGAGCTTAAATGATTTTCCCCAAGTCAGGAAAAGTTGGAACCAGGACTCAAGCCCTGGTCAACAGTATTCCACTAAATTCACTGTTTCAATTTTTTCCCTCAATTTTGAAAACTAGCATAGTATTTTTCTACTATCTTTCCTATTTAGTTATATAGTATATTTAATTACATTCCAGGAGAATGGTTTTTCTAAGAAAACTTGAGAAATGTCACCATTTATGATTTTCCTATAGCGGAAATGCTGTATGAATTCCAAACACTCATATTCACCAATTTTGTAACATAAATTCCCTTAAATTGAGGGTTTTTTTTTTCCCATTGAGCATTCACAGACAATTGTGGGATCAATACTAGCTCTATTTCAGAGTATCTGCTGGTTCTTAAATCTTAAAGGGCCAAAGTACTTAGGAATAAGCTCATTTTCCCCAATAGCTGAGTCAATTTTTACAATTTCTTGAAGAACAGAATGAAGGCAAATGTAATGCAGTGCCTTAAAGAAAGTTGCCAAAAAATCAATACAGGCATCTTTTATTTCATCTGAGATGTAGTTCACAAACGGAATTTGTGTAGAGCAAATCTTATGCTTTTACACTGACTTCTGTTACAAAATCTGTAGAATACTCTTAGAGTTAATGTAAAATTTTAGACAGATTGAAACCATTTTGTAGGGGAGGGTTGTGCTGATAACCAAGCAGGGAGGACTGCTGGCACGGAGCTGAAAGTGCTTTTGTGGTAGTTTCCATTCTTTTTAGATCTTTGATAAAACCACTTCCATGTCTGTAAATTTCTCTCTTTGACCAACTTCATCCTCACTATTCCTGTCAAGTTTAGAAAAATATTTACAGTGCTAAGATGAACCCTAAATTTTCCAAGCCAATGCCCTTCCTCCTTATCCATGATATTTATAATTTACCATGTCAAAGCCACACTGATGTACTTTGACAGAAGATGCTGCCAACATACACTAAAAATCATACATTTTTTTCAGCAGCTATTCAGTTTTTCACAGGCACTGAAATGACAATTCTTTCCATTGTTACAAATTGTTTCTATCAAGTATCTACATTATCTACTAAAGATTAAAAAGGGGATTACAAATATTTCTAAAAAAAAAAAACACCAAGTATTTCTTATGGTTGGCATTTTCCAATTCATTTTCTCATTTATTTCTCTCTCAGCAGCCCTGCAAGTTAGGTATTATTCCCATGTCACAGATGAAGGAACTGAGCTTAAAAACTATTAAATGGGCACATCCAGCAATTAAGTGGAGATATTTGACTTTGGATCCAGGTCTAAGTCAGAGACTCTTATTCTTTTCACTATTATCATGTTGCGTAAGGTCTTTCTGAAGACACTAAGCAGGGCTTTTACTCTGCAGAACCACGGGGTCACATTTCTCAGACACATCAAAATGTCCTTAAGTGCTGGAAATACAAATCTGTGGGTGTGGGGCTTGGGAATCTGCATTTTTAACATGGATCCCCAAGAATCCTCATTCACACTCGAGTTAGAGAATCATTAGATTGGGATTCACGCGGGGACTATAAACTCTGAAATTGGATTCAACCTTTTGTGCGTGTACATTATTCACAGAGTATCTTCCATCAGATTCTCAAAGGGGTACTTGACCCTCAAAAGGCAAAGAACACCAGCTGTTAAAAAAAGAAAAGAAATTGGGATTCTGCCTTGTCACTTTCTAGTGACAGCTGCTGAGAGTGAGGAATGTTTAAGTCAGCTTGCAACAGAAGCAGACCTCACACTGTGTGTGTTTCCCCACCCCCACGCCTACCCTTACCTCCCTCACCCAACTCCTCCCTGGTTTGGGTCCTTCCTGGTCCCTACTAAAACCAGCTCCCACCACTACCTCATCCACAGCAGGCAATTCTCTTTACGGATAGAATTCCTTCTATTGCAAATGATGCAGAATTGGCTGCCCCTTTGTCTACATTAACTGCACTGAGCTAGTTGAGTCAGTGACCCAAGTTGTCTAACATTTTACTGTAAACAGGATATCATTTATGTGAAAGAACCCAGTTACCATATTTCTCTGTCATCTGCAGTCTGCAGAACACAAAAAACAATGGTAACCTGACCCTTGGGGAAAATGCTAATGGCAACATAATTGACTTAGCCCATAATTATAAAACACAGTTCCATATTAAAACACAAAAGATATAATTATTGCACTTTACAAACTAATTAATGAATACTAATTCAATTCAATAATTAATAATTCATTATTTAACCTCTAATTAAATGATCATCTTTCTTTTCCCTGCAATCTTTGCTGGTGGCTTAATTGCTCTGGGCCCAATATACATGAGAACTACCCTTCTCTGTTAATTAAACAGTGAAGAGATTTAAAATCATTGTAACAGAGAGAATTAGGGAATTTAAATTGGAGTATCTCCCACTTCAAACAGACAAGAGCAGCTCCAATCTCAACTCCCACCCAAAGCATTCATCAATTAAAATGGTCCAGGGTAACTCCCACCAAATCACCCTACCAGATGGTTGGTTCATAGCCAGGTGTCCAAGGTACAGGTCAGGCCTTAGGAGTAAGGCAGGAGCCCACCAGCCCGGACATATAGTCAGCGTCCCCTGAGGCAGATGTGTGCTAACAACACAGACACTGGCTCACAAGAGCCAGCTGTGCATATCTCTTTGCAATTCAACATTCCTCGACACCACATTAGCAGCCTGACATCAGTCATCGTGGGAGTATTTACACCACAGAAACTGGGGCACGCTACAAATTAGCGCTTTTTCTTTGCTTTGTTTTTCCCCCCTCAGTACTGATTATTAAACATTTATCAGCATACCACTGCCCCTGGAGCAGCAGAGGTGACTTGTGGCTGAGTCCAAGGTTGACTGTCTAAACAGGCTAAAATTCTGGTTGGCTTTGGGGCTGCCTGCAGACTGGAGTTCTGTCCCTGGGAACCATGGGAGCTGATGTTTACTGAGTCTGCACTCCATGCCCAGATTTGAGGTGGCTCTTGGCACAGCCCATCTCAGTGAATCCTCAAACAGCTCTGGGATACACATTGTCATTGTTCCCAGCAATCTTCTGATTAAAAAGAAAAAATACATACTTCCCTCACAATTACACTTGTTAGCATCTTACTCTTTTTTTTTTAATTTAATAAATCCTTAGCATTGCAATAAACAGATGTTTTTCTGCTTATAAAGTGTGTGTACCTATACATTTTGAATAAGATTAATGTCTTCAGTTCTTTTGTTTTATCAAAAGCAGGGTGGCATCATCACAGCATACATATGTTTTTGTTGGGGGCCAAGAAATAAGAGCAGCCAAACAAGCACTTTCCTTGCAGAGAGGGTTTTCTCTGGTGGGAAGTGCTTGTGAGGGCGTGAGGTGGGAGTTATGTCTGGGGAAATTCATCACTTAGCTACGACGCATCACATCCTAAGAGATAATACGGCTCCTGCTTCTCTCTGCTCTCTCTTGGTTGTTCCTCTAGAAGGGCTTATTTTACTAATAATTTCCTGGTCTGTAGAACTGTGATTATGATAACACGTACCCCATCCCTACTTCTGAGGAGAAAATGAGTTAATATTTACCAAGCACTTACAACAGTGCCTGGCACATATTGAGGGCTGGAGTAGCATGTGTCAGTGGCAGACAAAGAAATATGAAGAAGAAAAGACAGGGAGCTGGAAAGGGTGGGGCTTGTGCAGGAAGCTGTATAGGCCCCCCCAGCCCACAGAAATGTAGGAAATGTGATGAGTGAACAGATGACTGGCTCACCCTACGGGTGCAGCTAGTCCATCCCCTCCCTCCTCACTGGTTGGCATTTGAAGTCTTCCCAAGGGAAGCAACCGCACGGGCACATGACATTTCTGCATGACCGTAGGAGGCGAGCTCAGGTTCTTCTTCCTCAGTAACTGCAAGGCTCAGTAACTCAGCTTCTTCCTTGCTGCCCCCTCTTCAGACCTCAGACATGACTTCCTCTTTAGTTCACCCTAAGATAGTGATTTATCTAAAATACACATGTGACCCCCTACTCCTTTTCTCAAAACCCTTCAAATCTCCTCCTAACTTTCAGAATGAATGCCAGGTGTGATAAAATTTAAAAGGCTCTTTACATCTGGCCTCTGTTTATACTTTTTTTTTTTAATTGGAGTATAGTCGATTTACAATGTTGTGTTAAATTCTGGTGTACAGCATAGTGATTCAGCTATATATATATATATATATGTGTATACACATACACACACACACATATATATATTGCTTTTCATATTTTTCACTATACTGTTTTACTCTTAGAGCCACTTCATGCCCCACTCCGTCCCTCCAGCCATATTGCACCAGCCCTGTGTCTCAACCCTGCCCACGGTGCTTTATGCCTTTGCACATGCTGTTCCCTATGTTTGCCGTGTGCTCTCCAGAGAGATCCCACTAAACATTCTAATGTGGTGAACACCTACACCTACTCCTTCAAAGCTCACCTCAGACATCACCTGCTCTGTGATGCCAATCCCCAAAAAACTCCAGTTTAATGCTGGTGCTCTAAGCTGAATGTTCATGTCTTTCCAAAATTTCTATGTTGAAATCTAACCCTCAATGTGATGATATTTGGAGGTGGAGCCTTTGGGAGATGATTAGATCATGAGGATGGCACCCTCATGGCTAGGACTAGTGTCTTTATAAATGAGAGCTCCCCCTCCCCTTCAGCCACATGAAGATACAACAAGAAAACAGCCATCTATGAACCAGGAAGTGAGCTCTCACAAGATATCGAATCTGTGCACCTTGATCTTGGACTTCCCTACCTCCAGAATTGGGAGGAATAAATATCTGTTGTTTGCAAGCCACCCAGTCTATGGTATTTTGTTATGGTCGCCTGAATAGACCAAAACAATAGATGCATGTACACACACACACACACACACACACAGCCTAGTAATTTTAGCTAGCATCAGAATTAAAGGTCATATTGGCTGGGATCAAATTCTGGCTCTGCAACAGAACTGGAATTTATAAGATGGAGTTCATAAAAGTAACCACATCTAGGGTTATTATGAGAGTTACAAGCAATAATCTATTTAGGCTCTCAAACCTGTCTGGCATTTCATAAATGCTCAATAAATTTTACTATCGTTATTTTTCCTTGCCATCCAGCACCATTCTACATTGGAGGATCAACACTGTGAATCAAATATAGCACAGCTCAACAAAGACTGTGGTAAAGAGTGCAGACTCTGCAGTTAAGACACCCTCAGGCTGCTGTGCTGAGCTGTGGTGTCTCCAAAATTTGTATAATAAGAGTTCTCATCTTACACATCTGTTGTGAATAGTAAATGAAATAAAGCAATTCACCTTGCCCGTGTAAATACTTTAAAGAGGTTAGGTATCATCATAAAAGTTGGAAATGAATGACGAGCATGCCAAGGTGGGCACATTCCCCCTCCATCACTCTTCCCTCCACTGCCAGGTACTGCCAGGCATGCGGAAGGCAGCTGCCCTGACCAGGTGGTGATCCGTGGGTTCTACTGTGCCCACCATGCTCAGCTGTGTAGAACATGCTGGTTTGACCAGTTTTGCCTTTCGAAAAGTTTCAGCAACAAAGATCTGGCTCCTGATACAGTTGCACCTCCAGCGCCCACACTAAATCACAGCAAGTGATAAATTGCTGGGGAGTGGGAGGAAAAGTGATGGAGGGGATGTGTAGTCTGCCTGAGAGGCTCACCCAAACTTTCAAGTAGCCTCCACAATAAATCCAGGACTGTCGCCTGGTGATTAGTTAGAGGAAACAGAAACTGCAGGACAAAGCCAGGAAATGACCTTAGAGACTAAACACGGTGTATTTTATTTTAGGGCTTTTTCTCACTTAGAAGTGCTGCCAGGTTGTTTAAAGAGCCGAGTGTTATCAGGGAAGGATTTGGTGATCTGCCAGGCTTTTGACAACATCTGGTAAAAGATTTACAAAGCCCAGAATCAAAGGAGGAGGATGGACAGGAGGATGTGTACTCGAGAGATGCTGCAGGTGGGTGTGAGATTGACATAAACTTTTTATTGCCCTTTGGGGAGCTTTCTAGTAAGCCTGGGGGACTCTGTGAGGTGGGGCGGAAGCCCAAACAGAATGGCACATTTCTGTGAACGACAGCAGAGGGAAGGCAGGGCGGGAAGCCATTTGGGTCATTTGGAACCCATGGGAGTTATTCAGGAGAGTGGAGGGGTAAGAAGCCAGCAGGCCAAATGAGACTTTGGGCACTCTACTGTCCTGTTTTAGACAGATGGAAATCAAGATGATGTTTTGGCAAAAAGCAAGGCTCAACAATTTAAAACAATTCACAGGAAATGGAGAGGAAGGAAGGTTAAAAGTATTGAGCCCCTGTTACACTGCTGAGTGCTGGCCTGATCATTAATGCTAACCCAGTACCATCCTTAACAGAACAGAGGAGACTCCTGAAGGGCATACTGGTTAAATTCACCTTGTATGTTGCACGTGGGGGAAATGAGGTTTGCACCCGCGTCTGCTTGACTCCAAAACTTTCTAGCATCACTTTGCCTAAACTGGAGTTTAACCAACTGACAGGAGTGCATTCTTCTCTGCTTCCTTAAGGGGTTGTCTTGCTGTTCATTATTATAATAATATTGGGGTCGCCAAAATGTGAGCCCAGGGGTCTCCCTTTTGAGTTCCCTGCCCCTTGGGGATGGTTCTGGCTTACTAATCATAAACTTATAGACATTCTCTCATCTGCAGATAATCGACAGCAGGCTCCTCTACTTTTGCTATCTCTTGATTGGCCTAAGGCCCGTTTATTTTTAATGATGCCATTAACTGAGACATGCAAAGGAGTAATTCTGAGGCCATTTATTTTCTCCCTTAAAGAGAATCTGCAAATAGTTCCAGGGATTTTTTTTTAATGTGATGAAATAATAGCTAATAATAGTTCCAATTTATGGAGTGCTTACTATGTGCTAGGCTCTGTGAGAAGTGTTTTATGATTATTGTCCTACTTAATTGCAAACTGGTGGCATGCAGGCAAATCTAGCCATTCGGTTGAAACTCTGTTTTCTAAATGGAAATTTGAATGTCTTTAAATGGGGCCTGTGCTCTTCAGTTTTCTATAGTTTTCACTACTCCCTAGTTTTGACCCTCTTAACTACAGGTCCCTGGAGGCAGTTGAATTTGTGACCTCTGCTGTAAAACAGCCTGATGAAAAACATCATACCTGGTGCCCACTTTATGGCCAAAGCAAAGAAAGTATATGCAATTTGACCAATGCCACACAGTTGGGTGAGGAAGTTAGGATCTGAAAACAAATTCTTCTGACCCAAGAACAAGCTTTAATCCAATACATTATATTCCCTTACTTTCATAGCAAAGTTTCCAAGGGATGATTTAGGATTTTTCCTTAGGGACAAAAAAAAGTTGTCCTGAACAGCTCATTAATAGCACTGATACATCTCCCACCTCTTCCCTCTCTCCTCGCTTCTCTCTTCACTGAGCAACTGTCTATAAAATCTGTTAGCACAGGGATGTTGCCCCTCCCACCTCCACCTCTCCTATAGACATCATTGCCATTTTTCTATACTAGCCAACAGCTATAATCTCACCTGTGAATAGGATTCCAAGACATTTGGTTTCTGGATGGGGAGATAGATAAGAATGCCACAGAAGCAGCATTTCAAGAGCAGAAACTAGTGGCATCCATCTTCGTAGCTCCATCTCAGCACAGAAACGGGTACATGGTGGCTGATAACAAGTGTAGGCTAGTGTTCTCGCTATTGCCACTTGTTATTACCACAATTACTACTGCTGTGGAACTGGCTAACAAGTGACAATGTTCACCCAAATATCCAAAGCCACTCACCACCTTAGGGTGACGTTTATCTTTTATTTTATGCTTGTATCTTTTTTGATTAATTTGTAAATTAAATAATTTTCCAGGTTGGCCAACATTCTTGCTTTATATGCTGAATATAGAATATTAGCTTCAACTTATTCATTTATTAATTCACCACTCATTTATTCAACAAATACTTATCAAGTGACCAATTAGGAATTGGAACACAGGATGATTATAATTTCTGCACTTAAGTTTAATGCATTCTAGTTCAGGGTTTTAAAACAGCAGGACACAATTCATTAGTGAGACATAAAATTAATTTAATGAGTCTTGACACGCATTAAAGAAAATAAAACAGAATAGAATAGAAAATACCAAGATGAATTTCGGGTGTTATTCTACGAACATTTATTTCCACAGTATCTATGAATGTATTGTGAAGATCCTGAGTGGTATTATAAAAAGCATTTCTTACAATAGACTGAGATCAAAAAGCATTGAAAGCTACTGGTCCAGTGGTCTAGGGAAGAGGGTGTAGAAGGACAGATGCTTGAACAAGAAGATGACCAGATGGCTGAATTATGAGATTTCCTTTGCCCCTCAGGTGTTTTTCAGTAAGTCAACAGATGTCCACAGATTGAAAAACACTTGAAAATACCAGTCCAGAACTCTTTGGGTTCAGATGCTTCATGATTGGTAACTAAACCTCTTTTTGGCCTTAAAATCGTCTCTCTCCTCTTTTTCATAGTCACTGAAATTAGCTAGATACCCCCACAAACACACATACCATGTAACACACATACATTTTTATACTTCTTTTAAATTAGTAAGATTCAAGGATTTTCTTACCAGAGAATCCACCAATTCCAATCACATAATCACATTCTCAATGCCACAGACAACTTAAATATTTACAGGGTTGAGTGGGAACCAATAAATACGAAAAGGCTGTCAAGCTTGGCAGTGGTGTCAATAATTCAGTAGTAACCTACTTGCTGAAGGCCAAAGCCAGAAAAACCAATTCTCGTGCCAAATGTGGTTCCAACAAAGTTCACATTTCTATCCCAGTTCCATTGTTTGCGTGCGTGTATGTGTTTGTGGGTGGGAGCTCATCGATTGTTTATTTTTTTAAGCCCATTGTGAGGTCTCTTGCCAATCGCTTTCCAAGTCTGTGCTTGGAATTTTCCCCACGCATTCTCAAGATTTTCAACCAAATCCAGACAGCACAGTCCCATTTTATTTGGGTTTGTTTTCCTTTAAGTAGTCCTCCAACCAGGCTTTGAAGCAAGCACCCTAGGATGATAAATGGGAGAAACTCACACCTCTGGAAGGGCTGTGATTTCACTCTGTCTGCCTGGAGTCTAAGCAAAGCAGCTCTAAATTGATTTACAGAGACAACTGGGAAAATGGGAAAGCATTTCCGTGGAGATGCAGCTAATTATAGGCAAGAGTAACCAGCTCGGTCTGCTTTGGCTCTTTCTTCTATCTGAGCACCATATCCCTTTACAATACAGAAGCTCCTAGCTCTAGGATGTCCACAGAACTAATCCATTGGAAAATACGTTCTCAATTCGAATGGTGAGCACTCCTTAAACATCCCTTTTTGGACACATTGGCCAGCCATTTGCCTTTCCCAGCTGAGGAGCAGGAGGGTCTATTGTTTTCCTTCCCAGTTTGTTTTTGAGGGCATTTGGCTAACTGTTTTCTAATCCTGAACAAAACTGCCAGCAGCCAAGAGCTGGGTAAATGAAAGAGTAGGTACCTTAAGGCCAAACAGATTGTGCCTTTTCTCCCACAGATGAGTGCTTTCTAAGCAAGATCAGAGAAAAGGTACTTGAACATATCTTGGATTGGTGGTGGTAGGTGAGGGACTTTCTGAATGCCAGTGAAATGAACCAAACCCATTGGCTTTTAGTCCAAGTGGAATCTGAGTGACAGCTACAAAGACTGTGTAATTTCCAAAAGCAGTCATTGCTACCCAGGTAATTATTAACAGTAACCAAGTCTGCTAATTCTGTCCTTTTTCTATTACCTCCTGCTTACCTCACTAGGGAGTTCCCTTTGTGTTTCCATGGAAATGCAGAGTGGTTAACATGAAATATTCTTTAAAAGCAAGCATGGGAAACCCATCCTTTGTGTATTGATCCTATTAACTATATTCTGTTACACTACTTTGATGTCAGGTCAAATGGATCATTTCAAACTTTTGCACCAAGCATTTTATTTCCATGTCCTCACTCAAATCTCTTATGAAAATATATAGTGGGTATGATTTAAGAATCAGTCTGTTGTAAGGGGGAGGGTATAGCTCAAATAGTAGAGCGCATGCTTAGCATGCACAAGGTCCTGGGTTCAATTCCCAGTACCTCTGTCAAATAAATAAATAAATGAACCTAATTACCCCCCTCAAAAAAAAACTAAAACAAATAAAAATTAAAGAATCAGTCTGTTGTAGATTTTATAACTGAGTAGACTGATTTTTCAGACTGCTCAGTATCTAAATGTTAGTAGACTATGGTGTCATTTCATTTTCTCTTACATTAGTAACTGAAGCTTTTATCCCCATTTAAATTTAATACACTATTCTGTATTATTCCTGCTGTTGACTCCAAATCTCCATGGTCATGCTTCTCTCTTAACATCTTCTTAAGTCAAACAAGTTAATTCAGGTGAACATGCCTAGAATAATGCCTGGCACAAAGTAGGTATTTCAATACATGCTTTTACTCCTTTCAGATCTGTAATGTGATCATTCTTATTAGCAAATAAATGGCTGTTCACAGAAATATCCAAGGCTAGATAAAAGCCACAAACCAGGTTCGTTTGTTTGTTGGGCTTGTTTTTGGTAACAGCCAAATCACTTTCCTTACCATCAAGTTCATGGACTAAGGTCCCAGAAGGGAACTAGTAAGAGAGAAGCAGCAGGAATCTCTTCTTTAGGGCTATCACTTAGTGGTCCTGATTGCTTTGTGTGTGAGAGTGAGCACGTGGATCAGTGAGCACACTGCCAGTGTCTTCAATAAAGGGATTGTGAGAGGGAGGGAGGGGCGATCATCCAGCGCCTGGCCTCTGACCCCAAGCTGACTTGGTTTGAATCCTGCCTCTGGAACTTACAAGCCGTGAAACCTTGTGTAATGCCTCTGAGCCTCTGTCCCACCCCCAAAACTACCAATGATGGCTAATAATATACTGACCCCAAGAATTTTCACACAGATTGAATAGTTCATGAATATAAATTGTGATTAAAATGTCTTTTGTATGGAAAGGATTATGTCCATTTTTTATATTATTATATTCAAAATTACCCTCATCTTTGTAGTAAATAGTGGAAAGAGATTTGATAGGTAATATAGAGAAGGAAAGCGAGGGAGGAAATACAAATGTGCTACCTTTTAGAGGGAGAGAGGAAAGACATTTTTAAAAGATATAAACAATAGTTGGAGAGAGTGTTGGGTGGTATTGACCAGAAAAGATACCTTAAATTAGTAACACTGAAGAAGAAGATGATGTATGAGGTTTAGGTGGAAGATATAGAATAAATTAAATCAGAGAATTTAGGGGCAACATGAGGAGGAACAGGCAGGATGTGAGTGTAGACTGTTTTCATTTTGAGGATCACTAGAGGGAGGTGAGTTTGGATCATGGTTGGAGTTCTACCGTGGAGGCAGAGTGCTGAGACACAGGAGCCTGACACGGATGGGCAGGGTGGGAGGTGATGCTGGTGCAGTGAGGACTAGTGGCTCCTCAGGCTAATAACAGAATGAGAAATACCAGATGTAAAATAAACAAATGGCTATGAGGAGTAGCCCAACACATGGCAGCTACACAAGCTGGAGTTTGGGGGAGGCTGGAAAGTCGACAGAGGAAGACAGCATGAGGGGAATGGACAGACTTTTCCATACAGGAGATTGTACTGAACCCACCCATGTGCTTGGAAACTTCTTTGGCACTGCAGTCTGACTCTTTATGAATCTGTGTTGCTTCATTGCTTCACCTCTCACCTGATGAACTTTGCACTATGGAAAACACTCCAGGGCAAGAAAAACCAAAGCTCCTTCTCCCGGTACTACAGCTTTTGTGAATCTACTTGGATTACGAGCAATTGAGATAGCTGTCTTAGATTTTTTTATTGTGTGTTTGTATGTGTAATATAATTTATATATATATATATATATATATATATATATCTCCTCAAAATTCCTAATAAAAGCCTTTATATTCAAAGGAAATGAATCAGCACAGTTACTTAATACTTTGGTTTAAAAACATGGATTGTACACACACACATATTTACACTTCCCTCCCATTTTATGTAATGCCTTAAAAAGTGAAAATTAATTATTTGTATAATAATGGTTACTTATTTTAAAGTGAATATGTTCATTTTTCAGTCTGTTACTCCTATATTTGATATACATATATAGCTTATATACATAGTCATATATGCTATGTCTATACACATAGTATGTGGTCTCAAAAGTATATGAGTGTACATGATGGGTAACCTTCTGATCTCCAAGGGGATAAATAAAGACTAGTGGGAAAGAGCCATGTGGGAAGTACTCTTTAAATGATATTGAATTTAATAGAGTCTACGATTTAGGCCTTTACTTGAATTTCCTAAATTTTAAAAGAAAGGTAAGCAGCATAAGAGGAGAAGGAACACCTGCAATCTCCACCTAGAGATGATCACTTTAGTGAACAGATTAGCCTTGTGCCAATTCCTCTATACACACATGCAAACACACAAGCATACACACACTTGGTAGGTAAATAGATAAATAGATTAGATGATAGACAGATGATAGTTTTATAAAATTGCAGTCACTCAAAGCATGCTCTTTAATATTTTTCTACTTAATGATATATGATGAAGATCTTTTCATGCCCCAAATAGAAAAGTTTATTATAATGATTAATATTCATACAGCATATGAATGTTTAGATTGATTTTATTTTTAACTAGATCTATGCCATTTTAAATTAAAATTTTGTTATCTTTTAATTAGAAGAGTATTTGTTTCCTTAAATATGCAAGTAGTATATAAACACACATTTATTGTAAAAATTGTAACTGGAAGCCCTCTTTTATCTCTCCTGATACCAAATTCTCCCCCTTTTCTCTCTCTCGGCAATCTCACTCTTCTCCTCAGAGAGATCTGTTGCTCACAGGTCGGAGTGTATCCTCCCATACCTTTTTCTAAACATTTACGTGTGTGCACATGCGTGCGTGCGTGTGCACACGTGTGGACAGTTGGAGGTTTTTTATTATATTCACTTTCAACACATCAGTCACTGAATTTGAATGAAGACATCCCCTATGATTTAGAAACACTTAGTACTTAGAGAAAATATTTATACAGCTTTAGTTGAATAGTAAAATAAATCATACATAGTTCATAGTTTATTTATCTTGAATTATGTATAGGATTAGGTTAAATCTAGAAAATCAGTCACCTCAGATCCTTTTTGTTAGTGAATGGATATGGGTGAATGTAGCAAAAATTATAAGCAAAACATATTCAGGAAATCACTTTGGAGTTGATGTAAAACACTATTCATTTAACCTCATGAACTATTTCATAAGTTTCTCTACTATACATCTACATTTATATCCCAAGTAGATGTCTTTCTAATCCAAGTCCTAGAATTAGATATAATATGTATCAATCAAAAAAGTATCTATTACATTTTCATGTTTCCTTTAAAACAATATCCTAGTGAAAGGATTCTGAGTTCTTTAATAATACAATAGAATAGAGCTTAAAAACAACATTTTGATCTTACAGAAATATGATATTTCTAAGAAAGGAGACGGATTATATAGTTAAGATAAACAAGGATCTGCTTGGTATCATTTTGTACATTCCTCTCATAGTTTAAAAAGCACTGGCTTAGACTTTCCAGTCTGTGGTACAGATCTAAATGAGTAAAATTGTAATGTATACTTTAAAATGTGCTTACTACACTTATGAACATTTTCAGGTGATGATAGAAATGTCTAAACACCTAAGGCTACATTAGCATAGTCCAGTACTGATCCCTTCCTGCTCAGAAGATTCATTTGTGCTGGGTTTTACTTTTGGAGGGGGTGGTAATTAGGTTTACTTTTTAATTTATTTTTAATGGAGGTACTGGGACCTTGTGCATGCTAAACATGTACTCTACCACTAAGCTATACCCTCCCCCATCAGAAGATTCATTTAAAATATAGTCTTATGCAATGGGGATTATAAAATAGAAACTTGTGTAATGTAATAAAATACAATCTTATGTAAATATAATCTTTTATAGTGGAACTTGTCCTACTGCTTTGGAAATGATGATTGGGGCCTGAAGCTGTAAATAAGAATCAGGGACCCCGCATTCAAATAACCAGGGCTAGGTCCTCATCCAGGACTACTAAGAGACTAGCTCTGCTGTCACTATCCACCATCCAATTTTCATCCCCATTCGCATCTATTTGAGAAGACAGGAAGTAGGTGGGAAATGAAAGAATCACAGGAGCTAGAGAAGTCTTAGGCCTTGGGATATTTCACACTGTGTCAACCTAGCTAAGGTGGAACTCTGTTTCCCAGTATTCCTTTCTTGGTGTGGTCTGGGCTAGGGTTGGCCACAGGAGAAATTCTCATGGGGATGGGAAGGCAGAAGGGAAGCAGCAGCCATCTCCACTTTCAGAGGATGAGATGCTGTTGTAGTTCAAGCCTATTGTTGGAACCTGCTCACTGATTTTCCAGGCAAAAGGCAGAGCAGCCCAGCCCTTTGAGTTCTTCCAGTTCTCGTGAGATTTCCTCCTTCAGCTGAACTCCTGGGTCAGCTGTCTGTTCTGCTCCATGACAAAGGATGCCAACTTCTACAGGATTCCCTGTTTTTTAATTTGGAGACTTGGAGGTAGTAAGAGACTGATACAGATTCCAATTCATCCCTGTGGGTTGAAGCTCATCCTTTCTCTCTCCTACTTTACATCCATCTTTCCTTTCTCACTGGCTGACCTGGTGATGTAGGGCCCAGCATCAGATTCAAAAGGTACGGCTATATATATACACCATATAAACAAAAAAGGGGCACTCAAGAGAATGATTTAGAGATTGAAGGTTCCTCAGTGAAGAAAAGACCAGCATTTCTTCACCCAAATGCGTGCTCTTTTGAGCTGGGACCTTGAAGACCCTCTTTGTTCCTGCCAGTAAGGTGGCACAGAGGGTGGAGAGGGAGTAAGTGGAAGAACTCAGTGCATCCTCTGGAGTTTGGGGCATGGGTGAATATGGAGTCTGGAGTCTGCCTCTTTCTCAGAGGTTTCTGCTGATAGCAGGATGGCTCACAATAATTTACTATGCTTGGGAGGAAATTGGGAGCCAACTCCCACCCATCTTACCTTTGAAGGTATCTTAAAGGACTTCCCCAGAGCTCCACATAGGAGGCAGAAGCCATGGGGCTACCAAGGTGGTTATCAAATGAAGGCTGCCCCATCCGGAGAGGGAGTTTGATGTGGGAATTGTGCCTACAAAAGTAGACACGACTATCCTTCAGCAACGGAGGGGTAGAATGAAGGTGATCATCACCTTCCTAAAACCATGTGGAGACTACCCATGTGCACAGACCAACAGTGGCAGACAAAAGCAGGCCAAGCCAGAGTGAGACCAAAGATGCCTCTTATATAGACAGGCAGCCATGGACCCCTCCTCTCTCCCCTGTTTCCCTTCCCAGAGGATTCAGAGACCCAGAAGTGGATGGAGCTGGGGGAGAGGAGGTGTCCCAGAGTCTGGCTTAGGAGAGAAGAGGAAAAGGAATTCAAGGAGAGCCTACTTGCCCTAACTTCTTCAAGTCTCTTGAAATACAGATCAAGCCTGTGCTGCAGAGAAAAGGAGAGGAGATCTGTAATAGTTTTGGGATTAGACTTTCAAACTGGGCTTTTTAAATAACTAAATTTTAACAAAAAGTAATGGGATATTCCCAAAGGGACCTCTGACATAAGAGTTGAGAACAGTGATTAGTGAAAAATAAAACCATGTCATGTTAGAATCCCCAATGCACTCAGACTTCAATAAAGTGGATATTTTATAGGCATATAAATTGATCTGTATACACAAATACAGATATATTTTATGCATTTTATATACACATTATATTTATACATGTATATACCCCTTGTTTATATGAAGATAACTGAGTTGGAAAGGTTGAAAACTTAAATTAGTTTTAGCAAATATGTGGCACATGTGCCACCCACATCACCCCACCTCCATCCCTTGTCCAAGGCAGACATTATTAATTGATCACTGCCCTCTTTCACACTGAACCAGGACTCAGGTGTAGAGTCCTTTTCAACCAACATTCCTGGCAGCCACTTTCAAGAGATCAGAGTTGGCATACAAAACGAAACATGTTCATCATTCCTGTTCAAGATTCTAGAACATAAATCAGGAGACAAAGATTCTGGAGTTCTTGGTCATTCTGGACTGTTCATATTTTTCCCATCTCTACTCCATCTTTAACACCTGGTTAAATCACTGGTCCTTGGTTTCGTAGAGTAATTTCACATTCTGCAAAGAATGGAATGTTACTATTCTCCTCCACCCCCCATCAGAACTTTTTTCTGGGAGAATCTTTCTTTGATATACCCAAGAAATGCTCCCCTTCCCAATCCTTTAGGATCTTTCCCTTTGGCTAGGCAACTTACTGGATGAGTTGATCAAAGACATGCTAGACTCTCAGAGAACTGAGTTCAAGTCTATGCTCAACAATTTGGTAACTTTGTAACCTTAAGCAAGATAGTTGACCTTATTTTCTCATCCGTAAAATGGGTATGATATTAGTATCTACTCCTTGGACTACTGAGAAGATTAAATGAGGTTACATATGTAAAATCCTTAACATAGTATTTGGTACAGTACAAGCCCTCAAAACATGTTTAATTAGGATGATTATTCCCTAAACCCTTTTACTTTCAGGATTGCCAGGCATTTGATTATCTTTGTCCCAGTTCTTGCCAGGGATAATTTCCTGGGCCCCACAATTTGTACAAAAGAGAAGGCTTTCCTGTCTGCCCGACTTTGTGATCAACCGTGGATGAAAGGAATGGTAAACACTTTATCTTTGGAGCAATTATCAGATGCATGCAGATTAAAATTAAAGAGACTTCTCCAAGCACTCTTCTGTCCATGAATTTTACTGTGACATCTTAATGCTCAGCTTTGGATATAACACAACTATCTCCATGACAACTGATAACAAGAGGTGTAGTTTGGCAAATTATTTCATTGTGATAACCAACAGACGAGCACTAGAGAGAAAAATCTCATTTAATATCAAATCCTTGAAAGAAAGAGAAAAGAATCCTTTTTTCCCCCCAAAAATATGATATTGTTTTCAAGTTTGCCTCATTCAGAAATCTTCTCTTTACATGAACTCATGTTCAATTACATAATCCCAAAGGAAGAAAAGAAAACCCACCGTCTTCACAGCACATTGTTGGGCCTGCTTAATAAAAGCAGTGCCCGCTTTGTTTTGTTATAATCCCTCATTCTTTGGGATTTAATGAGACAAGATACTGTATTTTGAAATGAACACACAGGCAAAGCCAAGTTGATTTCCTTTGGGGATAAATCCCTTATAAAACTGAAGCTCAACAAATTTAAATATAATAATGGCTTTGACTAAATCTGTATATGGTGAAATCCACTAATAGAGACCACCCCATAGTTCAATAAAACAAAACAAAACAAGAGAGTCTTTTAGGCAGGTGGTCTCATAACATAAATTCATGATAGCTTATGTTCAGTTATTAACTGGAAGGATTCATGGTAAGACAGAGTTAGCACTATTCTTTTTCCTTTATAAAGAATATCACTGCTTTTTCTTCCCTCTCTCTACTGTAGATCTTTGAATGCCCAGTGGTGCACCAGCTTCCGTGGAAAAGGCCAACCAAAACAGGGGCCACAGGCCCAGCTGAGCATGGATCAACAAAAGCCATTTTAGGCTTGTTGGAGGGAAAACCTCCAAAAGGTAAGGAGCTAAAGATTTGGGGAGCAAAGGCTGTTACGCAAACAGGGCTTGTGGGAGTTATCTCACCATCCTTTGACTGCTTGGTAAAAAGACCTGTTATAAGGCACCTGTATCGATTTTGCACACATTCAGCATTATATACGAAAGAATATCAAGGCTAAGGAAATCTCCTTCAGAGCAAAGAAAAGAAAATCATCTCATAATCCTAGCTCTCCAGCCCAATGACTACTAGAGTATATGTATGTTTTCTTTCACAATTTTTAAAATATAAATAGACATATACACATACACAGTTGTAATCACTGAGGATATGCTGATTTTTATCCTGCTCTTTTCCTCAACGATCTCATGTTAATATAGTCTTCATAATGGTCATTTCAGTGATTGTGTCATGAGTTGGCAAACTTGTCACTAGCCAAATCTGGCCCATTGCTTGTTTTTGTAAATAAAGTTTTACTGGAACACAGCCTTGTCTCTTAATTTTGCTACTGCCTATGGCTGTTACAATTGCAAAATTGAAGAGTTGTGACAGAAACTCCATGGCCTGCAAATCCTAAGATATTTACCCTCTGGCCCACTACATAAAATGTTCACCAACCTCCAGCATACCTACCATCAAGTTGAACTCTATAATTTATTTAACCATCCCCCTGTTTCTGAATATTTAAGCTGCTTTCTCTTTCCTTCTTCTTGCTGCCACATCACTGACTATCAAGGTTTTTATTAAAAAATTAAAAAGGGTTTCCTTGGCCTAAATTCTCTAAAATAGGATGACTGCATCAAAAGGTATGACTATTTTGATAGCTCAATCTTTAGTTAAAACCTCATGAAACAAAGTCGTCCTATAATGGTGCATTTCTCTGACAATAAGGTGTTCACCACATGACCACAGACCAAGAGTGGATTTTGGCTGACCTGTGGCTACACAGCTAATTGCTGAAGTAGTCTTAGGGACAGCATTCTGCCTACTGTCACAGGTATAGTTTTCTAATGTGAGAGTGTGTTATGTGTTCAATTGTTTGGCCAGCTGCCGTGTATCATCTGCAGTGACCACTCTCCATTCATTTTAGAGAGAATCCTCTCTTATAGATTTGCCATACAAAATCGTCTGACCACAATCTTACCACTTTGACAAACATAAACACCAAAGAAGCCAGCAGGAGACTTCATCATTTGTGGGGCCAAGTACATAAGGAATGTAGCAGGCCCCTTCTTCAAAAGTTACTGAGAATTTCAAGATGGCAATAGCCTAGCATTGAACCAAGCACAGCACCCTTCTAAGTGCACAGCCCTGTGAGAAAGCACACCCGTGAGGCCAGCCTTTCAGGTAGGTAGAGGAGAGGGTGTGTGTGGAGGCCACAGCTAATAAGAACCCGGCTAAGTAGAAGACAGTCAGCACCTACATTCAAGTCCTTCTGGAACCATCAGACATGGGTAGTGGGCAGCGATGGTGGAAAAATCTGGAAGAAGTATTTGGTTACTCTGCTTCTAGAAGAGGGAGGGCCAGGCACTTCTGTGTCCTACTCAGTGACAGCCACTCTGAATGCACCAACCTGGAGTCCCCATAACCAACCTTCTCCTTCTGTGGTTAAGAGCATGGGCTCTCAGAATCTGACTGTCTGGGTTCAAGTCCTAAGTGACTTCCTGTGAGATCCTGAAGTTACCTTCAGTTTCTTCATCTGCAAAATGTGTTTAATAAGAGTACCTGCCTTATACGGTTTGCTTTATTGGTAAGTGGAGGAAAGGTCCTTCTATTTTCATGCCTGATCATGCCCTTGGGTCATTTGTGGATTTTCCCAGTGTTATACTGTTATCTTTTCAAGGGGATATCAAACTGATCATTTTTACTTGGAAAAAAAAAAACTGGTAGTTTGTGTAAGCTTTTTTGTGGAAGAAAATGCTAACTCTTTTCCAACATGGAGGCAATGTGAATTGTGCAGAGACATGGTCTAACTGCTGGTCAGGCAGTGCTGGCTTGTCAGCCTGTGTAGACACAGTGTAGGGGGAGGCACAGGAGGACAGTGTTATTGGTCTCACTATTACTCCTCTGGTGTCAAAGTCTTGTGGTACAAAGCAGAGTGCCTGCCTGTGCACCAGAGAGCATGATACAGAGCAATCCTTCCAGACTGTGTCAGCACTCACAAGTGTGTTTCACTCCATCAGGGCTGAGGGCTGCCTCTACATGTTGAGAAGCAAAAGAATTCCATAAACAAATAGATTTTGGAAACACTGAGTTGAACTTCTATAAACACTATTCCCACCTTTAATATGCGAATGTGTAGAGAGGCTGTATTGAATACTTTCCATGAAGTGCATTTTTCTGGAAACATCAGGGGACCACCTTTTGGGAGACTTTAGTGCTGGATCAAAGTAGGTGCTGCTTTATGAAGCTTCATTTCTTCAGACAGGTGACTCTTAGCCAGAGACCTCATGAGCAGGACATAATATATTAATGCCTAAACCCATGTAACAGTACTCTTAAAGACTCAGTAGGAAAATACTTAGCAATCCCTTTTATAATGAGGTAAGCAGATCTCAAAGTTGGCAGGTGACATGGAGGGGAGGTGACTATTCACCAAAATCATCCATTCCCTTTTGAGGGTGGATTAAGGTACTTTTATTCGAGTTACCTGGTGGGTCTATTTCTGCTTTCTGTGTGATTTACTGAAGAGAGGGCAGGGCCTTGACATCCTGGGGTGGAGAGACTTAGGCTTGTTCTCAGCAGAGCAGGTTGGGGGAGAATGATTTAAGCAACACAGGAAAATTAATTGGCTGCATTGGCTCCTCCCACTTCCTGCCTCACCCCACATCAAGGGTTCCTTCTACAGGACAGTTCCTCTTGCCCCATGCAGGCCTGGGCTCAGGCAGCAGCCCCCGTGTGGCTGAGGCCCGACACAGGGCCACTAAGCTCAGCCAGCAGAGGAGGAACAGGATACAGGGAGGGTCAGCCAGTATGTCTCCAGATGAATATGCAGCATCTCAGGAAGGTGGGTGCACACTCCCTGCCCACCCTCATCCCCATTCACTGCAGGGATCTAAGAGTACAGGATACACTGTTTACCAGGGACAAGGTAGACTCTGCCATTGGAAACAAGGGGCTGACACCCTGGCCTTCAGCTTGTTCCTCTGTGACCTATGGGATGCAACCACCATTCCCCATTTAGTTATTTATTTTAAAAAGTGAGAGTGGGACCACTAGCGCAATGGATGTTCACCTTGGCTCTTGGACACCAAGATAATATTCATCTTACCATCTTTTGGGGTCAGGTGATCCTTCCGAACTTAAAAAACTAATTCCAACTCATGATCTCCACCTCCCTCCCCCACATCCTCTTTACACATAACTTTCCTGTCAATGTGATTCTGTTTTTCCCATGAAACATTTCTCTATGTACACAGGAGAAAGGGTCTCCCATTTGACTATTAATTCTCTCTCTGGCATGTTTATTTCCTTCCTTTTTGCTTAAGGCAAAACTGGGCCTTAATTCAAAACCAGGTCTTAATCCTTTCATTCAAAATCAGAGCCTTCAAACTGTAAAACGCTGACATGGAAGAAACTCAAATGCAAAAAGTGGCAGAGATGGGAACCTCAAGAGAAGGAATCCGTATCTCCTGGAGCCTGTTCACCATCTTCCTCTGAGTTCTTGGGGGCAGTTCCTGTGGGTTTCTACATGTGTGTTGTTTGACTTTAGAGGTTTCCAGCTTGCTCTCTAGCGAGACTGAACAGACTCTTTTAGGATGAAGAGTGTGCCTGTTGTGTATCGAGAGGCAGCACAAAAGGTGCTCTCGAAGCTCTAGTCCAGGATAATTTTCCTCCCTGTAATAATTACACAACAGTCTGGATCCAATCTGCCTAGATCAAAGCCTGTCTCTGCTACTGACTACCTCTGCCCTCGCTATGTATGGGCAAGTCAGGTAAGCTCTCTGTTCTTCAGTTTCCTTACCTATAAAATGGGGAGTTGTTGTGAGCAAAATCCATGTCACACACTTAGCACAGCTCTTGGCGTATACGAGCACCCTGTGGATGTTAACTATCATTTACGTAAGGTGGAATAATAACATTCACCAAGTGCTAGCCACGTTCATGCACCCTCATTTACAAAAAGCTTTTTAAGCAGAAATTATCACCCCTATTTTGTAGCTAGAAAAACAGCCAATCAGAGAAGTGTGGTTTTCCTGTCCCAGGTCATACAGTCAGTGATCAGCAGAGTTGGGATTCCAGCCCCAAGGCTACAGTTTCTGCACCTCTCTACGCTGTCCAGAGCTAGCACTCAGGCCATGAGGATACTGGACTGCAGGAGTCCCAGTCTCACTCTCTGCCACCTGCCAAATTCACCAGAACAAGGAGGGAGAAAACAGGCTCTTCCTAAACGTCACAGTCCCAGCTGTGGGCACTGACTGCTCTTTGTGCCTCCTGCATCTTGCTGATGAACATCCTCTGTGACTTTGGCTCAGGGAACTTTGGGGCGGTGGACAGGAGGTCAGCTCTGTAATTCCATAACTACTTGCTCACTAACCACTTATGGAGAAGCCACGATGACAGCTGGGATCCCTTCCATGATGAGTAATTGTCCCGTCGTACAAATCTGTTTAGACCACATCCTTCTGGTGCACAACCACCAGTTGATTTAAGATGCAAACCTTTGTAGAGCTCATTGCCAGAAGGATGAAATATAGAGCTTACCCAGACTTTTCTTTGCTGAAGTATTTATTGTAAATCATTACTTACTGCGAGCTGCTACCCATATATCAAGCAATTCCTACTCAGCTCAGAGTGCTGAAAGAATTCTCTGTGCTTTTCTAGAAAATGTACCATTTGTCCAAGAATATAATTACTGTATACTTTAAAAAAAGTCCCAAGTTCACATATTCATATGGAGAAACTCAGACCCAAGGACACCCAATTAGCTGGGAACAGTCAATGTGGTTTTTACTGCAAGAACCGCAAGTCTTTGGGGATGTTTAGGAACATGGATAACAAATGCCTCACCTACAATTAAGGCTTGCAGCCAGAGGGGAGGGGAAGATGCTAACATTCAGAGAGCACCTCTCTGCTCCAAGCTTTGTGCTCCACACTTTTTATAAATCCTATAATTCTTCCAGCAGCCCCAATGGGTAGATATTATCATCTTTACTTTACAGATGAATAAACTAGGGATCATCATCTCATGCCATGAAGCAGCAGAACCACGATCCATACCCAAAATAATTAACCTCCCCAAGTGTGTTGGATCACCACACACAGAGAGACTCCCAGCCCCAGCTAGCCAATTCCTGGCTTCTGCTGGTCTGAGTCTTCCGTGGGTGGCTCTCTAACAAATAGGATGGCTGAGGTTCCCCATCAGCACGGCTGCCGTTGAACATCAGGGAGGAAAGCTGCTATGTATAGCAAGCATTTTCATCTTGCCACCAACGAAGATCAAGCCACGAAATCTGAATCCCCCCAGGGGTGAGAGAAGGAGTGAGGTTCCATTTCCCCCTGACCATTCTATCCAGAGCACGTAGCAATATGGGCAGACAATTAATATGAACGGATTTGAGCCAAACACCAAATCTGATTGATGCTGAAAGCACACCCAAGTGCAAGCATACAAAGGGATGGCGCAGAAGAGGGGTGGTCATATGCAGCAGGACCTGCTTAAAAATTCTAATCCTCATAAGCTTCTGAGGAAGCTGCTCTTTTAACTGGGCAGGTTTTTAATATTTATTGCCGAGGGTAGTTTTAATCCTAATGAAAATAGCAAGTCCTCAGGAAAAGAAGTGCTGTAGCTAGAAAGAACAAATGTGGCCCTGGCATTTAAATGTCTCACAAGGCTCAGAGAGGAGAGTGACCCGGAAGTGAATCACTGAAAGGCTTTAGGAGTTACTACCGACAGGAAAAAGTTGAGCTTGGAACAGGGTATGTATGGACCACTCCGGGCTGAGTTACCCCCTGTATGGAAGACCCAAGCTTCTTAGCAGCATAGTCGACATCGCTCACAGGTGAAAAGAGAGAGATTCAGAATTCATCTGCCAGGTTTGAATCTCAGCTTTGCCATCTCTAAGCCTCAATCTCCAATAATGATGATTCCAGATCTTACTGATTTATTGTGGAGATCAACTGAGACAATGTAAATGCATGAATGTTAATCATTTAGCACAGACTCTGGCATACAGTAAGTGCTAAATAAATGAGAGATACATTATTACTATAATTTTATTATTGTTACAGCTTATCCCCAATGTTACTGTTTCTTTTTTTTCCCAGAAAATGAGGATGCCAAATAAGAACTAAGAGCTGGCAACTAGGGCCTGTTGGAAAGGGTCAGAGAAAATTAATGATATATCCTCTATTGATAAAAATCAGGATTCAAATGTGGCTTAAGTTGGGAAGGAAAATAAGAGCTTCACACTTGCAGTCAGGATCAGTGACAAATTAACTATTTATACAAATAGTATTCCCATTGGCAGGTAAAATATATTGCATGAATCTGACTATGTCATCAGGTGGGATCTAAGAGCTGAACCTGTGTGGAATTGTGAAGCCTAGAAGTTTGTCTGCCAGGCTCTCACGTGCTACTGTAGGCCAGTTTTTTCAGCAATGGAACCATTTCCAACCACTCAGTAAATTCTATGACTTTCTCCACCAGTAATAGTGCATCAGCGATTGATAAAACCCTTCTGTCGTTGGATGAGTATGTACGACTCTTACCCCCTCCTCTGGGCTGCTCAGGTTCATAAATGGGGGAACTCAGCTTCCTCCCCCTAAGGACTAGATGAAGAGCTTAAAGAGCATCATGCCTGAAAGATTATAGCGCCCACCCTCCCACAACAAAGTAAAAATAAAAGCAGTATCAGATGGTTAAATAAACTCTTCTTTCAAAAGGCCATAAATCTTAAATGTATGATAGCATTATGGTGTGTTTTAATTTCTCTATCCTTCTCTCTCTGTGCACCTGCTTTGCTGGTGCCCTAAATTCATGCATATTCTGACTATTGCGAATCCAGTACCAAAATCAGATTATAAAAATTTTAAGAAGAACTAGTAAACAGCCTCTTCTAGACTGAATTTCTATCAGTCTTGAGGAGAAAAAAAAAAAAACCTCTTTTTGGTTCTTATTCTCATGAAATACATCTAGCTAAAGGGCTCAGAATATTGTTTGCTTTCTGGCTTTTTATACCATCTTTTGCCTGTAACATTAGCATTGTTTCCTAACCGGTTGTCTCTCTCTCTTTTGCCTTCCTCCTCTCCACTCCATTCCCCATGTTGCCACAGAGTACTTTCTAAAATTCAAGTCCAGTGATGTCACTGCCTAGTTTAATACCTTTTAATGGCTCCGTATGTCTAGATCTGTGCTTCTTAAGCCAGGGAAATGGTCCTTCTCAAGGTAAGGACATCATGGTGTACGCAAGGGCACATGGTAAACATGATGGATCTTCTGCAATGCCATTGGTGATAAATATTTTTATACTAACAAACATGAATATATTCTGGAGTAGAAAACATAATTCTCCTGGCAGTTAAAGATGAAACACGGGATTCCAGAGGAATTTCACACTTGGAGTTTCTGGCTCCTGACCCAGGACTTAATGGAGATATGCAATCACTCTCTGAAGACTTTAAAGTGGAAACTTCGGTGAAGCACTGACCCACAGGATAAAAATCAAACTCCTTGGTGCAAACAAAGCTCTCTGAGATTTGGTGCCTGCTTTTGTCTCCCCAGCCTCATATTTATTCCAGCCTCACTCTTTTCAACGCTCCATGCTGCTTATAGTTCATGCACAATGTCAGTTACAAGTATCTTTGTTAATTACACTCCTTTAACTCCATGTCTCTGAAATACCTGTCTTCAGGCACCCATCTTCTTAAACAATTGGAGGGTGATATTCTTGTCTAACCTTCCCTCCCCTCACTCAGAGAACCCAGATCCTTGAGAGTAGGATCCAAGACATTAGCTCAGCAGTGAGTGTGTGTCTGTTTATCTCCAAAGTGCAGAGAGGCACAGGCCAGGCTGCCTTGACTAAGCACATAGTGCTGCATCTCTTCCACGTTAGAAAACAGCGAGTGACTGAGGGCTGGACTATTCTGCCTAGGTTTGCTTGTTGGCTCCCCCACATATCAACTGGATGGTCTTGGACTAGTAAACACACAGTGCTTCATAAGTGAAATGGAGATTATAGCAGAATAATCTGGTAAAGAAGGGCAAAGAGTTCAACTGTGTTAAATGCTTCAAAGACCGATACTTAACTCAACATCAGCTATTATTATCTAAGCACTCTTTCCACTGGGAGAAAGTTTGCTCAAAATATCTAGTGTCCTGATGGAAAAGATCCCGGTCCCCAGGCATTCTCATATGGCACCCTTAAAGCCTGGATCCTATGATTCACAGGACAAGAAACTCTGGGGAATAAATTCAGCTTTTTTTTTCCTTCCAGAGGACCAGAGGCTTTCTGATGTACATACACACACAACCTCCACTCTCCCTTTTCCTTGGGGCATGTGTGTTGAGAAAGGGACTGAAGGAGGAACATATTTCTAAGGAAGAGGTCAAAATGGAAGTTTAATGTTGCATTGATTAAACTTGTAATTTTTAAATTGAGATATAATTCACATTCCAAGCTTATTTCTAAGCCCAAGAGGTATTCATGGAAGAAGAAAGAAAAAGAAGGGAGCTGATATTTGCAACAAGTTCATGTGTCAGTCTTCAATCCTCACTCCCACAATAATCCTGCACAAAAAGAATAGTTATCCTTATGTGGAGAAAAAACCCTAAATCCCTGAGATATTAGCTCACACAAGGGTTAAATCCCCTCACTATCACCCAAGTTAAAAAATAATGGTATTTGTCCCTACTGAAATTCAATATCCTTGACTTAAGACAAAAGGTGTTATTTTAGTTAGTTTTAATTAACAAAATCTTCCTTCTTTGGGAAACAGGCCCCTCAAATCCCACCGTCTCCCAGCATATTTGAAGAGACCTCTAGAGTAAGTGCATCTCTCCCTGCAGAGTGAACCAGGTGGCTGTGGGGCAGACTAAAGGAAGAGGCTAGAAAGGTTGAACCTTGACACATGGAGCCACACTGTCTGTAAGTCAGCAAATGGCAGCCAGGCCCCTGTCGTCACACCTCCTGACATCCTCAGAGGCCCCCGAGAAGCCACTCTGCTCCTCTCTTGGGCTTTCCCTTACAGCTTGCCAACGCCCGCCCAGCTCTCCATCCAAGAGTGTTAAGTGAGGCTTTGAACACAGTCAAGGGTCTGGTCATTTCTTCCTCCCAGGCATGACTCATTAATCCCCTGTGAATGAGCCAAGATTAAAAAAAAAAAAAAAAAAAAAAAAACTCTTGCAGCTGCTGGACCCACAGGTGCCCAACCCATTGGGGTATAAACCAATTGGCCATGCTCTAGCCCGGAATTTGTATGACTCAGAGTGGAGAATGAGAGCTTGGTCAAGACTCCAGCCCACAGAATTGCACTGATGGTTAATTATCCTGGTCATCTATGCTAAGGTTCTCTTTCCATAGTCTTTTGCCAATGGTCACAGTTTGTTATTGCCTATTAGTTTAGCTCTTGGCAGCAGAAGACTCGTGTTTTGAGATAATGAGGAGTTGCAGGGTCTTTCCTGGATGGAGAAGGTTGTCTTCACTCCTCCTACTGAAGTGTCTCTTTCTACCAGAAGCAGAGTGCAGACGGCTGCTGCAGTAGAAAAAGCAGCTCACCTGGAATCAGCAGGGTCTCAGAGCTCCATTTTGCCCCCAGCTCTGCCACCCACCAGCTGTGTGAACTTCTGTGATCTACTTGACCTTTCTTCAACTCAGTTTCCTACCACACAGAGCTGCTGTGGAGATTAATTTTAAATGAACAAGATAAGGATGGAAGGGTGCCTGGCAAATAGTGGGGGCTCAGTTACCATGTCTTTCTTCTCTTCCTGTGTTGAGATCTGATCACTTTCACCGGGCACTAAAGATGGTACTGTATCAATCACTAACACAAATTCAAATCTCTTATTTGCAGTTAAGGGGGATGTAATGGAAATATTCTGGAGGGGCTTAACATCTTACTGGGGAGACAAGACATGATTACACAGTAGGACAGTCTACTGTAAAATGTCCAGCTACCTAGTGCACATTCTTGGCCCAGGGTGGGCTCTGGTCATCAGGCTCAGCTCTGTGGAGGAGGTGGTGTGGAATAAGGAATTAACTGACACATTGCCCTGAACACAGTAGCAGGTACCCTGTAACCGTTAACTGTGCTGAATGAGTGTACGTGATGTTTGGAACAAGTAACTTTCTAGTTTAAACACAAGCAGTTCAGAGGAAAACGAATGCCCCTGGATGGGAGAGAACAAATTTTAGGAAAGACAAGGATAAAATTTTTAAAGACTTACTATTTTCATGTGAATTAGAAAAAAAAATTAACAGATTAATTGTGTGAGTTTATTCTTTATCCCAGCAGAAAGCTAAAGTTTTTAAAATGTATTGATTTTTCAGTTACATTAAATAAGTAATATTAAAGGTAGTCTGTGGATATGTCAACTATCAGTGCAATTGGGTGTGTGAATAACTGAAGTTTGGGAAACTCTGCTGGCAGTAATAGGATTCGTCTCTGGACACTCTGTGGATGAAAAGATATGGACCAGAATCTTCATCTCTCTGCTGCATAAAGCTGTGATCTTAGGTAATTGCTTTCACCTCTCTGTGCCTTATTTTCCTCATTTATTAAAAAGGAATAATTACGATGCTATCTTATGGGGTTGAAAGTTAATATCTATAAAGCATTTATAACATCACCTGGCACATGTTTAGAGTTCAATTAGAATAAGAAAAAAACCAAAACCCATGAGGGTCAAATTGGTTCAGGGGCTGCCACTGACTAAGTAAACCATCTAGTAGGTCTTTGATAACACTTGGCTTAATCTGCCCTGCACTGATGCAACATGATAGGTCAACAGATTGCTCTGTGGTTGCCAGGAAGGGATTCCCAGTTCTGTCATTCAAACCCTTGTGGGTTCTTTAAGGTCACAAGTCCTTTACTGTATGACCAGAGAAACCACAGACTTGGGCAGCTGGGAGCATATTTCTGCCAATGTACAAATGCTGATGTTACTCTACCAAAAAGGTACGGGGTGGTTTTTCCTGTGGGGCAAATAAAACCTCAGTCAACTGAGCTGAATTTACTCTGAACCCTTGAGTCTGTTCCAGTGAATTCCTGGGCTCCCCTGATTCTTTCAGAGGCATGTGAAACAATGAACCAAATCTTGTTTCTCGTTTTTTTTATTCAGTTGGTAAATATTTTCTTCCGACAATCTCAAAAGCTTGCCAATTTAAATTGGATGGTATACAGTTTGTGTGAAAAGGTATTTGGTTCCACCCAGAGGTAGATATATTTTAGTATTTACCTACATTGCACTTTCAACTCATGATATATAGCCACTGGTTTCAGAATTTTTTACATATCTTTTTTTAGCAACACGTATCAAGTGAGTAGGCACTGTGACACATGCAGAAATGCTGTCAAAGAGCTGCTGACGAAAATAATCCTCCAAGTTTTACCTCCAGGCCAGCCCTCTTGAGCACCAGACTGATGTTGCCAGGGCTCCTGGACATCCACCCAATGCCTAAGGAGTTGTTTTCTTGGCGATGTTCAATGCACGGTAGTGTTGAAATATGTTTGGAAGTCCTGCATCAAACAATCCTATTTAACCCAGCCATGTTGGATAATGGGTTCCTTTTGAGTGTAACCTTAATATACCTGTTCCCTAGAAGACAGAGTAAGAAACACTGCCCCAACATAGATGTAGCCATACCCTCTCCTAATTCATCGATCTAAAAGCCTGGGTGAATTACTCTGTTTCTCTTTTCCCTCCTCCAGCTAGTCCCCAAAACCTAATGTTTCTACCTTGGGGATATTTCTGGAGCCCCTCCCCACCTTCACCCCTGCTGCCAAAGCCTTAGCTTAAGTCTCATTCAGTTTGCTCAGGTCTACTTTGAACATACAGACGGTTCTCCCTGCCTTCTGTCTCCTCTATAATCCATTGTTCAGTTATTTTCCTAAAAATAAATCTCATCATATCACTTTCCACTTAAAACCTCTGCTGGCTCCCCAGTGCCCACATAAGGAAGCCAAAATTATTATCATAGACACTAACTCTAGGGCAGAGTATAGCATGATAGTTACAAGCATAGAATTTGAAATCAAATAGTCCTGCACAGAGCTTGGGCAATTTACTTAGTCCTCCCAAGCATCATTTTGTCATCTATAGAATGAGGATAATTATAGTATAGATTTAACAAGGTTGTGGTAAGGATTAAATCAGATAATACATGTATAATACTCAACACAGAATTTAAAATACTGAAAATACCTACAGATTTAGCCACTTTTTATTAACATTATGCAATACTCAATAACTGAGCCCTACCTCTGCAGTCTAATCAGTGTACAGCCTTTCCTCACTATCACATATGTTCCAGTCACCACAAACATCTAACTCTTCTTCAACATGCCCCTGCCTATCTCCATGATTGTGCACTGTCTGTTCCCTCTGTGCACAGTCCCATTCTCTCTTCCTCCAGTGCGTATATCCTTATGCCAAGGCACCACTCTACAGGTTGAAAAGAAATAAACGTTATGAAGCCCATATAACTTCTCTCTGTGCAAAAGTCTTGAAGTCTTAGTTTGCTTATTTAGAATTGGGTGGAAATTTAAACCCACTGATTTAACACACAAGATTATCTGGTTTCCTTAAAGGGAAAGGGAGAGTTCTTCTTAATTTATAAGGAGGTCAGATTTAAAGCAGCAAAGAAAAGGACTCTAAAAGATAACATGCGAAGACACATAAGCTAAGAAACAGGGAGGATCAGGAACAGTGACAGATCACTTAGCATCAAGCACAGCCTAAAAGGACCTTACAGTATTCACGTCCACTTTAACAAATACTTAACGTAGAAGGACTGACAGGGGCTAGGTGCAATAATTGACATACTTTACAATGACTCCAAAATCATCAGAAATGAGTAATAACAATAAGATTCATATCTTTTAAGTGCTTATGATATGCCAGCATTAGGCTAAGTGGTTTTATCTTTTCGACTCTCACTGTAGGTGGTATTATCAACCTTCATTTTATAAATGAAAAAATGAGGCTTAGAGAAATCAAGAGACTCTTCCAGGTGCTTAGTTGGTGAGTGGCAGAGTTCTGCTGATTCTGGAGCTAGTGATCCCAACTATTTATATTGCCCTTTTATAAGGTTATTATATTTAGTAAACTCTGTTTAATCATGGAATAACATCAACACATAATATTTATCGTGCTGAGTATGTATGATTTAAATATATTTTATTAAAAAGTTTTATCTGGAATTGTTTGTATTTAAAATGCTCGTGTTAGCTGAAGAATTTATAAATAGAACATCTCATATTTCTCTGCTGCTGAAGAAATGATGCTTCGTCAAGATGATGACTAAGGATGGCAGCTTCAAGAAAATGTGATGGCTGAAAGTATCTTTGTGCTGCAAATGTCTATTGAGAAAATTAAAGTTTTAAGCAAAATTTTGTTTTACTTCCTCATAGGAGGTTTACCTAAGATCTGGAGTCAAAGGGGCATGAATGAATTGGAATGAGCGGATTCAGTGTTCTTCTGATCTTGGTTTTGTTTCAGAGCCAGGTAAGTGTGTGTAAACTTGTTTCTCTCCTGCCTTCTTGGTTCTTCTGCAAAAGCAGAACCACCCTGGTGGGAGACATCGCCTATTCCCTGTCCCTTCAAGCCTGTTCTTAGGGTGTCACCTTTTAAAAGCCAGCTCTTGTCTCTCTTCCTATTCAAGCCAGATCCTCCCTCCCTTGTCTAATTCTTAGCCAAGCATAGCAAGGCCAGCTGGTGAGAGCCTTGTGGAAAACAATGGCACCAGACCCCGCTTAATGGAACACTGCTTGTGCCAGTCAAAGCTTCCCGGATAGAAACAGTTGATTTTGAGTTGTGGCCCATTCTCTAACCCATATTGGAGCACTGTGTTCAGTGAGGATTAAAAGCCTTGTGAACTGGAGTAAGAAGAGGTAGAAGAAAGAGGCCATTGTGGGTCTAGAGAGAATCAATATTGTCTCTTTGAAAAAGCCTGTATCTGCTCCCAGACTGACCATCTGGGCCGTGTAGCTCAAAAATCAGCTACAAAGGAGGAAAAGAATTAAATTGGGGCAGGGAGAACGTTCTGAGGGCAGGTTTCCAATGTGGCTTGTCTGGGAAGACTGAGGATCCAAAGAGGTTGTAGAGAGAAATGGGTCAAGAAAAGGAGAAAAAACTTAAATTCCTATACACATCTATGGTTCATCTGTCCCTCCTTGCACCTCTATCAAGTGTTTCCAGATGTGAATAAAGAACTCTTTCTACAGTGCTCACCATTCCTTCCTCAATTCCCGAATGCTGCTTTAGCATAACTTTACAGAAGTGTTGTTTTATTTTCAATGAAACTGACAAGTCCAATGGATTCCAAACTTGAAGTTTATAGGCATGAACAAAGGGTGGGAAGCCGTAAGAACTTAGAGAGATGGTGTTGCTGCCTTAGTGCCCCTACAGCAAAGAAAGTGTTTCCTCCACCTGGGGATTCATGGCTTCACTTCTTTGTAAGGGGGAGAGTGGTGAATGGGTGAAGAGAGAACAGCAAATGTGACCCAAAGAAATCGAGATTATGTTGCTAAAGGATTCTCAGGCTACAACTGAGTTTATTCAGAGCAATGACCTTACTTCCGTTTTAAGATACTAATAAAACCTGTTCCAGGTAATTTTCTGAATTTGGAGAGACTTTTAGAAAAATAGATACATTTCCCCAGGAGGCCAACCAGCCTGGGAAGTGATGCAATTCTTGGTCCTTGAATCTGGGATTCAGCGGTGAAATGGTGCTTGGTAAGTATGGTAATTAAGTAAGTGTGGTAAGAGCTTGAGTGTTGGAAAATTCTGATTCAAGAATGGATATGCTACATGCCCCTGGATGAATCCTTAAGATTATATAATCCTCAGTCTTCACTAACCAATTCAAATGGCAAAACTTAATCTACTGAAAGGATCTTGGGTTGTAGTAGGAAGGAAGTTAGTAATTTCTTGTACATGATCAATATTTTGATTAAGAAGAGTTTCACACACAAGTTCTGTCCACCAGGGGGTCCTATAGCTCTTGTCCCACATTATATTCCCAGAGCCAGTGGTGCAACTGTGAGAGAGATCCACCTGCACCTCCACAGGCATCCCCATCCTCATGAGCCAACTTAAACTCAGTCTTCACACTCCAAACCTCATCGTCCTCCTGTATTTCCATTTACAACGACGTAGCATCAGCTCTTCCATGTGAGAAGTTTCACCTCTCCTATTCTCCTCCTTTCTCCTGTTCTCCCATTCTCTCTATCCAGTACCACTCTCATAGTCTGCTTCGTTTCCTCCTTCATCACTATCTGTTTGAATTTAAGCTCACCATCTTTCATCCATCTCTTGATGGACATCTAGGATGTTTCTACCTTTTGGCTGTTGTGAACAGTGCTGCTATGAACATGTACCTCTCTGTATTTGCTTTGCAATTTAGGGGGTCTATACCTAGGAGTGTAATTGCTTGGTACATGGTAATTCTATGTTTAACTTTTTGAGAAACTGCCAAACTACTTTTTACAACAGCTGGATTATTTTATCTTCCCACAAGCAATTATAAGGTTTCCAACTTCTTCATGTGCTCACCAACATGTTATTCTGTTTTTTATTATTGTCATCCTAGGGGGTGTGAAGTGGTATTGATTTGCATATTCCTAACAGCTAATGATATTGAGCACCTTTTCACATGAATTTCAACCATTTGTATATCTTTTATAAAGGTATGTCTGTGCAAGTTCTTTGCCCAATTTTTAATTGGATTGTTGGTCTTTTTGTTATTGAGTTATAATGGTTCTTCATATATTCTGGGTATTAGACTCATATGTGATTTGCTAATATTTTTCATTCTGTATGTTGTCTTTTCATTTTCTTAATAATGTCCTTTGATACAAAAAAATTTTTTGATAATATCCAATTGACCAATTTTTTCTTTTGTTGCTCATCTTTTTAATCTCATGTCTAAGAGAATCCATTGCCAAATTCAAAGTGATGAAGATTTACCCCTATGTTTCCCTCTAAGGGTTTTATAGCATTAACTCTTATATTTAAGTCACTGATCTATCTTGAGTTCATTTTTTTCAAGGCTTTTAAAAATCATTCTTATTGAAGTATAATTTACATATGAAAATATTCACCAATGTTTAGTGCAGAATTTGGTGAGTTTTGACAAATATATACAATTATTTAACCACCATCAAAATCAAAACCAAACATTTCCATTACCCCTTAAAAGTTCCCTCCCTTCATTTCATAGTCAATATCCTCTCTGACCCTGGCCCTGGCAAGAATTAATTTGTTTTATGTCAATACAGTTTTGCTTTTTCTAGAATTTCATATAAATGGAATCATATGGTATGTAGCATGTAGTGTTTGTGTCTGGATATTTCACTTATAATACTTTCTGAGATTCACCCAAGTTGTTGTGTGTATCAAGTTCATTCCTTTTTACTTCTGAGAAGTATTCCCATTGTATATTTATACTATAATTTGTATATGCAATCACCAGTTGATGAACTTATGTTTCCAGCCTTTTGCTATTATGAATGATGCTGCTATGAATATTTCATAACAAGCCTTTTTATGGATAAAAATTTTTATTTTTCTTGGATAAATTCCCAGGAGTGGGATTGCTCAGCCATATGGTAAGTGTATGTTTAACTTTATTTTAAAAAACTGCCAAACTTTCTTCTGAAGTAGGTACATGATTTTCAATTTGCACCAGCAATGTATGAGAATTTCAGATGTTCTACATCCTCAACAACACTTGTTTTTGTCAGTCTTTTTTCATCTTAGCTATTCTAGTAATGTATATAGCTGTCTCATATGGAGGGTTTTTTCTTTTTTCTTAATTGAAGTATAGTTGATTTACAATATTGTGTTACCTTCAAGTGTACAGCAAAGTGATTCCATTATACATATGTGTATATTTTTAATTCTTTTCCATAATAGTTTATTACAATACATTGAACATAGTTCCCAACGCTATACAGTAAATCCTCGTTGCTTATCTATTTTATATATGGCAGTGACATCTGTTAATCTGATACTCCTAATTTATCCCTCCTCTTACTCTTTGGTAACTGTTTTCTATGTCTGAGTCTCTTTCTGTTTTGTAAATAAGTTCATTTGTATCATTTTTTTAGATTCCACATATAAGTGATATCATATATTTGTCTTTCTCTGAATTAATTCACTTAGTATGGTAATCTCTAGGTCCATCCATATTGCTACAAATGGCATTATTTCATTCTTTTTATGGTTAAGTAATATTTCATTGTGTATGCATATATATATATGTATGTATGTATACCACATCTTCTTTATCCATTCATCTGTTGATGGACCCTCAGGTTGTTTCCATGTCTTGGCTATTGTAAACACTTCTGCTATGAACACTGGGATGCATGTATCTTTCCAAATTAGAGCATTCTCTGGCTATATGCCCAAAAGTGGAATCACTGGATCATATGATTAACTCTATTTTCAGTTTTTTAAGGAACTTCTATATTGTTTTCCATAGTTGCTTTCCCAATTTACATTCCCACCAACAATGTAGGAGGGTTCCCTCTTCTCCACAACTTCTCCAGCATTTATTATTTTTAAACTTTTTGATGATGGCCATTCTGACTCATATGAAGTGATATACCTCATTGCAGTTTTGATTTGCATTTCTCTATTAATTAGCAATGTTGAGCATCTTTTCACGTGCCTGTTGGCCATATGTGTGTATCTTCTTTGGAGAAATGTCTATTTAAGTCTTCTGCCCATTTTTTGATTGGGTTTTTTGTTGATGTTGCCATTATTGAGCTGTATGAGCCGTCTATATATTGTGGAAATCAAGCCCTTATCAGTCACATCATTTGTAAATATTTTCTCCTAGTCATTAAGTTGTCTTTTTATTTTGTTTATGGTTTCCTTTGCTATATAAAGTTTTTTTTTTCTCAATTAGAATTTTTAGTGCAGTTTTAGGTTTACAGGAAAATTGCAAAGTAAAGAGAGTTCCTATCTGTTTCTCTCCCAACACTTAAATTTTGTATGTGGTGTGAGGTGGGGGTCCAACTTCATTATTTTGCCTGTGGATATACAGTTGTCTCAGGACCATTTGTTAAAAATAATTTTCCTTTCCCGCTGAAAGGTCTTGGTACCCCTGTCAAAAATCAATTGGCCAAAGATGTATGGTTTATTTCTGAACTTTTAATTCTATTCCACTAGTCCATATGTCTATCTTTATGCCAGTATCATGTGACTTTGATTTTCGTAGCTTTGTAATAAGTTTTAAAATCAGGGAGTGTGAGTCTTTCTACTTTGCTCCCTTTCATTATTGTTTAGCTATCCAGGGTCCCCTGCAATTCCATATGAATTAGATGGTCAGCTTTTCCCTTTCTGCAAAAAGTGCCACTGGAATTTTGATATGAATCGTATTGAATTTGTAGATTTCTTTGGGTAGTATTAACATCTTAACATTCCAATTTATGAATATGGGATGTCTCTCCATTTATGTAGTTCTTCTTTATTTTCTTTCAGTAGTGTTTTGTTGCTTTCAGTATACAAGTCTTTTACCTGGTTGGTTAGATTTATTTCTAGGTTTTATATTTTTTTGTATGCAATTATAAATGGAATTGTTTTCTTAATTTCCTTTTTAGATTGTTTACTGCTGCTATACAAAAATACAACTTACTTTTGTGTGTTGATCTTATATCCTGCAACTTGGCTGAAGTGCCCTTTAAGTACCAGAAAGGATCACTTATGCCATTCCCTAATTCTCCCTTGATCTAACTCTGCCTTCTTTTCAGGATCATCTCCCACAACTTTTTCCCTACAACTGATGGTCCAACCATTCCAAGCTGCTTATTGCTCTTCAAACCCACCATATTTTTCCTCAGTGTCACCTTTGTGCTGGTATTTCCTTAACCCGAAATGCCCTGCTCTCTTCCTTCTTCAAGTGTGTGACCAGCATTACTTAGAACTTGTTAGAAAATGCAGAATCACATGTTCTTCCCCAGGTACTGTCAGGTCTTTCAGTTCCACTGATTCGGATGCAGATGAAATTTGAGAAGCATGGCTCTATTTCTCTCCTTTTCTACCAGATAGCTCTCTGTCCTACAAAGCCCAGCTCAGCTATTGGTTCGTCTGGGAAGACTTTATCCTCTGACCCCCTCCCAGTAAAATTAATCATTTCTTCCCTGTGCTATTTCCTTTATATATTTCTACTGTGTCTGTTTTCTCTACTGAACTATGAGTTCCTTGAATCAAGAAACTGAATCAGCTTCATTTCTATATCTTTTGCAGACAATCAACCTACCATAGATATCTGTTGAATGAGGTGAATAGTCATCTATATGAGGGAGACTTTACTGTCACCACATTGCAAATGCAGACACTGGAGCTCAAGGAGGTTAGAGCTGTGTCATGAGAAAGTTGAGATTTGAGCCCAGGCCTCATTTCAATATCCATGTTCTCACCTCTGTGTCATACAGCCATTTTAAGAATTTCAGACAATGAAGAGAAGTATCTTTGGTACTGGGTTCATCTTCTGCGTGGAGGCAAATGCCCATTCTAAAGTCTGCTAGTAAGTAAGAGCAAGGAAACAAGGCCATTTAAAGAGATTAGTGCTGGAGAATGATGGCATGCCTTGGGAAAGCAAAGAAGTATTTTGTGATTTTCAAGGTCCACTTGCAAAGATTATTCCTAAAACGTGTTCTCTATCTTTATGTCTATATGTATACAGTGACTGCCCTTAAAAAGTGCTCTCAAAAATGCGCTAAATGCACCAGGAAATGTCTTTCTCTGCATCTGTGTGTCCAGGTTCATATGTGTATATGCATATTGCACATCCTTGAATATCTCTGTGTATTTGTGACTGTGTGTTCCAGGCTTTTTGCTCATAAACGTTTGGTCTGAGGATCAGCAGCGGTGACATCACCTGGGAATTGGTAGAAAATGCAGAAACTCAGGCCCAACCTCAGATATACTGAACCAGAATCTGCGTTTTTAAGCAGGTCTCCTGGTGATTCACATGCACAGGAACATCTGAGAAGCTCTCATCTAAATCGTCTCAGGTATGCCAAGATAGGCTATCACGTCAAGTCTAAGCTCAAGATACTGAAAAGCTGCCAGAGAGATGTTTCAGTTCCTTGCAGTACACTGGGATCATTATCACATGCTTCTGCTCTTCATACACTTGTAGGCAAAGATCTAGTTTACCACTTAAAAAGGAGAGCGCACACGTGCCACCACAAGCATGCAGAGCATATTTAAACCTACGTTGATACTTTATGATCCAGACTGGCCTTAAAGTCTTCCTCTGCCAGGATGCAGTCAACTCTCCTCAGCATGCAGAGAAATCTTCCCCTTTCACTCAGTAGAGCTCCTCTCCTGCCCCTTTCTTCTTTTCTCTACCCTCTTCTAACCTTCTACTTCCCTCCCTCCCCAGCCACTCATTTAGCAAGAAGGTAACTTTTCACTCATCTCAATTCTGGCAATTCATAGATTGTTCATTTTCTCCACTGCCCCAATCCTAAGAATTAGATGTGGAGCTTGGTTGTTTTGAGGAAGTTGAGGGACAATTGCTATTTCTAAAATTGTTCAACACTTTGAAGAAAAAAAATACACTCTTTTCTTTCCTTGAATTGTCTTGGGAATCATAACTTGCACTGACATTCTTTTCTTCATCTATTGCCACCCACCTGTCCCCTCCCCAGGTTACACTAGGGTCACATTTTCTCCCTCTACTGGAGTGACATAGTGTTTAGCTTAAAACACATTGGCACTTGGAGCAAGCTAAAGGTAACAACTAGGGGTTACTTCTGAATAGCAGTACATTGAAACTTATTTCTCTCCATAGCTTTTCTTAAAGAATTGATAAAAGAGACTTCTATATTCTTTTGCTAGAGATGGCATCAAGCAATCATGTGATGCAGATGGTATTATACAGGGTATTATACACAGTCACAAAGTTGGAAAACCAGCTTAGCAAAAGACTATTTTATAAATAGAAACATGTATTTGATGAAGGTGGAATTTTATTTGACAAATTTAAGAGTTCAGAAATATCCATTCTCCTGTTCTCTGCAATTGAACTAAATCTACATCTAAGCACCTCTCTATCTGTCCTGGCAGGAAATTTAAGCTATTAATAAGACTCTCCTGAGGGTTACACAAAGACTTTAGGGTCTTATACAGCAGCAAATCATCAGGGAGATCCTTCTGGCCATCACTTATCTATCTACTCTATACCTTTGACATACCCATTATCCCAGACACATGACCCCTTCTGTTCCAATTAGGACATACAGTTATTTGGTGTGGTTGGGAACATTGTGTCCAAAATCCATCTGCCCTAGATTGTCTCTCCCTTCTCTGATCTCCAGTTTTTGTTTTTGTTTTTGTTTTTGTTTTTGTTTTTGTTTTTGTTTTCTAGGTGAAATCTCTCTTTTCTCTAAATGCCCTCGAATGCACTCCTCAGCTAAACTCCCTCACTGGGTTTAGGCTTTTATAAAAGATAGGAGGTACAACTGTCTTCAAAGAGCTGCTGCTTCCTACCCTGCAAAAATTCCCAAAACATGGAAGTATCAGGGTTCTAGCTACTTGCCTGAAATGCAGGAGAAAGGGAAAGATTCAGTAAATCAAGTCCAAATTAGTATCTCAGAATTGTAGCCAGACTACTCTCCATAAAAGGAGCTTGGGTCTATCTCTCTATTATCTCTTTCCGACCTTGCTGCAGAGAGAAGAGGTCATCATTCTCTTTGGTTTATGGTCTCTGACCATCATCAGTTAAAGCACAGTCCAACTCTGGTTTCATTTTTCTCCTTTATCCCTATCTCAACTCACACTCCTCCAACACACCCACTAGAATGCATTTAAGTATACCTTTAATTGTGTGTACTTTGTTGAAATTTCTTTGAACTCTTAAAACGCTTTTTATTTTAATATAATTTCAAACATACAAAAAAGTCACAGGAACACCACCAGGAGCTGACATATACCCTCTACCCAAATTCACTGTTTATATTTTGCCCACTTTATCATTCTCTCTCACAAAAACACAGAAAAAAATATAAAGTTTTCCTTCATATTTGAATGTAGATTGGAGATTCACCCCTAAATACTTAAGAATATATTTCCTAAGAACAGGAATTTTCTTACATAACTACAGTACAGTTATCAAAATCAGGAATTTAATGTTGTTCTGATACTCTCCCACAAACAATGGGAAAACAAAGAGCATTTGTTTACCACCCAGTTCTCCAAGGGCTGAGTTATAACCCACAGCAATTGCCCCCTGACGGTGCACCCTGAGGGGAATTCAGGGTGAAAAGCAGGATCAGGCACTCTGTGTTTTGGATAAACAGACCCTTAGATTGTTAGATGTGAACCTCAGGAAGTATTTCAATGACTATGTACCTAAAATTAAACAAATACAGCTAATTTTAAGTGTTTCATTTTGTTTTAAAGGAAATTTACAGAAATGCAAGGATCTTCTGGACTTTTCAACAGTTCATTTATCAGAATGGCTTGGATCACGCCCAAGTCCCTCTCTTTTTTGATCCATTGTCTTTTTCTGGTCTCTGTTTCTGTAGCTCTCTTTTACCACACCCGATAATATGGGATTATATGGGGCTGTGAGGCTTTACTGTCCTTGTTGCTGTTCATGTTCCCAGCACCTATGGTACCCACTGTAATGAACCACCTGTCCAGCCTTTGTTTATGACTGCAATTGGGCTTTGCTGTTCCTTATTGCACTTCCTCATATGTTCATTACATTTGTCTTTTTTCATTTTCACAAGAAGTTACTATTTTTGCATCTTTCAGACTGAGGCACAGGATCTGATCAACTTTTATCCAGAGTTGTGTTTGAATCAATAGACAAAAACCAGAATACTAGAAACAATAAGCAAGTCTTGAAGGAGTACAGAGTTAAAGTCAGAATAAGCCATCAAAAAGCAGGCCTCCAACTCAAGTGAGCCAAGTGAAGAGTTGGAACCCCTCTTGGAAATAGAGCAATGACAGGAACTGATATGTGGTTTGACAATGAAAATAACAAAAAAATGGGTCAACCTGGAGGATTTGTTTGGGATTGCCATATTTCCTTCATGGAAATGCTAAGTCCATTTTAAGAAGAAAAACTAAAATATACAGCCAAGAAGTAAGGGAGCTCAAAAGAGCTAAGCTAGGCTCTTCAGACTAGAGGTTGGATATCAAAACCTTTAAATCAGACCATTTGTGTCCCTTTGGCCTAAACCAACAATGATAACCCTCTTTTCCCTTGCCTGGGGTGGGTAATTCTACTATCCTCTCTTAAAGATGAGTATCTGACCTAGTTTTGGCCAATGAAGACTTACGAGCAGTATGCTGGCATGGGTGCTTCTGGGAAAAATTCTCCTGCCTGATAAAAAGAAAGAACTTTGAGAAAGACTTCCTGCTTGGGACGTTGTCTTATAAGTATGTGCCATTTGACTGTGGCAGTCATCTTGTGACCTCTACAGAACCACTGAGAACTAAAAGCACCCTATGAAATAATATGACTTTTGTATAGCCTTTGTGTATTGTTGATAGTTTGGAAAGTACTTTTATATACCTAATCTCATTTAATGCTTGTATAATCCTGTGAGCTGGTTATGTTGTATGTTCTAGAAGGATCTAAAATCCGTGGATTCAACAAAACTGACAGCTGGATGATGGAAATAAAGTTACTCAGTGTTTCCAGGTGGTTTTCTAACTAATCTTGAATGGTTTAGTTTCTGAAATAGCTTCCAATGTTGCCTAAAATGAGCTCCAGAAAGAGGCTTTAGACTTCAGACCCCTGGGATGCTGCAAGGGAAATCAATTAATGGTCTAAAACACAGGTTTGTGTTTTGCTCAGAAAAGGATATTGGAATGGTTAAAGGCAAAAAGAGTTACATAAAGCTATAATAAGTACACAGCACTTGTTGGCACAATTTAGGGGCAAATTACTGAGGAAATGCCAAAGGCTCAATGCCGCTTCAGAAACCAGTCGGAATGCAGACAGTGGAAATCATTTATCATAGAGATTTTATTATCATTCATTTGGAGAAATTTCACTATAGCATTTCAAGGCAAATTCATAGCGGCTTTAAATCACAGGTGCCCATATTTCCACCTTTATTTTATATTTCTAACTTTATCCTGTGAAGTCTTAAAGGGTCCATAAAAGTACTAATCATTATATGTAAACAAATGCTATGAAGCAGCATTAACTCAAAAATGGTAGCACTTATACAGGGGAATACAGGGAAAATACATTTATTCAGGACGTATGTACCAGAAGCTATGTATCACATAATCTAACTGACTCTCCCAGCATCCTGGTAAGATTATCAGTAATCTATAAAAGTGAGTCCAACACAAACTTAATGAAATTATTTTTCAACGTGCAATAGGCCAGAATATCATCCTGAATTATTAGACTCTATGTATGGAAACAAAACATGCAAATTATTCAGTTAATTCCATTTTTTACACTTGAATCAAATGACCTTGTTTTACTCCTCGCTGGGAAAAAAAAAAAAAACCTACTTGCTGAATAACTAATTAAAAAAAAACTTTTAGTTAATTATTTTGAGATGGTCCAGCCCCTGCATTTGAAAGTATCTCAAACAAGCTGTTTAAATGTATTTGGTTTGGGGGCATCTGATGTAATTATCCTTCTACTTCAGACTTGATGAGAGCAGTTTATATGAGTTACCTTATTAAAATAACCCCAAATCCTATGAGGTATGAATTATTCACATTTTACAAATGAGAAAAAAAAAGTGCAAAAATGTTAGCATGATGCCAAAACTGCAGAGCAAGAAAATGGCAAAGGCAGGACCACAACTAAATGTGTCCTACTCCAAAGCCTGTGTCTATCTACTGCTTCTCACTGTAATTACTGCACGGCTGTATTTTTAACATATGATAGGAAGAAATTCCTTTGAATTTTCAACCACAGAAAGAACTGCTTCAGTGAATGTAGGATCTGTTAGACAATTTTTCTTAAATGAGAATTTTATGTATTTCCTAGTTTTCTCCTTTAGGAAGTTGCAGAAGAGACAAAGGAGAAAGCTGTGCTGTTATTTCCAAGTGATTCTGCATGAGTCACACCATGCCTGTGCCTGCTACATGAACATACGGGTAGCATCATTTTGATTGTCAAAGTCCAGCTATAAAGTCCTATTCTGGTGCTCTGGGATGTTCCTATTTCTATCAGCAATAGAAAGGACTTATACCTACCACCCTCCTCCCAGCCCTGCAAAATCAAGCATATCATCATTGTTTACATAGGCAGGTGCGCGCAAGTTGGATGTTAATTTTAATACAAATAAAACCATTTGATGGGCATTAGTTTAGGATTCGAGTTTGAGTTTTGCCCTGCCTCTTAATGACTAAAATTTTGGCAAGTTATTCAATTTCTCTGAGCCTCAATTCTATTGTCTAGAAGTGTTTCTTAAACCGTATTTCTCAAATTCCAATCCCTTTGAGGAAAAATGCTTTTGTAAAATGCATTAAAATTAATTACCAGAAAAATAAAATAGAAAACGTAGACATGTAAAAAATACATTCTTTTTTTTAGATGATTAGATTCAACAGCCAAAAAATTACTATAATTGTTAAAAGTCTCTCAGTACCTACTCTCAGTTTCTCATCTCACTGCAGACTGTAAAGACAGAGCTCACAGCCTGCCACCCAGTCCAGGAATTGCATTTTGAGTAGCACTGATCTTTGAAACTAAGGATAAAAATATCTTTAATCATTGGAGGATGGCTGTTAGAATTCAATGCATATGTATGTGAAATGCTTAGAAAAGTGCCTGGCACATACAAAACATAAGGAAATTCCACCCTTTTCGATAAAATTAAACCCAGAACTCAAAGGAAGCAGCACCAGGTAGAGAATCTCCTGGGGAAAGTGAGTCAGGGCTGAATAAGGGCACTTGACCTTGTCCCCCAGCTTCACCTTCCCATCAAGATTTTCTTCTTGCTCTTTCTCCTGCTCTCACTCCCAACTCTAGCTCTGTTTATTCCTGTCCTGTTGCCACCATGCTTTTGGCCTCATGGTGGGATGAAATTTGTTCTCATACAGAGTCAGAAACTGAGTATAAAGAAAACCAACAACCCAGTTTACAAAGTACACTGGTCCCAACCCAATTTGTCTATTGTTTTGTTCCATAAGCCCTTTGGCATAAAGGTTCTTGAGCCAGATTCGTGACCACCCAGCTCTATTCTCTAATTGATATTTGTCTCTGTCAAGTCACTTAATAGCTCTGGGCTTCAGTTTCCTGATGCGTAAAATGGGGAAAAAGTAATATCTACTTGATAGGAGTCTTCTGAACATTAAATGAGCTAATATATATCAAGAACTGAATACAGCACCTGGGACATAATAAGCAACCAGCTCAGTAACTGTCAGCTGTCATCATTATCATCATCATCATTGTGGTCACATCGAAACTCCTGGACCTTTCACATACCAGCTCCTGGTCAGCCCCTTTCACATAACATACAGTCACAACTTACAATCTGTTTTGATATTCAGAAACCATTTCTTCACTGTAGGTTTTGTATCAATTATCTAATGCCACAATAACACTACATAACAAACCACTGCTGACTACACAAAAATAAACATTTATTACTCAGGCATCTGGGAGGTGTGCTCAGAAGCTTTGCTGATCTTAGCTCAGCTAAGCAACTCTTCTGGTCTTGGTTGGACTTGCTTATATATGTGGGGATCAGCTGGGTGTTGACTGATCTAGGATTGTCTCAGCTGGGGTGACTGGGGTGACAACTCTGTTTTGTGTGTCTCTCATCCTCTAGCAGGCTAACACAGGCCATGTTCTCACAGCTAGGGCAGCGTACAAGAACAAGTGGAAACTCAAGCACTTTTCGGCTCTCTGCTTCCATCACATTTGTTAATATCCCATTGGCCAAAGCAGGTCACAAGACTGAGCCCAGAATAGGAGTGGGATAGTGAGCGTGACAAAGTTACATAGCAACAGGCATGGGTAGTGTGCTCATTAAATGTTAGTTCTGCCTTCTATTTCCTTATATTCCTGTCCAATTAGACCAGGAAAACCACTTGGTCAGTCATATTACCAAGTCAGGACCTTATGTCAAGCTAAGATTTGATTGAATATACACTCTAGGATGTGGTTGGTTGGTTTGTTTTAAATGGAATCTGTAGAGTACTTTTTCTTTTCTTCTCTTTTCCCCACTAGGCAGAAAAGTAGCAAAAGAAAACAGATTCATTTTTAATAATGGATATCTGAACATTTCATGTCATAATCCCTAGGATGACTTAGCTCCTATTGGGACCAGTCTCTATCCCATGGTATTATGTTGGTCTCAACAAATGAATTTAACACATAAGGAATCATACTCAAATAGCTACTTATTAAAGTGGAATGCTTTTCTCATAAAAGTTGCCAAATATAAAATGAGCTTTCCTACTGAAGGCAGACTCTAGGGAGATTTCCTGTGTTAGGAATTTGATATTTTCCTCTCAAAAAAAAAACCCTGCATTTTTCCTTTCTGAAGGTGCTTCCTAACTAAGTGGAGAATTACTCGTCCATTTCATTTGCATGAAACTTCCCAGGGGACACCTTGGTCAAAGGGAAATAGTAAGTCTTCCTATTATCAGTTAACTCTCCAGTTAGTGACTTGGTGGGAGAGTCCCTGGAAAGCCTCAGTGATTTCATTAAGGGTCCCCTTCCCCTTTAAGGTCAAAATCAGAACTTCCTCAGCCCACTTGGAAGAGGAGCTAAAGGGGCATATATATGATTGCATGGACGGATGAAGGGAGGGTAGAACAATGAAAGGGCAAGGTCTTTGTCCAAACTCTAGCTTGCAGTTGCTTTTGGCCCCTTTATTTGTGATAAGGGCAAGGCAGTTCATTCTAAAGATCTATGAAGCAAGTCACCAGCAGTGTGTAATAGTAGGATCATGGTGTGGCGTAGGGCTCCTCTCCCCCCACTTTCTGCCACATTGATGTCACTGACCTCACACTCTTGCACAAAACCGGGACTCTGGGATCAGACAGCCATGGGTTAATATTTTAACCAAGCCATTTCCAAGCTCTGTGACCTTGAAAATCTGAAGTGATTTCTATGAACTTGAGACTACTCATACATAAAATGAAAGTATACTTTTCACACTTACAATGATACCTGAAAGAAAGTCACTAAATACCAGTTTCCTATATCCCCACTTCATCTCCCCCTACTTCTCCATCTTCTTTCTTTCTCCTCTGCCCCTTTATTGGTCTTTTATTTTCACTTTAGCCTCAAGGCTCACAGCCATTGCTTATCCCAGGGGGAGAGAGAGAGGGAGAGAAAGAGACTAAAAGTAGCTACATCTTGAATTTGAAGCTGAAAGTTTCTACAAAGGTCTCTGCAGAAAAGCAGCAGTGTACTTCAAGAGAAGAGACAGCAAAAGAAAGAAGAGGGAGCATGGGGTTTCTTCCTGAGGAGAAGGGGAAATGTGGAATGTTTAGTGTGTCACAGGCAGGAGACCCAGGCTTTCAGGGAGAGAGGGAGTGAGACTGAAATTGCTTTGATTTTCATGGAAATTATCATTTGACTTTGATCTTGAGAGAATGTCACTGAGCCAAATTCTGAAGTTTAGGCTTGGGGGGAGGGATATGGGGGAGGGAGTGCAGGCTGTGAGAAAGAATAGATGAAAAAACAAGAGTAGATTTCATTCTGGGAAAAATCATTTTTCTGTGTGTGTGTGTGTGTGTGTGTGTGTGTGTGTTGAGAGCAACAGCGGAGGCAGATACAGGAACAGGGAACTCCCTTTTCTCCCCTATCTTAAGGAATTCAGGTTTAGAACAGAAGAAGTCTTAGAGAAACTACAAGACAACTGTTCTTAATTCTCTCAGTTCTGTGCTAGTTATAAACACCGGAGAGAAAATGGGATTGAAAAATGTCTGTTAAAACAGGCACTGTAAACTTTTTATTATCATATTTATGGCTTACGGGGTATGATTTTAATGCCGTCTTTTAAGATGTTGCTCACTTAAAGCAACTGTGTTTAATTTTAAATTAAATGAAAAACCTATCCCAAGTATTTCTCCTTTCAATTAATTTTCCATTTAAGTGTATGATTTCCTTGCTGAAGAAACTCATTCCCTGAGAGTAATGCATAGTTTAAGTACTTTCACACTCAAAGAGCTCTATTAATTATGTAAAATAATATGAAAATTAAAAGCAGTGCATCGTGGAGACAGGTATCCCTACAAACATTCTAGTCCTGTCTTGCCACAACTGGCTGAGTGACCTTGGGTGAAGTTTACCTTCCCTGAGCCTTAACTCTTAAGGATTACATGAAGTGTAAAGGTCCTTTCAGCTCTAAAAGTGATCATGATTAGCCTTGAGGCAAATATAATAACTAAAACAAAGTTAATATGAAAGATAATAAGTCCATCCACTTCTTAGATTCTTAATTTCTCCAAATTCCAATTTCCTCATCTATAAAGCAGAAATTATGATAGTGTCTATCCTATTAGGCTTGTTGTGAGGTTTACATGAGAAAATGTTTGCAAAGAGCTTAGCATAATGACTGGCACTCAGGAAGCACTCCAAGAACGTAGCTTAAAAAAGAAAAGGACAAGAGAAGCTGCTGTGCTTCAGAGTCAAATCACTTTCGTGATTCTATTTTGGGCACTGTGGGCTCCGGAGTGTGTTCAGATGAACAAAATGAAGCAGAGTTAGCAAAACAAAGCTGCTGCTGCTGATGTTGGTGATGACAGCGGCTAACTAGGCTCTATTCAAGTGCTTTATCTGTGTTAACTCATTTAATCCTCATACCAACCCTATGAGACAGATAAAATTATCATCCCTATTTTACAGACAAGAAATATGAGACACAGAAAGGTTAAGTGACTTGCCTAATGCCACACAGCTAGTAAAGATCACCCTCTACTTTCTTTAGTAAAGTTGGAAACAGACACCGATCCTGAAGCATCTGAGAAAAAGACACAGAAAACTACTCCTACGTTAGCCTCTTTGGTTTTTCAAGGATGCTCAGAATGTTGGATAATTAAATGATGCATAATCCTGAATCATGCCCAAAAGTACCTCGCCTGTTTCTTCCCACCTGGCGCTAGAGAACATGCAAAAGAAGATCTCAACATTTGTCTAATGACGTTAGCTAATGCTGCCCCCTGCATGGTGATTATGAGTGGAACTGTGCTGTGGCTTCAGCAAGCAGGTGGTGGAAGTTCTTAATGAAGATTGCATACAGATTATAGCATTTGGGTGTATTTTAGGATGAAATTCACCAAGGGTTCAAAACCTTTTCCAATTGGCTCACTTATCCTCACTGCTAATAGGAGGGCTTGATGTAAAGAACTAGAAGCATGGGAAGAACTAAATATAAATTGCATTAGAGTTAGCTACCCCCACGTTAGAGAACCGACTCAGAATGCTAATGAATAAGGCTTCTGTGATGCTATTCATGAAAGGAATTGACAGCAGGCAAAATATGGACTCAGAAAACCAATTCTGACTAAAGAGTACTGGCATAGCTTAAAAGACTTTTTTTCTCTATTGGGGAATGAGAAGTTTGCTAAAAATTAAGAACTACATACAACTAGTTGTATGTGTAAAGGAACTTGAAGGACTGGATGTGGTTAACAAAGATAAAGGAAATGGTGAACTGCTTTCTATACCAAGAGGAGAAATTTATTTATGCTAATGCTGGGAGTTGAACTATTGAAAAATGGTTCAATAACAGTGGAACAACTTATGATTTATTCCAGGCAAACAGAACGGGGAGGAAAAATTCTTATTGCTTTGTATACTTCATAAAATGCTAAATGTACATGTTCTTTTTTTCACCTAGTTGCAGTAAGTATATTCAAATGTAAAAAAATATGTATTTGCTAAACAGGAAAACCAGGCAAGTAGAAAAGATCAAAAACCTACCTCATCATTTTCTGGAAAATTTTCCAGGCTTAAGAAGGAAAATTTGGCTCATAGTAATTTTAAAAAGCCTTAAGACTTTTGTTTGTAGTCATCTCTGTTCAGTTTTTTAATTTCTTCCACTAATTCAGTTGCTTCCGAGGAAAGAATTTGTATTCAAAATTTCAAATTCTCAGCAATTGCATTCAGACACTATCATTTTGTTAGCGTATCTACTTTTGTTTGGGTTTAAAAGTTTGTTTTTAACCATATACCATTATTTTCCTGTGTTTATTTTTCCCTATAGAATGTTCAACTTGTATTTCTCATTTCCCAAAAGGGCAGTGAGTTCAATGGTGACATATTTATTAACGAGAATGGGCTTCAAATGTGTTTAAATTGAGCCCAATGGCCCTAACTCTCTAGTGAGAACAATATTTAAAGTATCTCAGTGTTGACTGTATTTTTTTTTGTTTATGATTTATATTTCTTTTAATGACAAATACTAATTTCTGGTAGCTTGAGCTTATCTAAAAGACATCAGTGGCTCTAAGGATGCTGAAGTGTTCTTTGTATTCACACTTATTGAACAAAGCTGCCTTTTCATTTGAAGCAAGAAGACTTAATTTATACACTGCTATTATATGCTCACAACTACTATTATGGGCATTTACACACAGGGGTTTAACTCTGTTATTAAATTATTTATGCTAGTGGAAGGGAGGCACAGACAATACAGAGCTATACACAATCCAAAATCCTTAAATATTTTAGTTTAAAATGTCCTGTTTGACTTTCATTTGGAGATGGAAAATTTACCAAAGTGATATATGAAACATGTGTTTATTAGGCACCTGCTGTATACAGAATTATAAGTACCAGGGGAGACTATCAGGTACAAAAGGAGTATCTGGTAAATGATTTGCTGAGAGATCAAGTCAATCAAAAGGAGGGATAAACTGCACAGTAGTGATGCTCTCCAGAGAGAGCAGGCAATAATGGATCAACTCATATGAAGTAATTACCAGATTAGAATTTTGGAGATGAGGTGTGAGATACAGAGCAAGCTTCTTGGGTGAAATGTTTTACTCCAGAGTTGAAGGGTGTAATGGCTATAGTTTTTAAAGAATGGAAAAGCATTCCAGATCCCCAGAAAATTACAGAGAGGAAAGGCCAAATAAAGTCACTGCTTTCTGGCTCCAGGATGGGTCATGGTAAGTGACTTGCCCAAATTACAGTGTTTCCATGGCAGAACAGAGCCTAAAATTCCTATTTTCTGAACCCTCATTCAGTAAAGGGATAGGGTCCTGGTCTTCTATAATTGGGTTAAACTGTATCTCTCCACGGAACAGTTTTAATAGCTATTTTGACTATGGCCACATAAGACACAACAAGTTAAATCAGTTTCATCAATTTCATTGACTTGACTAACTGGGGTTAAAACTACAGCCACACACCAAGCCAGCCAATGTTCCAGTCACATTAAAAAATGTGTTTCTCATCACACACGCCCCACATGTTTTTTCAGAGCTGGCATACAGCTGGAATGCACAAGTATAATGGTACAAGCTGTTAAAATATTAACACATTTTTGTTCCAGTTGGTAAAGTCACATCTCTAATAGACCCTCCAAATGCCTGCACCACCAGATGAACCACCCAGACTTCTCAGTCTCTATAATCCAGTAATTAAAGGGGACATAGCCAGAGCCCTCAAGGACCCTGCTTCTGTACTATCACCAGCATTCATTCTGATTGGTCAGTGCTGGGGCCAGCATTTGTTCCGACTGGTCAGTACCAATGGTGTGCCAGTGGTTATTATATTACTGCCTTTCCCTTCTGTGTTTTTGTTCATGCTACTCTCTCTGCCTTGAATGCTTTTTCTCGTTTCACCTGTTCACATTTTATCTCATGTCTGTCACAGAGAACTGGCTTACACAATTGTGGGACATGGTGAAAAACTATCTGTAAGGCTGTTGTCTCCACATCTGAGGCTGGAGCTTCAGGCAGTCAGGAAGGCTGGGACCCCAAGAACAAAGAAGGATTGAAACCCCAACTTCTCTTGCCTTTCACCTTGGTGATGAGAGTATCGTTCAGAAGCCAAAGCCCTTTATCACGAAACCTAGAAGTCAGAAAAGCTAAAGGAGGACGCAGGGGGAGGCAGAGAAATTGCAGGTCCAGCTGCTGCTACACACCAACGAGGTGAGTTAGCAGACCAGCATCAACATGTGCGCACCACAAACTGGCTACTGCTTCCCTTCCGCCTTCAGCAAGAATCTCCCTTGTGGCCCACCCTGAACAGAAACCCAAAGGAAAGGGAATTCTGGGGAATGCTGTCAACCTAGCCAAGTTGACACATGACAAAGCCATCACACCTTGGTATAAAGGCTTAAGTCAAGTGTCATCTCCTCCCTCTTTCATCCCTGTCTCATCTGGCCTGGCCAGAAGTTCTCACTCCCTCCTCTGAGTTCCCAGAACCCTCTAAGCAAAACCACATGGCAGCATTTAGCAGGCACCTCGCCTTTTAATTGTTAGTCTGCTCCTTGTATTTCCGCTACAGACTGTAAGCTCCTTAAAGTTAGGAGTTGAAGGTAATCACACTGCCTGACACAGAGTGAGCAACTCATAGAAGTTCATGGAATGAATGAGGGGATTGTTGAATGAACAATGAACTGACTGACCTAACACATAGACACTGCGGGAAGCAGGATTCAAGGATAGTGTATTCACTATTACTACATAACAAGTATCTCCAAAGCTTAGGACTTTGAAACAATAGTTATTTTCCCACAGGCTGGGAGAGTTCTGACTCTGGGAGCAGCTTCATTGGGTAGTTGGCTCAGGTCTCTGGTGAAATCATAATGTAACTATTGGCCAAGGCTGTAGTCTTTGAAAGGGCTGTTGGATCAGCCTCCAACCTCACTTATGTGGCAGTTGGTGGGAGGCTTCACCTCCTCCTCACATGGGCCTTTCCATGGGGCTCAACATGGCGGCTGGCTTTTCCCAGAGCAAGGGAGCCAGGAGATAGGGAGGCGATACCACACTGCTTTTTATGACCTAATCTCTCAGTCATACACTGATTTCTACCTTATCCTCTTAGTTAGAAGTGAGTCACTAGGTCCAGTCCACACCTCACAGAAAGGGATTACACAGAGCATGGATACCACGAGGCTGCCTCACAGGGTGGAAAGGAATAAGGCTTTGGGGAGGAAGCCATGCCATAGAGTTCTTTAGCTGACCTCACAAGAATTAAACTCACTTCCTACTACTTAATATGCAGAGTCATGTTGTTTTTTTTTTCTTTTTGTGTGTTTGGGGGGGGAGTGAAGTCTACTCACTGAAAATAAGCCTTTAATATCAAGCCAAAAATTGGATTTTGTGGGAATACTTTAGGAGAAGAACAAGGAGAGAGAATCCAATTTGGATCTAACCTTTCTTTACTGAAATGATTTCCTCTGCTGCAGCCAAGCTTGATTTGACCTCTAGAAAATACTGGTGAGCAAAGTAAACAGGAGTTCTGATTTCTCTCTCTCTCCCTCTCTCTCTCTCTCACACACACACACGCATGTGCACCCGTACATGCAGGCACCCAATCCTGAGTTTGTATCATCAAAATAGATATTGTAATGTAAATTGGTGCAGTCACTATGGTTCCTTAAAAAACTAAAAACAGAGTTACCATATGATCCAACAATCCTACACCTGGGCATATATCCAGAGAAAACTCTAAATCAAAAAAATACATGTACTCCAATGTTCATAGCAGCCAAGACATGGAAGCAACCTAAATGTCCATTGACAGATGAATGGATAAAGAAGATGTAGTAATATATACAATGGAATATTTCTCAGCCATAAAAAATTGAAATAATTCCATTTACAGCAACATGAATGGACCTAGAGATTATCATATAAGTGAAGTTAGGCAGAGAAAGACAAATATCATATGACATCACTTACATGTGGAATCTTAAATGATACGAGTGAACTTATCTACAAACCAGAAATAGACTCACAGACATAAAGTATGGTTACAAAAGGGGAAAAGTGGGAAGGAATAAATTAGGAGTTTGGGATTGACATATACACATTACTACACATAAAATAGACAAATAACAAGGACCTACTGTATAACACAGGGAACTATATTCAATATTTTGTAATAACCTATAGTGGAAAAGAATCTGAAAAAGAATACATATATGTATACATATAGATAGCTGAGTCACTTTGCTATACAGCTGAAACTATTACAACATTGTAAATCAGCTGTATTTCAATTCTAAAAATTTTAAAATAGGTATTTAACCTAGTCAGGGGGGTTCCAATCTAGCCTTATGTGGTTGGACAAGAGTAACAGATGTTTTTGTTGAACAGCTAATATAGCCAATAATAGTTTACTGAGCGCATACTAAGCACCAGGCACTGTGCTAAGAGCTTTACATGTATTATCACACTTAAATCTCAAAGAACCCTGTGGGGTAGATACTACTATTTGTCCCATTTTTTTTTTACAGATGAGTAAACTGAAGCTTAGAGAGATTACATGACTTAGAGAGAAGCCTCAAGAAATTTCTTATGTCAACTCACACAGCTAGCTGGTGCCAGGGCCGGCACTCTCCATTCTGAAATGCCTTGTTACATGGCTGTCACCATCTTTCTGGGGGACACACTAGGTGTTGGGGTAGGTGCCTATGTTCATTGCTCCTTCTTCTCAACCCTTTGAGGTAAGTATTATTATCCCCATTTTACAAATGAGAAACTGAAGTTTAAAGAAGATGTCACTTGCTTTAGCCCACACTGTTAACATAATAGCAGCCCAGGATTCAAGCCCCACAACTGTCTGAATCAAAGGTCCATCCATGCTCCTTCTACCACCTTTACTATTTTCTAGCTCAGGGGTTTTCAAACTGCAGATCATAACCTATTAGTGCATAGTAAAGTCATGTAAGTGTGTCCCAACCAGCATTTAAAACACTGGAGTAGAATAGAATGGAAGGGAAGGAAAGAGAAGAAGAGTGAACAGAAAATATTAGTATGCATCACACATAATGACGGGAAGCATTGCTTAATGAAAGTTTTATTTCAGTTATGCTCATATGTATGTGTGATTGTGCATGTGTTAGAATATAAAATGCACTTCTTACTTTGGTTGCCATCAAAAGCATTTGAAAGCCTCTGCCCTAGCCACTCCATCTGTTCTTAAGGTCACTATCCAGTATTCAAGTTTTAATGATAGCGTACTTTCATTGCACATACTTTCTTTTGACTTCAACCACTTAGAAAAGGGTGGTTATAAAGATCCACTTCCTAGTGCTCTTTCTACTAAAATAATTAAAGAAAACCAGATGCAGTTGGTTAACCTGATCTCAGCTTACTAACCATGTGACCTTTTCCAAGTTACTTACCCTTTGTAAAGTAGCCTCCCTGAATTTTACTTTCTCCGTCTTTAAAGTCCAGTAATTATGTGCTCTCTTATGTTGCAAAGATTGACTGAGATCATGGGAACATCTCAGCACATGTGTGCCAGGCACAACCACCACTAAATAAGTACCAGTTATTACTGAGTTATCTACAGACAGTCCTTGACAACTTTTATGATGGTGGGAAAGTGATACGCATTCAGTAGAAACCATATTTCGAACTTTGAAGTTTGATCTTCTCCCCGGGCTAGCAACATGCAGGGAGACGAACCCTTGTGATGCTGGGCAATAGCAGTGCGGCAGCTCCCAGTCGGCCGCTCCATCGCAAGGATGAACAACCGAAACACTTACAACCTTTCTGTACCCATACAACCATTCTTTCTTCCACTTTCAGTACAGTATCCAATAAATTACATGAGATATTCAACACTTTATTATAAAACAGGCTTTTTGTGAGATGATTTTGCTCAACCATAGGCTAATCTGAGTGTTCTGAGCAGTTTAAGGTAGGCTAAGCTAAGCTATGATGTTTGATAGGTTAAGTGCATTTTGGACTTAACGATATTTTCAACTGATGATGAGCTTGTTGGGATGTAACCCCATCGTAAGTGGAGAAAGACCTGCCCATAGACTGGAGGAGTCTTAATTAAGAGCATCACGTTTAAGGATATAAAAGCATAAAGAGGGAAATGTATTTTTTCCAGCCTTAAACCCTCCAACCCCATGAAAACAAATTAACCTAAGTAGGTCTGCCACCTTTTGGTTTATTTATCAAACACTTATCAAATGCTTGCTATGTGCCAGAGACCGGGCTAATCTACAATGACATACTAAGAGTATTTTAAGGTAAAACCCAAATTTATAGATGCTTCCTAAAGTTGGGGTTTATTAGAAGAGCAGAGTGATAAATCACCCTGGCACCTCACTTTATGATTTTAGACAAGAGTGATCATCACTTAACTCTTACACATAAGCTCTGTCAAATGAACTTCATCAATAATAGCCTCATTTTTTAAAGCTGTGTCCACCTGGCATCTGACTGATTGAATCTGAGGTCCTCACTTTCCATTTCTATAGCTTGGTTCCTTCTGTCTACATGCCATGATTGGGAGGATTGATTTTCTTTGTACACTGTTTTTCCTTCTCTCCAATTTCGAGGTCCCTCTTCTTCTCTTCTATCCCTGCCATCCATTACTGATTCTCCTCCTGTGTTCTGCCAGTTATCTCTAGCCCTGAGCAAAAGGATCCACATCTTTTCTCCTATACGCATTTCTAATGAGAGGTGGATTAGCAAGAATCAAAGCATAGTTCTTAAGGGGAAAAGCCACAGCACCCCAGGACACTGGTTTCTAATTTTTTACCACACATCTCTGCTTTGGGGGCAGGGAGCTTGCCAAACAAAAATTGCCTTTCCATACTTAAGATGCGTGCATATAACGTAACACTTCTTCTCAAAGGGTCATGTACAAAAGCAGGGTCTCAAAAATGTTGGTTGACTTTAATTGAACATAAAAAGAATAACATTTTAGCCTGGATTTACTATTAAAAAGTCACAATTATTTTTACATTTGTGTGCCCCTTAAAAAGTTAAAACATATTTTCACATGCATTTTCTTTTATTTCACACACTTGTGCCTCTATTGCCTCATAAAACCAATGAGAACAAGGATTGTTTGATGTTACAGGAAACCGTGTAATAGAACAGATGTTTTACCTTCGTTTTCCAAAACAAGGAAATTGGGGCTCAGATTGTATCTTGCCCAATGTTACTTAGCTCTTCAAGAGGAAAGTTAATGTCAGAGTCTGAGCCTTGTGGCAGCCAGCACTTGTCCATCAATGACAAAGGCCCAAACATGTTTGGTGGCCAGCACACCATGGCTTGGGTCCAACTACACCATGTCCAGGCATGGGTCTTCAGAGCCTTCTAGTGCTGGAGCTCAGGCCAGAGGCAGCCCCATAGTGGCAGAAAAACAGAACCTCTGGAGAGACTCTTCTGGGGAAACCTGGTAATTTGGGCAGCTGGACAATGTCCCTCGAATATTTGTCTGCATGACCACCATATCATTTCACTGGTTGTAGGTACTCAGCTCCAGAATTCTATACAATTAAAGCACCTGGACCCCAGTCTTTCCATGGCTTTGAGAGAACCCTAAGGGACTGCTCTTGACCCTAGTGGGCCTCTAGGCAAGATGTCCCTCCCCATCAGGATGTACCGCCAGACATTCAGCCATGATGATGCCCTCAGAGACCCTACACCATGTCTCCTCTTCCTTTGGTCAAATGGTAAAGGGTAGAGCTACCCATGTCATCACGACTTCCCTGATCACAAAGCTGAGCCAGGAGAGCTTTCAGTGATCTGAGCAACAGTCAGTGCTGAGCGGTGCTGGCTGCACACCCTACAAGGGCCTTCCCTCTGAGGGAGATCAAGTTCCTTCGAGTGGCAGAAGCATGTCACACACTAAAGCTACACAGTGGAGAGGCAACAAAAAAAGAGAAGCAGCCTGCATCAGCCCATCCACCCCAAACAGTACCTTGCACTCTCCCCCTAAGCAGAAACCCAGAGGCTAGTACACTTCTGATTCTTCCACAGCCTTACCTGACCCAATCCCAGAACCACGGATTCTAAAAGTGGGGATAAGGACAGAGACTCATCAGATAAATGGAGCTTCTCGGAGCCAAGACCACTCCAGAAGTCTGATTCAAGTTTTACCACTCAGGCCTATAAAGAAGCCCAGAAGCCCTCTGCAGTGGAGCTGATCCAGATCTAGGCCACCTGAATGGCTGAGATTCAGCAACACTCAAGACACCCAAGATGTACATCCCAGTGGATCAAAGGGAAGAACCAATCACTGCAGACCCACAATCTCAAACTTGAATGTACTCATGCCTACTGGGTTCTAGAGCACTTTCTATGCCAGGGACTCTATGTAGAGGGTGTCTTTTTCCCTTATACCTTTGTTCTAACATAGGTTATTTGGTTTTTTAAATTGTTAAACTGAAGCTAGAGCTGGAAACATAATTGGCTTTTGAGAAACATTAGTGCAAAACTTGTCCTTATTGTATAGAAGCCATTTTGTACTGCTTTAAATTTACAGTCAGACTAAATCATATTAGCAGTGATGTCTGAGGGACCTCATTACCTATTTTTATATCATTCACCCTAAAAAGTACTTTGACTATTGCTTATTAGGTAAGTAATGTTTATGTTGTTCCAAAACCCAAGCTCTTTGATTCTTTTACCACCGTCAATGTGCCTAAAAAGCATGGGCAAATCATGGAGTAGAGATGTTCACTGACTAGTTTGGAGAACTTCAGCCCTCTTGACCTTGTGCTGGTACTGTGTGCTCTGGTCTTGTCAGGGGCACCTAAGATCTGATTAAGATCTGGGTATAATCAAAAATCAGCCTTGACAGGGATTTCTTTGCTGAAACTGGATCTTTGCTGCCCTTTTAGGACCTAATGGATCACTTTTCCTGCAGCCAGTCTTACTGTAGTACCTCTTGGGCCAGTACTGTTAGAGAGATGCTTTTATGTGTTACACAGAGTAAACACTAGTCTTAAGTATCCTTTCCTGCACTTTAAAGTAAGATTAATTTAATTCTAATTTGGTTAAAAGTTTTGTAAGGGAGAAAATTCAGTGTACTGATTTGGTATAGATAAAAGGATGCTCAACTTTTTTTTAAAGAAGATGGTAACTGCAGTCAGATTATAGTCTTGAGGTTCATGTGAAATTAGTGTCACCCTAGTTTGGTTTCCTTGTTCAACCTGGGGGTTGACACCCTTTTTTCTGGAGAGTGGAAGAAATTAAGACTTTTCTATATGAAGGCATTTTTCCCTCAAATGAGTCTCATACCTTTATACACATATATACCTTACTAAGGAAAGGAAATAGGAAAACTACTTTTTACTTCTCCTCGCTGTCTCACTGTGTCATTGTTAAGACTCATTGTCCTAAATGCCTATAGTTTGTTGGATAGCATCTTATCTACATAAGCAACTGACCTTTTCAAAGAGAGACCCTGAAGTCTAAAATTACTGGAAAAATTAATTTGTGTATTCTGTTATGCTTGTATCTCTTACTTGTTCTGATAATAAAAAAAGAGAGAGAGAATCTGAGACTTTCTGCTCATATTCCAGCTTTTTATTCACTCTACCACATTTCCTACAAACTAACAAAATTTATTGCTGAAAATTCACATCACTCCAACATGAATATTATCATCTTCATATTACAGATGGATAACTTTATTTTGAAACCTAAGATACCATTAACTATTAACTATTAATAATAGACACACCATTATTTTATATACCACTCCACAGAAAACAATGAAGTAAATTAAACTATGATATATCATTAATCATGGGACATATCCTGATTTCAAAAAACAAAATGTGGAGCTACATGTGTCTTGGAATTGGTGAAAAGGGATAATTGAAAATGCAGAGAAACGAAATAATTTGCTCGGACAGTAGACTTCTATTTTAATCTCTGAATTAACAGCCCACATAAAAACATTCATTCATTCAACAAAGATGTACTGAGTACCTACTGAGTGCTGGGCACTGTTTCGCACATCTAGGGATAGTACAGGGAGGAAAGAGGTACAGTACTTGTCCTTCTGGAGCCTTCAGTCCAGGGGGACCAACCATGGAATTACCATCCAGGTGCATGATTTTGTGTAAGTTACTTACACTTCAGTTTGCTAATGCATAAAGTTTAATAGTTAACTTATAGGATTGTTGTGAATTACTAGTTCCAGATTTTGCTTCTTACTGATATGGGCTAAAGCAGAGAACTCTGACAATGAGGCAACAGCCCTACATCTCACAGAAGGAAGTAGGTTTCCTTACTGAATGAGGATTCCCAGAGATGGACATTATGTACAAAATAAGACCCAGTTGCATTGCTTCCTCCAGAGAAGGGGTTGGGAAAGTCCAGGGAAACATTTCAATATTCTTAGAACCAGAAACAGACTTATGTGGGGATTCTAGAAAGTTCATAAGAGAGAGTGAGAAAATCTGGTACATAAAGTATGGTTTTATTGGCTAATGCACGCACAGTCCTGCTGAAGTTGCAAAATCGATGATTTCCAATCCTTCCTAAAGGAACATACATGCAAGTTTGTCTGGGACAGCCCATATTTAAGCTTGTTTTCCCAATGTTACTCAATTTTTTATCAAATGAAAAAAGACTTTGAATAGCCAAGACAGTTGTGTAAAAGAACAAGGTCGGATGATATAAACAACCTAATTTCCAGATTTTTCATAAAGCTACAAAATACTGTGATATTGGTGTAAGAATAAATATAAATCAATAATGCAGAAATAAACACATCAATTATGGTCAGCTGATTGTTGACCAACAAGTCAATGCAATTCAATGAAAAAGAATAGTATTTACAAATTGTGCTGGGCACTGAATATCTGTGTTAGAAAAAAAATGAAACTTGACCTTTACCTCACATATTACACAAAAATGAACTCAAACTGTGTCATAGACCTAACTATAAACATTCTAGAGACAAAGTTAGGGGAAAAAATCTTTATGACATCGGATTAAGCAAAGATTTCTTAGGAGACACACACACACAAAACCCCAAACCATAAGAAAAAAAATGGTAAATTGGACTTGGTAAAATTCAAAAATATTTCCCCATCAAAAGACACCATCAAGAAAATGAAAAGGTAAGTCACAAATGTGAAAAAAAAAAAAACAAAACAGAATATATAAAGAACACTGACAACTTAAGAAAAACAACACAATTCTAAAGAACTGAGTGGAAGATTTAGACACTTCCCCAAAAGTTATATGACTGAGTTCCCATATGGGTCAAGCCGCTCCATTAGGAAGTAGTACTTCCTGGTAATACTCATCAAATGCCTCACTGCTGGGGGGCGGGGGGGCAGGAAGCTTTGACTGCTCTTCAGCAATGGGGGAGCCTAGTGAGGAAACCCGACTGGAGACCCACCACCCCAGCTCCACACTTAGGAGAGTCTTTTGACTTTGCTTTGGAATACAGATGTCCTGTGGTCACAAAGTCTCTCCACCATGCAAAACCCTTGCTAGCCCTAGACAGATATTGTAATAACCACAAATTCACAGGCCCCAGGAGGTTTCAGTATTTTTCACTTTCTCTTTTTATGGTGTTTAAATTTTCCAAACTAGTAATCAGGAAACACAACTGGGACCACAACCTGTTGAGACCCAAACTTGATAGGTAATTCCCAACTCCATGCCACTCCCATCTCCACCACTAAAATATACTCTTCATGAAGGTGGAATTTTTGTCAGCTTTCTTCACTGAAGCATTCCCAGCATCTAGAAAAATGCCCAACATATAGGAGATGCTTTAAAAAAATTGTTGAATGTAAATAAATTTTAAGATCATCCCAAAAGAGCTGAGACATAATTGTTCTAAGAACTGACACAATTTCTCCCCCTTCTCCAAATCTTCACACAGATCCATTATTTTAACAGTAGATTAATTTAAGATGTTGGTTTGCCATCTTTATCAGAGACCAAATGGCTTAAACAAGATAGAAGCTAACTTTTTGTGATAATAATAATAGCAAGTCTTTATATAACCTTATACCAACCTATTTGCATATAGTAACAGATATAATCCTTACAATAACCTTATGAGGGAGGTATTCATATCCTCAATTTACAGAGGAGAAAATTGAGTCACAGAGTTTTAGTAGTTTGCCCAAAGTGACACAGCTAATTGAGTCGCGGTTTCAGATTTAAACTCAGGATCTGGCTCCAGAATCTATGCTTTTAACCACTATACCTACTCTTCTCAACTTTTAATGTGTCTACAAATTGCTGGGAGGTTTTTTTTTTTAATGTGATTATAATTCAGTAGGCCTGAAGTGGAACCTGAGATTCTGCATTTCTAATAAACTCCTAGGTGCTGATGATGATTTGAGGACCACACTTTGATTAGCAAAGCACTACACTGAACCACCTCTCTCGTAAGCATCCAAGCTAGTGGACAGTCTAGAGGTGTAGGGTGGTTTCACTCCACAAGGTGGTCTAAGGATGCAGGTACCTTTTTCTCTGTTCACCATCCACTAGGGATTTCCCTCATCTACATGGCCAAAAATGAACCACCACCACCACCACCATTCCAGTCTGGGAAGAGGGAAAAAGAAAGTGGAAAGCAAGCAGCTTCCTTTTAAGGGAATAAACAGAAGTTACATCACTTCTGCACACTGTTCATTAGCCAGACTTGGTCACGAGGTCACACCTAAGCGGCAAGGAAGGTTGGGAGATGTAGTCTCTAACTGGACCGACACTCAGCCAAAACTCAGGTTGTTCTTTTACTAAAATAAACATTTTTCGTGGATTAAAGTAGATTGGCAAGACAACTTACAGTCTCTGCCACAGGAGATTTAGAAGCCTTTGATTTTCATCACATCTTATCTCTTTCCTCTTAGTGTGAGCCAATACAGTATCTCTCATTTCCCCTCCATCTTCTGTTGACCTGCACAGGAGCTCCTTTGTGTCTAGAAAAACCCATTTTACCACTAAGTCACCTCCCTTAATATGATTCCTCCAAAGCTCTGATTAAATAGAAAGGTAGAGCCCATTCTTATATACCCTAAAGATGGCCAGTAGCTTAGGATGAATAAATATTTTAAACATCTGAGCTCTTTAGCCATATTTCATGAGTGGCCCATCTCCTCTCAATCGCTACCTGATCCTTGAGGAAACTCAATGAAGCTGGAAATACTGTCCTTGAATTGATTTATTTTGATTAATTTTTCTTCTATTTTTCCAACTGGAGATGTTGATAAGGAGTTTTTCGGTTTTTATCTCTATTATAACCGGAGAAGTCCCCAAAGAAAATACTGTGAAAGTAATTCATTCTAAGTAGATGTGATTTAAATTAAGTTTAGGCAATGACTGGGAGGCTGCCTTCATTTTTATTGGAACGTCTTAGCCTAAACCTAGCAACTCAGAGACATTTGGATTAGGCAACTCACACAATGCACTTATCCTGCCAGCAGTCACGGATGAGTTGGCTGGAAGTGAGGAATGCAGTGAGGATCTGTGGTAGCTTAATACATCCAGTCACTTGTGCAGGTTGTAAGAAAGGGCTTAGAAGTCCTGCAGATCACTCTGGAACCTGGATCTTTCTTAAAGAATTTTATCTTCACAGTTGGGAAATATGAGACTCTTGCTTTTTTTTGCAAGCTTTTGAATTAAGCACAAAAACTAAATATACCCCAAAAAGAAAAAGAGAAGTGAGCTGGGGTGAGGCAGACATCATTCTTGTTGTGGCCTGGCACCACAGTCTATAAATTTTGGGTTTCTGAAACAAGTCATTCTGCAAAATCTACCAAAGCATACTGAAATAAATTGAACGAATCCTTTTCTTGGCAAGCAAAATGTAGCCTCACTTTTAGTTGGACCTGAGAGTTACTACTAATAACTGATTTTCAAACGATGGCACCTGTCTGTATATTGACAGAGGTTTTCGCTGTCCAGTGGGCTTTGGCAGACAGCATGGCCAATCCATTTGTTTTAGCTTTCTCAATAATCAACGAGTATCACTGCAGGCTCAGTTGGTCTGGCTGATTGATTGTAAAGACAGCCAAAATGAACAGCTCGACCATCTCACAATCTGATCTCCCCGCCATGTATTGACCCAGTCCCAGTTACATATGTTACGGTATTTGCAGAGCTGTCACTGTTATAAAACACTTACTGAGTACTTGCAATGGACAGGGGCTTTATAAGAACCTATTAAAATTAGAATCCAATCCACCCTGGCCTGTTTGAGCTTTGAAAATTCTTCTATATAGGAGGAGGGAAGTGGTTTATTACATATCTTACGCGTACACACAAATGTAGCATAACAACAGTGACAAAACAGATAGCTCTTTCTGAGAATTCCCTTTGAAGTGACTAACTGGGCAGTAACTGAGAATGAAAGCAGATACAGAACCCTCTGGGTGGATGCGTGTGTGTTGTTTTTGTTGCTTTTAATCTGCCTTTATTTTAAAAATTTCAGAATGTGCGGAGTGGAGACCAAACCCCTGGGCCCTTTCTTCTCCAAGAAGAGGAGGTGCTGGCATCTGCTGGTAGAGGTGGGGACTGTTCCTTAGCAGGAGTTGTCTCATTAACTCAGGAGATGACCTGGTCTGTCTGGAAACTGTCTGCATTTCAGACCCCTTGGCTGATTTACGGTTAAAAGCAAAATGGGTTGTTTGAAATTGTGGAGCCAGCGGTTTGCTTTCATTCATCTTTAAAGGCTTCAGTTGAATTCAGGATAGATCAGAGAGATCTCTCATTGCACTAAATAAACTTCTAACGATACAGATTGAGCTCCTCGGATGGGACACTATGGGAATGCGGGAAATTCGAGGCCCATTAAATCCCTGAGCGCACTTAGTTGAAATTATGATACTCTGGTCATCCGTGGCTAAATGAAGAGCAGGGGTTTAATGAGTTTACCAGGTTAAAAATGAGCCTGTGTCAAGCAGGAATCAGACTCATTAATTAGGACTCCACTTACACTATTAAGTAGTTTTTCTTACCAGCAGTACTCAAGAAGGGGGAAGCAGGAGAGACTTGGAGATGGGGATGGCCACCTTTGCTCCTGGCCAATTGTGAACCACTGAATGAGGGTAAAGAGGGGACGGGGGGTATAGGGCAGGCCACTTTAACCAATTTTTGCCACTGACCACTATAAGCTTGAAAAGCCAAACTGCTTGCAGATTTACTTTTGAAACTGATTAAGACCTCAGAGTAACAATTTCCTCCACTCTATGTGGAGGGAGCAAAGGGTTCCCAGATCACAGACAATCCCAGGCTACTTCCAAAGCTAAAGCCAGTGTGAAATGGGAACTCAGCAATCTCCTTTCCAAAAGATGGACTTTTAGTGTCCATGTCCTTGAGAGACATGTGGACAAAACCAGTCTGTTCACACAGTAATGGGAAGAAACCTCCACTTCAATGAGCAGCAGTTAGTTGAGCACTGGGAACTCAGGGTGAAGGCTTTGGAGAAATATTGGCTCTGCCTCTTTCGGTGAAATCTTTGAGCTTCCATTTCTTCATCCCCAAAGTAAAGGTAATAATAACACCTAACTCAAAGGGGTCTTGTGGGGATTCCTTACAATAATCTATGTAACTCGCTTAGTTAGTGTCTGGCATTTACAAAGCATTCTATAAACCGCGGTGACTGCTATGGTCCACCCTCTACAACAAGGCAAAAATTGCTCCTTTTCATTCCGTTTCAGCTGTGTGAATGAATGATGGAAAATGAACATGGAATGAACACGGAAAAGAAAAAAGGAAACATAGATGTAAAATGCTTTGGGAAGTTTAGTCTGGTGAACAGCTGCAGAGACTGAGTAATTGTTCTTACACGAAGGGAGTCCATTTCCACAGACTTGCTGTTCTCTCCCTCTCCCCACCCCTCACACACCCCTCCATCTTTTTGGTTTACACTAGAAGAGCCTGGTCCTGCTGGCGTTGTCTTAGAAAGCAAAGGCATCTTGTCCCTGATTCAGAGAAACTGCAAATAAAATTGTCATAGCCAAGTCTGCAATTTAATGGCCTTTATGCTTTTCTGTGACAACTCAATGCTGTGATGAACATGCTTATCTTCTGATTTTGGCATCTTGATTCTTTAATTCAAAGAAAAGCAGCTGCATTAGATGTGTTGTGTAGGATTTGACTGATCAGGACCCTCTGCATGCATAGAAGGGACACGTGTGAAGAAAGACCAGTTCATCTATGGACAGATTACTGAGTGGATATGCTGGAGTGGATCAAACAGAAGTTGGACAACCTTTTTCTCCAAATGGAAATCTAACTAAATGATTCTTTAAATCTAGCAACTCAGAATGGTCTTTTCCCCCCTGTAACTATCAAGTATATATATAATATATATCATGCATATATCAAATATATATAATCACATATGGATCAAATATACCATTATATCACACACATATACATACCTATGAGCAGATTAATGAGGACAAATGTAAATTTTTAAAGGTTTCTAGCTTCCAACTCACCTCCCCTGCTTGACACCTACAAGTACATTATACTGCAGTGAACATTATATCTCATGGTCCACTAGAAACAAAGGGACACTTCAGAAAGGCACTGTCCTATACAGGATGCTGCAAAGGCCTAACGCTGGAGGAAAATTGCATTTCTATCTTAAAATACATTCCTGTTAATGAAAAGAGGATCATTACTATGGACTAAACATTCTTTCTGATAGGTATTGAGCATTATTTTTAAGTTGTGCCTGTTCTGATAGTTCAAATTCATTCCTTCTTGTTTCACCCTTCCTTTAAATTGTCTAATGTTATATTCGTAAGAAAATGTGATGTTAAAATTAAGCTCCCTGAAAGCAAGGATTTTTTTCAAAAATCATTTTTGTATTCCAATTTCTAGCTCAGTGTATACCGATTAGAACCTCAACATATTTTAGATGAATAAATGAAGGTTTAAGTTGTAGCTTTCAAATATCTGTGAATAAAACAGCCTAAATAATTTTTTTAAAAAAAATTTAATGAAGGGAAGCAGTATCTTTCTTGAGAAACTGGAAAAACTGCTGGAACCAATACCATTCTGTATCTTGGGTCAGCCAAGAAAAAAGTGTATACACACACACACACACACACACACACACACACACACACATCTCAGTAGAGAATTATCTGCAAAATGTTCTTCTACTTAACAGTTTCAGAGCAGAGGTACAAAAGCACTCTCGAGGTTTCTTTCTGTAGGATTCCTGCTAGCAACTAATAGTGTGTTTTGAGCAGTTGCAGGGCTCAAAAGCACTGTATATACTCTAAAACAAAGAAATAGCTTGAATTGTAGTGAAAAAGAGACCTAATGAAAAGGGACATAAGGGATGTAAGAGACGTAAATAAATAGTTCTTCCTCTTTCAACTTCCCTCCGGGGAGCAGGTTATGAAAGATTGCTGGAATAGTAACTGTGGAATAAAATTCTTCCAAGGTAGAATGTAATTATGGGTGAGTACATGAAAGCCCAAGTTTAATTGTTCTTATTAATACAGTGAAAGAAGGCATTCATCATACAATTTTGAATGAGTATCCCATTCATGGAGCATACCCCCAATAGAATATTATAAAATTAATATTTTTATATGTCCTGTAATTATTTTGTGAGGAGCACATTTGTAGTGCATTGTACTTGGAGGTATGTGTTAAAAGCTTTAATCAGGTAAATGTCATCAATGAAAATACACCACAATTGTTGCTACCCCATTTAAGCAATTTTTTGTTTTAATACTCTAGGACCTTCATGAAGATGCCCAATAATTCTTAAGCTTCTTTCTGGAAGGACCTATTTCTAGTTCTAATTCACTCTCTGGTATTAATTTCTAGATTTCTCTAGAAAACTCATTTGGGACGGTTCTTTGGATTTGGACAAGATAGTGGATTTTATGTCCAACTTCCTATTTCTGCTGGCTCATCAGTGCCTGGAGGTACACTGTCAACATCCAGGACATCGCTGCCCCAGTTACGGCAGCACAACCGACTGCACTTTCTCTTATGTCTGAATTCTTCTCCAGAGTAAGTAGAGATTTTGTGACACAGATGACATCTTCCTGGGCACAGTGCCATATGGACATAAATGTTGACCTTAGGGCACTTTAGGCAATCTGGTTATAAATATCTTCTTACTTCCAAATACTCAGCTGACAAGGTGATTGTGTTAGCTAGGTTAAATTAAAAATGCAATATGCTGTTTAACCATGCTAAGCTGTCCTTTTCTATCCCCTAAGAAACTCCCATATGCTTTTGCAGGTGATATAAATGTGCCCACAGTCTGGATTGTGACTCAAGATGCAGTTTCCTTTCAAATTCATCCTGCTGGCCTGGAAATCACCCGGCTATAAATCCTGAACCAGCCACTAACTCTCCATGTGACATTGAGCCAGTTATGTAGCCTCTCTGCACCTCACTTTGCTCATCTGTAAAATGGCAATGATAATATTTGTACCTTTGAGACTTGCTAGAAGGATCATGAGTTACTATTTGTCATGTGTCCAGCATGGACGTGGCCACATATAAAGGCAATTTCAGGTTTACTATTACTTTTCCCCTAGCTCTGTTACTGAAAATCATCAAACAAGATATTTACTCTTAGTGAAGTTTAGTTTCTTAGAGGGTTGACAGAGTTAAGAAAATGTATTAATTAAGGCTTGATAAACTATTCAGGGCTATGAGAGAGCTTGCAAAATGCCAAACAAAGTGAAGAATTATAGTAGTAAATAAAACAAAGTAAGATTTTAAGCAGCTAAAGTAATTACTCTTTGTTTTAAAACTCTATGTTTTCATATTTTATCTTTCATGAGAAATTCTTAATGTACACATAAATATGCATTTGCATGAGTACACATACATACAGCCTCGAACAGAGTACCCCTGGGGATTAAACTTCTAGTTATTATTCCTTGTTAGTACTTTCTTGTGTTTGTCATGTGTTTTATGGAACAGAGACCGACCTTTGCGGCAGGTATATTCGTCCAATATCTTGTTATACACAAGTGTTATTATCAAAATTGTTTTGTTATAACTCTTATTAAAACAAAATTACTTATCATGTGCCTATACTAAGTGTGGAATTACAAATACCGTATGATGGGCATCTTAGCCCAGATGTGTTTAGAATAGGTGAAGCCACCCACCCTTCCTTTCCACAACACAACTTTCTTTCACGTACACACACAGACACACATTCCCAATCTCCACAAAATCTGGTAAATAAATCTGGTGGCTTCTAAAGCAGGTGTGGTTGTGCGGGGTTTGGCGAGGGGCGAGGGAGAGGTCTGGATAGCTTGTATGTATGATGTTTCTATACTAAAGCAATTTCTAAAGCAGGCCTTGAGACGGACAGTGAAACAAGTAACGAGCAGACAAAATGGAGGCTTTATGGGGCTGTGCTATCAAGCTGGAGTCAGCTCACCAACACCAGAGATGCTGATGAATCAGAAAATCAGACAAGAAAGCTTCAAGTTTCAGTCTCCCAGGACAGGTTGGCCTCAGAGATTTATTTTCAGTTCTTTTTTTATTTGTCTCTGCTGCATAGTAAAACTTGGGTGGGCAAAATTCTCCCCATTCCAGGGACCCTGTATAGACTGCTGTAGGATTTTATGGGACTGATACTCTGTTCTTTTTTAGAGGGCCATTTATGCCCAGTGTCTTTCCTCCTCTTAGCCAGTGGACATCAGTCTCTAAATCTTCCTCCCCCACCTTTGAAAATTTACGGCAGCTTTCAGCCAGGCTTGGCTTAAAGCCATTGACCTCTGTGGCCTGCGTTATTGACCAGAACACAGCATCTTCTGCCCACATAATATATGTCTCTTTATCTCCCTGAAAGGAAAGGAAATGACTCTTGGAATAGCCAGGAACACAATAAAAATGAGAGAGGCTTTCCCATTTTTTTTCCCCACAGTGTTTGGCTTTACAAAAAGCCACACTGGGATCCACATATGTGCTGGGCAGTGCTTTGAACAGAGCATTGAGAGGGCACCCTTGGGAGCAGGCTTTGTAGGACAGAGGCCCATCCCAAGTAAAATAGCCATTTTTTTAAGTTCTCACCTTGAGTGTGAGAAGAACGAACAGCACTATGGTAGCAAAGCCTCAGAACTGGATCTATAGATTCACTGAGATAGTAAACCCATGGACACACTCATGAAAAACACAGCAGGATCACACATCCCACCATGCCCTGTGGGAGCCATGCATGGGCACTCATTTAGCCCAAGCTCCTAAATGCGCGCATGAGAACACGCAGGACCAGCAAGAAGATACAACTGACCGAAGATCACAGAGCAAAGAGGTGCTAGCAAAGGAGTCCACCACTAATGTATGAAGCATTGTATGACCTTGTCCTTGAAGGTACCTGCCCCTCAATCCCACCCTTAAAAAGACTATTAATTCTTCACAAAATAAAGACACAAAATGCCTGCCGTGTAGTGGCAAGGCTTATACATAACCGTCAGCAAAAGCCTCTTATCTTCCCTTTCAGGTATTATTTCCCAAATCCCATACTCAAGAATCCTCCACTACTCTGACAACACAATACCAGATGCCTCTCACTACCACCTTCAGACAGGAGCTAAGAGCAGCCAGAGAAAAACCCTAAAGGAAAACAATGCAGGAAGTGGCATTTACAGCTTTGCAGCCGTGGACAAGTTTCTTCCCCTCTAACCCTTTACTTCCATGGGTACAATGGGAATGGGAGCACCACCCCTCCCAGGGGTGTTGTGAGAAGTGAGGTAGCTGGCAGAAGTGCTCAGTCAGTGCAAGTGCTATTGTTACAGCCTAGGGTGGAGAAAAACTGTCGGAGGCATGTGCTGATGCAGAACACTCAACATGAGCTGGAGCATTTTATCTGAGTGTTGCAGGACTTCCAGGAGAAGGACTTTGGCAGAAGTCATGATTTTTAGCATAGCTGTAATCCACTAACAGCTGGCTGCTTCCGTTCTACCTACAGTGTTATTCCTCAGACAGGTTTAAAGGGCAGAACACCTAGGTGGCACCATACGCTTTGCAGAACACCAGGGATATGTTGATACACTCAGTTCTGTTCACATAAACTAGAATGCAGAAACAAGATTACTAGCAGAAGACATTTACTACCTACCTATTTATCTACATAATCTACCATAAGCTGTCATGTCCATTTAAAAAAAAAAGTTAATGGGATTAAACACAGCAGGCTCCTTGTGAGTTTTTCCATTTTCTACTACAATTTGATCACTGCTTGTTCCTAAGTTTTGTAAGCAGTCTCAAGGGAAAAAGGTGGAGTAGATGTTAACCTTCTAAGTCAAGTCTGGGGAGGGAAAACTTTGAGATGGGAGAATTCTGGTACCTTTTTTTACTTTTCCTGGAAATTCAGGGAAGACATGCATTATAGAAGTTTAGCTATAAAACATCTCAGCCCAGCTTAATAAACACCAAGGTTCCATGGAGCAACTTAAGAACTATACTGCCCTAGAGGGTTAACAAAGCAGGGAAAGTCATATTTCCTAGTCATCTAAGTGTCAAAATAAGGAAAAGAGAACAGGAGACTTGTAGGTCCAGGTGTGTTTTTAGTGTCTTGCCTACCCAATAATATTTAAAGGATACAAAACTCTTTCAGTTCTATAGTTAATTCCTTAACTTTAGGTATTTTAGTAAGTGATACTTCTATTAATGACTATGAAATTTCTCTCTCAAAAAGGAAAGTGTCAAAGTACTGGGATGTGAACAGTACCCTTAAAACTAGATCCATCTAAGTCAAATGGGACCTTAAAATATTTCTACCCTGTTTAAATTTCAGTTTTCTCAGATTTTCTTTTGGGAAATAACTTATTAAAGAACCTAATAATTCAACCTTAAAAACTGAGTTCCTACATCGTGTTTTTATTTTATTTTTGAGAGGGAGGTAATTAGGTTTTCATTTATTTACTTACATATTTAAATGAGGTACTGGGGATTGAACCCTGGACCTCGTACATGCCAAGCATGAACTCCACCACTGAGCTATACCCTCCCACCTCTACATCATGTTTAAAAAAAAAAAAATCAATGTCCAACAGCAGGAAATTGGCTGAATAACCAAAAACTTTTTTTCAAAAATGCCTAAAGACATGGAAAAAGATAGACATCATATATTGAGAAGTCTTTAATAGTGTAGCTATAATATTTCATTTTTAATTCATATATGCACATAGAAAACTCACCAAATGGCTAATAGTGTTAATGCTATTAACAGCTGTCTTAAGTTCTTTCATACATTTGCATTTTCAATAAGCATATTGCTTTTGTAATAACCAAACCACAACTGTTACTGTAAAAATTAAATCGGAGTTTCTGTGCAGTGTTATTTAATTGCTAAAGTACTAGAAATACAACTATTTCACCTAGAGGGCTATCCCAATCTAATGGCATTGTAAAGACGCCATTAGAACACAGCTGCCATGGCCAGAGAAGTATGAGAAATGTGTATGCATATATTTGGTTGCGTTTATAACTACTTTGTTTGCATGGACACAAATATCATATACAAAACATCTCTCTCAGCTTGACTGGCTGTCAGGGCACATGGATCAATTTCAACATTGATTAGTTGTAATCTAAATGCTCCTTAGCAAGTATAGTTTCAAGCTCATTGTCACCTACTAATTTTCAGTAGCTCAGTGAAGAGAAATCCAATTTTCATTTTTAAAACTTAAAAATAGCACTTCTGTTATTTCAAAACTTCATCTACTTCTCCAGATATTCTAAAGTCTATCCATAGATCAAGCAGGGATCTGAGTTCCCATGGAATTAATTTATCTGACTTCTATCTGGGTGTGACACGACTATCTGGATTGAGAATCATACTAAGGGGGAAAAGATGCGATACCCTTCATTTTGTTGAGAGTGTTAATCATATTACCATGTTTTCTTTAGAAAGACCTCAGGAAGAAATTTCATTTGGACATTTTAAATAGCAAAGAGCAGGCAAAATTCTCCAGAAGGAGTTTGTTTTCATCTTGTGGGTATGAATCGACTGACCAGGGGTCCCTTTTTTGATTGCTGTGGCACAGCTCGGAGCCAAATGTGCAGCCCAGCTGTAGCAAATGTGTGAATCAACGTGGTGTGTGTTTTTAAACCTAATTCTTGACTCAATTTTACGTTCCCACCATGCTTTCCTTTCTCCTTTTTGTTTCTTCTTAGGGAAAAAAAAAAGATTCCGCTCAAGTCATACGCGTGCGTGGGAACAAATCAACAAGGACAGAAGAACTCAGGGTGAAAAGCAGCAGCCTCTTGCCCCTCTGTTTTCTGCCTCCACCCCAGCCCCACTCTCCAGATTCAACCTCTTTTAACTGTTTGTTTTTAGTTCCTTTAGCAGTTACCTCCATAAATCTAGATAAGAGGCTTAACCTCTTTTTCTCCATTTATCAACTTGAGATAGTATCTCTAGACACCTTAATATGAAAAGGGAGGATTTAGCTCATTTAGTCTCAACCTCCTCCTCTTCCAAGGGTTTTATAATGTTATTTTCAGTTCTTCTATCACTCTTACCTTTGCAATTTTAAATACATAAACCTTCTAATCAGAGGCCCCCCACTCCCAGACTTTTAATCACTTGTAGTATCATAAGCTGCCTAACTTTAAAAAGTGAAGGCAACTAACACAAATGCCAGAATATTAAGGCCAAGAAGTCTTCCTAATGAATACAAAATTACACACTTAAAGAGCCCTAGAAAATAGGAAGGGTGGTACCACAGGCTAGGTCGGTTTCAGACACCATGGCCAGCTCTGAGTTTTGTCATGGTGTCAGCCTCATTTACAGTTCAGCTTAACCTTAGAGCTTAAACTGAAGTTTGAACAATGAGTTGTAGGCATCTACCCTGACACTCAAGTGAACTCCATTCAAAACTTGTGTGGTTACTTAAAGCCTTAGGTTTCAAAGTTAAGTAGAAAAGCTTTTCTCTCCTCCTAGTAGAAAAATTAAGTAGAAAAGCTTTTCTCTCCTCCTAGTCTCCTACTGCCCCCCATCTGAACGTTGCTTCAAGGGTTCAGGGTGATGGGTTGTGTTGACTTCAACCAGTGGGGTGGGGTACACAGGTCTATCCCTGGTTTAGACCATCCTTGCCATGGTTTAACTTGGTAACATCCCACCCATGGGCTCCTCACTGTGGGACACACAGATAGGGGGAACCTCACAGAAGAGCAGTGAGAATGGCTCTGGCAAAGACAACAAGGACAGCGAGCTGGGCTTAGCCTCCCACACCATTCAGCACCAGCCTTGCCATGAAAAGACAAAAAGGCCAGTCCTGACTGCAAGTACAAGGGCTGTTAATCAGATCAGAGTTAACCCTGCACCCCTGTCTCATGATGAGCCGGTATGGTGTGCGGAGTTGAGGGGAGGTAGGGAAGCAGCAAGGTGATGTGGGACAATCAGGGGAGCTGTGAGGCTGTTAAAAAGAACTGCCCAGGTGTTAAGAGTTAGGACCTAAAGTAGAGGGATAGGGGAATAAAGAAGAAGTATGACAGGATGGCAGGAATTCTTAGGTGAGGATATGTATGGATTTGAAAAATTATGTTTAATGCTGTAATAGTTTATGTTTGAGAAACATTTAAGAATTATGAATACCTTGCTCAGAAATTTGAGGGAAAAATAAGAAGTTAAAGGTTGAGAAGTACTGCTTTAGAGAGAAAATCTGTGTACTTAATAATCTCTAAATGAATCCTTTGATTCAAATCTGCCATAATTGATTACATTTGCCTGCTCTTAATTCTCTGTGGTGTAATAGGAAAATTTATAATGCATCATTTAATACCACAACGTTGCTTTAGGAAAAAAAAATTAACCCTGCACCCAGACTGAGCTTTCGGAGCAAGTGAATGCGTGAAGTGGTGATTAAAGGGGGCTCCAGGGGCAGTTTTGGTTTGTTTTATTTCTCCTAACAGAATGGGCCATTTGTATTTCCTACCCTATCCCTCTCCATCCTGCTACTGTAAGTGCTATTTTTTGTTTTTTGCTTTTAGTTCAGACCCTCTTGAGTGACCCTCAGCCCACTTACAACTGAAATCTTCAGCAGCGAGGACTTGGTGCCCACCAGAGGCTCTTAAATTTTAGTTTGCTTAATAATCATTCGGCAAAATTGTTAAAAATGCACATGTTTTTTTACCCCACCCAGTCCCTACCCCACCACCAGGGCTAAAGGAGCGACTAACGAGCCTTTACCATCGGGAAAACAAAATTCCAGGGCCACCAGGATGACCAAATCCCACACCTGAGACCCCTAGCAGCCCTCCCTCCTCCACCCCAAACCTCCACGTTTAAAATCTCTTCCATCAACTCCTCCTTTTCTCCCCAGAAAAGAAAACAGACATGAACGCGCCACTCAGTCCTCCCCACCCTACATCCCCAGGAGAGGCCCCTTGGTTAATTAACCACTCTTAAAAGGCTCTCATCAAGCAAAAGAGAAAGTTCCCGGTCTTTAAAACTCTCCGGGAAGTCCAGGGTAACATTTCCTCTCGGAAAGCTCTTCGCCACGATTTTCCCAGGGCTGCACTTGAGTGAAACCCCCAAAGGAAATTACCACTCAAATTAGGCAGGATGTGCTGGCTGCTTGTTTGGCCTCAGCCGCGCAGGACGCCCGGCAGGCAGCGCAGGCGGCTAACAAGCCAGGAGAGGGGCGCCCGGGCTGCGCGAGGCGGCGGGGCTCGGGGCGGGGCCAGCGCGCCAGTGCTTAGAGGCCCGGTGCCTGTGCGGGAGTAGAAATGAGCACGTGGGACAAGACAGGCCTCGGGAGGGCACGGTGAAAAGTGACGCCGGGAAGCAAAGCCATCTGCTCCTTTCCTGCCAAGTCCTTCACTGCTCTCCCCACTGTTAGGTGGGGACAGAAAATGCTGGAGCCTGGTCACCCTATCCTGGAACCTGCCCGAGTGCACAGGCCTCCAAGGGTCAGACTGTAAGCTCCTTGAAAGCAAGAACAAGATCTATTTTGTTTTGTTTTTTCCAACTGTCCTGGATGGTCCAGCACTAATAAGTCTCCAGGGACATGAGACTTCCCATGCTGAAAATGGGACAGGCCTGGCCGGGCAAACCAAAATGGTTGGTTTGACCTATTTTAAGATGATATGTATCATTCTGTCTATGATTTAAATCTCAGTTTTGGTAGAGTTGTTAATCAATTTATATTTAATCATCTACGTCTACTTATTGGTTTGATAAGGAATGTGTGTAAGTGAATAGACGTAGAATGTCTATAAGCTTTAATTATAGTAAGGACATTGAGATGAAATTAAACCCTTAACATTCTATATAGATTTTTGCATGATGGAAGTTTCTCTGCCTGTTGTGTTATTAACTATTATATATAGCTTTTGCTGAAAATCCACTTACGATTGCATTTTTGACTATGGAAGTTACATTGAGTTTTTCACCCTTCTCAATTCTCAATTATAACTGCTCTGCAGGGAAACTATCACCCTGATTATTTATTGACCTCAGTTTGAATGCCCATCTGATCAAGACTGCAACCTGGAGATCCTGACCTTGCACATTTTGTTCTTACTCAGCTGTTTTAAAAGCCTACAGCTATGGATGTCATTCTGCCTCAACTGTGGAGTGTTTTTATTTTTTGTTTGATGAGCTTTTGCTTCCTACTCTTTTATTTCACATTCTGTGGCCATCATTTAATGTCTTTTTTTTTTTAAAGGTATCAATCACTGTTGGTCAGCACTCGTGTCACATGAGTTTAATAACTGTCAAAGCCAATCCTCTAACAAAGTACAAGGGATAAACATTCCACGCTAAGCTATTGTGGTATGCAGCAAAATTAAAAGTCCCCCTCATTAGAAACATGAATAGACACACCCTTAAAGAGTCAGAAGACTAGGGTAGAAATCCCAGCTTACCTCTAGCTATCTGAATGTGGACAATTATGTGATGTTTCTGGGACTCTGCTTCCTAGGCTATGAGTGGGAAGGATGGACTTTTTCAGAGGTTCTCAACCTGTGATCCATGAGTGGTATTTAGGGGGCCTGTGAACCCTCCTGAAGTTATAATGCATTTAGTTAGTATATCTTTATGTGCACCCCCACCACCCCGCACCAAGAGGATCCACTGCTTCCCCGACATCAAAGGAGTGCATGACCTAAAAAAGATTGAAGACTCCTGTGCCAGATGGTGTTTGAGAACACTCTGAAGGCAAAGTGTATGTAAATAGTTTTCAAAATCATTGTCTTTTTAAAGCCAATTTGGCAGAATCTATCAAAATTTCCAAAATAAGGAATGTGAACAACTTGCTCAGAGGCAGTGGGCAACCTGGTCTGCCTGATGGAGAACAGCATTGGAAGAATCCCAAATTCAGGCAACAAAAAGTTCTCTTAAGTGTCAGACTAAGGAACTTGGAGAGAACCTTGCAAGTAGGGACACACTTGTTAGCAGTTTCTGAGATATGTGCCACAATGAAAGCACTGTTTGGGGAAGATCAAATAGAATCCATGTGGTAGGATGACACTAAAAGAGGCTGGAGAGGGTGGTAGGACACCAAAGGAGCCCTCTTACAGGACAGCATTTCCTCAACTGTTTTCTTGTTAATCTAATGACCTGAGACTTGTTAACAGGTATTCCTCCCAAAAAGGTGCTGTGGCCAATAATCTGAGGAAATGCTGAGTTAGAAAGTGAGCAGGTTTTCATCAGGTGATTCAGAACCTCTAAGAGATTGCTACTGAACACAGTGTTTTCCCATTATAGATTGACCCCCAACCCTCCCCATCAATGCCTATTGATCCCTCATAGTTCACTACTGATGGTGAAGAGTATGGACCATGATGCTCAATGAATAATGCTTCTGCTGTTGTTAAAGATGACTTCACACATCTTATTTGTTAGGTTACAGTACTTCTTTTTAAGACTTGGAATTGCTACCCATGGACAGCAGTTACAAAGTTCTTTAACTCCAGCCCAAATCTACCTCTTTATCTTTTCTGTACCTTTAAAACTTTAACTGTTTACTCAACCAACCAAGTCTTGGGGACACAAAGGTAAAAGACATCACTTGCTGTTAGTTGCTACTATCTAGTTGTGGGGACAGATAACTAAATAGACACTGATCACCCTTAAGAGAGACAGACCCGGCAGCTTCATTGAGCTCACCCAGAAAGGACATTTATCCTCACTGTTGGAGTTTAGGGATTACTCTCAAGATGAGGTCACATCTAAGCCACATCTTGAAGGGTTAGCCAGAGATTTACCAGAATGAGAAGAAAGAAGAATAAAGTTGGTGCAGAGGCTCCGAGGTCTTAGAATTGGGGAAAGCTGAGCAGAAATCTTTTCAGAGAGGTGGTAACTATTCCCTTTTAAGAGAAAAGCTTCTAGATCCCCATGCCTGAGCCCAGACACTCAGTGACCCCTGGCTTTTCAGTACAGAAGATAGCAATGGTTTGGGAAGAGCCAGAACCCACTTCCCTGGGGATGGAAAGCCTGGCCATGCTTCTGTGAGTTTCCCAACAAAGCTTCACTTTCCCAGCATAACCAGCTCCTCAGAGTCCCCAAGACAAAAGTTGCCTGGCTTCTGAGGGAACCGGCACGGGCCAGCTGCGGGAGTGAACAGGGATTCACAGCCACCGTGGGGACAATGCTCCCAGCCAGGGTGGCAGCCCCTTCTTCCTGAGGCTCAGGAGCGCTGAGCAAGAGGGAGGTTTGATTTGGTTTGATTCCTCCCCAAGCTCAGCGAATTGGGCTTTTCAGAAGATATTCTTGCATTTCAGTTCACACCCCATTGGATTTCACTTCAACCTGAAAACTCACAGGGAAGGTCAGCTGAAACAACTGAGTTTGGTCGGCTCTCCCCTCAGAGCCATAAATCACCCTGCTGCCACGGAGGAAAAGAGGAGAGCTGAGAAACTTGGCCGATTCTGATCTAATTTACCCCAAGTGCGTGTGTGTTGGGGAGGGGACGGTGGGGGAGGGTATGTTGGAAAGGGCAGGAATTTTCATTTCCCACCTGCTTAGGTTTTCATTATAAAATGTTTCCATCACGGCACTGAAGTGTATTTCCCTAAAACTAGATGGTGCCTGCTATGAACAGGCGGCAAGTACAGGCCCAAACGAATAATAATGATCATCATAGATGCCCTTTATATGGGCCAAACGCTACACCAAGCCCTTGACTTTCATTAGTCAGTGTGATCCTCAAAATAAAACCCCATGAGGTAGGTGCCATCATTATCACTACTTTATAGAGGTGGAAATTAGACTTAGCTAGAAACTTAGCAGAGCTAGGATGTAAATCAGGCAAGCGAGCATCACCACTCAGACTGCACCGGGAGTTTTCTGGCCCCAGGCCCAGGGAACCCCATCTTTAGCAGGGGGCTGAGCGGCCATGAGGCAGGATTCCCTCACCAGGGTGGAGGCTGGAGGGTGGAGGTGCTGATGAGGGCCACCTGCTAAGATTCCTTCTGACCTGATGCCTCCCTGATGCTCTGGCAGGTCCAACAGGAAGACAGAACTCTGTCCCTCTTCTGCTAGCATGGAAGCACCCCCCTGGGGCTTTGCCCTGCAGTCTCCGCCACTGGGAGCAAAAAATCTCATTAACATTAATGGGTTGCCTCTTTGCCTCAAGGGGGACATAGACTTCTAATTGCTGTGAAAAGAGGCCTGGGAGACCCCACCCCTGCTGCCACTCCTGTTCTGGGAATCCTTGCCCACAGCTCCCCACTGGGGAGTCCAAGGCCTGGCAGCTGCTTTCTCCAGCTTTGGCAGGCTGGCGATTCAGCATTGGTTTGGTTTCTCTGATAATTAAGTCATTTATAAAATAAAACTCATGTGCTCTTAATGTCCTTTTTGAAAAAGCCATCACAGCAGCCTGCTGCCTCCAGCCACCTCTGAATTCCTTTCAGGGTCCCTAGGGTGAAAGGCCAATTCCAGTACAATATGGAGACATGCAGGTCTGGGGCCTGTTTGGTCTGCATCCCCTCAACAGAATCTTTTTTTTTTAAACCCCATCACAAGATTATAACATCCTGTTTCACATGGTCTGAAGCTGCTTTTGGGGGGGTAGTAGCTGCATAAACAGCACTACTCCCTCATGCCCCCCACCAAGTTATGCAGAGCAGTAAGCCCACTCTGAGATATGGACACCTGGCCAGGGATTGGGTGACATTTTAAAAGAACTGTGCGAAGGATCTGGGAGCCAAATGCTTGCATGGGGCGCAGAAGAGCCAGGGTCATCCCAAGCATCCTACGTGCGCGCAGCCCACGCGGCCCAAAACAGGCAGAACAGAGATGCTGAAAAGCGAGCTACGACGTAACTACAATGGGGAGAAAGCGAGACAGAAAATGGTGAAGTCAAACAAAGGGGCAGGAAGAAAAAGCATAGAAACAAAAGTGTTCCACCCTCTGCAGGGCGAAAGAGCCGCTGCCGGCGCCCCAACTCGGTCTCCTCTCGCCACCTAGTGGCCATAATTTGTCACTGCAACGCAGGCTGCTGCGGGAGCTCTTGACGCGGGAAGGTGCCGGGAGAAAGCCATTATCTCCCAGCCCCAAAAGAAGACCTACCCAACAACGCAAAGGCTAACTTAAGCCAAAATCACGACCAGGAGAGCAGACCGTTCTTTATGAAAGGGCTTGTTTGTTTAGATTCAAAATACCGTGCAATTAAGGAACAAATGTGCGTCTTGCTCAGTCTCCTCAGTTAAGGGAGGTTGGGACTGGAAATTCCCCAGCCCCTAGCAGTTCCTTTAAAAGGATTCACGTATGTAGCACATATTTAAATCTCCTTCAGGAAAAGCTGGTTTTCTATTTAAAAAGGACTATTTGTTACTTCGGTTCTCCGACCCTATCTAGATGCCAAATATTCTTAAGTTTAGAAGAGGAGAGAGCAAGGATGATGTTACATGGATTTTTTGGCCGGAATTCACTCCCTAGTGGAGGAACCCCAACTTTGATCCTCATCTAGTAATTAGCTTTTTTTTGGGAAAAATACATAATACAAATTCCAGTCATTTTTTTCTGAAAGATTTACCCCATTCCCAAATACAAAATATTTGAGGTTTCAGATGATAAAATCTTGGTACTGGTATTCACTGATGAAGTAATAAAATGTAGAGCTTTTCAGCAGTGAGAATTAAGATATTAAGCATAAAATACATGTGTAAATCATTAAACTTGTATGAGTATACCCAAATGTATACCCTGAATGGTTATGCTTCTTGCCACAGACTTTACTGTCCGTGCCAAAAATTCTGTGTATTATTTTCTAAGAGTATAACAAAAAGTATATACAGCCTCTCAAAATTCAATTTCTCTGTGCCTATATATATACATATATACAGGATGAACAATCGTCCATCTCAGCAGCCGTCTGCTTTATCAGGTGCCTCTATGTAATTATCAGACCACTATATATATATAGTGTCTATATATATATAGACACTGGCAGATAAAGGTGTAGCCTATATCTGTCCATACAGAGAAGGTCCAGTGTTTGTTCCACGGCTCATCTGTGCAGGTCTGTGAGGTCACTGGCCATTCTGGGATGATAATGTACACTCCTCCATGTGAGGCAATTTCTGTGTTACTTTGGTACTGGTGACTGAGGGTCTAAGGCTTCTCCAGAAATTTCCAGTGAGATACACTGGCTTGCTGTGGGGCCAAAGACCCTGTGGTAACTGACTCCACCTGAAGCCTAACCTCCAGCGCACTGAGCGTGGCACAGTCAGACAAGCTGGCTTGGTTCTGTCTGTACTGAATTCAAAGGGCTGATTCTTGGCTTTAAGAACCAAGCAAGCTCAAGGATAGCAATCACAGGGAAGAAAACAGACCCTTACAGAGATAGGAGAGAAGGAAGATGTTAAAGAGTTTGGCAGCTGCTTTGGTTAAGAAGTTATTTCACTTTGTTTTCTACTTTACCATCAGAGATTTAGTCTTTTCTCCCCATTTATTCACCCCAGGCCAAACCTTAGGAAATTAACTTCTGCAGGCAATGAAAGGTACTTCTCTTGAGGCAAATCACATGGTATCGCTGTGGGCTCTTGGGTTGCCATCAGTTGGGAAAAGAACTCCTTTCTAAAGCAGCAATGCCCCTGATAGATAATTAGATTCACAGTAGCATTTAATATGGGCTCTTGTAAATCCGTCTTCTAAAATTTCAGCCCCAAACTGGATGTAATAGAATCTGCCACAGCATGACACTTGAAATCAGTCAAGACAGGTGAGTCACTCCCGCTTCCACTCTCCTCCCAAGTGCCCCAGGATCACTGATAATATCAAAATTAACAAGGAAGACACTCCCAGCAGCTTCTGCTGGGAAGATGTCTGGAAGCACCGAGCTTCCCACCACTGATGTAGACAGCTAACTAAGGTGGTGATGGAGACTTGACCAAGACAATATTCCAGAAGCCACACGGGGTATGAGGCATGGAGAAGGGAGAAGCAGGGAGCAAAGCAACGGGTAACAGCTAGAGAACTGAGTGCAGAGTCCCTGGAAAGCAGTTGTCAGAGCAGAGCTCTCGGGAAGGCAGCAACTGACTTCTGAGGGCGCAGATGTCACAGTAACACAGACACCCTAAATGAACTTTCACATCTCAGTTCAGCTGGCTGAGAGGACGTCCTGGCCATTTCTGTTTCCTCACTCCTCAGCACATAGCTTGACAATAACTCCAGTCATCTGAGCCTCTCCCTGTTCCTTAAAGAAACAGGGGTGATGGTGGCGAAATAAAGTGAGCAAGATGTCACTTCTTTTTGTTCATGACCCCTGTCACCTACTTTCCTTTAGAAATGATCCCAACCCTCTATGATCTGTCTCTGTGGGGGGATGTTTAGCACATTGCATTCTCCAGTGGTGCCCACAACAAATCTCTTTCATCCCTCTTGCTCCTCTACAATATGACCTTGTCATGATTTCCCATGAATGTGGGTGGGTTTGTGGCTGCTCCAACCAAGAGGGCAGCAGAAATGATCCTTATGTGGTTTCCAAGGTTGAGTAATAAATGACAAAGCCTCTTCATGTGTGGCTGGGTGATGGGGAGGGTAAAGAGCCAGATCAGGGACAGTTGAAAGAGGGATGACCATATTTCCTCCTCATGGCTAGGGTACCATATCTCCTCCAATCTAAGATGTTACATATGGAAGAAGTAGCATCAATCCGGTGAAGGCATTTAGGGAACAAAAGAACCACCACAACCATGTTAAGTGTGTCATCTATTATATGATGCATTGTAAGAAACACTAAAATAAGAAACAAATGTTAAGATGTAAAGACTATCATAAGTCCTTCAGCATGTTCGGACACCTTTCAGTACATTCTGAAAGTACAAGGGAAGGAAGGTTCCTGGATTTGATCAACTCCTGACTTCCCTTGTATGTGTTGGCAGGAGAGATTTATCCCCTAGGTGCAGTGCCTACGGCCCACGACATATCTAGTGTTCTACAAAAAATATTTTGATTTCTTTCTAAATCAAAAGAAAAAAAATTAATTTTAGGTTGAATAAAATATCTTAATATAAAATAAGAATATATTCATTTTTATACTAACACACTTATGAAATATAAGTTTTATGATTTAAGAGATTCAGTTGAAATACTTAAAAAATATAAAATCTAATATTTAACGTTTTACCCAGGAAAATCATGGTGTAGGTAAGCTGTCTTGATCACCCACTAAAGAGGGTTCCGCATGCTTTGACAAGCTTCCCTTTTTACCTTCTCAAGACCCAGATCCCAAAAGGGATGTTTTTCCATTCAGTACTTCCCTATATGGAGTCTAGATGGCCCCATTGCTCTAAAGTTAACTTAGCGAAGTTCTAAGATTTACGGCGACTATCCAGTGCCTCCTGTGGAGCAGGCAGAAGTTACTTTTTGGTGGAGATAGTATTCGGCGGCGTGCCCAGCTGGAGGCAGGCCTGGGATTTTTCATGGCTGTCATTCTTTTAAACCCTCAGTCCCTGAGGATAATCCATGGAGAGGAAAACCGGGCCATTTTAAGCTATACTTGAATTATTGAGCATGCCAAGCCTGCATGAAAAATTTAAATGTCTAGGAAAATAAATAGGGTGCATAAAAAGATTTTATTGAAGCTCTCCAAATCAGGGAAAACCTGCCTTTTTTTTTTTTTTTTTTTTTTTAAAGCATCAGAGGAAGCCCTTGCAATTTGTTAAGATATCTCTTGGCTCCCTTGAAAATAATGGACTCAAATACTTAGGAACAAACTAGGAGAAAAAATAGCCCTGAAGCTATTTCATACTCAGAGAGGTAGCTTATAAAATTTTTGAGTGAAACACTCAATCTTCCACTTTCAGAATTCTTAGCCTAGTCTTTTAGACTAGATGGTTGCTCATGAAACCACAGAAATGGCCTGAATCATTCAACTTTATTTTCTCTAGCTGCTTCAGATGGATATATATGCAAATGTGTGTGAATAGAAGCAGGTAACACAAGGTGTCTTTGAAGGGCTGAAACCCCACTCACAGCATACTTGAGACAAGAGGATCCTTCCTTATATATCTGCTTTTAATTTCTGTCTTAATCCATAGAGACTTCTTAATCCTTCTTGGACACTTTGAAAAGTGATTCGCTCTGATCATATTAACTTCAAATTCCATGTAAATAATAGATGTGTTTTCTGTAATGTGACTTACCAGCGAGACTTGGGGCCTCCTGCCTAAGAAGTAACACAGATGGAGGCTAAAGGGACAAGGTGAGGGGGTGGGGAGGAAGCAGCCTTGTCCCATAGAGTTCTCTGCGGAGATGACTGCCCAAGCACTCAATAAGAAGCAACTACACTGTCTCAAAATGGGCTCAGGTAAGAGGTTGAAAAGCCTCCCAAATTAATCATTATATGTTTCTGTGCATGATGGAAAGCGAATTTTATTTTCTAATTGAGGTGAGATTACTCAGTATCACACATGGCACAGGAAGTTCCAAGTCCTTAACAAAGGTATTAAAACTATGAAAAGATGTTTATGTCAATAAATGAAAGTGAGGGGAACACAGGTAAATGGTCACTATTTACCACAAGTGCACTGCTGGGAGCAGGCGGACAGTTTAGTTTGGAGCCCCCAGATAGTAAATATGAATAAACAGCACATACATTGTGTCAACCCTATTCTAAGCTTGTTACCTGGATTCATCCACTTAACCCTCATAACAACCCTATGACATTAAGTACTATTATTACGTCCTTTCTACAGGCGAGGAAACAGACAGGGAGAGGTTAAATAGTTTGCCCAAGGTCACACACAAGTAGTGGCACATCAGGCTTGAACTCAGTGTGGTTCCAGTCTGTTATTTTACCACTCCAGTCGTCTGCCTCTCAAATCCAGCTCCAGAATGTTGCAGATTCTGTAGCTGTTCCATCCACATCCCCTCAGAACTCACTCCCCTCCTGTAGAGACTGAGGTTCCTGACTATCTGAGGGTTCCAGCCATAGATGCTTGTCACACATAGGCCAGCGGAGAGTTGATGTGCCCTCTTGCCCAGCAGCTCCCAATCCAAGGCCAACGGGAGCTGGTGGATAAACACCAGCTGGAGCTGTTCAGCCTCTCAGAGGCTCCCACAGGCCTGAGCCCACAGCAGTGATGTGGTCTTTAGGGAGCCCTGTTCTGGCTTCCTTTTCTTCCCTGTCTCACTTCACTTCCCTGGGCTCTCCCCCTAAAAGAAATGCTTGCATGCAAGTCATGTCTCAGGTCTAGATCTGGGGAAGATGGGCTTTGTAGTTTGAAAAGTCTAAGTTAATCACTGGCAAATGTGAGATCTATTCTAAAACAAGTCTTTTTTCTACCATGGTGAATTTATGCAAAAAAGAGGATCAATCTGCAGGAAATGTCGAAATCCTACCAGATGATCATAAACATTCTTGGGGATTAAAGGAGACAATTATTTCCAAGAAGCTACACTTAACGAATTTGGTAAATTGTTTCTTAACATAAACTTAGCTTTAATATAACTTTTAAAAAGGAAGTATATCAGACGTTGCATTACTGTATCAAAGACCCCAAATTATTTTTAGCCTCTAACTTAAAATGTAAGAACACAAATAGAATAGTGAAAATATCCAGATCAAAGTTAAAAATGCCACATTCCACTATGATTCTTCCAATACATTTTAAAGTATTTTGGACTCTCAAAAAAAAAAAAAAAGTGGTTCTTTCCCCCTAAACTATAGGTTGTGATATGTAACTGTGTTTTTACTTTGCCCTATGTATGTTAGCACTAGATTTATTTTGCCAAACGCCCACGTGAGCCACTTTCACTGCTCTTTAAGCTCTTCTCTGTCCTTCCAGTCTTTTTTCAATTAGAGACTGTATCAATAAAAAGCAAATTACAATGGCCAAGATTTAGATCAAGCAGCATATTATCATCACCTCCCAAAGCACAATAAAGTCGAATGCTCTAAAAGTAACTGTATAAAAGAGGGCCAGGAAGCCCATTCAGTGATGGTTCTCTAAGTGCCTCTCACTGGGCATATTTGCCAAATGAGCTGAATTCAGTAGAAGCAAATAGAAGCCAATACTGGTCTTTGGCATAACTAGACCCGCTCACTCTGCTCTGTGAAATCATTCCCCTTGATACAAGCTTGGATAGGTTCCACAGCTTTCTAGGCACCTTCTGGAGAGAAAAGGTCTCCTGCAACTGCTAAATAACTAAGATCCCAATCAGTGTAATACTGAAGATCCTTACCTTCATTTGATTCAGTCTCCCCATCCCCAGCCTCCCTTTCCTCCCACCTCCCCCGACACTGGCCTATCTCAGGCAGAGAGAGGCACAGGTGACTTTTCATTCTGCTCAAGGTTCCGGTCCTGGATAAGGGAGGACTTAAATGATCTTACTTGCCGGGGACATTGTATTCTGACAGCAGGACCGCCTGTGTTGTGCTTGCACCATGATTGGCCCCCTTTTCACTGGGCTTTGGTGGTTTCCTTGGAGTTCTTTCTGGTGGACACCTGAAAGGGCAGTTTCCCTGAGGCAGACAATGCCACGTCTGGCTGGCATGTGGACTGCCCTCAGTCTTTGGGCTGGATCTCTTTGCCCCTTGATTCATATGGTGCCCTTGGTGATTCAGCTTTTTAAATGGCTCACAATGGGGCCTTTTTAAGGCATCCACAATTGGATTCTGGGGAAACACACCCATTGGCAGCAGGCAGGCAGCATTAGCCTGCATCTCACCCTTGGATTCCCCATGGTCCAAACAGTGACATGGTTGAGTAGGAAGTGAAAAAACAGAGGTGTGGGAAGGGATAGGGGAAAGTGTCACAGAGGCGCAAGAGAGAGGAAATCGCACTGAATGAATCAAAAACCCACAAATTATTCCAGAGCATGAAAATGGACAGAATGCTTCTCTTTGTATAATAAAGCCAGAATTAACACCATACCTAAACATGACACAAATAACACCAAACAACAACAAACACTCGAGGTCAATCTTACTTATGAATGTAGATGCAAAAAATCCTAAACACTAGCAAATACATTTCAGCACTAAATTAAATAAATGACATACCAGAACCAAATAAAATATTTCCCAGGAATGTAAAGATGGCTCAGTATTAGGAAATCACTCTGCATATGTGTATATACATAGATACTGGAACAGATGTATGGTTATTTCAAAGGATGATGACAAGATAATAATAAAATTCAATCCTGATTCCTTATTTTTTAAAAAATACGTATTTTAGCAAGCCAGAAATATAAGGATCCTTCCTTAACATGAGGAAGAATATTTAACTCAAACCAACAGCCAGTAATTTTCTTAACAGCAAAGCAAGCACTAGAGGCATTCCCATTAGCAAGAGGGATAGATGAAGATTCCTTCTGTTCTCATTATTATGAACAGGCATACCTCGTTTTAGTGCACTTTACTGTGCTTCCCAGATACTGTGTTTTTTACAGATTGAAGGTTTATGGCAACTTTGTGCCAAGCAAGTCTATCAGTGCCATCTTCCCAACAGCATTTGCTCACTGTGTCACATTTTGGTACCTCTCTCAATATTTCAAACTTTTTCATCATTATTTTGTCTGTTACAGTGATCAGTGACTAGTGATCTTCGATGCTACTACTACAAGTTACCGAAAGCTCAGATGATGGTTAGCATTTTTTAGCAATAAAGTATTTTTTAATTAAGGTATGTGCATTTTTATACATAATGCCATTGCACACTTAACAGACTACATTATAGTGTAAATACAACTTTATATACACTGGGAAACCAAAACATTAGTGTGACTTGCTTTATTGCCAAATTTGCTTTATTGTGGTGGTCTGGAACCAAACATGCAAAATACCCAAGGTAATCTGCCTGTAATAGGTCTTTACAGACAATGCATTAATTTTCTAAAAAGAAAAGAGATATACGTACTGCAACATAACTATATGCAAATACCATCACATCATAGAACCTTAAAACTCCAAAGAAGCTACTGAAACTTTCAGGATTTGATATAAATTTGATACTTGAGACAAAAACATAAACTGAAATATTTACCAATTATCAATGAGAATATATTTTAAATAGGAAAACAACAACAAAAAAACCCTATTCACTATTTTAAAAATAAGATACACAAATACCCTAGAGATAAGTTTATGTGCATGATCTATACAAAAAGAATCACAAAACTTGCGCATAGGACATAAAAGTAGAGAGATATATGATGTTCCCAGATGGGAAAATGAATGCTGTAAAAATGTCAAATTAATTTATAGGTCTAAATGCAATCCAAATCTAAATCTCAATGGTATTTTTAATATTTGACAGTGTAATGATAAAATTCATCTGGAGGCAAAAATGCACATGAAATGCCAAAAAGACCACAAAAAGAAAGAATAATCAGTGAACACTAGCCGTACCAGATAAAAACTTTAAGGCCATAATAAATAAAATAGGATGGCTGAAGTTTTAGGAAGAACTCAAATTAGATCTTTCCTAAGGATAACACTAATGTAAACTTCAGGCGGTTAAGTGAGATCAAAAAGTGAAAGTAGACAGAGAGCCAGTACCTTTGTGGTTCCTTTGTGGATATGGACATTCCAAAGATAAAAGCTGTTGAAGAAAATACAAAATGAAAACTTAACAGATTTAATGTCAAAGAAGATGTGAAGCTTCTCTAAGTCAAAGACTATAATTATCAGAACTAAAAAAAAAAAAAAAAAAAAAAAAAAGCCTAAATGCAGGCCTCCTCCTCTTCACCCCCTCCTCCAAAAATAACTTAGAAGAAAATTTGCTACAAATAATACAAACAAGGTATCGTGTCTATCTATAATAAACTCAGAATTCATACATTGTATTAGAAAATATACTAAAATCTTCCTTGAATAATGAATATAAGAGCTTTGAAAGAAGTGCCAATAAAACAGAATTTTCAACTTCCACATTGATTTTTAAAGATTAAATAAAATATTATCATCCTACCAAACTAGCTAATATTAAAAATTGGTAATATTCAGTGTTGGCAGACTGTGGGATACGGCGTTTTCATACCGTTTGCAAATGGCTGCAATCTCTTTATCAAGAACTTTAACCATTTTTTAAAAAGCCTTAAAATAGGTTTTGATTCAGTAATCCCCCTTCTAGGCATCTATCCTAAAAGATATACTACGATGTATTAAAAAGATTTATAGATACAAGCTTATTACATCCTCGTCAGCGGGTTCCGCCTGCCGCGGGTTCCGCCTGCCGCGGGTTCCGCCTGCCGCGGGTTCCGCCTGCCGCGGGTTCCGCCTGCCGCGGGTTCCGCCTGCCGCGGGTTCCGCCTGCCGCGGGTTCCGCCTGCCGCGGGTTCCGCCTGCCGCGGGTTCCGCCTGCCGCGGGTTCCGCCTGCCGCGGGTTCCGCCTGCCGCGGGTTCCGCCTGCCGCGGGTTCCGCCTGCCGCGGGTTCCGCCTGCCGCGGGTTCCGCCTGCCGCGGGTTCCGCCTGCCTGCCGGTTTGCCCGAGTTCCACTCTACCAATCCTGTGTAAAAAAAAATTTTAATTGCAGAAAGTTTCAAAAAATAAAACTTAATTTGTCTCATATAGAGCCCTACGGTGAATCCACGATTGTGAAGTCATGTGTGGGGACACTTTGCTGCAGCCTCCTGCCAGATTTTCAGTCTCTCTCCTGAACTTGGGTGAGCATTGTTTGCCTCACGTCTCGTACTGTGTGCAACCTTTATTTCTGTGGAAAAAATTACTCCTAAAAATAAATTAAGTGGTCAAAGCAATCCCTCAAAGGTTAAGAGGGAGTGTAAAGTGCTGTCTCTCATCGAGAAAATAAAAATCTTAGGTCTTTTGAGAAGCGGCATGTCGCCTGTGTAAATCTGCTTGGCGTTAAGAAGCAAACGAGCGTTAGCATATTGAAGCAGAAAGAAGCTGCGATTCGTGGAAGTGTTCGTGCTGCCTCTACGAAGTGGCGAAAATTCTCTCTGGTTCCTGATAAAGAGCTTGCAAAAGCTGAGAAAGCATTAAATGTGTGACTAGAGGACGTCACAGAAGTAGATCCCTGTTGATGTCAGAATGGTGTGTGGAAAAAGCACTTAGCCTCTGTGAGCCGAGGGGTTGAGGAGAGCCAGAGGAAGGAGTGGAGGGCCAGTAAAGGACGGCTGGCTAGCTATGCAAAGTGCTGCAGCCTCAGGAACTTAAAAGATCACAGGAGAATCATCGACTGATGCTAAGGCAGCATCAGCGTTCCCAGAAGAGCTCAAGAACTCATAGAAGAGAAAGGCTACCTCCCAGAGCAAGTCTTGAGTTGTGATGAAGCAGGCTTGTTCTGGAAGTAGATCCCCAGTGGTTCCTACACCTGCAAAAGCACCAAGAAAGCCCTGGGGTTCAGGCTTGGAAGGATGGCCTTACTCTGGGGCTGTTTGGCAATGCAACAGACATGAGCAACGGACTACATGATCAAGCCAGGCCTTGTTTGCTGAGCACAAATCTGCTAGCCCTTAAGAACAAAACCAATAATTGCCTGCCTATGTTCTGGCAACACAACAAGAAGGATTACGTGACGCCATGTTGTTCTTGGAATAATTCAGTGCTTCGTTCCTGGAGTGAAGAAATACCTGGAAAAGAAGGGGCTGCTATTCAAGGCCCTGCTCATAATTGACAATGCTCCTGGCTGTCCCAAACCTCCCTCCTGTGCTGATGAGAATGTGGAAGTGAATTTCCTGCCTCCTAATACTACGTCACTGCTGCAGCCTCTTCCAAAGCATCAATGTGTGCAATTGAAACCCAGTTTTTCTGATGTCGTGATCCTTCTGATGTCCCGCCAGAAGGTTCAAGTTGGCCTGCTGTCTCACCATTTACCTACAGTGCCACACATCTCATCCCTCACCACATCGGCCCTGTAGGCACTATGCAGCCATCACCGTGGTCATCCTCCTCCTCCTCCTCCTCATCACCACAGCAGGATTATCAAGGGAGAAGAACCAGGTTTTGGTGAGTATTAACACTGTGTGTGTGTGTGTGTGTGTGTGTGAAAGAGAGAGAGAGAGAGGATGAATATATATTCTCTACTGATAATTATATTTTCTATATGGTACTTGTATTTTAAATGTTCTGTGTTTTATTCTGTGTATTTCCCATTTAGATCATTAAACAAAAGCAATCTATAAGTATTGAAAGGAAGAAAATGTGACACTGTTGCTGAAATGTACTATGTAGTTAGGCCTTGGATGGTTGGGTCTGTACTAAATATGTAGACTTCTTTCCCTGACATTATTCCCTCAACAACACAGTGTAACAGCTATTTACAGAGCCTTTACATCGTATTAGGTATTATAAGTAATCTAGAGATGATTTAAAGTATTCGGGAGGATGTGCACAGGTTATATGCAAATGGTATGCCATTTTATGTAAGGGACTTGAATTTACACAGATTTTGTTATCCGTGGTGAGTCCTGGAACCAATTCCCCGAGGATACTGAGGGATGACTGTATGTAATATTGCTCATGATATAATGCTATGTGGAAAAAAGCAAGATATGAAACTACATCTCTCTCTCCCTATATATAGTTACAGATATATCTATATATAAACATACATGTATCCGGAATATATAAATAACTTTTACAACTCAACAGTAAGGCAAATAGCTCAATTAAAAAGTGGACAAGGAATTTGAATAGACATATGTATGGCCAATAAGCACATGAAAATTAGGAATTAGAAAAGGAAAAATTAAAAACACAATGAGATAGAATTTCACACCCAGTAGAATGGCTATAATAATTCTTTTTAAAATGGAAAATAACAAAGTTGGTGAGGATGTGGAAAAATTGAAACTCATATATTGCTGGTGAAAAATGTGAAGTGGTGAAGCACTGTGAAAAATACCTTGGCAATTCCTTAAAAACTAAAGTTTTTACCACATGACCCAGCAATTCCACTCCTAGAAATATACTTAAGAGTATTGAAAATATAGTTTCACACAAAAACTTGCATATGAATACTTATAGAAGTATTATTCATAATATCCAAAAAGTGGAAATAACCCAAATGTGCATCAGCTGATAATAAACAAAATGTAGTCTATCTGTACAGTGGAATATTGTTTAACCATAAAAAGGAATGAAGTACTAATACATCCTACATAATGGATGAACCTTGGAAACATTATGCTTAGTGAGAGAAACAAGACACAAAAGGCCATATTTTGTACGATTCCATTCATACGAAGTGTCCAGAATAGACAAATCCATAGAAACAAAAAATAGATTAGTGGTTTCCCAGGGACAGGAGGAGGGTAGAATTGGAAGATACAGTGTTTCTTTTGGGAGTGATGAAAATATTCCGAAACTAGGTAGTGGTGATGCTTGTGCAACATTTACGAATGAAAAAACATCACTGGACTACACACTTTAAAATGATTTAAATGATCAATTTTATGTTACGTGGATTTTTATCTCAACTAGTTTTTTAATTATTAAAGTAGATGTTTTAGAATGAAATTAAAATCAAATGTGTGCAACTATTGAAATACCTGGAGTCACAGCTTTTGTGCGACAGGATTTTGCAAAGACCTGTCTTTAGAATCTGGGTCCTATCTTTGACTGATCACATGACATTGGACAGGACATTTGTTGCTTTTAAGCCCATTTTCTCATTTATGAAATGGGGAGCATTCCTCCCTTATCTGCCTCTTGGTTGTTATTTGATTCAAATGGTCTAACCCTGACGTATTTACCCCAAATGGGGTAACCACAAGGCATAATTTTAAGGGATTATTATTGTCTCTTCTCACCCTTGTCTGGTTTGCAGACTCTCTGAAGGGTGGACAGAATGCCTTAAGAGAACGTCTTCTGCCTAGGTCTGAAGAGATGATATCTGAGCTTGTCTTAAAGGTTAAGTTTCCCAGGCAGTGATGTGGGGAAAGCCTGTTAAACAGAGAGAAATGTGTATTGGAAAAAACACAAACTCAGAAAATGCCAGATGTTTCAAGTGGTTAGAAATCACTGGAATACAACCTGTGAGCGAGAACAATAAGGAGAAATCTGGGACAAGGTCTTGTAGAGCCTTTTGTAAAAGGTGCCTGTCCTTGGTCCTTGGGGCAATGGGAACCAATGGACATGTTCAGGAGGTGGGTGTGAAGATTGAATATGGGTCTTAAGAAGGAGTCTGGTGACATCGTGGAGGGTGAGCCAGTGAAGAACATTGTCAGCAGGTAGCTCTGACAAAAGGTGGTTGAAACATTGCAGGTGAGAGGTTTCAAGAATACAATCTGAGGCAGGGTAAAAGTAAGAATAAAAAGGAATATCTGAAGGGAAGGATATTTTGAGGTAGAATCCAAAGTATTTGGCAATGGACTGTATGTGTAGGGAAGCAGAGGAGGGTTAAATGGCAACTGTAAGTTGTTTGCTTTTGAAAATTAGATGTCCACCCACCATACTACTGATCAAGATCTGGCGTTCTGGAGAAGGAGCTGGCCTAGTGAGGAAGACAACTGTGATTTGAGATATATTAAGAATTAACTTATATCCATCCAATAAAGATGTAAGAATGGCCAATAGACATATGAAAAAATGCTCAGTATCACTAATTATTAGAGAAATGCAAATTAAAAACTACATTGAGGTGTCACCTCACACCAGTCAGAATGGTCATCATCCAAAAGTCCAAGAGCATTAAATGCTGGAGAGGGTGTGGAAAAAGGGGAACCCTCCTACACTGTTGGTGGGAATGTAGGTTGGTGAAGCCACTGTGGAAAACAGTATGGAGATTTCTCAAAAAACTAAAAATAGACTTACCATATGATCCAGCAATCCCACTTCTGGGTGTATATCCGGTGGGAACTCTAATTTGAAAAGACACATGCACCCCAGTGTTCATAGCAGCACTATATGCAATAGCCAAGACATGGAAGCAACCTAAATGTCCATCAGCCATAAGAAAGAATAAAATAATGCCATTTGCAGCAACATGGATGGACCTGGAGATTGTCATTCTAAGTGAAGTGAGCCAGAAACAGAAAGAGATATACCATACGATATCACTCATATGTGGTATCTAAAAAAAAAGGGGGGGGGGACTATGAACTCATCTACAAAACAGAAACAGACTCAGACTGAGTAAACAATGTCATGGTTACCGGGGAAAGGGGAGGGAGGGGATAAATTTGGGAGTTTGAGATTTACAAATGTTAATCACTATATATAAAAGTAGATTTTAAAAAAGTTTCTTTTGTAGAGCACAGGGAACTGTGTTCAATATCTTGTAATAACCTTTAATGAAAAAAAATCAAAATGAATATATTTATGTATATACGTGACTAGGATATTGTGCTGTACACCAGCGATAGACACATTGTAATTGACTGTATGTCAATAGAAAAATAAAAAATTAAAAAAGAATTAACTTACATCCTAATCATGGATCTTTGGGTTACAGGAAACAAACTCACTCGAACATGTGCATGTAGAAAGAAATGTACTGTGAGAAGGCACTCAAATGTAAGATTTGTGAAGTCAGAAAACATAATTTTCTTATTTGACAAAATATCTCTCATACCTAGCAAAGTTCCTGACATAAAGAAGGTTGTCAAACGATATTTGAAAAGTGGATGATTGATTGAATTTCATGAATTACAAGGAGGGCAATAGAGCAGTCTCATTAGCACTGGAAAATCCTCAGGCGACCACCCACTCTCTGAAATCATACTGTACTTTACTTTGTTTCTCTTTCCCTGCCTGCCCCAGATTCTCTCTATACTGGCTTCCTCTGCTCATTTGCCCTACATCACCTTAGAGTTGCAGTGCCCAGTGGTAGAGGATTCCCAGGCAAGGGAGTCTGTTTGGACTGGCTAGCAGCAGGCAGCCACTCTGATCAAATCAGCTGTGGCCTGAGAGATGAGGCCGCAAAATGACTTACATGGCTACTCTCTATGGACTGTGGGAAGACACAGTCTCTAAGAAGGAGGTGTTGGCAGACAAAAAGTGACTGCATTTCTGATATAAGGCTGCAGCCAAACATCTAAGTGTAGCTGAGAATGTGGGACCTACATTTGGACAGGGTGGCTGTTGATGTTGAAGGCATTAGCAAAGAGATGGTGGTTGAAGTTATGCATTTAGAGGAGACAACTTGGGGAGAGTATGTCGAATGATGTGAGTATGTTGACGTAACAGAAATTCAATTACAAAGAAACAGGGAAAGAGCCAATGAATGAGAGAAGTGATTGTCAGAGAGAAATGAAGAAAACCAGGAGAGATGGGTCATAGCCTTTAAGAAAGGAAAGAATATTGAGAAATAGAAGAGCTCCATCTTAATTTTTAAGGATTAGTTGATTGTGTCACAGGTCTGTGAGTTGAAAGGAAAGTTAGACACAGTGTTCTGGGTGTCAGCTAGGCCTTTGACATCTTTAGTGACATCATTTTGGGACAAGGTAGAGAAATAAAGACTGGATGAAGTTCAGGTGGGAGGATTATCCATCAGACAAGTGAAGAATCCCAAAGGGATCTGGGTTAAGGGCATGATGTCCACATAGGAAGCTCTGATGTGAGCTAAAAGGCCCTAGCATAATCTCGTCTTTGTGAACACTTCATAAACTGCATGGATATAAACAAGGATGCTTTATCTATCTACTTTGTGAATAACATTGAGGCTGAAAGGAATAGCAAGACACATGTGTGACAGAGTGAGGGTCCCACATGAATTCAGTGGAGAGTAAGAGGGGATTATTTTTCATTAGATAAATGGAGGGGGGCCATATGTTGTAGTGCAGAGAGCAGAGAACCAGTATTCTCATCCTGCCTGTGGCAGGATAACTTGGCAACTCACTGAAACCTTTTATTTATCACACCTGCGTCAAATCTCTGCTGATGGGATGGGAACAAGGAATTGATATTTATAACCTTTTTTCTAGAACATTCAAATGCTTGCCAGCACCGTCCATGGGTAACATCTGGGAACACTGACTTAAACCTTTAATAGGCTCAGTTTCTGAGTCTATAAAGTGAGAGTTCACCAAGGTGATTCCCCAAGGTCCTTCCCTGTGCTAGCATTTGTGTCTGTGCTTGTGTAAGGGGAATGCATGTCTCCACAGAGACAGAGCCCTCATAATTTAACCCTGCTACTTTCAAATGGGCAAAGAAAATGTAACGTCATTATTTTCCACCACTGATTTAATCTGGGGGAGTGGAGCAGTTTTGTGCCATCTCCTTCACCATATTGGAAGAGGCCACACATGAGATGCCCTCGGGCTTACAGCTCTCCTCCAGCTCCATCAGGGAGCTACTGCAGGGGAGGAAAAATTCTGTTTCCTACTACCCTCATGGGTTCTCCAGTTGGGGCCTTGTAAATTGGACTGTCAAAAGACAGATTAACCAAAGGAATGCATATAAATTTAATTTAAGTTTTATGTGACAACAGAGACTTCATAAGGAAATGAAGACCCAAAGAAATGGTTAAACCTGAGCTTGCTTTATACTAGGTTTAAGGAAGAGTGGGGAGTCACAGGCAAATGAGCCAAAGGTAGTAGACTGTAGGGAACTTAGCAAGGCCTGTTCCCTCAGATTCCCCTTGGTGATAAGGATGCTCTTTTGCTCCTGGTGTAGGGAGGGCACCTCTCACCTGAAGGTGCTATGACCTGCTTCAGTGGGGAAGGTCAGAGAGTCCTTCCTGCTTCTGCTGTTTCTCAAATTCCTTCAGCTTAAAATACTCACTTTGCCAGGGTGTCATAATTGGGGGTGTTCTGAACCCTTCACCATCCACCTCTAACTTCCATAATTTTCTCATACCTGTCTGGATATTTCTGAAGTCTCCTCTCAGAGTGCAGCTTCAGGAAGGGAGAAACAGAATCATAAAATGCCTCCCTGGCTCTTTTTCTGTCTCATTTCTTGCTGCAGCCCACATGCACAGGAGATGCTCAACATTTTGTTTCCTTTCTGTCATAGCCTAGGATACGTCCACTTACTGTGTTGAAGTCCTGAATTCCTGTTTTGAAGCCTTACTCTCCAGTGAGATGGTATTTTGAGGCCTTTGGTAATAACTAGTTTCGATGAGGTCAGAGGGGACAGTGACCTCACACAGAGATGAAGGAACCAGAGCTCCCTCTTTCTTCACCCTGTGAGGACACAGCAAGAAGGCAGCCAGCTGTGAACTGGAGGAAGGCCATCACCAAGAACCCAGCCCTGCTGGCGTTCTCGTCTCAGATTTGAAGCCTCCAGAACTCGATGAATGAATATTTGTTGGCTTAAGCCACTCAGCCTGTGACATTCTGTTATGACAGCCCAAACTGACTGAGATGCTCCCTAAGCAGAATCAAGTCCCAGGAGATCTGCACTGGGTCTGTTGAAAGGAAGTTAAAGAAATTTAGAAATGCCTTCATTAAGAAAAGCCTGATTTTCAGGACTTGCTGTAGACTTTGAGATCCAATGGCTCTTTCTCCTAGGCTGGATCTGTCTTCACGTTCCCTGGAGTAACAAGCCTAGCCATGGAGGTGGAAGGCAACAAGGCAACATGATTTAGGAAGGAAATGAAACTATGTCGGTGTACTATACCAAATATATGATATCTACATCCATCCTCATACGTCTCATAAGCACTAGTTCATATAACCCAGTCCTCTTCCTCCTTCCCTTCTGATTTAATTATAACACAGTGATTACCTTACCTTATACTCCTGTCCTCCTATTTTAGAAATCTAGCCCTTTCTGGAGACTCAGCTTTTCAGTAAATGTTCACTGATCTTATGATAGTGACAGTAGGAGTGTGACAATTCCAGAGACTTGAGCAAGTGGCCCAATCAGCATCCTCTTCCAGAGTGAACTTGATTGAATAGAGGGAGCCCCCGTTCTGCCCAGGCCAGACCCCAAAGACCGGCACTTAGCAGTTCTGTTGGAACTTTGGTGCTTCTGCTGCAGCTGCTGGTGATGATAAGGAGCTTTTTGTTGTTAAAGGCTTTATCCATTTAAAAAAAAAATCTGATTATTGATTATCTAGCCCTCTGATTTCTATAAGGTCAGGATTAATCTGTTTTAAGGAGAAAGGCTTTTCTCCTTGTCTGGAAAGCCCTTTCCCCACTGCCTGTCTTGAAAATTCCTTTTCAGTCCTTAAAAACCCAGCTGCGATGTTGCCGACTCTATACAACATCCTATGAGTCTTCCCCTCCTCCCAGGAAGACTGAAGTTCTCCTCATTCTGTACCATTGCTTTATCTCATGATGGCCTCTATCACCACGCCATTCACAGTGAATCAGGAGTATTTGCCACCATCTGTCTCCCTTACACAATTCTCTGCAGTTCACACCGATCCATGGTATGGCACACAGTAGATGATCCATGAACATTCGTTAGCTGGGTGACTGGCTGAATGAATAGGTGAGTGGCACAAGGGCCAAAGTTCCCATAAATGGTAAAAAGGAATGCTGGTATTCAACATTGGACTGTCACCCCAAGGCCCACATTTGTCCTGCACCACGCAGCTGTGCACTTTGGGAATTTCAAATTGAGGAAACGTGCCATCTACCCATAATATGTAGGCATGAACTGCCATGAGCCCTACGTGTTTTTCCCGTCCTTTCTCTCCTCCTCACTTTTCCTCTGATGTAGAGCAGATTTCCCAGAATTGCCACTGGGACAGGGTTTTAGGGTGAGTGTTAGCAAGAAAACAGTGTGGACTCTCACCAGATTGAATCCTACAGAATCAAGAGCAGGACAGAACTCCTTTCCTTGAAGTCTTCCTCTAAGAATTTCTTGCATTTCTTGTACATTTATCGTGTGCTTGACATGTTGGTACGTCTTTGCATACTTTACTTATTTTTGCATACTTTGTTTCATCGTGATTATTACACTTTGACACAACAAAGTCAGTTATATAACTAAAGATAGCAGTCCTAACAATTACTGGTATGCCTTATTTCACAAACAGGGAACTGAGACTATTAAGAGAGAATGCTAATTGCCCAAGGCCACATGGTTTTAGCAGTAATAGAACTGGCACCCAGGCCTGCCCAGGCATGCCTGATGCCAAAATCTACTCTCTTTTAAGTAATGGAGTCCACCAGGAATAGGCCAGTAGGGAAAAGGACAGAGAAATTAATTATGAATTAATATTTATTGGGGGTAGTAGATATCTGTCAAGCTTTGTGGCCACCCATCATCTTTGAACAACTTTCCTGTATTTGGATAATTTTCCATATTGAGAGTCCTGTCTCCCAAAGGTGGAAACCAGACATCTGCTCTTACGCAAAAAGGGAAAGTACCACTCAGCACACACTCCAGGACTAACTAAATGGATAAATGAATGGAGCTCACAAAGACAGAAGCAGTAGCACGTATGCAGGCCCCTCTAATTCATTGCATTCTATGGGGGTGCACAGATCTAACAAGGCAGACAGCAGACCCCTAGAGAGACTCCAGTCTTGGTCCATGGGGCTTATGAGCTACATGGTTAGGAAAGCACCCGCTCCTTCCTTCGGGTAACCAGGGGTCTGGGTACCATAGTAATATGGGACAGTAGAACATTGGCTCCAGCCCTACTCTCATCTTTCATGACTTCGAGGAATACCAGGACTTCTTCTGGTATAATGTGGAAGCTGGGGACCAAGCTTGTCATTGTATTTGTATGATATATTTAGCTATTGACTTGAATCCAAGCAACCAAGCAGCATTCAAGATCGAAGTCCAGCCCTTCCTCTGGTATGATCAGAGCACTAAGCTTTAAGCCTCATGGTTGATCAGAATTGACTGCTTTAAGCACCAGGCTATCTCCAGTTTCCATCAAATTTGCAAGAAGCAACTCAGTTTCTAGAAGGCAGCCTGCAGAGAATTCATCTTGGACAATTTTCCCCCTTTCTCTCCCTTGCTTTCCCAGCCTCCCAGCAGGGGCACAGATGTGTGATTTAGGCTCTCCCAGTCATATGTACACATGTGAGGTTTTGGGTTAGAAGAAGTAGGGTGAGTATACAGGAGCATGAAATCCATTTCCTGGAGTGGCTGATCCCAGAGGCCTTTGGTTTCTGACAACAGTTGTGGTGACTCTGGAAACCAGGGCCCTGCATCAGCAGTGCCCATTATGGTGTCTTTGCCTGCAGGAGGAAGCAACAGGGTTTTTATTACCTTCATTCCTTTAAACACTTTTTAAAAAGTGTTTCTGTTTAACAACATCCAGTATCCTAAGCATACTGGCACTTAAAAACCCAAGCACCTTGTAGCAATGTTGTTAGACAAATGTTAACCTTTTCACCAATTAGAAAGATTAATGCAACGTAACTGACTAAGCTGTTTCACATTTTATATGTACTCAGAAGTAACATCCAAAAAATCGGTTCTTTCTGACAGATTACTATGTATCATGTTTGCAAACATACCTCCCACTACTCATGGAAAGGCACTTGGCCATCCAGAAGGAATTTTTCAATTCAAGTGTTAGAAAATCCTCGCATCCTTTTCTGACCTTTCCCCTACCCTACCCTGCAGAGCTGACAATGCCCATCAGGATTATTGGATAATCCTCCACCCCACTGCCTAATGGCGAGAAACATCTTGATGCCTTTAGGCTCAGCTGTGCTCATTAGGTACAGAAATGCCAGGAGAAGATAGCAAATGTATTCAGATTTTAGTTTGTCTGCAGTTTGATGTAATAATGTTTTATTTTTGGCCCCCAATTGCTCAGCAAAAAAAAACAAAAACAAAAACAAAAACCCTTGGTTAAACTGCTGATTTACTCTAAATCGCTGAGCACCGAGACTGTAGCTTGATAAAGTCTTTTAGTTGCTGAATATTTATAGTTGAACAATGCCAATGGCTTTTGATGGAGTTTTTCATGGGAAATATGATGACGTTTACTTCTTTATGAAGTTGAAATAACTGTGAATTTACCAGTGCCACCTCACAAGGGGTTTTTTTTTTTTTATTTCATCCTGGGGGCTTTGAAATATAAAATTCTATTTAGGTTTTCAGTGAAGAAGATATCACAAAGAAAAAGTGTGTGAACATTGGCCAAATAAAATTTGTTGCAACATCCCAAAATGTTCCTAAATTCTGAAACATTAATACATTGGTCATCAGTCTTGGATGTGTTATATTCAGGACACTTCCTAGGGAGTGTTATGGAGTTCCCTTCGGATAGAAATGTTCATGATCATGGCATTAGTACTAAAGAGAGAGAAATAAGTAGGGGATGGAAAAACTTGTGTAAATATATCTCATCTTCTTTATCTTTTTTCCTTTCTTTTCTACCAACCCTGAAGGCAAAGGAATTAGCCGAGAATATAGGCTGTATTTATCCAAAACCAGAAAAAATGTTGAATTAGAAAAGCTGTTGACTTTCCAGCCAGCCAGCCTTGTGTCCATCTATTCAATAAACAGATTTGTTGAGCATCTGTAAAATGTAAAATGCCAGACAATGTACATAAAGAATATTGGTTTGTTCATTAATTCAATCATTCATGTAATAAACTTACCAACTAGCCAGTGTTTGAATCATAAAAACTGAAAACAAATAATTATAACATATGGGATGAGTTTATAAAAGTATTCAAAATGCTGAGGAAGCAAAAACAGAGGAAATAACTAAGAAGTCACCTGTAGAATGTGTGTCAGAGGCTGCGTTTCAGAGGCACACAGGCAAAGCTGTCTTTGAGACCATCAGCTGCTAAGCTGCTCAGGAGGCAGGGTGTGGGAAGACAGAGGGGTTGTAATCTCCAGAACCACACGGCCCTGGGTTTGCCTCCCTATTGTGGCAGACTTCTAATTATCCTCTAACACCCATTCCTCTTCTTCCTCAGGATGACATAAATTCTGAATTTAGGTGGGCACATGGTCACTGAGAACAGACCATGTTTCCCAGTGTCTCTTGCTGCTGGGCAAGGCTTTGGGATGAAGTTCTGGTCAATGGTCGCAAGCAGAAGTAATGCTATAGATTGGATGCTTGTGTCCCCCCAAAATTCATGTTAAAGTCCTAACCTCCAATGTTTGTTAGAAAGTGGGGCCTTGGGGCCTTTGGGAGGATATTAAGTCAAAAGGTGGAGCCCTCATGAATGAGATTTATGCCCTTATGAAAAAGACTCTAGAGAAATCCCTGACCTCTTTAGAAACTCAGCGGAAATAGGACTTGGTGGAATACTAGAATAACTGAGGAAGAAGAATAAGAGATAATAGGTAGAGAGAAGAAAGCTTCAAAGAGAGATTTCAAAACTTGTACTGGTGAATGTAATACATACAGTGTAACGTTAGGAGTAAGTGGCTCAGATAGACTAAAGGAAACTATGGAAAGAAACTAAAAGTGCAGAATGAGTCGGTGTAGATGTGGAAGTCATCCAGGATTTTGACAGCCATATGTATAGGATGACAGTAAGACAGATACCAGTACCACCAGACACAGAGGTGGCAGGTTCTATACCCAGAATGTGTTTCTTAGTCCAGATCACTCTGGGTAAGTTGCTTCCCCGACACCTCTAGAATCACACGTTAGAAAGTGAACCATAATTCATCCAAATACAGACCCTTCTCATTTCTCCTCTTCCAGGATACCTCTTAAGCCAACAAATAAATGGTATGTTTAATGAAACACCACAGAATCAAAGTGAAAAGCCCACAGCTAATGCTGGTGCCTAAAATTTAATTCCTGCAGACAGAGCCGCTGGTCACATTACACACTTGAGGTTGGAGGTATTGAGTGATGAGAAGAAGAAATTGGGCTGGTGGAGGCGTGCTCTTCTGCCACCTTAGGTTTGGTCAGAAAGCAAGAAAGATCAGGAAATTAGGAGGAATATAGAAGGAAAAAAGCAAATTTTAGCAAAGAGATTAAAAGAAAGATTGTAAGTAAATCTTTTAAGTCACATGCTCAGGGATAAACTTACTAGAAATGGTGCTTTATAAACATTTTTCAGAAATATTAAAACATTTGGAACCACATTAATTTGCAGCATGACAATGTGAAAAGCCCACTTAAAGTCTGGAAGGATACTTTTAAATTATCGTAAATCATAATTAAGTGTTTAGTTACCATTATAGCATGTGCTAGCTGCAGAACTCTGAGCCTGGTTCCTCATTTGTAAAATGGGGATAGTACCCATATTTCATAGGGTTTCTGTGAAGACCAACAGACATGGTGTATGTGAAAGTGTTTTATAAGTTGTAAAGTCTTCTTTATATAAAAGTATCTTCATCATCATCTGCATGAATCAACCATGCTTATCTTGTGAACATCCATTGTGTTTGTCTAACCAGTCTCCTGCCCTCCTTCGTCCAGCAGTAGTACAGCTCCTCTTCCCTTGAAGAACTTTTCTTCCCTACTACTGTGGGAGTGCCCACCCCCATCTGGCTAAGAAATTCAGCATAATCTGTGCACCTGGCCACAGCGAAAGGCCAGAAATGGGTATATCATTTAAGCCAGTCCAATCAGAGTTCTCCTTGGGCGTCTTTTTTCTTCTCTTGCCATGAGCTAGAAGGATATGTCCTCAGAGATGCTGGTGGCCATGTCCCCTGCTACACAGAGGCACTCACAAAGATAAAGCTGACATGCAGAAAGAATGAAATTGAAAAATAGAATCCTGAAGGAATTCCCATCATCCTGTGTAGCCAGCCCCAATCTTGTCCATTACATAATCTTCTTTTATGAACTTTATGTATGTGTGTATATGTGCATATATAAATTACACTGTAGTGACTTCCAACCAAACGTCTGGCTAATACAAATTCTACAATGAAAATATTTCAAATTTTAAAAATGTAAAAAGAGAAAGACTTACTCATTGTCTCCTTTTCAAACAACAGAATAGTGTTTAAAATAGTGAAAACAGAGAACCCAGATAAAGCCCAGGACGGTACACACAGAATCAGGAGCTATCCACCTTCTAGTAATCATCAAGCAGCAATAATATGAATTAGCAATCATTTCGTAGAATGTGGTAGAGGAAACAAACCTCTTTAGAAATATGGTTCATAGATACTGAATTTTTTAAAAAGAAATTTCTCAGTTTTGGTCCAGCTATTCTAAATTGCTATGTGTTGTTGTTGCCATAAAGTCCTAAATTAAAAAAAAAAATTATAGATCAATTTCTAGACTGTGTGTATTGACCCTCCCTGACTGTTTCCAGAATAATAGTACCCTTTACAGAGTAGAGCTTTAACAGGACAATTTTTGTCTTCATGTACCATGTATTATGAAGCTATAGGGTGGCAGTAGCCTTCAAGACACATCTAAAGTGAAATAAAAATGCATCATTTTACAGAGAAAGGAACTGAACTCCCCTATATGTGAAGCACGTGGAACAAGTTCACACAATTTGCAGGTACGTTAGGTGAAATTCTTTGCTTATAAAGTAATTCATTGCTTTACAAAATGCTACACTATGTTTTTCATTTTAATTGATGCTTATACAGTATAAATTTCCTAACTTGTGGCCATGTTAACAAGATTAAATTTGTAAAACTTTGATTCGTATACATTTCAGGAAAGCATTGATTGCACCTGTATGTAATTGCAGTCTGGACACACTACAAATGCTATCGGAAGCTTAGAATCTTTGCAATGCCTTGGTGTTGGTATAGATAAAGTTATTTAGATTACCAAATCCCAGTATCTTGAAGAAGTAGAGACGTTTGCCTGCTGTAAACATGGTATTCCTTTTAAGTACTCTAGTAGCTCTTAAAGTAGTAAGTGAAATCCTCATTGCTATAGTTTTTATATTGGGTAATATTTAATTATTTCATGTTCTGAGTCACAAATGTTTAACCAGTTTCTCTTAGAGTGCAATCATTTTCATCAGTCTTTCTGCAAATCTAATGCAACTGAGAGATTCCTAGTAACAATCATGTCAGCTGCCTGCATGAACGAGCCTTTTGATTCGGCAGAGCATAGCTCAGAATAGGAGAGTTTAAAGGCAGCAGTTTTTAGGTGTTACTCAATGTTGCTTGCTATTTGCCTTTATTCAGGTTACTGAGCTCAGTTCTCTAATTTGTGGGTCAATTTTTGTATGTCTTTAGAAAGCGTCTGCCCAGTAAAGGACTGAGTGGAAGCTGATTCTCCGTTTTTTGCCGCCTCCTATCCCCATCCCTGTAAATCCTCAGAAAGCCACAGCAAAGGGACAAAATCGCCAGTGAGTTAAACTAAGAGTAGGGAATACTGAGCCTTCTCCTAGACTTAGAGCTAAGATTTCTGTCCACTTTCTGTGCCCACTTTTTTCTCCATTGCTTTTCAGGGGACTGAGGGAAGTATGAGGGGTAGGACTAGAGTTAACCTTAGAGCTACAGCCACAAGGAAGAAATGCTGTACTTATATCAGGGTAGCATAAAACCATAGAAACCAAAACCCAAAAAGGTGCAAAAGATCATGAGTCTCAGAAGAAAGCACGCAATGCTTTCTTGCCAGATGGCGCTCCTTTTTCCTGTACTCGGTCTGATGCAGGCTCCAGCTTACCTTCCGCAAAGGAATGTTTTGAGTCTGACTTCCCTGTGGGAAGTTGAGGACCCCACCTTTCACTGGGGCCTCATGAGAAGGGAAGAAGATCACTTTTTTCTCACCTGCAGTGTCAGGCCCGTTTTCTAAGCAACAGCTAATAGTCTGCACAGACTTGAGCACCCTGAAAACAGACAGCACTTCTCATTAGCATTCAGAGAAAGTTAGCTCCCACGTTATGCACAGGTCTCCATTCTGAAATAAGATTTTTGGCTTTACCTTTGCAAAAGATAAATGAAAATATTTTTCTTAACATATAAAATAGTCCTCAAAAATGAATCAGAAAACAGCTGGCAGTTTTAAAATAGCAGCTTGAACTGACTTCGAGCCATCAAGATTTCAAAAATATTGATTCAGTATTTTTGGTGGGCCACAAATATGATTCTAAATCTTCTCAAAACTACCATAAAGGGAAATATGATTCACTTTGTGTTTCAAGGTGTCTATAAGATGAAAATAAACTTTCCCCTTGGATATCAGAGAGAGAGAGAAAACTGTGTAATGTGATGAAAACATCTTTCATAATGTCCCTAGAGCTATGCAAATTTTATGAGGCTGTTTCTCACAGTGACCCTCACTCTAAATTGGAGGCACGATCATTCAGTAGAAGCCGTTCTATGGAGAGCCCATCTAAAGCGGGTTAAGAGCATAGCTTGCTGTTGATCTAACTTAATCTGGGGGTGGATTTTAAAGAATTCAGCCAGAGGTTCTTGACCCAAAGTACACAGCCCCTTATAGATGGCTCCCAAGAGTTCTATGAATTGGCATACATGCATCCCCCAATCAAATTTTTTGCTTTTAACTTATTCCTATTTTACAACGGTCTTTGTTAAAAACATATGTTTTAATGTCAATTTGTAAGTTGAGACATTGTTTGATTCTAAATAAATGTGGAGTCTCATGGGATACTACTGTATATGCTCAGGATCTTAGAGTGTGTGATGGTGTCTCATGATTTCTTATTGAACATGGGCTGACATCTATGTTTGTAAACATCTTTCCATGTTTATGTGAGCTCTGCCTTAAACTGGAAAATATTCAAGAGAAGGAAGCATGGTAACACCAATGTGTCCTTTGATTTGGCTTTCATAACCAAATTTGCTAGAGCTAACAATGCTGAAGGAAAACCTTTATTAACCAGATAGTGAGGACTTTTTTTTTTAAGAAAAAGACGTGGGATTCTACTAAATCTTGAAATTTTCCCAAACATAAAACCTGTTTTGAAGCATCAAATAAGGTTGCTTATCACATTACCGAGCACAGCTGGAGAAGCCTTAGTTAATCCATGTGCCTTGGCAACAGCTGAGCAAGTATGTGACTTGAAACAGAGGAAGAAGTCTGAAGCAGTGTCTTATTCAAGTGAAATCACCTACCCCCAAATTCTTCTCATATTTTTAAGCACATCGTAGAAGAATTGGCAGCAACTCCCCCTTTCCTTTCAACACGCAACTGGTTGAAACCACTGCATTCCGCAACTGATTTCTTAGCCGCTGGGTGCAGTCCTATACTTCAAAGTAGAATTCTTCTTTCCTGAGCCCTATTTTGAAACTTCAGAGGCCCTCACTGTCTTCAAGATGGTGACAAGTTTCATTGCCAAGAAAACTTCCCCAAGAGGATAATCTTGATATTCTGGGCACAGATGGAGCCCTTGTAAGACTTGGTAACACATCTGGTTTGCTGCTTTGATGAACAAAGAGGCTCCGTATGTCATTCATGACTCATCACTGTCCTCATCCCTCATCGGCCTGCATTTCACTCACAGACCCTGGGAGAGGTCTTGAAAGAAGTTCTGTCATCATCTACTCACAGTAAGTCCTCCATTTCACCAGAGCCAGGGCCTCCGCTCACCTTGTTTTCAAATGATTTTTGTTAAAAAATAAGAACAAAATAGAAATGTTTGCTATGAAACAGAAGTTCACTGGTCTTTTTGAAGACAAGTGTTTTAAAGAGTAGATTGGAACATCAGGGGGAAATTTCAGTTTCTTGAAAGAGAAAAGGAAAGCCTGCTCAGTAAAATCTGACAGGAAGGTATTCATGACTTGATTTTCTCAGCAGTACTTTTGGCCGTAGGCTACAGCAAAATCTTCCCCCACCCACAGTCACCATTATGGATGCAGGTAAAAACAAACAGAACAAAAACTCTTTTGACTAAGTTCTTTTTTTTTTTTTTTCTATTCTGAGAGATTAAATTGGACATAGAGAACTAAGCTAACTAAGTTAACTTTTTAAAGCTAGAGGAAGTGCTCCCGTAAATGGAAGAAAGAGGATAAAGCCTTAGAGAGTTTAGTATAGGCAGAAATCTGAGGACACAATCAAACACCACAGACAAATACTTCTGCTCAGATTATTTGCTTAAAATTTTGAAAAATGGATTCCGAAGACAATAACACAGCCACAAAGCTGACCTCACTGACTCAGGACAAAGAAAATGATGCATTGTAAATTCAACTGGAAGAATCTTGAGGGAATTCCAGTGCCAAGAAATAAGCTTCTCCTTGTCTGGCAATTCTAAAATTTTTCAGCTGTTAAAATGGAAAGTTGGAAAGCATTTGGGTCAAAGTTATACATATTCAAGACCATTACACCATTTCCAACTTCTCATACAGGCCAAAAACAATCTCCTTGATCCTGAAATAAGCCTTCAGAATTAGTTTCTACTTTTAATTGTGTTTGCAGTTTGGGACCTTTTTTTTTTTTTTGGCAAGTATTCAATTATATTTATATGAAAAATGAGGATGAGAGAGAGAATTCTTCATGGGCAACATTTTCCTATTCTATCTATATGAAGGAAATCAGTTTCGAGTGCCATAGAGTATATTGATTGAAAAATATTATATGTACAAGTTGTACATTTTTGCCTGGAGTTGGAATCTGTTACTTTTGGCAGATGTTCAAAGCAGTCCATGACTCCAAAAAGTTTTAGAACTGCTGATCTAGAGAAACAACTGCACTCGTCATCCTTAAAGCAGGCAGTAACTATTGTCTGTGAACTGGAACTTTGATGGCTATTGGGAGGTGGTGATTTGGGGAACCGGGCAAGCACAAAGAGTCCAGTCAGATTATTTTTCAGTTTGAGTGCTGGGTCCTGTGCTTTATCCCTTGGCATTACTAGGGGAGAATTAAAATCCTCAAAATAGGACTCAAGTCATCTGCCTAAAAGAAGCCCATCCCTCCTCCTGTCAGGTGAAATTCTCTTCTGAATGTAATTTGGATTAGTTCCACTATCAAGACAAATGGATACTCGAAGCACCAAAGTTCTGCATCATAGAACACAGTCATTTCAGTGGGGGAAAAATTTATGATTTCCATTTTAAAAAATAGAGTAAATGTACTCTCATTTGACAGAGACTGAAACAAAGAGTCAAAGAACTTTTGTGGAATTGGAAAAAAAATGTCAGCTTTCTGTGGCCTGTTGAGTTTGTCTACATTGAAAATTAACCTTTGGAAGCTTTAAACTCTAGAATGTAAAACTGGTTAAATTCAAAGAGGGGAAAGTGCAATTCAGGGAAGGGTTGAGCGTTCTATTATAAATGCAGGTTCACTTTACAAACCATCTAGGTGCTTGATAAGGCTGCTGGTGGAAGTGGGAACATAAAAGAGAGGGTTTGGATGGCTTACCTGGTGCTGAGAGCTGTGGGTATTATTTCATCAATGCACAGTTCTTAAGAAATAAACCCACAGCTATGTGATTTCACCACCCAGGCCTTTCCCTCTAAGACCATACTACCTCTTAACTTTCTAAGACTCTTTCCAAGCCTCTGAGTTACTCCTCAGAGGAATCTTCTCCCTGGACAGCCATCTACAGAGTAGGCTCTCAAGTGTCTCCCAAACTGAGTCACCTCCCTGGATCTCCAAATAGTTCCTGTTTCTATATCCTCCGGGAGTTATGATTTGCCCTCCTATTAGTACATATTAAGCCTGTCTAATATCCTTTATGACCTACTGTCCCAGCCACTAGCTTCTACAACTGGGCTTGACTCTCAGGGAACTATATCTGCCACAGCCTTAAAATTAGCTCGGATTTTGGACTTCTTACCTCTAGAACTATAAGATAATAAATTTGTGGTGTTTTAAGCCACTAAGTTTGTGGCCATTTGTTACAAAGGCAATGGGAAAATAATACAGTTGTTAAGATGGCAGTCTTCCCAAACTGATTTCTAAATTCAACAAAATCTCTATGTGATTTTTTTTTAGAAACTGACAAGCTGATACTAAAGTTTACATGGAAGTGTAAAGGACCTAGCATGCACAAAATGGCTCAAGGGAATTGGGGCAAATGATGGAATATGTTCTAAAACTAGATTTTGGTGATAGCTGCACAGCTTCATAAATGGTCAAAAAGCATTGACTTGTATTCATAAAATGATTGAATTTTATGATATGTAAATTATACCCTAATAAAGGTATAAATAAAAGATATACATACTCATGAGGAGGTATAATTGCTTGTACATAATGCTTTTCACATTAAAAAATTTATTGAATTGCTAATTATCAGAGAAATGCAAATCAAAGCTGCAATGAGGTATCACCTCACACCAGTCAAAATGGCCATCATTCAAAAGTCCACACACAATAAATGCTGGAGAGGGTGTGGAGAAAAGGGAACCCTCCTACACTGTAGGTGGGAATGTAATTTAGTGCAGCCACTATGGAAAACAGTATGGAAGTTCCTTAAAAAAACTAAAAGTAGAGTTATCATATGATTCAGCAATTCCACCCCTGGGCATATATCTGGAGAAAACTCTATGTCAGAAAGATACACGCACCCCAGTATTCATAGCAGCATTATTTACAGTAGCCAAGACATGGAAGCAACCTAAATGCTCACCACCAGATGACTGAATAAAGAAGATGTGGTATATTTATACAATGAAATAGAACTCAACCATAAAAAAGAATGAAATAATGCCATTTGCAAAAACATGGATGGACCTAGAGATGATCATACTAAGTGAAATAAGTCAGACAAAGACAAATATCATATGATATCACTTATACGTGGAATCTAAACAATGACACAAATGAACTGATTTACAAAACAAGAAGAGAAGAGACTCACAGACATAGAAAACAAACTTATGGTTACTAAAGAGAAAATGGGGGTGAGGGATAAATTAGGAATTTGAGATTAGCAGGTACGAAGTATTCTATATAAAATAGATAAACAAGGTCCTACTGTATAGCATAAGGAACTATATTCAATATCTTGTAATAACCCATAATGAAAAAGAATCTGAAATATATATATATAAAAGTATAATATAAAGCTGAATCACTTTGCTGTATATCAGAAAGTAACACAGCATTGTAAATAAACTATTCTTCAATGAAAAAAATTTTTTGTTGAATCCAGGTAATGAGTGAATCTAGAATAATTAAGATGTTCTACTTCCTCAGTTTTTCTCTGTGTCTCAAAATGTTCTTAATACAAGTTGGAGAAAAGAATTCTTTGAATTTCTTATTTTTTGCAGTGTAGAAATTACAGAGAAAGAAGATAGGTCACTGAATAATACCTTATGCTACTGTATCATTAAGTATAATTTTAAGTCATTAACTACTCTGATGCCTGCTAATTGATTTTTAATTATTTTAAAACCTTCATAGTGTACAGGCATTTATGTAATCTCAGGAGACCATTCTGATAAAGAATTGAGAACCAGGCTCTTCGTCAGAAACATAGCCCTGTATTGTAACGTTGATCCTATAAGTAAAGAGATTTTGTTCTCATGATTTAGACTTAGAGCCTCCTCTCCCTCCTCTGCTAGGAATGTGTTAGCTGCTTTTTGAATGTGTTCATATGTATCAGCTCTTTTTTTCCCCCACAACAACCCTTTAAGAACTTTCTGTATCTAAATCCATTATAGAAACACTCACTTTAAATATTCTTAATTGTTTTTGAAATATCATCTCAGTGTTCTGGTCTTCACAGTTTAGATTGGTACCTGCTATATTTATGTCTTCCTAGAGTCATAACATTCCAGACATAGAAGGATAAAGATGTTTGCTTGGTTACTTGTCAGAAAGTCTATAGCGTAAAAATAGATGTTTTGATTGGTAAGTAAATTTTATTGTCACTCAGTGGGGAGAGTATAGCTCAGTGGTAGATCACGTACTTAGCATGCATGAGGTCTTGGGGTTCAATCCCCAGTACCCCCGTTAAAATAAATAAACCTAGTTACCCCCACAACATATATGAAAAAAATTTTATTGTCACTCATACTCATGACCATGTTATGATGGTGCATTCCATTTTAAGAATAGACATAAATTACTTTTTCCCCAGTGTTGCTTTATTTCTCTGTTGAAACATTTGCAAATTAGGATCATACATGTAATAATAGTACAATGTCTTTTCTTGGCCTATGAGCAGATCTCATCATATGTATATTTCAGTTAACTGAATTGAATGTTTTAACTTCAGCAAAATAACAATGATAATGATTTTTTAAACTAAAATACTGTAAAACATTGCTTGTGTACTTATTGTTCTATGCTTTACATTACCAGAGGCAGTTCACACATGTACAGATGTGTATCTGAACAGGATTTATTCTAATGAGAAATTAAGAGATTTTTCAAGGGTGTTTTGGTCCTATTTATGCTTGTTTTTGGTTTTTTTCCCCCTCTTGTCTTACCGGCTGACTTTGGTACCTAAATTTCAAACACAGAGCAGAGGGAAAGGAAAGAGTCAAGGTCCAACTAGGAGGAAAACCTCCTCTGACATCTGCCCTTCCCCAGGGGTCTCAGTGCCCACTCGGTGCCCCCTAGCCCTGCAAACTTCTCACACATGCTACTTCCCTGGGAATGCAGCTGTCTCTTTACATGTCTGCCTCCCGCACAAGGATGTGCTCCCCTTGCATGCAGAATCCATGTTTTATTTATCTCTGTATAGCCAGTGCCTGGAGCATTCTTGGCACTCAATAAATATAGCCTTTGAATAGCTGCTATTCAGAATCCAGATTATTCCAGGTCAATGTTTATTGAACATCTGCTGTTCAATAAGTGCACTGGTCAAGCAGGGTGCACAAGGATGAGTGGTTCCAATTCTGTTGACTGCAAGGACCTTGAAGTGTGTCACAGTTTAAATAATAAAGAATAGTCTTTTGTGGTGAGATTTTTACCTTTTTTTAATCTCACTGTATGCCCTTTAAATGAAATTGTATGTAACATATTGAGAAAGCAAATGTTTAAAATGTCTGTTTGTAGTGCTTATTATATATGATTATATTTTTATAGTTCTAAAATAGTAATAATAGCTAACTCTTGCGTGGGACCATGGTAAGTGCTTGACAGGCAATACTGTATATTACTTACACACAATACTTCAAATACATACTCTGCATATATCTATTCTCTCTATACATACATTTGTATAATACTTTACCTGTGCTACTATTTACCATTTGTTCTCCACCCAAATACTCCCATGTTGCCCATTTTATAGATGATGAAACAGAAGCACAAGGAAGTTAAATAACCTGCATAAGTCACTTCACAGAGTGACAACATGATAGAAGCTAGAATTCTAATCTGTTCTCCCCCGAGTTTTTGCATAGCATTTTCTTCTTCTTTTTTCCTTTAACTTCAAAAAGAAAATGTATTGTAAAATGAAGTAGAGCTTGACTAATTAAAAAGCAGTAAGGAAAGACATTGAAGAACAATAGTTGGGGGCATAGTGTCAAAGGTGACAGAGAATCAATATCTTATAAGGTGTAGGGTTACAGTGTTTATATTATAATAGAGGAAACATAAATTACTATCCAGGAATTCCTTGAGTTATAGACAGCTAAAACTTTCCCCCTCTTTTACTGTTGGATTACTGAGTTGATGTTTTATTCCCTGTCAAGGTGATTCAACATTCTCACTAAATTTAAGTATTTTTTCTAGACCAGTGCTCAGTCCTATTAGACTCAATGTCCTTTTTTTATAATAATTACTTTTTTATGCCTATTTTACTATTCTGAAATGAAATTAATAGATAATATCCTAGCTACAAGCAAAATCTTCAAAATACAGTTTAATGCCATAACAATATTCCAGATGTAATAGATGCATATTCCAGGTATATTGTATATCTGTATACTGTGTATCTGTAATGTATATTCCAGATCCTGTCTTTTAAGGAAAGTTGGTGTTTTGCCTTATTACACCAAGAGTTGTTCATTATTTTGGAAAACTGCATCACCAGTGGAAATACTGCTTGTAGTATTTGAGGAGGCAACCAGACTGTGGCAATCTAGCATAACATTTACAAATTTGCAAATCTGCCGTTTAAACCTCCACCTCCTGGATACACCAGAAGTTTAATGTTATCAAGTTAGTTTACATCTGAATTCAAAAAAATCCTTTTGCTCTGAATAACTTAAATTACAACACCAGGGATTATAACACAATCTGATCTCACAAGAGAACTGCCATCCCAAGGGAGTCACTGATAGTTGTCAAATTTGACTGCAGCTTCCTATGGAAAAAGAAATACTTTGATAGTCAAATTCAAAGCTGGGCTCGGGCTCTAAGCCAACCAGGGCTGGGAGCTTCTTCCATCCATACAGAAAATGACCAAATAAATAGTGTGGGCCGCGTGAACTCACCATCGTTTTGTTGCAATTAGGCCACTTATTCACTGGTGTGAAGGAAAAAGGAATTACTCAAAATAAATTCCCAGGGGTTAAGAGGGTGTGCAAGTGCTGACACGGGAGTAGCAAAATATGTGCTGTGCTTGCCTTCTAAGTGCCGAGTTTTTCTGCTGGTCTCTGTGGAGACTTCTGTTTACTGGTGTGCATTTATTATTTTCACCTTTCCTGTTCTCCACAAGTAACTGAGACAAATTACCTGAAGAACATATATATATGTAAGGACAGTTTTTAAAAATCTGAGCGAATAAGAACCAGTGAGAGGAGGGAGAGATGGACATCAGCAGCCACCGAGAAGATAGGTGAATGCAGCCGAGAGTTAGATTTAGCACCGAACTTCTTGGCAGCCAAGGCTAAAAGAGGAACATTATAAATTATGTAGTGCACGTTATCTGATTAAAGAATGCAGTTTGTTCTTTGGGACACACACAAGACTTTTCCTAATATTAAATTCTAAGAGGAACTTCTCCCAGGAATATATAAGGAATGAGCAATATTAAATTAACAGATGGATAGCAGTTTTGTAAAAGATGCAGAAATTTATATTGTTTCTTACCTTCTGAATCATTCTCTATTTTCTCACATATTTTCTTACAACTGTGTAGCATTAGCCCTCACCCCCAAATAACCCAATATAACAATTGCATAATGTCAAATCATTAGGGAGGTTATTTTTCCTCCTCCTGAATTATCCCAAAATCATGTGAATAGAACCTAACTCAGACCTGCATTTATCTTTCAACATTTAATACAAGTGGAAATTTTTGAACAAAGAGAATTTAAGATGCTTTCAGCTCCTCAAGGACAAAGACTCAGTGATTAGTGAGGTCCCAAGTGAGTAAACAAATATTAAGCCAGAATCCCAAAAGGTAGTGCACTGATGGTCATATGCACTATTTTTCAGACTTTGGAGTTTTATCATGCCTCACATTTGGATGTAGAGATAAAGAGCTTTTGATTTTTAAATTCTATCAAAGATTTCACAAAACCCTATCATCTATTATTGTTATAATTTCAAAAAATGAGCATATTGACATAAGGAATTGTACAAAGGTCATAAATAAAGAATAGTCCTCTAAATTGAATATATTAGCTTTTTAAAAACCTGACTACATAATCCTTACTTTTTCTCCTTTTCTGAAGACTGGTGATAGCATCTCTTATGGCCTGGCACCAACTATTATGGGGTGTCCACAGAAGTATAAAGATACAACTCTTGCCTCAGACAATGCTATAGTCAGCTGGAGGGAATAAAATACAAATATTGGAAAACTGGTAATAATTACAAGTGATAATACAACATTATGAGAGAGATTATAAAGCATAAAAGAATTTATTATACAAGAGGGAGATCTCTGGGACCTGGAGAGCTATTGCAAGGCTTAGTGAAAGCACAGTGATCTGAGCTGTGTTTTCAGGAAAGAAAGGAGATTGGAAATTTTAAAGAGGGAATATTAGATAGAAGTATTGTATGGAATAGATAAAAACACAGATGCAGTACAGCTATTGGTTCAGTGGCATAAGGAATTCAAAACTTCTAGGTGGTGGTCTCATATTTACATTCAGTAGAACCGTTGCTGTGTCCATTGGTGGGAGCATTCTCCCTTGGAGACTAAGATCTTTAAACCAGCATAGCTCAACATTGCGAGGACAAAAAGCAAAATTTCTGTGAGTGAATTATTAGGTGTAATAGTGAGAGGAGCTCACTCCTGCTTCCATCCCTTGATTCCTGGACCCATGTATTAAGGCTATGGGGACAGCAGCATATGGTGGTCTCTGATTCAAACATACTGTGTCCTGTATGATAGAACACCTTCTTTTCAGATGTTGTCTCCCAACTGGCATCATAACTGAGTCTTCAGGAAGCCATTCTACCTTTCAGTTGGGCTAGCTGCTTCCAGATAGTGGGGTCAGTGGTAAGATCAGTTGATGCAGTGAGTATGACCCCAGTGCTGCCCTTCTTTTGCAGTAAATGAGTTCCTTGATCACACTCAACACTGTGCAGAATGCCATGGTGGTGGATAAGGCATTCAGGGTGTCCTTGGCTAGAGATGCTGGCAGAAACATTACGGACAGGGAAAGCAAATCCATATCCAGAATATGTGTGATTTCTGTGAAGACAGATCTCTGCCACCTCTAACTTGTACAGATGTTTGGGGTTATAGCTGGAATATTCTGCTCGTGAGACCAAAATGTGGGATTTCCTCTTTTTCTGTGCCAGTTGAATTCTACCTGTTCTGAAACGAGCATCCCTGACTCAGCTTTGGCAATTCATCAAAGAACTGTGGGAATGATTGGGCAAGAGTGCAGACAGGCATAGGGATGATATGAATCTATCCCACCACTAAAAAGTTCATCACAAACTAACAAGCAAAAACCAAATATTCAACTGATACTGAATCAGCAACACTGTCATTTCCATTATGCTAGAATATTTCTCATTTGGTATGTATCATGGGCAAAATGTTTGCTTCTAGAATTGCTAACATTTTTAATGCATACATTCTTCTATTCTAAGTTTAGCATGAAAAAGCAATTACAATTTGAATGATGTATCTTGGCCCCAAATGGATTCTTTATCTGGAAATCAATAACTTTGTTTCAGAAGGAAAATAAATATTTGGCATGTTGATGCTTTGAGATTTTTTCTCACTACCAGAAGCCTTTTTCCCTTTCTTTTCTTTATCTGATGAACCACTGAATAAATTTTAAGACAATATTATGTCTTCCTAATTAAAAATCATTTTAAGAATTCAGTTGGGGAAATAAAAGGCCTATGAATCAAATGTAATTGAGAATCCAGTGACATTTGTAGCACTACAATTGTTCAAACCGATTTGATTTCAAATTTATTTGGGGACAGGCTTTAAAAATGAATGCTTTTTTTTTCCCTCTTCAAGTTTCAGCACAGCTTGTAAGCAGCTCTATTCTACGGTCTAGCAGAGAGAAGGTATTTCAGATGGAAGGGACAGTGAAAGAGTGAGAGGAGTGGAGGAATTTTAAAAGAGGCATAGAAGCAATAGACTTGCTTTTTCACTCAGATTTCTAAATGAGAGATATATCAAGGAGACCTTCTCCCCAGGCAGCCAGGCTCAACTCCATACATGTTCTTGGTATAGCTGGTGACCAGGATTCGTACAGTTAGGCATATGCTAGCCACGCAATGCCCTCTGCTTGGCTCTTTGCCTCGTGGGTCATTGCCAAAGTCTCCAGAGTCCTTGTAATGTCCAACTAGGACAGGGCGGGAGTGTGGAGTCCCCCGGGTCTGGACGATCCATCACACTGCAGCGCCGCTCAGATGAACCTTGCCGCTCCCAGAGCACCTGGGAGACTTGGTCTGTTTCATTCCATCTTGAGAGATCCTAATGTAGTTGGGGGTTAAGATTTCAAATCCATGATTCTGGGCCCAACTCTTAGCTGTTTGGTTTGGGGCAAGTTATTTAATCTTTTCTAAGAGTCAGCTTCCTGATTTGTAAAATGCAGCTACTAATAATACTCATCTCACAGCATTCTGGTGAGACTCTAAGGAACTGATGCACATCAAAATCCAACACAGTGCCTCCTGACAAGTAAACACGCAGAAAGTGTATTGTAAAAAATATATTAATTAATTTAAAAGGCCTCAGATTCCTGAGGGGCTCCCAAAAAGAACTTACTTTTTCTGGAACAAAGATATCCTGGCACACCTGAAGCAAAACACAGTGGCTAGCAGGTTTCTTTTAGCCATAACACCCAGTATCTAAGATAGACCGTGTTCGTGGGTTGTGCTCACAGCAGCCTTAAGGCCTCCATGGCAGTCCCAGAGAGGGACCTTGGGACTCTTGGAAAACTACAGGAAGACTCGTGCATCTCCATCATAGATCTGCTCCCTCATCACTCATCTGCTTCTTCCCCTTGGGAAGGAGTCTGGGTCCAAGGGAGCCAATTACTTCAGTATTATCCCAGTTGTGTTTATTTACTCTCTCTCTCTCACATCAAATTTTTTAAAACATTTGTCTGTGGAAAATCTAGATACAAGAAAACTCCAAACTTTAAGTAACAAAAAGGAAAAGAATAATTATACTGGAAGAATTAAAGTCAGAAAAAATGTTATAATTTTATAAAAGAGAAGGAAGGAAAGAAGGAAGGAAGGAAGGGAAGGAGGAGGGAGGGAAGAAAGGAGGCATTGAGCTTTCTAACAGCCAAGGCAAAGTAGGAAAAATGTTCTTAAGTTCCATTCTCTGCTTAAAAGACACTGACCAAATCATCAGAGGAAACAAGCATGTTCCTGTCCTCCTGCTCTGAGATTCATTTTTCAGATAAATGTGTAAATAATAAATACTGAGCAACATGATACATAGGCCTTCAATATCATTTGGAGTTATTTTTTCAATGAAATGGTATTTGTATCGCACAAATAGCCCTCTCTGCCCCTACTCAGTCCTCATTAAAAGCAAAAGACTATATCATAAGTGGTAATTCTGTAAATCTAGTGCTGTGAAGAGGTGGTTCAGGTCCAGAGGGAGATAGTCAATGAAAGAGTTGGAGTCAAGGTCTTACAGGGGATGAAGATGTTCAAGATGAAGGTTATTAAAAATAGAGGATGATAAAGAATGGAGAAACCAAGGAATTGGAAGAGCCATCAGTTTGGATGTTGAAATGCCTTACCAGTTTGTGAGCCATATGATAAAATCATCTAATTCTCAGAAATTAGATTTTTGAGGAATTGTGCAGATGGCAAAATTAAGAATAGGGAAGGGAGGGTAAAAGAGAAAGTAAATAGCTGAGTGCTTGCAACAGGCCAGCCCTCTGCTCTGTTCTCCACAAGTGAATTATTCGGTCTTCACAACCACCCAGCATGGTCTCAGAATCTCTCAGCGGTGGAGGCCAGTATCAGACCCCTATGGGCTCCCCAAGAGAGTCTCAAGAGAGAAGGTAGGGACTACTTGTGGGAATGCAGTTTGGTGCAGCCACTATAGAAAACAGTATGGAGATTCCTCAAAAGACTAGGAATAGACTTACCATATGACCCAGGAATCCCACTCCTGGGCATATATCCAGAAGGAACCCTACTTCTAAAAGACACCTGCACCCCAATGTTCATAGCAGCACTATTTACAATAGCCAAGACATGGAAACAGCCTAAATGTCCATCAACAGATGACTGCATGAAGAAGATGTGGTATATTTATACAATGGAGTACTATTCAGCCATAAAAATGACAACGTAACGCCATTTGCAGCAACATGGATGCTCCTGGAGTATGTCATTCTAAGTGAAGTAAGCCAGAAATAGAAAGAAAAATACCATATGAGATCGCTTATATGTGGAATCTTAAAAAAAAAGAGCAAAAATACAAAACAGAAATAGACTGATAGACATAGAATACAAACTTGTGGTTGCTGGGGCCAGGGGGGTGTCAGTGGGAAGGGACAGACTGGGAGTTTAAAATTTGTAGATCCTGTCAGGCATATGTAGAATAGATAAACAAGATCATACTGTATAGCACAGGGAAATATATACAAGATCTTGTGTTCGCTCATAGCAAAAAAAAAAAAAAATGTGACAATGAATATATATAAAAAAAAGAGAGAAGGTAGGGACAGAAAGAAGATGGTATAGAGGAACAGCACTATACAAGCCCTCATATCTTATGATATCTTATGAGTTTCAGGTGCACAAAGAAATTGTGGTCTCTACAATGAGATAGGATATGACTTGCCCAGCTCTCATGTGAATCCAGATATGAGCCTCTCTCATTCATAAATTTACACTCAGAATTCTAGGAAAACAACTTCATTTCCTATTTTTAAAAAATATTTAATTCATATTCCACTCTGGGGGGGATAAACAAAGCCATCTATCAAACAAAGTGCCTCTACTTCTGCTTGTAATTGAATCATCATAGAATCATTTGTACATAAAAAATAATAACAATAACCATCATAAAAAAAGGCTGGGGTTGTTAAAAATTAATCCCTTGCTGCTTTCTGTCGTGAAGAACACGGAGGACAGTTGGATGTCAAAAGGACATGCACTTGTGGGAATTGTTCAGATGAGACTCATTTTGTTAGGAAAGGGTGTTGGCTGATGGAAACAGTCTAGACATGTCTTATACATGAGTGACTCCAGACTTCATGGGATCCTCTAGGGAAGGATGCTTAACCATCAATAGGAAATTTTAAGTAGATGACTTCTCTTCACACAGCTAATAAGCAGAAGGGGTATCTCTAGGGCATAGGAGTGAGGAACTAGAAAATATCATCCTAGTCCCTTGATTGTGAGACAGTGGTTTAATAATAGCTTTTGGCCTGTTTGTTTGATTTGAGGGAGGAGGAAAGTGGAGGGAAGGAAAACAAAGAGATACCACATTAAACATGCATGTTGAGTGTAAGCCACGCTCCCGTTTCAGATACATCAAAATGTGAAAATGTGCATTTTAGAATCAAGGCGATAAGATAATACAGCTAGTAATACCGTTTTAAAAATGGCACTACTAGACATTTGCTCTTTCCTCATGGTCATTTGCATGCCCTTAACAAGAAAAAAAAATAGGGTAACTTTTCAGAGTAGTCTTAGTTTGGCATTCTCAGAAAGAAAGCACTTCTGTAAACTTACAGAGTTTCTAACATGTTTATCCAAGTTATCTTGGGTCTAGAACAGTGACACATTGGGAAGTGGAGGCAACCAGCTAATTTGCCCGAAGCATTGGCCCTGGTGAGAGCCTCATTTCCCAACCTTGCCAAGGTGCATTGTCGGGAGTAGGCAGAGGGTGGTTCCTCAGATGACCCACAGGGCTCATTGACTGCAGTGGTGCGTCAGCGACCCTCATCTTGGCAGTTTTGTGACAGCTTAGACATAAGTTTGTCCCTGTTCTTTAATGAAGTGGCATAGGGCTAAGTTTGTGAAGCATGAGAATGGAAGGAAGGCTTTGTCCAACCTGGCAAAGGACAAGATTGGAGAGTAGGTCTCTTGATGCCAAGAGTAAAGATCAGGAAAAGGAGAGAGTTCAGGGAAGAGGTGGGGCTGAGAAGAAGGAGGAGGGGAAACAAATTCCTCCCGGACTCACAGAGGGACAGGGAAGATTTATTGGAGACTATGCTCTAAGCTACTACACAATCCACCCCAAATTCTCTCTGCACCCCGCTTCTCACTATCCTCCCACAAGTGCCTCGTGTCCCAGAAGAATGGGGCTCCCCACCCTTGGGACTTTTGAGTACCCCACTCACTGTAGTGCTTCCCCGTCTCTATGCCTTAACTATGCTGATACACCTAACTTCCATTGCCCAGAAAACTTCTTTCCCTCTTTCAATGACCATCTTAAATGCCACCTTTTCCACAAAATCTTTCCTGAGCCTACCTCTTTGCAATTCTTTTTCCTTCCTAAACCACTTCTCTCCTATTTTGTATTATAATCATTTGTGTCCTTGTCTTATTTTCCTTGGAATAAGTTCATTCAGGGCAGGGATGTTGTCTCAATAATTTTCCATCCTCGGAGCATGTAGAACAGTCATTCAAAGTCACATCCTGAGTAAATATGAGTATTTAATAGAAACTAGTTCAATAAAGAGAATGAGAGAGAATTAAACAGTGGAGGTGACTCTGACCTCAGTGTGCGCACGCCTAGAGAGAGCCAGAGTCAGCAAGTCCCCCAGAACCACCTTCACAGGGGCTCCGTCTTCCCATTTGCCTCATGCGTGATCCTCCTACCAAGATAAATTTAATTCTGGTAATTAAAAATACTTTTTTTCAGACGACATGGTCCCTATAAGCAAAATAAATACTTCATCTGTTGCTTAACTAAAGAAATGATTTGCTTCAGTGCAGAAGACAAAATCTGCCTGCTCTGGGTTGTCTTACAGGGCACAAAGTGAGACTGCAGCTGGGCAATTTTCTCCTTCTGTGCTGAATTTAGACCCTATACCCCATATCAGATGAGTCCGCACTGAATCTCCCCTCATACCACGCTACAAACCTAACTCATTCTGTAGTTACTGGTGCATCTGTTTCCTGGGGCAGATATGAGTTGCTTAAATATGAGGACCCCGTCTTCCCCACCTGAGTCGTACCAGTTTCTGCTTGGTGTTGAGTAGACACTCACAAATTATTCATAGTATTCCATTTCAGGCAAAGTAAGAAAGGAGACTCTAAAGCCTAATCTATGATTTCTACTGCTATAAAAGATATTATTGAGACAGTAGACAAGATCTATTAGAGAATAGAATTATGTCAATGTTAATTTCCTAATTGAAAATTGCACAATGTTTAAGAAAATTCTTTATTTTCAGGAAGAACACACTGAAATATTTCAAGAGAAAAGGACATCATACTTGCTACTTTCTCTTAGGCTTCAGAAAAAATCATACACACGTACCCACATACATATAAATGTTAACATTTGGGGAATCTGGGTGAAAGTGTTCAGAAATCCTCTGTATTCTTGCAACTGTTACATAAGTCTGAAGTTATGTTTTTAAAAAGTCTGATGGGAGGAGGCTCTGTTGGACTGGCCAAGAAGTCCCTGAGGTCACCAGTCCACCCTTGCCTTACCCTCACTAGGTCAGAGAGATTTCAGTGGCTTTTGCCCAAGTGCAAAGGACATGAAAACCCCAAAGCAAGGAAAACCCTGCCACAGGCAGCTGCAACAGACTTGGATTATGATTATCCTGGAATTCTGTGATTTCTTTCCCAACCATGTTTGGGAATCCAGAGCTCCTCCAGTTAAAGGTAGCCTTCAACTTTCTCACCTTGCTCTGAAGCAAGGAATTCTAGTAGCACTGAAGGATAGGAATGATAATAATGAGTTACTATTCATTGGTAACTTGACATGTGCCGGGCAACGTGCTTAGAATTTTTCATCCATTTTCAAAATTCCTTCTCAGAGAACTCCTGGGACTTGAATACTATTATTTAACCCATGTTACTATCAAGACAGCCCATGTTTATAAGGAATAATCTAAGCTAATAAGTGATATGTTAGTTTAGGTCCTCTAAAACACAGATGCCAAGAAGAGATTAGATGGAGGAGATTTTATTGGAGGAAACCCCTATGAGAGATAAAGGGAAAAGAAACAGGAGTGGGCAGGGTGAGCCTCCAGGCAGTGATAAAGGTCTGACTCCTGTGAAGGAGGAGAGGGCGGAAAGGAAGCTTCCCCTCTGCCCCAAGGCTCCCTAGGCCCCTCTTCTCTCCCTATTCTTGGATTAAGGGTCTGAGGTTTTTGCATGAATCAAAGTAAGTCTGTCATTTTAATGTGTTAAAGAGCTGGGGTGTGATGGTACCTTTCTTCTGACAGGCGATAGATAACTCCTTTCCATCCTGCGGGAGTGTCTTATAAATTGCACTCTTATTTTTAATTCTGAGTTTGTGCTTCTATTTTCCATAGTATATATGCAATTACATTTTTTTCAGAGATACTGGAAAGTGAGCTATAGTTCAGCAGATTACCTAATTAATGAATCAGGCCCAATATTTTGCCTAGCTAATTCCTTGTACTGTAGGACATCAAGCTTGAATCACAATTTCATGGAAAAGAGTACCATTTCAGCAATGATGAGGCTTTAGATCCACTCTGGATTACCAGAACTCACATCTGGCATCAAGAAAAAAATCAGGCATTTATGGGGGGAAATAAGAACATTATTAGGCCTGAGCCCTGGAAAGAAGTAAGTTTTACTTAAAGCTTTCAGGCCTTTGCTGAGAATGAATTTTCATAAAAACTCAAAAATATATCCACTTTCACTCATATACTTTTTAATCTAAACCAGTACTTTCCTGTCTGTAGGTAACAAACCCTTGAAGGGTCTACAAGTTTGTATGAAGACTAGGCATTAATGGTAGATAATATGCCCCTTACAAATACGTCATACTTTTACAAAAACATGCTAATGCTATGATGATTAATGATGCGAGAATATATCTTAAAGCATTGCTAAACTCAAAATAGGGATTATCATTAGGCTATTTCTCAATCCATAGATACTCAAAGTACAGTTTCCAGCATGCAACAGCTTATGTTTTTCTGAGTTTCAAAAGTAGCCTTATATCCGAAAAGAATGGGGACCTCTGCTATGGAAATGACTTCCTGTACCGTATGTTGGACACTGTACAAAGTACCCCCATGTCCTTGGGCTAGGCCTTCCTTAAAAGTGATATCACATTCTCAATAGATTCTTTCAAGTACTTTCAAATCCACCTGAACAAGGTGAAAAATAAATCCATTTACTGTAAAATGAACAGCAACGTGGAATATCATCACCAGTGTGTCAACAAAATGAAGGAACTGTGTATTTGTTCGTGTGTCCTACAGCAGAATCTAGATTACAAATTCTATGCGAGCAGATTTAATTTGAGGGGTCAAATTTCATTTAGTGCCAGTCTATTTCATCTGTCACAGTACAACACAAATTGGCACCACTCTAAGGGACACAGAAGTATGGACAGTTAAATTGGTCTTTTTCACACATAGAAATAAAGCTCCTCTATGTAGCAATCATTCAGAAGCTACCAGTACCAAAAAAAAAAAAAAAAATCAGTTCAAAAATAAGCCAAAGCCATTCAGAGAGCACTTAAGATTTTGAAATAACTGAAAGTGCTTTTCCAAAAATATAACATCTTAGAAAAAAATTTGGTTATTCAGTAGAGACTTCTTTACCCAAACATGAGACAGGGGTCTAACATGTGCCCATATCCTTGACGTTGCCAAAAATACCCATGCTACATCTAAGCTCTTTTATGCAAGCAGAGGTAGCCTATTCTAGTATGATTTAAAGGGTCAAGCCCTCCTTCTTCTATATCACATAAATCTTTCTCAGCTATGTAATCTCCTACACACAGACACAAACACACAGACACACACACAGACACACACACACACACACACACAGAATCCTGAGCTATCTTTACCATTAATCCATTACTTTCTGTCATATATCTCACTGGTGAGTTTTTAATGAAAGTTTTTCTATTACAAATCGCTTGTTAAGTCCCTTCTCTTGATTTTGAATTAGTTTATCAGATCACATAGCAGGTTTGTCCCATTGAAGCCGAAGTCCTCCCCAGGTTACAGATTCTCTGATTCTCTGGTTCTCCAATCTGGTCAGAAATATTAGGGTAGGTAAGAACATGGAGCACCTTGTAGGAGGTGAGAGTTAGAGACTCACTGAGAAACAGAGCTGGATGAATTGGGGAAGTGTTACCAAAATGTGGAACCAGGAAGACCTATATTGAGACTCTACTATGGGCCAGATGTTGCACTAATGATTAAAGATAATAAATCTTATAGTCCCTGCTAATCTTGTACACTCCGTTTTAAAAAGTACAAACTTAGAGATATGTTACAAGGCTAAAATTTAGAGATTTGGTGGAAACATAATTTCATTTGTTACATAATCAAGCTCTTATATTTGATAATCAATTCTTAACTATAATGTGGAATAAGCAGAAGTGTTAAACATGCAAACAACATAATTACAATTTCCTGATGTGCTCTATATATGCCTAGTTCCATATATATAATCCTTCATATGGCCATTATAAAAATTAGTATTTATTAATATTAATATTTACATACAGGTGAATTATTAATATCTATGAATATATACACATATATTCACCCAATGGGAACAAGTCAGTTTGCTCAAAGATGTTTACCTAAGGATTAGCCTGAATTCAACCTACTTTTTATTGGTTATTTATCTGCTCTGATATTATACTCTCTTTTGCTTCTTTTGGGCAATTAACTCATGATGCAGGCCAGGATAAAGCCAATTCTAGTGGACTTATCAGGTATAATTCACCTGAGTTGCTTCTATCTCTGTTCATGCATTTGTGCCATGATACTAGCCAGCAGATGGAAACAAAGATGTAAGAGTGATGTTGCCCAGCCTGGTGCATTCTGACATACTAAACCTGAGAAAGCAGTCTCTCCTGGATCATTATTTTGAAGCTATGTAAATTAGGCATCTATGCCATCATTGAACCGCTGCTTCTCCAAATTCTGTACACCAGATGTGAAGTTGTTATATTACTGCTCATCACAAACTACCTCAAATAGTTGCATTCATTCTGCAGATATTTATTGACTGCCTTCTATAGGTTTGCCATGATGCTAGATGCCAGTGGTACACTATGCTGTGGCAGAGATAAGCAAATGCCACCAAAAACTCACGCTCCCTCTTCCAGTGTTGATGTGTCCCTAGCAAGTGGCTGCCCAGCTAGGAATTATACTTCCCCAACCCCCTTGCACCTTAGGTGGGGCCACATGAGTGGTTCTTATGATCAGAATATGTTTGCAAGTGATCTCTGTCATTTCTGGGTCAAGGTGATTGTAAGTGGGTGCCTTCTCTAGCCTCTCTTTCCCCTACTGGAAACAGAGGACGCTGAGCTCCTGGAGGACTGTGGAGCCACAAGATGGGTAAAGTCTGGGTCCCTGAATAACCACGTGAAGGGAAGCCACTCACCAAGCAGGTGAGAATAAAGAGGATTTCACTATGCAAAGAGAAAAAAAAAGGCAGAGAGAAAGGCTCCTAGGGTGCTCCTAGTAGGAATGTACATATGTGAGGGATTTAAAGGGGCCAGAATATCTCTGTCAATTTCAGCAGCTGGTTCCCACAAACTATGTAAGCCTGGGGAAAGTCATCAGGGCCATCAAAAAACAACAAATTCTGATTAAGGTAAAAAATAGAGCAAAAAATAAATAGATGATAACACCTGTCCCAACATGCAAGTCTTTGATATTACTTGTACTCCATTGTCTGTCACATTGGCTACCACTGTTGTGTATAGTTCTTTATGTTTTCTAACCCAGTATAACCTTATGAGCTGATGTTGAAAAGTAAAATGTTCAAAAGTAGAGGTACAAAAGAGCCTTACCATTTACAAAATTTTCAAAATCTGATAAATATCTATTAGAAATGAATGTATTCTATCTCCTTTAATTTAGAAGATATAAAATTAGTCCTTGCATGGGCCCAAGGAGTCCATGAATCACCTCCTGAAGGTGCAGGCAAAAGTCTGGGTTTGTGCACAGGTGCATTTTTATAGAGACAGGTCCTGCAGCATATATCTGATTCTACAAGTTTAAGAACTAAGCGTGTTAGTGTGTAGGAATATTTACAAGTCGGGGTGAGGGAGAAAAAGAGGCTCAAATACTCCAACAGTGCAAAAAAAATTAATAAAGTGCTGAATTTTAAGTGAGCTTGTAATTAGACAAGAACAGAGTTTAGGGAAATTGGCTCAGAGCCCAGCCAATAAACTCAGCACCCTTTCAGTTTTTATTTCATTAGTATGAGCAATATATCCTCAGAGGTCATATTTTATTTTCTGTAACAGATTGGAAAAGGAAGAAATCAAAGTTAGAAAAATTAAGTGCCTTTTTTCAGACTTTGTAGGAGAATCCCAAGGACTCTCCAGTTACTGTTTTTTTTCTCATAATCATCTGATTATTCCTATAAAATTGAAATGAGTGCCAAGAGAGCTCTTACCCTCAGAATTTAGATCTCTCCTGTGTGTTAAGGCCCAGTGTTTGTAGTGATTAACTTAATAGGGAAGCTCTCTCATATTAGCCAAAATCTATATTCTGCTCTACCTTGAAAAATAACATTTTTTTTTATAACCCCCAAATTGCAGATCAATCTTTTGAGAGATAATCTTCTAGAATTTTCTGTGAGTTCTCTTCTCACCACATTTCAGGACCACATTTTCCAAATGCATATCTGACACAATGAGAAAATAGTTTTCAGTCATGATCTTTCACGTGTTCAACAGTGTTATGTTTCTTTTCTTTATTGGAAACTTAGATATCATTTGCAAGATCTCTCTAAATGAAGGATTCATTTTTTTATTCCACAGAGAGGACCTGCTGTTAAATTGAGAAAGAGGTGCTTAATATCTAAATGTTGACAGTACTTTAGAAAGAATGCTATGGAGACAATCAAATATTAATAGGTTAAGACACTATATTTTGTCATTTGATCCAGGGCAAAGTGGGCTCAGGAAGTCTGGTTCATCATGCAAGTCATGAAACTGTTTTTGATTATTTACCTTGAGAAATATAACTGCCAAACTGATTGGCAGATTCATGCCTGCTGATTAGCATCTTCTCCGCGAGTCCCTAAGGAAAGCCAGATTACCACAAGGTGGTTTGGTGAGCATGGAACCGAACACAGAGAGCTGAATGATTTTGATAGCTGGTGTTAATCAAGTCATGGCTGTTTTGTGAGCTCACCTAAGTCTTAGGCATGTTCTGGTAACTCACAGCCCCGCTGTATGAGAAGAGCACTCCCACCCCACCCTGGAACTGTAGCTGGCTTCCACTACCCACTTTGGAACAGAGTGCAAGCTGCTTAACCTAACACCCTTTCTTCCCATGATTTCTAGGGACAGAATCTTGATTTTTAGTTAGGCATATTGTCACTCAGAATTTTTAAAATTCTCTTTCACTGTGTGGGATGTGACTGTATGACTAAGTCTGCAAAATGAGATACTGGTGGGTATGATGGAATGGCTTACAGCAAACCAACATTCCCACTAAGAACAGTCAGCAAAGCCAAATGAAAATACAAAAATCAGCGAACAAAAAATATGTTTAAAGCCATGAAAGAGCTGCCAAAGCAACCAGAAGTAGAGGGACCAAGGATTTGGAGAGGGGGAACAATGGAGAGGTGAGTTGACCACTTGCAACTGCCTTTTCTCTGAGAGTATTTGTCCACTCTGAGCTAAAGCAAGAGACTGAAAATCCAGGCTTTGCACACATAGAGGGCTATGAGGGCTGGCAGAGAAAACAATAGAGATTTTGATACTTTCATGGGGCCAGAGAGTTAAAATTAGAGACATCATTGGTCAAGACCGAGGTTGGGGTTAGGGGACAGGCAAAGAAATAAGCTTGACATATGTCTGGCTTATTTCTTTCCCATTCACCAAAATCTGAAACTACACAGTGCGGGAGGCTAAGAGGCTAAGTAGAAAACCTCCGGAAAACAGAACAAAGTTTTCAGCTAAAAGGCAGGAATTGGAGTTCAGGACCTTCCAGGCAGCCGGGTCCAGAGAAGACATCAGGCTCTTAGTTAGAAGCCCTGGAGGGCTTAGCTTAGAGCAGAGAATAAAGGAAGAGACTCACTCAAACTGCACAGCTCAGCACCTAAATGAAATAAGATGATCAGACCCAATTCCTTCCGCCTAGGAAAGAAAGTGGTGAATACTTTCTGGAAGGAAACAAAATCATCTGGACACCATACAGTAACAAATAGTGTTTGGCAGTTCAATCAGAATTATTACACATGCCAAGAATCAATGCAATTTGACTTAAAATGAAGAGAAAAATTAGATAACAGATGTAGAACTACAAGGGGTTCTTATATTGGAGTTACGAAAGATTTTAAAATAGCAACAGTTAATAAGTTAGAAAAAACAGATGAAAAGATGAAGAATTTCATCATATAATTATAATCTATAAAAAAGAATCAAGTAAAAATTGTAGGACTGAAAAGCACAATACCTGAAATGCAGAATTCAGTAGATGGGTTTAAGCAAACTAGAGAGAGCAATAGAGGAGGTTAGGGAGGTGGAAGAGAGGTTGTTAGAAAATATCTAGAGTGAAGCACTAGGAGGAAAAAGGATCAAAATTTTAGAAGAGTATAACACACATACAATAAAAAACTAGTGAAAATATAACTGGATTCCCAGAAGGAGAAAAGAAAGAATATGAGAAAGAAAAAAAAAAAAAAAAAAAAAAAAGTCAAGCAATCATGGCCAAGAATTTCCAAAACTGAGTTTTAAAAAATCAGAGTAGCTGAGAAAAAAAGTATATTAAAAAAAAATAAAACAAAATTGACAGCAATTTCTCGACAGAACTGGAAGTCAAAAGATACTGAGATGACATCCTGAAAGTGATGAAAGAAAATAAGTTTAAAATTTTATATTCAGTAAAATTATCCTTCAAAAATGAAGGCAAAATGAAAGTTTTTAAACCAATAAAATAGAATTTTTACCAGAAAACCTGCACTAAGAGAAATATGAACGGATGTTCCTCAGACAGAAAGAATTATCCCAGTTTAAAACACAGGAACAGGAACTAAAGAAGAGCAATGGAAAGAATAAATAAAAACGAATATTGAGAATACAAAACAATAACTACAATGTCTTGCAGGCTTTAAAAGACGTATAGAAATAAAATGCAAAAGGTGACAGGGGGATAACTGAGTTAAAGTTTTAATTAACATTATCAGGAAACTGGTAAAAGATAATCCATATTAGACTGCAAATCAAAACTGCATGCGGAACTCTCTGATCACCTTTGAAAAAGTGAAAGAATGTAAATATAGAAGTTAACAGGGGAAAAAATGGAATGATAATTGTTTAATCCAAAAGAAGTCAAGAAAGAAAGAAAAAGATAAATTGGTAAGTCTGAAATAAAACCAACTATAACAGTAATCATAGCATATGCAAATGAACCCACTGCAAATTTAAGTTCAATAATGTAAATGAACTCAATACCCCAAATATTTGGAAAGAAACACATCAAACTGCTAACTCTGATGCCTTTGGAGAGTGAAAAGTGTTTGGGGGAGAATACAGGGAAGGATTTTATTTTCCAAAATTTTGGTTGTTCGAAACGGCCCCAATTAGCTTATTTTACTTTTGAATTTAAAAAAAGAAAAACGTGCTGCAGTACTTTTATACCCATTTATCTAGCTAAGTGTGCTGCAAGTTTTGTCCATTTCTTCCTATGGACGTCACACATTTCTTGTTCAGGTTATCCTTAACATTGGTTATTATATGATTAAAAAAATTATTATTGTTAGATATAGAGAACAAACTAGTGGTTACCAGTGGGGAGTAGGTAGCGGGGAGGGCAATATGGGGACTAAGAGGTACAAACTATTATGAATAAAATAAACTACAAGGACATGTTGTATGGCATAGGGAATATAGCCAATATTTTATATAACTATAAATGGAGCATAATCGTTAAAATCTTTAAAAATTGTGATTCACTCTATTGTATATATGTAACTTACGCAATATTGTACATCAGCTACACTTCAATTTGAAAATAAATAAATAGTAAAAATATCATTGTGATAAGATCTCACTGTCCATTTTGTTTTCTAACAAGTTACTGGTTGTGTACAACAGAGCTATGAATTTTGTCATGATTTTTTGTATGACCAGCTACTTTACTGGACTGATTAACTGACTTAGCACCCCTCTTTCAGACAGTTGGATGCTTTATCATCTTGGGGCACACAGGTGTGCCCTCTTTCTACTTGGTCATGAGTGTAGGTACACCTGTGACGATTAGAGCTGCTCGGTTCTTCATGTTCTCAGTACAGTTCTTCTTTCTGGGACTGCTTGGCTTAATCATAGTTTCCTATGTTCTTTCTTTATTTATAAAGGGTTTTTTTTTTCATCTAGTCTCTGTAAACAGACACTTTATTAATAGATTAAATTAAATGCCCACGAATATGAACTTCATCTGCTCCACCAGGTGCTCTCTCTCATGCAGTGAGGTCCCTCTGCAGTGGATATCCAGGCTCCCTGCAGCTGGTACCTGCTCTCCTGAGACTGTCCCTTGCCTGGCCACAAAGGCTTCTGAAGGAGGTGGGACAACGCTGGGTCGGTGTGTCCAAGCCAGCCTCACCTGGTACCCAGAACTAACTAGCCCCACATTCAGGCCTTCATTAGGATGCATTACTCACTCAGGGCTCAACTTCTCCTTGCTGCTCCCTATGGTTCCAGCCAGCAGTCTCATTTCTACACCCCAGGAGCTAGATCAGAATTTCCCAAACTGTGAAATATTCTGGAGGCTATTAGTGTGCTGAGGAAATAATCTTCTGCCAGGTACATAAGTTTTCAAAATCCTTAGAATGTTAAAGTTTTTCTTTCTTTTTATTCTGTTTAATCTCAAAGCATTTAATCTGTTCCTGTGTGATAGGAAAATCCAGTAGAGTTTGGTGTTTTTTTAAAAGAATACATTGTTGATAGATTTTTTTTTAACATAGACATAAAGAAGGGAAGTGAAACTAGTCTATCCTTCTATTCCCTGAATAACCCCTGTGGACATTTGAAAAACTTAAAGTAATACATGCACATAATTAGAAGGTAAATAACAGAAGAGCAAAATAAAATGTGAGAGGTATATTCATTAACTCATTTATTTGTAAATGGGTGACTAGTGTCAGGACAGGACCAAAAGTAAAACTTAGATGCTGCAATCTTTGGAGGTCAGGGGCCCCTCTCCTCAATAACTCCTCATTGTGGTCTGGGTAGAAAAGCCTCCTTAAATGATCCTGAAATACGCATTTCCCACATTGTATCAGGAAACTCTCTTAGAGTTGTTCATCATTATTCTGAAAACAAAGTTCTGTGGTCAGTATACTCTTTATGTAAAAGTCATTCATTTCTTTCATGAAATACAAAGTGAGCTCCAATTTCACTACTCACATACCTTTTAAAAACAGAATGCATACATGTCCTTTATACTTATCAGGGATGAGAGAGAATACTGTAGTCCATTCCAGAACATCTGTGTAATCTGGTAATGCTGGCGCTGTCGTAGTGGTTTTAGTTCAGGCACCTGCCAGTACAATCTATATTTAAGGACAAGGAATTGGTGGCTATTTCTTTTATGAACCCGAAACAAGACCTGGAAAGAACCCCAAAAGATTTCTCAGTATAACTCCCCATCTATAGGGAGACCCTGTGGAGCAGAACCCAAATTTATCTACCTCAGTTTCCCTATAGTACCTTGCATTGAGAATTTGCTCCACAAATGTTCTCTGAATGGACTGAAAGGCATAACCATTCAGAAGGGATGGCTTACGCCTTAAAGATTTTTGCGTTGATTGTCCGTTCTTCATCACAACAAAGAATCCTGAGGCTCTGACTGAACAAATGAAGACTCAGAGTCACAATATTGGAACTAGCCTAAAGTAGCCCCTACTCGAGGGAACTCTCAGTACTTGGAAAGCACAGCACAATAGTTTTGTTTAAAGCAGATTCTATCCAGAAGCCATAAAGTACTAGAGGAGGTGGGGGACATTCTGCAGTTTGAAATGGCAGACTTCCTCCAATTGCAATTAGCATTTAAAAGGCCCTCACATTCATTTTTATTCAAATATGCCACCTTTGTAGTCATAGTAACCCTTTTATATTTAGATTTGGTTGCAGCTACATGTCTACTTGAGCCATTCATTTTATCCTCCCTCCTAAAGGTACCAAGTTTCTCTCCCTTTTGTTCTTTCAAATAGAATCCACTGTTGCTCTTTTTCTTGTAACATGTTGGTTCTCCCTAAAGGATGTGAGAAAAGGAGAATAAAATATCAATTCTATTAGATAGCAGAATTAGGAAACAGTTTCCTGGACTAACAGAAAAGGCTAGACCATGTTCCTGTGCTCAGACATATGACAGGAGCCAAGTTTCAAACCCATTGCCTTTTGTTCCTTGTCACCATAAAGACACACCACTTGACTGACTTAAATTCCTGGGATTATAAATGGACCTCTTTGGTTTATAAAACTCAAGAGTCAGCCAGCAAAGTTGTTTCCAAAAGAAGACAGAATCCAAATGTTGGAGAGGCTTTAAATCCATTTTCTGTTTCTTTTTATTTATAAAAGAAAATCTCAAATAAGACATAAGTTGTCATGTGAAATTAGCATTTTCCCTTGTATTTTCCCTTATAGGATCTGTTTTGACATCTGATTTTACAATTACAGAAGTGAATTTTCAGTTCCATCCTATTTAGAAACAGGCATCAAAATTCAGAGCAGTGCAAACCTCAGAGTCTGTCTGGTCCAGAGCCTTTATTTACAGATAAGAAAACTGAGACTGCAAAGAAATGAGGGACCTAGTCAAGGTCACACATCTAGTTGTGGGCTCAAGTCAGACCCCTTAGTCCTGACCTGCATGTTCTTTCCACGACACGCCCAGTTTCCACACCATGCTTATTCCACGTTACCGAACTCAGGTTCAGCTGCCTGCTGCTTGAAAGCCAATACTTGAGAGGCAGGTGTTGGTTGGAAAGAAAAGGTTGCTTTATTCAGGAGACCAGCAACATGGGGAGAAGGCAGACTTGTATCCAAGAACCAACCCTAAAGATTCTGCTCAACAGGAAAGTTTTTAAAGGGAGAAAGGGGAAGTTAATTATAGTTAATCATTTGGAGAGGGGGTTAGAGTCTTGTTACTTTCCACTGTGTGCAGGCTTTCTTCTGATTGGTTGGTGATGAAGTCACAGGGCAGTGTTCCAGGAATCTTGTGCTCAGCCTGAAGTTACCATCCTCCACCTAGGTGGGGACCTTAGTTCCCCAGAGGAACTCAAAGATATATTGTTATGTATATTCCTTGAGGGGGAATCAGGAGCCTGTCGCATTGCTACACTATTGTTTCTTGATTGCTCCTCCTTTGTTTCTGCGTTCCCTCACTTTTCTGGTTAGCAACTGTTCGAATCTGACCTTTGGTACTCAGGGAAGGTCTAGGAGGCTGAAGCTTCTTTCCTACTAACAAGAAATGGGGGACACCAAAAGGATTTGTACCTGAGGGGGCTCAACAGGGCCCTGCTTGGTTTCAGTTATATTCTTTAAAATTTTAAATTTCAGAATTTTTTTTTGCTCTGTTTTTTTCAGATAATTAAATCTTAAAAATAAAATTAAATACTTCTTTTTAGTGTGAATTAGCCCAATATTTAATAAGTAACATACCCTTTCTAATATCATCTGGTTTAGCATCCAAAACCAGACTGAAATGAGGCAATGAAAAGGTTCTGATTTAATTTTTAGTAGGAAAAAAAAAAGAATTTCATTCATCCATTCATTCATTTTACAAGCATCAACCCATAGTGACATTTTAGGTAAGACAATTTACTGGGAAGCTAATAAAGCTTAAGCCTCAGGGACCCACACTAAGTTAGCATTCTTTTTCTTAGGCCCATGAAAACGTCTGAGCTTCAGACCACATAATACCTGGACCTAGCAGTGGAACAAAGTTGTCAAGCTCATAATTTAGACACATTTAAACACATAGGTTCACCACTAATCATGGTAAGCTAATTTGTTTTCCTTTTTTGATTGCTTACTAGGTGAGTACACCAAGAAACTGAATTCATTCACCCATGTAGCAAATGTTTATTAAGAGCCTCCTACATGTCGGCCACTGTTCAAGGGTTTAGGGATGTTGAATTGAAACAGATTGCCAGACATTTCTCTAGTAAAGATAGGTTTAATTGGGATCAGTAGAGAATTGCAACCCACAGCCTACAACCACGGTGAGCTACATGCAAGTCCCTGAAGGGCAAGGGAAGGAGAATGCTTTAAGTGAGAGGAGAAGGAAGTTGGGAGGGCCTTATTAAACAAAGAGTCTACCGCTTTTCACTGGCTTGAGTTCTTGCCAGGAGAGAAAAGGAGTCTTTCCTCTTCCTATTAGGCTCTGCTATTGTTGCAGGGAGTGAGAGCTCCCCCTTCTGGTCTCCCAATTCTATTTAAGTACAGTTTCAGTTTTTTAATTTTCTTACTGAAAACACAGTAACAAACTACCTGTCTTCACACAGCACAGTTCAATGGAATTAACCATATATATCTTCATTTTGAGTAAGTCTCCTAAGATGTATTTTTGAATAAGATGAAGTAATATGCTCTGCATGATAGCATTATTGGGTGGGTTTCTTATTAGAGAAATAGCCAAATATTAAAGTATTGATTAATAGATTGACGTAAACTTAAACAGCAGTCTCTAGAAGAATGACACAGGTAATGTCAGTCTATGGCATTGTCTTATTCAGTTGTTTTACTAACAACCTGAATGTAAAACACCAACACCCTTTTTAAATGTACGGCTGAAGAGGTTAAGTCAGCATGATAAATGACAAAGTCAAGACTTGCCAATATTTTCCATGAAATGCAGTGGGCTTTCATGCAAGGCTATTCCATTATTGACAGTATTATACACCTTTATCACATTGTGTTGACAGGTATCAAGAATAACATGTTAGTATGTATTCAATCACTGTGGTAGTTTGTCAAATATGATATGTCACCTTTAGTAATTGAAACATATCTTTCTTGTAAAGCTAAAGAAAATATCTGTTAGAATATCATTTATTAAAACCAAATCTCCAAACATCTGAAAATCATTCATAGAAGATATCATATCAATAAAGAACAAAACCCACAGGAACATCTTAATAGATGCAGAAAAAGCATATAAAATCCAACAAGACTTTATGATTTAAAAAAGACTCTGCATGAAGCAGAAGGGAACTTTCTTAACCCGATAAAGCCACAGCTAGCATCATACTTAATGGTGAAAGATAGAACGCTTTCCCCATGAGAGCAGGAACAAGACAGCTCTTGCCACTTCTATTCAACATACTACTGAAGGTTCTAACTAGGGCAGTTAGGAAAGAAAATGAAATAAAAGGCATCCTGATTGGAAAGGAGGAAATAAAACTCTCTATTTGCAAGGGGTATGATCTTGTATATAGGATATCCTAAGGAATCCACTAAAAGACTGTTAAAACTAATAAATGAGTTCAGCAAGGTTGCAGGATATAAGATAATACACAAAAATTAATTGTATTTCTATACACTAGTAATGGGCAATCCAAAAATGAAGTTAAGAAAATAATTCAATTTATAATAGCTTTAAGAAGAATAAAATACTTGGGATTGAATATAACAAAAGAGGTATGAAACATATACTCTGAAAAGGTACAAAACAATGTTGAAAGAAGACCTAAATACCATGTTCCAGTGATAAAGAATTTCTGTAAAATAAAATGATATGCAGGCAAATTAAGGGAGAATTCCAAAACAGTAATAGACAATGTTCCTGAGCTCACTGGATAGTCCCTTGAAATAAGTGATAAGGCATGAGAAATCTAATCTCTTTCTTGGAACAATAAAGTTGAAGATACAAGCTAACAGAGGAGAAGGTAACACACCTTGATGCTGCAGTTTCACATAGATTGGCAAGGCTGGAGTGGTCAGAATATGGGAAAACCTTACAATTTTTGCAGACCTGGACTCCGACTTCACATGTAGTAGGTTGAATAATGTTCCCCAAAATTCATGTCCATCTGAAACCTCAGAATGTGATCTTTGGAAATTTGGTCTTTGCAAATGATATAAGCTAAAGAACTCAAGATGAAATCATCCTGAATTTAGAGCGGGCCCTAAATCCAATGACTGGTGTTTTTATAAGAAGAAGAAAGGATACAGAGAAACACACAGAGAAGAAGTCCCCGTGAAACAAGAGGCAGAGAATGAAGTGATGCTGCTACAAACCAAGGAATGCCAAGGGTTGCCCAGACGTGGCAGAGGAGCTCAGCAGAGGTAAGGAAGGATCCTACCCTGGAGCCTTCAGAGGGAGCATGGCCCTGCCAACACCTTAATTTCAGACTTCTAGCCTCCAGAACTGTGAGAGAATAAATTTGTGTTGTTTTAAGCCACCAAGTTTGTGGTAATATATTTTGGCAGCCCAAGGAAACTAATGCACCACATAAATAAACTGGAGAGTGAAGGAGAGAACGGAGTATTAAGCAGATTTGCAGTGCTGACCAAAGTGGACTGAATAAAACCAAATGATTAAACACAAAACATCTGTGATCTATTAGTCTTCATTATGAACCACAAAGAGAGATTGAACACTGACCCCAGCTGACAGCCAGCAAGGAAACAGAGATCAGTCCTACAACTGCATGGAACTGAATCCCCCAGCACCTGAGAGAGCAGGAAACATATTCTCTCCTAGAACCTCCAGAAAAGGAGCTTTGCTGACACCTTGATTTTAGCCCAGTGAGACTATATGGGACTTCTGACCTATAAAAGTATAAAGTAACATATGTGGGTTGCTTTAAAACACTGCGTTTACACCAATTTGTTATCACAGCAACAAAAATTTAACTGAGCAGGGATACAGGATGGGGCTGCAAATAGGAAGCTTGGCTGAAAGTCTTCAAGAAGCAATTAGATCTTTAAAGACACTTCCCCACCCTGTGTCGCCAGGAGATGAGCTCTCCCACCTGTTAGAAGACTAAGGTTGACCCTTCCAAGAAACTCAACTAGAGTTGTCTGGGACATCAGGCAAAGCTATGGTCAAGTGTGAGCTACCCTGAATTCTATAAATTGAAAAATGAAATTCTGCTAACCTCTTTTCTTGCTCAATTCCCGTAATGCCAGCTGCCAGGAATCAATAGCTCTGATGGGGGCTTGGAGAACTCCCTTATGGAGAAGCTGATCATCCCAAGAGAAGTTCTGTCGAGGTCCTGACACTTGTGCCTCCTGCAGTGGAAAGGCTGCGTCCCCGACTTGATTACACAGTAGAGTACAACTCTCTTCTTGAGAGGTCCCATCCAAGCTGGAGCTTTGATTTAGCATTTTAGTGTCTCACTCAGCTATTTACAGGTACCAAAGTGCACAAGACATTTTAAAAAGGCCTGTAACATAATAACTAGGCCAGAACAAGCAGCAAAAAGGAACTTGTAGGAACCTGAAACTTCAGGAAGAAGAAGAAAATGTGCAGTAAGCATAATAAATATTCTCATTCATTCAAATATATTTATCAAATGCTTATTATACTTAGCACTCATTGTTCTAGGTGTTGAACCATAGTGAACAAAGCAGAAAAAGCCCATGGCCTCATGAAGCTTACTGTGTCCCAGAGAGAGAAGAGAAGCCACCAGACCTAAGTAATAAAAACAGGAAACTATATGTAAAAGAAATGTGCAAAGAACAAGATAGAATTTTTAAAAATTAAAAATAAAATAAGCTGAAATTTTTTTAACACTAGAAGGGTTAAATGATAATGTTGAGACTCTCCCAAGAGATGGAAAAATGGAGGGAAAAAAATGTCTTAATTAGAAGATCAGATAAGGAAAGTCAAAAATCAAAATAACAGAGATTCCAGAAAAGGTAGAGATAATTGAGAAAAGAAAATTATTTTTTAAATTTACACAAAAGTAATTTTCCCAGGTGTGTATGTGTTTCAAGAGCAGAAAATAATGAATGAGAAAAGATCCACCCCAGAGCACATTATCGTGAAGTTTTACGATACTGTGAGGAAAGGGACAGTCCTAAAATCTTCTCTAAAGAACAACTAGACCCCATCAAAAAGGACCAGAATCTGAATGCATCAGGCTTCTCTATGGCAACAATGAAACATCCAAGACAGGGAAAGAAAGAAATGCCTTAAAAATCCAAGGGAAGACAATTTCTAACCTAGGAATTTACACAAAGCCAGACTTCGAACAGAGAATGAGAGGAGGAGACAGACATTACAGACACACAAGTACTCAAAAAGTCTCCTCCCACTTCCCCTTCTGAGGAAGATACTGGAGGCTGTGCTCTAGTAAGCAGGAAAGTAAATATGAAAGAGGATTGAGGAAACAGGGCTTTAAACACAAAACAAGAGGTAAAAAGAATTCCCAGGATGCCACGCAGACAGCAGGCCTAGGCAGCTGTCAGTCCACGTGGCCACAGGGCTCCAAGAGTGATGTCTTCCAAGGGGGAACCCATGAAACCCGTAGATCAGCTGTTATTCCCTCTGTCTGAAAATACTGAGGGGAAATGTACAGTTCTGTCAGAGTTTGAGGAGAATTAGTATACTCTGCAGCTAAACCAATGCTTATGTTTGCATAATTCAAAGGATGTATTAATTAAAGTATGTGACCATTAATTTATTCAAAATGGCAACACAACTGTATTGAAAGTTTGGGGAGAGGGTTACGTGGAGATGAGCGCTTCAGGGAGTTGGGAAGGGGCGGATATTGTAAGAGGAAGAAATCTTTTCTTCCATAATAGGAATTTAATAGCTAATATTCAAATCAGAAAAATCAAGCGATAATAAAATGAGCCTACCACCTCGAAAGACAGACGTGATAAGTACTAGGGGAGAAGAATAAGACACCTAAACCCTTTGAAAATGGTTACTTCCAGGGACCAGGAAGCAGGAGTTGTGGGGAGAAAAAAAATGCAGTTTTTCGATATAAGATTTGTAGTAATATTTGGAGTATTTGAGGGGCTCAATATATATCATTTGTCTTCCATCTTGATTCTGAACAAACTGAGAAATACGCAAAAAGGAGTGACAGGTGGAAGAGAAACTATCACTATTATTACCAGTAAAGGCTAATCTGGGGAAATGGTGAGCATGAGCCCCAAACAGATGTACTGACTGAATCCCAGTGTTGGGGCAGGGCAGGCCTTGCTGTGGTATCAGGACCCCTCCCCACCACTACACACGCAGACATTATTTGGAGGGGCATGAGTGTTGCTGAACTGACCAGCTTGAGACCCCTGAGCTGAGGAAATGACTAGTGACATTCATTTTACTTTTATGAAGTGAATAAAACAGGTATTTTACTTCAGTATTCAAAACCAAAAACACAGGAGCATATTCTTACTGGCTCAAGGCACAGGTCTCTTCTATCCCAATATTTTAATGAAATTCTGAGCCAGAGATAGGTAAAGAGAGAATGCAGTTTAAGGAGGAAAGCAGCAGGAGCACAATTTTTAAAGCTGTTAGAAAAAGTGCTCCTTGCTTGCCCTCTGAATGGACTGTCTTGAATCTACGCCTCTTCCCCAGCGAGTCTCCTTTTACAGGTATTATTTTCTTTATTTCCTTGCTGATGCTGCTCTAAGAGACAGAGGGGCACTGCAGAGGTCGCTCAGGAAGTCCCTGCTGGAATCAGGAAGACAGCCAGAGTTTTAGACTGCAGGCCCCTTGATGAAATTGATGACCTGTGCCTCTCATACTCCTCTGAGCCCAGCCTCAGCACTGCACCCACCTTGGTGCCCAGGAACCCTGAGCTGAGCTGCTGTTGCAAAGAGAAACTCAATTTTTGTGCTTTCTGAGCATTTAAGCCTGGAAAAAAATCCTGTTCCTAATGTAAAAATAACAGGCATCCACCATTTCATTTCATCTCCTAAATAGATACAAAAAAAAGAAGAAGGAAGGAAGAAAGAAAGAAAGAAAGGGCAGTGATTTGGTGTGTTGCTTTAAGTGCTATTGCAGAAACCACTGTCAAAAGCAAAGAAGCCTGTACTTGCATCCCTCAACCCCACAGATACTATTTTCTGCTTTCATGGTTCTCATTGAACTGGAAGGGGAGAGCCACCAGCCCCCCTCCCCCCTCCAAAAAAAGAGCAAAATGCAAAGGAAAACAAGATCAGCTCAGGGTTGGGGACCTGAGAACATTTTTTAGAGAACACCAGGATTTTATTTTGATATTTACACCTGTGTGGTTTTTAAATGAGCAAAACGGATCCTCTTAGGAAATAATTATCCTAGATTGTAGACCAGCTGGTGGTAGAAAAAAATCCACAGGAATCACCTAAGCATGTAACCCCAACAGGAAAAATGCAACTAACTCTTAGTTAGGCAGGGACCAAAAACCTCAGTACTATACGTTAATGATTAGTAGAAAGGACTTGGGCTTTGAAGCCAATATGAGTAAATGAGAGCTGCTTAATATTGGGAAACCTACTGAACCTCACTGAGCCTCAGTTTATTCATCTGTAAAATGGGAATAGTGATAGTGCTAAAACTTGTGAGATTGAAAAGAAATAGGTGAAAGCTTCCAGTTCATGGTAGGTGCATAACATATGTGAGTTCCCTTTTTTTGTTCCAGTTATCCATCATGATAGTCATTAATGCTGGCCACCAAATCTTTCCACTCTCCTCCCAAGCACATAGAGCAACTGCACTTTCTTGCTCCCCTGAAGATAGATGTGGCCATGCTTTTTGCTTTAGCCAATGAAATTTGAGTAGCCGTAATGCATCGCTTCCAAGCTGAAGCTTTAAAAGCAAGTACAAGATTTGCCATGCATCTTTTCTTTATGACAGCAACTGGCAATGTTCTAGATGGTGACCAACTTGGGGACAGGAGTGAGGATGACACAGCAAAATTCACAGAGGACAGGTAGTGTAAGTGAGAAACAAAAACCTGTGTTGTTTTAAGCCACTGTGAATTTTTGAGCTCCTCATTACTGCAGCATAACCTGCACCCTCCTGATTGACCCACCCTCCTTAAGGAACTGCATCTGCCGACAACTCATTAATTCATTCCACAGATAGGTACTGGATAGATGCCAAGCACCATGCTAGATGCTGGGAAATGCATGATACTGATTCTTGCTCTCAAGCAGCTCATAAAAAGGGGAAAAGAAGAGGGTCGTTGTCAGGAGTCTTAAAAATATTCCCCATCGATTCTAATGTTTAACGAGAGTCAAGGTTGAGAACTGCTGCTTTTGTGCACATTGAATCCTCCATATATGTTCTGATTGCCTGCAGATATTGATAACAGAGAAGCTAGAGATTATAATAGAAAGGAGAAAAAAATGTAGTGTCAGGGAAGACTGAAAAAAGAGGTGCTTAGACTAACAAAGTAAAATCTAAATACTTCAGCTTGTCCCTTTGTTGCCTACAACCTCCTGACTCAACTTTCTCTCTCCCACCTTCCCATCATGAAAAGTTACTAGGATTTTCTTTTTCTTTAGACTAAATGTCAAGTCAAAAACAATGTAAAGTTACTTATGATCACTATCACTCTATAACTAGACCCACTTACTTCTTTTAAAAATCCTAAAGGTATAAAATTTAAAAAGCCCAAACAACAAATTTCTAATGGTAGAATTATAGGCACAGTGCCAACCAGGGATATCATTTTGAATGGGGGCACAGGAACCTTCCCAGCCCTACCTGAAAACATGTTATCCTATGCTTCCTTGTGAAAATGGTAGTAACTTATTAACTAGTATCCCTTTGGCAGTTTTCATTAAGGTTTTTTTCTGAGGCTTTATCTTGTTCTTTTGTTTGGAACATATTCCTGTTTCTTCATTTTGCTTGATTCTCTGTGTCGTTTCTCTGCATTGGATAAAATAGCCACCTCTCCCAGTCTTGAAGGAGTGGCCTCATGTGGGAGATGAAACTGATTACTTCAGCCCTTCCCTAGCTCTTGGTCGTTAGAAGTTTTGTGATTGTCCAAGCAGCCTGTTTATTTTTCAATGGTTCTCAGTAGTTGAGGATGTGCCAAGATTTGTCGGTGTCCCAAAGGGGAGAATCTCAGTCAGCTCCTAGATTTAGGCCGATCCTCAGGTAACAGCTTTTAAAGTAAACAAATATATACAGTCCAATGGGACCACAAGTACAAGCCCTCCTGGCTACCAGTGCCAGGTGATCAAGAGATGTCCCCTGGGCAGTAGTCACAAAAATTGGGGCTACAGAGGAGTGAATAAGTCCCTACCTGGGAGATCCTGGTGAGCTGTAGCCAGCCAGAGGGAGAGCACACAGACAGCGTGCACTGGCCTGCTTCCCTGAGAACATGTCTGCAGATCCTAGATGTGCACCATACCTGAAGCCAGCCCCTCACGTTGAAGCTCCAGAACAAGCAAGTAGGGTTCTTTCACAGGAAGACTGAGGAGTGTTTCAGTCTGCTCTCTGTGCAGGGTCCTCAGGGTAGCAGTTTGCCAAGAACCACCTCTCCAATTGTTACAGCCCCATGGGAACCAGGAACGCAAGGCTCCCTGGCCACCAGAGCCAGGTGATCAAGGGGCATCTCCTGGGTGGCCGACTGGGCACCAGAGGTAAAAACCAGGACACCAGACACGTGTAAAAGGTCTCCTCTAAGAGATGCTGGAGCCCAGGGGCGAGACAGAGGGAGAGTGTAGAGATGGTGTCCACTAGGGAAGAGGGAAGGAAGAAAGACGGAAAGAAAGAGGGAGGGAGGAAAGAAGGAAGAAGGATGAGAGAAAGGGAGAAAGGAAGAGCCTAGAGTTTAAAAAAAAGAAGAAAAAGTAAAAGATGACTCACTGGCTGGAGCAAGGCAGAGGGAGAGTGAAAAGATGGTGCCCGTCAGTCTCTGTGGGCAGAAAGCATCCCAGCAGGCCCCCAAATGTATGGCAGTTCACATGCCTGCCCCTAAGGCCAACACTCTAAGACAAGCCAATAGGCTTCTCCCACACAAAGTCTGGGCGCCCTTGCATCAGCCATTTCAGGGCCCTGGGGCAGGTGAGTCCGAGTGCACAAGCCCTTATAAAGGCATTTCTCTGATCACAACAGCTCTGTTGGTTTTCAAAGCTAAATGTTGTGGGGGCTCGTTTCTCAGGTGCTCGTCTTAAAAGTTGGAAGTGCCCAATGTGGGGGTCAAACCCTTCGCTTCTCAGGGAGACTCTCTGGGTTGAGTTCCCTACTGACTGTGGGTCACCACACTGAGGGTATAACTAAAATAAATAAAATATATATATATATTAATAATATATATAATTACTATATATATATAGTAATCTTTTTCTTTTAGATGGGACTTTGTATATAAGAGCTTCTCTCTGCAGATAGCCAGAGGCATCATTGTATCAGGGAAGATGAGGATTGTTAGGCTAGGGAAGCAAAGGCAAGGACAGCAGAAAAGTAAAGTTTAATTGGTTACTCTGAAGTCCATTTTATACAGAAAAGGCAGATTAAATGCATGCTTGTTTTCTTTTTTCTAAAACAATTTCAAAATAATGAGTTAATTCACTCTTGCCCATCAACAGTGACCAATCAACTGAGTTACTTTAGAATCATTATGAACTTATAGATATAATCATATTTGATATGTTTGAAACAATTGCAATTCTTAGCAATTTTTGGTGCTCAGATTGATCCATCCTTGTCTAGTGGGAGCCTATTTAAATTGGCTCCTTAGTCTAAGACACAGACCTAGAAGTAGTTGATAGCTTCTTTACTTTCTGTAAATATTTACAGATAAAAGAATACTATATCTGGGATTTGCTTTAAAATAATGGCACAGGAACAAGGGATACAGATGAAATACAACTGACTGTGAGTTGATAGTTGTTCAAGCTGAGTGATGGCCCCAGGGAGGGCCCCATACTGTTCTCTTATATTTGAAATGTCTGGAATTTTCCAAAATGAAAAGTAAAGATAAAAAATGTTCAGACTATGATTTCCGAAAAGGGACCCTGAAATCCTTAGCAAAACAATAGTCTTAAGTGTCTGTCTTTGGTGGGAGAAAAAGAGACTTCTATTTTCTCAAGACTTCTCTCCACATATCAAGAGGAAGTGTCGAGGTCGAAGTATAGTTTTACCTGAAGTCAGAGGTAGTGAGCTTTCCAGATGACTGACATTCCCCAAGTCCCAGGAAAGCATAAATAACCCCCCCCCCCCAAATGGAAAACAGGAGGAAGCAGGAAAGTAAGGAGAGCAGAAAACGTTTGTTGAAAGGTTTCCAGTCGTGGGACCCTCAGTAGTTCTGGTAGTGTTCACGGGGTGGGGGGGGTGGGGTAAAAGGGGACTTTCCCCAGGAACCAATCTGCCTGATCTCCACCCACTCTTTGGCCCATATTCTTGTCTCCAATTCCCAAGAAGCCTGACTCAATTTCTTGTGGTCAAGGGGATCTTGCTCTCCTGACAGGGCAGGGAAAAGCGCTGGGCTCAGAGTCCAGAGGCCAGCACACGAACGCTGTCTATGACTCAAAATGACACTATCTTGGGTCTCAGCTTCACCATTCGTGAAATTAAAAGGTCAGCCTGCAAGACTAAAGATCCTTCAGTGTCCCAGCCATCCAAAGCCGAGACCTCAGAAACCCTGGGCCTGAACAGACAATCCTGCAGGCCTTCTGGCCTTTCTCAGATCCTCTTTCCCACCAGTATGCATTACATCGCCTCCTAAAGAAATATGTGACTGCTGTCACTTTTAGCAGATAATTGGAGAGGAGGTGCCCAGCATAGATGACCCCAAAGTTGGCAGTACTTTCAGGCTTTAGGAATCAGGCGCGTCACCGACCTGTAAAATTTCTCCTCTCTGTCCTTGCTCGCCTGCAAATCCTGACCCCCGACCTCACTGCGGAGCAATCTCCTAAGAGACGGCTTCCCGCGTCGCCTCTGCGCGGAGGAGGCGTGGAGCAGAGGGCGCGGGAGCAGAGCACGCTGCGGCCACGCTCCCCGCGCAGAGCCGGGAGGGAGGGGCGCTGGGGGCTGGGGGGCCGGGCAGCACCAGAGGCGGCGCGCGGGGCTCGCGGCGGCTCAGTCTCTTCCCGAGCCCAGCCCCGGCCGGTGAGAGCGGCGGCGAGCGCGAGCCGGAGCCGGAGCCTGGGCCTCGGAGCGAGGAGGCAGAGGGCCGGAGAAGGAGGAGGACCGGAGCGGCGGGCCGCGTTCTGGACCCCGTCGTGTTCGCGTCCTCCTGGCGGATCCCGGTAAGTGCGGGCTGCCGAGCCCGGGCCAGCCGCCAGGCTTGGTGGCCGCAGTGGTCGTTGTCCCCGGGTCCCGGTTGCGGGCATACCGCTGCTGCGCTGTAGGCTCACAGGTGGCTCCGCGGTGGACATGGGTGCCCCAGGCCCCGAAAGGAGTTAGCTAACTCTCTTCGCTCTGGGGCGCGGTTTCCAAGCCTCTGTTTCTCCCACCCCAACCGCCCCTGCTCCCGGCTCGGGCCTACAGTCGGGGGAGACTCGAAGAGGGGCGCTCCCCTTCCCCAGCCACCTACCAGTGTTTGGGAAGATGCCATCAAGCCCCTCCCCAAGCTGCATCGCAGTTCCTGGCTCGCTTGTGGGGCGTCTGTCCTTTAGTTTTATTTTCCTATTAACCCACCCGGGAAAGTTTGGGACCACACAAGGCAAAGTTGGGGCGCAGCTGGGGGTGCACTTCGCCGGCGGAGGCAGCTCTAGTGGAGTGGAGCGGTGGGTTTGCTGGTCGAGCTTGGCTGGGGCTGGAGCTGATAGCGCACCCGGGGAGTTGAGCCGGTCCCTGCCGTTTGCCCCGGCCAGCATTGTGACGATCCCCGGAGCGCAGTGAGTCGCTTAATCGTTCACGCTAAGCATAGACATCTGCCAGCCAGCCAGAAATCTCTGATGGGTTAGGTGTATCTCAGGAGTAACAGCGTCTCAGCCTGATTTTACTTGTGCTCCCTCTGCAAACCTGAGTTCCAGCTAATCTCTGTAACTAGCGTGTGTTTAATTAGCTTAGTTTACACTTGAGATGATCTCAGCGAATGTCTCTAAAATGAAATCGTTGATTCAAGAAAAAAACCAAAACCAAAAAAAAAAAAAACAAAAAAACCAGAGCAGTGTTTTTCAGGAAGATTTAAAAGGGGAAACTTTGGAATATCAACTGTCACGTCTGGATATTTTACTCTTCTCTTCTGTAAAAGAGAGAATGAAAACTGCTTGGGTATCTAACCTACTAGAGAGTCAGTGTTGGGGGCTATTTTTGGTAGATTTTGTAAACAGAGGTCTTACTGCATCTTGCATATTATTTATGAAATACACATCTGATCTTTTCAAATAGCCTTCTTGTTAGGAGTTGTTTGATTTACTAAGTTGTTTAAAATACGACTAAAGGTTGTTTTTTAAAAATAAGCTTTAGCTGAAAACAATGTCTTGATGTTTAAGGAAGACAGTTTGTTCATGTCATCAGAACATTATTTAGTAAACAAATTTTTAAAGGGCTACTTTTCTGCATCTGATCTAGGAGAGGCTTTTCATGAAAAAAAAAAAAAAAAAAAAGATCCTGAGATCTTTATGTATACAGGAAAGGAGTGCTACCTGCTCCAATACTCAACCCTCTCCAAGTGATAGATTAAGTCAGAAAAGTGTGCCTGCAGCTGGAATTATATAATTGCACCAAAAGAAAATACAGTGAATAATTGTTGGTTGTCAAATAGGTAGATAATTCTAAAGGAAGTGGTATCTTTTTTTAGCACTGGGAATTTATTTACATGATTTGAGGTGGGCTAAACAGATTTTCATCTACATCTATAAAATTTTTATTCTTAACATAGTCTACATCTAATACTGGATTTACCAAAATGTTTGCCTTTGTACATTATCATAAGTGCCTAATATGTGTTGCATCCCACTCTTAATGCTTCGTGTATTTTAACTCATCTTATCCTCAGTCGAATGCTTGGTGGTAAGGGGCCATAATTGTCCTAATTTTTAAAACAGAGAAACTGAGGCACAATAGAATTAAGTAACTTACCCAAGGTCGTACGGCCATATTACAGGACTTTTTCATATGTGCAAAGTTCTTTTGTAAAAAAAAAGACATGATTTACTTATCCTTGTGTTTATTTTTATTTAAGCATAAATGTTGAAAATACTTCCTGTGAAGCATAAGAACCTGTGATTGTGGAAGCACCCCCACAAGCACCATTAACTGTCAAGGGAGGAAAAGTATGAAAGAGGCATCCAGTTGAGTCTACAATTTGAAGACCACCGCATCCTCCAGAGTATCCAGGATGGATCTGCACCGAAGCACCACCGTCACTTTCCTTGAGAAATGGTGTTCCGATAGGTCACCATCTGGCTGCAGGAGACATTATAATATCAGGAAAAAACTGAAGTTAATTCGAATCTTAGGCCTTTTCATGGGCCTGGTAGCCATTAGCACTGTCCCATTTTCAATCAGTGCCTTTTCTGAGACAGAGACACAGAGCCCAGGAGAGGCCAGTGGTGCCAGTGGCCCTAGGGTAGCACACAGTTACCATCAGAGAACTCTCCTAGATTTAAATGACAATATTCAAGACTACACTCCACAGCCACCTCTTTCTCAGGAAGGCAAATCTGAGAACAGTACTGCAGATCATGCCCAAGGAGACTACCCAAGAGACATCTTTTCCCTCGAGCAGCGCAGAAAGGGCGCCATCATTCTCCATGTCATTGGAATGATCTATATGTTCATAGCTTTAGCCATTGTCTGCGATGAGTTCTTTGTTCCTTCTTTGACTGTCATCACTGAGAAGCTGGGCATCTCTGATGATGTGGCTGGAGCCACCTTTATGGCTGCCGGGGGCTCGGCCCCAGAACTTTTCACGTCTCTCATAGGGGTGTTTATTGCTCACAGCAATGTTGGCATTGGCACAATTGTGGGCTCAGCGGTGTTCAATATCCTCTTTGTCATTGGCATGTGTGCTCTGTTTTCTAGAGAAATCTTAAACCTGACATGGTGGCCACTCTTTCGGGATGTGTCCTTTTACATCATTGACTTGATCATGCTGATCATATTTTTCCTGGATAATTTTATCATGTGGTGGGAAAGCTTGCTTCTCTTGACAGCTTACTTTGGCTATGTGGTTTTCATGAAATTCAACGTCCAAGTAGAAAGATGGGTGAAGCAAATGATAAATCGCAACAAGGTCGTCAAGGTGACAGCACCAGAGGCCCAAGCAAAGGTTGGTGGTTGTGGTTGTTTATTGAATGTTCTTCTTGACCATAGCTCTGAATTATGTTTTTGAGATCTGCTACTTTCTTTTTAATGGGATGGTGTTTGGGGCTGTAATGGAGAGCAGATTGTTTTCTGCAGTTCTTGGATAGCCAGACTAACGTAACCATGGGAAGAATAACTGGAGGGTATTCTGGGGAATGTCTAGTAAGTTCTCAAGCTACTTGCCTCAGAGTAAAGTAAACATAGGTTACATAAGCTTCACAGAGCAGACTCAGCAGTTACTTGTCTCTCATTTTCTGAAGGTAGGCATAATGATTTTGTGAACAGTCTGATTTTCATGGGAAAGTGTACATGTGCCTTGTAAGTTGCAGGGCTTTTTTTTTTTATATATATATAATGGACATGTGACAGTTATCAAGAACACTCTCTTTAAAGATGCTTAGAGAAGAAAGTTTATTTCGGTCACCAGAGCTATACCTTTAAGTCAGCATCCTAGATCCTCTCAGGACTGGTCATCTGAGTGGATCACGGCCATGCTTCTTGATCCACACAATGATACGTCAGACCTTGACCAGGAACTGATCAGGATCTGTAAAAGAGAATCGTAGGCAAGCCCTGCCGCCTGCCTCTGGAGCTCGATGGCTCATTTTGCACACCATGATAAACATGACCCCAAATATTTTTTATAGTAGAATTTGAGGGAGTTTTAATGACAGTAGTGGCCATCCTGCTACTGACGTAGGAAGCAAATGGGTAATGAGCTTGGAAGAAACTGATCTGCAAAAACAGAAATTAATTTTTTAAGATAATCAATGGGCAACATCAATAAAATTTTATATTAAGTCAGGTAATGCAGTTCTGATTTTTTTCCTAACATTGGAAGGTCATCTCTGAATGTGATTTTAAACAGAAAACCAAAATACCTATGCAGACTCTTCATACTAACACTTGGGAAAATTCTCATGTATGCAAAAAACAGATGTTGAGTGAAGGGTGAGATGTTTTGTCCAGAATGAAAGAAAATGATATTAATTTAGCATAATTCCTTTATGTTCAAGTTTGATGACCATCCATCATTTCTGTAGCAGCCTTGAAATGGAAGCAAAGCACAGCTGATAAACCCACTAGTAATAGTTCTGTTTATTCAAAAGAGAAGTGTTTCATACTGTGTTTTTTCTAACATTTCACTCAATGTATGGTGGTTTATTAGAAACTGTAGCAAAAAAAAAAAAAAGTCATGGTAAATAAGCTCTCAGCTATCCTTGAAGACGTAGACATGGTCATCACTGAAGCCCCCTCCCTGATCTAATTTTGTAGCCAAAAGGATGATCCCTCAAGCTGTCTCCTCAAGCCTGACTGCCAGTTTGAGTGGTTTGCATTAGTCTATGTGTTTATTTGAATTAGAATGCTGAGCAATTGCCAAGGGAAAGGCGTATTTTTTAGAGGAAAGGGAATAATTTGGTGGCTTATAAATATCCCAGGCACATCAAGGATAAAAAGTCTTCTTAAGAACTCAATACTTTTTCGTTTTGTTACACCACAGTGAAACTTCATTAATACAGACTCGGCTAAAGGTTATGTTGGCAATAAGTATGAAACAGAAACTTGCAGAGCAGTTCAATGGTGTATTGAAGATTGCAAGGGGATTTATTCTGATGGTGGCGGGGCAGGGGTGGGAGGAGCAGATTTTGTGCATTTAGTAATAACTTTTTAAATATGGTTTACAGACAGTATTTAATCAATTATAAGTCACTCATTAAATCAGCTCTTGGAAGATTTTTTCGTACTGTTTTAGATGACTGTCATGTCATTTTCATAATAATTTAAAACTCAATAACTTAGGCTGATGTTCCTTAACAGTTGTTATTCATATACATAATTTTTGCAGTGCTTAATGGTGTGCATTTTTAAAATTTGGGAATTCTTAATTTACATAATGAGAAAGGAAAGATTATATTCATGACTGTATCTCCTGTTTCTGATTTACCCCAAAAATATGTTAATTGTATTATTTTCCTTTGAGCACCAAATAGCTTTAGTTTATTCCATTTAATCATTATCATTTATTTTGGCATTCAGTTACTAGATTGAACTATAAATTATCATGGGACCAGAATTTTTTTTTAAACATAGCTATGTCTTGTTTGGCATTCCTCAAAAATGTTAGAACACAGATGTTTTTAGGTGGCATTGTGCATAATGGTGTGTGATTTCCTTTAGGAAATTTCACCTTACCAATTTCATTTTTGAATTACTGTTGGAAAAAAATTTTTTCAGCATTTGGTCTTCATCAGATGCCTGATTTCAGAATCTTACGGAGATTTTGCTCTCTAAGCACTGAACATAAGGTGTCCCAAGGAAGGATAAGTCCTTGAGCATGGCTGTCTCCTTCTCTGATCTGCGAAGTTGCTTTCTGGCTGTATACACCACCTTACCGACCAAAGTCAGTGCTTCTGTAATATCATCAGAACACTGAGAAAAAGGACTCTAAGCCAAAGGCAGCCGTTGATGGAGTCTTCATAGAGAGAAATGTACTATACAAGATTTCAGGAAGCAAAATACTAAACACATTTTTAGACAGAACTACCTCATTGTCTTATTTGCACAGTTATGGAGCAGGGGAGTACGGGAAAGTAGAGGAAACATGTTTTAGATATTTTTATACTAGTCATCAATGGTTCTTGCTAAAAATTCATCAATTCTGCTGGGCTGTAGGCAATGAAATATCTTTTAAACTACTTGGTTCATAGACAAGTTGAAAGTCTTAATTTGGTTCCATTGTTGATGGTGGAGCATAGAAAAATAGAAAATGTGAACATTTTTCTCATAGTTAAAGCAATAGTTTCCCACTTTATTAAACGGTTACACCTTGTATATGGTTTTTTATTTGATATTATTATTATTATTATTATTATTATTATTATTTCATTTAGTGATATTATTATCCTTTTTAAAATGTCATGGAGTCATGACTTGGTAAAGAGACTCTGGGCTTTGATTCAGGGAAAAAAGATTTTCACCCAGGTGTGTAATAAGCCCTGTGACCTCAGGGAAGTCACATAAACTCTCTGAACCTCAGGTCACTAATTTGGAAAATGAAAATAATAATACCTACTTCTTAAAGTTGGGAAAATTATTAAATGAAGAAATGAATGGTAAGCAGCTAACGTAGTCCTTGGCAAATGTGGGTTGTTCACTAAGTGTTAGTTCCCTTCCTTTCATCTTTCATTCTTAAAAGCAAATCGGGATAAATTATTTCAAATTTGAGAATTTCAAAACATTTCTTGAAGATTTTAATTCATGCCAGTCAATCATTGAGTTAAGCAGGCCATTATCTCCCTTAGGGGTGTATGATGTTTGTCATATTGTAATACTTATAAGCCAAGTTCATATACAGTGAATATATACACAGAAGATATTATTACAAACTCCAAGAAAACCTTCAAATGCCTTTGTTGTCCTGAAATTTTATTTTGTAGAATTTTGTTTGAAGTAAGTAGGCCATTGACTTGGGTTTGAAAATATCTATGCTAAGCAGAGATTTTTGTTTTAAGGATATTTTTATTTATAAGTGATTGGGACTCTCTTCTAAAAACCTCCCCATAGCTGGTTAGGAATTAATTTGAATCCTGCAGGATGTGAAGCAGTGGAGTTTCAGGGCATCTGGCGTGTTTTGCTGTGTGCCTGGCCCAGCTCCTGAGGTCCGTTGATCTGCTATGGTGCTAGGCTGTCATTGGCCTAGAAAGCAGCTGTCCATGGTATTTAACTTCTTCTTAGACTTGGCACTGTAATCTGACAGCAAGTCAGCCCAGTTCAAATGAAGGGAATGGTCTAAATAAAGATGCTTAAAGCTGGATAGTTGAAGGCAGGCTACTTAGTTTTAGGTGTGCCTTGCTTTATTCATTTTGTGTGTTCGTGAAAAGTTGTTTGTCAACAGAGTGTTTGCAATGCAATTTGTTATTAATATTCATGGAAAAATTGAAACGGGAACCATGTTATAAATATTCCTTATAAAGTAAAGTATCTCTGGTAAAATGCTAATAATTATATAAATACAATGTGTAGTCCCAAGCTTGCTTAAGGCACAGAATGTAAGTTCAGTCTTTGTTCCCTCTTCATACCTAGTAGGTAAACAGTAAAATTTGCCAATTAATGTAAAAATTTCAAGGAAGGTAAGGTAAGATTATCCTTACAATGAATAAAAGGATATTATTACTTGACAGACTTAGAAACTCTCTCAAAAGAAAGAAAATACAGGCATTAAACCTGTGATTGTAGTATTCTTTTGAATTCCTGGACCCAATTCCAACATGGGTAGGGGTGGGAGATGCTTCCCATATACCACCAAAAAATTCTCGGACACCAGCAGGGTGTCCAAGAATTTAACTCAGTTCTAACACTCTCTACCCAAAGATAGCATCGGATTCCACAGGTTAAGAGTTCAGTCCTGCAAGACTGTGCCCCCCACTACCCCCACTTCAGATGCAAGTCACAAGTCCAAGTTGTTACCTGTACTTCCGGCTATAAGTCAGAGATTCCAATGACCCCCTCCTCAGGCTCAATTAATTTGCTAGAGCATCTCCCAAAACTCAGAGAGACATTTTACTTGCTAGATCACTGGTTCATTATAAAAGCATATAACTCAGGAGCAGCCAGCTGGAAGATATGCATAGGGTGAGGCATGGGGAAAGTTCATGGAGCCTCCATGCCCTCTCCAGGCTTGCCACTCTCCCAGTATCTCCATGTGTTCACCTATCCAGAAGCGCTCCGAACTCTGTCATTTGAGGGGTTTTATGGAGGCTTCATTACATAGGTATGGTTGATCAGATCATTGGCCATGGGCAAACTGATTTGACCTCTAGCCCCTCTCTCCTCCCCCGAGGCCTGGGTTGGGGCGGGAGGGTGGGGGGTAGTTCCAACCCCTTTAATCACACAGTTAGTGCCATTAGCAACCAGCCGCCTTCCTTAGGTACTTTCCAAAAGTCACCTCGTTACCATAACAAAAGATACCTTTATTCCTCTCAACACAGGAAATCCCAGGGGTTTTGAGAGCCAGGAGCCAGGAATTGTGAATGAAGACCAAATATGTATGAGAATTATATTCTGATCATCTGAATGACCAAGTATATATTTCTTACAAATCACAGTATCACAAGTGTGTTTGTTCGTGCTATTTTCCTTGTTTTGTTTCCCTCTACTTTTGTTAAAAGCAAACCCTTCAGTTATTGAATATGGTTCAGAGAGTTAAGGAGGCACTTTGAGAGACTCAGAAAGCCTAGTGGATTTTAGTACACAGAGGTCAGATTGTCCTTGGCTCTTCCCCTTGCTGCTCTGGCTTCTCCAGCAAGAGTGGACTTAAATGTGGCAGTGTTGAGAGCAAGAAGTTATCACATCTCTTCCTCTCTCCTTTTCCCCTCCTCTATCTCCATTTTGTTCTTCTTCTTCTTCTTTTTTTTTTTTTTTTTTTGGTAGCACTAGGTAATTCGTATTTTAACTGTAACAAGGAATGATATTGTTATGTTAAGCTGCTCTCTGGCAGTGGAGGGGGGAAGTACATCTCCAGCGTGGATTTGACTGGTTTAGTTTTTCCACTCTTTCATTTTAAACCTTCTTTTGTTTTAAATAAGTCTCTAGTAAATAGAATATAGCAGCATGTTGTTTAATTCAGTTTGACAATCATTATCTTTTACCTGCAAAGTTTAGTTTATTTACACTGATTGTGATAACTATTACATTTGGATTCATTTCTATCACCCTATTTTATACTTTCTGTTTGTTCTGATCTTTCTGTTTCTTTTTATGATTCTTTCTTGCCTTTTTTGTTTTGGATTAATTTTTTCCCCTAAATCGTCTTTTCCCATTAATAGTTTGGAATTTATACATCCTATTTCTATTTGAGTGTTTACCCTAAAATTTTTAATGTGTATATTTAATTCAACAGAGTATAAAATTAATTAATATCTTTATACTCCTGCTGAACAACCTAAGGGCCTTAGAACATTTTAATTCAATTACCTCTTCCCATTGTATATGATTTGAAGTCTTCAACTGAAGTTTTACCTTGATGTTTTATAACGGCATTATTGAAGTATGATCTTCACTTTTTTAACCCTATGAATTAGACATTTCGTTATACCATCAATGTTTTTAGATGTATCTACATTTTTGCCAGTTTTTTCCTATCTCATTTCTTTTCTCACATCAGACCATTTTTCTATGATTTTTTTTCTTATACTGGCTTACATTCTTTATAAGTTCCTTTACCAAGAATCTGTTAATAGTCTATGCTCCTGATTTTCATTTGCTTAAAGATTGATTTTACTTTTGTTCTTGAAGGATAGTTTTGGTGGGTAGAAAATTTTCTCATTCCACTTTGAAATTATAATAATAATAGTTCCACTGTCTCTGACTTCCATTTTTGCTGTTGAAAAGACTGCTATTGGTGTGAATAGTGCTTCTTTGTAATATGTTTGTCTTTTTTCCTGATTGCTTTTAAGATTTTCTGTTTGTTTCTGGCATTCAGTGTTGTTCTTACGCTTTGTCAGGTGTGGTTTTCTCACTTATTTATCCCTTATTTGGGATTCAGTAGACTTTCTGAATTTGAGGATTAGTGCCTACCACCAGTTGTGCCTCTACTTCATTCTTCCCCTAATCTTCTAAAATTCTGATTGGATATGTATTGTACTATCTCAGCCTGTCCTCCATGTCTTTTAACTACTCATCTTTTTCTGTGTTCCTCATGCTGATCATTTCTTTATATCTGCCTTCTACTTTTTAAATTTCTCTTCGATTTTGTCTAATCTGGTCCAGAAATTAGCTGTTTAGTTTCTAATTTTAATTCTATTTTTCATTTCTAGAGGTTTCTTGTGGCTCTTTTTCACCCCCTGTCAAGTTGATTTTCATTGAACTTTACCTGTAGGGTGCCACTGAGGCCTGAGTTCTAAATGTCTTCCAACAGAGTAGACTTTATTTGCTCTTCTGTCAAGTGCCTGTGAGTCCAGCCAACCTGGAACCATTCTAACCAAAATGTTTGACTTTTTCTACTCAGGTAGTGTGTGAATTCAGACTCCAAACCCATGGGTGAGCCTGTGGTTAGAAATTCTTAAGGGAGACTTTTCCTTGCATTTTCTTTTTCAGTATCACTCAAAACCAAGACCAAAATAGGCACATTCTACTATTTCCCTTTGCTAGGCAGATTTTTTTTTTCCTTATCCACCCACTAAGTGTCAGTCCTTCAGGATTTCTATCTTACTGGGAGTCGAGGTCCCTAAAATTCCTCCTTCCTATCTAGCCTCATGTTTGTAGCTTCTGTAGTCCTAGTCTCTAGCCACCCCAGCATAGCAGATATCTCAGAGACAAAGCAACACAGACCCCTCTGGATTTGTACTTAGTTGGTGTTCTGGGTTCTAAGTAATCCCTACTTCCTCACTAACATAGTTGGATAATTCTGAAATATATTAAAAAATATATTATCTAACACTTTGAGGTACGTAGACTGAAAATGGCTTCTCTGAATGCTTAATCCATCAGATTGCTTGCTGAAAAAATATGTTTCAGACTACTTTGGATTTGTCAAATGACAGTGCATATAACAAAGGATGTTAGCATGTATTTTAATTGTACACTTTCAGAATGTTTGCTACACCCTGACCATTGTAATAAAGCTCCCATCAACAGATCCTACCAATGGCAAATTTTGAGTCAAATCAGATCTAAGAGGCAATTCTAACAGAAAGTTATATGGGGCCACTTTAAATTGAGATTTGCCTTTTAAGCAATATTTTTACCATATACTGAAAGTCTATAAAACCACATCAAAATACAAAAAAGAAAATTTAAAATAGTCTGTAATCTTTCCATTGCACCATCCAAAAAAAAATTTGTGCACATTTTTGCATGTATTCTTCCAGACTTTTCTCACATGCACACACACACACACACACACACACACACACACACACACACACACACACACACACATACACACACATGCACATACATACCTATATATCTAAATAAGTTGGAATGATATTAGATATACACAACTTTAAACTTTTATTGACCATATACCATTTGAATATTTTTTAACTTAGTTAATTATGGGCATTTCTTCATATCATTAAATGTTTTTCTAAAATATTATTCATTGTTTAGCACTATCATAAAATAGAAAGTCATTTTCATGTTATATTTCACTACTATTAAAAATGCTATAACTAACAACCTTACACATGAATTTCTGATTTTGGAGAAGCCGAAATTCTGGATCAAAGTATATGAGCTTTTTAAAGTTTCTGCTATGTTGCTACATCCTTGATAATGTTGACTGTTATAATTTTAATAGTTTCCAGTTTCATAGGTGAAACAGCATTTCATTGTTTTCATTTGCGTTTCTTTGAGAGGTTGAAAAATACGTTTTTTGAGAATTAAATTTTTCATTTATAGGTTGTCAGTTTCCTTTGTGTCCTTTGTGTCATTTTTAAAGTTTGCTGTGATGACTCAAAGATCTCTTACAAACATATGCAGAGAATCACTAACTTTAGCTTTCATCTCTCCCCACATTTCCACACCTAAATCAAGGCAGGAAGTTTTTGCAGTTTTTGTTTTAAAGGATGAGTTATTCTGAAGAAGGAGGCCTCGTGACCTAGGAGTTAAGAAATGAGGTTCCCAGGGACTGGGATGTGTCCCAGCCATGTGACCTTTTTGGATCCTGTACCTCCTAGGACCCCTGCCTCCAAATCTGGAAAATGGGAAAATTGACCCACATGACCTAAAAGATTACTTTCAGCTTGTCATTTCTGTCCTCAGAGGCTCTCATAATTACAATGTGGCATACGCTAATCAGGTCAAAGTAACAGTCTAACACGTTTACCGAAAACGGAAGACCAGATTCTAACCATTCCCACAGCACCAAACACTTTTCCTAACTTAGCTTGCATGTAGTACTTTCACTCAAATGATTTAATTGACTTGGCTAAACAGTAATTTTAGCTCAAGCATGCCGTGGGAAGTAGTTCTTCCAGGCAGACAGGAGAACAACTTGCACGGGAGAGGATGGTTTAAAGTTTACTGCAGGACTCTACACCCCCTCAGCTTTGTGGCTTTGGGCAGTGGAAACCCTCCGTGGCAGCTGAATGTGTGTGCCTGGACCGCTGGTCTCTGCTGGTCTCTCCAAAGTCAAGAGAAAAGAGAGATCTGAAAACTGGACTCATGCTTAATACCAAGTCTTTACCACATCACCACTCAGAAATAGATCCTATGTCTACCTGCAGATCAAGAATCTGAGGACCAGAAAACAGAAATGATTGCCTAAGGCCCAAATTTAGTGGTATTAAACTGAATTTGAACTTGGGCCTGTCTGGCTCCTAAACGCATGCTATTTCTCATAGTGCTTCCCACTGGACAGCTGGGAATAAAGACAAAGCAAACCTTCCAAATGAGATGCACATTTCATATTAGACTCAGTAAAGTCAGTGACTTTCAAATATTTTTTAACCATGACCCCTGCTAAGAAATATATTTCAAATCTCAACCCAGTGTATATACACACACGTACCTACACATACATATGTATATGTTTACATATATATAAATAAAATCTGCTTGAGACATTTATATTTCTTATATTTTTCTATTCTATTAGAAATGCTAGTTTCAACCCTAAAATAATTTTACAACCCACTAATGAGCTGTGACCTAAGTTTTACAATATACTGTGTTAAGAAATTCCCTTTTCATCCTTCTTGCTCTTACCAGGATTGCCCTGTAAGCCTGTGCTAGCTTACTGCACAAGGGCATCTATCTGGTCAAGGGGGTGAACAGGGACAGAAATCCAGACATCAGTCTACTGGACAAGCTGTGTGTCTGGTGTAGGAATGCAGCTGCCCAGAGAAATAGGTGCCTTTTCTTAATTCCACAAAGGTGCCCTTTAAGTTGGGAGTGGCTTTGCTTCTTACCCTCTCTGGCTCCGACATAGACTGATTGCAGGGTCAGAAAAGTGCAGATCAAAGCATGATGTGCTCCCTGAGCCTTGACTCATCCTTGGTTCCCAATGAGCTTGTCATTGAGTGGGAAAGAAATGTGGTTGAAATAGGGAGGTAAGAAGCAGAGCCCTGACAAGAAGACTGATGCTGCATTTCAATTAGGTTGGTTACCTTTTAGGTTGGATTTGTAAACCAAATGATGCAGACACGGTTCTTGTCCTGGTCAAAAGTGATGATTTTGGAAAGGGTCTGGGCACCAGGCTTTATTAATGCCTTGTTTACGGCCTTCAAGGATGCACTCAGAATCCTGCTTTGACAGGAACTGGGCCTGGAGAGATGGAGTCCCTTTCATCCCACCCACTGGCTGTCTAATCCTGGTCCAGGCACTTTCCCTCAAGTGTCTTCTCTGAAAATGAAGGGGCTAGTGTATCTACAGAGTCCCCACTAGCTCTGAAAATTCTGTGCTTCTCTGGTAATGGGACACAAACAAGTATATGTCTGTAATTGTGGGCTGCCCAGTAGAAGGGGTGGTCAGGTAATGAAGCCCTGAACTGATCTCCTTCCAAGTACGTTGCCAGTTAAGAAGTCCAATTAAAGGGGATTAGTTCCTTCGGAGGGATAACAAGGGCTTCTTTACCCGTCCATAGGACCTTCTTGAAAAGGGTCAAGGTTTCCGATGCTCTATAAGTAACTTTCTCTTTTCCTACTTCATGGACGCTGAGCTGAGCAAGCAGGTTACAGGTAGAAATACTGGTTTCCCCTTCGGCAGCCCAGTCCTCCCACTTAAACAGTCATCTGTTGCCCTAACCACTCAAGCAGGTTGAGCCAGTTTCATTTTTTCCTGCCACCTGAGAGCAATGAAAAAGATGTCGAACCACTTCTGTTATTTTAGGCATATGGTAGGCACTGAACACTGGCACTTTGCAGGAACCTGTGACTGTTTTCTGAGAGGGAGGCTGACGGTTAAGGGTTAATACAATAGAATTATAATTCAAGCCTGGGATAGAGTGTGACCCTCTTGGCTGTGTGATCTTGGGCAAGTTATTGAACCTCTCTGGGCTAATTTTTGTTTATTCATAAATTAAAAAGAAAATAGCCTTCCCTCATAGGGAGGCTGAATTTCGATGCAAATGCACAGGAAAAGTGATTAGCAGAATACAGTCCCACATACCCACATATATTCTATTCCTTGTTTCTTTACCTCTGAGTCCCTCCCATGTACTATTAGCCTGCCCTCCCCAAGTCCTTTTTCAGGACCTCACCTCACTCCCTAGGCCCTCTTCTCTCTGCCTCCCATGCAGCCAGATGAAGGTGCAGTTCTCCAACTAATCCTCAACTAATAGTCAAATCCTCCGTGTTCGGACTTGAACCTGCTTTCCCTCTGTTCTTGCAGAGGATTAAGAGAGAAGCAGTTTCCCTGTTATGAGACTGAACCTCACTCAAGTATGAAATTCTCTTGAGCCCTCCTGTCACTGTCCTGTAAATGTATTTACTCTTTTCTTACATATGTTATCAATATTTAATCTTAGCCTGTCACATCTCCATCCAGTCATGGCTGGGCCTTATGTTGATTTGCCAGCATCTGTTTTTATTGCCTTGGATTAAGTCACTCCCCTTGACTCAGGGACTAACCAACCCCACATGCAGTATTTCGTGTCTGGCTTGGTACCCAGGGTAGAAAGGAAAAGGGCACTGAATGCCCTTTGATAATGGTGGTGTTGAGTGTTCATGATAAAAAGTCTGGGCCTGAATCAATCATAAAATATAGTGGCTTATAAACTAAAGTCAAGTGGCAAACAAGTTTCTGATTTAAGAAACAGAATCCGGTAGACATTCTCCAGTCCCCTCGGGTTGCAGGTGTGAGCATCAGGGCAGGTAAGGGCCCTTAATTCTAAAAGCCAGATCACTCCAGCTGTGGCCTCGAAATAGCTCTCTTTACCTTCTAGCATTATATAGTGTTTCTCTCTATTGACTTTTTTATAGCAGTTTTTTTGAGATATAATTCACTCAATAGAATTCACCCGAAGTGTGCAGTTCACTGGTTTTTCATATATTCAGAGTTGTAATGCCATCACCACTAATTTTAGAATGTGTTCATCACCTCCAAAAAGAAACCCTATATCTGTTAATAGTCACTCCTCATTCCTTTTTCTACCCCTGTCCCTGGTAGCCACCAATCTCCTTTCAGTTGCTAGCGATTTGCCTATTGTGGACATTTCCTATGAATGGTATCATCCAATATGTGGCCTTTTGTGTCTGGCTTCTTTCACTTAGCATGTTTTCAAGGTCCATCCATGTTGTTGTTGCCTTTTTATGGCCAAATATTCCACTGTATGGATACACCATAGTTTGTTGATTCATTCATCAGTTGATGGACACTTGGGTTACTTCCACCTTGGGGCCTTTATGAACAACGCTGCTATGAACATTTGCTTACAAGTTTTTGTGTGAATATGTATTTTCAGTTCTCTTCGGTACATACTCAGGAGTAGAATTGCTGGACTGTATGCTCACTGTATGTTTAACATTTTAAGGAACTGCCAAACTGTTTTCCAAAGTGGCTGTACCGTTTTGCATTCCTACCAGCAATGTGTGAAGGTTCCAATTTTTCTACATCTTTGCTAACATTTGCTATTATGTGTCTGTTTGATTATGCCCATCCTAGTGGAGGTGAAGTAGTATCTCATCATGATTTTGATTTGCATTTCCTTGAAGGATGCTGATGTTGAGCATCTTTTCATGAGCTTATTGGCCATTTCTATATCTTCTTTGAGAAATGTCTTCATATTTGCCTTATTGTTAAGAATTCTTTGTATGTTCTGGATGCAAGTCCCTTTCCATATATATGATTTGCAAATATGTTCTCCTTTTCTGTGGAGTAAGGAATAATCTCCTTAGATGGGCAGCTCCTAGACTGGGAACCCCCAGGTCTCCAAGCTGTTCCATATTGTTCTGTAGGCATCCTTCTATCTAGAGTGATTTGGAATCTCTGGATCAACCCTAAAGCTGCCTCTTCCCTTGAGTTGATCTTGGGAAAAAATTGATCCCCTTAAAGCTAAGGACTGGAGGAAGACTTAGGGGTTGTTTGAGGTCCAGGACTTGTTGCTTATAGCGAATGTGGGAACGGGAGTCTACTTGAACATCAGACCCAGGATATCTGTTGTCTGGGTGCTCCATCACCCTTTTTCACCCACTCCCAATTCTTCTCTGTATTACCTAAGAGAGTTTCTTGTCATCGAACCCCCTTCCCAACTTACTGTCCAAAAGCCTTGCCAGGAAAGCAGTAGGGCCGCAGCCCTTCACTCCCAGATGTGAAATTTCCCAATGTTGCCATCTGGACTTTGGCACTTAACTTTATACATCTTGGTTGTGGGCCAGTCCTGCCCATCCACGCCCACTGCCCCAAAACATAACCTCTCCCACTCCGGGTTCTAGGAACATCTGCATTCATTTTGAGCAAAGCTTTGCAAGTGTCTGAAGCCACACATAGTAAATAATAACAATACCAGTAATGATCTACTCTGTCATTGTCTAGCATAAATAGTAATTGCACAAACCTGATTAATGAGCACACTCGGAGGGAAAAGAGAGCTCAGCCATGCACTCCTGCTGTGTACAAAAATGTGCAATTGGTTCAAATCTCCAGTGATTTCCAGGGGGTTCAGGAAACAATCGTCTCTCTTGCTGCTAGTTGCTCCAGCCGCACAGTAACGTGTGGCGTGGTAGACGGAGGTTTGGGGCCCTGAACAAGAGGCTGATTTATTTAAATAGGTTCAGATGTGCCAGGCTGCTCGTTTGATGCCTACTTTGAAGGGCCATTACAAATCTGCTGTTTTCTGCTGCCTTTTATTTTAAGTCCAATTAAGTGGATAGCCACAAATAACTCTGACCTTGAAAGTCTCAGTGAAGGTGAGAAGTGAGAACAGGCTTAGGAAACATATGTTTTGGCATCTTAATGCTCTGCAAGTCACACACACTTAAGGAAAATAAATAGAACAGAACAAGATAGTGTTGTGCTTTAGGAGGAAGCATTTAAATGCCCTGGGAAGTAGCACCACATGCTTCACTGGTGCGTAGTCATAAACTGTGCTAAAAATTCATCTAACTCTATCTCATTTCGCTGTGTGGCTCTGAGAGACCAGCCCCAGATGAGCGGTAGTGCCGGTGACATTCAGCACATAATCACCCTGGGTTGGCATCTTCGCCAGGCACCTCTCCTGAGGGCTGCTTCCTTCCTCTCGGCAGCCCCAATACATGCTTTTGGTTATTTGCTTTTAGTAAAACAGTGCTGAGAGTATCATACCACCATTTCAGTTCAGTTGCTTGCAAATGTGGATCACAAAACAAACCTGCAGTTGAATACCTCGTTTTAGATATTATCAGTGTGGGGCTTCTTATTTAAATTCTTAAAGTCCTAGAATTGGGTTATAGAGGTTTAAAGAGGTTTTTCTTTAAGCCACCTGCAAAAATCATATTAAGTATTTTGTGATGTGCTACGAGCTCCCCTTCTCTCTTTTTAATCTTAACCTAACCAGTCCAGGACTAAAAGATGCTTGTCTGAGAATCTTACTGACTCACTAGATGGTCATTGTGAAGTTTTCATTTCTATACACCTATTTTTAAATGTTTTATGTTTCTACTACCTCACTAAATGCTCCAACATTTCATGAGTTGTATGCATTGATCTGTCCCCAATTTTTTACTTCAAGAAATGGGAGCAGATGGCTTTTCCCATGTCTCATGGGATAGTGTGATAATTAATGAGGTGATGGGAATGGACCACTGTCTGAGCCCACATTCGAGTGAAACCACAGACACGAAGACAGTGGCAGTGCTGAATGAGAACATTAGAAAATAGCATCAGAATGATTTCAAACACATTTTTAGTGTAGGGTTCAAATGAATTGTCTTTATAGAAAGGATTGCTCTCGTGTGAATATCCTGAAATATATTCATGGAGCCAGCTTGAGAGATTAAAGTGCTTTCTGGCAATCTCTATTTGTGGATGTTTACAATCCCATAAACTTGGAAGTCCAGTATCCAGACGTCCAGAACAGAACCATGATTCAAAGTCTATGCCAGAAGATCTGTGTTCTAAATTTCAGACACTCAATCATACGGCAACTTCTGGAGACTCTTTATAAGAGTCTGTTTACTTATATCATATACAAAATTCAAGTAAATCAGGGTGCCTTGTTTTCCAGGCCCTAAAGAATTTAGACATAGCAAATGTGATCTCTATGGGGCGTGGGATAGGCAGAGTTCTGAGCTGGGGCAGACCCTTGTGTGCACACTGATAGCCAGGTATGCTACTGGCCTATTCAGTGTCTTTAAGCAGGTTAAAGAGAGCTCCCTGCCCTGAGCAGACCAATTAGAAAAGGCACACACACACCCTTCAAGTGTAGACAGCTCCAGAGGACGTGATGAGCAGAAGACAAGTTTGTGCAAAGAGAAAGGCGCCGTCTCCTGTGGGTGTGCTGATGCAGTGCCCACCAGGACTCATGTCGTGGCGGGGAACAGATGGTCCACTTACCCCTCCACTGTGCACCTCTGGGCAGTGCACACATGCACAGTGTGTGCTGCTACCCATAGATCACATTCGGTAAGACAGCCAGTGTCAACAAGAGACCAGATAAACGATAAAACCATACACAAATAGATCTGTCTGGGGTAACTGCAGGTTCAAAACAGAGTACCTCACCTTCTCATGGCACCTGTGGACTTGAAAATGATGTGGCAATTAACGTTGATAATAATCCACAGAAACACTGAAAGTCTGAATTGTGTTCAGTGTGCCTTGTGCTAGAGGCAGTGGAGCTGCTGAGACAGGCTGTAGGATGGAGAGGAATGACCTACATGGTTGCATAATTGGTGACATGGCCCAGGCTGGTGATGACAGTGGCCTGGCCGGGGTGGTCACAACAGAGGCAGTGAGAAGTGATCCAAGTCTGGACCTCTTTTTGAAGGTAATGCAAAAAGCATTTGCTGATGGATTAGATGCAGGGTGCGATAAAAAGAGGAAAATCAAAGGTGATACAAAGATTTTTGACATAAGTAACTGGGTGAGTGGAATCCACTAGTTGAGATGGGGAGACTTCAGGGGAGCAGGTTTCAAGTGGAAGATAGGAGTTAAATTTTAGATTTAAGTTTGGGACCTAAATGGTTACACATCTAAATGCGGATGTTGAGTAGGCAGTTGGAGATGAGTCTGGAACTCAGAGTAGAAATGAAATACAAGTTCGGAAATCATGAGACTCTCGGTAGTATGTAAAGCCGTGGGACTGAATGATGTCACCCGGGTGTGAGTGTAGATGAAGAGCAGAGATTGTGAAGGCCTGAGTCCAAGGTTTACAGCGTTGAGACAGAAGAAAAACAAGGAGGAGACAGCAAAGGAGCCCAAGGAGTGGCAGCTACTGAGGAGGGAAGGAAACCTGGAGAATGAGGAAGCCAGGTGAAGCAAGCATCTCAGAGAAAACGGAGTGATTGTGTCAGTTGGTGACCAAGTAGGGTGAGGACAGAGAATTGAACATCAGATTTAGCCATGGTCATGGTCATGGTCATGGGTGATTTGACAAGACCAGTTTTGGTGGAGTGGGTGGGGTGAAAACCAAGGTAAAGTGGGTTCAAGGAATGGGAGAATGGAAATTAGAGATACCTGCAAAGGGGAACAAACAATGGGTACAACCCCGGGGACAATGTAGGGTTGTTTTTTTTTTTAATTTTTGAGAAAGCGCTGGGGAGTGAACCCAGAGTCTCATGCATGCTGAGCATGTGTTCTACTGAGCGATTCCCCCCATCCCAAGAGTTTTTGTAAGTGGAAGAAATAATAGCACATTTGTGTGGTAATGGGGATGACACAACCAAGTGGGAAGATGCGATGGCGCACAGAGGGGAGAATTGTTGCAGCCGTGTCCCTGAGTTAGTGGGGAAGGGATGGGAGATTCTGGGTGCAGATGGAAGGGCTGGCTTGGATGAGCACCACCTAGTAAGGGTGAAGCCAGGTAATGGCACCGCTGCAGGTAATGGATGAGTGTGTTAGAGGGATTTGTACAAGTTCTCTTTTTGTTTCTGTTTTCTGTTTCCACAGTAAAATCAGAAGCAACAGATTTCCAAAATTCGATTGAAAAGTGCTCTGATGAGTAATAAAAATCATCTGTCGATCACATCGACATTCAACAAAATGATGTTGTGTGGCTCAGAATGAATTACAAAAATCTGTCCTGCTTGGGAAGCCAAGAAGCAGAGTGATAAACATTAACCCATCTTATCTTAACAGACCACATTATTTTTTTGACAACAGGATATAGCAGGGCATTTATCTGCAATTCAGTGGCCTAAAGGGTAACTTTCTTACTCCCTCAGAAGTTTATGGTTTATGGTACATGGTGTATAGTAGAAACATAGAAGTCAATGAAATATAAGCTTCGACAGGACCGGAGTTTATTTTGTTCACACGTGAATCCCTACTACCTAGAAGAGTACCTGGCAAATAATAGGTGCTCAGTAAACAATTATTGGATGAATGATTGATGCCAAAACAAGGGCAACCCAAGTATTTTTTCACTTAAAAAGATAGTTGCCAATTATTTTAAGTGATCCGTTTCCACATTCTCAATTTTCATCTTTCAAGTGAGAGTGTCCATATGGCAACGTTGCTGCCTTTTTTCTCCCAACACTTTATTCTTGAGAACTGCCTGCAGAATATTACTTATAGCTCTGTTTTTATGGGATAATTTCAGGGGCTTTTACTCCATAAATTCACTTTGCAGTTGAAAAGCCAGCAGAATCTCTGTGCAGAATGAAAATCTGCTCTCTGATCTTATCTGGTCCAATCTCATTATTAAATGGTTATGGAGATCATAGAGTTGAATGGGTAAAATGCCGGGCACCATCTGTCGGCGAGCTGGACACCTACACTGGGAAACCAGATCTGGTTGTGGAATTTCAAAACAAGGTCCTCTGGTATTTAAGTTATGCCAGCTTGCTACCACGTGGCTGGCGTAGTGAGAATCAGAAGCTAAGCAGAAGTCTTGTGCTTTGTATCCCAGGTCTGGGTGCCTGTTGTAGTTGTCTTTTGTCTGATATCCTTTATAAACAGTAGGATCTCAAAGTAAGCTCATTGTTCTTGATTTCCCTTTGGTTGGCAAGATGAGCATTTTGACATAAATCAATAGGCTGCATCCCGAATGCTGTGCAATCTTGACACAAAATGGCTGTGCGAGCACTTTTTGCACTCTTGTCTCAGGAGCCTCAGAGGAAAGGTGCATTGCAGGGTGGGGTGAGCTATTGAGTCAAGGAGAAGAGATGATTTTACCTTGGTAGAACCAGAGGATGTATTATAGTTCCAACTAGCCTGATCAGCAGGAATTATCGACAGACCCCAGTGATTGATGAAAAAAATAAATTTTCCTGAAGTATTGAATTGTAGTGCTCTTTAAGAGGAATCACCTTCCTTACTAAAAACAAATCAAACCTGACAAGGGTCTCCCTCCCCTTGGGCCCTTGCGTGCACAACCCAACCCCACTGAACAACCTGAAAGATATAAACTACTCCCATGGGATCTTCTGGTTCCCAAGGCCAACAGAGGGGAACTATTTTCTCTTGTTCCTTTTTAGCAAGGAGAATTTATTTTCCAAGTAATGTTATATTTTAACTCTAAGGTTTGTTTGGTTTTTAATTAAAGGCTAATGGAAACAAACAAGGGAAGATCAGAATTTCATATGAAATGGTCCCAATTGCAGATTCCAGTACAGCTTTCTGACTGTGCCATCAGGTTATTTATGATTGTTCTTACCCTCCCCCTTCCAGAAGAGGGCTCAGGTCATATTCATGAGGACGAACAAAGGGTGATGGGAACTGGGGTTGATAGGCCCTCCTTGTATCTGTCTTCTTCACCAGCCTAGTTCAGGCAAAAGGCTGGACTTCTTGTCTGTGGGCACATCATAGGTTCTTTTCTTTCATGCTCTGTAAATGAGTTCTTCCTGTTTGATGTTGAAATTACCTTAGAATAGACTCAGTAGTGAACTCTCTCAAGTTTCCCTGATTGGTATGTCTAGATCTTTGTTAAGGTCTTTACTTGGTTGTATGTGATTTTAAGACTAGGAAATTCCAGTGGCTTATTGGGATATTTTGGATTTTTATTTTAGTTCTGAGCTTCACCTTTTCTTCAGGCTAGTTCTTAACTATCCAGGAGATATTTCTGTTTTGCATCGGTTTTCTAACAGAGAAAAAAATAACCTTTTAGAATTTTAGGTGATCATTATTTAAAGCAAGAAGAAGAGAAAGGAGAGGAGGAGAAACAGAAGAAACCAAATAAAAGAAATTGCTTTGGAATTTTTTCCTTTCCTCTTTGTAACTAAATTTATGAATCAGTGAAATTTTCTAAGTATTGATAACTTTTTTTTAATGAAGCCATATATTTTGCAGCGATGCTTCGTTTCATCCAAAACTCTCAAATTTATCAACACAGAGTGTGCAAAACTCAGGCCAGACCTCATGCTTGGCTCTCAGGGTACAGAGATAAATGAGATACAACCCTTGCCCTGAAGGAATTCCCAGCTTACCATCATTTGGCCAGTCAGTTGTTTCCAATGTGAGTTGAGAAACTGAACACACTGACTCCAGAATTTTGAGGTAAGCATTTCTGTTTTTTAGAGGCTGTAGTGGAAGCCTGGGGCATGGATTCCAAGCTCTAGTTTTGTGCATTTCTGATGCCATTGCCCTCTCCCCCCGAAGTCTCCCCTGAACTTGAGCATTTCCTAGGAGGATACTAGAATCATGGCCTCCTTCTGCATGAAATGAGCAGACTTAGGTTAAGACCTCTTTCAAAGCACGTAGTCTGAAATAAAACCAGATGAAATCTGGTTTTCTAGTTGCAGAATCATCTGGAACTCTAGTGTAATCTTTAGTGCTTACCAGAGGTGAATTCGTTGTCACATAATAACATGGTTGCCCAAGCTGAGAACCTCTCTGAGCCATACTGTGCCGAGACTCCTGACCTGTGGAAACTGAGAGGGAATAAATGGATGTTGTTGTAAGCCTCGATGCTTATGGTAATTTGTTATACAGCAGTAGAAAGCTAATCCACCCACGATAGCAACGTGATATAAATAGCTGTCCAAAAGTGTTGGAATATCAATAGCTAGGCTTTGAGTATTTTCAAAGAATCACCATAGAATATTTAAACCCATGATTTTCCTCTTGTTGGAGTCCCTTTGGAATTTTCTTTTTCTCTTCATGTCTATAGTTTAAAAAAAAGGCTCCTCTGCAGAAGGACGTATCCATTTGTTTATGGATTTGTGCATCAAATATTTATTATGTGTCAACTATGTATGTGCCTGGCACTCAGTTGGGCATTTGGAGATAAAATATGACTGAAACATGGTCAGTGCACACCAGGAGCTCACACAGACATGAAAGCAGATCATTGCACACAGTCTGGATGCTCAAGTTTGAAGGTTATAGCTGATGACACTGGGCACCGGAAGCAGATAGCATTTACCTCTGTGAATTTGCCATGGGCAGGAGCCTGGCTATCAGCCCAGTGGACTCATAACCCTGATTGTAATGGCCCATTGCAAGGGACTCATCTCTCAGAGGTGGACTTGTATTGCCCAAGCTCATTATGACTGCTGTCTATTAATACAAATCCAATTAGAGCCCATTAAAATACAATGAGAGCTATATCTCTAAAATCGAAAGGAAAGCCCAAATCAGCAAATCAGAGCCTTATTATGCCTCAGTAGACAAGTACATGGAAAACCAAATTATCATAATCAGGGTGACAATCTATTAATTTACAATGAGGAATTAAACTGTCAAGCTGACGGGCCTGACCAGCACATGGGCTCTGTCTAGATAACAAAATGGGAAGCCAGATGATAGCATCACCGTGGACTCAAGAAGTGTGGCTTTGCCAAAATGCTTGACAGACTGTCACCACAGCAGGGATGACCTTACTGAGGAAAGAGGGACACTTGCTCAGCCAAGATTTCCTCTACCCTTGAGAGCCCTTGGACAGACCTGGCCAACTCTGTCTCATTGCTGCACTTAGGTCTCTTGGCTGTATTTCCATACAGATACCACCTGTTTACACGGTATCTCCATCACAGAGTACGGTATAGACTCTAATGTTTCCACTTAGTCAATTGTCATCACTTTTCAGTTCACCTTATTTATGGTTACTTTCTTTTCAATTTGGGATAGTCCTATACTCTTTATTCTAAACTACATTCCAGACGGTCCTCTGGGTTTGTGTTCAGAGATGGCTAATTAGTACAAGTTCTGTAACAGAGATGTGCAGAGGGTTCTACAGGAACTTGGAGCATGAAGAAACTAACATTTATTGAATCCCTACTAAGGACCAAGGACTGTGGCAGGCCTTCAACTCGTATTATTCACGTGATCCGCAATAACCCCATTGTGTAGGAATTGGAGATTAAGGAACTTGCTCGTAGTTAGAGAGCGGGCAAGAAGCAGGGCCAGGGTTTAAGCTCAGGCCATCTGAGCCCAGAGCTTATGTTCTTAACTGCTGTGTTCTGCTGCCGCCCCTTAGTCGTTCGGTCCTCACACCCACTCTGAAGGATGGAGAGACGTATCAGTCTGGGCTTAGTTGCAGAAAATAAAAACCAGTCTATTATCTACGAAAGAGAGGGTTTTAGTGGAGGAAATGGGTGCTTACAAAATCACTGGGAGGGCAGGATGTGCAGGCCGCATCTCCAGGAATGACTCCCGAACCACACATTAAGATTGACCTGCCAGGATTACTGCTGCTTCTGCCTCGGTCAGGAAGGTGAGGGATCAGGAAGCCGCCATGGGAACTGTGGCATTCTGGCACAAGCTGCCAGTGCCCTGCCTCTCAGTATGTATGATCCGACTCACTAAACACCCAGGTTAATTAAAAAAAGAATTGCCCCCCTGATTGCCAGAAGTCATGATTGCCATAATGACATAGCCTCCACTCTCACCTTCCCCTTCTGAATCTAGTTTGAAAGTCTCTGCTTGGCTAAACCTAAATAGCACCCTGCATCCTAGCTGCAAGGAAGGCTGGAAATGTCATTGTTTCTGACCTCTGCAGTTCAGGAAGTCAGACTAGAAGGAAGGTGGCACGGATCCTAATCACCAGTCCCTTTGTCACTGAGGTGTCCCAGGCTCAGGGAAGGATGTGCCCAAGGTCACACAATGAGAAAGATGGCTGGCCAAACTCTCACTGAATTTGTCACACTCCAAGCTCTGTGTTCTCGGTCCTCTCCACTGCCTAACTCAGCCTAGTTGGGGAAGGAGTGTTTACAGGGATATCTTCATGGAGAAACTGGGTCTTGAAGGAGGAGTGGACTGTGGTTCTGGGAAGACACAGTGGGGCGGGGTCTTTGGGAGCAGGTGAATCCTTCCTCTTACTCTTCCACTGATGGTGTGACCCCTTTTTCAGAATTTCAGGAATCAGTGCTGGGGCTTACTGGGGTATTAAAGCTAAGTGGTGAGCTTTCTCACCTATGTAATGTAGTTTAAATTGTTCATATTGTGGAAAGGGTTGGGGGCTCCAGTTTCTCCCGTATTTTTTTAAAGCGTATCTTTCTTGCATGCATGTTCAAATATACGATTTAATTAATCACTTACATACCTTTGTTGCTAGGAAGACTATTTGGTTCTCTCAGAGAAGCTCGGTGGTTGATGTAGGTGGGAGATGCTAGAAGATGCCAGTTGTTAGAATCAGAAAGGACTTGTGAGGAGCCTCTCCTGCCCTTCCAGAAAATCTAGCAAGAGATTCACTCTCCCCATCAAATCTACATTCAGATGCCACAGGGTGCCTGTCTGGACGTAGCCTGGGTTTCTCACTAGGACATACCTTTGCTAGGATAGTAGTTTTGAAGGAATAATATTCTCAAAAGGTGGCTGAGTAGGCAAATACTGTGCTTGATGGAAAAAATGAGAAAATACTAAAGCCAGGATACTAAATATAAATACTAATACAAATACTGAAGGATACAAATACTAAAGAATAGTTGAAACTTGGAGGTTCAAATTCCCCTATTACAGTAATGTAATTTAATTCATTCCTTAAAAATAGAGGTGAATACAACATTATAGGAAGGTGGTAGTTTAAAAATAAAGATTGGTTTTGTGCCAGTCTAAGTGATAAGCACCCCATTGTATAGGAAATGGACAAAGTACTTGGGAATGTTAATAGTTTAAGGTCATTAGTTTTTTTTCCCCCCATGTTCTTAGCTCTGCTCACCAGCACTGAGAACTCTCCAGAATAAAGCTATCTCTGTTCTTAAAAGCCTTGTTGATTGTCAGCACAGATAATATCCAGGGTTTCAAAAATGCTGGGACTTGGGAATCTGAGAAATCAGGACAGCTGCCTTGGGGGGGCATCAGTTGAGTTGAGACGTGGTTAGATGAGACTGATTCAGCCGTGTGCTCTTGTCCTCGCTGCCTGCTGAGTCGGGACTCACTGGTGGTCTGAGGACATCAAAAGGTGCCCTTTGTGTCCTCATACAGGGCTCTTCTCCAGCCAGCCAGAGTGTGCACAGACAAGGAGAGAATGTGATAAAAAAAAAAAAAAGTTACTGTAGGTCTAAATCCCGCTCCTAGCACCTGAGGGAGTAGGAGACTCCTCCTTTGAAAGCTGAAATACAGGGATTCTGGCATTTCCATTTTTCTGGCATTTGACATTTGTTTTCATTTATTCTGCTAATACATATAGAGAATTTTGAGCATAGTACAGCACTTAGGAGCCCAGACTCTGGTGCTGGATTGCCTTGGTTCAGAATCTAGCTTAGCCACATACTATCTACATGAACTTGGGGAAGTCAATTTCTCTGTTTCTGTTTCCTCATCTGTAAAATGGGCATAATAATAGTACCTACTTCCTAGGGTGGTTGTGAAGTTTAAATGAATAGGTTGCTTATACACACACACACACACACACACACACACTCACAGCCCCTCTAGAAGTATTAGCTATTATTGTGGATCTGAATTCTTCATTTCTTCCTTCCCACAACTGCATGAAGTAGGTCTTTATTAAGAGTATTTTGCATGTGAGGAAACAGACTTAGTGAGTTTAAGGAGTTTGCCCAAAGTGGCAGAGCTTATAAGGGGCTGAGCCAGGGTCCAACTGCCTGGGACTGCATGACTGCACAGCCTGTGCCAAACAGCGTCTTCAGTCACCGTGATGATCATTCTGACATGCTTAACCGCTGAAGATACGACCATGATTTTTTGTCAGCCATAGGGAATCCTCGTCCTTTCTCATTGGGATCCGTCTGTAACCCCTCAGTTCCTGGGCCAGAATTGATCTCTCCTTCAACTGTCTGACCCCACTATGGCCCCACGTGTGGTTCCTGCTAATACTTCTACAGTAACTCACCTTTCCTACGTCTTTTTTATCTGCCCCGCAAAATCCCCTGCCTTCTTATCCCCATCCTGGGTCAAGTCCTCATTCTTTCTGTGTCAAATTTCTCTGGTTTCCATTCCTTCTTATTTCTTCCCTGGCAAGCAGCTAGCACTGATGTCACATAACCAAATACCTGTCAGGCACGCATCAAATAAATGGTTTTAAGGTTAAATTCTGCCTTTTGAAAACTTTCTGACTACATAGCAAGTGGTTTCTGCATTACGCATTCTAATTTTGGCAAGGGAATGATTGCAGAGAAGCAGCTGGTGCACCGAGAGAAACAGGACCAGTTCTGTCTTTAGAGAAGATTAGGTGGAATCATAGTGCATGTGCTCAGAAATGTCTAATGCAGCCAGAGCCTTCCTCTGTTGCCTGGTAAAGTGCATGTCCAGGTTGCAAAGGAGCCGTCTCCACCGCCCTTGCCACCCCTCATCTCAAGCCATGCGTGAGCTAAGGAAAGAACCGTGGTCCTCCCTTCAGTGCAACATGTCAGGTGGGCCTGGCACAGAGCTCATCTGCAGGAGTCTAATGCTTGATAGGGGACTTAGGGGCAGAGCTGTGGAGCCTCCACCATCAGAGTCTGGGTCCTTCCCTTCCCCAAACTCTCTGGCTTCTCTGCCTCCAACATTGGTTCAGGTTTCTTAGAATGAAGCAAGTAGATCAGTGAACATCAAAGCTGGCTGTACGTTAGAATCACCTGGGAAGTTTTAATAAGCTCCTCCAGGTCCCAGCCCACCAAAGATTCCGAGTCAATGGTTCTTGGTGGGCCTGAGCATCAATATTTTTAAGACGTTTCTCAGCAGCTTATACTTTGCACCAATTTACTAGCCACCGTGCTTTGGCTAGCCCTTCATGTCTTGGCCTCAGTTTCTTCTATCACATGGAGGTAATAATAATACCGGGCTCATCGGGTTGTTATTGGAAGTAAATAGGTAAAATAAAGGGCCTAGAAAGTTGCCCAGCACATAAACACTTGGCCAGTGTTAGCCATACTTTACTGCTGTAATTATTGTAGACAGTGCTTGTGCAAAATCCCAGGTATTCAAAGTGAGGAAAGCAAGTCTCTGACCCTGAAGGTCATAATCCTCCTGGGAAGACAGGCCTGCTGCTCCTACACTCAAGGCACAGTGAGCCCCGGAGTGAAGGCAGGTCCCCGTGCGGTGCGGTTGCACAGACCAGGAAGCAGCTAAGTCTGCGGTGCAGAAGGAAGCAGCTTACCAGAAGCAGGCCTCCCCCTGGAGCAGGGTCGATCGAGAAGGACACATTTGCCAGACAAAAGCAGGGTAGATGGAAAACATTCCAGGTAAAGGAAAGGTCTGTACAAAGCCCTCCTGACCTGAAAAAGCATCAGGTGACAGACAACTGGCCAGTGGTTTGGCCCCATCTGTTGTGGGGGGCGGCGGGGGTGGGGGGGATGTGCTTGTTGAGAGGCTGAAAACAAGGACCACTGCCAAACCCTGAAGGACCTGTGTGCCTGCCTGGAGGCAATTTGGCTTTTATTCTCCAGGCATGAAGAGCCATTTAGGTTTTGAAGAAATGGAGAAACATCCTCAAAATTGCACTTTAGAAAGGTATCTCATACAGCAATAAAAAGAGGAGATAAAAAAAGGAAATGGCTGTGGGGTGGGGGGCTCATTAAGATCTTTTTGCTGACAGCTTGAACTAAGGGAGGGGAACTCGGGAGGGTACTTGAGAGACATCTCCGAGACAGCCTCACCAGGAGTTGGCATTTGACTGCCTTGGGGTGAAGGAGGCTGCCTGGGGCCATTGGAGTCTTTGTGGGCAGGCTGTAGTTGAGGCAGGAATTATGGGAGGACGGGGTGTGGTGGTGGGGTGGGTGTGGAGAAGAAGAAAGTGAAGTAGGTGTCGAGCATGTTGTGTATGTGAGCCTTCTGGGTTATCCAGGTTGGGAATGTTTAGGTAGAGTGCTCACTGGACAGCGGGGAGGAAAGAGAGGGATTCCTGTGCCTCCAGCCTTTCCAGTCTTACCAGTTAATCTTCCCATCTTCTGGACATCTGTTCAAACATTTTCCTCCAACCAGCTCCACAAACTTGAAATCAGAGTCATTGTCAAAAATGCCTTCCTTTAAACCGCACTTCCCAACACCGGTCTACACCAGCAGCATCCAACAATAGATCCCCCTTGTCTAAGAGGCACTGGTAAACTGCGATTCCTCTTGTCTTTGGCTTGAGTGCCTAGAGGGTCTAGCATCGCTCCCCAAATTAGTATCCTTCCCCACTGGGCTTGATGGCAAAGAGTGATCTCAGTTGGGAAAATTTGGTTTCTGGTCCCTATAGCAGAATGCACTGCAGTGCAGCCAAGACTTGATACCGTGAAAGAAGAATGTTGCCAAGTGCCAAGTTCATGGGCACATGAACCAGCTGCTGCTGCATGACCCTGAACCCCAGGGAGCCTCACTTCATTAGGATTGCTAGGTAAAATACAGGACAGTGCATTCAATTTGAATTTTAGGTAAACAATGAATCACTTCCCAGATATTACGTGGGACAAACTTATACCAAAAGTGACTCTGTATCTGCAATACAAATTTAACTGAGCATCTTGGATTTTTATTTGCTAAATCTGACTACCCTAAATCCAGCCTACCTCAGCTATTTCTTGTAATGCGTAGACTCTCTTCTAATAAGAGAAGATAAGAGAAGTGTTCCCTTCAGCACAGGGAGACCTGGGTCTCCCTTGTACTACATGCGATAAACTCAGCTTTGTTTTGTTCTGTTTTTTAAATCTCTGGTGGTGGTTGTTTTATCCGTTCAAAACACACACACACACACACACACACACACACACACACACCCCTTTAAAAAAAGACACCCAACTAAATACAAAAATACAGCCAAAATTCAGAAAGGGACATAAACCAGAAGAAATACGTGCTTTTTCTCTATCTCCTTTAGACAAAATCAGTGAATATCAGTGTTTTGCTGGGAATTCTGGGGACCTGGATTGAGTTTATTGTTAATTTTTGTTTCTGTTTATTTAAGCTTTCTCACCTAAGTAACCCGAGCTGAGGGCAAGGAACAGAGGTGAGCTGCGTCATGTCTGGAAGGCACACGCCGGTCTTGCTGATGCAGGAGAATCTTAAGAGCTTATTGATGGCATCTGGAAATAACTCTGGAGGCTGGCTGTGCCAATCCAACGTGTCTCATCCTGTACCGCAAGGTCTCGGGAGAGGGAGGTAGCACAATCTGGTGCAGCAGCCTGTTTGAGACAGGAGCAGGTCTTGTTCTAATTTGACACAAACCTGCTTCCTCCTGCGCTCTCTCCCTTTGAAATGAAGGGTGGCTCTCACTCTCTCGTGATACTTCCTCCCTTCTGCACCTACGGATGCTTTATTCCTGAGGGCAAGGCCAGCGACATCAGGAAGCTGGGAAGACGTTTTTGAGCTGGGTTGTTTAAAAAAACAAAAAGGAACAACAAAAAATAATTGGGTCTAGACAGCCTAAAGAGGTTGACCAATATTGCTGAAAAATTCCATTAAATTACAGGGGTCATAATTTTGATACTAACTGGCCACATCTAGCATCCCTCCTGCAAAGTCCTTACTGCTCAGCTGTGACTGTGCAGAGTTTGAATTCAACATGGTCACAAAGGTGCCTCAAAAGTTTTTTCTACCACTTGCCCCACTACATCAACAGAGGACCAATCAGTCTTAAAAATTCCTATGTCATTCCTTCATGTACTTTTAGAGGGAAAAGAATGATGGCTTGTTGTTTTGCTGAGCATAAAGAAACCAGTGTTTCATGACAAAGAGGGAAATCCGCCTGCTTGTTTGTGAGGACTGGTGGGAGCCAGGGAGCCGAAACCTCAGATCTGCTCCCCTGCACAACATATTTATATCTGCTTTAGCCGAGCTGAGTGTGAGCCACTGTCTAATGCTAATGGCTTGAGGTATTTGTTTTTAGCAAATAATTCAATAAATACCTTCGGAAGCACACATGAAGTTCCCTGTTGCATATCTCTTTTGTGAACGTGCAGCTTTTGTTAAAACAGAAAATAGAGAAACCTATGCAGGCTAAGAAGGCGAGAAGCAGCTGAGTGTCAGCCCTGAGCACAGGCTCAGGAACGAGATGTCTGGAATTTAGCATCCCTCGCCATCTCTGTGCTCTCCGGCTTTGATTAACCTCTTTGTGCCTCAGTTGCCTCACTCATGAAATACATAGAGTTGCGTGCTTGAAATGAATTAATACAGAGAAGCTCCAGTCGGTACCTGGTGCACAGTTAACCTTCATGCACATGGTGTGTGTGTATGTATGTCTGTGCCGTCATGTGTTCAGTCAGCCTCTGGTGCTGCGCTCGTTTGATCTGTCCTGGGGTCATGTGAAGTAAGTAGAAATCTGAGAGTTTATGGAAGATGTTTTTAATAGAAGTTAATTTCTAGATAAGGCAAGAAGAATTTGCTTTGACTAATCTCGTGAAAGGCAGCTCGGTATGTCAGGTAGTAATGAAATGTTTGTAATTAACTTCTATCGAAGACCTATTACGTGCTGGCCACCGTGCTAGCACTTTATCAGAATCATTTAGTCTTTCTGTACGTAGTGTTACTATCCTTCTCTGACAGATGAGGGAATTGAGACTCTTAGAGGTTAAGTATATGTGGATCAACTTGCATAATGCAACACAGGGCCATAAAAAGCAAGTTGCACATGTCTATTATGAAACCACTTATGGAAATGTTTTAGACATAGACATATGCATATATGCACATAATGGGAGAGAGAGAAAGTAAAGGTGTAAAAAGTGCACGGGAATGATAAATAGCCAAGGGGGTGAGGAAAGGAGAGAGGGGAACGGGATGGGGGAGGGCATACAGAGCGGCTTCAACTTTGCCTATAATTTATTTCTTTCAAAGAAGCATCAGTATGGCAGAATATTAAAATCTAAGTCAGGCAGTGGATTCACAGGTGATTATTATATTTGCTTCTTGAATGTCTAAAATATTTCATAATTTTAGAAAGAGGTGGTGTCGGAGACCTGGGGCGTGCCAGCATGGTCCCGGCACACAGCTGACACTGGGCACACGGCATTGTTGTTAGGAGGCTCTTTTCCCAATAAACGCAGTTCTGAAATAAAACTGTTGATTTCACCGTTGGAATTACATTCTGAAGTGAAGACCTAGCAGGTTGGGAAGTCTTACGAGAACCCCAAAGGGGAACTCCGAACACCTCTGCAGACGTTCTTGTTAACCAACGAGATAAACAAGTGTGACTAAATAAGTGTCTATAAATGCACTGAAACAGTGTTCTTCGTTAGGAAGAGCACTTAACTTGGCCTCCCCGTGAGTCTTCTTTAGGCTCTTGGGCCTTGGCTTTTAAAATTCCTTTGTGAGTTAAAGAAGTGAGGAAAGGAATACTGGATTTCAGAGGAATGGCAGAATCAAGGAAAAATAATTCTCTGGGTCAGTAAAAACTTTGAAGTTTCCCATTCCATGTCCTTGGGTATATTTTATAATTTTTGACCTGTTGCAGGAGCAGTGTCAGCTGTATTGACACACTGGACTGTAATGGTAATGAAGGGTGTTTTTGTTACTGGATTCTATTCCAGTCAGTCACAGTGAGCCTACACATACTCTCTGCCGCGGACGTTGCCTGCGGCACCCATAATAGCATAGAGATTTTGAATATTTTCATATCAGGATTAGCAATTTCCCCTGTCTGTCATGGCGACTAGAAAAATCAGCGAAGCTGATTTCATTTCATTTAGGCTTTGCATCTCCTTTCAGAGTTACTTATAACTTTGATGAACAATAAATAAATAATTCTTTAAATCTTCCATGTGGTACCCCCGGAAAGTTGGCACAGGCTCTGAGAACAGGGGAGCTGCTTATCTCCTGACGATGTTGTGGGGTGGAAAAGAGGGCTGCACCTGCACAGGTGTGCCCTCCTGCACTTAAGTAAAAAGGGTAAAGAAAATGCACAATAACAGATGGCGGAATTCCGGGTAATTTTTTTTATTTTCTTCTGTTGTCTTTTCTGTACTCACCAGCTTTTCTGCAACTAATATAGTTGACTCTTACAAGTAGGGAAAAAATGTTATTTCTGAAACACAGAAAAAAAGAAAAGGCTGTGATTTCTGTCAGGAAGCCAGATGAATAATCTTAACTCTGACATTGTACTAACTGCGATTTTAAGAAAATCATTTTAACTTCTTATTGCTAGTTTTCACATTTATAAGATGGCCAGATGGTGATAATAAAACCATTTGGTTTGCTCTGGCTAACACATAGGATTCCTATATGCAGAAAGGAGGTGATAAAATGTGAAAATCCTTTAATAGAGAGTGCTCCATCAATGCAGGGACTTTCCCTGGAATGTAGAAGAGGCACTTAAGCTGTAGTACCCACTACCAAAAGCTGGATTAATCCCCATCGGCCAGAATTCTTCCTCCTCCGTGGAGTCACAGGCAGGTGTATAATAGGGCAGTGACTTTCAGACTTACAGGCATCACAGTCACCTGGAGGGCTTGTTAATGCGAAGATTGCTAGATTCACCTGAAGAGTTTCTGATTTAGTAGGTCTTGGGAGGGGCATGAGATTTTGCATTTCTAGAATGTTCCGGGTGATGCTGGGATCACTTTGAGAACCACTGTTTTAAGGATATACACACAGTATTCTAGACTATTTGGTGACTAGAAGCTTCCTGGTGACCTTCAGGAGTACGCTTTCAGCAGAGTGGAAAACAGAAGTTGGCTGAGGAGAGAGTCATGGACGTGGAAAAGCAGTCAACAGTAAGAGACTACATGTTTAGAAAGTTCTGAGAGCTAAATAACACTTAAATGGGAAGCAGAGTCAAATGTTTAAATGAGAGGATACAGTTGGGGCCCACGAGGTAGCTGACCCACTCAACTCATCTTTTGAGTCGTTCAGTCTTTTAAATTAGTGGCCACCATGTAAATGTTACCAGATTTATGGAACTCCAATTTCCTGTCTGCTTTTGAAAAATAAGATGTGGTCTGTATTCCGACACGATAGCAGTTGGCTGAACCAAGTGATAGCTGCTCCTTTTACCTGAGGCATATGCCTTGGGGTTAATCAGCCCCCATCTAGCCCTCCCCTGTCTTAAATAACCAGCAAGATCTCTATGAGCCAATGAGTTTGCAGCAGCAAAATTCAACAAAATAAACCTGCATACTCCTAGCCTGAGGACAGAGAACAGGAGATGGTGGCAAGTTGTGATCATGACAGAAGCAAGGTCCAGCAAGGAGGAGATGGAATCAAGGACACAAGTGGGAAGGTTGGCTTGGGGAAGGAATGGGAACATCCATCCTCCGATACAGTAAGGACGAAAGGAGAGAAGATGGAAGTAAAGAAAGTGGTATTTTGAATTCAAGATGGTGGCCTTGATCTTCTCAGTAGTAGACAGATCTTCTCAGTAACATGGACAAGACCCTCGAAGGTTTGGCTGGACTGCTGTTCAGTGTGCTGGCCAGTTGGCATGAGGGAGGAAAACATCGCAGCGCAGCTCTCTGAGCCCATTTGGAATGAAGTACCCCGTGACTTTCCCCTCCAGCAGCACTGTGCTGCACGGGTACTGAGGTAGTGATCAAGACTGGGGATTAGAACTGAAGAGGGTGAAGCCAGTTTTTCATTTTAAACCACTGAAGAGTCAAGCACAACCCTACAGTTTAGGGATGGGTTAATAAAGTTAGGAAGTATCCTCCTTATCTGCAGTCCTCCAAAACAAGATAGCATTCCATTCATGCTATGGTCCCACGTGCCCTGTAGGGCAAGCATTTTTAGAGCACCAAGAACTACTGTGTCTGAGTTTCCATGTTTTTTTAATTAGAAGAGGCAGTGGTGTGCCTCAGGATAAACAGAACCCTAGAATCTGAGCATAATTTTCCTGATAGGTGTTTTAGAGAGCAGCAGCAGTTAAATAATTTACCTAGCAAGTAATTTAGAACATTTTTATGTTATCAAAACAAGAGCAGATTACGGGATGCAAAAATCCCTCTCTTTTTGTTGGATGTTAACACAGATCTCAGAGAAACTGTGCTTCACAGGAACTGTTCTGGGCTACACACCTCCACTCAGCCCCCACCCTCAGCCACCCTGTCCTCTGCTCTGGGACGATGGCAGAGTCCCAGAAATGCTGCTGAAGGAAAATACTTCACTTTTCTAAGTTAATCTCAGAGCACAGTAAATGATAGTTTTTAAAAATGTAGAAAATTGGTGTCACCTGTATTTCAAATACTGTCACCCTAAAAAGCAGCTGATTAAAATTCAGTATAATTTGTAAGGTGAATTACAAATCAGTGCATGATCAACTTCCCATGAACAGAAGTGATAAAGTGATTGACCCTGTGACATAACCGTAGCAGTAATTACCCAGCCCCACTCTCACTGCTGTCTTAGCCCCATACTGATTCTGACTTTTTAATTTTGACATGCTGTTGCTTCGAAAGAGAGATGTTAAGCACAGAATTCCTCTACTTTTCAAAATAACAGATTGTTCTCAGACATATGAAAAAAAAAATCAGAGACATTTAACAAACTTTAAATGTTTTTAAGCCTTTCATTGAAATGAAAGCATTCTCTGGTTTTAATCGGAAAATCCCACGTCCTGTTGGGAATTCCATCTGTTGATAAATGGTCTCAGTTTCCTTCCAAAAGCAGCAAGATGATTCTATGAAGCACCTAGAAAAGGTTCCAACCTCCTTGTGCTTTAAGTCTAGATCATGGGTACAGAGGAGGGAGCAGAGAGCAGGGTAGACATGCTACAGCTCTATTCCATGAGACTGCTGTGGGGATTCAAGGGGATGCTCTTGGGAAGGGATCTTCTTATACACAAATGTCACATATTATTTAGTAGAATAACTAAGATGGCTGTGTTGAGGATATGTCTCAGAAGTTCACTCAGAGAAGATTTCTTTACACAAAGCATTGATTGGATTTGACCACCCTGTGGTCTAACAAAACTAGAAAAACGAATTCTTCCATTCCACAGTTCCTAATTCAGGGGAATATCAATCTGTTGCCTTAAGAAGGCTCTAAGATAATTTCTAAACTATTGAGGGCTTCATTTACTGGTTTTACACCTTCTGAAAAGATGGGCCACTAAGAACAGACTGCTGATACGAAGTAGATGAGCCGCCTATTTCTTGTCTTTCATACCCTAGTTCAGGTGAATTTACTAGATTTTTTTTCCTTAGGATAATATCCCACAGCACATTTTGACTACATTCCCAATAAGTTGCTCTCCGTTTTTGGCAGCACTTGTTCATATAATATGCAATTTTCCACTCATCTCCCTTTAAATTAAGTACCTACTGTATAGCTTCCATACACCTATGACATCAGCACTTGACGGCAGTTGTTTCTGAGATGGAATTTGGCTTTTCTGTGTCTGAATTTCAGTACTGCCATATCAGTTTCATCCACAGTGGGTAGCTTTAATAGAAATACTGTAAACATGTGAGAGACATGTGACTTAAAAGCTTAGATATATGCTGTCAAAAATTAGCCCATTATACACTGTGCTAATGACTGTATTAAGGCAAAACTCAATTATTTAATTTTCAGTAGTCGTTTAAAAAAGAATTGAGGTAGCTGAATACTCAGTTGAAATTGTTATTCTGCTTACCTGGGGTGAAAGAGGGAAGGAGAGAGTTTATTGATTTGTTGTTGTTGTTGTTAAACAAATGTATGCTCAGCAAGAGAAAATCAATATTTTTCTGTCAAGCACAGAGGCAGCAAGGACAGAGCATAACTCTGGAAAGGTTGTATCAGTCAGGATCCAGTAGGAGGCAGAAATCTCACCTGATATTTGAACAGAGTGAGGTTGACATAAAGAATGGTTAACTAGCCAGAAAGTTAATTACCTAAAGTGTAAGAGAACTGTTTAAGGCACCAGGGAGGTAGAATTTCAGGAAGCAGCTGCCACTCCTGGGACTGGGGAAACAAGGGGAAGAGGCTGGAATTATTAAAACTTAGACACTGGGAGGAGGGGGATGCTGCCCTGGTGTTCCCATCTTTGAGCAGAGGGCGGTGAGGCTGGTTCTTTGAGAAAGAGCGTACTGGATTCAGCTGCTGGGAAGGGAAGGGACTGCCACCTCTGCCGTGAAACTCGAAGGATTAGGAAATAGACGAGAAGTGCCCAGGAAGTGGGAAGGGAGGAGCAAGTTCCTTCTTCCTTCTTCTTCCAGATTTCCAGTCTCCCTCCTGGTGCCCCTTTTTGGCAGAATCAGAGGGCCAGCTGGCAAATCAGAAGCATGGTTTGCAGAGCCCCATCCACAGCTTCAGAAAGCCAGAATATAGAAGGGCAGGTTTGAACTGAAAGGTAAACAGCTTAATCACTTGCACAAAATTTTTCAGACAAGATAAGCTGATGGCAGCAGCAGAAACCAAACCTGTGAGCTCTTAGAAAGAGTGAGGCAGCAGTTGGTACCAGAAAAGGCAAACGAAACATAGCATCATCTTATTGTCCTCACATGACACTCAGCTTTATCAGTGTAGATTTGAACTGATAAAGATAGAACTATGATTCAGTCAGAGAGGGCAGTAAACCACCAGGAGGCTGTTGTAGGTCTCAGTGAATAGTTCTTTTTTTTTTTTCTGGCCCTTTTTATAATGGAAAATTTTAAATGTACCTGAAGTACAAAGAGTGGTACGATGAACGCCCATATACCCAACACTCAACTATAACAATCATAATTATTTGGCTACTTAGGTTTTGTTTAGCCCACTACACTGCCTCTCCATGCCCCCCATCTTCCCATTGAACTCTATAATTTCATTCACAATAATTCAGTATGTTTACTTACAGCTTGATGAATTTCCAAAGTCCAACATGCTCATGTAAACCCCACCTAGTTCAGAAAAAAGACTACTACAAGTACTTGGGCCCTTTTACAGGACGTTCCCAGGTCCTCGCCCCACCCTTTCCCTACCTGTTTTGAACTTTATGTATGTGGGCTCATAGCGTATGTCCTTTTTTGAGTTTGGCTGCTTTTGCTATACATTGTTGGTGAGATTTACCCATGTTGCATATAGTCATAGTTCATTTATTTTCATGACTGTAGGAATTTATTGTATGACTATACCACAGTTTATTCATTCATTCTGCCATTCATATACAACTGAGTTGTTTCCAGTTTGGGGGCTATTACAAGTGAGGTGTTGCTATGAATATTCTTCTGCATGACTTTTGGTACACACTGGTATTTGTTTCTCTTGGGTATATATCAAGAAAGGAATTTTGGGGTCTTATAATATGCATAGATCCAACTTTAATAAATACCGCCTAACAGTTTTTCAAAGCAGTGAGGCCAGTTCTCCTCCTGTACCAGTTCCAGTTATTCATTTCAGATCCTTGCCTGCACTTGACATGTTATTTTTCACTTTAAACATTCTGTCATGGTGTTTCATTATCACTTTAAGTGCCATTCCCTTGAAGAACACATTTTCTGATGCTTAATTGGCTATTTGGATGTATTTTGTAAAGAGTCTCTTCAGGTCTTTTGCCTGCATTTATTGAGTTGTCTGCCATTTTTCTTACTGATCTATAGGAGATATACATATATATACTGGATAGAGTCTGTTGTCAGACATAAACCTGGCAGATGTCTTCTCCCACTGTAGCCTGCCATTTCATTCTCTTAATGGTGTCTTTGGTAATAAAAGTTCTTGGCTTTAGTGCAGTCCTGTTTATCAGACTTTTTCTTTATAGTTAGTGCTCTTGTGTCTTGTTGAGGAAACTTTCACCTATCCCAGTGTGATAAAGATATTCTCCTATGTTATTTTCTAGAAGTTTTTTTGTTTAATCTTTCACATTTAGGTCTATAATCCACCTGCAATTGAACTTTGTTGATAATGTAAGGGTCAAGATTCTTTTATTTCTCTTATTTCCATATATGAATGTACAGTTCACCTAGCACCATTTTTGAAAGGATTATTATTTCCTCACTACACTATGGTTTCATCTTTGTCATCAATCAAGTGACGGTATGAATATGTGGTTTTTTATTTGTATATCCTTGTGCAAATACTGTATTATTTTGATTGTAATAAGGATTAAGACATCTAATGGTGTGCATTCTTGAACTTTGTTCTTCAGAACTTTCATGGTTATTCTTGGCCTTTTATACTTGCATATAAATTTTAAATTAGCTTATCAATTTCCAAACTATGTGATAGAATTTTATTAGAATTGCATTCAATCTGTAATTTAATTTGAGTAAAAATGACTTCTTCACAACATAAAATCTTCTATTCATAGCATTTTGTATGTCTACATTGATTTAGACTTTTCAATTTCTCTAAATAATTTCATTTTCTTTGTAGAGGCTTTGCACATCTTTTATTGGCTTTATTCCTAGGTATATGATTTTTATAGATTCTTGCCATTCTGAATGGAATAATTTTTAGATTTTGTGTGTGTGTGTGTGTGATTATACGGAAATGTAATTGATTTGCTAAGTTCAGCTATTAATTCAAATAGTTTTTTTGAATAAATTTTCCTGTATGTATAATTACGTTGTCTGCAAATAATGACAGCTTTGTTTCTTCCCTTTTAATCTGTAAACCTTTTATTTGTTTTTCTTACTTTATTGCACTGGTTAAGACCAATACCTCTTTTAGACCAGCATATCACAAATATATGCTGAACATAATAAACTTATTTTAAAATGCATGGGCCACTCTCTTACTTGGGATCTTTTCCCCTAAATATTCACTTTTACCCTAACATCATCCATCCTCCAAAAAAAATGGCTTACCACATCTTTTGCATTGTCTTTGAAACAAAGGTGATGGCATCCAGATTTGACAGTTTGTGAATTGTGTTCATGTTTATGAGGGGATCAAACACTGCTTTGCAGTGAGAGGTGGTTGGCATGGCAAAAGCACTTAAGTAAAAGCAGACTAATTAACTTGACAAATCATTCCTCTTAGATAGCATTAATACATAGATTCCTTGTATAATGAAGTATTGTTTCCCATTCTTTGGGCTTCTGTTTTCTTACTTCTCTTGTGCTATTATTTGTAATTCTGGAGAATAGCAAGTTATGCATAAATTACAACATTTTTGCAGCAATTGTTCATCCCAGCTGAGGAACATTTTACATAAGTAGGAAACAATATATATTACTCTTAAATTTGCACACATTTAAGTCTAGACCTAACATATGTGATGCCTCATACTAATTCATTTACTGGCAATATACAATGATACTGAATGCTAGAATAGAAAATATTTTACATGTATAACAATATTTAATGAAATTTAAATTTTCAAAAATTAAATGATAAAATATCACATTTCTTAAGTAATTTTGATTTAAAAATTGAGATTCATTTATTTGTATCTTGGCTTCAGTTTTAATACATAATTTTGCATATTTTAGAAGAAAAGCAGTATTTTTGAAAACAATTTTTTTGATATTTTACATTTTCTTATTTTTATAAAAATATATTCACTTACGCACTTTGAATACAATTGCATATTAGTTTTTAATCCTTTAAATCATCACTGTCAAGCGTACCAGTTGTATGAAAATCTTGACTATAGCAACACAAAAAATTTACTAAAATAAAGGTATAAAGATCATTTTATGGAGTAAATATGTGATAATTGATGGATAGTTCATACCTTTATTTTATGACTTGGTCAAACATGACCAGCTGATCAATAGAGCACCTGATACATGCTATAATAATTCAATTTAATCATCTTTGATATTTTGCCAGTTTTAATTCATGTATAAATATTAGTTTTATACCTTTTTATTTTGTCGTTTAAAGGTTTATTTGTCAAGGTAGGAGGACAGGACTATTTTGACAGTTTCACAGTTTGATTTGTAATTTTTGCATGTTTATATATGGGGAATGTAGCCTCCATTTGTCCTCTTACCCTTGTGGCTGCAAATAAGCCTGGGTGAGTCTGGCTGAGACCTCAGGTGCAATGCAGTATAGAGGAAAAGACAGCAGGCATCCTTGTTTATCAGTCTTCAAATGTTCAGTTAGTTCAGTACTGATTTTTTTGTCTGCTCTTTCTATCATTTGCAGGGAGAAGTGCCTTAAAATCTCCCACTATGGTTGTAGTTTCTTGGTTTCTCTGTTTGCTTCTGTTCACTTTTGCTTTATATATTTTGAAGCTGTGTTATTCAACACACAAATTGAGCATTGTTACATCATTATGCTGAGATAACACTTTCATTCTTGTAAAATGGCCATCTTGATTTCTAGTAATTCTTCTAGCTTTAAAGTCTACTTTGTCTAATTTTAATATGGGTATACCATTCTTCTTTTGATTAACTTTTGTCTGCAGTTTTCTACCCTTTGCTTTCAATCTTTTCATTCCTTTATACTCAAAGTATGTCCCTAGTATGCTATGTCTGATGGGATTTTATTTGCTATCATTTGTTTATAATCTTTAATTTGATTGTCTCTTAATTTGTCTCTTGAGTATGTAGTCAATGTATATTTGATGTAATTATGAATATATTTAGGTTTAAATCCATCATACTATTTTCTATATGTTTTTCCAATCAAATATTCTTTTTTGTCTCTTTTTTGCTACTTTTCGGATTAATTATTATCATTGCATTCTTTTTCCTTCCTCTGTTTTATTTTTCTCCTCTTAAAACTATAGATACTACATCATGTGTGCTTAATTTACCAAAGTCCAATATAAATGAGTACTTTTACCACTTTCTGGACAACGTGTATTAAGAGCCTTAGAATATTTTAATCAATTTAATACCCTCCTATTTTTTGTGTTCCCACTGTCATGAATTTTAATTCTGAAGACATTTTTACATGACTCAAACTTTCTGGCAGACTTCTGTACAGCCTCTACTCAAATGTCACTTCCTCAGAGAGCCTAGCCTGTATCATCCTAATTCAGATAACCTCACTCTACCCTTTTCCTCTCCATTCCCTTACTTTCTTTGGTTTTCCTTTATGGACTTATCACCTGAAATGAGATATTTATTTTGGGTTTTTTTTGCTTTTTTTTTTTCCTGTCTCTCTCATGAGAATGTAAGCTTCAGAAAGTCAGGGGCTGTCTACCTTCCTCACCAGAACTTGGCCCCGTAAATCCATGTTGACTCACAAACATAGGTCAGAGATGCTCACCAGAGACCACAGCCACTGACTCTCAGGAGTGAAGAAAGCAGGGGTCCCCATGGCTTTGTGTGCTATGAACCACACGTCAGAGGATTTTTCTACCAAGAAAACTGTGGAGGGATACTGGGATCACTCCAGAAATAACTCAGTGGGACGATTTCCTCTCTCCATGGTTTTTGTTCATAACACTTCCTGAACAGTTGTTCAAATCTGGGCGCCAAGCTGGGTGCTGAGGACTGTGCTGGACTCCGTGCTGTGGGCAGCAGGCAGCATCCTCTGTAAGATTCTCTCAGGGGTCATCGTGGGAAACGAGACCTGGCCAAAAGGTGTGAGGGCCTGATGGGCTGGATGACTGGAAAGAAGGTTGCAATGAAAGGGAATGGAGATTGTCTTGCTGGTGAGGCACTGAGGGGGCTGAGGGACATCAGGACTTCGGTCCTGCTGCCCTCAGGTCAGCAGTGTTGAGACGTGGTGCGAGAGGGCATCCACAGAGAAGGCACCGAGAACTGGTCCAAGAAAATTCTAAATCCAAAGGTTCTGACTTTATACTGTCCTGATTTCTTCATTGCTGAGACTCAAGACCCAGAGGTCATCAATCCTGGAAACTTGGACCAGGGTACCACCCGGAGAGCAGCTCAGATGCGCAATATTTCCTTGGAGCCATATTAGCCGTTTTTATTTTTCAAACACCAGTCACATCTTAAGACTTCCAAAATGTTCCATCCTTATGTGACTTTTGAGTCACTATTTTCTTCCTCTGGAGTGGCTGGGCCTGAGGTGGTATAAGGGATACTTCTCTCTGGCCTTTGCCCATGTCTTAAAAAAACAAAGAGGTCACAGGTTAATTCCTAGGTTTTACTCACAGAATGACAACTGAAAAAAAAAAAATCACGATTTTTTTTTTAATAGTTCGGGCTGTATCATTTTCACATTTTCCAACTCTCGGCCTTTTCTCCAGCCTAACAGGCAGATGGGAGGGCAGCTGGGCCTGCAATAAAAAGTGACCCTGGCGGTCAGTCCCTCTGTTTCGTGGTCAGCCCAGGTTGTGTGTATGAAATACAGTTGGCATTTGCAGGCAGAGTAGCTGCAGAGGAAGATGCCGCACAGCTTTGAGAAAGAGATGGGTCTCGGGTTATGATATTGGGCACAGACCCAACGTTGCCAAAGGCTCTTCATGAGGCTGCCAGCCTGAAGGAGTTCCATGGATGGCTGTGCTCACACCATTAAACAGCCAGTATTTCTAGCATTTCTGCAAGAGCGGGTCTCGAGGTACCCTGTCGCCATTCTTCTAGAAGCTATTTGGACTGTTGGGAGATGAATCCCACAACCCATGCCTCTTTAGGGCCAGCTAGTGGAGCTAAGTCCCTGGAATGTTTGTTTGGGCAGCAGACATAACTGGGTGCCCTCTGGGGGGTCAAGCCCTGGGCTGAGTATAACTAGACAGGTACTCACCCTTATGACCTCATTTAACCTTAGTTACTTCGTCATAGGCCTTATCTCCAAATGCAGCCACGCTGGGGGTTGGAGCTTAAATTGGGGAGAATACAGACAGTCTGCTTGTAATGCTATGTAAAGTCCTCATAAGACACACGTTTTACAGATGGAGAGACTGAGGCTCAGAGAAAGTAAGTCCAACTGAGGACAGAGATGGAATTCACACCAAGACCTGACTTTAAAATCCATACCTTTTCCAACAGCTAGACCACTTTCTAAACTTGATGCAGTGGCTCAATATTGAGACAATAGATAAACGACAAGAATAGTTAAACTTCATTTACCAGTTGCCTTATGTACTATACTGGTTTGTTTTGCACTGGCTTGTTTTAAAATATGTACCTCCAGATGAATCAGTACCACTCAGCATTTGATTATAAAGCAAAATGGACTGAAAAGCATGGCAATTTTAAATATAGTGAAGTGCTTGAAAGATAAGTATCCTTTTTCACAATGTCAGAAGCTTTTATTATCAAAGATAAAAAATAGCCTATGGAATATAGTACTTAAGTGTAGGAAGGAGTAGGAGTGATGGTTTAAAACACTGTTAAATGTGAATTTAAATGCAGTCATATATGTTTAGAAAAGATATGCACCAAATAATACCTTAAATGTGTTTAAAATATTTAATGTAAAGGTAATATATCCATATTTGAAGTAATTCAAGCAATGGAAAATGTACATATAAATATACAGGTACATATTTTTTAAACATAAATGACTTATGCAACTTGTTTTTTTCATTTAACATAGAAGTCAGATACATTTTCCTGTTGCTACATACAGATTTGCCTCATTCTGTGACACAGTGGCCTGGCATGCCAGAGTCAAGTTGTAACATCACTCATTTAAATGTTCACCCTATTGGTGAACATTTAGATTTTTTTCTACCGTCACAGAATTGTAGCCTTAGACATCTCTGCACATCTTTATCCACATGGACAGATACATTATGTAATTTGTCTTGAGGATAAAACATGCACATGTTGACAGATACCGGCAAATTACTTTCAAGATAAATTTTCACATTCAACCTTTCCAAGACATATCCTGCGTCAACTGTGATGAAATGTTGTCAGAGTTCTCCCTGCACTGCATACCACCTCTCCGGTGACATTTGATCTGAGGCTTGAAGGAAGAGGGGGAGATCACCATGCTGCTGTGGAAATGTTCTCAAAAACAACAGTCCATTGAGTTTATCTGTGAGGTAAACTGATGTTTACCTGTGTTGTTTACCTATGCGGTGAACTGACGTTCACTCAGTGAAATGGGTATTCTCGTCTCCTTCTCAGTCCTGCGGTTCATTCCACAGACATTTACTGAGTGTCTACTGTGTGGACGGCAAGGTGATGGGCACTAAGGTTGTTCAGGAGCTAAGTGAGACAGATGATCTACCCCAGACGTGTGTGTTTTACTTGTCCTTTTTTTGGTAAGCTTTTTTTTTTTCTGGAGAACCTTGACTAATGCACTCTCAGCACGTAAAAGTGTACAGTTTCTTCCACCCCCTTAAAAACTGGATAGTATCACTCTCCCTACTTTTTAAACTAGATTTAAAGGTACTGGGAAGAAAACCTTTCTCCTGCTTTGCAGTCTTCTGAACTCCACAGTGGGCTATTCAGCCCTCTTTCCTCTGGGTTCCCTCCTCCTGTCGTAGTCTGAAGCAATTTAAGGAACCCTAGGTCTGTGGCTCAAGGATTTAGCACCAAATCACGTTGTGCTGCTGATCGGTTGGGCGATTATTTCAATTTATTTTTAAATTTACATACAGCAAAGTTCACTCCTTGGTGTACTGCTTTGCTTTTTTAATCCAAGTCTCCACTCAAACAAATGAGAACAACAAATTGTTGCTATTGAATATGCCTTTAGCTATGGTTTCAATGTCCATGTCCCTCAGAAGTTCATATGTTGAAATCCTAATGCCCAAGGTGATGGTAGTTTAGGAGGCGGGACCTTTTGGAGGTACTTACATTATGAGGGTGGAGCTCTCATGAACGGCATTATTGCTCTGATAAAAGAGACTCCACCAAGCTCCCTAGCCCCTCCGACCACGTGAGGTTACAAGGAGAAATCTGTGACCCAGGAGAGAAATCCCCTGACCCTGCTGGCATCCTGATCTCAGACTGCCAGCCTCCAGAACTGAGAAATAAATTTCTGTTGTTTATAAGCCACCCAGTCCCCTGGTATTTTTCTTATAGCAACCTGGACAAACTGAGACACTCTATGCTGTAAGTGAATAAAGTCAGCTAGCCTAGAGTTCTTTGGGCCACTGACTGTACAGAAATTGAGGAACCTTCCAATATCCAGAGTTTCCTAAATCAACAGTCTCTATAATTACACTTATTTTTTTATGTAAATTGTTGATTACAGCTGTCTCTGTTTTGTATTGAGGTAAGCAGTATGTGGCCTTTGAAATTCTTGCCTACCTCTTCTGAACCTTTCTCCCCTGAGAGTTGAGAACCTTCTATAATCATTACATGTGACAACATAAGACTTTTTTTATTACAACAAAGCAGAATGAATAAAAGAATTTTAATGAAAGGTGTAGTCTTCTGAGCTGAAATGACATTACTTGTCTGAAGCCCTGGAAAATGCTAATACTCAATATATTAAAAGGACAGCCATCTTAACCTCCTTAATGCCCATTTGCCTGAATTTATGAGATTTCATTCTTTTCAGTTTGGTATTTTTGAAATTATCCAGCTGGGAGTGAGTCAAATTTTTTTTTCTGTCACTAATTCATTAAAAATGTCAGTCATACAAAGCAACTCAAGTGGGACCATCTGCCTTTCAGAAAACCTTAAGAACGCAAAGAGCAAGAGGGACTATACTCTTTGGACCTGAGCCGGGACTGAGGAGCTTAGAAAGGAGGGCACGGTGGCTTCCAAGCCCAGCTCCCATGACCCCACTCCATCTCCCCACTTCCTCACCTGGTGAGAATTTGAACCATTTAGGGCCTGGGCTATTTCACTCAGAAAGGGTTAATGATTTTGTCCTCTTAGGACTATTAAGGCACTTAGGGTTAACTTGCTTTCTTTCCCTCTTATGAACTCCCAGAGGTGCCCGTGAAGACTAGAGGCAGCCCGTTTACCCACTGAGAAAGAATTGGGAGTGATCTTGGCTTATGATTTCTGGTTTCAGTACTAAAGGACCACGTTTTCTAATAAATGTAAAACTGATCTGATCTTTGCTTAGAGGCATATAAGGTAAATTATTATAGGGTAGTTTTTCAGATAGATTCTTCTTTTCCATCCTAAGATAAGTGAAATTTTTAAATTATGTCTTTCAAAAAAGGGTTACAGTAAAATTACCTGAATGCTTAAAAAATAGTTGGAGAAAGTGTGAAAGATGTAGTATTTATTCATCTGACATACAGGTACAGATGTCTGCTGCATTGTAGCCATTGTTCTAAGAGTTTAGGCTCCTGCAGGGAACAAAGCCCACCCAAATCCCCACCCTCTTGGAGCTTACCTTCTGGTGGAGGAGACAAGCGGTGCAGTAGAAATAAACAAATGATTGTTTATTTGCATGGAAGGGTGCAAAGTCTATAGAGCAAAATAAAAAGAGAAGGAGGAGGGGAAGTTAAAGTAAAACTCTAATGTGAAAAAGGAATGCCGATTATGAGCAAAGCGTGATACAAGTTATTTAAGGCCACTTTTCAAAATCTGGATTGCATCGGAAACATTCTGTTTTGGTTTCCTGAGGTGATGACAAAAATGTCACTGTGTAGAGATCCCTCTCTTGTTTGATTTTACCCATGTAAAAATGTCAGATATTTATACCAACTTAAGCTAGGATTATATAGCATTAAATCTCAGCAGATTTACTCGATGAGAAGAACCCAGGAGTGGTAAAGCCTGCAGGTAGAGAATTGCTGGTTTTACTTTCCCTGTAAATAAAGTGATGCAATCTTTGCTTCTTCAATGCTGAAAAAGTTTCACCCCAAATTATTTCAGTGCCTGAATGAAATGGGTACAAGTAGTAAATCTGGGACTGACTTCCCAGAGGCATCCAGCAGGATGATGACCTGCTGTGTACCACCAAGCAATAAAATGTCATCTTCTTGACGTGAAGAAAAACCCCACCTGTACCAGAGCATTCATTATAACCTTAAAGCTAAGCGGGAAACTTTCCTTGGTTTGAAAGAAAGGAAAGGCTCTATAATAGACCAGGTTGAATTTGCCTTCGGGTAAACAGATCAATTCTACAGGATGTAAAACTATTCTATAGAACAGTTGGTAAATGGCAGATGAAGTGAACTGAGTTAACATATGTGAATTACGCTATCCTGCAATGATTTTAAGTGAGTCATCTGCATGACAACTAGAAGATATGTAATGCCAAATGGTCGTATTAGCCAAGAGGAGTTCGGTAATCATTCTAAAGAGAACAGAATCATATTTCACACTTTGTTCAGTTTGGATAAGGTCACTGAGATCTCAGAGCTCCAGTACAGCCTTCTCTTTAATTTCTCCTGTTTTAGGGGGAGCGCTGTGCCTTCTGATTGCTGCTTGGAAGCAGTAAAACATACTGCAATTTTATTTGCTTTCATACTAAAACAAAATACAATGAATAAACAAAAACAATATACCTGAGAGTAATATGGATTCGTGCTAATACACAGAGGAAGATTAGCATATTGTTTATGGTTCTGGATTTTACCTTCTTTTTACCTGTTTGGTTGGATATAAGATATTCTTAAAGTTATATTCTCTTCCAGGCAATTAGAATATTTTTATAGCAGTAAGGAAACTGCCTGTTGAGAGGATGTATAATCCTATGCCATGTTTAATGTGAACTGGCTTGTCTACATAATGAAAGGTCTTGCCAAGAGGTAACTCCAGGGAGATTGTTTTTTGAGGTGCCGAAGAAGAAATCTTGATTAGGGCACAAAGGCCTTGACTCTGCTTCCTTTCCTTGATGAGGATGTGGCCGCCCCAGAACTGAGTTTGTTTCAAGAATCAAGAGATCACAATGTTCGTCAGCAGTCCTTGTTAAGTGGAAGTCCAGAGACTGGGAGAATAAGAGTTTTTCCCCCCAATACCTCACAGGCCTGAATACAGAAGGGCCAGAGCATAGCAAGAATTGGACTTTTCTTTCCAAACTGGTGTACCTGTACCCTGGAGGGAAATATAAGCAGCTGCTTTGTATCCTGGGAGTAAAGGGAAGACTTCATTAAGATACACTCCATCCAGTGCTGATCTGTGGGACCACATCCATTCAGTTCTGCACCTTTAGGAACAAGAAGGAGGAGTACATGCTAGCCATCCCCTCAAACTCTCACCCCTGCAACACCACAGTAACAGTGGCCTTCGTGTGTGTTTTAATGCTGCGCTCTTCATTCATACAGTCATTTCCTCATATTCTTGTACATACTTCTTTTAAAATGGCAAAAATAAATGTGCACATAAAATGCTATGGTATGTATAAATGAAGCCCTGGAAAGATAGTTTATTTGTAGACAGATTACCTCCAAATCTGAGAGCTTTTATCAAAAACATTCAACAGAGTTTGTATGCATTTCATCCTAGCCAAAATAAAGCAAAAATAAAATGTTGAGCCAAATTTTCTTACCTAAACAATTTGCTTATCCTGAAGGAAGCATGTTTGGATTGGCATTTACTTGTTTTAGCTACTAAAGAAACAGCTGAGTTGTATGGAATCACCACATGCAGTATGAAATTAACCATTCATCATATATACAATATGCAGGGTCTTCTCCATGGTTTCTCATCCCGGGCACTGTCGACATTTAAGGCTGGGTCTTCTTTGTTGTGGGCTACTGTGCTGGGCACTGTAGAATGTTTAGCAGCATTCCTGGCCTCTGCCCACTGGATGCCGCTAGCCCCCCCCCCCCCAACTCCCACCTGGTGCAACCAAATATGCCTCTCAACATTGCAGAATGCCCTTTGCGGGATAAAATCGCCCCATCAGTAATATACTACAGTGAATAAGTATAACTACAGTGTAAGACAGAGGTTTTGCAGAGGTTTTGTATGATGCAAACCAGGGCTGTAAGAGTTGTGGCAGAGGGTAAGGAGCAAGCTCTTCTAGTGGGGAAGACTAGAGAGGCTACAAGGGAGACGTGAGATTTAGCAGCCTCTTGAAGTTTGTGTAGGATTTTAAATTTCATCTGTGGCTTGCTTATTGGTTTCCCTGTAGTGGTATCTTTTGCAACTGGTGTTTGTGTTTGAAATATGCCCTATTGGTTTCAAAGATGTTTAAATTGCCAAGAATGCCAAAAGTATAACTGTACATTAATTAAAAATTGACAAAATTCAAGTAATTTTTTTAAACTAAGACTGAATTCTCCTTGAACTTAATAATGTGGTGCTTTTGGAATTAGAGCATCTGGAGATAATTGGGTTGGGCAAAAACGTGCTGTTTTCCATTTACAAATGCCACCAAAAAAGCCACTTGGCGTTGTTTTACTGAAGGGGAACTAATATAACAGACCTTGTATTAGTAATGTTACTTTTTGGCAGGACCTCAAAGCATGTCAGGTCATTTAGACATCTTATCCTGCCCCAGACTCATCTTTTATAGATCAAAATTCTGCACACTTACCTTTCAAATATTTGTTGAATCTTCATTGTAGTTTTAACTTTGAAGACATCACCTTTCTCGAAGGAAATGATTTGCTCACACTGTGTCATGTTTGAACAACAGATGTTATCACGTGCTGCTGTGTCAGAATGTCATTCTCTTTGTCATAGCATCGCTCGTTAAGTCTGATTGAGCAACAGTCAGTTACGCATTTAACCAAATGTGTGAGATTAGTCATGATTGTATGTTCACCAAACTTTGTGGCTCTGAGTTTCCAAAAAAGAAGTTGTCTAGGAAGACTTGCTCTTAAATTTTTCTTCAAATGAATTACCGTTCTCTCCCAGGTGTAATAATTGTGTCGTATCAATATCATAGCATAGCAAATTAAATTATAAGACTGTGGCAGAAGTTGTGTTTGGATATTAACCTTACATAGTTGTACTGCAAATCATATTATACCATGAGTTAGGTTACTTCATCAGTCAGACATCTAAATAGTTCAATACATTCAATCCATGTAAATTTATGAGTTGCAAAAACTCAATATGGCCAAATGCCCACATTATCAGAGATATACCTTGTAAAGGAGCCAGTACTTAATAAATTCTCAAGAAACATTTGTTGAATTAAGCTCTCTATGTTAATTTCTGTCCTGAAGTATGATGTACAGAAGACTTTTTGGACTGTAAATTTTGCTTCAGTGGTTTGCTCTCACTTTGGCCCTGGGCTTCTTATTATTAATTTTTAACAGAAATTCTCTTAAAATTAGTTTTCAAGGAGAATTCCATGAACAGGACAGTAAATGATCTATCTCTATGTGATTCAGCTCTACTGGAAGGCAAGATAATAGCCCTAATATTTCTTAGGGTCCCTTCTAGTGCTATACTTGACCCTAAAGTCACATGGCAAACATTGCCTATTTCAAAGTCTATGTTGTCACAATGATAAGATGAAAGATTCAGTTTATGGCTTTTGATAGAGTTAAAGGGGAGGAAACTTTAACTGTAAATTAAATGGAAGGTGCTAGAATTTTTGGAATGAAAACACCTGTATTAAATATTATTTTTAAATAGAGGAGTACCAGATGTTCTGTGGGTTCATTCTTTTTTGGTGCATCTTATTTCTCTTTGTTGTTAGCAAAAATATGAAATAAATTAAAACTCCTTCATGTCTATGCAACAAAAATAGAAAAAGAGAGCAAATGGCATGATTGATAAAGCAGCACCTAAAATAATTGCCGTTAGGTTATTTGGAGATGTATTGTGAATTAGACTGCAGGAATGTGCAGGGTAAAATTGGCATCTGTCATTTAAAAACAATATAACTTATTTAAAAATGGATCCAAGTGCACTGCTTAGATTGACAGGTCTTTAAATTTTGATGATAATTTTATCACTACCACCCCCAAGCCCCAGTATTTTATGTGCCATTTGCTTTGGGATTTTCCTTGAATTAAAAATTGAACAATCTTATTGCAGTGCAGAGAGGATTTCATTACTTTCAGAGGTGACCTTCCAGATTCTATTAGGACAAGAAAATAGCCTTTAACACCGTCACTCAAAACTTATCTTCCCGTACTGACTTCACCTCTTTCTAGCACCTCCAAATACTCTAGAAACTCTTTGACATTTCTCCTTCCCTCTGCCCTTCCTGTGCAAAGTCAGCAATGCATGTTAAGGCTGTTTGGAAGTCTTCTTTATCATTTTGTTGTGTGTGATTCTGCCACTTGCATTTTGTTGCCTCAGCTCTTTAAGTTGAGAGTTAATACCTTGAAGACAGGGATTGAATATCCTATTCCTATATAATTTTCTGGAGAGCTTAATTCAGATCCCTGTACCTAATAAGCATCCATAATATTAACTGGTTCTTTCTGATGAAACATCCCGTGATTCCTTTAAAGACTGTCCTGACTTACCATGGGCATTTTAGCTGGTCATAAGAACTACAGACTGACTATTAATCAGCTAGTCATGGCTCTCCTGTTGAAGAGGTAATAGTGCCAAAGAAGACAAGCCTTTTAGTCATGTTACTATATAACAAGTCATAATATTTTTTTATTTTAAAGTGATACCAAAATGTGTCCAACCCAACATTTTCAGCTCAGCTCAATTAACTTCTCTGAGGACTCATATTTTTATTGTTTCAAAGAATACCTAATCTCATAAGCTTTCCTAGGGAACATTCTTGAAAACAGTATTTGCTGTAGGATATCTTAATCTGGTTTCTTTAACCTAAATAAATTTATTTGTACCCACCTCTTGTTGTACATGAAACTGCTTAAATACTGTTCCCTATAATTGCCATTTTAATTTAAGCAAGGTCATGTAAGAAGCACATACAAAAAATATAATAGCGTTTCGCAAGTAGTTTCTGAAATGCTTTTTTCCTCTCAGGAGGGGTTGTATGACCAGTGGGATGTGAGGAATTTGGAAACGTATCATGCAAATTGGCCTTGTATTAGAAAATGGAGAGTGAAAGGCACACAAAATGAGCCTGAAGAATGAGGTCTGCTTATCTGAAAAAAGAGCAACAAAGCCTCACTAATTTAGTGACTGTTTTTCAGTTATTTGAGGAATAATGACCAATATTTTCTCCATGAATATGCAGACAGAGATGTTTTAAAAAGGAAATAGGCTTTAGGTGGCAAAGATTAAGATTAAATAGGATGAAAATAGCCTCCAAATGAAGGCTGTTATGTGTTAGAATGATTTAGTTAGGAGGACTGTGGAATTGTTTCTTTAGGAAGTCATAAGAATGAAGAAGACACACTGAAATGACGGGGACTAAATGACATTTTAAAGGGCCTCCTACTTTAATGATTTTTAAGATTTCTTTCCATTTATTATTTAATTTCTTTATTAACTTCCCTGATTCCATCATATTTATCGTCTCATGGTTAAAGCTTTTTAAACCTTCATTGTGAAAGAAGGGAGAAGACGTTAATGTTTGGTTTTTTTATTGGAACACATATTTCTGTCCCTTTTATGTTTTTCTTTTTCTTTTTTTGCCATTGTCACTCCAACCAAGGCAAACTACTAGCTCCAAAATAAAAAAATAATAACAATTCCAAATTTGCACAAAAACTCTAGGCGGTGTCAACATAGGGTCAACATTTCAAAATATTTATAGTGGGAAAGGGTGATTGTCACTGAAATCCAGCAGATCTCATTTTGCTCTGGGTCTTTATGAACATGCAGAATTGCTGTTTTGATTTCAAAATAAGCCAGGTGAATGATATTTTAAAAGTGGGATTTTCAGAGTGAAAAATTTGCTGGATTAGACGCTGTTTTCAACCTCCTTTTTAAAAAAAAATTCTTTTTTTTTTTTTTGGTCCTTAAGTGTATTGTGAAGAATTTTGCATTCCCACCACTTTCGGACAACAGCAATTTCTCTTAAATTTATAGAGGGGAATAGTTGCCAAGGAGTGAAACTTGCAGGATAAAGGATCGGAAATTGGCATTCCTATAGCACAGAACTACACACTCCAGAGCAGAATTACTGGTACCTAAACTAAACAGTTACTTTTATCAAGCACTGTACTTTGGAAACTTAGAGAATCAAGTCAGGATAATATTAACATCAGGGGAATATGTGATGCTGGTAGAAGCTTTCAAAGATATAACTAACACACACACACACACACACACACATACACACACACACACACACATATACACGCACCCCATCCACCCTACAGACAAAAGTTGTTTCAGAACTACAGAAAGAAAATCGAGGACATGGGTTTCTATTTAAATGTTTGCTACGAGTTGAGTCAAGAATACATCGGATCCTCTTGGACTACACTGAGATGATTTTTTTTTTTTTTAACACACAGTATGTTCAGTATAAAGTATCCCCGTACCACAGACTCTGAGAAGAGGCTCCAGCTTTGTGGAGAATTCTTAAGCACCATGGACAGCTGCAGGTTTCTTCTGGCAATTCTGTAGTTTACCACTCAGGGACCAGTTAACAAACTCAGGGCTCATAATCCATGTGTTCACTGTGAAATTTCACCCTTGCATTTTCCAACAAGGCTGTCTCAGGTGGGCACTTCAATCTTCAAAAGGGCCTTTCCTACTTCCTTGTTGAACAGTTTGGGTACCATCTTCTGCAGGTCCTTTTGCAATATCTAGTAAATTTTTATAGATTCTCAGAGTTGACTTGATGTCCCCAGATTCCCAAATCAGCCACATTTGGTTTTGTTTGGCGCACACAGAGGTTTTTAGGATACACTATAGCAAGGCAAGAGATGCTTATATTGGTCGGTCATGATACTATCAACATAGCTCCTGCAGGTTTGTCTCCAGCCTGCTTCACTCTTTTATGTTACGTCCTTGGCCCCTAGAGGAATTTGATTATATGAGCCATATCATAGCTTTCCAGTAGAATTTGGGGGAAATTTAGAGTTGTCTGAAAGACTAGGAACCCTGAAAGATGACCCTTGCATGCTTGAAGTCACATAATGTTGTATGTTTATATGCATGCATTGCTAAACAAAATTCTGGGTGTGATTGACTCTTTTCTGTGCAGAAGGGGAACCCAAAGGGAGAATAATCCAGCTGGATAATAACATGAGACAAAATATTCTGAGTCATTGAGGTGGTTATATGAATTTGTTGAAGTTTGAAGTCCATTTTACTTAATCAGTGAACTTTCTGGTGTTCTTCTAAGAACTTAAGATTTGACCTTAACTGAGCATGAAACTTTCCATAAACCCTTAATTCAAGCCAGGCTGGTTCCTGTCTTTCTCTGCTCTGCTTCTCCCTTTCTGGACCCTTTCTCTTCTGCCATTAATGGAGATTTTAGGTGCACATCCTTAAGTACTCTGTTCCTCTCATTCCTCGGCCTCAGCTCTTACCCTGCACAACAAAGGTGTGAGAACTAAGATGTAAAGGCATCTCGAGAGCACTGAGCATCACCTGAGAGCACTGTGAAGAACTCAGATAAAACAACCACAGCAAAAAGTCTGGGTTCAATGTGAAATAGAATAATAGTGCTGAAGAGATGAGTACCAGGTAACAAACCGTATACAAGGTTTTATGATGTTAGCTACACTTCCTCTCCCACTAATTTGGTGACAAGACTGTTGCTGTAGGTCCCCCTGAGGAATAGTGAGACTCTCCTGACCCCAAGTTTGATGCTGGTAACCAAGGAAAAGCATATCTTATGACTGCAAGCACCAGGAAACTGTGCCTCGGAAACCACCTTCAAACAATCAAGTCTTAGCAGTATGTGCCCAGAAGGAAGATTCCTCAGGAACCTTGGCATTTTGGATATTGTGTGAAGTGGAGGTGGAAGGGAGCTGGTGAGACTTTGCAGAGGACTTGATTACTTTCTGCCAATATTCCATGTGACAGCTTATTGCAGACGGGTTTCTCTTTCCTGTACAGCTTGAAATGTGTCAAGGGAAATGTGTCCCACTTTCCTCAGACCAGCTCTAAAATTTCAAAAGGCAAGACACCGGTATAAATTCAGAGAGAGTCATAAGGGAAATAAGTTGATACCACACTTTATAGTTCCAGAAGTTGAAGAGGATCGAAAATGGGTCATCTTTTAATGAGCTGATAGAAAGATGTTCCCACAGTGGGAACTGTTGACCCAAGTATTTGAACATGCCTGAGGTTTATTTCCAGTCCTAGGCATTCAATGACCCTGACACAGGACTGACCGTAAGCCTTGCTGGTAGTAAGGGCCACAGATGCCAGTCTAAGTAACACAGTGAGGCTTCACGGTGTGAAGTCACCAAGTTGTGGCCATTATCTTCATCGGTCCCACTCTGATTAGATCTTAAAAAATGTATGCATTGTTTTTCTGTAACTGAAGTTTTGAGTGGAATTTTCACGTAGTTGAGTCATTGGAAAAACAAATTCTTTGACCCTTTTGTGGGAAAGCCTTATCCAGTATAATTATTGCAGGAGGCTTCCAATGAGTTTAGTCACAGAAAAGAGGAAAAGCTGTACCAAGCAACTGACAAAATTTAAGAGCCAGGTAAAAAATTCAGAATCTCTATCAATATATTGAACCCAGATTAGATGAGCTGGTATTATATAACTTTAGTGGTCATTAGGTTAACTTTCAAATTTAGATGACTTTGTATAGAATTCCACTTTTCTAGAATTCTTAAAAAAAATCAAATAGGCTTTTTGGGGGTTGTTGTTACAATGTTCTTAATGACCTCTGAGGCAAGTATTTTGGCAGCAAGCATCTTTTTATTGATAAACTAATTCCGTCTTCATTCTTTCAAAGTTAGAAGTCCATGGATGGTGCATATGACAATTCTTGGTTAATCAAAGAATCAAATTAACCTAATCATTTTATTCTACCACCATTTCCAATTAAACTGGAGTGTACTGGGCTACTTAACAGGGCACCTCTCTCCCATGGAACCTCTGTGTAGGTCTCTTTCTGATCTAACATTCCCATTTTCTTTTCTAAAAACTTGAGAATAGTGAGTCAGTGCAGTCTGTCCAAGGTTGCAAGGAAATATACTGTGAAGCTTATAGCCCTTTGGCCTGTTTTCCAGGGTGCTCTTCATTAGATCTTACCTTCTGATACAGCCTTTACATTTTGTCAAATGATGTGAGTGTACCTCGTATCTCGGGAAAAGCTCTCACTGTCTCTGGCAAAGTCAACCACTGTAGTTCATCCATTATCCAGAACTCAGATGGCAGATGGCAGACAACTTGAAGCCTCTGGAATAGCACCAAACCAGGTTTTATGGGAGAGAGGGAACAGTGTTGGGAACAGATAAATGTGTGTTTTAAAGAATTCTCTGTCCAGACTTTGAGCAGACAAAAGTCACAATAGTAACTAAGAAGACTTGGAAGCCTGGAGATTATAGTGGGACCATTGACCGTCTGGCCAGACAGAGACCATGAACACAGAAGCATGAAGACATGACTGAGGCAAAAGAAAAAAGTTAATGGAAGCAGAGAATATATAACAAACTACAGGCTGGGAAAAGAAAAGAGACTGTGTGGAGGAGAGAGGGCATGGTGGCTATAAGATATAAACACCGAGAGCCTGTGAGAAAGAAAGGATCAAATAGAGGAGGCCAGCAAAGGGATTTATCAAAGACATTTATAGATCTCAGCTGTCTCTCAAGATATGGTTGGCTAAAGGTAGATACCGAGCATAAGCTCTAGGATAACACTGCTGTGGTGAGGAGGATCACATTTAATATAGGGATAAATCAGATCACCCCAGAGATCACACAGGGGTGTCATTGCATGTGCAATTTACCAGAGGCTTTCACACATACAATGCAGTAGTGGCCAGTGACCATGAGGTCAGGGGCCGACACGTTGCCCGGCATATCGTAGGCCCACGATATGTGTGCTGAATGCAGCAGGAGGCGAACTGTCATCACTGTCACTGGGTAGAGTCTTTGGCTGTGGAACATTGGAAGCACATGCGGTTGAATTGAGGGTGAGTGTGTAATAGGTGGTGCCCTGCATTATGGACTGGGAAAGGCAAAAGGAGACAGAACCTGGGAGTGCCTTGAAGTGAGCAGACCCGGGAAACTAGCCTGATACGTATGTCATTCAAGTGTTGTAGAACTTGTTTAAAAGGGGATGCTCTTCACAAGCCTTCTGATTTTGTAACTGGGTCGTACATTCTGTTGATGTATTGTGCAAGTCGATATGCTTGGCTGAATAGAGATACCTCTTTTCTTTCAGTATTTTCTCAATAAAAAGAAAGAATGCCTTTCCCTCTTCCACCCCCATCAATGACCTGCAACCAAAACAATGTGAGAAGACGAATTTTGAAGAGCAAATTAGAAAAAGAATAGATTCTTATTAGTTGACTAAGGCGTAGGTACTTTGGTTTTAACTTTTATCAACAGCCAGCATATAATGCAGCTATATAAAAGTTGTTTGCTATTTATTCTTTTCAGAGAACACATTTGTAAATAGACTCCCGCCCTCTGAGTAGCATATAATAGCGTGCTTGGTCACATTTGCCAGCTTCCCTGTGGACCGTGCCTCATTTCAAACACAATGAGGGCAAGTTGACTGTGCCTGCAGGAGCTAGTCTTGGAGACTCTGGAAAATAAAACCTTTATCTTTTAGGGAAAAAGTCCTTAGCACAGAGCTTTCAGAGGAGTCTCGGTGTTGATTCCAGAGGACAAACTAATGCACAGATGGATGAATAATACTTCCCAAGAGATTCCATCATTTTTAGTACCGTCAGTGAAAGATTATTTCAAATCTGGGTCGTACTTGAGATGCTTCAGCTCCTCTCCAGCGAGGCAATTATGGCTCTAACCCTGAAGAGGCGGCGTTGCTGTCTTCAATTATCTTTCTGCCTGCCCATGTATCAACTGGGGTATTATTCAGAAAGTAAAATGTTCTTATGAAAGAAAATACAAGAAGAATTTGATATGCCCTACAAATACAGTAGAAAACATTCAAACTTACTGTTCATTAAAATGCATCTTGTAGGTGTCGAGCATTCTGTCCAAACATTGAGGAATGCTTTAAGAAAAATGAAATCTGGCATTACATCTCTGAAAGTAGTCATTGTCTGATGATGGTGATGATGGGGACCGGGATGGGGAGGGGATGAGGCACCTTAGGTGTAGGTTTTCCCCACGTCTTACGTAAATTCTTGGAATGATAATTAGGAATTATTCTCCGTACATCTAGTGAAAAGGACATAGATGAGTGATGTGGGTTGCCAAGAGGGCTGACTATAGAGATCACAAACCAGGTTTGGAAGGTTATGATAAGACCCTAGAAAAACAGTAAAGAAAATGATGATTTTTTTTTACCCCAGGATGGAAAGGCTACTTTCCGTCTTTGATTTCAGCAGTCAGTGTTGTAAAAGGCAGGCTATCGCCATCATGTTTCTGCACATGCTGCACTCCACCATGGGAGGAATTCAGTCCCAGGGCTGCTCTCGGGGACCTGACCCTGAAACCATGACACCTATACTCACCCTTGCTAGTACTTATGCACAGCTTCACAAAGGGACTCCTGTTCATTAGGAAGACCTCAGGTCACTAAAATACACACACACAGTGTTACAGATAGTCTGTCATAAAGAAGAAGGAAGTATTGTGTGTTTTAGAAAGACTTTAATCAGTGAAAACTTGGAAAATGTCAAAGTAGAATTACTTAATTTTTTAAAGTTCTATTTATCGTATTCAGAAGTTATTCCCTGGAGATTCTCGGGAGCTGAAGTGTTATGGAACTTCACTTAATAGCTGGCTGGATTCAGGTTTTATTCTGACCATTTAAAAGGATCTACCAGCAGTCAGGAGCTATCTTTACCTCCTTCTCCAAAATGTGTAATTTTCTTGGCCCTTATAATGTCTCTCGAATGCTTGCAGTTCTTTCCAGAAGAAAGTCAGCATCTTCGAAGTCAGCCTAATATATCTTAAGGAATTCAGAAAGAATATAACAGATTTTCAGGAAACTTAAAAAAACATTCAATCTTACAATTAAGTAAAGACTTCACTACATGAATAAACTTAACTAGGGCTGGAATCAGGGTAACACCCACTGAATTGATGGGTCTACATAGTAATGCTAATAAAAGCCTCTTCAGGACACATTTGCAACTTATATGTGTGAAGGACAAGTGCAGGTCTTTAATCAGGCACTTTTCTAATTGTGAGAATGCTTTTTGCTCAATGCAAGCAGATATCAATGCTTATAATGAGTGAGAACATAGGTTCTTGATGGTGTGAAATGACTGTAATTTTAGGTCTCAGAAGTGCATACTACTCATAAATGTGGCTGACAGATACATTCTAAATGTTTTATTTCTGCATTCAAAGCATCCTTATAGAGAAGGTGAGTAAAAGTGTGCCCATTATTAGGAAATTCCCTGAAGCCTCATCACTGCTGTGTATAACAGGCAGTGATGATGTTAATAGCTAAACAGAGTGGAAGCCTTTCTGTTGGTGGCGTGTCTATATTCCCCCAGGATGAGAATATCCTGTCTCTCTTCCAGCTTCCCACAGGTTACCTTCCTCCTTCCTTCTTTCGTTCAACAAGTATTTGTAAAGCATCTACCGATTGTCTAGGTTCCAGGTGCTAGGATTACAGCAGTGAAGGCAGACAATAAACAAAGAACTATCTGATATAATATTAGTTGGTGGTAAATACTGTGAGGAGAAACAAAACAGGGAAAGGGAACAGAGCAAGACGGGGTTTCTGTTTTAGCCTGGGTTGTGAAAAAGTTTCCCTAGAGGGGCATTTGAGTACAGGCCTAAATTGAGCGAGGAAGTGAATCATGCCGATATCTAGGGCAGTGATTCCTAACCGGGGGTGATTTTTGCCTCCCATGGGATATTTGGCATCTGGAGATGTGCTGGGTTGTCACAGCCTGGTCTGAGGGTGGGGAGGTGCTACTGGCATCTCGTAGGTAGAGGCCAGAGATACTGCTAAACATCCTACAGTGCATGAACAGCCTCCCCAAATGTTAATAACACTGAGGTTAGGAAACCCCCGTCTAGAAAAAGAATATTTCCGGCTAAGAAGGAAGTTAATAACCACAGACTTCGAGATAGAAACTTGCCTGGCACGTTTGAGGAAGAAGTAGGAGGCTTGTGTGTGACTACAGCACAGTGACAAAGGATATTTGCCAAGAAAAGAATCTGAAAGATAGCTCACAGCCAGGTCACATGGGGTAACAGTTAAGACCTCAGCTTTTCTGTTCTCTGCTTCTGCTTCCCACTCTACTAAGCTCCTATTCCACAACTCTCTAAGGAGAACTAGCCAGCTTTGCTAGCAGTTGTCCTAGGAAACTAACCCTGGGTTTTTGTGGGAGAAAAGGGTTTCACCTGCTTGTTTACCTAAAAAATGAGTTCTCCCTAGCTGTCTTGCCCAGTGTTGAAAGATCTTAGAGTTGGCTATGCAAAGATCGGGAGGATCAGCTCACCAAAGGTCTAGAATAGAGATAGGGTAGTTACTAGTCTTGTGTGACTATTTGAATTTAAATCGACAGCAATGAAATAAAATTAAAAATTCAGTTCTTCAAACATACTGGCCCACATCACAAGCGCTCAGTAGCCACATGCAGCTCTGGCTGCCATATTGGACCGCCCAGGCATGGAGTGTTTCCATCATTGTTTTGTTGGGCAGTACTGTTTTCAAATCATTAAATGTTAATGATATAGGGAACCTTTGAATTGAGTGGTTATTCTGTTTGTGAGAGATAAGGAAGCTAGAACCAAGAAAGGTTAACTGACATGCCTCAGGTGACTGTGTCAATTAACTTTTGTCCCATAAAAAGCACCTGAAAACTAAGTAGCAGCTTGAAATAGATCATTAGTTTAGCCTACAGTTCTGTGGCTCAGCAGTTTGGGCTGGACTCAGCATGGCAGTTCTTCTTGTTTGGGTTGGCTTCACTTATGGGACTACTGGGTCAACTGCTGAGTTAGTTGGGGGTGGTTGGTCTCAGGTGGCCTCAGCCATGATGCTCATTTTCTGTTCTACGTGTCTGGCATCTAAGCCAACAATTTTGTTCTGGTTCACATGGTGGTGATAGGAGGGATCACAAGAACAAGAGCCAAAGGCCGGGTTTAGAACTCCCACAGCATTGCTTCTGCTCCATTGTAACGGCCAAAGCAAATCAAAACACCAGCACAGATTCAAAAGGTAGAGAAATTGACTCATGATGAGAGAAGCTGCAAAAAATTGTAGCCATTTTTTTAAGTGTACTACTATCCTATAGCTAATAAGTTGGAAATTGGAACTCAAACCCATGTCTTGTATGACTCGTGGTGGTGTTCTGAGTTTCTTCAGGGTTTTTCCGGTCCACTTTCTCTGACACTTTCTGAGTCTTGTTCCATTAAAACTTATGTCTTTGATTTCCCAGCCATTTAGAAATTTTAAAAAAGCAAAACAAAAACCTTGGATTCTAGCAAATGGTATACTCAAATTAGCATTCAGCACATTTTTTCCTATTACTGTATACAGGAAAATGACAGATAATTTCAAGTAAATAAAGAATAGTTTATTTTATACAGTATATAGGAAGAATTTTGAGAAAATGTTTCAAACTATCAGTACAGACAGTAACCAAGAAAATGATTATCTAAAGCAGAGCCTAATTTTGGAAATGGAAACACATCGAGGGAAATCAGGCTAAGAGGCTGGAGCACCTGAACACAAGAGACGCTCAGAGTAGGGATAGAATAAGGACTTAGGGTCAGTGCTGCTGTAGGTAGAGGAAGATTGTAGAAGATTACAGCCCCAGGTATACAGCACAGGTATCAGGCGGACTTAGTCAGCATGGCCACAATCAGTGCTTTCTTGTGCTAGGAATCTCTTTAAAAATTATATTCAAAATCCTTATGAAAATTTGAACAACCTTGTTTGAAAGTAGGTTGGCAGAATTCATTAAGGAACTTAAAAACATTACCACAGTTTTCTCAGAATTTCCATTTCAAGGAGTTCCATCTAAACAAATGCTCAGATATACAGTAATACGGAATGTCCATGAATGTTAATTGCAATGATGGTTATTAAATGTGAAAAATTGGTGGTAATCTACTTGACTGACAATAAAGCAATCAGTAAATCAATTATCATAATCACTAAAAACAAAGTTTTTTACTTTTTTTTTCATTAAGCAGCAAAATCTTTAAAATGTTAAGTGGAAAAAAATGGTCTAATCAGCATATATAGGTTTATTCTAATTTTTAAATAAATTTTAAAAAATTTTTACAATGAAACACAGTTTTTGAATCAGAAATTTTTAAAATTTACTTCATGTCATATAAAATGTTTGAAAACCATTCACTTCTGAGCAGGGTTAGAGTTAAATGCTATTACTTTTAGCAAAAGATCATAAATTTACAGAGGAATAAACAGATTCAAAGTAATTTATGAACTTATCTAAATCCTTCCTGAAGTACTTCTTAAGGATGGTAAATTGATAAAATATTTTATTTACTTAATAGACTTCTATTTAATTTTTTTTAAGTCAAAATAAATCCTGAATCAATCTTTTTCAGAAACTTCAGGGACAGGCTTCAGTTTTATAATCCAAGATGAGAAAATATCCACCCCTTTGAGGATTCCTATTTTTTAGTCATGAGTCATTCTTAATCTTCTTAGATTTACCCACTAATGAATCCAATTTTTTTACATTCACGTTTTTCATTTTCATTGTAACTTTTTTATTACTTGAAAAACTCTACATAGTTAAAAATTTTTAACAGTACAAAAATGGACACAATGAAAAATCTCTCCCAACCCAGAGCACGAGTCCCCCACTATCCCTTCTCACAAGGACACTATTATTTTGTTTCTGATGTACTCTTCCATCAGCAGCCTACTTTACTTATAAGAGATGATTTCCTATTAGCACTTAGAGATCTCTCAAGCTTCCTAAGAACCTTATGGAGTCCTGGTCTTAAGTCTTGAGCTCGAACTGCTCTCCGTGTCCTGGACTATTTTTCTGTGTTGCTCTTATCCTGACCTCCCCCCAGGCTGTTTATGCTGAGACTTTCAGGGACCTCCTGGAAGGGCAGGCTCCCTGGGATTCTTCAGGAGTACGATAAAGTTTCCTTTATTGTCTCCAGACCTTTGGGACGGCAAGGAGGTGACTGCCGGATTTATGCTTGATTAGATTTTTTCAACAAGTGGTCCACAGGGGATCCTAAAGTCCTCCCAGGGGTGGAGACTTGAGTTTGGAGCTGCTGGTTCTGAGTCTGGTTTGCATCATTTCTCCTCACTGTGTTATTCTCCACTTGCCTACACTGCAGCTTCTATTTTCCTTTTCTGCCCACACACCAGAGATCTTGTTCTAAGCTATGAGTATTACTCAGTGACTTTGTTTTCTAACTTTAAAAACAAGTTTAAAGAACAAAGTATCTCCAGAATCGCAGATACAGATTTTGTATTTCTACTTAGTGTGCTATATGTTACGTGCTTCGATTTCCTTGGTTAGACGCCATCTATAAAGCCCAGGCATTGTCCTTACGTTTCATGGGCAATGGCCCTGATTTGAAAGGACACCAAACTCAGATAAGAACTAAGCTCTTTGTAAGGAGAGTTTACCCTTCCTCATAATTTGCTGAGCTCTTGGTAGTGGATGCTTTGAAAATGTTCTTTAAATGCTGATGGCAAGGGCTGTCAAATTTTGTGGTCTCAAGTCCCCTTTACTCTCTTACCGATTACTGAGGACCCCAAGAGCTTTTGTTATGTGGTTATTATCTTTCTGTATTTACCATAGTCAAAATTAAAACTGATAAAAATTTAAAGCCCAAGAAAATTCATGCACATAAAACATTAGCCATCAGAGCCGTTGCCTCACTCCTGACACTTAGCCTTAACTCCACTGTATGTTTGTGAGAATAAGAACAAAAAAGTTAAATACTGTCTTATTCTTATTGTGAAAATAATTTTGACCTCATGGACCCCCCCGATGGAAATGCAGGGACCCTCATGGATCCCTAGACTTCACTTTGAGAACTGCTAGCCTGTTGTATAAATTTGAAAGGACTACTGTTTAAAGACAGCTGGATATTTTGCGTCCAGGAAACATTTTTTCCATTGTCAGTGAGTTCATCTTCCCTTGGCCTGAAGTGGCCCATAGATCTCCATGGAGAGGACAGGGAGGAAGTAAGCATTTATTAAGTACATTCTCACTGCCTCTTCCATCATCCCCCACTTCCAGTTAATCACCAGTCTCATTCCATTTACAGTCATCCATTTCCACTGACATTGGCCTAGTTCAGACTAGGATCATCTCTCACCTGCTTTAATGCAGCAGCCCTCAAGGTGATCTCCAGTCCTCCTGTCCTTCCTCCTCACTGTGGCCGGAGCGTTCTCCCTAAAACCCCAGACAGACCAAGTTTGACCCTGAAGTTCTCCTCTGGAGGGAGTTAAACTTCCTTCTTGTGGTTTACAAGGCCCATTCATGACTGGGCTTCACTGCCCCCTCCAGTGTCACTTCCCTTCTTTATCTTGCCCCCGCCCTCTACCCCAAATTCATATCCTAACCATTTGAATTTTATGAGCAGCTGAACATGCTTGCTCTTTCTTACTCTTGAGCCTTTAAATGTGACATCCCTGCTTTCTGGAACCTCCCAGCCTCTCCTGGCTAAGACCCACTGGTCCATCAGCTCTCGGTTAAATATCACTTGCTCCAAGAAGACTTCCTCACCACCCCCACCACCCTCCCCTGTGGTTGGGTCAGCTACTCCTCATATTCCCGCGATATCAGGTCCTCTCCCTGTTGTAGCCCTTGTTGTGCTGTAGAGTAATTGTGTTTCCTTGGTTATATCCCTTGAGCCTAAAATCACCCTGAGGTAAGGGAACTTGTCTGGGATCATTTACTTCCTCTGTGCTCAGCAATTTTCAGCATATGATGGACACACAGTACCCAGTTGTTGAATAAGGAATGAATGAATGAATCAGTCAGTTCAGTCAGTTTTTTAAGTACTTCCTAATAAATGCTCTTTAATAAATGCTTTCTGTGCATTTAATCCTCTTAACTAAAGGAGATACCATTTCCCTTAGTTTTGTGTTAAAGGAATTTGGACTGTTACTTCTGTTGCCTGAACATCCCTGAAGCTAGGAAATAGTGAAGCTGAGATTTGAATTATTTTCCTACCACAATATGCTGGAAGAAAGGGATCACCAAAATGGGGGGAAACGGACAGAAATAAATAAAGTTTAAGGTAAATTTTCCAAGAGAGAATTCAGGCAAAGAATCATTCTAACAAAGCAGCTGGATCCTCTTTCAACCTCCAGCTTGCATGGCTGGAATCTCCCCAACCAGAACTCAAAAGAAAGCCACTGAAAATACTTGGTAAGGGAAATTGATCTGTCTCATCATAAAAGGACCTTCCCAGCTGGCAGTCTTGAAAATGTCTGTGCTCCTATAGCTTTATAGTCCTGTTTTATAAAAAAAAAAAAAAAAAAAAAAAAAAAAATTTTAACATATCCCAAGAGCTCCAGGGACTACAACGTGAAGGTTACACAGACTTATTTCACACCTAGTGGAAAATTCTTATCATTTAATTCTTTCTCTTCTGACAGCACCTTGTCCCACTGATTAAACCCCTGTGGGCGGCGGCGTTCTTCCAGTTCAGCCTGTTGGTTCATGTTTATTTTTCCGGAAAGAAGTCAGTGAAATTCTGAAAACAGAAAAGGAATTAAGAATAGTTTTATTGCTTTAATATTTTAAAGAGGTGTGTTCATAGTAGAAAATACAGATAAGCAAACAGAAGAAAATTTAAATCTTTAATTCCACTGCTGCTGGGATTTTGCTAAATACTCTTCTTATCGGTCCTGCTGGCTTGCGCTCAAGCTCTTGCTCTCCCTGTCTCTGTGTGTGTGTGTGTGTGTGTGTGTGTGTGTGTGTGTGTGTGTGTGTGTGTGTGTGTGAGTTTTAAAATTTACCAATGTAGTGTCATAAAGAACCAATTCTTGTGAAGTCAGCCTGTTGAATGACCATTTAATTGCAAACAGCTTTCCATGCCACTAATCATCTACCTCAGTGCTTCTTTTAATGCATTGTGAGTCATTGGTGAACGGTTAGAATCTGGAATCTTAGACCTGGTGCTCCAGACCTATCTCCAGAAACCACACTTTAACAAATTGCAGGTGAAGGTGATGGTGTTGGTTCAAGGACCACATTTCAGTAGCAAAGATTGGCATCCTTTCTGAAGACTTCTGAGACCCCAGTGTTAATGTGTCAAAGTTGATGTAACTAAGGCCCATGTTGTAAACATCAGTTTCCCTGTAAGGATGAGGCACATCCTTATAAGTATTAGCCCACATCCATCATTGTATCCTTAGGAAAAAATTCTGTAAGTAGTTTGCCAAATCAAATGTATTTTTAAGAGAAATAATTTGTTTTTCGAGAGTCCAAGACAGTAATTAATTCCACCTCATAGAACATAAGACTAAAGTGTAGCCGTGGTATTTCCAATCATGTCTACATTTTTCCCCCCTGCAGTGAACCCAGACCGAGCTTTCTTTGATATTTTTAGTAATTGTGATCACAGTGTTCCTATTCTTTGAAATGTGTTCCCTCTGTCTTCTCTTCAGTTCATCTAATTTTATCCACCCTTTAACACACAGTTTCAATCTCACTTTCTCCAGAAAGCCTTCCCTAACAGTTCAACTCACAGTGAACTCGCTAAACATTTTCATCGTTTTTCTCTGGGCCACTTAAGTTATCTCAAAGCACACTTACTTACTTTCTTTTGATGCCATTTGAATATATTACTTGGCATCTGTTATCTCCAGGACTAGATTATGAACTGCCTGAGGGAATGCATCTTGCACGTGCTTCACCCAAGTCCTCTGCGACACCTCTCACAGGGGTTTACACCAGGAGGGATTCTGGTGTAGTAGAAAGAGCCACAATTTGGAACGAGAAGCTCTGTGTTTGAGGCCCAGCTCCGTCATTTATCAAATGTGATCAGGGAGCAAGTCCTATATCCTCTCTGAGTAAATGGAAATAATATCTGTGCTGCTTACTCAACAGATCACTTAACAAGGTTGCTTGTTGTGCAAATTAAGAGTACAATTCATTATATCATTTCCCAAAATTTAAATACTTCCCTAGAAAAAGAAATCTCAGTTTGAAGCTTACTTGTCTCTAAACTTTATCTCATACATACAGATCTCTTTTATTCACTTTCCGTCTCGAGCTCAAAGACCTTCACCCAACAACAGTACCCAGTAGGAGTTAAGCAGCATTGTCTTGTTTTCACTGCATTTTTTACTTTCGATTTATGGCAAGCAATATTGGTTTTCTAGTTACAGTAGTGATACAAAGTTCACTTTTTAAATAAACTTACTTAAGTTAAAAAAAAAAAAGGCAAGTCAGTATGAAGTTAAATGGTTGGTAAATAGTAGAGCATAAGTTATGAAAACATGGCAAAATCTCATGCTGATGTTATAAAAATGAAGTTTGAGAAGCATCTGACTGTAGGAGGACACATTCCAGCTGTAAAGCGATATACATGGATGTCAGCTGTTATTTCAGCTGTTATTAGGTGAACTGTTGCAAGACTAGTTCTGTGGGTGCTTCTCCAACAGACCCCTAGGCATAATAAATTCTCAATAAAAATTACACAGGTGTGATTAAGAATAGACCAAAAAGTCAGCTGTTCTGTTACTTGACATATGACGATTGTTTTAGTGTGCAGAAATAGCCAAAGAACATAGAGAAGAGAGTTTGTTTCTGATAGAGAAGGTACATATAGATGTATAAGTGTAAAAGTTTCTGATAAAGAAGATAGATATAAAAGTAACTGGGTGTCTCCACAGATACCAGTTACAATTCAGAGAAAGTAGAGAAGATGTTACTTGACAATGATCCATTTCTCCTCTTATGAAAAACAATAAATATTCAAGGAGCACCAATTGTACAGAGGATACTTTGCTTGGAAAGATTCAACCAAAGCCTGCATTCATGGGAAAAACAAAAGATTTACTGTGTCCTGAATTAACATAATTACTGCTATTGTATTAAACTCAAAACAAGTTTACATCGAATTTTTCAGTTAACACTATGACATCTCTCAAAGACAGAACAGGTCCATTAATTATGCCTCTATGTAAACAAAGGACATTTGTCAGAGATTAGACTAAGTGATTAGACTAAGATCATACAGTTATTTATAGCCAAAATGAAAAATGAAGAGTTCTGACTCTGTGGATCTCATAGTTTCATTGTTGATTTCCATCCAGGGTGGGCTTCTCGGACGCTTTATATTCCTGCTGCTCTGGGGAGAGTAAATGATTTGACGCAGTGGTTCTAGATATGGACTGTGCAACAGTGGGATTAAACTAAATCATGGGATTAAGATGAGCTCTGGTGTATTGGTTTGAAGACAGCAGAGAGAAATGAACCTTCAGTGTGAAGGATGATGGCCAAGCTCCTAATGCAAGTAGATCAGGTTGTGGGCATGAGACCTGAAGGAGCCTTCTTGAATTTCTCTTCTTTTTAAAATTAAAAAAAAAAAAAAAAAAAAAAGGCAGGAGAATGCAGTGATTAAAATCTGAAGCTTTGAAGTTGAACCGGCTTCCAGATTCTGCCTCCAACATTTTCCGTAGGATCTTAGACAAGTTACTTGATGTCACTGATCTTTAGTCCTACTATAAAATGGGAAGAATAATAGTAATTATCTCGCGTGCTTATAACAAGGATTTAATATGGTGGGGGAAAAAGAAAGAACGTGTTTAGAACCATGCCTGCCTGTGGTATAGAAGGCCCTCACTAAGAAGATGAAAAGGATCTCTGAAAGGGAAAGTGTGAGCTCATGTTTTAGACATTTCAGGCTCCTCTGGGGTTTACAGTCCTGTGTCTGGAATGGAAGTTACTTCAAATGATGGCAGTGCCCTTTAGATCTCGTTATTTCATTGACAAATTGTTATTATCAAAAAAGTTCTGTGCACAACATTTTCCTTCCTGTCTCAAAGACTTCACTCATAGGAGATACCCTACCCTTTTAACTGACATTCCCACTTTGTCGTCCTAATGTCACATCGGCTAAAACAGAACTCAGTGTCTGTCCCTTCAACTCAGCTCCCCTTCTTACTCCCCATTGTTATTCTCCCATCGTGGCCCAGTCCATCTTTCTTGACTCCTCCTTCCATCTCTACTACTGTTGGCTTCTCCCCTCATAATATTTAAGTTTTGGTTCCCTTGGAAGCAGACCCCAAGACAAGGCTTTGAATGCAAGTAGTTTACTTGGTCGGTTCAGAAAACACTGATAGTAGATTGAGGTAGTAAGCAGCAAAGGGGAAGCAAGCAAATAAAAATGAGTAATAAAGCCACCACCTTGGGGATGATTAGAGCTTATTCCTTTGGGGGGAAACTCTAGGAGATGATGTAAAACACATGTGGTAGCCCAAACAATGCCTCCCAAAGGTGCCTGTTCCCTAATCACCAGAACCTATGAATATGTTATCTTGTATGGTAAAAGAGACTTCGCCCCATGACTAAATTAAGGATCTTGAGATGGGAAGATTATCCTGGATTATCCAAGTGGACCCAAAGTAATCTAAGTGGACCTTATAGGAGGGAGGCAGCAGGGTCAGAGTCAGAAAGAAATTGGAAGTTGGAAAACTGCTGGCTTTGAAGATGGAGGAAGGGGCCACAGGCCAAGGAATGTAGGCAGCATCTAGAAGCTGAAAAGGCAAGGAAATAGATTCTCCCCTAGAGCTTCCAGAAACAACCCAGCTCCACTGACACCTTGATTTTAGCCTCTTTTGGACCAAGATTCATTCTGGAGTTCTGATCTCCAGAACTGTTTGATAATAAATTTGTGTTTCTTTAAGCCTCTATCATTTGGTAATTTTTTATAGCAGCAGTAGGAAACGAACACATCACCCAAAGGGCAAGGTGTTTATGTGTTGACTCCCGTGAATCACTGGTGGAGGGCTTCTGGGCATGAGGGTGTTAATTCTTCAGCTCTCAGGTAAAGGGAAGTACAGGCAGGCAGTTCAGAGTCAACCAGAGCACAGCGAAGTGCTGAGATTCCAGGGAAATGGACTTTGGACCAACAGAGTCAGCCAAAATGTGCCCTTCACCTGCTTTCCTGTCTAATCTGCCTCCATAGTCATCTCCCTTGCAGGTCAGCCTTTCCAGTCAATCTCCCAGCATTTTACCAGATGAATCTTCCTAGAATAAGCAAGACCTTAAGTGGGTTGCTTCCTTTCTCAAACATCTGCAATGCTTTCATAATGGAAGAGCCTCACAAAAGGAAGCCCAGAGGCCAGAAAATGACTTAGCGCTGGATCCCCTGAGCTTTAATCTTGGTCCTTGAACTTTTAAATTTGGGTGTGCAGAAGAAACAGCAGGTGCGCTTGGATATCTATTTGTGGACGGAGTTCCAGGCTTGGCATTCGAAACCTTTGAAGCCTTGAAACATGAATCCCTTAGGTCTGCATTCCTTAGAATAGCAGTAACACCATGAGGAAGTGAGAAAATTGATTTGAAAATGGAGAAGTTTAATTAAAGGAAACATTTAAGACGTGCGGTTGTCAATTGACACCAGAGAAACTGCGCCTGAGAAATTCTGAGTTCTGCACATTTACAGAATGTCACATGTCTATTTAGATAAACCCAGAGTCCAAGGAGACATACTACGCTGGAATCACTTCAGCGCACCAAAACAAAGGACGTTCACACTTCCTACTCTGCCTGCCCTGATGGGAAGTGCTTAAAATTCCAGAGCCTTTGTATGGCAGATGTCAGGTTCAAATGGCTCCCTTAAAATGTGTCCCCAGTCCTCACATTGATTTGCCCAAGCTATGCTGACTTTGGACTCCCTATTGGTCCACACCACTAAAAGGTAGAGAAACAAAGAAGAGAGTCTGTATGTTTTAAACACATCAAAAATAAATATGCTTTAAAATTAGAACAGATAGTTGCTGATGCTGGTTTTTTGTTTGTTTGTGTTAATCCTTGTTCCAGAGTAAGGGTGGGCTGGTGAAAGGCGGAGCCTAAGAAAGGAGGGACACTTACTAACATTGCCCAAGGCGTTCAGTTCACAGTGACCCTCTGAAGGCGTTAATAGTCCCACTTGACGAATGATACGGCTCAGCTTCCAAGAGTGTATGTGATTTGACTCATGTCATGAAACTGAGAAGTCCGTCACTTGGGACTGAGTGTCACTCTGGTTCTGACATCTGTCCTGTATTGTTTCTCGTGTAAGACAGAACTTGTATGTATATAGTGCTTTTCGAAGCATTTTTCTTATGCTCTCTTCAAAGTTCATCTGTGGGGCAAATATCAGTTTCCACATTTTCCAGGTAAAATTGTAAAGGTTCAAAACTGTTTTCCCCAAAGATTCAGCCAGTAAAACAAGGAAAGAGGTCTGGGTTGTGAGGTCTTTCCAGACAATTGTGTCCAGACCACAAGGACTGTGGCAGGGTGACCTGAAACCAGCTGGTAGCAGGCGGTTCATTTCAGAGAATCAGTCTGGTCCAAAGAAAACTGAAAAACACATAATGTTCTTTTTTTCCTAATTATTTAATTAATGGAGTCTGCTTACCCCAAATTTGGACAATACAGAATAGAAGAAAATGAAAATTGCCTGTCGTATCACCACCAAGAAATAATCCCAAGTATTATTTTGGTACATTTCCTTCCAGAAAGTGTATTACAGGTGTATTTGCCTACTGTATTCTTAGAAACGTGGGATCATGTTGTGTACAGCTTAATATCCTGGTTTTCTAACTAACATGAGATGATGAGTATTTCCCCAGGTCATTACATAATCTTAAGAAACTGCCTCATATACCATAATATGGCATGAACATAAACTTAATTTACTTAAGCATTCACTTCCTGTTGAACATAGAAATCATTTCTGGTTGTAAACTAGTACACATGATGCTGTGGTTTTTGGTATCTAAACATAAAATTTACATCTCCAATAGCAGCGGGTGAGGCGGCCAATTTCTCCATCTTTAGTGTTGTTACTTTTAAATTTTTGCAAGATTGATAGGTGAAAAAAAATTCTTCTAATTTGCATTTTACAAATGACAGCCAAGCTGAACTTGCTTCCCCACCTATACTTATCAGGTGTTCTAATCCACACCCAGTAGCAGCAGGTTGGTTTCTGTGCTGCCTCAATCCTCAGAGACCCAGCAGTAGATACCTGGACAATCCAGTATTAAAATAATCCCCAGAACTCCCATGTCGTGCCAGTGCCGGCATGGAAGTGTAAGCACCTCTGGGCAGGAACTGGCTCTTATAATCATCTTTCTTGTCCCTAATTCCTGGCTCTGAGCCAGACACCTGGCAGGTTCTCAACACATTTGTTGCAAACATTGCAGCAGAACATATGTTCTAATTTTGGCCTTCTGACTTGCTCTATGACTTCTCAACAAGTTAGGTCACCTCTCTGTGTCTCCATGTGTTCACCAATAAATGGATGGAAGTGTTAGGTAACATGCTACATGAAATAAGTGCTGGAGAAATGCTGCATCTTCCATGCAAAGAGCTCTGTGTGTGTGTGTGTGTGCGCGCACGCCTATCACCTGGGCAAGATTCCTTTCCTTCTCCCAGGGTGGAGGATTCCGTGTATATTACAGGCTTGGGTTTTTAGTTCACTCCCACCTCTCATGCTGATGGAGCCCATTTCATTTTGTTTTTCTTTCCGTTCTCAGTCTAGCACAGTGCATGGCACATAGGAAGTATCTGGAAGGGAGGAGGAAGAAAGGAGGCCAGGAAGTCATTAATGATGAAAGGATGAATGAATGAAGTATTAGAGCGGGAGGAGATCTTCCAGATCTCATTTTCAAGGTCATCTTCTCGGTTACCATTTTATTTTTGTAAACACAGCTACATTAACATCCTCACCTTATAGGCACTTGCTAGAATAAATTTAAATCACTAGCCAGGGAATTTTAATTTGATAAAAAAAATTATCCATATTCAACACTTCCTTGGGTTTTGCTTTGTTTTGTTACTAGCCATGGTCTTAATATAAATATAAAGTCAAGAAGTACAGTTTTCACTTTTAGTGGAAGCACACCATGTATGAAACAATGATTAGATTACAAATTTATGTTTTATATGAATTTTTCAACCATATCAAAAAAATGGTGAAGTTATCATTTCAGTTTCCAAAGATAATTTAAATGAGTACTTAGAAAGCCAATGAAACTAATAATATAAATTATGTCTTTGAAGATCTCTTTTTCCTAAATAATGAACATGCTTATTTTAACCTGCTAAATATGTGTGTTTTTTAATGTTTTACTAATTGGTATATAATATTTCTAAAATGACAAAATACTTTTAGCAAAGCCACTGTAAGGAAATTACAACTAATCCACTCACAATTTTTCTTGTATCATTTATTTATACGATTTAAAAATGACAGGCTTTTTGTGCTTTTCTCAATTCCCAAATGATTTCCCTAGTTAGAACAAATTAGTGCCAAAGAAAAAGACGTTTGTTACATAATTGCAGAAGTTATTATGACAATTGTAAAAGCCTTTGATGCAACCACTTATCTGAGGAACTTAATTCACTGATGAAATCTTAAAACATTGACAAACATGTTGATTTTTAGTTTCTTAGAATTTTTATTGCAGATTTTAACTACTAAATGCCTAAAATATAATCATCTTTTTCTTCTTTAGAGATTAGTAATTTTCCTCAATAAGTTAGAAGGAAATAACTGGACATGGCATGTGACCTTTGAGACCCATCTATAAAACTTTGCAAATGGGTGGATGACTCAATTTTCTCATATGCTCTATTATTAGAACAGAAAAACTCAATTCGCTTTAGAATGATGCTATAGAGGTTAAATTTAAATTATGTATTTGAAATTAAATTACAGATATTTTTAAAGAAAGCCTATACTTTTTAATTTTCTATTTTAAAGCATGTAATATCTTGACAGCACATTAAGTTTTCTTAGAACAACTGTATTTTTAGAATTTAATTCCTACTTCATAAATGAGACTCATTACTTTTTACTGGATGCAATATTTTATTTTATCTTTCTGAAGATGTTAAAACAATTTTATGTAATATAATTTGAAACATACCAAAGTCATAAAAGGACAATAAGCAACTATAAACCCCAAATGCAGCTTTTGAAGTAAAACATTATAAAGTGGAAATTCTCTTGTGTATCCCTCCCAGTCACATTTCCTTCCTATCCACCTTCTAGAAGGAACCTCCATCTTGCAGATAGATACTAACTTCGCTGCTTTACTGATTTAGACGACAAGTAGGAATCCTTAAAGGATGTATGGTAAAGTTTTAGATGTTTCTAAACTTTATATAAATAGTATCTGAATGAATGGGGTCTTCTGCAGTGTGCTTATTTTAGTCAATATATAATATTGTATTTGTGAACTGTATCTATATTGAAATACACAACTCTGTATCACACATTTTAAGCAATGTATGGCTTTTCAGTTATATGAATAGACTGCTGTCAGTCTGTCCATTCTCTTTTTGGTGAATAGTCAGACTGTTTGTAGGGGTTTTTTGCGCAGGAAAATGGGGCGAGAGAGGATGGTCATGTCCCAGATCCCAGGCAAGTCCCTGGGACCCACCCCATCAAGTGAGAGTCCTTGGCTTCACCAAGGAAAGAATTCAAGACTGAGCCACAGTTGAGTGAAAGTAGATTTACTGAGAGCGACACATACTCCATAGACAGAGTGTAAGCAGTCTCAGTAGGCCAGACAAAGACCACAAGGTGCAGGGTTGGGTGTTTAGTTTAAAGTAAAAGTGGGTACACATTCCATAGAGTGCAGGCGTCCCCAAAGGCCAGGCGTGGTGTTGCTGGTGTTTACGGCCACGGTTATTTCATGTGCTGACAAGTGGGAGGAGTCTTCCAGCTACTTTGGAAAAGGGACCGGGATTGCCAGGAACTGGGCCATCACCCACTTTTTGACCTTTTTTGGGTAGCCTCAGAACTGTCCTGGTGCCTGTGGGAGGGCCATTTGCCGTGCTAATGTATTACGATGAGCATATAATGAAGCTCAGGGTCTACGGGGAGTTGAGTCTCCCTCATCTTGGTGCTAACTGCTGCGTCATTCCTTTAATGGCTGTGCCCTGCCCTCTGCCCTCCAGTCCCACTAACAAACAATGCTGCTATGAATGATCTGTGCATCTCTCCCCATCACACATGCAGGAGTTTCTCTGAGATAAATCCCTACAAGTGGAATTGCTGGGTCAGTTTGTTCAGCTTTACCCTTTCTGGATATCGGCAAATTGCTTTTCAGGGTTGGTTCTACCGATTATAGTTTTTTTAAGTTTTTGGCATAGTCTCTGCTTCCTCCAATCTTTTTCTCTTATTGGGTGATTTTTCTTATTAGGTGGATGCTTGTTTTCATCTCTTTTATTGTGGGGCTTTTGTCAAATGTGTGGTGAAGATCCAGCCATCCATATTTGAGGAAGAAGTCCAAAAGTTCATCCTTTGAAGCCAGTTGAAGTCTTACGTGAGTGATGTAGACAGGGACAGGTGTAAACTGTGGGCTTTACTCTAAGATAAGGTTCAACAGCAGCATTACTGGCATTTGGAGCTGGATAAGTCATTGTTGTGGGGGCTTTTATGTGCCTTGTAGGATGTCTGGTAATTTCCCTGGTCTCTCCCCACTAGACACCAGTAGCATTACTCACCTGTAGTCATATCAAAAATGTCTCCATGTGTCCCCTGGGAATGATCCCCTCCAACCCCCCAAGTTGATAACCACTGCTCTAGAATACATAAGGGGCTGGCTGGGCTTTTTATTTGCTTCAAATTTAAGTCTCTAGAAGCCATTTCTCTGGGGTCACTCCCTTTCTCCAGAAGGGTTCCTCCAGTCTCCTGTCCTTGATGGAGGAGGAGCAGAGAATAGGGCCTGGTACAGTCACTTACTCAGTCCTCTATTTTCACTCAGTGCACCATTACTGAGGCATTTAAACCGAGTGGGAAGTCACTGAACCAACTGCTAGGATAATACTCCATAGGAATACCTTTAACCTATTGGTTGAGATTTCATCATTTATTATTTTCCTGTTTTAATAGGCCATTACTTTTCTAATTTTTTTAAAGATGTTTATTTAGAATAAAAATTGTAACGATTCAGAATTTTTTTTTTTTTAGACCGTCTTGGTTAACCATGTTTATGGGCAGTTCTTACAGTTCAACCAATTCATTTTGCCTTAGTGGTATCTTAGTGGTACAATTCTAATTGGAAATGATTTAATAATGTACATAAATTTTCTAAGAAATCTTCTATTGACCATTTTTTCTCCCTCTGACATACTTATTTTTTGAAATATTTATCTTATGTGAAGAAGACAACCAAAAAATGTTAATTCTAGTTAATGAATAAAGACACTTGAGTGAGGGGAGGGAGAGGGGAGGAGGGGTGGAAGGCAGGAAGGGAGGGTGGGGGGATGGGGCTAAAAAAAAAAAAAGGAGGAAGGAAGGAAAAAGCACCTGGGAAATCACCTTTCTAAAACTCAAATTCTTCCTTTCCCTAACACTGTTTTCGGTATGTGAGAAGCATCTTAAAAACCAACTGACCTTTGAAGAGGGAGAGAAAAAAAACTCCAGTGCTTATCAGTCTTGTCAGTGTCCTGTTTGGTTTTTGTCCTCTAAATGGACTTGATGGGGGAGAAGAGTTTTGAAGCCTCCTCCTAGTGTAGAGATGTAAAGGGTGCATGAAGGCAGTGCTTTCCTCTGTTGACTTCTTAGCTTTGGATGGGGACACCAGGCAGGCAATACAGTAGCTCAGGAAACTGAGTTGTCCAGCAGCTTCAGGTATGGCTGGGTCTAAGACGGCATCAGGCAAGACCCTTGGGCTTCGCCTCTCTCTGTGTACCTCTTGCCTTCAACACCGCTTTTCTGTCGTCTTCAGCCGTGGGCTCTTTGCACTGTAAACAAGAAGGGCACCAGCAGCTCTGCGTTTTCACTGCATCAGCTCAGCACCCCTGTCGTAGTCCACTCAGCTGCTGCAACAAAATATCAGGGACAGGCTAGCTTATAAATTTATTTCTCAGAGTTCTGGAGGCTGGGGAGTTGAAAATCAAGATGCTAGCAGTTTCCGTGTCTGGTGAGAGCTCAATTCCCGATTCATTAACGGCACCTCTCGCTGTTTCCTCACTTGGTAGAGGGTTAGGAAGCTCTGTGGGGTCTCCTTTATAAGACACTGTCATTTATGAGGGATACACCCTCATGACCTAAGCACCTCCCAAAGGCCCCACCTCCTAATACCACCACATAGGGCTTTAAAATTCCAACATGTGAATTTGGTGGGGTGGGGGACACAAGCATGCAGGACATAGCAACCCTCAAAGGAAAGACAGCTCCTCTTTCCCAGTGGTTCCTCCATCAATTCCAGCATGTAACCAGCTCATTGAAGCTATGGCCAGGAGGTGAGGTACACCGTCTGAAGCAGCCTGAGTCACCCGGTCCCATTAAGCTGAGGATGGGGTTCCTCCCCTCCTGAATCAAATTGACTCACAGTGGAAGAGAGAGGGGTCCTCCAAGACCACCGAGGTGCTGCTCCCAGAAAGAGCAGCAGTGGATGCTGGCAGGAGAAAACATCAGAGCTCGTATAAGGACTTGCACATAAGAGGTGGCCAGAGTAGAAGGCTTTGCTTGTAATGAAGATTCCACCGGTTGTGCCACACTGACAAGTCATTTCCCCTTCAATTCAGGGTCTGTGGCATTTACTTCCTGAGAACTATAACAAACATGATGTCATGTATCACATTACCATACTCTATGATTGAACAAATATTCTGAGCATTACTCAGGTATGTTGAAAGAAGTTCCCAACAATTCCTTAGCATCCAGATCTCTCTCACTAGCTCCCCTAACTAGTGAGAATGTCAGCTCATCAGAGCTGTAGCAGCCTTGTTGAGACTAAACTGAGTAATCTAAGAACCTGACCTTTTGAGAAAAGCTCAAACCTTTAAAAAAAAAAAATTGTAGAATAAGTGACTGATGTAGTTGCAGTTTTCCCTTCTTTGGGAAGTCCTAGTGTTGCCACGAGGTTTTTCTCTGGGGAAGAGGGCACTAGCTGGAGCATCAAGAAAGCTGTACCATTTAGGGCTTGGACCACTTAACGAGCTCATGTAATTAAACCACTCAGTGAGCCTCAGTTACCTCATCTGTAAAATGGCAACAATGACGATTGTTTTATTAGGTTGTGTTGAAAATGTGATGAAGTAGTAATAAGTAAAATGACCAGGAAAACAGCTGATGTCAGTGCAGCCCCTGGTATATGTTCCTTTTCCTCCATCTCAGTAAAGGGCTCTTTCACTATAGATTTATAGTTTTAATTAAGATACATTCATTTGTTTGAAAGAATTGGAAGTCTTAAATTTATATAAGATTAGAACCAAACTACAGCTGATCCTTGAACAACACAGGCTTGAACTCTGCAGGTCCATTTATTCATGAATTTTTTTCAAAAGTAAATACCACAGTAACTACACAATCTGAGGTTGGTTGGAACCACAGATACGGAGGAACAGGGCATACAGAGGAACCACATGTATGGAACCACATGTACAGAGGGCCAACTAGAAGTTATACACAGATTTTCAACTGTGTAGAGGGTCAACCTCCTTAATTTCCATGCAGTTCAAGTGTCAACTGTAGTTTATATTATGTACTCAGAGGTAACCCTAACGATTTGCAGTTTAACCTTATGTAAAAGCATTATATTTATTCAAAATAACAGACTAAGGGAATTTAAATTCTAGGGTCTTCAAGTCTGGCATTGGGACATGCAAAATAAAAGGCTTAGAGAAGGCCATGTATGTTGGGAACAGATAAGAAACCCAGAATCAGTGAAATGATAAAAAAAATTTCTACAAATGCACTCCTAGTGTATTTCCTCAATGAAAGTTATTCACCAAGAACACATTCTGATTTGTATCTTTAAAGTGAAGATAAAAACACAACTTGTTCTAAGGAAATTTGCTTTCTAGTCAGCTGAAGTGCAACTTTTTTAAAACCAGAAAATTCCCCAGTGATTGCCCTCCGCCACTATTTGCAGTCACTTTTAGGAGTAGCTTTCAAATTCAGATTTAACAAAAATGCAATCAGCCTACCAAAAGGGCCCTGGCATCTTATTAGCAATAATCTTGTGTGTTCTTTTATTTTGGTTTTACCATCATTCAGGGAGAGGGATGTTATTCCCTCATTTCACATTCCAAGAAACTGAGGTTCTCGAAAAGTTACGTGACTTACCTAAAACCACACAGGCAGGAAGCCAGAAAGCCCAGATTATCAAGCCCAGGTTTGCCCTGTTCTAAATCCAGGGCTCTCTGCCCAGAGTACTTGTCGAATACTCCACCCTAAAATGAAGTTTTTGATTTTTCACATTTAATAGCACCTTCTTCATCAAGATTTCTACAAGCTGAACAAATTGATTTGCGAGTTATTTATAGAAATCATTTCACCCATCACTGAAAGCAGCCTTCACAGAGCTTTTCAAAAGCATACAAAAATATTGCCTAGCAGGTTAATGAAATGGAAAAAGGGGAAAGAAATTATTGGAAGCTACAGAGTGTTTATGCATAAACACTGGAAGACACAACGGGGGTGACTCCTTACTGAGTTGCCATGGCTGAATAACAGTTAAGTAACTTGGGCTTTTTTAGTCATTGTCCAGGTCCTCTCAAGAGGTCTAGGCACCTGCCTGGAGAATCTGTCACTCAAATTACAGGGTCCAAAAACCAGTCCTCTAACATGGGGTATCAATCAAGACAGCCAAAAGGAGTAACTGGTGGGAAACTGAGTCAGACGAGGAGCAAAGGTCAAAGCCAGAGAGCAAGAGCTAAAGTCACGTGAGAGGGGGAGAGAGAACCCCAAACTCCAAAGGGAGCCATGAGATGAAAACCTGGATGTTCCAGGACGAGTTGAGAACATGGTGTGGGACACATTGGAGCAGCTGTTTCTGAATGAAGAATGCAACCAGCGTGAGGAAGTCAGAAGCCCTTTTCTGTCACACCCACTGCCTGATGTGTGGCACCACCCACACAGGTGAAAGGAATTTGCTTTTCTGTTTGCCTCCTTGTGGATGCTACCTTCAAGTCTTCCACATAAATTGCAACAGACTTTCATAATGGCTTGTAAAACCTAGTTAACTTAGGACTGCACACAGGGGTAAAGAATGTCCCGTTTTACATGTTCCATACCCCAAACACAGCAATTTGGTTAACTCATCCAGGCTACCATGACGGAGCCAATGTGGAACTAGGTTAGAACTCAGGTCTGCAGTGCCGCTATCTTGTCATCTTCAAGGATGGGTTTTTCCGGGTTTCTTATACACCTACTCTTCTCACCATTTGGCTTCCCTAGTGGGAAGAATGATATTCTGGACATCAACAAATCTAGAAGAAACTCACCACCCTGGAACCTCCAAAATATAAAAAGCTCACCTTTGCTGTCCGATATACTCAGGGTTTCACCTTCCTTCATTTTTGGTGCTGTCGTGTTCAGTTACAGTGTGGGTCTGTCAAGTGCAGTCCTTCGCAGCCACACATACTGATGGCTTGAGGATATGTGAACGTCTCTCCTTGACCATCACAGACACTGGATTAGACCATCTTGGTCAAAAGGCATCATCGATGCTTCCTGAGTGGAGTTTCGCTCTAAGGACGTCACCCTGGTTCTAGAGGGAGACCCTGTGGAGAGGGGGTCCTCTTCCCTTAGGCTCAGCATCCTGATTTCCATGGAAGGGAGGGATCCGTGCTTCTAGCACAAATCACGAGGCTAAAGGGAGACTCCCTGCCTGTCTCCTGGGCCTTAGATATTTGAGTGAGATGATACAAAAACAGAAAAAGAAAAAAAAAACTTGGGATCTATTGACCTTGTAGAGAGACTGCCCATCAGTTTCTGCTACTGGGAACCCCAGATGCCTATTGTTTCTAAACTTGATTCCTGATTTTCTTTCAATCCAGTGAGTTCTCCCATTTCTTTCCAATAAGTTCCCCTTTTCATGTTAACAGGGAGTTTCTTTTTTGCTTATAACCATAGAGTCCTAAGGGCTACCCCCCAAGAGGGAGACGATAAGTAGCCATAGGCCCAGGGAGGAACAGCCAGGAGATTCAAGAAAGCAAAGAGGTATATGATGCCCACATGCCCACAGCGCATGGCTCCCTGCCTGGTGTCCTAGGCATCAGATCACCCACAGCATTCTTTAATGTTTCCCCCTAAAATGTTTCTTAACTCCTCCATTTAACCACAGGAAAGCTGCTCTGTCTATATAAAATTTCAGTTGTTCGCCCTTAGCTAGATTCCCATCACCCAATACAGTCATCCTTGCTACTTCAAAAGCTGTAATTGGAAGCCTCCAATTAATAGAAGTGGAGAAATGTACTAAACATTGTTTAATTAATAAAGCTTGATTGGCCACATCTTTCATGAAAAAAATAAAAAGACATTTCGTGGAGATTTTTTAATAGTTCAGAGCACAATTTCCAATCGGAATGTTGGCTGCTGAGTGTGTGACGCATGTCACTTGATCAGAATGGCTGCATGTGACCAGACCAAATGACCATCACATTCTCCAGACCCTTCCATTTCCAGAAAGACAGTGAAATCCTCTGCACCCTTCAAAATACAGTTCAACATCTTTGTTGTCTCCCTGAAATCTTCTCAATTCCCTCTGCCGAGGCATCACTCCTTAGCTTTCTCCAGTTGCACTGAAGACCTGTATCTCCTACTTTCTAGTTTTGTCATTATTCTTATTCATCCATCTCTCCCACTAAACTCTGAATTCTTTGCCTGTGGGAGCTTTACTTTCAGTGTTTTCACCCCAGCGCTTATTATAGTGTCTGACTTACAGTAAACACTCGGCTAATGTTCTTTAAAGGGATTTGCTCTCCTCTCCTTGGCAGATGCCCTGCACTAGAACTTTGCATCGATGTTTGCTAGGAACAAGGCTTGTGAAACTGAACATTCATTGTGGATCCTTGACTTTACTACAACTTCAGTTTGTCTGCGTTTTTTACCATACTTTTTTTTTAAACCACTGATAACCAGTTTTGTTTTGTTTTTTAATCCATCTCACTCCAAGACAGTCCAACCAATCAATAGAGAAAGTAAACAGAAGGGAAAATGGATGAAAGCCATTACGTTTTTTGGAGTTTCCCTTTGGGCCCCATCTTCAAAAACCTTCCACATCTTCCATCATTTGCTTAGAATAAGTACAAATTAGTTTTAGCGATTATGTATTTAAGATCAACTGTAAATGTGTCTCTTTGATCTCAAATTAAAGATGCCTTGCTGTTTCATACGGTGCATTCGTATGCTTGTTTTTGCTGTGTTCCTCCTGCTCCCTGTACCGCGGCTGGGTCACACAAGACACTGTGCTGGTTCTACTTTGCCACGGGAGCAGGCTTTTCCTTTGGGGTTTTCTGCACATTGGGGTTGAGACTGTTTCACTCCTGGGGTTTGGTATTGAAGTTTTTTCCCCTTTTGACATTTTAGTTAAAATTCATAGGAAGGGAAAACAGCTCTAAAGGAGAGGATTACTATTACAGAAAACTGACATCTTTATTCCTTTGAATATTATTAGCAATTATTTATTGACATATAGTCGATTTACAATGTTGTGTCAATTTCTGGTGTACAGTATAATGTTTCAGTCATACATATACATATATGTTCCTTTTCATATTCTTTTTCATTATAGGTTACTATAAGATATTAGCCATAATTCCCTGAGCTGTACAGCAGAAACTTGTAGTTTATCTATTTTATATATAGTAGTCAGTATCTGCAAATCTTGATTTGATTTCAGGGGGTGTTTTTCCCATTTTGGTTGACAGAATGGCCCAAGTTTTGCACTTGGCTACCTTAGTCCTGTGTGCATCTCTCTCCTACCAGTCCCAAAAGGAGCACTGAACATAATTTTGTGTGTGTTGCCTTAGCCATTGAGAATCTTACTCCCGGCCCAGTGAACATTTCTTGATGTCATCTCCGTAAGCCAGCGTTGTTAAAATTAGAATCTCAGCTCAGTAAGTGCTCACATAACGCACAGCCATGATGCAGGATAATGAGCTTCAGAGGCCCCTAGCTAGGTCCCAGTTCCAATTAACCTGTGGCAGAGAGATCTGCATAAGAAATGTCAACAGTGCAACGAAGTGGGTGGATTTGGGCAGGAGAAATGGTGATAAATTACCCTGGTGGAAACCATCCATCAGTGCCTGTATCTGTTGCGTGAAGGAACTGTTTTTGCAAACTAGTGTTTGTCACGCCCCTCTCCAATATTCTGTGAACATAATATACTGTTTCTCAGACAAAGGTTGACAGAATGAGTCCCTAGAGAGTAAATAATCTCCCCACTCATTAATCTATAGATCCTTAATGCGTGTTTGTAATGCTCCTGTTGACTGAGAACAGAGGTAACAGCCAAACTTGCTCCCGTTACATTAGCAGCCTCTGTTACTGCCCACCGCTTTGCATTTTATGGTTGTGCTACATAGAGAGTGTCTTGACTCAAAAACTTTCTTAGCTGAACAGTATGAACCAGGAACAGAGGGAAATGGAGACACTAGGATCCCGGAAAGACCCCATTTCTCTACTGGACCACAGATGGTTCACTTTCTGCACCATGGCCCAGACAGCAGCAGGATCCGGCTGAGGGATATGGAAGTGAACAAAGGAGACAATAATTCGTGCCCTCGTGGAGATTACATTCTAAAGGAGGAAGCCAGAAAATAAAGAAAATAAATTAGGATGTTAGCAAGTGAGGAGGACTATGGAGACCCATGAAACAGAGATGAGAGGCAGGGCTTGTTGGAGGGCAGGGAGGGTGCAATTTGAAATAAGGTGGTCAGGGAAGGCCTCCTTGGAAAGAGTGACATTTGAGCAAAGATTTGAAGGAAGGGAGAGAGAGATCTGAGATATGCTGGATGCCTGGGGTGAAAAGCATTCCAAGGAGGAGGAGCGAGGTCGGGACTCTGAAGTGTAGCTGGAGAAACGTGAGCAAGGACAGGTGGTGTAAGAGAGGTGATCTGGACCCTCAAACAACTGAAGGGTCTCTGGAAGGGCTTCTGCTCCTGCTCTGAGATAGGAAACCACCTGGAAGGTTTTCAGCAGGAGAGAGACACGCTCTGACAACATTTTGTACAGGGTCACCCTGCCTGCTCTGCTGAGAACCGGCTAAGATGGGGAAGTAGGAGGGAACCAGGAGACCAGGAAATAATTCAAAGGCTATTGCACGTCTAGGCAGAAAGTGATGGGTCAGGTAGGAGCTGTAAAGTCCTCAAGAAAAGTTCTGATTCTATAAGCACGATGAAATGCGTGCGCACGCGCGCACACACACACACCGTATGTTCAGAGTTTTTCACGTCAGCAAAAGTTTCTGAGCATTTATTATGTCAGCTCTTGATAGGAAAGTTTGTCATTAGCTGTACTTATGAGCTTCTCAACATTGTGAAATTGAGGAGTTTTCAAACGTTTTGAAGGCGCGGATCTTTGCCTTAAAATAAGGAAATGAGTCGTGTGAAAGATTGTAGGGGTAAAGGAACCCCAAAGTGGAATTTATCTTCTTATCATTTTAGCTATAAAAATTATGTACAGAAAACTGTCTTTATTTCTCATAATGTTTAAGAAAGTGCAATTAAAGCGTTATTGCTAACTCAGTCACCTTGATGAACAAAATCACGCAAAGAAACTAGGATTTTCAGCAGAACTTCATGAACCGCGGAGAGAAGTCACTGCAGCAGCATCAGACCTTCTAAGTGGTCTACTTCCTTCATTTCATCGCTGTCCTCAGCCCCTGGGCAGTGGGTTTGCCTGGTTTGGGCCACTCTCTTCTCTCAGTGTGCCCTGACACTTTCTGCATCTGTGCCTCTGTGTGCCTGTGGCTTCACCTGGAGTGCCCAGTTCTCCTCCACTACCATCAGCCTTAAAGACTCAGCCCAGTAACCCCCCCTTCTGGTAGGGTTGGGTCTTCTCCTTTGCTTCCATTACTCCCAGCCGCAGCCCCACCCCCCCTGCATCATAGTACTTCTCAGTGTTAATGGATTTCTGTGTCTTGTCTTTCCCTCTAGACTGTGAACTCCCTAAAGGCAGAAACTGTGGGTATCCTTTCTGGGGGGTCCCAGTGCTAGAATAATATTGCCCGGCACACAGTACTATAGGTTGAATTGATGTTTGGCTGAGAGAGCCCATAGTAGCTAATCATTTTATGCTAGTTGCATCTGCAGGAACCAATTAAGGTTCCTTCCTGTGGTAATAAGGATGACAACCATTTATTACGAGTATGCAGTGTCCCAGGCCTGAGCTAGGCACATTACAAATGTTACCTCATTCAGCCTCCAGCAACCCTATGAAGAGGGATTTTTGTCCCTATTTTCTGGGGATACAGTCCTTAGAAATGACAAAATGGATAATCTAGAGAACCTCAGGACACTACTTCCCTTTGATATATGTAGATAAGTGTGCTGTAAATCTACAACCTATTGGGTTAAAATCTGCCATAATCTGGCCTGTAACAACACAAACTCCGATAACCAGGTGGGTGATTGCCCGACCCTCTGCTGGCTCCTGTGCTCAGTGGGGAGGCTACACTCTTCTCTTGTGGGAGTCAGGGCAGAATTAGGGCATAACTGCCTAGAAGCTCAGTGTACCACCGTTTGTACAAGTGTTACTGCCTTTACTTCTGTGGATTTTGTGACAGCACAGACTGACAAAAATATGTTATTTTTCATTAACCTCCTAATTCACAACTCCGTATTTTATACAATTGATTTTCATATCCCACTTATCATATTATGATGGGGCATTCTGTATTCGATTACTTGTAAGAACTAAGAATTTGCAGCATCACTTAATAGTCAATTCATATCAATTCTGTAAAGAACAAGGAGGTATTTAGGAGAAAACCATTGTAGTTTCTCTAAAGTAGGCAGTCTCCTAATTCCAGGCATTTCTGTAAATTTTGTTTTAGTGCAGGCAAACATGAGCTATTTAGCAGGAATTAGTTGAAAAGACAAAATATCTGTATTTGTTCATTATAAGGAGATGTCTAGATGCCTTCTTGACGTGCTGTGGTAATGCCTTTGATTTCCTTTGACTAGAAAGTAAAATTTAAGAAATGAGACCCCCCCCCAAAAAAAGAACCTTCAGTGTGTATTAAATAAAAATAAAGTATCACACTAGACAGCCAAGTTAGAGAGAAATCAAAAGGCAAGTGCTTTACTTGGTTGCCTTAATCACTTCATAGGTTTACCTGCCCAGGCTGCTTAGGACATACTGAAGCCTGCAGATGCCCGCAAGCTGGGTGCACGTTCTGGTTTGGAAATCCTCCTTCTGAGTCGAATGCCCGCCACAGAACGGGGTGCAATGCTTCTTACCAGAAATAGATGTAGGAGAGGGTACTGAGAACTCCGTAGACTGGTGCCTTTGGGTGGTATGGTGCAAAGAGCCCACAAGTTAGGGTCAGAATAACAAACGGAGGCGGAAGCTGAAGGAGTTTCCCATTACTGAATCCTGACTCTGTGCTGGGTCTGCCACCTACATCACCTCTTTTCATCTTCCTAACAACCCTGGGAGTCAGTATTATGAGCCCATTATTAGTGATGAGGAAAGAGACTCGAAGAGGTTGAGTCTCATGTGAGTTACAAAGCTCATGTGAGGGAGGGGACTTGAGACCAGGACTGTCTGGTTGAAGCCCCACGTGCTTCTGTCTATGTCACGATGCTGCCTGGGGCCTGGCTCTGTCATCACTGCTCGTTGGTTTTTTCATGCGCATGCGTGTGTGTGTGTGTGTTTGTATTTTATGTTTATACCTTTATATACTTGTTTACATACGTTTGTATGTTATATGTATCTGTTTATGTAACTATACTATATAGCCATACTTATTGTGTCTATTTATAAATTTATAATGTAGCATATAATAGATACAATATAGTCTAGAATGTGTACTATGTGTGATATATACCACATATAATTGAGTACAGTATTTATATAGACATATAAAAGTGTTTATCTAGGTAATTGCTGAAATACCTGAGACTTGAAGGTTTATTCAATTTAATTTGGATTTTTCTATAAAAAAACTTTTTAATGTTGTGATATTTGTACAGAAGTCCCTTGGGTTGAGAAATTAATTTTAAATAGTAAAATCATTTCTCTGCAAAGCCAAACCTGTTCTTCCTAGTACATACGTCAATAGAGGACAAAGTTTTATCTGTTTTATTTGACATTTTAATCAGAATGGGATTGCTAATAGTAAAATTTCCATTAATCAAGAGCTCATTTATCTTGTTTTATTTGCTTCATTTAGTCTTTATCTTACTAACCTAATTTCTAATGAAAAATTACTTTCAAAAACTTTCCCCATTAGGTAAAATATACATGTGAAAAAAAAGCATCTTCATTGTGGAGGAAAAATAGAGAATACAGATAAACAAACAAAAATTACCTATGATTTTACCACCCAGAGATGATCATCACTAATGCAAGAAATACAGACTTCCATGTTTTTAAAGCATCTAATTTTTAAATGCTATTTTCACTCATTCATATATTCGACAAGTAATTATTGAGCACAATAATTAGTAAAGACCATTGTTTAGGAAAACTCCTCGAAAAAGGATCTAAGTTTCTTTTTATTATCAAAACTCCCTGGACACAGTGGATAACTTTTAATGATTGCAGAATTAACCACATTCTAATCTGAGTACTTTAGGCTAATTAGCTTGAGGCCTTGCCGCTGATGGGTGAGTTAAGAGTTTTTATCAGGGATATCAGAAGTGTTTCTTAGAAAGCCGTAAAGTTTATCCAGTGCAGATGAAGTAGGCTTTGCTCTACCACCTGGTGACCTAGGCAGTGAAGGACAGTTTACAGAGCACACAGTACAGTTATCCTCATCCTGAGACATACAAAAGGCTGGGCAGTGTCTGTCTCTTCTCCCCTCCAACCCATTTTTGTGGGCCTGGGCACATTCTAGAGGCCAGCAGAGTCAGGATCACATCCTGGCTGTGTTTATTTGCTATGTGCTCTTGGACAAATAATGTAATCTCTCTGTGCCTCAATTTGCTCACCTATAAAATGGGAATAAAGTGCACAGGATTGTCATAAGGAACAAACAAAATCTGGTGCAGATAAGCATCTGGCACTTTTTAATTGTAGACGTAATAACTATAGTTACTATTTAAGGAACAAAATCATGCATGGGAGACCATGAGTTCTTCTCACTTCCTGGGTTCATAGAATATGTGACTGTTTTAGGGAGTTGGTTTTTATAAGATTACCTTGGTGATAAATAGCTGTTAATAAGTTGTTGTGTGGTCACACTTGGAAGCTCCTATCAGTATCAATATTAGGAACTAGAAGATTAAAAAACCTAACTTACTATGTTTATATTATATAACCTAATTATGTAACATGCCTCCCTATGACCTTAATTCTCACCTGTGCTTAACACCTACAGCTGTAAATGAGGAGGGATCTCAGGACTGGGATCTGATGTTCCTGGTGGTTTCCAGTGGTACCACGAGGAATGGGAAGGAATGTTGAGGTGATGGGCTTCTGAGAATGGAGTGATACTTACACTGGGAGCTGAGAATTTAACTGGGGTGTTTAACTTTTGGAGCTCTCTGGGTTTGGACCATCTCCTGAGTGCCTGTCTTGAGGGCAACCCATGTAACACAGAAGATAATCACCAATGACCAACAAGTGTGGGGTTTTCTCCAGTGTTTCTCAGTGGGGGGCTCTGTGATGGCAGAATAATGACCACCAAAGATGTCCACATCCTAATCCCTGCAACCTGTAAATCCATTGTGCTGCATGGCAAAGGGGAGTTACAGTTGCAGGTGGAATTAAGGTTGCTAATCAGCTGACCGTGAGTTGGGGAAGTTACCCTGGATTCTCCATATGAGACTAATGTAATCACAAACATTTAAAAGTGGAAACAGGAGGCAGAAGAAGAGATTGGAGTGATGCATAGGAGAGGGTCTCAGGCTACTATTGCTGGCTTTGAAGATAGAGGAAGGAGGCCACAAGCCAAGGGATGTGGGTGACCTATAGAAGCTGGGAAAGGCAAGGAAATAGATTCTCTAGAGCCTTTGGACAGGTATCAGCAGCGCTGCTGATACCTTGATTTTAGCTCAGTGAGACTCACATGAGACTCCTGACCTACAGGATTGTAACGTAAATCTGTGTAAAGTCTCTAAGCTTTTGATAGTTTGTTACAGCAGCAGTAAAAAAAACAGATACAGGTATCATAAGCATTTTGGACAGCACAGTTCTCCATTACGTAGGACTGCCCAGTGCATTCCAGGGCTGGTACTATCCAGTGGGCTCTGCCCACTAATGCTAGTGCTGCCCCCAGCCATTGAGTCGTCCAGCCACCCCCCTCCCTGCCCTGCCACACACGCACACACACACACACACACACACACACAGGTACACACATACATGCACGTGCTTCACATGCGCTGTGGGAGAGTATACCACTCCTGGTTGAGAGCAGTCTCCTGAACAACAATTCATTCTGTCCATCTTTCTTCTCCTGATTTTGGATCTCAGGGACTCAGACCTGAAGTCCCAGATTACATGTGCCTTCCCCTTTCCTATGGTCTCCTCCTGCTCTCAAACTATGAAGAACAATTATGCTGTATGAGATGCAATATTTACAGTTGAGCCGGATACATGTTAAGATATTTATTTTCAGGTTACTATAGTAAGGACATTTAGAAAGCCCCCCGTTCTCAGAAAGAGCAATGACATGAACACTCATTCACTTATTCACTCAGCCCAAATATACTAAATATCTTTCGTATGCACAACATTGTATTGGGGCTGGGGCCAAACAAAGATGGAAAAGATCTGCTCCCTGCACTAAAGGTACTCCAGCTTAATTCAGGGAAAAGTCTTGCAGAAATTCGCATTATGGGAACTGGAAAATTAACCAAAGCCATGGAAGAGAAGGGGTAGCACTGGGCATGTGTGTGTGTGTGTGTGTGTGTGAGAGAGAGAGAGAGAGAGAGAGAGAGAGAGAGAGAGAGAGACAATACTGTGGGTTGCACAGGAGGGGAAACATTTCATACTGGCAGGAACAGAAAATGTTCCACGAAGTCAGTGGTATTTGCATTAGACCTTAAAGCGAGAGTAGGACTTTCACAAGTAGAGGTGAGAAGGGCCTTTTAGGGAGAAGGCGAAGAATGAGCACAGACATGGGGAGACAAAACGTTTTATGCTTTGAAGAAATGGCTCCCAATCTACTGCTTCTGTCCTAGGAAAGTAGCAGAGGGTAGCGCTGGAGCATCTGTGATCTCACACAGCTCTGGGGTCAAATCCTGACTCTTACTTACTGGCAGTGTGATACTAGGAACGGCTTACATGCTCTGAGCCTCACTTTCCCCATCTACAAAATGGAGGGAGATAAGAGTCTGGTGAGATTAGAAAATACAGCAGTCTGGGAGGATGCCAGTTGGAAAGAGATGATACTGAAAAGTAGTCACGGTAGGATGCTGACAATGAGCAACGGGGATCATAAATCACGTCAGTAGTTGATGGGGCACTTCAGTGGTTGTCCAGGCTCTGCGCTGCAGGCTGAGGCATCAGAGGTGAATTAGTGACTGTCTTCACTCCAAGGAGCTGCCACTGTGGCCATGAGGATAGATGCATAAATTAAAACATTATAAATACAGTGGGAAATGTACGAGAATGGAATTAGGGTCCAAGTACCTCGAGGGTACTGAGGTGGCAGTGGATGAGAAGGAAAGGTTCCAGAAGGCTTCCTGGAGGAGGCACTATCAGAACTAGCAGTGGGTTTAAGGATAGTTCTCTCAGGTCACAAGGTAGAGAACAACATTTTCAGGCAGAGGGAGCAGCATGCTGTGGCCGGTAGACCACAGGCAGCATGGAACAGCTGAGATACTAGGTGCTGGCTGGGCCGGGAGGAGCCTGGTAGGAGGTTCCACAGGAGGAAGAGGTCATTCTGGCACACTTTCCAGGCTATTCCAAGGAGCTGACACACCAGTCTGTAGGTCTCAGGGCCAGTGAAGGGCATCACCCAGGAAGAGAGAAAATTTATAAAGCTCCTTGGTGGAGGATGAATGAAGGACTCCATAGCCAGAGGCAAGAATACCCTTAAAGAGGCGATTCCAGAAGTTCAGGAACACTTGGTCCAGGGGTCAAACTTGGGGATGGAGAGAAGGAAGGAGACGGAGCCATGATCGGGAGGCATCATCTCCAGGCTGTGGTGACCAGTCAGACCTGGGCAGTGAGTGTGGAGGCCCAGGATGGCTCCAGGCTTCTGGCTGGATGATGGAATCATTAACCAAGAAAGAATGTGGGGGAAAGATCAGGTCTGGATGGGGGAGGAGAAAGGGTTAACTCACAGCGTGTTCACTTTTGAACCTTTTTTATTTTGAGACACCTGAGGGAAATACGGAGGGAAATAACCAGGTCGGAGAAGGAATGGCTTTGGCAAGATTTCTGTCATTATTTTAGCCAGTTCTCCCTTTCATTACGATTCTTGAGATTTTATTTTGTCTTTTTATATGCTAACTCATTTAGGCTGTGTTTTTAAATAGCAGGGAAATCGAGTTACACCTCACTAGTAGAGGCATTGAGATTTACCAGTTTCTCAAGCTGAAAAAGCAGATCCCAAGTACACAAATATAAAGCTGCCTGCTCTTTATTAGTTTGTACAGAGTGTTTTATTTTAGATATTTTAAGAAAAGAGTGCATTGTTTGTGTAGCTCTGAGAATGTGCACATAAACTGCACCCATCATGACGGGCACACTGTGCTGTGGAACAGATACACGTTCTGGACAAAGAACAGACCCCCACTTAGGGAGCAGTTTACGTCTGAAACCATGAAAGGCACCTCGTAATACTACCTCAGGGAAAAAGACAAGATGTCCTGCGTTGAACAAAACTTAATGGCTTTAGTAGCCCTTTAGAGTAGAAAAAAATCTGTTAAGGAAGAGAAAGTGCTATTTTATTACTGGTACATGCTGTTCCCATGAATTGTTGGAAATTAAATATATATTCTCTATACTGCTTGGCTTTAACTCATTTCCATCCCCTTTTAAATCAAAAATGTTTAAATCTCTGCACTAAAAATGATGGATACTTTACAGTATGGACATAGATAAACAGAGTTGGAAATAATTGTTATTTTCTTATACATTAGAGGGAGCTTGCACAGGTCCTTAACCACTGTATACCACCCAGTTAACTCAGATTTTTTCTCACGTTTAATTGAGGAAATTAAAACAAGTTCCCCTGTACCTCATTTGAAAATAATGAGAACTAATAAGATGTGTTCAAAGAAGAAAGCATTCTATTAATTATAAAGTATTTTATAAAAGCTAGCCATTCATCATGTGCTTACCATTGCTCTGTACATATTTATTTTGTAATTTTTAATTTCCTTTATTTTTCTTAAAACATATTTTGAATCAAAAAATACATATACATAGTTTTTAAAAATCAACTAAGTATTGACAAGGTTTAAAAAAAAAAAAAAGGTAATCTTCTGCCCTGCCCTCACCAGCCCTGATTCCACTCCCCAAAGGCAACTACTGCTTTAGCTGGTTTTTTGTCCCTGACATTTCCTTCTATGTTTTGACCAATACAGATAACCTATTTTAAAAATTGCAGTAGGGAGGCATATAAACAACAGAAATTTATTTCTCACAACTCTAGAGTCTAGACAGTCCAATAATAATTTTTTTTTCATTTCAAACCACTTCATTACTTCTCTTTTTCTGAACAACAATGGTAAAATCCGTGAAATGGGCCAATAGGAGTAGTATTGTTTCACAAATAAAGAAGTGGACAAATAGATGACCTCAGACTATAGTTATGTAGTCGGTAATTGGAGATTGGATTCTGCCTGGGACCTCTGTATTTCATGTAGTGCTTTTGCCACTGGACCTCGCTGCTACCAATTTAAGTGTAGAGTGGCCCACCCCGTCCCCCCAGCCTCAGTACAACCACAGTATCTTTTACTCCCTGCTCCATTTCTTTTTCTCTAAATTGATGTATAGTTGATGTACAATATTATATAAGTAACAGGTATACGATACAGTGATTCACAATTTTTAAAGGTTGGACTCTATATATAGTTATTATAAAATATTGACTACACTCCCTATATTGTCTCTACATATAGTAACTCAGCATTATCCTCACTTTTCACAGGTGAGGAAACAGTCATGAGGGAGGTTAAATGATTTGCCCAGCGTCTCGTAGCTAGCGTATTGCCAGTCCAGGGTTCGTACTTATTTTTGCCTGATGCCCATAGAGAATTCTACAACCAGGCCATCTCAGTTTGAGTCCATCAAGACTAGATCACTCACAGAACTGTTCCCTTCTTCTCCCTGGGGCTTCACCACCCACCCAGTTCCCCCACCAGAAACCTGGGCGTCCCCACTGCTCGCCCCTCACGCTTACCCCAGCGCCAATGTGTCAGCCGTCCTACAAGTCTGCCTTCCCAGCATGTCTCCGAGTCATCCATCTCTGCTCATTCCTGCTGCCACCATGAGTCCACGCCACCTCCCTTTCTCCTTGGACAACAGCAGCATTTCTCGACAGTCTCCCCTTGTGCCTTTCCCTGGGGCCACGTTTAGGAAACTCATGTCTGATAGATTGTCACATTGCCCTGCCTATGGTCTTTCGCTGGCTTTCCTGGAGAGCGAGCAGTCAGATGTAGGTAAGATTGAGGGCCTCCGATGTCACTAACCCCACACCACTCAGCCTTGACGTTCTGGGAGGAGGACGGCTAATCTTTAGCACCAGAGAACCTAGGATTTGAATCCCAGGGGTGTTAGTTTCCTCAGACCGTCATAACAAAGCACCACACACTGTGGGGCTGTAAACAACGGAAATGTATTGTCTCACAGTTTTAGAGGCTAAAAGCCTGAAATCAAGGTATTGGCGCTTCCTCTGAAGACTAGGGAAGTGTCCCTCCTTGCCACTTCCTAGCCTTGGGTGGTTGTTGGGAATTGTTAGCGTTCCTTGGCTGAAAGCTGCATCACTTCAGTCTCTGCCTTCATCATCATATGGCCACCGTGTGTGTGTGTGTGTGTGTGTGTGTGTGTGTGTGTGTGTGTGTGTGTGTCCTCTGAGTCCAGATCTCTCTCTCCTTAAGAGGACATCAGCCTTCGGATACAGGGCCCACCCTAATCCCATATGACCTCACCCTAACCTGAGTACACCTGCAAAGACCCCATCCCAAATAAAGTCACACTCACGGGTACCAGGGATTAGGACTTCGGGTTATCTTTTGAGGGGAAACAGTTCAACCCACTATATCACGTTTGCCCCCTGACTTTGCACTTCTTTGACCTTTAGATTTCTCATTTATACAACAGGAAATGGCAAATGTCTAACTTCTAGGGTTACTGTGAGCAATAATTGAGATAATGCATGTAAAGTGTTTATCACAGTCTGTCTCACAGAGACTACTCAGTAAATGGCAGTTGTGATTTATTGCCGGACTTTTTCCTTTAAAAAATTATCTGTAAACTAACCCCTGTTCTAAGTGCACCAAGGAAACTTGCCATTGAAAGAAACCCTGCATCAGATCTCCTGTGAAACAAAGCAAATAATTGTCTCTTACTTATGTTGTTATTTCTGATTTCTGTATATTGATTTTCCTTGTGGTAAGATAGATAAATGGTCTGTCATTAAAAAAAAAAAATTCAAACTCAAAACGTTTACCCAAGGGTGCTAATCTGTGTGTAATGTGAGCTCAGACTAAGCCTGCAGAGAAACAGGTTGAGAAAATCCATCTATCCCGCTATGGGGTCATGACTCTTCTAGGGGAGGAGCCACAGCACTCAGGGCAGCAGATGCTTCTAAGGGCAGCCCTGCCAATCTCTTTTGTTTCCAGCTGTCCAGCTGCTTATTAGAAGGGGAGATGGGAGACTGGAAGGGAAATCATCCCTGTTTGCAAATTCAGATATGTACCCGGTACTCTGCTTGCCGCCAGATTTGTTGCTAGAAGCTTCAGTGCCTTGCAGGAGACCTCAGCAGCCCTGGGATTGCCTGTGACAGCACCGACCATGGTGCCAGGCATATGTGCACACAGTTTAATCTATCCAATTGGGTGACGTGTAGGCAGACTCCAGTACAGAGGATGGTACAGGAATGCTTAATGAGAGAGAAAACAAGAGCCTCGTTTGAGAACAGGATGGGCACAGTAAAGGTGTTTCTCACACTCAGAAGCTGGAATTGACTCTTGCCCTCCGACAGCTCGTGGGATGTAGACCCAGGGCTTTTCTACTGGTCTGATCCATCCCTGTGTCCCCAAGAGTCTATTCTGCTGACAAGTCAGGACGCATCTTCTGTCACTACCCATTGTGTTTGACAGGGTGGGGCGGGGGAAGATTATCCCAGAGGGGGAATGGAGTTAGCAGAGATGCCTGCCTATGCACTGTGCTCTCCTCCGTGATCTGTGGAAAGAGGCCACCTGTGCTTGGGTTTGTTTGAAGCCATCAGAAGGCTACTGCTCTAGAACTTTGTTGTAACTAGGACACCAGCATGAAGATCAGCTTCAGAGACAGATCTGGACTGATCCCTCTTCAGGAACTCACTAGCTGTGTGGCCTTGGACAAGTCTTTTGAGCTTTCTGAGCTTCTATTTTCTCATCTGTGAAATGAGGGTAGTGATGCTTCTCTTTTGGATTGTCATGCTTGGTGAATGTTGGATTCCATCTTTCCTTTAACCTCTCCAGGGACTCAGCCAATATTGAACACTTAATCATTTACCTGCTTTGTAGGTGATAAATGCAGAGTATATCTTAAGTCAGAAACCTGTTTTGTTTCAAAATTATGAAGATAAATTAATATTTTGTCTAGCATATACTCTGTATTGTTCCTCAACTAGTGTTACAGGTGTGATGTTTGATATTAGTGATCTAAAACCAGTAAGACCTGGAACACACACATACACACACAAAACAGATCATAGGGCGGTTAATGAAACCACAAGCACATTGATTGTGAGCGTACAATGTAAATCCTGATAAAAGATGTTCAGAAGCAGGCATTAAATCCAATTGAGAACTGGCCAGGGGCAGGGTGCTTTTTGAGAACAGGTGTTATTTTTTAAAGGAGAAGTGGAAGGAGCATTCGGGCAGGAGTAACAGCCTGTACCAAGCCGAGGCAATGTGGAGTGGGTCACCAGGTTCGGGGACTCCAGGCAGCTCAGTGTACTCTGTGGGAGAATCAAAAGTATAGCCCTTGATCTCTGCCCGAGGGCTGGTAGATTAGTTGAGGGGATGTGCACATGCCATGGAGGTTTTACCAGCACAGGGCGCCGTGATCATCACAAACTGAGCAGGACAGACAGAAGTGTATCTCAAAGAGAGAGAACTTAAGCAACAGGCATGACTCTTACTGTGTGCCAGGCGCTGCGCTTGTGTCCTCAGAAATCACACAGCTCGTGCTGCACTGCCCAGTCCATGTCTCTGCTGAGCCCTTGAAATGTGGCGAGTCCAGCTGAGATGTGCTATAAGTATAAAATATACTCTAGTTTTTTAAAAAATGTAAATATCTCATTACTAATTTTATTTACATGTTGAGATTATACTAATGTGGATATACTGGGTTAAGTAAACTATATGATTAAAAGTAATCTTACCTATTTCTTATTATTTTGTTTTTTGAATTATCTTTTTTTTAACATGTTTGTATCTTTTAATAAAAATCATAAATATTTAATATATACAAGATGATAATTTGATATATATATATGTACATAGTGAAATGATTACTACCATCAAGCTAATTAACATATCAGCTCCTCACATGGATACCATCTTTTATGTGATCAGTATACCTGACATCTACTCTCAGCATTTTTCCAGTGTTTGATACAATATTATTAAGTAGAGCCATCATTCCTGTTCTTGTTACTTTTTTAATGTGACTACTAGAAAATTTACAGTTACAAATGCAGCTCATGTGATATTTCTATTGCACAGCATTGGTCTTGAGAGTGAAAGATCTTGGCCTGGGGTAGCAGGGAAGGACGTGGTGCTCTAACACTACTGTGGAAAATGAGGAGGGTTCAGGTGCACATGAAGAGAGGAAGGATTTGTCAGAAGGAGAATGGTGAGTGTGCAGGGTGTGCGTAGGGAATCGCGAGCAGGCCATGCGGGTGGAGCAGGTGAAAAGCTCTCGTGGTGTTTTGATAAAGTGACTTACGCTGGTCATGCACACTCAGATATGTTGAGACGCTTCATATGAATGATAAACAGGAAGAAGTGTCTGTCACTGGCAGGAACAATGGAAATTTACAATACGAGGCTCCCTGATTTTTCACTTTGGTTGGTTTTGTCGTCAAGGATTGCCCTAGAGGACATTAAAGTTTTATTTTGTGATTAAAGTTTTGGGAAAAAATGAAGGGATTGATGATTCTTGTCATATCCTTTCTTTGAACTTCCTCAGCATAGTGACTTGTTGGAGTTATAAATAAATAAATGTGTTCAAGGACATATGGTTGAAGGCCCAGGTGCCGGGCCCCCTACATGAGAAGAGGAGAATTGAGAAATGTCTCTGATCTTTCCTGATGATGTCCTGTTATGCAGCTACTAGATATGCCCCACATGGGCCCTCTGCAAAAAGAAATATTGAGCTGCCTTCTTCCAACATGGTATTTTTTTAATTCTCGCATTTAAAGTACTTAGAAGAAAGATGCCTGAACATGATGATTTTACAATAATTGCTGACTCCCTAACCATCCAAAGGATGATAAAGCAAGATCCTTCCTTGATAATGTATTGGGTACTTTATCTAGTAGTTTACATGGAAATGTTCATAGTATCAGAGGATTCACAGTCAAACACAGGCAGTGTGGTAAGGGCTCACCAGTTGCATAATTAACGTCAGTTAAATAATAAATACACAAAGGACACAGGTATGAAAATACATAAATGTGGGTAGATTGCATTGTTGTGTTGCAGGAGGAGGAATTATGAGAAAGGATATTTAAAACCAAAGTGCTTATAATGGCAAGATTTTTAGCCTGTGTCTCTTATCCGGCAAACCCACAGAATCCCAAGGATGAACTTGCTCCTGACAGAGGAGCACAGTTTATCCACATATGGGAACTTCTGCCACAATGTTCAAAAACTAGCTTTTGAGTTGAATTCCACAATGTTCAAAAACTAGCTTTTGAGTTGAATTACTAGCTGGTAGGCTCTGGGGTCCTAGTGCAACGCCGCAGTGGACCAGAATTCCCATGCGTCTGAGCTCAGCCAGACCTCAGTTCCAAGCCTGGCTTTGCCATTTATTGGTGTTTGCCTTGAGGAGATTACAAAACCTCTCTAAGCCTTAGCTTTCCTATCTGTAGAACGGGGTAGCAATACTACCTGTCTTAAAAGTGTCATTGTTGCCGAAAAACCAGCCTCTGTACCCCGACAGCTGACTTGAGACTTGGAGGCAGAGTTTGGGGAGAATTAGAAAAGAAGAGCTTTATTGCTTTGCCAGGTGAAGGGTAATCACAGCAGGCTGGTGCCTCAGAGACTGTGAGTCCATGTGGGAGTTGGGGTCCTAAGGTTTTATAGAAAAGCCGGACAGAACAGAAAGGCGACTAGGGTGTTGTCCAGGTTGCTGCATTCTTCTTAATCTTGGTGAATCTACCTGGCATCATGGAGAAACTTTGGAGGGTCTGTTCATTCTTCTGAGGCTATTAGCCTGTGACCACCTTCCTGGAACACAACTTCTGGGTTAAAGGATAAGCTATCCAGGGTAAAGAGTGTATCGGGAGTGGAGAGTGTGATGGAAAGGCTGGGGGCTGTTTAGCACAAAAATAGCTCAGCAAGTGAAGCAGAGATGAGGTTTGTTAGAGAAAAGACAAAAACAAGTTGCAAGACTTCTAAGTCAGAATGAATTACTAGGCAGCTTTCGCATTAGGAAAGCTGTTTTGTTTTCTGCTTTTTGTCATGAGGACGCCATGAGATAAGGTGTGTAAAGTCCCTGCTGCCGGGTGCCGAAGGTTTGCAAACTTAGTGGGGGTGATGTTGTGCCGGGAGTTCTAGTATAAGCTTTTTTTTGCAAAAGGAATCAGGAAACTGCCTTTCTAGAATGAATTGCTTTTGCCCCAAGGCTTCTAAATCTTCAATTCCGAACACACCACTTTCCCAGCTACTCCCAGAGTAGAGGAGGCATTCTCAAGTAGCGTTGTTCGCATCTTTCTTTCGCTTCCTGGCTCCCTCTCTCCTGTTGGAGTCACCTCCCCTTTCTTGCCCTCACACCTAGGTTTAGAGATTTTTAAGAATTTTTGCATTTCTGCATATCTGGGTGGCAAACACTTTAAATTATTCCAAAGGGGTGGGGCGTGCTTTATATGTTTTTATTGGTGCCCTAAGTCAAAACTGGCCTTCAGTGATCATCAAGGGAAGGGATAAAGTGTGAGGATAAATATAAAGGCACAGCACCATTACGGGTTAAGTCATCACTGAGAGCTCCCCCCACCAGGGCACCTACTTCTGTGAATGAGTCAGTTCGACTAAAACTAGTGACATCCTTAAGAAGAAATGGTAGAGCAGTAATTCCTTAGACAGCAGCTCCCCCCACCTACTTGCCTGGGGCAGGTGCTGGGGTAGCTGAAGCAGAGGCTCTGAGATGGTCCAGACGGTGGAACAATCAGGGGATCCTCTGTGACAAAGGAAAACTCTCAGGGCAGTTCCTTTCATCTGTTTGCTTTTCGTTTCTCTTTCATCAGGAGGAATTGTAGCTTGCCAAGTAGGCATCCTACTTGCATTTAAAAGGGATGTGGTCCCCTCACAATTCCCCACCTGTTCATCTTAACCATGAAGATAGGGTCCTGTGGTGTTAGGCTCTGATGGAAATGGAGGTCCAGACCTGCGCTCCTGCTTGGCTCTTCTCCTGATGGTGTTCATGAGACGCGTGGCCGCGTATTTGAAAATCCTGACCCCCGTGGACCCTGGCTTCCACTTGACTCATTCTGAGTGTATTTGTGCCTCTTCAGAAAACCAGCTTTCTCAAGAGCTTACTCTTCATTGCCACTCTTCCATTGAACACAGACCCAGCTGGTCTCATAGCAAAAAATCAAGCATGTCATCACACTGAGCATATGAGTCTGCAGCACTGTGCTTAGGCCAAGTGGCATTAAGGGAGTTCATAAAAGCACCGTCTAAGTTTATTCCATGATGTTATTAGTATTATTTCAGAGGAAAGCACTTGCGTCTTGCCGTCAGAGCCCTGGACCCTGCTCCTAGCTTTTTCACCTTAGGAAAGTCAGGACCCAGCAGAAAACAGAGCACGCACTCAGAATAAGTAATTGAAGAGAATTTCAGGAAGGGACTGCTTCTTAAGTATAGGTAGTTGGATTCGTTTCTTAGGTCTGCCATAACAAAGCACCATAGACTGAATAGCTTAAAACAACAGAAATCTATTATCCGATAGTTCTGGAGGCTAGAAGTCTGAAATCAAGGTGCTGGCAGGGCCATGCTCCCTCAGAAACCTGGCAAATCCGCCCTCGCCTCTCCCTAGCTTCCATGGGGGCCATCTTCGGCATTCCTTGGCTGGCAGCTGCCTGCCTCTCATCTCTGCCTTCGTTCTCCCTGTGTCTGTCTTCACATGGCTGTCTCCTTATAAGAACACCGGTCATTTTAGATTAGGATGCGCTTACTCCTTATCTTATAACTAATGACATCTGCAGTAACCCTGTTCCAAATAAGGTCACGTTCTGAAGTCCTGGGAGTTAGGAAGTCAACATGTCTTTTTTGCGGGAGATACAGTTCAACCCATAGGGTTCAGGAAAGCCAGCGAAGGTCCCTGTAGCACCTGAGTCCATCCCTTGCCTGAAGGTGCAGTGGACAGAGGGTTTCTGGAGCCCCTGATACCTGTGACTGTAGGAAAGGATGCCTGACGGAGCTGTGCCTTGGGGAGAGAATTGCAGCCACTAGTGATGGGCAGCCAGGCAGGGAGGGAGCAGAGAAATAAAGGTTCTGACCTCTCTCTCCTCCCAGCTCTGATCTCCGGGATCTCCTGCTGGCATCTCCCAGTGATGGTGTCCAACAGGAAGTGCGAGGGCAGGAGCCCACTGGTGCAGTCCCTAAAGGTGGGCCTCCCTGTGCATGGAGCAGGGTGAAGAGGGTGATGACTGGATATGGAGGGGCAAACAGTAATTAGCATAGCCTGTTATCTTCTCCAAGCCTCAGCTGACCTGTCTGAAAATTAGGGATAATAGTGCCCACCTCATGGGGTCATTAGCTTGGTGCCCAGCATATAATAATCATAAATGTTTGCTATCGTTTTATGATGAGTTCCAGTCCTCTTCACATAACCCAGCTTCCGTGCCACTACTCTATGTATCTGGTGAATGTGAGAAGTATAGGTGTCATGTTTGTGAATGAACACCAGTATGCGCACAGGCGTCTGTCCCAGCAATGTTCTCTGATTTTCCGAGTCATATACTCAAGCAAATGTACTTCAACACCTGGGACCCATACTGGCCAGAGGGCAGCTTGGGCAAAGGCTCAGGTAATTGCCACAGCAGAGGCAGGACCAATCCAGTGACCAAAGCACATTGTTTGGAGGACACTGTGGCTGATGCCCTCAGGAGCAGGACACAGGTAACTCTCACTACGAGTAGAAATCATGAGGGTTTCAGACTGATAAGAAGACCGATAGTTCTGCAATGGGACATCTGAGAGGATTTTTTGGAAAGGACAGTATGGGGGCTGAACCTTGAAAAAGTAGGGTTTGGGCACATGGAGATTGGGGGGCGGGGGAAGCCAGAGCGAAGCAAAGTCAGAGTGCACACGGGACAGGAATAGAGCTGTGGCATCAGTGGGAGCGGAAGGTAAGGTACAGGGCAATAAATAGGGTTGTGGGGGAAACGGGAGTAAGAACGGTAGTAATGGTGAAGGATCGAGAGTGCCTGGTTGGTTTTCCAGCAAAAGCATGGCACTCAGTACCTGACAGATCCTATGACTGTCCAGCTTCTAGCAGTATGTCGGTCATGTTCTGAATATAAACTGGCTCTTCTTCCCTCCTCAGACTGGCCCTGTCTAAATACATGTAGTTGTTTCCAGGTCCTTCTGAGACTGAGTTGCAATTATAGCCTGCAGTTGAAAGAGGCAACTTCCGGAAGCTAGAGGTGGGCAGTTATTTGGCCACTGCAAAGGGAGGAAACCCAGAGCCACCAGCCAACAAAGTGTCAACACACAGAAGGCAGCTCCTTGGGCTTTTCAGGAAGGCTGGAGGGAGAGTTGCCCTGGTGGAAGGAAGCCTGGGAAACAAAGAGGCCCCACAGATTGGTGGGGGCGAGACTCCTGAGGAGATGGAGCAGTGTATGGTGGGTATCAGGGAAGGGGTTCAGCTTTACCTGGTGGGTGAGGGGTCCCGCAGGACTAGACCCAAAAGAAGTTAGGGGGAGGGAGCAGGTGACAAAAGAGAAACTGAGGCATCTCAACTACCACAGTTGCAAAGAAGTGGGAGGAAGAAAGCGTGGGAGATGCAGAGAGACCCCAGGTGCACATCAGATTTCAAAAGAGGCAAAGGAGCTGGAAAGAAGGTGCAGAAAGATAAGAATGAGGAACATCGGAGCAGGGTCAGTATGGGTGTGGGCTCTGAAGGTGGGAATGAAAATGGGAAGCTTCCAAATAGGAGAAGTGAGAATCTGGGAAAGAGACTGAAGGCAGATCAATTCATGGGGAAGGGAGCTTGGAAAAGGATTTCAGAGAGGGTATTGGGAATCACGTAGTAATGAGAGAGGTGAAGGGGAAAAGAGAGACTTGAGATGGAAGGGGAAGCAACTAGAATGAAGATGTTTAGACTGGCCAAAAACAAGGGAAGGTCATTCTAGAGTTCTCAAGGCCAAAATAACATAGGTCGTGGTAGCCACAGATAGAGGTCAAAGTCAGATCAGTATAAATTCAACAAAATTAACCACACAGAACAATCCCAATTTCCCAGGTGTAAGTTTTCAGTGTTTCTCTTTTCCTTTTTTTTTAATTGGTCGTAGTCTTGGCAACTGCAGAAACTTTGTGTTCCTCTCTCCTCTCTCCTCTTACTATGTGATATCTTACATAGCAGTCTGACTTAAATGGGAGCTCTCTCTGTGGAAATGATCCAGTCCCTGGTTTCCGGGAGAAGCAGTCTGGTTCACATCATCAAAGCTGACAGTCTGAGATCTTGCACAAACAATTCCGAAAGGGCCCACTTGTCATAATTGCAGACCACGTTTCGGAAATCCAGCCAGGAGGAAGTGATCCAGGCTCTGCAGGCGCAGTTGGAACTGTGGCCTCCTGTGATCCCTTTGCACGATCAACTATGGCACCTTCAGATCATAAAGTTAGACACGCGGTTTTCACGTCTCTGTGCCCTCCTCCCGCGCCCATGGAAGACATCGCTAGTCAGTCTCAGCAGCCTCTCTCAGGGAGCCCGGCCAGATATTGGAACTCCAACTTGTCCTCAGCTCAGCAATCTAGACAACCTCCACCCACCAATGGTGACTGATTGGCAGGGGACTTGAGACCCATCTGCCACCAGCCACTCTCCTCATGGGTGCTCATTGCTTGTGGTCTGTAACTGAGTTATAACCTATGATTCGTATTACTTGTTTTAGACAAAATAAGTAATGTAGACAAAACAAAATAATTTTCAGGTAATGCCCAAGTAGTCCATTAATCTTGAAATAAAACGCCAAATTAAATTCATACAAATTAAAACTCATACATCTGTATTACCGCATCCAATTTAGAAGTTTATAAAAGAGGTATTCATCACCACAGAGGGAAAAAAATTCCTCACAAAGTCCATCCACCTCACTTAGGTGATGTGTGGAAAATGTGTTAACGATTTTCCACTCTTAGTTACTCAGGGTCTTAGATAACCTCTCATACTGTTTGTCTAGACTCAGGCAGAAAATTGAAAGACACTGAGACCACCAGAAGCTGACCCAGTGGCATTCTAAAGATGTAGAAGCTAATAGGAAGAGAGGAAGGTATCTTCTGAGCCATCTCTAGAAATACACAGAGTATTTTAAAATTCCTTCGGGCACAGGGGGAAGAGTGCAATAATAGAGCATGCACAAGGTCCTGGGTTCAATCCCCAGTATCTCCATTTTTAAAAAATACATTCAAAAAATGAAAGACTAAGTTAAGAAAAGGTTAAATTGTGTCTAATATACTCTATTTCCCAAACAAGGAAGTGTGTAATGAGTATTCTTTAGAAAAGTTTCCATCAGGAATGGCACTTGAAGTGAGCAGGCTTCAGTTATCTGGAAAATGCATTTGTTCATAATTCTTGTTCAGTGATGGGGCCCGAAAAGTAAGGTTTTACTGCATTCGTGAGTGAAGGATTTTCTTTACTATAGATTTTTAAAGTTCCCCAGTTAGAAATTCCAATCACATAAACCTCCTCTAAGAAAGCACAAGGAAGACTCCCCAGTGATGAGGACAGTGATGAGTGTGCGTCTGCAGCCATCATTCAGATGGGCAAAGGGAACGAGTCTGGGCTGAGCAAAGCACCTGGATGGCAGTGAAATCATGGAGCTGGGGTGATAAGCTGGGCTGAGGATGGTGGGGGCCGGTACAGAGGGTATTCATAGGTGAAGGAGAGAGGATCTCTGCCCTCAGGTTGGTCTCAGAGAATTACAGCTGGTGCAAGGTTCTCAGACCTGCCAGACAGATTGTTTTTAGGACAGTAGTTTACACCAGATTTGGCAGATTTTTCTTTACCTGGAATGAAATTCACAGGTAATATGTCTAAGGGAGAGGGAAGATGGAAGATAACCCCCGGGTTCCTCACCAGGGCAGTGAGTAGGCAGAGAAGGGGGACCACCAGCCAAGTGAGGAAAAGGGCAAGTCCTTCAGGTGGCTGGAAATCATGCTGTGTCACGCAAGGAACCCTCGATTTAGGAACCCTCGGCTTTCTGGGAGTGCATGGGTGCTGCAGGGCAAGGCAGCCAGGCCACGTGTCCGGAGGACACCGAAGCCGAAGGCCCAGGCAAGACAGAAGACAAACCCGTGCATGTGGATGCACACGGCAGGATGGGTGATTCCCAGCAACGTATGAAAGAGCCAGATGGAAAAGACACATTCTGTGTGACACCATTTATATGAAAGTCTAGAAAAGGCCAAACTGTAATAACTGGAAGCAGATCCGTGGTGGCTTGGGACCAGGGGTGGGGGAGAGGACTGACTGCTGGGGGCCTGGAAAGATGATGGAAATGTTCTGTATCATGAGTGTGCTGGTGGCTCACAATGTTAACGTTTGCCAAAACTCATCAAATTACACACTTAACATGGATGCATTAGATATCAATTATGTTATGCCTCAGTAAAGCTGCTTTTAAAAGTCAGACGTGTAGTCTGATACAGAGATGAAGTCACTCACTTAACACCTTGACACTGAGCCGGCAACTCTGAGGACCAGCAGATGAAACTGGGCACAAGGCATTCGGGGATAATCTGGCTGGAGCACTGACTGTTAGGTTGCGGTATTTATTCCACAAACATATGTTGCACCTCTGCTACATGCCCGGCACTGTGCTAGGTCCTAGGTATGTCATGATGATAGAGGAATCACAAAGTTAAAGTGGGGACTTGAAATAAAACTCTAAACTTGACTCCAGGTTCAACATTCTGCTGGCATTTGGACTGTTTTATAGCACGCTTGTCAGCTTGGCTACTTGGGTAACTTCAGGTGGTTAACTTTTCAACTGGGAACAAAGCTCTCAGAATGAAGAACAGTAATCATTGTTGATAAGTAATGTGGGTACTACATACAAGTTACTACTAATTAGCTTTAGATTGGCGATTCAAAAGGATTGGAATTTTTCTCTAAGCGCAAAGACATTTAGTGAGCATAATCTTAGGGAACAAAGTAGTGTGGGTGTCTCCTGCAGTCAAGCCCTTTACTTGAGTGAGGATTCTCTCGCACTTGTGCACAGAGGACTGCCCAGATGGAAGGGTGGAACCAAGACTTGCAGGGGAAGGAAACTGGGTTCTCTTTGAGAGAAATAAGTATGGCCAGAGAAGAAAATGGAGTCATACGAAAGCAGCTAAAGCCTCTGGAGTACTTTATAGGAAAACCAGTAAGAATTAGGAAGGCGTAGGTACCACTATAGCATACATTGTCATCAGTTTGATGATCTCAGTAATTTTTTAGGGCCCATTAGCTTGACTCTCAGTCTCCTTATCTGCAAAATAAAGGCATATGATTAGATAGGACAACTCAGTGATTCTTTAAAATCTAATTTTGCAAAGTAGTGATAGTGTGCTTACTAGCTCTCATAAAATAACACTCTAGGGGATAAAATAAGAAAAAAACAAAACAAAAAAACAGAGAGAGAAGCGTGAGGATAAGGGTAGGCATGGAGGATTTCCTGCTGGCAAACTGTATGCTCCGTAGTACCTGATATCATCTCTCCTCTTTCCCAGAAGCACTCGTTAGCCACCATGGGGAGTGGTGTTATGGACATGGCTTCTGAGTTAGATCACCTGGGTCTTAATCCTGACTTTCCTCACCATATGACCTTGTACAGGTTCCCCAGTTTCTCTCTTCTTCACACTTTTTGGCCTGTAAAATAGAAATAATGAGTACCTTTGCCATTGGGTCATTGCAGGAATGAAACTAGGCAGCACATGTTATGGTGCTTAAAACAGTAAGTAGCACCTTGTAAGTACATCGTAAGTATTTACATCATTATTAGGTCCTCTTGTAGCTGACGCACCTCCTAGTTGGGGTACTGTAGCTTTACTAAGAAGGTTTGTTTCGCACCATATTGTAAAAGCAAGTGAGGTCATTGGGGCCTCAGATCTGTGCTGCCTGATACTGGTAGGTCCAAATCTGAGCTTGATTCTGCAGAGGTACTTCTTTTTCAGTTTTCAAATTTTAGAAGGTAGCACATTGTTAATCTCTGAGGCAGGTTGCTGTCCTGTCAATGCAAGTTGACCACTTAGCTATTAGGTCTCTTCAAACATGGAGTATAGCATATAGTTCTCCACTTTAGAAGTATTTCAGTCATGCCAGCGGAATTGACTTCCTAGAAGGCTATTGATGCTGGCACTAGAAAAAAATATAGAAGCTCATTTGTAAAAATATCTGTGAATTAATGTCTGTTTTAGTTGTACATCTTTCTGTTGTTTGCTTTCTGTTGTTTTATTTGTGTGTGCGTTTGTGTGTATGCCATGTTTTGTTTTCTCTGCAGATGGCTTGCCTGGCCATGAAAAACTGGTCTATTCAAGGACAGTGCTCTTTTTAATGACGCCAAGGTCATGGTTTCTGTTCCCATTTGGCCAGTTAGCTTTGCTCTTTGCTTCCTTTTGTAGGCGCAGGCTGCTCCCTAATCATCACATCCAAGCTGTCTCTCGTGGGATGGGAGGATGGTTGGGGGGAAAGGGCACATTACAGGGCCAGTCGACAACTGCAGGTCAAGCTGGTGGTAAGCCAGAGGCCAACATTAGCTGATCACTCATTAGGTTGTTCTTTGTCTTCATGGGAACCGCTTCTTAATTTTCTTTGGGTTGGGTCCCTGCAGAAATCTGTTTCAGGCAGTGTTTCTCTTTAACCAGTAGACTAGATTATTTCAGCATCCATCCTCTTTATTGCCAGAGTAGACTCCTGGGACCCAATTAGTACCATTATTCTTTGTCTTCCGAAGGTAATGTGTCTTTGGTTTCTTCCATTTTCAGCCCTTGAGTCTGTTGCCAAAGAATCTGCTAATGAGAGCTAATATTTATTGAGTACTTACCTTTTGCCAAGCCCTTCTATGTGAATTATCTCTTTTAATCCTCAAATAGCCTATGAGGTAGAACATACTGTTCCATTTTTTCCAGTGAGGACCAAGGTGTAGACTAGTTACATTGCCAGTTGTGCACAAAGTTAGGATTCAAACTCTTGCAGCCCACTTACAGATCCCATACTCCTTAGACTGGGTTGTGACATTTCCCTGCAAACGTGACACCGTGGACAGAACTAGGAGCTGAATGATTACTGCAGAGTCACACTGCTGTGAATTGGTACCAGTTTTTTGTTTTTGCTTTTTTTTTGTGGGGGGGACGGGGGGGTTCCCTTTATTGTGTCATCTTTATTGGAGCTAGAGCCAAGATAGCCACCTGGCAAACTGTGCTAAGTAGACACATTCTTTCTGGGCCAGCAGTTAAATCTTATTCCTATGCCCTGTCTGTATTTCTTAGTTGAATCACATGCCACAGTGGATAAGTGGACTGTTGCCTGGACCTCAGAAATAATTTATTGTACAGAGATGCTTGAACACGCTAGTACTTGTGACCCAGTGAAAGCCTGTATTTGAGAAATCTCTTGATCCCGATGTATTGTCTCCAGATGTCAGTTTCGGGGATTTGATTTTCAAATGCTGAAAGAAACCCCACATTAAACTCCAAACATTGTACTCTCCCTGACCACCCACACCCCTAACCCGTATCCTGAAGATAGGGTCCTAGTGGCTTAAGAATGGTGTAACATCAGTATTTTTTTTTAACGTGCTGGTATTTCACGACTTCCTGTTGATTTTTAAATACCCAATGCATACTTGTGCAAGATAATTCAAGCTGCAGATCAACAAATATTATCTTGAAAAACAAAGAGAAGCTTAATACTTCTCAGTTCTTATAATAAAGGAGAATACAAAATACCTACTGCCCCATCTCGAGAAACAAAGTTTTGAGGGGAGGGTATAGCTCAGTGGTAGAGTATGTGCTTAGCATGCGTGAGGTCCTGGTTCAATCCCCAGTACCTCCATTAAAAGTAAAAAAGATAAATAAGCCTGATTACCTCACTCCCCACCCCCAAAAAAGGAGTTTTGTGTAGCTTGATTCTGTAAGCTCTTCAGCTGTATCTCTAAACCCCTGGATGTTTACAGTGTTTACAAGTTGGCTGATATTTGACACTGATTCCTTTCTAGTATTTAAATGGGTCTGACTGATCCCTGATCTTGAACTTTTCTAGATGATTTGTCCATTTCCCATCGTCCACATCTTCTGAAGAGTTGCTGGGGGGCGAGGAGGTGGGGCTATAGTTTGTAAACGACATTGGTAAAATTCACTAAGCCCTCCTATTTTGGAATGAATATCTTTAGCACCAGACAATTTCAGTTAAGCCAGTTCTATTAAATAACTTTGAGTCATTTCCTTCCCTCTTCCAGCTTTCCCAGCCTGCCAGCACACGTGGGTGGCGCAGTCTGTGAAAGTGAATACAGTCTGACCCTTTGCAGAGATTGTGTTATAAACATAAAACCCAATAACTCTAACCCCTTAATCTTAGAAGTATCCTGTTGCAATGGATGTCCCTCCATGCCAAGAATCAGTACCTGCCCAGTTCCCTGCTGCCAATAGAATTAAATAATGCTTTTCCTATTCCAAATAATACCCTTATCAATTGTGTCCTATTTTGGGCTTTCTTCCTACAGTAAATTTTATTTCCTTCACTTCTCCTTAAATGATCTGGCTTAATGTCCTTGTTTTGTAGCATTCTGTTAGGTTGGTACAGGTTCTAGTTTTAGCCAATTTGATTCCTTTTCTTAACTTTTTCTCTTGTGTTCTGAAATTCTTTCCGTCAGTGGCATCCAACTCTTTGGGGGGCTTGAGTTTTTTAGTTTTTGGTTTTTTTGTTTTCTAATTTGCCCATCTAATCTCCTGACTCTCATGTTTTTGAAATGTATCATCCGTCTCTGGAAGATTTTTCTTCTTTATGAAATCAAGCCTGGCACTACTGCTTATTAATTGGATACCTTACAACTTGTTTAACTCCACTGTCCATCTGGAGGATGAAGATAATAGTACCTACCCTAGAGGGTGGTCGTATCTGTTATACAAACTAATGACTTCCCATTGCCGCATACAGCTTATGGCACTTCAGTTAACGTTAGCACCATTTTCGTTTATGAGAACTAGCTCATGGAGCTGTCTTGCCCTTTACTCTCCTTTCTTGCCTTTCCCAACACCCCCATCACTTTCACCAATGGGAGGAGGAAGGAGTTTCAGACTCAGGGTTCACAGTCCTTGTTTGCATATCCACTGTGAAATAGATGTTGGCCAGCTCAAGTGAGACACCCTGTAACCTTGTTTGTCACAGGCTTTTTCCTTGTGCTGCTTGTAAGATCAAGCATTTTCCAACTACTGTGAAATCAACTTAAGGTAGCTAATGATTCTTATAAAGATAAGAACCTAAATTCCTCTAAAGGACTGGAGTTAACAATAGAGATATAAATGGTACCCAGTTGATTCATTTGGTAAGCATTCTTTCCTGCTGATGATAAACCTTGTTTGTTTCCCCCTTTCATCTCAATCCAGAAGTGGTCTCCTTTTGTGTATGTTCATGTTGCCCTCCCATTAAGTTAGCTTTTACTACTCCATTACCCTGTCCCTTCTATGGTGTTCCTCGACCAGTAGTGCTGTTCTAAGTAGTGCTTGCTGCCTCCTCTCATCTCAGGGACACCTGTCACATGAAAATATAGCCATGAACATCCACCTCTTCTCGCTCTTCCCACTGCCTCTTATATTTCTAAGTTTAGAGACTTGTTTGTGGTCTTGTCCTCTTTGACCAAAATTTCCAGTAAAGGAGATTTAGGAAACCTCAAATGGGGTCTTTAGGAAAACCATCTGTAAGTTCCCTGAGATAAAAAGGATGACTTTGAACCAGAGTTTTGACAGCTAAATGTTCCCATAAATACCTTTATTAAAGTCTTAGTTTTTCTGGGAAAGGCATAGATGACTGTGACTTATCCTTGTCAAGGAGGAATTCAAACACAGGAGGGAAACAAAAATAAAAGTAACCTGCTAAATCAAGGCAGACTGTCATTACTACTAGGATAGAGGAGTCCTCATGATAAGAAGGCAGAATAAATTAATTTTACCTAGAGAAGTCTTAGAAGGCTTCATGGAAGAGGTGAGAGTCAAAGGATAGATGGGAATTCAACAGACTTCTGCAGGAGAATGACCCAAGGATAGAATTCCAGACAAGGGATGCAGCTAAACAACTAGCAACTCCTTTCCCTCAGAGTGAGTGTGTGTGTGTGTGTGTATGTGTACACAGAAATGTGTTTGAAGATGAAGGAAAGAACTGCAGTGACGAATACATGCCTGGGAAGATTGGTTGATGCCATGTTTTTAAGGGTGTAAAAGCTACAAAACCTTATTTCTCTCTAAATATGCTCAAGGAGATAATACCTAGGAAGGAGAAAGGGAGAGAATTGGGAAACAGTGTGTTTGTATTGTGTTCCTGTTTGATTAGCACACCCTTGAGAAGTGTGTTTATTATCTATCAGAATCCTTCTGGCAGAACTGCATGTCTGTCAATCTTATCCCCCCCAATCTGAGGCCCCGGACACAGGTCTGTTCCTCACAGTTGGTGACCTTTCTTTAAAAGGCAAACCTGGCCTGACATCACTGATGTTTTGAATTCAGCATTCAGAGCTTTAGAGGAATTTCTTTCTGAAGGAAAAAAAAAAAGTGTGTCAGCCCTGCAGTGACAGCCCCCTGCTTGCTGCCGAGAAGGAAACAGGTTTTTGTGCTCATCAGTGGCAAGGCAGTTTCAGAGAAGAGAAATGATCTGTTGGTGGAGGCAGTTTCTCTTCACATCTTCTTCAAGAGGAGTCCAAGAGCAGGCAAGAAATTCAAATGGTTTATGTTTTACTTTGTGAGGAAAAGAGACACATATAATTTATATGCACCAAAATATACCTGTTTGAGTTGGACAAAATGACTAGAATTCCTTGCATTCTAGCTAACGCTCAGATCCTCCTCAACTGTGTGCCTACCTACAGTGAGTCAATTAATGGCAAAGGTTGTATTGCTTCACATAATTTCCTAAGTGAGTCCAGATTCATTGCCCCATTTACTCTTCCTGGCACCCCTTGGAACGATGATCATCGTGTTACCGCTGGGAAAGCTGCAGCCAGAGAGGCTGAGCAGTTCCCAAGATCACACAGGTGGAAAGATGCGGAAACAAGACTCCAAGTGGCTCATCTGATCCAGATCCAGGGCCCTTGGCATTTCAAACAGAGATGCTTCTCTAGGAATGGGTTTCTTTCTCTTTAAAAAGAGAGGGGGGTGGGGGCGGAGTGGAGGGCAGGATATAGCTCCCTGGTAGAGCATGAGGTCGTGGGTTCAATCCCTAGGACCTCCATTGAGAAAGTAAATAAATAAATAAACCTAATTACCTGCCCCGCCCCTAGAAAAAGTAAAAAATAAAAAGAAAGGACTGGACAAGAACAATTCTCTCAGGGGTTTCTTACAAGCCTGCAAAGTTTGTATTTCTGATTCATAATGAAAAATTAGTGCAGTCTTCTTTCTGGCAGAATGAATGTAGAGAACTTGAAACTGAGGTGTGGGGTGGGCCAGAGCCCCTGGGTGCTTGGGCTCCTGGAGATGCTCCCCCATCACCCGACCCTGTGCTGTCCTTGGCCTCAGACGCACTGTCTTCTGAGCCCACCTAGAAAATGCTCATCTGTCCCCTTTCTATCTCAAGCCCCACTTCTTCCACACCCTTCTTTGCCATCATGTGTTAAAGACACACACTTATTTTTTTGCCTCCATGTTTGACAAACATACCATGTTTATTTTGTTGTATGTGGAAAATTTACTCAGAAGTGCAAAATATGTCCCAGTTTTTCTCTTAAAGCCAGACGCTCACAAACTAAACTGCTAAATCATAGTCCTGAATAATTAATTGTAACCATGCAGTCTATTCTGTGAGGAGCAAAGAAAATTTTTAAGTTAAAAATAATAATAATAATGTCAAGTTTACATCCAGCCACCAATATAAGACATTCCTAAAGTGGTGGAAATTTCAGATATCAGATCTTTACAAATGACCAGGAATAGAAATTACATTAATACAATAGCTATTGTAATCTCTGGGAGTTGCATATAACATCCAGGCATTTTTTATGTCCTTAGTAATGTGCCCCCTTTATCTATATCTTGACAGCACATAACTTGAATCCTAAAATCATTCTTCTCATCAATGGGAATGAGGAGCATATAAAGAAACTATGCAAACTAGTATGTAATAGAACAGGAAATCTTTTCTCATCTTTAAGTACTGTCTGTTTTTTTATTCTCCTTGTTTCATGCCTGGTCAAAGTTTGTTCTGGAAATTCCACTCCAAGATTAAAATAGGGTCATGAAAAAGACCCTATTTAAGTAAATGTACTTTTTGACTTAGAGATCACAGAATGAGAATGCTGTATAGTCATTTACATACTAAATTTTCAATGTGAACAAGTAGCATTAATGATGACAAATATTCCTTATGAAGAATTCTATATTCAGATAGGGACAAGTGTCCATTAAGCAAAATGTGAAAAATGGATAGAATGGTTCATTTTTTTAATAAGCATAAACTTTTTTTCTTTCTTATTATTCTTATTTATTTTTGAAGTGTAGTCGATTTACAATGTTAGTTTCAGGTGTACAGCAAATCAGTTCAGTTATATGTATACATATATTTTTTCAGTTTATTTTATATTTCAAGCATATTACTTATGTAAAAATATAGAGAAAATTTACATAAGCTGTGGTCAAATGAGGAAAACAGGACTGTAGTTTAAAATTAAACAAGCTAGAACTAGAGATAGAGAGTAGCCTACTGGTTAAAGATGCAGACCTTAGGTAGACTGCCTGGGTTCGGACTCAGCTCTTTTATTTACTGTAGTATCCTTTAGGCAAGTAGTTTAATCTTCCCCTTCCTCAGTTTCCTCAGTTTTGCCATTCTGTAACATGGGGCTGAAAATAGAATTTGTCTCACAGGCTATTGGAAGGATTCAATGAGTGACTCTATGTGAAATACATAGACCCTCCCTGACATAGTAAACATACAGCGTGTCACCTTAAACAATTGCAAACATATCAGGTTAGGCTGAATGTCCTTCTCCCTCGGAAGCCAGTCTTCTGCATACATTCATTTGAATCCGACTATCCTAATATGTCTATTTGTTTATTTCCAGAAGTGAACGGAAATCAACAACTCTTAGCACCACCTCTCCCCACCATCCGTCATACCGATACTTCCACCGCCGGTGTTTCCAACACCGCACCTTATTCTCACTTTACATAAATCTTTGATCTTTAGATAAGAGATGCTACTCCTGACTAAGCTCCAAGTTCACAAGTGCAGAGTGGAGGGAGACTAGTGTGTTTTCAGGCGTGAGGCGTGTCACAAGTAGTTTATTATTCACAGTGATTAAAGTACCCAGGTTCGTAAATTTATTTTTACTAGTTAGAGTAGTTTCAAGGCTATCCCAGTAACCTCGGCCTCACTCAGCTGAGTTCCAGTAAGCTTCTATGAGGAGGAGGGAGGCAAAGATGTCAAGTTCTGGGAAATCCTTACACTCTGTGGGTTAAGCACATCCACTGGCCCATTGCTATGGCCGTGTCACACAATCAGTATCATCCTCACGGGTTGCAGGAAAAATTAATGTAGAGAACTGATGTCCTAAGAGACATGTTAAGAGTGACATATTTCAAGTGGTTTACTAACTGGAAAAACATACACAGATGTTCATCGTTATTTTTGGTAAATAGAGAAGGCTCAGACATGACGCATCTGCCCCTTCCAAAGGATGCAAGAGTGTTTGGGGCAGTTGTCATGGGACATGGTGTCTATGGCAACAAGCCCATCTTCTCCGTCCTCCGGAGCATATCTCAATTAGGCTCACTTGCTGGCCCATCAGCAACAAACACTCCACCTACAGAGGAGTATACCCCAGAGGTTCTGTGCTCAACTTGCTACCATTTTAGGGACATTTCCACCAGTTACTCAAAGTTAATGATGACGGCAAGTGTGAAGTAGCAGGAACATGTCAAAAAATAAGCTAGAGATACAGCAAAGAAACAAGATTAATGAAAAACATAAGAACAACTGGCCTGAACAATAGGTCCTTTGATCTGTGCAATGGACAGTTTAGTAGATAAGAACTGTTAAATCTACAATTTTTATACTAGAGCACCCACTGAATTTAGTAAAATGCAGGCATAAGTAAAGCTCATATTTATAATTTTTCAATATTTAACATTAAGATAAAAATTCTTCATCTCAGTGGGGTCAAGACAGTTTATATTTAGTATGCAAAGAGCATTCAAAATCAGTAGTCACTGAATCAAATCCACTGATTTGGTAAGTGGGGAGATGATTAATGAAATCATTCAGATCTGTATTTAAAAAATTAATACCATCTCTAGAAGCAGGAGCTTGCAATCACATAACATGAAAAGTCATAGCATCACAACCTCATATCAGCCACCCTGAAAGCTACATCGAACAACAACAAATCAAGCAAACAAACTTTATCAGTCTATGTAAACAGGGCCTGTAGACATAGCTGCTAGTTAGGTGTCTTCTGTTGTCATGAACTTGGCTCCCAGAGGAGTTAGCTTGGCACAATGACCCTGTGGTTTGGGGACACTGCCACCTGTTGTCAACCTTGTGCGAGGCCGTGGATTCTGAGCTGTAAGAGCTGAGCTCTGGCTGAGCATTGTCGCCAATCCTCTCTGCTTAGGCAAGCTCCCAGATGATGGCTAGACACGTCTTCACTGAGATCCCCCTGCCCCCTCCAAGGTCGACCAGATGCACCTCCCAGGGCCCACACTCGGAGTATTCCTCCCTCTGGTCCCAGATCCAGATGTGTGGACCCAGCATAGGATGTGAGGGAGTGTGTACAGTAGACCTAAAGCTGGGACTCCTTCCAGCCTCTGTGCCACCTGGGGAGGCCCAGGCATGTGAGGAACCTCTCCTGCCTGCATCTTCCCCCTCCTAAAAGCCAAGCCAGTCTCCCTCCCTACAACCTGTCCTGGAAATACAACCGTCCTGTTTACACACTCTTTCCCACCCCACCCCCTACCACTCCAGCTTCTCCTACCTGGGAAGGACCCACCCTAGGTGTGTGGGAGCTAGGTCTTTTGTAGGCCTACTGAGGTCAGTGCTGATGTTATTAAAAGAAAAATGAAAACACATTTGGCAATAGAATTGATGGAATTTGCTGGTGGATTTGGGTGTAAGAGAAAAGAGGAAGAGAAAAATTCAACAAGACTCCTAATTTTTTGTCTTAAACAGTTGGGGAAATGGTATTGCTGGCCTCTACTAAAAGGCAGGTGGAAGATTAACAGGTTTGGGGAGCAGAAATAAAAATATCCAATGAACCCATGTTGCTTTCCTATGTAAATACATACATATTATTTTAATTGTTAAAAAATGTTTAAACATCCTAAAATCAACCAAAGAAAACATGAAGAGGTTTTGTAAGATCTAAGTTTGTGATTGGACTGATCCCAATGGTACAGAGAGGAAGGCCACCTATCTTAACATCTATGAACGTGAGCATCCGCCTTGTAAAGTCTGCGCACTAGAAATCCAGTGGAGATGGCAGATTGGCAGTTGGGTGTGCATGTATGGAGGGGACAGAGTCAGGACTAGAGGGGTGTCTGTTGGTGGTAGTAAAGGCCAAGGGTTTGTCTGGGAACAGAAGAGGGCAGAGGACTCAAGTCTGAGGAGGAGAAGTCAGTGAGGTAGAAGGAAAGCCAGGAGAGAATGGTGGGAGGAAGACAGATTCAGAGATGTCCCGTGGCGTGTGAGGGCAGGGACGTGGCCACTGTCTTTACACCAGAGTGGTCTTTGGCGACTTGCATAAGAGCAGACTCACTAGGCTAGTACATCAGCCTCCTAACTAGTCTCCCAGTTTCCACATTTGACCTCCCTTCAACCTACGCAGCAGCCAAAGCCATCTTTTTAAAACTTAAATCCCATCAGCCCCTTGCTTGAAAACTTTCATTTGCTTACCATTTCAACTGAGAATTAAATCCAAACTCCTAGGGCTGGAACTGGGGTGAAGTGAGTGAGGCACAAAATTTAAGCAGGCACCCAAAGTCTCAGTTCAAGATAAATAATATTTTACTGCAGTATTTTTTAAAAAATCAAATTGGCTAACTGTAGCCCATGGGCCAGCCGCTGAGTTTTACAAATACAGTTTTATTGGAACCAGGGCCAGTATTAGGGTAAGGTACGTGAGAAAGGGTCATGCAAGTACAAGGTCAAAGCCTGTCTTTATTGAAAATCTTGATCTTCTGTTTATCATGGAATTTGTGCATTAATTTTGATTTTTGAAATACTGCATTTGTGTCACTTAAATTACTAAGTGTTTTGACACCCCCTTAAATTTTGTGCATGACGCCAATGAGACATTAGCCTCACCCACATCCTGGCCCTCCAAACCCCATATCTAGACCTAAACTTTCCAGAGGACATATATTGTTTTTATTGTCAAAAATACAAATATTAGATTTTTTTTTTAATGTTGAAGCCACCTAAATAAAAATAAACCCAAGGTGTATGAAGACATTTTGCCCAGCAGTGGAGAGAGAAAGGCACCCAACTTTAACATCTAAAAGGGTGAAGACTCAACTTCTTCTTTTCCAAATGGATCTGCTCTCACTTATGCAGTGAGTGCTCAGTGAGGCACATGGATTAATAACAGCAGGAGAGCCATTTTTAGATAAAACTGATGATGCTTTCATGGAAAGGTTCCAGGCAGATTAAAGTTGTATAAGACATAATGCTTTTTGACTGCTTAAATATGTTATGATCATAATTTTATTTTGGGACCTCTTCAACAGAGACAAGAGGTTTCTCTTATTTACCAGGCTATCCACCAAGAGAACTAGGAAGCTTTAATTTCTTCATTCCTTAAATAAATTCAAGTTATACTGAAACCTGAACAATCTTAGAAATCTATTAACAAACATATTTTTAAGAGTGCGTATGGTTTGAGGTTTGATTAATAGAAAAAAATATTTTTAGGTTTTCCAAGTTAACAAGAAATATTTTCTTTCTCTTGGCCTCTCCCCACCTCTTCCCTCATCACTGTGCCTTATGTTTTAAAAGTTGTTTTGCTTCCTCTGAATAACTGTGGCTAAATGTATTCAGAAGGGCCTAAAAGCTATTGACTCTCATCTTAGTTAAGCTCTTATGTTATAGGAGAGGTGTCTATCTCAGTTTCCATATTTGAGATGTGAGAATCTGCTGCTGCAAAATATCATCATTACACTGGAAATTCATTATCCAGACCAATATGCCAATATGACCCACATGTCTAAATAAGATCATTGGTGAGAAGGACACGTAGGTATGTCCCCCACACATGCACATATCCAAAGTATTCACCTCACTGCTCAGTTGTAATTTCTGTTGTCTGGCTGGATGATGGCAGTTGTGACAGGGGGCAGGTAGCAGGCTAGCCTGGACTGGTTCACATGGTGGCTGGCTGGAATTCTAAGGGAACGTCTGCATGCATGCAAGTCCCTTGAGACCTAGTCTGGCACCCTGGCACTTCTACTGCATTCTGTTGGCCAAAGCAAATCACAAGACTAGCCCAGATCAAGGGGAAGGGAAATAAACTCCACCTCCTGATGTGGGGAAACTACAAAGTCACTGTTGGGTGAATAAAGGGAGGAGAAAAATTGCCTCCTTTTTGCAAACAAACCACCACAATTAATAAGAGTGGAAAACCCACACAATTACCTATAATATAGTGGCTTCACCTGGTGACTTTTTAACAAGGTTATAAGAGAGAAGGGAAGAGCTATAGGAGAGACTATTTGTGTTGAGAAAACTACCTGTAAATGCAAAATGACGATTATTTGATGAGAAAATGGAAAAGTTGAAGCAGATTACGTTCTCATCTGTCTGGGATAACAAAGACTGACTTGCCCAGTTCTCTGTGGTTCCATGAAGTTGAAATTCCTGCCCAAAGCATTTGAGAGATTCAGGATTTGTTCAGGAGTAGGAATTTCAACCTGGCTATCTGTTATCTCTGAGTTTAGGTATTTAATTCTTCTAGTTGTAAGTTTTTATAATTCTTTAATCTCCTGTATGTTATTAAGGACTTTTACATGTCATCTTATTTAATTTGGTATTAAACAACCTTCTGAAATAGCTGTCATCTACATATTATATGAGTAGGAACTGAGACTTGGAACCCTCCATCAGCTAGCTGGAGGCCACAGAGCTAGTAACCAGCAAGCCAGGGCTCTTTAAAACACTCTCCATCATACTGTAATGTCATTCCATTTATCTCCTTGAATCATACCCTGTTTGTATTTAATACTTAATGTTAGAAATAAAAATGTCAAAATCTAACTCATTGGGAAATAATTTTTCTATTACAAAAAACGAACAAAACAGAGATTCCTTTAGGTGTCCCAGAATGTGTAAATATTTGTGGATCTCCAATTCAACAGAGGGAACAAGTGAAAAGAAAGTATTAGAATCCTCTGCCTAATGAATATTCATTGGCAATAATGATCAATTCAATTTACTTTAACTTGATTTCCTACAAAACTTCTCAAGAATGTGCATATTGGATAAAAAGGGCTCATTTGGAGAAAGTAACCTCTCATCATTCAACGAAGTTCTCTCTAGCGCCCTGATAGTCTGTACCCTCCCAGATGGTGACTACTTCCTGATCCCATACCCTCGGGCCTGCAAAGAAAACCTGCTTCCAGGCCAGACTTTGCTAGGTGTGAACCCCAACTTTTATCTACATCTGTAGCCTTGGGCTGTTTACTCAGCCTCACTGAGCCTCACTTTTCCCAGCAGTAAGATGGGATTGATAATGCACAGGGAGCTATAAATATTAAGTGGGATAATGCATTGACAGCAAATGGTTTGAAAGCTAAGTGCTATTGATTTGTCTCTCACCTGCATTTTTCAACAGAAGCTGAGACAAAACAAAGCACAGTAAGCAAACAACCCCATGCGGGAGCTGCCTTCCCTTCGTTATTACTCATTATCACTTGTGTGTTCCATGCCTGTCCTCCCACTTTGAATATTTGTGATAGGAAATGGCATTTGACAGACACGGGTCCTAATCCTGGCCCCTGCTCACTGAGTAACTAGGGTCCTTACCCCCATCCAGTTGCTTCATCCATCTGAGCTTCCCTTCCTTCCAGCTGCCAAACAGTGGTGCTAAGGGGATGCTCGTGATTCTGCTGATGCCTTGAGACAGCCCTGTAAGAACACCCAGCAGAATACCTGGCACTTCTTTATGCCCCTGTTTTTTTTTTTATTACATTTGGCATCTATTCTCATTGCCAAAATGGCCTGGAAGGTAAGAAGTAAGAAAGGAGACGCTTTTCCTTTTCTCACTTGCTTTGGGTTTTTCTGCTTCTCGCTGCTGTATTTCTTTGAGATGAGCACAATCACGGTTGAAAGCCATGCTGAAGGCTGCCAGCGCCTGGGCAGACTGGGACATTTGGAACAGAGACAGTCGGGTGAGATGGGTGCCTGGTCCTGGGAGCAGACTTTTGGCACTCTGCCCAGTCACTGCCCACTGAACAGAATTGGACCCTCTGCAGTGACATTCAGATCTTTTTCCTGAAGAGCTGGAACTAATTGAGAACTTGTCAGTGTGTGTAACCTGCTTTGTGCTGCCTTCTGCTCCAGCTCGCCTCTGCCAGAACCCACTTTGGAGGCATCAGGCTGTCAGTTGCATAGACTAGATGGGTCCTCTTGGAATTCTCCTTTCTGTCGTTTAGCCCTTTGTAATGATATCATACAGCTTCCAAACGGTGAGTGTTTTGAAAGCATTAAATCAGTGATTCTTAACCTTTTCAGGATCATAGACACTTCTGAGAATCTTACAGAAGCTGTGGATACTCATCCTCCTGTCCCTGAAAATTTATACGCACACAAAATGTAACACATAGTTTCATAGATGTCCCAACACCCCACCCTTAAATCCAGACTGTGGACCCCAAATTCCAGCACTGAGTAGTAGTTATATTTATAAATATCTGGTCAGTATTGTTCACCAATAAGCTAATACCGAACAAGTCAGGAAATGAGTGTTTGTGTCTAGAGCAACTTTTCTTTTAAGGAACCAAATGATTTTTGTTGATCTGCTCTCATGGGTTGGTGGGATAAGTAAGGAAGGGAGATGGTTTTAACAAAACAGATCCTTTGTTTTACATACACTTAATAACTAACTAGCCTTGGGGACAAATTGTAAATATGAAAATAATTGACCATGCTGTCAAAAAAAACACCATCAGGAGGTACTAACCTGTTAAGGCAACGTGCACCTATTACATACATACAGAATGCACACACACAAACAGGGTTATGAATATATAGGAGAAGGACTTTGTTCTTAGAAGGTAACATGTGAAATGTTTAGCATGCCATCTGCCACTTACTTTAAAGTGTTTCAGAAAAATTTTAAATATATTGATAAAGCAACTACAGAAAATGCTAACATTTATTGAATCTAAGTGGTAGGAATATGGCTATTCATTGTACTACTCTTTAGACTTTCCTGTGTTTGAAATTTTTCATTATTGGAACTTAGAGAATAAAGGCACACATTATTTTGAGAGAAATGTCACCATAAGCACAGTCTTTCACTTTTGGACTAGATTTTCTTCATTCAGTCACTGAGCGTCATTTTCCCAACGGAACATAATTTCACTGTATTAGAATCCTGTCCGAAGATGTCCAGCATTACTGTAGCTTAGTAAATAGTAAACTTTCAGTGATGATATTATCCATTATGTGATTGTTATCAGCATTTAAGATGCTCTCTGGGCAGTAAGCTTGTGTCCTGGGACTTGCTGCAAAATCAAGTCTCTAGAGCTATCTAGCAGTTCTCAATATCTAAAGCCAAAGCTTCAGAGCCAGCTGTAATCAGAAAGAAAGCTTTTCCTACAGGATATTCCTCCTGTCGTTTTTCCCTAGTTCTGCAAGAGATTTTTAATGCCAACACTGAAAATAGTGCTGAATATTTGGCCAAGAGGATGGTCCTGACTATAACATTGGTACTTCCTGGCTCCATTTGACAGTAATGCAGTTAGGATTCCCAGAGGTATCTTTTTCCATTTCTGTTACTGCAAGGCTACATCTGTTCTCAATGGTACACAATTTCCGTTGTGCTACTGACAGATAGCAGATAAGATATGCCCTTGGAGACCACAGCCACTATCTGGAACCAGAAATTTTATTTTGAAACCTGAACCGCCAACATCGTCAGTCTATTACTACTTCATCAGCAAAAATAGAGCACTGTCCTTACTTAACGGCAGATCTCAATTTCACCTCTATTCTTCTGGTTTGCACTTGGGCTTTATACAAGTGAAAGGATGCATGATGTTGGAAGTAATAGTTTATTTTTTTAATCATATACTTTTTGTTCAAAGCAAGGCTGATGACTAAAGCCCTAGATTTCCTTAAATACATCTGTGAAGATTAGATGGATTCCATTTTCTGAAAAAGTTTCCCTCTGTTCTGCGTAGAAGGTGAATTCAGTGTGTGTTTTATGTTTACCTGAGGAATGCAGGGGGAGTGATGCCTCGGGCCCCAGGAAGTACAGTCATTAAGAACACACAGGTACAATTTAGACTTCTTGCATTTCCCCCCCAGTGCCTGCACTTAATACCTGAATGACTTCAGGCAAATCATTTGACTTCACTAGGCCTTCCACTCTTGATCTCTGAAATGGATGTAATAGCAATTGGATATCCATAGGCAAAAAAAATGGTGGATCATGACCAAAACTTCTATCTTACACAAAAATAAACTCAAAATGGATCAGGGCTTAAATGTGAAACATAAAATGAAAAACTCCTAGGGAAAAAATAGGATAAAATCCTCAGGACTTGGACTAGGCAGAGTTCTTAGATGTGCTACCAAAACCCAGTATGTCAAAGGAACGTTGATAAATTGGGCCTCATCAAAATTTAAAACTTTTGCTCTGTGAAAGACAATGTTAAAGAGATGAAAGGACTAATTACAGATGGGGAGAAAATATTTGCAAACCACGTATCTGGTAAAGGACTTGTATCTGGAATAAGTAAAGAACCCTTGACATGTAACATTAAAAAAAAAAAAACAGGCAATGCAGTTAGAAAATGGACAAAAGATAGGTGCAAACGTTTCACTGAATAGGATATACAAACAGAAAATAAGTACACAAAAAAATGTTCAGTATGGTAGGTCATTAGAGAAATGCACATTAAAACCACAATGAGATATAACTGTACCTATGAGGGTGGCTAAAATAAAAACTAATCATAATACCAAATGCTGACAAGGCAGAAAAACCGGATCACTCATACACTGCTAGTGGGAATATAAAATGGCACAGCCACTCTGGAAAATAGTTTAGCAGTTCCTTTTTAAAACTGAAAATGGTCTTATGACCCAGCAATTGTATTCTTATGCATATATCCCAGAGAAATGAAACTTATTTTTATGCAGAAGCTTGTACATGAATGCTCATTGCAGCTTTATTCATCATAGCCCAAAACTGGAGACTATCCAGATGTCCTTCAATGGATGAATATAGTTGGTCCATGTCATAGAATTACTCAACAATAAAAGTTGTTGATATCTGCTACAACTTGAGTGACCCTCAAGTATTACACTGAGAAGAAAAAGCCAGTCTCAAAAGGATACATATGCATGATTCCACTTACATGACAATCGTGAAATAACTATAGAGATGGATAAGAGTGAGTGCCCGGGGTGAGGGCTGAGAAAAGGGATGGATGTAGATTTAAAGAGGTAGCACTAGGGAATCATACAGTAATGGTACAGTTAAGTATCTTGATTGCAGTGGTGGTTACACAAAGCTAAATGTGATTAAAGTGAAGGGAGCAACACAGGCACCGTACACACCATACACGGTCACAAGTAAGTGCACAGAAAAGTGGCAAAATCCGAGTGAACTCAATAGAATGTACGTGACACCTTCCTGGTTTGGATGCTGTTCTACAGTGATGCAAAATGCTGTCTTTAGAGGAGGCTGGGTAAAGTGTGCACAGCACTTCCCTGTACATTTTTTAAAACAGCCTGTGATTCTGTAATTATTTTTTTTAAGCTTTTTGATGTTTCCTAATAGAACCTTCCACCAAGGGTTGTGATGAGGATCAAATGAGCATTTGGCACAGTATCTCAAGTGTAGTTGGTGCTCAGTAAAAGTCAGCAGGGATTTTATATATTAATGGCTGCCTTTGGTACCTGATTGGAAGACTGTCTTAGAAGAGAGATTTAAACTAGAATACCATGTTCTTAGCTCCACGCGACCAAGGATTTCAGCTGTTTTGTTCGCTGTAGTATCCCAGAACAGTGTAACGCACATAAGGTACTTAGTGAATATGTGTTGAAGAGTGAATGAAAGAGTGGTTTTGAAGATACCATGAAGGAAGGTATTTGGCTAATAGCGCAAGAGGAATAATTTGGTAACATCCAAGGTTGGACACAGATAAAAGAGCTAAAATGGCAATTTGCCTGGACCACCTGTGAGACCGAAGGATAGGAAAGATAAGTGAGTTGAGTAGATAAATTTGAATTGTAATGTGACTCTCATTACCCTAGATTGCATCAGCTTTAGGGGGAAAACTGAGTGGTAACAATCCTTCTGCTAAACTCCTGTGGTAGTGTTCCTAATCCTTACCATGCACCCTACTTTTCCGGGGTGCCAGCTGTAGCATGGTCAGTGCCCAGTGGAACTGTTCCTTACTGCTGTCTCTCCCTTGAGAAGGGTGCTCAGTAGTGGGAGAGAGAAAGATGAAACAAATAATACAAAAGAATGAACTAGGGAGCAAAGAGGAGGACACACAGGGTGTGAGTGGAATCTGGAGGTAACTAAGCTGTGTTCGAAACAAACACTGCCGAGTCCCAACCCCATGACATGAGTGATCTTGGTTTCTTCCTGGCCTGTCTTGGGAACAGGAGAGCAGTTCAAGGAATGAGACTGATTCTCAGTATTAGTATGTTTTCAACGACAAATGTTATATACTTGTTATTTGTGTCCTTTGTTGTTTTCCCAAAGTTTAATTCCACTTTCATTTTTATTGGGTTTATGTGATATTCATCTGCTTCCTGGGAATTCCAAAACTAAGTTCAGCAAATCTGGCATCTCTGTTTTTCTGTATGTATAGAAATTATATCAGAGTCCTCTAGGAATCAGGTGCTAGTGTGATGCCAATGAAATGTCTAGGATCACAGGTTAAAAAATGTGGTGGAGAATCAATACGTTGTATTAATGAGATTATACTGTACCTAAGAGAGCGTAAAAGTGAAAAGATACACATATGTCCAAATCACAAAGTTACATTACATTCAATTTACAGTCTTTTGTTCTCTTTGGAGTTTAGGGTTTCTTCTTTTTTTTTTTTAATCTTAAATCTGTGAAAGTTTTTTTAAAAACAATAATACTGTTAAAAATTAAATCACGTCTTAAATTTTATCAGTTTCAAGATGTACTTAGAATATCTAGTGCCCTTTGCTCTTTGTTTCTTACAACTTTATAGACACAATCATGTTTTTAATATTCTTTATAGTCTTTGCTAGCTTCTCTCCAAACCAGAATGCATGCTAAATCCAGAATTAATCATAAAGTATGAATTCAGAAGTGATGGTCAGGCCACAGTTAATCCACTGAAATATATCCTTAAATATAACAATTTTAAGTGACCTATTCTTTCTGTCTAGTTAATTTTATGATAATAACATATTTTGGGATGTCACTCATAAAGACACAGATTTTGTCAGTTCTAGTCACATCTGTATCCCTGGAACCTAGAAGAATGCCTGGCATATAGTAAGCATCCAATAAATATTATCAGATAAGTATTAAGTGACTGACCAACTAAATTGTCTTTATTCAAGACTGGCTGTTCAGAGTCTCCCCTTGGTGCTTCAGTCATGGGGAATATGCTTATTTCATGTTTGGGTTGTTCTTTCCTTGAAACAAAGAAACAGCACTAGTCCGTCAAGTGCCAGAAATAAATGGAAGATTGGACACACCCGGCTTCCAAATAAGCTAAATATAGACTAGTATCACGTGGCCACAGCAATAAATGGACCACCAGAGCGCCCCACTTTTCCCACCTACTGGTGAGCTATCAGCTCCTTAACACAAGTCAATTTGCTATACGGATAAACTTCGTTTGCTGCGCTACTTAAACCTATGCCATTGTGAAGGTCGTTAAAGTGCCTCCATGACTTTCAAGGGACATTCAAAAGAAAATTTATAACAACTGTAGGTAAGTCTAAATGATAATGCTGGAAGGGACAAAAGGCAAGAAAATAACCTCTATACTTTCTTTATTCCCGGGCACCAACTTTCTGTACCAAATGAACACAAATAAAATCTGTCATTCTGCAGTCACCGCAATCACTTGGCAACTATTTTCTGGCTTCCACTGGAAGTCAGAGCTCATAAATAGCCCTTAATATACATAAACTATTTTTACTGTATTTGCAGTTCTAGTGCCTCCAGCCTCCTGCCCACAGGCCACGGCAAGGAAAATTCCACTGTCTTGTTTCCCCAACACTGTCTGCAACGCTAAGGCCCAGCTCTGCCCCTTACTGGATACATGGCCATGAACAAACCTCCATCAGCCTCAGGGTCCTCATATGTTCGAGGGGGTGGGAGTGTTTATAATGCCTGTTACCGTGAGGATTCAACTGGATAATACACGTGAAGCCCTTGGCACATCTTGAGCTTTCAATAAATATTCATTATTACCAGAATCTGCTTCATTTGCAGCAAATTATTCTGTGATGTGTCCGGCACCAGCATTTGTTGGACTTCTCTTTTAAGTTCACATCATCTTGGACACTCTGTCTTTAGAAGAAATCAGGCAGTCCAGACTTAATAGATAAGTGCATTGGGGTTCTTTACTAGTCAAAGGAAATTTGTGTGACTAATGCCAGAACCCCACTCAGATTGTGATGGATTGACATATCAAAATGGTTCCTTAGCAATTGTGAGACTTGCTCAAAAAATACCACAAAATGTGTTAGCAACATCTGGATGTGCCAGGGGCAGGCGAGAGATGGGCATGGTAGTTGGGTTGTTAATTCCTAAATTAAGTGAATTAACAAAGGTGCTTAGTATCCTGAGTACTGAAACAGCCTGAGGCAATTCCTGCTTCTCTCTTTCAGTGTATAACATGGGGAGTAATGTCTTCTACGTACCTACTTAATAGGAGGGAGTCAATTAATAGGGACTCTAAAGGGGAGATGTAAATACTCATCATTACTATTCATTTAGCCGGTGGATCAAGCCTCAGAGGAGCTTTGGTTCCTGACCCCGGGCCCCACGGTCCCCGTTCTGCCTGGGTGGCCTCACTCTCTCATGCCACATAGTTGCATCTTTAGTAGCCACGTCAGGGACCATGGAGGCGCAAGGTGAATCCTGCTCTCAAGGCTTTTACCACTGCCACGATTTGGGAGGCTGGCTGGGTGAGCTGGGTATAGTGTACACCCAATACAGCTTACCAACTTAGTGAGAAACATTTAAAACTCTCTCAAATTTTGTTTTTATTTTACTTTTCCCAGCTCTGTTGAGATATAATTGACATCTCACATCGTGTACCTTTAAGGGTTCTACTTTCTCTGAGTCTCCCAGCCTCCAGAGCTTCCTGATCAAAACCAGACCCACTAAGATATACGAGATGTGCGGTGCTAGCCTTGCCTTGCAAATCCTGTATCCTTCAGGCGATGCTGATTCATGGAACAGGGACGTAGTCAGAAGCCAAGTCAAGGAAATATAATCTGTTGTGTCATCACCTCTTCCCTTGGCTGCCAACCTTGGACGTGCCCAGTTAACCATCCTCCAATGTCCTGCGCACATTGCCTCTCACCATCCTAATCAATGGAATTTTCCTCCTTCCCATAGAAGCCACCCTGTTCTCTAATCCAGTTCACAGCCCTGAACCTACTTTTGTCACATAATTTGCCCTTATTCTCCCCTGTGACTCCTAATATTAACAGTATGGATAATAGAGCTGACATACAGTGTTTACCATGTCCCCAACTTTGAGGACTTTCCAGGTATTAACTCATTTAACCCTCCCATCAACCCTCTGGAATTGTTTACTGTTATTATTCCCATTTGACATTACCAGGAAACGAAAGCATAGAGAGATTAAGTAACTTGTCCAAGGTCACACAGGTAACAAGTGACAAAAATAGGAAAATGAACCCAAGCAGTTCTTAATAACTTGTTCTTAATAACTATATGACGCCACTTACCCTACGATGTTCCCTGTACAACTCTTTAAAAAGCAAAATGTTGTTCCTTAACTGTCTCTAAGCATTTCACTTCCATTTCCTTCCTTTCAAAGGATATCTATGCTTCTGAAATTTCTTTTCTGCTATCCCAAATGTTTCAAGATCATGGGAATTATTCAGCTAAATCATCAAAATGCTTTGCTTCCAAAATGCTTTGCTTCCATTACCACGCTTTTTACTTAATTTCCATCCTCTCTCTCCATCCCAATGTGTTTCTTTAAACGAGAGTTGCAAGCGGGTGTTCTTGCAGCCTGGGTGGCCACCTTCAGCCTTTCATTAATCTTTGAGATTCTTACTTTCCTAAAGGACAGTGACAGTGGCGTAATTACCCAGCAACCAGTAGTAAAAGTAATTTGAATTTAAATCTCTTAGTAATTTCTTTCTTTCAGAATTTATTTAACCCTGTCCCGCTTAATACTTGAGGGAATACGTTAGGGCACAGTAAAGGGAGGGAAAGGAACATGGTTTTGCATCTGATTAAGAAAAGATTGGGTTTCTTTCCTTTTAGATTTCAGATTTGAAGTTTTGGCACCTTTTATGTAGTCTTCTCATAGGCTTTGAGGTTTATTCATCTTCAGCCAGAAGAAAGATTTTGAATGTTTTGGCTAATTACATGTAAATGTATGAAAGAAAAAAGGAGACATCATTTTATACTTCCTTGTTCATTTTTAAATGAAAATCAGTCATTCAAATCGTCCCGCACCCAACCTTTCTAAATTCCAAGACACTAAAATACTGTCAGTTAAATAATGGATTAATGTTTTGGATCACATTTATGACAAAATAATTATACTTTCAGATCCGTTCTTGTAGACTTCATAGTGCTTCTGAGTCCTTGGCATAATGAATCTAGGTGCATTTTACTGGACGTAGTGAAAGGTTATGGTGGTGGACGTTTACGGTTGTTACTTGACTGTTGTGAAAAATTGCCTGTTTTTCCTTATCTGTTGCCAAAGCCACAGGCCAGAAAAGCCACCCCTTATTTTACACACTTGTCTTCTGGCAGTGAAATCTTCCCAGCAACCCATTTGATTATATGATTTGCAGGGGGGTGATTACCAGTCAGAGTAAACCAGGGACTGATTGCTCATGATGCAGCCAAACTCTGTAGTGTTTGCCTCATGTTTATATGTTTGCGGTGGGAGTGGGGGCCTGTATGTGGCGTAAGGCTCTGTACAGAGTCACATCAAACTACACTTAGTAGTCAGGGAAATCATTTCTAACCAATGATTTTCGAGGGTCAAAGGAAGAGAGGTGATTTAAGGATGTGTGAATGATTTATAGCGTTAAAAATGCTCTTTAAATGAGCTGTGTGTTCTTTATTTGGGGTGGAGGAATGTAGCACTTGCAAAACACCCACCAAATTGGTAGCCAAGTCCCCATATATATTGGGGTTTCCACCAGGGAGGACAGCAGATATTAATGGCATCATCTCAGTTGTCCAATTACTCAATTACTTGCAGTAATTAAGGAGGGGGCAGTTTAAATTAAATAAAGGATTGAATTACAGACTATTTCCTTTTAAGTAAAAGATGTATCCCTCAAGAATTGCTATGGAATACTATGGATTTGGTTTAACAAATCTTTCTGTAACTGGCATAGCCTTTGAACAGACCACTAGGAATTGGGCTCTCAAATTAGCATAGCCCAAATGTAGCATATATTGTTGTGTTTAAAATTAAGGAAATTTTTTAAAGCAGAATGCATAATACGGATGCCAAGGTCAACCCTTAAAGTCACATCAGTCCTCTTTTGAAGGAGTTGTCTTCTCTGACATCCAGTGGGTTAGAATAAATTTGGCAGATGTTAAATGGCCCTGAAAATAAATTCTCAGCACCAAGGCCAACCCAAAACCCAGATTCTTAGCTAAATAATCCAGTGGTTACACACATTTGGATTGTTTCTTTGTCCCTTCACTAGTTACTTTCAGTGTAATTAAAACCCTTTTAAAATTGAATTCCTAACATAATCAATTAGAAGCACATTTCCAGGACTGTGAGGCTGCTTCAAGATGCAGTGAAAGGGAGACTAAGTCGGGTGAGCATCAGGAATTACCAGGAAAAGTGGGCAAACCCCTGAAAATGAGCAGTTACCATCATATGTCACATCACTCATCTCTTTTGCAACAGGGCTACATAAAAGGAAAGTGTGTGTGTGGCGTCATCGGGGCGGGGGTGGGGGGAGGGCTGGCGTGTTTTAATGGCCTCAGCTGCCATTTGTGTGTCTACCTAAATTTACATGTTATAACTTGATGTGTATTCATGTCTACAAATGACAATTGAGAGTAAACCAATGACATCAACTTCTGCTGACATTAAACAGTGGGAAATTTTGTAAAGGATTTCAGACCTTTCTCTGCACTGTTTTATCATTATAAAATCTAGGTACAAGGCACTTTCTTTCCATCTCTTGTGTCTTATGAGCCTCCTTGCTTGTGAGAGAAAAAGCAGATCAATGGGATAGATATTTTTTTCTTCCTTTCAGACCGAAAGACAGGTTTAGGTTTTTTTTTCCTTCCTCAAATATTTTTAAAGTATATCTTTTATATCCAAACTCTCTGCTGGTGGTATTTTTGTTCTTATAAAGACCACCGTATTCTTTCCCCAGTTTCATCCTGTCCCTTTATGTTCTGTGGTATCACTGTGGCATCAATCCCCGCTTGTAATGATTTGCCTGCCATTTAAGCCACAAGGTGTAAATTTGCTAACTGAACAGGCGTGCTCTGACAGTTAATCTCCATGTGTGTCCAAAGGCTGAGCTGGCTGCACTGGGTAATTTCCCTGGGGGATTGTTCTGTAGAATGTGGGGCCATTTGTTGAGCTGTGTGATGTGGGAGAAGGGGAAATGAAAGGACTGCCAGAGAGAAGCAGGCTCAGATGGTGCCTTTTAGAGCAAAAAAGGAAATCAAAGGACAATTTCAGGTCCACTGCAGTTCCCTAAGCTTGTTCCTGGAACTAGGGAATCTGGGATATTTTCTTATTCGTGTTTTTAGAGAAGTCCCTGAGAGAGGGCCCCAAATTAGGAGGTTATGGCAAATTTAGTAATGCCTGTGGGCTGTCCTTAGAAATTCCCACCAACCTAAACGTGCCGGAGACTTACAAGTTCTTCAAGGGTCTGCAAAAAGTGTTTGGAACCAGAAGGAAAAATATCTGTTGATATTGACTCCAGAATCCAAAAAGGTATCTGTAAGGGTATTCAGTGTTTAATTGAATGTCTGCCAAGTAAAATCAACTTCATTAAGTATTCAATTTAGTCTTCTTAAAAATTACATTACATGTGAAACCAAACTGCAGATTCAGCTTTCTCACTTTCCAAGATTTCTAGCATGCCAGTCAGAAATTAGATGAATTGCACATAACCAGTCATTTGAAATGCAAAATTACGAGTGCTTTCCATTTTTGTTTTACACAAAAATGTACATTTCAGGTTGGATATGGGGTCATGTGAGGATTCCTTCTGGGGCCTGTGTGGTGGGACTAAAGAAGAGAGTCCAGGGCTCATGAAGATTTTAAAACAACTCTGCCCTCATAAATTCTCCTCCAAGGGTATGATTGGTCCTGAAGACACAGATCAGCAAAGATGCTAATGGGGAAGAGGACTAGAAGGCCAGACAGGGGAAAGGTTCCAGTTTCTTCTTGCTGTGTGCACCCTTACTTGAGGTGAAGTGACAGAGACAGTGGTCTGACCATGAGGAAGATCACAAGGCACCTGTACACCACTGGAAAGACTACAGGACAGTGCCTGGTTCTGTTGAAGAGGGAGTGTTCACTTTAAGTGGGGAAGGCCAAGCCGTCCAGTTGGGGCTTGTTAGAAGACTGCCAGTGTCCCCGTGTCTGAATTGCGGTCTCTCCCAGCAGATGAGCGGACCCTCGTGAGCCTTTGGGTTTTAGTCAACTTCTCTCAACTTGACAGATATTTCCATTTTAAGAATGGAAAACCTGACGTGGTGGGGCAGGAAAGAAGGTGGATTTTCTGAATTCCATGTGTGAAGATCCTAGTCTTTAATTCAAGTGGCCTGATTTCTTCAGGCTTTATTTTATTCACCACATGTGGGGCAGTGAATGTTGACTGCCTCCCAAAGACATGGAATATGACACGTCCTTGTAATTCCAGCCCCCAGGAATAACCACTAATAAGAGCTTGGTATAATTTTTGCAGAACTTTTTTTCTTTACATATACTGAAGTATTATTCATTTATTTTCTTTTATAAAATGAGATAATAAATAAGGTTTTTAATTTTTTTCACTTAACAACATGTCTTATATTTTTCTGTGTTAATGTGTACTTACCCCATTCATTGTAATGACCACTGGATTCCACTCGATGGCTGGGCCACAATGGATCTCACTGGCCTCTGTTACTGGGCATTTGGGTCGGCCACTCAACTTTGATCTTTCAAGAGAACGTACCCTGTGCCTAAATAAAGCATTATATGTTGGCTGGAAATATGTGCTTTTGACCCCCAGTGTTGGCATAATCCTTCCCAGGAGCCGAAAGAACCAAATCGTTCCCTGTACTGATGTTTGTGATTAAATGTAAAATCTATATGTGACTTGTTTATTTATTTCTTTGTCTTTTGTCTTTGCCTTTTCCTCCTATGCAGTCATCTACAGCCAGGGACAAGGATGAACAGGCTCTACCGGTAGGAAGCAGTGGCCTTGTCTGTACCTGTTCATGTGCCTGTGGAGAGTGTGGGGCGGGGGTGGGAGGAAGAGAGGCTTTTGTGCTCAACAGATCATCCTCTCCCTTGGAATACTGAAATGGTCTAATCTGCTGGTGTATGTATGCTGTGTCCTATAATTAGTGTCAACTGAATTCTTAAATTCAGTGACAAATTATTTCTGGGACTAGGTTTCAGAACACTTGAGTTCTCTCTTGCTCTTGGCATGAAAGAGTTGAAAGAGTGAGATATTTCCAAATTCCATTCCAAGGGATGTTGAGCTGATGTTTGAGGACAGGGTGGGATCTAATGCTTGGTACCTATTTCTTTGTGTATCTGCATGCACCTAATTTGGGGTTGGAGATTTCTTTTGGTTCCATCAAAAGAAATGCTGCATGAGATCTGTATATTCAATCTCTACATAATGCCCCGAAGAATGCTTTAAGTTCTATAAATGTAATCCTAGGCTAATGAAGATCTCTGCAGAAGAGTTCCTTCCGTTTCTCAGAATCAGGACCATAGTAACAGTGATTAAGACAAACTATTAACAACAAACACATTTTCCAGTTCCTAGCCAATTAAGACATCACATTTTGTATTGTGCAGCTTGGCAAGGAAATGACCTTCAGAGTTTTTGTGCTCAGCCATCAAACCATGATTACATTTCAACTCCACTCAAATATTTTAACCTTGCTCCTAAAATATTTTGAGCCTTAATCATCTTAATCAAATAACACAATGCATTTTAAAATGTTCTAGATTTTTGAGGCTGAAAGGACTAGTAATGAAGATAAATTTGACCCCATTCTTCCTACTGTGGTGCTCAGAGCAGACACTTACAACAAGCATTGAGAGCCCATAGGACATGCAAATCCAGTACAGAGCTAGGAGTGCAGACCCCTTTGTGATCTGGTTCACCACTGAGACCCCACTAATCCCCTCTGTATCTTCTCCAAACCCTATGGAGTTGGAAATATTATTTCTAATAGAATATCAATTATAATAAAATCACATTTAAAAATTCAGATTTCTCCATGTACCTCATACTGACATTTTACCCACGCTTCAAGCTTACTCTGTGTTTCACGTTTCTCTCCAAACATGTAGATCATGATTGTTAATAAGTATTCTTTAGTATAAGGGATGTATGGGCAAAAGTTTGGGAAACACTGTCCAAGTTAATCAAGTTAACCAGATTTCTTTCATGTTAGACTTAGTGGTCTAATGTATAACCTAAAATTTTAAAGGTGGGTTGGTCTAGGGTGGAGCACCTTTTAAATATATTTGGTCATGAAGTCTTTTATGGGACTCTTCTTGGGAAACCCAAGTGTGATGGAATATTTTGCAAAACATTGTAAAGGACTGGAAGATTCCTCAGCGGGATATAGTATTTTATGTTTACCTGACCCTAGAAAAATTTCATGTCACAACTTTGGACCAAAAGTTCAATAAGATTCTCTCACATGACATTACCTCCCTCCCTCTTAAACCTGCCCATCTATAAAGCTCAGCTACTCTGAAACATCTTCCCCTCGATAAGCGGCACAAAATCAACTGAAGGAGGAGAAAGCAGTTCCTGTTCAGGACAACAATCTGTCAAAATATAGAGAGTTCAGGGTCTCTTGGTTATATTGTTTGCTTTTGAAGATTGACTGAAAGAGTTTGTTGGCAACCTCATCTCTAGAAGTGCATTCTTCCTCCCTTACCTTTGGGTTTCATTTATTTGGCCAAAGTAGCAGGAGTTTATGCAAAAGGAGTCCTCTTTGGAGTCAGAAAGCTTCTCTGTGGATTCATAATAGAACATCTTGCTCTTCAGATCTCATTTAACACAGACTGGGAGGCTTCATGGATTAGAGCTGTGATTCCCAGCATAGAAGTGAGGGACCCAGGAGATGTGCGGGATGTTCCTTTGTGGCACATTGGGGAAATATTAGCACCTCTATCATTTACTTTCTGTGTTAGTCTTCAAAATGTCTACTTTTGCAAGTGTTTTATGATATATATGCTCATATTTTAGTATGTCTGGATATAGATCAATGCACATATGGATATAGAGATTGATACATATATACATACTCAAAAATTTTACCGATAGGGTACACAGTCCAAACATTTTAGGGATCACCCACTGGTTCGGAGAACGGATTCTGAGTGAAGCAGACCCACCATCCACTCCACTATCCTCTGTTTTTCGCCTGTATGCCCGTAACGCCTCATTTCACTGCTCTGGGATTGTGTTCTCATCTGTGTAAAGGGAACAATAACAGTATCTAGTTCACAGGGTTCATTTTGAGAATGAAATGAACTAATGGAGGTGAAGCCTACAGCACATTGACTAGCTAAGCTCTAAAAAAAAAAAAATTATAGCGATTAATTCCTTAAGGAGGAAAGGATGTGAGAACACCATTCCTTCAGGAGACTTTGAAGGGATGTACTTTGAAAATCTTTGGTTCAGTTTTGTGTGATCATATGACAGACTAGGCGAGGACCTTATCTGTAATGCACTTGCCTTGCGTTTCTGAGAACTAACAACATCCCTGTCTGGTTTCTCTGCTCAGGCTAAGCCGCGTCTTCAGCGAGGTGGCAGCTCTGCCTCCCTCCACAACAGTCTCATGAGGAATAGCATCTTCCAGCTCATGATACACACCCTGGACCCACTCGCTGAAGGTAAACACCAGGCTTTAGTTTGGGAGCTTGTTTGGGGGGAAAGAGGACGTGAAACGTCTTCTCTTCACGAAACGTGCTTCCACTTCCGTTGCAAACCTGTGACGTCCACGTGTGCAGCGTCTGCAAGAGGCAGCCCTGGCCCTGCGGTGGGCTTTATCCGCAGCAGCTCAGTTCAGGATCAGAGATTTTTGTACCGGGAGTAGGAGCAGAGGTCTGTTTGCTGATTCTGTTTTTTGGTGCCTGCAGCATAAATACAGTTTGGTACTAGTAGAGAAGACAAGAGAGGTTTCTCTTCCAGCTAGAGTGCCAATTCTCCTTCATCCTCCTCCTAAGTTTCAAAATGAAGTTGTATGTGAAGATAAATTGATAATTTGTTCGTCTTCAAAAAAAAAAAAAAGAGAGAGAAAAGAACTCCATGACTTAGGGCTGTGATTAGTTTTGGGAATGATGTTCACTGCAGAACATTGACATTGTGCCTTTTCTTCTCTTTGGCACTTGGAGGATGGAAGGTGAATTTCTAAGCATCCAAAGAGTGCTCTCTAAGATAACTGCTTAGGACCAGACTGGAAAGGGTGATCACAGAACCCGTCACAAAGAATCCACTATTGTGTTCTTCCACGTTTACTGATTCACAATGAAGCGAGGTGTATCATGTTTCTTAAATTGTACAAGTATCCTTAAAAAAACTAATTTTTCAAGGAAGTAGATACCTGAAGCATCAAATAAATATCAGAGTTAGACCGCTAGCAAGGGGTTCAAATATAACCACGCCCCCTGTTCTCCCTTCAGCCCTGGACCTTACAGTTGGGCTAATGTTACACAGGGGCAAAGAGCTGGGGAAGCAGGTCTCTGCCACTGAACCAAACACATGGGATGAGATCATGAAATCATGTCACATAAATCAGAGCTCTTAACCAATATAAACTTTTGCTAAATCATTTCAAAGGTTCGAGACATCAGGAAATTCAGATGAAGTCAGAAAATTCTCTGGGACCTCAAGAGCTGCTCCCCAGATCCTGTCTCCCCCTCACTGGACACATACCTTCACCCAGAATGATAAGGGAGGAGCACCTGTCACTGTGGGGTATTTCAGTTATGAAACATCTCCGTCTTATACCCCAGAGAGTTATATAGCTGATGTGATCTTTTCCGAGGAGTCCTCCCTCATAGATCCTGGGTTCTGTTTACTTGGGTAATCCTGAGCCAGGAGCATCCCAGCTGTCATTCCTCTATTTACCAGAGGTCCACTTGATGAGGGAATGAGCCCTGGTCACCAGCCTTCTTTTCTTACCGCCGGGGTCACCCCCAGAGTAGTGATCGCAGTGAGTGAAGGAGTAACAGGCCGGCCTCCTCCCAGCCGTGAAGCAGCTGTGTGACTTTGGGCAACTCAGAGCCTCTCTAGTACTTGGTTCCTTCATCTGCAGTAAGAGTTACCTTTGTAACTAGCACTTTATAATTGACAAAGCTTTTTCACACCTGTGATTCTATGCATCATCGTAACGCTTCATAACTAACATTATTATACTAATGTCATAAAATGTTGTACCACCAAACCAGACCTCAAACGTATCTCCTTCTCCCTCTGCCAGCTCTCTGTTCCAGGCCACCTTTATCGCTTCCTACCTGGTCTTCCACTTCCTCCGTTGCCTCTTTGTTTGCATATTTTCCACACAGCAGCCCAAATGATCTTCTTAAAAAGTAAATCAAATCATGTCACTCCTGTTAACCTGCAGTGGCTTCCCATGGCTCTTAGGAGAATTGTGAAATACTTGCCATGGTCTACATGATCTGTTTCTTTCTCCAAACTCAATTTGGCTCACTTTGCTTTAGCCAGACAGAGGCCTTTTCTGTCCTCAAACAGGTACTTCTCTCCTGCCTCAGGGCCTTTACCTAGGCTATTCTCCCCCAGCCAGAATACTTTCCTTTCTCCCATCTTCTTCCCCTTTTCCCTGCTTTATTCCAGCCCATTCTTCAGCACTCTGTGTGAATGACACTTCCTGACCATCCAGTTTAAACCAGGACCCTAACCCTCATCTCTCAATGCACTCTTTAATTTTTCTTTGTTGTTCTCATTACAATTTGTGTGATTACTTGTTTATTGTCTGTCTCCCCCAGGACACAGTAAATTTCTAGAGAGCTGGGACTCTATTTACTAATTGTCCCCAAGGTCTGGCAGACTACCTGATACATGGTAGTTGCTAAGGCTCAGAACGATTGTGCAGCTTGGCCAAAGTCATGCTTTTGACCGGATATTCACACAATTTCGAAGCCCTCTAAAGCCTCATGGGTTTAAGGTTGTATCTTGGTTATTCTGAGGCACCATCTTCCCCACCCGTCACCCAAAAGAGCCAAGTGAGAAAAGAGAACAACTCTCTTATTGCCTCAACTTGATTATGAGCAGGTGACTGAGTTTATTTATTTTTGGCAAAGCATGCTATATAGTAATTAAGGACAGATTCCAGAGCCAGACTCTCTCAATCCAAATCCCAGTTGTACATTTACTAGCTGTGTGTCCTTGGACAAGTTACCTAACTTCTCTGTACCTCAGTTCCCTCATCTGTAAAATCAGGATGATATATAATGATGTCTACATCATAAAGTTGTTGTAAATCTAAAGGAGTGAATATGCATAAAGCACTTACATTGCCTAGCAGATCATAAGTACCATATAAAGGTTTGGAATTATTCTGTTTCATTATTTTGAAAAACAATGCAGCATAGGATTTTTTTTTTAATTTAAAACATTCAAAAGCCTATGGTGAAAAAATAAATCTTCCTCCTCCATCAACCTCCCAGTTTTCTCCAGTCCCCAGTTCTCCCAGAGGAAACCATAGCTACCAATTTCTTGGGGCTCATTCCAGAGATGTTCTGTGCATATACAAATGTGTGTGTGTGTGTATGTATGTGTCTTTGCCCACAGGACTCAACAATCTAAATTTCTGTGGTTTTTGTTTGAGGGAGTTCAGTTTCTGGTAGGACTTGTTTTTGTTCTGCTGTTTGGTGGGAGAGGTTATGCTTTGTGTCTGTGAGGTAAGAGGAAGTGAATCTGCGTTGTCTCGGAGTCAGGCCATCAGTGATTTTCCAAAACACCTGGCCCTTGTAGGGCCATGCTGCAATTAAAGTGTTTGTTCCTGCTGTAGGAAGATGTGCCGTCTGAATCTGGGCACCTATTTCCAAGGTGAAACATCTCCCTCAAAGCCATGGAGTGCTCCAACTGTGTGAATCTGGGAGGATGCTGAGAGTCGTAATCAGTTCTGGACTTGCGTGACTGGAAAATATGGAAAGTACTCCAGTGCTTTAAAATTGCTCCATAGCACGCAGCCAAGAAAACAGATTGCTCTGGTACTTTTCCCCCAAAATTCACAATCATTTTCCATTCCAAGAACATCCCAAGCTCTCGGAAATAGTCATCTCTCTTTTAGTTTGCATCTAATCACTTGAATTCACACATCCTTGTGCCAAACTGTCACCTTTTTGCAATACAGAGCATGCTGGTTACATCACCAGGTTGACGGCGTGAACACTGCAGTAGCTTCTCTCCTGCCCTATTGACGTTCCTGGCGTCCAGCTAGCTGAGTCGTGCATTGGCACCGCATGGCGTACGGTCAGTTTTCATAAAGGGAAGTTTTCAAATTCATTTGGAAACATCCTCTAGAACAGATGACCCATGAAAAGTCGCATTTCTCTTTGTCTCATCTGTGCCACCCAGTTTTGTTTTTTTTTTTGTCTTCCAAAATCCAGTGGCTGAGCCCTTGCTAAAAGCTTTGGTTGGTGATTGGTTCGGCCTCTGAGCCTGAGTCACAAGATCCTGCAGTGTTTGTGTTTCATTCATCTATTGATATGTAACAAAGCATCCAAGATTTAGTGGCTTAGAACCACCACCCTATTATTCCTGCTCATGATTTCATGGATCAGGAATTTCGGTGATTCAGAGATCAGCAGGGTAATTCTTCTGTTCCCTGTGGTGTCAGTAGAGGTCATTTGATGTTACTGAGCTAGGAGAGAGGCAGGTTAGAACCACCAGCGTAAGTTTAGAATTAGTATTTCTCAGCCTGAAAAGTCCTTGGTTTCCTCACCTGTAAAAGGAAATAATAACAGTTCCACTCTTGGAAGTTTATGGTGCACGTTCAATACACTAATACCCAAAAAGCATATTGCTAGTGCTCGGTGGCTGTTGGCAATGATTTTTCAGTTAAAATTGTGTTCAGTGTCATGTAATAGAATCTAACTGCGGTGGCTTAATTTAATAGTTTTTTTTAAAGACTTTTCTTTTTCTAGAGCAGTTTTAGGATTACAACAAAAGTGAGAGGAAGATACAGAGATTTCCCATAGCCCCACAGATTACTACCCTCCCCCATTATCGAAATCACTCACTAGAACAGTGCATTTTTACTGAAGGCAGACCTACGTAGACACATCGTAATCACCCACAGATTACCATAGGGTTCACTCTTGGTGGTGTACACTCTATGGGTTTAGGCAAACATAATGACATATATCCATCATTATAATATCAAACAGTATTTTCACTGCCCTAGGACTCCCCTGTGCTCCGCCTCTTCATCCTTCTCTCTGTCTCACACACACACACACACACCCCTGGCAACCACTGACCCTTTTATTGTCTCCATAGTTTCGCCTTTTCCAGACGTCAGATAGTTGGAATCACATAGTATATAGCCTCTTCCAACTAGCCTCCACAGTTTTTTAGGATTTTTATTTTTCATTTAACTAGAAGCCCAATAAAAAGCAGTTCAAGGCTGGTAATACTGCTCCCTCTTGCCATGAGAGACCTAGTCTCCTGTGTCTTTTCATTCTTCCATCCAGAGCCTGCTTCTCTCACTCCTCATCCCCCTAGGATGGAAGCTACTCCCCCTGCCCCCCACCACCATCATATCTGTATTCTGGGAAGGATAAGACAGTGCAGCTGTCTTTTTAATCAGGAAAACCTTAGCATCCCAGAAGCAGACTTCCACCTACATCGTATAGGCCAGCACAGGGCTGTGTGACCACCCCAATTTACAAACAAGCCAGAACTGGGCACTCTGCCTCCCCAAACGTGGAACTCCATGGTAGACCCCAGTGAAGGTCGACTGTGTTCCCCTTTTTCTGCCCATCCTTAGTAACCTTTATCCTGTCTTCTCAAGTTCCTGATTTACAGAGATGTAAATTCCCCTTCCTCCTCCCTTTTAAAGCATTCTCTGATGGTCCATAAGTCCAACTTTTATACAGTGGCCCTGAATTCTTCCCCAGAAAAGACATGCCTCAAAACTTGTCATGTAAGGATCCTGGTTCCCTTAAAACATAGATGAAATCATGTGTCACCTCTGCTCAAAACCATCTCACCAGCAATAAAAGCCCTGGGAGATGCCTTTCTTCCTTCTTCCCTTCCTCCCTTCTTCTCTGCCTCCTTTTTTCCTTCTCCCCTCCTCTCCTCCTCTTTCTCAGCCCTTCTCTCCTTCCTCTCTTATGTCACTCCCTTTGCTCCACTTCTCTGGCTGCCTGGCAGCAGTGCCTTCTTACAAAGTCCAAACATACTATTGCCTCAGGGACTTTGCACATGTTCCCTCTTCCCCTGGACATCCAAATAGCTCCTGCCCGCCCTTTCATCAAGTCAGCCTTCAGATGTCACCTGATGAGAAAGGCCTTACTCAATCAGCCTTTGAAAGACAGCAAAATCAAAACAATGGTAATGGAGCAGAGTTCTGGACCTTCCTTGCCCTGCACTATACTTCTCCATAACCACCATGAACATATTTATTTGTTGTTTACTTCCTGTCTCTACCCTTGCGTCTCCAATAGGGCGAGGCATAGGGCAGGCTCTACTCTATCTCCAGGGCCCAGCATGCACGGATCCCAATCTGTATTTATTGAGTGGATAGAATGAATGCTCGCTTTTGTCACTTTTCTGCTGGAGAACAGTATGTCTCTGGCCACATACATTGTCTTAGTCCAGGCCCTGTCAAAGCACTCTTTGGTTGTGACCAACAAAGTCCAACTGATGGTTGTCTCTGCAGTAGTCAATAGCAGTCATGTATGCTGTGGCCAACGTTGTATCTCCAGCCACTAGGATGGCGCTGACTTGGTCAGTATTTGCTGGATGATTGAATGAATCTCCTTGTAGTTCTGGAGTTACTGCTGCGGTGGGAAATGTTTGCTCTTTGCCTCTTGCCTTCTTGATGAGTTCTCCTGTCCACTCTTTCTCTTTTCTTTCCAAACTCTTTGTTCTTCTCTTATTTCCTTTTTGTGTCTTCCCTTTGATAAACTGTTGGTCCTTTCATTTGTTGCATTTCATGGGCCTGCTTTTATATGTTCAGAGAATTACCATCACTACAAGATTCTAAGGAGTTTATTGTTTTGACCATTCATTCATTTTACAAATTCAAACACCTCTTAAAATAGCATCACCATGTAATTTGGTATTAAGTTGTGTCTGAGAATAAAACCACAAAAGAAGCTGCTCCTCATTCAGTTTTTATGGATTCTTGGAGTCCCTTCTACAGTTCTCCTAGTTTCTCCTTCCTTATAGAATTTCAAAACTTAACTGACATTTTTCATCATAACAATAATTTTATTATTAATAGCAAAAGTTAACAGGTAAACGCATTTGATGCCTTAGAAACAGAAAAGGAGGAATAACACTTGCCTAGAGGGTCTGTAATTGAACTGAAGGATTATTTCACTACAGGGCATGAGACAGTTTAGAACAGTAGGTCTCTATGTCGGATATGTGTTTCCCTTGAGGTTTTCAGAATCCTGTAATGAGATGTCAGAAAATGACACCGTGCTCATAGTACGATGCCTTCCTTATTGGCTGCTAGAAAGACAGGCAAATGTCCCTCAAGGTAAATTCACTTCACGTTATCACAGCCAGTCTCTGCTCTTGTCACTTTCGTAACGTTTACGTTACGAAACCAATATGTTTACATTAGGTTCATTCTGATTGGCTGCAGGAATGTCCTGGGAACACTTTCCTTGCCTTTCTGAAGCGGACAGTTTTGCTCCCTCATTTCCTTCCCATTAGCTATTATGACATTCTAATGCCATCTTTCCCACTGCTTTATCAGTCTGGCTCAGGCAGTGTGAGGTGAGCGGGTGGCTTCAGTGACCTGAATTCTGGGACATCTTGACTAAAAGCTTCACAAATGAGTAGAAACTATCTATTTTTTCATTATTTTCCCGGTAGCCTAGATTATAGGTTTTCAAAGGTTTTTTTTTTAGTAATAGTGGAACCAGTTTGTTCAAAAGAATTCCCACAGGGAAGAATACATATTTTTTAAATAGTTGGAACTACTGAGAGTTCACTCATGTCAAATCCTTTAGCAGTGTGCCTAATTCAGTAGCCTTCCTCTACACCAGCCATAGCAAACGTAAAAGAAATAAAGACTCTACTCACAAATGCAACAAAACCAGAAAGTACCACGGATTAACTCTAAGAAAATGTTTAAGAACTTTATAGCAAAAACAATAAATAATCATTAATGAAGAATGCAGAAGAAGATCCAAATAAATGGTGATATATTATAAAGATATCAGTTCTCCCCAAATTAAACTCTAAATGCAACTCAGTCCTAATTGAAATCGCAAGAAGTTATTTCATGGGATGAACTTCATAACTTGACTTCTAAATTTATATAGAATCAGCAAGAAGAGCAAAGAAGAACAGAAAGGGAAAATATGCTCCTCAGAGCTCAAGATGTATCATAAAGCAGCAGCTTTTAGGTGCTCGAGTTGAAATATTTGAGAGGAAGGGGAAGAGGCTGGACCCAAAGCAGCTGGGGTCTCCCCAGAGGCAGCCCCTGAGGAATAGGAATACAGTGTGAGCACCGCTCAGGGGGATGGGAGGGGCCTTCCTGGAGCACTAGAATCATCTAACTGAAGGAACAAGGCCCTCATCCCCCAAGCGATGAAAAGCGCACATTCGTGGGCTGAGCATCATATCATGACAGTGCAGATTAGCAAACCAAATTGGGAAACCCTGCTGATGCTCACGCAGCGCTGAGCGGGCACAGAGGAAGCAGCCCTGCAGGTGAACTCTGCTCCCCAGACGTTCAGGAACGTCATCTAGGTGTGAGCCTGAGGGCAGGGCCATCGGGAAAGTATGCATAGACAAAGTGAGCTTTGAGAGTGGTTCCCAAAGCAGGTGAGGAACATGGGCAGGCAGAGAAGGTGGGGCATTCGAGGCAATGGAACTGGCCAGAGAGATCCAAGACTATGTCTTGTTGGCCCAACCAAGACGGCGCTGTTTTGAGATGAGCAGGCATGTGGCTGTTTGCCCACTGAACTCATGCTCTGGCGTCTCTCCTGTATAGGGTCAGCTAGGGGTATGTCTGTGTCTGTGTGTGCGTCTACCATGTGTGTGTGTGTGTGTGTATGTGTGTGTGTGTGTGTGTGTGAGAGAGAGAGAGAGAGATTTAAGTGTAGGAAGCTAGAGGCCTGAGAGGATGCTGAAGAGGGAAAACAAGAGAGTGGGGCTTTTGAAGTGCTCGCTCTGCACCACACCTCTGACAGTCATCTTCTGGGATTCTCCCAGCCGTGGCTGTGGGAATTATTGTGTGTTTTACCTCTGAGGAAACTGAGGTTCAGAGAGGTGACATTACTAGCTCATAGTCACCAGCCCCTAAATTTGACTTCAGAGCCTGAGCACTTCGCACTCACACAGGAAGGACGTCCATCTCCTGTACACATGGCCATATGTCTATTTTGTAAAATCGTTCCCATTCTTTAACATAGACATTTAGTGTTAACTCGAAGCTGACACTGAGATTAAACATTCACTTGCTTGCTGAGTTTTCTTTTTTCTCACCAAACAGCAGGACTTGTTATTTTCCCCAGCTTCTATTTTTAAAAACAGCTTCAATATGAGCTTTCAAAAATTGTCATTTGATCCCAGAAGAAAGTCATTTTCATGCCTGTTTCATTCAAAATGTGGAGAAGTTATTCCTGAAAGGCAGTGCTATGACCTTTCTTTCTGTCCCAAATCATAGATCAGTTTAAATTAGCAGGAAAGATGTTTGCAGGCTGCCCTAGCTGGTAAGTGAATAGGCAACAGGAGTGAAAGTCTTCACTGAAGAAGAAGAAAATGCAGTCTGCTGGCCTTGATTTTAATAAAATGACAGTAGTTTAAATGCCTGGATAGAGAAAGGCAGGCTATTTATGCCTCTCATGGAGCAAATACAGGGACAAGTTGAAACGCTTCTCTCTTTGGGGAATAGTAAAGCATTACTCTTAGATTTGAACATCAAAGAAGATCGAAATTGGATCTTTCTTTGTGTTGTACACATAACGAATAAATTTCATTTCGGGCATGAGGGGATGTGAATGGACTTACTGAAAAAAATGCTTCTGAGGATGGGAATAGGTTTGTGTTCTCTCTCTCCCTCTCTCTCTCTCTCTCTCTCTCTCTCAGGTTTGCTTTAAAACCAAGTCCACAAACTCATGTGGCCAAAAAATTGATGCGATGCCATTTGAGTGTAAACAGTGCACACAGAAAGGAAAAGACGATGAAGCCTCCATAAAGTTACAGCTTCATCTTTGTTCTCTTGAACTTATCACCTGCTCAAGCGATGCAGTTAGAACTCCTGAGGCGGGGGGGGGGGGGGGGGGATGACTCAGAGTTCCCAGAGATAGAAGGCAGCTGTCACAGGAGTGATTACATGGAGGACCAAGGATGGGGGCAGTCACTAAAGGTTCAAAAGCACTTTGATTTTATCAGTGACTGCCTGCTCAGTAAGCAGGTTGATACTGAAATATCATCTGTGAGATGAGGACATTCAAAAGTGTTTTGTCTCAAATGAAACCCTAAAGACACCTCTGCTTGTTGAATCAATGGCAGGGCCTCACTTAATGGAGTGCAGGTTGGACGACTTGCATTTGGTTCTGAGACACTTTCCTCTGACAGTAGCCAGATCCCTTCCTAGTTTGTCTCTTGGTCTAGGGTTTGCACTGTGCTGTGCACTCACTTCTGGATGTTGATCAGACTGTAAAAACAAATCTTCAGGCTGCTGTCAGGGTTCCTTTTCTCTCCTGGTCTCGCAATATCAGATCCACCAAATCTGGCCTCTTCACCTCAGCCATTAAGAAGAATTCCCTCCCCCATGACAAGCTGTCTTTTACAGGTTTTGGAGGAGGGCTCAGGTTAGACTGTATAATATGCACACACACACGTACACACTCACACACATAAAGAGTCCAGCAGCACTGTGGTTTATAGAAAGCTTTGGGGTCTACATCAGATTGGTGTCTTACTCGCATGTGTGGATTCGTGTATTCATTCATTCATCCACAAAACACATGCTATTGCAGGCTAATGTGAGCGGTCCCCCTGTTTGAGAACGTTTCCCTTTACGAGTCCCCACTGTCGGTAAGTCTGTGGAGGAACATAAGCCAGTGCTCACTGCAGACTGGGTAACTTCCAGAAAACCAACTTCAGTGCTGTTGTTGAATCTGAGCGTTAGCAGTGCACTTGCAGTAAACATTGTGGCTGCTTCTGTGTGGTGATTTCCCTCCTTGACGTCCCAGGGTGGCAGCCCTTAATCCCAAATAACCAACAGCAAAGGAAGCTTTGCTTCAACTCTAAGGGCTTTTGGCCAGAAACACCATCATAGGCAAGAATTAAAAATCATAGTGAGCCAGTCTCATTCCAGAAGGATCTTTATGATGAAAATCCTCCTCTGCCAGAAGAAAACTTTCTTCCGTCATTCATCTCCCTTCCCATGCATCACATCCCCATTCATGACACATCAGGTCACGCAGTTTCCTATCTAGGAAAAGTCACACATTCTTTTCTTGACCTCAGGTCTATACCCCATCCTCATCGTACTAGTGAGGATTAGAATGTGAGGGGCTGACCCTTGGAGCTTAAAGGTAGAATCTTGCAATTTGCCCATGTAGACAGACTCTCTCCCCTGCTGGGTGCATTCATGGCGGCCTCTTTCCACTGGACTCATGAGGAGGACAGTAGTGCAGTTGCTAAGCAGACACACTGTGGAGCCAGCCACCTGGGTTCCAGTCCCAGCCCTGCCACTCACTAGTTGTGTGACCTTGGGTAAGTTACTTAGCCTCTTTGTAACGCAGCTTCCTCTTTTGTAGAATAGGGAAGATGGTAGCATCTGTCTCTTCAGGCTGTCGAGTGTATTCAATGGAGTGCTATTCACAGAGCACCTAACAGTACCCAGTACATCATTAGTTCTAGGTAGGCACGTGCCGAATAAATTGCTTTCAGTTCCTTTTTTCCTTGCAACTGTCATATTTTTAGGCAGTTTTCAGTGGTTCAGTAGTAAGTCATTGAATTATCTCTATTTTCCCTTAAAAAGAAGCCTATTCACCACGTACCAGTTTTTCAGATCCCGCCATACCTGTCTAGAAGATAAGATGGGAACTGGTCTTTTTGGCAGTCTGGCTCTTGTTTGGGCAAAAGTTATCCTGGAGCTGAATAATTATAGTTTCTGTATTTCCAGATTCTCCTCTCCTTTGTACAATGAGAAGGAAATCAATGTGACATGATACTCAATTCATTTCTTTACAAAAAGCCCCAGCTTCATCTGGGGTCTACAGCTTTAAGATGTTTGACAGACTGAAAAAAAAAATTTCTCTTCCCAACATATTGATAAAAATCTGGAAAAGCAATTACTGTACTAATTTTTTTAATCCTCCCAAAACATCCTAAGGCCAGTATTTGTGTACTTAGGGGTTAGAAGGTCCCGCAGTGCCCTACCTCCTCCTATATCATCAGAGCTCTGGGTCACTGGCAGGCATTTGTTGCTAGATATAAGGTGCATAATGGACTATCAGTGAAACATATCTTAATTTCCAACCCTGTCTCTGCATCCTGGATTTTAAAATACTCATACAGTCCCATCAGATAGTATGGTATTTAAGTAGGAGTAATGGTGAATGGATTTACACTTAAGTGAAATTTAGAAGAGCACATGAACATTCTTTCTACTTGAAATTTGATCCTTTAAATTTTTCATGATCTGGGGTTATTGTTTCAGCTGTGATAGGGAGCCAAGTATTCAATAAAATGACATCCTGGACAATACTGAAGTATAGAATACAAAATTACAAGGATAGTTTTGACTTTGGATTACTTCCACATCAGTGGCATTAATTTCCTTTGTCTTCCAGTTTTTGTTTTTGTTTTTGTTTTTTTCCCTCAGTTTCATTCTGTTCCCAAATTCTCTCGCCTTCTCATTTTTTTCTCTTAACATTTGCCTTTGGGATAAGTTTATCCATTTTATTGTTTTTCTTCTCCTCTTCTATGACACTTTTCTTGCATGTTTCTCTGGTACTATTTGACACTCAGTACATCAGAGGGTACAAACTCAGCTGTGCTGACTCCATGGCTGGATATAATTTAGCACTGATTCTCTCTGCCTGGCAGGCTTTTCTGAATCCAACCAGGCTGCAGGTTGGGATCCAGGAGAACATCCAAGTGGTTCTCTAGCCAGCGTGCAGCGTCCATTCTGTGCACCAGTGTTTGTTTGTTTTTCCTTTTTCATCTCCATTCCCAAGATATTGCTACCATTTTGTCTTCCACGTGCTGAGGACACTCCTGATGGCACGCTTGCATGACGCAAATCCTCCTACTTTGCGGAAGCCATGAAGAGGATTCCAACAGTTGAGGCCGCATTCATTTCCCCTTCATAGACTTCCTCCCCACAGAGATACTGAAGACAGAGTAGTTGAAACTGGGGGGTTGAAACACTAAAATGGAAGGAATCATAGCCATCAGTAGCGAAGGCAACTAGGCTGAGCAAGTCTAACAGAGCACTATTAAATAGAGATTTAATTCAATTTAGCAGCATTTGAACACCTAGAGAGTGCCAGGAACTCTGCTGGGTACTCGAATTAACAAAATGAGTATGTTGATTCCTTGCCCTAAAGGACAGAAAGCAAGTAGGTTAAGGTGCATTCGATGAGCATATGCAGAAGGGTATACTTGCGACAGACCCGCAGGAGAAAGTGACTTACACTAGGGACTCAGAGGGGGAGGCATTCAGGAATACTGCCTGCTGGAGGGAACCTCAAAACTGGGTTCCAAGTAATTAAATAAATGAGAAGACCTAATAAAATTCCAACACACACACGCACACAAACCAGTATGTGTGGGATTTAGAGGTGTATGTGCACTTTGTGTTTTGAAAGCCTTAACCTGGTAATAGGGTGAAAGATGGGTGGAAGGTGCCGGGACTAGACAGTAGGTGGTAATAAAGGTTAGGAAACAAGAATTCAAATAAGACTATTGCAGTAACCTCTGATTAAGGCAGGGGCAGTGGGTACGGAACAGAAAAGACAGAGTTGACGATATTTAGGGGTGGAATTGATAGGGGTTCGTGACTGGTTGGCTTGTGGGTGTGGCTTATAGAAGCATCAGCATCACCCCAGCCCTGTAGATCTTAGTCACATGTAACATAACTAAGCTCACATTTCTATCAAAGAGAGCAATGGGGCTTGTCTGTTTGTGCCACCTTGAAAATACTTTGGGGGAGAAAAAAGGATAGGGGAGGAGAATGAAGTATTTTGCCACTCTTAAGACTGAGCAATAAATGTGTTTGCAGCCCCCCCTCCCCAATTTGATAAGACGTAATCAGAAAGTAGCTTTTGCCTGATTTTGTAAACATAATCTTTCCGTTTACAGAGATGCAAAAGTGTACCCAAGATGTTAGATACCATTAGTGAACATCTTAGCTTCTTAACCCCCTAACTACACAAAAATTTTACTTAGAAAACATTTTAGAAACTTGCTGTTAGAAGAGCTGAAACAGAATTTTCTGAAATAAGAAATAAATGCCAAATGTTGCAAGGATGGCATCTAATAGTCTATGTTCTTTGCTATTCAAACCATATTCTTTCACTGTCTTTGACAATATCATTTTCTTCCTGTAAACTCATGCTGAATAAATAAGAGCTGTGAAAAAAACGTTGAATGTTTAGCCAGAACCCTGCATTGATGCCCATGGAGGCATTAATAATGACAAATGGAGTAACTAATATTTATTGAGTACTTACTATTTGCCAGACACTGTGCTAAGCCTTTTATATAGATTAACTCATTCAATTTTCACATCAGTCCTATGATTCTATTATATTATAACCTTATTATATTGTAACTTCCTCTATTATAGCCATTTTACAGATAAGGACATTGAAAGTTAGAATAGTTAAATAATTTGCCCCAGGACATAAGGGCAGGGACTGATAGAGCCAGTTTAAATCCAGATTTGTTGGACCCCAGAATTAATTCTTTTAACCACTGAATACTACTACTTTCCCAAACAGCTGGAATCCCTTTTGAGCTTTCCTTTCGGAAATCGAAACTTGTATTTTCTCTTTCCCTGAGTTGTACCTTCTTTAAGTAATGCCAACAGTCCCCGTGTATCTGATGTCAGATAATATAAAAGAATATGACATTCATAGACTTCCTTTGGCATAACTAGTCATTGTTTTTGTCATTCTTCTTCTTTAACCTTTATCTCCTCCGATATAAACTTGTGCAGAGAATGTTAGAACAGAATTCTAATCCTGGGTGGTCACTTATTGGGACTTACTGTGTTAGCCTAGACACTCATCACTCCTGGGCTTTGGCCTAGTCATAGAGTGATGGCCCCCGTACGCTGAGAACTTCCAGTGTTCCAGGCATCAGATGAAACCCCTTACAACAACACAGTAAGGAAGTACTGGAATTAGCCCCATTTTACAGACGAGGAAACGAAGACTTTCAAAGGCTAAGTAACATACTGCAGAAGTCACACAGCTAGTAAGAAGTAAAGTCTGGATTAGAAGCCACATCTGTTGAGTCCAGAACTTAGGCTGTGCTGTAAGACCTCCTTGTTCCGCATCATGGTGGAAGGACTCCTGATATCAGGTTCACTCCAGTTTTGTGCTGATCAGAAGAATGCTGTGATGGGAGCTCCCTGAGGTATAAGTGCTTTAAAGCCTTTAATAGTACCTACCGTATATTCCACGAATATTATTTGCCAATTATGTGTTAAGTACCTGTTATCCTCACCACAACCCTACGAGACAGCTTTGTTGTTCCCATTTTATGTAAGTGTGGGAACTGTGTGTCAGAGAGGTTAGGTAACTTGCCCAAGGTCTCATCGCTAGTAAGTGGCAGAACCAGTTGTCAAGACAAAGTCTGTAGGGCTTCAAACTACAAATGATGGAACTGTCACGCTATACCATCACTTGCTTTTCTCTGTCCCTTTGGGAAAAAGAAAAAACATTCTGGCAAAGTATCAGTGTTTAAAATTACCTTAAGATTGTGATGGAGATTTTTAATGATACCATTCAAAGGATACTCATAAAAGCCCGGGAAATCCTTTTTGAACCACACTGTTTTGTGTGGTTCTCTTGCCTGCGTTGCTGTCTGTTTTTCTTTAAAAATCCTTTCCAGAAACCTGCTTGCTCTATCCTGTGCTCTCCCCCTCCAGAACCCATCTCAGAGGGAAAGCAGCAGAATAGCACTTCCAGGTCCCATTTTTCTTGCTTGATCATCCAGAGCATGTAAATTACAGCAAAATATGGCCTGAGTCAGCGCCTCACAGGACAGAAATCAGTAACCATTGATATTGCTAAGCAACGCCACAGAGGAGCGAGGCTGCAAATTAGGTGACAAATCTATAAGAAGTTGAAGTATCTGGGGACTCACTTGGACATTTCATTATGAACCATCTGGAAGAGCCACAGTAATGACCACACAGAATTGTTCACTGTTCAAGGATGATAATTCCCAAATAATTATATGGCACCTCCCTGTGTGACCCTAACCTACCTTTCAGAACTTTACATTGTGTTTTTCATAATCCAGATACCTCCCTGCAAAATAACTGGGAACAGTTATACCTAATGGATAAGGTTCATTCCTCTCCAAAATAAGATTTTTTTTTTTTAATTACTCTGTTACCTTGTGTGATGGCAGAACTTGATGGGCGAGAACATGCAAAAGAAGAGGGGATTGGCCGTGAAATCGTAGCAGCTCCTTTGGCCTGACATGGCCTCAGCCTTTGTGGTCCCAGAGGAGCCTGAGGTGATGAGACTCACAGTCTGTTCCTAAGTCAGATCTGAGCAAACTGTGGTACCTCCACCAGGTGAGATAGGTAAGCCTTGAGGGAGACAAGGAAGGGAGCCAGAATCCTTGACCTTCTGGAGAAGGGCAGCCTAGCGAGGAACACTTCCCGCTTCCAACAGTCTAGTTGGTTCCATTCATTCAGCTAATTGGACTAAGTATCCTGATTTTAAACCAAAGGTTACAAATTGATGAGCCAAATATGACCCAGAGTATTTTTTTTTAATTTGGAATTAGTTGCCAACATATAAAAAATCAGGAATTTTCACGTAAAAATCCTGATAGCTGGCTTCCCTTGAATAATGAGATCCATGAACACCAAATCTGCCTTCCTTCATGGAGTAGGAGCTGTGTGGCTGTGGCCCCTCATTAGGCATGCACTGGCCAATTTTCCATAATCCCCACCACTCCCTATTGTTGTCCCCAGCCCACTTTCCTCACCTACACACCTGTGGTTCACTGGTGCTTTATCAGAATGCCTATGATGCTCCAGTCACTGGGCCAGGTGCTGGGGATCTTTCTGACTCCCGATTTGGCCACCAGTGTAGTATCAGGATTTCTTAGGGCCTGGGACCTCAGAACGATATCAGCAGATGGACATCAACAAGGAAATACATCTGGAGAGTGAGGGAGACAAAACAGCAGCAATAACCAACCAGTGTGTCTGGGTTTGCAGGAAGCTGGAAAAGGAAGAGTGAGTATTTCATGCAAGGGCTAGATTCAGAGGGTGTGAAAATCAGGTGATAAATCTCTAAGAGGTAGCTATGTGTGTGCACATAAATCCTACTTGAAACTCAATAGCTGTCAGGGGTTACCCGCAAGTTCAGCCCTTTATTTTCACTTGCAAAGTTCTTGCCTTACTTCCAAAAGCCTAAGTGAGAGGTTTTAATCTCGTAGAAGACAAAAAAAAAAAAAGTACTCATTAGCATAGATTTGGAAAAGCCAATGAAAAGAACTCCAGAGGGCAAAATCACCTCTGTTTACACCTTGTGTATGACATACACGTGTTACCACGTGTTGGGTACAGCTGTCCCCAGGTAATCCTGTACAGTTAGGAGGCTCTTAGGGAAGTTTAAGGCACAAACATCATTCCCCCACAGATTGTTAAGCAGAGCTTCTGCAATGAGTCAGTACTTTGAAAGCTTTTTTTGAGTGAGAATTTGAATTTGAAGGTTAAAATACTCTTTTCCTTCTGACTTGAACATGAAGTGAGAATAAGCTTGTGTCCTCATTTAACCCCAATCTCTTAAAGTTTTTTAAGTTAAAAAAATGATTTGCCTTGACTTGCACATTTGATATAAAAGAATAATGACCAAAAAAAAGCCTTTTAATATAAATCAATTAATTTTGGTGGTCCCTGCAGCCCTTAGTTTGAGATGAAATCAAACAGAAAGCTTTAAATTGGTCTGTATTAGAAATATCTTTTAATTCAGAATCCATGTTTATTTTGATGAAGGATTTTCACACGCGGAGATGAGAAATGATATTAACCCTGATACCCTGCAAGAAACTTAAAAATTGTATGAATCTACAAATATAAATGTTATGTCTATAGGGAGCGGGGTGGGAAATCACAGATACACAACTGTCATCCTAGTCATTCACAAAACTTCAATAATAAAAATCAAGTCACAAATTAAAAAAAAATAAAAGCCTACCTCAGGCTAAAATAGTAATTCTGCCAAACATGGTTCTGGAAGTTAGCCAGGACAGCCTTTCATTAAACTAGAAGTTTTCCTTCTGACAGTCTTGTATTTAAGGGAAGAAGTCTAGGAGGGGTTTGTTGACTTGCACGTGTCAAGTATTGACATTGACATTGGTGCCGACCCGCGGAGATAATTAGAGTTTGAGTAGCATTTAACAACCTCATGCTGAGCTGAATTAGACGTTCCTTTTGGAACAGTGGCAGACAGTGAAGAGAGGTACCAATTATTAAGGATGTCTGCGCCTCCCAATGTAAAATGCTTTCATAGACGTGTTCTCTCTGATCCTCCAAAAACCCTCCTGAGAATAGATGTTTAGTGCTCTTATCCTCAGTCTACTGAAGAGGAGACTGAGGCTCAGAGAGGATCACCCAGCTCAGAAATAGTAGAACCAAGCTTTCAATTAGCTGTCTTCTCTGTCTCACTCTGAAGCACTCTTAGCCTTGGTAGTGATATTTTGGTGTCAACAGTCCAGAAGCCTTAGGCATCAGTGCCCGCCTTCCTAACTTTGGCAAGTCCAGGGAAGTTCAACAAACCAAAGCATCCTAAACCTCTCTGACATTTGGGAGCTGTGTATTTATATGCTTTGTGTAAGAAATGTGAGGAGAGCACGTGATACGAGAGAAACACTGTTCTAGTTGGGCAGAATCTAAAAAGGAATAAGATGTCTGCCTCCAATGTGCGGGCACCCTAGTTGGAGAGACAGGCTTGTGTGCAAATATCAGAAGGGAAGGTGCCCAAGCTGGAACACTGGTGGTCAGGTGAATGAAGGTGCTGCTTTTCACATACTGTTCCCATGGTTATGATCCATATTTTGAGTTCCGAGACTAGAAGGGCAGGACTGATGAAGAAATTATTTTAAATTCTGGCCCCGACATGGTAGAATATCTTTTGTTGTTGGACAACAAATATCTATTTAAAACGTCTATAGGTACTGTTGAATTAATTTTAACAAACCTGTGTAGAGTACCAAGTTCTGCTCCACGCCCCATACATTCTCTTTCACTCTTCCTGGTGCTGCTTGTGATAACGAAGCTGCTCATTGATTGCTTAGTGGGTGTTATTATCTCATCTACTCTTCACCGCAGCTCTGTGGGGCAGATACAGTTATGCCCCTTTACAGCTGAGGACACTGAGGCTCAGAGAGGTAAAGTGATTTGCTCAAAGTCACACAGCTAATAAGTGGCAAATCTTGGGTTCAAACCTCTACCCTGGCTTCAAAGCCTTTGTTCTTAACTTCTATTCGCTACTGGAAAGAATCCTTTCATGGATGCGATATAACCCAGTGTCTGTACACATCTCCTTGATAGGTATTAGACAACTTTACCAAAAAACTACTCTCTGTAATTGAGAGAGCCTTAATTTTTAGGTCTTTGCACTCAGTTCAATTCAGTATCAAAGATAAAGCAGCTCTTTGATTTAAGAGAATAAACAAGTTAATCGTATTTTTTTTTGCATCCACTAACACTTAAGTAATAAAAAATACTTGTGCTCACTGATTTCTCTACCTCTATTCTTCATTCTGATAAAATGAATTCAGCATAGATACGTCTGTTGACTTTCTGTTTTGTATGTCAGAATTTTAAGGCCTGAAAGGTGAGAGGTCATTTTTATGGTTCTACAGTCTGGGGAGACTTGCTGAAAAAAGGGTTGAGAATGTCAAAGGTTTTAAAAGATAAGCAAGTCGATACTGGAAGGAGAAATCTGTGTCCATGCCCTTCTTAAGAAAGAAACAAGTTAGGAGCCCAAAACACTAGTTCTTGTTCACAAATTCTTTGAGACTGAAGACAAGACCCTTCCCTTGACTTGTCAACCAAGAAATATGGACAAGAATTCAGAGGTCCCTTAAACCAGGTAATGATGTTGCTCACGAGGCCTGAAAGGAAGTGGGCAGAAGAATGACAAGGGTTCAGCCGCTCCTAGCGATCTGAGAGCTTGGATGTCCGTGGACCCAGCTGTCCAAATGGCATGAGCAAGTGTGGGCGCCGTGCTAGGCAGCTTTCCCCATCAGCTTAAAGGCTCATCTCAAACACCAACCACTGCGTCCTGGGATTTATTCTTAGGCTGTGTGACTTCTTAGGGAAATGTTATGGACAAGAGGCAGCAGGCGGTGCCCAGGACGATACTCCCTGCTGATTCATCCTCTTCCAGGCCCGGCTGCCTCTTGCTCAGTTGATATAATGGCAGTTGCTTGATGGTATTAAACAGCACCCTCTTGAACCTCTCACTCCCTCCCTCCTATCCCAAAGAAACCCAGCTCAGAGTGGGCCCAGTTTGAATCCTTATCCAATGGTGCTAAAGGTGCTTGGTTACTCTCCAGGGGGAGTGTGCTGCCTGGAGGCCATTTCCCCTTGCAGGTGAGTTTTCATTCATGCCTCTCAGGCTACTTTCCGTGAGCATCCATGGGCGGTGGGACACCAGCCAGGTGCGTGATGTGCTCTGGCTTATATATGCATGTTGTGTTTGTCCTAGTCACATGTCACACCCCTTTTCCTGTGCCCCCTAAGCCCCTGGTTCAAGGAAGGGAGGCATCGGCTCTTGGAGATGCTGTCCCGCCTGGCCCAGGATGGTACCCTGCCCACTTGAAAGCATCGGAGTGCTGAGTTCACCGTCTCACTGTCCCACCGTCCCATCGCTGTCAGTGTGAACACCTGCATTCTAGCAGGCCGGTTTCCTTCACATTCTTGTATGCCTGTTCTTTACTAAGCAAGCAACATGGTTCTCTTCAGTTGGGCAAATATTATTTCCTTGCCCTCCTTCCTCACTTTAAGTGCTTTAAGTTGCTACATCCATCACCTGTTGTTATTCAGCCTTTCACTGCTCTTATTCCTTCTCTTCCTCCAGCTTTAGCCTCATTTTTCTTACATTCTGTATAGTTCTTGTCCCTCTGCCCCATTCATCACCCCAGGAAGTAGCTAAGAAACAATCTAGGCATCACCACGGCAGCAAGAATGTGTGTGAGCTTTGCCAGTCAGCAGTAGATCCAATTTCGACTATGTAAAAATAAATTAAAGGATATGATTATGTTTATTTATACCTGCTTCCACGAGAGAGAAGGTAAGAATAATCACATCGGCCACAAGCAGATGTTTAACAGTTTGAGACTGAGCCGTGACAACAGGTGTGTGTATATAGAGGTTGCATCTAAAAAGACAGACCCATGAAATGCAATAGTGTATCTTCACTGTGTAGAAAATGGCGTACGTGCAACTTTGCAAACAGAGCCACCCACATTGTTTCCTCGGCAAATAAAGAGAATGCCAGCTGCTTATTCTCCTGCTTTACCTCAGAAAAAGAGTAGAGGTTACAAAAAATTAGTTAGCTGATACAGTTCAACTTACTGCAAGATTATATGCACACATACACACACACACAAATGCATAGATTATGTGTAAAGCCACCATGAACATGTGTTGATTTATGAATGCATCGAGATCATTTTAAAATCCCAAACTTGTGCAATGTCAAATACGTAATAGACTGCTGTTGTTAAAATACCAGAAAAAAAATTTCTACTGAAGGCAATCCCCAGAAATAATTTTTTTAAAAACTTTGTTTTTACACAAAATTGCATTTCTTATTGAAGCCCTTGCGTCCTTTGTCATGGATCTAACAATACCCAGAATAGGCAGGTTTTTGTAGAAACAAAAAAGATGAGGTGATTTTTCTCCCCAGGGCATAATTTTGTATTGGTGTGTTAAAATAGCTTGAGGTAAAATTTTAGGCACGTGGAAGGAGATGATATATAGAATGTATAATATAAATATAAACAGAAGAGTATTATTGTGTTTTAAGCTAGAGCTTTGTCTTGTACCCAGAACCCATCAACTATTAGTTAATTCATATGTGAATTTTCAGTAGCTGCCCAAGTTCACGAGCCACAGACACATTCTGCAGAATCACAGGAATGTCTCCTGAGTCTAATTAAGTTCTCGAAGTTTATTGGGAGAGCATGGTTATGACCAGGAAAAATATTTTTAACCTGCTCACACTGTTGCTTCAAACAATTTGGAATTTTCAGATGAACAAGAATGCATGTTTCCATTTGAGAACTGAAGGATGAAAACAGAACTGGTGCTTCCCCACCTCCTCTGTCCCCCAACCCGGGGGGCCAGTCCCACCAGCTGACTCAGAACAGTCGCTCTCTGCCAGTGGTTTCCATTACAGCCGAATCCTTTGGGGATCTGCACCCAGGAGCGGGTGCTGATTGCCTCCTGGCTCCTGCAGTCTCCACAGCCACAGTCAAGGCCGTGAGCTGGGAGTTGTGGCTGCTCTGTCCCCTGTCCGACCAGGTGCTCTTCCCATGGAATATGCCTCCCTCTTCTTTCCAAAGCACTCTGCACCCTCCCAGCCCCTTCAAGCATGCTGCACCATGGTATTTAGTGTTTCCTGTCTGAAATACAAGATGAGAAGTGAAATGGAAGTTTGGAACCTGGTTTTGTATTTTGGGTTTTCCCAGGTAGCCTTCCTTATTCATCTCTAGGAAGTGGTTCTGTTGGAGAAAAGCTGTGACATGAACTCCATGGCCAGGAATCTCAGCATCTTCAAGCCTCAGTGGGGCTGGACCTTGTCCTCAGGCAGCCCTCTCTCAGAGGTCACCTCTATAAAAATTGTAGGTCTAGGCTGGGCCTGGTGTGAAGCTATCTATGTCAAGTATTCTGTTTCATCAGATGTTAAAATAACGATGTCCTCTTCTGTAAGGCAGGGCACATCCTACCCCTGGTGGAATAATATATTTTAAGTGACTTCTGAAAACGGGCCGTGAAAGCTGTCTGCCACATGGCCCATGTTTGCACATCTCTATATAGTTACGATTGCGGAATTTGACAGTATAACTCTGAATCTGATTAATTAAGAATGTGTAAAAACAAAGTTCTTGCATTACAGCTCGTTCCTTATCTTTGTGTCTTTTACTGTGATGTTGTAGAACTTGGATCATATGGAAAACTAAAATATTATGACACAATGACTGAAGAAGGTAAGAATGATTTCAGAATTGTATGCATTGGCTTTTTTTCATTTTTGGTGTCTGTGGCTTGCCCATTTTATTTTATTTTTTTTTTAACCTCTTTGCATGACTTCAGTGACATTGTGTGATTTATTATTCTTTCCGCATTTTCGTCTAGTTTTGCCATCGTGTTAATTTGGAATTGGAGACGTGCAATACCATGGGCAATCATGTTATTCCATTCAAACGATTCAAACCATCTCAGTTGTGTAACACACTCAGAGAAATGGTGTCAGCAGCGTAAACACAAGCCCACACCCACTGTGCCACCGTTATTTCCTCCACATGCTCACAACATATAGAAACATGTCCAACCAACACTCTTCTTATAATATGTCCTTAATTTCAGAGGGGTGGTTGGTGTATGTTCTGGTGACATTCTGATTTATGCAAATGCATGAGCGATCTAAAGGAACTCCTAGACCCAAAACCAGCTGGAGACCTGTTTCTGATGCAGAGGGCTGTAGGCTCATGTCCTTAGCTCCCCTAGTCCCTGTTGACTCATCCAAGAGAAGCCAGGGCCACCATTCCAGCCAGCAGGATTGTGTGTATTGGGGTTCACACTCTGTGAGATTGGACATGTCATTTTATAACCATGTCCCCTGAGTAAGTGACGTCTGGCAGAGATTTGTTTTTAAATGTATCTACTGGTAAATTCCAGGCACTGTCCCAGAACACAGCCTTGCCCAGTCAGAATAACTTTTCTGGGAAAAAAAATGCAGCACAGAACAGCAGTCTGAAAATTTTGTGTTCTTGTAAAGGTAGTTGTCCTCTTGCCCTATCCCCCATCTCACCCCACACGTACCTGTGCCTGTTTAGTAATAAATAGTATTTGTACGTAATGAAAACATTGGAGTTTTCACTTGATATTTACACTGATATTGACAAGAAATCAAAAGGTACCCTAGAAGGGGAATCAGCTAATTTTATCCTTCAACATGAGAGAAATTCCCCCAAAGTGCTGCATATCTTGTTTTCAGCGTCTAGTAGTTCTGAGTTGCCTTAGCTTGCCAAAGATCTCCTAGTTGCTTTGCATGCAGGAAGCAGAACATGGGACAGCCCTTGGTAAGAGGAAGCCCCTCCCCAGGCCCTCCCCACTCTTGGCTTCTGCACAGCACCCAGGCCCTTCCTTCTTCGCTACTATATCTGTGCTTTCAGTTAACCACTGTCGTCTTTTCTAAAGCAGCAGGCCATAGTTCAGATCTCAGACTGGGCCCTGTTGTAGCCCAGGGCCCTTCCAACGTGGGGTCATGCAGACCCTTGTGCAGTGAGACCTCCAAAGACAGAACACTTCTTGTAAGAATGTGTCCCACCATCGAGGGGATAGAAAGAACAATGCATGTCTCAAAGGAAGGCTCCTGTCCCGGCTGTCATTTTTAGTCCATGTCTTCCAACCACTTCAATTTTTATTGGTGATTGGCTCAGAAAACCAGTGCTTTGGGACTCACTGATTTTACAGTTTGATCACTTTTCCAGGCATCTCCCAGCCATCAGCCTCAACCTCATGGCTTGGGTGGCCAATGGGTTTGTTCGCTTCTACCTGAGCAGTCACGACCATCACTTTGTCTCCTTATGCCATCCTGTCCTTTGCCTTCCACCCTTAGCTTCCTGTTGCCAGAGCAGCTTCTGCCTCCCCGTTGCCTCACTTGGCCCTTTTCTTCCTGGCTGTTCCTTTCCTTCCTCTTTCCACATCCATTGGAGCCATCCGAGAGCTCCCTTTCTCCTCCTCCCTGCTCTGGACAATTCAACATCAAGTGAAGATGCAGAAAAGCTCCTTCCAGTCTGGTGACACACTTGATAATGAGCAGCTGGTTTCTAGGCAGGAAAACAACGTCAAAATAATGTCTGGAAGGAGAAGCACAACCAGAGGGAGATTGTGTTCGGGGGCCCTCAAGGGTCACCTCTCGCATTCCTTATCCTTCTCTTGACTTTGCCATCCCTTCCTGCATATCCTCTTGTGTCCTGTTCTTAGCTGAAAATGTATCCCTGTTACAGTGATTAGCTAACAGTAGCTAAGGGAGCGTTTTAAAAAGCATGTTCTCTAAAATACTAGCTTCAGATGAGGTCATCAGAAATTTTGCAGCTATCCAGAAAAAAAAGAAAGCAAGATTGATTTTACAGTTAAATAAATGGGACGCTTCTGAGTTAAGTTAAATAGGTTTCTTTACCACATGACTCGTCGGAGCCTTCAGTATGCACCCGTGCACGGCAGCGTCTACAAGAGTGAATCGTAAAGCGGGATGAAGTTTGCAGTATTCCCCAGACTTATGCAGTCAGAGAACCCACTCTTCCATGGAGCCTCTTCTGAGACTCTTTTGGAAATGCAGATTAAGGCATTATCCTTCACCTAGAATAGGAACCTCTGAAAGGTATAAAACTTTTCTAACCACATAGCAATCCCTCTCGGGCCCTCATAAAAGGATACTTTGGAACAGGAGGTCCCCGTGCTGCCACCTCAGATTATACCGTTTGGCAGCTGGCTCCCTGACAAGCCAGGCTGGCTTAGACCTGATTGTGGGGTTCCATCTAAAAGCCTTAGAACCGGTAGCAGCCACGCGGCCTCTCCAGATTCTTAGGGGCCTCTCTCTCTCTCATTGAAAATAACAGTAACTGTGGTCTCGATCACTTCCATGTTACACAATTCAAGGAAGTATAATAAAGACAGCGGTGCTGTGGGCAGTGGCCAACTAGCTAGCCTTCAGGACATCCCCCCTCCACTTCAGCTTTCTTTCTACAGTTTTAGAAATGCGACCAGCCCTTGAGCAGGGCTTTAGTGTAACCGCCCATGGGATTGGTCACTATCTGTAACTGTTTCCAGAGAATGCTCTGGATGTTGTGTGAGGTCAGCTACTGGCGTTGAGGCCTTTTTTTCCCTAAGGTGGATTCAGTGGAAAGATGGATTACATATACCACCCTTTATCCTAATAGAAATTGTGTTGACGATTCCTGAGATAGAGGGAATTGTCCTGCACGTATTCTGTTCATTTTTTTAAGCACCGACTATGTGCTAGTTATTCTGCTAAGTGCTTTGTTGAAACACAAGATTAAGAGATGAGCAGTTTTCCCATGGAACTTATAGTCGGGGGAGAAATAAAAGAGCCATCACTGAGCCACCAGGAAGCGAGTGGTAAGTACCACAGGTGCTCAGAAAAAGTTGACAGACTACAGGAGGAGGAAAGATGGCTTTCACCTGGAGGGAAGATTTTGTGGAGAAGGTGACCTTTGAGCTGGCCCCTAGAGGATCAGTAAATATGGGGTGAATTGGGGAAGGAGGCTAGTGGTAAGTTCTGACCTGCCAGGCTGAGACGGGGTGAAAGGAGGGGACACACCAACCCTTACTGGGTGCCTCCCACCTGCCAGGTGCAGTGCTGGGGGCTTTATACATTCTATGTCATTTAATCCTTGTAATTATCACCCAGGTAGATTTTACTGAAGTTGAGAAAATGAAAGTTCAAAGAAGTATTTTGTTAGATGAGCAAACTAAGGCTCAGAGTAGCAACGTAATTGGCTCTGGGACTTAGGTAGTAAGTCACAATGTGGGACCTGAACTCAGGACTGTGGCGTGCCCACACCCTGCCTTCTTGGCTCCACTGTGGCTTGCTCCACAAGGCGGTATGAGGAACCGGACAGTTCAAATTGGCTACCAAGTAGGAGTGGGAAGAAGGGCTTGATGGAGACCAGATCACGGGGAAGGTGGAACCACAGACTAAGAGTGGACAACAGTGAGCTGTGGAATAAAACGTGGCCCCCTCTACTTGAACACTTGACCATAATAAGTTTATTTTAAGAAAACAATCTACTTACTCTCAGACATTAGACAAGATCATGACTTTTTTTTTTTCAAAATTTTCACCTCCCCTCCCTTTTCCTCCCTGCCCAGCACCTAAACTGAAACAGCTCCCTGGGCCACACCCAACCCCCTCTCCTTTGCCAAGCCAATCAGATTTTATCCAGTCACTCATTCATTCAACAACAGTCAGTACGGAGCAGGCACTAGACTGGGTGCAGGGCCTGTGGAGATCAAAGACAGTTCTTCGCCTGAAGAATTCATACTCTAGTGGGAGACACAGGCAGAGAGATGACTAGTGTGATGGGCAGACCCGAGGTGCTAGGGGAGCCCAGTGGAAGTGAGGGCAGGCTTCTCAGAAGAGGCCACGTCTGCACCACCTCATTCCTGCTTCCCAAGTTGCTGACTGTCCCGCCAGCCACCTGATACTAGTGTGTTCTCCGGGTTGTAGCTGAGCACCTGCTCTGTATGAGTCGTTTTGCTAGACTTGATAGATGAGTGAGCGTCACTCCTCCCAGGGCCTGTATTTCCTTCTATAACAAGATGTCCCAGGGATACAAACAAATGACTCTAGGGGTAGTCTTTTGGTGATTTCACATCCCCCACATGGGCAGTCATCCCTTTATCCCTTTATCTCCTCTTAGACATTTAGTAAATGTTCTTGGAAGAGCAATCTCCAATTGTTACTTAATGTTAATAACCCATAGTTTAACACTACTATATATAAAACATAAACAGCAAGGACCAACTGTATAGCACAGGAAACTATATCCAATGTCTTGTAATACCCTAAATTGGAAAATAATCTGAAAAAGAATATATATATTTATATAACTGAATCACTTTGCTATACACCTGAAACTGTAACATGGTAAATCAGCTGTACTTTAGTTGAAAAAAAACCCCACCATAATTTATTTCACATCTGCAGATACCCAAATTTCATACCATTCTCACTCTGGAAAATCTTCAATAAATTGAGCTTGGCTTCCTTATTAAAGTTACTTTAAATGAAAATGTAGACAGTTCAAAAGAAAACAAGGATGGAACAGATGACTTGAAAAGAGAAGCCTTTTCGCCAATGGCATTTTACAGAGCTACTCATTTCTGCTCTTTGGAGCTAAACATTCATAGACATGTAGGTAGGTAGACAGAAATCTTGACTAAGGATACACTGCAAAGATGCAATGTATTGTCGTAAACTCATTGCCATTTAACAGAAGCCATTTCTAGAAAAATAATTTCTCCACTACTTAAAAAGTCAATGTTTGTTCACTTGTACAAGGAAAAAAGATAGAAAAGCTTGTTGTAGTATCAAGGGCAAAAATTATAATGATCTTTTCCATAGTGAAATTAAGGCTACTATTTCATGGCAATCAATAGCCCATTTACCGAGCTGAAAAATTAATAATGTCTTATATGAATCATGGGGTCCTAAATTAGGCATGTGGCTGAGTTTTGAAAACCCACATTATTTCAAAGAAACAAAAGCTCCCTAAGGTCACATAGTCCAGTCATTTGATGTTCTTAACTGCAGTGAAATAATCCAGTTCTTTTTCAAAGTGAAATTGAATTTTGGAATACTGTTTAACAGCATTTTCATTGCCCAAGAGATATCCTCTGAAAAGGTGGTCCTAAAACAGGTTCTTGGTGCTATCTGTGGCCTTCACATTATGTTTTCCTCCTGGCTTTGAATAGATGAGAGTTTACTCTGATATACCAGGCAGGATAGGTTTAACTCTATATAGCAGAAAATCCAGATTAACACTGGTTTAAGTCAGATGAAAGTGTATTTTTCTCTCAAGTAAAAAAGATCCAGTGACAGGCTATACATGACTGATATGGAAGCATCACAATAATCCAGGACCCAGACTCCTTCCATCCTTCTACTCCACCATCCTAATATATGACTTTCAACCTCAAGGGCACCTCATGGTCCAAGATGGCTGCTGCTAGAGCTCCAGCCATTACATCTGTATTCCAGGAAGGAGGAAGGGCCAAAAATTTTTTCCCCAGATGTTCTGCCTTCTTTTGAAGGAGCCTTCCCTGTAAACCCTCCCAGTAAAATCTGTCCAGAACTTAGTTACATGCCTACACATAGTTTCAAGGAAGCTTGAAAATGTAGTATGTTAAGCTGAGTGATTTCTTTGGGTATTATGTCATTAGGAAATGAAAAAAGAATAAATATTGGTAGGCAACTTGTAATCTCTCCACAACAGAGAAGTATCGGTATCGCTTTCAAGTAACTGTATGTTGATAGGGAGGACTGAGATCAGAACACATGAAGAACATGTTCTGAGGGAGGGCTGTGAAAAGTGATGGAATCAATGAATTGACCAATGAGATCAAAGAACTGTTGTGATAGAAAGATACAGTTATGGACTGCTAGCAAGACGCTTCAAATCAGGAATTTGGACGTGGTGCAGTTATTGCTAGTGACATGGTCTAGGATCTAACCACAGGAGTGGATGGACAGGGTGAGCTGGAGGAAAGGGTAGCTGGCTGGAAGTGAGTAGGTTAGAGCGATGAGGAGCTAAGTGTTACCGGGCTCACCCATGTAAACTTACCAAGGATGGTAACATGAGTAATGGTGGAGAGAAAAATAGTGAACCGGGTTCTAGTATCTTCAGAAATGAAGGAAGGGTGACTAGGAAGTCAGATGGGGTAAAGGTGGTAAGGGTTATTGACCTGGGCTTCAAAGAAGGGAGGAGAAATGGTCTACAATGGTGAGGAAGGGGGGATGAAATGTGGGGCACCTAAAGAGATGAGTAGTGTCATTGCCAAGGGCCACAGGAGAAAAAGGGCCATCCGGAAACAGCCCCGTTTCAGTTGGAGCAAAAAGACAGTGTTCATAGACAAGGTTAAGGACATAGAGATTTTCTGATGGCAGGGCTGGGAGACTGAGTCAGGCCAGGAGTTTTCAGAGCCACTTGGTGATAAGTATCTTGATGGTAATGGATGACCCAGAGGCTGTGCTGAAGTGAACAAGGATGTAGCAGGGGATGGAACAGCCTGACAATGTTTCAGAAATTCTTTCTATAGCCTCTTTCTTGGGATTGGCCCTGTGGGTAGTCGGCAGTGATAAAGTGAGATCTGTCTTTCCAGGAGAGGGGAACTCTGGGGATACCCTTGGAGTCCAGCTGGGGGCGGGGAAGGTTGGAGAAGGAGATCAGCCTTTTCCAATTCAGAGAGAGAGAGAGAGAGTTCAGCCCAGAATAGGAAGATCTTTCCAACAGACATGGCCAAAGACGAGATAGCCTGCCTCAGACAGGAGTGAGCCCCCCTTATTTGGAGAAGCCAAAGAAGCCTCCATCAGAAAGACTTTAAGATAATGGACACCTTAATGTCCCTTCTAGTCACATGTTCAAGATTCTGTCCTGGTGCCTTTATTAAATGCGATAGCAGACACTGGTTTGCAGCCTACCTTTAAGATTAAATCTTCTGAAAACTTGATCTTGCATTCTGGTTAAGCTGCCACCAAAATTGTGGTAGGTGGGTTCCTGGGCCAGAGCATCTGCAATAAAAGGCTTATATATTATTTGATTCAGTTCACAGCCAAACTCTTTATTAATGTGGTTAAATACAGCAAATAATCCATTAGATAGTTCCTATGCAATAGACCCTTAAAAGAACAATAACAAACAAACAAAAATTCTCTTTTAGTTACAAATCTGAACTTTTACCACAGTAGAAATTTTAAATTGCAAATTAATTTTAACTGTTCTTTTTTATTATAAAATCATTACATGCACACAGAGGTAAAAGCAAATATTACATAAAGAAAGACAATAAAATTGAGCCCTCTTTCACCCCAGATTCCACTCATTCCTTAGAGCTAACCATTTTTATCAGTTTTTTTTTAATATATTCTCTTTCTCTATACAGTGGTTCTATGCCTGGGTTTTGTTTATTAGTATATCTTGAAGATATTTCCATATCAGCATTTTGTGGCTTTCCTCATTCCTTTTTATCAGGTGCATAGTATTCCACTGCCTGGCTCTTCCATGGTGGGTTAACTCAGTCCCCTGCTGATGTACATTTAGAATGTTGCCATTTTTGTTTATTGAGTTATTACAGTGCTACATGAGCATCTACTGAATAGAAGATATATAAAATAAAATTCTAGAAATAGAAATGGTGAATCAAAGGATATACTCATTTCAGATTTTGAAAGATAGTGCCAAATTGCACTCCAAAGGAATTGCACCAATTTACATTCCCACTAACAGTGAAGGAGAGAGCCTTAAATAACAAATTTCAATAAATCCTTTGAACAGAGATTCAAACTGACTTCGTTAACAAAGCAGATAAGCCTTTGTAATATAACTACCTTCTAATTTACTTGTTTTTCGAAACCTGAGTTTTTAACCAAAGTTGAGTAAAAGGCAGTGTGCAGTTCTGATCGAAATTCTTCGTCCTCTCAAGATGAAATGACAGGGCTATTCCCCCCACACAGAATATCCATTTTCCACCCCAGCACATGCCCTTCTTGCCTCAAGACCACTGATAGCCCTGTAGAAACTCTGAGAAGTACACAGCACATTTACTCACTCCCTTCCAGTTACCGAAGCGGGGACCCCCTATTGTGCACAGACACCATTTCCAATACCATGTTGTTTCATTCATTCCAGGTTTATGGTTTAACTCATTCGGTCCAACTTTCCATAACCAGAGGATTGTTCTGGGCACTTGAACAGATGCTTTCATTGAGTCTGAGCCTTATCCAAAAGCAAATAGATGTAACTCACCAGTTATTAACCACATTACTATTTTAGAGATGTATTCTTCCAAGTCTCTCCCTGGGGCTGGATCTTAGGAAGACAGAAGCCTGGTATGTGTATGTAACCAAACTAACCAGCTAGTAATCAGCATCAGATCTGTGGGAAAGACCAAACCAGCTGTGTGGGTAAATCCACGGTCTTCCTGAAAACCAGGACCCAGGAAGTCTTCCGACTAGAATACATCGGCTCTTCAAACTTCATTTTGTCATATTTTCATGATCTAAACTGTCAGCAGTAAAAGCAGAAAGATTGGACCTGGCAAGTAAAGGCAGATTTTGCCACACTGCATATGTAAGAGGTGTTAAGTGGCAGCAGAAGGCACATCGTGGATGCTTTTTTTGTCTATTTCTGACATCCCCAGAGCTGAAAATGTTAAGTTGCCTTCATCAGTCAAACTTGAATACTGGTATTATAAATTAATAATATAATTTTCCACCCCCGCGAAGCTTTCTCTTAAAAAAAAAAAAAAGTGGGAATCTGTTATACCAAGAGGTTGGCATGTTCAATTAAGCATGGTAAGTTTCTCTTTTGATTAAATCTGAAGTGAACTGAATCATCTCATTTTAGTCATGGGCCACTGAGCCTTCAGTCACATTTGGTTAAGAACTCTCAGCAGGTGCAGGCACTTCTGTCGCAAACCTACGTTTCAGATGAGATTTACAGGTGTTAAGTTTACGATGGAAAGTTGAGTATTCAAAATCAGAGAACATAGGAACTCAAGTTAACTGACACTTTGCAGACACGTGAAATCCAGGTGACAGGAGAGGATGGCCGTACATGAAATAGTACATGGAATAAATGGTAGCCAAATCTAAAATCTTTCCCTTTACATCAAGATAAATGGGTAATATACAGGCTCATCATAAGGAAGAACTGTTTTGTTAAGTTCTGCTTTTTATATGAGTCAGAGTAACTGTTCAGTGCATGGTTATTGAGCACCTACTATTTGCCAAGTGCTGTGAACAAGTCAAAACCCTGTCCAAATGAATCCATCAGTGTCACAGCCCACTGGCAGAGAGACATACCCAGGATATGTATGGCCTCTGACAAACTGCCTCTGAAGAGCTCCTTCCCACCCCTTAGGTGGCAGTGGGGCTGGATGCTGGCAAGTCCGGGACTCCGAGGCCCCCTTGGTAAAGTGCTTCTTCATTCGTTTATCTCTTAGATGTCCACAGCGGGTAAGGGATGGGAGCAAGAGGAAGATGTTCAGACCTGTCCCGCAGCCCCTACCTGGCTCAGAACGCCAAAGCTGAGAGCAGACAAACCCCTTTGAGAATTTCTGTGTGTGAGCCATTTGTATCTGTGTATATTGGATAGAAATGTTCAGAAAATTAAGTTCCTAAAATCATAAAACACGTGACCTAAAATGATAAAGAATGTTAGCTCTCAACCAGTGTCAGCCTCAGCTAAGGTCAGTAAGTTGGCTCTTTTCCTGAAACATTGTATTCTGCCATCTGATACCTGCTGTGAGTCTTTTGGTTTGTAAAATTCCAGTTTTGCCTGAATTTGATAGATCTTCAAAAAAAAAGAGTCTCAAAATAGACAAACATTAACTGTAAACACTATTAGACTTTGGAGGTTTAATCACAGCACTAACCAAGAAGAGAGTCTGTTGAGTTTCTTACAGGGTGCTTCCAGATCTTCCTTCTTTCTGTATCGCCCAAAAGAATGTGAACTCTGAATAGATTTGCACCCAGCAAGAACTCCAAGCATGTCTCTCCCTCTCTCTCTCCCTCACACACACACACATACACACATACACACATACACAGACACACACACTCCCTTTGTTGTTTGTGTTAATGTTGTTATATTCATAAACACTGAGGACCCGCCTAAGAAGTAAGCACAGAGAGGAGGGCAGATGAAAAACAGCATCCCTGTCCTGGAGGGACCCACAGGCTAGTTGGCGAGAGGGTCAATGAAACACCTCTGAGGCTCTATGATAAGTGCCAAGATAGGATAGGTTATCTGAGTGCTGTGATAGAGAAAATTACCACGGTGACTTGCCAGTCCAAGAAAGGGCCCTGGGGAAAGCTTCCTGAAAGATGAGATGCTTAAAGCAGAGTCTTAAGAAGGAATAAGACAAGAAAATAAGTGTGCAGCATTCCAAGCTGTGCGAAGGGTAAGTTAGAAGGAGGCAGGCAAGCAGGCAATTCGATTAAAAGCTAGGAGACCAATTAAGAGGCTGTAAGCAACATCCATGTGGGAAAGGTTGTATCTAAAGTGTTCAAAGGTGGACTCAAAATGACTTGGCAACTAATTGGATATGGGAGAGAGGGGTAATCTCTAAGACGGCTGGAAAACACTGGGCGTGAGGAAATCACTAATCGAAAATTCAAGCAGAAGAGAAGATCCCTAGGAAGGAGGATGATGTGTGGAAGTTTGGGGCATGTTGAGTTTAACCATCAAAGGGATTTCCCTGTGAAGATGTTCAGAAGTCAGTCAGATAAGAGGGTCTGGGCCAGAGATCTGAATGTGGGAAGCATCGATTCAGGCAGTGGTCCTGGGTTTCTTGGGAGGATGTGAGGCTGAGGGAGAGGGAGCAAGGAGGGGGCCCGGAGGAGTGGTGACACTTAATGGGCTCTCTCTCGAGTCCTTTAAAATCAAAGAGGATTTTGAGGAGATGAGGAAGGAATATCAGATGCCACTGAGAGATCCAGGCACATGGAAGTGAAAAGTGGCTGAGGGTAGTCTCAGTGCCATGCTGCCAAATGCCAGATGCAGAGTCAAGAAGTGACCAAAGGAGCCCTAAGGACACAGAGGCACCAGCACAGACTGATCTGTCCAGAGGCTTGGCCATGAAGAGAAGGAAAGAGAGAGCAGTGCCCACGGGAAGCCCAAAGTCAAGAGAAATGCTGCCAAGTTGAAAGATGTAAGCATGATTATATGCTGAGGGGAAAGGGAAGACTTGAAGATTGAAGATGACTGATTAGTCAGAGTCCCCGAAGAGGCAAGAGATTGGAATAAAGGAAAAAATTTCGATCTTTGAGATAGCAACATTCAAAACACATTGGAAATCTTCCAAAATATTTATGAAGGCACTCATATTTCCAACGATAAGGTGACCCTGTTAGAGAAGATGATAGAACCAATTCACGTGAACAGATTCATTCTTTACAGGAGACCCCAAAGGTCATTCTCATAGAAAATTATTTTTAAAAGCCTTAATAAGGAAATCAGGCAGCTTCATTTCATTATATGATGGGTTTGGCCACCACTTAAGATACAATTATGTAAATATTCTTGTTAATTCTTGTTAATTCTAGTCCTATGATTATGTCTGTAAATATAACTACAGTTAAATCTAAATTTAAATTGAAGATGTTAATTATCTTTATTATGTGGTTCATTCACAAAATATTTACTAAAGATGCTTTACAAAATACTTTATTACAACACCAGTTTACTTTCCATTAATGTCAATGCAGTCTTATAATAAATGGTTTTTCATGCTGCCTCACAAAAATTAGAAGAAATAATTCAGAGGCTGTACTTCAAGAATAGACTTAAGAATAAATAAATAAACTGTTCTTGGTGTTTTGTGCAGGATGAGATTATTATTTTTAATATTTTGCTTTTAAGAATAAAGATCAGGCCAGATCCTGTTAGGTGAATAAGGTGCCCTGAGAGAAGTTTGTAGTTGGAAGGGGAGTTTATGCCCTTCAGCTGCTAGGTAGTGAGTTGTATCTGGGAACTTACACTATCCTGTTTCCATACTTTCCCAAGAAGGCTCCCACCATCAGAGCCTGAATCGTAAGTCCTTGTTTCTTGTCTCTCTCTGGCTCCAGGCTGTGAACTACAAGGGCACCAGCTGCATCGATCTTATTACCAAACGCTGTCTGGTTCATAGCACAGGCTCAATTAATATTTGCAGAGTGGAAGATTGTCTGTGACCTGTACTGACCTGGCAGGAAAGCTCAGACTTCCCAGGGGAGCTAATACCAGGAGAGCTGCACTGTAACTCAGGGAGCGCATTGAGGTGCCAGGCACTATGCCGACACTTGTTGATGGATACAAAGATCCAGAGATGGCGGGGAGAAGGGCCCTGCCCCTGGGAAGCCTGCCTCCTGGTGGGGAAAGCAGACACGCGGGCAGCAAACTGAAACAAGGGCTGTGCCGGGTACTGTGTCATGAGAATGGTGGATTTCCTCTTGGAGAGGAGGGTGTGGATATTGGTAGAGAAGGCTTCAGCTCTGGCCTTCCATGAGACCTTAACAAATGAGGGGTGTCTCCATCCAGAAGGAGAAGCCAAAGCCCAGCTTTCCCCGCTCTGCTCTCTGCTGGGCTCACCAGGCCTCCTCCTGCATCACACAGGCTCCTCCCGGTGCTCACCTTGTCCACCGGGGAGGTAGGTGCGCAAGGGGGACGACTGATGAGTCTCCCACCTCTGGAGCATGAACGCCTGGTCCACCCCGTGTTCTCCGGTCCGTTTCCTTCAGACAGTTCCTGGGGCTCTACCCAAGGACCCTCAGCCCCCCTGGGGCCATGTGCTCAGGTGGACCTGAAAGGAGTTACTTTGGGTCATTAGCCAGCAAGAAGTATGTGAGAACCTCATCAACTTGCCTGGAAACCACCAACACAAGGATTGGTTGAGCCCCCCGGGGCCCTGGCGAACCAGCATGAACAAAAGCGAGGAAGATCCCTACCCTCGTGGAGCTTGGCTGCTAGTGGGGAAGCAGCACATAGTCAATGGCAATAACGATTTAGTAAATTAGGTGGTGAAAGTGCTTTACAGAAGGCAAGCTGGGCTTGGGAAATGCTGGAAAGAGAAACTGCAATTCAAATAGGCTGCTCAGAGAAGCCTGGGTGAGAAGATGATATTTGAACAAGTCCTTGAAGGAGCTGAGAGAGTGAACCCCCTGGGTCTCTGGTGGAAGCACATTGCAGGTAAAGGGACCAGCAAATGCCACGGCCCTGAGCTGGGACAGTGCACAGTGTTTTCCAGAACAGCAAGGAGGCCAGCGTGGCTGGAGCAGGGTAAGTTAGGAGAGCGGGAGGGGACAAGGCAAGGTGGTGGAGGTGAGCTTCACTGGACAGAACCTCCCAGGTCATTGGGAAGACGTTGACTTTCCCTTTGACCTAAGGAGCCACGGCAGGATTTTGCAGAGAAGTGAGTGGCGTGATCTGATTGCCTGATCACTAAGGACCCTGGAGTGAGACCAGCCTGGGGGACAAAGAGGTAAAGCTGGAAGGGGAGACTAGCTGGGAGGGCAGCAGAATTATTGCTCTGCTTGAGGGGTGGGAGTGGGGATGGTCAGATTCTGAAATACTTTGAAAGTGGGTGTTGCGGGTAAGGGGTGAATGACCCGTGGTCCTCAGTGAAAGAATTCACAGGAGACTCCAGTCACGGCACACGGCAAGTTTTTATTAGTAGAAGAGACAGCACAGAGGGACAGGACCTCTGGGGTCAGCAGAGGAGCTGCATCTGCAGGTGGCTGTAAGGGCTTTTTATATCCCCAGGGATGGAATTTTCCAGTTCACAACTGTGCAAGCTCGCTTATTGCTGGAAACCCCCTATTTGCCCGTGAGAAGAAATGGGGAGAGGGTTACTGGTCTTCAAGGTCTTTTGAGTCCCTTGTTTTGAATTCCTCTTTCCCCTGCCTGCCTTGCCCTGACCATTCGGTCTCTATCAGTAGAAACCCCAGATTTGCCGATGGATAATATGTGGGGTGTGGGAGAAAGAGAGGAACACTTGATGACCCCAAGGTCAGCGTTTGCCATTTGCCGCAGAAATCCCGTGACGTGTCTTCTCAGACTGAGGATGCCCTGTCTGCCTGACTGGAGTCTCCGCATGCAGGAAAAAGACAAGGGATAAACAGAAGGAAAGTTCAGGTGCACTTTTGCTTTTTAAGCTACCTGCCAAGCCATGAACTTCAAAGACAGAGACAGGAAAGGCAGAACTGAAAACACAAAAAATAGTTTCAAAAACACTATTTTCATGTGTTCCCTTCTGTTTCATCTTTTCGTTTCTTCTCCGAAACCGAGGTCTGATTGCTCAGGTATGTGTGGCCGCTCCCTTTACATCTGTGTTACTCTTTGGCCCCGTCCCTTCTGGGTCACTGGTGCTCAGAATGTTCCAGGGAGCTAATCTGATCACCCACCCAAAGGGTTCCTGTGCGGCGCTGCCGACTATGTGGTGGGAAAGGTGTGAAGGAATTTCCAGGGGCTGTTTTAATTAATTAGCAGCAGAACGCATTTCCTTTGAGTAAACAGGACCTCCGAAGGTTATTTTGCGATGCAGCTTAGAGCTTCTGTTTTATGGCGGAGGGACTGGTTGAGGATTGTGATTCCTGGTTGTTTTTCCAAAAGTTGTTCTTCGCAATCGGCCCTTCTGCTTTGATCTTTTCCTCCCCCACTTTCCTACCACCCCCGCCACACACACTCCCCTGAGGACACTCAGCTGGCATTCTTTAGCAAATTTCAGACCAAGCTGAACTATGTTAAAATTGTGTACTAGGTTTTGACGTAGGTGCCTCACGATTTGAGCAAAATGTGCTATTTCTGAGATTTTAAGTATACAAATATCTGTTGCTATATAAAAATACACTTCAAGGATTCACACCGCAACAGAGGATATTTTTTAAGGTTGCCTTAAAACATGTTAAAATTCACCCCTTCGCTCACCTTGAAAAGCACTCAAAAATGGCTTCTTTATCCTCAGGCACAAAGCTACAGTTGTTTCTTAGCTCTGTCCATGCCAACCTTTATGCCAACGTGGAATCCGTGCCTAAAATAGTCTATGGAAGCAATGCCTTTACTGCCAAGGTCTCTTGCACCAGGGCTTCTAAGCCTTCCTTCTATTTTAAATATCAAGCTTTTCATTTTCAGTAATTTGGGGATAGAGGTTCTGTCTTTCACTTTCATAATAATACCAACCCTGTCCGAGGAACAAGACCAGAGCATTTACTGTACGTCAGAGACCATCCAAATGTGTATCAACCCATTAGGTCTTCTAACAACTACAGGAGCTGAGTGTTCTATTTATTGTCCCCATTTTAAAATTCTGAACCTGAGACACAGAGGAGGTAAAGCCCTTGTGCGTCAGGAAGTCTTGAGCCAGCCCGAGTCCCGGTGCGGCCACCGTGCCCCTTCCCTGTGCCCTGTCCTCACCGGTGGTGGGAGAGAGCCGATCACTGTCCTCCCTACTAAGATGGCCAAGGCATCAGCCTTTAAAACACAGGGGGCCACCTCACCTTGACCTCCTCAGTTTCAGGAAGATAAAAAGTGTCCTTTCTCCTAATCGGTTTTGGAACTGACTTTGGAAGACTCACTGAGAACTAAACACCAGTCCAGCAAGGCCCCAGGATGCTTACACTGTTGGGCCAGGAGCAGCTGATTCCCCAGTCCTCCCTGTGTGGAGGGAGAGAAGGCAAGACGCCAGTGAGCCTTCCAAAGCAACTCAGAGCCATGTCACCCTAGCCCCTGGGTGTGTGTTGGTTTGGTATTTTTTTCCTCTTATTTACAGAGGTCTCTGGATGCCGGGTGTTGTGGTAAGTCCTTCACACACACTTTCTCACATAAGCCTTGCATTTAACTCAGGAGTCAATATCATTAGAATTCCTATTTAACAGATGGGAAAACTGAAGCTCAGAAATATTCAGGAACTGGGGGGAGGGTATAGCTCAGTGGTAGAGCGCATGCTTTGCATGCACAAGGTCCTGGGTTCAATCCCTAGTACCTCCGTTAAAAAACAGAGACAAAACAAAGAAGTATTCAGGAATTGGCTGACTCTCGCCCAGCGGAGCCAGTGAGAGCCCAGACCTTGCTGCCTCGAAATCACAACCATTTAACCACAATGCTGTGCTGTCCCCAACACACACGCGCACACACACACACCCTGCATGGTGCCCTCGCAGCTTGTGGCTTCAGGCTGAACAGTTCCTGAAGATTCCAGGCCTCCCTACCCACAAGCACAGAGGGTCCCTTTGGGAATCGCACGTTCTGTGCTCAGTCTAGTCCCGTTAGCATCACCCTCACAGCTTTTCCCCAGGGTGTCCGTTGGGCTGGAATGAGCATGTCTTGCCGGCTAGGCTCTTCCCACCGCCCTCAAGGCATTCACCTGAGTGCTCAGTTCTGAAGGGGGGCCTTCAACTGCTGCTTTTCTGGAAACTAATCTCTAAAAGGGAAGAGGCTTTTAGGCTGTGGAGCAGCCCATGTCAGCACTTCCAAGGCAGAATGGTTGCCAGGTCCCACACATCAGAAAAAAGTTGTGTTAAAGAAGTTGAAGCGATGGATGGAGGAGAGCTGTTCCCCAGGCAGCCTCAGCAGCTTGTTGCCCGAGGGCTGGACCCCAGAGAAAACAAGTAAGGTTAATGCCTGCCACCTGTCAATAGCACAGAAAGTCTGAGGCGCTGCTGCAGTGGGAGAAGGCATGACCCTCACTGGCTTGTGAACACATTTGAAAACCTACAAAAACCCAATTCTGGAATCATTTCCTACCCTGTCCTCCCATCCCTCCTATAGAGAACTTGGGGAAACCAGCCCATGAGTGATAGTGGCCAACACTGTTCTGAAAGATGGCAGAGCGAGTGGCCAGACCCTTCCATGCTTGGGGTCCCTTTTGTTATCATTTCTCTCTGGCATTCACCTGAGCTCTGAAAAGATCGTTGGAACCACAAACAATGTGTGATTAACTGGTTTCTGTCAAATATTTTCTCTGCTGTGATTCATGACTTTGGGGCATTACTTGGATTGGGTTAGTTCAGTGTTGATCTTCCCAGGCTTTTTGGTTTCCTTCCTAAATGCTTTCTTGCTCTATTATTATTTTATATATAATTTTTAAATAGCAGTTATTGTTCATCTTTGTTTCATAGAGCTGCAGAATGTCCTAAGTTCAAAGACTGACCCTGAGTCCACAGAATGGTTTCATTAGTAGACGCATCATCTATAAAGTTTCAGACCCCCTTTTTCCTCTTCTGGGCTTTTCAGCTGATGACTTGAGGACTTCTTAGGGTCGCCTTCCACGGGAAGTACCCCTCTTTAGACTTAAGGCTGCAGAATGCTGAGAACTGCTCTTCCTCACCTGCCTGTCCAGTTTCCAAATCAGACTAGATTTGACAGCCAGGGAAGGGTCTTGTATCCACACTGCCTGGGCAACCCCCAGGCAATCTCAGCTCCCTGCCTACCTCCTCTGCCCTTGAATTCCCTCTTTTTCTCCTTTTTCTTTCCTTTTACCTCCAACTTCTCCTAGTCCCCAGACTTCTTTCCTCTCCCTTTTTCTTCCCAGAGTTTTCTTTGGAGATTAAATAGAAACAGCCAAACTCAAAATCCCTCCACGCATGGTGAGCCTAATGCTGACCCTCCACATCCCTCAGGTTGGACCTCATGGCCTTCACCTTGTCCTTCTTTCTCATCCCTTATGAAGCCCAAGCTACCAAACTGATCTATTTTTCTCCATGTAGCATTTCTCTTCCTGCTTCCTTGGAGAGTGTACCTAACAGTGCACATCCATTACGTAGACTAAGGTACTTACATCCTAGGAGCTGTCTTTGTGGGAACAGGCATCTAAATTTATGGCTAATGGGGCTTGTGAGCAGAAGGGAGCTGTGTCCCACATCACCTTCACCATTAAAGTCAACTGGTCCTGCCCTAGTCTACAGCTCTGTCTTTCCCAGCCGGTTACACAAATCACCACTATGACCATTCCCCAGGATTTCCATCCACCGGACAGGTGGAGTGGGGATGCCAACCTGCCATGTCCCATTCTAGGAGAATAGACTTTCCAAGAGAAACATTGTGAGGTTTAATTTGGTTTGGTTTTGATCTAACCAGAAAAGTAGAATGAGTTCCCCTGCTAAATGCTGCTACAGAACCCAGCCAACAACAAATGCCTGGTGGGAAAATTGTAGGAGTTGTGATATTTTCAGGGATTCATCATATCTGAAATCTAGGCAATAATCAGTCAGTTTCAAATGAGGCTCCTTTGTGCCTTGAATGTTACCGCGGTGCAGGGGTGGGAATCAAGAATTAAAAGAGGAAGAAAAATGTGCTATATTTCCCTAATCTCTACACTTTTGCATGCTTTTTTTTTTCTGTGCTTGTTGCATGCATTTACCCATTAATTATGTCAGTAATGGAAAAGAAATGAAGCATTGTATCCACGGGACAGCTGTTTAAAATGATTACTTTGAAAATGGTATTTTTTTCCAGCACCTTTCCCTGAGGCGTCTCATCACCAGTAGACATTACTTGCTGTGCTCATTTGATCATCCTTTGCGCTAAATCCCCAACTTGCCTCCTTGATGCTTTAATTGCAGCTGACTCAGCTAATTCGAAAAGCCGTGATGCATGCTCCTGACTCCTTTAGAAACTGCAGTGTTGAGATGAATGTTTGAAAACCAAAGTCAAGTCAAAGGATCCCTAGGTTTGGCTTTCCATGGTCAAAAGCCAGTTCTGGGATGAGCATGTAATTCCAGAGAAATGGCTCTGCCTCCAGAGCAGTTCTGTTTCTCGAGACCTGTTTTTGAATCTTCAGCAGGAGAGGGAGTTTTGGTGACGATTTGTGCTTTCATCGTTTGTAAGCATTTGGGAGGGAGGGAAGAGGTCCAAGTTAAACCTTTTGTCTATCGTCCGGCAGCTTGAGATTCTCAAATAGAGAATTGGGCTGAAGAATCCACAAGGTAAGAAGGTACCCTTTATGCAGGTTGTGGGGCATTAGGGTTGGGCAGAAAGGAGTGGTCGCTGCTCTAGGGCACCATCACGAAGGGAGCCACGCACCTGCTGACCCAGCGCTTTGCCGTTTGCCTCTCTCTTTATCTTCCTCCTCACCTTGTCTCCTTTCCATTACTTTCTCTTACTTCAGGGAGGTTCAGAGAAAAGGCTTCAATTCTCCACAAGATCGCAAAGAAAAAATGCCAGGTGGATGAGAACGAGAGGCAGAATGGGGCTGCCAATCACTTGGGTGAGTCCAGGGAGATGTCCATCCTGTGCCTTTCCTGGGGTGCGTGGAGAGGGGCAGAAAGGCAGGACCCAGCGTGGGGACTGGACTCGGTGCAGACACAGATCCCTGCAGCTCAGCACCCGGGAAGCCCAGGTGTCAGGAAGAGACCCACTTCCCCTGGTAGATACAGGGCATGAACAGGCACAATGTCGCCTACGCTCGGGGAACTTTAAAAAGAGTGACGTGACTCTATGAGGAATCATATAAAATCAATAAATAAAAATATTTAAGTAAATAAATAATTTTAAATAAACAAAATTACACCAGCTCCACCAAGCACCTCCACCAAAGAGTAGAAAATCTCTTCAGTTTCAGGAATTGCACACAATCCCACAATTGCACAAGAAGACACACAGACCTATTATTTAATGCTTAACGAAAGGTGAGAGTGTCCCTTCTGAATGTCTTGCCTGGTAAGCAGATTTTATACCTATGTCAATGCCTACGGCACTCCCACTAAGTGACCACATTGTTCACTTGGTCGCTCCTGAACTGAGTGGCAGGGCCCCTGTAAGATGACACTGCCTCCCTTTCTTAAGAATTCAGCAGCACTTGCCCGGGTTTCTTTTGGCTGACTTTTTCTGAGTTCCTGTATGACCAGATCGTGACATTCAGGCATCTTATTTTAACTTGGAACATGATGTTCCTCCTCTCCAGCCTGTGACTCTAATGTAGCTCTAATTCTAAATTCAAACTAAATTTAACCTAATCTGGAATCTATGTTATACACTCTGCTATTCCCCAAGAAACTAAAATTATCTGCAGACAAAATTCAACAGTGTTGCACTCAAAATACATGACATTCCTTAGAAGAGTTTCTGCCTATCCTGTTGTCCTGACTTCTAGCTCAGGGAAAATCTTTGGCCAAGAAACAGTCAAGATTCTATTGGGTATGAAAAGAAAAACTTGAAGGAAATAAGCTGACATGTTAACCGTCATGCCTGGGAGGTGGCTTCTCATCTGTTCATATCTGTTCTTGGGTATCTTAACTCCGCTTTGACACCCAGCATCCCGTGCCACTGGGGTCAAGTTTGGCCATTGAAGGCTGACCCAAAAGTTGTATCACTTCAGCCACTAGACACCTCAAACACAATTTTAGTACTTCCCAAGGTATTTAATACTTTTTAGTTTAAATAACTGAATAGGCATCCTAGGAAAAACAGGCATAGCCTCACACAGCAGACCATCAAAGAGATAACATCATCACTACTAAACACATGGAAAGATAAAAGAAGTTTCAGTTTCAGTGGCTTTTCGTGCTGAAATACATTTATGCCTCTGTATTCCACAACTAAATACATAAGTAAACATAAACATTTCCCTGGGACTTCTGCAGTTTGTCTCCTTCAAACCCAGCAATTTTTATATGACTCTCAAATTCTTTGCCAGTGAGATTTTACATAGAAATGTTTAGTTTTTCTGAAGTTGCTAGGGAAAAAAAAAATACTCTAATACTCTATGAGCGGCCTTACACTGCCTGTATCCGACAGTGATGAGCATTCCGATTCTCCTGGCAGTCCTGATGCTGAACGTCTTCATTGCCTCCTGAAAGTCAAGAATCACCCAGCACAGCCTGGGAACCCTGTTTGTTTCCCTCTCACTGAACTCATGGCAGACCTCAGTGGTGCCTGATCACTGATCACCTGTAGGTGTTCCTCTGCGTCCTGGAAAAAAATCTTCTACTGCAAGGCAGGTGCTGTAATGAGGATCAGAATAGTTTATGCTTCTTGTTCGCTTGCTCTGTACCAGGCACTGTGCTGGGAGCTTTATATGCATTTTCTTTTGTCATCTTTGCAGGCGTATCTTTGATCACATTGTTAGTTGCAGGAGAGGTGGTGATACTTTTGTCATCACCTCAATTTTACAGATGAGGAAGCTGAATTTCAGAGAGATTAAGTCACTTGCTAACAGTCTCACAGCATTTGTACTAGAGTCAGAGTGTGAACCCAGGCCTGTATGAGATGCTCAGTATCCAAGTCCCAGTGCTCAGCCATTACCCAAGTCACTTGCCAAACGTCTCCTCTCATTCAGGAATGATACCAATTTTTCCTCCATCACTTGTTCATCACTGCCCCACCCCCCGCCTCGGCCTTGCCTGCAGTAGGATGCCCGGGTGTAGGATGTTCTAACTAGCATTCTCCAGACCTTTCAAGTAGGTGGGGTTCCAAAGCCTGCCCTCCCCACAACACCTGCACACTGGCAGAGTCATCCACTCACTGAGCCTAAGGGAATGAGAGCTGGAAGCAATGGGCCTTGGAAGTCAACCAGTTGAATCCTCTCATCTCATAGATAAGGTTCCTGAAAACCAGAGGAAGGAGGGGACCTGCCCAAGGTGACAGCCCGATGGTGGCAGAGCAGAGTGTAGGACACACGTCTCCTGAAGCCCTCGCTAATAAATATTCTCTCTAAAACATATTACAAAAGAAAAGATCCTTCTATAAAAAATACCTGAGGGATGTGGTCCTGGGTATAAACAATAGTGTGTACATTGGGTATGGTTTTGGTTTAAAAGTGTCTGTGCTCATGTTCTTGAATGGCTAGTTTGTCCGTTTGCCTCGTCTAGAGAATGCAGCCCCTGGGAGCTGATAGGGCACAGGAGATCAGACATCAGGCCAGAGGGGATACCAGAGAGCTCGTAAAGGAGGAGGAGGGCTGAGTACACTGAAAGGCATGGGGGAGAAGGGGAAAATCCTTTGCTGTTTGGTGCAACCTTAGCCCTGGCTTTATCACCCCACCCAGACCACTGTCTTCCCCTCCGGGCCCAGCATTTTAGGATGTTCTTTTCGACGTGGCGCTTACCCCACTGACTCCATTTGCTTTCTTTGTGTGTGTGTCTTAATTATGTCACAGAAAAAATCGAGCTCCCAAACAGCACCAGCACAGAAGTGGAAATGACACCATCCAGCGATGCTTCGGAACCTGTTCAAAATGGAAATCTCTCCCACAGCATCGAAGCTGCGGAAGCCCAGGTATGGCTTTTTTCTATCGCTCTTCCAGGCCTCCGTGCTTGTTGAAATCCTAGCACAGCAGCAGAGACCCTCTGTTCTCCTCAGAGGCCCCAGTTCCCAGCTGGACAGGCACCAAGTGGAGTCATTTGTCCTTGTGTGTATTTCCCAGTCCTGGCCGCATGCGTCAAGCCCTTCATCTATTGAATAAGTGCACATCTGCTCTAGCCGCTGTTTCTCAGAGTGAGATTGGAAGACTTATGCATCAAAGCCCTTGGGGATAAAAATGCAGGTTTCCCAGGCCTCATCCCAGACCTGATGAAGCAGAATCTCTGAGAAACAGCACCCAGGAATCAGCATTTTAACTCACTTCCCAGGTAGTTCATTTTTTATTATCGAAGTGTAGTTGATTTACCATGTTGTGTTAGTTTCAGGTGTACAGCAAAGTGATTCAGACATACATACATTTATATATATTCTTTTTCAGCAAGTGATTCTTAATAGACAATAAAGTTTAATCGCTACTGCAGTCTTTCAGGCCAAGGTTAAGGAACAGAGAAACCAGAGCCATCACACCTCAGTTAGCCCCCTTTGGCCTTCCATGGTCTCTGCAGTTGAAATTTTTAATCAGTCCTCTCTGGTCCAATCCACCATTCAGTGGTACAACCATTCAAAAGCTGTTTGATCTAATGGTTATAAAAATACTGAACATTTACATGTACCATGTGCCACAGATTTGATGCCGGACACTTTGCAGATATTCTCACCTTTAAAACTCAGAGAAGTTAAGTCACTTGCTAACAGTCTCACAGCATTTGTACTAAAGTCAGAATGTGAACTGAAGGTATAGGCATTTAGTATCTCCATTTTATAGTGAGGAAGCTAAAACTTAACGAGATGAAGTAGTTAATCAAGATTACCCAGTTTGTAGGTGGTAAAGCTGAGATTTGATCTCAGGACTGTCAACATACAGTCTCTGTACTGTTTCTACAATGCAGCACTGCCTTTGGACCACAGTTGCTCAAAAAAGGAGGCAGAACTGAAAAGTAGGTGGTGATTGTTAGATTTCTGGATCTCAACCTCATCAAGTGAATCAGACTTGGAAGGCACAGAGCCCCAAACCTGCATTTTAATCAGGCACCCTGAGTCAGTGTTTCTCAAACTTAAACGTGCTTATGAATTTCCTGGGGGATCATGTTAAAATTCAGGTTGATTTGTCAGGTCTGGAGTGACACCCAGAGTTTGCTCCCAGATGATTCTGATGCTGCTGGTCCGAGGATCACATTTTGAGTAGCACTACCCTAAAGTTTGTGATCCTCTTCTCTAGACAGAATGTTCCCTCCCAGCACTCTCTTCTCCTTTTCACCGGGATACACTGCACAGAGAGGGTCTGCACGCCTTAGAAAAACACATGCTAAGTGTTGCCTGTTGCCTTTATTCCCTGGAGAAATGTGCAAGCAAAGTTTCTTCTTTTAAAGGAAAGGATAAGGACTATCAAGCACCTTTTCAGATACCTGTTGGCCATTTAGACATCTTCTTTGAAAAAATATCTGTTCAGGTCCTTTGCTCAGTTTTTAATCAGGTTATTTGTTGTTTGCTGTTGAGTTGTATGAGTTCCTTATATATTTTGGATATTAACTCCTTATCAGGTACACGATTTGCAGATATTTTCTCCCATTTCATAGGTTACCTTTTCATCTTGTTGATTGTTTCCTTTGCTGTGCTTTTCACAAGGTATACGTGTATCAAACCATCACATTGTACACTTTAAATGGATATAATTTTTATTTGTCAATTATACCTCAGGAAAGCCAGAAAAAAATAACTAAAGGAAAGAATAAAGAAACAGCAGCTCCTTCTGCCCTTGTCTCCTCTACCTTCCAGGCTCTTGCCCTGCTGCCCAGAGTCCCATGGTCCCTTCACATTAGGTTGGGGGTGAGCTGGCAGAGTGGCTTATGTCCACATGGATAAGCAGCATGTGGCAGCGGGAGGCAGGCCCCAAGGACATCTGGCTGCCCTTGGGGATGGCGTGGTCACAGGTGCTCCGAGGGCAGCCTCGTCATTGTGCCTCTCCCATCTGGCTGGGAGAGGGACATCTGTGCCCCCACGCCGGAGCGCCTTGCTGCGGCGGAGTGAGAGTCTCTACTGACCCCCTCTGAGCAGAACTGTGCCCCCGGGTCTCACGCAGGGAAACAGGACAGATTTGTGCACCACCCTGATACACTGAGAGCTCAAGGGCACACAGCCCTTCAAAGAACCCCCATCCCCACCCCTGCAGCTGCCTGCAGGATAGCCTGGCCGTGAATTCCAGATCCACCCAATCTCACTTTAGTTTTTGCATCTGTAAAGTACAGATAATAACAGTATCCGCCTCATTAGGGATATTAGGAGAGTTCAAGAGATAATGTGCATAAAGCACTTAGCATAGAGCTGAATGCTGCTATTTATATTAACATGTCCCATACCTACTATATAAACAGCATCCAAGGTGTCCCTTCCCTGTGGGTAAAATGCTCATTGTAGTAAAATGAAAATGAAATACATATACAAAATATGTACATATAAAATGTTTGAGAGGATTCAGGATAAAATAAGTAAATAAATAAGCACCTGTGGTAGGTGAGTAATGTGGTCAGGGAGGTCTGTACAAAGTGCTCTGGGAGACTGCCAGAGAAAGAACTTGACCCTGGCAAGGGAAAGTGTAAAAGCTTCGAAGATGATGTAATGTTCAAGCTGGGTATTGATGGGTGAGTAGGAGTTTGTCGCTCAGAGAAGGAGTTGATGACCGAGATGACCCCATGTTCAAAGGCATAAAACCTTAAGAGGGAAACTCATGTTCAGTGATTGGTGAGAAAGGCAGGGGAATTAGAGACTGAAATGCAAGGTGAGGAGTGAGGAGAGATCCACTAGGAAAACAAACTGGGCTGAAAATCTCCCACTGTTCAATCAAAAAATTTTCCGTGTTCATCTAATATGTGTCAGGCAATGTGCTGGGCACTGGAGATGCCCACCCATTCCAGCAGAGCAGAGAGCCTGCAAATACAGACCAAGATATGATTATACAAGGGAATAGGGCCATGAAGAAAATGAAGCCTGGTGACACAATGGAGGACGAATAGAGGGGCCCCTTAAAGTTGGGAAGCAAGGGAAAGCTTCACTAAGGAAGTGATGTTTGAACTGGGGCTGAAATTTAAGAATGCTCAGGCCAAAGGAACACACCCACAGAGAAAGAAGTGAGCTCACCTTGTTTGAGGAACAGAAAAGTCGATGTGGCTGGAGAGTGGAGTGATGGAGGGAGGAGGTGATGTGGGACAGGAGTGCCAAGCAGAAATGGCCTGCCTTGTAGACCATGAGAAGGAAGTAGACTTCCTTCTAGGACAGCAACAAGCTATTGGATGTTCCCAAATGTAATTTGCACTTGTAAAAGATCCCTGGGGCTGAGTGTAGAGATTGGATTTATGGCAAGAGGTTGTGTAGCAGTAGTGGAGCAAAGAGGTCACTGTGGGAGCTGAGGCACAGCTGATGGTGGCATGGACTAGTGCAGTAGACAGATAGGAAGGGGAGGAATCATGACGGGCATTGTAAGCACCATCAAGCTGTCTGGACTTCCCCCTTCTGGGAGTAGGGAGCCCAGGATGCAGAGCAGTGAGGCAAGAGCCTATTTGGTTCAAGGATCAGCAAACTGATTCTGTGGCCAAATCCAGCCCTGCAGTCTGTTTTTGTACGACCCATGAGACAAGAATGTTTTTATATTCTTGAAGGTTTAAAAAGAAAAAAGCAGCAGCATATGTGACAGAGACCATAAGGACCACAAATCCTAAAATATTTACTATCTGGCCCTTTACAGGAAAAGTTTGCCCACCCCTAGTTTAGACCATCTGCAGTCTTTCCCAAAAAAAAAAAAAGAAGGAAAGAAAAATAATGAGGAAGCTTTTCATGCACTTATATGGAATGATCTTCAATATATGTTGTTAAGTGGAAAAGGCAACATGCCAAATTGCATCCAGTATACTCTATTCATGTAAGAGAGGGGAAAAAAGGAGGGGAATAACCGAATACCATATAAGCCTTTACTTGTGATGCTATTGAAGAAACTGGTCATGCTGACTGCAGAATAGGGGTCTGTGCTAGGGAACCGTGGTGGAGGTAGCCTTCTGCATGGATCTTTCAGTGTAGCCTTCTGTAGCTTTTGAATTTTGAACCAATTAACTGTATTACCTATTCCAAAAAGAAATACAGCAACTAAAAATAATAATGGTTAAATTAAAACAGAAGTGGTATGCATTAGTCATTTAAGAGCAGAGTCTCTGAAGACAGACCACATGAGTTCAAACCCCAGGTCTGTGACTTACCAGCTGTGTGACTTTGGACAAGTTCCTTAACCTCTCTGTTCTCATTTTCCTTCTCTGTGAAGCAGAAATAATAACCCATTTCATAGCATTTTTGTGAGACTAGAATACTCGTAGAACAGCTCTTGGCACAGAGTAAGCACTACATAAGTGTTTGCTATTATAAGCAGTACTTAGTAAAACCTTTTTTAAAATTACTATTAAATAGCCCAGATGACAAGACCTCAGACCAAGTATTGTCTGTGGTGTGGATGACAATGGCTGGATGTGAGAGCTGTTTCTGAGGCAGAATTGAGACCATTTGGTAATAAATTGGTCATGGAGAACAACAACAACAACAAAACTGTTGTGGGTCATGCTGACGTTTCCAGGCTGGAAAGACAGCTTAACAGGGAAAACTAGGGCTGTGATTCCAGAGTCAGGGAAAAAGGTGTGAAATCGGAATGCTCAAGCCACTAAAAGCACAGTTTCACAGAAAGGATTCAGTGCCTTTTCGTTGTGTTAGTTTTCTTTCTTTCCCAGTTGTATTTTTATCAAGCTGCATGGCGAATGAGGTGTGCACCCTGACTTTTATTAATGGAAGTGGTGAGCCCCACGCACCACACGCTCACCGCTGATACTCTCCAAGAGTTTAACCTGCCTCGTGTAATTAACCTGCTGTTTTCAAAACCCTATTTACAAATGAAATAACACCTCATTTCTGAGAGCTTCTGTCTGTCCAGACTTTACACTGGCGATGAAGAACATTTTAAAAATAGTCTCTGGCGCAGAGGAAGCCCCTTTACAGTTTGTTTTTTGTTTTTTGTTTTTTGTTTTTTTGCTTCATTTGTATATTCTGAACCAAGAAATAATTTGACTCTTCAGATGTCTGAGTGCTAATCACCTTCTCCCAATGACTGCTGACACAGTGCTGTCGATCCTAATAGAACTGACTTGAGCTGTCACTGAGAACTGACTGACCTTCCCAATTTTCAATCTTAGGAATTTATCCAGGTTTGAAAGATAATTCAAAGAAATATTATCTCCCACCCAGAACCCAGCATTTTCTTAAGGTTTAATTTTGCCAGTCTAGACAACAGCCAAGTGACTGCACGTGGCCAGCTTGTGCCAGAAAGCTGCCCGCCTTGCTGTGTCCTCGTCCTCCAGGCACGACACGTCCACATGCTTCAAATCCATGCTCACAGTCACAGGGCAGAGGGGAAAGTGCCTTGCAAATTTCTTAGACTCTGAAATATGAAAATCTAACTTTTTTCATGTATTATAATGCTGGCTCTTTTTATTTGCAGCTTTTATTTCATTTCACCTCTAAGACTTCTCTTTGTCCTTAGGGAAATTCAAATTGTCCCTGCTTTGGTTCAAAGTTGCCCAGATGCACCAGATTTATTTAAAATAGGTATGTTCCTAGGAGAAAAGGATTGACTGATTGACTGATTTATACACACAAACATACACATACAGATGGATGATAGACAGAGTATAAAATGCACTTTTTTTCTTCCTTTCTCGGTTTACAACTTAAATATCATCTTACTATATTAAGTCCTTCCTTTCTCCCTTTGGGGTTTCAGCCGTGACCTATTTCTCCCCCATGTAGCACTAGTCTTCACCTAAACACAGTGCTGTTTTTAAGATCTGCTCTCATAAAGCCTCGTAGTGCTGATAAAAATGTTTGGACATTATGTGACTAAGTAAAGGATAAGTAGGAAAAGGTGAAGTGATTGTGATCTTAGATTTCTCTAAAAAATAAAATAAAATGCACAAAGATATCTCTCTACTATTAAATGTGGATCTCTGAGGGTAGTAAAAGAGCATGGTTATCAAAGGCAGCAGTTTGTTTTGGATTCTTGCTGTTCAAAGTTATATCTGTGATTTCAGAGCTTTGTCGGGAGGCTTCATAATAAACGTTGGTCAAAAACCTGATAGGGATTTCCAAGATTACCCAAGCAGATGGTACCTAGAATCCACATGATGTCTTTCTTCCTAAAATATTACCTTTAACTTAGCAAATGTTTACTTTCTTAGCAGCAATAAGGTTTAACAGAGGGTTTTCGAACCTCAAACTCCCCTATTATTCAAAGAGCAAGTATCTCTTCTAAGTGATTTCAGTATAATAGCCGGGTCCACAATGTAGAAAGTTTAAAAGGAGCTAAGGACCAAATTTCCCCTGTTAATGAGATTATCCAATGTCTTGGAACATTGGTGAAACATAGTAAGAGGATTCTATTCTGGCACTCAAGAAATGGAGGCTTTGGTGGAACGTGGAGACATGTCTCTTTTTCTGACACAGCCAGAGTCCAGGGGCAGCGCTGGGGAGAGAGGCCAAGGCCTAATTGTGAAGGAGAAAGACTATTCAAAGATTCTTCTAAAGACTGGAGTTTCCAAGGCCCAAGCCATGTGAGATCTATGATTGCCTTAGAAAAGAAACTCATTAGTAGCAGAGAAAAGCCAATACAAACTATAGAAAAGAGCAAAAATTACAGGGTTTTACCTACTGGGCCTCAGTGCATGAGTCCTCTATCTGGAGGAGATAACATTTATTTCTTTCAATCTATACATACGTTTTTTAAGGAAAAGTTGAGATCTGGTTCCTTTATCTGATGACCTGGACAATATTTACCAACTACTTAAGATGCACTCAAAGGCCTTGTGAACACACCTTGAAGTAGATCTGACTCTTGAGTTTCTGCCTAAGTTAGAATGTTAACAAAGAATTACATATTCACTTAGAATCTCACTGCTAATAACACCATTTGTCACTGTGCCTTCTGAAGATGTCTGGGGAATGTCTATTAATTATTCACATAAGCTACATTAAGGGCTGACCATTAATAAAAAAAAAACTCCACTGTCACCCTGAAAAAAATACTGACATTAATATTACTGTTCCTATGAGTAACTGTAATCCAATTGATGATAAATGATGAAAATGACTTTTGAATTATTTCTTACGATTCTCCTGTAGCTTTTATGTTGACAAATCTTTTATGATTTGTATCAGCAGGATTTACGAACCCCGTGAAAAATATACAAAAACCAATTTGCCATAGCAATCCAGAGAGAAATCCGTCTTGTCTGTAGGTTGTACCTCAGAATTATTTGGGCAAAATGCAAAGTGAAGGAAAGTAATTGCATTTCACCAGACTCTCCAAATACCATTTTACATTAAAATGAAATGGTTTCTTGGCTTCTTGGAAAACTTAGGCCCCAATAGCTTCATCACCAGTCACAGCAAAACATTTTGAAACCTTGGTTTCAATTCAGAGTCATGTAGAAGCAGATGAAGTTTTTTCAGATTGCCATTGCTGAGTGAAACCTTACTTTGTGTTTAATGTACTAAATTCTTTTTTAATATTATTTTTTAATTTTTTGTACAGTTTAATTTATTTATTTATTTGGGAGGGATGTAATTAGGTTTATTTATTTATTTGTTTGTTCATGTATTTTAATGGTGGTACTGGGGATTGAACCCAGGACCTTGTGCTTTCTAAGCACACACTACCACTGAGCTATACCTCCCCCCTTAATATACTAAATTGATGCTAGTTTTTTTCCCTTCTATATGCAAAACAAACCATAAGATGGTATTATAAGGGGAGTGAATTATTTCCTACCACTAGGCGGGCAGAGATTAATCACTTTTTTAAAAATCTGTATGTAAGCTCTGTTGGTTCAAGATGTCCACATGAAAGGCAATACAAATGTCTCACATGGTGCTGCCTTCCATAAAGAGATGCTTTTTGACTGACCTCTTTTTATCTCTTATCTCTTGGGAAGAGATAAGTGATAGAAACATAGAGATAAGAACAGAGTCAAGAGAATGAAGGATATCGGTAAATAATAGAAGGGCAAAGACATTGAGAAACTCAGAGAACAAAAATAAAGAGATTTCTCAAAGACTCAATGAAGTATGAGTGAAAAAAAAAGAGGTGATTTAAAAATAAATTATAGCAAGTGAACACAATTTATTTCAAAGCCAAAAAAAGATTCAAAAGTAAGATATTTTTAAAAGATAAATATCCATATGGCTGGTGTATATAAGTCTGCATGAGCTGCCGTAACCAAAAATCACAGACTGGGCGCTTTAAACAACCGAAATTTATTTTCTTACAGTCCTGGAGGCTGGAAGTCTAAGATCAAGATTTCTGCCTGTTCAGTTTCTGGCAAGGCCATCTTCCTGGCTTGCAGAGGGCTGTCTTCTCTCTTTGTCCTCACATAGCCTTTCCTTGATGTGCACAGAAGGAAGGGTGGGTGGATGGAGAGAGAGAAGGAGTAGGAGAGTGTTCTCTGGTGTCTCTTGTCACAAGGGCACTAATCCTGTCGGATCAGGGGCGCACGCTTATGACCTCATTTAACCTCAGTTACTTCCTTAGAGGCCCCACCTCCATATACAGCCAAGCTGAAGGTTAGGGCTTCAGCATGTGAATTTTGAAGGGACAGAAACCCTCTGTCCATAACAGTCAGTAAGGAGTCACCTTTGCACTGAGTAACTGAAGTTTTCTAAATATGTCTCTCTGGTTTTCTATCATTGGGTCTAACAGTGTTTCTTCCTGACTCTTCTGTTTTTATTCCTGTTTCAAAGAGGAAAGGCAAATGGCAAATGAAGTTGCCCTTAGATCCCTTAGCTGCCCCATCCCAGAACTCTGAGTTTGCTCTCAAAATGATTCACACACACCTTGTTTGGCAAGTCCTGAACTATATCTCTGGGGTCCCAAAAATTGACTTTACCTTGTGTCACTTAGAGATTTTGAGTATGCAGCTTTGGATCTCTAAGACCAGAATGATCCGCAATCCAGTAGTGAAAATTTTTATGGGTAGATCTTTTCTATATCTCAATTTTAAGAATGCTGTTCTAGTTCTGTAATAGACATAATGAAGATTGCTGGTATCTTGACCCCACTAATTGGCCAACCAGTTTAGGGAAAAAAAAAAAAAAATGGAGATGAGATGAAAAGCAGTTACTGTCCCTGAGCCGGTTGGTATCTACGACGGGAGTTTGTAATAAATTTCTGTTGCTGGAGCCACCCAATCTATGGTGTTTTGTTATGGCAGCCCAAACAGACTAATATGCTGACTGTATGGATAATTATGTTTTTTAAAAATCTCATTTTTTGAATAGATTCCCTTTGTAGTTAAGCGCTCCATGGAATGTTTCTTGGGAGGCATCTTCTACTTGCCAAATAGATGTTGATTTCAGAACCTTTCACTGTATTAAAGTGTGACTGTGCATTTTTAGTAATTCTACCTTTGAGAGCTCCAACTCTAGTATTGTTTTTAGCTCTGTGCAAAACACAGAATCAAGGTGTCACAATATTATGAGTCTGCTTGGAAGCTGTTTCAGAGAGAAATTCTACTTAGAGCCTACCTACTGAAATAAAAGAGCATTTTCTGCTTAGCGCTGTGGAATTTTCCCTTTCATCTTATTTACAAAAGGCCTTCTATTTATTCATCTTACCAAAGAGGAAGGTAAATTAGATTGTTGACATCACTGCAGTCAATGGATGCTCAGTAAATATTGGATGAATGGCTGGATGGAAGGACACAATTATTGTGGTTTCCACTTTCACATCAAATAATTGAATTACAGAATTTTATTTCTTGGAAGTATCATAATTCACCCGGTCAAACTTCTCTCTCCTGGCTGTCTTTGAAGAAATTATTCTCCTAAACATTTATTAAAATTAATAACGATAACTAACCCTTACTGAGTGTTTACTCTGGGCCAAACACTGTTCTAAGTGCTTTATGTGGATTACCTCAGTTAATTTTGTAACAGCAGTCATGTTGGACGAGAACGTCCTGGAGCAGAAGTGGGTCTTATTTGTCTGTGAACCCCTTCTCCAACAATCCCTTCATTAGGTAAGGCACTCTCAAGACTTCGTTTCTCCCTGGGAGCCTCCCACGCACGCACCATACAGGCACACACACCTCTTCACTGGTTCCCAAGGAAACCTAATTGGAAAAGTAAAACATGCCACCTTTCTCAAAGAGAGTACTTTTAACACTTCAATAATGAAAGAGGACAGAGGTGGGAGGAGAAGCCGATAGTCCCTGTTCAAAGACGATGCTGTTTTGTTTTGTGCATTTTCTTCCCCTGAGGGTCTCCTGGCCTTTGAACACTGAATGCTAGAGTCTGGAAATAACCTGCCTCCTATTTCATTTCTTACTAAAGTTAGCCTCAGGGAAGTTTATGATTGTAAAGGACTTAATCCATCACCTACAGTGTCCCCTAGATATTCATTTTAGAAGTAGCCAGTGCAGGATTAGCCACAGTTATGGGAATCAGGGGTAACATCAAGCAATGAAATGCACATAAAATCTCAAGCCCGCATTTTGGCCGTTGGTGTACTTGGTTGTCATCTCCTGCTCCAGCAAACCGGGGCAAAATTTCTGCACTTCTTTCTTGGACAAAGATGCTAAAGAACAAGTCTTTCTTTTTCACTTGTATATGAAGTCCTGACATTCATTGATATGTTATTAGCACCCACATTCCATTTTTAAATGTGTACCTGGCCCCATGGAGGTAGCAAGGAAGGAGCCAGGAGGAAGGAGGGCATCACAATGGCCCCTCCTCCCCGCACACGCCCACATCTGCCTTTCAGTTCCCCTCCAAAGCTGCCCTGGATGTTATAACAAAAATATCATAGACTCTGTGGCTTATTAACAGAAATTTATTTCTCACAATTTTGGAGGCTGAGAAGTGTGGCATATCGGGTGACGGTCTGTTTCCTGGTTCCCAGATGGACATGTTGTCACTGTGTGAGGCAGAGGAGTGAGCTAGCATCCCACTTATATATAAGCACAGTAAATCCCAATCACCAGGGCTCCACCACCATGACCTCTTCACCTCCCGATGGCCCCACCTCTTAATACCGTCACCGTGGGGGTTACAATTTCATCATATGAATTTTGGAGGGACACAGATATTCCATCCATAGCAGACTCAGAGAAAAGGAAAGAATGCACCTAAGAATCAGATATTTCTGCTCAGCTTTTGCAAGAAAGTAGGCCATCCAAACCACTGAAAATTAGTTCTTGTCTTGAGAAAACCAAACAAATTTATGTCAATTACATGCTTAGTGTTTGCTGTAGCTAGCATTTTCGTTTTAGCAGGTTGAATTCATTACAAAGAGCTGGGAAGCCTGGTGTCATCGGACATGAAGCACATTCATACCTGTTCTTTTAGGAGTGAGAAAGGGAGGCAGTGTGGTATTTTGGAAGAGCCTCGAGTTGGTGGTGAAATGAGCCTGGCACTGTGACCTTCCTTCAGCATGTCACTTCATCTTAGGGTTCTCCATGGAAGGGGTGGGCTCAGTGACCCAGGGCCCTTCCAGCTGTGAAATTCTAGGGCCCCATCTCTTGGAGCCTAAAGCTTCTGTTCTAAACAATTGCAGAGGTCTGCGATTGCAGCTCATCTTCCATGAGCGACCAGTGTCCTTGTGATGAAATGAATGACAAGTTCTTGGACAGGAAGCTGGTCCCACATTAAAACGTTCCAGGCAACAAAGAAGCTCTGCTTCATAATGACAAAGTATTTAAGGTCTGCTGGGGCCTAAAAGGGCATGAGGTGCCCCAGGACCAGATGCCTTGCTGGTCCCGTGTGCTATGTGTTCTCTGGCTGTTCTAGCATTTCCGTCAACTTGCCTGAGGTCACACAGCTAGTTAGTCACAGAGATGAGATTAATGGCAGAAGGGAAGAGAATTAACATTTGCTGGTCTCCTGGTCTCTACCAGGTACCATGCATCCTGCACTTGCCGGAGAATTACTAACCCTGGTCTAGAGATGAATGCCTCCCACATAGTCCAGATGTTTCACATGTTTTCTTTCTTTTTTTTTTAATTGAAGTATAGTCAGTTACAGTGTGTAAATTTTCTGGTGTACAGCATAATGTATGTATGTATGTTTTCATATTCTTCACTTTTTCCTTTAGTGGCTTTTTGAAAACTTTGTTGAGGGTGACAGTTTTAATATTTTTGATGCTGCCACCTAACCTCATTTCCCAGGCTCAGCACATGTTTTTATGGATGTCTGTTCCCGCTCTCAGCTCCGCGGGGGCCTGTTGGTGATTCATAGCAGGCCCCACACTCCCTGAGATTTGCCGCATTTGATCATCTGTGTGGGCATCTGTGTGGCTGAATGATGTGGAGATATAAACTGATTTTTTTATCTACAGATAAAAATTGTAGAAACAGCAACAATGACAAATGTATTAGGAACCATTCTTTTTAAGTAGGAGTTCAGATCACTTAAAATATTCATCTTCCCCCAACTTGACCATAGCTCCGAGTTTTAGAGTAAATGCATTTTATTTTAACTTAATCATATCTTTAAGGGTGCTATCTCTAAATACAGTCACAACTAAGGTCCTAGGGGTTAGGGTTTCAACATACGGGTTTGGGGAGGACACAGTTTTATCCATAACAGGCAGAACAGGTACTGGGGAACAATCAGAATCTCTTGCTGTATATTCTGCCAGCATCCCCACAACTGGATAAAGAATAAATTCTTTGGAGCCATTTTTTCGGTCTCCCCTTTCAAGTCTGCTACAAATCAAGAGTCCTAGAAATTAGGGCAATGCTTTCTACCTACAAGTGCTCAGTGCACACTTGCAGATGATGGTGGTCACCACCCAAGGAATCCCAGCTCGAGCAGAGACGGGCAGCTAGGGTTCCTGATTCTCCACCACCAATTCTTCCCACCAGGCTGCACTGACTCCTTTAAGACCTGACAGCAGGAACATCACTATGTGGGAACTTAGAGTCGTGTGTTTTAGTCTCAGATTTTCCACATCAGAGATTACAAGGCTCTGAAGCAGTCCTTGGCAGCCCCAGTTTTACACAATTCTAGGGCTTCTAACAGAGACCCCAGCTGGTATCAAACTATTTTAAACCCTTATATCATGAGTCATTTGAATTTTTTCTGGACCATTTTGCATCGTTTTGTTTTTTGTGGACATTCTACAGAAGCTTTAGGAGGTAAGGGTGGGTTGTGGCAAGGTTAAAGCCAGGATGAGACAACTGCAGGAGAAGTTGGAAAATCAATGCCCAGCCTCTCCTGGGGCTGGGACAAGCGAGCATGCCAGCAGCTTGGGCAAAGGCAACACGGGCCTCAGACTTGGAACAACATTTTTTTTCACTTTTCTAACTAGCTTGCAAGCTGTCGCCCATTGAACCAGAGTGAGATTGAACTTGGCAAAGACACAAAGAGAATTTCCCCTTAAAATATGCTGACAGCCTCACTCCCCAGGCACCTCATGGCTCCATCACAGAGTTATGTACTTCTCTATAGCTAGACTCATCCCCAAGAGGCCATGAAGTCCCCACGGAGAGCACTGTTTGTACAGACTGAGACACAGTCCCTTCTTCTTGTCCATTTCTGCCCTAGCAACAGCCACCTCAAGTGTAGCTTCTGGAAGCTGTACAATATAGCTAATTGTTTGCATTGGACAGTAGTGTGTTTAGAGCTTATGCATCTAAACAGACAATTATTTTCTGCTATTTGCGAGTGGCACTGCCTGCCTGGTGACTTTGGCAGATGGAGAAAGGAGCTAATCCGTAGGTTATAAGCAGAAGGGTTATTGATGAAATGTCACCATCTGTTGGTGTCATTAAAATGATATGAGTCATAAAGAGTTGCTTTCGTTTTTTCTCAGAAAAAGGTTAGCCTGGAGTTTAGAGAGAAGTCACTAGATTGCAGATGGCAGTGGGGGACCAGACTTGGGGGGAGTGTCGACCCTAGAATTGGGAGGAGCCTTGATGAACTCATCATATCAGCTTATCGGGTCTTCAAGGAGGTGCTGGAATCCTCTGCCTGAGTAAAACCACTTACCTTGCGTGAGACAGGGTTCTAATTAGGAATGATGCAAAGTCTCAACTCTCCCATGGTCTTCCTGTTTCTAAGGCATCTACCAGGTCAGCGGGGGAAGAAAATCATTTATTTGGATTGGGGGAGAAAGATCTTATCTGGGAGGGAACAGTTAAAATGCACCTCTCTCCTTCATCCTTGTTGGTCCCACTGCACAGAGACTATTTTTGTAGTCAGCTGACATGCTGGAGGCTGGTGAGCCCAATAGGGAGTGATACTCTCTGCCTCTGCTACATCTTCTGGGAGGAGGTGGAAGTGGCTCAGAAGAAGGGCCAGGGACAGCACGCCCATGCTTCTGTCAGGGATGGGAGCCCTCGGGATGGGTCTGAGAAGCAGTGGCTGGACCCTCGTGAACTGCGGAGCAGAGGAAACAGCTTTTGGTTTTGTTACTTTTCTCTGTTGACTTCCTCTTTTCAGCTTTGTTGGTTTCTGCTCTAATTTTTATTATTTCTTTTCTTCTACTTACTTTGGAGTTAACTTGCTCTTCTTTTTCCAGTTTCCTAGGGTAGAAACATAAGCTATTGATTTTAGTTCTTTCTTCTTTTCTGACACACTGCGTAGCGAAGAGATGACGAGCATAAGAAGGGTATTTAATGAGAATCCAGACAACCAAAATAAACTGCGCCCACTTCCTCATTCTGCTTTATTACCTAATCCTCTTAATTCCCTCATATTTGCTGCTTAAAAATCTTTCACCCACTGCCAAGAACAGACACTCAAAGAAAAAGAACCTTTTTTCAGTATGGCTTAATATAACTTTTTTTTTTTAAAAATACTGTCTTTTTAAAATTTGAACTCCTGGAGAGAGTATGGGGGTGATGGTGTAAACCACTACAAATCCTTTTGGCAGTGCTAGGGCGTAAGTTACAAGTAAGTACACATAGCACTGCAGCGAGCTGGGCCTCACACCCAGCCTTGCCCCTAGCCCTCTTTCTCTACAGCAGCTCGCCCGAGCCTGGCCCACCTATCGCCGCCTTAGGAAGAGCGGTGCTGGTGGGATTCATTGCTGCCGCTTGAAATAGTGCAACGTGCTGGAAGCCAGGGCCGCGGGGGCGGGGGCAGGGGCAGGGGGTAGGGGTGCGGTGCAGGAGCTGTTTGAAGCCTGTGCAGGTTATTTATGTGGTCTCAAAAGGAAGCATCTGTGGAAAAGTTCCTCTTGATATTTTTAGATCTGATGCTTGGTCCTGCTGCGGCAGTTTCATCTGGAAACAAGCAGGGAAGGGAGTGATGGATGCTGCCTGCAGTGCTGTTTTGGATGCTCAGAGGGCCCGTCTTACAGGCTGATGGTCATCCTGCCAGGCCCAGATCCACCTTCTTTAAGTTCCTTCCAGCTCTGGGGCGTCAGAAGCTGCTGACTTCGGCGGGCAGGGAATAAAACGCTGGCCGCGTGCTGCCAAGTAACAAAGTCTGAAGTCTACCCCTGGCTCTGCGGCCCTGTGCGCTTGATGCCCACAGGTTTAGCGTCTGGCCCTCCTTCCACACTCTGGTTCTCTGCAAATATGATACGTGTTTGCATAACAAGCCTTTAGCCGGAGGTAAAATGGTTTCAAATTTAACTACAGGATTAAACGGGTTAAAAACTCACAACCACTCAATAATCCATGAACTTAATGATTCCAGGGCCAGTGAAGCAAGTCGAGTATTGTTACTGAATGGTTTCTGTGGTGACTTTCAGCTACCCAGTCAAAACCCATGCTCTTAAACTTCTTTAATTAAAAAAAATTCTTCCCTAAACAATAAGGTCCTACTGTACAGCATAGGGAACAGTATTCAACATCTTGTAATAGCCTATAATGAAAAAGAACAGGAAAAGGAACATACATGCATATATATAAAACTGAATCACTATGCTGTACACCAGAAACTAACCCAACATTGTAAATCGACTATACTTCAATTAAAAATGAAAAACAAAAAGTTAAATTCTTCCCAAAGATCCTGAATCCTGTGGCTTTCTCCTCCAGGAGAACGGAGGAGGAGGACGTGGGCACTGCACTCCTCTCTCTGCAGATTCAGTTTCTCCTAAGAGGTTCATTGACCGTGGCTGGATGCACTCCATTTGAATGATTGGTTCACGGAAGTGAGAACCTGGAAAACATTCAGGGAAAGAAAAGAAAGCTCTTAAATTCTCATGGCCGAGAGACGTGTTGTTTGCTCCTGGGGTTCAGGCTGGGACAGGGGTCCTCTTACAAACCTAAAAATCACTCGGATGCAGCTGCTGTGATGACCCAAGAAGACTGATGCGTCTGGAGCCTCCCTTCTGGCTCTGCGGCCTGTGGACATTACTGTCTTTTTGTGTATTTTCTCTCTCTCTCTTTCTCTACAACAGACCACAGAGACCAGTGAAGATGAGGAGGACCAGCCTCTCAGCCTGGCCTGGCCTGCGGATCCCCGCAAACAAGTCACATTCCTCATTGTCTTGCCCATAGTGTTTCCTCTCTGGATTACCTTACCTGATGTCCGCAAACCTGTAAGTAAAGCATTTTTGAAACTGATTCCTTGTAAAAAGCACAGCATGGAACAGTATGCATAGTCTGCTTCCACTTTTCTTAAAAAGGAAAGGGGTGACACATACACCTGCATATACTTACATATGCCTGATATTTCTCTGGACAGATACACGGTGACAGTGGTTGTTCTGGTTATCGAATCTACGTAATGAACCACCCCAGAACTTAGTGATGTGAAGTGACAACCACTGTCTTCTGCTCGTGGATCCTGTGGATCAGGAATTCAAATGGGCACGTTGGGGATGGCTTGTCTCTCTCTGTGCTGTCTGGGGCCTCAGCTGGGAAGACTCGAGTGGCTGGGGCCTGGAATCATCTGGAGATTTCTTCACTCATGTTTCTGATACTGGGGCAAAGATGGTTCCCAGGCTGGGCTCAGCTGGGATTGTCTGCACGTGACCTCTCCATGTGACTTATGCGTCCTCACAGTATGGGGGCATCAGGATAGTCAGGTGTTTTTCACAAGAGACCAGGGTCCAGCAGTGGATGTTCCAGCAGCAAGAGGAGACGCCCCACGGGCTCTGAGGCTTTGTCTCGTAAGCCCCAGAGTCACTTCCACTGCACTCTACTGGCCGAAGCCGTCGTTGAGTCTGTCCCAATTAAAGGGGAGGAGACAGAAAGTCTCCCCAGAATATATCAGTGTCGATGGCATGTGACGCCTTTGATGGGAGCAGTTTCAAAGAATCAGCAACCTTGTTTTAAAACCACCACAGCAATGGCCTCTGAAAAGGGGAACTGAAGGTCCAAGGCAGAAGGGTGACTCACATTTTGTTGAATATTTGTGAACATGAATTAATTCATTCAGCTCAAAAAGTAATTTAAAGAAACGCATTCATATTGTGCAAATGCCTACGTGCCTGGTCTGCTCCCTCCGGTATTATTATCATCACCGTAATCAATATTATCTACCATTATTATGCACTGGGTGCTGTGAACACAATGCCGTCTTGTAATCAGCGAAGGACAATCTGAATGTAGATCAAATCAAAAGAACACCCCTTCCCTGTCTTTTTAAACTGGGATCTTGGGCCATTGCCCCAAGAGGTGAAAGAACTAATAAGAGATAAGGAGAAGCAGCTCTTTTTATTACAACCCTACACACACATCCTCATTCAACAGAAGTGTGTACCTGCTATGTATCTCACTCTGGCCTTGGTGTTTTCCAAAAATGTTATAGTAGAATCTCAGGAAACACCTAATATAAGAATAAATGTAAATATATATACATATATATATTTAGCATAAGTAGAAAGAAACTCAGGGAAAGGAAATTAACTAGCTCCTGCCCTGTCACTTCCTAGGGCACACAGCTGAGATTCAGACCCAAGCCCATGTGACCAACCACACAGCTTCGGCTCATCCTTGTATTTCATGGTGCCAGAGGGTAGGAATCTGAAAACATCACTTCTAAAAGCATTTGGAACAGAATGCTGGGGTAACATCCAGCATGGTTTAGCATACGCCTTCGAAAGCCCCATGATGATCCCACTTTTCCTCACTTGAAAAAGATTGGAGGAAAATCCTGCCTTATTGGCCTGACCTGGAAATAAGCCAAACTGATAGAGAGCCTTGTCTTGTCAAATACAGCCAGGAATGACCCCTCATGTAAGGACTCCTGACATTAGAAGTTTCTGAGGAAAGGATGCATGTAGCAGGTGTGGCTCACTTAAAGCAATATCTAGGGTTCTTTGTTCAGGATGCTGTTACAGAGCATCTGCTCTGTGCAAAGGCCTGGCTTCCTGGAAACCTGCAGCCAGATAGCTGGAATGTGTTCAGTTTCGTCTTGGCTCACATCACACTGACATTTTTGAGACGTGCATGCTCACATCCGCTTACTCACTCATTATCTCTCTCTCCCTCCCTCTTTCTGTCGCCATTACTCTGCGGTTTAGCCCAATGCTTTTGCTTAGCCCAGGGAGGAAAATCAGGGAGACAGACAGGGTTTTCTAAATCCCCACAGCAGGCCAGTGTGATGTGGCCCAGAGTAGAGGGGGCTGATTGGCTGATAAGACTGACGGATGTCCACACACAACCAAGGAAGCAACCAGGAAAATGTGCAGGAATGGGAGGACGTTGCCAATAACTCAAGGCCCTGGGCTGTCAGGTTGAATGGGACTCTTAGAGCAAGGGCTGACAAAGTGCTCGTCCCCTCTGACTAAACTGATAGGTCAAGGAAACTGTTAGGTAAGGTCAAAGTTCTCAACAGCAACTCCTGGGCAACAAACAGGACCCCACCACGGCAGTAGTCACATGGATGGCAACAGCTGCTTGGGCTGATGCTATAATCCCAAGGGGAGCAGAGCAAGAAAATGCAGCTGTACATGCTCTCCTCCGCAGTATCATTAACTGGTCACTCACCATGAAATACACCATGAGAGCCAGCCCCTGAAGCGTGGCCTGGGGCTTTTGCTCACTGCCCCCACCCAGGGCCATCCCTGGATGGACTGGGGTTTTTTTTCTGTCTTATCTGAGTGTACCGTGTGCGGTTCCAAGCAGAAATGAGACTTTCAGGTGAAACATTGGATGTTTCTAGATTTCCTCAGCAAATATTTATATATGCCAGGCATCAGGCTTGTGCCCTAAAGATCTAAAGACACAGCAGCCCCAATATCCTTTAAGGAACTCTAGACTCAGTGGAGGAAACAAAGCATGCCCACATAGAACTACAAGGCAAGATTGCACAGCTGTGCTAGTGAGAGCAGCAAGACTCGATCCCATGGCTCCTGCCTCCAGAACATTCTCATTCTAGCATGTAAACTACAGTGGCTTTCCCCACATGACTCATGAGCTGTGCAACCTTGGGAAAGTCACTTTTCGACTCTGGACTTCACTGTTCCTCCTCTGTGAAATATAGGGGTAGAAGATCTCTAGGATGCCTGCCAGCCGTGACCTTCTGTGATTCAGGAAAGCATAAAGAGATAACCATCAATACAATATTACTAATTTAAGGTGACCATATATCTAGTTTGCCTGAGAAAGTCCCAGTTTACTCTCAAAGCATACTGGTTTGAGTTATATTGTCATTCTTTGCATATGTGAAATGTCGAACGAAAGCATACCAGTTGATACAAAAACCATTAAGTGGCTCCTTGCTCATGCTCAGCACCGGAGAGTTTCTTTAGGGTTGACCTTGTATCAGTTAGCTTTTGCTGTGTAACACACCACCCCAAAACTTAATGGCTTAAAACAACAAGCATTGTTTTTAGCCCATAATTCTATGAGTTGACAATTTAAATGGGGCTCAGCTAGACAGTTCTGCCACTCTCTTATATGTCTGGGGGCCAGTTGGCCTAAGGGTATGTCACCTGGAACACCTTGTCTCTGCTCCACAGGGTCTCATCCTTGAGCAGGCTAGCCTGGGCTTATTCACATGATGGCCAAGTTCCAAGAGCAGCAGGAATGAAAGGCACAAGGCCCTCTTGAGATCTAGTTTGGAACCTGCATGCTGAAATTTCCATCACATACTGTTGATCAACGCAAGGCCTAAGGCCAGCCCAGATTCAAAGGCTTAGAAATAGACCTCATCTCTTCCTGGGAGAAACTGCTGCCACTGGGGCCTCTGGAAAAAATATCCAGGGAGAGGAAAGACAGGAGAAAACTAGTAATTATCAGTAGTTTTTGAATCACTGATGTAAATGAACATCCCAAACTTTGACAATAATTACAAGGAAAACATGATTTTTTTAAATGTATACACCTAATTTCAGGGTAAATAGTACTCCCTCTTGTTTTTATTTCTGTGTCACTTATATGCAAATTATATGACAGTGTTTGTTGCATTACGCACACTCCCAGCTCAGATAATTAACATGGGCTTCACTCTTGTAATGTTCTCAAATTAGTAGCTTTGTTTTAAAAGTAAAAGAGCTGAAATATAAACCTTAGGGAGGAACACGTCTTTGGGGAAAATTGAAAATAATGAAGGAAACAAAGACCCCAAAAGTTGTATTTTCTCATGGCCTCGGATGGGTGTTCTTACATAATAGGAATGCAACTAATGAGATATCAAACCATGGCCCATCAAAGCTAGGAAGTTACCTGAGAACCCAGCGAGGTTTTTGCAGTTTCTGTCATGCATCAGCTCATTCACCAAGTATTTGTGTCTACTGTGTACAAAGCACGGTTCTAGCACAGATGAAGTGATTGAGGCCCTGAGAGGTTTAGTGACTTATCTAAGCACAACCAGCTAGTAAGAAGCAAAGCCAAGACTCTAGGCCAGACCTCTACAGTTACTTTTACCTCCCTGAGTTTTAATTTTTTCATCTCCTAAAAATCAAAATGAGGTTACTGTTGTCTGGTAACAACTGCCATTATTATCTGAGTACTTACTATGTGCCAGGCAGTTTTCTAGACACTCTATGTGCATGAAATTCTCAGGACAACTAGATATTGTTATTCCCCCCATTTTATAGATGAAGAAACTGAGACTTAGAGAAATCAAATTACCTCAGAGCACATCGCTGGTAACTGCTGAGCAAGGATTTCAATACAGGTCATAAAAATCCAGAGAACACACTTTTAATCTTTAATAGGATTGCTTTGGAGAACTTTGTTAAATATGTATGCCCCAGAACCTTGCACAGAGGAAATGCTCAGTGAATATTTGTTGAATTTAAATAAGTAAGGAGACGGCCAATTTATGCAACCAGCTAATGTCCAGCAACATTTTTTAAGCCAAGAAAATATCACTCTGATGTACTCAAAGCTTCTAATGAGAACATTAGCTGTCAATTATATAAGGAAACCATTACACTGGGAACAAAATGGCCGGCACATGGACACAATTTGCTTTTTGCTAATTGGTATGAGGCCCATCCCAGCAGATGTCAGGCTCAGCCACCATCACTAACCATAAATTGACATGTCAGACCTTGGCTTCAAGCGCTCTTCCTTCCAGTGAGACTGGTAACTAAATAATTGTACAGGTGCTACTGGGCGGTGGTGTCTGTAATAAGACCACAGAGTCCAAATAAGGGGAAGAGTCCAAAAAGAAATGAAAGAAGAAGGAATTACCTGGGCTGTGAGCTTGTAAATGGTAAGGTAGTTTGACAGTCGGGAAATGGTAAGGTTGGTCTGACTTAACCGAACTGCTGATGCTTCCAGAGCAGGAACAGTACGGGAGGCTGGGTGAGGCAGATGGCCGTGCAGCTGGAATGCTGGTCTGTTTTTCCCTGATGCTCTTTCTTTTCTGACAGTCAGAGTATAGGCTAGTATTATGCTGATGATGATCATTCTGTGTCCGTAGCCGGGTACATTTTGAGCATTATTGGCCCTGTCTTTCTTTAGGAATGAGTATAACCTAGATCTCTAAGATCTAGGAATACATACTGTATACTCGGATGGACCTAGATTTCAGTTCCACATCTAGTTCACGATCTGGGTGCAGAGTAGATGTCCAGCCTTTGCTTAACCCTAGTTAATGATGAAAACCTGAAATTTTACAAAGAAAAATTATTCTTAAACTTTTTTTTTTCACTGAGCTCCTAATACGACACTAATTACATGTAGATGTCCTTAATTACTAATTGGCTTCTTCATGAAGACTCATAAGCATCAAATTTTGAATTAGACAGGTTTTCACTAGTATGTTGGTTTGAACTTAGTTCCTTTAACTCCTAGTCTGATTACTTACTTTCTGCCTTTTGATTCAGAATGTTCTATGGTTCAGGGATGATATTTCTAGATAAGAAATATGTTCAGATAATTTGATTCTGAGTTGTAATGTTATTATCAATGAACAAATGGTAAAGGTACCAAAAAAATTAAATAATAATAAAATATTAGTTAGTACTTAGTAAGAGAAGTAACCTGGAAAGGGAGCAATCTATGAAGTGAGGACTCTACCGGGATATCCAGGCCATGTGCTGTGTCATAAAGTATGGAACCGGTCCTCCACTCCCCTTTCAGGATGCTCTGAATCAAGCTAAAGACTGGCTGCTACTCAAACCACATGTGTGGCATCACAGCACGAGAGGGGCCCTTCTCTTCCCAGTGACAGAGCATCACCGTGGGAGATGAAACCCTCATTGCATCTGGCATCCTGAAACAGTGACTTGTGACCAGAGGAAGAGAATGCGGAGCCTAATCAGATAAATGCCTTGCCTGGATAAAACTTGATTTCTTAGCACAGGTATTGCCAAGGCTCAGGGAACCCAGTCTCTGGAATCCAGCTGAACTCCCAGCTTTAAAGGAATTTGCTTTCAAAGTGAATGTCTCAACCTCCACTTTGAAAAACTGACTACTTTTTTTTTTCCATAACCCATTACAGCGCTCAGATCTCCTGAAGGAGTCTGAGTCTTTGGCTGAAATATTCTCCTTCGAAGGAAAGAAGAGGGGAAGCATTTAAGAATAATGTTGTGGCTACTCACTGTGGCCTGATGCTGCCCCCAATTTAATCAAGCCCGCTAGGCTTTCAGACATCCCAGCTAACTAGTGGCCCAAGAAAAGCCACAACCCCTTAAAGAAAGAAATGGGTACTGTGAAATTTAACAGAATCATGAAAACATAGACTGAAAACCTTAAATCAGTAAAGAGAACATAAACCCATTTTGAGCAACAGAGACTGCGTTCATCGTTATAGATATGCAAAAGGTTACCACGTACGAGTTTATCTTGTCCTTTTAATGAAGCTCTCAAAAGTCATGGCAGAAATGTTCTATGTGATTGCTCAAGGTCGCCCCTTCAGACAACTGAGATGGCTTTCAACCAATTCAACCCAGGATTGATTTCTCTGGACAAAATTGGATAGCATTATGAAAGCAAAAAATGAGATTGTTCCTCAAAGTGGAATGCTTTGAAATAACAAGTGTTTGGCAGTAATAGGTGAGAGACTGTCTTAGAGCCTTCTGCCATCTGAGCATGTTGCAAAGGATCCCAATTTTGCAAAACGGGCATCAGCAGGACACCGCTACCATCCAGTGAAAGCGTGGGTTTCCTTGTAGTGGGATGGATCAGAAACACTGCATTTGGAGTGCCTGATTTGGGCTGATGTTCAAAAGAAACTTTAAAAGTGCTCATACTCTAAGCCTGAGATTGCACAAAGCCCAGTGCTAGAAGCGTGATTGGATGTAACATAGTTAGGGGCGGAGAACAGGAGAGAAAACATTCCTGAGACTTCACTCTGCACCCACTGCCGAGAGCAGCGCAAGGGGGCATCTGCTACCTGTGTGTTCGCATGTAGCACACTGGCCATCCGGAGACTGGCCTCATCAGGAATCTGTATTGACTGTGGGGACGGCTTCCGTGTGGCTTTTCCTCATAATTCACGGGACTGTGAAATGAGCCAGTCTATTTTTGAAACTATTGATCCTTCCGGTTAAATGTAATTAATCCCATAGGTTTTCCAACATATGGATTGTTAGGATACATGGATTGAAACAACAGAATCTGATTCTGATAAAATTGAGGTGAAGAAAGAAAAGGAAGCAGAATAGGGGGAGGGATGATATAGAGGAGTTAAGGGATTGAAGGCAAGGCTGAGAAACCAAGGCTTAGAAAGAGCAGGAGCAGAGAGCATCTGAGCACCCAGCAGTCGGAACAGACCTTCTCTTCGAAAGACTTTTCCATCTCAGGAACTAGCTTCATGGTGATTTGGCTTCCACCAATTTCCCATTCCCAAGAGAAAATCTTAATGTCCTGGCTTGACCAAGGGTGGGTCAGTCATTGGTGTTGAGTGCTGTTCTACCAAGCCCATAGGCAGCGGGGGAGAAGTAGCTGCATCGGTGGTTTTAGCTTTGAGTCATCAGCTCACCTCGGTGAGCACTCACCCTCTCCCTCTCCCTGGTTCTCTTTCAGTCATCAAGGAAGTTTTTTCCCATCACGTTCTTTGGCTCCATCACCTGGATCGCAGTGTTCTCTTACTTGATGGTCTGGTGGGCACATCAGGTAAGACCCTGATAGCGATACGCATCTGCCTGGCTTTTCTCTTGGTTGCCAAGTGGATAATCAATATGTTTGCTTTCTGAAACTGTCGCAAGAATTTTGCATCTTCCAGGATGCAAGGAATTTACTCCCCTTAACTCTTTGCTTGTCTCCTGGCCTTTCCCTGTAGTGTGAGTCAAATCAGCATAGCCCCAGAACTTGTGGATGAAAGGCCAGGCTAACTGCTTCTTGCCCTCTGCGGCCTGAAACCAGGCCAGCCCAGACCTGGAGGAAGAGCAGGGTTTTGCCAGGCTCAGCAGCACTTGCTTTCTCTTGGGCGGCCACTCACCTCATGATCTCATCAAACTGGCTCTTAGGAAAAGACCTGGAGACAAAGTGGTCTCTTCCTTGGGCCTCAGCTTACAAAAATGATGATGTGTTTCACTTTTACTGCTTTTAACTCAATACCTATCATGACGCCCATCAGTAGAGTAAACTCTCAGGAATTGTTTGTTGTAACGTATGAATGGAAAAATGAGATTCAAAAGTTTTATGTTCCTCGGGGGAGGGTATAGCTCAGTGGTAGAGCACATGCTTAGCATGCACGAGGTCCTGGTTTCAGTCCCCAGTACCTCCATTAAAGAATAAATTTATTTATTTATTTATTTATTTATTTATTTATTTATTTATTTATTGCCTCCTCCCCACTAAATAAATAAATAAATTTTTTAAAGGTTTTACATTCTCAAAAATACTAATGGTAACCATTACTGATTGAGTGTGTACTACAAGCTGGGCAACTCACATCCCTCTGTCCTTGCACACGGGTAAAATTTGTCTACAGTGATGGTTGCACAACTCTAGAAGTATACTAGAAACCATCATACACTTTAAATGGGTGACTTTTAGGGTATGTGAATTACATCTCAATAAGGTTGTCTTAAACATGATACCACTTCACAACCATTAGGATGACTACAACCTAAAAGACAGACAATGCCATGTGTTGATGGGGATGTGGAGAAACAAGACTGCATACACTTGTCTAAACTCACAGAACTGTACATTGTTTTTAAAGAGTGAATTTTACTGAATATAAAATTATACGTACTGTATGAAAATTACACCACAATTTTTGTTAGAAAGAATATATAGCATTACTAACAAAATCCAGTGGAAACATTGGCTGATAACCCAAGCATTATTCCTACAAGATATTTTATATTATTCCTGTCATAGTTATTTTACTGACATTTGACTTCAGAGTACTTTTCCTTGATGTATTTCCAAAAGTCATTGGCCCCCTGAAGAAGTTCTCTTTGCCCCAAAGTCATTATTTTCTACATTCATTGAGAGACGTTTGCTACCAACACCCAGCAGAAATCATTGCAGGTCAGCTGCTTCTCAGGCTCCAGGTTTCCAAGCTAAAAGGACTGTTTGCCGTTTATAACATGAATAATGGCCTTTCCTAATAATCATTTTTATTCTTCCATGTACTGATAAAGAAAAAAAGTGGCTTTTTTCACTTGCCAGAATATATTGTTTTCTAGCTATTTCTCTTTAGCCATCCTAGAAAACATCATCGTATAGGATTCCATCTTTTTCTTTACTTTTTAGTAATTATCTTAATTCTGGAATCTTATTTCCTTTTGATTCTCTTGTAGGAAAGCACAAACAATGTGTAGAACAATAATTACCAAAAAAAAAATAGAAAGTACATAAGGAGAAACCTTACTTTCCAGTAATGGATTAGAAGTTTCTCTTTCTTTTCTCCAAAGAAATACTTTTGTCTTTCAAAACATTCAGACAGCTGATCAAAACAGCAGATTCTGTTCTACATCTGTAGCTCTAATCCTATTGTTTGTACTTTTGAACTCTAAAAGCTATAAGGATAACAAGTGAATCATTCAGTAACCCAACTATTTTGTTACCCACAGTTTTACCAATAATAAATGCTGTTTGATACTATTTGATGCAATTATTTGCCTACTGTTTGGCCAAAAATAAGTGCCCTTCACATAAAACACTCTGTGCATATTTTCCTTTAGTTTGGGAGGTGTTTTTGTTTTTGTTGTTGTTGTTGTTGTTGTTACATTATGAATCTTCATCTTAGTAAATTTCATGGGTGATGAAAACCTGTGACTAAAATCTATCCCAAATCTTGTTAATTAGATGTTTATTCTAAGAGTCACATATAACCGTGTGTCTTGTTTAGCCAGTGTGACATTTTTGCAGATCCTGATTAAACCAAGGCAAGGAACTGCATCTTGGAATATTGGAGCAGTACTGGACATGGATTCTGAGTGGCCCCATTATTTATTTCTATTAGAAAACAAAGGAATTCCCCCCAAGAGACTGCTGATGTCCTTTCTAGCTCTGAACTTTTCTGATTCTCCCCAATTTAATCAGAGTGCCATCCTATCCATGCAACTGTCCCCTTGCCTCTGACACACCAAAAGCCAACTTCAGTGTAATATACTCAGAGTGAGCTTATGAAGACTAGTTCTCCTTCAGTGAAAGCGTTTCTAGAGCCACCCAGATTCATCAGAGGTTTGACGTACGGGAAAGATTCTGTATTATCCATGTGATGTCCCATATTGTCGACTGACCCCACTAAACCAGCTCCTGTCCCTGCTGCCAGACCCAAGGGTTGCACTCCCAGTTGGGCAGGGAAAGGAGTAATGTCCGAGTTATCACAGCTTCTGTTTATTGAACATTCACTTTATGCCTGACACTATTTGCTATTTGCTTTATATGTGTCATCACATGTCATCATCCCAGCAGGTCTGAGGGTGGATATTATTACACCCATTTTACGTAAGAGAAAAACTGAGGCTCAGGGAAGTTGGCTGCTGTGCACCAGGAGTGGCCGGCTAGGAGCTGCACCCAGGGCTCTTTGTACCCCACACCAGCACTCTTAACCAGGCCACTGTAAGACCTCTCCCCAATTTCCCCATTCTTCTGTCAATAGTGGCATTCAAACTCTGAATATAAATTTCTTTAAGTCACTGCTTTAGAACTCCAAGAATTTAAATTATTAAGAATATATTAGGTAGATTGGAACATATTGAGGGTGACAGTTACTTAGTCAGCATCTTCAGTCTTTGAAAAAAGGTTTCACTCCAAATCTAACCCAAAAATGTCAGCAAGGAGAGTATTTTGCTTAAGTAGGGCACTCCTGTACAAAACTTTTCCTAGGAGAATCAGTGAAATGCTAGTAAAATCACCTAAGTATGCAGATTGATTTGTTTATTCAGCAAGTAGGTACTGAGAGGCTACTGCATACCAGGCTGTGTTCTGCTTGTCGGGGAGACCACAGTGACCACGGCCACGACCCTGCTCACGTAGGTGTTACTTTCTAATGGGGAGCAGTGAATCCGTGCACCACAAGGACAGGTAAACCAGTTCAGTAACCAGGCTCTAGAGCAGGCATGACCATCAGAATGAAAATAACTCCACACTATGCTTTTAAACTAGTGGGAACCAGCCTATTACTTACAAATTGAAAGAGAGATTTAGAAATAATTCCACCCTATTCCCCCAAAACCTCTATCCTTATGTGCTACATTGGTCCTTCACATTTTTTCCAAAAAATGCTGGACATTATCAGGTAGGCCATTGGAAACTAAATTGAAAGTTTTCAGAACTGCAGTTCTGAACTCCAGAAAATACATAAAGCTTTTAAAAGAAAGACCGCAAGCTGACAAACAAGCACCAGGAAGTTGCTCAAGAGAGTGAAGGGCTTGCATCTAAGGTCAGACCTCCAAAAGTCATCGGTCTTCAAAGGCAAAGACCCAAAGAGTAACAGATGCTCCCTGTCACTTTGCAATAATGATGTACTGTTCACAAAGGGTCTTCCCATAAATTATAATTTAGTGTTCACAGCCACCTTGTAAGATTAAGTATTATCATCACCACTTTATGGCTAAGAAAGCGAGAATCAAAATACAATTAACACAGCTGTACATTATATATGACAGTTGTTAAGAGAATAAATCCTAAGAGCTCTCATCATAAGAAAAAAAAGTTCTCTATTTAATTGTGTATCTGTATGAGATGATGGGTGTTTACTAAACTTATGTGATAATCATTTCATGATGTAGGTAAGTCAAATCATTACGCTCTACACCTTAAACTTATACGGTGCTATATGTCAATGATATCTCAATAAAACTGGGAGGGAAAAAAAGCAAGATTAAAGACATTGCCCAATTGGTTCAGTTAGCAATATATCAATTACTTAATAAATGCCGGAGCCAGACCTTGGACCGAGGTCTTCTGATTATCTAACTGTTGCTTTCTCCATGGCTGCCTTGCTGATTTACAGCCCTGTGTTACCAAACCCAAAAGCCCTCCAAATCAAGTTTCCCATGGAAATGGTAGCATCTAAGAGTCATTGTTTAAGAGTGGGCTGCAGACACGAGGAGATGTTCAGGAAAAATGGGGACACTGGGTGTCAGTCCTTAACCTTCGATGGTAAATCTGCTTGAGGCTTTGGTGCCGTTGTCAGGCAGTGGCCGCTGGAGCCAGTGAGCAGTTGGCATGTACAGCCCTGGTCCTCTGCTTCCCCTGCCTGGCTTTAGTAAAACCCAGGTAGGCACTGGAGCCCTTTGTAGCTCTTTTTTGAGATTATGTATTCATTCTTCATGTGAACATTCCTGATCTCTCAAGTCTGGATGTCTTTCAAGTCAAAAATCCTGTCAGAATCCAACCATTCTGGCATATTCCTTGTTATCATCTTAACACTCAGCACAGCACAGGGTAAGAACTCATTAAAAGAGAGTTGCATTGAAATGTTAGTGGTTTTGTGGCTTCAAACACCCATGTTTGTCCCTGTCATGGCTTTCAGGTTGGAGAGACAATTGGCATTAGTGAAGAGATTATGGGTCTGACCATCTTGGCTGCTGGGACATCCATCCCTGATCTTATCACCAGTGTCATAGTGGCCCGGAAGGGGCTCGGGGACATGGCTGTATCCAGCTCTGTTGGAAGCAACATTTTTGACATCACTGTAGGGTGAGTACAGATAAGTTATACAAAGGTGCACAACAACTCCATCCCTGTCTTTGTCTTCTTAGAGACTGTGAAGACATGACCAGGACCTCAAAGCCCGTAACCAGCCATTACCAGTAGAAAGTAAAGACTGGGAACGTCATTCAGTTTCCCCGACTCCATTTTTCATTTTCAGAGAACTTTATGAAGAATAAGTTATCCCTAGACAGGCAGAAACACACACTTGCATACAGAGTGGGTCATACAGGAAATAATTTAAGAGAATTTCACCTATTAAATGGCATTGGCTACATGTTATGAATATTCAGCATTCAGATGTGACTGAGATACTCTGGTAGTTTTACTGGGTTTTTTTTCCCCCACGTTCTAACAGACTGGAACAAACATAGGCCCAGGAAAAATACCCCATCTCCTTCCTTGGAAAATGCTGGCAGATCTGGCATTATCATTTCTTTCTCTGTGCTGGTGAACATAGTCTAGGTGTTTTGAAAGTCAGAAGATGAGACCTGTTCTTACAGTTAAGCACACTGAAGTTCTCAATATGAATAGTCTGTAAAGTGGATCTGATTGGGGAGCAATGCTGTTATTTCTATCACTTCATTTAACTTGTCCAAAGTAAAAGCGGTCTGATAAATTACCCAGAATGGCAGCCCCCTGAGAAAGTAAGGCATACGGTATTTATCTTTATGTTCCCACAAGAGCGGGGCTCTTGGCACTTGAATTTGGAAAGCCACTAAAATGGATCTACTTTCTCACTGAACATCTTGAATATTGTTCTCTTTTATCTTTTCCATCCCCTCATATACATAGTAGTTGTCTCATCCAGTGTCTACCATGTGTACTGTACACACATGTATCCATTTAAGCCACACAACCATCCTAAGAGGTATTTACAATCATCCCCATCTTCCAGATAAGGAAACTGAAGGGCCCACAGTTCACACAACTAGTGAATGAGATCGCTGGGATTTGAAGAGAGTCTGCTCTCAACTCAGCACTATCTGTGCACAAAATCCTGCTCAGAGCTCCCCCTGTCTGAACCACCTCTGAGTTCCAAAGGTGCCCTCTCCTACCATATTCTCTTCCTTTGCTGGCACCTCTCACTCAAGGGCCCTTGCTGCTTGTCTGCCTAGAAAACTCCAACTTACCCTTCCAATGTCAACGTCAAATCCTGGCTTCTCTGATTCCCTTAAGCCTGCCCTGGGGGCTCGTGCTTCTGTACACTCCCTGTATATCAGTCTCTTGTCATGGTCCTGCCTGCTAGACTGCGAACTCCCCAGGAACAAGAACTCACCAAGCCTGATACAACGCCTAGTGCATGATAGTGGCTTGACAAGTGTTTGTACAGTAAATAGATGGATGGATGCATGGATGGATGGATGGATGAGTGAATGAGTGAATGAATGCCTGAAAAGGTGTATGTTTTAAAGGAAGGATGTCTAGTATAAAGTGTTCTCAGTTCCACCGCCTACACATTTAGTTTTCTTGGTCAATCTCTTGTAAAAATAGAAAATATTCTGTAGTACAAAAAGATAAAACCCTACATATTGGGGGAAATTACAAGTGTTCTATGAAACATATGTTATGTTTTTGAAAAATATTCTACTGAATTCCAAAATGCTTTTTGTTCATTGTTCTTAAATTGCATATATCTTGTAACCTAAATGAAAGGTTAAAGAAAATCACCCCTAATCCTACTGAATAATCAGTTTTGACCTCCTGGAGGGCTTTTATTTTTCAATTTTATAGCTGTCTGTGTCTAGTACAGAGTAGGAATATATTAGTAAACTAGTAAATCTACCATTTTTCTTCATAGCTCTCATAATGAACATTCTATGGCTTCAAAATATTCTATCTTGTTGCTTTTAGTTTAACCATTATCCTTTAGTAGGACCTTTGTATTTTTTCCAATTTTCTAATATTTTGAGTGTTTTATGAACACCTTTATGCAGGAAAATCTCCTCTTTTAATTATTTTATTAAAATTAATTCCTTCAAGAAATATTGGTGGATTAAAGATTGTAAATGTTTCAGTGATCCCTGATGTAATACATGTTTCCGAAAGGTCTTCCCCAAGAGTTTATATCAATTTACAAAATCATTAGCAATATAGTGAGTGTAACAGTTTCTTCAGTCTTGCCAGTGTTTTCTTTTTGATTATATGATTAATACATATTCAAGGTAAAGGATTTAGAAAATACATATGAAGCATAAATGCAAACCAACACCACTCCTTTTTAATTCATATATATTTTACATTATTGAAGTTACATTGCAATTTGTATGTATACCTTTCATTTTAAATATAGAATCATATCATGAGTATTAGCCTGTATCATTATAAGTTTATGATTTTTAATAACTATATAACATTACATTAACTTAGTAGTTTGCTATTTAACTAGCTCCCTATTATTAGAGATTAAGGTATCCCTGATTTTTCGCTACTCCAAATAACACTGAAATGATCATCTTTCAGAATAAAATTGCATCTGCATTTCAAATTATTCCTTATACTTGATCTCTGACAATAAACTTGATAGGTCAAAAGGGATTAAAAATGTCATATCCCCCAAAGGGTTTTTACCTATTTGTAGTGCTGTAAACCACACCTTCACCAAATTTCACAAATTGAATGTGTGTGTGTGTGTTTAGCTTAATAAGAGTACAGTGGGAGGAGACGGGAAGAGTGTGGAAGAGGAGTCCCTCAGGACAAGTGTCATCACTGCTCTTGGGCGCTCCCCTCCCCTTTTCTGACTCTCCAGTGCTGATCACAGGATGCCAGGGCTGCCCCCTCCTGCTGAGAGCTGGAATTACATCTTGCTCCCTGAGCTGCCCTCTGGAGCCCCTCCCCTCCTGCCATCGCCCACTTTAGTAAGTGCCTCCCAGCCAGGCTGTAGTGGGCAAAGCACCTATACTGATCGTTGCATCAGTCACTTCCCAGGTTACTATATACACCCGGATGGAGCCTGCATGTGCATGTGTGAAGGTCCCAGGAATTCAAAGATGGATAACTTGTGGGCTCTGCCTTCACAGGCACTCTCTCCAGCAGAGGGGAGAGGGGTGTTAACTCACTGCCCCTTTAACCACACTACTTCTCTCCAGCTATTTGCTTTTCCTTTGGAAAACTTTGTTTCAAAAGGGCATCTCCTCTTCCACATCCCTGATGCTAGATCAAGGCTAAGTCTCCCTTAGCTGTCTGCTTTGCAGAAGGCTCAGCCGGCTGGATTCATGACTCCCTAGTCATCATTAGGTTCATTAGGTAGAACTCGGTGGCATCTCACCTGCCACTTGGAGATCCACGTGCCCCTGAGTCATGCGTCCCCAGCCATTTCCTTGCCCACAGAGTCCTCACCCACTCCCTGGGTGGACCTGGCAGTTGGCTTTTCTAATGTCCTTTCAGGAGTCGCCACTCTGGATGGGTAACAAAAGATATGATCATATTTCAAAAGCCAAATGAAAAGGGAGAGAATGGGTATAAAAATACATAATAGCATCTTTAAAATTTTCATCACAAGCGTAAGATACAGTCTTCCTCAAATCTTTCAGAAAGACCCTTTTTAAGTCAGAAGTTTATCCTATCTTTTCCAAAATAAACAGACTATGTCACATCATGGCCCCCACCATCCACATTTATTTTCACTTGCTCTTAGATTTTTAATTAAGTCATTGCTATTCTCTCTCTCCATTTAAAAAATAATAATAATTTGGCCATTTTCACCACTAATTTCTGTATCTTTTCTCCATTTATTGTCTCCCCCTCTCATCCTGCACAAATCCTTCAGTTCATCTCTCTGAGGCTGAATCCGAACTAGGAAGGAAACCAAAAAATTATTTCAAACCAGATTTAGAAATCAGCTGCAGCAGTCATGTCTTTGATCTTAGTCAACCTTAGAACAAATTCTCTCTGTTCTCCCTAATTTGGTCGGGAAATAGATAAAGGCTTTTAAAGTTCACCTGGCTTCCTTATATGACTTCCTGAGCCAACCTCACCCGAGGCACAGTGAGCCTAGCAGGATTCTCGATTCGGATCATGGATCCCGAAGCTAACGTTCCATCACCTGCCTTCTTCGGTGCGTCTGACTGCTCCCCCGTGTGCCCCGCCTCTCCCCTCACAGGCTCCCACTGCCCTGGCTCCTGTACACCGTCATCCACAGATTCCAGCCCGTGGCCGTCAGCAGCAACGGCCTCTTCTGCGCCATCGTCCTCCTCTTCATCATGCTGCTCTTCGTCATCCTCTCCATCGCCCTCTGCAAGTGGCGGATGAACAAAGTGCTGGGCTTCATCATGTTCGGCCTCTACTTCGCGTTCCTCGTGGTCAGCGTCCTCCTCGAAGACAGAATTCTTGTGTGCCCTGTCTCCATCTAACAGGAAAAGCCATATCTTGAGCCAACAGCATGGATGGCCCCTCCCCGCTCTGGGTGGTAGGCTCCTTGATCTCCGGAGAAGAGGCAGCTGGCACACAGCCCTGGGTTTGTCGCGTGTCCCTCCTGGGCGGATTCGCGGAGGGGTGGATTCTCGCTGGGCCCACGCGCTTCCCGGGCTGCTCCCGTCTGTGCCTACTGAAACGGCTTCACGCAAGAGACAGGGAGAACCGACCTCGGGGGGCTTCCCTCCCCGCACCACTGACAGGTACTCCTTGCTGGTCAGAGGTAACGTTCCTTGTTACGATGCAAACAATGACGGAGGCAATATATATACGTGTAAAATATACATATTATATATAGATGCACATGAACACACCCCTGCCTGTTCCTGTAGTGTACCTCTTCCTGTAAGTACACCTATAGAGTAGTACATACCTGTATACAGACACAAAGAAGGAAAAATTATGTATATATAAAATCGTGTATATATATATATATACAAATACAACTGCATCTTTTCAGGGATAGCGCTAGTATATTTATAGTACCTATCTGAAGAGGGGCATCAACCTTCGGTCTGAGCTTTACCTCTTAAGTGCAAAAGGTGAACTAAGAGAATCATTGCTGTGACCTTCAGCTGACCTTGGAGACCCTGGGATTCTGCCTGGTAAGGTGGATGTTTTCAGAAAACAAGTTGCTGGAGGGAGGGCTGGGTGGAGGGGGTCTGTAGGGGCCCTGAACAGAGTCCTCCAGGACATTCCCACAAGCCAACCCGGGAAGACCATCCGTCCACCCCAGCTGGGGTACACGGAACCCACAGGGTTGTTGGGACATTCAGAGGTGAAAACCCAGACTGGGTGGATACTGGTTTGGGGCACAGAGAGGTGACCAGGGTTGGGTTTGGGGCTTTTTTTTTTTAATATTTCCCCAGCATGCAAGTAGAAAATATAATTGCAAACCAAATTAGTGCTCTTCTAAGACAGCAAGACTACATATAAACTGAACCTAGATTGTCCCAACGCATGTCCTGTTATCATCGAAAGAAGGGGGCAAGTTTAGCTGTGACTGTCATTTAGACATATTTTGATGCTAAGGGCTCATATATAATCAAAATGCCTGTCGAGAGAGAATACGCACTGAGAAACACCATCCATTAGAGGTGCTCAGTGGAACTTGCCCCCGAGTGGGAACGTAAGGGCATAGTTTTTTAAATCATCTTCCAGTGTGGTCATAAAGGGCTTCAATGACTGAAGAAATCATTGTTCCTCCAACCAGTAGAAAGAATTAAATTGACTCAGATCAATACTGCTTGGTTTCAGGCAGCTGCTTGGAAAGTCGTTTGCTCACTAGGAAGGTTTCTGAGTCCTGTGTCTAGTGGTGCCAGGACCAGGATTTGGTTAAAACCCATGCTATGCAGGTGTCTCTCCTGCCATCAGGACCCCACCTGGGACTCTTTCTAGCTTCCAGAGGAGTCTGCAGACAGCATTCAACAGCTTCTTTACTCTGGCTTCAAGCCAGTCACTCCAAGGTTTTGATTTCCAGAGCATTCATAGGACATTTCATTTCATTCATTCAGTGCCCCCAAGTTCTATTTGACACCTTGTATGATTCCCCAGGTCTGTGTCTATAGAAAATAAAACTAGCAGAGAAAAAAATTAGGCAGACTGAATTGGTGAAACATAAGCAGAGTTTTTCATTTCCCCAAGTCATTTCCTTAAAGTCAATTGAAAAAGTGGCGGACGGCCCATTATTCTGTAGCCATCCTGCATCTAAGTTAGCACATACCGCGTATGGGGAACTACACACCTGTCTTCTTCTCTCCTGTCTGTTGTGTCGCTGATGCTGCTGTGACTTTGTGGTGAGCCCGTACCTCCTAACACGGGGAGGCAGGATGCCGAACTCACAACTAAGTAAAGAGGAAGGGGGACCTAAGAGCCCTGGAGCAAGTTCGGTATTCCTTCCACAAAACCTCAGCTCACTGCGCGGAGCCCGGCAGTAACAGGCAGTGCCCATCGTGGCTCTTCTGAGTGGCCGCCATCTTGGTTTCAGTCTCTCCAACTTCGCAAAGTCGAGAGTTTGGTTGTGTGAGAGAAACCCATGTCTCATTCGTCAAGGGCAGGATTTTGTGTTGAGGCAAGAATTTGTGCTGGTTCCTTCAAGTGAAGGAGAATGAGTAGGTGAACATTTAGTTAACTCTGGTGGTTTTCCCTGTGCGTTACTTGAAGGGGAGCAGAGTTGTTTATTGTGTGGATGTGTATTATTGACTGGTTTATCAACTTGAAAGGAGGTTTGAATAGGTGACTCTGACTCAACTGCAGATAGATTCTGTAGAAGCAGAAAGGATGGGGGAGGTCTGGTGTAGCTTGTTCCTTTTCCAGCTTCCCCGTGCTCTCCCTGCCCCCTCACTCTTTCCCACTCATTCCCAGCTCACAGTGGAGACTCATCTGAGCAGCCACGGAGCATTTTACTTGCCTGGGAGCTTCCCTTCCTAGGGAGGGTTGTGGTCATTTGTGACAAGTTGCGTTTGAGAAGATACTGTTTCCCAGCCCAATTCCCACCTCAGTGGTGTGCAGTGTTCCCTCACTGGCTGGTCTGCAGGCACCCTCTCCTCGCCACTGCTTGCCCTTTCTTTTCCTCTGTAAAGTGTCTGTGAGGTTATGTGTTTGCCTTGGGTAAATCCAGAGAGACATGTATGTATAGAATGCAACCTTGGATTTTTAGGGGGGGAAATAGATCAGTGGTAGAGTGCATGCTTAGCATGCATGAGGTACGGGGTTCAATCCCCAATACCTCCATTAAAAAAAAGAATTAAAACAGTGGATCTTAAAAAGCGTTTGAATCTTTAACATAATTATAAGAATTTTCCACAACGTGGTTTCCTGAGTAGGTCGTCTCTAATGCCTTTCCTGTATGCCTGTGTAGATACATATATAAACAAATGTCTTCATACCTAATCTATATATACACACACAATACCACTCACATCATTGCCCTCTGACCCAGTCACACTCAGGATTCAAAAGCAGGAGCACTGAAGTGTGCCTTAGTGAAGGAAGAGGAAAATTGTGTGCACCAACAACCCAAGGGAACATTTCTTCCTGATCCCATGAGGTTTGCTTTTTGCCCAGGTACATGCCAACAGACACATATGCACCCACCCCATATATTTTCCTGCCCCAGGAACATAGATTTACAGCCTTATGGAAATGGCCAGCCAGCTCCCTAACGCTGATACAGAGGCAAAGAATGCACAACAGAAAAGTACAGGGGGAAAAAATTTAGACTACAGATACCCTCTTCGCTTTTCTGGAGCAGAGTATAAAATAATAACAAAAATTCAAAAGCCAGCCTCCTACTGTTCAATCTAAAATAAACGAGCTGTGCCCAAATGGTTCCATTTACCTGCAGCGAGCCCAGTAGGTCTTGCTTGTTGTCACCTCTCCTGTCAACCTGGGCCGTCTCAGGACAGGAGAGCAACTTGGTTCACGCTGAGAATACCCAGACAGAACCTTCTAAATTGCATCTGGGAGTGCGCATGCTGAGTCCAGCTGTGCTCTGAACCGGACTAGTTCCTGAAGAACAGAAGCTGGAGATTAGATGGTGTTTATGCAGCTTCCCGGACCTAAGCTGAGCCAGGCTGTGACAGATCAGGAAAACACAGTAACTTACAGAGACGAAGGACGAGGGTTGTTTTATCAAACTGGTCGATGCAGCAGAATTTCCTAGCGCTTTGCCCAGAAGATTATAAAAAGACGCAGGGACTGTTTCGTATTTGGGGAAAATGCTTTGTAAGGCTTCTAACAGGTGTCGGCTGACAGGGGCCATGATAATTTATTTTCTCGGGAAGATGTGAATCAGGTGTTTGGAGCCCTTTCAGCAAAACACAGCTGCCTCGCTGATGAGACATTCGATAATATTAATGCACATCATTGCTGGGCAGGGAGGAAGTTGGCAGACTCCCCACCGTTGCTCACAGCTCTTCAGCTCCTCTGTACCAGGGAGAAAGGAGACAAGCTATCAAGGGAAGCCCCCCTCCCAGACCGCCTTAACAGAAAGCTGAGCAGGGAAGTGACAACAGAAAGAGCTGCTGGCCAGATGGGCAGCTGGAGAAGGGGGACTCACGTTAAACGCTCTGCTGAAACTGCTGGATTGGGATGTCTGATACGGGTCTGATGACCCATCTGAATGCAGGCATATCAGCAAACGTCAGTGTGCTTTCTTTCTTTCCTACATCTGCCAACACACACTCGTGCACACGTGCACACACACGATTGTGAGGGTGCCATGATTCCTTACACCTGGACAGATTATTACTCCAGTAATTAAGTGTCTATACTGGAAGTGGCAACCCTGTTCTAGAAAAAATAAAGGGAAGCTGTTCTCAAGGTGATTTCTGGAGAAATCAGCTGTCTCCTGAAAGCTTGTTACAGAGGCTAACGCTCATTCTTGCTAAGCCAGTATCTTACATAACCACCTGGCTTAATATTTTTAAAAGCCACATCCTCAACTCCTATACGTCCCTTCGCAAGACTGTCTTCAATTAGTAGGTAAGGGCTTGTCGTGAAGAGAAAGTGAAAAAGTAAAGAATGAGGAGAGATAAGAAAGGAGAAATTCATTTACTTTTACTAAGATTCCCAAAAAAGCAAGTGTTGCATTGATATATATCCCTGTGTAGTTTAAAATAATTACAAGTGTCGGGCTTTTTTTTTTTACCCAATTTACATGAGCCTATATAGAGTCCCAGATAAAAATATATTCCCTTCTCAAGAAGGCCTTGGGAAGAAAGGTAAGGGGCCTCCGCTGCCTTTTTAAGTTCTCTCCTTGTCTCTGTAGCTTTTATGTTTCACTTTTAATCTCAGCGTCCCATTCTTGGAGATACCTTGCAAATGAGAAAAGCCAGGAAGGGCACACTCACAGCCAGCTCAACGCCATTACTTGTCCATAGTGCATCACAGTCTTTTTTTTTTCCACTTCACTGGGAGCTTTGAAACGCACGGGCTGGGAGAGTCCTTCTGTAGGAGGGGGGTCCGAGCATAGATGTTCCTGATATAACCCAGCTCCACCAACTCTTCACATTAACAACCATCAGTGTCAGGGAAGTCTTCCTTCAGGTTAACCCCAGCCCTTCAAGGTGATGAATTCACCTATTTTCTTTTTACTGGCAGAGAAGAGCTGCACTGGGGCACTCCTCACTATTTACCCCTGGCAGAGCTGGGAGTCTCTACTAGGTGACCCTTTATCTATTTTCATCAAAGGTATCTTTAGATTTTTATTTCTGAGTCTTTTTCTTCAATCTGCCTAATAATTTTTAAATTCTTCTCTACTAAGTCTTTTAAAATGCCATATGTTGCTCTGAAATCTTGGAACCTTTTGACTAATCAGGACACAAGGATAAGGTCTGAACAGGGCTGAATGACGGCCTCAAACCCAATGCTTTGCTGTCTTTTTATGCAGCCCTCTGTGGTCCTTACCTTTAGAAAGTCACACTTCATTGCTACTTCACATTAACCTGTGTTTCCTGTGACTCCTGTACATTTCTCCAAGACGTTCGGGTGAAGGCAGCGCGTATCTCAGCTTGGCCCCGTGCACTTGGATGGGTGTGTCCTGTCTACCATGAGCCCCTCTCCATTGGGCCTTCTTGAGTCTCAGCCTGTTTCTTTCCAACCCCAACTTCCAGCTTTCCAGTCCAGGTTGGGCCTGGTGCTTACTCGCCTTCCAGGTTCTTACCACCAACCTCCCCACTTTACTTGGACTTGGCAAGTCTAATGAGCATTTTCTCACATCTCACATCTTGCATCTTCACATTAAGGTGAAGATTCAAAAATACTAGACCCCTGCCCCCAACAACTTATGTCTTGTGTAATTGACTACTAGCGGTGGGGGAAATCCCTCCGAACTGATACCAAGATGTGTACAGAATTCACAACCACAAGAGAGTGAGTCACGGAAGTACCTTAAGAGCATCAGTAGGCTTCGACTCAGCAAGTACTACTAGGCATCTGTCCTCTGGTGAAGAGTGTGAACACTGGGTGAGGCATCGTCTGGAGGCCTTGGTGATGTCAAGCTCACATGCTTCATTTTTAAGGTCATAATCCCATACTCACAAAGACCCCAGAATGGGGGAGACACCACTGGAGATCATTCAGGAACTCTGGACTGCACTTACCTGCACTGACTTACCAAAAGGAATTTGTATTTTTGCTCTCAGTGGGAAATGGGAGAAATGGTTGGACCACCTCTCATCACCCAGCATTGCAGCACACTTACTTCCTCGTGCAGTGGGTTGGGTGGGAATTGTAAGATTGCTGATTGGGGTCCCGGCCTGGGACAATGGGCTACAGTTCTCCGGGACAATGGGCTACAGTTCTCTGGGACAATGGCTACAATTTGCTCCTGGATCTAGAACTAAGGCCTTGGGACTGACAGAAAGCACTCAACTAACTGAAAGAGTACACTAATTTTTTTAAATCGTGTCAAAAAAAATAATGAATGAAGCCTGAATCCCTGAATAAAATAATTTTAAGGCTGAAATTACCTGCATGAATTAAGGATAGATAATTCCTTGCCATTTAATTAACCAAATCTCCAATTCGCATCAGGATAAAACTGAAGGACAATGGATGCCTTTTGGGTTTTCTAATTTTTTAATATTGCACTTTATAGTACTTCATAAGAGACGATTGTCTTAATTAAAGCCATAAAATACCAGTAATACATATATTCAGGGCTTCTGAATACAGTCAATCAGTAAGCAGTCCATGAGTCATTCCTGTTTTGTATTGTTTGTTGTAAATTGGAGTTTATCTGTTCTATTTTTCAAGGGATTACTGTTCTAGACAATCCTAATCTCCAGATAAATTTTAGGTGTGTACTTTAATAAGACTAAAAATCAGAGAAATGGTTCATTTCACGAAAGCACTCTTCACTCTCAAAATAGCTTGTTACACATTTCCTTTAAATAGCAAGTTCTGATGCTACATTTAAAGTATTTCCTTTTTTAAGTTACAGATTTACTGTTTTCAGGAGTCCATTTGTTATATAAAGCAAGGTTCACCCATATGGAGAGTGAAATGGATAATTAGCAAATATTTACTTGGAAAATTTAAGGTTTATTTGAGTTTATATAAATATAAGACGGATCTAAGAAGTTCCCTTATAAAAATGGCAAGTAGAGATACACAGTTTATCAACTTCTTATGCCTAAATTACAAACCTTCCTTGGGAGGACTTGTAAAACAGAAGACTTCATAATTTGTTGGGGGTTTTTTTTTCCCTTTTCTGCTAAAATACTCAATTTCTGGCCTCCTATGGTAGAATACTTACACACATATACACATAGATGTTCCCACAACTAAAAGCTTTTAATGTTTCACTCCATCACAACTTTTTATATGATTTGAGTGAAAGCTGAAAGAATGACTAAAAGGCACTAAGCCTAGAAATAGCCACCACCGAGGTACCTAAGTTGTCGATGTAGAGTAAATACATGTGTTAAATTGAACAACCCGATCAATTTTATGTTTAAATGGCCATTTGCCCTAAAGAATGATTGTCTGGAGCCAGAGCCAATGATGTTTTGATGTTTCTGTTTGGGGCTGTTTTGTGGTCTGAAGCATTTCTCCAAAGGGCAGAAACTCTCCACCTGGAAGAGGGAGTCTCATTGGCAGATAGTCCTGTTGAACCCTGCACACAAAGTTTATATTTGTGCCCTGCATCTAGCCTGGATGCTTTTCTTCTGCTCCAGTTTTTCAAAACTCCAGAAGCAACAGCTTCCATCAACAAGAAATCCACAGTCTCAAAAGAGCCATAAGAGAAGTGAAAACTAGCTTCCTGGTTTAATGAAGTGGCTGCTAGAAGGAAAGGAAAGGAAAGGTAAATTATACTACTTTTGTTCTTCGCATATTGTTAAAACAGAGAAAATGTTGTCAACATTGACCCCAACGTAGGCATTTGCCCTTAACTTGTAAACTGTTTTTTGGGCACGTTAATTACAAACATCAGAACGCCATTTTTGTAAAGGATCTTTTTAGGGATAGATGTCATCTCATGCTTCCTGTCTGCCTCCGTTTTAAAGAAGTGTTTTAACCTCTATCTTGACCCCTCCAAGAATCCAGCTGATGCACTTCCAAATTACTTTTGTCATTTTGTGTGTGTTTTGTTTGTTACGAGCAATTTTCACTGGATGACGAGATGTATGGAGATTTTGCGTCGGTTTATTCTCTGTGAATATGTCTGTACATAGACCGAAAGCTATATTTATTTGTACATAGGCTGTTTGGATTAATGTGTTTCTGTCACATGGACTTCACCCTGATAAAGGGTACTTCTTCACTGTGTTCATGTTACACTTTCCACACCTTTGTGCTCCTACTACTGATAATCAACTCATAGAATATCTCACTTTCTGTAACTAAGTCTCCTCGGTGTGAAAAGTAATAGTAATAAAATTATTGACTCGAAGTGTTGTTTTGCTTTGGAATAATCTTTACCTTCAGCTAATCAGGACCCTTGGAATCTCAAGAAATTGACACAGTTGTGGAAGATTCACTGCAAGGATTCAAAGGAACAGAAGGACAACAGGAGTTACTGTTAATTATAACTACCATTACTGAAAAATCAGCCTCGCACCCTGAAAAACAAATTCAAACTCAGAGGCAGAGTTTTGGGAGCAAAGAAGAGAGCCGCTTTATTGCTTTGCCCAGCAAAGGAAACTGTGAATCCATCCTGGGGTTGGGGCTTGGTGATTATATAGGCAAACAGGACAGAGATAACGAACAATAGAGTCTTTTACAAAAATTTATCTTATGTCGCGGGAACTTCTGGTGGTCCGTTAAGTAGGTCGTTGCTCTCGGTCTTGGTGTTATCAGGTCTGATCCCTCTGGTGTCAGCGAGGCTGTTGGAGGATCTGGCCATTCCTTCAGTGTTACCATTTCATGACCTTTCTGGAAAACAGCTTCTGGGTTTTGAATACAATGGATTCAGGATAGGGTGTAAATCATAGCGTTGGGGCTGCTGAGCATGTAATCATTCAAGCAAGTTAAACAATAGCAGTAACAAGGAGTAAAACCGGTTAGTCAGTCAGGAAGAACTCCAAGAAAAATTAATCAAGCTGTGAGCTGTCTTAGCATCAGGGAAGCCATCTTGTGGCTCCTTCACTGCCACTTGTGGCGTGCTGGCTAATGTCGTGTGAGCTTTTCAGTGTCTGAGGGAGATTTGTGCACTGAAAGGACTCCTCTAACAACTGAATTTTAATTAATGAAATATACTGAAAATTGTAAATTCAAAAGCCTAGTGTTCCCTAGGCTTTTAAATTTACTTTAGAAGTCTTGTATAAATCTATTGCTTCTAGATAAAAATAAGAATTCATACTCAGTTTTTCTTTGATTACACTCAATTAACTGATAACTTTCAAAGATTAAATTCTAAATAACTAACCGAGTTTATGAATTGGGTTCCCTCAGGAACTTTTACACATTTAACATCCCTGACTTCTCTCAAACACCTCAAAATCCTGACAGACTTACAAAACTAAAAACAAAATCTTCCTGTGCACTTAGCAATCCCAATCAATCTATCAAATTTGAATAAAACATAGTAAACTAGGTTATCCAAAACATTAAAATGCCGTTTACAAACTTAAAAGTTTACTACACCTTTAAAACTAATATCATAAGTCTAATACGATACACATTTCAAATCGTACTCAGAGAATCTAGTATGCCAGATTGATTTCAGACACCTTAAAATACAAATACACACAAAATATCCCAATGATTATAAAGCATTCTTAAATCATACCAAAGTATTAATACTATGAATTTGACTTACTTTATTATCTCTGTATTTCTACAGTGTCCTCCCAGGCTTTAAAAAGTCACCCCACTATTGAGCAGACCTCCCACCTCTGGGAGGAAGAAACGATTGGGATCAGAAAGCCTAGCCTGGCTGCAAACGGCACATGAAGACAGATTCCACTTCAGTCCAGGTGTCAGGCTCGTCCAGGACATGAAAATGTTTGAGGCACACCAAAGTCACCAAGAGTCCCAGAACTTTTGGTGGCCTTAGGAATCTGTACCTACAGATAACATACAGAAGTACTAAACTTCTGCTGGTCAGTCTTGCCTCTAGGGCCATCTCATACATTAAACACAATTTGTGTATTTCTATAGGGACAGACCTAAGACATTGCCAACCCAGAGCTGGCAAACACTCGGTACATTACGCCACTCATGCTCCTTCACCCACAGCAAACATCAGTGATCAGGCACACAACCATACCCCTCTATACTGTTATAGCCGAGCGTTGCAGGCAGCCACCACCTGGCGGCCCCAGCAGCGCACAAGAGGAAACTAAAGTGCCATGTCTTAGCCTAATCTATAAATGAGGACATGAGGACAAGATGAGCAGTGTTGCTTTCCTGGGGTCCTACTACAAAGCAGTAGAGCTGGACATTAAGACCTGCTTTTTGTTTTGTGTGTATGCTTTGCTGCAACTTTGCCAAACCCATCTGCGGTGTTACACATGTTGCTGTTTTATGTACCCAACCACGAGGCACAGAGTCCCAGGGGGAGGGTTTGCCACTTACAAGGCAGAGGAGCTAGAGGCCTGTGGTACATTTAAAGGGCGTTAGTTAGGTCATAGCCAGTGAGTAATAGCAACTTGTAATTAATGAGAATCGTGTAGGAAGAAAAGAAAGGCTTTTCCTGCTGGGACTGAATAATGGAATTTACAGTAAATAATGACAATCACCTCAGGGACAAAAAAATAAATCGATGCCCAAATTTGGTCACAAAACTGTTGGAAGTTATGCATATAACTTTATCAGCTGCCAGCAGCCAGTGACCCACGTCCTTGAAATGGAATCAGGTCAGGGAAGGATGTAAACGCTCTGGCTTTCCCGTCTCCTCTCAAGAGCTTGCTCAAATGCACAATCAGTTCCCATGGGAGTTCCACTGGCCCTCAGGGAAAAGGAAAAGAAAAATGTTTTCCACAAGGGAAGTAAAGCTATTTGTTCCCCATTGGCTTGATGCAGGGATGGCCTTTAGAAGAGTCTGGGAGGTGAGTGGAAGACCTTGTCCCCAACATCCTCAGAATCCTCCTCCCTCCCTGGACTATTGCCTAGAATTTCATCTTAGTGCCTTATCTGTCCTGCTCAGGGATTCTCAATGAAGACGCAGCACCCAAAGGGCATATTAGAAACAGCTGGGGGCTTTTCAAACTCCACAGGTCAAACGTGGCCCCACCCCCAGCTGCTATCTCCCACCTCACCAATACGGGCACTCCCAGGTGAGAGCTGTAGCAAGCTCTCTGTGTGCAGCCTCAGTGTTCCATGGGGAAAAGATGGAGACTCCTGCTTAGCGTAAGGCCCTGATCCCTGTGGAAACTGTAACTGGCTCTAGGAGGAGTCCATGCCTTGAAGTTTCTACAAGTGACCGGGGAGCGTGCCTTGTGCTCGTGGTCAGGACCTGCAGTGTGCCAGGCACAGGTGTCAGCACTGGGGGCGCAGAGGAGGCTGAGTTCCAGCCCCGGTTCTCAAAGACTTTGTGGTCTGCAGAGGAGGACAAACACGTGACGAGTATAGGCCTTGTACTAGAACAAGCATCCTGGAGGGTGGTTAAGAAGCCAGGCTGCCCAGGTTTGAATCTCAGCTCTGCCACTTAACCAGCTGTGTGACCTAAACCTCTCTGTGCCTTACTTGCCCCATCTGTAGCTTCATGAGAATTGTTTTACATGCTTTAAATCTGTCAATATTTATTTGGAACACCCTAGAACAGTGCCTATCATAGTAGGCAATACACCCCGTTGGATAAGTGAGTGCTGTAATTGGGCGTCATGATGCCATTGGAGTTCACAGGACAGCCTGGTTAAGTCCATCTAGGGGTTCAGGGAAAGCTTCAGATAAAGTATGACCCCTGAGCTGAGAGTAGACTCTAATGAGGAAACCCTGACACAGATGTTAGCAGTCAGCTCTGTGCTCTCAAGACCAGGCCCCTTCTGCTCCGGGCCCCTGGGTCTGATGCTAATGTTTCCCTGGAATCACTGCGAGCTGACCTCCCCCCAACAACGGAGGTCGGAGGTGGAGGTGCAGGCAGGACTGCCCTGAGCCCGTTTTAGCATCCTGGGTGATGAGTGCTTTCTGAAATGAGTTGTTCTGTAACAGGTCTTGGATCTAAGATATATCACATCTTGTGTCCTTTCCTCAAGGACAAAGTTCACTTAAGGACCTTGGGTCATGGGTAGGGTTACTGCATGAGGGTCCCAAACTGCATGGAGTCCTGCCACCACTGCAGAGTGACACCCCCCCCCCCCCGCCCCAGGAAGGTCTGAGAGAAGTCCTGTGAGCCCCAGGAGGGAGGATGTTCAGGAGGCACTGATGATAGGGCAGGTGCTGCTTGTTTCGCAGAAAGAAGATAAATTGAAGCCCGCGCGCGTGCGCGCGCGCAACAGCCCAGCGAAGAGCGAGCCTGCGTGAGCGCACACGGCAGGGAAAGCGCTAGAGAAAAACCCTCCTCGGAAAGAAAGCTTTTAGAAATACGCAAAGGGTGTTTCTCAAGAGAAGGGACATTTTTCCTGTTCTAAAGCAAGAAATCTTAGTAACAAATCTAAAGAGCCTTACCTAGTCTCACAGGGAGCTAAGCAGGGCCCTTTCCTGCATCTTTCTGTCTCTGCGGAGGGAAAGGGAATGGTTCTCGAGCTGCTGAAACAGAACCTTCCCCCCTCCAGTTGTCTTTTATTTTCTCCCTTTCTGTTCTAAAACAACGACTCTAAAGAGCCTTACCTAGTCTCACAGGGAGCTAAGCAGGACTCTTTCCTGCACCTTCCTATCTGCGGAGGGAAAGGGAACCTTCCCCCCTCCAGTTCTTTCTTCTCCCTTTCTGTTGGAGTGCCGGCAGGGGGATTAGAAACCTCCTGATGGCTGCTCTGACACCTGCCCTAGTTTGGCAGGAACTAATCTATTGGGAAGAAGCGTGGGGGTGACAAGAAAGCAAAGGAGAGAATGTCAGATCAAAGCGGGGCAGCAGGCCCCGGCTTCCCAGCCTCCTGCCCTCGCTGAGCATTGCCAGATGCCAGGCTGTGGGGAGAAGGCGCTGCCTCCACGCACCCCAAAAGCAGATGGGGTCCAGCCAACACTACTGTTGCTGCCAGGCCTCCTTCCTGGCCATCTGTTGCCAGGGCAGTTGGGGGAAGGGGGACTTTAAGAAGATCTTCTAGAGGAGACTGCCAAAAAAGGGCCAGGTGGGAAGAGAGGGGCAGGGCTGACGACCCACACTGAAAAAAAGCAAGCGGGAAGGTCTGGGCGCTGCTGCCCTCTGCAGGCCAAGCGGTAGACTGTGGAGATGGCCCCAGCAAAAGTCTCCAGCTCAATCTGGGCGGTATCTCAGTTTCCTACCAGGAAGCCTAGGAGTAACAAAAAAGAGACAGGCTGGCGAGGTCCCGGGGACCAGCTGCAGCCATAGTATCACCAGGGAGGAGCAGAGGCTGAGCTGCCTTAGGGCAAACCTGATGGCCTGTGGGGTTTCTCACCTAAATGCAAACCGTGCTGACATCTTCAGAGGGCTTTTTAAATGTGTGCGGGTGACTTGGGGTTTTCCAGTGACTCTGGAGCACCGCTGGCATTTAAGGGGCGTAGGCCAGCATTGCTAAATGTCCGCAAAGTGAGGGGAAGTCCCGAAGGGAAAATCTTTCCACTCAAAATGCCACCTGCTCTCTTCCAAAAAATACTGATAAGACCTGGCCTTGCTGGGCTTCCCCACCTCCCAACCTTGCCCCCATCACTGTTTCTCAAAAACAGGGACTCCGGGACTCACATATGTCTAACAACACCCGCAGTGCCTAGTTTGAGAACTCATTGCCATCCATTACAGGCAATGGCTGAGAGAGTAGAGGGGGGAGCTGTAACGTGTGTGCCGAAGAAACCAGGACCACAAGGCTAAGAAAACCAGGCTCTTCTAAGTTCTACTGAGTTATTGTCAGCACTGCCTAAAAGAACTTTCTGTGATGAAAATGAAATGTCCTTTATCAGTGGCCACTAGCCACCTGTGGCTAGTAAGCATTTGAAATGTGGATGGTGCAGTTGAGAAGTAAACTTAGTACTTAACTCATTTTAAACTTAAATAGCCACATGTGTTTCGTGGCTAGTCTGTTGTACAAGGGAGGATTGGTCATACAGTTTTGTATAAAAATGCTGTAGTGGGAAGCTTCACCCAAAATAATCCTCAGGGGAGGGAGACACACACACACACACACACACACACACACACACACACACACACACACACAATGTTGGTACAACTAGCAATTAATCATGCTATTCATTAATCTCTTCTAAATGGAAATGGTGAAAGATTCTTTTAAGTGTCAGTTAAGGACATACAATTAATCCACTCAGTTATTCAGATTTAAAGAGGCTTGCCTCCTTCAAATGTTGGCAGCCAGCAGAAGCCAGGGACGGCAGCTCCGAGTCTACCAGCTAACGGACTGAATGAGGACAGTGAAGGCAAATGGGACCATTTCAGCAACTAATCTTTCTCTTCTCTTGACTTTAGAGACCCCCTGTCCTGTTTCTTCTAATCACTGTTCTTCTAAATGTTAAGAGAACGTAATCAAATGTTTACACCACAGAGTTTGACCCCTAGCAATGAATCTAGCCATGACTCAGTGCTGGGCAAAGCAGTCTTCCAAGATGGCAGGCTAGAATAGGAAGCCCTCTGCTGAGAAAGATGATGGGGCACATCACCTGGTTAGCAGCGTTGGCATGTGTCACTTGGCTATTCAGTGCCCACTTAGATTAGAACCCCAGCTGCAAGTACCCATCTGTTTTAGTAGATCTCGGAACAAGTGAAGGACTTCCAATTAAGGGAGCACTTGAATAAGACTTTGTCTCCTCTGGCCAGCAAACAGGATCCACTGGGCACTTCTGCTCCAAACCTTGTTATTTGCCTTTTGAATTCCCCGAGGCTGGGCCCCGGGGAATGCAGTAAGCAAATCAGCAACAGCTGAAGTGAAGAGAAGCCATATCAGCATTTTCTGCAGAACTGGGGCCTCAGTCAAAACCCTGAGCCCGCAGAAAAGGGGGTGGGAGAAGCAGGTGATGAAAATGGAGAGTGGCGGGGCTGAGACAAGCTCCAGAGTGACCAGGAGGATTGGAAGAAATTCCGAAAGTTGACTGTCACGGCCCACACAGTGTGAAGCATCACAAAATGAGGAAAGATAAACAGCAGATGGGGAAAGGAGGAAAAAGGCTGCACAAAACAGCGTTTTCTTTCCAGAACAACATGGGTCAGAAATCCAGTCCATGCTCTGCCTGGTGTCCTTGCACATGCTGAGCGACCTTTGAGGGCAGGGCTTGTCTTGAGTGGGCCCACAGTAGACCCTTCAAATACTAATCAGTTTGAAGTCATGGTGACTTTCTAAGCTGGTGCCTCTCAAACTCTGGTGCAGAGACAGCACCTTATGATTAGTTAAAACAGGTCAAAGTTTGAATTGTTATTTCAGTAGATTTGGGATGAGGCCTGAAATTCTATGTCTAACAAGTTCACAGGGAGGCCTACGTGCTGGTCTCTTGGACAACACTTTTGAGTTATAAGCCTTTATTTTTCCCTGTTGGTCACAAGCTAGCTCATTGGGGTGGGAATCACACCTGGAAAGGCAAGGACATCAATCTGATCCCCGTCAGTGGGGTCTCTCTGGTCCACAGCTGCAAACTGAAGCCACAGCTTCAGCGGGTGACTGTGGGCCTTTGTTAGACACACGCACCCTCTGGACCAGAGGAAAGCCCGTGGGAAGGGCTGCCCATGTGACAGCCGGGCTGCTGGGGCGGGGGAGGGGGTTGCCCTGAGCGACGGCCGCGTTGCTCTGTAGCACTAACCCTGTGCTCTCTCCTCCCCAAAGTCCAGTGAGCCCTAGTCCCTGGATGTTGATTTTAGAATCACTTTTAGACAACGTCACTCAGAAGCAGGATTACAAACTAGTCCTGTCCCCCGGCTGATGAGCTGATGTGGAGTTGAGGAAGAGCCTGAGCCCAGGTTGTGGCTGTGCTGGGAGCACTGCCGGGCTGGGTCAGCGGTGCCTGAAGTCGGGGAGAGATGGGGACAGCTGCTCGGGCACACTAAGCAGGCCGTGACGCTCTTGCAGGGAGGCCTGTCTTGCCTCCTCTGAGAACCCAAAAGGGAGGCTGGCGGGCAGTCACGGGGCGAACCCCCCAGCGCCCCTCGGTGCACACTCAGTGCGAAGCCCCCCACAGGGCCGGGGCCACGGCCACACACTAAAGAATCAGGCCCCGGGTCCCCTGAGCCCAGTCCTGTTAGGGGTGCTGAGAACATTCCTCGGGTGTCCTCTCCCCCAACTAGGCTGGCTGCCTCCCAAGAGAACCTGCACCCAAAGGGCTCTCAGTAGGCTGAGCAGCACGGCAGACTCCACACTTTTTGAGAAAACTAATTTTAAAGAATCGGAAGACCTGAGTTTTAGTCCCATCTCTGCCGCTTTTAGGGAAGATATATGACTTCAGTTTCTTTCTCCAGAAAATGGAGTTTAATCATGTGGCCTCAAATTCCCTTTGTACTTGTTTGTAGGCTGTGGAGATTGACCATCTCAGGGGAAATTCAAACAATAGCACGAGGTGTCCATCCACACATCACAGCTGCCCTCCTTTCCCTTTGTGGCAAATTGGATTTTTTAAAAGACATTTTGGTCCTTGGTTAGTGAGTAACTGCTGTTTATACCTCAAGTTCTCCAGGAAGTTTAGTCCACGTGAGAGAACTAGGTTGGCAGAGAGTTGGTACTTTCTGCCTGACAAAGAAAGATGAAGTGTGAAGGTCCTAATTCAAAGTTTCTGGAACTGCTCTCTTGAAAGTAAAGGCAATGATCCTCAAAGGCCACCTGTGTGAAAATGACCTGGAGCAAATACCAAGGTCAAGGGGCAAAGGGTAGAGTGAAATAGCATTTTTAACAAGAATGATGCCCCGCCCCACCCCCGTCCATGTGATTCTTACATGCACAGAAGTTTGAGACCCACTCACTGGGGCTTCCTCCTCCCCAACAGTGATTCACTTGGGGTAGAGGTTGGGTGGAGGGGAGACTGCTTCACACACAGCTGTGCTCAGACAGCAAGCCCTGGAAGATGATTTCATTAGGTGCGTCTGGTGTTGGCTTCAAGGTTGCCTACTTTCACAGGTGTTTACTGGTTGGTGGAATCAAAAACAAGGTCCTCAGTTAAGAGATCCTACTTTATGGCTACGGCTTTAGCTTTGGCTTTATTTTCATTGGTTTCACACCATGCATTTCAACAAGATGATTTTCTGTCTCCAGTTGAAGAAACACGTGTGTGTGCAGATACAGTGTGCTTCAAAAAAAAAAAACCCAGGCGCGGTCTGAATGCTGATCATATATTTGAAAGGCAGACATGCTATCGTAGACTCAATATGGGATCTGACCAACAGCTCGGCGGTCGTGATATTCATGTGTATATTCACGGTCGGAACCGCCTTCTACGTTAAATAGCAGAAATGTTACAATATCAGCATTAACCCGGATATTTGACTCATCGAAGTGTTTTAATTGGAGTTACTAGATTTCCATGATGTAAAATGTAAAAACATTAGAGAAAGGGAAAGAGAAGAAAGGGAAGGAAACAATTTGATAGCACTTGCCACCATTTTCTGTCTCTGGCCAGACTATGAGCTATAAAGGGCAGGAGAGAGACTATTTGCAAAAAAAAAAAAAAAAAAAAAAAAAAGGCATTATTCCTCTGCCTGTTCCCAAGTCTCTTGGCCATGACTATCAAGAGGTAGTCACCCTTCCCTGGAATCTGGCCTGGACTTGTAACTTGATTTGACCAATAGAACGACTAACGGGACATTATAATCCTCAGGAGACTGGCAGGCTTCCACTCATGTTCCTGGGACCTGAGAGACAGCGCTTGAGTCAGTCCAGGCCAGACTGCTGGCGGGGGGGTGGGGGGTGGGTAGAGACAAGCCATCCTGGCTGAGCGAACCCCCCAGACCCGCCAGCCCCAGCTGACCCGGCAGCTGGCTGCAGACCCCGCGTAAACTCAGCCAAAACCACAACTGGCCAGCGGAACCTGGCCCAGTTTTAACCCACTCTGTTTTGGGGGTGTTTGTTACATAGCCAGAGGTAACTGATAGAGCGGGGCTTGTGTTTGTGTTTTGTTCGTCTTTATCTCCACCCAGCACCGTGCTTGGCACAATGTGACAGTCGATGAATAAATGTTGAGTAAGTGAATGAAGAAATGCACAGATGAATGTGGCTGGGCCCGATGAGCCTTTAAGTGCTCACTTAAGTGCTTCACTGCTCAGTGTACCGATGGCTAAAACGGCATCCATCCTTGAGCTCTAAAAGTAGGAACATTTCAGAACTCCGCCTTTCTGACAGCAGCGGTGTCCCTGTTATTAAGTAACAGACAGGAAACTGGGTACCCCCTGCTCTGAAGTCTGAGGCACATGCCTATTATTCTCTAAAGAACTCAAACCATTAATTACTTTTTGGAACTGCTTCCTCTGGAAATTCACTTCCTTAACCTATCTGCAGAGCAGCCCTGAAATGCCGACTCCCCACATCACAGAAATAACCCCCCCACCGTGGTTTGTTCCCTTCTGCGGAATTATGGGCTACATCTCCCCGGGGGCATAATCAGGGGCTGTGAGAAATGGAGTGAGGTATCTGAGTGTGCTCGCATGCCGCCTGCAGAGTCTGACAGTCGCCAACCTGCTGTTCATAAAAAGAGCTAAGTCCATACAGGCCTGATAAGAATTCAGGGCTGCCGCTGACAGCCAAGCATGTGGCATGTGTGCATCAAGGTCCACGACCAAACCCAAAAACAAGATTAAAGAATGAAAAAATAAGGCCTTAAGAAATATCTTCACTGCATATTTGCAACTGTACTTAATGTTGATAAACTGTTACAGCTGCCATGAACAGGATGGAATTCACGTCCTGTAACTGTTCAGAGTGACAACAGGGCTATGTGTGACTGCTGCTCTGTGATGATTCAGCTTCTTTCGTCACTGGTCTGTATCTGTAGTATTTGTGAAATCTTCATTTATACCTTAGGCCTTCGCTTGGATGGAACCTGTTTCATACGTAAACATTTGTTATTAGGATTCTTTTATCATTGGCCTGTGACAAAGTAGTACTCTCTCCCGCAAAAAATCACGAAGGGAGACAGAAGAGATAACTCGTCTAGGTCTTATTGGAAGAACTTCACGCAGAGCTCAGGACCTTTTGAGCCTGCTTAGGAGGGAAGGGCGTGGAGAGGTCACAAACATGACGTATGTGCACAGGGGGCCGTGTCTCCTAAGGTAGCTTCTAGTCAGAGAAGAGGCTGGGGACACAGTAATGAGAGACCCATCTTGGAAAGTGCATGTGCTTTGGGAACAGATCAACAGCTGCAGAAAACTTTACTGGTGGCCTGAGAAACATTAGTCTCCTTTGACCCTTCCAGGACTAAGGGGGATTGCAGACCTCAGGCCTCCTTATTCTGATTCTGCTGGCTGAGAATTTTGAGCCAAAGATGATTTTCATGACCAGGGCAATCACCCCCACATCCTTATTTCTTCTTACCCAGCTGATGGGAAAAGGACAGAGGAAATGGAATACATAAAATATTGAAAACCTGGGGCTTTTTTTCAGTATGGGTACCGGAGAATCATAAAGAAACCACTGAGTACTGATAAGGGGAGTAATTGCTATCCAGGCAGCAGTACGCAGAGTTCTAAGAGCGCCTGTCATGGGTTAAACTGCTGGCTTGGGTGACAGTGGTGGCAATGTGAATGCCGGTCACAGAGGGGGTCATGCTGGAGTAGGATGGGCCCTTAGCCCAATGTGACTGGTGTCCTTATTGTTTAAAAAAAAAAAAAAAAAAAAAGAACCTGGACACAAACACCAGGGAAGAACACTGGAGAGGAAGGCAGAGACTGGAGGACACGTCTACATGCTGAGGAATGCCAAAGGCTACCAGCAAAGCACCAGGAGCCAGGGGAGGGCATGGAGAAGAGCCTTCCTCACAGCACCCCCCCCCCCAAAAATGCCAAGCTGTGAGGACACCTTGATCTCAGACTTCTAACCCTCAAAACTGCAAGACAATGGATTCTGTTGTCTAAGCCACTCAGCTTTTGGTACTTGTTAGGGCAGCCCTGGAGAACCAATACAGCACCTAAGATTCCTGCCCCAGGTATCCACATTCTGAATAAGTCCCTGTCCCTGAGTGTGAATGGGACTTGTGAACATAAGATATCACTGCTGTTGTTAGGTTAGGTTACCTGGCACAGGGATTCTGCAGATGTATTTAAGGTCCCCAGTCAGGTGACTTTGAGTTAATCAAAAAGGGAGGTCATCCTGGGTGGGCCTGACCTAATCAGGTGAGCCCTTAAAGGAAACTGAGCCATTCTCTGAGAGTTCAAAGTGTGACAGTGTGAGTGCCTACAGAAAAGGCCGGGGTGGCAAGGGGCTAAGGTTGGCCTGTAGGAACCAGGAGTGTCCTCAGCAAGAAAACAGGATCCTCAGTCTTTCAACCACAGGAACTGAATTCTGAATAAGCCTAGAAGGAAGCGTAGCGCTCCAGATGAAAAAGCAGCTTGGTGACACCTGGATTTCGGTCTTAGGAGACCCTGAGCATGGAAGCCAGTTATGTGACATGCTTGGACTTGTGACTACAGAGCAGGGAGGCAATAAATAGATGGTGCTTTAAACTAAGCTGACAGTATCTTGTTATGCTGCCATAGGAAAGTAATACAGATGCCAAGCTCTAAGCTATGAGAATAATTATTTTGAAACAACCAAAATGCAATATTGTGTGTGGGCTTTTTTTTATTATTATTATATTCATCATAAATAGAAAAAAAAAAAGACTAGCAAAGCTCTTTGGATTCCCAGAATGCAACAGGGAAAAGAAAGTTTTCAAATACACTAAAAATAAGTCTAATTGCCATCCGTTGGTAAGGAGCACTCAAAAGAGGTCTTACATACCTAAGGAAGCATAACGAACCCACCCCCTCACCTTTCAGGCTCCAAATACATGTGTGGCTTAATAGGAGGAGGGGAAGAAAGGAATTTTCTCCTTCCCACTGTTACCCACTCAGAAGCAATTGGTGACAGGGAACAAAGAAAGCCACGTGACTTCTTATTCTATGGCCTGGCAGATAAGCTTGGTAGGGGAGGGAGGGGACCCTGAGAGAGCCTGCATCTTGGGAGTAATTTGACAGAAACCAGGCAGTCCACTGACAGTGGGCAACACTGACAGACTACTTCAATGGATTTCTAGGCCCAGCTTCTAAATAGTCTTCCTGTGCTTCAGTGTCTGTTTCATACTTGACCAAGAGAATTGGGAGCCTAGAACACAGAGTAGCAAAGTTGTCATGGGATTAAATGAACTAGTATATATAAGGTGTCTGACATACACAGCACAAACCTGATACTTGGTGGGGTGGGGAGGGTAGGAAGGCTAATGGCCCCTCAAAGACATCCACATCCTAATCCCCATAGTGAACATGTTAGGTCACATGGCAAAAGGGGATTAATTAAGGTTGCCCATGGAATTAAGATTTCTAATCAGCTGACCCTGAGAAGGTGCACAAGTGCAAGGTTTAAGAGAGATGTGAGTTAACGAGAGGTGAGGTGCCTATTGGACGTCCAAATAGATGGCCGGGAAGGACTTGGACCTGCAGGTCTGTCACTGAAGAGAGGTGGCTTGGACTATGGCACCAGAGGAGGGAGGTGTCCACGTGCACATACACCCCAGCTCCTGGGAAGGTGTGGGATGGGGTGTGGTTCCTCGCTGTGGCCACAAGATGACGCTGTCACCCGGCATTGCTTGGTAGTGGGTTATCTTGATTATTAGCTGCCATTATTGAGCACTTACTATATGCCCACTGCTTCTCTATACTTTGTCTAATCATTGTTTTAATAGGACACTTTTGAATTTGATAAGCCCAACTTGGTGCCCACCTACACAAAAATCTTTACCTCCTTTGCCATTTTGAAAATGAGGTTAGTTCTCCTTCCACAAAGGATTTAAACTTAAGAGTTCCCACTATACCTGGGCCCAAAGAGGTTGCATAACTTGGGAGTTTTCAGATAATTATAGTGAGTCCTGGGATGCTTCACAATTGGGGAAGGCCTCGCTTGTGCCATTGACAGCGACATGCTGAAAGGCCACTAGATGGCAATGTTACTCCAATAGTCTCACCTGGTCCCTCCCACCCCGGCGGCTAAGGCTTTCTTTGTTCACGGGCATTTATCAAGGTCTTTGTGCATTTTCTGTCCCCCAGGGTCCCTGGCCTTACAGTCAGCCACTTTGCCATCAGTACAATACAAAAAGCCTCTACTGACTTTATTGCTATTTGTTACCTTTATAAAAATAGCATTATGGTCTCTGTGCTCAATTGTAAAAGCAGCTGAATCACATTTTGTTTTAGTGAGAAATATAAACTAAGCCAAAAAAAACCCAGCGGAGGTTGATCTTTCCCTTTTCGTGAGTTAATACCCAGAAAGACTGGCCAGGTGAGCTGGGTGCCACCAGGCCTGCAGTTGGTCAGAGAGAGAAGTGCCCAACTGAGACAAAAATAACTCCTTAAACTGCGGGGAGGGGCTGCCAGCCCCCACAGGGTGGGGCAAGAGGAGACAGCCCCACCCCAGAGAGAGTGGAGGAGGAAAACCCACATAGATTAAAAATTTCTTATAGAAAAATTCAACAACATAAAAGCAGAATAGCACGACAGACCCAGACACGGTCTTGAGGCATGTCTGAGTCTGTAAACCAGAAAGAGTTTTGAGGAAGAAGTAAACTCACAGTTGAGGGCTCCTAAGGCCTAAATTCTCAGCCCCCTCGGTCTCCCCCCTCTGGCCCCTCAATGTCAAGTCCTCACGAGAGAAGGGGGCTGGGGTTGGAGTGCTGGTCTTTGAGGGCAGTCGGGGAGGCTGAGCTGTGGAGGTACCAATTTCATCACCAGAAAGGGTTTGAATCCTGGCTTAGTGTTCTGCCATGGGCTTCTTTATCTGGGTGGCTCCTAAGGACATCTGAATACCCAGAAAATTCTGCGTGTGGGCATTTTCCTAGGGAGAAGTCCCACTGCTTCCACCAGATTGTCAAAGGGTTCTGTGGTCACCCCTCACCCTGGCCAGAAAAAAGTCTAAAAAGCTAGTTGTAATGATACTGCTGATCCACTTTTTCTTCTCTGATGGTCATACTAGCCTTAAATTTTTTTTGAGGGGGAGGTAATTAGGTTTACTCATTGTTAAAAGAGGTACTGGGGATTGAACCCAGGACCTTGTGCATGCACTCTACCACTTGAGCTATACCCTCCCCCCTTAGTCTTTTAAATATTATAACCTCCTGTTCCCCAACTCAGATCCAGTTGCTTGCCTCCCAGAAGTCAGTGAGTGTTGGTTGGAAAGGAAAGGTTGCTTTATTCAGGAGCTCAGCAATCTGGGAAGAACGTATCCAAAAACCAACTCTGAAGATTCTGCTCAACCACGAAAGTTTTTAAAGGAAAAAGGGGAAGTTAACTGTAGTTAATCATTTGGGGAGGGGGTCAGAGTCTCCATTATCATCCACTCTGTGCAGACTTTATTCCGATTGGTTGGTGGTGAGGTACAGGCGGTGTTCCAGGAATCTTGTGCTCAGCCTGAAGTTACCGTCCTCCACCTGGGTCAGGGCCTTAGTTCCCACAGAACTCAAAGGTGTTATGTATATACCTTGAGGAGGAACCAGGACCTTGCTTTAGTTGCTGCACTATTGTTTCTTGACTGCTCCTCCTTTGTCTCCGCGTTCCCTCCCTTCCCTGATGAGCAACTGTTTAAATCTGCCCGTTGGAACTCAGGGAAGGTCAAGGAGGCTGAATGAAACCTATTTCCTACAAACAGGGAACACAGAAAGGATTTGTATCCGGGAGGGCCCCACAGGACCCTGCTCTGTGTCACTACAAATCCTTTAATTAAAAACAAATTTAAAAATTAAGAAAAATAGGTAGATAAGGAATTTTCCTGCTAAGCTCATTTACTATTTCCTGTTGTTAACATGATTCTCTTTCCATTGACTGGATGAACTCCAGCACAGAAGAGTTGTTTTCTCTATTTGAGATTTTTATATCCATATGACATAATTATAGAATTGTCAAACATAAGCTGCCTCTAGGTACTTTATACTGGAAATATGTAGGTGGATGAATTTCACAGCTCTGAGAAGAAACTAACAATTAACTAATTTTAAGTATGTTTAATAACAGTGATACCCAAATTCATTAATAAATGAACTTGAGCAAAAGTACTTTACAATACAATCCAGTAAACGCATTTTTCACTGCAGATATTGCAGAAATCATTTTGGAAATAAACACAAACATAGTCATTCACAGAAAATGCCACTTATGGCTTTAATATCAAAGGTAGCTATCACGGTCAGTTCACAAAAAGAGCATAAAGTGCAAAAGCTACAATTCTAAAGGCCTTAAATCACTCCCATGGCAATGGAGATTAAACGCTACCACAGCCAGTGGGCACCACCCTTACACGGCACACCCTGTACAAAGTACAAAACAAGGCATGTCTGAAAACACTCTGTGCTCTGACTACATATTGTGGTTACAAAATAGTCTTAAATCTGGTGTAACATATAAGGAAAGATATAATTCAAACAACTAATCCCTTAGAGTAGGGGCCATTAAAAAAGTCTGTAGGAGAATGACGTCTGTTGAAAAAAATCCATTGAGAATCCCAGCCTGGCCGGAGATGTCTTTGACCAGCTAGACCAGCAGCGCCCGCTGAAGAGCTGGCCAGCCAAGGTTCCCAGTTCACTTGGGGAGAAGGAACCATGAGAGGGGCCCGGCCCAGCAATCAGCCCTCACCTGTCCCCCAAGATGGTCCCACGTCAGCCCCAGGGAAGGCTCAAATCCCGGTCCTGGCGCCTCCAACAGGGCACCAGCTCGGGTAAGCATGGCGAACTAGTGAGAAGGTTTTACACACCTGAGAAATGCAGCAAGGAGAATAGGTGATGGGAAAGCCTGTGCTTGACGACCATCAGGCTTAGTCCCTCAACAGAACGCCTCTGATCCATAATGAATGTTTTTAAGCACTCTTCAGAGGGACAGGCACAGAGGTCCCCCAAAGTGTGGCCTATTACCAAATAGATTCAGATAGCTCATCCCCAAGCACCTTAAATATATTCACTGAAGAGCTTGTTTTCTATTACAATAAAGGGGAGACAATGTTTTTTCTGAAAATCATCAAACTCTATAAAACAAGAATCATTGACTTAAATGATCACTTGGTAACATTGTTTTCTAATATCCTAAATCCAGTTCCTGCTGGGTATTGATTTTAGGCAAATTCTAACCAAGTATCTAATAGGCCATGCTGAGTAACAGCCATGACCTAACTCCTAAATGTCAAATCGCCACTTCCCTGAATTATCGGGAGGGGGGGAGAAAAGATTCTTGATTGCACATCAATTAATGAAATAAGCTATTCACTTTTTTAAAAATCTGAAAACATCAAAACCTGTAGAACCATATCTTTAACATCTAAGTGCAGAAGCAGATCAAAAAAATAGAATTCAGTTCATTATGTCTTAGGGCCCATTCACGTGAGGCTCATTAAAAGGGAAGACTCAGTAGTAAGTCTTAGAATCCAGTGATGAACACTCAGTGTATAGCTAACTCTAGTATATTCCAAAAACAGCTCTTCATGAGAAATGTACAACTGGTATTTATATTCCATTTAAGCTACCAGATCAACTGTCAGCTCTAAAAGATACCTATTTACAACGATACTGGGGGGGAGAGACAAGGAAATAAACCAAAATATATTAACAATGGTTGTCCTTGAGCTATAGAAATAGATTATTTTTTCTTCAACTTTTCTGTAATATCCCCATTTTCTTTAAAAAGCATGTAGTGCTATATATAAAAGCAATATAAATATAAATGTAAATATAAATATGAATGATGCCATAAACCTAACTTAAAATAAGACTAGTGTAGTCCTACGCCCTTGATTGACCATCCCATGCTGGCAAGCGATAGTGATTTCTGTTCAGAAGTAGTTATGTTTTGTCTTCAGATATACCCCATTCCACACTTCCTTCTCAGCCCTCATCCCTTTAAAGCCAATCTCTAGAAAGGCGTTCTGTTTTTCATAGCATAAAGCATTCCTTCTGAAACTCAGCTTAGTCATTGGTCTTATCGAAGAGGGTTAGAAACAGCCTTATGAGTTAGGGTACTCCCTTCCACCCGGCAGTCACATGTTACCCCTATTTCCAAAGGACACTGAGAACCTTCCGGAAGGGCAAGGTCAAAGCTTTGGGAGCTGGAAGTGCTGTCCCCCAGGGAACAGGCCCTTCACATCATGGGGAGACATGGTCCTCCTTAATGGCTGGGGCCGTGCTCCCATTACTGAAGAATTTTCAAAACAGAAATTAAATCTCACGCACAAAAAACATTTCCTACACTCTCGGCTTCCCCTTAATTACTTTTCCACACTAAAAAGAGCTGGGCTTAAGATACATCAAAGCTCCCTACTTGGAGCATTTTTATACTGCAGAATGGGTAAAAGCTGAGAACAGAATCCTTGCGTGGTGGGTCAAGTTGAAGTAAGGGCGGTCTGACATTTCCCTTTAAAAACAAAAAAAAAAAATTCTAGACTTGAAACCCAAACAACTTAACATCAGTTTTCCAATTCTCTTCCACGAGCCACCTAGGCCTCAGAGAGATACATTAGAGGTTCCATAAGCATTTAATTCAAATCTTTTTTTTTTTAACTATAATAAAGCTACATACACACTCATTCAATATCAAATTTTTCTACCTTGGAGGCCACCCATTTAATTTGCATTTGCACTGCCTTATATATTACTCAGGAAATACTGTAAGTTTAACCTCAATGTGAATTTAAGCTAATACAACCTATTTCACACATTAGGGCTCCATCAAGATTTCTTACTGCAACCAGAGTTGCTGCTAAAATAATCTGAAAACCACAGAAATAGAATAAAGACATTCATTTCTAAACTCTAAATTCAGTTGCTTATTGGACTTTGCACCTTAGATCCTGGGCAAATTCTAACCAGAGACTTTCTGGACATGTCAAAAAACTGCTACTGCCAAACTCTTTAGTACTTAGGCCAATGAGATGCTTCCTGTCCACAGACAGAGGGCACTTCTGTCCTGCCCTCTCCCGTGGTGGAATGTTGCACAGCAAGAGATGCCTGACTTTAGAATGAGTATCCCTGAGGTCATGAATTTCCACCTCACACCTTGACAACCCGTGGAATCTTCCATTTAGCCCAATGGAGAGGAAATCAGTCGTAGCCAGTGTCACTTTAGGTAAGAGGAACTCAGAGGCCAGAGATCTGCCCTGCTGCACCCAAAGCAGCCAGTGGGTAGTTACAGCCAGCACTTAAGGAAAGCCAAGTTGTCAAATGCTCAGAGGAACCAAAGGAAGCACCTCGTACTGTGAGAATAGGGAGTGTAATTCCCATTGTAAATATCAGAGAAAGAAGCAAGATTCTTGAGGAGGATTTCCAGAACAGGACAGCAAACAGGATGCTTCTGATGAGAAGGAGCTTCTAAAACTTCATGTTTGCTCCAAATTTTGCACCAGGACCCCCACCACGATTGTCACAGGCTTTTGGCAGTGTCTCAGAGGTCAAGCAGTAAAGGGGTGAGGGGAGGTCTACATATGGAATGCTCACACTGTAGCTCTTCTGTGTGTTGGAGGTTACTGGGGCGTGGGGGCAATGTCAGCATTGAAAAATTGTGCTCATCTTCAAGAATGGCTTACAATGGAGTGTCCTTTTTGGCATAGACGGTTTTTCTCATTAGCTTCACCCCGATCTTAAGTCCAGGTTCCATCTCTCAGCAGAGGTAGCAGAAAAAGGATTCACACACGGATGTAAAACCTGTGTTATTGAGCCGCAAGGGGGAAAACCAGCCTCCTTAGCCACAAGCCCTGTGTGTGTGCTCCATCTGTTTGCTTTCGATTTTTAGGAGTTTCTCCAAGTGAAAATCGCTGGCGTCTCCCATCAGGCGGTCAGAGGGTCTTGTGCAGCGCAGGCAGGCTCCGTCTGTGACAGGAGGAGTCCACTCCCAGAGCACCTGGGAACTGCGCGGTCTGGAGCGAGCTCTCTCCGGGAAGCGAGGCACGTGCAGTGCTGGGTCCCCCACGGGACTGCTGCGCCAGCACCACAAAGGACACAGCCCTACGGGCACCGCAGCCGGAGGTGACGCCGAGAAGACACACCTAGTGCCCCTCATCCCCTTACTTTCCTGGGAAAGGGCAAAGCACCCGCTCCTTCCACGCACCGGGAGACCTGGTGGTCCAGGCACACTTGTTTGGAACCAAGGGAACAGAATTCTAAAAAGACAGACCCCCACCCCTGACTCTGCGAACCCCTCTGGCAAGCAAGTGAAGTCTAGGTGCACGAGGGAAAGAAAGAGAGAAGCCAGCCACTGCCTCGCTGTCACGTGATCTTGACTGGTGACTTCTTGTTGGCGCACAGAAGGGACACGTAGGGGACGCCGATGAAGGCCCATTTCTCGCTGGGCCAGAAGCGGATGACGGGGCCTTGCTCGGGGATCTCGGAGGCGGCATCAAAGTAGGCAAAACACACGCAGCCCAGGTAGGCGGCCAGGCAGATGAGGACGTGCCTGCGGAGGGAGACGCGGCGTGAGCCCCCGCGGCCCCTCAGCCTGCGCCTCCCCGCGGGCCGCGAGCACAGGCCGGGCCTCTTCCAGTGCAGCAGCGGGGAGGGTGGCCCACAATCCTCACCCCCTCCTCCCGACAGCAGGAGCATGATAAATCCTGAGCCAACAAAGCTTCTTTTAGAATGTTCTAAAATACTCTGGCTTGGTAACAGGTAGGAGGGGTGGGGACGTGCAAATACCTTTGGGGCTCGACCTGGAAGACTGAGGCCCAAGGATTTAAAACAGACACTAAGGATGGACACGACTGAGGAGCGCGTGGGATTCGTCCCCACCTACTCACTTAATAACTGGCTGCAGAGAGCCCATGCCCTTCATTACGGGTAATTTTATACTGATTCAACTGATTTTGCAATTTAGTAAGAAACTTTTTTTAAAATCTTTACTGTGTCTAAAAAATTTTACATCAATCTTTATCATGCAAGGGAGCATTTAAAGGCATGTAACCCTTCTCTAAATCTTTTATTGAAACTTAATTCCAGATAAATTAAAGATTTAAAATACATTCTAAAAATATTTAAAGAAAAAGTTTTATAAACTTTAGTGGGGGAGGTCTTAAAATGACAGAGTTCAGAAACCCTAAAGGGAAAGGATGTGATAGCCACACGTAATGCATGTAAAGAGGTGTTAAAAACACACATAATAAAGATGGTTGGAGGTGTGCTACCAGTTTACTTAGCTGAGATGTGTCATTTAAGGGGTGTCAGCCATACTGTAATGCATGCAGAAGGGAGGAAAAAAACCTAGAGCAAAGATTGACAGATGGGAGGACATGAAAGTTTACAACCGGTATGGCACAAAATATCATGAACACACTGAAAGATGAATGGGAAACTGGGGTGAAATATTTGCACCATATGACAGAGCTAAAATCCCTATATTACAAACAACCCTAAAAAGGAAATCACTTCATAGGATGTTGGGGATTTGCTTTGCAATAATGAGGGTAGGGGTGGGTAGTGGTTGAGGGTGGCATGAACGAGGTTGGCCTCAAGCAGATGATACTGAAGCTAGGTGTTGCCTACCTGGGGGCTCCATGTATTACTCTCTGTACTTTGGAAAATGCTTGTACGTAATAATGACTGTCTACTACGTGTCAGGCACTAGGTGCTGGATATAAATTTTTAAAAAAACACTCCACAGGGATGACAAAGAAACTTAAAAGGCACAATTTAAAAGAGGAAAGATACAGTAAATTTATATTTGAAAATATGCCCAATAATACTAATTTTTTAAAAGACAAAAAAACAGAATTTTTTTCAACTAGTAACAAAGGTCTTTAAAATTAATAATATCCAGTATATGTGAAAGTGCCTTTTAGCTACACTATCTTATGACTGTAGTAAAAAGTATTAATTAGTATAATATCTTTGGATTTGGCAAACTTTTATAACCTAAAAGGTTATAAAATTTTTATAACCTAAGGAAACATTCAGGCATGTGAACAAATAGAGATGTTCACTATTAATTGTTTGTAAAAAGTGAAAAGTAACCTAAATATCCATTAACAGAGAGGTTGGTTAAATGAATTACAAAGCATCCATATTGTAAAATGACACAGGTTGATGAAGATAACATGTACACGTTGCTGAGGAAAGTTGTCTGTGATCTAGTATTTGGTTTAAACAACACAAGAAGGACCAGTCTGCATCATGTACAGGATGATGCTATTTTTGTTTTTAAAAAGTAAAATTCGAGAAATATATATAAAACACATGTAAGGATATACTTCAGGCTGTTAACAATTCTCTCTTTGGACAGAATTATGAAAGCCTCTCTTTCTACACTTCCCTGTTTAAATGTGTTATAATAAAGAAATAAATGTCACTTTATAAATGGGACCAAACAAACAATATGTGCACCAGATTTAAAAACAATCTATGTTTGAGCCAGTTACAAGCCTACTTCTGAATTGTACTTACATCACTAGTGTGATCAGGGAACTTGGATCAATTTGAAAACGTACTCTAGCTTGAAGGAGGTTCCATTTACTTAGGTGGATACATTTATCAAAACTTACCAAAGTACACACTTGAAATATGTGCATTTTCTTATCTGTAAATTATAACTAAAATGTATTAAGTGTATAAATACACTAATGGGAGTCAAGGTTGAACCTAAGAAATATTAGGCAACAGGTGGGTTCTGAGGTGGAATCCCCATTGTGCTGTTTCATTTTGTCTTGTCCTTTGCAAACAGATCTGGAAGTCCCCAAGTCTTAAACTGAGAGCAGCCTGGATCTCATGGTAGATAATATACAAGGTCAAACATCCAGGGGAATTCCAGGGAACTCTTCCAAATGGCAAAGTTTTAGGCATCTCCTGGTAGACGTTAAGCTTCTTCTGAATCTGGATCTAATCAAGTTTTTCCAACTCTACCACTAAAATTCCTCCCTGAGTGCTCTCAATTTACAAGGAACATTCTAAAGCAGATTTGCTCTTGTTCCTTCATACCTTTTGCAATCAGAAGTCCTGGAGGACAGAGAGGGAGAGATGACGCTGGGTTTGGAGCAGAAGTGGTTCCCAGGAAGAAAGCCATTCAGTTTCCTCCTCGGCTCTCTGTATATAGGATTCTGCATGCAGTTTTGTAACCTTCACTTTTTTAACCTAATAGTGTATCCTGAGCCTTCTAAACTATACATGCTCTAATTCTCTAAACCAGCTCCAAGGCTGGTTTTATGTAACTAGGTGGGGGTGGGGTGACGCTGAACAACTCACCTTACTTCCCAGGGTTTCTGTCTCCACCCATCAGATGAGTGGGTGAGACTGTCCCTAGGTGACCTGTGAGGCCCATGCCTTCCCCCGTTACTCAGGCCCAAAAGGCGTACTTGCTTCCTCTCGGGGACCATCCTGCCCCCACGTCACATCTGTCCCCAGCCTCCCCCATCCCCCCCTACCCTGGAGATCTAGCTAGAGCTCAGGTTACGGAGTTGGTTTTCCAGCTCCTTTCTGCTTTAATGATGGAGCCGGAGGTGAGAGACCGCCAACGTGAAGCACAACCAACCAGGTCGTTTTGCTCTGACGAAGCCAGCTCCCCGGGGCTGCTCCTGCTTTTGACAAAACTTTCTGCTGCTTCTGAAACGTCTGACAGTCTATGTGAGGAGAGCAGGCACCCAGGCTCTGCTCCATCCCTGTGCACACCTGTGCACCCTGCAGGGGGGTCAGAGCCCACAGCCAGTGTAGACCGCGCCTCATCACCACCCCTCCCACCCCCAACCCTAGGGCCGGGCTCACCACACGCAGTGCAGGTAGGGAAAGTGGACGGACGACAGCAGCTCACAGAAGGCCCGGTCACTGATCCAGCAGAAGAGGGCGAGGGTCCACCAGAGGCCGGAGAAGAGGCCCAGCTTAAATACACGCACGTTGTCGCACCTGCCCGGGGATACAGAGAAGAGCTGGCGTCAGTCCTGCTCTCCTCCGGCCTCGCTGGCCACTTCTTCTCCGGTTCCTCACACCTCCCGGGCCCTTGGCACTGGGCTTCCCACCTGCCATCCCGTCACCCCCTGTGCTGATGGATGTAGACAGCACATGGACCCCAGTGGTTCACAAAGCCGCACTCCTCACCCAGGCCTCTCCCTGACTGCAGACTCACACACCACATGTCACATCTTGACATGTCCGCCTGATGTCCCACACTGATCTAAATGTAACGTGTCTACCTCGAACTCCAGATCCTTCCTTCTGCCCAAATCCTGTTTGCTCCCCACCCTCTCAGGGAAAGGTCAGTCCGTGCTTTCAGATGCTCAGGCCAAGAATCTTCCAGTCGTTCTGTTTCTCACACATCCCACATCCAACCCATCAGCTCTACCTTCCAAATACATCCCAAATCCAACCTCTTCCTATCATCTCCACTTGCATCCAAGCCACCAGCATCTCTTCCTGAGTTACGGCAGTCACCTCCGGCCGCCCTTGCTCCTCGTCACCTCTCAACACTCTGCCCCAGAGCCTCCCACGTCTCCCCTTTTCCCAGGGAAAAGCCATAGTGCTCACGGAGCCACGAGGCCCCAGTGTGCTGGAGTCTCCTGTGCCCTCCACCCGCCTCCTTTATACTCTGCCCCTTGCTGCCTCTGCTCATCACCCCCCAGGGACCTTTGCTATCCCTCAAATATCCAAGTATGTTCCTCCAGGCCTTAGCATTTGCTGTTCCTACAACCTGGAATGCTGTTCCTGGATAAGACACAGCTCACCATGTCCAGGTCTTTGCCCAGCGTCACTTGTAAGCCCTGTGACGATCCCTGCCTTTAACAGCTGCACCAGCCCTCTCCAGCCACTAGGCGGCCCTCGCTATCACCTTCCTTCCTCTGCTTTTCTCTGTAGCCCTTATAGCCCCTCTGACATCCTCTGTTTTAGTTCTCTGTTTATGGCCTGTCTCCCCCACCAGCCCGTAAGCTGCTCGCTGCTGCACCTCCAGCCCCTGGAACAGCGCCAGGCACACAGAAGGCTCTCACTATTGCCTGAATGAAGGGATGAGCTCTGACATACCCTGGGACAAAATGTGCTTCGGAAACAATTCCCAACAGCTCAAAGGAAATTTCAACTGCCATTTTCTTTCCTTGTTACCAAACTGCTCTCTAAGTGGGCGACTTCTATTTCTCCGGGGAGAAATGCCCAGAGGCAGTTGGTGGCTGAAGGTCCTTCTAAACCTTCCCTGAGGGTCTCTTTCCCCAACAGATCACTCGCTCTAAGGCCTCAGGGTCCAGCGTAACATCTGCACCCAAGGTTTATTGTTGAACAAATAAACGGTGTCAGAAGCCTGACTTGCTGGCACCTTTCCAGCTTCCTGACAGAAACATCAGCAAAAGCATCAGTGAAAACAAGATGGACAGCAGGTCAAAAGGACCTCAGAAGGCACACCAGCAAACCCCGTAGCCAGGAGGGCTGAACGCAGCCCTGGGCAGCTTCCTTGAAAGAATTCATAGAGGCCTGTGGTATACTCTCCGGTTTAGTGACTAAAACAAAGAGATGAACAATGTCCATTTTTCTCCTCAGCACACCCGACTCCGCAGGGCTCGTCCTCAGACCCACGTCCCCCCCCTCCGCCCATCTTTCCATCTCTGCAGGTCTTGGCTTCAAGAGCATTTTCTCAAATAGACATTCTCTGACAGCCCCCAGCACCATCTCACTCCCCGTCACGTTCTCTCCTGATGCCCTGTCATTTTTCTCAACACTCATCACAAGCTAAAACTGTTTGCTTGTGTAACTGTTTAGCATCCAGTATCCAACTAGACTATAAGACCAATGAGAGTGGGACCTGTACCTGTTTTTCCTTATCATGTATATGCAGTGCCCAGAACAGGCACTGAAAAAGAGGCTTGCTAAATGAATAGATAATGAGGAAGTAAAGGACGATTTTAATTGGATTCTAGTGTTCTGGACAGGACACTTTTTAGATTAAAGGAAAAACACAGTAACCATAGTGACTGGGTACCACATTTTCAGAATCCGCCCTGGGCACTGTAAAAGGCACAACAGCAGCCTCTTGCCTTGCCATTTTAAAAGGGAAAATGAACGCCGACGAAAAGAAATACTAACAAATGCGTAGATAATGAGTCTGGCACAAGAACTACATCAGCTTAGTTTAACTAAGCCTTGGAGGTCTGACTCAAGGACCACACAGACACAGAGCTGTGTAGGGGCAGGACAGGCGGACAGGCCGTGAGGCGCGGAAGGCGCGGGGCGGCCGCCTACGAAGCCGTGTAGAGCCTGGGACTCAAGGCACCTGGCACTGTCCCTTCCTCTAATTCTAGAGGGCCGGGTCCTGCTATACGCTGCTGCCCAGGCTGACATGAACTTTGGGCTTATCCAAACCCGCACTCCCACCAGGTTTTATCCCCACTTTTCAGGGCTTACGTCACCGTGTCAGTGTGAGGTTAAGTGGAAAAAGCAGGATGAAGGTCCTGTATATACAGCAGGGCCCTATTTTAGGATAGAAAAACTGAGAAAGGGGCTGCCATTCCTTTTTTTATTTACACTTTGTAGTTCTCAGAGTTTTCCTTAATGATAAATTGACCCCTATAATCAGAGCAGAAGTCTATTTCAAAATATTTTCAGCATGGTTGAGTCACTTGGTGATGTGACAACACAAATTTCAGAAAACATCAGGTCATGACCCCAAGTCGTCATCAAATCTGTTTCCTCTTGGTCTGAGAGAAGGTTTAGTAAGGACAGTGAAAATACAGAAAGACTAGAAACAAGCCCTAGGAATGAGGCTTACGGGAAACAGAAAGCGAAAAACCAGTCCCGCCCCTGTTTCTTCTGAGCAGAGGGAGCTGGGATGAGAGACCTTTAGCTGAGATGTTGCAGATCACTGCTGATGACAAGCAGGGAAGGTTCTGGAAGGACATGCCAAGAGTGGCAGAGCATCCTCTTGTCTGGGAATGTTATCAAAGCAGGCCAACAGCCATCTCCTTCTTCCTTGTCATGACTCTGGTCGGAACCGGGACACAGCAGTGAATGCAGGCCTTGTCCCTGCCCACATGGAGTCATGTCACGCAAAGGAGACACTGAACAAAACAACAGTGCAAATAATCTTTTAACTACAGTCAGGATGGGGCTGTAAAGGAGAAGTTTGAGGTGCTATGAGAACATAGAAATGGTTGAGCTAAAACCTGAATGATAAGGAGAAGTGAACCAAGCAGGCAAGTCAGAAAGAAGGGACAGCGTGAACACAGACCTGGGGCTTGAAGGAACCAGGCCCCTGGGGGACGTGGGTGGTCAGAATGGCTGGAGGATGGAACGGAAGGGGAGTTTCCAGTGGGAGAGATCCATGGGCGGGGGCCACGTGGAGGATTCTTAACTTTATCTTAATTGCAATGTCCACCAGTAAAAAAAAAAAAAAATGACTGCGATCAGATGAGAGGCTCAGGGAAGGAAGAGGAAGCCAAACTTTTGGCTGGAGCCAATGGGTAAATGGTGCAGCTGGAAATCTTGAGAGTGAGAACTAGAATCTGGGTTTGGAAAAGTTGGATTTGAGGTGCCTGTGGCACATGGACTTGGAGAGGTCAGGTAGGCAGCTAGATACACAGTGGTGGAGATGGAAGGAAGGGCTGGGCTGGAGGCAGGAGCCAGGGAGCTATTCACATCTGTACAGGAACTGAAGCCAGGGGTAGATGAGAGCTTTCAGGGGGAAGGACAGAGGGAGAAAAGCAGAGAGGTGACAGTGCACCTCATGGGATCCATACACACGAAGAAGGAGCTGACATGACAGGCTGAAGAGGAGACAGACTTGGCAGAAACCCAGGAGGGTGTGGTGTCATAGGAATCATGGGAAAGAACGTTCCAAGGATGGGGGGTGGGGTGAATTGTGCAAACAGCTGAAAGAACAACACGTAAGATTCAGGAGGATCAAAAAATGATCATCGGATGTACAATCAAGAGGGGTTTGGGTATCAAAGTCGGGGCAGGAGCCAGACGGGAGTGGCTTTTAGAGGAAAGGAGAGGTGAGGGATGGAGACAACTTTTAAAGAATCGTGGCGGTGACATACGAGAGAGGAAGGGTAGTGGCTGGAAATAATGTGACTGAGCCCAGGCTGGGTGTTAGAGAAGATGAGAGAGACAAATGTTTTTCCAGGCTAATAGGAGGATCGTCTGGAGAGGGAGGGTGACATGGTAGACAACTCACAAGAGTAAAGCAGGCACAGGAGAATGGAGGGAATCCTCACTAGGGAGAAAGACTGACCCTAGATGGAAGGAGGGATGTTCCCATGATGCTGCAGTTGGCTAATGTCATGATAAGGACAAATTCACTGTTGTGATGACCAGCTTTCCAGGAGCAAAGATTTTAAGTATGGAACAGAAATTGCTTCCTTTATAATTACTTAAAAAGATAGTGTATTAAGGGAAGATATTTTTCCCTGCTTAGAGATCACAACTGTGAAGCAGAATTTCACCTGTAAAGTCATCTGCCCTAACCACGGGTCCTTCCCCATTTGTTCTTATGCAGATAATAGGAATTTAAAAGTTTCCCTTTCCTTAAGTTATTTAACACAATTATAGGCTAAAACAGATTATTAGACTCAGGAGTTAAAATGAAACTAGATTAGGGGGAGGGTATAGCTCAGTGGCAGAGTGCCTCCTTGGCAGGCACCAGGTCCTGGGTTCAACCCCAGTACCTCCATTAAAAAGTATATAAATCTAATTACCTCCCCCACAAAAAAATAAAATAAAATGAAACTAGATTGCAGTGAATTCTCAAGAAGCATAGCTAAGTTCAGAACATTCCATTCACATCAGGCCTAATATCAGCTATCACCGCTGGACTGAGGTTACAAATCCATTTCAGATGTCTTTATGAGCAATTTAATTCTTTTCCAAAGAGCTTCAAGTTCTGTCAGTGTTCTGAAATGGGTCTCTTCCTTCCCCGGTTCTTGAAGACTATTCAGAGAACCCAATAAGACAAGACATGACAGAGTCCTTCCATGACAGCCAACAACTTTAAATACCTCTTCAACCACCTTTGACCCTGCCTGGTGTTGCTGACAATCAGAACAAACCCCAGAGGCAAAAAGCAACGGAAGCAAATAAATACATGTCTCCAATCAAAACGAAGACTGAGAGAAAGCTGATAACACATAACACAGAGAAACTCTCACGAAGGGGGATAAATAATAAGACTTCATTTAAGACCACCTATGTCCGTGACAATGAGTCATCAATTCAAATGCATTTCTAAAAGGGCGTGCAAAGAAAAAGAAGCATTTTCAAAGAGGATTATTACAGTAAGTGCAGTGTTAGATGTGTTTTAGTTGGGGCTAGAAGAAGTTGGTCATATACTCACAAGAGCTAAACTAAAATATTTCTAGATATCATCCTGAACTCTGAGCATACAACTTCACAAGGGAAAGTGCTTATGCAAATAGCAAAGGCTTTACCTGATAGATTGTAAACGAGAAACTGAGCCTCAGAAAGTAGCAATGTTGCTTTGTAGACATTCATTTCTTTCCTCCTTATTCTTGTCATATGAACATGTCTCTTCTCCTTTCTACAAAATTAAGTCTAGGCAGCTGGGTCGAGGCACTCACCAGGTCCTGGAGACGTCCTTGCTAAGCTACTTTTGGATCACTGGGACGCACTGCATCCACTAAACAGCTGCGCCCCGCTTTCCGAAAATGAGATCATTAACACTTGGAACAAAACCATCCAACTTGATTCCAATCCAATAGTCAGGAACTAATTCTTTGGAGGGTAACTCCTCTTCCACACTCAAAGGCAATCAAAGAAGCAGGAGCTGCTGTGCTGCTATCCCAGGGCCAGGCAGGAAGAGCTGCACCCACCTCCTTAGCTCTGCAATGAGCAGCGCAGTGCAAGGGACGCCCAGGGTCATCAGAGAGATGTTGTTGATGGCGGGCTTGACGAACGCCAGGCATGTTGTAACGGCAGACAGGACGCAGACCACCGCCTTGAACCTGCCCCTACGTGGGTCAAAGCAGACCAAAACCATTAGCAAAGGAGACCTTGTTTGTTTGTTGAACGCTGGCAAAGTACAGGCACTGGTGAAGAGAAATTCTGCACCAAGTACCAGGAGTCTAAACACCATTCTCACTGGCTCAGTGATTCTAGGAATGTATCCTTCAGATTTGATTGTTAGAAAATTTCAAAATATTTAGCCATGAAAACTGCAAAATTAGAATCAACCTAAGGGGGAGATAAGGATACTTGTTTTCTTAGTGGAACCTTCCTTTATTTTATTTTATTTTTTTTCAGATCTTTTACAGCATGATAAAGAGTCAGATAGTAAATATTTTAGGTTTTGCAGGTCCTATGGTCTCTGTCACAACTATCAACTCTGCCACTGTAGACAGTAAATAAGCGAAAGGGCATGGCTGTGCCCCAATAAAACTTGATTTGCAAAAACAGGCAAGGGACCCATGTGGCCGAAGAATGCAGTCAGCTAGCCCCTGTTCTACACGGTGAACAGGTACGACTTTTATCAGAAAAACAAAGACCATCTACAAACCATGAAACTTCCCAGTCTGAAAGAAAATAATGTCCTCTGTGTCCAGCACACAAAAGTGGAAGTCTTAAATTCTAGTGTCTGTATACTGACAACCCAGTCTACTACGCACTGGAATTTTGTGTTAACTTTTTGATGTGACAAATCTTAGAAAAACAGTTGATACCATCCTGACACCCTTTGGTGAAGGTGCTTTCGGTAGAAAGAGCCAGAAGTGGCGACGTGATCCTGGACACGCTCCTCCTTCCCTCCCTGGGACTCCATTTCCTTATCTATAAAATGAAAAGTCTGGACTAGATGACCTCTAAGGCCATATCCATGGCTGAAATTTAGGAGCACATGATTTTCCTGAAGTTTCTGTTATTCCTCATTAGCACAATTTACTTTGGCCAAGAGCCCTGGATCGGGTGACAGTTAGGAAGCTCATCTGAATGAAATTCCGTTATAAAGAAATCAAAGTGCATTGAAACCTTCAAAACACAAATGTATCTCTTAAAGAGGAAAACCATTTATCATCAAGGCACAGGAAATCATTGATCAAGCTGCCAGCTTTCTGCCTGGAAAGAACAGGAATTGTAGCCCTGAACTTTGACCAGAAGGGAAAAATGTATGGGAAAGGAGCCAGGCAGCAAATCCTCAGGAGAATCGTGTTTCTTCTCCTGCCCTTGGTGGGCATCCTTCAGCTACCAGATAAGTCTGTGGCTCAGCCTGGGGATGACAGCCTCACACAGCCCCAACTCCTGTCATGTGCATGGCCCTTGGGGACCCATAGTAACTCCAGCACTGGGTTTGAGGTTCTATGACACATGTCACGGCTTGTTGGCCTTATTAAACATACAATCAGATACGTCCCAATTGCATCACGGCCCTGTAACCAAGAGTTTAAGATGCAGACACAGGATAGTGAGAACGACAGTGACTGAAGCCCAGAGATTCCAGCGAGACCCACGTATGTTCACGTTCTGCCTCCATCACTTAGTTAGCTGTGGGATCTCTGGCAAGCCACTAACTCCCCGAGCTTCAGATTTTCCACATGGGAATCAAGACACCTGCCTCGTGGTATTCTCACAAGTGCCTGGTACGTGGCGTGTGCTAGTAAAATCCACTATTACTGCTATCATGACCATCACTTGAGATTAAACATCATTTTAAATAATAACATCGCTGATTATATCACACTCAGGGCAAAGCTGACTGAGCCGGTGCTGCAGTCGCCATGGGCTCTGTATAGTCCTGCCAAAGAGTTCAAAGGCAGCAAGCCTGACCAAACATGCTTTCTTTGAGGGGAACATGGGCAGACACCTCCCCTCCGCTCCCCGGAGGGTGTAGAGGTAAGTGCTTCTGGAAGGCGGCTTCACCAACGAGGGCTCAAACATAACCTATTTAGAACAAGCCCCTGATATTCACAGGACTCCAGCATTTGGTCCTGGAAGGTCCACCCCTGTCATTTTATAAGTAAGGAACTGATACGGCCCAGAGAGGCTAAGGTGGTGGCCCCAAGCCAACCAGCCAGAGTGAGAGCAGATCGGGCCGACCCCAGCCTGCAACCTTGCTACTCGGGATTCAAAAACTGACCTGGACCACCAAGTGAGGGCTGTCCCTAGATTTTGTGGAGGCAAAATCATAAAAGTCACAGCAGAATAAATTCTTCAGAAAATGGATACAATTAGCCTATAATAGTCCTTGTTTTTTTTCTCAAAACAAAAATCTCAAACTATCTATTCTCATGAACAGCTGAGTGTATATCCTGACAATTCTTAGGACATTATAGGCAAAGTGAAATAAAGCCGCTTTTTAAAAATCCCACCAATTACTCCTATTTACATAGTGAATCTTATTAATTTCCCTGCTGTTCTAGGCAGCCTTACCTGCAAAATACTTATCCGAATTAGCCATTCATAGTAACTACTAGCACTTCAGTCTTTACTCAGTAAGACACTATACTACACACTTCAGGATATTCCCATATACTTCTAACCCCCTGAGGTAGACACTTTTACTATCCCCATTTTACAGATGAGTAAAACGACGTATCAGAGCTTAAAAAAAAAAAGGGGGACTGTTATTCAAATCCATATTTGTCTGATCCAAAGTCACTTAGTCACCATATTCTACCCTCCCTTCTCCAGAAATCTCACACTGGAACTACTCCTAATATGTTTTTAGAAATACTCTGGCAAAGTCTAGATCTTACACACACACAGAAATCTTAACAATCTTGTAAGTCAGGCAGCTAAACCACACAATCCCCAGTCTCCAGAAATCCTGCTTTTGACCTGAACTCCTTGGCCTGGCCCGCCATTCCACTGCAGAGCTGGCGCCTGCCCCCGCGTCCCTGGCGGGGAGGCCCACACAAAGGGGTCTGGCCTGCTTGCCTTGTTCTCCTCGTTACCAGAAAATTGAAAGCAGACAAACAGACTTGAAATCCTTATTTAGAGTGAGCTATTTTTCCTGTAAGATGGACTTTTTCTTTCTTTGCTCATTAAGATCATCAATGTTCATTCTCTCCTTCAACATGTATGCATATCTCAGAAATGCCAGGCGGAAATCTCCACGTGCAGTTGGTAGTAACGACAGCTCCCTCGGACGGAGCGCCCCACCATGTGCTCAGTACTACAGGAAGTCCTCTGCAGGGTCAGCTCACAAGAACCTTGAGGTGAACACAATTATTATGCCTAATTCTACAGATAAGGAAATAGAAAGTAGAAGAGTCAAGACAGGGGCGAGGGTAGGTACGGCTCAGTGGTAGAGCGCATTAAAAACAAACCTAATTACCTTCCCCCACCAAAAAAAGTCAAGACAAGTTATATAGTTAGTAAGCAGGGAAGCTAGGATTCAAACCCAGGTAGTCTCCAGAGCCAGGGATATGGACATATCTAGTGTGCTCAGTGCCTCCAAAGGACTTCCCCCAAACTGAAGACAGGGGTCACATCTTCCCCAGAGAAATAAGTCCTAGGGGGTCACAGCCCTCCTTGCCTCACAGCGTGCTTCATTATTAAAGTTGGTGAGCTTTACTTACTACAGCACTGCCCCATTTTCTTCTCTCCTGCTCCCACCTTCAAGAAACAAGAAAAGAAAAAGATTCTCTACTAGGAACATATTACAAACTGTCCCATGGAATTTCAAACCCAGGCCTCTGGAGTACCACAAACAAATAAACAAAACCCTTATTCCCACATCTTCAACTTCTCACTCAGATCCCAGGACTTGAATGATCAGATCTAAGAGCAAAGTGGTCCCTCAGGTCTCAACCTAACGTACTGTGCTCAGGGGGAGCATGGAGGTGGCCAGTGGGCACCTCCTGAGACCAAGGCAAACGTAAGGGATGTTAAAAAGTCCCACCAGCAAAGCCACCTCGTGCCCCTGCCAAGTGGCATCCAATTCCACCATTGCCCTCCCCCAGCCCCACCTCCCAAGGCTTTCTGATCACCCCCCAGTCATTCTCCTAAAGCTGAACAAGGAAACGAGACCCAGCAGCACGTTGGATGAGGCTACCTCGGGCCTCTAAAGTGTACGTCCTCCATTCTGGAGAAGGTCTCAGCACCAGGGAGACCACATTTCAGCTAAGCCCAGAAACACCTTCCTTTCACTTCTAGTAAGCAGCACACACACGCGCTCGCTCTCATTTTTTGATAAGCAACCTCCTTGAGGTGCTATCTGCTCAATGGCACACAGAGATAATACTACTTAATTCAAGTCCTGCTGCCCAGGATGGAGGCCGTAGAGCTAATCTAAATGGAAGTATGTTTTCTCCCTACCTCATTTAAAATTCTGGTATTAAAAATCAACATGTGCTCTTCGTTTAAAAAAAAAAACTGTATAACTGTACAGATTAAAGGTAAAAGTGAAAGTTCTGTCTCCACCCCAATTCCTAAGAATAGCCAGTGGTAGCAGTCGCTGTCCTCATCCTCCCCGGCACTTCTGTGCATGTACAAAGACATACTCAAAAAAGAGGCTAGTTCATTCATTCTAAAATAAGGGTGTTACACACACAGCTCTACAGTGTGCTGTTTGCAGCCAGTGTGTTTCATGGATGCTCCTCCACCTCCATCCAAGGAGAGCAGCCTCGTCTTTAATAGCTGCCTGGCTCCTATTCCCATTCAGGGTACCCAGGAAAACTGTTATGAAGTCTTTTATTTTTCCTAGTATAGCTCTTCCCTGGGCACACACAGCTTGCTTGATTGAATCCACATTTTTAGATTGCTTATCCATATATGGGTTTAAACAAAACACAGAGTGTACAGAGAACTGTGTGGGTGGTATGTTCTGGGAGCATTTCTCGTCTTTATAATGCTAACTCTCCTCTGTTACCTCAGTAATTAATAAACCTGCCTCAGGAAGACCTTCCCTGACCAAACTCTAAATCAGCATCCCAAGTCACCACTAGCCCCTTACCAGCTTCATTTTTCATCATAGCACTATCATACCCTAACGTTGTCTATTGATTCATAATTTCCCCAACTTCAGTGTAAACTCATCGAGGGCAGAGACCTGGCTGTTTTGTTTACCTGCTATATCCTAGTGCCTAGAAAACTTCATAGTATATCCTAAGTGTTCAAAAAAGAGTTGCTGGGTCAATAATCATATAAGCATAACACAGTGGATATTAAAGTGCAGCCCTTCCTGAAATTCTTGGTTTCCAGCCTGGAGATGTGTGTGTGTGTGTAGCTCTCATCAGAAGCAAAAACAATGAAATTTGAAAACTGCAGTATCTACAGCTCCAAGAACCAATTCCTTAGTGTGGATTCTACTGGAAACGTATAAAACTGGCAGAGCTGGGCTAGACTCAAGGCGATGGTACAGCGGAAAATCAAAGGTCTCTGAACTACCATTCAGTCCTTTCTCTTTCACTGAAAGTCTTTCTAGTTTTGCTCATATCAAATAAGGGAGATATTTGACTTTTTGTCCCTAATGTCAGATAAATTCTTCCCCAAGCATAGTAAAATTACCTCTTTTATCAGTGGATATTAAACAAGTATACGAGAAGCTCATCACGAGTTTGGACTCAGTAGCGTGTGATGTTTCCTTGATACATACGTCATAATAGTGAGTGCCAAACCTAGTAGTAAATGCAAAAATTTAGTAAGAGCTTACCTGTCGTTCCGAAAGATCTTTGGTAGATACCTTCTGGGGAACCACATGGCCAGAGCACACATCAGAACCCAAAGGATTGCAAGTTCATCAAGCATCTGACCCAGGAAACTAAGGGTTGCATGGAAGTAGACGGATCCAATTCCTAGAATCAATTACAACTAATGAAAAAGGTCACCGCGGAAGGACAGACCCACAGACTCAGTACACCGCTTAAGGACAGCCCTTCACCAACAGCTATCACAGTCCCCAGATCGCTCCACCTCTCTGAAAAAAGAGACTGAAGGAAGAAACACACACCACCTAGGCAAGCAGACTTCAAGTCTGGAAAGAGGGGTTCAAGGAGGGCCCAAACACCAGCACAGGAGAACGTGAATAATGCCACAGGTAAGCCCCCTCTGCCCGCGTCCACTGAGCCTTCGTGGGAACAGGCAGTAGAGGGAAGTCAACACTCACTGTGAAGAATTCCCAGTCTGCCTGTGGGAGGAAGTGAAAAGTATACAAGTATTTCCCAGAACAATGAAGGACCAAACATCTAGAATTGGGTTCTGTTTTTAGAATTTTAGTCCATTAGAAACCATAGTTTCATCAGAGTCCAATTGTTTCACATGACTTTTCCTCAGAAGTTCTCAGAAAATTGCACTGGCACGACACCAAGAGCTATTACATAAACGAACTCTGAAATGCGGTTAAGTGATGATTACGGCCAACTTTGTTATGAGCCCATATTCAAAAGGGGTCCTCCTTTTGGCGTCTAGCAAGCAACATAAAAGTTTGCTAAGACGTCAGAGTGACTTTGGTTTACAAAACATAATGTTCAAAGGGGTCAGGAAGTGTGCGGAATCCCATTTCCTCCCTTTCAGCCCATGTCCGCAAATGCATCCACTTACCCACTACAACTAAAAGAGTCCAGATTAAGTAGATGCCACTGTTGAAGTATGTCGCATACTGACGAAACAAGCACATGCAGATGGGCGGTAAAATGAAAAACAAGGCGTTGCTGATCTGGGGGAGGAAATGTAAAACGAAAAGATGAATGTCAAATAAAAGGGCAAGAAATAAAGCAGTTTGTTCCCAGTATGTCCTGTGTAAATGGAGATGAATGTGGCCATACATCTTTTTTTTAACTGCAGCTGCACAACCAGGCAAACTAACTTCTTTAATAACCATTGAGGGGGCTCCTTCCCACCTCTTTGGTCATGGGAGCAGCTTTTAAAACACTGCCAATGAAAGCCGCCCATATTCCTCTCTTGATTTAACGAAGCAATGACTTATTTTTTTTCTGCACAGATTAATTAATGAGCATACTAATTTACTTGCATAATCATTTTTAAAAATAAGGCCTGCACTAAATAATGGTTTAAAAAAGAAAAGTTTCAGTGAGGAGGACTAGACTCGGTCCAGCCCCCAGTACTTTCCCAGCAGCAAGGCCAGCCTCTTCCCCTGGGCCCACGTGAAGGCAGGACTCTTCCTCATCTCTCCCCGGGGTCACCCTTTCTCCACTTTCTCACCCTAATCAAGAACCTACTTTAAGGTACAGATCAAACCTGTAAGTTCCTTCCTACCAACTTTAAAGTGATATCATTGCATCTTTCAGACTTCAGTGTGGATTTGAGCCTGTTACCTCTCGACGGGGCCTATGAGCTACCGGTGACCCGGGGTGGGAGTTTGGATAAAATGCCTCAGCTGTCCCAGGTGATATCCAGTCTCCAGTCTTGGAAATATGGCCAAGTCTCCTTTTTACCTGCCTCTCGATTAGTAAATGAATCAGGACAAGGGTCTATGCACTATCACAGCCCTTAACTTTCCATGGAATCATTTAAAGAATCAGATCTTTAAGAGTTAAAAATGAGAGATCTTAAAGACCATCCCTTGTTTTACAAGGGGATACAATTAAGGACCCAGACAGGCTCCCAGGCGGGCCAAGGTCAGAGAGGCAGTCACCCAGAGCTGGGGCTGGATGCTGGCCCTTCCACTGGCCCAAGCTGACTTTTTCCCTTCCAACCCACCCCCCACCACATTCTGATCTCCTTGGCTTTATGCCTCACCTGGCATTTAAAAATTCTTGAAAGCATCACACTCTGTGCACCTATGACCTGTATGTGATTTAAATATGGCTCTCCTTTTGTTAGACATAGACATAGAAGGAAGAAAAGGAAGTGAAGGGGGAGGAGAAGGATAAAAATGGAATTATTATACTATAGGTAACTTAAAACCTAATCTTCTCCTTTCATACAGATGTGTTCTCCTTGTAAAAAAAAAAAAAAAAAAGTTACAAAGCTGAAGCCTCCTTTCTCTGCTCTTCCCTAAAAGCTCACCACTGTTCTCAGATTCAGTCCTCATTTTCTTCGCATTTTTGTGAATACATATATATCACATACTGCAGCACTGTCATCCTGCAACTTCCTTTTCTCATTCAACAATGTGCCTTGCAAACCTTCTCCTCTTAGTTCATACAGATTTATCCTACTTGCTGTAAGTACTGCAGATGGCAGCATTTTATTTAGCCATTCCCCAGTGGAAGGCACATTGATTTACGGCCCCATCTACAATGCTGGGTAATGTAATACATTCTGCTTTTTACCCCAGTACAGTTGCCCCTGGGTATCCGTGGGAGATTGGTTCCGGGACCCCCTCGGATACCAAACTGCTGGATGCTCAAGTCCCTTATATAAAACAAGATAATATTTGCATGTAACATACACACATCTTCCCATATACTTTAATTCATCTCTAGTTTACTTATAATACCTAATACAATATAAACACTACAATAGTTGCCAGCATACAGCAATTCAAGCTTTCTGGAACTTTCTGGGGGTTTTTCCAAATATTTTCAACCCACAGTTGGTGGAATCTGCAGATACAGAAACATGGATATGGAGGGCCAATTGGATGTTTATTGCCTCAGGTCCTCTCAGTGTCCCTTGCTTTGGCCATCTATCTATGGCCAACCTGCCCTCAAATGGCTCTTTTGATCTATGTTACCACCAGCAATGTACACATGAATCATTTTTAAATGTATTTACACACTCTTCACAAAATGTGAGGTTGTTTATTAACACCTGCAGTAAAATCATGATACTTCAAACATTAATGCACGTCTTTGGGAGTTCAATTTAGAAGCACCATTTTAACATACAGTCCCAGATAACACTGAAATCACAGTATTGCTTCTGCACAGTCCACCTACTCATGCCTGCTGGCCTCCACCATGCCTTTTAAAGACATCAATCCATGAAAAGGAGAAGACCAAATGAGAGGGAGACGCTCTCCAAGACAAAAAGAGGAAGGAACTCCTAAAGAAATAAGGAAAAGCAAACGACAGATTCAATGGCTCCGTTTCCACTGAGAAATGAAATTTCCCCTCAAAGTTGTGTGGGTCACTAAAGTTGAGCAGTTCAGCCAAGGGGTATTTTTTAAAGCCTATTGTGGGATTGTCCTTTGGAGAACTGGTTTGTTTAATGCCTGCAGAACAGTTTTTTGTTGTTTTTTTTTTAAATGAAAAGGAAGGCAAAATTTTCAAATTTATCATTTCCTTAGAAAGTTCCTCATTCTATGAATTCCTACAAGACATCTGTGCCAAAATAACCTCACAAACACACTGCAGTCACATTCTGACGCATGTGAATGTGCACTTTCCCAGACAGAGGGTGAAAAGTGACAAAGCAACTGGCTCTACGTTTTTCTGAACAGCAAGTTTACGAACAGCTTTAAGGGACGTTACACTGGCTGAGTAGAGGGTCTATGTATCTTAATTGTACCCAGATTCCTAACTATCCATTCCACTGCTCCCTTTCTGCCTCTGGGATGACCACTGTCCTGGTATGCCTGGCGCTGAGGCGGGTTCCCAGGACATGGAACTTACAGCTTGAAAAATGGCAAAGTCTCAGACAAACTCAGAAATCTTCCTGCAAAATTCCCCCACCCCACCTCCCACAGTACACCAACCCCATGCAGAGTGCTAATAACACCTTGGTGACTTGTACACACCTCTACTATGGCCTTCACCACCCAGCTGACTATTTGCAGGTCTGGTGTCTCTAGTAAGGACAGTAGTTGCTCAGTAAATGGATAGAGAGATTGACAGATTGATAACGCTACCCTACAGAGAGTGGAATGTGGGCTTTGGCATACAAGAACTCTACTTCCTTTATCTTGATGATTGGGGGCCGAGCTAACTGGGGGAGATGACAGATCATGGGCTGATTTTAGGCATATATTTTGCTTCGAGACTTTTTCCAGCATGAGTTGATTTCCTTCTGTCTCCCTTAGTTCCCAGCAGAATTCCCACAGGCCAAGCCCTGTGATTAAAAGGCAGACCCCTCTTTTCCAACGCTGCTAGGTCTGGGGTCTTTCTCTTTAGTATGACTGGGCCTTAAAACTTAAAACATACAAAGGAACTGAATTCAATAAAATTTGTGTTTAGAAGAAACAGTACAAAATGTGCACAAGCAAAAGGCTGTGGAAGGGCAGGATGTGTTCTTGCAGGAGATATTTGAGACTGGCTGACATAAAGGACAATGACAAGATTTGAGGCAATGGAGATTTGCAGGGGTCAAAAGCAAAATGCTGTGTGCTCCCAAACATTGCCAGTGGGAACACAGATCAGGGTACACTGTCTGGGCGGCCATTTAGCAACAATTATCAGCCTTCAAAGTACATACTCCCCTTGACACAGCAATTCCCCAACTAGAATTTGTAGCACCTGGAAAAGCACATCCAGATGCCTATTTGAGGGTATTCATTGCATCAGTGTTCAGAAACCAAAATGAAAACAATGAAGAAAACAGAAACTGGGGGGGAGGTGTAGAGAGGATATATATAGTTCAACTTCTAGAGCACATGCTTAGCATGCACAAGGTCCTGGATTCAAGCCCCAGTACGTCCTAAAGAAATAAACCTAATCACCCCCACCAAAAAAATTTAAAAATAAAAAAAAATTTTAACAATTTTAAAATTAAAAAATAATAATTCAATGAAATATATTTTAAAATAACAATTTAAAAAAACTGCCCTAAATGTCCACCAATAATGAACTGACTGGCTTAATAAATTATGGTCAATCCATTAAATGAAATACTGTATAGACACTGTAAAGAGGAAGATAATCCCATATTGGATCATACAGAATTATCTCCAAGACAAATTAGGTGAAAAAACCAAGGTGCAGAAGAGTTTCTGTAGTATGATCTCAATTGGGTTGAAAAAAACAATTGGGTTGTGGTGTGGATATACACTATACATACTTATTTTATATAGTCACCCAAATACATGTGTTTTTTACATGCCAGGAAAATGTCTGAAAAGAAGAAAGGGTATTTCTCACTTTATAACTTGGATACTCTGATATATATATATATATATTTTTTTTTTAACCATGATCATGTTGTTAATTCCAGTAAACAACAACAGCAAAAAAAAAAAAAAAAAAAAAAACTTTTTCCCCATCTCAAACACCATCATTAGCCTAGAGATCAAATGTCCCCATGCAGGAGTTCTAAGTGAAAGAATGACTGAAAAATACCGGCACTCTGCCAAACAAATAAATATAAGGTAGCTACAGTGGCACTTGCATCTTCAAGAGTAGTCTCCTAGTAGTCAAATGGACTGTCCAAGTTCTAACTCTAGTTCCGCCATTTCCTTGACCTCAGCAAGTTGCAAAAATCTGTCTAGGCCCCAATTTCTTCCTTTATTAAATGGATGTAATAAATAGCACCCACTGCGAAGGGTGACAGAGTACCCGGCAGAGCATCTTCACACGGCACACAGTTACTGGTAGCCAATAGCAGCTGAAGTTGTAGCAGTGATGTGCTACCCACAAGACCCATTAAGAAGGTTCTGCCGCCTCCTCCCAGTCTTCTCCTGATTTTCCATCTTCAATCCCTTAAACTTTTTTCCTCAAAATTATTAGTCATCATTATTTTCTTATAAAAAGGATAATTAGACCTGCCGCTTTACTGTGAACATTTAATGAGACCGTTATACCAAGTAATAGTTTACTGTCTTCCTCAATATGGAAGCCTGGGGGTTTGTCCTGATAAGCATTAGAAGATAACCAGGACTTGGGAAGATGAGGAGGAAATGGTTTTTGCTAAACTCTTTGGACCTACACCAACAAAGTTTGGTGGCCAACGACTTCTCTGAGACCCTTAATCTCTCCACTTCACTAAAGCAAATTCTGCGGTTTACAATTATGACAAAGAATAAGGTTTGTCAGGCCGACCAGCTGGGCTTATCAGCTGCAGATGAAGACCAACAGTTCATTTCTAAAAAAGATTTTGGCACTCACTTCATAACAGCTCCAATGGGACTACACTAAATGTAAAGACAAAGTAAGCTCCCCCCGCTCACCCAGCACTCTGGGGCTTTTCAAAGCAGGCTCAGAGCAGCCATACGCTGTTCTTGGCCAAATAACCAGGACTGATTCTGCTGGCCTCAGACTCCACAGAAAATTACCTTGCTGGGTATGTGAGAACCTGTCCCCAGGCTGTCATTTCTTCCACTCTGGTGAAATCCTCAGTAGTATTCTCCACTTACAAATGGAGAAACAGTGTCAAAAACACTCAGCCCTGCTCCAGCCCATCCTCTGTGGGCACCTGCCTATACCTTGATCACGTGCTCTGAAACAGGTTGTACAATAGGTGAAGGGTGGCCACCTCCACTAACTGTCCGTCCTGGCATCTAGAGATAGCAGAGGCCTGGGTTTCCTTGAGGAACTAACCTGGTCGTAAAAAAAGAAGCAGGAGTGTTTGCTTGGGAGGGCAACCACGAATTTTGGCACCGTGGGGAGGGGGAGTGCAGAACTCTGGATTGTGGCCCTAGTCAGGACAGAAATGTGAGCATGGCAGCTCAGCTCGGTTTCCTCATCGATGGATAGAAGGACGAGGACTAGCTCATCAGAGCTCTCTCTAGGCAGTGAGCGCCTGACTTATACCAAGGACATTATCTCCAGCAAACTGAAGGGGAAAATCCCAAAGAACAACCTCAAATTCACAGTGACTCTTAAACCAGGAGTTCCTGTTTGCCTCGGGAGGACAGTGAAAAGATAAGCCACAGAAATGACCGTGCAAAGTCTTACATTTGGTACCAGAATCCTGAGGTATGGTTATAGCAAAGCAAAGAGGTATTTCCTTCCCAACTGCAAGCTCTCCCTCCCACAAAGACTGAAAGCCCACAGGATTCTGCACTCGGAAAGTTTCCACTTGCCACATCTATGACTGAGACTGAGACTTCTGCCGGTTCAGAAAACACGCACACAATCACTCCCAAATTTCCCTTTACTTTCCAGGCTGAATAACTGGAGAGCGCACAAGTCTGGGGGAGCTGAATCTGGGGCTGGTCTGAGACTGGGTACTAAAGGCAAGGAATTAAAAATTAGGAATAATTAACTTGATTCTGCCCCAAATTAACTCGACCCATTTTTGGTGTATGCGTGGTGCGGCGCAAGTCAGCATGGTCCCAGTGGGCCAGGCCCCTGCGGGCTGGGAGGTCTCCCCCTTTCCCTGGACTCCTAGAGCAGGTACTTAGGGCAAAAACGCACAATGCGACCCAAGTGCGTCACGCCACAGAGATCCTACGGGAGGAAGGGAATAGTCACCGCAGGTTCACCGCCCCCAACTGACCCAAACTGGAAGACCGTGCTGACACGGAGCACTGGCTCCAGGACGCATGGGGACCAAACAAGACAATAGAGCCATCAGGAAGAAATGACCAGAGGAGGAGGATGAGCCCAGATGTCGGGGATAGGGAAAGGAGAGGACAGACGGAGAACTGGAAGGCGCGCAGGGCAGGGGGCGTGGATCAACTCTGGCCCTGGAGCGAAAACGCCTCAGATACTCTCAGAGACCTAAGTCCAGGCTCCCGGGGCGGCAGCGCTTGGGAACAGCCCCCTCCCGCCAGCCCAGCTGCCACCCCGACTCCCGCGCCCCGCACCGTGTTGTAGAACTCGGCGATGGCAGGCACGATGGTGTAGTTGTCCTCGCACCAGTCCACCTCCGAGCTGCCAGCCCGCAGCTGGTCCCACCAGTGCGGGGCACTCATGGCCGCTCCGGAGCATTGGAGCAGCTGCTCCTGCAGAGAGGAGGCCAGAGCTGCTGCTGGAAACCAACGGAGGTTGTAGCGGCGGCGGCAGCTTTATGCACCACGGGACAGCCACCGGATGTGGCGCCTCTTCGGCCGGCCTCTCGGGGCTCTACTCCGCCTGTAGGACGTGACTCACTCGCAGACCCCTCCCTCGGCTCCGCCTCCTGGGGAAGCCCGCGGACTGAGAGCGGGCCACGCCCACCCTGGAGGCCGGATGAGCCGGGGGAGGGGGACTTGGGGAGGTGAGGACCGGTCCCCACACCTCTAGACATGCCTGCTCCCAGCAGGTGGCAAAGGCCGTGACGGTTGCCCACGTCTGCCCTCGCCCACCCTCGGGCTCAGACTTGCAGGTGTCCCCCATCCCCACTGTGCAAAGAGCACCTGAGCCATCCCGGGCAAAAATTAAAAATAAGGAGAAACCCAAGAGGACCCGGGCCTCTACGGAATCTTGGGAGTTTGCACGGACTTCCCTGCACGACACTGGGACGCCGGCACTCACACCAGAGAAAAGCCCGCAGTCCTTCCGAAGCCACTAAGTGCTTGCTTGGTGCTGTGGGCTGGGGCAGGAAGACCTTAGGGGCTGGAGTGGCGGGCAGAGCACTCTCCCACGCAGCCACTGCCGCCCACTCCCAGGTAGAGCACTTCTGCAATTTTGAGTATTTTCCTGCTCTCGGCCGGTTGGACTCCAGCGTTAGAATTTAATCTAGTCTTCAATTACATATAGGGTCAAACTTCAGCCATCCCGACCTCCACCTCCAGAACATCCCAGGTACAAGAGGTGATGACACATAGTCGCACTATGTGCCAGGCCCTGTTTGAACACCCCCTTCGTGCTCCCAGAGGGGGTCCTGTGAAGTGGCTTCTATCAGAAATGCCACTCTAGCCAGTAAGTGGCAGAGATAGAAACCAAATTCGGGATGATCTCAGATCTGCTCATAACTACTTTGCTTTTGCTGCTATAACTATTCTGGAGTTTCTAAATCAAAGTTAATCTGGTCCCAGCCATTCCTAGAGAAAGAAAAAGCCAAACTTTTTGTTTTGGGTGGTGGCTCAGGTCCTTCTTCCTAGGGCAGTTCTAGGATTCCAGGTCAAGGTGTCATGGCAGAAGAGGCCCTGGTCAGGTGACTGTCACTAGGATCTCCTTGTTCCAGCCTGCTTGGTACCCTGAAGGCCAGCGCCTCCTCAAAGGCCGCCTTCTTTTAGGCTTGACTGTCCAGTGGGGCCCTAGCTGGAGCTCCAGTGCCTTATGCCCCCAGTGTCCATTTTCCACGGACACGTGCACAGCCATTTGCTTGTCTTTCCAGATCTATCACTGGCAAAAACTGCAAGGCCCAGCTTCTCTCCCAATCTCCAGGAAATCCAGCTTTCCTTCTGGGGAGCCAAACCACATTCTTCCTTTCAGCTCTGTCCCAAGTCCTATCCTGTCGTCCTCCTAGACCGCCAGCTCCACTGTGTCCTAAAAATCCAGGACAGAGTGACCGTCTCCTAAGGTCAGAATTACCCAGATCTGTAGGATACCCAGCATGCACTGGCCACTTAAGAAGGAGGAAAATACTTCCTACAGACAAAAAAGAAAAACACATCAGTTCATTTCTCAGTGTGTCACAGAGCTGCACCAACTGTCTGACAGTGGTTTTCCATGTTGTCAAGATTTTACTCCTTCCAGTATTTTAGGTGAAAATATATTCATATTAACTCTAATGGTGTAAAACACACCATCATTTCATGTTTGTGACTTTCAAAGTGTAGGCCCCCTTTCAGGGGACTCAAAGGTCAAAGCTCTTTTCCTGTTAACACTGTGACATTACCTGCCTCAGTCTCTTACCAGTGTACACTGAAGTTTTTCTGAGGCTACATGCAGTGCTATGTCATTATCTCTCTGGCAGTTAATGGAGTGTGTGCTTATGTATTCTTTGTTATTAAAATCTGTGTGTAAATTTCTAATATGGTAAATATTGATATTACTACATAAACAAAAGTTCTTTATATTCCTCAATAATTAAGAGTAATTAAGTCCTCAAATCAAAAAGGTGAGAGCTGATACTCCCAATTAAATTATTGGTAAATGCTTCTTTAACATCTAGAATTTTAAAATATTTATTGAATGACAGCTTTTAGACTTACATTGTTATTATACATCATTGTGCACACATAAAAAGGAAAATATACGCAAAATAAATTCATTAAGAAATTCGTATAATTTCTTTACTCAGAATCTCTATTCTTCTGAATCATGTTTTTGACTCAAAATTATTGATGTCCTTAATTACCAGGTGCTGGTGAGCAGCATTTCTTAAAAGTATTTCACTATTGTTTGCTTTTAAGCCACTAATACCTTGTGGATGCATTTTGATGCTGACACATTCTTGATGTTGTTTTCAAACAACAGGCAGCATGTTTCTTTTCCAGATGGTCCTTATGATTTTTTTGCTGGAAACATGGAGATTACAGTTGCCAAGTCATCCCACTAGGAATAACCACTGAGTTTGTGCATGTTCAGGCAGTGACAGAACATCTCAGCCGCCACCTGGCCAACCATAATTATAAAATGCCATTCATTGTAAGATGCACCTGAATTTAAGAGATGTTACAGTGCAGAACAATGTCAATTTTAGTACCAATGAAATTTGGAATTCACTGAATATAATTCATTCCTCTCTCCAAGTCCTGCTAAGGAAATGACAGGGAATTCTCTCCCAACAGGAACTCTTATTGTCTATGACAGATCTGTTTCAAAATCAAAGCTGACCACTTGGGTTCTGTCTAGTTACAACTGCATAGAGACAGTGCTCAAGCCAAAAGCCACTGGTGAGTGCTTTAAAGGATGCAAGTGACATTGCTCCAGATACGCCTCTGCTGGTCTTCTTGCAACTGTGTTAACCTTCTGATGTTTTCATCCACTCTCTTCATTGCTAACATTTTTTCAATGAATATAATCTTAGTAATTTAACTTCACAACCTATCATTAGGTAATTAATTTTGAAATGGCTTTATATTAGTAGTGTGTTGCCTTAGCAATTACTGTTAATGGTTTAATAAAAAATCTGATATCTGGAGTAAACAGCTTGGGGAGAGTGGAGTTAAGTGGGGAGCAGGGTGTGACAGCAGAAAACAGAACTGCTGATTCTGATGAGTTTGCTTGTGGTGCCTTTGGTCTAAATATGAGTCAGTGATACAGATCTAGGAAAGAGCAGGTTTTGGAGAACCACCCTCCCTTGCAGGGAAGTCAGGCTGCCAGCATCCTCTATTTTTACAGAATATATAACTATGGGTGTTTTTGGTCTAAGTAAATATAATATCCAGTTCAACTGGTTACACAAGTGGGAATCACCAAGTCACAAAGTCTGCCTTGGGGAAAAAATGCAAACACTCACGTAAGTGAAGCAAGAAGTGTCTGAGCAAAGATGAAATTTTCTGTCTTTTCCTGTTTGGCCAGAGATTTTCATCACTGATCTTGCTTGAGGCTTACTGTTCAGGCCAGTGATTCTCAAGTTTGTTTCCTACATTGGTAGCATCAGAACCATATAGCAACTTGTTAGAAATGCACATTTCTAGGTCCATACCCCACACCTAGTGAGTCAGAAAGTCTGGGGACGGAGTCCCTGCTTACCAAGCTCTCTAGCTGATTCTGCCCTCGCGCTCAAGTCTGAGAATCAACACTTAGCCAATGTGCGGCGAGGCAAAGCCTCACTCTTTGCTTATACACTCTTTAACTATACACTTGGCTTGCATTTGGTTTTCCAGGGAAGCAAAGACCACTGCTGCTCCCAAGGGAAAGAGGAAGAAAAGAGCAAGAAATCATCCTTTCATCAGGCTCTTTACCAGCAAACTGGGCTCAGAGTCCGACCCCTCTCCAGCTAGGAGAGGGGGAAACAAGAGAAGCCACTAAAGGTGGTGGTGGTGGTTTTTTTTTTAAATCTAAGACAAAAAGTCTCCAGGCTCAGAGCTGTGGGAGAGGGTGGCCAGAAGCAGGGCCTCGCCAGGGAAACACGACTGCAGCCACTCCAAGAAACAGGCCCCCATTTGCTGCTTGGGTGCTCTCCTGTTGTTGGCTGACATCCGTCAGAGGCCGCTTCCTGCCGTTGTCACTAGGTCTCTCTTCAGAAGTGCCTCTCTCCTTTCTCTAATGTGCACTGGAAAACCACATACAATGTTAGTACTGGGTGTATAACAGAAGTAAGTCGATTCTGATTTGGAAGTCTGAGGCTTTGCCCATGCCTGAAGTGTGTGTTAACTCGTGTTTTGACCGCCACTTCTGGAGAGAGAAGCTGTTCTTTTGTTAGATCACCGTAGCTGGCAAATGTGTAGCAGCAATTCTGAGCACCTGCTTTGTGCCAGGCTCTATATTAAGTGCTGAGTAATATGAGACAAAATCTTGCTCTTGGCATTGTGGAGCTTAGATGAGCAGAGGCACTCAGGCCATGGGAACACAACACGATTCTTGCTAAAATGGAGGTGCATACGTGAAATGTGGAAGCAAACGGGTTGGGGGGGCCAAGTCTGCAGAGGAGGCAGCCTCTGTATTGGGATGTGCAAGGTGTAGAGGATTTCACGAGGCAGAGCACTGAGGAGGGAGAATACTGTCAAAGGAACCGTATCTGCAAAAGGATGGAGGTCCGAGAACGCATAATAACTCAGGAAACTTCAATACTATGTTTCAGCTGGAAAAGTGGCAGAAGAGGAGGCTGAATTAAAGGACTAATAGATAGTGTGAAAAGAGTAGGTCTTTAGGAAGGAAACTTCAATGGCTGAAGAATAAAATAGACATCATATTAATATTTAGATATTAATAATGTCTCTCAATAATCCAGGTGCGGGATGACATGGGCATGACTAAGACATGCATTCACTCTTATACATTGTTTATGCAACTACTGAATTAGCTCTGTGCCCTAGACGCTTTTCCAGGTGCCAAGGATAAAGTGGTGGGCAAAGCAGATGCTGCCTCTGCCCTCACAGAGCTTGCAGTCTGGGGGGAAGTCAGACATTAAATGTTGCATAAGTAACTCATTATAGCTTTGCCACATGCTATGAAAAAGTACAAGTCCCATGACAGCAGAGGGCAGTGGGTGGGATCTTGTCTGAAGGCAGCAGAGAAAAGCCTTCCACAAGGAAGTGAATTCTAAGCTGAGAGAAGTGAAGGTTGAGGCAGAGGAGGGTAAAAGGAATTGAAACAAAGGATGTGACTGAGATACAACAGTTGTGATAGATTGCACTATTGATTCCAGATACTTGACACACTCTGCCAACCCACGGACATGGGACCTGACCTTGTCATTGGCTATAGCAAATGGAATATGTATGGAATTGATCTGTCCATACCTGAACAGAGACTTTGAAAGCATTTCCAAGTCCTGCCTCTCCTCATTTCCCTTTGCCATACGCCGAATGGGGACTGCCTCTTCAGGCTGGATCCCAGAATGAAGACACAGAGAGCAGAACAGAGCTGGCGTCAACCCACAGCCAACTCATAACTTGAGCAAAAAAAGAAAACAAACTGTGTGTTGTCAACCACTGAAATTAGGGGGGATTGTTTCTTAGCATAACCTCATGAAGGCTGACAAATACAGAAGGAGAATTAATAAAGCTCAATTACTGATGAGAGGCAGGCTATGAAAGAGTGGGAAAAAATAGAAGACAACTTCAAATAGCGTAGCCTGAGTGATCAGAAGGTTGCTATGTTGCAAACCCAAAAGGAGGGAAGATAGTGATTTAGGCTTTGCTGTGTTGAATCAAAAGGATAGGCTGAACATCTGGGAAGATAGATTCTTGCCAGACCAAAGCCAAAAATAAATTTAAAAAGGGACATTATTGTTTGGACATACATACTGAAATACAGACAAAATGTAATATCTGAGATTTGCTTTGAGTTTGTGGGGAACGGTGTTGGTTTGGTGGTTTAGATGGAACACCACCAGTTTTGAGTGGATTGTTCAAACTGGGTGATAGACACGTAAAACTAGTCTCTCTACTTTGTACGTATTTAAAATTTTCCATAATAAGTTTTTTAAAAAATTAAAGCAAAGGGCTTCAGTAAATAGTGTCTGCATAAGAACCCATGTAGCCGACAGCACCAGAAAGGCAGGTTGGGGAGCGAGTGCTGGGGGCTCGGCCTTTAAAGCAGCCGTTCTAGTCGAACCTGTGGTTGTTACCTGTCCCCTTCATTCCAAAGGGCACAGATTTAGCAGGTAGGTTACCCTCACCTGAGGAAGCAAATGGAAATGGCTTGAGAGGGCCCCCACCCCGCCAAGGCCTGTGCGTGAGAAGGCCCTTCCACCAGGGGAGGCTTTGGTCAACAACTGACTGCCAGCAGCCTGGGTAAGGATCTGGTGGTGCTGCAGCCACAGACTCCTTGGAACCAGGAAACTCGAAAGGTCAGGGATTGGTCAGTGCCACGCCTCACAATCCAGGGGGCCCCTTGGGGCTGGGCTCTGTGGCTACTGACATGGGGCCATGAGGGAGTCTCTGGAATGCCAGAGACGTTATACCCACTCACAATGGCCTATACACTTCATCCTTCCTTCACTCTGTCTTGTCAGCCTTTCAAAGACCAAGAAACACTTTGGGGAAATGGAGGTGACAGGAGTCAAGGGGGAAGAGACCAGGCTGGGGTAAAATGTGAGTAAGGGACAGATGAAATTTATTTGGCAGAGAAAAAAGATCGGGCAGGAGCTTGAAGAAGGATTATAGGGGACGGTCCTCTAGTATACAAGGGCCTTGAGCAAATTTAAATGCCCAAGTAGAGAAACAGATTGAAAATGTAAATTAGAAAAAAAGGTAATTAATGACACTAGATCCTGAAGGAGATGGAAAGAGGTGGGATTGAGAACTCAAGATCTTACAATTGGCCTGGAGAAAAGAGACAGCATGGAATAGACAAGCATTGTTTTGTCCCAGAATATCCTCCTTTTCCGAGACTTTTTGCCTCTCCAGTGAGGACTGCCCACCTCCTGCCCCCAACTCCATTCAGATGGCTACCATAGGAACAGCCACGGTGATCCACTGTGACCCGACTCCACGGCTAGAGTCCATTAGTCCAGGAGTAGGTCTTGACCCAAGCTGGCTAATCAGAATGCATCCTTGGGAATTTGGAATCAGAACTGAACTCTTCCAGCTCCATCTGGCTGCCTGACGGAATAGATCTGAACCAACGTACTATCTGTGACGTGCTCCAACGGATGGGAGGGGTAGGCAGAACTGGTCGAGAGCATAAGAGAATGATGAAGCAGTCCCAGAGAGAACTGTATGGACAAGAGACAGTCCAGATGGAAAAGAATTCACTGGCTCCAGTCAAGCCCAGGGATCTAGCCACATCCAAATGTTCCCAAGATACCCAGGAACCTTTATAGTAAAGTCACCTTTTTTGCTTAAGCTAGTTTGGGTAGGGTTTCTGTGACTTAAAACCAAATGTCCCAACAAAACCCTATGCTAAGAAAGAGGGGAATATGGAGAGTATATTGAACACCTGGGTACATTTTGAGGTTGAGAGAAGACTGAAGCAGTTCATGCTTCTGAGAGAAGTGGGAGGAAATGTTGTCTACTGAAAATGAGAGGTCTAAGTAAGAGGTCAGGGGCTTTAAAAAGTAGAAAAGATTGAGGCCAATGAGATTATCCTTTTTTACTAAATCCTCTGGTCATTATAATAGTTGGAGGCAAGGATCTAAAATGTATGTTCTGTAGATGAAGACAGTCAGTGTCAGGAAAATTCCAGACTAGATACCAAGAAGAGCCACAGGTCTTTAATCATTCTTGGTAACCATGGAGCCTAGGGAACAAATGGTAAAGAAGTTAGGGGACACTTGACCCTCCTCTGAAGTGTGAAAATTCAAAAAATTCAATCCTAAAAATATGTGAAGGTTCCTAAAGTGAATGGACCCACCACAAGGGCTGGGATTTCTCTTCATGAAAAAGTTACTGATTTTAGGATGGAACCTTTGAGATAACTTGTAGTGCTCATTTTAGAGAATAATTTGGGCATCTCCTTGCAGATACCACTAACTACAAACAACTCATGGATTTTTTTCGTCATGGCTGCCTTTCCAGCCAGTCACTTAGGAGCAAAACCTGGATGGGACCCAGGCTGTCTCTGAGCCACAGCTCTCCCTGCCCTCTCTGTGGTGCTTCTAGGGTCTGTGTGATTTCCTACTGGATAATGAACTTGACTAGATTAAATCCTACTCTCAACTTCCAGCCATGGAAGAATCTGCTGGAACCCCAGTGTCAACTGTTGCCAGAATTTTCATCTGAGCTTGTCAGGCCCAGAAGGGACATCCCCCAGCTTCTAGCTAGATGCAGCCTAAATTCTCCTGTGGAGACCAGAACCTGAATTCCATTTGCATGATCAAAAGGAAAAGTTCAGCCCTCAGCAATTCCTTAGGGCAGTGATCATGCAGTGCTTGATAAAGAAATATTTTAGATAAAATATCAATAGACAGTAAGTGTGACTATGTAACTAATTATTGCTATGTTAGGGCTTAATTATGCCCTTTTATTTTTGTTTTGTGTTTGTTCTTTTTTATGGTTTCTTTTCCCATTTTCTTTTATGTTACTTGAACACTTTCTAGAATTCTATAGTGTTTTCAAGCATATCTCTTTATATAGTTCTTTTAGCCGTTGCTCTGGGTATTACATTATATATACGTAACTAGTATAGTTTACTAGTGTCACCTTACCTGTTCAAGTGAAGTATAGAAACCTCACCTCCTTTTACATCCTTCCCCCAACATTTATCATATCATGGTATTAAATATTTTCTCTACATACATTTAGAATCATCTGTGTTATAATTTTTGCTTCAACTATCAAACATTTAGAAAACTCAAGAGGAAAAGGAAAGTCTCTTTCATTTATTCACATTTTTGCTTACTGTGTTCTTTCTTCCTAATATTCCAAGCTTCATTCTTCTATCATTTACTTTCTGTTTAAAGAACTTCCTTGAGTCATTCTTTTAGAACAGGTGTTCTGGCAGCAATTAAAAATTTCTTTTCTTTCATTTGAGAATGTCTTGCTTTCCCCCAACCCATGAAGGATACTCTTGTTGAATTAGGATTACTTGCTGAATTAGGATTCTGGGGTTGGCACTTTTTCCCCCGCCCCAATGCTTGAAAAAAAAATTACGCCACTTCCTTCTAGTCTCCCTAGTTTCTGTTGAGAAATCTACTATCATTCAATTATTTTTCCCCTTTAAGTAACATGTTTTAGCTGGCTTTCTGATGCTGCTTTAGTAAGGGATGAGGGAAGTAAGGTCTTATTTCTGCCAGGTGGAGATAAACAGCCAGATTGTCCAGTTGTCACCTGGTGAGGGACTCCTTTATTGGTGATGGGGGTGGAGGTCAAGGCTCTCCACTGACATCATGGCGGGTCTGGGTTAGGGGAGGCTCATTACTGGCTAGTGGGGATGCAAGTTCACCTCCCTTTGGCTTTCTCTGACACTACCCTAGCAAGATTGTTGGGAAACCTGCTTACAGTCTCATAAGGGTGGAAGTCCAGGTTTCCATTCGGCCTTTGCTCCTGTGACTAAGGTTAGGCCATAGTTTGGGGGTTCCCCCACCCCTATGGTGTGTAGCTAGTGTAGAATGTTATTATCTGAAAGTTTGTCTTGCTAGGATGCCCCTTTCCTGGTACTCTGACTAGAGAAGGCAGACTTTTATTGAGGATTTTTTGGTCTATTCCTGTTGGAATTTTGAGTTGCTGGCTTCTCCAGTTCTGTGTCTATAATACATGAGGCAAAAAGAAAACCTAGGAAACCCAGCACCATGCTATTCCTTGGATTCTTCAGGTCTGTAGCCAGTCTGCCTTCTTTTCTCCACCTTTCAGATGCTTGTTTTATATATAATGTCCAAGGATTTTACTTAGCAGGAGGAATAGGGAAAGTATGTCTATTTAAGATTCCTGGAAACAGAATTCTATGGGAGCAGAATTTTATAGCAAGCCAGTGGTCTCTCTGATACCAAGGGACCAGATGAGTTGCTGAGATCAGGTGCAGATAGAAAAAAGAGAAGCAAGGACTGAGACCCAGGGAATCCCTGTCTAGAGCTTCCTAGAAAGGAAGCTAAGAAGGCACAGCTTGTGAGGTAAGGAGGGAAAACAGAAGAGGCCAACATGGCTGTAGTTAATGGTCTTTTTAAAGGATAGTTTAAGTGGGGACAAGATCCTGACTACAGCAGGTTTAAGAAAGAATGGAAACAAAGTGAAAGGAGCAAGTTATTAAAGCCACACATTGTGTGATGCCATTTATATGAAATGTCCAGAGTAGGCCAATCCATAGAGACAAGTAAATTAGTGGTTGCCAGACTGGGGTGGTGGGGCAATTTGGAGGAATGGAGATGGGGAATGGCTATTAATGGGTATGAGATTTCTTTTGGGGCTGATGAAAATGTTTTTAAATCAGATTGTGGTGATGGTTGCACAACTCTGAAATGTATTTTCAAAAATTGTATACTTTAAGCAGATGAATTGTATAGTATGTGAATTATATTTCAACAAAGCAATTAAAAAAGGAAGGAGGGAAGGAAGGAAGGGAAAAGAAAATGACATCTTCTGGGAAAAACTGTGGAACTTTCATGCAGGGCTGATTTCCCTAATATAGAAAGTGTTAACAATCCAACAGAAAAAAAAAACAAAAAACAGCAACAGAACAGAAGAATACATAAAAAGATGCTTAACTCATAGTAATAGAGCTATAATGTAAAACTACATTAAAGTAACATTTCTTCCATCTATCAGACTGACAAAATCCCAAATTTAGTAACACTTGGCAAGACTTTGGAGAACCGAGTATTCTCACACATTGTTAGCAGGCTGTAAGTGGGAGCAACCCTACAGAGAACAATTTAGCAGTGTCTATCCACATTACAAACTTACTTAAGCCAGGCATTTCTACTTCTAATAATTATCTCATATTGTTACTTCTGGACATAGGGAATGATTTACAAGCAGGGTCATTCATATTATTGCAGCTTTCTTTGTTAGCAGCAAATAATTGGAAACAAATGTCCATTAGGAGGAAACCAGTAAAGGGCAATGAGAAAGCTCTTTATATATTAACAGAGAAATTCCCCATGATGTACTGTTGTACTTTTTTTTTTTTTGGAAATATAGTCAGTTTACAATGTAGTGTCAATGTCTGGTGCACAGCATAATGTTTCAGTCATCCATATACATACATGTATTCGTTTTCATATTCTTTTTCATTACAGGTTACTAAAAGATATTGAATATAGTTCCCTGTACTATACAGAAGAAACTTATTGTTTATCTATTTTGTATATAGTAATTAGTATTTGCAAATCTCAAACTCCCAATTTATCCGTTCTCACCCCCTTTCCCCTCTAGGTAACCACAAACTTGTTTTCTGTCTATGAGTCTGTTTCTTGTAAATAAGTTTGTGTCTTCTTTTTTTTTCAAGATTCCAGATATAAGTGATATCATATAGTATTTTTCTTTCTGGGCTACTTCACTTAGAATGACAATCTCCAGTTTCATCCATGTTGCTGCAGATGGCATTATTTTATTTTTTATGGCTAAGTAGTATTTCACTGTATAAATATACCACAGCTTCTTTACCCAGTCATCTGTCAATGGACATTTAGGTTGTCTCCATGTCTTGGCTATTGTTAATAGTGCTGCTATGAACATTGGGGTGCATGTGTCTTTTCAAATTAGGGTTCCATCTGGATATATGACCAGGAGTGGGATTGCTAAATCACATGGTAAATCTACTTTTAAGTGTTGAGGAATCTCCATACTGTTTTCCATAACAGCTGCACCAAACTATGTTTCCACCAAAAGTGTGGGAGGGTCCCCCTCATGATATTGTTAAGGGAAGAATTCAAGGGGTAGCATGACACACATGCTACGTTACCATGTATATAAAAGAAGATGATAGAATATTTTTGTAGCAACCCCTCAAAAAAAAAACTGTATAAACAAACTAATGCTACAAGGTAACTGCAGGGTGAGGGGAGGAAACTGGAAGGTAGGGTGAGAAAGTTGTGCATATACCTCTTCATAATTTAAAAAATTTTAAGCCTATCTTTTAGATGAGAGAATGTGAGGTGAGGAGGTGGACATAATAAATGTAGCAATTTTTCTTAGTCTGTTTGGCTGCTGTAACAATAACACCATTGACTGGGTGGCTTATAAACAACAAATTTATTTCTTATAGTTCTGGAGGTCAGGAAGTCCAAGATTGAGGCAACAGCAGATTCAGTGTCTGGTGAGAGCCCACTTCCTCACAGACTGTCTTCTTCTCACGGTGTCCTCATATGGTGAACGGGGCAAAGGTGCTTTCTCAGGCCTCGTTTATAAGGGCACCGGACCCGTTCGTGAGGGCTCCACTCTCATGACCTAATCACCTGCGGAAGGCCCTACCTCTTCACACCACCACATTGGAAGTTAGGATTTCAACATAGGAATTTGGGGAAGACACAAACATTCACTGCATAGCACAATTAGTTACAGCTTTGCAAAAAGGAGGGTGTGGGGATTTGCAAAGGATGTGGTGGAGTCAACATGGGATTTCTTAAGACTAGAGGTACTGCAGCATATTTTTAGGCTGATGGGCACGATCCAGACGTTTAGATTGTTTCCTGACTTTTGCTATATTACTGAACCTTTTAAATACCTCCATTATATCTGTCTGTCTGCTATCTGCTTATGTTTCTTTCTCCATTAGATAAAAAGTTCCCTAAAAGTGAGGACAATCTCTGTTCATCTCTGTATCTCTTGCCCCTAGTCTGGTGACATGAAGTAGGTGCTGACATAGGTGCGTACGTTTGTTGAAGCATGGGGTGGAGGATCCCCCCCCACCCCCCATGGCTGGCCACCATCTGAATCAATCCACACCACCTCAGCACCAAGTTCAGTCTGCCGTTCCCTCCTTGTAGCAAGGTCAGCCTGAGTTGTAATCCTCAAGGAAAGCCTCCCCTAGGCAGCACAGCTTAGGAGAGGAGAAAGGAAGGCTTTGCCAGTAGCAGGAACGACATGGGCACAGTTAGAGGGACATGGGTGAGGATGGATGATGCAGTGGTGGTAGGGAGGATGAGGATAACTGACATTCATTGAGAGTCTACTGTGCCCCGAGAACTGTTTTTTTTTTCATGTATTCATTTATCCCTGACAAGAACGCTATGAGGAGATATTACCACCATTTTACACATGGGGGAACTAAGGAACAGAGAAAGTGAATAAGTTTTCCAAGATCACATAGCTATTAAGGAATGAAAACACATGAGACAAAAGAAGATTGCCCTGATACAGTGACTTGATCTGACTAAAAAAATTCTTTTGAAATTTCCATCATCCCCTTTGCTTCCTGCCCACCACCAAATATTTCATAAATACATGCCAAAGCTTGTTTTCCATAACTCTGCAAAAACATCCCTTTGTCCCTGACCCATGGGGTGAGAAATCCATTGTAATTCTTGCTCCTGGATGCAGTTACAGAAAAGTCAAGGAGTTTTCCCAGCTTCATTTCTTTGACTTAACTTCCTTTCTCAAACACAGCATGGCATGCTGTAAAATTAGTTTCTTCCTACAAGTAGAAATTGCCCTTGAAATTTAGTTTTTTTCTGTCAGAAAAAATCTTTTTTTCCTGTTTTCTTGACATGAGCCAAATCTGAGACAGGTTACTGAAATGAACAAGGTCATTTCCTCCCTTACAGCTTCTCTTCCCTTCTGTGTTTATACCTCTCTGGAAAGAATCTCTTTTCCCAAACACACTTGAAAAACTCATTTACTCAGTGAGTTAGGGGAAATGTTACCTTTACTGATTGCTTTTCTAATTACTTGAACTTGGTGCTATTGAATACCTAATGTGTTCTCTCCAGCCAGGATTCTCGTGGTTGAGAGACTCTACCTCTGGGCCCTGTTATGAGCTGAGTAGTGTACCCCTGCCCCAAATTCTTATGTTGAAGTCTTAACCCCCAGTATTTCAGAATATAACTGTATTTCGGAGATAGGATCTTTAAAGAGGGATTCAGTTAAAATGAGGTTATTAGGATGGTCCCTAATCCAACATGACTGGAGTCCTTATAAGAGATTAGGACACTGACACATGTGAGGACACAGAGAGATGGCCCTCTGTAAGTCAGAGAGGCCTCGGAAGAAACCAATCCTGGTGACACCTTGGTTTCAGACGTCTAGCTCCAGAATTGTGAGAAAATAAATCTCTGCTGTTTAGCCCCCTGGTCTGTGGCATTTAGTTACGGCAGCCCTAGCAAACTAACGTGGGCTCTACCTCTTTCATGGAGTCTACCACTCAGCTCCCAAACCTCTGTGCCCAACGGCCTATTGAATATCTCCAATCGTGTGTCATAGACGCCTAACACTCAGTGTGTTCAAACATCTCCCCATTTTCCCCCACCCTGGTAACCACTATTCTAATCCTATTTCCGTGGGCTTGGCTTGTTTTTAGGTTCCATACGTGAGATCATACAGTATTTGTCTTTCTTTGATTTATCTCGCTTTACGTAATGCCCTCAAGGTCCGTCCTTGTAAATGGCAGAATTTTCTTCATTTTTACAGCTAAATAATCCATTTTATATATATAAAATAATCCATTATATATATAATATAAAATTTTCTGTACCCATTCATCTGTCAGTGGACACTTGGGTTGTTTCCATGCCTTGCCTATTGTGAATAATGCTGCAATGAACATGGGGGACCTCTTCACGGTCCCATCAACTCCCCAGGCTGATTGAATTACCTTTGGAATTGCAGTCTTGTTAGCTTGGAGCCAGTTATGAGGATGTTGCTGGCTCTGCAGGGGGGTCCATGGTTGGAGGGCTTGTTACCAGGGGTTCAGGCAGGCGTGGATTCTCTATGGTCCCTGTTGGTATGGGACTGCCTCCAGCACCTTGTTCAGTAGGATGGGGTTGGGAGAGGGTCTCCTTCAGGTTCCACAGCTGGGTCCTCAGACAGCAGCCTGTTACCAGGTGTGTGGATATAGCTCTCACCATGTCACTGGGAGGACTTGGTAACTGGATGACTCCCTGGGTGGGCAGGACTGGTCCTGGACTGTGGCTGAGAAGGGCTGAAACCGAGGCAAAGGGCAATTTCAGGTTTCACAGCCAAGATTGAGGTATGCAGACCTGGCTCTGGAGCCATGGATAGACATGTCCCCTGCCAGGTCCCTGGGGGTGCTAGACTGTTCCATCACGGCTAGAGAGGCTGGAACCAAGTACAGAACCCTCTCAGGATTTCTGGGGGCACAGAATGTCTGCTGCTGGGTCCTTGTGTCAGTAGGACTGTTGGCTGACAGTGACTAGGACAGGCTGGAGCCCAGTTAAAGGGCTGTTTGAAAACCTACAGTTTGACGGAGTTTGGCAGGCTTACTTCTAAGGGCTCCCAGATCACAGCTGAGAGTGGCTAGAGCCAGTTCATAGGCCACTTCAGTATCCACAGCAGGACTGAGGGTGTATGCCTATGGTCCAATGCACGAGGGGGTGTGACTCCTCTTGGGTTCCTTAGTATATGGTGTTGGCAACAGAACCAAAGCCCAATGGGGCTGTAGCCGAGTCCTCAGATATGGAGCTGTTTCAGGTGTGTAGCTGCCACTATGGCCGGCGAAGTCAGCAGCCTAGGTTTGTTCCTGCCTTCTCAAAACATCACTCCTTGGTCTTGGCCAGCCCCAGAGTTTCACAATCTACCTGGATCCCCAAACTACCACAAAGATACTTTTCTTACTGGATGGATGCTGCATGGTTGTTGGTGGGAAGGATATGAGCAAGAAAGCATTATTCAGCGCTCTTGCAGATGTTACTTCTTTGAATGTTCCTTTTATGAAGTTTTGACCTCTACATAAATATTACAAAAATTTTACTTGAAGTATAATTGACTTAAAATATTAGTTTCAGGTGTACAACATAGTAATTTGATATTTTTATACACTACAAATTGGTCACCATAAGTGTAGTTATCATCTGTCACCATACAGAGTTATTGACTATATTCCTTATGCTGTACATTACATCCCTGTGACTTATTTATTTTATAATTTGAAATTTATACTTCTTAATCTCCCTCACCTATTTCACTCATCCTTCTCACTGACCTCCCATCTGGCCACCGTCAGTTTGTTTTCGGTATCTATGAGTCTGTTTCTGTTTTACATTTGTTCATTTGTTTTTTTTTAGATTCCACATATGAATAAAATCTCATGGGATTTGTCTTTATCTGACTTACTTCACTTAGCATAATACCCCCAGTTCCATCCATTTTGTCACAAATGGCAAGACTTCATTCCTTTTTGTGGCTGAGTAACATTCTATTGTGTATATGCCACATTGTTATGCATTCATCTATCAACAGATACTTAGGTTGTTTCCATATCTTGGCTATTGCAAATAATGCTGCAATGAAAAAAAGGGGTGCATGTATCTTTCTGAATTAGTGTTTTTCTTTTCTTCAGAAAAACACCCAGATGAAGAATTGCTGTATCATATGATAGTTCTATTTTTAATTTTCTGAGCAACCTGCATACTGTTTTCCATAGTAGCTATATCAATTTACATTCCCAACAGTGCTCGAGGGTTCCCTTTCCTCCACATCTTTGTCAACACTTGTAATGTGTTGTCTTTTTGATAATAGCCATTCTCACAGGTGTGAGGTGATATCTCATTGTGGTTTTGATTTGCATTTCCCTTGTGATTAGTGAAGTTGAGCATCTTTTCACATGCCTGTTGGCCATTTGTGTTTTCTTTGGAAAAATATCTATTCAAGTCCTCTGCTCATTTTTTAATGCTTTTTTTTATGTTGAGTTGAATAACTGTGTATTTCAAATAGTAACCCCTGATGTATCATTTGCAAATATCTTCTCTCATTCAGTAGGCAGCTTTTTCATTTTGTTGGTAGTTTCCTTCACTGCACAAGAGCTTTTCGGTTTGATGCAGTATTTATTTTTGGTTTTGTTTCCCTTGTCTGAGGGATATCCAAAAGAAAAAAATATATATATACATTGCTAAGACCAATATCAAAGAGCTTATATTTTTTTCTAGGAGTTTTATGGTTTCAGGTCTTACAGTTAAGTATAATTCATTTTGAGTTTGTTTTTGTATATGGTGCGAGAAAGTAACCCAGTTTGATTCTTTTGCATATAGCTGTCTGGTAAAATTTAAATGTGGGCTCTGGAGTAGAATCTATTAACTAAAAATTATAAGTTTCAGATGTGACAACTGTATTGAGGCTATGTGGCAGAACATCCTTACCCTTAGGAGACACATGCTGAAGTATTCAGAGGTGAAATACCATGGTGTTTGTAATTGAATTTCAAATGGCTCAGAAAACAATTGTGTGTATATACACACAGGCACACAAAATTTAAAACTATTGTACGTCAGTGGCCATTATCAGGAAAGTGAAAAGTTACTTAAAAAACGGGAGAAAATATTTGGACACTATATCTAATAAGGGTATAGTATTCAGAATTTATAAAGAACTCTTACAACTTGACAACAAGACAAGCCAATTCAAATTTGGGCAAAGAGCCCTTGTACACTGTTGTTGGGATTATGAAAATGGTGCAACTTCTATGGAAAACAGTATGCAGTTTCCTTAAAAAAATAAATAGAACTACATAAGATCCAGCAATCTCACTTCTGGGTATATATCCAAAAGAACTGAGAGCAGGACCTTGAAGTGATACATGCACATTTTTGTTAATAACAGCAGTGTTCACAATAGCTAAAAGGGGGAAGCAGTCCAAATGTTTATCCACAGATGAACAGGTAAACAAAACATGGTATATAAATACAATGGAATATTATCTTGTCACATGCTACAACATAGATGAACCTTGAGGGCATTATGCTAAGAGAAATAGGCCAGTCACAAAAAGACACTGGAAGTGAGGATAAAAACTTCTATTCATTGTCATTAAAGAAAAGAGGACATGCTTGCCTGGATAAGCCACAATATTGAATCTAAAAGGAAACTGTATATTGGTTTATAGTTAAATGAAAGTTTTACTGCTTAAATAAAAAACTGAAGTAACAGGTTTTTTTTAAATTTCAAAATTGATTTTTATTGCAGCCAAGACAGTGGAATTAACTGTACATAATAAACTATTATATATAGATACACTTCTTAAGTTATAGGGAATAAAGTTTATTTTGGCAGAGAGTGTTAAGACAACATTAAAGTTGCGTACATTAGTAACATAACTCAATATCCTAAATTTGATATAAATGTGACACATTTTCTTGCTTTCCTGTGTTCAGCTAAATCACCACAAACTAAACTGTTCTATAAAACTGATATGCTTCCATGTAAGTTTTCCAAATGATTCCAGTTGTATGAAGTATCTAAAGTAGTCAAATTCATAAAGACAGAAAGAAGAATGGTGGTTACCAGACTGGGAGAGGGGGGAGAGGGGAGTTGTTTAATGAGTATAGAGTTCTAGTTTTGCAAGATGAAATAGTTCTGGAGATATGTCTCACAACAATGTGAATATACTTAACCATTTTTTTTTACTTAACCATTTTTAAGTATACAGTTCAGTAGAGTTAAGATGGTAAATTTTATGTCTTTTATCAGAATAAAAAATGCATCAGGAAAAAAAAACCTGAGGGATAGACCTGGACTTGACTCTTTGCCTCCTGTTAATTTACTACCACTTCTATAAAAATAATGAGAGCTGAAAAAAAAAAAAGGGCAAAGGACTTGAATAGGCATTTTTCTGAAGAAAATACACAAATGGCCAAGCACATGAAAAGACGCTCAACATTATTAGTCATTAGGGAAATGCAAATCAAGACCACACTGAGGTACTACTTCACACTCACTAGGATGGCTATAATTTAAAAAAGAGAGAAAATAACAAAATAGCAAGTGGGAATGTAAAATGGTTCAAGTGCTGTGAAAACACTTTGACAGTTCCTCTAGGAGTTAGAGACAGAATTACCATATGGACCTATCAATTCCACTTCTAGTTATATACCCAAAAGGACTAAAGATAGATAATCATAGAAGCACTATTCACAATAGTCAAAAGCTGGAAACAGCCAAAATGTCCACCATTGGATGAATGGATTAACAAACTGTGGTCTATACATAGTGTGATATTATTCAAGCATAAAAAAGGAATAAAATACTGATACATGCTACAACATGGATGAACATCAAAAACATAAGGCAGACACAAAGATCACAAATTCCATTTATGTGAAATATACAGAATAAGTAAATCCACAGAGACAGAACACAGATTGTGGTTGCCAGTGACTGGTGGAAGAGGGGAACGAGGAGCAATTGTTTAATGGATACACGGTTTCCTTTTGGGGTGATGAAAATATTTTGGCACTAGACAGAGGTGATGATTGCACAACACTGTGAATGTGCTACCTGCCTTTAAACTGTTCACTTAAAAAAATGAATAATTTTATGTCAATTTCACCTCAACAACAAAAAAATCACATACACCGATTTTAATGCATTATTTCACCGACCCTCTTTACATTAGCTATCAGATGATCAATCAGGAGTTAGTAGACTCTTTCAACTCTGAGTTTAAGCCTGCTTCACATTCAAAACTTTGTGATACTGAGGTGGAAGATGTAATATAATCTTGGAAAGTAAAAGTTATTTTGCAGGAGTTTTTTTCTTAAAGAAAAAATATGGACAAAATATGTAACAGGTAGTATATGTTCCTTCCTTCAGGGTACTGATTCAGGGTACTCGTGGGCTTCAAAGTTAGATCACTTGGGTTCTCATTCCCACGAATGTTCTGGGGAACTATCAAATGCACTGTATCTTTCCTACATCTTTCTATTCTGTAAAGAGTTGAATCATTGCTGATTCAAGGTTTACTATAACACACTCTCCCTCTGCTGATTGGCTCCATATTACCACACTTTAAAAGCCTAATACCAGAGCTAGGGTTATCATTTAACAAATATTTACTGAGCCTTACTTATTATGCGCCCTGCACTTTGCTGCGTCCTGAGTATCTGGTGGTGAAGGCATGGCCTAATTTACCATCTAGCAGGGGAGACAGACCATAAGCAAATGATTTATGTATCATGATTAAATATTACTATAAAAGAAAACACTGCTACAGTAGAGGAAAGAAGTACTATTTCTGGTTGTGTGGTCAGGAAAGGCTTCTCTTGGGACAGACATCTATCTATTCTGAAAGATTTGTATGGCGTTAACGAATGGCGACAGGCGAGTTTGGGGCTGTGGAAAGTTTGTGAAGCCACGTTAGGAAGCGTGGAAAGTTTGTGAAGCCACGTTAGGAAGCGTGGAAGTATTTAAGTGCACTGGGAAATAAATGGTGCGCTTCCAGCAAGGAAGAGACACAATTTCGCGTTTTAAAAAGACCGCAGAGGCAAGACGGAGAGCAGGGAGACTATTTGGGAGGCACCTAGACTTGGAGTAACTGGGTTACTGGCTTGCGCGACAGGGTGGCTGAGGTGTTGATAAAACGATGACTGCAGGGCGGGGAGGACAGGCGGATGACTGAGTATAAGAGAAAAACAAAACACAGCGTCTGGCTCTCAACAGCCGGAACCAGGGCAGGGCACGCACCTCAACCGGGAATCTTCGAACGGAGTTTGAGGTACAGGAGAGCCCAGGAGAGCTGAACTCCAATTTCGCCGTCCTTCGCTAACATCAGACGCAGAGTACCCCGGACCGACCGGGGCTCTGCTGTACCCGGGAAAGAACAAGCAGTGCAAAGTCTAACCTCAGTAACTATTCCGAAGCCGCTTTCCCAGAACCGCCCAACCGCTGACTAGCCCCACCCCCGGAAGTGCCGCCCACCCAGGCTTACTTCCGCTTACCCAGGCGCCCGATGATCTCGCGAGAATTGGAAGCGCCTATGTGACTTGGGCTCAGCGGAAATTGGTTCCTTTTTCGCGGCGCCTCGGAGGCAGTCGGTTGCCTCAGAATGAAGGTAAGGAGTGGTGGCGGGCGATGGTGTAGGCTTGGGGAACGTGGATGGACTTCCAGAACTCCGTCCTAGCTCTCCAAAAGCCTGGTTCTAGGTGGAGGACAGTCAGAGGGAGGAGATGGGTCGCCCTTTTGGCGCCGGAGCTCCTTGGGTGAGCGGATGGCGAGTGATTGCAGCTGGAGCTGCGCCGTGAGGGGAGCGCCATGGTTGGCGTTCTGGCGCCCAGCCGGGACAGAGGCGACTGTGTTGCCCGCCAGAGGCGGCACGTAAGTCGGGTTTCTTGCTCCGGAAGGGTGAACAGCTGCGGAACCTCCTAAGCGTCAGAGTCACTTAGCGAGGTTTGAAGAAAGTAGTTTCCTATTTTTAGTGCAGTGCTGGTTGCGCGGCATTATGCACACAGGTGTTTTAGTGAATAAATTTGGTATGAGAATTTCTATTGATTGTCGGGGGGGGTGTGTGCCATGAAGGGCTTTTTGCAATGGAGTAATTTTGTGGTGGTTCTGCGGTTTTCATGAAAATTCTCTCCCCTCCCCGTCGTGTAATCCTTAGCTGAACATCTCTTTCCCGGCCACCGGCTGCCAGAAACTCATTGAAGTGGACGATGAACGCAAACTTCGTACCTTTTATGAGAAGCGCATGGCCACAGAAGTTGCTGCTGACGCTCTAGGTGAAGAATGGAAGGTAAAACCTTACGACCAAATTGAGTTGTTAAAGCTATTTAAAGAAATGGTAAACGTTGTTGGTAATTGGTATGTGTAATGGGGTTCAAACTCTGCGTTTTCTGACCTTGGGCTAATTACTTCCAGATGTCACTTTATTCGGTGGAGCTATCAGCTGGTGGGGTTAAGAGAACCAAATGGAAATACTACATAGTTTTTGCCTTGCAAGCTAATGGTCTCCAGAGTGTCTTCGAAAGTGCCAGGAAGGATTGCTTTTGATTTATTCGTTCGTTGCTCATTGATCCTTTTTTTTTTTTTTTTAACATAATGTTTCTTCCCCAAGAGCTATTACCTCTACTAAAACATAAGTTAGAAGTATACCTTGAATGAAAGGTATTTGCTAATTGAACTTGGCAAGTAGGAAGTATAGATAAAAGTGACCAGAGAATAAAGTTTATTGAGAAGTTTCAAATTGGTCTTAATGAACTGTACTTCTAGCATTGAGAGTATACTTTATAGAGGCTTCAGTCCTTTGTTCAGCAGTGTGTCATTGTGTTCTCTTGCAGGGTTATGTGGTCCGAATCAGTGGTGGGAACGACAAACAAGGTTTCCCCATGAAGCAGGGTGTTTTGACCCATGGCCGAGTCCGCCTGCTACTGAGTAAGGGGCACTCCTGTTACAGGCCAAGGAGGACTGGAGAGAGAAAGCGCAAATCTGTACGGGGCTGTATTGTGGATGCCAATCTGAGTGTTCTCAATTTGGTCATCGTGAAAAAAGGTGAGACATGTTAAGATAAATTTTGTTGTCATTGATTCAAAGTTGACTGTCCAATTGTTTTTTCATTTGCAGTATCCACAGTTTGACCAATGGACTTTTTTAGCAGTGTGTGAACAATTTAGGGTTCATGCTTGTAAGGAAGTTGAATTAAAATGTCTTTGTTCACTCGTCTCCGTTAGGAGAGAAGGATATTCCTGGACTCACTGATACTACTGTGCCTCGTCGCCTGGGGCCCAAAAGAGCTAGCAGAATCCGCAAACTTTTCAACCTCTCTAAAGAAGATGATGTCCGCCAGTATGTTGTGAGAAAGCCCCTCAACAAAGAAGGTATGGGTGATTATGCACTTTAGGGCTTAATTTCATTGGTTTGTCATAGCATTTTGTTTGCATGTTAGAAGACAAAATCTCTGCCCACTGTTTACCTGGAATCTGAGTTTTTAGGAAAATAGTGGGGGAAGGTCAAGATTTGCAGTTGGTATTAATTCTTGTTATGTCTAGTGCTCTGCAGAGCGTTACAGTTTTTTTTGGAAATTGGCCTTTGAGTCGTCATTGTTGTGCATAGTCATTGAATGATAATTTCTCAGACATCCATTGCATTGGAGTTAGTTGAATGATAGAAAATTCTGGGATTATGATTGAAGGTGCTCTTACCCATGCCCCCAACACCACACTTGCTTTCTTAACGGTGGTTCTAATTTTTTTGTTTACAAAAGAAATACATGTTTTCATCAACTGAAGTTGCTTTAGTTTCTGGCCTTAATTTTCATTTGGGATGTGGATAGCAGGAGTTGCGTGAGAATTAGAAATAACTTTATTCAAAATACCAGGTTATCAGATGTGTGGGATTTAAGAAGGAATGTTGTTTATTAGGCAGCATAATCCATCGCCATTTGGATCTGTGGCAGCAGTGCTCTGTATCAGTATTTCTATAGTGAATTATATGAATATTTACAGTAAGTGAAATAAACAGCATGTGAGTTGGATTGGGTTTTCCTGACAAATCTGAAAAAATTCAGTCGAGTTTCAGTTTCCAGGACTGGAGGCTTATCTTAAGCCTGTATCTGGCATATAGTAAGTGCTCATTGGTCACTCATTCCAAATATTTGGACACTTTAATGTGCCAGGGTCTAATTTTAAGTGTTGATACAGTGTAAGTAGACAAATTATTACCCTTGTGAACTTTACACGTTTTTTTAAAAAGGCAAATACATGGTAGTTCCTGTAGTTGCACCCTTGGAAAGTACCATTGGAGTAGTGAGTATGCTAGTTGACATATGTTTATAAAATGATTCTTGTTTCTTTATAATTAAGGGGTCATTTATCTAACTTAGCAGAAACTGAAACATCGAGCAATCAGTCTTAGAATATTTACCTGAAGTGTTTCTTACTCCAGGGTGTCCACAAACTAAAATCATTACACAGAAGACTCTTGCTCCGAAGTAGATATATAATCCTAGGGGGAGTTTGAATACAAATCATAGGTTAAATGAAGATACTCTCGTGTTAATGGTTTCATTCCCCAGATTAGAAGGCTCCATTTTGAAAAAGAGATTTGAGCACCAATTGGACTGTACTCTAAGACACAGGAGGATTACTTTAAAACAGTATTAATTATGCATATTTAACTTGTCTGAAAACTAAGCATTAACTGCATCACTATCCAACCATGCTTCAGAGATAGTAAGACAATCTAATTGTGGGAAGGAAATCAGTAGTAAAAGCATGGGGTATGACTTGCTTGTTGAGCAAGGTAACCTAAATTTACATAGGATCTTGAATTTGACATCCACACTATTGGTGTGGCTTAATAAGTTTATCTTTGTGAGGATTAAATGTGCTAATTAGGAAAACACTAGTACTCTTGTAAACAGTTACCCTGGTCACTTTTAGTAGGACTTATCAGATTTCATTATATTGACAACATTTAGCCCATCTTGGATTTTTGTTAAAAGGCTGGTAAGTATTTTGAGTTGTAAGGGGAAAGTTCAGATTTTATTTAAAAAGCCTCATACAAATAAATTTTCATAGGAACTGCTATGTTAAGTTTGAGTCTGTTTCTAATGTTTTGAAAATGTAAATAAGGATCCTATTGAACAACGGTATTGAAGTGATTTGAGTCATTTCAATTTTTTAGGTAAGAAACCTAGGACCAAAGCTCCCAAGATTCAGCGTCTTGTTACGCCACGTGTTCTGCAACACAAACGTCGGCGTATTGCTCTGAAGAAACAGCGTACTAAGAAGAACAAAGAAGAGGCTGCAGAATATGCTAAACTTTTGGCTAAGAGGATGAAGGTAAGTCTTAAGATTTGTGGGAGCAGATGTGGGTAGTCAGGCCTAGCTTTGGATTTGCATTTTTAACCCAAACGTCTGTTTTTTTTTGGCAGGGGAGGTAATTAGGTTTATTTACTAGTTATTTTTATGGAGGTACTGGGGATTGAACCCAGGACCTCCTGCATGCTAAGCATGTACTCTAACCACTGAGTTTTATAAACCTCCCCCCAAACTTAAACTGTGCTCTGTTTTGTTTAGGAGGCCAAAGAAAAACGCCAGGAACAGATTGCCAAGAGACGGAGGCTGTCCTCTCTGAGAGCTTCTACCTCTAAGTCTGAATCCAGTCAAAAATGAGATGTTCTAAGAGTAACAAATAAATAAGATCAGATATATCCAATCTCCTTTATTGATTTCTAATTAATGATGAAACAGGTAAATGAAGGTCAAGATACTTAGGTCATAGAAAAGGGGGTATCATAAAAGCTAATGGTGGATCAAGTCTGCAAGAGATACCTGAAAATGATACCCTTAAAATACCCAGTACGGAAGAGACCGTACTGGGACAGTGGAAGGATGGCCAGGACAGGGTTCTTTTGGCATTGGTGTGGTGGCTTAGAAAAGGATTTTTTTGTTGTTTAAATGAAGTTGATTTACAGTGTGTTAAAGTTTCTGGTGTACAGCACAGTGATTCAGTCGTATATATACATACACTTTCCGTTACAGGTTATTACAAGATACTGAATGTAGTTCGCCGTTCTCTGCTGTAGGACTGTGTTGATCTGTTTTATATATAGTAGTTTGTGTCTGCTAATCTCAAATGCCTAGTTGATCCCTGCCCCCTTTCCACTTTGGTAACGGTGAATTTCTTTTCTGTCTGTGAGTCTGTTTCTGTTTTGTAAATAAGTTCATTTGTATTTTTAAGATTCCACATATAAGTGATATTGTATATTTGTCTTTGATTTGCTTCACTTAGTTTGATAATCTCCAGATTCGTCCGTGTTGCTGCAAATGGCATTTCATTTTTTATGGCTGAGTAGTATTCCATTTGTGTGTGTGTACACACGACATCTTAAATCATCAGTTGATGGACATTTAGGTTGTTTCCATGGCTTGGTTATTGTAAATAGTGCTGCTATGAACATTGGGGTGCATGTATCTTTTCCAATTAGTTACCATTTGATCTAGCAACCCCACTCCTGGGCACATATTTAGAGAAAACTGTATTTCAGTTTTTAAACTAGTTTATCTCCATACTGTTTCCTATAGTGGCTGCACCAAACTACATTCCCACCTACAGTGTAGGAGGGTTCCTTTTTCTCCAGTCTCCAGCATTTATCGTTTGTGGACTGTCCGGCTAGTGTGAGGTGATTCCTCATTGTTGTTTTGACTTGGGTTTCTTTAATAATTGGTGATGTCAAGCATCTTTTCCATGTGACTGTTGGCCATTGTATGTCTTTGGAGAAGTGTCTATTTAGGTCTTCTCCCAATTTTTTAATTGGGCTTTTTGTTTTTGAGTTAAATGAGGTGTTTTGTATATCCTGGAAATTAAGCCCTTGTTGGTCACATTTTTTTGCAGATAACTCAGTCTGTGGGTTGTTTCGTTTTAGAGTGCTGTGCAAAAGCTTTTAAGTTTGATTAGGTCTCAGTTTATTTTTGCTTTTATTTCTATTGCCTTGGGAGACTCAGAATGTTTTGCTGATGTTCTCGAGTTTGTATGGTATGAGGAAGTGTTCTGACTTCATTGGTTTACATGTGGCTTTCCAGCTCTCCCCCTTTCCTAACACCACCTGGCGGAGAGTCTTTTTAGAAAAAGATTTTTAGCATAAGACATTACCTTTTCAGCAAGGCATGGAACAATGTAGGGGAAATAAATGACTAGGACTATTAATCTTTGATACACTTTATTTTGAGGAATACAATTTCCCTTAAAGATCTATACATAATACACAAAAAGTGCCCTTGTGAAGATGGACATTTGTCATGTGTAAAAAGGATACCTTGTTAAAAGCATAGTGAATGGATACCATTTTAAAATAGCTCACAATAGTTCACAAAGCTTTTAAAACCAGTGCAAATTTAATGCATTAACAGAAAGCTTTTCAACTCTAGTAAATGGTTATTCATATTTTTACTGTTTCATACTGATTGATTGTGCCTGTTTTTAGAAATCTGCATCAATGAAAGATGCAGAGAGAAAGTACTTTTCTGATGTACCACATCTAGTTTCTTTAGTAATTGCAGTTTAGAACCTCCTTTCAAACATTACAGAAGAGATGGTCTTAAGGCACATTAGTAAGGGTGAAGAAAAGGAGCTCCTTTGCTAGAGTATCTTAACCACAGGTGAGTAAAATTTTCAAGTGGCTTTAACATGTAGAGACTGAAGCAGTGCTTCACAATTTTAAGTGTGCATAATAGGTCACCTGGGGATCTGGCACAAAGTAGATTGCAATTCAGAAAACTTCCCAAGGAAGCCAATAATGCCAGCCCCTGGACTGTACTGTAAGAAGCAACATTATTATTAGAGATTCCCATTGCTCTTAAGACTTTTCTATGTTTAACTTACTAATAATCATATATTACTAATTTATATTAATGTAAATAGAAATAGAATTTGTAGCATTTTAAAAAGATACCCAACCATAGTATATCATAGTATAGCATAGTCTGATAAACTATGGTTTGAATCATAGTGGGTAACTTACAGGCCAAAAAGCAGATCTGGTGTAAGCCTAGAATTCTGACTGATACCTGGGGTGATTCTACTGCATAAAACATGAGAACTTTATGCTGCTTTCTGATTTCAAGGAGTACAGTCACTAAAGTGAACAGATAATGGCTGGCCTAGACTATTTTAGCTCATGGAATCTGGCAGATGATGATCAGAACTTTAAAAAAGGATAGTGAAAATATTTTGAGGGTTTAACACGGCAGAAATGTTAAATGTGCCAAAAATGGAATAAAAGGGTTAACAACTGAATATCCCAAATTTATGGCAGATTTATGGTTCTGCAGGTTGGTGTATAGTCAGCCAATATGCAGTTAAATGCCAAATCCAAAACAAGTGTAAGGTAATACTAAACAGTCTGGGCTTATTTGAAAGAGTGCTTTCAGAAGTTCTCAGGGATTGAGTCTCATACAAGTCATTCTAGACATTTCCAAACCTGTAGATAATGACTTGATACCTGGTTTTCTGTCTGCTGTAAATTTTTAGTATCCTTTCTGTATTTAGAAAAGGCCTTTGAGCAATTATAGCACAAATCAGCCTCTATTCTAAATGACAGCCACGGGGTAAGCTTTCCAATATATAATGACTTATTAATTTATATATAAAGCTATTAGAAAGTTTATAATTTCATATAATATAGCCAAATATTCTTAAATATGTAAGGAGATCATCACAGGCTTTTTAGTGGAAAGTGCTTTGGTAAGTAATTTAAATTTATGAAGACTACAAAGAAATGGAGAAAACTATTTTAAAGATTACAAAAAAATTGAACTAACTGCACATTTCAGGAGCATTAAAAATGGAACAGATAAGTATAGCAAACTTGAAGTTTTCATTTTAATCAACTTTTTTAAATATATGCAAGGTAATTCCAAACTTTCTATTGGGGCATTAAATGTTAGGTATTAAACCTAGTACCAAGTCTTAAGTTGTACAAATACATACTGAGACAGTGCAGAAGTTCCATTTTTAAGGCAAGAATTGTACATAGTTTATGACAAGTTCTTTCACTTAGCACTTTCACGATAAATTGAAACTAGAATTTGCATAGGTCCTATTAACCCTGAAATAGTGAAACGATTGATAACTAACAATTTTTAAAAGATTATAGTGATAAAAGGGAGATATGTGCTGTTAACTGTACCATCTGGAAATAATTTTTATTACCTGATTTAGTCTGCATGATTTCTGTGAAGCAGGCACACGCAACCACTGGCTTTTCAAACGACGCAGAGAGGTAAGGCAAGTTTACTGTGTCTAAGGGGTATCTTAAGGCATGATGAATGTCAAGAGTGAGACATTTGAGGTCATGATTTTCTTAAGCCTACCGACAACAAGCTTAAAAAAGTTTTAAATTTAAGACTTAAATGATTCAACCTAAAAAACCCTGTATTTACAAATGCACAAAAAATAGGTATACAAATCTAAGTATTATACAAGAATAGAATTTATGTGTGCAGTGCAAGTTTATCCCACAGGTTTTTAAAACTGACCCAATAGCAACAATTTATGTGCCTGAACAATTTCAGGGCCAAAGACAGTATACACAGGAATTGTTTCAATTTTCTAAATTATGAAGCTGATTTGATTTTACTCAAATTACAACATTTTTAAAGTCTTTGCAAATTAACAAGGTATTGGGAAGAGGCTAAAAGAAAATAACTGGATATTCAAGATACAATCCATTAAGGAAGATAATAAATCACATAAAGGATAATTTTGAGATACCTATGAAACACCTATAGTCATTAGTCAATTAATTGTTGGAGACCCCTTTCAGAAAACTATTGCAACATGCAATCTTAAGAATTTTAATAAATACATGGCTGTGTACACATGTACATAGCCACACATATATACACACATACACAAATAGATGCTCTTACAATTGAGATATTTCATTTCTTTTGGGGTTAGGCAAGTTTTAAAATGTGCCATTCCCCAAACTCAATAGCAAAACGGTTTCTCTAAACTACTACAGATAACTGAGAAACCCAAAATCAATTCCCACCAGATACACAGAGGCTGTACATCTTCAACATCAATAAACCCTGGGGCATTTTAATGGCATTTTTACATTTTGAGATGATTTGGTATGAATTATATTTCATTATATATTGTCCCAAGAGTTTTCACCAATTCATGATTTGGAATAAACCTTTACTGTCTCCAGGTTTAATCTATTCCCTCAGCTTTATGTGTCAAAAATCTACTGAACCTGTTAAATGAGAGGTGCTCCAAAACATTTCCTGCACCACTCCACGCTGATACTTGGTGGAGCATCAATTTTCTGCAACCTTTCAAGAATCTCTGGAGGTAAATTATTGTATGCAAGTCCATATTCATTGTCAAAAGCCTCTGAAAGATATTTTCAATACAAAAGCTATGCATTAAAAGATGGTAGTCAAATCACTTTATATACATCTTTAAAGGTGGAGGTATTTTTTAAAGGCAAAGTGGAGTATTTACCCATACCAGTTAGGATTTTTAAAATTGAGGAAATAAAACTAAACCCCCATTAATCCCCAAATAACCAACTTACCGATATCAATATTCTCTCTTCCAAGAGACACTAATGATAAGAAGAGGATTTCTCTGTATAAACTCCTATAAAATAAGTATTTTAAGGTTAATAGTCAAAGGGCATAAAAATACCATATGAAGGTTCCTTAAAATAGTGAAAAAAGTTTGTTCTGTAGTTAACAGTAATGTACCCATGTCAGTGTACTGGTTTTGATATTACACTACAGTTATATGAGATGTCACTTTCGCAAGAAGCTGGGTGAAGGGTCCATGGAGCTCTAACAGGTAACTTTTAATTCTAAATTCTAACTCAAACTTTAAAAAGCAGTGTTCCCACATGACAAAGTAACAGATGGGCTTCTAAGTATGTTATGAGTCTAAAGCCCTTGGACACACAGTATGAAACTAACCCAATAGTAAAAGATAAATCAACTTTGGTTTGTGAACATAAAAATGTCACAAATGAAACTGAAAATGAATTGGCTAAGCTGTTAAGAAAGGGGGGTAAACTTATGAACTGATTTCTGACTATTTACATAGAGGAAAAAAAATTAGACGGTAATGCTGATTCTGATGTTCCATGTAGCTTTCTTGAGAAGCTTCAGAAGCCATACATGTCATTTCTAATATTCCTTCCCTGCCCTTAAGCTATAGATGCTCAAAACTGGCTGCTCTTAAACCTGTGAAAGATAGAATCTCTACCTCAACAGTTGAGATTACAAAAGGATCTATCTGCTTTCATGACGAATTCTTCCCCTATCACGTCTGAGACTATCTTCAAAAATGCCATTACTGAAGAAACTTGGGCGCTTGGAGACACTGTTAACGTTTGATAGAATTTATTATGTACCCCCTTCTGAAGCGTCTACAAAATTCATTTATGCTGAGACTGAGATGAGTACTGATCCAAGCTTGTTAGCAGACAATAAACAGTTAAGAGGATCAGGACAGCTCTATATTTCTTTGTAATTCCATCACTTCTTAAACTGTTTCTCTTCTCCTAAACTCAAGATATGTGTCAGGGCCTGACCAAGTAGTACGTACGTACAACGTTAACATGTTTATAGGTTTCCAGTGAAGAGCAGTAATGTTTCCCAAAGACTCAGTGCATTTTAGACATGATCGAACTGCTAAAATTTAATCTATTCCCTGAGACACTCTTAAAATGTTTGTACTCTAATATGAATGTATACATTTGGGTAGCACTTCCTAAAACAATCAGATGTTCTACAATGAGTATTTCTTTTGTAACTAGAAATATTTTTTAAGATAATTTTTTAGAAAACATGAAATTATTTCAAGTGACATCAAGCAGAAAATACTGGATTTATTACCTTTGTCTTTTCATGGCTACCTTCATTTGCTGTGAAAGCAGGTTGATGGGTTTAAGAACATCATTATGTTGAATGCTCTGCCTGATGGTTTCCACCAAAGTGCTTGTTGCTTGCTGTTCCTCTGACAGGACAGACAATTTCTTTTCAGAATCTAGTAATAAAAACACAATAATAATGAATACATTTATTCACATTAATTACTGATTTTTTTCCCCAGAGTTGTAGCATTTTTCTTGTTGTCTATTCAACATCACCTTCCCCTTACAAGTAAAATTATGTAGCAATGTGAGCAGCTAAAAGATACTTTTCTTGCTTTTTTCAGATAGAAGAGGTCTGTCCCTTTGCCCTTTCCCTGAATTTAGGGCTTCCTGCTGAGGCTGAGTTGTGATAGCTTGTACTCCAGCAGCCATCTTGTGACCACCCTTACTGATGGAAAAAGTGCCTATCGTAAGGAGCCTGGGTTCCTGATGATAGAGGAGCTGCCTCTACTAGGTCTGGAGTGTCTACTTCATAAATTCTTTATGTGAGAGAATAATCTTTACCTGTTTTAAGACTCTGTTGTTTTCTATTGAACACAGCAGCATATAATCCTAATTGATACACAGGCAATTCTAGAATTATTATGAACAATTATTTGTACAGGTTTCATAGATTATAAAAGTGCTTCAGTGGCATACTTGAACTGAATTATACTAACATTAAAAATACACAAAATCAATGATGTAAGCTTGGCCTGGAAAAAGAAAGCCTTAACACTGCAGGTAATCCCAGCAGCTATAAATTGTATTACACACACCCATATTAGTTGAATTGGGACTATGTACCCAAAAGCTCCCTAGGTAGCCTCATTTTAAGCACCTGGCATAAAGCAAAGTTCTCTCACAATACAAGAGGAAACACTGGTGGCTGTGGGTTTTGAACTTAGCTCTTTTTACCTGCTAAACAGATTTGATTTTGATGCTAGGCTGTGATTTTAGAGCATACATGACCCAACTATAATAATGCAACTTCACTGTTCCTTAATACAGAGTTGTGCAACTATCACCACAATTTTTGGAACATTTTTTCACCTCCAGAAACAACCCACCTATTAGTCATTCTATCTTCCCAACCCCTCAGCCCTAGATAACCACTAACCTACTTTCTGCCTCTACAAATTTGCCTATTCTGTTTCATATACATGGAATCATACTTTCTGTTCTCTTTTGTGACTGGCTTCTATAATGTTCTAAAATTCATCCATTTAATAGTATGTATCAGTATTCACTAATTTTTATTGCCAAGTAATATTCCATTGTATGGGCATTACATTTTTTCCACTGTTTGGATATTAAGAAAGCTGCTGAAAACAGTGTACCAAGTTTTATGTGGATGTAGGTCTTCATTTCTCGGGCATATAACTAGGAGTGCAGCTGCTGTGTCATATGGTAACTCTTTACCATCTTGAGGAATTGTGAAACTTTTTGATTCCAATCAGCAGTGCACAAGGGTTCCAATTTCTCTATATCCTCACTACTACTTGTTAGTATCTGTCCTTTTGATTACAGCCAATCTAGTAAGTATGAAGTGGTATCTCTATGTGGTTTTGACTTGCATGTCTTTGATTTCTAGTGATATTGAGCATCCTTTCATTTGCTTTTGGCCATTTGTGCATCTCTGGAGAACTGTCTATTCATATCCTGCCACAGTCTAAATGTTTGTGTCTCCCCAAAATCTGTAAGTTGAAGATGAATGCCCAATGTGATGGTGTTGGGAGATGAGGCCTTTGGGGGTGATAAGATCATGAAAGCAGAGTCCTCATGAATGGATTAGTGCCCTTAAAGGGGGGGGGGGGCATCAGAAAGATCCCTCACCCCTTCTGCCATGTGATATGAAAAGTCTGCAACCCACATGGGGCCCTCAACTGATGATACTGGCACCCTGGTCTAGGGCTTTCAGTCTCTAGAACTGTGACAAAAATTTTATAAATTAAAAACCTTTTATTAAGCTACCCAGTTTTTTGTTACAGCAGCCCAAACAGATTAAGACTGATCCTTTGTGCCTATTGAGATGATCATGTGGATTTTGTCTTTCATTGATACAGAGTATTACACTAATTGATTTTCAAATGCTAAGCCAACACTGCATGCCTGGGATAAACAGCACTTGGTCACCGTGTACAATCCCTTTTCTATATTGCAGGGTTTGGTTTGCTAGTATTTTGCTGAGGATCTTTATGTCTATATTCACAAGTGATACAGATTTTTAGTTTTCCTGTATGGCTTCGGTTTTTGTATCAGGGCAATGCTGGCCTCCACTCTTTGCAAGAGTGCTCTCAGGCTTGAACTTCTCCACAGTCCATTCCAAATAAAGTCATTTCCTTTGGGGAGAATTTCAGAGCTCTTTGCTCTTATAACCTGCCTCTCCCCTGGGCAAAATTCTCAGCCACTGCTCTGGAGCTGGGGCTGGAAACAATTGCCCTTCTCTTGGAACGTACCCCTACCTCGTACTGTTCTCCAGAATTCTATCATTTTATACTTTTAACAGTATATATCAAAATGTTTTCCTTCATATCCTCAACAATACTGCGTTAATTATTAAAATTTTTTGCCATATCGATGTATCTAAGTTTATATTTTCCTTTCTCAAAAAACAAAGCTCTATTTCACTAAATGATAATCAGATTGAACTCTTTTTCTTATGTTTGTGTTATGGACTGAATTATGTGTGCCCAAATCCATATGTTGAAGCTCTAACCCTAAATGTGGTTTTATTTGGAGGTAGAGTCCATAAAGGTAATTAAGGTTAATGAGGTCATGAGGGTGGAGGCCCTAATACAATGTGACTGGTGTCCTTAGAAGAAAAGAGGACACCAGGAAGATGTAGGCATGTACAGGTAAAAGGCATCTGCAAGCCAAAGAACTAGGACTCAAGAAAAACCAAAACTGCCAGCACCTTCAGCTTTGACTTCTAGTTTCCAGAACCATGAGAAATAAAAAAATAGTTGTTTAAGCCACCCATTCTGTGGTGTTCTGTTACGGCAGCCCTAGCAAGAACAGTTTGTATGTGCATTTTAATGTTTCTTCCATTAACTGCCTATTGACATAGTTGCTCACTTACCTGCTGGGTTGTTTGTGGTTCCTTATTGATTCACAGGGCTTCTAAATACCGGATAATACTTTAAACCCTTACAAAAATATGTTCTAAATATAAGACTAAAAATAAAGCCAGAATCTTTGAGACTAGTATCCATACAATTGAAATTATGATCTATACCAACACACTCACTATACAGAATTTACTCTCCAAACACCTAACCAAATTGGTATTTGACAGATAGATCACCAAAATCACACAAAAAAACTTCAACTCAGCTGGAGACCTGATAAATGGGTCAGTGCAGCAGCAAATAAATTTGAACTAAAATGGAAAAAATCTTAGAGATATGAAAAATCAGAGATTTAAAAATAAAGCAAAATAATTTCTCATCTCCTTAATTCTATTTTTCCTCCACTAGTCCATTCTTTGTTGCTAAATAGTATTCTACTACGTGGGTGGACTGTGCTGTCATTTACTTATGCATTCCCATGTGGATGGGTATTTGGGTTGTTTTCAGTTTGAGTCTTTTGTCTTTAACAGTACTTTACTTACTAAAATTCCTCCATGAGACATACAGAGGTTCTCCTGGTTCCTGGTGAAGGTTGATATTATCCCACAACAGCTGAATATACACGAGTTTGCTATCCTGGGACAGGGATGACAGAGGAAGCTAAAAAAGATCAACAAAGTATTAGTACCCCAAGCATAATAATACTAGTGAGCCTAGCAAAGCCTGATTATAAAAACAGTTTCGTTCTTTCAAGACTGAACCTAAAGTTTTGAGCAAACATTTTAATTTCTACTTATATCTGATTATGAATGTTATTCTTTGACGTGCATGTTTCTCATTCTGACTCAAGGACTGACAACTTGGTAACCAGCACAGCAGCCACATGAAAAGATTACGTTGTGCCACTGGTGTATGTTTAGGGTATTGTGGTATCTCAATATTCAATGTCATCAAATGAGAAGCTTACTGTCTCCAGGGGAATCACGGATCCCAGCTCAAGGAGAGGAGGAGCTTCAGAGTCACAGAGCCAGACTGATCTTAGCGCCCCCCCCCCATTACTTATTAGGTAAGTGACCTAGCCAAAATAACCTGTCTAACTTTTGATTATGTCATCTGAAAAATATGGCTAATATGAGTCCTTTAAAGTGAGAATTTCAGCTGGGAATATTGTAATTCAGAATAAACGCTACCTTCTCTAGCTATCCTTGCAACTAGACATGATCATCTAAATAAGTTCAGGCCAAACAGACACATGTGGAACGATTATGTGCATCTCCAGGAACTGTCCCTAAAGAAAGAGGACATACTCTTCATCATCCATTTTTCTTAACTGCTGGCTGGAATGTGGACGTGATAGCTTGGAGGTGGTTATCCTGTAGCAGGTGTTAAAGCCTGGAGATGAAGGTCATGCACTGCTGAGCAAAAAGAAGGATCTCAAGTGCCTAACACCTATACCATCCCTGGACCACCTATCTAAATTTTTAAGTCAGAAATAACCTATGACTTGTTAAGCCACTATTGTTCTTTACTTCCTGTTACCTGAAATCAAGCCTCATCCTAACCAACACCAATGTAGTGTTAAGTACAGAAGTTGGTATCCTACCTGTACACCTCCATTACAGTGTTCAGATGTGAGGATAAGTCCTGGCAAGTTACTAGGAAGGTCCAAACGTCTGAAGTACCAAACAAGGTTCCAGAAAATGATTGGATGTTGATTGATGAAAGAGGCCGTGTGGATCACCTGATCGCCTTCATTTTCTAGCAAAGACTCAAGTTCTTTACGAAGCACTAGAGGACTCAAGTAGGGCACGGAAACGGGGGTAGGATTGGGTCTTTTTCCTAAAGGATCCTTAAAAAAATAAAAATACAAAAAGAAGTGAATACTATCTAATTACATATGTTTCAGAGTAGGTATCCATGAAATTATGCTTCTCTATCCTTTCAAATTCAGCTATTTCAGGGCCATTGCTACATGCAGTAGAACACCCTGATGAAAATCTACAAAAACAAAAAATACTTAATCATAAATATTCTTAAGTTAAATGATTACAAATGAAAATTATTAATACATATACTAGACCCTATTTTAAAGAGAGTTTATCACATTAAGAGCAATAGCCTATGTATGATTGATTTTTCCTTTTCAATTTTTAAAGAACTTTGCATTTCTGATGTTTTATAATGATACCAAAAAATGTGACTTTTTCCTCCCACAATTCTTAACAGATGAGCCACTTTTTTGTGTTACTATCGTTGATGACTCCTAGAATTATATCTAACTTGTTTTTACATTTGATTGCAACAAAAACTATAATGTAGTTAAAGAGCAACTCTATAAATCAAATGAAACAATGAATGAAAAACATACCCAACCTAGATTTTGTAAGTTGTGCATATAATAGAATAAAATGTTTATGACCAACTGATTAATGAGTACCCATAGTGCCCAGATTGAGGTCTCCAAATACTGTTTCCCTCTAAAAGGAATCAAGGTTTCTTAAAGAAATAGCTGATTCTAGATCTAGAGAAAGAAATATATAACATGAGCATGAAACATCTTGCAATAGAAGAAAGCAAGGAAGCTTTAAAAAAAAAAATTACAAAAAGGGTACTAGAGTTGTGTTGAAAGGGCTAAGGCACCAACCTGCAGAAGCTTCTAGCTGAGCACAGATGGAGTAATATAAGCTTCCACTAGGACAACAACAGCAATAGATGTAGACATAACTGTTTAAGTCAGTGAGCTCATAAAGACATGCTACTGCTTCAGATAACTGATCACCTTGGAGAATGCTAGGAACTCAACTTGTTACTTTGAAAATTGGTAAATAAAAGGAAAAATACATCAAACATTTATCTTGCCTTTCCAATATAAACTGCATCTTTGGAAAACCAGACAGAAGACATGGGGGAAGTTTCTCTTTATAGATGTATTCCATATAATAAAGAAGATGACACAATTATAGACTATCATTTTATAGCTCTATATGGATAACCTGAGGCATTACTAGCTACTAACATCACAAAGATAGTTCATGTCTCCTACTGCAGGGACATACCAGCACTGATGAAGCTGTCCTACAAAAATAAACCAATGAGCTAGATGGAACAAAAAAAACCCTGAATCTGATCAAGCTTCTAGCTGCAATTACCAATTTATGGGGTTATAATCAACAAGCTGCAATGGAAAAAAAGAGTCTACAGATTTAAAAAGACCAAAAAAACACATCAACCAATTACAAAGCTTGGACCTTATTTGATCCTGATTTATCAAACCACTAAACATACACATACTTGACACTTTTGAGACAAATAGAAATTTGAACAAAGACTGAATAATTTACCATTATTTGTTATTTTGGGGGCTCTGATAATAGCATTGTATTTTTATGAGTCCTTATCTTTTAGAGATAAATACTGAGATATTTACAAATGGAATGTATGTGGTTCGAAATTTGCTTCAAACAGATGTAAGAAACAAGTGAATGAGGGTATACAAGAAATATGAATGATCGTAAGTTAAAAATTACTGAAGCTATATGATGGGTCAAAGAGACTCATACTCTTATTTTTTTTTATATATTTGAAGTTTTAAACATTTTTTATAAACATACTAAGAACTTTTAACTGTCACTTTTCACATGAGTAAAATAAACCTACTACAGAAGAATTATGTGCTGTTTTAATAAATACTTAAATGAACACACAGTATAAATATAACCTCGTTACATACCACGACTTCCTGCAGACTGTTCGGAAGACTAACTGTTGAAATGCCACGAGACGGTCGCTGGGAAAAGTCCATATTTTGTAAGGGACCTCCAACACTGTGACTTCGAGTCAAAGATACATTTCGTTTTGATAAACTATTAGGTACAGGTGAAATTTTCATACTTTGGACATCTCCACTGGTTTTCATTATTTCATCACTTAAAAAAATGAAGAGATGCTGTGTTTAGATTGTGTGAAACAATCAATCTGTAGAGTCAGAGTATTTTCTACAATGAATTCTACTGAATATATCTGAGGAGAGTCAGTACCACAGTAGAAAAATTAATATTTCTTCAGGCATTTTTGTGAGATTGGTCAGAATAACGGGATGGAATGAATGACTCTGGTGGAGGGAGGGAAGAGCATATATGGTAGATAACAGGTACTATTTTTTAAAATATTTTAAAAAAAATTTTGGGGTTTTTTTGAGGGGGAGGTAATTAGGTTTATTTATTTTAATGGAGGAACTGGGGATTGAACCCAGGACCTTTTGCATGCTAAATATGTGCTCTACCACTTGAGCTATACCCTCCCCTGATAATAGGTACTATTTTAAAAAGATTACATGCCCATTCAGTTGTTTTGCTAAAACATTATTTCATCTTTATTAAACAAAATCACCTAGAAGTATGTATAATACATTCAAATATGTAATGTGAGTTCATTGATAAGTATCTAATCTCTACCAGGCCATGATCCACCTAAGGACAGAAGGCAGATTTTATTTATTTTAATTTTTTACTGTTCAGCATAATGTTTAAGGATACAACAGGCTCTCAAAAAATGTTTGATTCAATATTTAAGAGTAAAAAGTATACTTCATAGTAAAGAAAATATGTCTGGAAACTGGCAATGACTACACTAAAGGGGAAAATACTTTTTTACTGTTGACAAGTTCATTTTGTAAAAGACCACTGTAAAACATTACACACAGTTTTGAAAACGGTTTATCATCAGATTCAGTCATTAGATATTTAAATAATATATGGTAGTAACAATTTAAGGTTAAAATTTTGAAAATGTCAAAACGTATGCCTATATAAGCCAAAACCTTTAAGTTTTCACAAGGGTACAATTTATTATGAAGGGTTCTCTATACCCTCTGGTACCTTGATTCAACTGAAGAGCTGGTTTCTTCAGTTATGGTCTGGTTATGTTTTGGGAACTCCATAAAGCTGATCAAGTCAGGTTCTGCTGAACTGGATATGGGTTTCTGTTCCAAAGGTTCACTTGTCAATGGAATGCTGCCACTCTGTAAACTGTCACCAGAGGTACTTGGTTTCATAAAAAAGCTAAATACGGATCAGTCCAAAAAAAAAAAAAAAAAAAAGCCTTTAAAAGCCCTAGAAGCCTCTAAATTTCATCATATTTAGAATCATTCTATGGTAAAATAGCCAACAATAATTTATACAAATCCACAGAAATACTGTCCATTTCAAACACACACACTCCTGCTCTCATTCTCTCGTCCAAAACTTTACAAATGAAGAGACCTAGAGAAGGTCATTATAGTTCAATATAAGGTCCCTTCAGCTTTGGAGAAACTCTAAAGATAAAGCTATGAAGGAAGATGGAAAGCAAAATATTTCACTAATTTTCTTAGTTAAAAAATCCCAGCATTTTAATATGTATTAACCTGTAATTGTTTATAATGCCCTTTTCACCCTTATAAATCTCTGTTTTTCTCTCTAGTCATTTCCACTCTCCTCTATTCTTTATTTTACTTTCATCTCATTTCTCTCCCTCTCCTTCTGGATGGGGATGGGGTGAGGGCTGGCCCTTGCAAGGGACATTAAGAGAACTTTCTGAGGTAATAGTAATGTTCTGTATCTTGATAAGGGTTTGGTTTGCACAAAGGTATGAATTCACTCTTCAAATAGTACATTTAAGATTTGTACATTTTACTGGATATACATTTAACATGAAGGAAAAAAACTGTAAATACTGAACTCCAGCTAATGATATGAATGCTGAAGTCTATGGGGGGAAAGTGTATTAAATGTCTACATTTTATTTTAAATGAATAAAAATATAGGACGGATTGGTAGGTGGATGAAGGGACAGATGGGTGATAAAGCAAGAAGAGAAAAACATTACTGTAGAATGTAGGGATGGATATTTGGGTGTTACTGTAAAGGAGAAAAATCTTTAAACTTGGCCTTAAGTTTGAAATTTTCCATAATGACATAATGGGGCGGAAAATCAATAATGCTTCTTTATATCCAATTTGAAAATATAAAATAAGCTCTTTCCCACAATAGCTTAAGGAATATAATTAACTCAACAAAAAAGTACAAACCTTATGGAGAATAATTTAAAATTCTTAACAAAAGTCATAAAAGAAGATCTAAAAAATGGAGATATATACTATGCTCACTGATAGAAGAATTTATATTGAAAACATCCATTTTCCCCAAATTAATCTATAAATCTAATTTGATTCCATGAAAACTCCAGGCAAATTTTTTTTAAGAAGTCAGTTACTCTGAAGTTTTTTATTAAAAAATAAGCAACTGTAAGAAAAAAAATTCCACAAGGGGGAACTTACCCTACCAATCAGACATAATATAAAGACAAAGGAATAAAAATGATACAGTATTGACAAAAAGAACAGAATACAGAATCAGAGCAAGGTATATACAGAAACTTGATACACGATAAAGGTTGACACTCCGTATCAATGAAAGGATGAAAAACTGGCTCATTATATGAAGAAAAATAAAGCTGGATCTCTATCATCATATGCAAAGGTGAGATGGATTAAAGACCTAAATAAAACTGGTAAAATATAAAGCTAACAGAACAACGGTTAAGAGAAAATTTTCATGTCCTGCAGATGGGACACAACTTTAAAACAGGATTCCAAAAGCACAAATCATAAGGTGGAAAATTAATGAATGATAACATCAAAATTAATTTCTCTTTAAAGAATTCATACCAAGAATATTCAAGACAAAGATTAACAAGAAAAAGAAAACAATACAAAAATTGGCAAAGGGGAGACTGATGTCAGCAAAATGGAGCGGGTAGCAAAGCTACTTTTGTCTCACCTCTTCAATCTACAACCAGTAAAACTATCAAAATCCCAAGGACATTTTTCACACAAATAGAACAAAAAATTCTATTATTTATTTGGAACCACTGAAGACCCCAAAGAGCCAAAGCAATACTGAGAAGAAAGAACAAAGCTGGCCATTTCACTATAGAGAGCATCACATGAAAGGGCAACAAGTAACAAGAGTTGAAGCCCCCTTTTTCTTGGGGGGGGGGGTGGAGGGAGGCTTTCAAAAGACATAATTAAGGTCACTGAGGCAGAAAGATTAAAATAATGACTAACACTAGAGTTCTGAATTATCTATAATAATCTATAGTAATTATATAACCTATATAAAAATAATATAATCTATAAAGCTTAGCTCTGAGAATTAACTACTACTGATAATCATTTATTAAATAAAGTGGAAAAGCAGCCTCCTACATTACTAGTATTTTCTACTCAAACAGTGAAAGTCAAGGGGCCAGGAAAGGAACACCTGGAGCATACCATGACTACTTCACTCTTCCCCCAGGAGTCATACCCAGGAGGGGGCACTTACCTCTTAAGGGAGCTTTTACAATACTAACCTTGCAGAGCCTCTCAAGTCTTTAAATTCTATATTGAGAAGAGGCAAGAAGTTGCTTTTACAGAAGGGACAGGTGGTATTCAAGTTTGAGTCATCTGCTGTCCATCCAGCCATAATTTCTTCATCATAAACTAAGGCTCCGCAAGCCCTGCACTGTGAACAACTTGACATCAGCACCTAAGAACAGAACGTGCACACGCTGAGCTCCTCCACGGTGAAAATCCGCCATCTTCCCGAGACGAACACAGAATTTTATTTATTTTGTTTATAAATTTGGAAATAACGGTTGAATTACTTTATAGGTAAACCTACCAGTTTATTGCCTTGCTTACATAAGCTATAAAACAAATTCAGCAAAATGACTTATTTTACTATTCTGTCCACAAAGATACTGCATATTTCTGTTACATGCCACTCTGAAATATAAATGTTTCCAGCCACTTTATCATGGGTGGAATACAGAACGTAATTTTACCTCCATTGCACAGTTCTGATAGATGCTAGACATGCTGGTGTTTTGAGAAGACCCATGGTCTGACTTTTCAAAGTCCTGCCCTTTTATGCCTCTTGGAAATGGAAGTTCACCTAGAGAGAAGTAAACATCATAACACATTATGTATGAAAATACCCTTATTCTTCAGAAATGCTTATTTAGACAGAAGTATTATGAAGCCTGCATTTTTCAAATGGTTTAGTATAGAAATGTACATAGAGAGAAAGTTAACAATAGTTAACTAAAACTAGCTGAAGAATATATGAATGTACACTATATGATTCTTTCAACTTTTCAGGACATTTGAAATTTTTCGTAATAGAAAGTTGGAGAAAATGAATAAAATTACAATTTAAAAAATTAACACACAACTAGGAAATTTCACTTGTACAGCCTAGGGACTCTCACATCGTGGTAAACATCTAATTCATCCAGAGAGTTGGTCAAAAATATACATTCCTAAGGTCCCATCCCACAGATTCTGTCTCAAAAGTTTTAGCCTAGGGCTTAAATATTTGTATATATTTTTAAACAAAATTTCCAAGTGATTTTGATACACACTGAAGTTCAACAACTAATGATAGAATCCACAAACACAGACAGCGAAAAATAAACTCAGCAGGTGACTTGTAGATCACATAAAATAACAGTGATAGTGTGGTGTGGGTATATTAAAAATCTGTTAGACCACCTCAACAAATGGGGCTTACTGTGTGTGTGGTGCAGGAAGGAAAAAGTATGGACATATAAACTAGAAGAAAGGACAATCCTTCCCCTTACCTGGTGAGTAATGCAGTTTTCCCGCATCTCCACTGCTGCTGCTACTGCCAAGGCTTGTGTTGCTCTGGGTAAGTTCACTGGGGACCAAACCTGAGATGCTTGTGTTAGGTGATATATTCTCCCCCAAAAGATGGTCTTCAAGGCCAGCTGGGAAGCTGTAATCTCTATTCGTTTCCTCCTTTAATTAAAGAGAATAAAATCCCACATACATAAATAATACCTTTTCCAATGAAAATATATTCACTCTACCCTTTTCTGAATTAAATTCCTTTAGCAGTAGAGCTCGGTGGTAGAATGCACACTTAGCATGCACGAGATTCAATCCCCAGTAGCTCCTTCAAATATAAATAAATAAATAAACCTAATTACCTCCCCCTCATAAAATAAACAAAAAACCCCAAACCAAACAAACAAAAAAACACAATGAGGTGTCACCTCACACCTGTCAGAATGGCTATCATCAAATAGCAAAGTCTATAAATAGCAAATGTTGGAGAGGATGTGAAGAAAAGGAAACCCTAGTACACTGTTGGTGGAAATGTAAATTGGTACAGCCACTATGGAAAATAGTAAGGAGGTTCCTTAAAAAGTTGAAAATAGACTTACCATATGATCCAGCAATCCCACTAAAAACACTAATTTGAATAGATATATACACCCCAATGTTCACAGTAACACTATTTACAACAGCCAAGACATGGAAGTAACCCAAGTGCTCATCAACAGACAACTGGCATAAGAAGATGTGATATACCACTACTAACCCCAACACACATACAGGAATATTACTCAGCCATAAAAAAGAATGAACTTTGCCATTTGCAGCAACATGGATGGACCTAGAGAATATTATGCTAAGTGAAGTCAGTCAGACAGACAAAGACAAATGCTATATAATATCATTCGTATGTGTAATCTAAAAAATAAAACAAATAAATGCATATACAAAACAAAAACATACTCAGAGAAATAGGAAACAAACTTACAGTTACCAAAGAGGGGGAGAGGGACAAATTAGGGCCATGGGATCAACAGATACAAACTACTATACAGAAAATAGATAAGCAACAAGGATTTACTGTATAGCACAGGGAATTATACCCAATATTCTGTAATAATTTATAATGGGATATAATCTGCAAAAAACTAAATCACTATACTGTACTTGAAACTAACACAACATTGTAAACCAATAGTACTTCAATAAAAAAAAAACACCAGTTTTTGTTATCCACTATGAAATCTATCAGTTAAGCTGTAGGATGATTTCACATATATTAAAGAGATAACACAGGGGAAAGTTACTTCTAAAGTGAAGGGCTATGCAACTATAACATGGCATAACTATTAATTCAAACATTAATCATTAGTCATTAGTTCTTTCAAAGAAATAGACTTAACATGTTAGTTTAGATTGATCTATAGAATTATAAAGTGGTCCTGATATTCTATTTCATCATTAATTTCCTTAAATTTATATTTATGTTTGTCGTTTCAAGAAAAACAGGATATGTGTAACATTTTAAAATGTAAGAGTTACCAGAAAACTCTAAGTAATGATTTATATATAAAAAATACTCTAAACAATCCAGTAGCACACAGATGACACACATAAAACATTCTTACCTCGTCATCGGAGTAGCTGTAGGCAGATGCTACAGCTACCCACATCTTACTGGCTACTGTTGCTGCTTGTTTCATACCAGATTTTAGCACATCTATCTTGGGCCCTGAGAGTATATTGTCCAGCTTCAACCCTGACAAAGAATTTACCACAGAACCCAAGGAACCATGTGGTGAAGAACGGACCAGTGCGGATAAAGAAGTTGAACGTTCCTTATGACCTCGAGAGGGAGTCTGCGGCTTGAAACGGCCAGTGAAAGTTTTAGACCTAGACACTGCAGGGGAGCTTTTTTCACTTTCAGGACTTTCCTGTGCTGGTGGACCATGATCTAAAGGGAGGCTTGATCTCCTCTCCAAAGGGTGAATCAGTGCAGTGGTAGTGCCAGGCTCTCTGTTTCCCTCTCCATGTAACTCCATGCTTGAAGACTTGCTACCCAGGGGGCTCTTTAGATTCATATAGCTTTCGATTTCATCAGCCAGATTACGTGCAATAACTGGAGAAAACAATTTATCTTCTGAATCAGGAGTTTTTTCTCCTATAGATTCAGTGGCTAAAAGCGACAAAGGATCTAGTCCAGTTTCCACATCTTCCCTCTCAACAGCTTTAGCAACACCATATAAACTACTTCTCTTGTTTACTAGATCTTTGCATCCTGCTTTCAAGTCTCTGGACTGACTGCTATCATGTTGTAGGCCGTCATACGTATCGTCTGTCACAGAAGTTTTAGCTACATTTTCATCAACCACAGGTTCTACGAGCTCTTGGGTTTCCTCAAGCATCTCTAATACCGTTGAAGATCTGTGCTCAGAATCCCGAGTGCTTTCAGACACACAGGTCCTAGTGTCAGCCAGATGACAGCCAGCACTCTCAAAGCTATGCGTTCTTACAGCATGAGGCGGAGAAGCCTTAGGACTCGTCAGTGCTGCTGTGAGAATCTTGGCATCTGCTCCCATCATCATAGCCACTTCACTTGAATTCAAATCCAAACTGCTCTTCTTAAGCAACATTCCTGCTCGACTTTCAGAACTGAAACTACAACTTCTCTCTGGAAAATGCTTTTGTCTTTTTTCTCCTCTATCACCATTCTTCTTCAGACTAGTAATTTCACTAAAGACTACATCTTCAGTTGGATCTTGAGTAGAAAACAGCACATTAGATGTACTACCTAAAAAGAGAAAGTATATTAAAAATAAATCTCTATTTTCTGATGTAACTTTTATCAAACTGTTTATTTTCTAATTTTTGAAAGTGACATATACTTAAAAGATTCAGAAAGTTTACATGGTATTCAAAAAAAGTACCAAAAAACTCCAGCTCTGCCTCTCAGAGGTAACATTTTAATGTACAATCTGCTTTTCATCGTCTATGCATATACACACATATTTTAAGAAAAGATCATTCAATATATGCTGTATATACTTGTACTGCTTACTAAAAGATATCACATTTATCAATAAATGTACATCTACAAACATGTCTTACATTTTAAGAGTTTTATATTCAATTTAAGAGATATATTCTGTGTTAAACAGTAAATTTAAAAAAGAAATAATCTCTTTGATCTTAGGTTTCATAGATTTAATTCAACAAATATTTGCCAGAATCTATCCTGCATAAAGCAAATTCATAATCATGGAGAAATTAAATATTTGCTATAGCCAAAGCCTTACTTCTCCAAAGTAAAATAACTGCCCCAACGTAAAAGAATCTAGAATGGAGTGCTTAGAATTGGCAAATCCCAAGAAGCCTGATAAAATCTGAGTAGCCAAAATTTTTTAAGACATATTCATTCCTTCAACAAGTATTTGAACATCTACTAGCATTCACTATGCGAGGTGCTAGGAATACAATGGAGAATAAAATGGACATGATCCCAGCCCTCAGAGGTCAATCCTGTTTAATCAAGAATAACAAAAATTATGCTGTAGGAACCTCTCCTGGCTTTGGGGGATGCAGGCGGTCTTTAACTCTTCGCTACAACATAATTTTTTCCACCAAGCCAAGACCAAAAGCTGTTTCCTATTTGCATCACTATCAGAACTTAAGTCTAACCAATCATATTTAGGATTCTCATTTGTTTTTAAAAAAGCCTAATAACCTAGGAGTTTTGGAGAGAAAGCTGTCTTTTTTCAATCTTCCAAACTGATTTCAAGCTTCTTTTTAATACTCCAAATTGGTATCTACTAATAATCACAATCATTCCAATTAAACAGAATGATAAGCATCTAGAGATAGTCTTAAAGCTTTCAGGGTTTAAATTAGTGGATTTTATAGCTCCAAAGTTTGTACGTGCTTTGAAAACTTCTACCCATACTTGAGAAAAAGATCTTTGCAAATTGACTGGTTCTCATATTGTTTCCAGAAATTTAGTGACACATTTTATTCAATTTTAAAATAAAACTGACTGTTTGATATATCAGTAAAAGCCCCATTACCACCTCCTCCTTTCTTAATAGAATAAATCTTCCTATATCAAGATGTAACATGGAAATAAAATAAATAAAATGGGAAGGAAACACACCAGTCCCCAGACCATGTCCATTTCAACATTCTGAGAGTCTAAACCCTGATGAAGAAAACTCTGTCCTTCTCCTTTTCATTCTTTCCTTTTTTTCTTTTTAACCTTCTATCAATAGGTTGGGAAAATAGGATACAGAACATTTTTTTTTTTTCAAAAAAACTTTAGCTCCACCTCTTGAGCAAACTACCTCCCACCCTCCCGCAAAAGAACTGAATTTGGTAACATAACTACCAAAAAAAGAAAAAAAAAAAGACTATAGGAATAAGGAGTTATTTCCATACCAATTTAAGAAGCTGGACAAATTAACTTCTATAAAGTCGTAAAATAGATAACTTACATACAAGACAGGGACTTCAGGGAACGTAACCGCAGCTACTACTAACAAGGACTAACTTCATTGTCTTTTAAAATCATATACTCAGATTTATGCCTTAAGGGTACTTGGGAGGCCTACAACATAACTGAAAGCATGGGAGTCACACACAACCGAGTTATTCATTACAAATACTTCATCACGAATAAAAAGTGGTTCAGGGTACTTATAATAATTGGGCCAAAATTAAATGATCCATTAGTATTTTTGTGTAGAACGTAGTGATGTGAATCTTTTTCTTCCATTTCCCTTCAGTCACAAGAATAACCCTGCCACAAAGAAGCCCTTGATTATGTGGTCACAGCACTGCCTCTCTGTCCTGGATGGGTACAGGAGGGCTGCCCTGCAATCCTCTCGTTATCAATCGAGAGAAAGAGGGATCGACCAGAGAACAGGCACTGCCACAAGAAAGGGTATTCTACATAACAACTAAACATACTTAATATTCTTCTTTTTAACAATTAAATATCTTTAAATAACTATTTTAATTTCTTCTTTAGCCCGTTTCTAGGATTCAGCTTACTTCTGGCTCTTCAGCATATTCATTACAATTAAGTCAGCAGTTTAATGTAATTAAAGATACATGTCTATCTACAGAAGCCTATTTTACATATTTAATGAGTAGTATGTAAAGACTCACCAGTGCTACTTTTCCTGCCGTTGACGTCAAATATGCCAGATGGAACTTTCACAATACTGCTGCCCCACGCAGGAGGTTCAGTGGGACTCTGTGGCTCTACACTAGGTTGTGAATGTTTGGCCACAACAGCAGAGACATCACACGCCTCTGGGAAAAAATATTTGGACGTTATCATTCCTATTTTTGCCACTGTTGAACAGAAACCAAAATATATCTATATATACATATATATAGATAGATAGAGATATATACTGTGTGTGGTTTTTCCTCCAAGTGGGGATGCATACATGACTATTTTATTGCTGATTTATTCTGCTCTGTTTTATGCCATAAATGTTGTCAGTACTGACTGAAATAAATATTTTATTTCAGCATTCATAATCCTAACTAGAGCATTCTTGAGTGAATAAATTAGGGCTTTTGCCTTCGATTATACTCCTCATCACTTGTCAAGTAGAAGAGGGGCTGGCGTCTGCATAATTATGGAGCATAAAGTAAGTGGCATCCGTAAAGAAAGTGCACTTTTGTGTAAGAGGATAGGAAGAATATCTTATTACCATGAAGCCAAAATACTCCTCCATATTTCCGTAAAATGATCACTACAAATCATTTCTACCTCAATGAGTCCCTTAAAAAAAAAAAAAAGGAAAACTACATAGCCTATGTTGGAACCTACCAATGAAAAATATTCACTTAGTTATTTGAAGGACCTCTAATGAAGGAGCATTTGAAAACAAAAGGGGCGCTGGAATACAAGTCCGATGACTCACAGTTTGGTCCTGGTTCCGTCACAAAGCAGTTATGTCACACCAGCAAATGAATTCCCCGATGGGGTGCTATTTCCTGCAAAACTGAGGGCCCACCTACAGAATCTCTGAAAGTCTCTTAATTAAATTCTAAAATTCAGACACTACCAAAATCTACCACATATAACAGAGTACATAATATCTAATAAGCCCAGAACTTACATTTCTAGAAATTATCACCAAAATGATCAAATAAGACTTTTAATTAAGGTATTTTTAAAGTAAAGCTAGTAAATATCAGTACTTAACCGTCTGTTTGCACTTTTGTTTTAGTTATCGTTTCTCTTGATATTTGTTCTTGAGGTACATGAATTTCTGCATCATCTTTTATAAGTTCATCCTTAGACCCATAGCCTTGGTCAGACTGACCACCTGTTAAAAAGAATGCAAGCTTACATATAAATGCTTTCATGTATTTATAACCCAGCTATAAAAACGTCAAAGAACTTTCCACCAATCTACATAATTAAACGTATAGAAAAAGAAGAGAAGAAAGCTCACGAAGCACACAAAACATTTTAAAACAATAAGAAGCAAAGGCCAGTAGAAACAGAAACATCAAAGACTAAAAATCATAATGCACTTGGAAGCATTGAACCTTAATTTCCTCATCTGTAAATTAATAGGTTTGGATATAATATTTTGGAAGTTTCTTTTGGAATACTTCCATAGAATGCTCCTTTTGTGTACAAAAGAGGAATTTAAAAAAAAAATCTGCATACTTTTGCAAAAGGAAATGCAAGAATAATAAACTAGAAAATAATAAAACTGGTTACCTACCAGAGACGGAGGAAAACAGAATGGGATAAAGAGAGAGGAAACTTTTCTAAATATGGCTTATTGAATTGTTTTCATTTTTGGAAATGTATCAACTTCTACATATTCAGAAAATTAAATCAACAGAACTGGAGGTGGGGGGGTAACTAAAATTGAGTGTAAATAGAAACAAATGAAATCAACCATATATGAATAACATAACCACACTGAAAGGATAGGAAAGGACTAATTCAAGTAACTTCAACGTATTATTTTAAGTATATACCTTAAGCCTGGGGGTAACAGTCAAATCCTTAACTCCTTAGGACGTCTGTTTCTCACAGGGGAATCGGTGTAGGAATTCTAAAATTATTTTATGTGTACTGTAGGACCCAGACAATGAGTAAATATAATGATGTTGGAAGCCAAGATTCTTATTACGGAATAAGAGAGATTTTTAAAGAATGAAATGAAGGTAGGCAAAGAGAAACCTGTAGGGATGATTTGGAATTACAAGTATTTCTAAAATAAATATACATATTTTCTACTTCTGCTGAAAAAGTCTAGAACAATAACACTCTAGTGGCGGCAAGCATTCCCAGAGCCCAGATCTTGGTTTCTAAAATCTACTGCCCATTAAAAGGAATCTGGGGTGTTTGAAGAAATGGTGGATTCCAGAGCTCAGGCAGGAAAGGTATACTAATGAGCCAGGAACATTCTGTTATGCAAGAAAGAAGGTGCTCAAAAACATGAATAACACGCAATAGAAGAATGCCATCTTATACACGTGAGGAGAGGACAGAGTTGGCAAAATCACTACTTATAACCATCATAGTAAAGACTAGTCTAGGCAAGAAGCATTAATGGATGCTAAATTTAAAAGATACTGCGGAGCCTCAGAGTGTCTCCTCACAGATAGCTTATTATCTGCAAGGGGATAACAGTAACTAGTAGAAACCAAACACTGACAGCAGGTGATCAAAACATCACCAGTGAGGGGCAGACAGACACTGTGTGCCTCTGGGATGTTATCATCTCAGAAGGATATAGCACCATTGTTGTAGCAGAGCCATGGATGCATAACCTAATATAATCACAAGGAAACAGCAGACAAATTCAAATTTGAGAGCATTCCACAAAATAATTAGACTTATTCTTCAAAAAGGTCAAGGTCATGAAAGAGAAAGAAAAGGTGAGGAACTATGCCAGGTTAAAGACTAAAGAGAGGGAGTTAAAGTACCACACAGGACAAAACCAAAATACAGACCACAGATTAAAGTAGTCTATCACTTATGTAAGAGCAAATACCACTGAAGCATTAAGAGGTACAAAGGCAAGATGTATTATGGAACCTGCTGCCGCATAATATAGAAAAAAATTTGCATGTGTACAGAAAGAAAATGATAAAGCAACTGTGTCAAGCTAAAAGTCAATGAAACTAGATGAAAGCTATTCAAGAGTTCTTTGTACCATTCTGAAACATTTCTGTAAGTTTGAAATTATTTCCAAATGTTTTTTTAAAAGTCTTTTTTGCCCTTAATGTTCTATCATTTAAAACTGAAACAAAGGCGAGTTACTAGAGGATCATTATAAAGGATGTCAATGAAAAACACATAAAACAAAAAATATAGTGCCTTCCACTTTCTACTACTTGTTAAACTGCCATTCAAACTTTGGGTTTGCCATATAACAAAAGAATTACATTTTTTAAATACTGCTATTTAGAATGCCTACTTTCAGTTAGTTTTTGAATTGGCCCCCTCAAAGCATTACAGTGCTATGAAAGGGACACTAGACTGGGAACTGAGTAAACTGATTAAACCCAGATATGCCCCACAACAAGCTAAATGATTCAGTATCAGGTACCAAGCAGAAAGATTCCAAGAGATAATCCTTAATGAAAAGAGTAACTTAAGCACCTGGGCTGGAAGTCTCCAAAGTATCAAACGACATCACCAGAAACTCTACAGAGACAGATATTCATTGTAAATTCAGTCAGGGCTTCAGTTATTTGAAATGCAACTGAAAAAAATATGTAAAAAAAGGGATCCGAAGTTTCTTCCCCAACTACTGGAATCTTCATACAATTACCCAGTGTTACTAGGAGATCATTTTTTTAATTAAAGGAGACAATTAAAAAATCTAGAGAGGCAAGATACTGTTTATCTATTATTACTACCATTATTATTATTATTCCTGGTGAAATGGTTTCATACCACAAAATTACTTTCTTGGTTTTTCATTAATGAAAGCAATTTATTCTATAAGCATTAGGAAAAAATACAACAGGAAATAAAATAAGGTAGTTTTAAAATGAAAGTCTCATAAAAATTCCTACATGTTGAAAGTTAATTTACAAAAAGAACTATAATTTATGTCTTTACATTGACTTTCACCAATTTATACATGTTTCTGTAATTACGAGGGTACTTTTTACCACAAGAATTCAGCTGATCAGTTTTAGCAAGCGAAAACCACCTCAACAGCTAGAATACTGAAATCTTTAATGCCCATAAAACTGACACAATGATGCTACAAACCACCCTCAATATAAGAACTCTTTAAAAAAAAAACAAAAAACTGTTGCAAGGCAGAGCATATTTTCAAATAGAGTAACAAATATGCTTTGCATATTGATTATAAAGTGTTAGCTGGATATTTCAGCAGTACATATATGATTACACGTATCTGAAGGAGAAAAAGCCAAGAAAACTCAAATTGTTTTCCATTTGTAACAATACTTAAAATACAACAAAATGTCTGTCCCCAACCCTTGCATTATCAGCAAAATTTAACCTAATAAATGGGAAATTACCTGAAGTGGTTAACATTCAAGGGTAGGATTAATGCACACGTGTATCCATAGCTTCACGTCATACATGTCTGTCTGCACCCCACACCATGACAGCCAAGGACAAATGCAGCACCAAGAAACAGCACAGAGCAAAAAGCAGAGCAACAAAGAGCAGAGAAAAGGAAACTTCAGTCACTGAGACAAGTTCATCAGATGAAGCACAGGAATTAGAATTCTTTTTAAAGAAAAGCTTGAGATACTAACAGTAACAACAACAACAAAAAAAGAAAAACACAAGAAGAAGGATGTGCAACACACACATATCTGCTCAATGTGCTATGTTAAATATGCTTATTTCTAACTCCAAAGGGCAGAGGTTAGGCCCAAGCTTTGAATGTAAAAGTAGCTTCAGCAGTTTCTCAGATTTTAGAAAGTGTCATTTAAACTAATGACTATGCAAAGAATACTTTTTTCTCATGGTGTGTGACTTATTTTCTTCCCTCTTTAATATTCATAATCTCACATCTGTAATAAATATTTTTCACTTAATGAAATAAAGATTTGCAATTGTGTCACTAAAAGTCAAGTTCCTCAGCTCACAGTTCCCAACAACTGTATCATATACGTTCACACATTAATGATCAACAACAACAAAGAAGCACCGCTCGAGAGCCTTCTGCACAGCACTCTGCAGTTAATTTACACCACAGGAAATAATGACAAGTAATCTGCAATCGGGGGTACTTTCTTCCCTTATTTATATACGGTATTTTTAAGGTACTCATATTGCACCAACTTGAGAGAGGAGGGTAAAATCTGTTTTAAAAAAATGAGACTTAACATGAGAGTAAGCGAAGGGTTAGTAAAATCCAGATTTTAGTACCTGTGCTAGAGTGATTATCAATGGAATCAAGCCTGATTAAGTCTCTGACGAAGACTGTGTGCTCCCCACTGTTAGCATCATTAGAACTATCCACGCTACCGTGGCTCACCGTGTCCCCATCACTTCCACCCGCGGCATTCTGAGGAGCTAAAGATAAGCACAACAGCAGTTCAAATACTCATGCGCTGGTAATCTCTGAAACTAAACATAAGCGACTCACAGTTCAGTTAAAGTTGCAGAACACTTTCTAAATTTCTGAGAGAAAAAATAACTTTGGACTAAGGCAACCTTTACCTACTCTGTAGATAGTGTATGAAAACACCAACCAGAATTTCATTTAATTTTTCTGCCTCATATAATTAAAAATTCATATGCCTATAGAGCTTATGGTTCAGCAAGAAAGTATCTTTCCAATCACATGTATTACCTGATATTGAGGAGACCTGTGACTTTTGCACGGTATTTTTAAGCGGCTGCCTAAACTGTGCCAAGCCACGTACCACATTCCGTACCTTCGTCCATAAGAAGATACCACTGCGGGTACTGCTAGGCCACGGGCTCTCCAAAACTACCTAAAGGTAAAATAAAGGTAAAAATAATGATTATTAGGAATATTTGAATCTTTTTAAAAAAATACATAAATATATATATATAATTATACCCCTGAAAGAAGCTTCTTGCATAATAAAGGTACAAAAAATGATTAATCTTAATAAGCAGCATATATTGCCTAATGTCAGTCCTACTTACCTTATTATAATAGCCATAAGTAATAGCATTGGGCTTTATCTTAGCAGTTTTCATTTCAAATAAAACTCTCACTGCTAAAACAGGGTGACCCCAAAGTCCACAGAGCTGCATTACTACTCGATAGCACACCTAACAAAAAATAACATCAAAGCATTAGTAGTCAGCATATTAATCTTTGACTTGTAGAGGTTTTTTTTAATGACTTACTCAATTCTTCTCAAAGTTATTAAGCACCATTTTCTCCTTTGTTCTGGTTTGAGGGTCTCAGTAAACTATTTTTAAAACAGGAAGTATCAGATTAACTATTCCACATAAAACCTTTGTGCACATGTGACATTTGTTTCAGTAACTAAGTTTTACACAAAGACAGTGACTATTATTCTCCATAATCCGAGAAGGAATTCATTTTTAAAATCAAGCATGATTAAAATAGCTCTTTCCCAAATAGTGTTTTATATTTTATGTCAAAGGAATTAAAGACAGCAGGATGCCTACATAACAGCAACAAAAAATTCTGTAAACCCATGTCTTAAAAAAGTATGAAAAGGAAGTTAAAAACACTGGAATATTATTAGCAAAGGTTCTTCCAAGACCATGTGTTTACTGAAGAGGGCTAGATTTGATCATAAGAGCAAAGTCCTAAAAGTTAGAATCACTCAACTAGGAACTCCTAAAAGTTAGAATCTCACACTTGGAAGACAATGGTAGAAACTATGAAGAAAGAAACAGGAATCTCAAGGATCCCTGGCAAAGAGGTGAGCCAGTTTACAGTATAGCTCAATTTGAGAATAAGAAAATACACATAGATACACTCTTCTTGGGACTTGTACACTGTGCTCTATTTATGACAGAGTTGTTTTAACAATTGTGAGTACCAACCATAAAGCCAAGCTGCCCTCTCTACTAAAGGGGACGGTAAAAAGATTTGAGAAAGGATATTTTATTCCAGAGATGAAACAGGAAAAGAGATGTGAAGAGGCAGAGGAGCTAAAGAAGAGTACTGTGAAGTTAGAAAAGGAGAGTATAATTTAGGAGCAGGAGGAGGTCAGAAACTATTCAGAGCAACTCTACAAACTACCAGGTTAAAGAAATGTTAGGAAACTATATTAACGAGGAACAAATAGGGGAACTAGGTAAGATGTATGACGGAATTGAGAAGAATACAGCACAATAGTTCTTCAAATACCTGAAGAGTTGTCACTTACAAGAAGCAGTAAATAGTCTGTGCAATTCCAAAATAGCCATAAGGAGGTGGAACTGGACTCGGCATAAAACACACACTTTCTAACAATGAGAGCCAACTCACATATAGGCAAGATCCTATATGTTACATCTCAGGTTTAGGTTGAGTCCTAAAATATCCTGGAGTCCTATCCAACTTTAAGATTCCATGAGCTACGAAGAAGTAAATCACTTTCTATGTCAAACTGGGATTAATCTGAAATTTTCCAAAACCATTCTAGACAATTAATTTATTCTGACATCTACAAAGTATTTGCCCAGTCTTCCAGGCTTACCTGTATAAGAGCCAGGCACCAAATTAAAGAAATAATAATCATGATATAATTTTTCAGTTGCAGTGATTTGTTACCTACAAAATGATACCTTTTGGATATCTATGGTAGATAAAAGATGGCCACAAACTCTTTGTTACCCCTCCTGTTGAGAGGTTTATATCCTTCCCCCTTGAATTGAGGGGGAAGAACCTCTGAGATCGCATGACCAACAGAATTTGCCTGAAGTGACGCTGTACCAATTTCCTGGCTTAAGCCTTAAAAAACATCAGTTTCCACTTCCTCTCTCATGAAACAAACGCTCTTGGAGTGCTACGCTATCATGGGAAAAGCCTAACTACCACAAGGAGAGGTCCTGAGACTACACAGAGAAGAGGGGTCCACCTGAGCCCAGTCTTCCAGACAACCTATCTAAGGTACCTGGCTGGCATTTGAGTTAAGCTGTCTTGGACCTTCCAGACCAGACCAGCCAGCAACTGATTATAACCAGGTGAAGCAACTAAATGCAATGTGGAGCAGAAATATTACCCAGAATCCTTCCTGGATTTTCAGCAAATTAAATAATAAGATTTAATAAAATGGTTATTTTAAGTCACTAACTTAACTGGTGGTTTGTTACTCAGCAATGTACAACAATATCTATACAAACAGACTGATGAGACAACATAAGAATAAGCTTGACACACCTATTTTATTTCAATTAAAATGCACTAAATACTATTAAAAGCAAAATGCATTATGCATTTTAACTTTAATTTAGCCTATGTGGCATATGCTATTTCTGGGTCTTCTACAAGTTTTATTTTAAAATCTAGGTTACTACAAGTTTTACAAACATAACATACAACACAAAACTGTCAAATTAAAACATTAAGTATATGAATTAGACAATGAGTTCTAATGGAATATGAACCTAAAAATCAAAATGACTTAACTTGCTGGGTAGCCTTGTGTGTGTGTCATTTAATCTAAGTTTCAAATTTCTTTCTTTGTAAAATGTAGCTAATATATAAAATTGCCTCACAGAGTTGCTGGGAATACCAAAGGAAATAATGTACATAAAAATACTGTCAAAACTTTAACGTGCTATTCTATGTGTAACCAATAAACAAGTAGTAACCAATAAGTAAGTAAAATGCATCCAATATGCCAAGCAAATATGCATCCTTAAGTTTTAAAATAAACAAACACTTCTTCTTCCAGTTGTAGAGATGTAATTACTTCAGGTGACTACAAATCTGTCAATATAACTTCTTAGAAGTGGGAATACAACAAACTAACCTCTAAGCCTTAAACCTCCTATTAGAGTATTTATTGGGGAGATGGTCTAAAAGTTTTCTAGCTTACTAGTTATAATTGCTCATTTTAGAAAACAAGAGAATGTAATTACTTGTTAAAAAAAAAAAAAAAAGACTACCACAGAACCTAAATATCTTTAGAGGAAATTACTTATAAACGTACCAAAGAACATGTAAGTATTGTGCTTTGAGTTTAGAGTGTGATAACACAGTAAACACTCACTCTCTCACAGAGCATACTTTAAAGCACTTCAAAAATGTTCCATGCTTTCACAAAGTTAAAACACATCTTAAAATATATCTTAGGTATAAAAACTAAGTCTACCAGAACAATTTTTTAAAAACACTAAAAAGTACAAGGTACAAAATACTAATTCTGACCAAGCACTTTTAATTTCCAAATAGTTTTATAAACATTAGATGAGAGAAAATGTAATCAAATGTGAGAACGGATATTTTAGTACTTGTTTTATAACTTTTATCTATTTGAAAAGTTTTTTTTAATAACATATGGATAGTACTTAGAGAAAACAGAACTTTAGTGTGCCCACAAGCATTATCAAATCTCAATAATGTACATGCTGTATCAGTTTCAAATCTTTTTTATTTTAAAAAAGAAAAAAATTACAATTACTGCTGAAGCCTATAATGCACCCCTCTTCAACCCCACTTCTCTCCTAACCCTGTGTACTCTCCTTCTTCCCTAACATCCATTACTCTGAATTTTTATTCCAACTACATTGTAAATTCTAATCTGGTTCTAAGTATCATTTTTAGTTACTTTAACACCAAAAATAATTTTTAACGGGAAAAACAGCAAAAGAGAATGGCTAAATAAGTACCTCAATTTCTTCAACCGTTAACTGGGTAATCTCACTGTCTCTTAGGACGGATCTAAGGCTTAAGAGACTCAGCCCATGGTTCACCAAGTGCTTACTATCAGCCAGGTACTTGTCTAGGCACATTATGTACATTAACTGACTTAACCCTCAAATTAACCAATTGAGGAAGGAAACTAAATATCATTACCTTTATCAGTGGGGCAATTTTATCCTCCAAGGGACACCTGGTAATGTCTGCAGACATTTTTGATTGCATGGAGCTACTGGCATCTAGTGGGTAGAGGCCAGGGACGCTGCTACACCTCCCACCCTGTACAGGACAGGCCCCCACAATATAGTACGTGGGTCAAAATATCAACAGAGCCGAGGTTGAGAAACTCAGACTCACATTCTCAGATACATAATGTGAAACACATAAAGGTTATGCAAATCACCCTAGGACACAGGTCCCAAGTGGAGAGGCACTTACTAAAATAGCCTATTTGCTTCCTAATAAAGTTACCTGAAAAATAAAATAAAGTCAATTTTGTTTCTATTTATCAAGGGCAAACAATATGGTCTAAGAAAGGAAGTCTCTGCTTCACTTCAAAGCCATTAATTTTTAAATAAATGTATTTTAAAATAAACAATAAGTATTAGCTCTATGAAACAGGATAATAGTTTTACCTTTCCTACTTAATGAAAATATTTGAGGATACTGGAAAGCAACTGAGACCTAAATTTTATTAAAAATACAAATAAAATTTATCTTAGAAACAGTAACTCAATTTGTTATACTTGCCTCATCTAGTGGATCCACATCTGTTTTCCTCATCTTAATAAGCACATCATATGCCTGCTGAAGTGCTCGGACCTTAGGATGAGAAACTCTAACATAGGCGGGGAGACAAATGAACCATAAACTATAACAGTGACTGAAGAGACACTTGGCCCACTGGGGTGGATTTGTATAACATCTCTTCGCCAATTTATGGGCTGATTTTATCTCCTAGAAAGAGAATAAATACAACATCATGACATTTACTAAAATTCATTAAGATGACAGGAAAAGTGAGAAGTAAAAAAGGAGGTAAGAAATTAACGTAAAATTTGACTCTAAGATCAAGCATTTTGGTTTTGCTTTTGTGAACGGCTTCCTGCTTAGTGCAACATGATTCCTTCTATAGAAGCACATTATACTGTACTGTAACTAGCTGCTGGCAAGTACGTGTGTCCTTAACAGACTAGAAATTCCTTGAGAGAGATCATTCATACTACCACAATATAATGGTTAATTACTTGCCCTTCACATAGAAGGCACTCACACGTGTGATGAAAGAGACTTAACCATGGATTGCTTATGAGTTCTACAATATCAATCCTGAAAAGTCAGTGTCTTCTCACTCTTCTCCCTGCTAAAAAGTTTAAGATGCCCTAGGCTACTTCCCACCAAGATTTCCACCCTATCTTCTGTGCTAATTCCGTCACTGATTCCTTCTTTGCAGGCAAAGTCGTCTGAGAAAGATCATAGATCTTCCCACCTAATAATTCATTTGATAGTCATGTTTTCCACTTTTGATTTTCATTCTAGTTTAGGTGTAAAAGAGAACAGGTATCAAAATCACCTGCTGAGTTTTATCAAACACTACACACTCCCAGAAACTACAGAGCCCTCCAGACACATCAGACTGCCACCGTATACCTCGCACTAAAGATCCCTCTGCTAAGATGTGTTCTAAATAAACATATTCTTATGAGGTCTATTTCCAAGACTTGCTTGGAAAAAAAATTCTGGTGAAAATGAGATTTAAAGACTTAGTGGCAGAATTTTCCTATTGAAAAAACTTGCTTTTATTAAGCTGGTAACAGTAAAAACAAACAAACAAACAAACAAACAAAAAACCTTTTTAGATGGCATTGAGAGAACTGTGCTGTATGAAGTTAAGGATCATGCCAGGATTTGGGGGACTGTATGTGAATTGGTACAACCTGAACTAAGAATTTCATTATAGCATAGGCTTTTGTAGACCCCCTCAAATATCAGTATGTGTATAAAGGATGTTTAATTTTAACTCACACTTAGCCATAGTTTAACTCTTTATACCTAAATCAGATACAGTATAAAAGCAAGATGTCTAGGTTGTCCTAAGTTAACTCCCTTTGAAATGTAATATTTAGTATAAAATATATTTATATTAACCATGAAGGAAATGCAAATCAAAACCACAATGAGATACCATTTCATAGACACTAGGATGGCCATAATCAGAAAGACAGAAGATAGTAAGAATTAACAAGGATGTGGTGAAACTGAGCCCTTAAACATGCTGGTGGGCATTTTTAATGGTATACCCACTTTGGAAAACAGTCTGACAAATCCTCAGAAAGTTAAACCCAGAGTTACCACATGACACAGCAATTCTACTTCTAGGAATATACTTAAAGAAATGGAAACATATATCCACACAAACACTTACAAACAAATTTTACAGCAGCACTATGCCTAACAGCCAAAAAGTAGGAACACAGACATGAATGGATAAAGAAAATATTCCATACAATGGAATATTATTCAGCAATAAAAATACAATACTGATACATGCTGCAACATAGATGAACCTTAAAAACATAATGCAAAGTCAAAGAAACCAGTCACAAAAAAGTCACATATTATACAATTCCATTTTTATGAAATACCCAGAAAAGGCAAAACTATAGAGACAGAAAACAGATTAGTGGCTGCCTGGGACTGTGGGGATGGAGGAACGGAGGGTTCACAGTTTAGGGGTGTAGGCTTTCTTTTTAGGTTGATAAAAATGTTCCATAATTGATTGTAGTGGTGGTTGCACAACCCTGTGAAAATACTAAAAGCCCATGAATACACTTTAAAAGAATTAATTGTATGGTATATGAATTATATATCAATAAAGTTGTTTTTCTTTAAGTATATTTACTTCCCAAGGATTCTCTTAGAGCATAAACATAAACATTAGCCTCAGTATTATAAGCAGGGTTGCAAGAAATCTATTTTACTTCATTAATAACCATAGTGGTTCTTCAAATGGTTGCTGTGAAATAATTCTAAACTATGAGCTGCATATCACATATACATATTTTGCATTTTAAATTAACATGTATTAGATAAAGAATATCTGACCTGTTTAGTTCTCTTAGCCATGAGAGCTGGACTGTTTGTAATGCTACTCCCAGTAGGGTGTCTACTAAAACAAAGTTTCAACTCCTGCGGTCTGTCAAAAAGCTTAAGATCCAGTCTTGGAAAGTATTTGTAACTAAAATAAAAAGCAAAAATAGAGCTGCTGATTTAAAATACATTAACTCTTTATACTATGCCAGAATTTAGGTGAATATTTCTAAACTTCAAATAATACCCAATAATATTCTCCAAAATCCTTATATAAAATTTTTTTTCTCAAAAGTATAAGATGATGTAATTATAAGATACACAGACTATCTACATGGAAACTTGGGCTCCTCCCCATCCTATATGTTATTTTCAACCAACCCCTGGAACATTAAAAAACCCTAATATATTACTTGACAGAGGAATTAAGACTTTCAACAGAACTTATTTGTTCAATGGTAATTTATATTAAAAAATAACATTTGGTATACTTTTGTTTTTCTTTATAAAAGCACCTTGCATTTCATTTTAAAAGGAAAAAAAAACTATAATATTTTTACATTAGGGACATGCCATAACTTAACAATTCTTTACTGTTGGACATTTGTAGACTACTTCTCAATTTTTGCAATTAAATATCTTTGTACATACATCTTTGTGAATACTTTTCTTAAATTTCTTAGGATAATGCCCAACAACAGAGTTTTCTATGGTCAGAGTTTATCAAGAGAATAAAAATTATTATAATCACTATCAAATTACTTCCAGAAAGGTTATACTTACCTACACTGTAAAATACACTCTAATTAGTAGGATAGCCTACTCTTAATCTGATAAATTAAAAATGCTTCTACTCATCATTTTGGTTTGCATTTCTTTGGATCCTAGAAAAACTTAACATTTTCATATTATTCATTATCGGTATTTCTTCTCAGAAATTGCCTACTCACTTCCTTTGGCCAATTTTCTGCTGGAATATATTACCTTTCCTTATTTGATTTACCTTGTTTGCCCATACCTGGATTCCAATGTATAGTAAGTAAGCAAAAGTAAAAAAGAGTTCTAAAATTAACATGCAATCAAAATAGTATTTAATTAAACCACTCAATCCCAGGTATATATTTTTCATTCTTATGAAGCCCTGGTGATATATAATCAATTCTGTATTTTTGAAAAAAACTTATTTTATATTCCCTTTGCTCCAGAAATTCTTTTAGGAATACAGCCTAAGAAAATAACTGTATATATACATAAAGATATCGGTAGCAAAGAACTACAAACAAATCCAAAGGAGACTAGTTAAACAAATCACAATAAATGCATGCAATGTGGTTATTCTTAAATTACAATACCTGGTATATCTCCATAAAATATTCATCTCCATCAGTTCACTGAATAAATTCTGAAAATGACCTTCACAAATGATTCATATACATATCTACTAATAATCACAAAAGATAAATAAAAGCTGTGCCCAAACAGCTCTTTAAAAAACTCCTGCTACCTGTACTTTGGTGGCAGATCCGTTTCGTCATCAGGAGGTGGCTCTGGTGGCATTATGAATACAGTGTGCTCACTTTTTTGTGAATCATCTAGCTCTATCAACTTGGTATCTTCTGCTGAGTCAAAATCAACCTAAAAATAATTATTTTCTCCAATTAATTTGCAAATAAGCAAGGTCTCATCCTCAAATATCAAAATTTTAATTTAAGAAAAAAATACCTTATCTGTTTTCTCTGTGCCTTTATCAGGAAACAACTAGAAGAAAACAAAAGAATTCTTAGTGAAAAATGTCTACTTTTAAATTAACAGAGATAATCTTAAACTTATTTAAAAACTATCCTTTTTTTAATACTAGGCAGATAGGAAACACTTCATAATATATTTGGGGGGACCTTATACTACTAGGCTAAAGTATATTTCTCTTACGGCTATCAGAGTAGAAAACAATTTACTTTGGTTAATTTGTTCATAAATCCTCCATAAGCAAAAGATGGGCGATCACAAAAGTAATCTGGTTTCTCAAATCAAAAATTTCATTATTACTAAACCTCTGCATTAGTGGTTGATATTATCTAAGCTTTTCTTTAACTGGATGATACTGAACTATTAATTTTATAAGTAAACAGATATGTTGAATAGTTTTAATCATATCCCTGGAGTTTTAGATCACACTGACAGAATGGGAGAAAATTATTCAAGTCTTCCAAGATAAAAAATCATTAGGGGCCCATAAAAATCATAATGTCATAATATTCTATCTTTTTTGGATACTATCTCAAATTTTATATAATATATGGTTTGCATAAACAATCAACCCCAAGATCCATTTAGGAAAAATAAGAGCTCTATTAAAAATAAGGAAAAAATACATGAGTCATCACTGTCAAGAATCAACTTAAAGTTCCTTAGGACGGGTGAGTAAAGCTTTAAAATTTAACATATTTCCAAATATCCTCCATTAAGACAGAAGAAACATATTAGCAAAAGTATTTGGAAAGACATTAAAACAAAAGAACACAGGATATTCATTACTTACAAAATTAAACTTTTTAAATGAACTACTAAATCTTATCTTATAAAAAAAAAGAAATTTAGGAGGTTCAATGAAACGTTCTTAATACCTAACACAAAACCAAAGTGAGCATCAAAGAGGAAAAATTAGCTATATGTATGGTAGCACAAGATACCATAAAATAAAATAATTCTTACATTAAGTCCAGTATCGGATACCTCCTTCAGATCGTTTGGGCTAATAATAATGATGATGATGATCATAAAGGTAAACTATTAAAAGTTTTTATAATATTGATATACAGGACAAACTTTTACCTTTTCTATGCAGTCGTCAAAAAAAGCCAATCCAGTATCTTTATCACTTACAAAACTACATTCTTCAATGAAACGAATAAAAATCTGAGTTTTGGATAAAAGGGTGTAGAATTTTGTATAGGCACGATCTCGACTTTTTAAAAATCCTGAAGAAAAAAAAATTACAATAAAATTCAAATTTTAAAGTTGAACTAGATGTTATATTAAACATTATTTTAAGCTTGTATTTATCTAGTTTTCTCTTTATATGTATATCTACATTTATAGAAGCTTTTAGTAGCCAAAGGCCCTTCTGCTTGATTCAACCACAGAACTTAACCCGTACCATTAACACTGAAATCTGAATGTCCTATAAGGAACCTCTAGTCCTATAGCTCAAGTACAAATTTCTGATACTCTGCATATTCTCAAGCAGAAAGGATCAAGTCCTTCTGCAATGTCACCAATTATTCCTGTATTATCTTGGAAAATTTTCTGCTCATTGAAGTTCAGGAGGCTATTCTACCCATTCTCCTACTAACTCCTGACTTCAGGGACATTCTCTCCCTCATTCACTGATGACTAGGGCACCTAATTCAAAGTCTCCCCCTCTTCAACACCCATAAGCACCAACCATCCAACATTTAAATGAGTTTTTAATTCCTTAACTTTCAATGACCTATGGTCTATCCTACCTCAATTACCAACTTCTATGCATAGTCACACACTCACTGGACTTCTCTTGGAAGCACTGAAAACAGCTCTGCCTCCCAAATCTCTAGTTTACATATTACCCAGTGACCATTACCCCTGTCTGTCTGGTATGCCTACTTAAGTTCTTCCTACCAAGTCTTCTTTTAGGAGGAGAACTGGGGGAGGAAGGAGATAGGCTCACTGAAATATATAATCCATTCACCCTTTTACATTCTATGTACAACCTCCCATCTTCACTTCTCTCCCTATCTAATATTGCTTCTATGGCCACGTACATCATTTCAGTTACCTTCTTGTCAACACATTCAATTCTTATGCCCCCAGGATTTCAAAGTGTGACTATACTTGCAGACTGGGTCTTTAAAGGCATACTTAGGTCAAAATGAAGTAATTAAATTAGGATGGGCTCTGACTGGTGTCCTGGTAAGAAGAGAAAATTTAGACACAGATTCGCACCAAAGGATGATCACAAGAAGATACAGGGAGAAGACAGCCATCTACACAGCCAAGGAGAGAGGCCTCAGAGGAAATCAATCCTAGGTACCTAGTCACCTGGATTTCTAGCCTCTAGAACTGTGAGAAAATAAATTTCTGTAGTTTAAGCCGCTCAGTCCATGGCAACTGGTTACGGCAGCCCTGGCAAACTAATACACATGCCTTGTGCTTTTGTTCTTCAGCTTTCTTCCACTTCTTTACTACCAATAACAATAATAGCTGTTATTATGAGTACAGTACAGTACTTTTACTAGTTGCTTCACATACAATTTTCTCATTTAATCTCCACAACTATGCATGAAGTAGGTATCATTTCATTAATGACAAAACAGAACCCCAGAAAGACTTCATAAATATAATAAAGTGTAAATTCTAATTCAGATTTGACTTTTAATGCCTATTGTTTTTAGAAAGTCTTTCTTACTCATCTCCATTTATCTAAATTTTACCCACTCTTCAAAGTCATGCTCCTCTTCCATGAAGTCTTCCAAAATGCTCATTTGGAAAAATATTCTCTTTTTCTGAATCTCATAACCCCTCACTAAATTATTCTGTAAAATCTGTTTTATTGGGTACTTGTTCTATTTTTAAAAACACTATAGATTATTTTCCATTGGGTATCCCATGCATTTAGATTTTATACTTCTTCATATCCATACAAAATAACTAGTTGGACTTCGTAAGTGGTGACTAAGTATTTGAGAGAAAGTTATCCCAAAGCAGAAATGGTAAAGGACAAAAGGATTACTGGGAAAATAGAGATTTTTAAGAAAGTAACTGCTGGGTAAAATTACAGAAATGTAAAATAATTGTCATATGAATACTTATCTATTTGTAAGGTTGCTGCTATGCATATGTTTTAAAAGCAGCTGGATAACAACAAAAATTTTTATAATTCCCTAAAATACACATACTAAAAAGAATGAATACAGTATTTTCCCCTGGAACAAGGCTATATTTTTTGAAACTTTCAAAAAATTTATAGTCTTATTCCAAAAATTATTTGTCAGAGAATACTGTAAAGCCACGAGTGTACAAACTCAAGAATTAGGGGAAACTGAGAAAACACCTAAAAGCAAATTACCAGCTTTGTTCTACTAAGATAACTGACTACATACAGAGTACTATAAATATAAGCAACATCTTTGACATTTCATAATTAAACACCTCCAGTTTGCCATTTCTTGGGAAAAAAATGGAGTATAAAAATTAATAGAAATTCTATTCACAGAGCTAGATTACAAATACACAGAATTTCATCACTTTAATATAAATTTCTAAGAACTTATATATTGTATATTTTTTGGCAGCAATGCCAAATAGAAAATATTTTTCATTTCAATGAATAATTATATTTTTAATTCCACTCACCCTGTCGGTCAAACAATGAATCAACAGCTGTGGCTTTATTTGAAGGAGCCTCTGTGATTGGTCTGAGATATGTTCTATATCCTTTTAAAATGGTTGCCATAAAGCGCAAAAATGCTTCTTGAATTTCCATCTCAAGTTGTGTCATCTTCTTTTGCCACGAGAAATCTGCTTCAATTGGGGTCATCTCAATTGCTGAACCTTCTTGAGTTTTCCGGTGGACTGATAAATGAAGAAAGAAGAGAAAATGGCACTAATATATACTATTATTTATGTAATGATTCAACAATCAAGGAAATTGTCAAAATAAAGCCCATCACTTCCTGAAATTCCTCTCTCCATTAACGTGAAGAGATCACTAGCAGGGGTTAACAAGAAGGCCCATGCTCAAAAAAAACCACGAACCACAGTATTACTTTCTTACTACTGGAATTTTGTTTTTTAATGAGATTCCCTTTAAGAAGAGCAAAATTGTGTTTAAGTTTAAGAATTTTTTTAATACAGATTCTTTCACTAAAAACATTCCTTCCTTTTTGCTCACATTTACCTGAAGATAGCTGGGGATACAATTTCTTCAAGGTGCTAATCAGATTTTTGCATGGCTTTTTGGGAAGTTGCTTCCAGTTCATATTCTTTTTTTCATCTGATCTATTAAATAAAAACATAATACAGTTTGTTAGAATCTGTTTTTACTTAAGCCAAATGCTAATGTCCAACTAAAAAAGAAAATGGAAAGGTATTTTTTACTGAAGTTGCAATTGATACAGACAGCCTGAATAAGCGGTTTTCAAGGAATTTCTCTTCTCACTTCAATCAACTTCAGTCAAATGTGATTATCTCATTCTAATCCTCCAACATAGATTTTCAGTGTTAGGGTTATGAACACAACACTTAAGTCTTGTTTCAAAGTTACATCTTAGAATTATATTTTATAAGTGGCAAACTTAATTTACTTGATACTTCAAGCTACTTATTAGAAAGAAATCTCAACAAATATCTGAGTCAGATATAATAGAGCATGTTATCACAATTCAACTGAGTCAGCATTTAAAAAAAAATCACTTTGGAAGTTCAAAAGAACGCTTTAAAGTAATACATGAGACAAAGTATTCTGATAGAATTATAAACATGTAAAACTCTACAGAGACGAAAGCTCAATGTACCAGCCATGGGCTGGAGCTAATGCTATACATCAAGAAAGTATCATTTATGAACATCAGTGCTAGTATTTTAAATTATTAGAAAAGTTAATCCATTAGCATATAAAAAAAAAGAGAGCAAGATGATGTTTATTTTAGGAATGCAAGGTTGTTTACTAGTAACTGATTTTATAGTGTAATTTACCACATAAAAATTAAAGGGGAAAAACTTAATGCTCTTCTCAATAGTTATACAAAGTCATTATAAAGTTCAACATCAACTTATAATTTTTAAGCAAACCTCTTAATCTAGAAGTAAAAGGAAATTTCCTTGATTTATTATTAAGCAATCAAAACCCTAAAGCAGGGCTAGCAAATCTTTTCTATAAAAAGTCAAATAGTAAATATTTTATGCTTTGAGGACCTCTGTTACAACTACTCAAATGTGTCACTGTAGCATGAAAGCAGCCTCAGGCCATATGTAAACGAATGAGCACGGCTATGTTCCAATAAAATTTCATTTGCAAAAATAGGCCTTGGGTGAAATATCAGTTCTTGCTTTAAAGCAATAAAGATATTTAATGCTGAACTGCTCAAACCATTCCCTTCGAAGTAGGAACAAGACACTGGTTATGGTAACTCCTATTCAACATTACAACAGGATTCTAGCCAGAGAATTAAGACAAGAAATTTTTAAATATTATAAGGACTGCAGAGGATGTCATTGTTCCTAGCCAGAAAATTGAAGAGACTCTACAAATTAAAATAAATTCAGCTAGGTTGCTGGGCAGCAGACCACTACATAAAAGTCAATAGCATTTCTATACCCCAGCAACTAACAAGTAGAAAATGTAATTTAAAATACCATTTACAGTAGCAATAAAAACCATAAGGTACTTAGGAATAAATAAGTTTAACAAAAGACGTGCCTGATCTTTACGAAAAAAAAAAAAACTGAAAAGGTTAAAACTTTTTAAAGGCCTATGAAGTAAAATACCACATTTATGGGTAGTGAGACTTTAAGTCAAAATGATATTAGCCTCCAAATTAATGTACTAACTCAGTAGAAGTCTAACCAAAATCACAACATAATTTTACATGGAATTTAACAAGCTAATTAAAATTTATATGGAAAAGACCAAATACAGTCAAAACAATTTTTAAAAACAGGGTGTAAAGGGACCTGCCATCTCACATTACAACTTTAAAAAAAAAAATGTTACTGAGACATAATTCACATACCATACAACCCACTCACCTCAAGTGGGCAATCGATGGTTTTTAGTATACTTAGAGTTGTTTAACAATCACAATTGATTTTAGAATATTTTTATCACCTCAAAAGGAAACGCCACATCTCCTCAGTCACTAACCCACAATTCCCCCAACCTCCTATCCCATGGTAACCCCTAATCTACTTTTTGTGTCTTGGGTATTCCACAGAAATGGGATCATGTAAGGTATTTCACCATGATGTTTTGAAGGTTCATCCATGTTGCAGACATCTTAACTTTTTAAGTCATTAAGAGATTGTGATACTGGCAAGAAGCTAAAATAGACCAAATTAACAAAATGGTAAGCCTGGACACATATCCACACAAATATAAAAACTGATCCGTAATGTTACTGACACTGAAGACCAGTGGAGAAGAGATGAACTGACTATTCAATTAACAGTACTATGTGACAATTGTTAATTAACATGAAAAATAAAATGGTATCTCTATGTCTTATCATACACCAACATCAAGTTTAGCTAACTGAAAGACTTAAATGAGAAAGCCAAAACCTTACAACTTTAAGAACATCCAGAGTAATATTTCATGACATCAAGGCAGAAGATTTCATATACAAGAATCAAAATGGCAATCCATAAATAGAAATTGGTAAATTTGATCAATTAATATAAACTTCTGTTCATCAAAAGACACAACAGAATGAAAATACAAGGCATGGTGTGAGAGAAACTATCTGCAATGTATATAACAGAGCAAGAATTAATTCCAGATTATAAAAAGAACTTCTTCTACAATTAAAAGAAAAAGACAAACAACCCAACAGAAAAGTGCACCCAGAAAAGGAGGGAAATTAAAATGGATATATGTAGGTATATGTATGGCTGAACTATTATGCTGTACACCAGAAACTGACACAACATTGTAAACTGACTACACTTGAGAAAGAGAGAAGGAAAGAAAAAAAAAAAGAAAGAAGAGAAGGTAAAACCAAAGGGCAAGAAGAAATTAAAATTCTTCATTTGCTACTAATTAGGGAAATACGTATTAAAACCAAACAGAGAGATCCCATTACCATCAAATTAGGAAAAATCTTAAAGTCTGACCATAATAAGTATTGGCAATGATATGGAACCAACTGAAATTTCATTTGCTGCTGAAGGATCAGCGTAATGTGCAGTAACTATGCCTATCAACCAACATTAGCTCTTCTATATATATGCTTAAGAGGAATTTTTCTCCATGTACTCAATAATGATCAGAACAGCTCTAATCATAATTGTAAAATCTAACTATAATCTAAGTATTCATATCCATGAGCACTGATATACACTGAAAATGAAGTAGAGCTACATGTGTAAACATAGATGGACCTATCAAGAATGTTGAGTTAAAAAGCAAGCCACAGAAACCTTTACAAATATAAATTTTTAAAGCATGCAAAATAAAATATCATTTATACTAGCATAGATAATAAATGTTTCTAAACTACATGGAAATGATAAACACCAAATTCAAGATTAATATGGGTGGTACATTCATGCAAATTATTTACATTATTCTCTGATTCTTGAGTATCTAGAACATTTCGTAATTCTTCAAGTACAACTAAGCAAAGAGTTCAATTTTAGAAAACAGTGTTTTGATCAATAGAAATTATACAGAAATTATTTAAAACAGGGCAAAACTAAGCATCTCCATAATATTATTTTATTCAGAACAGTAAATAAAAAGATGTAAACATTTGAGTTCTAACTTCATAATGACTTCCAAAAGAACCACAATGTACACAATCCTGAAATAATTGTTTTTCAAGGACAGCTGCTGAAAAAAAAAAGTGTGCTATAAGAAATAATATTTAGTGCTTACAAGTAGTTCATTTTCAGGCTATAAGCAAATCTAAATATGCACAGAGAGATCACTCAAGATGGCACACTTAGAGGAAGAGGACATGGAGCTCATCTTCCACCATGCACACATGAAAAAATACACCTACATGTGGAATAATTCTCACTGAAAACTAACTGAAAACTGGCAGAAGGACTCCTGTACAACCAAGGCTATAAGAGAGATACACAGGGAAGAGAAGAAAAGTGATTGGGTCAGGACCTGTGCATCTGGGAGGGGACTCAGAGGAAAAGGGAGAATACATGGGTGGATACCCACCCAGAGGAGTGAGCAGTGAGAGCCACAGATAAGGTGCTCCAGGCCCTGGAATCCTACATGGGGGAGACAAGTCCCCTTGGCTGACTGGAGGACCACTGGGAAAAATAGGAGGCAAAAAGAAAAACAAAAAAAGAAAAACAAATTTTTAAAAATGAAAACAGTTTGAGAGATCTCTAGTGTAACATTAAACATAGCAACATTCACATTATAGGGGTCCCAGAAGAAGAGAGATGGGAGATCAAAAACGTATTCGAGGAAATTATGGCTGAAAATCTCCCAAACCTGAGGAAGGAAACAGATATCCAGGTACAGGAAGCACAGAGGGTCACAAACAGGGTAAACCCAAACAGATCCACAACAAGACATATCATAATTAAAATGGCAAAAGATAAAAAGAGAATTTAAAGGCAGCAAGAGAAAAACAAAGAGTCACTCACATACAAGGGAACCTTCATTAGGCTATCAACTGATTGCGCTGCAGAAACTCTGCAGGCCAGAAGGTGTGGCATGATATTCAAAGTGCTGAATGGGAAAAAACCTGCAACGTAGGATATTCTACTCAACAAGATTATCATTTGGAATAGGAGAGATAAAGAACGTCTCAGAGAAGCAAAAACTAAAAGAGTTCACCAACACGAAACCTAACCTAAAAGTAGTGTTAGAGTCTTCTCTAAGTGGGAAAAAAGTAGGAATCTAAAGGAAAGGAAAAAATCTCACTAGGAAAGGCAAATACACAGTAAGGACTGAGGGTCAACCACTTAAATAAGCCAGTATGAAGATGAAAAGATACATATAAACATTTATATATATATATATAAAGCAACAATAACTACAATAAACAGTTAAGAGATAAACATGGAGATGTAAAATATGACATCAAAAACATAAAATGTGGGGAGGGGAGAAAAAAACAAATCTTTTACAACGTGTTGAACTTAAATGACTACCACTTATGACAAGTAGATATAGTTATAGGTCAACAATATATGAACCCCATGGTAACCACAAAACAAAAACCCCCAAGAGTTATAAAGAAACTAAAAAGAAAGGAACAAAAGCATACTACTAAAGAAAATCATCAAACTACAATGTAAGAAACAAAAAGAGTAACAGAGAACTACAAAAACAACCAGAAAACAGGTAATAAAATGGTAGCAAGTGTTTAACTATCAATGATTACTTTAAATGCAATAGACTAAATGCTTCAATCAAAAGACATAATTTGCTGATTGGATATAAAAACAAGACTGTTCTATATGCTGTTTACAAGAGACTCACTTCAAAGTTTAAGACAAAAAAAGACTCAAAATGAGGGGATAGGAAAAGATATTTCATACAACAGAAATGGTAAGAAAGTGGGGGTAACACTCACATCAGACATAATAAACTTTAAAACAAAGGCTATAACAAAAGATGAAGAAGGGCATTATACAATGATAACTGTACACAATACAAAAAGATATTACACTCAACACATATGCACCCAATACACGAGTAGCTAAATACCTAAAGAAAATACAAACAGACACAAAGAGAAAATGACACTAATAAAATAATAGTAGGGTACTTCAACACCCCACTTACATCAATGTACAGTCAATAATGCAACAGTGGTCTAAAATGAAACAAAGACCACCCAGGCTTATTAGATAGCTACAGGACATTACATTCAAAACCAGAAGAATATACATTCTTTTCAAGTGCACATGGAATGGTCTCCAGAACAGATCACTTGCTAGGCCACAAAACAACTCTCAACAAATTTTTTAAAGGATAGAAATTATTTTATCAAGTATTCTTTCTAACCACAATGGTATGAAACTAGAGATCAACTACAAAAAGTAAAACAGGAAAGGACAAACAGGTGGAAACTAAACAACATTCTACTTAAAACAAAAACAAACAAACAAAAAAACAGGTCAATGAAGAAACCAAGTAGGAAATCAGAAAATACCTCGAGACAAATGAAAACAGAAACACTATACTCCAAAAGCTATGCAATGCAACAAAAGCAGTTCTAAGAGGGAAGTTTATAGCAATACAGGCTTTTCTCAAGAAACAACAACAAAAAAAAGCCGACCACCACCAACAAAAGAAACAAGAAAAATCTCAAATTAATAACATAATTTACCACCTAACAGAATTAGAAGAAGAGCAAAGCCTCAAGTCAGCAGAAGGAAGGAAATGATAAAGATCAGAGGACATTTTAAAAAGAATAAAAACAAAACCAAAAACAAAACTATAGAAAAAATAAGTGAAATCAAGAGCTGGTTTTTTGAAAAGATAAACAAAATTGATAACCCTTCAGTCAGGCTCATCAAGAAGAAAAAAGGACCCAAATTAACAAAATAGGAAATGAAAGAGGAGAAATAACAACCAACACCAGAGAAACACAAAAAATCATAAGAAAATATTATGAACATTTATATGCCAACAAATTGGGCAATGCAGAAGAAATGAACAAATTTCTAGAAACACACAACTTACCAAGACTGAATCAAGAAACAGCAGACAATACAAGAAAAGGAAATTATAGACCATTATCTTTGATGAATATAGATGCAAAAATCCTTAACAAAATATTAACAAATTGAATCCAATAACACATAAAAAAGGATCATAATCCATGATCAAGTTGGATTTCTTCCAGGAATGCAAGTATGGTTCAACACACACAAATCAATGTGATACACCACACTACCAAAAAGAAAGACAAAAATCACATGATCAGCCCCACAGATGCTGAAAAAACATTTGACAAAGTTCAACATCCATTCATCATAAAAACTCTCATCAGAGTAGGTATAGAGGAAACATATCTCAACATAATAATATGGGCCATATATGACAAACACATAGCTAATATCATACACAATGGTGAAAAGATGAAAGTTTTTCCTGTAAACTGAGAAACGAGAAAAGGATCCCCACTCTTACCACTTCTATTTAACATAGTATTGGAAGTTCTAGCCACAATAATCAGACAAGAAAAAGAAATAAAAGCCAACCAAATTGGAAAGGAAGAAGTGAAACTGTCACTATTTGCAGATGATATGATACTTTATATAAAAAACCCTAAAGTTTCCACCCCAAAACTATTAGAATAAATGAATTCAGTACAGTTGCAAGATACAGGATTAATATATGGAAATCTGTTGCTTTTCTATACACTAATAATGAACTATCAGAAAAAGAAAACACAAAAAAGAAATCCCATTTAAAATTGCATCAAAAAGAATAAAGTACCTAGGAATAAACTTAGCCAAAGAGATGAAATACCTTTACTCTGAAGGAAATTAAAGATGATACAGAGAAATGGAAAGATATCCTGGGCTTTTCTTGGATTGGAAAAATTAACATTGTTAAAATGGCCATACTACCCAGAGCAATCTAAGATGCAATCCCTATCAAAATACCCAGCATTTTTTCACAGAATTAAAACAAATAATCCTAAAATTCATAAGGAATCAAAGACCCTGAATTTCCAAAGCAATCTTAAAGAAAAAGACAAAGCTGGAGGTATCACCCTCTCAGACTTCAGACTACATCGCAAAGTTACAGTAATCAAAAGTCTGATACTAGCACAAAAATAGACACATAGATCAATGGGACAGAACAGAGAGTTCAGAAATAAACCCATACACCTGCAGTCAATTAATCTACGACAAAGAAGGCAATAAGATACAACAGAGAAAAGACAGTCTTTTCAAGAAATGGTGTTAGGAAAACTGGATAGCTGTATGTAAAACAATGAGATTAGAACACTGCACCACACCATATACAAAAATAAATGCAAAATGGATTAAAGACCTAAATGTAAGACCTGAAACTATAAAACTCCTAGAAAAGAATATAGGCAGGATACTGTTATGATTTAAGTCAAAGAGTATTTTTTTGTATCTGTCTCCTAAGGCAAAACAAGTAAAAGCAAAAATAAGCAAATAGGACCTAATTAAACTCAAAAAGTTTTTGCACAGCAAAGGAAACCATCAACAAAGTGAAATCTACATAATGGGAAAAAATATTTGCAAATGATAGGACCAACAAGGGTATAAACAGCTCATACAACTCAGTATCAAAAAAGCAAACAACCCAATCAAAAAATGGGCAGAAGATCTGAATAGACATTTTTTTCAAAAAAAGACATACAGATGGCTAAAAGGTACATGAAAAGATGCTCAATATTGCTACTCATTACAGAAATGCAAATCAAAAGCACAATGAGATATAACTTTACAACTGTCAGAACAGCTGTCATCAAAAAACCTACAAATAACAAATGCTGGTGAGGATGTGGAGAAAAGGCAACCTTTGTACACCATTGATGGGAATATAAATTGTGTAGCCACTATAGAAAATGGTACAGACTTTTTTCAAAAAACTAAAAACAGAACTACCATATGATCCAACAATTCTGCTCATGGGTATATATCCAGAAAAAATGAAAACACTAATTCAAAAAGATACATGCACCCCATTGTTCATAGAAGCACTATTTAGAATAGCCAAGATATGGAAGCAATCCAAGTGTTCATCAACAGATGAATGACTAAAGAGGATGTGGTGCATATATATACAATGGAATATTATTCATCCATAAAAAAGAATGAGATTCTGCCATTTGTAGCAACATAGATGGACCCAGAGAATGTTATGCTTACTAAAATAACTCCAAGAAAGATAGAGGGGGAGGGTACAGCTCAAGCAATAGAGCGCATGCTTAGCATGCACAAAGTCCTGGGTTCAATCCCCAGTACCTCCCCTAAATACAAATAAGTAAGTTAACCTAATTACCTTCCCACCAAATTAAAAAAAAAAAGATACTGTTTGATATCATGTACATGTAGAATCTAAAATTTTTTTAAATGAATAAAAACAGAAACAGACTCACAGATATAGAAAACAAACTAGTGGTTACTGGTGGAAAGAGGAAAGAGGGGAGGGGCAACTTAGGGGTATGGAATTAAGAGATTAAAAAAACTACTATGTATAAAATAAATAAGCAACAAGGATATACTGTATTGTACAGGGAATTATATGCATTATCTTTTAATAACTTTCACTGGAGTATAATCTGTAAAAATATTGAAATCACTATGCTCTATACCTAAAACAACATATTGTAAATCAACTATACTTCAAGTTTAAAAATGTATTAAAAACCAAATAAATAAACAAGCAAATGCAGTAAAAAGCAACCACAATTATACAGTCTTTAAAACACAATGGTAGATCCACTTCAAAATTATTTTTTAAGTTACAGCAAATGTTTTTTTTTCCTTAAGTCGTTCTTTTGGTTCACTTAAGGCTATTTTCCCAACCAATTCTACTGCTGTGACCAATGAGGTCTCATCCCAAGTTCTTACTCTATTCATTTTCTATCAAAATCAAACAGGAAAGAATAAAAGGACTCCAGGAATAAAAGGTGGAATTTGGCAGCAACACTAGGGAATTTTCAATACTTACTGCCCTTTCCCACTTTTTTTTTTTTTGGTGGTGGTAGAGGGTGGTGGAAAGGGAACTCCTAAGCATCCTTCCAGAACTGCTTCTTTTATTAATATGGTGCTCTATTCTCTGGACCCTCAGTTATACTACTGCCGCACATATTTAGTACCTCCAGTAAACACAAACTATTACTGATTTTTTTTGGCAGGGGGGAATTAGGTTTATTTATTTAGTTATTTATTTTAATGGAGGCGCTGGGGATTGAAGCCAGGACCTCCTGCATCCTAAGCATGTACTCTAACTACTGAGCTATACCCTCCCCCCATTTCTGATTATTAATATCAATTTATCTACAATACCTATAATATTTAAATCTTGACACCTAAGGAAACAGCATAATATTATCCTATATTGTTACTAAAGTCAAACAGGTAAATCTATTTTTCAAAAGTCTACACACAGATTTTGAATTAAACCTAGATAGCCTATCATCTCCTAAGGTCTGAAAGCAGTATTAAACCTTTTTTTAATCCATATTCTCTTCTGATAAACATAAATATCTCCTGCCTACTGTTAACATTATAAACTGTAATAATATTGAGGATGTTCTTTTTCAAATCACAAAGCGCTCCAGGATTCTGAAACTTGTCCTGGTTGAGAACCACTGTATTAAAGATGAAGACTTATTAACAACTTTTTAAAATATCATTTCTAGGTGTTTTCAATGAGCCATAACTACATGAGAGGAAAAATATAAATTGAGAAAATATAAAAAGAATCAACTTACACATATAACATGTTTGTATCCAAGTCAATGCAAACAACATCTTGTGGTGGGTCATGAAGATCAAAATACCTTGAGTCAACTCCAACTATAAACGGAAAAGGTGCACTCAGCACTGCCGCCAGTGAAAGAGGACAAAGGGGAATATATGGGCATTGCCACTGAAACGGAAAGATCATCTGGGGAGAAAGTTTTAAAAAATTAACCAGATTTTAAATTTGCAATGAGAATTATGTAATTAACTAGTATTACTGAAAGGGACCATTAAAAAGCAGTTAAGTGAGTTTCTTTTACCTTAAACTTCATTCCGAAAGTTAAATGACTATAAAATACTACTAGGCAATACCATTAACCAATGTGATAAAAATCTTCAAGTGTGACAATGATCACAATCACAATGAAAACGCTAATAGCTCTTTGCATGTTACTTGTTGTAATGCCTAGAGAAAATCCACGTTCCCTCTTTATGGAGAGAGTCAAAGAAGAGAGAAAATTACCCAAAATATTATAAAACAAACTCATGATCTTTAACTCATGCATTTTATCCACCTACTAATCCTCAAAATAACCTTTGACTAAAATCCAATGAAGAGCACCAAGAACTTTAAAAAATTTAAAATGACTCTCTTGGGAACAGTAATAGTCAAATGAAAATTTCAACAAAAAGATTTCCTAACTGTCCAAATAAACATAAAATGATCCAACTTCAGTGAAGCTTGGTGTCTTAAAAATATTAGTCAATATAAAACATACCTCAACAATCTTTACTAGCCTTCCTTTATAAAGCTAACTAACTAAATAAACCTAATTATATCACTGTAGTCTTTCCAAAAAAAAAAAAGAAAAAGACAAGTTTTGACAAGTAAAAAAAAAAAATTTAAATAATCAGCTAACATTAAAAATTTAATTATTGATGGTAAAATTTTTCCTCTACTATAAAAATCCTTGCTATTTTTCAAAGTCTAGTCCAATTATGACCTTACCCATCATCACTCATCCCAAATAATTGCCTACAGAATTTACAACCTCTGCCATTTATTCCAGATGGTTATACAAAACTGGAATTCTGTCTTGTCATTTATTTACTTATCAAGTATTTGAGCACTTAATATGTACCAAGCACTGCTCTAGATGATGGGGTCATAACCACAAATAAAACAAAGATTCCAGTCCTCATGAGGTTTATATTGTAGCATAGAGTCAGCAAACTTTCTGTAAAAGAGAGTAAATATTTTATGCCTTGCAAGCCATATTATCTCTGCCAGAAATATTTAACTCTGTCTTCATGTATGAAAGCCGTCATAGGCAATATGTAAATAAATGGCCTATGTTCCAGTAAAATTGTGTTTACAAAAACAAGCGGCAGCCGGGAATTGACTCACAGGCCATAGTTTGCCAAAACCTGGTCTAGAAGAAAAAGACTGAAAATAAACAGAAGACATAATAAATAAAATACACACCATGTGAGAGAGCACTAAGCACTATGTAAAAAAGGAAAAGTAAAGCCAAGTGCAAGGGATTAAAGTTGAGAACAGGAGAGAGAGAAAGCAAGTGACGCTGAGCTGGAACCTGAAGGAGGTGAGGGAGTTAGTCAAGGGGACATCTAAGGGTGGAGCACTTAGAAGAAAAGGAACAGATAGAGCAAAGGTCTTAAGGTGTGAGGTGTGCCTAATATGTTACAGGGGCAGCAAGGCCACCGTGGCTGCAGCAGAGTGAGCAAGGAGGAGAGAAGTAGAAAATGAGATCAGACAGAAGATGGACAGAACTACTCGCAAAGGACCTTAACAACTCAAGATTTCCTTCAGTGAAAACTATGTTCCATTCAGCAAAAAGGTTACGTTACACCTCCAACTACGTAAGAAATTTCAGAACAAAACTGTCTGACAACTAAATGATACTCTTGTCTTCATCTTTGACTTTTGCAACACAGTCTTAAATAGGGTCAATTTTACAAAAATATTCATTGTTTCCATTAATTTTTACTATGGGGCTCCATTAAATCTTCAATATTCTTAGCTTTGTCAAATCATTCTCCTTTTTCTATTTTTTTTAACCGTGCCCGCCACGGTGAGGGGCGTTTTTAGCCCCCACAGGGCGAGGTGGTCCCCACGGCTCCCAAAGGTGTGCCAGGCTGCCACCCTCCAAATCATTCTCCTCTTCAGGCAGTGTTCCAACATTCATTACATACATTTCATGCCATCTTGCATTTTCATAAGTCTTCCAATTTCACTTTCAAGAGAGTGGGCCACAAAGATTCAGACAGAGGGGCATAGATAAACACTAAACTTTTAAAGGAAGGAGTGGGAACTTCATAAAACCGGTCAGTCCATTAACAAATATTTTCATGTTGTAACAACTTTTGCCGACACATGCAACTGTGGAGGCTTGGAAAACTGGTATATAATTAGCATTTTTGCCCCCTATAAACCATCTCAAATGTTTATTACTATTTTCAGTCCTAGCAGCATTTCCCTGACCAGATTAAGATCTTGGAGACTATCCTATTTGTTAATTTAACAAATATTTATTGAATGTTTACTCCATGCTCTTTAACTGTGATAAGTGCTGAGGACACAGGAGTGAAAGAGACTTAGATCATTATTTTCGTAACAGTTACATTCTTAAAATGGAGAAAGGAAGAGAAGGGAATCAACTATTTTAAATTAAACTAATAATGGAAAATAGGGTTAGAAAAATGAAACATCCAAAATTCTATACTATGACCTTTAAAGCCCTATCTGATCAGACCTCTTTCTAATTGCAATGGGAAGCCATCAAAAAGGTTTTAAAACAGGGGAGGACTTGATGTAACTTTTACTTGTTTTACACAATAGCTAAGCATTTGTACATTATCCAATTTCACAATCATCTAGATTTTCCCAAGTTATTGGCTTGCAATGATTAAAAGTTAAAATTGGGAGAAATTAGTTATGTAATTCATGTGTATAATTTTAGGGCAACTGAAATTGGCCAGAGCCTCTCATTTAATATAAGCTTCATTCACAAGTTTTATTATCATGTAATCATATAGATTCTCCGAACAACTCTAAAATATGAAAAATTAGAAACTGACATTTTCTCTCAAATAGAAATCACTTTTCCTTTTAAGTATTTCTCTTTGCCACCCTATTACATTTATGTAACTTCTACTGGTAATTTCAGAGCTGCTTTCATTGAAGGAAATTTCCCTTTAAAGTAATAATCCTGTCAAGAATTTTGTACTAAAATGAAAATTCTATACTTACAGCTACAACAGCTTCGGCTACTCCAGTCAACACAGCTGGCCTAAGAGAATGTAGCAAAATTTTACACTCAAGTAAAACAAAGAGCAGCAGTGTTGCACAATTCTCAGGACCCAAATTCATTAACAAGGTGCTAAAGTTGGCTCCACTAGAAAAATAGAGAAAAAGAGGAATTATGAACTATTTCTCTAAAATGTGTTAAGATTTGTTTATTAAATTATTTCCTACATATTAACAATTTAGAATCTAATATTAATTTCAAGTTCTCATTTAGTTATCACTGAAAAGGAGCAAATGCAATGAGATGGTATAAGAGAATGATTCAAACTCATTCTTTGATAACAAAGGGGCATTTATCAAGAAAGATTTTCCCAAAGAACAACCATTTGAGCTGAGCTCAAAAGAAAGGATGTAGGGGTTGGAGGCACAGACAATATATGCAAATGTCCTGAGGCAAGAAAAAGCAACTGTCATGTTCAAGAAACTGAAATAAATCTATTGTGACTAAAGTATAGGGGGAGGGAGTGAACACAACAAAAGAGTATACCTGAAATAAAAATGATATTTGCATTCTCAAACATTTATACTTGCATTCTCAAAAGGACACACTGGCTACAGTGTGGAAAAAACTGAAAGAGTGCAAGGTTACTAACTAAGAGGTTAACAATGAAGTAGTCAAGGTGACAGATCGTGCTAGCCTGGACTAGTGATGCAGATGAAGAGAAGCTAACAGATCTGAGATTTTTAGGAGGTAAAATCAGTTCACTCTGAACATTTAGTTATTAACTGGATACGGGAGGAGAGAGGAGAGGAAGAGGAAGGTATTCCCTACATCCAATATTGTAACTCTCTTAAGTGTTCCATTTTAAAATAGCAAGGCCATCCACCCAGCTATCAAAGTTTGAAACATTAAGGCTATGCTTACACAGTTTGTAAAAATTACACAACTGTATTACCCGAACCCTTAAAATGTTTTAAAGCATTCTGCTCCAAGTGAATAAATATATCATTTTAGATACTATTAATTACCTTAGTGGTAAAGGTGTAGAAACTGGCTGTGACAATATTAACGCATCATGGACTGATAGCTTAAAAAAACAAAATTAATTAATTAATTAACCAAGCCAATTCTGAAACCTAAATATTTAGATCAAGGGTAAAATGGAAAACAGTTTAATATGCAGACTGATACAGTTTTGGAAACATGTACTAAAATATAGAACAATAGCTGTATTTACTTAGAGGTCCTGAATTAGTTCTTTTTAATTAAGTGGTTAATTCAACTGAATTCTGATTCAATTAATTGGTTAAAATACAGTTGTTTAAAAATTATGGAGTAACTGCCTTTTAAAGCCTCAAATTTATTTACTCTATATTTGGAAACTGCTTAATATATATTAAAACTTTGCTGAACTGAAGAACATTTAAAATTAACAGTATTTGACTTAATGCTACCATATCACATATAATGTTGATAACCATCTTAGCAAAAATTTTAAAATACCTTGCTTCTATAGATCAGTGCTACTCAAAGGGCGAGGCTATATAGACTGTTAGTGGTCTAGGAACAGACAGTATATAAATAGAGAGTAAGCCATTTAGAAACTTTTATGGCAGTGTAACTCTGCTCTCACATCCAAGTACACCATCAGTAAACTCACGTCATTGGACAGGGTATAGACCTGTTCATGTCTATACGGATCTCACATGGTAAGCTACATATGTGACAAGCTGTATATTTATATAGGTCTGCCACTGACTAGAAATAAAAAGAAACTGGTCCTTTAAAACAGATAGTTTGAAGAGCACTATTATAGACTACTTCACTCTCACCCTCCAACCATAATCCATTTCATATCTAATATTTATTAAATACTCCAATATTAAAAACATGCCATAACCTAAGTCTGGGTTTTACATTATTAAAATCAGGTACACAAAGGTCACGCATGGACCAATGATGTCATGAACCAAGTATTATAATTACTGCAATCCTGAACATCCGAAATTTTAAAAAAAAGTAGAAAGGATGTTCATGGAAGACATAAAATACAGGAAATGCAAGGACTTTATGAGTGCCCGTTGCTCCACCTTAAAGCCAAAGGGCCACAGAATCCACCCTGCAGTGATCGGAATGAATTTATGCAGCGCTCCCCTCAAATATACTCTTTTTTGATTACCTGTACCAGGATTCTTGGTCTTTGTGGTGAAGGAAAAGGGATGTTTTGCATAAAATGTGAAATGTGCCTAGAAAAAATTTTAATATAATTACTTTTCTAGAATAGAAATACATAGCTTCACAGATTTTTTAACAAATCTTACATATTATGTATCATCCCAGATCTGACAAACTCACCTAAAACTTAAGCTAAATAAACAAATTTACTTGGTGTAAATACATGTACTCACTCCACTCAACTTCTGAGATGCACTGTACTTCCTGATTAAAAGTCCATATTTATATACCCTATTATCATCAAGAAAATAAAGAGTAACATGAATAGTTTCCATGAAAGAAGATAATATTTATTGCCCTGGTTATCAGTTCCAGTATGGGGAGTAACTAACAGTGATATAATGAATCAAAACTAATACAGAATTTAACCTTACTAGTTAATATTAAAATAATATAGTTCTTTTACTATAACTTTGAGCAAACCACTTGTCCTATTTCTCCACCTATTAATAATACTTCTTAAGTTCTGAGCTCTTAGAATCCACTAATATGCAAAGTATTAGTTACTTCAATTGAAAAAAAAATCACATACACTCATTCTATTTTCACAAACTATTCACAGGACCTTACTTTTTCAAAGGCTGCTAACTTATCATCATCATTAAACTTACTTCTAACAACTTTTAATCTGACCACTGAAAGTTAAATCTAGAATTATGAACCATTAGACTGGCATTCCAGTAATACAACATGAAAGCTGAAACCATACTGCTAAGCCAAATTGTGTAAGTTTATGCACAACACTTTACTATTTTTTAAAGTTGATTTTTCAGCAGCATTATTTTAAAACCTACAGATAACTGCCCCTCTCTATTCCACTAAACTAGTACACTTTACTGATATTCTTTCTGCTATAATGTGAAATTTTGGAAATTTTAAGAAAAGTCTGTATGTTTATTCATACTAAAACATGTTTCCACAAAGCTCCTAACTTGGTTTTTTAGCAGGGTACATGAGTTATTTACTATAATAATCAAATCAATGTGCCACTAGAAGTCAGAAAAGATGTGGTTTTAAAAAGACAGTGGATCCAATATAAGTTTCTTGCTTATAAAATGTAATGAAGGAAATCACAAATCAAAGGGAAAACATCCAGAATTCTATCAATGCCAAAACCAAAACTTCACTTTTAATATAAATAGACTCACCCTTATTAATTCCTACATCAGTTTAGAAATGTTTTAACTTGGAACATTTGGATGTTTGGGGTGGGGTGGGGTGGGTGTGTGTATCAACAGTCACTTTTCTCTTAGTTATTCAAGAATGAATAGGAAGAACACACAAAATACAATATTATATATAAGTTCTCTTCTCAGCTGAACTCCCAGAAGATGATTATATGGTCATCCTCACTACCAGTCCTCAATTTTAAATTCAGAGTCAATGACTAAGGTGAAGAAAGGGAGCAAGTAAAAAGTAGGATGACTTTTATGCTCCTTCTCATTCAACTCAGAAGCTTCCAGTCAGGGAAACAATGAAATGTGTATAAACACATCCAATTTTTCCACCAGACATCCCTCAAGAGTCATTATACATACTTTTCAATGGGAAGAGGATGTGGTCCAGACACAGAAAGTTTGTAGATAAACATGAGAAATTTTCTAAAAGCTTCAAAAAAAGGCCAGTGTGAGAGTAAACAAATGCATTTGTTTGAATTGATGGATTTGGAGACCACTTTTCTCTCCACAGGTGTCAGCAGGCCCAGTTGCACAAGCTGTTTCTCTGTGAGAAGTTCTCGAGAGTAAGGTTCATAAAATTGGATGGCAGCTCCATATACCTACAGAGAGTAAAGGTATTGTTAAAAAAATATGAGTTTGTTTTTAAGAATTAATTTCTCTTTTTCTCTTGTTCCAAAAGAAATATTTGCTTAGAGTACATATGATAGATAAATGGGAAAAAAAATCTCAAACATTGCTGATGGGAATATAAAATGGTACAGCTACTGTGGAAAACAGTTTGGCAGTTCCTCCAAAAGTTAAACAAACAATTACCATATGATCCAGCAATTCCACTCCTACAGATATACCAAAAAGAACGGAAAACAGGGACTTAAACAAATACCTGTACATCAATGTTTATAGCAGCATTATTCACAATAATGGAAAGATTCAAACAACCCAAATGTCCATCAACAGATAAATGGATAAGCAAAATGTAATACAGTCGTCCCTCAGTATTTGAGGGGGATTAATTCCAGAACCCCTAGTGGATACCAAAATCCACGAATGCTCAAGTCCCTTATAATATAATGTACTACAGTCGGCCCTCCTTATCCACAGGTTCTGCATCCAAGGATTCAGGGGGCTGACTGTATATATATGAGAAGGAATGTTATTCATCATTAACAAGGAATAAAATTCTGATAAATACTGCAACATGGATGAACCATGACAACATTATGCTAATTGAAATAAGCCAGACACAAAAGGACAAATATTATATGATTCCATTTATCTGAGCTACCTAGAATAGATATATTGGTAGAGAAAGATAGAAGAGGTTACCAAGGACTTAGGGTAAGGGTGAAGGAAGCTTCTGTTTAGAGTGATGAAAAAGTTCTGGAGATAGATAAGTGATACTTTTATAAATCTTATAACTATTTAGTCACTATATATGTGTGTATATAAATCTGCATATATATCATATATATCATATCAACCCTTGTCTTTATAAAGACAACACTCCCAGAGACAATTATTTCAAAGTGATCTCAGAGATTTTTAACACAAGCAATATGACAAAAGCATCTCAAAAAGGCTTTGTTGTTCTCTACTGGTCAAAGTACATTTGGTAACTCTTAAATGTTTGAAAATCATAAAATACTCATTTATATTTATTGCTTTCAGTGAGAGAAACTATAAATGATCATGAAGCTAAAAAGGTAGCTTAGTTGTAAGCCATCCAGTTAATATAATATTGGAATTCATTTGTTGAGTATTTTACTATGTTCCAGACACTGTACTAGACACTTAACCTTCATTATAATCTTTAATACAGTGGCTATAAACTTGTAGACTGTAGAATAAGGACACAGATGTATTTTCATTTGTTCCACAAGAGTTAGCCTTGGTTAGTTATACTTTTCAATAAAACTGATTATTCTATCAAACTTCCTAAGAAACTCTTTAATTTTTAAATTTCTACTAGATCTGAGTTTTATTTACTGTTTATTTCCTAATGTTTTTTTCACCATCTCTTTTTCACTCTAAATTATCATTCTATGTCATTATTACTACTTTACACATGTTTTGAATTTCTGGCTATTACAAATAAAGTATACAAATACACATGTCTTTCGAAGGATATGTAAACGCCTCTCTCTTGGAATATGCTCAGGAGTGTAACTGCTGAGCCACAGGGTTGTTTCTTTTCCTTGCTGATAATGCAGCAGTTCTTTAAATATTCTGAAATATAAACCCCTATGGAACACGTACAGTGTCACATTACTTTCTCCCGTCTGGAGTCTGCTTTTTCAACTTCTTATTGGTATCTTTGAATGAACACATGTTCTTAATTCCAATGAGGTCCTACTATTCATCTTTTCTTTTATGGCTAGTGCTTTCTGTATATTGTTTAAACTATCTTTGCTAATTCTGTCAATTTTAATGTTACTTATCTTCTTACCCTCACTGTCGTAGTTCAGAAATTAGCCATCAATTAATAGTCATCCTTTTGAAAGTAAGTATGTCTTCTCTTTCTGGTTCTTTTTTGTCTTTGGTGTTCTACTTTTACTATAATACTTATTTAAAGGTGGTCTTATATTTTTATTTTTTTCTGCTGAAGTTTCAGTGTATCTTTAACCTGAAAACTCAATTTTTATCAACCCTGGAAAACTCTCAGCCAACCACTAGCTTTTAAAATGTTGACTCTCCCTTTTCTAGTCTCTCCTTCTGAAATGCACTAAATATCTATTGGTCCTTTTGATTCTATCTTCTACATTTTTAAACTCCTTTTCTATTTTATGTTTTTCTGTGCCACATTTGAAGTAACCAATCTTCCATCTCATTAATTCTCCCTTCAAATATGTCTTATTTGCTGTTTAAACCATTCACTAAATTTTAAGGACCATGCTTCTCATTTCTAGACATTTGATTCTTTATTCAATCTGTCTATTCATTTTTCAAAACATTCCGCCCTTTCCCTAATGTTCTGAGCCCCTCTATTAGGTCTTAAATCATTTCAACTATATATTCTTTTATAGTATCTATGATACTGTCATGCTATCATTTTAATGCCTTAAGCGTCTAACCCAGCTCTGATTATGTCCTGTTGACTATTCCTATGGTCCCTATGTCTTCTAACTTTTACTAGAACCACATCTTGAGGCTTGGGTTTTGGGGGTTCCTCTCCAGAGAGACTTTATATTTGCTTCTATAGGCATTCCAGAGGTATCAGCAACCTGATAGCAATTTTCATGCTGACTTCTCACTTTGGGCTTTACAGTACAAATTTAAACTGAAATGTATTATGTGCAAATAATCCTAACATTCAAATAAGACTTTATCTCATATTAATCTTTTTATGGGATTAAAAACATGGACAAAATAGGCCTCTCTTGCCTTCTGAGATGGCCCACACTGTCCATAGCATGTGTATCTCCCTGAATCAAACTGCTTTCACTCTAAAAGAAAGAAAAAAAATAAGACAAAACAAAAAACATGAGCAAAATAGGAAAAAAAAAAACCTTTTCAGCAGAAGAGGCTGTCAGGACAAAAGTTGAGAAAACTGGCAGTGGGTATTTACTCTGAGGATCCCAACATTCAATTGTAGCTCCCATCGGAAGGCAGAAGAGAGGTACAGATTCCGACAGTGGAAATGACTCATAGTCCTCTTCTGGATATCTAAAAATTAAACCTTTTGGAGAAAGGAGACAATGATAAATTTCTTTTAATAGTTACTATTGCACAAATTATATGTGATAAATATTAAAAGAATAATTTAATGGCAAATTTTATGGAAATATTTAGGTATGAAGTTTCAAAATCACTATTTCTCTTGCATATCAGAAATTATAATAAATGAACAAATTTACCATTTATTTTTACTCATGGACTTACAGTTCATTGTAACATTAATATGTATTAAATACACTAGTTAAAACTATTCAACAGGATCATCAACCTTAATGTATTTTCCGTGCATACTGCCAACATTATGGAGAGTGGTAAAGAAACATACAGGAAAATTTACCAATTTTTCAGTTAGTCTTCTATAAAAGAAAAAAAAATTCAGGGAAGGGACCAGTATTATGAAATAATACCAAGGCAACAGAAATTATCACAGCCCCTAAACTTGTCTAGAGAGAGAAGCAGTGAGAAGACATGCAATATGAAAAGTCAATAAGCCAGAAACCCTTGTGACTAAGCAGAGAGTACGTGAGATCCAGGAAGCAGGAGCAGGGGCACTCTGAGAAGCATAACAAAGCCCCCGCGGGCTAAAGTACCCACATGGCAACAGTTCATTAGCCTCTGACATCTCCAATGCACAGACTACCTCTAAGTTATACACTTGAAAATTAGTAGCAGAATTTTGAGTCCAAATTCAGTCTCCAAAATTCTGTATTCTAAAATACGTGTCTCATATCAAATACCTGAATACTTTCACAAAACTTGTTTCTGTAAGTTTTTCTTTAGGTAACAATTTCTCCCCACCAAAAAGAAAAAAAAAATTTTAAAGAAATCACACATAATCAACACATTACAGCAATATTATCAGAACATTTTAAAGTGATACTGAAACTTGTTAGTTGTTGCCTTTATTTTTATATTATAAATTAAATGGTTTGATTCATTAGTATGAATATCTTTATGAGGACAACTAAGATTTCTCAAAAATGGATTTGCCTGACTTCCCTGAAGTAAAACTTTATTCCAAAAATTGTGCACAATCAAAAAGTAACTGACACTGCTTTTCACAAAGTATTCCAGTATCTCTTCTATTTACAACTGGAGCATACCTGTATTTTCAGTTTTTATCCCACCATACCAGTGGGATGAAGAGGTCACACTTAAATCTTTACAGCCCTTGACACTTTACTGTGCAGTTAGAATGTGGCGATACATTTCTCAAACACTTCATGGCAGAAAAGTTTCTCAGGCCCTTCTCTCCTCCATTTAGCTGATTCTTTGCAACAAGTGAGAAAGGAAGCAAGTCCACCTTTCATGGCAAGTAACATGTGGTTTCAAATCAGACACACAGAGATAAGAGAAGGAAATATAAGAAGTAAAGATGCAGTTTGACACCCTTCTGATTGTCAAAATATAAAAGTGCAGAGAGTAAGCGGTTTCTCACTCAATTGTTAAGTCTATTAGTGTAGACTAAAATCTTGAATGTTTATTTCACAAATGCTTGCTTGGGATAGAAGTTTCTGTTTAATTAATACAGTATTTTTGTTGGTGAAGGGTAACATTAAAATATCTTGTAAGTATGTAATATATTTAAGAAAACTTATGCCTTTACATGCTAAAGTTATAGGTAATTCAATTTATGAATAGATCAATTCCAATACTGCATAAGGAAGCATATACTGTCTCTTGTAACCAAATGTTAATGTACAACAAGTCCTACAGTAGCAGAAACCATTTTTTTAAATGTACTTACCAGCTTTATATGCTATTGCATTAGAAGCAGGCACAGACTTCTTATAACACAGAAACACACTGGAACCCCACTGTAAAATATAAATTAGGTTTAAAAAAGACAAAAAGGTGAAAATAAATTGATATTGCTGAATGTCTTCTAAAGATTTTGATTATTCAGGGAAGTCTATTTAAAACATGTTTATCAAACAGACTATGTAGTATACAACAGAGCAAAACATGAAATTGAAACACTAAAAAGAGTAAAAAAATATTGCTATAAAAATTAAACTGATGCGAAGGCTGTTTCAAAAAGTTTAAAATTCTGTAATCACCGAGAGGCTGCTTCTATTTGAAAGAGATAACACAAAACAGAGTGGGTGCTAGAGCCCCAGCTAGGAAAGACTGGGGTCACTAGGGTTCTATGAAGTCATTCTCTCCAGAGGCAAACCAGTGTTGACTAATAGCCGTGGGTGCATGGGTCATCTCTGCCTATACCTCATTTAAGCTAATATTAGCTTAATTTAAGACATTTTTCAAAGTAAATGTAACCCTACAGTAAACTCTAGAGTCATAAAACTATAAATCAAATGTATATGTTGCATTTTCTTCTTCATTAGCATGTAAAACTACAATATTTAAAATAAATATAGGGGAAGTCTCGACCCAGTCAACTTGCAGTTGTCCTTGACGACACCACTGAAATCCCAAAGCTAATAAAACCTCTATATTAATGTAACATAGGCAATTCAGCAGGTAGCAAAAAAAAAAAAAATCTGACTTTAAGTATGTATCTTCTGGATGAAATTATTCTAAAACATCAGAGAGCTAAGGATTTTGTAAGTCATTATGAACCATAAAAATTAGAAAGCTAAAAATAATAAAAACAATCATGAAAATATAAACTGAGAGTAAAAAATAAGCACAATGAAAAACAAGAGTCCAAAAAAAATTTTTTTTTGGTTTTCATATGAAATTTTAGAAATTAAACTTTATTCTTACCATTCCACAATTCAAGTTTTTGTCAACTTTGCAGAAAGTATGAGGAGGGGTTTCTCCTTTACTGGTTACAATAACACAGATATCAGTTACAGCCAAGGAATTCTGGGGTCGAATTAGAGGAGCCCTTCGGTAAGTGATAAAGATTCTTTGTGAAGTAGTTGAACTGTTGTTGACATTGGCACAGCGACCGTAGGGTGTGGCTTGTATCACTTCACATCCTGGAATAAGCCTTTCTTTCCCATCATACAGAACTCTGCATGGCAGGGAGGGGAGAAATAAGTAAATAAATAGGTGAACACATTTCAGGTTAATGCTGGTTTTCTCTTGAGAACAAAAAAAAAAAATTTATTTTGGTCTTCCCTACTGTTTTCCAATCTTAATTGCAAACCAAAACTAAAATTACTATACCTCGGGAATTATAAATCTCTTAACTACTATTTTCAACAATAGAATATAGCTTTAAGAAGTATAAATAAGATCAAACAACCTGATTTTTTATTGCTTATAACAAGAAACATATGAAACAAAAAAGGAGCATACAACAAACATCCTTAGGTCAATTCTCACAAGTTTTATCAAGTATTCAGATGTTTCCACATAATTTTCCTTCCTAATTCCGGTCAAAATTTTACCTTTAAAAATCCTTTGACTGAAACTACAAAACACTGTTTAAAGAAATTAGAGATGAGCTAATAAAGAAAAAGTCATCTCATGGTCATGGATAAGAATACTTAATATCAGTGAGATGTCAATATTCCCCAAATAGATCTACAGAGCCAACACAATTACTATCTAAATTCTAGCTGTCTGCTTTTGTAAAAAAAAGGCAGTATGATCTCAAAGTTTATATGTAAGTGCAAGGGACCCAGTTATAGGCCAAAGCAATCTGGAAAAAAAGAACAGACTTGGAGGATTCACGCTTTCCCACTTCAAAATGTACTACATATCTGCACATCAGTACAGTGTGGTACTAGTGTAAGGACAGACATACAGATCAATGGAATAGCACAGACAGTCTGCAATCAAACCCGTACACTTACAGTCAATTGATTTAGACAAGACTGGCAAAATAAATCAATGGGAAAAGAACAGTCTTTTCAACAAATGGTGCTGGAACAACTGGATATCCAAGTGCTAAAGAATAAAGTTGGATCCCTTCCTTACACTACACACCAGAAAACCCAAAATGGATCAAACACTTAAATGTAAGTGCTAAAATTCTTAGGAAAAAACATAGCAATAAGTCTTTGTGGCCTTGAGTTAGACTAAGCCTTCTTGTACATGACATCAAAAACACAAATGACAAAAGAATGATAGATAAACTGGACTTCATTAAAATTAAAACCTTCCATGCTACAACTGATACCATCAAGAAAGTAAAAGGATAACCCACAGAATGAGAGAAAATACTTGTAAATCATACATCTAATTAGGAAATTCTTTGCAGAAAATGTAAAGAACACTTACAAATCAATATATTAAAAAAAAACACAATTTAAAAATGGACACAGGACTGGCAAAGGATATATGGAAATTCTCGGTACTATCTTTATAATTCTTCTATATAAGTAAAATTATTTAAAAATAAAACATCTTTTTTTAATGGGCAAAGAATCTATACAGATCTTTGTCCAAAGAAGATATACAAATGGCCAAAAGTATATAAAAATATGTTCAATATACTATTAGCCATTAGGGAACTGCAAATCAAAACCACAATGAGATATCACTTCACATTCATTGGGATGGCTGCAATAAAAAAGACAGATAATAACAACTTGGTGAGACTGCAGGAAAACTGTAAACTTCATACATTACTGGTCGAAATCAACCACTTCGGAAAATAGTTTGACAGTTCCTCAAAGGGTTAAACATAGAGTTTTCACATGATCCAGCAATTCTACTCCTAGGTATATACCCAAGAGAAATTTTTAAAAAGTGGAAACAATCAAATATCCATCAACTAATACATGGATACACAGAATGTAGTACAGCCATGTAACAGAATATCATAGATCACCAAAAGGAAATCAAGTATTGATACAAGGGACAACGTGGATGAAACTTGTAAAAATTTTAAGTGAAAGAAGCCAGACAAAAAAGATCACATATTGTATCCATTTACATGAAATGTCCAGAACAGGCATGCCTATAGAGACCCAGAGTAAATTAGGAGTTGCCTAGGGCTAGAGAGTGAGAAGGAGTATTGGAGAGCAACTGCTAAGAGCACGAGGTTTCTTTTAGGGGGATGAAAATGTTCTAAAATTGATTGTGGCTACGTAACTCTGTGAATATACTAAAGACCATTTAATAGTACATTTTACTATTAAATTACTATTACAGGTGAACTGTATAATATGTGAATCATAGTTCAATTAAGCTGTTAAAGCCCAACTAAATATTAAAATGGCAAATGAGGAAACAGAACAATGAACACAAAAGAAATCTACTACATGATAAAGATGGCATTTCATTACACTAAGGAAAAGATGGACTTTTTAACTTAATAAGCAGAGCTTGAATAAGCAAACTCCCATTTGGGGAAAAAAACAAAATTTTTTCCTATACTTCACACTATACACCAGAAAGGGCTCCCAGTGGATCACAGATGTAAATATAAAGAATGAAACCGTACTAGTATTAAAAGAAAACCTAGCAGTGGGAAGTGTTTATAATTATGATGCAAAATCTAGAAGCAATAAAAGAGTAAGAAAATAAACTTCATAAAATAAACCTTGCATGACTTAAAAACACCGTAAGCCAAGTGAAAAGACAAATTACAAGGGGAGAGGTAAGGGGAGTACCAAAATAAATAAAAGGGATTAAGATGCACAAACTACTAGGTATTAATAAATGACAAGGCTGTAATGTACAACACAGGGAATATAACCAGTATTTTATAACTTTAATGGAATATAATCTATAAAATATTGAATTACTATGTTGGATACCTTAAATTAGCATAATATTGTTAGGTCAACTATATTTCAATATTTTAAAAAAATTATAAACTTGAAGAAAACATTTGATGACTCATTTAACAAAAAGTTTATCCTCTTAATACATAAAAATCTCCTTAAAAAAAAAATCAAGGAAAAGGACAAAAAACTACTTCTAAAAAAGACATCAACAGTTCACAAAAGAAAAAAGGTTAATGGTCCTTAAACACATGAAGAAATATTTAACCTCATTTAGATTACTCTGACATACCATTTCTCAACTGTGAGACTGACAAAAATTCAAAACTATCATCGCATACTTTGTTGATGGGACTTTGGGGAAAGAAACAGTCATATACGTTGTTGATGGGAATATAAAATGGCACAACCACAGTGGAAGGAAGTTTGGTAACATTTAACAAAATAATGCCTTATTTATCTTTTAACCCATCTAGGATCTACCTGAAAACACACCTCCACAAATATGTAAAAGTATTTGTACAATGTTATTCACCAAAGCAACAGGCCTTGACTCTATACCCCCTCACATTCCAGGTACCCTAAACCATTGCTTCTGGGGGTTTTGTTAAGATACAGATTCAGTAGGTCTACGGCAGTGCCCGAGATTCTGACTGTCTAACACACCCCCAAGCCCTAAGAACAAGACTGGCCCATGGATTACACCTTGAATGAATAGCAAGGCCGTAACTATCACCTCTTTCCTTTAAAGTCAAGCTTTCAAAAAGAAACCTCTATTGCTCCAATTTCCAATCATTTCTCAACCCTTTCTAATCTGGCTCCTACGTCCAATGACCCAATAAAGTTGTGTGACCCACCATCCCAACTGTACTGACTTGAAGGAAAATCAGATAAGCTAAAAGGGTAGACTTTACTAAAGGAGCTAAATGGATGCTACATAAAGGGAATGTAAGATAAGGATAAATCATCCTTTGGCTTTGGAAATTTGAACATATAAGGATCTCAGGACAATTTCATCAGAGCTCTATTGAAATAGTGGAAGAAATGATAAGCAAAACAAGTGGTAGGCTCAAATGCAGCAGCTAACTTTCTTAACATCTGAACAACTATCAATAGAACAACCAGCAATCAATTGTTAAAAAAAAACCAGCATGGGACAGTCAGGGAAATTTGGATACATGACGATATTCAGAATGTAATCATTTTTAGGTGTGGCATTGTGGTTATCTTAAGAGAGAGAGACATAAAATCAATTGATGTCAATACATCACATTACAAGAATGAAGGAAAAATTCACACGATCATCTCAATTAACAAAGAAGTGCCATTTGACAAAACCCAACACACTTTCATGATAAAATCTCTCATAAAACCAGGAGTAGAAAGGGTCTTCCTTAACATGATAATCAGCATTTATGAAAAGCCCACAGCTAACATCATACTCAATGGTGAAAGACTGAAAGCCTTCCACCTAAGATGAGGAATGAGACCAGGATGCCTGCTTTCATCACTGCTATTCAACACCATGCTGTAAATTCTAACCAGGGCAGGGTGGGCGGCAGGGAGCATAAGCAACATGTAAATGAGGGACTAAAACTATCTCTATTTGCAGATGGTATAATCCTATATATTAAAAATCCCCCCAAAATACATAAGAAAGCTATTAGAGTAAGTTAGCACAGTAGCACGGTCTAAGATTAACACATAAAGTTAAAATTCAGCTGTGCTTCCATACATCAGCAATGAATAATCCACAAAGAAAATTAAGAAAACAATCCCATTTAGAATAGAATCCAAACAAATAAAATACTTAAGAATAAAATTACACAGATGAAAGACTTAGACACATAGGTTGGAAGACTTAGTATTTTAAAGATGGCAATACTTCTCCCAAACTGACATTAATGCAGTCTCCATTAAAATGCAATCTCCATCAAAATTCCAACTGCATACTTTGCAATAAATGGATAAATTAATCCCAACTATTTCCCAAGATGCTCTCAAATACCTACGTTTTTACTAACTGATGATAATTATAATAAGCAGAACATCTTCATACATGACATGTATATATGATAAAATACTATAGGTATTCTAAAAGCATTATCTTATTTACAGAAGAGTCAATGTAGACATTTTTGGGGAAAAGGCTTTTACAAAGAATGTTTGTTCTTCATTGGCTGTGGACTAGATACTAAACACCTCATGAAAACTACACTCCTTCTAAACTGTAAATACTTTCCTCCTGGCACTACAGACCACACAGTACAACTGCATTTTCTAAAACAGGAATGCTCCTTTGCCAAATGAGTTCAGGGTTTCACAAAAACTCATCACATAACCCAAGGAGCTCCTTACAAACATACTGTCTTTTATTATAGCTTCTTGTTCTTTGATGTATAATTAATAAGCTTATCTGACAAGAACAAACAGAAATGAAATCACATTTCAGGCTCTAATGCCTTCATTTCAATATTCTTTTGAAAGGAAAATGATTCAAGTACAATGCAGAGAAATTCAGTAAGGGTGGACAGAGATATGTAATACCTTACTATACTTGATCTTAAAGTAATCATAATAGAACTATCAAGGATTTTGAGTATCTATTCCCATGCATCTTAAATAAATTTTATTTCCTTCACTAGAGCAAACAAAACAAGTCACTGTACCCAATGTCAGTAAGGGGTGGTTTATCTCTCCCTCTCTTGTAACAGAGGAACAGTTCTGGGCTTTTCAGACTTCCATAGTTCAAGTTTGCTTGAAGAGCTGATGGAGTGGCTTCAACACAGGTATAACCTTCAGGTACTGTTTCCCCAGCTGATTTGTTAATAACTGCAATGTCTGTAATTGGAGCTTTAGGCCCAGTTGGCTTAGTATCTAAACGATTTATTTCTTGATCCAAAAGAGTAGACGTATCAGTGAGACCAGCCACAACAAAGTAGTCAGTCACTCTTGGCCCTTTGTCTTCTATCATGGCTGCTATTATATTTCCTAGAGGAAAGAAAAAGGAAAAAAAAAAAAAGACATTAATAAAATGCTTTACCAGACTCACTAAAATTAAAATACTCCAGAGTTAACAATGAACAACTAGCACACTTCCCCAGGTGGATTTATAATCAAATTGTTATCATTCTGTAGAGGAAGATTTTTTTTTAAGATATTTTATTTTATTTTCTTCCATTTTTATTGAGATATAATTGCAGCACTATGTAAGTTTAAGGTATACAGAATAATGATTTGACTTACATACATCATGAAGTGATTACCACAATAATTTTAGTGGACATCCCATACAGATACACAATTAAAGAAATAGAAAACAAATTTTTTCTTGTGATGAGAACTCCTAGGATTTACTCTCTTAACAATTTTCATATATAACATACAGCAACATTAACTGTATTTATCATGGTGTACATTACATCTCTAGCACTGATTTATCTTACAACTGGAAGTTTGTACCTTTTGACTGCCTTCATCCAATTCCTGCTCCCCCTACCCCCTGCCTCTGGTAACCACAAATCTGATCTTTTTCAATGAGTTTGTTTGTTTTGAAGTGTAATTGACCTACAACACCATGTTAGCTCCTACTACACAACATAAACACATGGTGATTTGTAATAACTCACTGAGGTTAACGTGGATGCCCCATAATTCACTCATCTACTCGTAACTGATGACTATTCGGAAAGCTTCCAAATTTTTCTATTGCAAAAATGTTGCAATTAACATCTTTGTACATATATTTTTAGTTAGTTTACTTTTTATATATATATATTTTTTTATGTAAGTATAGTCAGTTTACAACGTTGTATCAATTTCTGGTGTACAGCACAATGCTTCAGTCATATAGGAACATACATATATTCATTTTCATATTCTTTTTCACTGTAAGTTACTACAAGATACTGAATATAGTTCCCTGTGCTATACAGTATAAAACAACCCACATAAAGTGTACAATTTGGTAAGTTTTCACAAATGTATATACCCGTGAAAACATACCACAATCAAGATAGTGAACATATCCATCAACATCCAAAATACTCTCGTACCCCTTCATTATGCCTCCACAGGCAATGAGTGACCTGCTTTCTGTCACTATAGATTAATTTCTATAATTGATATAAATGAAAGCATACAGGATATTATTTTTTTGTCTGGCTTCATTCACTCACTGTAATTATTCTGAGATTCATCCATGATGTTTATATCAATAGTTCACTCCTTTCATATTCCACTGTTGACTATACCACAATATGTTTATCCACTGACCTATATTAAGAGACATCTGGGTTATTTTCAGTTTGGAGCTATTGAAAATAAAGCTGTCATGAATACGCATGTATAAGCCTTATGGATATAGGCTTTCATTTTTCTTAGGTAAATTCTGGATGGAATGGCTAATCACCTGGTAGGTGTACATAGTTCTAAAAAAGTGCCAAATAGTTTTCTAGAATGAGTGTACCATTTTACATTCCTAACATCAGTATATGAGAGTTCCAACTGTTCACCATCTTCTCCAACACTCTGTAAGGTCAATCTTTTAAATTTAGACTAGATTCTAATATGTCTATACTGATATTTAACTGTAGTTTTAACTTACATCTTCCTAATGACTAGTGATGTTGACTACCTTTTCACTCTTTTGCCCATTGTTTAACTGGGTTTTTTGTTTACTCATTATAGAGTTTTGAAAGTTCTGTACTCCAGAGATAAGTCATTTATGAGGTATATGATTTTCAAATATTTTCTCCCAATATGTGACTTACCTTTTTATTCTCTTACAGTGCCTTTTGAAAAGCAAGTTTTTACTTTTGATCAAGTCCAATTTATCAATCTATTCTTTAATAGATCATGCTTGTAGTATCATATTTAAGAAAACACTGTCAGGGGGAAGGTGTAGCTCAGTGGTAGAATGCATGCTTAGCATGCACGAGGTCCTGGGTTCAATCCCCAGTGCCGCCATCAAACAAACAAACAAATAAATCTAATCACCCTCCCCACAAAAAACAAAAAACTAAAAAAACACTGTCAATCCAAGGTTACCAAGGTTTTCTCTCATGTTTTCCTCCAAAAGCTTTATACTTTAAAATTTTACATTTAGATCTATGGTCCATTTTACTTATTTCTTTATATATGGTGTGAGGTATGAATGAAGATTCACTTTTTACATACAGACATCTAATTTTTCCAGCACCACTGTTGAAAATACTATCTTTACTCTACTTTATTGTTTTTCTACCTTTGTTCAAAAATCAATTCTCCAATATGCATGTGTTTATTCCTGGATTCTCTATTTTGTTCCACTGATCTATTTGTTTATATGTCAGTACCATATGGTTTTAATTACTGTAACTTCATAATCAGTCTTGAAATCAAGCAGTATTAGTCTTCAACTCTTTTTCAAAATTGTTTTGACTAGGTCCTGTGCATTTCAGTAAGCATTTTGGAATCAGCTTGTCAATTTCTACCCCTCACACCCACCAAAAAAGCTTAGTCAGATTTTAACTGGCATTGTGTTGAACCTGTAGGTCAATTAAGGAGAACTAACAGTATTGACTCTTCAAACCTATAAAGAAGGCTTATCTCTGAATTTACATTGTTTTAAATTTATCTCATTAATGTTTTATAGTTTATAACATTTAAGTCTTTCATACCTTTTGTCAGATTTATCCTTAAATACTTAATAATTTATGCTAGTGTAAATGATACTGCTTCCTTCTAAACTCAATTTCCAGTTGTGCATTGCTACTATATAAGAATAGAACTGCTTTTTATATATTGACCTTGTATAATGCAATCTTGCTAAAGTTGCTTATGAGATGCCTTTTCTTTTTCTTGCCATACTGTACCGACTAGAACATCTAGTACAATGTTCAAGAAAAATGCTGATCAAAGAAGATCTACAAATGACCAATAAGCACAAAAAGACACTGAACGTCATTATCATAGTAGCATTATTCACAACAGCCAAAAGGTAGACACAACCCAAGTGTCCATCAGCAAACAGATAAACAAAATGTGGGTTATCTATACAATGGAATATTATTCAGCCATAAAAAGATATTAATTTTAATAAATGTTATAACATGGATTAATTTTGAAAACATTATTTTAAGTAAAATAAGCAAGACACAGGACAAAAATTATGTGATTCCACTTATACGAGGTACCTAGAATAGGCAAATTCATAGAGATGGAAAGTAAAATAGAGGTTACCAGGGGCTGATAGAGGGGAGAATGAAGAGTTATTTTATTAGTGAGTATAAGTTTATAGCTGGGATGATGAAAAAGTTTTGGGCATAGATAGTGGAAATGGTTGTACAATACTGCCAATGTATTTAATGCCACTGAATGTAATGACACAAATGATTAAAATGATACTACGTTATGTATATCTTACCACAGTTTTGTTTTTCTTTTAGAGAGAGAATGTATCAATAAACATCTCTCCATATTAAACTTTTAACTTCTGTTAAGTTACAGAATAAGTTCCTGGAGTCACCTCTCTAGATCAGAGTATATAAATGCCTGCTTATATACTCTGCTATATGTTATCTTCTTACCTTTAGAAAGAATATACCAATTTACTATGTCAACAGTAATTTATCTGTGACCCAGTGAGTATTCAAATTGTATTTAAGTTTACCGTGTTAGAGTAAAAGTGGTGAAGAAAGGTTGTTTCAATACACATTTCTTTGCTCAAAAAGAGGAAGAGAAAGAAATGTTTAGACATCTTTGTTTTGTTCATAATCTTATGGAGAAAGCATTCAGTCGTCTTTTATCAGTAAATATAATAATTGTACATTTTTCATATATGCTCTTTATCAAGTTAAGGAAGTTCCTTTCTATTCCTGAGACTTTTCTCAGGAAGAGATGTTGAATTTTATCACACTTTTCCTCCATCTACTGAGATCATATGGTTTTTCTTTTCCTGTTTTTTAATATAATGAATTATATTGACTAATTTCTGAGGTATTAACCAACCCTGTATTTCTGAGATAAATCCCACTTGCTCATGATATATTATCCTTTTCATATATTCTTGGATTCTACTTGCTAAAATTTTGTTTGAAATTTCATATATGTTAATGAAGGACACTGGTCTGTAGTTCTTTGTTTTTTTTTTTTTTTCTTTCTTGTAATGTCTTTATCTGATTTTGTCATCAAAGCAATGCTAATTTCACAGAATGAGTTGGCAAGAATGTCCTCCCTTCAATTTTCTGGAAGAGTTTGCATAGAACTGTTATTATTTCTTCCTTAAATGTTTGCTAGAATTCACCTGTAAAATCACCTGGGTCGGCAGTTTTCTCTGTGGGTAGGTTTTAAACTATAAATTCAATTCCTTTAGTACATATAGGGCAACACAGGTTACCTATTTATTCTTGAGTAAACTTTCACAGTTCGTGTCTGTCTTAGTCCATTCAGGCTGCTATACCAGAATACCATAGGTTGTGCGGCTGATAAACAATAAATTGATTTCCCAAAGTTCTTGAGGCTGGGAAGTCCAAGATCAAGGCACTGGCAGATTCAGTGTCCAGTGAGCTGGCAATATTCCTAGTTCATAGAAGGCTATCTTTTCACTGTAACTTCACAGGGTGGAAGGGAGCCAGGGACCTCTCTAGGGTCTCTTTTAGAAAGACACTAATCCCATATGTGGGGGTTTCACCTGCATGACAGAAGCACCTCCCAAAGCCCCAAACTCCAAACAGCATCACACGGGGGATAAGGTTTTAACATAAGAATAGGGGGCAGACATTCAGTCTATGGCAGTATCTCTCAAGGAATTTGTCCATTTCATTTAAATTGTGCAATTTAGTGGCATAAAGTTGTTCATAATACTCCCTTACTATCCTTTTAGTATCTGTAGAATATGCAGTAATGTCACATCTCTCATTCTTGTTATCAATAAGTTTATGTCTTCCCCTTTTTTTTTACCTGATCAGTCTGGCTATAAAACTGCCAATTTCATTGATCTTCTCTAAGAACCAGCTTTCAGTTTCAATGATTTTCCTCTAATGATTTTCTGTTTTATATTTCATTAATTTCTACTTTGATCTCTATAACTTCCTTTCCTCTGTTTTTGTAGACTTTAATTTGCTTCTTCTACTATCTGAAGGTGGAAGCTAAGGTCACTGATTTGAGATCTTTCTTCCTTTCTAATACAGGCATTTAGAGCTAAAATGCTCCCCAAGTAATGTTTTTAGTAGCATCCCACAAATTTGGGTATGTTAGGTTTTCTTCTTATTCAGTTCAAATTACCTTTTAATTTCCCCTTCTTAAAAGTATATTTTCTTTGACTAATGGGCTATTTATAAAGTATGTTTATCAGTTCCCAAACTTTATACTTGGAAATTTTCCAAGAATCTTTTAGTTACTGATTTCTCACTTAATTACACTGTGGTCAGAGAACATACTGCATATAATTTGAAGTATTTTACATTTATTGTTTAAATCTATTATATCCTTGCTGGTTTTCTGCCCACTTGTTCAATCACTTATCAACAGAGTAATATTAAAATCTGACTATAATTATAGATTTGTCAATTTCTCCTTTCAGTTCTATCAGTTTTTGCTTCATGTATTTTGAAGCTCTGTTATTAAGGGCATAAACATTTAGAATTATTATGTCCTTCTGACTGACTCCTTTATCATTATGAATGACCTTTTTTATCTCTGCTAAAAATTAATAAAAGCTTTGGAAAAATATTAAAAATCTGTATAGACTTAGATATATAGTTTAATAATTAAACTTCATTTTCCAACTCCAACCAAGATAATCTTTCAAAATCCAAGGAGGGTATAGCTCAAGTGGTAGAGCGTATGCTTAGCGTGCAGGAGGTTCTGGGTTCAATCCCCAGTACCTTCTCCAAAAATAAATACAATAAACCTAATTAACTGCCCCCACCAAAAAAATAGTAAAAAATTTTTCAAAATCCACTTCACCTTACTGTTTAAAACGGCATACATTTAAATAAATACTGTTAACATCAACAAAACATTATTAACTTTTAACTTACAAGGCTAAATGTAGTTTACAAAGTTCCTCTCACTGTAACAAAAAGATTTTTTTTAAAGGTTCAAAAAATATCTGTGTGTTCTTTGGTGTTCCAAACCATACAGAATGAATGACCAACATTGTTTATACCACAAAGAAAGTACAATATTATCAAAGTTATTTGCTACATTTAAGCAATTTAAATTAGGGCCTTGGTGATGCCATTTAGAAAGCATTATCAACATCAGTTATGCTGGCTGAGTTACAGAACTACAAAACTGAAAAAGTCAGTCATTTCAGATAAAATCAGTTTCTTTTTCACAACACAAAGCAGTCTAATTCTCTACTGCTGCACTTGCAACTGAAAGTTTGGTAAAGAAGGAGAGCTGTAAAGGGCAGCAAACAAATGCTTTAAAGGAGTCATACGAATGTAAGAGTTGTGGGAACTAGAGAGCAACAAATGCTTTAAAGAAGTCATACGAATGTAAGAGTTGTGGGAACCAGAGAGCACCAGCAGCCACTACTAGTCAGAGCCATCCAACTGCTGCCAAACAGAAACGGCAAAACCATAGCTTCCTTTTTGTCTTCTTAAGAGAAGCCAGAAATAATCAGGATTTTTATGTAAATCTCCAAGTTTTAAAATAGTAGCAACTAATTCAAAATTCTTTAACACTAATAAATTAAAACAAAACACATTAGCAGGGTATATTCACCCTAAAGATTAAGTATCTAGAAGAGAACAATTTTAAATTTCATTTAAAAAAACTATTGGCTGAGTCGTGGAGCAATCGCTCGCAGTCACCTCTGCCAATGGGCTCCATGGCCTAGAGTCCTCATCCCTACCACCTACAATTGTGCACCAAGGCCTGCTAGAGGTCACCACCAAGGTTTCCACCAGCCCACAAGCAAGATAATGGCAGCCACCCCCTCCAATGGCTCACTCGTGGCCACCCACGACTATTAGCAGCACTGCCCGGGCTCCACTTCCAGTAACAGCTCATGCAGAAGTGTGGAGTACCCTGGGGAAGACATCTCCCACCCGTGGGTCTCCCCAGAGCTAAGCCAGACCCTGGTGGACTGGATTCTTTTTCATGAAATCCACTCTCCCATTCATGGGCCACAGTGTTGGAGTCCCCAGAGCTCTCAGAATCGCCCCCAGACATCCACCGGCAGGATCACCTGTGACCTGGCTCTGGAAGCCATAGGGAAGGCAGCTCTTGGTGGCTAGCCTGGCAAAACCAACTCTGGGCCCCCGTCCTGAGTGGCCACCACCAGCTGCCAGGCTTCTTTTCAAGGCGGTAGGCCCATTAAGAGCACCCCGCCACCACTTTCCTCCCTCGCCCAGACTAAGTAGGCTACAGCCACCAGAAACAGTTGGGTTCTTTAATATGAAAACAGCAGAACACCAAAAAAGAAGTTGAGAGAACCCCACGCTTTACCCCCCAAGCCACACAAGAGCCTTCCTGACACCTCGTAACAACTGCGCCTTGCACCAAATAGAAAATAAACTCCAAGCAGCCAATTTCTTAAAAAAATTTTCTAAATTGACCTAGTTAAATACCTTTACCATGAAAGATACGTGAACCAATGAACCTAACTGTGTATCACATTGTTAATATAATCACATAGAAGGGAATGAAAAAAGAATGAATCCAAGTAAATTTTGAACAATTTTCTTTAACATGAAGAACTGAAGAGAAATCTTAACCCTTCCTTAGAAGGCTTGTTTTTTATACCTGTATGTTTGTAGCAATTCTGAAATTATTCTATATGTACTCCATGACTAAATGATTGTTAGAAGCCAGAGTTCTTGCTGTGAGAAAAGGAAGATATAAATAAGGGATGGAAGACAAGAATCCATGTTTTAGAATGGAATGAAAGGTATCAGCATGAACTCATGATTTTAAGAGAGAGAGAGATATACACTAAAGGCAATGTGGTATCCTGAATCGGATCACAGAACAGAAAAAATCACAATTTGTATTAATGTAAAAATTAGTGAAATTAAAATAAAATTTGGATTTTAGTCAATAGCAATTTAACAACGTTGATGTTTTAGTTTTAATTAATGTACTGTGGTAATATAAAATGTTAGCCATAGAAAAATACAGGAAATCTCTGTACTGTCTTTACAGCTTCTCTGTAAACCTGAAATATAATTCATAAATAACAATGTTTAAATACATGTCTGTTAGCATTACTGATGACAGACAAAAAAAAGTGGAAACAGTTCAAATGTCCATCAACTGATGAAGCAATAAAATGCAGTACATTTATACAATGAACTATTGTTCAGCAATAAAAAGAAACCAAGTACTGTACATGCTACAACATGGATAAACTGTGGACACATTATGCAAAGGGAAAGAAGTCAGTTACAAAAGACCACATATAGTTTGATTCCATTTGCATGAAATGTCTAGTATAAGCAAATCTACAGAAAGACGAAGTAGCTGGCTGCCAGGTCTGAGGTTTGGGGGAAATGGGGAATGACTGCTAATGAGTATGGGGTTTCTTTCTTGAGGTGATAAAAATGTTCTAAAATTGATTGTGGTGATAGTTGAATAACCTGTGACTACACTAAAAACCAATAAATTGCATACTCTTAATGGGTGAAGTGTGGTACGTGAATTATCTCAATAAAACTGTAAAAACAGATAAACATTTAGCTAGTCATATCAAGAAAAAAAAGAGCCTAAATAAATAAAATCATAAGTGAAAAAGGAAAAGTTGCAACCTACATCACAGAAATACAAAGGACCATACAAGATTACTACAATTATGTGCCAATAAAATGGTCAACCTAGAAAAAATGGACAAATTCCTAGAAATGTACAATCTGTGAAGACATACGAGAAATAAACAGAAAATAAGAACAGACCAATTAACAGTAATGAAAATGAATCAGTAATTTAAACACACACACACAAATTCCTAACAAGCAAAAGTCCAGAACCAAACGGCTTCATGGGTAAGTTCTACCAACCATTTAGAGAAGAGTTAACACCTATCCTTCTCAAACTATTCCAAAAAGTTGCAGAGGAAGGAACACTTCTGAAATCATTCCACAAAGCCAGCATCACCATGACACCAAAACCAAAGATATCACACATACATATACACACACAAATATAGTCCAATATCACCAATAAATACGGATGCTAAAATCCTCAAAAAAATATTAGCAAACAATTCAATGATACATTAAAAGGATCATATGCCAGGGATGCAAGGATGGTTCAGTATCCACATATCAGTCGTGTAATACACCACATTAACAGACTGAAGATTAAAATCAAATGATCATCTGAAGAGATGCAGAAAAAGCTTTTGACAAAATTCAACATACATTTATGACAAAAACTTTTAACAAAGTGAGAACTGAGAGAACATATCTCAACATAACAGAGGCCACATATGACAAGCCCACCACTAACATCATAATCAATAGTGAAAAGCTGGAAGCATTTTCGCTAAGATCAAGAAAAAGACAAGGATGCCCACTCTTACCACTTTTATTCAACATAGTATTTAAAGTCCTAGCTATAACAATCAAACAAGAAAAAGAATAGGAACCTATATTGGAAAAGAAGAAGTATAACTGTCACTGTTTGCAGATGACATAATACTATACATAGAAAATCCTAAAGACGCAAGCAAAAAAAAAAAAAAAAAACAACACTTTACTAGAACTCAATAATGAATCTGGCAAAGTTGCAGAATACACAATGAATATTTGGAAATTGGATACATTTCTACACATGAACAACTATCACAGAGAAAAATTAAGAAAACATTTATAATTGTATCAAAAAGAATAAAATACCTAGAAAAAAATCTAATTAAGAAAGTAAAAGATCTGTACTTAGAAAATTATAAGGCACTGATGAAAGATACTTAGGACAAACAAACATGAAAAGATAAACAGTGCTCGTGGACTGGTAGAATTAATATTGTACTAACCAAGGAAATCTACAGATTCAATGCAATCCTTATCAGATACCAATGACATTTTTCACAGAACTAGAGCAAATAATTCTAAAATTTGTACAGCAACACAAAAGACCCCAAATAGCCAAAACAATCTTGAGAAAGGACAAAGCTGGAGGTATCACACTCCCTGATTTCAAACTATACTACAAAACTACAGTGATTTAAACTATACTACAAAGCTACAGTAATTCAGGGTACAGTGATTTAAAAAGTATGGCACGCACACAAAAACAGACACATGGATCAACGGAACAGAAGAGAGAGCCCAAAAATGAATCTACTCATAGGGGCAACTAATCTATGACAAAGTAGCCAAGAATATATGGTGGAGAAAAGACAGCCTCTTCAAGAAATGGTGTTGGGAAAACCAGACAATTACATGCAAAAGAAAAAAACTGGACTTTCTCACATCATTCACAAAAATAAATTCAAAATGGATTAAAGACATAAATGTAAAACTGGAAACCATAAAACTTCTAGAAGAAAATATAGGCAATATGCTATTTGACAAGGGCCTTAGTGATGTTTTGGGGGGTATGTCTCCTCAGGCAAGGGAAACAGAATAAACAAATGGGTCTACATCAAACTAAAAAGGTTTTGCACAGTGAGGGGAACTATCAAGAAAACAAAAAGGGCACCTAATGAATGGGAGAAAATATTCGCAAACAATATATCCCGTAAGGCGTTAACATCCAAACTGCAGAAAGAGCTCATACAATTAAACATCATCAAAAAAAAAATCTGATTAAAAAATGGGCAGAGGATCTAAACAGAATTTTTTTTTAAAGAAGACACATTCAGCCAACAAGCAAATGAAAAAAGATGCTCAACACACTACCCTCAACAGGGATATGGAAATCAAAACCACAATGAGATATCACCTCACATCTATCAGAATGGCTACCAACAAAAAGACAACAAATAACAAATGTTGGCAAGGATGTGGAGAAAAGGGAACCCTCGTACACCTTTCATGGGAATGTAAACTGGAGCAGCCACTATGGAAAACAGAATGGAGATTCCTCATAAAGTTATAAATAAAACTCAGATACAACCCAGAAATTCCACTTCTGGGAAAGAAAGAAAGAAAAGGAGGAAAGGAAGGAAGGAAGGGAAAGAAAAGAAAGAAAAAGAAAAGAAAAATGTGCAAACATATATGCGTGTGTGTGTGTGTGTGTGTGCGTGCACCCTTATGATCACTGCAGCATTATTTATAATAGCCAAGAAATGTCAACAATCTAAGTATCTATTAATAGATGAATGGATAAAAATGTTGTATATAGATACAATGGAATATTGCTCAGCCATAAGAAGGAATGAAATAATGCCATCTGCAGCAACATGGATGGACCTAGAGGGTGTTACACTAAGTTAAATAAGTCAGACAGTGAATGACAAATACTGTATGATTTCACTTATATGTGGAATCTAAAAAACAAAATAAATGAACAAACATAACAAAAGAGAAAAAGAGCTGTAGATATGGAAAACAATCAGGTGATTTCCATAGGGGAAGAGGGTAAAAAGATGAGTGAAACAGGTGAGAGAGATAAAGAGGTACAAACTTCTAGTTGCAAAATGAGTCACAAGTATGAATTGTACAGTGTGGGGAACAGAGTTACTTATTATGTAATACCTTTGTATGGCGAATATCATAACAAGATTTATTATGGTGGCCATTTTGAAATGTACAGAAATATCAAATCACAATGTTGTGCACCAGGAACTAACACAGTGTTGTAGATCAATTATATTTCAAAAACAAAGTCACAGAAAAAGAGATCAGATTTATGGTTACCAGAAGTGGGGGAGGGAGGAGGGGAACTGGATGAAGGTGGTCCACAGACACAAACTCCCAGTTATAAGATAAGTAAGTACGAGGGATGTGAAGTACAACATGATAAATACAAGCAATACAGCCCTATGTTACATATGTAAGTTGTTAGAGTAAATCCTAAGAGTTCTCATCACAAGGAAAAAATTTTTTTCTCTAATTCTTTAGTTTTTCTAACTATATGAGATGATGGGCGTTCACTAAACTCACTGTGGCGATCAGCTCACAATGCATGGAAGTCAAATCATGCTGTACTCCTTAAGCCTACACAGTCTATATGTCAATTATATCTCAATAAAACTAAAGGAAAAAGACCAATCAAGCTATTGGGTAGAACGCCACTGGAAACAGACTATACAACTTCAAAGTTTTTCCCCAGAGATGCTAGTAACTAGAAAGAAAATGCACATCACCAATGCGGTGGCATTACTTTAACCAACCAATTGAAGTTGACATCATTAACAACTGTTCTGGTATTACATGCCTTCTGATGTGAAGCATTAAGAAGGGCACCACATTAGTTATGCAGTATTCCTAACAAAAATGTATAGCCTTAATCATGAGGAATTAGGCTAACAAACCAACCAAAGGGCAGAAGTCTTAAAAAAAAATATGTACACACACACACACACACACACACACACACACACACACACACACACAAAGCGAAAGGGAAAAACATGCTGTTCCAAATTAAAGATTAAAATCTCAGCATCAAAATGAGCGATGAAAGATAACAGGAAAATCTCTGAACACTTCAAAACTAAACCCACTTTTAAATAATGCATGATTCAAGAGGAAGTTTAAGGAAATTACAAAATATTCTAAACTGAACAAAGAGTAAGACAACACATTAAAATCTGTGGGATACAATTAAAGCAGTGCTTACAAGGAAATATATAGCAGTAAGTCCTTATAGAAAAAAAAGCAAGGTCTCATATTAACAATTTAAGCTTCAATCTTAAGAAACTAGAAAAAGGACAGAAAATAAACCCAAAAAAGCAGAAGGAAGAAAATAATATAGCATAAAGAGAAATAAAAGAATGGAAAAAATAAAACTGTCCCCATTCACAGACACGACTGTCTAGGTAGAAATTTCAAGTAATCTACCAAATAAATAACAACTAAATGCAATGAGTACTCCTAGAATGGATCTGTGAACAGGAAAAAAAAACTGCTGTAAGGTATAGTATTGGAAAAATTTCAATGTAGACTATATATTAGATAATTTTGTAACAATGCTAATTTTCCTAATGTGATTAGTGTGAGAGAATGTTCAAGTCTTTAAGAAATACATGCTGAATTTATTCTCAAATGGTTTACTCAAAAATAATAATATGCATAGAGAGAAATTGCTAATGTGACAAAATAATAATTAGTAAATCTAAGTGAAGGGTATAATGGGAGTTCATTAAAATACTCTTCCAACTTTTGTTAAGGTTGGAATTTTTTTCAAAATGAAGTTTTTGTTTGTTTGTTTGTTTTTACAATAGTTTCTGTCCTTTGAGATTTCAACAAAAGTATAGAGATAAATGGAGGAAAGTGGGAAAGGTAGGAAAATAAGAGAGTGAAATAACACTGGTTTCAATTCAAGAAGTATACAGAAAAGCATAACTGCTAATCTGAGTAGTCCCAATTTTAGCTACACTGTCTATAAAGTTGGAAAAGTAGAATATAAAATCTGCTACATTATGTTATGTATGTATGTATGTACATTTATGTACATGTATATACACAGAGAAGTGCAAAGGCAAAGACCTGATAAATTTAATGTTGTCCCCAGGGATTTTTTTCCTTTGCTTACTTTAAAAGCTAAATCATCATTCTTCAACTTTATTCACTTTGAGCACAAAGTAACAATCAGAATAAAATGACACAAGTTTCTGAAACTCAGCCATCTGGCAACCTCACCAATTCATACACAGCCAAGAACCAGCCATTAAGAACTGCAATAGATATCACAAAGCAGCAAAACATACTTTATGCATTTCCGTCTCTCAATTCACAGTCTATTTAATGACAGTTTACAAGAAGTTCTATTAAATTTATTTGAGTACTAAATACACAGTAGAAGTAATAACACAAAGAAGAGAGGTAAACATACTATCAGATCAAAAAATTAAGTGTCAAGGAGTGAGATGTCAAGAAGGTGACCTAAGGGCAGAGTTAACTAGATCCCTACCTGTAACAGTAAAGAGTCACACGCACCTCAAATATACCCAATGGGTATCCCTGCTTTGCAAATGTTCTACAGTATTTATAATCACATCATCTACTTATTATGAAAAGGTTCACTTACTGAACAATTCTTTTCTCACCATATTATCTATGTATTAAATATTAAAATTCCATATACTAAATATACATTAAAAGCCTATATAATCCTATAAAATTTAACCTCTATTGTTTCATTGGCCAATTTCCAAGTTGACTATAACAGTTAATTGTAACAATTTTATACGTTATCTGATCTGGTTGATAAACTCCCTCTTCACCCTTTTTAAAACTTTCCAGGGTTATTCATCTGAGCTTATCAAGTTTTGGGAGGAAAAAAGCTGAAATCTTTGTTAGGAACAGTTCTAGAAGATTATTTAATGAGAATAGGCATCTTTACAAAAATTAAGTTCTCCGGTCAAGTGCAAATGGTATGGCTCTCCATATTACTCAGGTGTCTTTTTTTAAAGCCTTCAAGTAAAGTCTCATGATGTTTTTCAACAGGTCTCGCACACTGTTTGTTTGGATTATTGATAAATATTTTACAGTTTCGTGGCTAACGGGAAGGAGCTCTTACGTTTGCTAAACAGTCACTGCCAGTACACTAGTAACTATGGCAGAGCCTCAGACCTTGTTCTAAATGCTGGGAATTAAAGCAATGAAAATACCAAATGCCTTGTCTTTATGGTTGGGGAATAATCAGTAAACAAGTAAAGACTTATAAATAAGTGATTTCAGAAAGCATACATGCTATGAATAAAAATAAAGCAAGAAAGAGGGAAAGAAAGTGATGGTGGAAGTGCTAATTTTTATAGTACAATCAAGGAAGACCTCTCTGAAGAAGGAAGTAAAATCTGAGCAGAGGTGTTAAGTGACAGGGAACAGTAAATCATGTGATGACAGAACACATTCCAAGCAGGAAGAAAATAGAAAATAAAAGCCTAAGACAGGTAAATAACTTGATCTTTGAGGAACAGCAAGAAGGCCATAGCTCTAGAGCTTAATGGAGTATAGGAGATATGGTCAGTGAAGGGGGAAATGATATAGGACCTTTCATGCTAAGGTAAGGTCTTTAGGTTTTATTCTAAGCATGCTGGGAAGCCACATGCTGGGAAGCCACTCCAGATGCAAGTGATGTGTTGTTATTTATGTCTTTAAAAAATCAGGGGAGGAGGTAACAGCTCAGTGGTCGGGAACATGTTTTGCATGTACAAGGTCCTGAGCTCAATCCCCAGTACCTCCATTAAAAATATTTTTTTTTTTAAAAAATCACACTTGTTGCTGGAAACAAAGTAGAGGGAAAAAAAGAACAGAAGCAGGGAGAGCAGTTAGATGGGAACTGCAACAATCCAGAAGAAAGATAATAACGGCTTATATTAAGGCAAAGAAGTGGGTGAGACAAGAAATGGCAGGATTTGAGATACAGTTTAAAAGTCAAGCTGCTACTGATGGACTGGAGGTATGAGGGAAAAAGAGAAAGTAAGAATGGCATCCAGTCTGTGGCCTAACCAAGTATGTGAATGGTGGTGCTATATACTAAGATGGTGAAGTCTGAGCAAAGAGTAAATTTGAGGAAATAAACCCAAAATTCTGTACTGGACAAGTTTGAGATGCCTAGTACAATACCGAAGATGAAAAGGCAGTCCAATCTAGTGTGGAGTTTGATAAAATACCGCAGCTGGGATCAGGAGCAAATTAATGATACTTAAAACCACAAAATTAAATAAGACACCCTAAAAAAGTGACAAATAACGATAAAGAAAAGGTATATGGCCTAAGCCTAGGGCACTCCAACTTTTCAGATAAGGGAAGAGTAGCCAGAAGACAAGACTGAGAAGGAACTGCCATAAATCAGAAAAGAATCAGGATTATACAGCAACCAGAAAACCAAGTGAGGTTTTTTCCAAAAATAGGGACTGATCAATCACGTCAAATGTTAACGAGAAGTAGAGTAACTTTAAGACTGAGAGTGGTTTTAGTTGGTGGGGGTGAGCAAGAGCTAGCCTGGAGCAAGTTGGAGAGAAAATGCAAAGAAAATAAAGACAGTATGAGCAACTCTTTTTGACAAATTTTACTATAAATAAGAAAGAAAGGTTTGTGTGGGAGAAACAGAGAGAAAGATAACACCAGATGCAAAATCCTCAAACAGGCAAGAGGATGCAGCACAGATGGAGCTGTTAGCTTATAAAGAGAGAAAGATAAGAGTAAGGAAAGAAAAGAGATTAAATAGTCTTCTTAGTCATAAAAGTGGAAGAGCAAAATGACAAGGTAATGCCGAGGGCATAAGAGATATCTGTGGCCGTGAATTTAAAGTGAGACCAGTCAGCACTGTTTGTTTGTTTTCTCCAGTCACTCAGTTGCTCAGGATCAAGGGAACACAGAGTTTGCAAAGAACTGTGTTCGATCAGAGCTGAAATTTTGCTCTGATTATAGTAAAGAAAGCAAGAAACAAGAGAGATGATAACCTGACCCAAAAAAACAGTACAGAACTCTAGTAGACACTAACGTTTGCATTCAATGAATCAATGTCCCTGAGTAAGGAAAGAAATTACCATATGTGGGGGCAGATGGATGGTAAAAAAGTGGTGTGACTAATGGCCTGGTGGTCTAAAAAGAATCCAAGAAATGTCAAAATATGGCACTAAAGTATATAAGCTGACAAAAGAGAAGATGGAAGTCAGAGTTAGATGCTTAAAATATTTTAAGTTAAAGATCATGATGATAAAGTCTAGGATAATGTTTCTCTATTTTAACTACACATTGGGGTCTGCTGGAATACTTTTTTTAAAAAAAATCAGACCAATAAAATAAGCATTTATGAGTGTGGCACACTCCCATCAGAATGTTTTATGCTAACCAGTTAACTGTAATATACAGTCAGAATTAAGAACCAACAGTCTTTAGTGGGATCATGGAAATGAGTAGCTAAGGCACATTAGAAAAGAAACTTGCAATCTGTAGATTCAAGAACTTCTAATGAAATTGTCTTCTGTTATTCTCAATACAAATAAAAGCATGAAATATATTCCAAATATCTTACATGCATTAACTCATTTCATACTCCTAACAACTGAACAAAGTATACATGAAGTATTATAAAACTATGTGAAGGTAGACTGTGGTAAGTTAAAGATGCATATAATAAACCCTAAGGCAACTAGTAAAAAAAAAAAAAAAAAAAAAAAAAAAAGAAAGAAAAGATATATAGCTAATATGCCAAAGTGGAGATAAAGAGAACACTAAATACACTCAATCCAAAAAGGAACAAAAAACAGATGGGACAAATTAAAAACAGATAGCAAGATAATAGATTCAAATGCAGCCATATCAATAATTTCAGTAAATTTAAGTGGTCTACCATGACAAATGAAAACATATGTCCATGGTACATGAAAAGATAGCTCATCATCATTAATCATCAGAGAAACTCAAATCAAAACCACAATGAGATATTACCTCACATTGTCAGAATGGCTATCATCAAAAAGAACACAAATAACTAATATTGGCAAGGATGTGAAGAAAAGGGAACCCTCATACACTGACCGAGGGAATGTAAATTGGTGCAACAATTGTAGAAGACAGTTTCGAAGTTTCTCAAAAAACTAAAAATATAATTACCATATGATCCAGCAATTTCACTGCTGGGCATATATCTAAAGAAAATAAAAACACTAATTCAAAAAGATATATGCCCCTCAATGTTCACAGCAGCATTATTACAACAGCCAAGATATGGAAGCAACCTAAGTGGTCCATCAACAGATGAATGGATAAAGATGATGTGGTGTGTATGTGTGTGTGTGTGTGTGTGTGGACACACACACACAGACTACTACTCAAGTCATAAAAAATAACAGAATTTTGCCATTTGCAACATAAATGGACTTGGAGGGTATTATACTTAGCAAAGCAAGTCAGACAAAGACAAATACTGTACAACATCACTTATATGTGGAATCTAAAAAGTAAAGCAAACTAGTGAATGTAACAAAAAAGAAACAGACTCACAGATATAGAGAACAAACTTGTGGTTTACCAGTGGGGAGAGGGAAGAGGGAGGGCCAAGGTAGGGGTACGGATTTAAAGGTGCAAACTACTATGTATAAAATAAATAATCTACAGGATGTATTATACAGCACAGGGAATATAGTCAGTTTTTTTAATGACTACAAATGAAGTATAACCTTTAAAAACTGTGAATCACTATGCTGCACACTTGAAACTTATATAATGTTGTACATCAACTATACCTCAACAAGAAACAAACCTGGAAAAAAAACACACACATCCATATAAACACTTGGATACAGATATTCATAGCAACACTACTCAAAATAGCTGACATGTTGAAACAACCCAAATCTCCATCAAATCATGACTCAATAAAAAAAAAAAAAAGGTGGTATTTCCATGCAATGGAATATTATTCAGCCATGTCAAGGAATGAAGTACTACTGATATATGCTGTGACACAGATGAACCTAGAAAGCATTATGCTAAGTGAAAGAAGCCAGACACAAGGGTCACATATTGCACAACTCCATTTACAGTAAATATCCTGAACAAGCAAATCCATAGATAAAACAAGCAGACTAGTGGTCGCCAGGAGGAGGGGAGATGGGGAACAGGGAGTGACTGCTTAAAAGGAAAGGAGTTTCCTTTTGAGGTGACAGAAACACTCTGGAACTAAATAGTGATGACAGTGGCATAACACTGTGAATGTATTAAATGCCACTAAATTGTACATTTTAAAGTTGTTCAAATGGTGAATTTTACATTATGTCAGTTTTGCCACATTTCTTAAAAAAATAATAATAAAGTACTGATATATCCAAGAACATGAATGAAACTCAAAACATTATCCTAATTAGGGGAGGGTATAGCTCAGTGGTAGAGTCTGTGCTTAGCATGCTGCAGGTCCTGGGTTCATCCCCAGCACCTCCATTAAAAAATAAATAAATAAACCTAATTACCCCCCCTTAAAATTTTTTTAAATTAAATTAGAAAAAAAACTGCAGGAAAAAACACGTTATCGTAAATTAACAAACCTAGTCACAAAATATCACATACTGTATAATTTTATTTATATGGAATGTCCAGAATAGGCAAATCTATAAAGACAGAAAATAGATTAGTGGTAGCCTCGGGCTGGGGTGGGAGAGAGATGGACTGGATTGTGACTGCTAGTGGACATAAGGTTTCTTTCTGGGGTGATGGAAATGCTCTAAATTATGCTAATGGTGGTAAGACTCTAAACATATTAAGAACCACTGCGTTGGACCCTTTAAATGGGTGAATTTTATAGTGTATAAATTATATCTCAATTAAGCTGATTTTAAAAAGGAAATTTTAAGTGGTCTTAAACATCCTTAAGTAAAGACAAATTATTAGACTAGATTTAAAAAGTAAGACTCAATACTTTCTACAGGAAATATGTTTTAAATGTAAAGACACAAATGCATAAAAAGGATGACTGACTTGACAAAGAAGGAAAGAAAATTCAGTTGACAAAGGATAGTCTCAACAAGTAGTAGTGGAAAAATTAGATGTTCATATGCAAAAAAGGGAGCGACTGAGACCTTACACTTTCTATTAAAAAAACTCAAAACGGATCACAGACCTAAGTATAAAATGCAACACTATAAAACCTCTGGAAGAAAATACAGAAGAAAATCTATATGTGATCTTGGGTTTGGTGATGAATTTTTAGATAAAAGACCAAAAGTAACATCCATGAAAGAAAAAATTGATATGGTAGACTTCACTAAAAATTTATACTTTTTCAGAAGAAGGTGAAATGCAAAACTAGCATTCAGCATTTGTTTTGCAGCAAATAGTTATAGAGGCAGCGTGCACCCCAAACAGAGCAGGGAGACTGGCATCTCCAAGCTCCTTCCCCAGGAACTACACTCAGCATCAAGCCAACATAGCTTTGAACTGTGTCTGTAGGCATCTGTGCTTCATCTAGATTTACCTGTGCATCCATGAGCAACATGTGTCCCAAGGTAATTGCTTCTTCACTTTATACCATTTTTGTTTATGAAAGGTTTCACAGGAACACTCTATTTTCATATAGAAGGGGAAACTGTATACTAAATGAACCTGCAGCATTTTTTTTTTTTTTACTGTCAGAATGCACAAATAAACACAAACCACAAACCCACATGCATGGGTGTATGTTAAAGGAGCACAGGAGCCAACTAAAAGAGCTCCCAAATGCCAAGGCTGTGACAGTTTGAGCAAATAAAGTAGTACTGGATTATAACCCAAAGAATAAAATAAATACCCATAAGCCCATACTGATATAAAACAATGACACAAATAAATTAATAAGTGAAAGAAAGGAGACAACTCTCCCATTCAAAAGAATTCTAAATAACTTATGTAGACATTCTGCTCTTAAGAAGTGTGTAATCCTCTACTCAAGTGTAGGATGAGCTTAGTGACTTCCTTCCAAAAAATATAGAACAGAAAGGGGCTACTAGAAAACACATACATGTGGCTTACACCATTTCTAGTGAAATAGCACTCTTCTAGCCACTGCATTAAGGCAAGAAAAACTAAAGGAATACTGATTGCAAATGTAGGAGCAAACCTGGCTTTCTCTGCAGACATTATGATTACGTATCAAGAAAATCCTAAGGAATCTACATAAAAGCTACTAGAACTAGAAAGGGAAATTTAATAAGAAAGAATACAAAGTCAACATACAAAAGAAATTAATCGTATTTTTACATACTATCGAGAAATATTTCGGAAAAAGAAATTTTAAAATGCAGTATCTAACAATAGTCAGCATCAAAAAATATGAAATACTTGGGGATAAACTGAACAACATATGTGCAAAAGACCTATAAAATGATAATTATAAAACACTGCAAAAAAAAAAAAAACCCTAAAGATATTTAAATAAATGAAGAGATATGCCATGTTGTTCAAGTATCAGAAAACTCACTATTATTGAGATATCAATTCTCCCCATCAGGCTTTTGGTAGAACTGACAAGCTTATTCTACAATTTATTAAGCAAATGCTAAGAATGTAGAATAATCAAAACATTTCTGGGAAAAAAAATGGTGAAGGACAAACACTACTTGACTGCAAGGCTTGCTATAAAGAAACAATAATAAAGACAATACAGTACTGGTATACGGATAGACATCTAGACCAATGGAACAGAAAAAGACAGCAGAAATAGACCCATACTCAAAAATAAATAAACAAACAGGAATCAGATCACATACAACCTCCGAACTAGTAAGGGGAACACACAAGGAGGAAGAAGGGATGGATTAAATTCTACAGAGTAAAATAACAAGGTGCTATAACAACAACTGATCTCCCTAACTAGACAGTGTAATCAGGAAAGACTTGTCAGAAAAGTAACTTTTAAATGGAATAGTACATGCAAGGGTTCTAAAAGAAGGAATCTGAAAGTAGGCTCATGTGACAGATGCACTGTGGGCGAGGAAAAGATAAGGCCAAGGACACTGGGCTTTTCACTTGGAGTAAAATGTTTGCATTACATAATAGTTCTCAATTCTGTTTCTTTCCCATCCCTACCACTGCTCTTCTCAATTCTCACCTAGGTGCCTACCAGATCTTCTAGCTGATGAACGTGCATCCTTACTCAAGCTGCTCTCCCAATTCCATTCTTCACACCTGAGCCAACGATATTTAACAGCTTAAAATCATTAAATGGCTCCCTGTTCCCTACAAACATGATTTTTATTTCTTGTTTGACTTTTAAGACCCTTCATGACACAGCCCTTACTTGCCCCTCCAGCTTATTCCCCACTTCCCTCCAAAACTACCTGTGCCTCCACACTAAATTACTTGCATTTTAATAAAACTCACCACATTCTTTCATTACTTTGTGCCTTTTCACATCATTCTTTGAGCTTTAAATCAAATGTCTCCTACGTAAACCATCTCTAATGCACATCAAACACACTTAGGTATTTCCCTCTGCTCCTATAGTATCGTTTGCTCTATTCTAGATTTGTCATGTGGTAGTTACGGTGCTTATCTACGAGAGTGTTTATCCCACTAGACTTTAATACTCAGACTGTACGTCATTCATCTTTTTATCCCTCACAGATAGCATAGTACCCATTTAATACATGCTTTGTTCCACAATTAAAAAACAGAAACTCCTAACATTTATGCTTTTAGGATCTAACCATCCCTAAGTTAAGATATAAATGAATCACAAATACACAATGACAAACTAAATTCAAAGATTTCTTTGAAATATTTCAAAGATTTTTTAAATCCTATAAAATGACTCTTCCATAAGTCAAATGATTATAAATTGAGATTTGTAAATATTAAATTTGGTAGAAATGAAGTACACTTAGATATCTATGCCCCACAATATTACTATAAGAATTAAGAACTTTATAAGAATATTATTATATTGAAAAGTAAAACTAACAGACACAGAAACTTGTAGCAAGTCAGTAACAGAATTAATGAATTTGTATTTTGATCCCTACTCAATGAATTCAAGTCACACATGCGCATCTAGTTTTTCACCCACTTTCAGCTCTCAGACACCATATTACAGGAACCCTCATGATCTACTGCAAAGGAAGTAGTTCAAAGAATGTCCACAATTTCAAAAGTTCAATTTGGCTTGGACCATTATACAAGCAAAATGATTTAATTATAGCATTATTTTAAGACTGAAAAAGTGGAAGTACTAAAATATTAAGAGAGAATGATTAAATAAACAGTGACAGTAAAACTCTGCAATACTACAAAATCAAAAAATAGCAATATGCAGCACCATGCTATGTTTAAGAAGACAAGTATATAAACACTAACCACAGAATTATACACAAGTATACATAGGATCAGTATAGTATTATACTAATATATAAGTATAGAAGAATTAGACTAGAGAAAAATGTAAGAAAGATGACAATTTTTTCTTTTGAATTTCCTTTAATCGTGTTATATTCTTTTCCAATAAAACGTTCTCAAATACCACACAAAGCTCTATTACACTTATTTATATGTACTATGTACTGACATACATTTAAAAAATTTTTTAAGTTTATAAAGTACCTAACTTCTTCCCATGAAACACAATCTTAAATTTCAGATAATAAAATTATCTGATTTTGGAATTTCCTACAATCTGATGCTAAAAACCTACCATTTTACACCAGCTGTACTACATAAACTCACTCCCGAAGTTTCAACTCTTATAAAGGAAACTTCAGTTTCAATAAGGCATCCCATGACTGCAAGTCTGTCAAACTGACAGTCTGAAAGAGGAGGTACAACTTGTTTCTAAGTTTCAGCAAACATATTACATTGGAAATACAAATTATAACAGAAATTGTTTTGCAAATCAAAAAGACCAAATGAGACAATCTCCCTCTGACTCAGCAGCTTTCTTTTTCACTTTACAACCTGTACTTAAGTTGCAAGGATAACACTGAAATCTAACTTTGAAACTGAGCAGCAAAACCAATGCAAAATCAGTATTTATATTGGCAGGAAACTCCAATGAAAATATGAGATGTTTTGGTCTCAGCTGGGATGTATGTAAGAGCTGCCTCCTTAAGTTATTATTTATCATCAAAATCTCTTCAATATAGCTACAAATTAGTTTTTATTGCAGATACATAACATGTTTCTTTATAGAGAGCACCTCAACCAAATAACCTTCCAAGTCTGGCACCATGAATTGTTACAGCTTACACCACTGTAGTTCCTTGTAATTTAAAACACTTGCGTTTTAAGAACAGTCTCCACACACCAACTCTACTGCCAATTTCTAACAGCTGAAAGCTCAAGTTTATACTACAAAATACTGTATTTACTCTCAAAAACAGAATGCACTCATTTACAAATTACACAAGGGTAAGTTACTCCAATATACAACTTCAAAATTTCTAACATCATAGCTTTTCCATTATCCAAATTAACGAGTCTAAACAGTAGTACTAAGTGAGGTACTATGGCCAAAGCCAACTGACACATTATCAGTTCAGTAAAATTAGAAATACAAAAGATGGATCCCTAATCCCAATCATTTTGCAAAACAGCCACAAGAGATATCAATGAGGGGAAAGTGTGGATTGAGTCTGCCATTACTAGAAAACGAGTCAAAGCAAGCCTATGAGAGGCAGATTAACCTCACGAATACAACTCTAAATTTATTTCTGAGTTTCCAGTCTCACACCGAGAAGGCAGTTTACCAATTTTTTAAACAGTAATACAAAGAATAGGGCAGAAAATAAAATATAAGGGGCGTTTTTCATGGTAATATTGATAAAGAACAGGTATCCTTCAATGCTCAGAGATGAAACTTTCCTCTTAATTTTGCTCTTATCACGTGTGCACATAAAATCCTACAATGCGCTGCATTTCAGATAGCTTAATATACACGATCACCTCAAATCAAATATTTACTGAAAACTTAGCGCCTTAGCACTAACGTTCTCTAATCTTACTATACCTTTCACCTTCTAAAACGGGAGACGAGTAGGGAAGACCTATCGCTACGGTAAATTTGGGTCTAGGGAGAACACCTTAACGCGAGTTTGCACACAATTAAGCAGGCTCAGTAAATCAATTACCCAGACTACAATGCTTGACAATTTCTCTGAGGCAAAAACACGCCAGCAGCTGAGGGTTCATTACTGGAGCTGACTCCCTCACACGTAACGAGCAACTTCGGTAAGTGCCCTAAATTTTCCCGTGTGAAACAGACACGTAATGACGAAGGGGGGTATATTTAAAAACTGGATCATTTCTTATTTGCTCTGATGTGGCCCGATCTTTGAGAGGGAAAAGCTCTACGAAACAGAGGGGGTAAGGGGAAGACATGACAGCATCCTCAATGCAGAAAAGTTACAGCTCTTTACGAGAGTCAGCACTAGGGGCTCATTAGTTAGTTTTATTTGTGTTTAGTCTCTCGGAGTTGAATGGAACCTGCCTCTCTAAAAATCATCCCCAACAAAGAAGCCCCGAGGATCTGCCACCGTAACGCGGAGAAGGAAATGTCCTCAATTCACCTGCGACACCTGCCCAGATTCCCAGTTCTCCCCCGACCCGGTCTCCCAACCACTCTCGAGACCCCCGGCCTTAGCTCTTCACCCGCTCTGCCCCTACTCCCCAGGAGTCTGGGTCCCTACCCCTGGACCCCTGCCCCCACCCAGACAGCCTTCGCCCAGTCGGTCCCTAGGGCCCAGACCCCTCGCGCTTCCTTCCACGCCAGTGGCTCTCAGGAGCCTGGGCGGCGGCGCACGGAGGCCCTTCCTGGCGCAGCCTCTCCCCCATCCCATCGTGCAGGCTCCGGGGACTTCCCGCCCCCGGAAACCAAGGAGAAACTAGGCCGGGAACGCCAGCGCCGGCCCCCTCCGCCTCCTCGGCGACCCCCCGCAAGCGGGCCCTAGGAACTCAGCCCTTGGAATTGCTACCTGCCCAGCGCCCTCGCGGCTCGGGAGCGCGGGCCCGGCGGCCGCGCGGCGCAGGGTTCCTCCGCCAAAGGCCCTCCGCCGCAGACTCACCTGTCGTCCGTTCCTCCTTCAGTGCCACCCGGGCACAGCCCCTTCCTGGGGCATGAACGAGCCGGCTTCGCGGCCTGGGCGCTCTCGGCAGGGAAGGGCGGGCGACTTGCTCCGGCGGCCGCCACAGTCCGATCTGCGCCTGCGCCGCCCCACGGGCTGGGTCTCGAGGGGCGCAGCTTGCAGCAAGGGGTAACGGCCTGAGCGCGAGCCTCACCGAAGGCCGGCTGTGCTGGCGGCGGGTTGCCTAGGAGCTGCGTGCAGCACTGCCGCCCCGACAGCTGACGGCCATGTTTCTGTTCTCTTTTTCTTTTTTTCCTCCCTCTCCTTCCGCCCCTTTCCACAGAACAGCACTTTCCTTCCCCTCTCCCTCTCCCTTTCCTACTGCGGGGGCGGTGGAAAAGGGCGCGGGGGAGGGGTGGGGAAGGGAGGGCGCGGGGGGCGGGACGGTGCTCCAGCCCCGCCCCGGGGGAGGGCCGACGCCGCGCGGCCACGTCTCCCCTCCCCTCTCCCCCCCCCCCCAATCCCCATCGCGACCCCGGCGGGCCGCGGGGTCCCAGCCGCACCAGCCTGCGAGGCCCTCCTCGGAGTCCGCGTGGTGGGTCCCGAGCAGAAACAGAGCCGCGGAGAAAGGGCCCAGGATACAGCCTTCCATCGCTTCCTGCAGGGCTCAGACTCGCCGTGTGGTGCGGCTTTATTGCCTTGGCCTCAGGCAGGTGGCGGCTGCGCCTCTGGGTTTTTCTGAGGCGGGTAAAGTGACACTGAGTCGCTCGAAATCACTGAGGACAGTGCAGAGAGGGATGCACGTCTCTGGACGAGAATTTTCCTTCCCAGGGTGGGAGTTGGAATCCCCACGTATGACTGGGGACCTCGGAGGCCGGAGAAAGACCGCCGACAGGCGCTTCCCGAAGTCCCGTCCCGAGTTCAGCGCCGGATGAGAGAGCCCTTGGCCCGCGCTCCATCTCGCTACTTCGGCCGAAGTATTTCGGGATGGGGACGCCGAATGTGGAAATCTCTTGTTTAAAGTAATAGTTCTCTCCTGCCTTCTAAGTAAGTGTAGCCTCCTTATGTACACGGACGCATGCATGGTTGGTTCCCTTAATGCAAATTTTGCGAGATATTGTTGATTACGTTTGGAGGTAATTACATATGTAGTTTTCATGTATGTCATATATAATTTCATATATTATATATATAAAATTTTCGTACGTATAATTTTCATGTATACATATGAAAAATAACTAGTTACTTAGGAAGAAGCAAACAGTTCGAAAAAAATTAGGAGAACTTTTTCACCTCCTGGCCAAAATAAAAAAATTGGCGAGTGACTTCACAGATTCCAGGCAGGTCACAATTAGAACTAGCAATATTTGTGCATGTCTAATGAGTATTCATATACGTAGCGATCATTTTCCTAAGAATTGCTGTCTCCTTATTAAATCTGTATTTTTGCTGGAAAGTATGAGATTAAACCTCAATTACGAGGGCTCTGTTGTCAATTTAAGAAGTTTACTGCATAAATGGGTAGTTTAAATTGTCTATCCAGTAGTAGAAACTATTTGCCTAACCACGTTAGCATAAGAATTGATTCAGTAGAAATGCACAGCATAGAAATAAGGTTTATTTAGTAATAGTTTGGAGTCTTTTTGAGCCTGCTGGAAACCAATCTGACATTGACCATCTGGACAGAAGTGTATAAAGGAACTGAAGCTTCAGAATTTAGCTTCTGGACTTCTCGTCCTTCCTTTCTCAAGGGCAAATTAATCAATGGTTTTAAAACATTTACAAGATTCTAAAATGGGAGCATTTCATGAACACTCATAGATTGAGTTTTTTCCTCTTTTCATGGTTTTTGCACTCAAAGAAATGAAAAATGAAAGAAGCCAGTGTATCTCTTCCATTTGACAAATTTTTCTCAATTTGCAATGTAGGATTTAAGGATGTTCTTAATTTCTTCTTAGTAATTGTCCTATACATGGATCATAGATTTGCATTGCTGTTTTCTACCCAAAATTTCATAGAATGAACTTACATGTTTTGGGCCTAATTTGTTGTGTAGGGTAGCTGTCCTTAACTCTGAAAAGTCCTTGATTCAGCAACAGCCTTCTTAACTGCACTCGTATGGGCCCAAGGCTGAAATAAGCTCATTTAAATTTTTAACATATAAGTATTTGACTGTCTAAAAAATGGGAGGGGAGCTGGAGAGCCCAGCATAACATAACATATAACATAATTGTTACAATGGTGATAGTATCACAGTTTCCAGTAAGCCTGTTTGGATATAAGAATGCATAGAAAAATCACTTAGCCCACTAAAGAGGGAAATACAGACAGACATAAGGCTGGACGTGGTCACTGCAGATTTTTGTGGATCAGCAATGCAAAGGAGTTGAATGGAAAAGTTAAAAAATTTCTTCAAATAAGCAAGTTGGTTTTGGCAGCCATCTTCAGTGCTGCAGCAGCCACATTATTTTCATCTTCCCAGTTTTCAAAAACTTGTAAACATTGCTTTTCATAGGAATATTCAAAGACCTTAATAATACTTTTTTGTCATATTCACTTTTTTAAATTCCACGTGTAAGTGATAACGTTAAGTATTTGTCTTTGTCTGACTTACTTCACTAAGCATTATACCCTTCGTGTCCATCCATGTTGCTACAAATGACATTTCCTTTTTTGTAGCTGAGTAGTACTCTGTGTGTATATATGTGTGTGTGTGTGTGTGTGTGTGTTTCACACCTTATTTATTCCTTTGTCTGTTAGTGGATGCTTAGTTGCTTCCATATCTTGCCAATTGTAAATACTGCTGCTATTCAACATTGGAGTGCATGTATCTTTCTGAATTAGTGTTTTTGTTTGCTTTGAATATATACCCAGCAGTGGAATTGCTGGATCATCTGATAGTTCTATTTTTAGTTATTTTGAAGAACTTCCATACTGTTTTCCACAGTGACTGCACCAATTTACATTCCCACCAACAGTGTACAAGGGTTCCCTTTTCTCCTTCCTTGCCAACATTTGTTATTTGTGGTCTTTTTGGTGATACCCATTCTGACAGGTGTAAAGTTCTTGTTGTGGTTTTGACTACTATACATATTTTAATCTTTTATTCAACTACATGTTTAACAGAAGCATTATAAATCTAGTAGTTTCATCTGATTATTGTAACTATTTTTAAAAATTCCTTAATCTCAGGATTCCATACTAGATTGTAAGCCCTGTGAGCGCTTATGTGTATTCACATGACACGTTCTCTTCCAAATCCCCAGTACCTAGCAGAGTAACCAGTATACCAGAGACTCTCAAAGAGTATTTGATGAATGACTGAAATAATTCAATCTGTGGTTCCCTTACTTTTTTCTATTCTGTCCTTAAGTTATTTAATTTTCCTTATCTGTAAAGAGGATAGAATGATATAAGTAAGATCATTTATTTATTTACAATAAGCTGTGACTATCAAATATACCAGTTCAGTAATCAGTACTTAGCCTAAGTGATGGACATCCTCTTGTTGTAGCTTACAATGATCCCTGCCTTCCGGTTTGTGCTCTTCTGTAATCCCCTTCCATTGAGCTTGGAGTGGACTCACTGACTGGCACTAACACAGAGAATACATCAGAAGCAATGAGGTCTCTCTAACAAGATGAGATTCTAAAAAAAGACTAGGGCTTCAGTCTTGGATTCTCTCTCTCATCCTCTTGAGTTGCTCACTATGGGGGAAGCCAGCCACCATGTCATCAGGCAGCCTTGTAGGTGAGTTCAGAAGCAGATCCTCACCAAGTTGAGCCTTGAAATGACTGCAGCCACAGCCAACACCGTGACTATAGTGTCTTGACAGACCCTGAGCCAAAATCACCCAGCTAAACTGCTCCCAGATTCTTTACTCACAGAAACTATGAGATAATAAGTGTTTCTAACTGCAAAATATTAGGATAATTTGTTATACAGCACAGTAATACCTGGAAGATAGCAAGTGCTCATTAATGGTAGCTCTTCCTTTACTGAAAATATCTGGGGTCAGCGTGTGATACTTAGCATCCTATAATGCTGAGTTAAATGAGTCTCCTAGTTCCAGTTTTGGTGGTTTCATAGTTGAGTATTGAGTAGCAACTACACTTGACCCTTGAACAACGTAAGTTTGAAATGTGTGGTTTCACTTTCATACATGGACTTTTCTTCAATAAATGCATACTATAGTACTATGTGATCTACGGTTGGTTGAACCCTCAGATGTGGAATTGCAGATATGGAGAGCCCGACTGTAAAGTTATATGCAGATTTTCAACTGCCTGGGGGGGATTTGGTGCCCCAAACCCACGTGCTGTTCAGGGGTGAACTATACTAACTTCATGGCTCTTTATTTTCCCAAACGGAAGAACTTGCTCCAGATTTCCTAGGATAGCCTCCTCTGTATGAAAATCTGAACTTGTTCTCTACTTTCTGAATAATCCACTTCTTGTAAACGGACAAGTTATTTGGCTCTAGCCCCTCATAATGAATTTTCAAAAACATGGGATTTGAAGGCCTGGTGCTTCATACCTGCAGGCACTCTCGGTTATTCTTTTAGAAAGCATTTTTGGTAAGAATGACATCAGTAACACTAGATCTGCTTTATTCCTCTGCTATCTAAACGACTCGGTGTGCTCTGCTCTCCACAGGGGACACAAGCACACTCTTCTCTTTGTGCTTCATTCCAGGATCTTATCTGTCTGGAGACTCTGTCTCCAATTATCAGAATGGGCTCATCTAGAGTCTTTGGAGGTTACTCAGCACATTCTTTATCCTGCTCTCTTTTCTAGGCCTACAGGCCAAACTGCTGGACTAGGAGTGGAAGGACTGACACAGGCTCTTGGTCTTGAGTCAGAGAAGAGAATGTGCTCCTGAGAACAGTGTCCTAGCTGATCCTAAAGACAAGTAGGGATTAGCAGAGGGAGAAAAACAGAGAAAGATAATGGGTAGAGAAGTTGAGGAGAAAGATGGTCTATATGAATATCTGAGACAAAACCTGCTGCCCCTAGCCTGCTTTGATGGGCTCCCTACAGTATTTTAAGTGGAAGGCATAGTCTTCCACCCTCAGTCTTTCCCCACTATTGGGAACCATTGTCTGTATAATGAGAACACCACCTTAGGACCTAATGACTCCAAATATGGCCAGCCACCCTAACTGGCACTTGTCCATATCTATCCATCCAGATACACTCCTGGTTTCCCAAAGGCAGCAGGACTGTTGCCTTTCCTGAGATCAACACTCATCTGCTTCCTCCAAACCCCTTTTTCTGGGCCTCACATCATAACAAATTGTCCTGAATACAGATCAAAAAATAGATGTATTCTTTATGTCAAAGATTAACCTTTAAAAATATTTTATATCAAAGAACAATAGAAACAATAAAATATAGACATAAACAAAAATAGTAGTATAATGAACTCTTCTGTATCGATCACCCAGGTTCAACTCATGGTTAATCTTGCTTCATGTATACCCTTCTGAGTCCTCTCTCCTGAGTATTTTGAAGAAAATACTCAACTTTTCATTTCACCTGCAAGCATTTCAGCATGTATCTCTAAAAGATAAGGATTTTTTAAAAAGCATATCCACAAGACCATTCCTGCCATTAAAAAGCTATTTGAATTAACATTTTTTAAATATTTTAATTTTTTAATTGACAAAGAACCTAGAAATATTGATATTGTGCCCTCTCTTACTCCTTCCCATTCCTCATGGATCTATTCCCTTGGGTACAACTCCTTCCCAGAGGGTTTGAGTTTGCCATACACCTCTTTGATTGATGGACTAGAATGTTGCTGTCCCAGTCCCAGCTTCTAGCTTCCTCCATGCTTCAGAGTATATAGGGTAGGGACTCTTTCTTTGAAGTTTTCCCCCCTAGAGATGGTTCATTATTCAGTTAAAAGATTCCATAATACATAAGGAGACTGCCTAAAAAAATCTCAAAAGTGATGTTCAATTTCCAACTTCTGTTTAATGTGAGTGCAGTAGACTAAATATTGCTTGACATGCCATGACAAAAAAAGAATTGGGATCTGGTGCTGATACCCTTTAACACCTATTCAAATTTCCCCCTCATTTTATGGTTCTTTTCATACAGAACAGGAGAAAATGAACTAAACTCAACTCTTGAGCTCTCTCTAAAAAGAATCAATAGAAAACAGAATTGTTTCAACCTCTTTTTGTTGTTCCAAGTTTAACTTCTTCATCCTTACATCATCTAGTCATCCCAGTGGCATTAATACTATCCGTGTGTTGTTCACTCACAAATTTACTGCTCTAGCTTCAAATTTCCCTAAACTACAGGCTCAACCATCAGACTACCTCCAGTGTCTAAATGGCATCTCACACTTTACATGTTCAAAATACAACTCTTAAGTCCCTCTCTGTCTTGCATCTTCCCCCTGAATTTTTCCTTTTGAAGCTGCCTCACTTCATTATATGGTACTGCCACGTCCTCTGTCTTACTAAATGATGTCCCCCCTCAACCACCAGATTCAAAAGTGGATCACCTAAACTGGTAGTTAGGGAAGACATAATTTGGCACGACAGAGGAGAAATGAAACAGGGGTCAGCATTGGGAGGACTGTCCAGCACTTTCAGGGTCCAGCACCAAGGAGCCTCACAAGGACCAGAACCTACAATCATTGATTGCCATTCAGTGGTGCACAACATGCAGTCATGTAAAGTCAAATGAAGTGGTCACCTTAGCTGTGTGTCTGGTTATTGAAGTGCATGGTCCATCCATTGACAGCAGTCTGCACATAGCTGTCATTCTTGACTAAAAGAATGTAAGCCCATGTCCTAAGAGTTGAACCCCCTAATCACATTGACCATGTAAACAACTACCCTATTTTCGTTTTCCAGGATACAGGCCAGGGTGACCTTGACATCCACAGGAACAGTGGAGGTACAGAAGGAGAAGTCTTAGCACTAACACTAGAGAGGGACTGGCAAAAATGAAACCACCACCTTACGGAGAAAACGTGTTTAATAAGCTGTGTTCAGGCATGAGTTATAGTGATGTTGGCCATGAGTTCAATGTTAATGAATCAATGATATTAAATAGTGTCTATAAACAGAAACACACATAATACAAGGTTATGTGTTGGTTGGCTGACACAAATGTTGTGGACAGAAACTCTCAGAAACCTGTTTATTTCCACTAGGAACAGTGGTTTAGTGTTTGCTAATTGAGTGTTCCCTAACTACCCTATGTAAAACAGCACTCACATTATATCATCTTGCCCTGTTTTATGTTTTCCCCGTACTCTGGTCACTGACATTTATTGCCTATTTGTGTATGTGTTTACTATCTCCCCTGCCAGTATCTAATCTCCATTAGGGTAGGAACTTTTATTTTATTCACTGTTGTATCCTTGGTACCTAGAACAGTAGTAATACTCCATAAATATTTGATGGTGAATCAATCGAATAAATTAAGCAGCCTTTTTAGGAGTCTGTTCTCTCCACCAATTTTCAGCCTTTATGTTTCTGGTCGTTGTTCTATCCTTAAGGTGACTGAAGGCCTAGCATAGGTAAACCCCACCTGACCCAACCTCTCCAGTCCTACAGATATGCCTGAGCGTGTCTGAAATCTCTGGGACTCTTATTATCCATATTTTCCCCTGTGCAATCTATATAAGAAGGTTCTTTGAGTTGGGTCCAGAGCATTCAATATAGTTATAAACAGTTCTATGATAGCAATAACCATTAGCTGACTAATGCCTAAAAGAGAACAGCAAGTTAGCAAATTCTGTCTTAACTGACTTAAATGACGTGTTAATTCTCAACTAAATGATTTATTTACTAATGACTTCTGCCTTCAGGAATCATTAGAGCATTTTTTTGAGCTTGTCAAAGGGAAAACTGTATTTGTGTTTACTATAGCCATAAGGTTACTTGCTATTTTAATACTCTTTTGATGTGCTAATAGCTCCTAATGAGGATCATTAATTAAGAAACTAAAAGAAGAAGGCAACATCCTACAGAAAATTAATCTATTCCCTAAACTTCAGATTCATATTTCCTAGGATTTACTAACCATTTCAGATTTCTATAGTCAAATCAAACTCAGCCAAAACTGCGTTCATTGGGAAAGAATAGAGCAGATGGTTAAGACTTTTGAATCCGATTATTCTTACTTAGTCCCTGGGCAAGTTATTTAATGTCCCTGTTTCTTTGTGCATAAAATATATCCATCTTGCAGAGTCACCTAAGATTAATTATCGTCATTTGCAACAACCATTTATCAAGCATCTACTATAGGCCAGTCACTATGGTAAGTGCTTAACTTTCATTGTCTACTAGTCCAACCCTACAGGGGAGTTGTCGTTGTGGTTTCCCACAAGATAACGTATGTATAGGCTCTGTCATAGTGACTGGCATATATCTGGACAGGGGTTGACATACTTTGACCTTGGGCCAAATCCCGCCTGATGCCTGTTTTTATAAACTAAATTTTATTGGAACACAGCCATGCCCATTTGTTTACTGTTGTCTACGGCTGTTTTGCACTACAGTGGCAGAACTGAAGAGTTGTGACAGAGACCATACGGCCCACAAAGACAAAAATATTTGCTATCTGATCCTTTACAGAAAAAGTCCATCACCTCCTGTACTAGAAGACCAACAAAATTTGGCTTGATTTACTTTTCATCCAAACAGGAGGTCAGAAAAATAAAGCAAACAAGCAGGGCTAGAGAGTGGGTCACAAACGACTTGTCCGAAGGGAGCAAACGTTTTTAAGTGGAAAAAAGGAAGAATAACAGAAATGGATGTGAATAGTGGCCCTAATTTGTGACTTCAAGATATATTGCCTACTGCAGAGTGAGCAGCCTCCAATACAGAGTGACAAGCAATGTGCTCACAAAAGAATTCGAATTCAGTTGTGAGTTTGCAGGTGAGAGCCAGGTAGAAAGGATGTAGTAAAAGGTTGAGGCTGTAGAGCAGATATCTGTTTATCATGGGAAATCTCTGGAGGCAGAGTGGAAAGATTTGTAAAGGAAAAGCGAGAGCAGTAGTGGCTCTAGAATGTTTATAACAGAAGGAAACTAAGGGTGTCACTGATTGACAAAAGCATCACTTATCCATACCACAGACTGGGTGTAACTGAAGGAGACCCTGGGAGATCTGAAGCCACTGCCTAATGCCCCAGAGGCACTCTCTACTAGTGGAAGGTTAGGGTTGGGAAGAGAAAGGTTGGGAATGGGAAAAGAAAGTGTGAGCAATAGAGAAAGGCATGACAAAAAGGAATTACAGTTTGAAGGGACAGAAGATGATGACAGGAATGATAAACATGGTGGAATCATCTGGCTTCATGATTTCAGTAGGATTCTTAATTACACATTTGCTTTAGCTCGGGTAGAAGCTCAGGTTCTAGTAGAATCAGTGACCTGATGAAGATGATGTCTGATCTGTACACTTTGTAGGCCAGAAATGAACAGGCCTTACAACGTCAGTCCTTTAACTGTTTATAGTCAGCAATGTTTATCAATCAAGTTGCTTTCATTCTTTAACCTATTGGAATGATGGCAATCAGAATGCCAAATTACAGAAAGTTATTTGAAATATTTCAGTGGTTAAAAAGAAAGAAAGTGAAACCATACTGTCAGAAGTTCTTAACCTTGGTTTTTATTTTTCGATATGCTTTTGCTTTTGCTTTTTTTTCTTAAGATAGCACCATCTTTTAAAATACTTTTTTTATTGCAGGAAAATCATGTAAAAGGACCGTGATTTCTGGAAAGTTTAAAAAACAAACAATCGTTCACCTCCAATGTTGTTTCAGGTGAGTCCTGATTCATTAATACATACTCCCCTTCATTTCTATTAGGTTTTTTTTTCATCATTCAGTGTTCACAATCTTTTCCACTATGTATTTTGCCAGTCATGGCATCTCTAGAATTTTTAAGCAGAGTTCAAACTTGTTTAATATTGATAGAATCAACATCTTAGGGTAACTTTTCTGAAGGTTCCATTCTACTTTGGCACAAAACTCAGAAGCATTTTTAAGTTTACTTGTTTAGATTAAGTTCAATGACAGCTTATTTTCTTTTTCACTTTTATCCTAATATTCTTCAGCTCTTTCATTTTTTAAACATATGAAAGTTATTTTAGAACTGGACTTACAGACAGAAGACACCTAAAATCAAAGCACTGTTAGTAATGTCATCCTGGTGTGCTGAAAGATAAGGTTTTTGAGCTGAAATGTGGGAAAGGATTTTACTTTTAGAGAAAGGCCCACAATTATCTGTATAATTCAGCCAGGAAATCTATCTAAATTACCATTCGTATTAAGTAAAGGGAAGGCCAAAGGCTGGTAATTTTTCACTCATTAAGTGAGTGTTAATTGAATATCTACTATATGCCTGCACTGTTCTGGGCACTGAAGATGCAGTAAGACAAAACTTACAGAAATTCTTGGCTATGAGAAGCTTATATTCTAGTGAGGAAAGAAAGACAATAAACAAGGAAAATAGGATAATAATAATACATAATATGGTTGAAGGTGGTAAATGTAAGAAGAAAGATTATGCTGGGAAGGGGGAAAGGGCTGTTGGGGAAGGGTGTTGACAATTCTTAATAAGGACTCCAATCAGCTTTGAACACTAATTATTTTTCAAAATGCTTTGGGGTTTACGAGATACTTAGCTGGAAAGCTTGAAGAGGATTCCAAGAGCCAGGAATTGGGACTGGTGGTAGCTTGCCCAATTATCTGATTACTTAGGACCTTACGCATAGCCGGAACATGATTTCATCCCTAGCCTTCCCTGTCTTCATCTCCACGTCCACTTCTCCCCTGCCAGCTGCTTTTAATTTACCCAATTAAAGTGAAAGGAGGGGGAAAAGGTGCTGGAACTATTTTTGCTTATATTTTGAGCCTGATGCATTTTTTTAAAAATATAAATTCTGATGAGTTCTAGAAATGAAAAATATATAAAAGCAAAATTCCCATAGCTTTTGCTATTGCAGGTAAACTGATCATTGAATCCACTCAGAATTTCTTTCTTGAGAGGTAGCACAGTGTCCTGGAAAGAAGTGAGTCAAGAGTTTGTGTTTTGGGTACTCATATGCCACTACGTACCTTTGTAACTAGAATCAGGTCCTTATCAGAGAAACTCTAAAATGCTGTGATTCTTCCTCTTTTTAACCAATTCAAGTCATTAATTACATAAACCTAGATGAAATACAGCTTCACTTTTTGTTTCAGGAAGCTAAAATGTGGCTAAGATTATTAAACTGGGTTTTGTGTGTGAGTTAAACAGAATATGGATGTTATGACTAAGTTACATGACTCCTTGATCTCCAGGAGTGCTTTTCATTAGGAACATGTATCACACTCTTTGCTTATATTTATAATTTACATCAAAGTGGATTTTTAAATGTAGAAAAGATTAATTTGCATAAGTTAATATCAATTTTGATTAAAATCTGAATGGTTTTAGGAAACTGCAATATTTATGTTAAGATCCCTCTAGGGCAAATTTTTTTTTGAACCATGGCATTGTGTTGCTTTATAGATGAATAAAAACTTGATAAATAATGATAATTAGTTGTAATAGCTGCCAGGAGGTTTGATCAATGTATTATGTGTATATTAACTCAGTTACAAGTTATACGTATCCCATGAAGTAGGTACTATTATGTCTTCCATTTTATAGTTACAGAATATGGAATTCAGAGAGCTTATATAACTTGCTCAAGTCCTTGAGCCTAAATTTGACCCCAGGTCTATCTGACTCTGCCTGGCTCATTATGAATATTGCTTTCCTAAGGAAGAACATTCTCATATGAAGTGGCTAAACACTGGCAGAAGAAACTGCCAAGAGATTTAGGGAGAATTTGGTGAATTTTGTATGAAAGCAGGGATTTTGAGCAGATGGTCTCAAGTGACCTCTGTCTATCCCAAAGATTGTACACCTGGAGCTGCCAGTCCTTACTTTAAAATATTACTAGTTGTAATTTTTTAGCAAGTGAATATTCATTAATTCTGACAGTTGTGTTTTTATATGCAAGAGAATCCTCAATATGTCCTTCTGATCTCAGAAGATCATTCATTTATAAACGTATTCAAATAGTACATGCAAACTGCTATCAAAAAACCCCATAAAACTCAATTGAAAGTACAGTATCACCTCACACCAGTCAGAATGCCCATTATTAAAAATTCCACAAACAATAAATGCTAGAGAGGGCATGGAGAAAAGGGAACCCTCCTACAGTGTTGATGGGAATATAATTTGGTGCAGCCACTATGGAAAACAGTGAAGATACCTTAAAAAACTAAAAAATAGACTTACCATGTTATCCAGCAACCCCACTGCTGGGCATATATCTAGAGAAAACTCTAATTCAAAAAGATACATGCATCCCAATGTTCATAGCAACACTATTTACAATAGCTAAGACATGGAAGTGACCTAAATGTCCATCAATAGATGACTAGATAAAGAAATGGAATACTACTCAGCCATAAAAATAATGAAATAATGCCATTTGTAAATGCATTTGCAACATGGATGAACCTGGAGATTATCTTACTAAGTGAAGTAAGTCAGAAAGAGAAAGGTAAATATATGATATCATTTATATGTGGAATCTAAAAAATGATACAAATGAATTTATTTACAAAACAGAAACAGACTCACATATATAGAAAACAAATTTATGGTTACCAAAGGGGAAGGGGTTGGAGGAATAAATTAGGACTTTGGGATTAGCAGATACAAACTACTATATATAAAATAGATAAACAACATGGGCCTACTATATAGCACAGGGAACTGCATTCAATATCTTGTAATAACCTATAATAAAAAAATATGAAAAAGAATATATATATGTATAACTGAATCACTATGCTGTATACCAGAAACTAACACAACATTGTAGATCAACTACACTTCAATAAAAAATAAATTGGAAATGTGCAAATAATGGAAGATAGTTGTAATTTTTAAAAAGTTATTTGTCTCAAATTAAAAAAAAAACACCTAAAACTCAACATTTATATATTTTAACATAGCTTTTTGCCTTTACCATATTGTCCAAGAGTATTGCACCTAAAGCACCTTTGATAACACAGCTCCTAATTTATTTCATTAGGATTTATCTATTGCTTAGTGTTTTGGTATATAAAGATACTTACCATTTCTCTTGCAGGTCATTATTAAATAGCAGTTTGTTAGTTGCAGGTTACCAAACACAGACAAAAATTATAACATTGCTTGAAATATTTTATAATTAAAATTTGTCAGTAAGTTGGTTTCAGTTAGTCTAAGAAGTGTTTTTTTTATTCCCAATTAAATTTCAGGTAATATGCTGATTAGATTTCATTTAATAGTGACTCATGATTTGAAATTATAGTATATTGGCCAATATTAATTGATGTTCCCTCAACTTAGGTCTTTAAGTAAAGATATGCTTTTAGACATTGATCACAATATACAAAAGGAAATTGTCAATAAATATATCTGCTTTCTTGATGTCAGTAGATCACATTAGAAACAAAAATGTTATGGAAATACTATAGTAAAATAAAGCAGCTCTATCATGAAACTGGGCCATATTCTGCCTTTTCTGTAGACTTCCAAATCAGGTAATGTGAGATTATTTCCACATAGAAGAGCATGTAAAAGTACTGCATGAAAGAAGAGCTGTGTCTTAAGTATACATGTCCAAAGTATAAGAATTCAATAGAGAAGTTACTAGGGACGAGGTTTGAAGGGCCAGGGAGTAATTCATGTTCAAGTCATCATCTCAAAGCATTAGCTTTGGGCACAGTTTTTGGCCCAAGCCTGGGCAAATTACCTAAGTTGGCACAATTGTATTGAAGGGAAGGGTTTGGGAGAAAATATGCCCTGTTGCTGCTGGGAGCCATCTAGAGATAATAAGGGAAGCCAATCTCAAAGACAAAGCTAGTTGACATGGGGGAAGAACAGAGAAATTCACAGGGAAATGGAGCCATAGTGTGAACTGAACCCAGAGGCCTGTCCACCTCTGGACTTCCATTTGTGTGAGTCACTAAAATTCCTTATTTTTGAAGCCTTTTGAAGTAAGTTTCTGATACTTGAGCTAAAAGCATCTTAAAGGAATTCTTGACATGTTAGGGATCTTTTTCATTATATGTGTTGTAAATATTTTCCCTTCAGACCACAGATTGTCTTTTGTTCGCCTATCAGACACTCAAATCCATTTAAAGTTATAAAGATTAAAACAAGTGTGGTATCAGTGTTCAACTAGAAAGACAGGTCAGTGGAACAGAATATTTAACTGACAGATTTTAGGATACAGAATAATTTACAATAACATAAAATTGGGGAAAGATGGATTTTTATTAGTGTTTTGTGACTGGTATCACAGCAAAATAAATTGTAATTGATCAAAGGTATAAATGTAAAGCCATAATAATGCTAAAATAGAAAATAGAGTAATTATATAATCTTGGACAAGAAAGGTCTATGTTTGATGTCAAAAGTAAAAACCTTACAGGAAAAGATACAGTTATACAAAAATTAAAATGTGTTCCCTTTTTCTTGTTTAGCATTTTTCAATTGGGAAAGCCATATATATTCATTGTGAGTTCATGGTACATTGACATAAAAACATCAAACAATACAGGGTTATATAAAATAAATAATGTCCCCTTCTTTAATCTCTCACTTCATAGGTAACTACTTTCAAAAATATGTATTATATATTTCCAGACCTTTCTCAATACATATATACACATATATAGTGTGTTCCTAAAGCATAAACTTTTCAAAACAAGAATCAGTGTCAGTGACATTTTGCATCTAGTCTTTCTCCCTCAACAGTATATCATCATGCACATCTTTCCTTGTCAGCAAATATAGAGCTACTTTGCTCTTCTTAACATCTGCCTTGTATATTCCACTACATAAATGAATGATAATGTATTTAATCAATTACTTATTAATGTATATTTTGGGTTTATCCAGTCTGGGAAACTTCCATACAGAGGAAGTTATAATAAATGTATGAAGATTTACTATTAGTATATATATCAACTTTTTCAAATCAATAGTAAAAAATATAAGAAGCACATTTACATAAGAAATAACATAAAATATGCTATTTATGTGGGAAAATGGAAAAAACAATGAAAATGAAATGCAAACAGCAATTAAATATATGCAAATATATGGCAAATAAATATTTGCTTTTACTAGTAATAGGGAAATAAACAAATTAAAACAGTGAGATATTGCCTTTCATCCAGCAGATCAGCAAAGAGGAGGGGGGAAAAGAATTTAAAAAAGGAAGTGGTGGTATTGGGAAAAAGGCATTTTTATAAAGTAAGAGAGAAGTGCTAAGTTGTAATACTTTTAACAGGGCAATTTGACAGTGTTTATTAAATGGCTTAAAACTATGCATAGCTTTTTGTCCAACGAGTTCACCTGCAGAAATTTTAAAGAAAAAAATAACTAAGGCTACATCTTAGTTTTCGGTTCAGGTTATTATAGCATTGTATAAATCCAGCAGTTTAAAAATAATTTAAAATAGTAAATATTCACAACTGAATTGTAGGCCATCTATGAGATGGACTCCTATGCAGCATATTAAGAATGATGCTGTTGAATATATATTTTATATGAAAAAGTACAGTCTAAAAATAATGTGCACAGATGATTGCTTTTGAAATTAGTGTGAATATCCACATGTGTACACATATGTATAGAAAAACAGTGCCACTGAGGTTGGTGAGGTCATGGATAATTTATTTTCTTCAATTTGTTTAACTGTATTTTCAATGAATGCGTATTGCAATCATCTAATAAGCACTATAAAATGTTTAAATCAAGAGTATGCTTTGATACACGTTAACAAAAATAAGACAATCTATCAGAAGTAGACTGAGGGAAAACAAAAGTGAACAGAGAACAGCTGGATTGCTGTTGGTAAGGGAGGTTCGCTCTCTTCTTAACAGTAAATAACTTTTTAACGGAAAATTTAACAGTAAATGACTTCCTGTGGATTTGTAGTCTACTGTGTCATATGAGGCTGTGTCTTTGAGCAAACATAAACAAATGGGACCTAATGAAACTTAAAAGCTTTTGTACAGCAAAGGAAACCATAGACAAAACGAAAAGACAACCCACTAAATAGGAGAAAGTGTTTGCAAGGATGTGGCCTATGATAAGGGGTTAATATCTAACATATATAAATAGCTCATACAGCTCAACATCCAAAACAAACCAACAAACAACTTGATTAAAAAATGGGCAGAAGACCTGAATAGACATTTTTCCAAAGAAGAAATGCAGATGGTCACCAGGCACATGAAGAGATGCTCAACATCACTAATCACCAGGGAAATGCAAATCAAAACCACAATGAGATATCACCTCACACCTGTCAGAATGGCTATTATCAGAAAGAATTCAGATTACAAATGTTGGCAACAATATAGAGAGATGAGAACCCTCATACACTGTTGGTAGGAATATAAATTGGTGCAGCCACCGTGGAGAACGGTATGGAGGTTTCTCAAAAAACTAAAAATAGAACTGCCATATCACCCAGCAATTCCACTCCTGGGCATATATCTGAAAAAACAAAAACACTAATTCAAAAAGACACGGGCACCTTAATGTTCATAGCAGTATTATTTATGATCACCAAGACACGGAAGCAACCTGTGTCTATCCACAGTTGAATGGATAAAGAAGATGTGAGATAAACGTACACAATGGAATACCATCAGCCATTAAAAAAGAGTGAAATAATGCCATTTGCAGCAACATGGATGGACCTAGAGATTATCACACTAAGTGAAGTAAGACAGAGAAAGACAAATGCAGTATGATACCACTTATACGTGAAATCCCCAAAATACAACAAACTAGTGAATATGACAAAAAAAGAAGCAGATTCACAGATCTAGACAACAAATTAGTGGTTACCAGTGGGGAGAGGAGGGGGAGGGGCAGTATAATGGTAGAGGATTAAGAAGCACAAACTATTATGTATCAAATAAGCTACAAGGATATATTGTACAACATGGAGAATACAGCCAATATTTTATAATAACTGTAATGGAACATAACTTTTAAAAATTGTGAATCACTATATTGTACACTTGTAACTTACATAATATTACACATCAACTATTCTTCAATTAAAAAAATTCCTTTTTTCAAGATGTCTTTGAGACTAGCATCTCTTTATTCTCAAACCAAGTGAAAAGAGAACAAAACAGAAGAAACTGATAAGGACCTGTAACTGATCTGGAGGGTAGGGGGCTGTGAGAAAACTAAACCTCAGTTAACTCCTGAAGTAATTCTGTGTAGCAGGAGAAGAGTATGGACTGGATTAAGCTAGAGAAAAACCTCGCTGAGCTCTTGTTACCAGAGGAATTTTGAGACTAGTTCGGCCTGAAATGTGGGGACCATCTTGGCAGGAGACCTTTTATAAGACTTACATTCAGGGTCAATTAGAAAAAAAGGCCTTCCTACTTGGTCTGGGCATAAAACCAAAATGTGATATATTTTGAAAGGTGGTAGAAGTATTACATTTAACTTATGTATATGCATTCAGTAAAATCTTGCCTGATAGTAGTATTTAACAATAACCCTATGTGTATTTTTATATTAGAAGAGGGATGTAAAAATATGTGACCCTACCTCTTGGTTAACTATTCCTGCTCCTAAACTCCAGTTTTTGGATGATGTGGCCCTAGTTTACATAACACCAAACGTAATTTATAGCTGTGGAACAGAGGAACAAACAATGACCAGAATGCTGAATTTGAGACTTAAAGCTCTAGTGAGAACATCAAACCCAGCAAAACTATTAAGAACATACATGATTAATGGGCAAGTGGTTTTTGCAAAGTTGGGCTGTTAGATTTAGATTTTTGGCTCTGGCTTGTTATAGCATACAAATGGTAATTCTCTGTTTAATAAATCTACAAGTGATGACCTCTTTCAAGTGAGTCACACAGTATTTTCTACTTATATCACAACTGAAAATTCTCAGAACCTCCTCCTCAACATAATAATTTAAACAAATGTAAAGTGTGCTAAATTAGTTGCTTAACATTGTTTTCTAAATACCTATACTGGCTGATTTAATCTATAACATATAGTCTGGTATCAAGGTTGGCTGCCAGATATGAACTTCTGGCTTCATGAGGGATAAAGTGACGTCATCTCCCTCCAAGCTGGCCAGATCCACTCATGTAGGCAACTGCTTATATTTTTAACCCTCTTTAGAAAAATATACAGAGGCTTACTCTTTGATACCAGTCTTCCTGTACTTTCTTTGCAGTTTGAATCTTACTGTTGGCATTTTCTGCCTTGGCACTGTGATTTGTGAACTCAGCCTTTGATTCTGATTTTAGTTTATTTGGCTCTTTATATTTTGGATCCTGCCTTTGGCATGTTTTTTCACTTTTTTTCCATCCCTTGCTAGTATCTTGATTCAAATTCCTGAACTTAACACCCCCTGCAAGCTCCACCCATACACCTCTTAAACTGAAGTATTATTTCCTAAGTCCTAGAGACTAAAACCACAGGGGAAATATTAGCTCAGCTAGAAAAGCATCTTTCTTAGTCTCTAGATAATTATCTCTTCTCAGGTAGAGGGTTCTCTCATAAAAACCAAAATCTGTTAATTCAAAAAACATTGTGCAAGAATTATATGTTTCTGCATGCTTTTTCCCCAAGGGGACAAGAAGAACCTGCTAGGCTAGTTGCCATTGCTCAGTGAGAAAAGAATTTATGATACACACTTGAAACCTGTCTGTCTTTCATTTAACACTCACCTCCTCATTTACTCCCCTGAAACAGTTGCACTTGCCTACACAGCTTGTCCGGTGCAAGGATGGTTTATTAGAAGGAACTAAGGTTTCCTTGTACCTTAGTTCTGTTCTGGTGTCATTTCACTGTTAAAAGTCCTCTGGTAAATTTGTATCTGTGAACATGAAAATACATGAGGCATCAGATACATGGTTACTTAGCATGAATTTGGCTGAATACTGTTAGTTTATTGTGAGAATGTGAATTTGATGCCAATTTGTTTGAGTTATAATGTTAAATTATTAATACCCCTATCATGGGCCTAGAGCTGTTTGGGTTACTTAATAACTGAATATCTGAGAGTATCACCATAATGCTATCATTTTGGAAATGCAGATGTTTTCTTTGGTACAATTTGAGAAAACCTTAATGACAAATAAGTTTCCCACTAGCCTGCTACAATGCCTGAATTCCACTATGAGAGACTCCTATCTTTATGCCTTGAAAGGAACTCAAGATACCTAATAAAAGATACTTGTAGGTGTATGTGTGTGTGTGTGTGTGTGCACGCACCTGTGAATTTCAAAATGTTAAAATTATTTGGAGACTGTAGGATTACTATTGGTTATTTTTATTTTCTTCGTACTTTCCCTATTTTCAAAAATTTCTGTATTGAATATGTACACTTTCATGATTAGAAAAAATGCCATAAAAATTTTTATGCACCCGAGGATAGTAAACATCTAAAGCTTTTCTCAGCAGATAGCACCTTATTGAATACGTATTTCTCAAATCTTCTCCATTAATGCCAGGTAACTAGAAGCCAGACTCCTTCAGAAACTGGCATAAGATCCTAAAGGAAGTAAATCCTGATATTGATAGTGTTCTTATTCTTAAGCAGAACACATATTCTTAGAGTACATGCTTTTGTGTATCTGAAGTATCACACTAAGGTATTTTTTAAAGTTAAAGAAAGACCCTAAAAGGGTCAAAGATAAACAACTTATTTTCCCAGTACTTCCCAGGCCTGCCATGGCAGGATTTATGCAAAGGGACTTCTCTATAGATAATGTTGCAATATAAGGATCATTCCTAAAAATATTTCAGAAACTGGAATGTATAAGACAGACCCATATTAGGCTAAAGTGTACCTCATTTTATGGTAAAGTTTAAGCTATTGAAGTTCAGCTTAATTAAGTTGTGATGGTAAGCATCATAAGATATTCACTCACATCAGATTCATGCTTCTGTTCAATGTCAGGTAAATTCATCCTTGATTTCATGGAAATCCAAGGATTAAAGAAGGGGTAGTTTCCTCCAAGGGTAGCTAATTGTCTATTCCATTTTCAGGTGTATTTGTTTTAATGTACAGTCATCAGGGATCTTGTTAAAATGCAGATTGTGATTCAGTAGATGTAGGTTGGCCTTGAGATTCTGCATTTCTAGTAAACACACTGGTGCTGTCCACACTGCTGGTCCATGAACTCCACTTTCTGTACCAAGGAGTTAGACCACAGTTCTAGGAGTAGATGTGCCAAGGCCCTCCCTCGGATATTTCTGTTTGAGGGCTGCCATTTCCCTCGTTCAACACAATCTCTACCAACCTTAACAGCACCTTAGCACAGTCTCTGCTCCATTTACCCCGTCCCTCCCTCCCCCAGCTCTTCAACTGGTTTCCTGTTCTTAGGACTTCAAGTATTTCCCTGTTCTACAGCTGTAAGACTAGCAGCCAGTTCCTCGTCTCAGTAGAGACCCTTTGTTCTACTTCTTGAGGTGCTGCCACCTGGAAGGGAGGGCTGTACCGCCTCCCTCCTTCTTCTTGGGATCTGCAGACCCTTTGTTTGTATTTATGGCCCATTAACTACTTTTATCTAGGAGATAAGAAAGATCAATGGAAACCAGCTGCCCTTTGTTCAGACTAATTCACTAACTTTGATAAAAGCCTTTCTCCTGCTCTCTATTTTTCATCCAAAGTTTGCTTTTTATTTTATAGGTTTGGGAAAGGTGGGAATAGCTCCAGCCTTGTTTTGATCTCAGTTGGAATTCCTTAAACTCTAAGGTAATTGGTAAACATTTTAGAAGCCAATAGCTACTAGACTTTGAGTTAGCTGTTTTAGGGCCACAGACTTGAGGATAGGAAGAGGCTTTCAAGTTTTAGTTCAACTCCTTCATCTGACAGTTAGGAAACAGAAGCCCTTGGAGTTTCTGTACTTTGCCAGAAACTGGGGAGCTGAGTCCCTGCACCATTTCAGCTGTGCTGCATGGTGCTTAGAGGTGGCTGTGCAGAATTGCTTTTGTTTGGAGGTGTGGAGGCAGAGGCTTTCTTCCAAGTCTCCAAACCTCAACCAAAGGAGCTCCATTTATAATATTTTCCGCTGTTCCACATGCTAGACTTTCAACATAGATCTTATTTGACATCTACAAAAAGTTTTAAACCATTTTATTTCATTGTGGTGCCTGCAAATTAATCTTAATCCACATCTACAGTTTAAGAGAGTCATATTTTTCTATTTTCATTTTAATTGTGGAGTGTTACACTTAGAAGGATAGAACTTGCATTATCCCAACCATTCTCTGTTATATTTTCATGGTATTTTTCCAACCCTTACATTGGAAATTACATGTAGCCATTGACTGATTTTCACCTGAATCTTAGTAAATTTAACAGCTTTATTGAGATATCATTCACATACTGTATGGTTAGTTTTATGCATCAACTTGACTGGGCTAATGGATGCGTGGATAGCTGGCAAAACATTTTTGGATGCGTTTGTGAGGGTGTTTTTGGAAGAGATTAGCATTTGATTCTGTAGACTGAGAAAAGAAGACCCACCCTCCTCAGTGTGGATGGGCATCATCCAAACTGTTGAAGGCAGGAGTAAAACACAGAGAGGAGGAAAGTGTGAATTCTCTTTCTCTTGGGCTGGGATGTCCAGACTGGGAGCTACCCCCTTGGCTCCCCTGATTCTCAGGTCTTCAGGCTCAGACTGAATTATACCTCTGGCTTTCCTGTTTCTCCAGCTTGCAGATGGCAGATTATGGGTTTTCTCAGCCCTTGTAACCATGTGAGCCAATTCCTATAATAAATTTCCTCTTATGTATATCTACATATATATCCTATTAGTTCTGTTTCTCTGGCAAATCCTGATTAATACACCATGTAATTCACCAATTTAAAGTGTACAATTCAGACCTTTTAGTGTGATTACAGAGTTGTGCAATCATCATCAGTTTCTAAATGTAGAACATTTTCATCACCCCAGAAAGAAGCCCTGTATTCATTAGTATTCAGTCGCCATCCCCATTCCCCCAACCTCTGGAAGCTACTAATTTACTTCCTGTCTCTGTGGATTGCCTATTTTGGCTATTTCATACAAGTGGAATCATACAATATGTGGCCTTTTGTGTCTGGCTTCTTTCACTTAGCATATTTTCATCCATATTGTAGCGTCCATATCGTAGCACCATATTGTTTCATTCCTTTTTATGGCTGAATAGTATTCTCTTGTATGGATATTCCACATTTTGTTTATCTTTTCATCTTTTGATGGACATTTGAGTTGTTTCTGCCTTTTGGCTATTGTGTATAATACTGCCGTGAATAATGGCAAACAGGCATTTGTGTGAGTGCTTGTTTTCAACTCTCTTGGGTATATACCCAGGATTAGAATCACTAGGTCATATGATAATTCTGTGTTTAAGTTTTAGAAGAAATATCAAATTGTTTTCCACAATGACTGCACCATTTTACATTCCCAGTAGCAATGTACAAAAGTTCAGATTTTTCTACATTCTTGCCATATAAATCTAGGATATATAAAGAATGCCCTTATCAGATAATGATTTGCATGTATTTTCTTCTTTTCTGTGATTTGTCTTTTCATTTTCTTTCTTTTTTAAAATTCAAGATGGTTGACTTACAGTATTATATTATCTTCAGGTGTACAGCATAGTGAGCCAGTATTTTTGTAGATTATGCCCCGTTACAGGTTATTACAAGATAATGTCTATAATTCCTTGTGCTGTACAGTACATCCTTGTTGCTTATCTATGCCTTTTCACTTTCTTGAAGGTATCTTTCAAAACAAAAGTGTTATACATTTTGTTAAGTCCAATATATTTATTTTTTTCTTTAGTTGTTTGTGCTTTTGGTGTCATAGCTAAAAAACCATAGCCTAATCCAAGGTCCTGAAAATTTACACATATGTTTTCTTCTACGAGTTTTATAGTTTTAGCTCTTACATTTAGGTCTATGGTCCATTTTGAGTTAATTATTGTATATCATGTGAGGTAGGGGTCTAACTTTATTCTTTTGCCATGTGACATCCATTTGTCCCAACATCATTTGTTGAAAAAATTCTTCTTTTTCCATTGAATTTTCTGGCATCCTTGTTGAAAATCAATTCACTGTCAATGTCAAGGTTTCTAGATTCTCACTTTTATTCCATTGATCCATATGTCTATCCTTATGCCAGTACCCCACTGTCTTGATTATTATAGTTTTGTACTAAGTTTTGAAATCAGGATATGTGCATCATCCAACCTTATTATTCCTTTTCCAGATCGTTTCAGCTATTTTGGACCCTTGCATTCACATGTGATTTTTAGGATCAGCTTGTTGGTTTTTGCAAAGAAGACAGCGAGGATTTTGTTAGTTGTGTTGAATGAGTATATCAGTTTGGGGAGTACTGCCATCTTAACGATATTAAGTCTTCCAGTCTGTGAACATAGGATGTCTTTCTATTTATTTGGGTCTTTTAACATTTCTTTCAACAGTGTTTATAGGTTTCAGAGTACACGATTTGGACTCCTTTTGTTAGGTGTACTCCAAAGTATTTTATTTTTTGATGCTATTATAAATGGAGTTGTTTCTTAATTTTATTTTTGAATCATTCTTTACTAGTGTATAGAAATATGATTTTTAAAATTGATCTTGTCCCCTGCAACCTTAATGAACTTATTAATTTTAATAGTTTTGGCAGAGTATTTCTTAAGATTTTTCTATATGCAAGATCGGGTCATCGGCAAACAAAAATTGTGTTACTTTTTCTCCAATCTGGATACCTTTTTATTTATTTTTATTGACTTTTTAATTGCTCATGCTGGAACCTCCAATACAGTGTTGAATGGCAGTGACAAAAGTGGAGATCCTAATCTTCCTCATGATGTTGGGAGCAAAGCAGTCGTTTACCATCAAGTACAATGTTATATGGGGTTTTGGCTATTTCAATAATGCCAGTGTGTATCCTGGTAGGGATGTTCAGGCTGAGGGTAGAAATAATAGAAGAGAGCTCAGAAGAAAGACCTGGGTTACATTTGGAAATCCTTAGTATTCAGATATAGTTGAGGTCACAAAACAAATGAGATGGTCCAGACAGAGTGCATAGGATGAGAAGATGATTAGGGATAGACCTTTTGGGAAATAGCAACCTTCAATGAACAGAGAGGCTAAGAAGAACCCTCAGAGTAGTAATTCTCCAACTTGAACAAGCAGGGTTATCTGGGGAGCTTTGTTAAAATACAAATTCCCAAGTGCTATCCCAAGAAATTCTGGTTGAGGAGGGTTTGGTCTTGGCATGTGTGTTTTTAGAAGCTCTGCAGGTTGTTTGGTTCTCTGACCTCTTTGACCTGCACATCGTCCTCGATACCGATTTTGCTTTGAACACCTGTTTGTGTTCAGAGAGGAGGTGACACACTGACTCTTGAAGCATTTCTGAGCTGCAGGTAAAGTTTCAACCCGTCGGCCAAACTGTAGAGACATTGAAGTCATCTTAGAGGATGGCCTCTCTCTTATTCCTGTTATCTAATTGGTTGCCCAGTCTTGTCAGTCACACTTCAGGAATATCTCTCAAGCCCACCTCCTCCTATTTCTCCCACTTCTTAGGGTATTCATCCTCTTGCACCTGGTCTATAGCAATTTATCTGTTAGGTCTCTTTTTTCTCTGCAGCTATCGCCACGCTGCCACCAGAATTATCTTTTATCTATTACGTTATACCTTTGTTGAAAAACCTTTAATTGCTCCCTGATATAAGGTGAAATCCAGCCTCCTTTGGTGTAAAGGCCCTTCCCTGCCTTACTCTACACCTTCCCAGCATCAGCTCCTGGCACCTTTCTCCTTGTACCTCACAGTATTTCACTTCTACTGCCTTCGTCTTCCCCATTCCTTGCATAATAACCTCTGACATCCTTGAAGATCCAGCTTAGATGTTCTCTTCTGTAATGTTGCCCCTGATTGACTTAATAACTTATTCTCTTGTAACTATAACAGTGCTGGGGGAATGATCAATGTGATCCCCAATAAATATAGAAAGAAAAAATCAGAAATTTTAAAATTTATCTGTGTATATGTAAGATTTTTGATGCAAAGGCAGAACAGTTTATTGGCTGAGAACACAGATTCTAGGGCTAAACTGCCTGGGCTTAAATCCTGATTCTGCCACTTGCTAGCTGGTTTTGATTTGGACAAGTTACTTAAACATTCTGTGTCTCAGTTTTCTCATCTGTAAAAGTGAGTATCATTCCAATCACTTATTGCTGTATTTCAAACCACTCTAAAGCTTGGTAACTTAAAACAATACTTCAGTATTATCTTCCAAAGTTTTGGGGGATGACTGAACTCACTGGTTCTCATCTGGGATCTGTCATATGATTGTAATCATCTGGTGACTGGGACTGGAATTATCTGTAGGCTCCTTCACTCCTGCCTCTCACACCTGGGCTCAGGGGGCTGGAAGAGCTGGGGCTGCTTGGGTATTTCTCTCTTCATGTGTCCAACTTGGGCTTTTTGACTTGGCATCTGGCTTTCCCCAGATCAAGACATTTAATAACATAACCTCAGAAGTCCCAGCATGTTACTTCTCCTGCATCCTGTTAACCACATAAGTGACAAAAGTCAGGTCAGCTTCTGAGAAATTAGCTCTCACGATGGAAGGCGTGTCAAAGAATTTACAGCTATTTAAAATCCATCGTGGGTGTAGTAAGAGTGCCTACCTCAGGTTGTTATGAGGGTTAATGGAGTTAATGTTTGTAAAGTGCTTAGAATAATCCTTGGCACTTAGTAATCATACAGTTTCAGCTCTTATTATGAACATGAGTGTAATTTACAGATATAATCTATTTGATTGTATACTCAATTTTTTTTTATGATGGAAGACATATAACATTTGAGAACTGCTCTGCAGTATCATTTACCAGGTTTTTGCTGTTGTTGTTGAGTGTTAGTGTCCTTCTGAACCCACTACTCTGCGAATTCTTCAAGGTCAGGGACTTTGTCAAAGTTTTTCTTTATTCTCCAGTGCTTAGTACAGCATCTGGCACACGGTAACTGCTCAGTGATTTTTTTTTAAATAAATGCATGGAAAAAAATGAATGGAATAGGATAACATTGCCTGGGTTAAGTGTGGTTCCCAGAACACAGAACTTTCAGTGCTAAAACCAAGAAAGTCTCAGGCAAACCAGGACGAATGGGTCATAATGGAAATAAACAAATGAATGCTTTTTCCAAAAGAGACCTAAGATGAAACATGGTGGTGAAGTGAGGTTACTGGGCCAGTCCACCAAAGCTTGGCAAACTCATAAATGTGTTAAAACTTTTTTTAAGCATTGGAGATTTTTGGTTTGTTTCTTCTTTAAATGAAAACTTACTTGAACACAGTACACATAAAACAGACAAAGTGGACCCTGGTTGACGTGAAGGGCAGGGCACCTAGAGCTTTGGCTCTGACTGCCCCCTCCTTCCCTCTCTCCCTTTAGAAGCCCTTCAAGCATCTCTGAAAAATCCTAGGGTATTACTTTGAAAGGCACTGATGTAGTAAATCATAGCTCCATGACCCCTTAAAGTCCCTGAAATCTGACCATTTGGTTCCTCTTAAACTAATATTCTACAGTCTGGAGCCTCCATCAGGGTGAGTGCTATGAGATGGGTAAGGCAGGTGGACAGCTCCAGGGCAACAGAGGGGTGGAGGGGAGGTTTCTAGCACAAGGAAATAACCTGGGCCAGATCTTTACAGGCTCCCCAGAAACAGGAACAGGGCCATTTATGAAAAGGAAGCAGTATCAGCACCTGGAGAGCTCAGGGGCAAGAAGGGTAAAGCAGAAGGGGCCACTCGTTTGCGCTATCATGTGCAAGTCAGGAACCAATGGACTTCATAAACATTTTATCACTCCTATTTTAAGAGAAAGAGCTCTTGTATGTATTAAGACCCTTCTACAAGTGAATAATCTTTGTCACAGTAATTCATTTCTAATAATTTCCACTAAGGGCACAATCAAAAAAGTGTGCAAAGATAGATACAAGAAAAAAAAAGATATACACAAGGATAGTCATTGCAATTTTTTAACAGTAAAGGACTCCAAGAGAAAATGGTACATGAGCTGAACATTAAAAGGTGAGCATTGAACATTACCAGGCCTATTGGGCAGGGAGTAGAAAGAGGTGAAGATATTCCAGTTAGGGGAAACCGTATGTACCAAGGTACAGAGATGTGACAGGTCAGTGTACTGGGAAACTATAAGAAATAAGGAATTAACAAAGGATACACTGTAAATGGGGGAGAGGATGAGGCTGGAAGGGAGGAAAAGGTCAGAGGCAGAACAAAATTGTAATTTGTATTTTAAAAATCACAGTAACTTTACTCTTTGAGTGAAAAACACATTCTTTAGGTTGGCACGCATACACAGTGAAATAAGAAATCTAACCCCATGAATAGGAAATTCAAACCAAGGGAAGTAGTGAACTATCCTTGAGTTTAAATGTTACTTGAAACAATAAAATAAGATTAAATGAGTCATGGTGCTTTGATGTCGGTGCATTCATCTCCATGTATGATCCATTGGTCAAAGTTCAAGAACTGGTTATCTTCATAAAAATATTGCCCTTCAGATTACAAAGTCTTCACAGTGATTCCAGAATTATTTGTCTAATGTTTTGTTTCTTATGCAAAAAGTCATGTTTTAACCAAATTGATTGTAAAGCAAAAATTTGCATATTATTCATAGATTTATGCCATTTGCACAACAAGAATTGTTCCAAATTTACCATTATCATATTGACTCAGTCATTACCTGCTGTTGCTGCTATTGGCTTGTTTTTAAACTCCTCTTATAGTTTACTGGGCACAATCAGCATCTTTCTGTTACTTCTACTACTAAATAACCTTCTCAAAGTAAGTTTTTGGTCGCACCTCTTCCCACCACCTCATTGTTCTCTGACTACAAGATGACCACCACCATACCATTTATTGCTTCAACAAACACTGGGTCAATGACAGCGCTTGATCACAGGCGGAAGGTTATCAGATACACCCGATTGGCGAATTGAAACAATTGCATCTTAAAATGTCCCTATGTAGGCCTCAAGTATTTAAGAGTCTCAGAGGAAGGTAATTGGTTTTGAAGGAAAAATTCATAGTGAAAGAACCTGTCTCACAACTTGGAATCAAAAGACTATAGAATTTTAGAAGTGCATGCCAGTATGCATTTCAGAAATTATTTTATCCATCTCCTTACAGATAAAGTAACTGAGGCCTAGGAAGACAACATAATAACTGTGTGACCTTGGACAATTTACTTATTTTCTCTTCCCTCACTTTTCTTATCTATTAAATTGATATTAGGATGTGGAGAAAAGGGAACCCTCCTACACTGTTGATGGGAATGTAAACTGGTGCAGCCACTATGGAGAACAGTATGGAAGTTCCTTAAAAAACTTAAAAATAGACTTACCATGTGATACAGCAATCCCACTCCTGGGCATCTGTCCAGAAAAAACAAAAAACTCTAATTTGAAAAGATACATGCACCCCAATATTCACAGCAGCACTATTTGCTATAGCTAAGACATGTAAGCAACCTAAATGTCCATCAACAGATGAACGGATAAAGAAGCTGTCGTTTATTTATACTATGGAATACTCCTCAGCCATAAAAAAAGAATGAAATAATTGCCATTTGCAGCAACATAGATGGACCCAGAGATTGTCATACTAAGTGAAGTAAATCAGACAGAGAAAGACAAATATCATGTGATATCACTTATATGTAGAATCTAAACAAATGACACAAATGAACTTATTTACAAGACAGAAGTAGGCTCAGAGACATAGAAAATGAACTTATGGTTAACACAGGGGGAAGGAGGTATAGGGATAAATTAGGAATTTGGAATTAATAGATACATACTACTATATCTAAAATAGGTAAACAACACAGATTTACTGTGTAGCACAGGGAATTATATTCAGTATCTTGTAATAACCTATAATGGAAAAGAATCTGAAAAAGAATATGTGTGTGTGTGTGTATAAAACTGAACCACTTTACTGTACACCTGAAACATTGTAAATCAACTATACTTCAATATAATTAATTAATTAATTGATCTTAGCAGTACTTAGAGAGTTATTGTAAGGAATAAATGAAATAATGAAAGTGAAGAATTTAAAGCAGTGCTTAGCCCAAATATATCATTCAATAAAAGTCTGTTGTTACAACTATGGATACAACAATGAACAAGGAGTCTTGAGTCTGCTATTAATTTGTAATGCACTCAGAAAGCTCCTGAGTTTAAGCAATCTATGAAATGACGTTGGACTAAGTCAGTGTTCAAGTTGTGCTGTGGAGAACTAGGGCTCCCCAAAGGACTACAAGGCAGAGGATTGGAGACCAGCAGGAGACATTTAACCTGCACCCTCCTTCAACCAAAGCTATTTAGCTTTCATCTTACTTCTTACATTTTTGTTTGAATAAAAGAGTTCTGCTAAAAAAAAATAACTACTTAATGAGACCATCTTTAAGATTCTTTCAGCCCACGAGTCTATGATTTTTGCAACAATCACGCTGTGTCCCCCTGTTATCCTGGCTTCAAAATAAAGACAAGGGCTTTAAAGTTTTAAGGATAAGATCAACTTATGACTATAGGCACAGAGCCAGGACAGAGCTCTACATTTCCTGTCAGTAAAGAAGAGCCATGATAATCTCTTGAGATTAATGGGAAGAAGATCCTCAAATGATTAATCCTCAATAACGGTTATGGGTATTCTTGTGTCTTGTTTATGGGGAAACAAATCCTGTGTTTTTCCTTCTTAGTTTCCTCTTGAGTTGTTCAAGGGATGCATATTCGTTTGGATAGTGCTGATGACTCTCTACTCTATGATTACCACATTTGTTACCCCATACTTTTCTGGGTAACTTAAGATTCAAGTTTGCTGAATTAAATTTTACTGAAAAAGAAAAACTTAAGGAGAGATTTCGCCATCACTTCTATTCGGATTTATTTTTTAAAAGATTATAGAGTAGTTATTGCCATACTATTTACACATCTAGGTGAGGATATGTATATTTCAGGTGCAATTCTCTGATGTAGTTCTAATTTTCAAGGACACTGCCACCCCAGTTGCAAAGCTCTAACCAAAAAAGAGGTTGTAGGTATATCAGAATATTAAATGAGTGAAATTTGTTGGTGCTCAGCAAGCTTATGGTGTGTTCTGTTGGATTAAATTATTATAATAGTCTTGTTTTTCTTGTATTTCAGACTTTCTCAGGATAAAATGTGTTTAGATACACAACTACTATATCAGATTCCAGTATATAAATTCCATACTGTTCTTTCTATCTTGCCTTTTCAAGTGTCTCTGAACTAATGTTTCCATTGTATAAAAAAGTAAAAAAGCATTGATTTTCATGAGATAAGAAGTGTAACTCCATCTCAATGCTTATAGCAGCATTATTCACAATAGCCAAGACATGGAAGCAACCTAAATGTCCATTGACAGTTGAATGGATAAAGAAAACGTGATATATATATAGGTTATATATGTATGTATGTAGGTATTATGTGATAGATATAAAATGGAATATTACTCAGCCATAAAAAAGATTGAAATAATGCCACTTGCAGCAACATGGATGGACCTAGAGATTATCACACTGAGGGAAGTCAGACAGAGAAAGACAAAAATTACATAATATCACTTCTATATGGAATCTAAAAATTAATACAAATGAATTTATTTACAAAACAGAAATAAACCCATAGACATAGGAAATGAATTTATGGTAACCAAAGGGGAAAGTGGGGGGTGGATAAATTAGGAGTATGGGATTAACAGATACATACAACTATATATGATAAACAACACAGATTTACTGTATAGCACAGGAAACTATATTCAGTATCCTGTGATAGCCTATAATGGAAAAGAAGCTGAAAAAATATATATGTATAACTGAATAATTTTGGTGTACACCTGAAACTAACATAATGTTGTAAATCAACTATGCTTTAATCAAAAAAGAAAGAAAAAGAAATGTAACTTTAAAAGGTATGCAGATTTCTACTGTGTAATTTTAATTCTCATGTAGAACACACCTAGTTCAGACTGTTACAGGGCATTGCAGTCAACACAACAGATCTGAATGTACATGAGATAACATACTTCTGAATTTTCATGAAGGTTTTACTAAAGCCTAAATTTCATACTAAGCAGTCTTACATATACATTTTTTTCATATGATGGAAAGTACTATATATACAATGAAAATGAGATCTTTTGTGTAGCCGTGACCCCTGTCTCTTGGTTCATCTACCCAGAGATGACCATTAGTCCCAGTTTCTCATCTGTCATTTGAGGGATATTTAATACATTTTTCTGATATAAGAAAACAAAACTTCAAGACACATCATTCTATTTGATCCTCACAAAAATTCTGTAAGGTAGACAGAAGTTTCCTTCCTGATCATAGAAATGAAAATGGAGGCTCAGAGAAGTGAATCAATTATTATAACTCTGTTCTACAACTAATAAGTTGATCACACAGTCAGGTCTTTATTAAGCACCTCTTGCATCCAGGCATTGTGCTGAGGAGTAGAGACAGGATTCCAAGTTGAAATGCATTGTACCTCGATGCTGTTTCTGTTACTTGGAGTCATGATTGAATGCTTCAGTTGAAAAGACTGAATGTAAACATGTTTAACAGAGAAATCTTAATTCACCAGTGTAATATACTCAACACTCTTCTGCAAAAGCTGAGGACAGAGGAAAGAGAAAAGTAAAGGTTGGTTTCTCGAAGTGTAGTATTTGCCTGCCTAGGCATCTAGGTTTTTCATCTTAAAGATTTCTGAGGAAACCCCAACAGTTACAAGGAAGTGTTGCTTTTGGTTTAATGTTTATCCGGCTAGTGCACTCCACCCTTAAATGATCTTAGTGACTAATAGGACTGGCACCAGTTCTCACTTACCAGACACAAATTCCACTTACCAGCTTGTTGGGGTTTTTTTTTTTTTTTTTTTTTTTTTGTGCCTTCTGTTGATCTGCAGTCATAGGCAAAACTAGACTGAAGAACTTCTTAAAATAAATGAGAATAGGCAACGATGCCGTTGCTCTTCAATTTTGAAATCGGCCTGGGACAGTGGCCTCACCTAAAAAGTCATATGGTCTGTCGGTTGGTCTTATGTTCCCTGACAGTTAGAGGACCCTCCCTGGCCACCCGCAGTGACTCAGAAGGCAGCTGCAGAGAACAGGAAGGCCTGGGATTCACGTGACAAGCCATCGGCCTTCATCAGGGCAAACAGAGCAGGTGGATGTCTCCCTCCTACCCTGCCCCCCACCCCTCAGCTTTAGGTTGCGTCTCTGGATTTTCTCTTTCTTCTTCAGACGGCTCTGAATTTTCTCCTTGACCTAGTTTCATCTGTGGAAAAATGCTGTCTGGAAGGGCCTGCTGAGATTTTGTCTGGGCCTGCATCCCTGAAGAAGGCCAACAATTTGTTTGCACACCAAGAATGGAAAAAATGTTTCAGAGCTTCAGAGATTACTGAACACACTCTTTACAAAATGAATCAATTCCTTCCAGCAGAGATAATTTGCACTAATTGGGAAAACAAATGATGCTGCCAATAGTCAGTAGCCAACCTCTAGATTTCAATAGAGACCCCTCACCCTCACAGTTTCTTGCAGTTTTTCTTGGCTAGATTTAAGTCATTATTTCCCAAAGTGTGGCCTGAGGGCTACCTACATTAGAATCATGAAGATTAAGGAATCACCATCTCTAGAGAAGGAAGCCGTAATCTGTGATTTTTAACAAGCCCCACAACTCATTTTATGCATGAAATTAACTCAGCTAAATTAGGATTCACAAGCCTTCATTGGTAACATCAAAGGAGACAGCCTGGTGAGGAGAAGTGTTGTTAATCCCTCCCTTGTCCTCCTCTCCCTATTTCCTCCTGTCCCTGCCAAACTGCCATTTCTGATAATATTGCATGGTCACTGTAGAAGGAAATAGAGGAAAGACACATTAAGGAAACGGCAGTGTTTTCCCTCTATTGTACTGCTGTGGGAATGGTTCTGTCCACTGAAGAAAAATATGCAACCTAAAAGTTGAGGGTTAAGTTTTACTCAGGGATCTTACTAAGAACTATAGCCCAGGAGACAGCCTCTCAGATAGCTCTGAGGAACTGCTCCCAAGAGGTAAGGGAAGAGCCAAGGTATAGAGGAGTCTTTTGCTCAACAAAACAAAACAAAACAAAACAAAAAACTAGTTAAATATGGAACGATTACTGCTAATTACAAAGAACAGACATGTCATGTTAATGATTTTAGGGCTTTTCTATGAATCTATGTATGGGAAGATGCAAGGATCTGGGTACATTAAAATTATTTGTTAGATATGTATCTTAACTGTCTGGGGCCAGTATCCAAAGCACAGAATGCTTCCTGTTTTTCTCTGTCCTGAATTCTCCCCTGGGGCGCACGATTTCAGTGGTGGGGGTCTGCAGTGACTAATGACTTGATCCTTCAAGAAGTGGGATGGTAGGCAACATTCTTTGTTTACTGAAATGGCAGGCAACATTCCCTGTCCCAACAGTTCCCTGGCCCGTGCTGGAAATGTGAAAGGTCAGACGCCCAAGGTGGCCAGACAGGAGAGAAAGAAGACCGGCCCCTGGCCAGGCAGCCAACGCAGTACATCCAGCACTTCCTCAGTGTTGTGCCCACCTTTGGCCAGAAAAAGGACTCCAATGCCAACTCTTAAATCCTTTGTAATCCCAGTGTTCTCTAATAAAGCTACTTTGCCCAGTCAAAGAAAAAAAAAAAAGATTTCACAAATGCCTTGAAAATAAGCATCTCTAAAAGGACTGATTTTAGAAAGCAGTGGACCAGATGCTTAAGAATCATCCACAAAACTTGCTAAAAATGCAAATCTTCCCCATTCTGACTAAGTACATTTGGTGTGGGGTCTGGGAACCTGCTTTTGTTAAAGCACCTGAAGTGATTCTAATGCAAATTGATCTGGGGGCACATAAGGATGTCACTTGTTTAATGTACTGGAGCAAGTGATAGACTGGAGAAGCAAGGCAGTGTCCACAACTGGATTTCACAGCTAGAACAGCAGTTTTCAGAGTGTAGTCTATAGACGCATGGGATCTCAGAATTTTCAGGAGGTTTGCAAGATCAAAAAAAAATTTTTTAATAATACAAAATGTTACTTGCTTTTTTCATGTGTTGACTTTTGCACTCATTGTCCAAAATCAACGTTAGGTAAAAGTGATGGCCTGGGTAACTTAGTGAACAGTGGTATATTTACTAAGATAGAAAACATAGGAAGAATAGCCTAAGGGGAAGAGAATGTGAAGCTGGATGTGTTGAGTTTGAGGTGCCTATTGAACATCCAGATGGAGTTGGTCTGTAGGCATGTATGGATCTGGAGCTCAGGAGAGAGTTCTGCACTGGACATCTCTGCAATGGATAGTAATTGTGCTTCTTCTTTACATACATCCTAATTCTTCTGATGAGATTAAATCTCCCTGGCATTCTCTTTTTGTCCAAGGATACTCAGTCAAGGATACACTTACCCATCTGTGTAACCTTGAGCAAGTTAAAAGAGCATCTCTGAACAACAATAACAAAAAAGAGCATCTCTGTTTCTCAATTTTTCTCATCTATAAAATGAGGATAAAGAAACTTGTATTACAGGATTGCTGTGAGGATTATAGGATTTAATATATGTTAAATGCTACATAATAGTGCATGGTACATAGCAAGCGCTCCATAAAGATTAGCCATGTTTCATAATTTTATGACACTTGTACTTTTCTTAGCACTTGTCATAGTTGTTGGTGTATAATTACTAGATCATAAGCTCCATGAGGGTTTGGGTCTTGATCCCTGCAGGACCTGTAGCACTTGTAGATGGTAGATGCTCAATAAATACTTATTAGATGAATTAGTAAGTATACTTCTCAGGGTTGACATTGTACTGTTGTAAATTCTTTCCATCTTTAAGCTGCCTTTGATTTAACTCAGATCAACAGGTTGGAGAAGTGAGTTCACTGTGACTTGTTCTTTGCTCTGTGGTGTTATGTTCCTCACAACCCCATGATGGTACTCCTACACGAGGGGTCAGTAAGTATTTAGGGGTTCGTTGATTGAGTGATGTGGCTGATTTCCTGACCCAACTTGGTCTGTGGATAGATACAAGGCAAAAAGAAAAATTGGGGAAGTAACTCTTAGGTTACATTGTGGTTTCTCTCTTTTTTTTTTTTTTTTTTTTTGTTCTTTTTCTAATGAAAGTACTGGGAATTGAACCAAGTCCCTCACCCATGCTCAGCATGTGCTCTGCCAGCTGAGCCATACCCCCACCTCTTAGGTTACAAAGGTCAAATTTTCACTTGGATTTGTTGAAATACAGCCTGGCTTCCACAGGCACTCACCTATTTTTGTCCACTACTGGTCTGAAAAATCGGATACCTCAAGGCTAAGGGCCTAATGGCCAATAACCGACTACTTCATTATTTCAAATATTACAGATAGCACTCAATTCCATACATGCCCATATTGTGAATTAGTAGCTGTGAGTGTAACGAAAAGTGTTTGTCTTTTTCATCTTGTGTTTTACAAACGGATGGGCAAATGTTCACTATTCTTCTCTTTGTTGTACCAAAATCATAGCGCTATCAGAGCACCAATAACTCACTAGCTATGTAGCTTTGGGTAAATCATTTCTCTCTGGAAGTTAATTTCCTCATTGATAAAATGAGGAGCTTGAATTCTGGCCTAAGTTCTCTTCCAATTCTATGACTTTTTTTTTCCCCCTAAATCATTCAATGCACCAGATCAAAGAAATTGATTTTTGTTAAGTTTCCCCCTCTATTCACAGGGAGAAAATAAAACTGTCTTTCCATAAATCTGGAGGTAAACTTTTTTTTTCAATTGTTCGTATGTGACTACAAGGGACTTTTCCTTGAAAATACAATACTGAAAACACAGACTTCTTTATTCTATTTGGCCATTAGATGTCGCTCTAAATCCAGGAAGTGTAAGAAACCAGCCATGCATTATAAAGCTCCTGCTTGGTCCTCCGGGGCCTGAGCCTTCCCATGGAATCTGTGGTTTGCTTAGTCATGTATTGGTGTTTGTGTGTCACTGTCTTGCCCTGTATAGCCAAAAACCCCCTCAGCCATCCAGAAAATGTGTTCTGCAGATGTCCTTATTTTGCCAAGTAAGTCAACAAACAGTAGTGGAGCACTTGGCTGACAGACATACCAGGATCAACGCACCCCACGCAGAATTCCCACTCAAGGTCTTGATTGAATCCAGCTCCTCCGTGGAGCCTTATCTGACCCTCTTTCTAACCCAGAGCACTGAAGAAAAATCGGTCGTGTTACCTTTATATTGTGTTTGTTTACAAACATCTCCCCCAATTCTAAAAAGGATTCCAAATCACCTTCATAATAAAAGAAATGTACTCTAAAACTACAAGGAAAAGCCATTTTCACACAGACTGGCAAATATCCACAAATCTGATAGTATATTTGGTTCAGGGTCTAACAGGCATTCTCATTCATTCTGAGTGGAACTGCACACTTGCTCATGCTTTCTGGAAGACAGTTTGGCGATCTGTCAAAATTTGAAATACGGCAGTTCTTCTAGACATTTTCCCCCAAAGATATATAGCACTTGCACATGTGCACAAACATCTGTGTAAGGAGATATTCACTGCGCAATTGTTTGTGGTAGCCAAAGACTGGAAGTGACCTCAATGTTCATGAACAGGCACTGGTTAAATTGTACATCTCACAGTGAATTACTATGCAGCTGTTAAAAGAAAGAAGTACATTTGGAGGTACCAATACAAAATTGTCTGCAAAATATATTACTAGAAAATTGCTAGGTACAGAAAAGTGAAGGAAGTTGTAACAGTTAATGTTGACTGTGCACTTTAAAATGGAGTTTCTCGTTTAATCTTTATAAGAAACCTCAGAGGTAGGCGCTTAACCACCATGTCACAGGCAGAGAGATGTTAAATCATTTGTCCAAATTCAAGCTGTTGCTTGGAAGAACTGTTATTTAAACCCACATAGTCTGGATTTCAGGGCTTTTGCTCTTTTTTTTTTAAATATATATTTTTATTGAAGTACAGTCAGTTTACAATGTTGTTATCAATTTCAGGTGTACAGCATAATGCTTCAGTCATATAGGAACATACATATATTCTTTTTCATACTTTTTTCACCATAGGTTACTGCAAGATATTGAATATAGTTCCCTGTGCTATATACAGTATAAGCTTATTGTTTATTTTATATAAGCATCTGCAAATCTTGAACTCCCAATTTATAGATTGCAGGGCCCTTGCTCTTAATCCCTGCAGCACATTTACTTGTAGTAGTGCAGGGGATACACAGATGCCGTGAAAGTCAGGGTGATGTATATGCGCCACATGGATTCATGACATCATGGCAACAGTGGCCACATCTGGCAGGAGAACTGAGGCCAATGGATCAAGGGTGGAAGGGAGTTTTTTTTCCATTCTACACAAGTGGTTCTCAGCCTTGGATGCATATTAGAATTACCTGGAGAACTTTTTAAAAAGCAAGGTTACCAGGGTCTGTCTTAGGTCAACTAAGTGAGAAACTCTGGGAGAAGGGCCAAAGCACTGGCATTGTTTTCAAAGCTTCCCACCTGATTCTAATGTGAAGTTGGCATTAAGAACTACTTTTTAAACCCTCTTGTACCATTTGACTTTTTTTTTTTTTAACAATAGCAAGTATTACTTTAAAAAGAATCTCCGAAAGGAGCACTGTGTCTTCTGACACGGATCTCTGGAGAGCATAGTTTCCTGCTTGACACATTGCTTTATTGTGTGAAAAATTCTCTCTCTAAAAGTTGACATATTAGACTGGTTAATTTAGCAAAAACAAAACACATCGTTTTTACCAAAAATCCTTAATATGTATACTTCAATTGACAAATTACCTATGACCTGATATAATCTTTAAGTGAGTTTATTCTATTTCCTTTTAATAATATAAGAAGCTTTCTGGCCTAACATGACCTTAAAACACTGTAAATTTGTCAGCTATATCTGTTTCTTGGTAAAATAGCGACCAACACAATTATTTAAGTATACACTTTCACACGAAATCATCTTTGTAATCCCAGAGTACAAAAGGGCTGATACTCCGTAACTCTGAGAAGTTAGCAATTTACATAGAAAACACGTTCAGAAATGATTTGAGTTCATCAGTCACAATTCTGTTCTCTGTTTCATTGACATATAATAACTACAGGTGGGCTTTCCAGAAAACTCCAGTGAAAGCTTTACTAGGGGTAAAGTAGGACACTGACACCCAGGAGAAGGGAAGCTCATGCCAGGTCAGTGATTAATAGGTCCTAGGTTGATAAGCTGATAAGATCTGGGATGAGGCAGAGTAACAGTGGCATCACTCTTGACAGACTTGAGTAGGGGAAAGGGAATGCTGGCCTGAGGGAGGAGGAGTGGTGCCGAGTGTGACAGCTGGCCAGTGGGTGATCAACTTAGACTGCCCAAGGCCTGCCTGTGGTCCCTCCGCCCCCACAGTGGGTGACCATGAGCATTATTTTGGCATCCTCTGTCATATTTCTTTCTCCCCTTGGAAAAAAAATGTCCTGGCTTTCACCACCTCTGATACCCTTCGTTCTTGAGGAGTGCTTTAAAATCGTTTTTAATTGATTGTGCATTTCACCACCTGCACAGGGGAACTGAGGCACAGTCAGAGACTTTCCCACACCACCTTTCAGTATAGAACCTCGAGTGTTACCCTGGTTTCATAGTGAACTTTGGTTTCATCAGATGAAGACTGAATTTCAGCATTGCAGTTTTTATTTAGCCACCAGTGGATTACTTAACCCACTTAATATTTGCTCTCATTTTTACACCTTAAAAAAGCCCTCCGGTAAAAGGCTCTCATTTGCTTCTCACACAGTTATTGCCAGAAAACAAGAAACCCAGTCACATCCTGAATATTCCTTGCTGCCTCAACAACAGACCTAAATCAATAGCAGGCTAAAATAGAATTATGAAAAAAAAATGTAAATTTAGCCCAGAATACCTATAACCAATTTATTTTATACATTGTCAGAGCAGCTAGACATTTATTTAACAAACAGTTATTGAGTACCTGGCCTTTCCTTTAATTTTCCTCCTGATTTATAGTTAATAAACATATTTGGATACTCTGCACCCTTTGTGCCAGGCACTACTGTTGGCACTAATACATCACTTTGTTTACGCGTTCATTTCAGCGGCTTCTACCTGTATTCCCCGCCTAAAAACTGCCTTTTTCCTTCTTGTGGCTCACGTTTTGCTTCTGACTCCTACTCCTTTTCTCTGTTATTTACTCTGCTGCCATTGCTTTTCTCTCTGGTTTACCACTCTGTCCTTGGAAAACTTTCTATTTTTTCTGTGATCCTCTCTTTCCTCCCCATCTTTTTCCTTTTAGCCTGTCCTCCCTGTATGTTAATCAATATGAAGAACATTGAGAGGAAACTCACAAATAGGTTTCCTTAAAATACTTTTAAGTTCTGATTACCACCAACAATGTGGGAGTCTTTGGTGCTTCACATCCTCACCATTAAAAAGATTTTAGCTACTCTGGTGGGTGTGCTATCTCATTTGGTTTTCGGTGGCACTTCCCCAGTCACGAAGGATGCTGTGCTGCTGGCCCCTCACTTATCTTCTATGGTGAAGTGTCTGTTCAACTCTTTTGCCCATCTTTTTCAAAGAGCTATTTGTCTTTTTTATTATTGAGTTGTAGGAATTCCTTGTATATCCTATATCAGACCAATTTTTCTTTTGTGGTCATTGCTTTTTGTGTCCTATCTAAGAAACCTTCCCCTAATCCCAAGTCATGCAGACATTTTCATGTTTCCTCTAAAAGCTTTATGATTTTAGCTTTTATATTTAGGCTTGTGATCAGTCTCAAAATAAGTTTTGTGTATGTTGTGAGCTAAGGGTTAGGATTCATTTTTCCCACGAGAATATTCAGTTACTTCAGCATACTTTATTGAAATGACTTTACTTCTTGGATGGTTTTGGTGCCTTTCTTGAAAATCAAGGGCCATATAAGGATGGGTGGTTCGCATTTTAAATTTCTTTTGTTATTGATTTTTCATTTTATCTTGTTGTGATTTGAGGATCTGGTTTATATAATATTGATTTTTTATTTTTGGCCACCTTCTTTGGCTTAGTACATTGTCAGTTTTATTAAATGATCTTCCTGTGCTTGAAAAATAGGCTTTTTCTCTAATTGTTGGTTGCAGAGTTCTATACAATCCTTTGAGGAAGTGTTTTGTGTTGTACAAATTTTATACTCTTAAAAAATTTTGTTTTGGCTTGAGTTCTCATTTTTTGAGATGTACATGACAATCTTCTAGCTTGGCATGCTTGTGGGATGGCAGGGAGGCCAGTGTGTGGCTCAAACAGTAAGGAGAAGAGTAGGAGTTTTGATCAAAGAAGCAGTGGGGCCAGATCATGTCAAAGTCTTTGGATTTTATTATGAGTGAGTTGAGCCAACTTTGAAGAGTTGTGAGCAGAGAATCACACTGATGCTGTGTTGAGCATAGAATAGGAGGGTGTGGGTTAAGTGTTCCATAAGACACTGGTTAAGTGACTGTTGTAGAGGGCCAGGCAAGATAAGATGATGGTTTGGACGAGGGTGGTGTAGAAGAAAGAGGTGAAAGGGGTCTGGATTCTGGAAGTGTTTTGAAGATAATGCCAACCGATTTTGTTAATAGTTTAAATGTGGATTGTGAGAAAAAGAGAGGATTCAAGGATGACTCCAAGACTTTTGGCCTGAACTGTTAGAAGAGTGGAATTACTAAGTGTTGGGGGAGGGAAGTGTATGTGTATTTCCTTACAGGCATAGCCACTGTCCTCTGTTTCTTCGCCACCTCTCGGTAGTGCCTTCATGAGCAGAATCCTAAGAAATATAACAGGGGTAATAGCTAATATACTCCTAGTACTTATGTGCCAGGCATGGTACCACTAACAGAAAGTTAAATTAAGTCATTAATGTACATTTATATTTCATCATTTAATCCTTACACAAACCTAGGTGACAGGTTCTGTTGTTACCCCATTTATACACAGGAACAGTAAGCCCTATAGAAGTTAAAAAACTTATTCGAGGTTGTATAACTAGTAAAAAGGAAAACTGGGATTTTTTTTTCTTTTTTGTTAAGTTTTCTCCAGATGTAGCATGTCACTTTTTAAAAACCATTGTTTTAATTTTTGAACATGTGACAGAATCACATAGTTTATAATTGAAAAAAACAAATTTCTCTTCCAACCTTTTTCTCAATCATCCACCTCCCCTCCCATATGCAATTAGTCTTAGTTACTTCAATATTCTTCCAGAGATATTTTATTTCATATGCAGGCAGATATAAAAAAATATTTTCCCCCTTTTGTTTCTTCACAAAGGGTAACATACCTTATATGCTGTTCAGTACCATATTTTTCCACCTGGGTAACTTTCCACATGCTTATTGCCATAACTTATTTAATTAGTCCCGTATTAGTAGACACTTAGTATGTTTTTAGTCATTTGTTATCATAAACAGTGCTGCAATGAATTAACTTGTTCATATGCCATTTGCAAAGGTAAAAGCTGGTATTATAAGTGAGCTCTGTCTGATTTATTTATTTTTAAGTTTTGGTAAATATTACAATGTTTTGGGGTTTTTTTGCCTTTCAGATTTTATTTTATTTTTTTAATACCTTTATTGTGGTATGATTCCTATATAGTGAACTACACATATTTCAGATGTACAATTTGATGAATTTTGATAGATGTATACACCCATTAAACCACCACCACAATCAAAATAGCTAAGACTTCCATCATTCCCCAAGAAGTGCAAATTTCAAATTCCATATTTATCCCTTCCCACCCTCTTTACTCACTGGAAACCATAAGTTTGTTCTCTGTGTCTGTAAGTTTGTTTCTCTTTTGTAGATAAGTTCATTTGTGTCCTTTTTTAAAGTTTCTACACATAAGCGATACCATATGGTATTTTTCTTTCTCTTTTTGGCTTACTTCACTTAGAATGATGATCTCCAGGTCCATCCACGTTGCTGCATGTCTGACTTTAAAGCTACTTAACTTCTACATCGCATTGCCTCCTCACATCATTGATTGATTTGAAAGGATGATTCTCCTTAACCCCTTTACCCCGTGACTCTTGGCTCCTAGCCCGAGGTGCAGCCATTCCTGAATACCTCTTAGGTTCATAAACACTCCATCTCCTCACTTCCGTCTTCCACACTCGCATGACCCTGATGACAGAGTCTGAAAAAAGGGAAAAATAAACTCAGAGCACCTAAGAAAGTTTTTCTTTGCTTGTTGGTTTAAGGTAAATGTACTTCGGGAAGTAACCCAGAGGTGAAAGTGTCTGGGGCAAATGGAAAAGCTTTTCTAAAATGAGCTGATGATCTGACTCCTGCAAAGGCTGACTGCACACCAGTGTCTAGAGCAGTATTTCACCACATCCTGTGTGACACCTAGCACTCATCGTTTTTGTCTTCCACAACTTTTCATTATGCGTAGAACGAACTTTGTCCTAGATTTGAGTCATTTCCTGTTAAACTTAACATCCACTCTGTGGTGCTAATAGCTTCACTGGTAGTATGATAAGCTGAACGAATAGCTTAGCAGCTCTATCTAGTTCTGAAATTTGGTCTAGTTTGTATTGCCATGACACATACTCCTCTGTGAACTTTCACCTAGATACGTGATTCCCTGAAATTATTATTAGTATTGCAGATGGGCCTAATAATTCTTTTTAATACATTGGTATTTGAAATATCTCAATACATCATAAATGTTGGCACATACATTTAAAATTAAAACCGCTCTTTCATCTCAGCCATAGAAAACAGCATGGCCTCTTTTTCCATCCTGTGGTATAGTGATAATTTATACTTATTGAATCCTTACTGCATGCTAGGTATTACTGTAAGCCCTTTGGGTTACTCATTTACTTAACTTTAGGGTTACTCATAAGAGGTGGGTTCTATTATTATTATTATCTCCATTGTATGCACTAGGAAACTGAAGCACAGAGAAACTAATTAATTTGCTTAAAGTAATACTCGACAGCTATTTAATAGGGAAACTGGGCTTTAGACCCCCAGCAGTCTGGCTTTGGAGCCTGTGCTGTTAACCAGCAGGCTATGAACTTGTTAGGACACAAAGCTCTCCATCTATCTTACTGCTACAGCCATTGCTACCTGCCCTCTTTATCGTTCTGTCCTCCTTATCACCATCCCTACCTCCACCATCTTAGCCCAACACTGGCAAAGCTGAGTTGGGGAACCAGCTGTTAGAACACAGTAACCTGATTGCATGATGTAAAAGAAAGCCGTGATTCTCTGATTGGGAAATTGGTAATGTTACCAGTGGCTCTGTAATAGTTGAGAATGTTTCAATGAGTCCTTATGTAGAGGTCAAAATATTGACAAGGAAAGTCAGTCTTTGTCCTGGGATAGGTTTATATTCCAAGCTGGGCCCAGGAATCACCCATGATCCTAATATGAGGTAGGTATAGACCAGCTTTAGACTGAAGGACATTTGTTTTCCCACCCCTGGCTTCCTAGAGATTCAGACTTCTTCAGTGTTTCCATGGGAGCAGACAAAACTAGCTTTCTCTTCTTTTCAAAATAGCTGTCCTTCCTGAATATTTCTTGACTCCTCCTCCATCGATCTCTCACCAATCCATCCTCCACACTGCTGTCAGAAACCACATAATCCCAGTGTAAACTCCTCTTAAATTCTCCCCAGCATCACTTTCAGAATAAAGTTTAAACTCCTGAGCTCATCACACCAAGCCTGAATGACCTGGTCTCTGCCTCTTTGGCTGCCACTCCCTCACGTACACCTTTCACTTCACTTCCTGCTACAGCTGTGGCAGTTCCCCTTTGTTCTAGCCCAGCCCCTTAGCCTGCTTTTCAAGGATCTCTTAGACCTACCTTTCAATCCAAGTTTCCCACCATCTTCCAATATACCTACTGTCGCAGCCTGACTAGGCTAAGCCTGCCCAAGAATACCAAGCACCTCACCGATGTGGTTCCCTTCGCTATCATTTGTTCTTGAAGATCCTGCTTCAGCGCCACCTCTTTTATGAGAGCTTCCTCACAACCACCTCCCATCCCACTCCCAGACTAAGTGTTAACCAAATCACTATGCTGTGCCCCAGAAACTAATACAATATCGTAAGTCAACTATACTTTGATTTAAAAAAAAAGTTAAACAAAATGAGAGAAGAAATTTACCATATGCTTCCAGACATCTGATAAACATATTATGTACATTTCTTCTTAGAGAGGAGTTTTCATTTTAAGAATAAATATTAATTTATTTTTATATACAGTGGAATAAAGACAGTCTCTTCAGCAAATGGTGTTGGGTAAACTGGACAGTAGCATGTAAATCAGTAAAGCTAGAACACTCCCTTACACCATACACAAAAATCAACTCAAAATGGATCAAAAACTTAAACATAAGACAAGATACAATAAACCTCCTAGAAGAAAATATAGGCAAAACATTATCTGACATACATCTCAGAAATGTTCTCCTAGGGCAGTCTACCCAAGCAATAGAAATAAAAGCAAGAATAAACAAATGGGACCTAAAGAAACTTTCAAGCTTCCACACAGCAAAGGAAACCATAAGTTAAACAAAACGACAACCTACGGAATGGGAGAAAATTTTTGCAAATGAAACCGACAAAAGCTTGATCTCCAGAATATATAAGCAGCTCATACGACATAATGAGAAAAAAACAAACAACCCAATCCAAAAATGGGCAGAAGACCTAAACAAACAATTCTCCAAGGACGAAATACAAATGATCAATAGGCACATGAAAAAATGCTCAATATCACTAATTATCAGAGAAATGCAAATCAAAACTACAATGAGGTATCACCTCACACCAGTCAGAATGGCCATCATTCAAAAGTCCACAAATGACAAATTCTGGAGAGGCTGTGGAGAAAAGGGAACCCTCCTACACTGCTGGTGGGAATGCAGTTTGATGCAGCCACTATGGAAAACAGTATGGAGATTCCTCAAAAGACTAGTAAGACTCACCATGTGACCCAGTAATCCCGCTCCTGGGCATATATCCAGAAGGAACCCTATTTCAGAAAGACACCTGCTCCCCAATGTTCATAGCAGCACTATTTACAATAGCCAAGACATGGAAACAGCCTAAATGTCCATCGACAGATGACTGGATAAAGAAGATGTGGTATATTTATACAATGGAATACTATTCAGCCATAAAAAATGACACCATAACGCCATTTGCAGCAACATGAATGTTCCTGGAGAATGTTATTCTAAGTGAAGTAAGCCAGAAAGAGAAAGAAAAATACCATATGAGATTGCTTATATGTGGAATCTAAAAAAAAAAAGGACATAAATACAAAACAGAAGCAGACTCAGACATAAAATACAAATTTGTGGTGGCCAAGGGGGAGAGGGGTGGGAAGGGATAGACTGGGAGTCCAAAATTTGTAGATACTGACAGGCATATGTAGAATAGATAAACAAGATTATACTGTATAGCACAGGGAAATATATACAAGATCTTGTGGTAGCTCACAGCGAAAAAAATGTGACAATGTATGTTCATGTATAACTGAAAAATTGTGCTCTACACTGGAATTTGACACAACATTGTGAAATGACTATAACTCAATAAAAAATGTTGTAAAAAATATAGCTGTGTTTAATTCAATTATGTAAACTTATAAGATTCCATTTCACAAAGCTTTCTGTTTGGTTTACATGCAGACTTTGAGGTTTCTTTTGTTGTTGTTCTTTGTTTAATAATTTGTCTTCTACCATGCTCCTCTCCACTTTTCACTAATGCTCTGGGGTTTATTTTATGCTGGCCAGCCTAGAGATTCTCGGAATTTACACAGGCCAGAAGCGCTACCATTTACAGGTTGCCCTTATGGTTTGGCAGAGGATATAATAAGCCCACAAGTGCTAGTCTAAGGAAGAAGCTGTTTAAGTATGTTGAAATGGTGTCACCAGGAGAATGGGGACATTGTGTAAGCTGTGTGCAGGACACTGTTTAATATGCGGGGCAGGGTGAGGAGACGGAGGAACCAGCAGGCTCTTACTTCTAGCTTCTTCCTGGAATTGGCTGGCAGTGGTCTGGCTGGCTGCTTGCACAAGTTTCCAGGACTCCATCATAAGTTTATTCTGAATGGACAGACTGTTTTGTCAAAACACTTAGGGCTTCCTTTGGTGTGCATCTAACTGGGAAAGAAAGCAGGAACCCCTTGGGGCCAGTATTCTAGGAATAGTGGACCCTGAATTAATGCATGGAAGAAAGGCTACAGAGTAAGGATGGTGTGGTAGAGAGGATTCAAAGCAACTCGAAAAAACTGAGGCAAAACTGAAGCAACCCTCAGAGGCAGCAAATGGGAGCACTGTAATGCTCACCTCCTGCTCACATGCCCCAATGGGGACAGAAAGTATGGCTGGAGAGTTGGAGGTAGATGCCAAAGCCAGAAAGGCCAAGAGAAAGTGAGAGTTCGAGCAGCAGTACTTGATTTGGTGAAGAAATGAAGAATGTCATTTGGGAACTGCGTATGTACACAAGCAGGCCGGTGATCAGCAGGAATCAGCACCTCACACGTGCGAGTACGCACACAGACAGGGAGAATGAGACAGAGAGAAGGAACATCACCTTGTCCCTTAACAGCAGTTAGGATCCTCAGACATTAACTATATTTAGGTCTATCCCAAAGCCGGGGGTATAAATGTGTCCTCTGTTGTGTTTGTTGTATGGCAGGGCCTCCTTGAATATAGCGTGTTCTTCTTTGGGAGTCATGGAAACTGGGCTCTTGTGTGCTAAATTATTTGCATGCCCAGGATCACAAAATTCCTCACCTCACCTCCAACTTCTTCATCCACACATTTTGAGAGCTCTACCTAACAATCCAGTTCTAACACACGCCTTTGACTAAGCATGAAGTTTGTGGTTACCGTCGATACTAGATTAAACCCCTATGGCCATTAGCCATTTTCTGAGTAGCCTGAAGAATCAAATATAAACAAGAGGAGGGGAATGAGGAGTAGGGGATAGGTTACCAGGGGTCGGGGGACAAGGACCTGAAGGGAAACTGCTCATACTGACAGACGAAGACAGTGCCTACAGACCCAAGAAAAGGAGTCACAGGAAGAGGAAGAGGGGGCTTCTGCTTTTTCCAAGATTTATATCTGCACAATTTCCTACCTAATCGGATGATTGGTAAGAAGTTGCCAAACCTTCTCAAGGACCCCAACAGCTGTTTGGAGATTGAATTAGGGATTCTCAGTGATGGACAGGACCATCACAAGAAAGATTTACATACAGCTAATGATGGTAATATGTGATCCATTGCTAAGGGATATGCTGCTCTTTGTATATTAACCTTGTATCTTACAATAATCTTTGCCATAATCACTTATTAGTTCCAGGAATTCTTTTGTTGGTTCTTCTGGATTTTCTACATAACTATCATGTCATCTATGAACAAATATAGTTTTATTTCTTCCTTCCCAAACTGTATACCTTTTATTTCCTTTTCTTGTTTTATGGCATTAGTTAGAATTTCCAGTACAATATTGAAAAGGATTGGTGAGAGGGGACATCTTTGTCTTGTACCTGACCTTAGTGGGAAAGCTTCAAGTCTCTCACATTAAGTATGATGCATTTTTGTTTTTAAATGTACTCTGTTATGCTTTCTGCTTACAAAGATAGAAATACAGCTCATTAAACATTTTCAAATGTTGTAAGAAATATGTAATGTGAAAAAGGAAGTGTTTTTTTTTTTACAATCTCTGCCCACCTACCCCAAATTGCCATTGCCAGTTATTTGGTCTGTCTCTCAAGGTGACACACTGTGATTTTGAACCAGTTTACGTCTTACCACACAATATCTCTGACCAAAAAAGACTGTGCCACAAACTGAGATTTCTTGACAGTTTGAGGTACACATACCAAGCTGTGTGTATGTTTATATGTAGAATAGACAGAATAAATGTGATGAAATCACCCCTGTTCCTTTTCTGGGAAATGCTTTTAGTTCTTGATTTCTATCTTTTATAGGAAATTGTGTTATGAACTAAGTAGCCAGATAATTTATTTAACATGAATATGTTAAAATTTAGTTCAGTCACAGAGTGCCCTAATCAGAATTATCACAGTGAATGAATGAATGAATGAATGAACTGATTACTAATCATGAGCCAGATATGTGCTCACCTGTTGGAGAGTTGTCAAGAACATGGTAGCCTAGGTATGGTTTCTACCCAGTGATCCCTGAAGTTCTTATGAGCACATGAAGGGAAGAGGCCACGTCTTAGATGCCTAGCAAGGGTATCCTGGAGTGTTGGCTTGAGAACTCCTTTTGTAAATGGTTTTTTGGGAACCGTCAGTTTTAACTTGGACGCCCTCATGGACATGCAACCATGTGCCTTTGGGGATGCACCACCCACCAAGCAGAACCAGAGATTGGTGCTGGCTACTTGGGGATACATGTTGCTCAGAGAAGGCAGGTGTAGAGGCCTGAAGGTGACTATGAATGCATCCTGTGACACTGTGGCTGCTTCTGCACAGTTTCTGCTTCCAAACCCACACCCACACTTTTCCAGAACATTTAAGAGAACATGTCTTGGTTTATGAATTAGACTTACAATTCTGAGAGTCCCTAACTGGCCATCTCCAAGGAGCTGTGGGAGTTCCTTACCCAGGTACATATGTAAAAGGTCACAGCTGGATTTTCTAGAACAAATAAGCTGCCCTTATTTACTGGCTATCTGTAATCAAGCTGCTAGGTAAAATTTAGCAATCATCACTGATGCCTCTGGCTAATTGTTTAGTTTTTGAGCATTAAGTATAATCTAATAAAAAATCTTTTATTAAAAAAATACGCTTTTCAGGGGGGAGGGCATAGCTCAGTGGTAGAGTGTATCCTTAGCATGCATAAGGTCCTGGGTTCAATCCCCAGTACTTCCATTAAAACAAACAAACAAACAAACAAACAGACTTAATTACCTGCTCCCCACCAAAAAGAAAAATCTAAAAAAAAAAATTCTTTTCTAGGTAAAGCTACAGAAACAATAAAAAGATTGTGGCTTCCAGGGGTTTGGGGAGAGGGAGGGAGGGAGGAATGAATAGATGGAGCACAAGGGATTTTAGGACAATGAAATTATTCTGTATGATACTATAGTGTGGCTACATGTCATTATGCATTTGTCAAAACCTATTAAATGTACAATATCAAGAGTGAACCCTAATGTAAACTATGGACTTTGGTTGATAATAATGTGTCCATGTTGGTTCATCAATTGTACCAAATATGCCACACTGATGAGGGATGTTGAGGGAAGGGGAGTACATGTGTGTGGGTGGGGAGGTCTATGTGCAAACTCTTAGTATTTTCTGCTCAATTCTGCTATAAACCTGAAGCTGCTCTAAAAAATAAAGTCTACTAAAAAAAAAAAAACCTCCCCCCTCAAAAAAAGAAAAATGAGCTGTAATCGTCCTACAAATGATAACCATAATTAACATTTTGGTATAATTTTTTGTAAAATCCCCATACTTTAATAATCTTTCAATAAATAGATGTTATACAGTTATATGATAAAGTTTTCCTTTCTCCTTTTACTTCAACTTAAGTGTAGCTATGATGTTTCTTTTTTTTTCTTTAGAGAAATGACTTATTATTTGTATTTTTCAAAAACATTTGGCCATGAATTATTTTTATCCAATCCTAATGGCAACCTTAAGGGTTTTAGATATCTGTGTCCTTCTGGATAAAGACACATAGAGCTATGGTGTTTACTTATGAAAGTATGAAAATATATTCTGTTAACTACAGACTGAGAAGCAGACAATAAATGAGTTTGCTCTGTTTATTTAAATGCACATTTTGTCAAATGGCTTTCTTTTTTACTTACATTTTTTGAAGAAGTTGTGTTTAAAAGAAAGGTTTATATTGATCCACAGAGCAAATCCTTGGACCTTGATTAGCATTGCTTTAGTTTGATCCTAAAATGGGCTGTAACATTTCTTTCTTCTTCAAACTGTGATGCTTCTGTATTTCCTCCATGAGTGTTTGTAAGTATTTTTTCTTCAGAGATATCTTCAAATAAAGAGTCATGTTCCTTATATTGGAGTCATGCGGGTGACTGGGTAAACAGCCAGTCTGGGCACACCACTGCAGAATATTTAATATTCATTGTATATTTAGTGAAAAAAATAAGCTATGGAATAATATTGGTAATACAAACCCACTTTTATGAAAATGAAAGTTAGATAAATATAGTTACATAGAAAAAATATGGGAATGCTATAATCCAAAATATCAACAGTGGTTATTTCTAGATGGTAGAGTTATGGGTGATTATGATGACTTCATTCATGTTTAAAGTTAAAATTTTTTCATAAATATGCATATATTACATTTTTCATTTTTTAATAATCAAAGTGTTATTTTATGGTAAGATCATAGTCTTTATTGATGAAAACCAAAATGATACTTCAATAAAGAAAACTGTATTTATTTCCATTATCCTCTTTCTCCCATTATCTCTCCTCTAAAACATTCATCAAACTAAGTGCTATGTGGTTTCCTCTCAACTCTTGAAAGGAGGTTTTGAGAAGCAGAAATTATGTCAAGAGGAATCGAGTGGGAGGAGGAATAAAAAGACAGCGAGCGTGTCATATGTATGACAGTCTATTTAATTCAGCTCTATATTACCTAGGTACATATGGAGTCAGCTATTTTGTATTTCTAAGATTATATCTAGTAACCTGGAAGGCCAGCCTGAAGCTCCTTAATGTGTGTGTTTTGGGGGAGTGTGGTGTTTTTGAGTCCATATTCCATTACCTTCCTCTTATACCTAATCAAAATCTAAGTGACCAGTGTAAATGGGGGGAAGGGGCGGGCAGTAGCTAACTGATCTGTATTTCAGTTTCAGAAAAATGGTCTTCCTTTTCTTCTTCTTAGACAGTAGGCTAGAGTGATTTAAGTTTGCTAAAGCTAAAAATGAAAATTTCTGGAGCATTGGAAAAGTGATGTTGCTTTGATAGATGCCATTCTCACAAGCATAACTTTGTGTCACATACCTATTTTTAATTTTTTTTTAAGTTCAGTGTTCTAACATTTAAAGGTCATCAAAAACAGATGGATTTGTTGGGTTTTTTTTTTTAACAGATATGTTAAAATAATATCAGGACTACTATTAGTATGGTCTTAAATTTTAGATCAATTCTGAATTCTTGATGAATTATATAACATTCATAGTAGTGTGGCTATGCATGTCTGCTGAACTTTGGATCATGATATATACTTTTACTTAGGGAAGCTTTTTGGGTTTTTCTTTAGTGAAATATTAAATCAAATGTGGAACTCTGATTAACTGACTCAGATAAAAGGAATGACTTGTACTTGGATGACAAAAATGGATCCTGACCTTGAGGGTTTCAGTCTGCAGCTCAGAGAGTGGGCAGATTCTGGAAATGGCACTGGTGCTGGTTGGTAAAGTCATGTTTCTCACAATTTCCTCAGCTGTTTGTTGAATCATTAAGAACTGCTAAATTGTCTCTGTCAGAGGCCAACCTAGGAAAAGCATCTTTGCCAAATCCAAATCCAGAGCAGAATGTGAGGCTGACAGTGAATATAACAGCCAATTCACTCCCGAATCTTTTGGCTCCATCATCTTTCCAAAATCAACATACTTAAACAAAAACAAAAACAAATCCACCTCTCCCACCCCTACTTCCCACCTTGTTCTCCACCAATAGGAGGTCTCAGAGAAATGGAAGGATTAGGCATTTTCACAAAGAAGAAGCCAGGCCCAAAGGACCATTTGCCAAGGGTAACTGGCCCATACCTTTTGCCTTCAACAAAACTGCTGAAGAAGCCATCCCAGGAGAAGGCACTTGGCTGAAGATCTGTGCCCAAGCCATTGTCGTGCATGCAGACACACATAGAGACCCACTGGGTTAGATAATCAGTAGAGTCTGTTCCTGCTCTAGGGTGGTCATCGAGTCTTTGTGGCCCAAATTAAAATGACCTGACTATGATTCTGAATTTCTGAGAAAGAGAAAAAAAGAAATAAACATGTTATCCACAGGCCTGATGCCCTTTGGGAACTGATCGAGCCTGGGGACGGACACAGAGGCAGTATATGGAGCCTGCGAGTGCAGGTGTGTCTGTTTGGGGCGGACTTTCGTAACTTCACGTACCTCCTTCCCTGTTGAACAACTCCTTCCTGATCCCCTAAGGAAATGCCCCTCACTTTTTGTTTTCGTTTTACTTTCTTTCCTACTCCCTCATTCCCTCTTGCTCTTTAACTTTCATTTAACAAGATTTTACTCGTGTTCTATAGACATTTATCCTTCAAAGACAGCATGATATAGCTGAAAGGTTGTAGACAGGATCTTTGACTCAACTCTATAGCTTACAGAGTAAACTTGGACAGGTGCCTTGGAGTCAGAGCACAGAATTGGAATAGCATGTCCTTGCTACTTTTACATGAGAACATATTTTGTAAATTGTTTTTTAAAAAAAAGATTTTTATTAACTTATAAATTGTCCTGGGAGAAAGCAGTTAATAAACTAGTCTTTGGCATTTGGTTTTGAGTTCATTTATAACATGCATTTGACTTTTTAGTTGAGAGCACAGACTTGTTAGGATGAGAGTGTATTGGGAGACTCCAAGCACACAAGGAACATACGTGTACCCAGGGAAAGGAGGATTCCCTAAGGAGGAGAAAAGGGGCTGAAAGAGTAGGTGAGGGCCCAGAAAATACTTTGTCTGCTTTTTTTCCCCCACGGTCAAGCCCGGATTGTTTGTGACCGGGATACGCAGTGGACCATGGCCTCCAGGTGGAGCTGCTCACGTTACCAAGGACAAAGGCCACTCATCCTGCAAAGCAAACTGTCATGCTCTAGCAACCCCAAATTGTGTATGTTCTTGGGGTTATTGGGCCTTGACGTTGGGAACTGGCTCTCTTTCTAGCTTTGGGGCTGGCCAGTAAGCTTGAGTTAGCGTTTAAATTAATAAATATATGTTATAAAGGGCAATTCTTTATGCCAAAATGATTTGATGAACAGGCTTATTGTTGAATTGTATTTTTGTATGCATTGTGGAGAGGCCATGGAGACAGACACCTCACGTTCTGGTTTCAACTCTGCCATCTGTGGTGCCTTAGGCAAATCATTCAGCTGCTTTGTCCATCAGAAGAGTCCAGTTTGAATGCAGCTCTCTTAAAGTGTAGTTCTTACGTTGTCTGTATCAGAATGACCTGGGCTACTTTTTAAACATTTCTGGAGGGTTTCCTAAATGAGGTGAATCAGAATCTCTGGGGATGAAACGGAATCCCCCTAAAACCGAGTTCCTCTCTCGAGTTTATGATGAACCTCTTTATCCAAAACTGTACTCCCTTTCTTGTCCCACCTCTGTTCCCCTCAGGATTGAGAAGCATCAAAGGAAAGGGAAGACTGAAACCAAGCAGGATCCTGCAGGGCCCTCCTGGGTACGAAAGCCCCACTGTGTCCCCCAATTAATTAAAAAGGATTTTTTTATTGAAGTACCGTCAGTTTTAATGTGTCAATTTCTGGTGTACGGCACAATGTCCCAGTCATGCATATACATGCATATATTTGTTTTCATATTTATTTTGCATTAAATGTTATTATAAGATATTGAACATAGTTCCTTGTGCTATACAGAAGAAACTTTTAAAATCTATTTTTATATATAGTGGCTAACATTTATAAATCTGAAACTCCCAAATTTAACCCTTCCCAGTCCCTTTCCCCAGTAACTATAAGATTGTTTACTATGTCTGAATCTGTTTCTGTTTTGTAGATGAGTTCATTAGTGTCCTCTTTTTTCCATTTTTTTAAATTCCGCATATAAGTGATATCATATGGTATTTTTCTTTCTTTCTGGCTTACTTCACTTAGAATGATGATCCCTAGGTTCATCCATGTTGCTGCAAATGACATTATTTTATTATTTTTGTGGCTGAGTAGTATTCCATTGTATAAATATACCGCAACTCCTTTATCCAGTCATCTGTTGATGGACATTAAGTTGTTTCCATGTCTTGGAGATTGTATACAGTGCTGCTATGAACATTGGGGTGCATGAATCTTTTTGAATTTGAGTTCCCTCTGGATATGTACCCAAAAGTAGGATTGCTGGATCATATGGTAAGTCTATTTTTAGTTTTTTGAGGAATCTCCATACTGTTTTCCATAATGGCTGCACCAAACTACATTCCTATCAACAGTATAGGAGGGTTCCCTTTTCTCCATGCCCTCTCCAGCATTTATTGTTTGTGGACTTTTGCATGATGGCCATTCTGACTGGTGTGAGGTGATACCTCATTGTAGTTTTGGTTTGCATTTCTCTGATAATTAGTGATAGTGAGCATTTTTTCATGTGCCTATTGGCCATTTGTATGTTTTCATTGGAGAACTGCTTGTTTAGGTCTTCTGCCTATTTTTAGATTGGGTTGTTTGTTTTTGTTATTAAGTTGTATGAGCTGTTTATATATTCTGGAAATTAAGCCCTCATCAGTCTCATCATTTGCAAATATTTTCTCCCATTCCGTAGGCTGTCGTTTTGTTTTGCTTATGGTTTCCTTTGCTGGGCAGAAGCTTATGAGTTTAATTAGGTCCCATTTGTTTATTTTTGCTCTTATTTCTATTGCCTGGGTAGACTACCCTAGGAGAACATTGCTAAGATTTATGTCAGAGAATGTTTTGCCTATGTTTTCTTCTGGGAGATTTATTGTATCTTGTCTTATATTAAGTCTTTAAGCCATTTTGAATTTATTTTTGTGTATAGAGTAAGGGATTGCTCTAACTTCATTGATTTACACGCTGCTGTCCAGTTTTCCCAACACTACTTGCTCAAGAGACTGTCATTTCTCCATTGTATATTCTTGCCTCCTTTGTTGAAGATTAATTCACCATAGGTCTGTGGGTTTCTTTCCCAATTCTTATTTGTAGAAAAGGTTTTAGTCTCCTAGGCCTTCCATGAGTTTCAAAGAGTAGGCAAAGCAGTAAATAATTAAGGAAGTGAGGGAATGCAAAAACAAAGAAAAAGCAGCTAAGCAAGAAAAGTAATGACAGTAGTTCAGCAATAAAACAGAGTCCTAGTTGCCCCTGAAGGGATATAACTAACCAGAAATTTGACGATTAAGATTCCTGAGACATTACCCTGTTACTTCACCACCAACCATTAAGAAGACAGTCCATGAGCTGCAACCCTCATGTCAAATGTTGCCTTTTAAAACCCTCCCCTGAAAGCCATAGGGGAATTTCGGTCTTTTGAGCATTAGCTACCTGTTCTCCCTGCCTGTTACCTTGCAATAAATGCTGTACTTTCCTTTCGCACAAACTGGTGTCAGTAGCTTGGCTTCACTGCATGGCAGGCAAGCCCAAGTTTGGTTTGGTAACAGGAATGAGACCCCAGAATCTGTATTTTTAATAAGTGCCCCAGGCCACTGTCATGCACACAGAGACCTACTGGATAGGACCATAGACAGGATCTCTTCCTGTTGTCCAACCCAAGTTCATATGCCCAATGGACAGTGAGGCCAAACAAGCCAAAATGTCAGAGTTTGGAACAGAAAAAGTTTTGCTGCAGGGTACCAAGCAAGGAGAAGGGGCAGCTCACACTTAAAGACCCAAACTTCCTAATGGTTTTAGGGGAAGAGTTTTTAAAGGCAACATTTTGGGGCGAGGGCTGTAGGTTGTGTGACTTTCTGATGGGTTAGTGGTAAGGTAACAGGGTCATGTCTCAGGAATCTCAAACTTTTGGTTCCAACCAGTCTGGGGTGGAGTGCTTGTGGTCTGCATGTAGTCGCCATCCTCCACGGGTTAGGGGTCTCAGTGTCTGCAGATACTAGCTCAAAGATATGCATCGGATTGTTATCTATATCCCTGCAGGAGGACTGGGCGTTCTGTGACTCTATTGTCCTACTAACTGCTTAAGTCTGCTCTTTGGAACTCAGGGAAAGCCTAGGCTAGGCTGAAGCTTTTTCCTACAAGCAAGAAACAGGGGACGCAGAAAGGCTTTTGGACCAGGGAGTGAAACAGAGCAGCACCCTGTGGGGTGCTTCTCTTCATTCAGCCTCCTTGACCTTCCCAGAGTTCCACAGGGCAGATTCAAACATTTGCTGTTCAGGGAAGGGAGGGAATGCAGAGACAAGGGAGAAACAGTCAAGAAACAGTAGCACACCCTTGGCTCATGGTTCTGGTTTCTCCTCAAGGAATATACAGGACATTTTTGAGTTCTTCAGGGACTAAGGCCCCCCACCCAGGTGGAGCATGGCAACTTCATGCTGAGCACAAGATTCCTAGAACACCACCATGTTACCTCAGCACCAACCAGTCAGAAGAAAGTCACACACCCTGATGTCCTCACCCCAAATTTTGCCTATAAAAACTTTCCCCCTAAAACCATCAGGGATTTTGGGTTTGTTGAGCACGAGCTGCCTGTCCTCCTTTCTTGGCCCTGCAACAAATCTTTCTCTGCTCCCTACACCGACATTTAGGTTTGTTTGGCCTCACAATGTGATGGGCACACAAACTTTTATTCGGTAACAGGAGAGCCCCACAGGATCCTGCTTGGTTTTATTCCTGCTCTTAAATTCTGTTAATTCTCATGACCTGAATTTTGGTTAGCTTTTTTTTTTTTTTTTTTTCCTGTGAGCAAAGCAAAATTTAAAGGAGAAAGGAAATGACATTGGCTAAGAACCTACTATTTGCCTGGCTCTGTGTTTGGCACCTTATACACACATTACCTTATTTTTCTACACGATAACCCTTTAAGGTGGTGGTATTATTATCACTGTAGTATGAATAGATTCACAGTTGGGATATGTACAAACTTCTAGTTACAGGATGAGTAAGCTCTATACGTAATGTACAGCATGGTGACTACACATAACTATACTGTATTGTGTACTTGAAAGTTGCTTAGAGGGTAGTGTCAGGAATGAAGAAATTTTCCTTTTCCCCCTCTAGGTTCTTCTGGTTGGTTGGAGAATTGAACTGACATGAGACAGATTAACAGGGGAAGATCAAACAAAAGTTTAATAACAGGTATACAAGGGAGAAGCCCAGAAAAACTGAGTAACTCCTCAGAATGGCTGAAACTTTCATCTTAACCATCATTTTCAGCTAAAGACAAAAGAGGAGGTTGGGGTAGTGGTTTGGGACCTCAAAAGGGAGGAAGGCAATTCACATGGAGATGGAAAAATAAATGTTTGGTAAATACATGTTTGCTGGGCCATGCAGGGATGATGTGACACAATTTCCCCCACCACACCTAGTCCATATTCTTTGCAGATATCCCTGGTGATAGCTATACTATTCCAGGAACAGGCCCTTTATCTAAATTCTTTAGGCAGCTAAGTGGGAGGTAAAAAGAAAGAATTTCTTAGTCTTCTGTTTCTTAAAAATAATCAGCCTAAATTAATCTTCATGCCAAAGAGACACATTTTGGGGTGGCAAGTTTTGCTCCCCTACAGTAATTTAAAAAGTTCTCATCACAAAAACATATAAAAGTTGTAAATATGTGAGGTGATGGATGTATCAACTAACTTTATTTTGGTAATTATTCTTCAATATATACATATGTAAAATCACTACACTGTATACCTCAAACTTACACAATGTTATATGACTACTATATCTCAATAAAGCTGGAAACAAAAAGGTTGGGATTCTGACCTAAAAATCAATATTCACCCCCACACACAGTATGATGCTATCCTAAGAAACTACAAAAGAGCACCTTATCTGTATACAATAGATCACTGTTTCAGGAATTGTTTCTTCATCCTTGCGGAATCACTGAGTTTCTCCTAATGTGAATATTAATTACCTGATATAATGATGATAATATAAAAACTATATGTGCCATCTTAATTTCTCTTTGCTTTACTTATTTATTTACTTATTTTAAATGTATTCTTTTTGTATTTTATGCATCTTCTAAGGCAATTTAAGTCCTTTGTGTGTGGTGGGGAATACACTGGATATAAATAACAGAAAGAAAGCTATTTTCTGTATTCACTTAATAATTGCATTCGCTTAAAGAGAATTAAAAATGCATGAAATTGTGACATCCCAGGATAATTTCAGTTTATAAAATCTCAAACCTATAACTAGGTACAAGATGGAGGGGAAGACAAATAGAATCAGATCAGAAATTGATTTTCAATTTGATGAAATCTATCTTCTGATTGCTTCTACTGGAGTTACGAATTTCAGACAGAGAAGGGCAGGGGCCCTGGAAGGCTAAAAGATGTGAAGTTCATTTGGGCAGAAGGAGGTTCATTCTCTTGGAAACCAAGTCAAGATGAAGCCCATGTGAAAGAGGAATTGCCTTTTCCCTTCAAGGTATTTGGAGGGGTGTGAAAAAAGAATGGCAGAGGATCAAGTTCAGGGGTGAGTGGAGAGGCAGATTACTCACGTCACCCAAGAAATTCTTCCTGCTGGTGACCAGTTTGAATGGAATTTTAACTGTTCAAAACAAAAATCATCTGGCTTCATGATTCATTACTTGTGACCCGTTATCTTTGTCTCTGGTCCATGAGAAAGGTAGTTTTATCTACTTTCTAGCTCAGGTGAAAAGAAGAAATGAACAGAGTGACACTTCCCCTGTGTTTGGATAAGGCTGTCTTGTGATGAGGGAATAGGAAAAGGCACCTGTGTGGGTTGAGATATGTTTATAGAAATGACACTGTAAAGTTATAAACAATGTGAGGTATTGTTATTTTTTGGATGAAGATAATATAGCTGGGAGGAGCCCTAGATACCATCTGACTCCATCTTATAGGCATTCAGGCCTACGTGGGCCAAGTGTATTTACTAAGAGCACACACCAAGCACTGCTAAACAGTGTAGATTCCAGAGTCAGGCATACCTGGTCTGAGGCCCAGTTCTGCCACCGACTGCTTGGTAATGTTGAGGCTGAAGAGGGCCTCACAGAAGTGAAGAGCTGAGTCATGCAGAAAGAGTAGAGTTTGCCAGACTGACAGGTACTCAAGGCAGGGGAAACAAGGGTTTGTCCAAAGAGAGAAGGGATGAGAGGAGGAGCACGCTTCCTGGAGGTGAATGCAGGATATAGTGCTTAGTGGGGAGGGAAGAAAAAAAACGGTGAGCGGTGGGGAAGGAGGCAGTTGCCCTACCTCTGCAAGAGGAAACTTCAAGCCAGATTTTTTTTCCTAGCTATTTTATTATTACTTTGTATCAATAATACACCCAGGTTGAGTTGCTCCAAACTCTACGAAATGTGTCCTTGTCAACAGGGCCTCCCATGCTTTGTAGTCCAGGAAGGAAGGTTAGACAGGAGCCGGGATACTGCTGGTTCCCTGCAGCCCCTTCAGTTTCCCCTGTGAGCAAGGCTCTCCTGGGCAAGAAGGCTCTGGTGTGGTTAGAAAACATTAAATAACAGCTCCCATTTATACGTACTTGGCATTATTCTGTTCAATGTGTTGATTCATTTAATCCTCACAGAATCCTTAGAGTCAGCACCACTTATTTTTTCCTTTTCTCAACTTTTCAAAACTTCCAAAAATATAAGTATAGCATACTTATAAAAATGTAAGTGTCCAGTTTAATGAATTTCCACAAAAAGAGCAGACACATGTAACTAGCACCTAGAACAAGAAAAAGGTTATCAGCACACAGTAGGTCCCTGGTGGCCCCATCCGGTCACTAGCCCTCCCCACCTTGCAAAACAACTCTCATTCTTATTTTTTTTTTAAAGAGAGTTTGTTTTTAGTGGAGGTACTCATGCAGGAAAAAAATAGACTTGGGGCGTGAGGAGGGCCGTGTCCCAGGTCTCGGTTGAGCCCCTGGGACGTGCCCCGCCAAATGTAGATCCTTGGATTTGAGCAGGAAAAAATTCAAGTGTGAGCCACAGTTGAGTAAAGGTAGATTTATTTAGAGAGATACATACTGTATAGAGTGTAAGGCAAGAGAAAGGCAAGGAAAGAGGTGTGGGAATTGGGTGCTCAGGTTAGAGTAACTTAGGTACACACTCCATAGACACTCTATACAGTAGGGCCCTCTCAGAAGAGGGAGCGGAAAAGGGCAGCCAGGTGTGGTGTTGCCAGTTTTTAATGGGCTCAGTAGCTTCACACGCTTACAGGTGGGACCATTCCAACTACCTTGGGGAAGAAGCTGGGATTCCCAGGAATTTGGCCACTGCCCACTCTTTGGCCTTCTGTGGTTGGCCCTGGGACTGTTTTGACGCCTGCGGGCATGTTATCGATCACACTAATATGTTAACAATGAGCATATAATGAAGCTCAAAGGCTACTAGAAGTCAAACCTCCCACCAACTTAATCCTTAAGGCCAACTGGGAGTTGAATCTTCCACCATTTCAGTGTAAAATTGCTGTCATTCCTTGGATGGCTCTGCCCTGTCCCCTTCCCTCCTGTCTCAGTACTGGGGATTGAACCCAGGACTCGTGCATGCTAAGTATGCACTCTACCCCTGAGCTATACCCTCCCCCACATCCTTACTTCTGACAGCACAGCTTAGTTTGCTTGTTTTGTACATTATCTGTAGGCAGCTTCTTTCACTTACATTGCATGTAGCTATAGGTCTGTTTATTCTCGTTGTATAATACCCTCAGCCTTTCATTTTGAAACATTGAAAGCCCCAGCAAAGTTGAAAAACTAGTACATCCAATGAACATCCATATACCCTTTACCTAGAACACGAAGGACTATTATTTCCACTTTATACACAAGGAAACTAGGTCAAAGAGGAATTAGGCAACTAGCTCAGGTTATGACCCTGGGATCTAGTCTCACCTAGCTTGCTGCTTAGTCAGTCACGAAGGTGGTCAAATAACATAACATCTCTGACTGATTCTCGTTATTAAGATGAGAGTAATAGTCCCCATTTGAGTTTCCAGATTATTGTGAGGCTCAAATAATAAGGAACATGTGAAAGTGCTTTGTGAAGAGTAAAAAGGTGTTACTAAAAAAAATACTGTTAAAAATGTAGGTGCGTGGGCCTCACTCCCTGTAGCTCCTGATTCAGTAGGTCTGGGGTAGGAGGCGGAATGTTTCACAAGCACCCGAGGTGATGCTGATGCACTAGTCCCCAGGCCAACCATGAAAAAACACTTATGTAAAACAAAGGTTCTCAAACTTTAGAGGCTATCAGAATCACCTGGGGGACTTGATTGTTCTTGTCACTAGCTCCATGTTCTCCCAGACTTGAGAAGATGAAAGAAAGGAGCAGGTAAAGAATCCAGAGAGCTTTATGCTCTGGGGGCGTGGAGAGCCTAGCCCCCAACATTAGCCTCTGGAGCCCTTGCCTTCTGAGGCACAGAGAAGCAGAGGGAAGCTTGCTTATCCTTAAAGAGGGCAAGTGACTCACAGGTTTAAAACAAACAAAAAGAAGGAGGCATTTGTAGGTGAAAGGACAAGAGCCTTCTGTTGCAAAATAAAAGGTCAGATTAGTGAGAAGTTAAAAAAAAAACCAAAAAACCCCAACAACAACAACCATCAGGACTCAAAATCCAGTACAGGCCGTTTTACTTCAGGGCAAGGATAGATTAGTAATAGGCACACCAAACCTCAGCTTAGAGCACCAACAAAGATGGAGAGCAAAAAGAAGAGAAAAAAGTAGTACTTTGATTGCTTAAAGCACTGAAGATGTAAACACAGGAAAAAAACAAAACAGAGAATTTTGGACTTCTTAACAGTGATCTATGATAGTACTGTATTTTATTTTGAATTACCTGGTGTATGTAGGGGGGAGATACTGTAATTATTTTATTCTTGCTGGGGGTGTCCAGATGTCTTCATTCGTGTATAAGAGATACATTTTTAATGGGTCAGTTTGGAGCTTTAAATATGATAAACAGTATGTATGTGCATGGAACATTAGTTAAGTAATTGAGGTGAATGCCTTTGAGGGTTTCCCACAGTGCAAACTTGGTAACTTGACAAAGCCTGCTCCTGGGCTCCAGCATCCTCGCCGCCTTCGCTTGCTCCCAGTTCTGGAGGCCAAGGACCTGGCACCAGCTCCCCCTCGCACCTCCCACCTGTCCTTTATTGTTTACCTTCTCGGAGAGAGGGCTGGGGAGGCTGAGGCCCGCTGCGATGTCATCAGATCCCAGGCCACTCACTCGAGGAGAGGTCTGCAGAATCCCTACCCAGCTCGGGTGGTTGCACAGCTTGTTCACTCACATAATCTGGTGCAAGTCCCTGCATTTTACACAAGAAAAAACTAGGACTCAGATGTTGATAATTTGTTTCTTCAAAAAAGAAAAAAAAAAAGGCCAGTTTGCGAAGTAAACATAAGTAGCTAATGAAAATGATCTGTCAAGCCATGAAAGACATGGAAGAAACTTAAAAGACATATTACTAAATGAAAGAAGCCAGTCTGAAAAGGCTACAAAATGTACCATTCCAACCAAATGACATTCTGATAAAGGTATAGCTTACAGAAACAATAAAAAGATCACGGTTTCCATGTGTTTAAGGAGAGGGAGGGAGGGAGGAATGAATAGATGGAGCACATAGGATTTTTAGGGCAATGGAATTATTCTGTATGTAGTGGTGGCTACGTGTCATTATGCATTTGTCAAAACCCACAGAATGTACAACATCGAGTAAACCCTAATGTAAACTATACACTTGGGTTGATAATAATGTGCCCATGTTGGTTCATCAGTTGTACCAAATATGTCACACTGATGAGGGATGTTGAGGATAGGGGAGTATGTATGTGTGGGTGGAGAGGGCTATGTGCGAATTTAATTTTCTGCTCAATTCTTCCGTGAACCTGAAACTGCTCTAAAAGAAGAAAGTCTATTCAAAACAAAACAAAAGTAGCTACCATCTGGGAGTGATTTGTGTTTAAGTCTCCCTAAGGAAAAAAAAAAAAAGACCAACCAACGGTATTCTCAGGCCCTTTTGAGAAATTCCGATTCCACTTTAAATTCCACATATGTTTGAGGAACTGACTTTACAGTCAAAAGAGTAGCAAAACAAATCTCTACAGGGCTGTCATCCCTTAGAATTTCATAAAACTTTTATCAGTTATTTGTTTGCTATAAGTAACAGTCAGAGCGTCACTGTTTCCGTTTTTAAAGAGTTCTATTCCGAGGGCTGATAGAAATCAACAGGTTAGTTACTGTTCATTTGTCCGCGCGACTCCTCCACCGCCTTTTGCAAGAGCACAGAGCCGGCGTGGGCGGCGGCCGCATTTTCCCCGGGGGTCCCCTCAGTACCCCCGACCCAGACAGCGCCCCCAGCCCACGCAGACGGGGCCTCCACACCTGGACGCTGAGAGGCGAGGAGGCGGGGACCCGGGCCTCGGGGTGTCGGGTGTCCGGGGGCCGCGGGTCACGCGGCGCGGGGGCGGGGCGGGCGGGTATATAGCGCGGCGCCCGCGGGCCCTGCGCTGTGAGCGCCGCGTGGAGTCTCCGGGGCGCGCTCTTCTCGTTGCTGCCGGCCGGTGGGTGCGCACCCCGCCTCCACGGGCTCCAGGACGGACGCCGGCGGCCTCGCGGCGGTTTCCGGGTCCCGGCTGGGAAGGGGCGGTCTCCTGGGCCTGCGCTTTTCCACCCTCGCTTTTTTGTTCATTGAGACTTCTCGTCTGCCCGCTGCTTTAATGCGGTTGTAGCTTCTTGGCTTGGTTGCGGGGTAACAGTTTCCATTTGTCCCGAAAGGACATTATTTAAAAGGAAACGCGTTAGAAAACCGTCTTAAAGCATAGTTTCTGTGGGGTAGGCAGTGACAGCCGAGCTGTTGATACTGGCGCGGGACTTCCCGCCTTAAGCGTGATTCTTCCTCTTTTCTGGTAAAACTGGGAACCTTGGTGGCGGCCTCAGGGTGAACTGATTTGCCGGGGAGTGGTGGACAGCGGGCTGGGCGGGTTCTTTCCTTCCCAGCTCCGCTGCTTAGCGGTGAAGCAGTTTTGTGTGGGTGTGGGTCGTTGGGGACACTAAATTTACATTTAAAAGCGCCCTGAAAAGTCTCATTTCCTTGGGGTAGTTCCTCCTGTGCTTGGTGTCCCCTGAACTAGCCTCAGTCCTTTAACAGGGATCAAGCAGTCCATCTTGACTGTCCAAGCTGTCTTCTACTTGAAATACCTTTTTAGTTTTAATACGGATTTTAACTTGGTTAGCATTTTTGAGAACAGGTATTGCTTTTCAAAAGGCATCTCCATTGTCCTGGTGGAAAAACAAGATAAATATATCAACAGCTTTGTTTTTCTTTGTGAAGCCTGTTTAATAGTGAAAGCTTACATATGAGCTCTGAAATCCTGCTTCAGGACGTGTTTGCCCAGAGCAGAGCTCTGAGAGCTGGACGGTGGGAAGAAGTTTGGACAACACTTACTTCACATTTATTCATTCATTCATTCACTCACTCATTCATTCATTCAACTTGAATTAGCATTTGCTTGGGTTGGGGAATGAATCTGGGAGCATCTTACCCCGGTGTCCTGAAATAAGTTTCTCTTCTGCAGATTTCGTCTCTTCAGGCAGAAAAATGGCACCACAACCGGTATGATTTTTAAACAGCTGTATTTTGTTTCCTTTCATGTCCCCATGTGTTTTGGAAATTTACACCTCCCTCTTCCGTTGTAGAATGTGGTGACAAGGGTGGCCAACTTGCCCTTGGTGAGCTCCGCTTATGACCTTGTCTCCACGGCTTACGTCAGTACAAAGGATCAGTATCCCTGCTTGAAGTCTGTGTGTGAGATGGCAGAGAAGGGCGTGAAGACCATCACCTCGGTGGCCATGACGAGTGCTCTGCCTATCATCCAAAAGCTGGAGCCACAACGTGAGTTCTGTTTCCCCCCCCAAAATGAAGCCCCCAGGTACTCATCAAGAGGAAGCCCGAAGCTAGCCTGAATGTGGTGAATGCCAGCGTTTGGCCTTAAGCAGCCACATCAGGGAATCCTCAGCCATTCCCGAGGGACATCCTGCCTTTACTGAGTAACTGCCAGGTGACCTTCATTGTTACAGAAGGCCTACTTCATAACAGTGGCAGATGTTATATGAAAAAAAAATCCCTCAGAGATGCTTCTATATTGGCAGCTGAGATCACAAGGGGAGCCAGTGAGTGAACTGAAATAGCTTACTTCTTGGGACTACACAGTACACATGAATGCCTTTTTTTTTTTAACATCAGCATACAGTTCACCCACTTAAAGTGTACAATTCATTAATTTTTAGCATATTCAGAATTGCACAGGCATCACCATGATCGATTTTACATTTTCATGACCCAGCAAAGAAACCTCATACAGGTTTCTCTTTGGGATGATGGAAAAGTCCTGGAAATGATACTGGTAATGATTGCACAATATTGTGAATGAAGTTAATGGCAGTGAATTGTACACTTGAAAATAATTAAAATGGTGAGATTTGTTATGTATATTTTAGAATAATTTAAAAAAGAAATAATCCTTATACTCACTGACAATGACTCCCCATCTCCCTCCCCCTTAGGCAACTACTGATCTATTTTCTGTCTTCACAGGCATCATATTCTGGACATTTAAAATAAGTGGAATCATAAAATATGTGTTTTTTTATGACTGGCTTGTTTCACTTAATGTTTTCAAGGTTCATTCAAGTTGTAGCATAACTACTATTTAATATGGAATAATCTATTGTGTGGATATGTCATTTTATTCATTCATTCATTATGGGTGTTTGGGTTGCTTTTACTTTTTGGCTGTTCTGAATAATGAATGCTACTGTGAACATTTGTATATAAGTTTTCGTGTGGACATGTGTTCTCAATTCTCTTGGGTATACCTAGGAGTAGAACCTCCAATTTCTCCACATTATGAACTACTTTTGAATAAAGGTTTAAATCATTCCCCCAAATGGTATGTCATGGACTTTTAGGATTAAAGGGAACGTTTTAGAAATAAGTTTTCCAACTCTGCTACTTCCCAAATGAATTTAGTACTACTAGTGCTAGGTTTGGTCATCCTTGGAAAGTTGGGGGAGCTAGGACTGAAATATGGATCTTGTTAGGGAGACCCAGGGTGCTATTAGTGTACTGTTTCCTGGTGATAACCCTACTGAATTAAGTGTAGGTGGGTATTAAACTACGATGCAAATGCTAATTTTGAGTTTTCAGGTACTTCATTCCCTGAATGAAGGTTCAGGTGAAGCCTGGCTTTTCTTGGCATTAACCTTAGTTGAGGGGACAAGGATGAGGAAGAAGCTTCTTGACCAGCTTCCTGCTTGGCCTGTCACTGCCTCTGTTTGCTCTTCCTCTACACCTTTATTTCCCTGTTAGTAGAAGAAAGTTGCCAGAAACCGAGCAAGAATCTTCTGTCTGAAAGAGAGAAACCAGATAATGCATTGTGTGGTATATGAAGATCAATATTTTTGCTGGGTTTTTTGTTTTGTTTTGTTTTTATAAAAGTAAAGGTTCAGGGTATAATAAGACATACTCACTCTTACCCAGACTGTTAACACTTTCACCATTTGTGATTCTTCTAGTTGCTGTTGCCAATACCTATGCCTGCAAGGGGCTGGACAGGATTGAGGAGAAACTGCCTGTTCTGAATCAGCCAACAAAACAGGTGAGCTTGGGACAAGAGTGCTGAGGCTTGCCACCTCATGTTTTTAAGTTTTATCTGTTTACCACAGGCTGTCTGTGCATGCCATAAACAGGTAGTACTTAACGTGTTCCCTCAACCTGGGATGTAGTGTTGAAAGAGTAATCGCCTTTCCTGAACTGTTGTCAGGTTATATCTTAAGAAGGAGAGATGAATTGTCCACCTTTGGTTTAGAATACCTTTAGTCTGATCTCTCTTAATTTGTGGCTTCATCTCAGCAAGTGAAATTGGTTTCTTAAATAACCGATAGCTATGTGGTATTGGATAAATGCAGAGATAGTAAATAGGGCCTTTTCTTGCTTGGCATCTGAGAGCTCGTCTTGTATGATGGATAACTGACATCTCTGCTTGTATGCTGGCCTTCTGAGGTTGTGTGCATCAGCCCAGGTGTGCATGGTACCTAAGTCTGTGCATATAGGCATACATGAGGGGCTCAGTATAAGCATGTCAACATGGAAAATGCCATTCTTAGAGTACCCCTTGTACCTGATCTCAGATTCATCTAGTTTAAAAAGAAAAGAAAACTTGACAAAGTGACAAATTTTGTATCTGTTTTCCTCATCTGGTTATCCAACTACCTTTGAGTGGTGGCAGGTAGGGCATTTATACATAAGAAGGAAATTGAAGCTCATCAACTCAGCAACTTGTCCGAGACCTACAACTAGAAAGTGAAAGGGCTGATTCATTCTTGAACTCTTAAATTATGCTACCTTAGTTAAGACGGTAAATTTATGCCCATGTTTCTTACCAGCCAAGTGATTTGCTTTTTTCCTTGTAGGTTGTTGCCAGTGCCAAAGGTGCTATGACTGGGGCGAAAGATGCTGTGACGACTTCTGTGACCGGGGCCAAGGATTCCTTGGCCAGCACAATCACTGGGGTGGTGGACAAGACCAAAGGAGCAGTGACAGGCAGTGTGGAGAAAACCAAGTCTGTGGTCAATGACAGTATCAACACAGTCCTGGGAAGTCGGGTGATGCAGCTGGTGAACAGTGGAGTAGAAAATGCGCTCACCAAATCAGAGCTCCTGGTAGACCAGTACCTCCCTCTCACCCAGGAAGAACTAGGTAATTGGATTTTCATCTTGAAATAATATCTTATATTTTAAAGCAATCTTTCTAAACAGCTTCATTGAAATATATTTTATATGCCAAGAAAGTCACCTGTTTTCATTCTAAATTTACAGTTGCCCAACCATCACTAGAATCCAGTTTTAGAACATTTCTGTAATCCCAAAAGATTAAAGATCCTTCACGCCTGTTTGCAGGCCATCTCCATCACCCGTTTTCCACCCTCTCCCTGATCCCCAACCTCCTGAGCAACCACTAATCTTTCTGTCTTAATAGTTTTCCTTCTTAAGGCATGGAGTTGTTCATAGTAAGTTTTGAAATTTTAGGAGAAATTAGCCTATAGAATATTTTCTATAAATAGATTGCCTTTAATGGGCTGCTGTATAGCATCGTGAATCATTTAGTGTTTACTGTAATGCCAAAAGAGCTCTAGTGGGAAGAGACCTGTGTAGATGACATGTGTCAGATTCAGTGATGTGTTGTTCTGGGTTGCCAAGCCCAGCAGCAGACAAGCGCTGTCTTGTAAAAAGGGGTGCATAATTGCTAGATGGGTGGGTGGAATCAGCAAAATCAAGATCTAGGTTAGAGTCCAGGCCTTGTCACTGACAGCTGTGATCCCTGACTTTTTTTTTTTTTTTTTTGTCCCTTCTTTATAACTTCAGAAAAAGAAGCCAAAAAAGTGGAAGGATTTGATATGGTTCAGAAACCAAGTTATTATATTAGACTGGGATACCTGTCTACCAAACTCCGCTCTCGGGCCTACCAGCAGGCCCTCAGCAGGGTTAAAGAAGCTAAGCAAAAAAGCCAAGAGGTCATTTCCCAGCTCCATTCCACTGTCAACCTGGTGAGTATAACTTCATTTAAAGGAACCTGAAGTAATTTCATTTATCTCGAATATTGGGAGTAACGGTAATCATCCAATCATCAATCAAATCCAAGAATTTTAGTCTTAGCATATAAATAATCCAATAGAAAAATGGGCAAAGAGTATACAGACAAGTCATAGAAAAGGAAGTATACATAGTTGAAAAATACGAAGTGATGTTAATCTTACTCTGAGGGGTCAAATTACGCATGTCTGTCTTGTCTGGTGCTGTTGGCAAAGTTTGACACTGTGGGCAATGGTGTAGAGAAAGAGGTACACCTGTGTTGCACTCTTCTGCGGGATTAAAGGGACTGTTCTAGGAAAGTTACAAACACCTATGCCTGGAGCAGCTTTACTTCTGGAAACTTACCCTACAGATAATTCTTGAGAGTTGCAAAAGAGTGTAAACAATGCACACCCACAATAAGGGACTGATTAAATTGGTACGGCACAAAGGACGACTGTGTAGCCATTAAGGATTGCCAAGTTACAGAACAGTATGTATTGTATGGCTGTCAGAAACCAGTTTATTCATGGAAGGGGAAGTAGGTGGCTGGCAACAGGGAAGAAGTTTGAGTTCCCTTCTCTTTTGTAATTTTAACTTGATAATTGGGGATAGGTCTCAAATACCAAGAATTTCTGTAAGAGTTTATGTTATCTGATTTGCATCATAGATCTGAGAACAGGCTAACATGAATGTCTGGCTAGTTTGTTCCTTTGTCTTCTTTCAATGTGTTCTAGATTGAATTTGCCAGGAAGAACGTGCATAGTGCCAACCAGAAAATTCAGGATGCTCAGGATAAGCTCTTCCTCTCCTGGGTGGAGTGGAAGAGAAGCACTGGCTATGATGATGCAGACGAATCCCACTGTGCTGAGGTAAGACCCTGGGACCGAGTCATCCGCTACAGTTTCCGAAGTTCTTACCAGACTTCGGATATTATTATTCCTCTTAGAATACTCTTCTCTATCAAAAGTTTGAATAATACAGTGTACATACATTGTTATGTGACAGAAAAGCAAAAATGTGCAGTAACTTTGTCTAACAACTTACAGATAGGCATATTGCCCCTAATAGGATACAACTAACAGAAACATGGGTCTTGGCCTTTTTAATTTTTTTTTTTTTAGTTATAGTCAGTTTACAATGTTGTGTCAATTTCTGGTGTATAGCACGTTTCAGTCATACATGAATATAATATATTCATTTTCGTATTCTTTTTCACCATGAGCTACTACAAGATATTGAGTATATTTCTCTGTGCTATACAGTATAAATTTGTTTATCTGTTTGGGCCTCAGCCTTTTAATGGATACACATGCAGGCATTTTTACTGTCATAGTGTGTGGGGTTTTTTTTCTTTTTTTTTTCGGACAGCATAAATCTAGGTGCTATGAGGATACTATACAGGAGGGGTACTAACTCAGCCTTGGAGGGAGGGTGGGTGAGTCAGATGGTTTGCTGGCAGGGATGAGTGGTAAGCTGATACTTGAGCGGTGAATAAACCAGGTGAAAGGTCAGTAAGCAGATGAATGTTCCAGGCAGAAGAAATCGTATATTGTAGTCCTAGAAAGAGATTCTTTGGGTTCCAAAAGCTGGTATACATTTGCCTTTGAAATCAAGATTCATTGTCTGTTCATATCACATCTTATTTGAGGAGAGAATATCTAAGTTGCCCCACTTACATGGAGAGTATTTTCCTTCTGTCCCTCCTCCCCAGTTAGGTTTCTTCAGCTTAAGACCGTGAACTTTGAAGACTTGGGCACTAGTTCAAATCCCCACTTAGCCGTTTTCCAGCTGTTAACTGTTAAACTCTGAGTTTATGTTCATGTCTGTGAAATAATACTGCTGCTCTTAGGGTCATTATGAGGATTTTATAAAATAAAAGAATCTACACGTGTGGTGGACATATAACCAGCTTACTGCAGTTGGACTAATTCATACATAGCACTGTTGGATCCACTACTAATTCTTAAACTTGTCTCATTTTCAGGACATAGAGTCACGTACTCTCACTATTGCCCGCAACCTGACTCAGCAGCTCCAGACCACGTCCCACACGCTCCTGTCCCACCTCCGAGGGTTACCACAGAACATCCAAGACCAGGCCAACCACTTGGCGGTGATGGCTGGCAACATCTACTCAGTGTTTCACAATGCTGCCTCCTTTAAGGAAGTGTCTGAAAGCCTCCTCGCTTCCAGCAAAGGACAGCTGCAGAAAATGAAGGTGTCCTTAGATGATGTGATGGATTATCTTGTTAACAACACGCCCCTCAACTGGCTGGTAGGTCCCTTTTATCCTCAGCTGATCGAGTCTCAGAATGCTCAGGCTCGAGGTGCAGAGAACACAACCAGCCAAGAGGCTCGGAAGCCTGAGCACAAAACACATTAACCTGTCTGCATCAGCAGTGCATGGGGCGGCCAGCCAGATGACACCTCCTGATGCATTGAAATCTGCTAGACAACTCTGAGGTGGGGGAGCAGCTAGCGAGAAAAAAAGGTCCTCGATTGTAGTTGTTTTCAACTGGATTAGGAGCTTTAAAATTTCTCCATGAGCAGATAGCCCTCTTGTTTACCTGGCTGGTAAGAAATAAGTGATAGGCTGGTCAGAGCATAGCCGGAACTCAGAAAAGTTCCAGGGCATTTATGGTCTCATTCTGTTGCCTCTTTTGCTGACTGTGTGTACTGAATAAAAACTCCTTCACGTGGGCTGGTGTGTGAACTGGTGTCTGCTCCGGTTTGGTCTGAGCAGGCCTTGGCACTTGTTTGTCTCACAATGCATGCTTGTGCTACTCGAGTTTTTTGTTTTTCATGAAGGAATTCAATAAAATTCACTGCAGAATAGATCAGTTTTATGCTGTGTGTTCCATGTGCTTTGTGTGTAGCTTTCTTAGAACTGCTTTGCCTGCATGACAGGGAAACACATATTAATACACATGAATTCAAATGGCCTGTTGGGGAATTTGTAATAACACAGGAAGACTAATGTTAAAAATGGAGTGTTTGATAACAAGTTCTAAAGAAATTACAAGCTAATATTCCTCTAAGAACTGGGTGGTGGTGGTTCCTTTCATTTGCCCATTTCCTAGACCCCTGAGTGCGGGGTTTTTAAGTCAGTAGAAGGACCTACTTATGGCTGACTGCCTTTTTGAAAAGAAATCAGAGCTTGGAAGTAAGCTCTTTAGTGACTGCATCCGTGTCCCATAAAGGCAGCAGCGTTTCTTGCCAAGGAGCCATCTAAAGTTTAGGCTTTGGAGTGAGACTGTTCAGTGTCCAGTCTCAGCTGGACTTAATGTACCAAGCTGTCACTTTGGGACAAAGTCACTAACCTCATTTGTGGCTGAGGTACCTTTAGAAGACCACATGAGTTTAATTAGGAAAAAAAAAAAGATTTCAGACCCCCTGTAGAAAATCTACATCCTGCCTAGGGTATCCAGACTTCAAGTCCCCTCGATGTGAGTCAGTTATTGAGGAAATACGAACTTCCTCATAAGAAAGCTTCAGTACTCCAAAACTTTTTTTAAAGCCGATTCTTAGAATTCATGAAGCAGCACTACATGCTTCTGCCTGCTCTGCTCAAATGTTACCTAGGCCGCCCTTCAGAAGAATCAAAATCTTAAGTTCTAATTTGTCTCTTCTTTCTGCCCTGCTTCACCCCTATTCCCATGAAAACAAGGAAGCAGCAAATAACTTTACATGGACTTCTGGTGTGAATGGGTCTATCGGAGCTTACCAAGCTAGAGAACTAATTTTTTCCCCTTTGAGGTAACTCCAGGAATCAGTAAACAGGTGAACTCAGTTGGAGGGGCTCCCTGAAATACTTGAAGCAAAGGAGCTGCTGATTTCTGGAAAGATGAACTATCACGATTTACAGGTGTCCAGGGTGGAACCTGTCCAGTCACTGACCTCCCTGTCCTCATTGTCGTAACAATGCTAATAAATTGTCTCTTTGTCAAAAAAAAAAATCCTGCTCCTTCTTTCTCCTTCCCAGGGGTCAGAAAGGTCAGTGACTGGCTTTTCTAGACTTTCTGTCTCTTAAAAAATCTATTGATACCAATTGGATATGACCCTGCTTCCATCTGCCTCAAAACTTCAAAGCCAATATTTTGTGGTTTATTCTCATCGGTTGGAAAATTCATATACTACAGCTATGCATAGGCTTTCTTGAAGGTAAACCTTTGCATTTCCCAATTATAAGAGTTATAGTACCAACTGAATTGCTTGTAAAAAGGAGACATTTCAAAGCCATTCTCCATGAGCAAGACAGGACATAAAACAGACCTCTCTTAGCTTCTAGAAGAACACCACTAGCCCTTGCTTTTTGCCATGAGCACACTGTTGTGGTTTTGTCTGACTTCGTGATTCAAGTTTGCGACTACACACGTTTTGTCAACATGTCTCGACATTTGTGGTGTCCTTGCATCTTACAGCTTTATTGTTTCATAAACTGGCAGTTTTAGTTTAATAGATTTTTTTCCCAAGGAGGACAATTCTTTTGAAGAAAAATAGCTGATAGCTTAGCACAGTCTCTACCCATGGCGGGTTCTTGAACGTTTGGCTGCATGAAGCCTGACGTAGTGTGCCTGAGTGTTCAAAGACACTTTTTTCCCCTTTGCATGTAATATTGTATGAACTTTCTGGTTAGTTCTGGGCGAAAAAAAAGGAACATAGTCTATTAGCCGTTAGTGTCTTAGCCTTAGTTCTATCATCTGTAAAGTAAAATTAGTGATGCTTCAACAGATAGATGTGTTTAAGGATGGGTTGTCTTTCTAATTTTGTGCTAGAGTCATGGGGGGACCACCTGTGGGATAGTGACATGTAGTGTCTTTAACTTGCCAGTTCCAGAGTGAGTATATAATACCACGATGAGGAAAATACACCCACTTTGGTAAGGCATGATAGATATCGAAGAACTAATGAAGTGAAAGAGGAAAACTAAAATTTGGCTTACCTGAGATACCCCTTTTAGAGTATCCTTTAGTTCGTGGAGGTGGCCAGTGGGGGAAGGAGGAAGAAGGAGCAGGATAGATATTTCTGGACAGATCTTTAAGTAAAGGGGTTTTAATGATGCCTTGGAGAGCAGGTGGGGAATGGAAGGAGGGCCAATGTATTTATTGTTTGTATCTCAAAGCGCAATTCATTCATGCTATGTGTCCACATTCCCAACAGGTGTCATATAATGTTGGATGTCCTATTTCCACAGTTGCTATTCGGTAAGGAAAAGATGCTGGATAATTCCACTGTTGTGTGTCTAAGTTCCCAGGCTGTCCTGTAGCAGCCTACTTCATCTGAAAGATAGAGAAACTGGAAAGGAAATAGCATTGGACTGTTCAGAGAAGAATGAGAAGTCAGTCTCTTCAGGCTTGATCAGGGCAAACTTGTTCCCAAGGCTGAGTGTTCTAACCTCTTCCATGGACTCCTGTTGCCAAGAACAAATCTTCGGGGTCCAAGAGGGTGCCCCTACTGTAAGGCAGGTTATCTGCATCAGCCCGCTCAGCTGTACCAGGCTGTTCAGGTTTAGGGTAAAAAAAGAGTAAAGCAGAATCAAGATGCTCCCGGCCATCTACCTTGCAAGCACATAATCAAGCTGCATATTATGCAGAGGTTTCTGTTAAAATCAAAACCTCAACAGGGTTAGTCTTACGTATTTGGTGTCAGAGCTAATCTTGCACGATCCCTTTTATAGCCCTCTACATTAGAATTACTTTTATGTAAGCCAAAATTTTAGGTTTTCTTTTTACTTCATTAGTTCAATAATTATTTTCTATTTCAAAATCAGTTGTCCTAGTTCTGTGTCATGTTTATGAGCACTGCATGCATACTCACCTTTACCAGCAGGTTAAATTCTCACAGGCGCTGTTTTTATTTCTGTAGTAGCGCCACCTATCCAGAGCCCCCTGGCCACCACTAGATTACCTTTATGCAAATTAGAAAATAGTACCTTTCTCTCAACATGTGTAGTGCCACCTTCTGGAAAATTGTCACAGTAAATATGGGAGTCAATGAAGTTTATGAATGAAAGGTGCCCCCTTATGGTTGTAAGGTGAACAGCCTGCAAAAATTACATGGGTCCCTGGAATCCTGGCATGGTCACTTGGTTTTACTGAAAAGAATGACCTTGCAGGAAGGGACTATGGTTATACCACGGTTTCATAGTAAGCATGTGATTCTTAGTTTGGCCTCAGAATGTCTAATGGGCATTCTCGGCAAGAGACTCCTTTATGTTCCTGCTTCGATGATCCAAACTATGGTTTGTTGGTGTCAATGAAGAAAATTTATTTTGTGAATGTGTGAAGTGATTTCTCTTGTGCTACATTTCTAAAACCCCATGATGAAGATGGTCAGGAAACTGAGGTTGAAAAGAGATAAGTGGCAAAGTGGAGATTTAGTCTAATGTCTTACTGATGTCAAAGTGCTTATTTTCTCCATTTTAGCACTCTAGCCTCTGATAGGAGAAACTTGCTTCTTGTTTCCTTATTTGGGGCCCAGAAAATCCCTCTGCCTACATCTTGTGTTGTAGCTTCCTGTTCTACGTTTATTAAAAACAAATAGACTGATAATTGATGTTAAAATATATATTTATTAGAAATAGAAGAGGGAGCCACCGAGGTGTACCTTTTAACCTAAAAAGGCTAAAATTGGAATATTTGATGTGCCTGGCTGATGCTGTGAATCAGTCTGTACAAACATGGCTGGCTTTTGTGGATGTCAGATTGGATATAATCTTTGTAAAGGGAACATTCATGAGGGGCTAGAATGTAGTGTGATCTCCCCGAATAGAAAGCCTCAGGAATAGATGATGGAAGTTTTAACCTCAGACCAGACAGTCCTCTGAGCCCCTGGGTTCTTAGGGAAAAGTATAATAAGGGCCAAGAAATGGAGATAAGAGGCCCAATGAACAAAGCAAGATTCTCTCTTCATGTCTTTTATTTATGTTTTACTATTTTTATTGTAATAAAACATACATAGCATCAAATTTACCATTTTAGCTATTTTTATGCGTACAATTCAGTGACAGTAAGTACACTTACAGTGTTGTGCAACCATCACCACTATCCATTTCCAGAACTTCATCATCATCACAAGCATAAACTATACCCATTGAACAATTAACTCCTCATTTCCTCTTCCCTCCATTTTTGGATGCATTTCTTTTCTTGTTGTCAGTTGTTTTGCTTCTGTTATGGAATCAGTTAATTCTTTCCCACTGCTATCAAGATTCTAGCCTTTATAACTTATTATACCTTACTAATTTTCTGCTTCTAATTTTCTGTTGGTTAAGAAACGTTACTTTGCTTATCAAAATTGTACCTGAAGTAAGAGTTAATAGAACTTATCCCTAAAAGCCTTTTCTATGCAGAGAAAAGCTAGGACATTGTGATGGTCATTTTAACTATTAAAAGACCCTTTGCTTCCTCAGTTCCTAGACATTTCCCCAGAGGGTTATAGTATTAGAAATCAGACCTATGGAAAAGTGGAGTATTATTGTTTTTAAGAGAATCATAGATTAATAGACAGACGAATAACCAGAAATGCTTTATAACTTGTATTTTCAAAAAGCTTTTATTTAATAAGCTTTACCACTAGTTGATTTCCTTTTAAAGAGACATTTCCTTAGTGCTTTTATAATATGAGTGAGTTGTGGAAATAAGACCATAAACACCTTGTCAGAAGGCATAGTTAGACAAAGTAAATTTCATGCATATGCAGTAATTCACGTTTCTAAGAGGTCACTTGGACTTAACAGTTCACTTCATTAGTGTTTGTTTGAATATCCAAGATTCTTCTTTTACAGGTACTTGATTTCACTGTCATAGACTTGACATTTGAGAATGATGAAATTCCAGATGTTATACCTTTGGAAGAGGAAGATGGACCAGATCACTCACATGCCAATGGCCCTGAGCCCACTCAGGGCAAAATGTTGAAAAACTAACAAGAAAAATCTTCTTTTGCTGAACACACAGTTTGTGTCACTTTAAGCTAAGCCTCATTTTTGCCCGTGTGCTTATTCCTGTGCCTTAGGGATTAATCTATTTTTTGGCTACTTGGTCTTAACTGTAATGAAACACTGATGGATCCAAACTTTTGTAAGAGATTCTAGTTCTGCACCATATATTATTTTATACAATTCTTCAAAGTTTAATCATTGAAATGCCTACAATAAAAAAAATGGGCTGTATAATCTTGAATCAGTGTTTTGTTTTTTCTTTAAACTGATATAGTGGATTTAGTGGACTTTCTTTTTCCTTCCAGAATTCATCCCTGCTTTTTCTGGTAAGGGAACTTCTGTGTGTTTGGGAGTGGGGAAGTCCCAATGAGTCTGCTGGTCAAGGGTTTTTTGCTTTTCCCTTGCCTAGTGGAAAGGCATATGACTAAAAACAAGTCAACTAGGAGGAAGCATACCATGATGGTTCAGACTCTGTGTTCTAATCTTGGCTTTGTCACTTACTGGCTGTGTCACCTTCAACAAGTGACTTAGTTTCTCTGTACCTCAATTTCCTCATCTGTAAAATAAGGATAATAGTAGGTTTGTTATGAAGAATAAATAAATTAGAAAGTTTAGAGTAATGCCTGGCACAGAGCAGCATTAAATAATTATTAGTTAAGTAAATTGTAGAAACAACGACCAACCCAGTAGTGATGAGCATCCCTACTGCCCAGATTGTAGTTCAGAAATACCTTTTCCCACCAAAAGAAATCAGGGCTTCTTGAAGAAATGGCAGATTCCATATCTGAGGCAGGAAATGTGTAATGTGAGCCTTGAACTTCTTGCTATTTCAGATAGAGACGAAGCTGATTTGAAGAGTTCCCATTGACTAAAGATGGGAAAATTTGAATTTCAATAAGGCTAATGGTTGCAATAGATTGAACCCTATCAAATATGAACACTTTCAAATATCCAAATATATCATTATATATATATATACAACCTCACTGGTGACATTCAGGTGATGGTAGCAAACGAGTTAATTATCTTGAAAACTGGTAAATAGAAAGACTCAAGAATTTATCCTTCTTTATATCTTTACCACTTGGTAAACAAACAGTAAATGAGGCTAAACCTATCTCATAAAAGTAGTCTCACTAACAAATCAAAAAGAAGTGGTATCTTAGTCAGTTTGGACTGCTATAACAAATTATCTTTGGCTGAGTGGTTTAAACAACAAACATTTGTTTTTCACAGTTCTGGTGGCAGAAATTCTGAGATCAGGGTGACAGTGGAGTTGGGTTTTGGTGAGGGGCCCCTTCTGGGTTGCAGAGAGCTGACTTGTCTTTGTATCCTCACATGGTGGAAAGAGCAGAGAGAGGAAGTAAACCCTCTTATGACTTAAAATTCCATTTAAGAGGGCTTCACCCTTATGACTGCATTTAATCTTAATTAATTCCTAAAGGCCCAACCTTCTAATGTCAACATATTGAGGAATAGGGTTTTGACATATGAATTTTTTGGTGGGGCACAAACAATAATCCTGTAACAAATGATAAATTAGAATTTCACTGTTCTGCAATCACCAGTGAATTATGAATTTAGGCATTTAGCATTAATGCCTGCCGACAGCATAAATAAAGATATTACATGCTCCCTGATGAAAGAGCATACACCAACCATCATCCAGTCTTGCCAAATGGATTGGACATTACTCTGATTGATCCTCTGGATCCAGGTGCCAATTTGAAGGAAATACAGAGGACAGGGCCAGTGGAACATGTTGAACTGCACCATGAGGATGCAACCAGGAAAACCCAGACCATGGGAAATTATTCAGGTGGAATCAATTGTAAGAAAAAGGGGTGGGGGAATGAGGAAAACCTGTAATTAAATTATATTATTAAAATATAAAAGTCAAACTCAGGAAAAACGGGGAGTGGGGGAGAAAGGCAAGCCAACAAAGAAAAAAAAAAAAGCAAGACTAAACTATAGTGTCTAGTGTTTAGGGAAGCACACTTGGGTGGCCAAACTACCAGACAACACAAAGAAGTGATTATTCTAAAAGTGAGACTGGTGATTATTTTTCGGGAAAGGAGAGGTTTCTGGGATGGCTGGAAATCTTTTATTTCTTGTCTGGGTGGGAGTTATGAGGATGTTCACCTATAATAATACATTAAGTTACTTTTAAAAAGTAAAATGGACTGCCTGGGATATAAATCGTGAGTAGAGTAGCACATGGGCCTTATCGTCTAGTCTTTCCATTCTTTATGCTATTCAATACCAATCTCATAAAAGTCCATCAGAGTCAGTTTTGCTGCTTACAGCCAAAGAGCACTAACTGATACAAGTGGCTTTGGCAAGTTATCACTAGCAGCAGGGTGGGTACAGATAACTTTTTGGAGAAGTTTTGCTGTAATGAGAAATGGAATGGTAGCTAGAAAGGCATTGGAGTCAAAAGATTTTTCATTTTTTAAATGATGAACAATATTACAGCCTGTTTGTATACTGATGAGAGAAATTGATGATGCAGGAGAGTAGAGGACAAATGGTGCAAACTCCTTGTGTTGGAGAAGAGGAATTCAGTCCATCGAATGAGTAAGAGGACTGGTTTTAGGCAGGCACACCTTGATTCACCCAGATTAACAAGAGATAAAGAAGACTGTGGGCAAAGATATTGGTAAACTGTTGATGAAAGTTCTTTTTTGGAAGTATCTATCAACTAAGAACAAAGGACATCATTGCAAGTGAGGAGTAGAAAGGAGGTATTGGAAGTTTAACGGAGGGAAGAAGATAAGTATAATTGTATAGAGAGTGAGATTTGAGGAAAATAGTAGGGCGGAGAGGACAGGCCCAAGAGCCTACTTGAGTTGTCATGAATTTTGGGTAATACCAGGCATCATAATTGCATTTAGCTGCTAAGCTGCAGGTATGGAGTAGGCAGAGAACTGGATTTAATAAGGATTTGGATTCTGCCAGATAAATCTGGCAGAAAGAGAAAGGGGCCAGGATGCTGAGAAGAAGTAGAGGAACTTAGAGGCCAGCGTATTGGACAGGTGGATATAATACATGGATATTGAAACCACCAAAAATTATCCCATGAGTAATTATTAGAGAAACAGACGATTAAGTGCTAAATCTCACGATGAGGTCTAGCAACCTGGAGATCTTACACATGACCTCCACAAGGAACAGTTGTGGGTGATACCATAAACTTCCGAGGAGCTGGTGGTTTTAGTGAGGCAATAATTGCCAGAGGTTACAATGAGAAATAAGTAGGATACCCACCCCACTTCCAGGTGCTATTGTATATGACATGTGGGGGAGAACACAGTCATCAATTGAGAGGGCTGCAGGGGAAAGGTGTGTGCTTAGGGGAGAGTCAGATTTCTTAGAGCAAGATGAAAGGAACATTCAGCACTTAAGGGCATGGAAGATTTTGCTAATAATGGACCTGAGGCTCAGAGGTTAGGTGACTTTTTCAGGGTAACACAACTAGTGAGAACACCTGAGGATAAAATCCAGGGCTTTTTCTACTATAGTAGACAACAGTCTATGGTTTTTACCTGACGTAGTAGGCCTATACAAGCAAAAAGAACCACAAAGATCAGAAAAAAAACCCAAGAGAAATCGCGAAGCCCGACGAGCCCGCAAGATCCTGCTTGTTGTTACGCCAGCGCAAAATAATTCCCCGGTCCCGTAATGACCTGTGGGTCTTGCGTGTTCTCGGCTGGTCATGACCGGAAGGAGCCGAGAGAAAGGCGCCTTGAATGGCGGGAGACATAGTCCTCCCAGGAAGTCCCTCCTCCCCAGGAAGCCCGTCGGCGCCGGCGCAGACCGCTCTTCCGGAAGCGCGGGAGACTCGGTTTGTGGTGGCTTCGCTTTGGCGGTTGTGCTGTACTGTTGTTAGAGGCTCCATTTTCCCGATACTTCATAGTTTCAGGCCATTTGAGGCATTTGAGGCCATTTGAGGCGAAATGGCTCCGGGCGAGAGAGGAGCAGGCGCTGGCAATGGAGAAGCCGCCGCCGCCGGCACCTCAGGCTGCCCGTAGGGAGGGAGCCTGAGGGGCCCTCTGAGTCGTTTGAGCCTGCGCCTTCTTCTTTTGCTGGGCCCTTGCCTCCCGCCAAGATGAGCTCGGCTTGGGTCACTTCTTTCGAGAAGGAGCATCTCTGGATGTATCTGCAGGCGCTCGGCTTCGAGCCAGGCCCGGCGACCACAGCCTGCGGAAAGATCGTGTCGCACACGCACCTCGGAGTGTAAGGACGCCCAGACCAGCGGCGCTGAGCGGGGGAGTCTGAGCCTGGTGGCGCTGGGGTGACTTGCCGTTTTGCGGACCTCACTGGTTGATGAATCTAGTAGTCGAGCAGATTCTGTGACTTGGCTCTGGCTACAAAGTCCCTGCGCCCAGTGGCTGCTAGCCTGGTGGTAGACACTAACAGTTAGGGGACTTTGACGGGAGCGCTTTGTAGGGGAGTAGAGTCAGAGTTGGGGCAAAACTGAAGGGGCGGGTTATTCCTGCTTTAGTAGCGAAGCTGGGTGGCCCGTGAAGTCGAGGATAATGGAAGAATGTGGGGAACGTCTTCCATTATGTGCGAACGCCTTTAGGACTCAGGAGCCTTTCAGGGTGGTTACTCTTTAGTTTATAATTTCTATCTCTTGAATTAACAGAATGAAGCATGCTACACTTAGCAAAACAAAAACAAACCACAAAACAACAACAAAAACAGTAGAAGATGGTATTAAGATGAGAAGTAAAAGCCTCTTCCTACTTTGCCGCTAATGTTGTGTCTCTGATCATACAACTAATTACTTTGTTCATATTCCTGTGTCTTAATTTATCAACTTTAAACAGTGTGTATTCCCCACTATAGGTCAAGGGAAATTTGGCATACATAAGCTGTTTCCTGTTCTAAATCTTCTTGACCTTTGTAATTATGTAATTTCGGTTCTTCTTGTGGCAGTGTTTAAATAATGTACTTAGATCTCTATTTCTTGATATATCAATGTCAAAAGATCTTTTGATAATCCACTATATAATTTCACAATGAATGTAGCTTATTTATATGCTAATTAACTACCTTCACCTACAGTTACCTACCCTCCTCTGCCTTCTCCCTCTTGACTTTTTTCAGCTGTATTGTAACTGTTTTACTCTCAAGGTTTAGAGTAATTCAGTTTTGTTTTGTAACTATTTGTTTAGAAGTTACTACTATTTGTATGTAGAAGTGCTTTGTCTAAGAAGTCTAGTCTAAAGATTGACAGTGATTTACCAGCATTCATCAGGTTATGATTGTGTATTAATGAATACTCCATTTATCTCATAAGATTTGATGCCCCACAGAACAGTCTCATTTTTCTCTGTACTGGCAGAGAAACTTAAAGCTTCTCTAGGTCTCTGCTGAGAATGGTTCCAATTGCCACTGCATCCTTCTCTCCAGTGTTTTAGCAATCTTAATTTTCTTTGCTCTGGTTTAATTCAGTTGCAGTCTGCTTTTGAAAATTAGTTAAAATCTGTCAAGTCCTAGTCCAGTGATGATAGATTTTTTATTTTTAACATTTTAACATAGGTTTCCCCCTGCCACACCCCTACCCTGTGTCTTTAGAGTCATGCCAGTTAGTTATTGGGAGGGATCTACTATTTTGAAACTGATATCCCCTTTATAATATGAAAAGCATGAACATGGCATCAAATCTACTTTTAAGTTTTAAAAAAGTTTGTTCTCTTATATTCATATATGGTAAAATTCATTGCTTTTGATGTGCAATTATCTGAGTTTCTACCTTCTGTGACCATAATTGTGTAACCACTTTTCTCATAAAGTTAAATATACACTTAACGTATTATCCAGAAATTCCACTCCTAGATATTTGCCCCAAAGATTTGCATTTTGGAAAAATCATTCTGGTTACAGTACAGAGAATAGATTAGAGGGGGAATCAGGGCTTTGCAGTTAGGTAAACCTAAACTAAGGTGACAGTGGGAATGGAAAGAAAAGGTGATTCATTCATTTGTTTATTCAACAGGTATTAATTGAACACAGTATTGGACCTGGGTATACAGTAGTGAATACAGTAGACATAAACTTTTCCCTTATAAAATTTCAGTCTGGTAGGTTAACAAACCTTTAACAAGTATCTTATTAAAAATTAGAAGTGTTGAAGAGAGCAGAATACTATATGCAAAAAATAACAGATTTGAGAGATGATAAGGAGATAGGAACTTCATTTGTATTTGCTGAGGAATGGAAGCATTCCAATGGTAAAAGAGTTGTCTGGCAAAAGGATAAGAAACATGGGAACTTTAATGTTACTCTTCTTTTCCCCCCTAACTCAAAAAAGCTTATTTCAAGAAAATAGCTTTATATGTTCACAGAAATACTCACATCTATTTGTCATGTCATCTGTATTATGAGGATAATCAAACCACTTTTTTTTAAGTTGAGCCAATGGAAAATAGGTATGGGTCCTTTATTTATTTTAATTTTTTTTCTTAACAGAGATACTGAGTATTGAACCCAGGACCTCCTGCATGCTAAGCATGAGGTCTACCACTGAGCTGTACCCACCCTGCTTCAAACTACTTTCTAATGTCGTTAGGATTAGATAAAATACTTCATTTTAGAGCAGTAAGCACAGTTCTTAACTTCATATGATTGTAGTGAAGATTAGATGAGTTACTGCTTCTAAAAGCCTTAATTAAAATACTATCTGACAAATAATAAACTCAATAAATATTCAGCTATTTTTATTATTATTCAGAAAATGTTGGTTGATGTCATCATCCTCACCAGAGCATGTGCTGTTGTTTTCTCTACCTAAAAAGCTTTCCTTTTCTTTTTATAGAATGTTTTCATTGCAATAAAACAAGTTCTATCAGTTTTCTTCTATTTTATCTATATTTTCAGAATCAGCAAGTAAAAACATGTTTTTCTTAGTTGGCTATAAATATATACATGAATTAGAAAAATTAATTTGCCTCGACCTCTTGAACAAAATGAAAAATATTAATTTGTGTCAGATTCTTACACAGCTTCAAAGGATGTTCAGTTTTATTAACATTTTCCTTATTTTTTCCCCCTGTTTCTGTTTCTTTTAAACCATTAGGAACATGTTTGACAAGCTGAACCGCGATGCCTTTCAAATAGTTTCTTATTTTTTGTTTCAAACGCTCGACCAGTCTCTCACCAAAGAAGTTTTCAAGTGAGTAAAAGTTATTTCATTTTCTTTTTGTAAAGGATTTGAAAGAGATTATGCCTTGATAAAAGTCAGAATTTCAGTTTTGGCTTTTGACTATTGTCTTGAATGGATGTAACAAAAGTCAGGTTTGAGTCTTACAAATTTAGTATTTAACCTTTATAAATTTGAGGGGTTTTTTTGGTCACTTATCTTAAAATCGTTGTAGATTTCATAAATAATCTGGATCTTGTTTTATAAAATTAATTCCTAACTTTCTTCATAGTCTTAATTATTAAGCAGAACAGTTAACTGGTACTAATCTATCTGTAGGCTTAATTTTGCTTTACTTGTTGTACGTTATCCCTTCCCTTACTCCTTTTTTTGTAGACGATACTATTTGTTTTGTCTAATTTTATTTTGTAGGTCTCTGTAAATCCTTATATTTTTGTCAATGACATGTAAAAGTGTCAAGTGCTATAGACAAAAATCATTTCTGTTAATTAAATTTAGCCTATTGTCATATACTGTTGTATATGAAATAGTTTAAGGAGGAATAAAAATGTGAATACTCACTAGCCTTGGTTCCACGTTATTTTGCATGTGACTTGGGTTTCTTCTGTCAGAAAAAGTGTTCAAATTTGTCTTACTGTTTATATTGTGCCATCATCCTCTTATATAGAAAAGCAACAAATCCATTGTTTAGGGCATTGTTTTTATTTTTGATAATTTATTTTTAATATTTTGCCTTCAGTTAAAGTTATGAGTGACCAGGAGAACAAGTATATTTGAAACATATTTTGGAAATCCCTGTTATTAAGGTATAGGGCTTCCTCTGCTCAAATAAAAATAGCTTTTCTGATTTTTTCCTCCTGATTATAAACAAAATACAACTCATTTTAAGCAATTCAGCAAATACAGAAAAAGTTAAAGAAGGAAGTAAAAATTATTCCTACACCCACCAACCAGAGAATGACTGTTGACATTCCACCTTTTTAGTCCCTTTTTTCTTTGCATGCTTAATTTCTTTCTGTGAGTACAGAATGTGTGTTATGCTATAGAAATATGAAAAAGTGGGACCCTAAACACATAATTATGCCTCAGAATGAAAATTTAGGCAAAAGTGGTTATCAAGAGAAAGCAATAGGCAAATTTTAAAGTCCATTATTTTCGACTAAAACTGAGGCAAAACTTTTCCTTTTAATAATTTTATTTTTTGTCCAGAAAACAGTAGTACCCACTAACTACTCTAGGAGCCGTAACCTCCTATGCCATTCCTTCTGTGTTTTTCATGTGTAACCATTTATGTTTCTCTCTTTTTTTCTCAAGGCTTAACATTCTAATTTACTTATACCATCTTTATGCATTAGTGCAGTGAATCCACTGAGAGTGTTGTCTTTATTAGCTGATTTTCATTAATTTTAATGACACATTTCTTAATTTAATATGTATATTTACTGATTTTTAAAAATTCACTAAACTGAATTTAACCCCATAGAAACTTATAAAGAAAAAGATCTAATTTTTTATAGGTTAATATCTCTTTTTAGGTGAAATTTATGAATGTTCATCTTGATTTAGCATTAATGTTTCTATATATAGCAGATAAGTTTTATGTTTTTAAATTTTGCTGAGTTTTTTTTAATCATAATTTTAATTTTGATTTTTGTTTTTAAGACTTTGTTGGCCTCCATTTGACCAAAAAAGTGATACTGAATTCCGAAAACATTGCTGTGAATGGTTAAAAAAGATTTCTGTAAGTATGCTCTTTTTTTAAAAAAATTGTCTTTCTTGAAGATGCAAACTTTTAAGAAGTTAAAAAACTACATTAATTTTTTTCCAACTCTATTGAGGTACATTAATTATTAGAGGTGAAATCTTTTTAATGATTTTATGCTAACAGTATAAGCAAGGAAATTAGAATAATACTTTTTGATAGTTTTTGGTTAGGATTCTGTATATTCCTGGGAAACCAGCTTTGTTGACTAGGTGCATTGGGCATGATTTTTTGAGTTCCTGGGAGTTTAGATCACAGTTTTTGTATAAAGGAAAGTTTTTTGACCATAGATTATTTTAACTTATGTCCCCAAATAGTATCAATAATTGTGGCTTTAAATCGAATTATTTTTTGTGACCAAGTCCAGGAGTTTAGAAAGAGTCAAAAATTCAACTTGGTTCAAATGGAACAATTCTGGTCAATCCTGTTATGTTTTAAAAACAATGTGATGTAAGTATAAAGATTATTGTTGATAAGGTCTTCAAATCATCTTATTTCTTTTTTCCTTAGGCTGAATGTGGAGGTAGCTTTCCTCAAGTTGTTGGTTCATTATTTCTTTCTCCTGGTGGTCCTAAATTTATTCATCTGATGTATCACTTTGCAAGATTTGTTGCAATAAAATATATAAAAACCCATTCTAAAAGTAAGTTTATAGTAGGAATTTTTTGTTTTGATTCTTAAATTTTTATTGTTATTTACAATTTGTAAATCATCAAGAGATTTTAATAAAATAAGGTAAGAAAAATATTACTTTACCTCATAAGGCAAATAGTTATTCTATTGGTACTGTAGTTTAAAATCCTCTCATGATGAACATAAATAGCAATCCAGATTATTTAAACTTTAAAAAAAAATTTTTTTAAATGTCATTTTTTTTTTGTCTTTCTCTGGAATATTTCTTTTTTTTTTTTTGACATTTTTTATTGATTTATAATCACTTTACAATGTTGTGTCAAATTCCAGTGTTAAGCCCAATTTTTCAGTCATTCATGGACATAATACACACTCATTGTCACGTTTTTTTCTCTGTGAGCTACCATAACATTTTGTGTATATTTCCCTGTGCTGTACAGTATAATCTTGTTTACCTGTTCTACAATTTTGAAATCCCAGTCTATCCCTTCCTATTAAATGTCATTTTTAATAGTTGAACCTGAATTATTAACTTCTAGTCAGAGTAGTTTTTGCTCAATACAGAAAAGGGAAAAAGCCCCACAGAAATGTACAAAGGAAAAAGAAACATTCACTGTGCATAATTCACATATTCAAGGATAACACAGTTGACATTTTTGTGTATGTCCATCACATACATTCTTTTTCCAAACCTGTAGGTTTTTTTTTTGATGGCATCAGGCTATCCATAGTCTTTGGGGCCCGCTGTTTTCCAATGTAGTGAATATTCCCCAGTATTGATGAATATTTTTGCTCTCATCATGGTTCTTAATAGCTGCAGTCCAGTGCACTGTGGGTTACTCACTCAATGCCTAATCCTCAGACATCTAGGTTCCTGCCATTTTTTGTCATTAGAAACAACACTGTGATGAATATCCTTGTATGAAAACTCTTATACAGCCCCAATTATCTCCTCGTACATTGCCTTGTGTGTTGTCTCTGTCACATACACCTCTCTGTGTGTTTTTATTTTTATTTATTTATGTATTAATATATTTTTATTGAAATATAGTCAGTTTACAATGTTGTGTCAATTTCTGGTGTATAGCTCGATACTTTGGTCATATAGGAACATACATATATTTGTTTTCATATTCTTTTTCACCATAAATTACTACAAGATATTGAATATGGTTCCCTGTGCTATACAGTATAAACTTGTTTGTCTATTATATATAAATTAGTATCTGCACATCTTGAACTTCCAATTTATCCCTTGCCACCCTCTTCCTCCTCTGGTAACCATAAATTTGTTTTCTATGTCTGTGAGTCTGTTTCTGTTTTGTAAATAAGTTCATATTTTTATTTTTTATTAATACAACCCCTTAAAAATGTAGCTTGCTGACCTCACAGAAACAAGCCAGTGGGCCAGATGACACCTGTAGGTTGTAGTTTGACTCTAATACATTGTATTAAATGTTGTGTTGAATTTGTTAAGAGATTTATTTTGGCTACTGGCAATGTGTTGGAATATTTTAGTTCAAAATTGCTGGGTTTTTTAAAATTTAATTTAATTTTTTCCCCTTAATGGAGGCACTGAGGGTTGAACCCAGGACCTTATGCACACCAAGCATGCCTTCTATCAATGAACTATATACTTCCCACCTCCCCTGATGTTGCTGTTTTAAAAGGATTTGATCTATTTGTTAAATCATAGAAACAAAATATTGGATTTTTAAGCTAAGACTTAAAAGAATGCTGTTTGTACCTTATTAAATATGCTGCTTTGTTCAGTTGGGTTATGCTCATAAAACATGGGAAGAAAAAGATGAAAAAGTTGATGCAGTAAAATCCCATTCATCTTCCAATCTCTAGAGATAACCATTGCTGACATTTTGGTTTCTTTTCTTTTAGGTTTTCTTTTTTCTTTTTTAAGTGCTCATGTTGTACCTATGTGTTTTAATTATTTTGAATAAATAATACATCCTCATGATTCAAAAATTGAAAAGTCTGTCTTCCACCTCTATTCTCTAAGTACCTATTTTTCTATCCCAGAAGCAGCCAGTGTAATCAGTAATACTAGCAAATATGTATATATTCTTTTTTTTAAAACTCTAAATAGTGACGTACATCTGGTTTTGGATCTTGTGTTTTTTATGTAACAGTGTATATTGGAGATCATCCCTTATCAGTTCATACAGCTTCCTATTCTTTCTCTCTCTTCATAACTGCATATTTGAATGGATGTGTCATAGTGTATTTAATCAGACATACTGACAGACATTTGGCTTTTTTCCCTAATCTTTGCTATAAAAACATTGCTACAGTGACAAACTTTATATATATATCATTTTGTGTATGTTCAAGTATGTGTATATATATATTGTGTGTGTGTGTGTGCATACATATATATATATATATATATACTTTTTTTCCAGTTTATCTTCTGTGCTTGATTTTTAAAACCTGTACATGTGATCTTGCTTTATAAGCATTTGCATATTTTAAATTTAATGCAACATAAGTGTTTTACCAGTTTTTCTATTAGATGATCTGTTCCAGTTACATGTAACCCAGACGATTTTATGTGAATTGTGTGGGTTTGGATTTAGCAAGAGTTTATTGTATATAAGCCTTTTGTATATAATAGGACAACCCATGTGTATTTCTGGTTTAAAACATTTTCACTCAGCTTGTTCAGTCTCCAGATGACTTGTACATCCAGTGAACTCTCATCCCCTGTTAAATATTTAGAAATTGTGGATATCTCCTTGTGGTTAATGCTAGGACCTGGATTAGTAATGTTAATTATGGTGTGGGGTCACTATTTTCCAGAATATCCATCTTTATTGTATTGAGCTGTCTTGAAGTAGGATTTATTACATTTTATTACAGGTAAAGACCTGAACTCTGAAATGTTTGGATATATTGTTCTCAGAGTCTGCTTTGATCATTAGTAACATAGCCAAGAATTACTAGAGAATTGGAGATTGGTTTTATTTGGTTGTCTTGTCCTTTTGGTCTTACTAGGAAGAAAAGTAAGCTGATGGCAGCAGTGATGTGATTTCACCTCATCTCTTTTAATTGATTTTCTTCCTTTGTTGTTAAAAGATCTTGTTAAGAAGTTGCATATTTATAACAATGCATTTGTTCATGGATGTATCAAGCTGTAATAATAAGTATTATTTTGGGCAGGTGGACTGTACAAGTTTGTAATTTTGTAAAATAACTCAACTTCAGATATTTTTTTTTAATTGCCTTCTTTAAAAATAGGTCATCCTTGCTTTTGTTGAAATTAGTTGTATCTTTTTGTGTATGTGGTTTACCAGCTTTTAAGAAGTTGTTAAATGAGGTTGTTAGAGTCTCTCAGCATTAACGAAATTCAAGTTTTGATGTTTATTAGCTTGTAATTCTAAGTTTTTTATATTTTATTTGTGTTCTATATAGATTCTTCTGTACATTTTGTGGAGACATTTAATATAAAGCCACAAGATTTGCACAAGTGCATTGCCAGATGCCATGTCGCACGTAACAGATTTTTACAGATTTTGCAAAGAGAAGATTATGTTACCCAAAAATATCAGGAAAATGCACAGTAAGTAATACTTCCATAGTTAAGAAATGAAAATTCCTTTCTTTTTGAACTAATGTAATCAATATTCCTTCAGTGGCAATAATTCATGTCTGTCAAAACCACCTGGCTGTTATCTTTCTGTTTTAAAGCCAGATAACTTCTGAATAAAATGTTTTAAACTTTTAGACATACTCAGAAAGAGAAAGAAAAATACCATATGAGATCACTCATATGTGGAATCTGAAACAAAACAAAACAAAACATAAATACAAAACAGAAACAGACTCATAGACATAGAATACAAACTTGTGGTTGCCAAGGGGGCAGGGGGTAGGAAGGGATTGACTGGGATTTCAAAATATAGAATAGATAAACAAGATTATACTGTATAGCACAGGGAAATACATATAAGATCTTACGGTAGCTCACAGAGAAAAAAATGTGACAGTGAATTATATATATGTTCATGTATAACTGAAAAATTGTGCTCTACACTGGAATTTGATACAACATTTTAAAATGATTATAAATCAATAAAAAATGTTAAAAAATTTTTAGGCATACTGTAAATGAAAGTTTAGAGAAAAGGAAGATATGGTAGTCCAAAATTCAATTTCTTTTAAACATGGAAATACATTTCTAAGCTATAATTATAGTGCTCATTTTATTTTGTATCCTTTTTTCTCTTGATATTTCATTCTGTAAATTTTTCCATATTGCCATAATGTATTATTTTTAATGTCTACTTAATATCTGTTGAGTATCCATTAAGTAGATGTTTCTTCAAATAGATATTCCATAGTTTCTCTAACCATTTCATACTATCTTATAGTTATGTTCATCTACTGAGTACTTGTTTTTTTTTTTTCCCAGTTACTTCTGTGTGCCAGTTACTGGTCATACACTGGTCCTACAGCATTAAATGAGATAGGCAAGGTTCTTACTCCCAAGACATAGATTGTGTCTAATTTGTTTTGCTATTTACTTACTTACTTGTTTGTTTGTTTGTTTATTTATATTTATTTATTTGATGGAGGTACTGAGAGTTGAACCCAGAACCTCGTGCATGCTAAGCATGTACTCTGCCACTGAACTATACTCTACCCACTCCTGTTTTATAATTATAAACAACTATAGTATGATGATTTTTTAAATACTGTGTTATCTATCACAAAAGCTACAACATCCTTTAAAATCTCATTAAAACTCCTGTCTTAGGTAACATTTAATTTTGTCCCCTAGGTATGTGAGACAAGGATAAGAGAGCAGGGTAGTCTTAACTGACCTCCAACGTTTTTACTCAAAGTCAGAAAGTATATGAGCCAAGAAGTTCTGGTCCATCCCAGTGGCCACCTGTATGTTAGATCGCTCCTGTAACTCTTAAATGGAGTCTAGAGTCCCGTCAAGACTGGCTGCTATTTGGAAGAATAGTCCTCAGAGACCTTGAGCAAAGATATGGCAGAAAATACCAAAGCGGACTATACTAGTCAGTTGTAATAGAGTTATAGTTGTCATTTTTTATGTTTTCTTGCAGATTGTCAGTTAAACAAGTACGAAATTTGAGATCAGAATGTATAGGACAGCAAAACCAAATAAAAAAGTAAGTAATATTTAGAGCTGAAAATTGCTTTAGATATTAAGTTTAACCTCCTGCATATTACAGGTAAGGAAACTGAGATTAGTTAAAATAGCATATCAATAGCTTGTTGGTAATACGGACTAGAACATAATTCTGGTTCTTAGTCCAGTTCTAATAAATTAAGATAGCTTTGAGCTTGAATTATATTTTCATTTTTGATAGAAATTATTGTTAGTGGGTGGGTTTGCAGATTAATTAGCTCTTTGGATAGCAAATTACCGTATGGTTTTTTTTAAATGACTTAATGAGATTATTTAATTTTTAACTAGAATGGAACCCTGTGATGACCAAAGTAATATACAAGAGAAAATTCAAAAGGTAAGACAACTTTGAAGAGAGATTTAATCTTTCTTCTGTGATATGCAGTGTTTGCTTACTCAATTGGATTCTTTATAAATTTCTCTTTTTGTAACACTTTTTTTTCTCATAAGTAATATATGTATAAAGGTATCAACAGGGTGCCTCTAAAACACTTGAATTATAATGGAAAAAATTAGCTTGTGATATATAAGACTATATACAAAAGAAGTCTTAAACGTGGTTAATTTAAAATTTTAGAGGGGAGGGTATAGGTCAGTGGTACAGTGCGTGCCTAGCATGCACGAGATCCTGGGTTCAATCCCCAGTACCTCTGTTAAAATAAATAAATAATAAATAAATAAAAACCTAATTAGCACCCCCCACAAAAAAAAAGGAAAAAATAATTTAAAATCTTTCATGCTAGGAAGGAAAGTTTAGCTTGGTTGTAACTTAATTAGTAGTATTTATGTAAAAAACACTAACTGAAGGGAAATATGAAACTAAAATGAGAAGTCATATTGATGCTGGTGTGACAGTAGGGAGGAATCTGGCAGACAAATGATCTGAGATTTTCAGAGGTTCTCTTTGATAAATGTAGGATAAGAGTATTTCTTAGACCTTTGTATTTCGATGAAATCTCTCAAGCTTTTTATTCTGATTCTGTGGTCACCAACCTACTTTGGGGTATCACGTTGACTTTTTAGGCACTTTGTTACTGGAAATGGTGAGGGCCCTCAGGAAATAATTTTTCATTCGCTGAGTGAATGCATATTGATGATCTGCCATGTGCTGGGCAGTTTTTTAGGTAATAGGGTTAGAGCAGTGAAGAACACAGGCAGAGTCACTTCCTTCATGGAGCTTCTAGTTTAGTGAATATTAATATTCCTACTACTGAATGTGGTATCTTTAATTGTAAGCTTAGTAAGTTAGGTTGATATGAAACCTGTTAAGAGTTTTCATAGCAGTCTCTCTTGAGTTTGGGTAATGTTCAGATTCCCTGAGTCCTCTCAACTTGGAGGCATTGATAAGATAAAATTTCTAGACTTGAAAAAAATCTGAGAACCGGATCCTGGACATTTTGTACGTTTTCCAAGGAAACGCCATCCTGTGTGATCTCTAGATGGCCAGCTAGTGAGTTTTCCTTTGGGGAACAACTTTACTTTGAACTGTGGGAAAACACAGACACTAACACCAGTAGAGTAATTGTACTTGTCCACCTTCTTCCCACTTTCGTAAATTCTTTTGAGATGTAACATACAAAAAAAGTGTAAAAATCTTAAGTGTGTAGCTTGACAATTTCCTAAAGTGAACACATCCACATAACCAGCATCCAGTTTAAGAAACAGAATGTTAATATCACCCCAGGATCCTTGAGCCCCCTTCATTCATGACCTTTTCTTCTAAGAGTAAACACTGTTCTTACTTCTTATGCTGAAGATTAGTTTTGCCTGTTCTTGAACTTTGTATAAGTGGGAGTATATAGAATATATTCTTTTGAGTTCAACTTCTCTCACTCATGCTGTTTTATCCATGTTGTTGTATGTGTTCACTCTCATTACTGTTTATTGTTCTATTTTATGAATATAGCAAAATGTATTCTTTTTACTCAAGGTAATCCTTTGGATTGATTGCAGTTTTTGTCTGTTACAAACAGAAGTGCTGTGAACATTCTTGTACATGAATTTTCATAAATATAGGTTAATATATGTTTTTTCACATTTTAACTTTTTGAAACTTGAGTGACTCTTAAAATTGATATATAGTGTTTTCTTTTTCTCCTGAAAATCTTTTATGATTTCTTCCTGAAAAATTGCCATTAGAATGATGGCATGTCAGAATACAGGAAATGCCAGTTACATCTTGATACTCTAAGGTTTCTTAGATATGTTTTGAAAATCATAGTAGGCTAGGCTAGATTCTCCTGATAAGTTATTTAAAGCCCCTTTGAAAGTAGTATCAGAGCTTTTAGTCTTTTAAAATACAGTTAATTTTCTCACCAGAAGCCATTCCAGGAATACTTCATTTGTCCCTGGGAGTGAGCATATGTTTGTGTTTTACATTTCTTTAATGTACGTTTAGGTTATATATAGACTAACATTTGCTTGTTTCTGTTTTCAAAGGTTCGGTCTTTGTGGGCTTCAGTGAACGAAACACTCATGTTTTTGGAAAAAGAGAGAGAAGTTGTTAGTTCAGTTCTTGGTCTTGTTAACCAATACACTTTAGATGGAACTAATGTTGCTATCAATATTCCAAGGCTTTTACTTGACAAAATTGAGAAACAAATGTGTGAGGTAAGCATTTGATAGCTAAGGAAGTGTTTGAGAAAATTGCCTTCATGTATTCATTTTATATATTATATATTATTTTTCTTATAATATTTTTCTGCTGTTTTCAGAATTTATTTTTGTGAGTGTATCTGGTAAATCTTTCATAGAGGGGTACTGTTAAGGGTGTGTGTATTTATCAACTTCTATTAATTGTCTGTACCTTGTATGGTGCTACATCATACAGTGTAGAAAGTATTTAGTAGAAGATGACCTGGTACCTAGTTCTTTGTAAGTTCTCCAAGAGAGCAACAGTGATCTCCTGATTGTTAAATTTCATTTTAAAAAGTCTCTATCCTCTGATTTTTCTTTCATCTTGATGCTGTTAAGTATTTTAAAGTCTTTTCTTCCTTTAGCCTTTGTGACCTCAATGTCTTTGCCCTCCTGTAGTGTTTCAGACTGCTGTTCTTTGGTTTCTCACTAGTTCCTTTTTCTCTAACTTTAAATGAAAATGTTCCCCATGATTCCTTTAATGCCCCTCTTTCTTTCCCACGTTACAAATTCATCTATATTTTCTTACCCAATTCCATGGTTTCATCAGCCTCCTGTACAATAATATTACAAAATTGGTATTTCCAGACTCTACCCTTCAACCCAAACTACATCAAATTATTTCTACTTGCCTATGGGACATTTCCATCTGGATAGCCTATATCTTTTTTGTTACTAAACTTAAAATTTATTAAGCATCTAGTACATGCCAGGTTTTATTACAGTGCGTAGAGGATATAAAGATAGACTATTGTTGTGAACCTGAAGAGCTTTCACTTTAGTACATAACATGTCAGGGACTTCAAATTCAGAGTATATAAAAATCAGAATCTGAAAACTCAGAGATTCTTACAGGGACTAGGCAGGTAACATATCTATAAATGAAGTATGCTAATTGTGTGTAACAATAGGGATAAAGCAGGAAGTGATGAGATCTTTGGAGAACTAGTCATTTTCATGTGAAATATATGATTTTTTTTTAAATATTGGCAACTAATTCAAATGACTTTAAAACACTGGAACTGTGCAGGCCAAATAAACATGTCTAAATTAGGATTCAACCTTTAGGGGCCATTAATTTGCAACTTTTGTTAGAACATGAATTCATGATCTTTCTCCAAACCTGCTCTTTCTCCTCAATCTTTATTTTGTTTTCCACTTATTTGCATTCCTTTTATTCTAGTTTTCAACTTTTTGCATGGTATAAAAATGTAGCATGGCGTGTTAATTCTTCCATAGTAGTTTTCTTTGGATCAAAGTTATTTACAGTTTTATTTGGGGGTAGACATTTGTTTTTTTCCCCACTCTTTTTTTAAGATAACCTTTTAATATAATAGTGAAAAATGAATATATTTTTGTAGCATTTTATTATATTAAGAATCTATAGTTCACCACTTTTTTTTTCTGAATCTTTAGTTGCACATAGGAAACGTTTATGAGGCCGGAAAATTGAACTTCCTAACAGTTATTCAGTTATTAAATGAAGTCTTGAAAGTAATGAAATATGAACGTTGTCAGGCTGACCAAGCAAGACTGACAATAGACCTTCACTTCCTTGAAAAAGAGACCAAATTTCAGAGAGAAAGATTGTCAGATCTGAAGCATATGAGGTACACTAGGAAGATCTTCTGTTATTTCATTGGGGGAGGAGTAGGGTGGTTTTGATAATTTCTTAGTACAACTTTTGTTTAGTTAACTCTGTAGCTTTGGCAGACAAGTAAGAAAATTTTACTAGTACTCAAAAACTTCATGTCATCAACTCCTAGAGAGATGTATGAGGTAGAAGGGAAAATTAATGTAGTTTTCTTTTGTCTGCAATATATTATTTGCCCTGAGTGATAATTCTTTACAGAATCATTTTAGCTTTTCTTTTGTAGGATCTACTAATAAAACTAGGCCTCAGAAAAGTTTTTTATATTGAGCAGAATGACTAGGAGTTGTGGGCTGGGCTCTCTTTAGAAATGGGTAGAATGTAGGGGTAGAATTTCAGCTAGAGTTTAGAACCAGGAGAAAAATTGTGTTTTAAAGATAAATGGAGTATAGATATGTGATTGCTATCTAGTCTGAAAAGGAAAAAAGTTGTTTTAGGTTCTAAACTCTCTCTGAATGAGAGAGCTTGTTCAATTTGTGTGTGCTGTATCGGTTGAACTTTCAGTTATACTTTCTTCTCCTTCTTTACAAACTATTGTATTCTTCAGTACTTTTTCGCATACTTTTTTACTATATTCATGTTTTGAATGAAGTTATTTTTTGTGCTATTGTAGGTATAAAATAAAAGAAGACCTCACAACTGTGAGACATTCTGTTGTGAAAAAACAAGGAGAATGGCATAAAAAGTGGAAAGAATTTCTTGGTCTGTCTCCTTTCAGTCTAATTAAAGGTTGGGCTCCAGTAAGTAATATTGAGTTGCCTTTTTGAGAATAGTTTAATCTCTTGCAATCTCTTGGTTTATCATGTTACAAATGACCTAGAAATGTTATACGTGTGTATGCTTGTCATCTTTGCATCTGAGCCTAAAGGTCAAATGTTTTGGTTTCTGTAATTCATCTAAATGTGTATTAGAATGTTCATAAAGCTGCTGTTTTGACTTTTGGGGGGGGGTAGGGGGAGGTAATTAGGTTTATTTATTTATTTATTCTTGGAGGAGGTGCTGGGGATTGAACCGAGGCCCCCATGCATGCCAAGCATGCGCTCTACCACTTGAGCTATACCTTCGCCGCTGCTGTTTTGATTTATAGTTAATATTTTTAGATTCAGTGGATTGTATTAAAAAGAAAATGAGACATTCCTCTTGATGTTAGATATTACTACATTTGAGGCATAGTTGGAGGGCAAAGTTGTCCTTGTGTTCCTAATATACTCCTTAGTTTAAAAATTGTTACAGGATAATTTGTATGTTTGATAATTCTGTCTTTGTTAGGGAGACAAAATCATCCATTCATAAGATTAACTTAGTACTGTTATTGTGGCACTGAATAAGATGTGTGTATTTCAAAATGACAAATTCTGTGTTTTAAGGCTGTGGATCTTTTACCACCCATGTCTCCCCTTTCGTTTGACCCTGCCTCCGAGGAAGTATATGCAAGGAGTATTCTTTCACAGTATCCTGCTTCACTTCCAGGTTGGTTATTTATTTTTGACTCTTAAACCTCCTTCCCAGAATTATTTCTCACTATGGTAACATTTTTTTTTTTAAAACATTCTTTCTTGTTTTTTTCTCTGATTATTTTTTATTGTGGTGAAATTTACATGGCGTTTCAGTCATTGCAGTGTCCAGCTCATTGGCATTTAGTAAACCCAAAATTCACAAAATTGTGCAACCATCGCCACTAGCTAGTTCTGAGTATTTTTATTACCTTGTAAGGAAACTCCGTACCTATTATATCATAACGCCTTATTTCTACTTCCCAAGTCCCTGACAGCCACTAACATACTTCCAGTCTCTGTAAATTTGCCTATTGTGGATATTTTATGTAAATGAACTCATATAATGTGAGGCTTTTTTTGCCTAGCTTTTTTCACTTGCACCATTTTGTTTTGTTTATCGATTTGTCCTTTGATAGACATTTAGGTTGTTTCCAACACTCGGCTTTTATGAGTAATGCTGCTATAAATATTTACAGGTTTTTGTGTTGAAGCCCATGATTTTTTAACATGAAAGAATAGTATCATAATTAACTGAATACACAGTTTCAACAGGTGACATTTTTGTTTTAAATGTGTATGTTTGTATTTTTGCTAAACCATGAGACAATACTTTATAAGTATTTTAGCATGCACTGCCATGAAAATAAGGACATTTTTCTATTTAACTACGATACTAATATACCTAAAAACTAGTAATAATTCTATAATATCTCATTTAGTTTCCTCAAATATCATACTATTATCACACTTAAAAATTAATTAATTTCCCTATAACATCTGATATCTATTTCATATTGAGTTTCCCCAATTGCCTGGTACCTGTGTACAAGAAATTGCTATTAGGATTAATAAATGTAAGATAGATAGGTGGAAAAATAAATGAATAAAAAAATTTGTGAATTACATAGCCAGTCTGGAGCAGGTAATAAGTATAGGTCACAGTTGGGTTCAGGCAGGTCATAGGTCACGGCAGCAGTTAGCATGGGACTTAGGAAGAAAAGGATGAGCACAAGTAGGATAGGTGATTGTTTTGGGAGTGAGGTGTATGTGGGAAGGACAGTGGTTGGGAAAGGTCATAGACCAGAGAGCACGGCTCAGAAATAGGTCATAGCAGAAAAGTAGATACAGAAGACCGCATAGTTAGATGAATGAAAAACATCCGCAGCTAGAACATTACTTATGATGATACAGTTACTTTGACAGCTCTTGGCATATTTGGTTGACGGTGTGTTCTCACTTCATCTTGGAAAGGGCCTTTGCACTCTTGGCAGACTTAGTCAGTATTTGCTTTAGATTTTTTTAAGTACATATGTAGTCAACTCTTTAGTATCCACCTTTCCCTGAATATTTTTTTTTAAGTTGAAGTGTAGTTGATTTATAATAATGTTGTAGTTTCAGGTATGCAGCACAGTGATTCAGATTTATTTTTGCAGATTATATTCCTTTATATGTTATTACACAATATTGGGTATAATTGCCTGTGCTATAAGGTAAATATATCTATTTTATGTATAGTAGTTTGTATGTTTATCTCATACTCCTAATTATGCAGGTTCATTGAGATGTGTCTAAAGGTAGATTTGTTTTTGTTTAGCCTGTTTGGAGCTTGTGTGTGCTTATTCAATGTGAAGGCTAGTATTTTTTCATACAGGACTTCAGGTAGACAGCAAGCTTTTCTAGTCCTTGGCAGAATTTTTACAATCCCTTTTCAGGGTCTTAGCAGCTGCAGTGTCCTGCTTTATGATGGTCTCTCAGATCCCAGCCTGAGTGGCCTGAGATGATGTTTCTTATTATCATGTAGGGATTAAATCTCTAGTGTTCAGTCTCTGGAGTCCACCTTATTGAGTCTTGTTTACATTGAGCCTTTTATTCGTTTGAATTTACCATGCTTGTCATGCTTTCCACCTTTGGTTCTGGCATGTGATGATTTTTATTCTTCTGGGTGTTCTTTTTATTCCCTTACATTTTATTTAGCAGAGCTACTGTCTTTATGGTAGGGGTCAGTGTCTGTTTCAGTTTGGTTTGCTTTGTAGTGGTGAGCCAGGTTTTTTTTTTTTTAAACCTTCTAAATGGACTGTTATGTCTTTCCCCTCCTTTGCTATCCTTGCATATTAAGTGTTGTAGTTTTCTTCATTTGTTGTATGTGATAGTGTTATTCTGCCTCCAGTATCTTATCTGTTCTGTATTACAGATGGCTGTCAGTGATCTTTCTGTAATGTAAATATGAAAATATAAAAAGTAAATATCCTTTTCATTTCCTGGTATAATACCAATCAATGACTTCCTATCACCTCTCAGTTTTAGAAAAAAGAAAAAGCTCTATAAATGCTTTTTCCCTTAGCAGCTTTTACCTTAAAGAGTTCTTACATACCAGAACAGATGTGCATCAACTCTGCCTACCATCACCAAATGGTGTTTACAGTTTTGCATCATCATTTTACTTAATGGTTGTCTACTAAGTTTGCAGTGTAGTTGTATTTGTGCTTATTTTGGGGATGTTTTATAAATAACAGTAACTCCATCATAATTAGTAGGTTCAGAAACATAGGGTATTGAAAAAGTTATAAGGTGGCATTATGATGAATTAAAAGGGAAACTTTCCATGGTATACACACTGGCTTCTTATATAGTATCACTTTGGACACATGTATAGTCTTTCGGAAGCTAACATGTTGAACAAAGAGGAGCCCCTGGAATAGCAAATCCTCTGTAATGTAGCCCTGGCTTTCTTCATCAGTTTCATTTCCTACCATATTTCCACTAGGTTCACCCTCTGCTCCAGCACACTAAACATGCACCTCATTCTCTCAGTATTTTCATGGCTTCTTCTCATTCCCCGCTCTAGGCTGGGTGCCTTTCTGCTTCCTTGCATTCTGTGCATACTTGTATCATAATACTATAGCAGTGTACCATAATTCTTCACTCATCAGTAGTTTTTCCTGTACTGACTCCTTGAAGGCAGGTCTCCATTTTTAATTTCCTTTTCCCATTGTTAGTACAGTAATGACATATAGTTATTAAATTATACATTGAAGAATAAATGCATAGGTTGACTGATGTGAGAGATGTTGGGCTAAAATATGCTAAAACTATAACTTTTTGCCCTTGCTGGTTTATGTAGTAATTGCATTATCTGTGGACTTAAACATGAAGCATGGCTATATAATGTTGGAGAATTACAGATTGTCCCTTTTTTGGAAACTTAGCACGTACTATCTTTTTAGAAAAGCCTGTTATACATATTCTCCATCACTGTCATGCCTATTACTTTACCCTTAACAATTAAATCATTGTTTTTTCCTATTAGCATTTATATTGTTTTATTTTTCGTTTTTCTTCTCTTTAGAAGTTGTTGTAGAACTTCAAGAGATCTCTGAATATTAGAATGTACAAACATAATTAAAGACTAATTAATTTTTCTGTTCCTTTAGATACACCTAAGCGACATAACAAGGAAAATGATAGTAGAAGAGCAAGTGATATACTGGAAACTAAATGTGATCTAGCCAACAGGTAAAACAAATTTCATTTTCATACTGATTTTTTTTCCTTCATTAATTTTAATCCCATCTTCAGCCAGTTTTCAAGCTTCTCTACTACAGGATAGCCCATAATTTTCTTCTCTTAACCAGACAGTATTTTTCTACTATACATCCACATTTTCAGGAAAAGATTCAACATTTCTGATACATGGGCATTTTTTTTCCTGTCTAGTCCTGTTTTTTTTTTGTTTTGTTTTGTTTTTTTGATGGGGGTAGGTAATTAGGTTTAATTTATTTATTTATTTTTGGAAGAGGTACTAGGGATTGAACCCAGGACCTCATGCATGCTAAGCATGCTCTCTACCATTTGAGCTACACCCTCCCCCCATTCCTATCTAAATGTTGGGATTCAGAGGGATTACCTAATTTTTGAAGAAAGAAACATATATGAAAATTGTCTACTGCAAGTTTTGGGAATTTTTGCTTTTTTGTGTCGGTGAATGTCTTTGAAACCACTTGTGGCTGTTGACTAAATCTAAGAGTTTAGGGACTTTCGAGATCATTTAGTTGGCAGTTTTCAGTCTGTGTTCTGCAGTGCCCTCTAGTTCTGTGGATGAATCGAAATTGGCCTGTGGCTGTCCCAACCTTTCCCACTTCAAACTAAGCAGCTCATTCTTTTATCTGTATCAGATATTGGGGTTTTATATGCCATTTGATAAAAAGAGTTCTATGCTTTAAACATTTTGGGGGAGACTTCTGATTTAATCTGATTCCAAAATTTAGCATATGAAAAAACTGAACATACTTAGTTTGTTGTAACTTTCTTCATTGCCTGTTTTCCGTATTCCATTTTGGCCCTTAAGCTGATGCCAGATTATAAAAGCAAAAAATCTCTAAACTAAATGTATGTAATCCACTTGGGGAATATATTTGTTCTTTATTGAAATTAAACATTATTTGGTGTAAACACAGATGTACTAAACAGATTCCTTTATTATTTTGCATTTTCTGATTACCCTTTGACCTAAATAGGTGTCTTTCAGTTAAACTTCCTCATGTTAATGCAGCACAGATACGGAAACAAAATACTTGGGACAATTCTAAGTATTTAATTCTAAATTTTGAGTGACATGAGGCCCTCTTCATTCTATACATGCTTAATAAGTTAATAAGTTAATAATTTGAAACACTTTAACTACAGTCAAAACTTACATGTGAAATTATACTATTGGCAGTTCCCTCTGCAGTAATTTTCTAGTTCATAGAGAGATTGACTACTTGTGGAAGAAGTTTATTTTTATTCTTAGATCTGGATGTGATGTTGATTTTCTGAGTACCCTAAAGAAATACAATGAAATCTTCTGTGAAGACCTCATATTGAAGAAATTGTAAAGTTACTGGGCTTGCTAATTTTACCCCTTTACCACAGTTGTTCTTAAAGTTACCTCTTAGAGGGGAATAGTTGGTGCTTCCCAATCTCAATTATGTTTTTGATGTGTCTTTTCTTTAAAGAGCAAATTAAATATTTTGATTAAGATTTCTTGCTAGACTAAAGATTGATGAAATAAGTAGATTAATTAATAAATCCGATTTTATTATAAACTCCATTGAACCTCAAGATTCTTTTTTGAAGTAGAATGAAGTAGAAAGTACTAAGAGGTATTATCAGAATTCTACAGGAGCAAGACACTCAGCCCCAAGAATTTAATTCAAATAGAATTCTCTTAGTATAGGAAAAATTTGTATTAAATATATTTTGACTTTCACATTTATCCTTTTCCAAGCTTCTGGATCTTTTGACTATCTTTTGATACTTTATTTTACTTATAGATTGGGATATAGAAAAGAGGTAGAGGAAGGCTTTTGGTGACGAGGGATAAATGCTTAATGAGAAATGAAAGATTATTACTGCTTAATAGGAGAACAGAAGAGTGGTGAAGAGTTGAGTACTGGGATGTGGAAATGAACTTGTTGCACAGAGTCCTTTACTGTAAAAGGTATTTGTAATAAAATATTTCATGTGTGATGTGAATAGACTACTTAAAGGAAATACCTTCTTTTTTTGGCATATAGTTCAGCTATTATACTAAATATTTTATTTGTAATGGTATCATCTTACATCGGTATCCATGTAGGTAATTGGGAAATTCATATGTGGATATGATCAGTACAGCTATTCAGTTAAAAGCATGGAATGAATATAGTTTTTAGAGTAAGTGTGTTATTAGTCCTTTCACATGCAGTTTTCATTCACAAGTGCTAAATATAAGTAATCTTCTCCATAAATCTTCTGGCTTTTGATCAGTGAGCTCATGGAGGCTTTACCATCCTTAAAATCAGAGTTCAGTGATTGGTGATGGTTTTGCTGTACACTGTGGGTTCTACCTTTCTTTGTAATAGTTTCTGGAAAGGAGGGTTCTGTGATATTAGTGGTGGTGATGTAGTTCTTCTAGACCTTTAGCCTCTACAATTTCTCCTTTACTGCATTTTAAAGACAGGGCAGTATGATCTTGCATGCATGCCAAATAAAACACCCTTAGTCTTAGAAATTGAATTCCAGTCTCATAATCTCTTTTTATAATCTCTGTTTATTATTTCTCTGTTAATTGTAGACATATTGTAACAATAACAGCAGATGAAAATAAAAAGTAGTTAGTTAAAATTTCCGACAAATCACTTGTTAGATTTTTTTCCCACGCTCTTTTTTAGGCTGTATTTACAATTTTAAATTCAAATCAAAGTATGGATATAGTCTTGTATACTAAAATGCAAATTTTTCTTAACATTAGCATAGGATAAATGCATTTTTTAATTGTATGTTTACTTAACATGTTATCAATTTTCACAAAATAACTTTGTAACATTTCATTTATTTTTAGACTTTTAGGCTTTTCTCAAAATTTTTACTACGATAAAAAGCATGCCTTTTTCTTTTGGAAGTGCTCTTAGGTTAAATTCCTACAATGGGATCAACACCCTTTTTATCTGTTACAGTGGTAGGATTTCCTTGGCCTCAGTTTTTGGTATGGCAAGTGGATAGAGAGTAAGGACTAAGCCAGGGCTGCTTTAAAGTTAACTTGAATTGAGATGTTAGCAAGGCTGATAGCATGTTGCCAATTCAGAAATGAGAGGGAGGAAGGTGTAGAATGTGGTTCCATCTTTCTCTGTTATGATGCTCTGCAAGAATGATTCAAATAGAAAAATTTGGTGGCATCTTCAAGTGGCATTTATTCATTGATCAGTCAATTTATCGATCAGTTACAAATATGTATTGCACTATGAAGCCCTAGGGACTGTGTTAGCCACCAAGAATAGTGTTGGGTAAGCCATAGTCTTTGTCCTCAAGGAGCTTACCAGTCTTGTGGTGGCATCTTAGTGGCTTTGGTCCATAGCTTGCTGGCCCTGCTTCAAAGGGCTTTTTGACCATTTTAATGTCAAGTTTTGGGGAAAATGTGGATAAAATCACAGTAGATAGTAATTAGTTGTCTTTTGCCTTAGATACCTGGATTATATCCTGGTGATGCAAAGTTGAAGCTTGAGGAATTTCAGTGATTTTGAATTATGTTTGGAAGGCAAATGATTTCAAGAAGGGCACATTTGAAAAAGTTTAAAAAGCATATTTGCTATTATGTAAAATATTTGAAGAGCTATTAATTTTGTACTTTTCTGTTTATGAACAGAAAAGCCCTGACATGCTTGATTTTGAAAGTGGTCTCTATGGTAATCTTGCCTTTCATTTTACCTAGAATAGGAAAGTTTTTGGTCAATGAACAGACCCAATCCATGACTGAATCTGAGAGCACTTTCAAGATGAAGATAAATAATTAAAGTTATCATTGCTTTGAAGGCTTAAAAAATTTAATAACTTATTTTGTAATTATAGTGAAAAGATACATAAGGTTTTCATGTTTACCCAAAGAGGTAAGAGAATCTAAGAGATTAAAGAATAGTGTGTGTGGAATGCAGCAAACTGAAATTGAATAACCATATGACTTTACTGTAAGTGTAATGTATTTGCTATAGAAAATTCAGCATAAGAGAAATTGATTTTGGACGTGAAATATCAAAAGAATCTTATAGTCTGTGCTCCAGTGAAATTCTGTGATCTGAAGCCTGAGGACATTATAAGAATGTGATTCTAGTTAATTGAGTTAATTTTTATCCTGTATTCAAGTTTTTGAGTTTTCATCAAGTCAGTCAACCCTTGTAAAAAATACTGTTATTTAAAATGCATAATGGATAAGGAAAATGTTCATAATTTGGGAGGTTGATACACAAATTGGGCTGAAGTACTGCTCTAATTGTCACCATACCTCCCTATAATAAACTGCCTTTTGATGACCGGGACGAATTGAGTGAAATCGTAACGGACAGATACGGGGCAGACAGTTTCTTTAGAATATTCAGATACATCAAGTGAATGGAATTCTTTCCTACTCATAACTTGGATTTATTTATTTCTTTCCTTTTTAGCCCTGCTTCTTTCCTGTTGCACCCCATTTCATCATGGGGTATAAACAGTGTTACACTACTTGAAAAGGTACATTTTAAAACAATTTTAAATTACTTCTGACCATACTGACTCATGATAAAATTTCCCTTACGTTTGTTGATATGCCAGTTACATTAAGTTAAATTAAATTTCTGTTTTCTTATTTACCAGTATGTGCACGTTATGTATCATTGGCTATTACTTCTAAATGTGAATATTGAAATTTTTAAAGTGTGCCAGTGAACATTTAATTCTACAGTCATGTTAACAGCCTTTTGTAGGTTCATGATAACTCAGGGACCTCTAATGAAGATCAGTCACAGTTACTAAGGTTTTAACATTACATGTCCATCTTCTTCAGGACACGAAAGTGAGGACTCCTAGAGAAGAAAGAGAAACACTTCCTAATAAAATACCAGAAGTTGAAGTGGAAGACTCTTCATCATCAAATATTGCAAAGAATACAGAGAGTAGTGCATTTGGAGTGTCTCTGCCAGCTGAAAAAAGTGATCCTTTCCAAAAAGAGCAAGACCATCTGGTAGAAGAGGTTAGAAAAAGATTGTAATAAGTATATGGATATATCTGTTGTTTTCTCCATGATGTTGGAATTATAAGTGAAGTACAGTTAATTACTGACTACTGGGGGGTAATTTGGGAAAGGAGGTCATAGATAAAAAAATCATGGTTAAAGCAAAATTGGTCCTCCCAAAAGGTAGAAATAAGTATGAACTTTATTAGCTAAGATCACATCCATGGTTTAGAACCCACATCCCATTCTATAGCTATCCAAAATTATAAAAATAATACACTTACAATTTTGGAATTAACGATTACATAATTTTTTGGATAAGTACACTCAGTGATGATGTCTTATTAAAATACTCTAAATGTTGTCTGTTGCTTAGCTGAGCTTCCTCCTTTTGAATATTGGAACAGACTATACAGTATATAATCACTGAATGAAGGTTTTGTCCTTCTGCTTTTTAAATATTTCAAAAATGAATGAATACATCATTGTTCACGTACTTGGTTTTCTTAGCCAGCCCTCTGCCTTAGTACTATTTTACTTTTAACTGGCAAGTGACCACATAATACTACTATTGCTGAGTATTATGAAACGCAGTTTACACAGATTAAATGGTCAGGCCATTCTCTAATGTTATTTTTTTTTTTTTCATGTTTTCCATTGTTTGAATTTGGATAAACAGCCAGGAAATAAATCAGCTACTTTATATTCCTGAGAGACTGAAAGAAAAATTTGGTTTAGTGCATATTGATTCAGGTATTGGGGTTCCCTTCTGTTTCTCAGTCCTGATCAAAGTTAATGAATATTGTCCGAGTATGAGAACTAGATGTTAGTCATTTTTCTTATTTGTAACTTGAGGAGGTTGGACCAATTTTATGGTCTCTAAATACTTTTAATTCTCTAAAATTCTGTTTCTCTTTTAGTTGATTGACTTTATATTAAAGAAAAGGTGGTTAATCATTCTTTTTTTCTTTCCTGATGTGGGAAGAAAGGCACATTTTCTGGTTTAAGAGATTTTATAGTAGCAGTGGGATGGAATGGAAGAAGAGAGTCCTAAAATCTTAAAGCTCTGAAAGTGAAGTGAAACTATTATTTTTTTTAATAGTGTCTATGACAAGGAATATTTAGTGTTTGAATTCTAGAGAAGCCCTCTAATTTCATGGAGGAGGTTCAATTGGGGTCAGTTTGATTAGGGTCATAGGCAGTTTCTTTTTAAGTTATCTCGGGGCAGATGTTTTAATTTGCATGTTTTTGTTTTCCAGTTTTATTTAAATTTAGTTAGTATAGAGTGCTGTTTTCATATAGAACACTTTCTTTTTTCTATTTTATTTTATTTATTTATTTTTTAATTAAAATTTTTTAAATGGAGGTACTGGGAGTTGAACCCAGGACCTCACACATGCTAATAATAAGCACATGCTTTACCACTGAGCTGTGTGGCCCCACCCCCTTTTCTCTCTATTTAAAAATGTGTCCCTATGCTTTGTTTACTAGTTTATGTCTGATAATAAAGTTCCTGGCAAAGAAGTATGTTGTCAGAATGTATTCTGTTTATTCATGGAGGTGTTACTTGTGGATTATAATTGAGAAGAACCTGTGTACTTTAAAACCAGTCATTTTGGCGGATTAGAATTGTCAAGCTCAAAATTGTGGCAGATAGCAGCTTAGATCACTGGTCTTTCCAAGTATAAATACTTACCTTGTCTCTCTTATATAATGAGATGTTCATTTAAGATAAGGGAGGAAACAGGTTTTGGGTTTGATTTCACCTTAACAGGATAGTCTGTACGGAATGTCTGGGAGCTACACTGTTGAGCTAGTTTTTGTGTCATCTGCTGTGGGAAGGGCTGCTGACCTCAAAGTGCTTACTGTTCTTATGGCCTTTTGTTGCATTCTGTTAATGGACTTGGTAATTTTTGCTTTACGTTTTTGTTTGTTTGTTTTAGGTTGCAAGGGCAGTTTTATCTGATTCACCACAGCCCTCTAAAGGAAAAGAAGCAAAATTAGAGGAACTGATTGACTCTCTAGTTTCTAACCCTTTCTTAACAAGGAACCAAATTCCCCGAACTCCAGAAAACTTAGGTAAGTTAATAATGTTTTCTGCCATTATTTTCTTTCTTAGATGTTACTGATATTAGAACCTTGTTCTGACAAATCTTCTGGAAACTCAACTTTAAAACTTTTTTATCTTTCAAATTTAGTGGCATTGATTCTATTTATTTCGATATAGGAGACCTTTTATTGAAGTCCTAATAAGTGTGGACACTCTCACTTATGTGGCAGTCCTTCAGCAGGATTATTTTGCCCTGGTACTGTACAGTTTTGTTGTTGTTGTTTTACTTGGCTTTTTCCTGGAAAACATTTTAGTTGATCACTTTTTAAAAAATCCTCTGCCCCCCATGTGATCTGTGATCAACATTTATAGAGTATAGGGGCTTTGTTCTCTCTGGCAGCGACCAACAGCATCCACCAAAAACTCTGCATGCAGAGCTGTTTTCTGCCCTTCCCAAGCTAGTCCAGACTCCCCAGAACTTTCTTCTTACAACCTATATTGTGTAGGCAGAGTTCTGATATTGTTGCCTTTGTGTAGGCACATCATTCTGGTTGAGTGATTAAATATAATTTCCATTTTGCTCCTAGAAATGACATATTCAAAGTTAAATTTATTCAATTCAGGTTGAAGTGGGCCACCGTCTAGATTGGTGGGTGTCAAGCTACATGGGAACTAAATTCTGGCCCACCCTGTGTGTTTTTGTATGTAAAGTTGCATTGAACACAACCATATTCATTTGTCACCATATCATTTATGGCTGCTTTCATGCTATGATGGCAGAGCTGAGTACTTGCCACAGACTGGATTGCCTAGAAAGCCTGAGGTATTACTATCTAGCCTTTCATAGGAAAAGTTTGCTGAGCCCTGGCTTAGATGGCCAAGAAAATATCTTTTTAACAAATGTAATTTGTATATGCTTTGTGAAAGTACATGCACATTTCAGAAACAGCTTTTGTTTTTATGTGTGATCAGCTGGAGATGGAGTTCTTTGATCTTAGTGGACTTTGATATGTTGTGGAGCCATGTCATCCAATTGGCATATCTATGGAACATTTACTGAGTCAGCAGTTTTATCTTGAGCACTAGAAATGAAATGTTTAATTGCATGCTCTGTTTGGGAATATTATTGATAACTTATGTTATTCTCCCCCTTTATTTAATCAGTAAATGAAATTAGGAGCTCATGGAGAAAAGCTGTTGAAGTGGAAGATAATGGAAGTACAGAACCAATTCAGATGGATCCTGAAAAGAGAGAAGTATTGACAGAATCCTTACCTGTGTTGCCTAATCAGGGAGAGTTTAGCATGGCCAGTTTTTTCTCAGCAACCACTGTATCTGATGTTAGCCATTCTCATTTGCCTGAAGAGAAGGTTGTTTCAGATTGCCTCAAGTGTGTACCTCAGAAACCTGTGACTAGTCACGCAGGTGAACCAACAACACAAAATCAGTCAGATTTATTAAATAAGGAACTAATTTGTAAGCAAGATTTGGAGTGTACAGCTCTACAGAACAAGCCTTTAGAAACTAACCAAATAGAGACATGCTCTCCTGCTGTAGGCAGTAGGAGAGATGTGATAAATAGCAGTGAAGAGGACTATGTTACAATATCAGACCACTTGCAGGCTTCTTACAAAGATCCTTCCATGCATAAAAGTATGTTATGGAACTCTTTTCAAATCTCAAGTGGAATTAGTTCCAGTTTTAAAGATAGTGATTTTGGCATATTACATGAAACTCTTCCAGAAGAAGTTGGTCACTTAAGCCTTAATAGTTCCAGTAGTACAGAGGCCAATTTTAAACTGGAACCAAATAGTCCTATGCACGGTGGCATTTTCCCAGAAGATGTTGTGGGAGAAAGAGAGGCAACTCCAGAATCAGACATCAATTTACAGGCTATTTACAGTGGATATGAGGCTCTGAAAAAATCTCTGTCCAAACAAAAGGAAGAAACTTACCTCTCTAATCCTGAAACACTTGAAAGACACAAACCAGAATTGAGCCTTACTCTCCCAAACATGCAAACAGATGATATGCTTAACTTTTTGGGCACTCATGATTTGCACATTGACTATACAAAACCATCTTCACGCATGTCCCTTGGTGAAAGAAAACGATCTCTTTCACCACTAATTAAGTTTTCTCCAGTGGAACAAAGATTGAGGACCACAATACCATGTAGTCTTGGAGAACTTCTACCTAATTTAACAGGTAAGATTTAACTAGACCTGTGCGTATTGACCTGCTGAAGTTTTCTCTTAACTTCTCATAAAAATAGTATGCAGTGAATGTTATATGATCTTTATTGTTAATGTGATATAATTTACCCCTTACTCCTTCGCTAGGATGAGCAGAGTGAACCCATCATTTTTATGAGTACTTGGCGAATTTCTAGTGATGCGTATATAGTTTACAATTGGTGTGAGACAGGGATGAAAAACAAAACAAAAATACCCAAACTGGTTGATTTTTGTAATACAAATTCCTGAAAGTAAATCTCATCAGAACCTTCTTGGCTAGTGGAAGATGGTTCTAAAAAAGTTGAGAAATGCTATTTTAAATACCATTCTTGTAACAAGGTAATATCTGTGATTTGCTTTGGAATAATTTAATGGGGTGAGCTGACAAAATAAGAAAGATCAGTACATTAGTTTCTTAGGGCTGCCATAACAAAGTCCACAAACTGGATGGCTTACAACAATAGAAATTTATTGCCTCTGGAGACAAGTTCTGGAGGCTGGAATCTGGAATCAAGGTGTTAGCAGGGCCATGTTCCCTCTGAAGCCTTTAGAGGATGATCCTTCTTGACTCTTCTAGCTTCTGATCCCTCCAGGTGTGGGATCTGGATCCCTCCAGATCCCTCCCTCTTTGGCTTGTGGCAGCATAAGTCATCTCTTCCTCTACCTTCACATGACATTCTCCCCTTGGGTTCCTTGTACCTTCTTAAAAGAACACCAGTCATATAGATTAAGGGCCCATCCTACTCTTAACTGAATATGTCTGCAGTGACTTATTTCCAAATAAGGCCATATTCTGAGGTACTGGGGGGTTAGAACTTCAAGATATGTTTTTGAGGGACATTGCTAAACCTGTAACAGTTAGTATTAATAATTATTGAAGCTGGGTGATGGATACATTGGGTTCATAATAGTTAAAAAGAACTGCTCTTGGAACTATATGCAATATCTTATAATAGCCCATGATGGGAAATAATCTGAAGAAAAACAAAACAAAACTGAATCACTTTGCTGTACACTTAAAACTAACACAATATTGTAAATCAACTACAATAAAAACAAAACAGAAAAACTGTTCAGAAATGCTCTTAATACCATGAGGTATTAACTCACCCCAATCAGAATGGCCATCCTCCAAAGTCTACTATGCTGGAGAGGGTGTGGAGAAAGGAGAACCCTCTTGTTAGTGGGAATGTAATTCGGTGCCCCTATAATGGAGGAAAGTATGAAAGTTCCTTAAAAAACTAAAAATAGACTTGCAGTGTGATCCAGCAATCCCACTCCTGGGTATGTATCTGGAGAAAACTCTTTTAAGTTGAAAAGATACATGCGCCTCCATGTTCATAGCAGCACTATTTACAATAGCCAAAATGTGGAAGAAACATCAGTGTCCATCAATAGATGAATGAATAAAGAAGATGTGATACATATATCACATATATATATATATACACATACATACACACACACACACACAATGGAATATTAGCCATAAAAATGAATGAAATAATGCCATTTGTAGCAACATGGATTGACCTAGAGATTGTTATACTAAGTGAAGTAAGTCAGATAAAGACAAATATCATATCATTTATATGTGGAATCTAAAGAAATGATATAAATGGTATGTATATGGAATAAATGATATTTATGAAACGAACAGATTTACAGATAGAGAGTAACTGTAGTGATTCTTATAACTTATAGTTACCAAAGTGGAAAGGAGAAGGGAGAGATAAATTAGGAGTTTGGGATTAGCAGATACAAACTATTATATGTAAAATAAATAACACGGTCCTACTGTGTAGCACAGGAAACTATATTCAATATCTTACAATAAATTATGGAAAAGAATCTGAAAAATGCTCTTAAGACATTTCAGAACAGATAGAGATTTAGTAATACAGATTATGTATAATTCTGATTTGTTCATGATAATTGAACACTAGTATATTGAAAAGTATTCTAAGACGTATATATTGATGTCCTATAGAGAAAAGGTACCTCAGTGAGAACAGTGGTAATTTTGCTGTAGTTAAATATTTGTAAGTGAACTTTTTATTTAAGATTGACATTTGCTACCATTTGGAATTTTTCCTATTATTTTCTTTGTAGTGTTTACTTACTGTTTTCTCTTTTTTAAAATCAATTTTGCAGAAGAAGAAATCTTGAGTAAGAGCCTTGATGCAAAAGAATCTCCATCTGACTTGAGAAGATGAAGCAGTAGCCCAGTCAGTTTAATTATGCACTTAAGTTACAGCAGTGTCATAGGATAAAAACTGATTTATAATTTAAATACACATTGTCAGTGTAGCTGTATTTCAAGGTCCAAAAAATCCTAGATAATGCCTTTTAGCCTTCTCTCTTGTTTTCAGGTAAGGAGAGTATGTTTGGATTTTGTCTCTTTGTATGGATAAAGGATTGAAATGTGAAGTATTTGGAAAGTAAACATCAATTTATGTGAAGCCATTTTGATTTCTTAAGTAATCTGGTAAGCATTAAGTAAATGGCAAAGTAGTAGTTTTGACTAATTTATTATGTTATAATTTGTTTTAACATAAGGATGAGTAGTTTGTGATGTACTTTCATTAAGTGGTTAACATAGTAGCCATTGAATATATTGATCTTTCTTTTTAGGGAAATGTACAACTTTTATTGTTTCTTTATGGAACATTCTGATACTAAACAAAAAAATTGAGAAAAGTATTTTTTAGGGTGTGTACTCAAAATGACTAAGTTTGGGAAAGTTCTGAATAGGCTTTATGATGATTCAAGTAGGTTGATCCTGAAAAATGATGTTTGATGGAATAAAGTGCATGTGGTGGTGATAGTGAAGAATAGAGCAGAATGGATTTAGATAAAGGAGAAAGATGGAAGATTACTAGACACAAATTTTGAGGAACATTATAAATCCATTTAGTGGGTTGTATAGCAGTTTTACATTTAGTCTAATTTAGACTTTGAGAATTTAATTTAACCCGTTTTTTTTTTTAACAGAAAATATGTAAATTAAAAAATTAGTCTGTGTTTATTGTTTTTTTGGGGGGGCATTGCTTTTGGGGAAGGGAGATAATTTTGTTACTTTCCTCAAAAATCATGAGTTCCCCACTGTCTACAAAATTCGGCTCAAAATAGCTTAAGAAAACTGAACTTGGGGTTAAAATAACTTGTTCATTGTCACACAGCTAAGTCAGCGGTGAAGCTAGGATTTGACCCTATTTTCCTTCCTTAATATACCAACAAGACCTCCTAGAAGTAAATAAGGGCTGGGATGTAGGATATGGCTGTAGGAGTGGACATCCAACTGACCTTCCGGACTCTGAATGGGAGTCAGATGTGAGGCCTCTCAGTGTCCTGCCTCACTTAAGTCATGACCTCTGGCCAAGAAAAGGGCTTGTCTTTAGTATCCAAGTGAATACATACCATTGTCCTCTGTGAACCAGGAGGAATGAACTGAGTGTGCACTGGAAGTGTGATAGCACCTACCATACTCCTGTGTCTAGCCCCAACTCTTAACCATCAAAACCTTGTCCGTTTGCCAAGAGTTGAAGGGCAGAGCTCTGGAAGTGGCTGGTCTTGATAAGTTCATTTCTTCACTCATTTGGGCTTATTTTGGGCTTGTTTGATTCCAGCTTGAAGGCCACTTTTTTTGTGAAAGAGAAGAAAAGCACATATAACTACTACCTTTTTGCAGTGGAAAAGAAAGAGGAAGAGAAAAGCTTCTCCTAAGGTGCTATATTTTATTAGTTAATACAACAAATTAGACTCTGCAGGTCTGCTGCGAAGTTATTCTCTAGTCTACCTTAAGAAACCCAGTATCTATAAATCCAAAATTAACACGTTAGGGAGGAGGTAGACCTGTCATATTAGCATCTATAAAGTGCCAGAACCATTCCTAGATACTTAATACATATTATATCTTTTAATCTTATACCTCTGTAAGATACTGATTATTATACCTATTTTACATATAATAATACCAAAGCTAGGGAGCTTAAATGACTTTCTAAAATAGACTCAAGGAATCATCTGGGATACATCTTTAAGGAAAATGTAGATTCTATAAGTCTAAAATGGAGATTAGGAATCTGTAGTGTTTTAAGTATGTTTCCCTGGTCATTCTTCGCCTCAGAAAAAAGCTTGAGAACCAATGCTAGGGGATATAGAGTCACATTTAGCCCTGGGGCACCTTAAAGAAGCCAGGTACATGATCACATACCTTACTACTTTAGGGATTGTTTGCTATCTGATAAGGAAGCTTAAGTTCACCAGTAAGTGTGGGCCCTGAATTACTGAGAATCAAAAGATCAAAGTATCTTTGGATATTATGGAGTTATAAAAACTACATTGTTAAGTGAGTCGTACTTGTGATAGGTTGAGCTTTTGGCATTCTTCCCTGTCATTTGTATGCCAGTATTATAAACAAAAGTATCTCTGTCACTTTCTCCTAAATCATTTTGATTATGATTTACTGCTTTCAACCTCTTCCTTACCCAATACTGCTCACATAGCTACTTTTTGACCTTAAGGGATTGCTTTGATCATGTCAGTTCCTTGTTTAATGAAGTGACTGTTCAGTGGAACATCTCTTTGTTCCATTAATGGTTCATTTGCTAATTCCAGAGTAGAGTTCAAATTTAAAGGCATATAAGGTCCCTTCCAGAGGTTCCTCTATTCCCCCTTCCACTTGATCTCCCACATTTTACTGAAATGCTTTGCTGAGCATGGGTCTTTAGAAATCTTAATTCACATTTCTGAAGCTAGAATATCTTACCTTCATCTCCCAGCTAATCACATTTTTAGCTGTGCTTTAGGGTTCAGAACAAATCTCACTCTTACCTTGAAGTTCTTTATCCACGGGCCTATCCTTTCTCTGAAATCTATTATCTTAACTTTTAGTCACTTAGTGTTTTTCATTCATTGCTTTTATCATTTTTTTCATGGTTGGATGTGATTTCTCCAGTTATATTGATTATATACATACAGACATACCTACGTAGATGTGTGTATGGCTTGTGTCCACACATACATATACTCCAAGGGCCATAGATCATCCTTAGCAGATATTGAAGTACTGAAATTGTTTTCTTTGCCTCATAAGTGATGGAATTAAAGGAATGGTAAAGAGGGAGGGCTCCTTTGTTGCTGTAAGAGTACTTTTTCTCATTACATTCATAGCAGAATGTACGTTATTTTATTCACTGTTCATAAGATGAAGGTGTATTAACTGACTTCTGTATCAATATGAAACTTTAGATAATGCCAGTATGTCCTAATTGTCTTAAATGTTTAAAGAGGACAAGCATGTAATGTTGCTTAACATATTAACATGTTATCAAGTGGAATAAAGATAATAATGTTAAAGAAAGTCATTTTGGGGGAATTTAATTGAAAACAAAAATACCAGTATTTTGAAACTGTTCTTTACGTGTTTCTTTCTTAAAAATTTTTTATTTTTAATTTTTTAAAATGGAGATACTGGGGATTGAACCGAGGACTTCCTGCATGCTAGCTACCACTGAGCTATACCCACCCCTCACCTTCCTATGTGTTTCTTAACCATGATCTATGAAGTCAGTTTTACCTAAAGACAGGAATTCTTGAGACCTGTATAAAAGGAAACCTTATTTTTTCCTTGCTCTGAGTATATTGAAATTAATGAAAATTTGTTTAAGGACACTTTCCTCAATGTAAAGAAAGTATTTGCTAAAGTAAAATACCTTTTTATAAAGGTTTTGAAATTCCCTATCACTTATGTTTAATGTCTGTATAGAGATAATGCCTCATTTGTAAAATGAGAGGTGAGGAGTTGATCAGAGGTCTCTTGGCTCAAAGATGGGATACTTAGATTTCATTTCAGACAATCTATAAGGCAGCTGAAGTGGGGCATTTTAGTTCTGTTTTTTGACTTCACTATACCATATTGCCATTCCTAAATCGGAACCTTAGAATCCTTCCCCCAAGGTATGTAACCTAAGAATCTGGTTCAATATAATCCAATTTCCAGATAGATACAGGTGGGAAAGCAGTCTTGCCCAAAGTGAAACACTAGTCTTTGAGAGATGTCACTTCCTGGGCTTTAGTTTACTCAAATCTATAAAATCAGGGAAATTACATGAAGGAATAATGCACACCTAAAAAGCTAGGAGGAAGTAGTGGCATGTAACGGTTAGGATCTGAAATCATACTGCCTAGGTTCAGCTGCATGACCTTAATAAGGTCATATCAGTTTTCTCATCTATTAAAATACAAATAAAAGTAATTACCTCACAAGTTGTGAGTGTTAAATAAGAAAACACACCTCAAGTATTTAAGAATACCTGGCATTTATTAAGGGCTCAACTACTGAGCTAGGCTTCACATCCAGTAATTTGGGAGTGGGGAGGAAGACTGGCTCAGTAGGTGGTACTGACAGCTTGACAGTACTGAGTATGTGCCAGGCACCATTCTAAGGGCTTTCCATGTTTTAATTCAATCTTAACAATCCAGTGAGGTAGTGCTATTCTTAACCATATTTTACAAATGAGGAAACAAGCACAGTAAAATTAGGTACCTTGCCCAGTTCACAGAGCTAGTAAGTGAAGACTGGAATATTAACCCAGGTTGTCCAGCTCTAGCCCATTCTCTTAACCATACTGCTACAGTTGCTATGAAACATTGCTAAAACAATGGGGGCTGAGATCACAAAATCAAATTCACCAGTTAAGCAATACTTGTAGGTAATCAGAATCTATAGATTTATTATTAACCACCTTCAAATTATTTCAAATAAGACCATATTTTAAATTGCTAACAGCAAATGTTTATTCATGATTGAAGCCAAGAAGAATTTATAAATGTATTTTAATACCTTGCTGATAAAATAACATTCCATCTTTGCAATCTGGTAAGCAATACAGGAAGATACTGTAAAAGCTTTGATGTGTATATCTATTATAACCAGGTATTCAGAACACACACACACACACAACCACCTACTTTAGTGTTACACCATACCAACTTTTCAGAAAGGCCATCTTGAAGCTCTACTGGATAGCTGAGTAAATAGCGTCCAAGGCTTAAGGACTGGGGAGCAGGGAAGAAAGAGATGGAAGTAGTAAGCAGCACACATTTCAAAGCCCACTTTTAAGCACACGACATTATGAATATTAAGAAAAAAAAGATGCGGGGGTGGGAGGAGGCAATTCAGCATTTTCAGAAAGCGCATTTGGCAATATTCAACGCATAAGGAGGCTGTGCTTGGGACCATCCACTCTCTCCAGCTTCTCAAAGTGTTTCCTGGCATTGCGAATGTTGATCAGAGTAGCTGCAGAAGGGATGGACGGATCTGACATAACCACCATCACGTATGTGTTTGATGTGAAGATGTCGATGAAAGCAGCGAAGTTAGAATTCCTTACTTCCATGCTCTGGAAAGAAGCGGCCAATTTACTGCAGCTCAGCTTGAACTGCTTAATAATGTTGCTGATCTTCTCGAACCGGTGGACGTCGCGCTGCTCTTTGCACTGGTAATGGGAAATGACCAAGAACGTCGCTCTCTCGAACAGCAGAACTTCGTCGGCCTCGATAATTTGGGCAAAATTGCTGAGGTTCATCTCCAGCTGCTGCACATTGGGAATCAACTGATAGACGATACTGGACCAGGCTTTGTAGAGCGTTTCATCCCAGATGGATGTTCGAAAACAAGCGCACTCCAGCGGGCGAGACAAACGCCTCAGGTCTTCCTCTCGCTCTTTAAAAATCAGGTCACGCTGATCCTCCTGAACCAGATCCATTTTGTGCACCAGGCAGAAGATTTTGGCATCAGGAGAGTTCTGGAGGATGGCCTCCAGACACGACTGGTAATAATGCATGTCCTTCTCCAGTTCGCGGCTCTCCACGTCGAACACGTAAATCAGAACCTCGACGTTACGGAAGATGTTGTCTCGCTGGCTGGTGAAGTAATTTTCCATGAAGGTGTCCTGACCGCCACAGTCCCACAGGTTCAGCACCAGGTTGCCCAGAAAACGGACGTGGGAGTGCTCCACATCAATGGTGGCACCCAGGCGCCGGGTGTCGCGAGCGATGTAATTTGCGAAGATAATCGACCTCATGCTGGTCTTCCCCGACCCGCTTTTCCCCATCAACAGCACCTTTTTCTTCATGGCTGTATTTGGCATCACCCGCCGGAGCTGCCGCGGACTGGGCCTCGGGGCGCGGCCTAACTGCAGCGCGCAGGGAGGGAGGGAGGGGCCGGGGCTTGCGGGGACTCCGCCGGCTAGGCCGCACCGCTGTGCGGTCAGGGAAGCCGAAGGTACGGGCTCGGAGCTGCAAAGGCAGCGGCTGCGGAGCTCTTCCTCAGACAGGAGCGCCGTGGGGCGGAGGGCAACAGCCGCTACGGACCAACGCTCGCCTTCCGGAGAGAAGAGTCTCTGCGGCTTTGCTGCCACCCACTTCCGGCGGCGATCTCGCGAGAACCTGCGCGCTCAGCCGTCGCTGCTCAGCCAGGTTTCACAAACCGCTTTTATAATGAAACCCAGCTGGGCCCACCTGAAGAAGAAAATGGAACAGAACCCAGGACTATGGTGTTCCGTCGTCCTATTTAAACCCGTCTTACGGTTGCGAGATGGACGTGTGTGGGCGGTTGGGAGAATGCTGCCATCTCGTGGCCGAAAACCCCGAGCCCACCACTCCGCGCTTCAAGAGCGCGGTGTGCTTTGGGGAGCTTTCAGGCCCGGGCAGCAGACAGGTGAAGCAGAGGAAGGCGGAATGTCTCAGCCCTTTTAGGCGTCCCCACATTCCCTGCTTTACTGAGTACAAGGGTAGGACAGATGAAAACTGTACCAAGGAGGAAAGTGAGACTCCCAGAAATAAGTGACTGCCCAGGGCTACACAGCTGGATTGTAGTAAATCCCTACAGGGAGGTATCCTGACTCCGTTAGTGCTTTTCCCACTTGGAAGCAAGTTCGTTTCTTACACCTGCTTTTCCGAAAATCTCTTCCTTTAGAATTGATAGTGAGAATTCCAAAGCAATTGTACATTACGTCAGTCCTCACGCTAACCCTATGAATAAATAACCTTATTTTCACGTCAGTAAGTCGAAGCTTATAGGGGCTGAGTAACTACCAAGTTATGCATCTATTAAATGATGAAATGCAATGTGTTTATTTTTAAAATATAAATTGTATGTATTTAAGGTGTACAACGTAATTTGATATACATAGTGAAATGAGTACAGTCAAGCTAATTAACATATCTTGTATAATTACCTTTTTTGTGTGTATGTGGAATCTGGAATCTACTCTCTTAGTAAATTTCCAGTATTCAATACAGTGTTAGCTATAGTTATTACGTTGTAGGTTAAATCTCTAAACTTACTCATCCTACGTAACTGCAACTTCGTATCATTTGACCAGTATCTCCCCATTTCCCTCACTTCACTCTGGTAACAACCATTCTCCTCTCTGCTACTATGCATTTTGACGTTTTTAGATTCTTCATATAAGTGAGATGATGAAAGCGTTTTTCTTTATGTCTGGCTAATTTCACTAAGCCTGATGCCTTCCAGTTTCATCCGTGTTGTGCAAATGATAGGATCCCCCCTTTTAAAGGCTGAATATTATTTCACTGTGTATATAAACCACCATTTCTGTTTTAAACATAAACATTTTTATATTGATTTTATGTTTAAAACTTAACACATTTACAGTTTTCTAAGACAACAAGAATGTTCTCTAATACCATATTCTACAATTGGATGTTGACGTAGATTTTAGCTAAAATATACCAACAGTAGAATTCCCACTGTCCCTTAGAGAAGTTGAATTTTTTTATTTTGAGCAATTAGTTATTTAAATTCTTCTGGTACTTATATTGGATTTTGGTGATTTTTTCTATCCAGTTTTTTTTGAGATATACTTGACATATAACATTGCATTAGTTTTAAGTGCACAACATAATGATTTGCTATACATACATATTGCCAAACTATTGCCACAATAAGTTTAGTTAACACTCATCCCCTCACATAGTTACAATTTTTTTCTTGTGATAATAAGTTTTGAGATCTACCCTTAGTAAATTTCAAATATACAATACAGTATTGTTAACTATAGTCACCATGCTGCGCATTTACATGACCAGAACTTGTTTATCTTATAAGTGGAAGTTTGTTCCCTCTGACCACCTTCACCTATTTTGCCCACCCTCTAACCTCCACCTCTGGCAACCACCAATATGTATCTGTGAGTTTCTTTTTTTTTTTAAGATTCCACATATAAATTAGATCATACAGGATTTGTCCTTCTCTAACTTATTTCACTTACATAATGCCTTCAAGGTCCATCTATGTCATTACAAATTGCAGGATTTCCTTTATTTTTATGGCTGAATTTTCTCTCTGATATATATTGATATATTGATATCAATCACATTTTCTTTATCCATTCATGCACCAGTGGACACTTAGGTAGATTCCATGTCTTGGCTGCTGTAAATAATCCTGCAGTGAACATGAGGGTGCAGATATCTTTTGGAGATAGTGATTTCATTTCCTCCGGATATATACCTAGAAGTGGGAATGCTGGGTCATATGGCAGTTTTTTTCTCCTTTATACATTTGTTTTAATTAATTATTTAATTATTTAATTGAAGTATAGTCAGTTACAATATGTCAGTTTCTGGTGTACAGTATAATGTCCCAGTCATACATATACATACATATATTTGTTTTCATTTTCTTTTTCATTAAAGGTTATTACAAGATATTAAATATAGTTCCCTGTGCTATACAGAAGAAATTTGTTTTTTAATCTGTTTTTATATATAGTAGTCAATATTTGCAAATCTCGAACTCCCAAATTTATCCCTTCCCACCTTCTTTCCCCACTAACCATAAGATTGTTTACTATGTCTGAGAGTCTGTTTCTGTTTTGTAGATGAGTTCATTAGTGTCTTTTTTCTTTTTTTAGATTCCACATATGAGCGATATCATATGGTATTTTATTTTTCTCTTTCTGGCTTCACTTAGAATGATAATCTCCAGGTCCATCCATGATGCTGCAAATGGCATTATTTCATATTTTTATATAGCTGAGTAGTATATCATTGTAAAAATATACCACAACTTCGTTATCCAGTCATCTGTCAATGGACTTTTAGGTTATTTCCATGTCTTGGCTATTGTTTATAGTGCAGCTATGAACATTGGGGTGCATGTGTCTTTTTGTATTACAGTTCTCTCCAGACATATGCCCAGGAGTGGGATTGCTGGATCATATGGTAAGTCTGCTTTTAGTTTTTTGAGGAATCTCCATACTGTTTTCTGTAATGGCTGCACCAAATTACATTCGCACCAGCAGTGTAGGAGGGTTCCCTTTTCTCCATAGCCTCTCCAACATTTATCATTGATGAATGATGGCCATTCTGACTGGTGATACCTCATTGTAGTTTTGATTTGCATTTCTCTGATAATTAGTGACACTGAGCATTTTTTCATGTGCCTATTGGCCATTTGTGTGTCTTCGTTGGGGAACTGCTTGTCTAGGTCTTCTGCCCATTTTTGGATTGAGTTGTTTGTTTCTTTCTGTTATTAACTTGTATAAGCTGTTTATATATTCTGGAAATTAAACCTTATCAGTTGCATCATTTGCAAATATTTTCACCCATTCCATAGGTTGTTGTTTTGTTTTGCTTATGGTTTCCTTTGCTGTGCAAAAGCTTGTAAGTTTTTTTAGGTCCCATTTGTTTATTTTTGCTTTTATTTCTATTGCCTGGGTAGACTGCCCTAGGAGAATGTTGCTGAGATTTATGTCGGATAATGCTTTGCCTGTATTTTCTTCTAGGAGATTTATAGTGTCTTGTCTTATATTTATCCTTTAAGCCATTTTGAGTTTATTTTTGTATATGGTGTGAGGGAGTGTTCTAACTTCATTGATTTATATGTTGCTGTCCAGTTTTCCCAAAACCACTTGTTAAGAGACTGTCTTTTCTCCATTGTATATTTTTGCCTCCTTTGTTGAAGATTAATTGAGCATATGCTGTGGGTTTATTTCTGGGCTCTCTATTCTTTTTCAGCAGTGAAGTAATCTGGATCTAGATTTCTCTTTGTTTGGAGATTTTTGATGACTACTTTAGCCTCCTTATGTGCTATTGGTCTGTTCAGGCTTTCTATTTCATCTTGGTTCAGTCTTGGTAGGTTGTATGTTTTGAGAAATTTATCCATTTTTTAAATAGTTAATCCAGTTTACACACATATAATTATTTGTAACAGTCCCTTGTGATCCTTTTTATTTCTGAGACATTCATAGTAATAGCTCCTCTTTCATTTCTGATTTTATTTGAATTTTCTCTCTTTTTAGTCTAGTGACAGGTTTGTTGATTTCATGTTTTTCAAAAAAAACCAACTTAAGTTTTGTTGCTGTTTTCCCCTATTCTCTATTTGACTTATTTCTGCTCTGGTCACTGTTATTTCCTTTTTTCTGTTAACTTAGTTTTAGTTTCTTTTTCTTTTTTCTAGTTCCTTGAGGTGTAAAGTCAGGTTGTTTGAGATCTTTTTTTTAAATGTAAGTGTTTATTATTACTTCCCTCTTAGTACTGCTTTTGCTGCATCCCCAAAGAACAATTGTTTTTGCTTTTGTTTGTTTTCAAAATATTTTTGAATTCTCTCTTGGTTTCCTGTTGGATCTAGTGATTATTCAAGAGTGTGTTGTTTAGGTTCCATGTATTTGTGAATTTTCCTGTTTTCTTACTTTATTAATTTCTAGTTTCATTACATTCTGATCAGAAAAGATACTTGGTATGATTTTGTTTTTAAACTTGTTAAGACTTGTTTTGTGATCTAATGTGATTTATCCTGAAGAATGTTCTGTGTGCACTTAAGAAGATTGAGTGGATTCTTCTGCTGTTGGGTGAAAAGTTCTTATATGACTATTTGATTTATAGTGTTGTTCAAGTCCACTGTTATTGATTTTCTGCCTGGATGTTCTGTCTATTATTGCAAGTGGGGGATTGAAGTCTCCTTCTATTATTGTATTGATGTCAATTTCTCCTTTCAGATATGTCAATATATGTTTTGTATATTTAGGTGCTCTGAGGTTAGATGTGTATGCATTTATAACTGTTATATATTCCTGCTGAGCTGACGCTTTTCTCATTATGTAATGACCTTCTTTGTCTTTAAAGACAGTTTTTTTGTTTGTTTGTTTTGACTGAAAGTCCACTTTGTCTGATAGAATTATGGCCACTCCTTTTTTTTTGTTTTGTTTTATCTTATTTTGTTTTGCTTTTTTTGTTACCATTTGCTTGGAGCATCTTTTTCCATTCCTTCACCTTTAGCCTATGTGTGTTCTTGAACTTAAAGTGAGGTTCTTATAGACAGCATACAGTTAGATCTTGGTTTTCTTATTCTTCCAGCTACGCTGAATTTTTTTATTGGGGAATTTAGTCTATTTACATTTAAAGTAATTTTTGATAGGGAAGGATTTATTATTGCTATTTTGTTAAGTGTTCTGTTTGTTTTATAGTTCTTTTGTCCCTCTTATCTATTGCTCTTTTTCTTTGTGGGTTTTGTGTGTGTGTGCGTGTGTGTGTGGTGAGGTTTGATTTTTTTCTTTTGTGTACCAACTACAGGCATTTGCTTTGTGATTACCAAGGGCCTACATAAAATATCTTACAGTTTTTGCAGTTTATTTTAAGCTGATAACAACTTAACTTCACTTGCATAGAAGAATGCTCCACTTTTACCTCTTCTCCACACTGTGCTATTGATGTCATAATTTACATCTGTTAATAGTATGTATTCATTAACATAATTTAGTTATGGTTGTTGAAATGGAATTTGAGCCATATGGTATAACTGCGGGATCTACTTGCCTACCAGTAGGACACACTGCCCTCCTAAAGATGTAGCATTGTTCTGTCCTTGGTCTTTAAGTAGGTGAATAAATCAGTGTTATTCAGTATCATTTATTCACAATTTATCAGTACCATCAGGTTACTTTTAATTTCCACAGGACATTTTTAATTTCCACGGACTATTTCTTATTCTGATTGTTCCTTTAAAAATATAAAACTATTTTTTTTTGATTAAACATTTTTTTTCTCTCTGAGGATATTGTTAACATTAGAGAAAGTTTTCATCTCTGTTTAGTCTTGATTTCTTCCAAATTCCTTTTGTTTGTTCTTTTGTTTTGGTCTGTCTTTCTTCATGTTAGAAACTTTCCTCAATTGCCCAGTGATCTTCAGCTGTCTGCTCCTGTTTAGTCAGGTAAAGCCTGTGGGTAGCACTGGCAAACTATGAGGTTCATTGAAAGGTGATCTAGCTGAGCCATTTCTTTGAGGAAACTTCTGTCACCTGCATCTTTAGATTTGTTCTATTTGGCTGGTTTGATTCTCCCAAGATTCTTCTACTGGGCTGGGATGACTCTAAGCCTGATAAACAACATTCTGGTCATTCTAGGAGAAGAAAGCTGGGGTCCTAATATTCAGTTTACAGGCAGACTTCACTTGATTTTCCAGTTTTCAATATGACACCCCATTCCTCAATGTCCTTGGTGTTTCCCCAGTTCAGAGACCCTCTATTTTACTCTTTTCATGCAATAAAAACTGCTTGTCTTAGGGATTAGTGGGAGAGGAGCAGTTGCCCAGCTATGTGGAATTGGGGACTCCTCTGTGGGTCTAATCGCTTCTTTTTTAAATTTATTATTGAGGTGTAATTGATGTACAATATTATATTAGTTTCAGGTGTACAACATAGCGATTCCCAATTTTAAAGGTTATATTCCATTTATAGTTATTATAAAATATGGCTATATTCCCTGTGTTGTACTGTATATCCTCTAATTGCTTTAAACGGGTCTTCAATCAGTCCTCCTGTTTCTAGTGTTTTACTCCCACTGATGCTTCCAAATCTTGAATATTTTAGAGGTTCTGTGATGAAAATAATGCTTCTTTCTGGCTTTCCCTGCTGCTGGCTAAGGATTCAGCTTTCTTGAGTCAGCTAAGTCAGTTACCATTCTTCCTTGTGCTTTTCTGCTTCCCTAGATTTGATGTTATTATCGCATTTCCTATCTTTACCCTTGCCCACTCATCCCATCACTCTCATTTTAGTAGGATTTTGGAGAGAGAAAGATAAATCTACATGTTTAATCTAACACCTTATTGGGAAATTAAAAAAAATCTTGACCTAAATTATCCAAAACTAATTAATAATAATTTGATAATGATACGGAAGGGGACATTCTGTAAGTGATTTTTCTCTTAAAGAATACTTCACTGAGGTATAATTTATATACTGTATAATTCATCCATTGCATTTAAGTGTGCAAGTCCATCACCACAGGTCACTTTTAGAATATTTCTTGAATTTCTCAGAATTTCTCTTGCTTCTGTTTGCAGTTAGTCTCAACCCCCAATCAGAGACCCAGGCAACTACTGTTTTGCTTTTTCTCGCTACAGATTTGCTTTCTCTAGAAATTTTATGTAAGTGGAATCATACAATGTATAGTTATTTTGTATCTGGCTTCTTCCTCCTAGCATAAGGTTTCTGAGGCTCATCCCTGTTGCTACATGTATTAGTACTCCATTTACTTTTATTGCTGAATAGTATTCCATTGTATGGACATATACTACCACATTTTGTTCATTCATTAGTTGATGGAAATTGGAGTTGTTTTCAGTTTTTACACTATTATGAATAATGCGACTATGAATATTCATATTAAAGGTTTTGTGTGGATGTATGTTTTCATAGATCTTGGGTAAATACCTGTGGGTGAAACTACAGTAAGTATATGTTTAACTTTTTAAGAAACTACCAAACTTTTTCTGAAGTGACTGTACCATTTTATACTCCTACCAGCAGTGCTTGAGATTTCCAATTTTTTTCACATCCTTGGCGACAATGTTGTGTTACAGCCATTCTAATGGATATGAAGTGGAGTCTCATTATGGTTATAATTTGCACAGCCCCATCAGTGATTATTGATGTTGTGCGTTGTGTTGGAGGCCTTGAAGACTCCCCCCAGGCTCTATGATTTGTTAGGAGGACTCATAGGACTCAGCATATAGTCATGCTCAGGGCTATGGTTTATTACAGAAAAAGAACTCAAAGCAAAAGTAGCAAAGGGAAAGAGGCACACGAAGTGAAGTCTGGAGGAAAACAGGCACAGGAAGGGCTATCAAAACCCCTTTCCCAGTGGAGTCACACTGGATATAGTTAATCCCTCTAGCAACGAGTTGTGACAACACATGTGAAATGTCATCTACGATGGAATCTCATTAGGGACTCAGGGCCCAGGGCTTTTATTGGGGGCCAGTCACATAGGCACCATCTACCTAGCATGTACCAAAATTCCAGGTTTCTAGAAGGAAAGTAAGTATTCAGCATAAACCATATTGCTTACAATTTAGGCACAGTGAGCCATTATTATTAGACAATGATGAGAACTCTCCCTAAATCCAAGTTCTTAGCCAAGGGCAATCCTTGCAAGCAGGACTTTCTAAGGAAAGCAGTTTCAGTGTTGCTTTATTAACTCTTTCCTGCACAAGCATATTTTTGTGTGCTTATTAAGCATTCATATATTTTCTTTGGTGAAATATCTCTTAAGATCTTTTGCTCTTTTGAAATTGGGTTGTGTTACTGTGAGTTGTAAGAGTTCTTTGTATACTCTGGATAGAGTCCCTTATCAAATAAGTGATGTGAAAGTATTTCTTCCAGTCTGTACTTGTCTTTTCATCCTCTTAACAGTGTCTTTTGAAGAACAAAGTATTAATTTTTATGAAGTCTGATAAGTCAATTTTTTATTTCTAAGACTCATGCTTTTGGTGTATAACTATCTTTGTCTAACTGAAGGCACTTTGTCTAACTGTTTACATATATGCTTTCTTCTAGAAGTTTTGTAGTCTTTAGGCTTTACAGTTAAGTTTATGATGCATTTTGAGTTAATTTTTGTATGAGGTGACTTGAGGGTGTAAGTTTTTTTTTTGTAATTTCCCGTATATGGGTATCCAATCCAGTCATCCCAGCATCATTTGTTGGAAAGACCATCCTTTCCTCATTGAATTGCCATGTCACTTTTTTCGGAAATCAATTGATCATAGATGTAAGAGTTTATTTATGGACTCTCCATTCTGTTCCTTGATCTGTGTGTCTGTCTTGACTACTTTAGCTATAATTTTGATAACAGGTTTTGAAATGTGTCTTTGTTGTTCTTTTTTAAAATTGGCTATTCGTGGTTCTTTGCCTTTTGTGTAAATTTTTAGGATTGGCATACCAATTTCTTTTCTTTTAAATTTTATTGAAGTACCATCAGTTACAATGTGTCAATTTCTGGTGTACAGTGCAATGTCCCAGTCATGTATATACATACATATATTCATTTTCATATTCTTTTTCATTAAAGGTTATTACAAGATATTGAATGTAGTTCCCTATGCTATACAGGGAAATCTATTTTTGTATATAGTGGCTAACATTTGTAAATCTCAAACTCCCAAATTCACCCCTTCCCACCCCTTTCTCTGGTAACCATAAGATTGTTTATTATGTTTGCGAGTCTATTTCTGTTTTGTCGATGAGTTCATAGTGTCCTTTTTTTTTTTTTTTCTTTCTTTCCTTTTTTTAGATTCCACATATGAGTGATATCATATGGTATTTTTCTTTTTCTTTCTGGCTTACTTCACTTAGAATGACCATCTCTAGGTTCACTGGCATACCAATTTCTATAACAAAAAGTTTGCTGGAATTTTGATAGGGATTGTACTGAATTTCTAAATCAGTTTAGGGAGAATTGCCTTAACAATATTGAATATTCTAACCCATGCACACGGTATATCTCTCCATTCATTTAAGTCTTAATTTCTCTCAGCAATTTTCACTGTAAAAGTCTTATATTTAGAGGATAAATTTATTCCTTGGTGTTTTATTCATTTTTATGCTATTGTGAATTGAATTATTAATTTAACTTTTGGATTGTTTGTTGCTAGTGTATAGAAATTCAGTTGACTTTTTGTAATTGATCTTGTTTCTGCAGCTCTGTTTAGTATGTTTCTTGTTTCTAGTAGTTCTTAAAAATATATATATATGTATATATAGAGAGAAAGTTCTTAGGATTTTCTACATATAGGATCATGTCATCTGTAGATACAGTTTTATTTCTTCCTTCTCAAGCTCGATGCCTTTGACTTCTTTTTCTTTCTTTCTTTTTTTTTTTTTATTTCACTGGTGAGAACCTCCAGTAGGGTCTTGAATAGAAGTGGTGAGAACATATATCTTATCTTGTTCCTTACATCGGTGGGGAACATTCAGTTTTACTAATAAGCATGATGGTAGTTGTAGCTTTTTTTGGTCAATGCCCTTTATCAGGTTGAGGAAATTCCCTTCTTTTCCTAATTTCTTGAGGATTTTTAAATCAAGAGTGAGTGTTAGATTTTTGTCAAATGTCTTTTCTGAATCTATTGAGAAGATCAAGCAGTTTTGTCCTTTATTCTGTTGATACAGTATATTATATTAATTGAGTTTTCAGTGTTAAAACAACCTCGTAGTTCTGGGGTAAACTCCTCTTGGTCATGCATTTAATCCTTTAAATATGTTGCTGGTTTCAGTTTAGTATTTTAAAAGAATTTTTACATTTATATTCATGAGAGATGCTGGTCTATAGTTTTTGTCTGACAATTTGTCTGGCTTTGGAATCACAGTAATACTGGCCTCATTGAATTAATTGGGGAAGTATTCCTTTTTTTCTAAAAAAGTATGTGTAGGATTGGTATTATTTCTTTCTTAAGTATTTGGTAGAATTCACCAGGTCCCCCTTATGTATCCTTCTTGATACTTAACATCGTTCATAATGATACACTTGGTAATATTTCGATCACCTGCTTCTCCTTCTAGACTAAGTTCTATGAGGTCTCTGTCCCTCACCTCTATCATTCATCACAGTGTCTGGCTCATCATAGGAGATCAGTTAGTGTTTGTAGAATGGCTGAATGGTTGAATGATAGATGCCCAACTTGTGTGTCATGATGGGCTAGTCTTCAATTGGTGCCAGTGAAGTTTAGCAATCCCCCAAAATTTAGGATGCTAAAAAAAAATTTGTTCAAGTGCTTTGTGTTCAGAAGACTATAGATTTTTAACAATGTTCTACAAATAGTAGATTTTCCCATGGTATTCAGCAATGAGTTTGTGGGGTGGATTATAAGGTCACAGAATAAAAATTATGTCGTTTCCCTGAGTGCCAATTTTACAAAAAGATTTTGGGGGGAAATATGAAAGATGGCCATTTGGAGAAGTAAATGTAAAATTTTAAGATAAAAGTGCCATTTGCAATGGTCCCTAAGAACTCCAGCTTACCCATTCATTCTTTTTCCTAGGGGAAAAAGTTTGAAAAAAAAGATCAAAGTAGGCCTGAATCCCAGCTCTAGTACTCAGTAGCTGTGTGACCTTGCCTTTACCGCCTGGCTTCAGTGTCTTCATTTGTAATATGGGTATGATAGATTTATGTCAGTTTTAAGAGACAGACTAGAGAGCTTAAAGGAAAGCAAAAGTGTTTAATGCATAGCAAGTGAGAGTATATTCTTCGTAGGCAAGGCCATTTTGAAACAGGGTTTGAGAGGTGTTTATATGAGCTGAGTTGGCGGAAACTAACAAAACACAGGCAGTAACGAAGAAGAGGGGGGTTGTCCCGTCTGGCACCAGCTCTACAGAAATGCCACTGTTGAGGCTGTTTTATCCACACCATCTTCATCTTTCAAAACCTCCACCCTCTGTTGAGGGCAGGGATATGGCAAGTTGGAAGTGCTGTCGGTTGTTGACAAGGCTGCTGTTCACAAGTTTGACTGGGGGCATGGTTCTCATCCAAGTCTGGGGACATGAGTGGGATATTCTTCTTCTGGAAGATTCACAGATTACGTTCAGGCAGCTGTCAGGAGAAGGCTGGTGTTCATAACCATAGTTCCTCTGTAAGGGCCATATGATGTTCGCTGTCAGTGGCAAGGGGTGGCATGCAGGCTTGTCTTTGCCTTCCAATAGCTCCCACCACTCCCTCATGTCCCCCCAGGTTTCCATCCTCCCCTTTAGGGACCTGATCTCCTACCAAGAAGGCAAGGGGCAGCTTCACCCTACACTGTTCTTAAGTATGATCAGTAAGCTTTGCTTCCCTCTGGATTTACTTTTGACTTTCTAGAGTTGGGGTCAGTGAACTCCCTCTGTAAAAAGTCATATAATAAATATTTTAGCTTTTGTGGGCCAAGAGGCAAAATCAGGAGTATTTCCACACATTTTTGGACAAAATTCAAAACTTTATATGTAGACACCAAAATCTGACTTTTATGTTTCACGTGTCATGTAATGTTCTTTTAATTTTGCAACCATTAAAAAATATTAAAAAACAACCTGTTCTTAGCTTGCTGGCCAAAGGCAGGTGGCCAGCTGAATTGGACCTGTTGGCAGTAGTTTTCTGATCTCTGTTCTGGAGCCTAACATGGAAGAAAAAAATCCAAAAAAACTCTGGATATTAAGCGTTCTTCAGTCTAAGATGACTCTGACTGACTCACTCCTTCACAAAAACTAGTGAGAAGAGTTAGGAAGTGTGGGAGAGAAAAAGCAAGCACAGGCTTGTCAGTTCTTTAAGCTCCCATTTTCCATAACGGAGAGGTCATCACCTGTAATTCAAACCACCTAACAGAGCGGGGGTCTTCTGAGCTTGCTTGGTGATCAGAATCACGTGGCTTCTGGTTAAAACTAGGGTTCCAAACTAGAGATTTTGATGCAAGTGGCTTCTGGGCAGTCTGCTCTGATTCTCAGGGTCAGGTGAGCTGAAGAAACATTACACTAGGGGAAGGTTGGTTGTAGAGAGGGCAAAATCATCTCCCAAACCGTGCTTCTTAGAGTGTGGTCCCTGACCCAGCAGATCAGCATCGTTCCGAACTTGTTAGATATGCAAATTATAGGCTGATCCCAGACCTAACTGAATCAGAAAATCTAGGGTGGGATGTGGCAGTTTGGCTGTTCTCAAGCCAGGTGATTCTGATGCGCACTAAAGCTTGTGGACCGCTGCGGAGGCATCATTACCAGCACCTGGAGATGTGGTGGCCGCCCACGGGAGCAGTACAGGCCCAGGTGAAACTGCTTTTTTCTCAAGAGAGCACGGGCTATGGGAGGAGCTAAAGGCAGCGATTTCCACGAGGAAGACCCGGAAGTGGTATTTAAGGTCAGCCTTCGGGAGGTCAAAGGGTGGCTTTCTGTGGCTCCTAGAGGCAGAGACTGCCACCCAGTGTGATGACAGGGGGGTTTTCAGCCTTGTTGCCCAAGTGAGCATGGCGTTTGCTGATTGGCGCTCCCAAGAGCTTTCCAAAGCCATCACGTCCTTCGCTTTTCCTGAGGTTTCATGGCCCCGTCGGGGAGCTCGGTCCTGGGCCTGCCAGGTAAGCCCCTGGGAGCTTTCTGGCCTCATAGGCGGTGCTTGTGATATCACTGCCACCCAGGGGCGCCCCTCGTGGCCCCGGCGACGTCACAGAGGCCCCGCGGGGCCGGTGCAGCGCCCAGGTGCGCGGGGCCGGGGCGCAGAGGCCGGGGCGGCGCGTGCAGGCGGAGGTGGCCCGGGCCGCTCGCGTCCACGCCCCGTGCGGCTCTCTCGCGAGAGGCCAGCTCAGGGAAGGAAAGGGAAGACCGGACTTTGGAAGAGGGCCCCTCAAGTTTTCTTTGGAGTCAATATTGAGAAGACTTGTCAAGGCCCTCTAGCCTTGGCGTGCCCCGGCGAGGCGCTCGGGCTCTAGGAGGCGGCGGCGGCGGCAGGGGATGGTCGGCGCGGACCTGCAGGCCTCGGGATGGCCCCGGTGAAGAGCAAGTGCATCTGCGAGCTGTGCTCCTGCGGGTAAGGCGGCCGCGCCCGGGCCTCGGGCCCCCGAGCCTCGGTTTTCTGAGTCCGAAAGCTAGGCCGAGACCTGACCCTGTGCTCCGGGTTCAGGCAGCGCCGCAGTGGATTCTCCGCTTGTCGGCCTCCTTTAGGTCACGGTGTTGTCAATTTGCAGTGATTGCGCCCGCGTTGAATCCGTCCCGGTGAACATGGTTGTTTTCAGGCCTTCTCCGTCTTCTGTCACCCCAGAGCTGCACGGAGGCGGAAAATGGGCACAGACCCCTCCCTGCAGCGCAGAAAGCATCAGACAAGGATAGAAAACCCCTGGCCGGGACAAATCATGCAATTTTTTGTGGCCTCCTTTTGGAAGGGTCTGGGATAGGGAAGAGGAATCCTTTAATGTAACACAGTTTCTCAGAGGAATTATTGCTGTTGCTGCTTTGTCAGAAGTGTAAGGTGTTTGTAAAACTCGTGTTCATACTGGTGTAGCGTTGAACAAGAGTAAGGTAAAGGAAATTATGTCTGCACTGTCTTGTCTAGGCCCTGCCAGGTGTCTCTCCCCGCCATTGCCTTTAAGGACCATGCCTGGGAAACTGGCAAACGCACATGGTCCTAGGGAGAAATCTTACACCACCGACCCCTCTTCTGTATCTCACAGAGTCTGAGAAGCTTCTCCGACCTGCTTCCCAGGACATCTGAGCTGCTGCTGGGCTTGGGGACACAGATAAGAGGGTCGGCTCTGGAGTCGGCCCTCCTGGGCTATTGCTAATTGTGGGGTCTTGGACAGGTAACTGAACTTCTCCAGGATTCTCTAAGAACACAGTGTCTGTGGGTCTCTCCTTCCCTTTCTCCTCCTCTGGTACCTACTCCTCCACTCTGGGGTTCCAGTCAGCAGTCTCTGGTTTGACTCTTAGATCTATCAGCTTCTCTTCTTTCAGTCTCATTTCACTTCCCCAAGTGCTTGTTGATCCATCTGGTTATCTCATTAACCTCAACTTCAACCTGCAGTCAGCATGTTCCCTTTCTCCCAGTATCAGCTGCATTAATTGTGCCAGCAATTGTCCATTTACTCTGGGTTAAAAAATTTGAATCACCCCTTATCCTCCACCACCCCCAGAGTTTAGTCATCTCTAAAGTCTTGAGCCCTCCTTTGCAATCTTTAATTGGTCTATTTTCATTCTCATTCTCCCCTTTGGTCTCTAATTTTTATGTTTGGAAAGTGGTCCTAACATACCTTTCTAGTTCTCTCCTGTGATCCCCTTACATAAAACCACTCATATTGGATTGGGCTTACTGGCATCCCCTGAGCAGACCGTCTCACCTCCCGTCTCTGCCTTACCTTTGTTGCCTCTTAACTAAAATGCCTCTGCCCCCTCCTGTTGCATGACCTTTTAAGGCCCTGTATCAGTTGCATGTTCCATTAACCCAGACCTGTCGCTCCCCATCTGAGAGGGGCCCCATTTTCTGTTAATGGTCATAATAAAGTGTCTGGATGCTTTTGCCTCTATTTGATTGTATACTCTTGGAAAGAAGAGACCATATTTTTGTGGGTGTGCTCTATAATATTAACGCAGTTCTCCATATAGCAGTCAAAACATCTTTTCTGAATAAAGGGATTTTTTTTTGGTTAAGGTGATACGTGGGAATGGATTAGGGAGGCAAGATCTATAGCTGTGCTATCTGTAGGTTAGCCACTAGTCACATGGGGCAACTTCGTCTAAATTAAGTACAGTTAAACAAAATGAGTATGTCACTCCCTCAGTGATGTACTCAGTCCTGTGTGTAGCCACATTCCCAGTGTGCAATAGCTGCGTGTGTGCAGTGGCTGCTCTGCTGGATGCTGCAAATCGGGAACATTTCCATCACTGCAGAAAGTTACATTGGACAGTGCAGATGCAGAGTCTCATTATTGGGAAGTCTTCCTCCTTACCCTTCATTAAATCTGCACAGAAATGGGTTTGGATAGAATGAGGAATTTTGTAGGTGTTCTCTAAGCTCTAAAAGTCCAAGGTTTTTTTTTTTTCCCATTTTTCAGTTTTATTAGGTAGAATTGTTACAGTCTGACTGCACAGATTTTTTTTAGTTTACATATATGTACTGTTCCTTGTTTCTAAGAACGGTTTAGAGCTTTAGCTTTTTAAACTTACAAAGGAATAAAGCCAACCACAAAGTAAGAATCAACAGAATGTGGTAATCCAATCATAAAGGACAAGTCAAATGTGCTTACACATATTCAAGAAATCAATCATGTAAGTTATAAATAATTAGTTCATTTGTGTCTTTTTTTAAAAGATTCCACATATAAGTGATAAATACGGCATTTTTCTTTCTCTTTTTGGCTCGTGGAAGTCCAAGATTTTTTAAACTTTTCCAGCCTGAGGTGGTGGGAAAAAATGATAGGAAATCTGGAGGAAAAGCGTGTGTGAAGATGAACTCAACTTGTCCGAGGAGAGAGCCTTTCCGTGGGAGAGGGGAGACTCCAAGCCAGTCACTTGATCTCCTAGGGCTTTAGTTGCTCCAGTTTTTTAAAATCAGGAGACCTGGGGAGGCTCTTGGGGCTGCCAGGGAGGGAGGGAAGCCCACATCCCTTCCTTCCTCTTCCACTTCATTTCCCTCCTAAGGCTTTGTTTGAGCAGAGATTTCTTTAATGTCCTTTCAACTTTAGTTTTTGGAGACTTTGTTAATGGGGAGGCTCAGGATGCACACGGAGAGCTGAACAGGAGTCTTCCTCTGTGGAAGCGGCTTGGCAGAGGCTCCTGGAGCAGGCAGTGCTCTTGAAGCAAGTTCTCTCTTTTGGCCACGAGATGGCAGCCTTCTCCCGACCAACTCACTGCCAGAGTAGCTTAAATGGAAAACAAAACCTTGGAGTTCGGGTTTTATTTAATTTTTTCTGTAGATTTACCTTAAATTTTCTAAAATGAGCAATTAGAGTTTAGGGCCCAGAAGAGCTCAGGAAGTGGTATACCTTGAGGAGTAGATTATGGATTACAAAGTGAAAGCGTTGCAAATATCTAAATCTAAAGATTCCAACCACTCATAAAACTTTGTAATGAGCTTTGCTGGTTCTAGAAAACCAGATTTATTTTCCTAAATTAAGCTCAAGGCTCTCTGTCTACAACAACACTTCACTTGACAATCAAAATATGGTCATTGGAATTAACATGAAAGTATTACGATAAAGATGTATTTTCAATACAATCAACGCCAAATAAGCAAAAATATTTGAGTTGTAGAAATACAGTAAGGTGAGAAGTTAACAATTTTTTCTGACCATCTAACCCCTTAATTGTCAGACCTATATTGAGGGGTTTGAGTATTTGAGCGGAGTGACCCTACTTTAGTATATGAAAAAATTTTATCTGAATATCCCCAGCACTCACTATTACTGAAAAAAAAATGGTGCCTTTCAGTTTTCATGATCATAGCACCTTACATTTCTGTAGTATTTTGAAAATTTTAAAAGCGCTTCTTCAACCATTATCTTCCTGGGGGCCCCTCAACAATGGGAAACATGGCTTAACTGGGAAATTTGATTCTTTGATCTTAGCCTTCATTTTCCCCGGGGATATTTCTGCTTACTGAGCTGTTCTTGTCCCAGATTACTAAATAGGAAACTGGGGGTGGGAGGAGGAGGGTTTAGGGGAGGGCTGTAGATAAAGTAAATTGTTAATGAGCATTTTAAAGCTTTGGATCTTAGTGGTCTCTAGCTTTTGTCTTACAGACAGGGAATTTGAAGCATTGATATTAATTTTAATATGTAAGAACACATTTTGTTAAGCTTTAGGCACAGTTAGGTCAACGATGAAGTTTAATTCTTCTTTTACTGTGTATCAGACACCACTAGATGTTACAGATCAGTCTATGTTCTGTTTTCATGTCACACTGGACCATTTTTGACTGCAGATTATAATAGGAAGGCTCCCGTCCAGTTAAGAAATATTATCTGATGTAAAAAAAAAAAAGTGTAATTCGAAAAAGCCTTTTAGTAAAGTCATATAAATAGCAAATCTCTCTCCTGAGATTAAGATGTAGTAATACTACTTTTTGGAAGCTCTTGTTAAAAAAAAATGTGGTTAATCAAGGGATTGATAAAGCTTACTTTTATATTTGATTATTTTATGGCTTGCAGTGCACTATTTTAAAGACTGTGCAATCTTGCAGGAAATTCCAGGACTGGGTAATGTATCATGAAATATTTATGTAGCATTGGTAGCATGTGCAGCATTTCATAAAAAAGGTAGTCCCATAGAGGACTTGCAAATTGCTGAAAAGGATGTGGATTTGGCCCCTTCACAGAGCTCGGGGAGGAAGGTGATCTCAGGGGCAGCCATGTATCTGCAACTTAAATCAGTTATGTTAACCAGGGAGAAACTTGTTATTTTAATTTTGGAAAATATTTTCTTCACATCGATGGAAATTTCCTTAACCTTAGATTTTATTTTCTTAGAGTTTCTGTTACAGATTAAGAGGAAGAGGGAAAAAAATCGAGGAATTGGTTTGATATTACATGTTTCAAGAAGAATTCTTGTTTTTAATTTAAATAAAATTGACTTCATAAATTCTGATGAAGAAAAAAGACAAAGACAAAGAACAGCTTTTAATAGATGCTTGCTTGGTGACTTTTTATCTTTAACAGAATCCATATAGAGAAGCCAAGAGGAAAAAGAAACACCTTTCACTTTAACGTTGAATTATTTTTATTACAGAACTTGCGTACCTTGTTATATGCCCTTTAAAAATAATGGTATTCTTGTGATATCAGAAATGACGTTTGTTCATGTGTCCTTTCATCTTGTAAAATGAGTGTAAGTCAGTTTATATAGTCGAATTTCAGATATTAGGAAATTAGAATATAACATTGCCGTCATTCAAATTACAGCAGTGAAAATGATTTCCATGCTCCAGTTCATACGTAGATGAGAGTATAGAACCCCTGCTCTAATTCCATCCTGCCATGGGTAGTTTTAAACACCATCCCCTCTATCGCTATGAAAATGTTTTAGACTGACCTTCAGGGGATGTGCAGGTTATTTGGGAAGATGACATGTCTCGCGGGGGAAAAGTAACTAAGCTACAAATGAACACAGACAAGAATATAAGTGACACAGGGTTTCAGAGGTGGGAAGGGGTCGCAGGGCAAGCTATAGGAAGGGGAAGCCATTTCTTGGGGCGATTAGGAAAGTAAGTGCTGGAGTCAGACTGCCTGGTTTCAAATCCGGGCTCTGCCGCTTTTTATCTGTGCAAACGTGTGCAAGTCCATCTTTGTACAAAACACGGGTAATAACCACACCCTACTCTTTGGGCCGGCATGAGGTGAACACAGGGCTGACATTGAGCCGCGAGCTCTGAAAAAGTGTCCTGTTGCAGGGGTTGTGTCTACACCAGCTGCAGGGGCCCTGTGGTCCAAGAGACATGGAGACCTAACACCACCTGGAGCGCTGGCGCCTGAAGAGGGGTATCGTTCCAGAAGCATCACGGAGCGAAACTGCCCAGGGGCCGTCAGTGCCTCAGAATGTGCAATCAGGTGGCCAAGAGAGCCATGGATGGGTGGGAGCCACGAATAGCAGAGGTTAAACACTCTTGTCCCCAAAAGGAGTTCTTAAAGGAACAGTGTTTCTCTTTTTTCTTCAATACCCAGTATCTGAATTAAGCCAACTTTAAGTCTGTATTCAGTTAGACCTTCTGAGTGGATTTGAGGTTGGCTAATATATATATTTAAAAAGTGTATCCTCTCCATTCTATTGTTTTTTTATTTTTACTTTATTCAACAAATAACTTACTGATGATTTATTATGAGAGCCAGCCAGGCATAGGCATTAGCACAGATTGTAGAGCCAGACCCCTGGTTCAAATCCTAGCCTTTCCACTTATCAACTGTGTCTTTTTTTTTTTTTTTTTAATGGAGGGACTGGGGATTGAACCCTGGACCTCGTGAATCCTAGGCACGTCCTCTACCACTGAGCTACACCTTCCCCCCTCATCTGTGTCTTGTTGAACTATTTTACAGCATAGTCTTTCCTTCCGTGGAAATAACATTGCCTACATCAGAGTTGTTGCGAGGACTGTTGTTAAGCGCATAGAACAAGCCTGGCATACAGAGTAAGGCATAGATAAGTGTCATGAAATAACTATAAATAAGATGCCCTTCTGTGTTTTGGGCAGCGAGGCACTGGGAGGTGTGAGCAGGGTGTCTGCTCTCAGGGAGAGCTTGAGCTCCAGGGGAGAGTGTAAACTTTATTAATGGGGAGGTAGTGGAAAAGGTCTGCAGAGAATTACAGCTGGGTGGTGTGCCGAGGTGCTTGGGGAACCTGGTTAAATGTGGAGGATAGGGACGGTCTGCAAAGATTCAGTCTCCTCTTCAGTCAGATACGAGGCCATCTTGCCCTCACAGGGCCCTCTGCACTTGAGCCCAGCAGTGACTATGCTTCTCACGTTCAGACTGCCATGAACAAACATTAAGGTCAAGTTTCTGTTCAGTCTGGCACTTTCCAAGTCTTACAGTGACCTGGTGACTAAAGACATCCTCGCTGCGTTCTCCACTGTTCTGGAGTTCTCTTTACAGGCTCATTCAAAGTAACTTTGAAGTGCCTGTGATTGTTTCCCTAAAAGGAGGAGTTTTTCTAAATGGCTGTCAAGTTAACCACTTACCTAAATACATCCATACGTTTTACATATCCAGAATATTCAAAAGCCCCTCATTCTTATGCTAACAAACTGAGTTGTAATGTAAGGAATAAGTTAAATTTCTGCCTGTGTTGGTCAGTTACTTAATTTCAGAAACATTATCTTCTATGTGATTATTTTTAAAAATCAGAACTTTCCGCCTTAACTCTCCCATTTTCTCTCACACGTATAATGTATTTCAACTCTGTTCTCCGAATAAAGTCTACTAATACCTGGGAACAAGAGCTCAAAATGAAAAGCAAAGAATTGATTGAATGCCGCCTTCTATCCTGGTTCAAATGGGAGGGCAGTGGGTGGTGTTTGGGAAAGAACTTGGAACCGTAAGAATGTTTGAATTCTAGTCCTGGTTTTGATTAATTGGAAGGTTTGTGAAGTTGTTCAGGTCCTTTAACATCTCTGAACTTGTGAAAAAAAAAATCAGTGATCGTCAGGTTTTTTTTTTTTTTTTTTTTTTTGATAATTGCCATCCTGACAGGTGTGAGGGGGTATCTCATCGTGGCTTTGACCTGGATTTCCTCAATGATTAGTGCTATTGAACATTCTTACCATGTACCTGTGTCTGTTCAAGTCCTAGGCCCATTTTGAAATCAGGTGTTTTTTTTTTTTTTTTTTTTGCTTTTCAGTTACGGGAGTCCCTTGTATATTTGGGAAGTTAACCCCTGACTGGACATGTATTTTCTCCCATTCTGTCTGTTGCCTTTTCATATTGTTTATGGGAACACAAAATGGTGCAGCCACTATGGAAAACAGTATGGTGGGTTCGTCAAAAAATCAAAAACAGAGCTACCATGTGCTCCAGCAATCCCAGTTCTGAGTATTTATCCAAAATAATTGATACCAGGATCTCAAAGAGAGATTAACACTCCCATGTTTATTGCAGTACAATACACGCTAGCCAAGATGTGGAAGGAACCTAAATGTCCATTGATGGAGAATGGATAAAGAAGATATTGTATTATACGTAATAGAATATTCTTTAGTTTTGAAAAGCAAGGACATTCTGCAATATGTGACAGTGTGGATGAACCTCAAGGACATTATGCTACGGGAAATAAGCCAGTCACAGAAAAACAGTTCTGTGTGATTCTAATTACCTAGTTATCTAAAATAGTCCAGTTCATAGAATCAAAGTGTGGCATGGTGGTTGCCAGGGAAGGAGGGAAGGGGGAGAGGGGGAGTTTACTCATAAACAAACGTAGTTTCAGTTGTGTAGGTGAGTATGTTTTGGAGATGTGCTTGCTGTACAGCGTTGTACCTTGTCAACAACTCTGTGTTGCCCACTGGAAATTCAGAGGGTGGATCTCACATCAAGTGCTCTTATCACAATAAAACTAAAAAAAAAAAAAAAAAAATTATTGATCATCAAATAGGTAGCCCCTATCCTCTATAGTAGTTTTTTTCTTTATTTCACCTAAACACTTTTGAAGAAATTGTTTTTTTGTTTTGTTTTGTTTTGTTTTTTTAATTGAAGTACAGTCAATTACAATGTGTCAATCTCTGGTGTACAGCACAATGTCCCAGTCATGCACATACATACATATATTTGTTTTCATTTTTTTTCCCACTCTATAGTAGTTTTTCTAGGCTTGGAGAATTTTCATGTCAGGGTTCTGAAGGTGTCTGCAGAGGTATTCTGGAGCCTCTGTTGGTGACCTTAGAGAAGAGAGGGAATAGTGGAGACAGGTCACAGAGCTGAAGACGGACAGTTGTTCTCTTGGCTTTTCCAAAAATTACCTAGGAGCTACTTAGAATGAATGAGGCTTCATGGAGGCCTTGTCTGATCTTGGGGTCATGTCAGATCTGGCTTCCAGCACATCGGCCATGTGTGGCTGCCCAGCCCTAGCTTTGCACCACTTAAAACCGTTTCAGGAAACCCAGGAGACTGCCGAGAGTTCAGTGTACCAGTTCCAGATCTCAAGAGGAAGCAGGCCTGGTTGATCAGTCTGTGACCTGCTCTTCTGGCATCCAGGGTCCTTCCCCTTGGACAACTGGTTGAACTGTAGGGGTTACATAATACAAACTGGGCAGTTAGGGGAGGGGGCTGTTTTGTGTAAGAGGGTATGGGTAGGAAAAAAAAATGATGTGAAGAAATGATTGGTCTCTTGAAGGCTTTTGCCAAGATATCCCTGTAGATAAAGTTGGTGAAAGATGGATTGGTTGAGAGTATAACTAGATAGATTCCCAGCTCATTGAATAAGCAGGCCTGTTAGAGTGTCAGCTGATGGCTTTTTGGCTACTTGGGACGATATTACTAGCACCATGCCACAGCGCTCCAGCATTAGCTCTGTCTGCTCAACATTTTTATCAAAACTTGGATGAAGACATAACAGTCATTCTTAGGAAATGTACTGAAAACACAAAATGGGAAGGAGATAGCAAGTGATAGACAGGATCACTTAGATTCAATTCTTACCTTGACGGGCTGGAATGCTGGGCCCCAAACCAAGCTGAGACTTTTAGCAGGAGTAAACATGAAGTTCTACATTGGGGATGAAAATCAATTATACATGTTGCTAATGGGAGAAGCTTGTCTTGGCCATAATTTGTGCAAAAGTCTTTGGGTTTTACTTAACCACAAGTTCAGTAGGATCTTGATGGTACAATGTGGCTGCTTAGAAAGATTAACTTCATTTTAGGCTCAAGTAGAGTGTCAGGTCAGCAGATGAATTACCTCATTGGACTCTGGCTTGGTCAGACCACAACTGAAGGGTGCTTTTCTGTTTGGGCACTGTATTTAAAAAAAAATTACCCGCAACTGATCACAAAGGCCAGGTTATGGGGAATTCATTCCGCAAGTGGGAGACTTGAACTTGATGAGATCAGGAGCTGGATAGAGTGTCCACTAGGCTATATTCTGCAGAGGAGGGGCTGTACTTGTTCTGGGTTGTTCAGAGGGTAGAACTAAGACCACTGAGTGATGACTTCATGGAAAGCCAATTTGAGGTCAATCCAGAGAAAGAAGAATTTTGTAGCAGGTGGAACCTTAGGAACTAGAAGTGGACTGCCTTTGACTCTCGAGCTGGGCGTGTGCCTGTTTGGATGCCGTGGAAAGGATTCCTACTTGGGCAGGAGCTTTGAGAAAATGATCTCTAGGGTCTCTTTCAGCACTGAAAACCCAGATTTCTGCAAAGGGAGAATAGCATTTATTTTAATATGATGATTGAACTTGAAAGACTACCGCACAGGAAAAAAACTCTGGGTACACGTGATATGAAGAATAAGCTGAGATCCATATGTGCCTGAAAAACCAAGGAAGTTAAGAGGGTGATTAAGGCATTTATATTTAATGCATAAAGCACATGTGCAGGCTCGAGCCTCCTGTCTCTGTCCACTGCTTCCGCTGAACCTGCCTCTCTTACTTGGTGCCCCTGCTTTTCTGAGAGCCCTTTGATAACCTTCAGGTAATGTATAAAAGAACTTCATCTTTTGCTTCTGTAACTTTCCCTGATTGTGTCCACAAGTAGAAGTTCATCTTAAGGAAGCCTTTGTGGGCCAGCCTGGGACTCCAGCCACCATGTGAAGCAATACTTTTGTGGGAAATGTATTTGAAGTCCAACAACCAGTGTGTGGACTTTTGTGTATGTATATTTATATATTTTTAATATATACTCAGTGAAGTATGGTCAGTTTACAATGTTGTGTCAATTTCTGGTGTACAGAATAATGCTTCAGTCATGCATGAACATACATATATTTGTTTTCATATTTTTTCACCGTAAGTTACTACAAGATATTGAATACAGTTCCCTGTGCTATATAGTATAAACTGTGTTTATTATATATATATTAGTATCTGTAAATCTTGAACTCCCAATTTATCCTTTCCCCCCATTAACTATAAGTTTGTTTTCTGTGTCTGTGTGTCTGTTTTTGTAAATAAGTTCATTTTTTTTTTTAGATTCCACAGATAAATGATATCATATGGTATTTTTCTTTCTGACTGACTTCACTTAGAATGACAGTCTCCAGGTCCATCCATGTTGCTGCAAATGGCATTACTTCATTCTTTTTTATGGCTGAGTAGTATTCCACTGTATAAATATACCACAGCTTCTTTATTCAGTCATCTGTCAGTGGACATTTAGGTTATTTCCATGTCTTGGCCATTGTAAATAGTGCTGCTATAAACATTAGGGTGCATGTTATCTTTTCGAATTAAAGTTCCCTCTGGATATATGCCCAGGAGTGGGATTGCTGGATCATATGGTAAGTCTAGTTTTAGTCTTTTGAGGAATCCTCATACTGTTTTCTGTAACGGCTGCCCCAAACTACATTCCACCAGCAGTGTAGGAGGGTTCCCTTTTCTCCAAAGCCTCTCCAGCATTTATTGTTTGTGGACTTTTGAATGATGGCCACTCTGACTGGTGTGAGGTGATACCTCATTATGGTTTTGATTTGCATTTCTCTGATAATTAGTGATGTTGAGCATTTTTTCATGTGCCTATTGGCCATTTGTATGTCTTCATTGGAGAATTGCTTGTTTAGTTCTTCTGCCCTTTTTGTGGGTTGGGTTGTTTGTTTTTTCAAGTTGTGTGAGCTGTTTATACATTCTGAAAATTGAGCCCTTGTCAGTCTCATCTTTTGCAAATATTTTCTCCCATTCTGTAGGTTGTCATTTTGTTTTGCTTAAGGTTTCCTTTGCTGTGCAAAAGGTGTGTGGCCTTTTGAAATGTGTGCCATTGCACCGCTGGGCCTACCCATGCTTCTCTTTCCTTGTGATCTTCCACTGCTTACCACCTTGGGGCCTTTTCTAAATTGGGTGGTGAGCTTGAAAGCCCTCCTTGCTGCCAATGATGACAGTTCCTGTAATTCTGACACTCAGGAGGAATCAAACCTTCCAGTTTCTCATCCCTAGAAAGGGATGTTATCAAGGTGCTTTCTTTTCCAAAAGGAATTTGAGGAATCTTAACCTCACATAATAGACTATGATAAGAAGGAAAAACACAGTGAACAGTTCCACGTCTCCCATCCCTGTAGTGCACTTGTGTGCCTGATCTGACTGTTCATCGTGTGTGGATTTAGGGTTTTGCTGTCCTTAGTGTCTCAAGCTTCTAGTACCAGAATGAAGTATAGGAACACGGTGTTGTGTTTTTGTTTTTAATTTAAATAAACATTTTTTTTTTTTTAAATGGAGGTACTGGGGATTGAACCCAGGACCTTGTGCGTGCTAAGCCTGTGCTCTACCAGTGAGCTATAGCCACCCCCACAAGGTGTGGTTATTTTTTAAGTGATGATGCTGGCACTAAGCAGAGCTTTTACAATCGTTGTATTATGCAGATTTCTTGGTTTGAAGCAACTGAAACAGACACTGGCTGGTTTTAAACAAATGAAAAGCTGTAGTGTGGTGCACAGAATTACTGGGAAGAGTAGTGTGAACCACGGATGGAAGACGGGAAGGCACAGGAGAGGCCATGGGGCCATAGCCATAGCCCAGACCCCTCTCCAGAGACCATCTGGTGAGGAAGCTGCAGCTGCATTTACCACCCCTGGACCTAACCCTGCCCTGCCCACGTCCGCCGTCCAGGATGAATTCTTCACTCTCTCTCCACTTTTGCTTACTTGTTTTTGCACCATTTGTTCTACAATCAAGTTTAGAGATGGGAGTTTGTGATTGGCCAAGCCTTGGTCATGGGCTCAGTTCTCACTGTGGAGTTGGGGGTTAGGAGGGGTGTTTTTTCCTGGTTTCTGGAGGTGGGCACCACCTCTCACAAGATTAATGTGGTTGGGAATTCCTCATAGGAGATTTTCAGATGTTAGGCCGTTAAATAAAGAAATTGCTAAAAATTCGTTTACATTTCTGTACTAACTTATGAAAAAGAATGACAGCAGGGTTTCTCAGCTGTGGCACATCTTGGATGTGGGGCCTGACCTGTGCATTGTAGGATGTTTAGCAGCATTCCTGGCCTCCAGCCACTCGATGCCAGTGGCACCCACTCAGGTATGACAATAAAAAATTGTTTTCAGGTATTGCCAAGTGTTCCCTGGGTGGGTAAAATCACCTCGGTTGAGAATCAGTGGGCTAGAGGCTTTCTCAAACCATGGATTATGATTTGATAGCTTTGCAATAATGGCTGTGTCACAGGGGCTGGATCTTATACTATTGTCCTTACAGACGAAGCTTCCTCCACCTGGTGCCCCTTCCCCTTCCCCTGCATGTGAAGTTCTGAAATTTCAGTGTTGTCAAACTTAAGTGTCCTTCAAGCTAGGGAGCTCCTTGAAAGATGTGAATTCCTGGGCCCTGCCCCCGCACAGTTTGACTCTGTGGGTTTAAGGTCTGGGAGTCTGCAAGTTTACCAGTGAACCTCGTGGTTCATGCAGGTGGGCTTTGGACCGCACGTTAAGAAACATGTAGCTACTTCACTGGGTATTGATCTCAAAAACAAAAGGCATGTGTTTCTTTAAGGGGAAGAGACAAGATTTTGAGGCTTTCAGATCTTTCCAGTTGTTGATTAAAAAGAAGCGCGGTAAAGATGTGGTCTGTTCTTACAGAAGTTTTTGGCAAGAGTGCTTTGGAACCAGTCTTGACGGGTGACGCCGGCACTCATCGCCTTCTGTCACCATCAGTGAGAAGTGTCTTCTGTTTTGAGCTCTGACTTGCCTCTCAACCCTCCTTGGGAAAAGGACTTCACAGCTCCTCCTCCCCCCAAATAAATATTAGTCAAACCTTGCAGGGAGGTTTTAATGCTTTCCAGGTCTCCCAGGCCTGTTTTGTGGTCTTGTTCATGGACGCCCTAACCTCCTCAGGGGCAGAGACCATGTTGCATCAGCATCACTGGCTTTACTTCCCCAGTGGAGCCTCTGTGGTGGGAGGTCCCACATTCTGCAACAAAGCCGTGGGCCTCCTGATCCTCTACACTCTTCTCTCAGGAAGCCTTAAATCAGAGCGAGAGGATTCCATCCACAGACACAGCGTTGTGCAGTTTGCTACCGTGTTTGTAGGGGACTTGCTTGAGGCTCCTTGATTCTGTTTTTACTTCTCTAGATGGGACCAGGCACAGTGCTATTTCCCACAGCCATTTTTCTAAAACTCGGATCATGTGGCTGTGATTCAGAGCCTTTGGTAGTTGTCCATTGATCAAAGGACAAACTTGGCATCATTCATGACCCCACCCCGCCTTTCCAGCTGTTCCTGCCGTGCACCCCGTGTTCCAGGCTCCCGGAGCTGTGTACACCATGTGTAGAACTATACTCGGTGTGCTAACTCTTCTAACTCCTGTCTTCCAGTCTCACCAGACTATTCTACAGGCTAGTGTACGCTACCCAGTTCACACACTGGGTGCTTGCCAAGTATTTTTCCTAAAAGAAGGGATTGGTTGCTAACATGTGATCTTTCCTGATTTTTAAGAAGTCTGGGCTTTCTCTCGAGAAATTAGAAAATGTGACAGTACCATCCCCCATGTTCCTAAGTGGTCGTGGTCTTCCTTGGCCCGAGAAGGGGTTTGTTCTCTCCGTGGGCTCCTTGCATGAGGGAAGGGGAAGTACTGCACAACTTTACCTTCCTGTTTCCCACAAGAGGGCAATATAATCTCTCAAAAAGTAAAAGGGACTGAACTTGCAAAAGCTGCTAGCTTGACCCTGTTAACCATAGCAAAGCTAGTTGGGCACCCAGCTGAGTTTTGCATGCTGAATGGGCGTGCAGCACGCTGTGTGCTGTTCACACTTTCACAAACTCCTTTTCCCTCCAGATCGTAGTTCGGTTCATCTGAAAGCCAGTTTGAGCTAAGCGGGGCTTGCACTTGGCTTCTGGAGCCGCCTTGCAGCCTAGGTGCAGGTTTGGAAGTCTGACAGAGACTGACGAGGAGGGACTGCTTCTAGGAAAATGCCTGGTTCGAGTGGAGACAGCTCACAGCCTAGCATTCCTTGCAGGTGCTTCTCTTTGGCGCAGTGTCTTGCTTGTCAGCACCCTGAGAGCAGAGCTGTCACCCTTGGGAATGCCTTAACACTAACCAGGCCAACAGAGACTGATGGGTTAACTAACATGGCTCTTTATTTAGAATGAGATAAATTTGCAGAAGGGGCTTAGAAACTCATTTTTGCTGGCCAGAGTGTACTTTCCTTTTAGAAAAATTAACAGTAGAAGCCTAAACATAATTGCCAGGTTGTTTGAGTTCTGAGCAAGGGGAGTGCTATGATTTGCAGGCTTGTGATGTTCTGACAACCCCACCCCTGCAGTGAGGCCTGGATGGGTGGAGCACGTCTGCCAGGCTTCCTTATGGGAACAGTGCTGTGGGTACCTTCCTGTGTTTCCCTCTCAGACTCTGTCTGTGCCCCCTGCCCTCCATGGTCTATGCCGGGCTTACAAGTCAATAAACAACACCATAAATTATTAGGTGACATTCACATGTGGCATTTTTCACTTTTGGTCTTGTTTACATCTTATCTATCACAGATGATTTTTTAAAATTATTTTTTTAAATTGAAGTATAGTCAGTTATGTGTCAATTTCTGCTGTACAGCATAATGTTTTAATCATCCATATACATGTATTTGTTTTCATATTCTTTTTCATTATAGGTTACTTCAAGATAATGAAAATACATAGTTCCCTGTGCTAAGAAATTTGTTTTTTATCTTCTATATATAGTAGTTAGTATTTGCACATCTCAAACTCCCAATTTACAGTAACCATAAGTTTGTTTACTATGTCTGTGAATCTGTTTCTGCTTTGTAGATCAGTTCATTAGTGTCTTCTTTTTTTCTCATTTTTCTTTTAGATTCCACGTATGAGTGATAATCATGGTATTTTTTTCTCTTTCTGACTTACTTCATTTAGAATGATGATCTCTAGATCCATCCATGTTGCTGCAAATGGCATTATTTCATTCTTTTATAGGGCTGAGTGATATTCCATTGTATACATATATCACAGCTTCTTTAGTCAACTTTTGATGGACACTTAGGTTGTTTCCATGTCTTGGCTATTGTATATAGTACTGCTATGAACATTGGAGTGCATGTATCTTTTTGAATTAAGTTTCCTTCTGCATATATGTCCAGGAGTGGGATTGCTGGATCATACTGTAAGTCTATTTTTAGTTTTTTTGAAGAATCTCCTTACTGTTTTGATAATGGCTGCATCAAACTGCATTCCCACCAACAGTGTCACAGATGATTTAAATAATTCAGGCCTAAGTATTTTGGGGAGTGTTAGAGGTGAGGCCCCTCAGTACTTATTTTAGTGTGCTTTAAGATAGTGCAAAGGTTTAAGAAAATAAAGCTAACTTTTAATTGCATATGGTGACTAAGTACAGATACGTGAAAACAAAGGTTCCAAATCTTACTTTCTCTGTTGACTTTGTTGTTTGCCTTGGGTTAAAACAACAAAGCAGCTCATCTTTGCCTCATTTTTTGCCTCTTATTCTTTTTTATCCATCTGTAATGTGGGTAAGATTTAAAATGGTTTAATGAGAATGTGGAAATGTGGAAAAGTAGAGGAAGAGGAAAAGCATAAATGGAATAATTGTGTCTTGGGTTTTTTAAAAACTGGCTTTGGTGGTTAAACTTGTACATTTTTTTCTGTGTCAGATTGGGTTGAATAATTATCCAAAGCTAATACTGAATTTATGATACATACATATTAGCCCATGAATCCTGTTTTTGATGTTAGTTTCCACTAATTTGTAGTCAGGATGTTGACCCAGCTCTTTTTTTAAATCTTTTTTTTAATTGAAGTACTGTCAGTTACAATGTGTCAATTTCTGGTGTACAGCACAATGTCCCAGTCATACATATATGTACATATATTCATTTTCATATTCTTTTTCATTAAAGATTATTACAAGATACTGAATATAGTTCCCTGTTCTATACAGAAGAAACTATAAAAAAAAATCTACTTTTATATATAGTGGCTAACTTTTGTAAATCTCAAACTCCCAGATTTATCCCTTCCCACCCCCTTACCTCAGTAACCATAAGATTGTTTACTATGTCTGAGAGTCTGTTTCTGTTTAGCAGGTGAGTTCATAGTGTCCTTTTTTAGATTCCACATATGCATGACATCATATTGTATTTTTCGTTCTCTTTCTGGCTTACTTCACTTAGAATGACAATCTCTATGTTTGTCTGTGTTGCTTGCTGCAAATGACATTATTTTATTTTTTATGGCTGAGTAGTATTCCATCGTATAAATATACCACAACTTCTTTATCCAGTCATCTGTCAGTGGACACTTAGGTTGCTTCCATGTCTTGGCTATTGTATATAGTGCTGCTGTGAACATTGGGGTGCATGTATCTTTTCGAGTTAGAGTTCCCTCTGGATATATGCCCAGGAGTGGGATTGCTGGATCATATGGTAAGTCTATTTTTAGTTTTTTGAGGACTCTTCATACTGTTTTCTATAACGGCTGGACCAAACTACATTCCCACCAACAATGTGGGAGGATTCCCTTTTCTCCAAAGCCTCTCCAGCATTTATTGTTTGTGGACTTTTGAATGATGGCCACTCTGACTGGTGTGAGGTGATACCTCATTATGGTTTTGATTTACATTTCTCTGATAATTAGTGATACGTAGCATTTTTTGTGTGTGCCTATTGGTCATTTGTATGTCTTCATTAGAGAATTGCTTGTTTAGTTCTTCTGCCCATTTTTGGATTGGGTTGTTTGTTTTTTTGTTAATAAGTTGTATGAGATGTTTATATATTCTGGATATTAAGCCCTTGTCAGTCTCATCTTTTGCAAATATTTTCTCCCATTCTGTAGGTTGTCATTTTGTTTTGCTTAAGGTTTCCTTTGCTGTGCAAAAGCTTTTAAGTTCAATTAGGTCCCATTTGTTTATTTTTGCTCTTATTTCTGTTGCCTGGGTAGACTGCCCTAGGAGAACACTGCTAAGATTTATGTCAGATAATGTTTTGCCTATGTTTTCTTCTTGGAGATTGATCCTGTCTTGTCTTATATTTAAGTCCTTAAGCCATTTTGAATTTATTGACCCAGCTCTTTCAACCTAAGACTTAGTTCTGGGCACACAAGGAACAGGAATGCCTACTGGAAAAAATCTGCAATCATTTTTATTCATGTGCTCAGTTTACTTGAGGGAGGATCTTATGGGCTCCAGAGTGTGTCTCCTTCAGCCTGTTTGTTGTTATAATCACCCATGGTCCTTGGGTCCCCAGTGCAAAGGGAGGAAGAGACAAGCTCATGTTTGATGTGGTTGTGCATCCCCTGCCTTCCTCATCGCATGTCTCCATAGGTCGTTCTACAGGATTTGGACAGATAGGACTGTTTAAAAAATGAGTTATTTGGTGCTGAAGTCCAGTCAGCATGTTTTCAAATGCCTTTTAATTTGTTGACCTTTGCTTGAGTTTCATGGAACTCTGAAGATAAGTAGAAGACATAGTTTCTATTTTTAAAGAGTTTAAAATCTATGCAATTGGAGGATGTACACAAAACAGCCAGAGAGCAATGCAGAATGATGCAGTGTATTAACTAGGTTAGGGATTCTGGGGCTAGACAGACCTGCATTTTTTTTTGTTTTTGTTTTTTTAAATTGAAGTATAGTCAGTTTACAATATTTTGTCAATCTCTGGTGTCCAGCATAATGTTTCAGACATACATATACATACATATATTGGTTTCCATATTCTTTTTCATTACAGGCTGCTGCAAGATACTGAATATGGTTCCCCAGACCTGCATTTTTTTTTAACCTTTCTGAGCCTTAGTTTCTTGATATTGTAAAGAATGTATGAGAATGTAGAGTATTTAGCCTAGAACCTGGTATGTGGTTAAAAGTTCAGTATTTGGTAGATAATCACAGTAACTGGGTCTAATGTTCCTTTTTGCTGTTTTATTGAGGAAAAAATGGTTTTCCTTGTTTACTGCTCAGATAAATCACTTTGAAAGAAAATTTCCTAAAATACTATTACATGCCACTTTGATTTCTTTAATGACTTTTTTTTTGGTGATAGCAGAAATTTGGACCCATTGATCCTGTCTTAAAAAGCGCCTTGATTACAGTTAGTGTGCCTGCCTGTAGTTTTTTTTTTTTAACCTGTTTTTTAATAAGCTGCTTCTCTTCTGGAGAATCAGCTAACCAAACAATGTATACAAGGAGTCAAGGAGAAGAGAGCCTGTGGAGGGAACTCAGAAGTCAGCTCTGGGACAACTTAAGTGACGTGGGTGCCCCCTGCGCTCCCACTCCCTTAGCCATGTTCTGAAAGACGGGGGTTTCCAGAAGTGGGGAATTGGATTGTTTGTTTGGGAGGACCAGAAGTGTAAAGAAACAGTGGGTGGCCCCTGGATCATCATTATTTCCCATCAGAGGTGAGCGTGATGGAAAGCCTGACTCATAAGCAGCAGAAAATGTGGGCTCCCGGCCTCACGCTGTCAGGGTGGCCTCCCCAAGGGTGTGGCCTCCCCATGGATGTGGCTTCCGCTGCCTGAGGAGGTGGTCAGAGCCGCTGCCACACTTCAGTCCCTCCTGGGAGGAGTCAGGTGCAGAATGAGTGCAAATGAACTTGCTAGGTCTCAACTTCATAGAAGACTTTTTTTAGGTTAATATTTGTATGGAAACATACAACCCCCACCCCCACTCCAAAACTTTAATGGACTTTGCTTCTTTAAAGAGTGAATATGCCCTTAAAATTTTTTTTTTTTTTAGTATTCCCTTTTGAAGGTGATGGGAGTTGCATGAGTAAAGGCAAGTCTGACTGGCTTTGGTAATGAAAGAGTGTAAGAAAGTCAGGATTTCTCACAGCTGTTTTAGTAGGCAGAGTGCTTCCACTTGGGGAATAACACCACGAGAAATCTCAGTCTTCCCTGATACTTGTTCCATTTCATTCTGTGTACTCCTCGCCTCACAGATTTAAATACCAAATTGCTTCTATTACTTCACAGTTTCCACCCAGGGTCTCAGGAGTTTGCCCAGAGCCAAAAAAGCATCTGCCGTTTCCCACTTTTTGCCCCATCTTAGAACCGGGGGCTTCTTCTTGAGCTGTTGATGTCATCATCGCCATATCTGGGTATTCCTAGTTGAGTTTTCAGTTTCAACTGAACCTGTAATCTCAGAAGAGGCAGGTCTCCCCATGCTTTAAAAACCGACATCATCTTGGAGAGTTTTCTGGTGTGACGGTTTGGGGTGACTTAATTTTGAAAATCCCTTTTTAAAACGTTCTCATCTCTGCTGGGATTTTTTTATTTTCATTTTTTAAGTTTGGAAATTTTTTAAATAAAGATTTTTCCTCCCCTGCAGATACAGAAAATAGCTTTTAAAAGCATAACCTTGTTAGCATAAATCTTTGATTCTCTGAACAGAGAGGAAAATGACAGGCAATAAAGACAGATTCAGTTCTGTCTCCCGGAGCTATGTGGCACCGATCAAATGAAGCACCTTTGTTTATTTGAAGGCAGAATATGGATTTTTGTTTGGAAATAATGGTTTCCTGCATGTATGAAACTGGCCATTTTGACTCAGTTGATCCATCAATTAGCTGGATGATGAATTGCCTTCTAATTGGGGATTAGCATAGTGGTGTGCATGCTCAGAAGTGCTTCCAGAGACCTGGCATCTCCTTATAAAAGTCCTTGCAGTGACTAGGGCACACTTAACTCTCCCAACCCCTTCCCCCCTTTTAAGCCATTATGGGAAAGATTTTCTTTTTAAATTTTTTCCCCTAGCTTTACTGAAGTATACTTGACACAACTGAGATGTTTAAATTATACATCATGATGGTTTGATACACATTGTGGAAAGTTTCCTCCTATCTAATTAACACGCCCATCACCTCACCTATTTATTTATTTTTGGTAAGAACATTAAGTTTCATTCTTAGCAAATTTCAGTTATACAATATAGTGTTAACAACTATAGTCATAATGTTACATATTAGATCCTCAGATCTTATTTATTTTCTGGCTGGGAGTTTGGAAGTTTGTACCTTTTTACCAACCTCTCTCTGTTTTTCCCACCTCCAGTCTCTGGCAACCACTTTTCTACCCTGTTTCTATGAGTTTGATGTTTGATTTTGTTCTGCATGTAAATGTTAACACAGTATTTTCTTTGTCTGTCTGGCTTACTTCACTAAACATGATGCCTTCAAGGTCCATCCATGTTGTCACAAAAGGCAGGATTTCCTCTTTTCTCATGGCTGAATAATATTGCCATGTGCATATAAACAAAATGTTTTCATGCATTGATGGTCACTTAGGTTGTTTTGATATCTTGGCAGTTGTGAATAACGCTGCAGTGAACGTGGAGTGCAGAGATGTCTGGTAGCCTGTTTTCATGTCTCTTGGATACAAACCCAGAAGTGGGACTGCTGGTCATGTGGTAGGTTTGTTTTTAACTTTTTGAGGAACTCCATGCAGTGTTCCTTAGTGGCTACACCAATTTACATCCCACCCCCCCACCCTCCCCATTTGTCCCATCCTTCACCCTGTGACAGGGCAGGTGGGCCGAGTGCCATTGGAGTGACAGACTGATAGGAGATGAGAGGTCAGCTTGCTGGCCTCTGAGAGGCTGGATGTGAGACATGGAAAAATGCCTCCCAGCTCCCTTGGGTCCTTGCATCACATCTGCTTCCTGACTGTCCACTGCCCCATCCCTCGAGAGCTCAGTGTCCTTTGGCTGTGCCAAGACCCCCACTGAGCCCCAGGCCTGCCTGCCCCTTGGGTCCCGGGCTTCACCACTACTCCTTTCTGTACTGACCTCATACTCCCTTTTGTTATTTGCAACTTGCATTTTTATTTTATTTTATTTTATTTTATTTTATTTTATTTTATTTATTTTAACATTTTTATTGATTTATAATCATTTTACAATGTTGTGTCAAATTCCAGTGTAGAGCACAATTTTTCAATTATACATGAACATATATATATTCATTGTCACATTCCTTTCTCTGTGAGCTACCATAAGATCTTGTGTATATTTCCCTGTGCTATACAGTATAATCTTGTTTATTTATTCTACAATTTTGAAATCCCAGTCTGTCTATTTCCACCCCCCACCCCCTTGGCAACCACAAGTCTGTATTCTATGTCTATGAGTCTGTTTCTCTTCTGTATTTATGCTTTGTTTGTTTGTTTTTTAGGTTCCACATATGAGCGATCTCATATGGTATTTTTCTTGCATTTTAATTGTTTGATGACTGATGTATTGTTTTAGTTCCAGTCCCTAGGACAGTAGTCTCTCGATAAGTATTTATTTGAATGAACAATAATTTTAGTCTATTGATGGAAAGCAGTCTGACTAAACTAATTCGTATTAAAATACAAATGACTGGTCCAAATCTTACATCATCATTTCAAATATTCTAGGGAATTTAGGCTTGAGTAAGCAGCATTTGTACTGTTAATTTATTATTTTTGTTTCAGAAATGTAAGATCTAAGAAAAAAAGTTTAAAAGGAAATACAAGTTCATGGTTAAAAAGTTCAGATAGTCCCCCAGTTCCCTTTACCTAAGGCACCAACTGTTTTTGATTTCTTTGTATCTTCTGGAAGTTTCTATAAATACACAAGCATATGTTTACAAATTGGAGCCTACCTTTTAAAAAATAATGAGATGTAAAATGCCCTTTACTTATTCTCTGTTAATGTAAAGCCCTGATCTGATGGGCCACCTGTCTCTTCCCCCTCAGGCTCCCCAAATAGGCCATATATTTGTCTTTAAAATTCATCACGTTCAAAACTGAAAAACTTCATCTTTTATTTCTTTCTATCACTGTAATATTGAGGATGAAGTTTGACTACACGTTATAAAATGTGAAATGACAGCGGCTTACACAAGATAAAAACTTATTTTTCTTTTGCTTAAGAGAAATCCAGGGCTGATAGGGCAGCTCAGGGACCCAGGCTCTTTCTGTCTTACTGACTCTCTCTCTGTCTCTGTCTCATTCTGTCTCTCTCTGTCTGTCTGTCTGTCTGTCTGTCTGTCTCTCTGTCTCTGTCTCTCTCTAATCCAGTACAAGTGTCTAACCTCCAATCACTACCTCTGTTTTCTAGGCAGCAGAACAAAGTAGTCTTCCCCACCCACGAATCGTGTACAAGTACACCTCACAGAAGTGTCATACAAGACTTTCTAGGTGGCCCAGCTGAAAACTGGGGATTCTATCACTACAGAAGGAGAGGCATATAGATACTGGGATAAATAGCTAGCGTTCTGCCAGTCACTCAAGTCTTCAAATATGGTGACCTCCCTTCCCCCCTCCAATTTCTTACCACGGGGATTCAAGATAACTTTGTGCTTCTTTCAGAAATCTTCAGTTTGATTTGTGAAAGTAAAGGTCAGTTCAGCCTGAGAATGGCCATGTCAGATTTTTGTGAAGAAAAAGTGACCGAGTGCGGTATTAACTCAGTGGAAAGCTCAGTGTGGTTTGACATCGCAGTTTTTTGAGTTGATCATTTAGATCAGATGTGGGCAAAGTTTCTCTGTAAAGGATCAGGTAGTAAATATTTTGGGCTTTGCAGACCAGATCCTCTGTCCTGCAGCTACTCAGCTGTGCCTTTGTAGTATGGAAGTGGACAGCACAGAGAAGAATGCGCATGGCTGTGTCCAGTGAAACTTTATTGTCACACTGAAACTTCAGTTACATGTATTTTTCATGTGTGATGATATATTTGTCTTAACTTTTTCAATTATTTAAAAATGTAAAAATCATCCTTAACTCACATGCTGTACAAAAACAGGTGGTGGGCTAAATTTGGCCCCAGGGCCATAGTTTGCTGATTCCTAATTTAAATGATTGTAGAAATGATGAGCTCTAAGAAACTAATGTTCTTCTGTTTTAAACAGAAAATGGTCAGCTAGTGTGAGAGTCAGAAATGGGGTGGAGGGAAGGAGGGATCTAAAAATATTTAGAAGAATTGACTTTAAGTTTTGAGGCCGCACATTCTAAAATGCTTAAAAATATATCATTAGATTAGGAAGAGAACCATATTTTTAAAGAAATGTGTTTTTTTTTTAGTGGGATAAAATAAAACATAAAATTTACCACTTTAACCAATTTTTAAATGTCCAATTCAGTGATATTAAATGCATTCAGTATATGTGCAACCATTACCACTATCCATTTCTAGAAAACTTTCATCATCCCAAACAGAAACTCTGTACCGTTTAAAATAATAACTCCCTATTTTCTCCTCTCCTCTGCCCGTGGTAACTTATATTACATTTTCTATCTCTGAGAATTTGTCTATTCTAGGTATCATGTAAGTGGAGTCATACAATAGTTTTTTATTTTTATCTGGCTTATTTCACTTAGCATAAGGTCTTCAAGGTTTATCCATGTGGTAGCATGTTTCAGTTTCATTCCTCTTTAAGGCTGAATAATCTACTTTATGTAAATGCATTGTGTTTACCCATCTGTTGATAAACATTGGGTTGTTTCCACCTGTTGGCTGCTGTGAATAATGCTATGAACATTGATATGAAAGCATCTCTTTGAGTTCCTGCTTCCAATTCTTTAGTGTATGTGCCTGGAGGTGGACTTGCTAGAGTGTATGCTAATTCTATGTTTAGCTTTTTAAGGACCCTCCATACTGTTAACCTTATTCCCATTAGTAGTGCACAGTTTCCAGTTTCTCCACATCCTCACCAACACTTATTAAATTTTTTTTATAATAACTATCTTACTGGGTGTGAAGTAATATCTCATTGTGGTTTAGATTTGCATTTCCCTAATGACTGGTGATATTGAGCATCTTTTCATGCACTTATTGACCATTTGTGTAAATCGTTTGTAAGACATTTGTTAAGTCCTTTACTCTTTTTTTAATTGTGGGTTTTTTGTTGTTGAGTTGTAAGAGTTCTTTTTTATATTCTGGATATTAATCCCTTATCAGATTTTTGATTTGCAAATATTTTCTCTCATTATGTGGGTTGTCTCTTCAGTCTCTTGATAGTATATTTTGATGACAAAATTTCTAATTTGGTGTCTGATTTATTTATTTTTCTTTTGTTGCATGTGTTTTTGGTGTTGCAACCGAGAAATCATTACCAATTCAGTGTCACAATCTTTCCTTCTGTTTTCTTCTAAGGGTTTCAAAGTTTTTATTCTTACAGTTAGGCCTTTATTCCATTTTGAGTTACATTTTGTATGTGTGTAAGGTAAGGGTCCAACTTCATTCTTTTGGATGTGGATATCCAGTTTTCCCAGTGCCGTTTGTTGAAGACTCCATTAATAATCTTGACACCTTCTGAAAATCATTTGGCTATATGTGTGATGATCTGAGCTCTATTCTGAGCTCTATTTTGTTGGTCTACATATGTGTTCTTTTTAAAAGAATTTATTTACTATTGTTTTTGTTTTTTGTTGGGGGGAGATGATTAGATTTACTTATTTATTTTCAGTGAAGGTAGTAGGGATTGAACCCAGGACCTCATGCATACTAGACATACACTCTACCAGTGAGCTATACCCTCCCTGCAGCGTGTGTGTTTTTGATGCGTTCTTATGCCACACTCTTTTGATGACTGTAGCTTTGTAGTAAGTTTGAAAATCAGGAAATAAGAGTCTTCTGACCTTGTTCTTTTTTGTGAAGATTATTTTGATTGTTTGGAGTCCTTTGAGAGTCCGTATGAATTTCAGGATGGGTTTTCTATTTCTGCAAAAAATGCCAGGGATTTTGATAAGGATTGCATTAATCTATAGATTGCTTTGCGTAGTATTGCCATCTTAACAATATTAAAGCCTTCCAGTCAATGAACATGGAAATGGAAATGTCTTTCCATTTATTTGTGTTATCTTTAATTTTTTTCAGAAAATTTAGTTTTTGGTGTACAAGTCTTTTGCCATTTTTGTTAATTTATTACCAAGTATTTTATTCATTTTGATGCTATTACAAATAGGATTGTTTTCTTAATTTCCTTTTTGGATTGTTCATTGTTAGTGTACAGGAATTTAAGTGACTTTTGTGTGATTTTTTTTTTATACCCTCCAACTGTGCTGAATTTATTAGATCAAACAGTTAATTTAAAACACTTCTTTTGTTTTAGAGTTTTCATGTATGAGAATATGTCATCTGTAAACAAATAATTTTATTTCTTCCTTTTTAAATTTGGGTACCTTTTATTTCTTTTTCTTGAATAATTCTCTGGCTAGGACTTCAATACTATATTGAATAGAAGTGATGAAAGTAGACATCCTTGTCTTTTTCCTCATCTTAAGGCAAAAGCTTTTAATTTTTCACCATTGAGTATGATGTTAGCTGTGAGTTTCTCATATATGGCCTTTATCATGTTCTGGAAGTTTCCTCCTCTTCCTAGTTTAAGTTTTGTTTTTTTTTTTAAATCAGTGGAGAATGTTGAATTTTGTCAAAAGCCTTTTCTGTAGAGATGCATATTACAGTATACAAGGGTGATTTCTTAAAAAAAAAAAAAGGGTGATTTCTGAGGTTTGCTTTAAAATACTTTAGCAAAGGAAAAAGGGGGTTTGATGAAGCAAGTGACAAAATTTGGGTAACTGGAGAATGGGTGATGTTTTGGAAATTTATTAAATGATTATTTCTACTTTAGAGTATGTTTGGAAATTTAAAAAACTTGTATTAAAATACTTATTTTATTGTTTTAGATTGTTTGAATTCCCTTATTTACTAAAATGTCTATTTTTAAGTCATCATTGTTTGGATTATGTTTACCTTCTCCATTTAGGGTATATTGTGATCTTTTGCAGCATCCAACTATGACTTTGCCCTTTACCAAGGTAGAAAAGGTGTCTATGTTCTTTTTGTAAGAGTCTTACTCTGGCCTAAAGTGTTCTTGCCTCTGGGAGTTGGTAAAGATGATTCTGCTGAACTCTCGGGTATTGTGAATGTGCAGTAGTTTCTAAACCTGAATGACTTGAGGAAGCTTTGAAAAAAGTGTAGATTGTGTTGACAGATTGATCAGACCTGGGGTAGGACGTGGTCTCCAGAAGTGATGGGGATGCAGCCAGGTTTGGGAATCATTAAATAGGAGCCAGGCTTTAGAAAGGGCATGGGAACAACATCCCTCTGTGATCCCTCCTACTAGCCTAGAGAGTGTCTTGCTTTCATGGGGAGAGTGCGGGACTTGGAACCAGAAGTTCCAGTCCAGTCAGTAGAACTAGATGACTTTGGTTAAAGAGGTAACTTCACATTAAGAAAAATAAGTAGCCTGAACTATACCATTGGTGAGCTTCCTGAATGCATTATTCCATGATGAAACTTGCCAGAGAGAGATGTTGACCACTAAAAGTGAAGGGATTAATGTGGAATAATCCTGTGTACCGAAGGAGAAGGTATTTGTGTATTAGGTTGATTAAAGTTTTAGACAAATCACTCAACGGAAAAAAACAAATTCCCAAAGGACTTTTTTGGCGGGAGTTGACGGGGTGGAGAGAGAGTTGCTTTATTGATTTATTTTTATACTTGCTTTAATCAGCAGCAGTGGTAGAAATGTGGCATTCTATAGTTACTTTCCACATTTCAAAAAGAAAAACTCGATCTCTTCTTGGATGGTCTAGTGGAGCTGTAACCTTGACATAGTTAATAAAATTGTGTTATACAATGGGCTTTTCTTTTGAAGCCCTTAAGAATGTTCAGATATGCCTTATTAGCTTACTCAAACCAAATCGGGGGGTCAAAAAGATGAGGGCAGCCTGTCAGATCCCAAGGCCTCCAGGCACTGAGGTTAGCCCCAGATCACATCCAGGGGTGAGTGTGCAACTGCTAACAGATTCCAGTCTTGTAAAAATCCAGGATTCAGAGGGGCCTGGGTCTGAGAGACCCTCGCTGCAGCCTTTCCTTTTACAGACGACAGAACTGAGGGTTGGAAAGGGGTGACTTAGCCAGAGCCCTCTCCTGCTGAGCCCGGCGGTTTCCATTTACTAGGTCTCTGTTAGGATGGCAGCACCTTCAAAACACAGAACGCACTTCCCTGCCGGAAGCCACATCTTTCAGTGGTGACACCCCGAGGTGGCCCCCGTGGTCTTTTGCTTGTTTTGGAGAGATGCAGCGTGACTGCTTTTGTTGTTACAGCACTGGGTGGTCTGCTAGTGAGCACGTAATATAAATAACAACTAATAAATAATTTTACAGCAGAGACCCTAAATCCTTCCAGATAGTGCACTGGTGCGTGGCTGTCAAACACCACACACATCCTAAGAAAACAGTAACTTTAACCCATCCGTCTTTTACGTACACGGCACGTTGTTGTCATAAAGTTTTCCTGAGGTTTTAGTGGCTTAAAGGAAGAAAATGTACACCTAAAAACACACGTACACAAACACACGTACGTGTGCACACCTACCCTCGCTGGCTACATGATCACTTCTGTTTTTAGGAATCGCCAATTTTATACGTCTCTGAATTTTTTATTTTATTTTTATTTTTTGCTACTTTGGCTACAGTAGACGATTTTATTTCATACTGCAGTGAATTTGAGCAGACTTGGTATTTTTGAAATTAAATCCCTCTGATTTTGCATGCCGAACCATACTTTGGCGTTTTAAAACAAAGTGATAAGAAGATGCATTGGCTTTACTCATTTTGTGGTTTTCTAGCTCTTGAGAGCCGGCTACCTGAGTCCTGTGCTGCCTAAGACCTTGGGGTTTCCAGATGAGTTGGAGGTTAGGATTCTGGCCTGACCCCTCCCTGAAATCTCCAGGCTTCAGCTTCTTCAGGTGGAAATTGGGGATCATACCTATTGCATAGAGGACAGAAGGACTAAGGGTAGAAGCTTGAAGCTTCCACCAGAGCTCCCAGCATTGGCCCTCCATCTGAAGCTCTCAACAGGAGTTGCCTCTCTTCACTTTCTAGATTTGCATCTCGCATCTTCTTCATTGAAACCTGCCCATAGCAAAGGCTGTTCTCTCATGAAGCTGTCCTGAGTTGAAATAGAAGTCTTGCTGCTCTGTATTTCCATATTGCACTGTATCTGGTGCCTCTCCCGTAGTGTCTTGGGCTTGATGTCTGCACTGTAATGGTTACAGGGGAGCTGCGTTACCCCCACTCCCTGCCCCTGGCTGAGCTGTCTGAGGACAGAGGCTGAGGCTGACCAAGCCCTGCGTTTCCTGCAAGACGTTACGCATGCTGCACACACAGCAGGTGTGATCATGGATGAGCTCTCAGTGGGTGTGTGGGGGTGGTGTTGAAAACAATTTGATAGAATGGTACATGCTCTAAAGGTGGTCACTGTCTTCCTCATCCCTGCTGCCTCCAGCCACCCATTTCTCTCTCCAGCCCTCTCACTTGGAAGGCTCTGCACCTGAGGGGGCTTGGCTTCCTCAAGGAGGTCAGATTTATAGAGGCCAGGCTGACTTGTCAATAGCTGTATGTTGTGACTGGAATTGTGTCCCCCAGGAGATGTCAGAGTGCTAACCCCTGGTACCTCAAAATGTGACCTCATTTGAAAATAGCATCTTTACAGAGATAATCAAAGCCACATGAGGTCGTTGGGGTGGGCCCTAATCCAGTATGACTGGGGTCCTTATTAAAAGGGGAAATTTGGACAGAGGCAGACCCGTACAGAGGGAAGAAAATGTGAAGGCCCAGAGAGGACATCTAGAAGCCAAGGAGCCTGAGGCTACGAAAAGAGAAGAGGTGTGGATCTGACAGATTGTCCTCGCAGCCCTCAGAAGGAGGCTGCCTGCCGACACCTTGATTTTGGACTTCCAACCTCTAGAACTGTGAGATGGTGCATGTCTGCTGTCTAAACCACCTGGCATGTGGCACTTTGTTAGGGCAGTCCTAGGAAATGAATACATTATGTGAAGCAGTCAGGTTTTAACATTTTCAGCCTTGTTTCCTTATCTGTAGAGGGAGTGGTATGGCAAATCACACTATTTCGTAGGGTTCTTCTCAGAGCTAAACAGTGCCTGGCTTTTTTTTTTTTTTTTAAAGATCTTTTTAAACAATTTTTTAACCTTTCTTTTTTTTTTTTTTTTTGGTGGGGAGAGGTAATTAGAATTATTTATTTATTCTTAGAGGAAGTACTGGGGATTGAACTCAGGAACCTCATGCATGCTAAGCATGCGCTCTACCACTTTAGCTGTACCGTCCCCCATGCCTGGCATTTTGAAAGGACCTCTATTAATGGTATACCTTTACTGTTACTCTGTAGACTCCCAGCCTTCCTCAGCCTTGGACCACTTGTATCTGTCCCTTACTGGCATTTCTTCAGAAGGTCGTCAGCCAGGTTCTGGTTTCTGTGGCCATAAGATCTGGAAGCCTTAATAGGAAGCAAATCATATTTTCTTGTAGGAATCTAGTTTGATTAGGGTTTCACTTCCTGACAAAGTGCTCAGCCACAAACAATCTGCAAAACCATCCCGTCCCAATAGGTAAGTGTGTGTTAATGGGCTGAGGCCTCATCCTTCTCTGGTCACCGTGTTGACTGGGAGTCTTTGTTAGACTATATGATAACCTGTAAGAATCTATCAACTTCCTTACTTTTGAATGCCTGTCATAGTAGGTTGTAGGAAGTAGGGCCTGGATTCTTTGGTGGTAGTTAGAAGAAAAATGAAAATCTGTGAATTAAAATCCTCCTCAGTGTATGGGAGGTGGTGGCATCTGGAAACAGGTGTGGGCTCAGTCTGACACTTGGAGCTGTGTGGCCTTGGGCTGGTTACTTAATCTTAGTATCTGTTTTCTCTGTAAAACAAAGGTGATGATCGCTGCCCAAGGTAAGACGCGCCTTTTCTACGTGGTACATACTACTTGACCAAAAAAAAAAAAAAAAAAAATGTTCCTTTCCTCCCTCTTCCCCATCCCTCAACGGTTAGAGTCAATAGCTCAAGTGTTGGTCGCTTCAGGCGTGATGTGGAGGTTGCTTTGGGGAAACGTAAGAGCTTATTGTGCCCTTTAAATTATTCTCAGCAGAAAGCTACCCACCACCTACATGCTGAGAACCTTTGAGTGACATAGGTCAGATTCAAAACTTTATTTCAGCATGGTCTGAAGTGAATTTGATATTCTTCTTACAGTTCTTTTGGTGATATCACTTCTGAGTTGTTTGTTTTTTAAAAAAAGTCTGAAAGTATTAAACATTTGAAGAATGAAGTATTATGAGATTGGGGTGTGTGTGTGCATGATGACTAAAATAAATTCTCCTATGGCTAGTATTGTTTAATTATGAATGGGTCATCTCTAAAAATTAAATTTGAAGTTCTCTAAGATAAATCTGCATTAATAACTATGGCTATTTGAGCACTTAGGGCTCAGATAACATCAATACCCTAAAAATCTCTAAGCTCTTTATAAACATCATTGCAGACTGTATTAATATCCATATAAAACAGGACTTCAGTTTAAGCTTAATTGAATTAGTCCTTTGGTATTGAATGAGGAGTCCATTCTCCAGTTTCACTTAAGAAGTAGTGGACCAGGGAAAGAAAGAGACATAGAATGTTAGATTTTGGCATCGTTTTATTTGTTTTACTAATTTTCTAGTCTCAAAGCCGTTCTCAAGATGATTCCATTAAAAGGAGGTTGGAATATTTGCCATTTTCCAGGAAAGTAGTGATCGTTGATGGGGGAGAGAGATTATTCATGCCTTATAATCAATATAACTTCTTCTATAACTGATTTTTGGGCACTCAAAGTCAAATTATCTTACTTCCTTTTAAAAATAAAAACTTACAGTTTCCATAGGGAAAAGTTCAAAACACAGAAGAAATTTCCAGAGTTTTTTTAAAATTTCTTTTTTCTTTTTAAAAACATGTTTTTATTGAAGGATACTCAGTTTACAACATCATGTCAATTTCTGGTGTACAGTACAATATTTCAGTTGTATAGGAACATACATATATTCGTTTTCATACTCTTTTTAAGCATAAGTTACTACAAGATACTGAATATAGTTCCCTGTGCTATAGAGTATGAACTTGTTTATTTTGTATTTAGTAGTTAGTATCTTCAAATCTTGAACTCCCAGTTTATCCCTTCCCACCCCATCCTGTAACCATAAAATATTTATTTATTTGTTTATTTATTTATTTTGGGGGGAGATAATTGAGTATTTATTTACTTTCTTTTTTTTGATGGAGGTACTGGGGATTGAACCTAGGACCGTGTGCTTGCTAGGCATGCGTTCTACCACTGAGCTATACTTTCCCTCTGCCAGAGGTTTTAATACCCTCTTTTGATAATTATTTTCACAAACTCTGTTCAGGTAGGAACTTGGTTTGAGTAGCTGTATGATCTGGAAACCAGGGTAAAATGAATCATCGTAAAGACGAATCATGTTTTTCTGTAGGAATCTAGTTTTAAGTAGGGGTTTTATTCCTGATAAAATGCTCAGCATCATCTAAATCATAAACATGGCCACTCATGTTATAAAAATAAATATACAACAATATACATCATGTGATAATTTACATAATATGCTCCTAGTTGCATATAATGGGATTGCCTGTGGTACATACATTGATTACCTAAAGGCCCAAGTGCTTTATGAAACATACATTCAGCTTATAAAATGCACAGCTCTGCCATGATTTAATGTGTATGGAAGAACTTAATAAACTGTAGGGTGCTATACAGATGTAAGCTGAAATTTTATTAGCTTTGTACATACAGCCTAGCATAATACATGTGCAGGAAGACATTCCTAAACATCCAGTTAGGAATATTTTTTTCTCCTTAGAATTTGGAAAGCGCATTTGGGGGTTTGGGTGACTCGTGAGCTAGGATATGTAAGGAAGTTTGAACAGATGCTTTTCTTCTTTTGCTAATATTTCTTTATGCTGTATGCTTTGTTTCAATTATTTTTACATGTGCTTTGTATCCTCATTATCCCCTTTTAAGAGAAGATACCTTTAGCCCCCTTTTGAAGAAGATGGTGATAATCAGAGATAAATGGCACTTTCAGAGTCACTTTGTCACTAGGAAGTCGTAAAACCCAAACTAAAACCTCTTCTTCCTGACTCCTCATTCTGTGCTCTTTCAAATACACCATAAGAACCTGACATTTTTTACCTTGGGATAAGCAGATGGTATCAAAATAATTGTAGCCATCCTAGAACAGTGCTGAAATTTGGGGTCACTCTCAAAGGAAACTCTTAGTGTCTGAAAGCCTGGAGTCCTCACAGAAGACTTCAGCTGTGACGGTTCAGAGAAGAAGACTTGAGTCTTTGCTCTTCCTTCCCCGACTCCCTTGCCCACCCTGCCCCCTGCCATAGCATTACTGAACACAGGTGGTCATGGCAGGGGGGCAGGTGGACAACCTGAGAGAAGCACATGGAAAGGGAAGGCAGGGGCCCATGTGATGCTTGTCAATTCTGCAGAAACAAACCCTGAAGTCTCATCAGTTATGACAAAGTTTGTCGATCAAAGTCAGAGGCTCCTCCTTGTGCAGTGACTAGAGGTCAGGGCCACTGTCATCCTGCAAGAGTTCCTTTTCTCCAGGTGTGAGGAAGAGGGGGAAGAAACACGTGGTGATCCTGGAGTTAAGGGCTGCAGAGTGTGGCCTCAAGGTCACCTGGGTGTCTCTGTGCTGAGATGATTGCTTCTACAGCAATAGAATCATGACTCTGTCTTCAGTAACATCCTGGTCGATCACCTGAGCTGATCATACCAGACAGTCATGTTGGTGGCTTTCTTCTTTATATAATAAATGTGTGGCATGCTGTGCGCAAAGCTTGGGTTGGAAAGTTGATTCAAAGTAGCAATTCATTCCAAAGAAGCACTGACATGTGTTTCATCCAGAAATCATAACTTCCCCATCAGAGCCACTGTTAGCCTATATGAAGCCTCTGTGCAAATTAGAAACAGGCACCCTTTTCTCAATACATTTTCCTTCCACGTGTCAGAAAATTGTCATGCTGTGGTATTAGAACAATACCCTTCACTAATGGCTCCTGAAAAACTGTCCAAATATGCAAATTGACAGTGTCTCTGAAGGGAACAGTGTCCTCTTAGATGTGTCACCCTGTCACTTGGGTGTAGTGCACTTCCCCTACAACTGTGCATGGCAGCCTTTGTTCCCCTGGCCTCCTTACTATTGAGTCTTTTTGAAATTCCAAAATGTTTCCAGGTAAAAGTCTTTACACTCCTAGTTAAGATGGTGGGATATTCTTTTCTGGAAGACTATGATTTCAGTTCTGTTAGGCCACGGGAAAAAAAAAGTGTTATTTTTCATAAGGTCAAGTCTCTGTGCCATTTTCTGAAGCATATGTCATCCATCTTTAGTCTGATTTGTTTTAAAACTATATTTACCTTCTTCTATTGTTTGTTTCTCTGTTCTTTAGCCATTTGCTGCATTTTGAAAACATGGAGTCACCCTAGTACAAAAGTCTCTTTTTATTCAAGAATCTTTTATCCAAATAATTTAGGACTTTAATAGAATATCCTCAGAGTGATAAAATTCCTGCCCAGAGGCTAAAAATTATTGCCATTATTAGGAAAATAGATTTTCTGTTTGCCAGCATTTGGAATAGACCAACCCAATAGGCAGTGCTACTATTTGTTAAATGAACAAATGAATGGATACATTGCGAAGGACATTTAGTCTTAACTGTAAACCAATTGCCTTTTTTTTTTTAAACCTGTTTTATGACTACATGTTATCACAGAAGGACTCAAACCTAGAAAAGACCATTACTATTTCTGAGTTAAGGACCCTTGCTAAAAACGAAGGAGCAATGATGTGTGAAGAAAGGATAGTATGTTTAAAAAAATTCCAGGACTGCTCTAATTGCGCTTTGATTACTCTCTCTGGGGAGTAATTCTTACTCCTTGGTAGGAAACCACGAGCAAGTCTGGCCATTTGGTTTTGTGAAAATAAACTTCATCTAATTTATTATTGACACGTTATACATACCTGCCAAATTTTCTCATGCTTTTTTCCTGACATGTGTCTGGCCTGATGGAGTCACTGTAAGGCAGTCAATGTGTTTTTAAAGAAATTATGTTTTGCTAAGGAATGTATGAAGATTGTTAAACCGTGTTGCACCTTGTTCTCATTAGTCTTTGGAATGCAGCTGCCGGAACAGAAAGGGCAGGGGAGACAGAGACAGAGTGGTGGCTGCGAAAGCTCTGGCCTCTCCTAGCGGGAGACCTCTGGGCTCCTTTTGGAGCTGCAGGAGCCAGGTTCTTCCTGGCAGCTGTGCCAGGAGGAGCAGACGGGGAGCCCCGTAACCCAAGCCCATGCCTGCTCTGTTGAGCTGACAAACCCAATAACAAAATGGATCTCCCCTCTCTGTGCAGTCCAGCTACAGTTGTCACACTGTATGTAATTAAACTTACAACATCCAGGTTTCCACCGAAAATACTCCCTAAAGCCAGGCCTGCCTTGGTTCATTAGCAGCAGGGAACACTGCAGAGCATCCCTAAGTTCCAAGTCCTGACAATTCTGCTTCCTAACATTTCTCCCTTGTCGGTCCCTGCTCCCCACTCCAAACAGCCCTGACTGCTTCAGGATCCCATGAGTCTTGCTTGAACTGGGACAGCAGCTTCCAAGAGTCCCAGCAGAGCTCCCTGCGCTCTCCAGTCCACCCTTCATGTGGTAGCCGGGGCAAGCTTCCAGAGATGCGTGGCCCTTTCTACTTCTCCTGCTTGGGGCTCATCTGGGATCTCTGTCACCTGCAGGATACAACGAAAACTCCTTTGCATGTTGTTGAAGGCTCTTTAAGGTGTGGCCTCTGCTGCCTTGTCCAGCTAATCTCCCAGCCTGTCTCACCTGTCATTTTATGCTCCAGGAATATAGGACTGTCAGTGATTTTGGAAATAATACCTTGTTCTCTCTCCTTCTGTACCTTTGCTCTTATTTTCCTTTCTTCCTTGGATGTCCTCCCTGCTGATGGTCCATTGGGCTGACTCTCCTTAGCCCCGTGCCACCTCATTTTTGAAGCCTTTCCTGATTTCCTCTGCTGATTTAGGTGCTCAGCATTGTGTTCCCTTGAGCTTTGTGTAAATGAAGCCATCGAAGCAGTCATGGAGAAGCAGAAATACTTGTAGCTCTTGACTGGACTTGGAGCTCCTTGGGGTTGATGATCATAGCTTTTAATTTGTTGCCTCCATAAACTGTCAGTGATTTGGTATATAGAAGTTCCATGAAGCGGACAGCCAGGACTCCAAGATGGCGTCAGTTGTACCACTGAAGGAGAAGAGGCTCCTGGATGTCTAATTACGGGAGCTGCCAAGCTGGATACTGATGCGGGATTTCACCCCAAAGGCATTGCTGGAGCGTTTCAAAGAGGTTACTACCGGTGTTACAACAAGTACATCAGCGTGAAGAAAGGGAGCGTCGCGGGGCTTTCCCTGGTGCTGGCAGCTTACGTGCTTTTCAACTATTGCCGCTGTTGCAAGGAGCTCAGACATGAGCGGCTGTGCAAGTACCACTGAAGGAGGCGCGCTTTGCATTCCCGACCAGGACCTTTGCCCTGCACCCCCGAATCCTTACACATCCTACTAGAGAATCACCACCCAATAAAAGATGACTGGTAAAAAAAAAAAAAAAAAAAAAAAAAAAGGAAGTTCCATGCATGAATTAAGGAAAGATTGCCAAGGTACTGCCCAGTGAATCTTGAAAAGCAGTTCTTTTCCAAGACAGACATCTCTAAATCCAGCAAGTTAACACAGGAGAATGGAATGGCTTTGGTGAAGAAGCTCAGCATCTCAGTGGAAAGTGAGCCGAACTGCCTGGTTCACCTCTGTGCTTGTTGCTTTCTCTTGTATGTTGTTTTATGTACAAAGTCACCTGAAGGAAGGCTCTACCCAGGATCACCTCCACTGCCAGGGTGACTCTTCTGGAAGTCAGCCGAGGATCCGGATGGTGCAGGACCTTGTGCTCGTGGCTCCTCTGTTAAATGTGTTTCAGTGTATTTTGCAGAGCTTCTCCTAGGAGACTGGCTGCCTGCCCTGATGTGTCAGAGCTCCTGCCGGGGCCCCAGATTCGGGCTTTCTTCGGAGTCCTCTGGGGAGGGACAGTTTTATTACCAAGACATGTGATGTCCCAATCCATCCGGCTGCGTTTTGTAGTGAAATGTTGTCTTGTCTTGGTGCCTCACATTACAGGGTTGTCATTTTCTCTGGATTTGGGGGCAGCTGTGTCGTCCCTCCTTGGGCATGTCAATATTGTGGCCTGTGGCCAGTTTGGGTTGAGCTGAGTGGGGAGGACTCTGTCCCCACTCTGCAGGCTGCCCTTGGGAATGAAAATCTTCAGTCCTCAGAATGCACCCCTGCCTTAGCCACAGTGGGGACGCGAGAGGAAACTGTCCTGGGTACTGGCCCCGGTGAGATCTGAGAGGCCTGAGGAGCAGGGAGCCTGTGTTGGGATGGGGTTTTCCTCCCTCCTGGGGACATGATCCGGCTCACTCAGCCCCCGGGAACTGAATGCCTCTAAACTTGAAGAGTGTGGCAAACTGTAGAGCCTGCAGAGCTGAATTAGAATCCTGTTTCTGGCACTTACTCTAGGACTTTGAACAAGTTGCTGAGCCCTTCAGTTTGGTTTTTATGCTTAAAAAAACAGGGTGGGTTGCTGTGAGATCAAATGTGATATGTATCTGGAGCTCAAGAGTTAGCACTCCCGACTGTGAGTATCTGTTCTTCTAATTATAAATAAGCATTCTTCAATACATTTGAGAAATACATCGAGGCACAGAAAGGGAGAGTGATTTTTGTTTTTTTGCATCACTAGATTCTGCTTAGAAACTAAATCTGCCGTCAAAGAACAGAGACTGGCCATCCCCAAGGACATGCGATGCAATTGTCTGGACTGGTAAGGCTCAGCCCAGAGAGGAGCCCAGCGTGCACGAGTGTGACTGTGCAGCTTGGGAGAGATGTCACTCTCAGGCTGACAAGCATTTTAGTCTGTTTATTTAGAAGAATCATCCTTTCTTACTGCACCAGGTCAGACCCTATACCTGAGAAGAAATTAGGTCATCATGTCTTGATTTCTGCTTTTAATGCCATTCTTTGATTTCTCCTGTAAGTGAGCTGCCCCTACTGGTCCCTTTCATTTACTTTAAAATTTTTTCTTGCCATAAGTCTCACACACACACACACACACACACACACACAATGGCTGCAATGACTAGTGTCACACTGGCTCAGTGATGTCTCCGGGCTGCATGAGAAATTGTAATCTACTCCCTTCTCCAAAGCATCTGCTCGGGGACTCTCTGGAAAGGGTGGAGGGGGCAGGACACCTGAGTTCTAGTTCTTATTTTGCCCCCAACCACCTGTATGATTTTGGTGAGTCACTTGCCCTCTATTTGGCTTAGTTTCCAGGCTTCTTTGGAAATTGGTGAGGACCAGCCTTGCTTACCTCCCAAGGTGGCTGTAGAAATAAAAGCAAATAATGTAGACATGAAGGTGTTGTTCTGAGAATACCATGGGGCATTTTATGACTAAGAGTAGAGGTGAGTGGGGGTGGTCTTTTCCTCTCCTTTCCATTAGCAAGCTATTTAATGATCACAACCATGAAGAAATAACCTAGCAGCACAGGGGAGAAACAGGTCTGTTAAAGTGATTCTCATAGATGTTGTCCTGTCCATTTCCAGAGGTCCTTAGCAAAGACTTTGAAGTCGGTTTAACACTTCACACCTGCTCTGCTGTCAGGTGTTGGGCTAGGGGCTGCTCAGATTTGAATTTCCCAAGTCTGTGAGTCACTTTATTCCTTTGGCTCTTAGATGATGCTCTGCAGGATAACCCCATTTTAAAGGTGAAAATCTCTTAACTATGTTAAAGATGCAGGTGGAAAAAGACTGGAAAGTAATACACCAACATGTTAAATGATGGCTGCGTAGTAGAGTTCTCAATGAGTTTTTATTTTTTTTCTTTATACCCTTATGTGTTTTGTTTGGAATCAAAAAATACATATGCACTTCCTTCCATAAATCAAATGTGCTATTTAATATTAGAAAAATAGGGATTTTGAAAGTTTGTCTGAAAATAGACTTACCCTATGATCCAGCAATCCTACTCTTGGGCATGTATTTGGAGGGAACTGTAATTTGAAGAGATACATGCACCCCAATGTTCATAGCAGCACTTTTTATTTTTTAATTTTTTATTGAAGTATAGTTAATTTACAATGTTTCAGGTATACAGCAAAGTGATTCAGTTATACACATACATATAAATATGTATTCTTTTTCAGATTCTTTTCCCTTATAGGTTATTACAAGATATTGACTATAGTTCCCTGTGCTATACAGTAGTTCCTTTTTCTTTACATAGCAGCACTGTTTATAGTAGCCGAGACATGGAAACAACCTAAATGTCCATTTGCAGATGACTGGATAAAGAAGTTATGGTCTGTTTATACAATGGAATACTACTCAACCATAAAAAAGAATATAATAATGCCATTTACAGCAAGATGGATGAACCTGGAGATCATCATACTAAGTGAAGCCAGAAAGAAGAAAATACCATATGATATCACTTAGATATGGAATCTAAAAAAAAAAAAAAAGACACAAATGAACTTACTTACAAAACACAGACTCATTGAGATAGAAAACAAACTTGTAGTTCCCAGAGGGAAGAGGAGGTGAGGAGGGATAAATTGAGAGTTGGGGATTTGTAGATACTAACTACTATATATAAAATAAACAACAAGGTCCTACTATGTAGCACAGGGAACTATATTCTATACTTTTTTTTTTGTTTTACTCTATACCTTGTAGTGGCCTATAATGAAAAAGAATATGAAAAGGAATATATATATATATAGATAGATATGTATATGTATAACTGAACACTACGCTATACACCAGAAATTAACACAACATTGTAGATCGACTATACTTCAATTAAAAGAAGAAAGTTTGTGATTTATCATTATACTAGAGAGGACTAGTGTATCTAGAAACTCCCTGAAGGTGAGCTGGACCCAGCCCATGGGGAGACTTTCCTGATCCCGGCACAGTGCACCCTCCTTCCTCCCCTGCAGCTGCTCAGAGCCCGGGCAGTGGTGACAAGACTCCCCTTCAGGGCAGGCCTTCCTGACGGGCAGGGCGTTTAGTGAGCATCATGTACCAGTTTCGGTGGGTCTGGAGAATTAATGAGCTGTTAAAACTCGCCGCCTTCATCTCCTGAAGCTTCCTTTCGAACCACAGATCCCAAATCTGACCCACCACAGCCGTGAGCCACCTCCCACTCTTCTGATTTGTTTGCTTAAACACATGCTGCCAAGCAGCGCCTCAGTTCCTACTGTGGCTTCTGAGAGTTTAGGCCAAAAGGTGCCAGAAAATAGTTTGATGAAAGAGCTCAGCAACCTCAGAGCATGAAAATGACTCTAGAGTAAACCTGTTTCAGGCCTCCCTGTAAATTAAACTTCATAATTATTCTAAATTGTTAATCCTAACTTGTAAACACTTGAGCCAATCAGAATCAGTTCAAAAACCAGAAATTCCTTCCTTCCTCAAGCAAAACTCCCTTTCTAACCACCCTATTTCAGACTGTTTCTCTGGTGGGGAATTTCCTTTTTTTTTTTTTTTTTTTCCTTTGATTCCTCTGATCCAGCCGCCTCTTGGGTTAACCCTTAAGTGTCTTTCTTCCACACACTAGTTTAGGCCTCGTCATTTCAACACCAGACAACTCTAATCGGTTTCCCCACTTCTGGACTCTTCTCCCTCTAGTCTGTACACTTCCCAGATCAGTATTCCTGCAAAATAGAGCTGATCGGGTCACTCCCAATCCAAAACCTCCCCTGGGCTCCCATCACCCTCCCATGAGCCGAGCAGGTGAGCCCTTCCCAGTGCGTTCCCAGCCACACGCTGAACTCCAGGCCAAGCACTGCAGGCAGAAGGGGGCTAGGGACCATCCCGTCAAGGGCGCTGTGCCTTCTCCTCCCCCAGCCTTTGCTCAGATACCCCTCTTCACCTCTGTCCACTCATCCCGCACATGCCAGAACTGCCCGCTCTCAGCCTACCTGCTGTTTCCTCTTGAAGTCTGAATTTATCACATACCTTCCTACCCTCCCCCACATGAAAACAAACTGTCCTCATTTCTCTCCTCTGAGGTCCATCAACGTGCTAGGAAATTCCTTCTGTCTCTTGCGTTAGTAATATATTAAGCAAGTTGGGTGTGGATGTGCTCAGCTCGAAGCTACATGGAGGAGCCAAGACTGTCTTACTTGTCTGGGTCTCTCCATACTCCCTCACTGAGTGCCTTGAACCGCCTCTGTTTGTTGAATGCAATTGAATAGTGGGATTCAAAAATGCCTTTCAGTGAGGCATTGAGAATTTAAGAAATCTACTCATTATTTCTTACCTTCATTTGTGAAAAGTCAGAAACATTCTATCCCATTTTAGTAGACTGCCGTGAAAAGATTTTATTTTGCAGCTACTTAAGATGTTGAGGCCTGGAAGCCTTTCCTACTTTCTAACTTGAGTAAACTTTCTTTAAAGAAGAAGAGTAATTCTGATTCCATGAGAAAAAGGGAGCGTGGAGGGCTAGGGATGTGTGAGGGTTTTGGCTTCGGCTCAATGTGGGGTCAGATCTTGGCTCTTGGGAAGTTACTGAACCTCACTGATAGGACCTCAAGCTCTCCATCTGCAAAATGTTGACGTATCTGTCTAAGCTGTTGTGCAGATTGCAGGATGATGGATGGGAGCATCTAGAACAGTGCCTGGCACACAGGCATGCCCAAAGTGCGGTAATGGGGTAATTATTTTCGTAGCCATTACACACAGTTCATTTGGAAATGGGGACATCTGTTAAGTGCAGCTGCAGGCCGAAAACCAACTTTCCATATTTCAAAAGCTCACCTTGCACAATGGCTTTTATTAAAATGTGAAATTGTTTATAAAGCAGAGGCTTACTTGACAGCTGACCCTGAAAATGGGGCTGGGCTTCAGCAGGAAGGGCCAGGTGTGCTGGGCTGGGCTGGGCTGGGCATCTCTGCAGGCCAGATCTTCAGGCCAGAACAAGCAGATGTTTGGTTTCCTGGGATGAGAAGGCAAGGATGGGGTCCTGTTGGCTCTTTATGGCATGTGGCTGTGAAGGACAACAGTGTGAAAGGCTGGGCTCTGGAACTGTGCTAATGGTGCTCTCACATGTGCATGGCTTAAAAACAGAGCCGTAAAAAATTCACCACTCATTGCATCTAATAAAGACTAAGAAAGGACCAGAGAAGAGAATGGGGTCAATTGGGTAACTGGTAGTTGACTATCCATCATGTACGAGGCTCTGCCTTTGGGTGCTGGGGGCAGTGATGGGAGTGATGGTGCAGAATATAAAGATGAGAAGATATAGTCCCACCTGAATCTGGGTTTTTAGAAGTTTTTAATTTTTTTGAGTTCTAGACTTTTGAAACTATGGTAAAAGTTTTGGACTTTGTCCGAGGAAAGTGTATACATACATATACCATTTTCTGTATAATTCCAGGAGGCTTATGGATCCCTTTAAGTTCATTTAAGGTTAAGAACCCTTTATTTGGTAATTACAATCTAGTAGAAAATAATAACACAGACCTTGGGTTCAGAAACACCTGGTTTGAATTTGGTTCCACCCCCTTACTAGCTGTATGTGTCACTGAATGAATGATCTTGGATAACTGAACATTTCTAAGCCTCAGACATCTCATGTAGCTGAGAATAATAGCAGCGTCTTAAGGGGCTGTAGTGAAGATGAAATAATAAAGCTATTAGCGCTATCTGTGGCATGTGGAAAATGCTCAATAAATGGTAACACATAATTATTACTAGTGAGCCTGTTATAATGGGGCCGAGGAAGTACAGCAGATAAATTCCAATTAGCATCTGGGAAGAAAGTATGAAACAGTTTTCAGTTGAGGTCTGGTATACAACAGAATGTGAAAAACAGCATGGTGGGATTTTTCATCTGTATGAACAACAAATTTACGGTAACTGTCTGCTGCCTGTTGGTAAGAGAAGGCAACCCCAGCAGCATTCCTTAGGGGTGTTGCTGTGGTTATGTACTCCATTCTGATGACCTCACTGGAGGAAATAAATCTCTCCCAGTGACTGCTAAGTACCGACAGTGTTACAATCCATCAGCCATAATGAAGAAAAAGGATAAGATGATAACAGTTATGAGCTACTGAGGGGTTACCTTTGTGCTAAGTGTCTCATTTGTGCAGGTTTCTGGTGTCCTTTCCGATGAAGCTTGATCGCTTAGAAGAGCAGAAGTCAAAGATAGAGGACTTTGGGTGTAGTTGGAGGTCAGCAGGCTGTGTGTGTGTCTGTGGTGCTTGCTCAGGCTGGCAAAAACAGCTTTTTTTTTTTTATCAGCCTGCACTCATTTGACTGCTTTCTGAGCCACGAGTTTGAACATTTTGGAATGTGCCTGTTGAACACGAAGGTTTATCATGTGGAGTGTAAGATTTCAACCACAAGATTCAGAAAGGGGTTTCTGAGCTTGGGGGAGAGTTACAATTAACCTCGTAAAGAGTGCAGATGAAAGTCTTTCCCATAGTTACAATCAGAAACACTTGAGGCCACACTTTCCCCAGAGGAATAGTTGTTTTTTATGGCATGTTTTAAAGTTTTATTTCAAAAACAGTCAGCATCTTAAAGCAGAATGTAGTATGCTCCCCAGGCTTTCCCTTGCAATGTGTTTCCAGTTTTCTCAATCGTATTACCAAATTTCTGGATGTGATGTGAGTTGCTACCCTCACCAGGTTCGCACACCAAAGGATTTAGCCTGACTTTCTTGTGCTCGTAGCAAGAGCTCTCTCCTAAGCCTCCTTGCTGTTTTCTTCCGAGAGGAGAGTTCAGAGTCAGCATTATTATGTTAGAAGAGATTGTCTTTTTCTGTCAAGAAAGCTGGAGCCCAGAGAAGAGATAAAACCCTGTCCTGTCCAGTATTCTCTATTACACCCAGCAGTTAACTGCTCCTAAAACTCAAGAAGCCAGTTTCTTGCCTATATCCTGTGTTGGAATGCTTCCTAATTGTGTCCTGTGTCTCTGTGCACACAAGGGTATATCTGTGTGTGTGTTTTAAGTGCTTAAATATCATATGCCTTTTCCTAAGATGTAGAAAATGGGACTAATTGCCTTTCAGTAATAACCTTTCGTTGAATACCTAACTACTACTGCAGGGAATGACCATAGTCTGATAGCACCTGATCCCTGTTAGATGGCACAGTACTGCTGTGGTCAGTTGGTGACGGTGTTTGCATGGAATGTCAAGGTTAGTGAAGCTTACCTCTCTCTTGGTTGGCCTGCTTCACTCCCTCTCTAGTCCTTTCTCCTGGGCCTCATTGTCCCCTGAGTACCACTTTCAGCATCTTCTGGATTTTAGTGTTTGAAGAGCTCTTTACATGCTTTCTCCACCGTAATTTGCCTTCCTGCAATGACCCAATTCTGACTTGGGTTGGTTGTGCACCTTGCCTTTATACAAGGCACGAGACTGTTGGAGTGGCCTTCTCACAGGGCACGATGCCTGCAGTCTGTTTCTTGACTCGTCCTCACTGCTGTGCTCGTTGTGCTTTGTTACCAACAGAGCCAGTCATTCCAGCCACCTGTACAAACGCTGTAAGCCTCCCAGTGCCTAGAGCAGGGCCAGCAAATGATTCTGTTTCAGGTGCCAATTCCAGTTGGTGGGTAGTGGCTCCCTGAAGTGTAATAAAGTGCTGTGATGTGTAGTATCTGACATGTGTGGGGAGAGGAGTGATAGCAGATGTGCTGTCTTCCTTAGCCAAGAGGAGAAGGTGTAAACTGCTGAACATTGCACGTAGGTCTCTTCCTGGTCTGGTTTCTGCCTACCGATCACGTCCCACTCCCCAGCCCGCATCTTCCCACTATGCACTTCCTCCCCAGCACCCTTGCTGTCGTGCCAGCATGGCTTTGCATCTGCCAAACTTCTGCCTGCAATTCCTTGCCTCTTGTTTCTCCACTGCTTCCTCATCCTTTGGCACCCGACTTGACTATTACTGCCTTTGAAGCTTCCTCACATTTTTGCCCCTTAGCTAAGCCCTGCAAAATCACTCTTTTTTCTTTAGTTTCTCATTGCATTCTGCATATACGTATTATTAACAAATTAGATTGTAATCACTTAATCGTGTATCTGCTCTTCTACTAGGCTGCTTTGTGGGAAGATCAATACTGATTGAGTTTCTTCCATATCCTAAATACGCCGGGAAAAGCTGCCCATCTGGGAAGCCCAGTGGAGTAGGAAGACAAGAGGGTTTTGAAGCTGACTTCCTGTTTGGAGTCCTGCTTTTTTACTAATGGGGAGGACATGCCATTTCTGAGTCTCAGGTTATTCAATATTGCAAATTAGGAATCATAATACTTAGGCCAGGTTATTGAGTGGTTTAGAAATAGGATTTCTAAAATGTGAGCATGTAATAGTAAGTCCTCAATAAATGGTGACTATTATTGGTTATCTAATTTATCTCAATTTTGTGAGGTCCAGTCAGAATTAATTTTCAATGCAGCTGAGCCTCAAATTACTTCCTTAAGGTCATAGATCAAATAAATTACTAAGTTAGAATTCAAACTCAGGTCCTAGTGGCATCAGGGCTAGTGTCCTCTTAAATGTGTTATTACAAAAAATTGCAGTGGTCTCAGACTTACAGAATTCTCTGTTCTGTTTTTACAATTTTGTGTATCCCCTTCACCTCAGCCAGATTTTCTAATTGTTAATATTTTACCTTAATTTTTGGTCACCCTCTCTTTCTTTCTACACATGTGTGTGGACACATCTGTTTCTGACATGCTCATCACCCCTAATGTCCCAAACAAGGACCGCTTCTCCTGCATTATCATTGTACAAGCATCCCACCAGGAGATCAGTGTTGATAAAACAATACTCACTATACAATCCACAGATCCTATTCATATTTATCCAAGCATTCCAACAATGTCCCTTTTTATTTCTGGTCCAAGATCCTATCTAGCAACTTGTATTCTATGTAATTAACCTCATTTCATCAGTATTCTTTAACATGAAAACATTCTTTGATCTTTTCCTTGTGTCTCATGCCCTTGGTAGGCCTTTGATTCTGTAGGACAACCTTCCACTTGGGTCTATCCGGTGCTTCCTCATGTTAGACTGAGGCCATGCACTGAGCTGTGTCTGGTGCATCACGTCAGGAGACACATGATGATGACCCATCTTACCACTGGTGATGTTAACCTTGATCATCTGGTCAAGTTGAGGTCTGCCAGGTGTCTCCACTGTAAAGCTGCCATTTTCCCTTTGTGTTTGATTAATTTGGTGTATAGTATTACACCAGTATACTGTTCCTTATCAAAAAATCACCCATCAACCTTAGTATCCATGCTCGACTCCCACCTGCATCCATCACCACCATGGTTGCTGAGTGGCAATGGTCAGTTTCTATCATTTCTACATTTATTACTTGGCTTTCTACTATAGGAAGGAGGGTTCCCTGCTTCGCTTCTATATGTATTTTCAGTGTGGACTCATGGTTCTGTTTTAAGAAATGAATTATAACCTGTTAACCATCATTTTAATCCTCAAATTGTTCCTGATTTGAGTTTCTCAAGGTGGCTTTTGTGTCCTCTTGACAGATATATATTTTCTTTCTTTCTTTCTTTCTTTCTTTCTTTCTTTCTTTCTTTCTTTCTTTCTTTCTTTCTTTCTTTCTTTCTTTCTTTCTTTCTTTCTTTCTATAGTTGATTTACAATGTTGTGTTAGTTTCTGGTGTATAGCATAATATTTCTGATACATATACTTTTTCATTATTAGTTATTACAAGCTATTGAATGTAGTTCCCTGTCCTATACAGTAGGACCTTATTGTTTAGCTATTCTGTATGTAGTAATTAGTATCTGCTAATCCCGAACTCCTAATTTATCCCTCCCCTCTCCTTTCCTTTTTGGTAACCATAAGTTTGTTTTATATGTATGTAAGCCTGCTTCTGTTTTGTAAATAAGCTCATTTGTGTCATTTTTTAGATTCTCCACATAAGTGAGATCACGTGATATTTGTCTTTCTCTGATTACTTCACTTAGTATGATAACTTCCAGGTCCATCCATGTTGCTGCAAATGGCATTTTCATTCTTTTTATGGCTGAGTAGTATTCCATTGTATATACCACAACTTCTTTATCCAGTCATCTGTTGATGAGCACTTGGGTTGCTTCGATGTCTTGGCTATTGTACATAGTGCTGCTATGAACATTGGGGTGCATTTATCTTTTTGAATTAGTTTTCTCTGGATATATGCCCAAGAGTGGGATTGCTGGATCATAAGGTAACTCTATTTTTAATTTTTTTTGTTTGTTTTTAAGGAATATCCATACTAATTTCCATAATGGCTGCCCCAAACTACATTCCCACCAGCAGTGTAGGAGGGTTCCCTTTTCCTCCACACCCTCTCCTGCATTTATCATTTAAGGACCTTAATGATGGCCATTCTGACCAGTATGGAGTGATATCATTGTAGTTTTGATTTGCATTTCTCTGATAATTAGTGATGCTGAGCATCTTTTCACGTGCCTGTTGGCCATCTGTATGTCTTCACTGAGGAAACGTCTATTTAGGTCTTTGCCCATTTTTTGATTGGGCTGTTTTTCTTTTTTGTTATTGAGCTGTATGAGCTGTTTATATATTCTGGAGGTTAAGCCCTTGTCAGTCGATGCCCATCATTTATTAAGCATTTCCTTTCTTTCTGGCACAAGATGTCCCAGGCTTATCTTGTATTTTCTCTGCTCCAACCCTGAAGTCAACTTTTCTTCAAATTGTTCTGAGTCATTTTAGTGGAGGATGATATTTAGAAACCGAGATTTGATTACTCACTGTGCTCATTGCAACTATATGTGCACACACCATCATACATATAAGTATGTATGTGTGAAAATGTGAAAGTAAGTAATCTCTTTGTATGTACTGAAAGCCCATCACTTCATACCAATACTTCTAATTTAATCCAGCACCTCGGAGGTCTTTCTAGCCTTTTTTCCATGTTTAGAAATCCCTTCTCAGAATGAGAAACCTGGCTCCTTTTATTCTCAACATATTCACTTACTTGTGCAGTGCAACCAGTCTTCCTAAGTATTCTGGCTGCCTCTTGTGTCTGCCACCTCCTTATCTCCTACCTCTTATTGCCTGCTTTCTTAGTCCTTGGGGACACTGCCATCAATGTATTCCTTAGACATGAGGACTTCATTTGCCTCCTCACATTTTTGAATGCTGAGCACCAGTGTCAAGTTGAAATAGGAAGTAATGGACATGTACTTTTAGGCAGGGAATGTGTGCTTTTTCTTTTCAACACCGAACACAGTACCAGACATACAATAGGAGCTTTGTGAATGCTGTATGAATGAGTGAATGAATAAATGGGTAAGTGAACAAATGCATGAGAGAACAAACTTGTACTACTACTGTGCATTGTTTAACTTATGAGTGTTTTGTTGGGGTTATCAGAGAATGAGAATAGAGTAGGTAAGACCAAAGCATCTTCTCTATCTGGGAAAACTTTTGTGTCTCTTTACCCTTGCAAGCAGTTTTAGAAGGCTACAGGGGAAAGAGGCAGATATGGGAATAACCTGCTCAAGCAGCCGGAGGAGCTGAATGAGACTCTGGTCTGGAGTCAGTTGACAGATGAGGCCACTGGCCTGTCTTTGGTATCCAGCACAGCTCCAGGGACAATGGGACTGGGGACTGTTTAATCTGGAGGTGTAATGATGAGAAGAGGTGAGAGGCACCATCTGAGCTTTGACTGCTTCATTTTTTTGAGATTCCTCTGTGTGTGTGTGTGTGTGTGTGTGTTAGAACTAAGGCAACAGTCTGAGTAAAGAGTTCCTGTCCACCTATGTGTATTTCAGAAATTCCATTTGGCTTGCAGTATTCCATGACATTTTTGTCCAGCTCTATTTGGATGTGCAACTTAATGGCAACTATGCTGACAATTGCTGGAGGCAGTCACTAATCTAAAGGTGCTAGTGCTTTAGAATCAGAGTTCCTCTCTAATAGTGGGCAACTGTAAATAAATATGCATAATATTAGTTTTGTGGATATTTAAAACCCATTACCGTTCCATCAGAGTTTTCACTGACTAAATGTACTACATGAGAATCCATAAAAATGCCTTGTTTTGTTAGAATCACCTTGACAGCAGATTCTGTTGAGTGACCACACAAAGTATCCTCATCTCTCTTGCCTGTTGCCCACTGTGGTGACCGAAGTAGCCTGACCCTTGACTTCACAGCTCCCCTTGCAGCTGGGGGTGGCTTAGGACCTGATGCCAGTTAGTGGAAAGGTCATGGAAGGTGGTTTTCACTTTTCCTTTGTCCAGTTGCAGAGGGTCAGATTCCTGAGTCCCTGGGGCTGCTGATGCTGTGTTCTCTCTATGGGCTTTGTCTCTGAGTGTCCTCTGGATTGGGGGTGGTCTCTGTCTTAGATCCTGAAAGACTCAAGGTTTAGTGTCATGTGAGCACCAAGAGGAGATCAAGAGGTGGGGGAAGAGCAGAGGAGAGAGTGTGAGGAGAGAGATGGAGTCTGATGGAAGCTGGAGGGGTCCCGCCTTTGCGCTTCAGGCTTCCTAGAGTTTCAGAGATGGACACCCAGGTCCACTCCCCCGTTAATGCCCTGTGTGCCTTTTGCGCTGAGCTGGTCCTCTGTCCTCTGCAGCCCTAGGCTCTGTGCAGCATGACTCACACTGAGGTTTTGGGTCTTTTGGAAGCCTTCTGGTCGAAGGACAAGTGTCGTGAAGGTTGAGATAATATAGAGTTAAGAGCTGTGCCTGTACGTAGTGCTCAGGAGATGTTAAGTATTCATATTGTTACCTTTGAAAGTATACAAATCTATTGGTGGACAGATTTTCTACCTTAATGAACAAAAGCTAAAGGCCTCATGGAGAACAGTTTTCATCCTGTCTAATAGAAACATATAGTGTTTATTTCTTCAGTGATTTGAGAAGAGAAAAAGGAGGTCACTTTGCAAAGATTATAGAGAGCCAAGAATTTTAGGTCTGTGAATCTCTCTCCTCTCTCTCTCTATTTTTTTTTTTTTTTTTTGCAAAGAAAGGCTGTCTTCTACCCAAAATCAAGAATGGAATTAACACCCATCGTGTATATATATCTGCCTGTTCTCTCCTAACACCTCCTCATTCCCTAGGACTTGGCCAGCATCTGGGAGGTCCAGGAAGAAATGCTCTTTAAATCCTCTGCATTCTTCCAGAAGCCCAAGGGATTTAACAAGTTCTGATTTTAGCTAAAACATATAAACCAAAAAAAAAAAAAAAAAAGAAAAAAGTACCATTTCTGTAACTCGGTTCTTGATGCCAGAAATTTTTGTGTTTGTCAAGTAACAAAGTAAAATTTGGGTCTTTTGTTATCAGTTATTGGGCTGTCGTTATAAAATAGGATATTTGTTTAGAGATAGAGTGGGTTGCCTTTAACATTTTATAAGGTCGTATTTTATTGAATGAGTGGGTTTCACACTGTCAGTATTAAGACACTATCAGTAAACTTGAATTTCCAGAGAAAGGAGTATATTGAAAAAGTACCATTGGAAAGAGGTAATTTAAAGAATTTCCCTTTAATCTGGACATCTGAGAAGTAGAGAAAAATCATTAACGAAATCAGAGACCACTTTGTCGTAATGAATTATGAACATACAGCATAGTGAAGTAATTTCATTCTAGCTGTTCATCTGTGGTAATAATTAAACTAGAAATTTAGCCTTCTGCTTTCGTGGGGAAGAGGGAAAGGGTGTCTTGTAATAGTGACTTCAGTCCCTTAGAATCAAATGCTTGTTTAAAAATATTTATGGTGCTCAAAGGACTAAATTTAGTGCAATAAAGTATTTTTCTAAAAATCATTCCACTCATTGTTTAAATTATTTTTCTTTCACCTTAATAACATTATAGGAGATTTGGCTCAAGTTTTGAAAAGCTCCTTAGAGGCAGAGGGGAAAAAAATGTAGATTAGCATTGGTAAATCTTTTTTGACAATGGCTATAACAGTTGTTGAAATTTTGGTATCAGTTGAAATTCTGAAGTTTTCCAGAATTGAAGCAAGCAGCTCTGGGGCATGGGGAATACTCAGTTTATGATGGGAAAGTCAGTAGCTTACAAGTGAACAGTGGAGAAAATCCTCACTGTTTAAATTAGACATTGGCTACTAGATTCAGATCCTTTCTGTCTATGTGTCTTGGTCTGCTGCCTGCTGCTGTGCAGGACAAAAGTGTCCCTACCTGGCTGCTCAGGTGGGAAATGAAATTGGGTAGGAGGGCTGGGGCTGGGGAGAGGTGATGGGAGATAGTTCCTCTCCATTACACACAGCATGAGACAAGTCCATGGTTAGAGAAGGAACGGTCCCAGAAATTTTGACATAGTAAGACATTGGCATTAAAAATCTGACATGGGGGCTGAGATACCTCAGCAGTAATTCTTGGAGCCCAAGGCAATGGAACATATATTAACACTGAGGTGCCTGGTAATTCCACAGTAATTCACAAGGCCTTGACAGCTCCCAGGCCTTTCAGTAACTCCTGGTAGGACATAAAAAGCAGGTTTGTACCCTAGAGATGGGATGTTAGGCTGCTTTTCTGAAGGAGATGGAGTGCAGCTGTGCCTGGAGCCCTGATCTTTGGACCTTTGGCCCCATACAAATTGTCCCCAGTTCACCTGCTGAAAACGCAGAAATCCGGAGCTGTGGTGGATGCGTGAGTACATGAGTCTGGGCAGTGAGTGCACCTCAGCTGATGGCCAGTGTTTTATTTATAGACTTACCAGAACGTCCAGTTCTTTCCCCAAACTTGAAGCTAAGAGAGGAGGAGGAGTCTTTTGTGAACTACTGATTGGGGATAGTCTGACCTCAAAGATGACAGCTCAGGATAATCCTAGCCAGCCCCTGATCCTTCCAAAGGGGCTGTGAAAACAGCACTTGGTTGTTATTTATGCAAAATGAGAAAAGGGGTGTGTTTGAAGGCAGAAATTATGAAACAAATTAATGCATGTTGAGCTGTTGATGTCAGCTGGCTGGTGGAAATTAACATGGTGTATAGCGTTAAGTGTTGTCTTTTTACTTTAATTCTGTGAGGCATGTAACATGTTGAAGCATCAAGCCAAACATCTGGGGTTTTATGGCTGGTGGTGTTTATCCAACTGTTTACTCTCCCTGCTATCCGAATAAGATCCATGCTCAGTGGGTCCCGTTCACTGTTAAATTTAGTAAGTTCAGAGGCCACACCATCCCTAACTCTAAGCTCTTTGATCGTGGGAAGAGAAGTGTCTCGTATTTTGAGTGATCAACTTGAATTTTCGTCAGAAGGAAATTTGATATGTTGAAAAGAACATCTCAAGGAGTTAGCAAAACTGGCGCTGGTCCTGGTTTTACCACTGATTATTCTGTGAGATTGAGCAAATCTTGAACCCCTCCTCGGCCTTGCTTCCTTACCTGGGATATTGAGGGGCAGTTAATAATTTCTGCCCTGCTAAGCTTTTAGGATTGTGGGAAGACTAAGATGAGACCATATGGAAAAGCTCTGTAATCTGTACGTGTCTTACACCTTGTTTATCCAGCTATCCAAAAATATTTTAGGCATTATGCTTAGCTGGTTATATAATATTGAACAAGGTACCCTCCTTTCCCCCACTCCAAGGAGCCTAGTCTGGGCAACAAACAAGCATCCTTTAATATTGTGGGATAAATGTGATGATAAGAATAATTACAGGGTGCTATGGCTGCAGCGCAATCTTGGTTTGGGGGTGAGGTGGTGGGTCAAAGACAGTTATTGTTTTAAGATAAGGATTAAAGAAGCTTGGGTTGTTTTTTCGAAATGCCTGGAGGAGAGCCTTGGGAAGATTTGTTGAGCACAGCTGTCGGGTTTCATCCGAAATTCATGGGGTACTCACTAGAGGTCTTGAGAGAGTGAAACACTAGTTAAGTATGGGAGCTTGCTGCTTTTTGGCTGGAGGACACTCAAAGGCCATGTGGGAACAAGCCCGGTGCAGCTGACACAGACTTCAGAGTGTGAGAAGGAGAGCTTCCTTTGGTTGCTGGCTCTGCACTTATCATCAGCTTAAATCAAGATCCTGTTTTGTCCCAGGTGGTTGGACCAAAGCCGTGTTAGCCTCGAGGGAACTCTTGCTTAAGCAGATGCACACTTGTTTTATGTGGGCCCTGCCTCATAGGGATTTGTTTTAATATTTTGTTAATTAAAAAAAAACTTAAATCTGCAAAAAAGAGAATAGTGATGAACCCGCATCATTAATAATCAAGATTTTGCCACATTTGGTTCATCCATCAACTCCAGGCATCTTGTCATTTCACCCTACGTACTTCATCATACTTCTCTAGACGTGTGGACATTTTCTTACGTAACCACAGTGCCTTGATCACATCTAAAAATAGAGGATTTTTAGAAACCTTCTTGCTCTCTTTCCTCCCCAACATTTTATTATGAAAATTTTCGAGCATACAACAAAGTTGAGTATTTATTTATTTTTAAAAATATTTTATTTTTAAATTTTTTGTTGGGGGATAATTAGATTGATTTATTTAATGGAGGTACAGAGGATTGAACCCAGGACCTTGTGCATGCTAAGCACACACTCTACCACTGAGCTATACCCTCCCCCTGCAAAGTTGAGAATTTAAGAGTGCATGGCTGTGTATTTGCTTCCTAGAGTATTCTAACATTGACACGTCTCTCCATCTGGTCATCCCATTTTCCATCCATCTATCAATCCATCTTTTTAAATGTGTTTCACTGTAAATCGCAGACAGTAAACTTCTTCCCTTAAGAGTTTAGCATTCATATCATTAAGAGTTTAATCCCGGTTTCCTTTTTCTTTTGAGGTACATTTGCAGTGAAATGTACAAATCTTGAGGTGTGTTTGCTGAGTTTTTCAAATTCATGTGTAACTCAAATCTCTGTCAAGATACAGAACCATACCTGCACCCTGGAAAGTTCCTGCATACCCCTCCCCAATTAATCCCTTTTCTCTCTCCCTGTGGTAACCACTGATCTGATTTTTTTTTTTTATTAAAGGTTAGTTCTTCTATTCCAGAATTTCATATAAATGAAATCATAAAGTGTGCACTCTTTTAATTTTGTTCACTCAGCAAAATGTTCTTGTGATTTACCCACACTGTTGTGTATCTGCTGTGTGGCTGCAAGCAGTTTGTGTCTTTGAATTGTTGAGTAGTATTCCATTGAATGTTTATACCACAGTTTATCTCTTCTCCTACTGATAGACGCCTGGGGTGTTTCTACTTTTGGTGATATGAATTAGCTTCTATGAACATTCTTGTCCAACTCCTTTTGTGAATGTGTGGTTTTTATTTCTTTGGATAAATCCCCTGGAATGGAACTGCTGGACTAGGAGGTAGCCCAGCATGTAGAAACTGTCATACCTTTGCCAAATTGTTTGGACCATTTTACATTCTTACCAACAATGAATGACAATTCTGGTTATTCCACCTAGCCAATGATAGGTTTTGTCAGTCTTTTTAATTTTAGCTGTTCTAGTGTGTGTATCATGGTATCTCATTGTATTTTTGGGGGGTGGGTTGGTAATTAGGTTTGTTTATTATTATTACTACTTTTTATTTCATGGAAGTACTGAGGATTGAACCCATGACCTCGTGCATGCTGAGCATGCACTCTACCAAGGGGCTATACCCTCCCCATTCATTGTGGTTTAAACTCTCCTTTTCCTGATGACTCATGATGTTGAGCACTTTTGTATATGTTTATTGTCCATTTGCATATTTCTTGTGATGTGTCTGTTCAGATTTTTGCCTATTATTTTTGTGCCTTTATTATTGAGTTATAGATGATGTTTATGTATCCTGGATGCCAGTCCTTTGCTAGATGTCTGTTTTGCAAATATTATTTCCAAATGTGTGACTTGCTTATTTTCTTAATCATGTCTTTTGATGAGCAGAAGCTTTTGCCTTTGTCTATTTAGCCAGTTCCTTCTATTATGGTTATTACTTTCTGTGACCTAAGAAATCTTTGTCTTCTAAGTTAAAAATATATTTGCCTATGTTTCCCTCTAAAATCTTTATAATTCTAGCTTCCACATTTAGATTTATGATCCAGTTCAAGTGATTTGTGTGTGTGATTTGAGGTTGGATTCAGGGATTTCTTTTTCAAAACCAATTTCTAGGCTTTGTTTACCCAGGAAGTGTCACACAACAGGGGTGAGCAAATATGAGTCTAGCTGCTGGGTTTTCTTTTAAGCATTTGTAAGTGTGCTGCTGGGTCAGGCCACAGTGGACACGAATGAGTCCCCTAGGGTACTTGCCCCTGTTCCTCTTGTGTACTTTCAGCAATCAAGTATTGAATGTCCACCGTGTGCCCTGCGCCGAGGCAGTGGTACCCAAGACCTGGCTGGCAGGACATCAGACTGAGCAAGGCGCTGCCAGCGTGTGGTGTGTGAAAGCGGGGGGAGAGCAGAATGAATGTGATTGAGGGTCCCCGGAAGGCCTCCTGGCAGGAGGGATTTTTGAGCTGAAATCTGGAGGAAGTGAAGGGGGATGAGTAAAATAGGGTTCTGGGCAGACTGTTGCTGGAGCTGAGGGGAAGGAGACATGCCAAGTTAGAACAGCCAAAGTCCACAGGCTCCCCTCACCCATCCCCGCGCCAAGGGTTGATTGTGTAAGAGAAAGAGAAGGTGCCTTGACGTTTGGCATGTTTGTTTCTGTGTCTCTCGCCAAGCCTCAGTGGGGCATTGCCAAAATGCCTGCCCTGTATCTCCTAGGGGTGCCTTGACCGATTGCACCTTCCTCAGTTCATCCAAATATGTTTTTCACAGAAGAAACTCTCCTTCCTTTTGACTCCTAAAGAGGAAGGGACTGGGAGAGCCCCTGAGGCACTCTTTTGTAGCCCTGAACACGCTCTCTGTTGCTCTCCCCAGGCTCTTGGCTTCTCCAAGGACCACTGGCTTTTGCTGACTTCCTTCCTGCCCACTCAGCCTGATGGCTGCACATCCCAGCAGAGCTCCTCTCCTCAGCACCCGTCGTCCCACAAGTCCTGTAGCCTCGCCTTCTGCTGACCCAGAGTATCTTTCCCCAGAGCTCCTGAGCATTGCTGCACAAAGTCCTAGTTGGGCGCCTCTCCCTCTCCATCACTCCTCCTTGGAAGCAGTTCTGCACTCTCTTCTCATCGCCCCTTGACTGCACTCCTGAGAGTGCCCTGTTCCTGCCTTGAGCCTCTCCACCTCATCTGCTTGCTTTCTCTTGATGCCTTTGTGCCCCGGGTCAGGGCCACCAGACTGGTGCTGCTCACGTTTCCATTTCACCTCTCATTGTCTCTTTAACCTCCCCTACCTTCCCTCCTTAATCATACCTCCTTTGTAGTCCAGGCTCTGGCTCCATCACTTGTTTTTGCTTATCAGAGAATCCCTGTCTGCTCATCTGTTCCTCTACCTACGAAGATGACCTGATTTCACTTCTTTTTTCCTGTACCCCATGAAGATAATCACATAGTTGACAATTCTTGTGTACACCCTGGGTAACGTCTGAAGCTCCTGTAGGACTTTGCTTGTTGCTCGTGCCCTCAGATTTTTCAGCCTGGTCTCTCTCTCCACCTCCACTTCCTCAGCAGCATCCATTGCCTGGTTCCAGCCCAGTCACTCTACTGCAGCTGCCCTCTACTGACCATGTGAGATTTTTCTGTGGCATTTAACTCTTGGACACTTTAAATCTTTCATTTGATCTGTCACTGAATTTTCTTTTGGCAGTTTTTCCTCCTGAATCTTCTTTATCCTGCTCCCTAAATATGGCGTTCGTCAAGTTTGGGCCTTGGTTTTATTCCCTCTTCATTCGTGCTTTTATGCCTTGGTTATTGATGTCTTCCAAATGTGTGATTCCTGTAAGTCAACATTTTCAACACTCTTGGGACATTTCCACCAGAATTCCCTCCCTCCTCTTCCTTCCCTTTTGTGCATGGGTTCGTTCATTCATTCATTCATTGATCGCCCATCCCCATTTTCCTGACCCAGTACCCTTGACAGACGTGGCTAATCAATCAATATGGTTGTTCTCACTAAACTTGGCTGTGACCTATGAATTTTTCAGTGTGGCCCCCTGGCAGCTATGGCTTGTTGGTACATCAGTTGCATCTATTTGTCATATTTGTACCGGATGGTCTTTAAGGTTGCTGGCTCTCCCTCACATATTTAAGGGTTTAGCTCTGCTTTGTGTCACCCCAGATCTGGTCCCCTGAGGGATCAGTCACCATCAAAGGGTTTAGTTTGTAATTCCATCTCAATTCCTTAGCAGTATGGGCAGAATATAAGCTGGAGTTACTCAGATTTCTCATAGTGCTTTGTTTCTTTAAAGATGTAGAAGAGCTAGGTAAGGGGAAGGGTGAGTCGTCTTGTCTCAAGATTGGTATGAACTATAGCCATGTGTGTTCAACTGGGGTCTTACTTGGCAGTTCATAAAAGCATTCTCACTTGTCCTTTTGCCTCTGGGTATATTATAAATATGAGAGAACAAATTTTACTAATTTTACTAAATATTTTAAAAGTTTAAAAGCCACTGCAGGTGGTTGAATACACATGCACTTCAGGAAAATCACTGGCTTTGTCCATCCCCAGAGGCTAATTGGGTTGGCTTTGTGAGCTGTTCAGGGAGAAGACGGTTCCAGAGACCCGGGTCCTCCGCTGAGAAGACCCTGCCTCCTGGGATCTCAGCGTTCTTGTTATTCCAGACACCCTGGAATCTTTCTAAACCATCAGCATAGAACAAGGACTTTTTGGCTTGAGGTTTGGTGATGGACCTCCCCTGCTGCTAGACCGAGAATGCATTTTCTGCTCTAAGTATTTTCCTCCCTCGCACAGCAGCTGCGACAGGTCACAGGCTCCCAACTACTGGGCAAAAGGAAAAATGGGCTGCAAATCCTTGAAGAGTCTGCACTTTGAGTTTTAAATTGGGTTGTAAATGGAAGTGAATTATGTGGGAGTTGCTAGGAGACCTGTGTGGGCGGATGCTGCTGCTGATGGGCAGTGTGACCTTGGGCAGTACCCTGACTTCTCTTGATCTCCGTGTCCACATCTGCATGAAGCCGAAGGGCCGGCTGATCTCAAGGGTCCTTCTAGACCCAGCGTTCCATGTGCTTTGTTTTCCTGTTTGTTGTTATTACTTCATGTAATAAGATTGTCTGGTTTAGACAGGAAAGAAAGTTCTGTGGGAAGGATCAGAGTTTTAAAAAGCATTTGGAGTTGTATCTGTTTGTTGGTTTATATTATAAGGGTTCTGGGATCCTCTGGGAAGGGGAGCACACCCTGCCTTGGAGGGCTGAGTGGAGCTGAGGGACAGGGAAGGAGCAGGTCTAAGAGCTGCCTATTAACTGACTGCGCTTAGGTTTATCAGAGCAGCTGGGAAGCAGAGGTGCCTGGTACAGGCCGCATCCCACTAAGCCGCACAGTGTATGGCTGTGACAAGCTCTGGAATCAGGCAGAAGACCTGGGGTTCTAGTCCTGACTTCATCACCAAGGCAATGTTGAGAGAACATCTCCTAAACCTCAGTTTTCTTGTTTGTAAAATGGGGGCAACAAGAGTGCTTCCTCTCATGGCACTGCTGTGAGGACCAGGTGGAGTAATACAATAGAACTCTTAGCCCATGAGGTGTAGAGTAATTGCTCAATAAACATAGCCTATTAATTACAGAGTGCTTGCCTTAGACTGGGCTGAGTGTTTTCCTCCAGTATCTGATTTAATGCACAAAATCATTCTAAGTGGAAGCAGTTGTTACCCATGTCCTACAGAGGAAGGAATCAAAGTTAGGAAGTGTTAAGTAACTAATTTTCTCAGCGTTGCACAAGCGGTTAGTGACAGAGCTAGGATTGGAAACCAGATCTTTCTGCCTCCAAAGTCCCGTTCCACCATGCACTCTGCCTTCTGGTGTGGAGAGCCTCCTCACGGCTCAGCGGGGGATTCTGAAAGACCGTGGAAGAGGTGAGACCGGTCATGAGTGTCCACCCGATGCTGTTCTGCTTCCAAACAGGTTAGGAAGTTCATTTTGGCAGTCCAAAGTTATGTTATAGTAGCTGCTATTCATGCTGCCTCTTAATGGCGGGAAGAATTACCAGGCTTTTTTCCTGATGAACAGCCTCGTTTGCAATCATAAAAATTCTTAACCTTAAAACTTATAAGCAGAAGACCAAGCACAGCAGTATAGAAGGTAAACGGTCCTAAAAGAGGGAGGAGGGACACAACGCCATGCAGACTCAGGAGAGAGAGTCACAGCCAGGGACAGGGTGCAGTGGGGTCCTCAGTAACTTCCTGGTGGCAGGTGGTGGCAGTGGTGGTGATGGCATTCAAGATGGGTCTTGAAGGAAGGGAAGCATTTTGAAACAGTGGAGGTGGCAGGAAAGAGCAGCTACAGGGTGCATTGCAGGTGCATAAAACTGAAGCTCAGCTCTGTGGAGTGAGGAGATAATGAAAAAATCCTCCAACAAATTTTTCATGTCTTTTAATGCCTTTGACTGTGTCACATGAAGCCTGGTCAGAGAGTCTAAGAGGCAAATACCCTATGTGTCAACAAAAATATTTCTAGGCATCTTTGTCTTTCCTCCACTGTATAGAGAACTTCCAGCATCCAGGTGCTTGCAGCTCTTCTGTCTGTCCCTTCATATTCCGAACCTGCACTTTCCAACAGGGAAGCCCCCAGCGCATGTGGCCACTGAGCCCTTGAAATGTGGGAGGCCTGAGATGTGCTGTCCGTGTAAGACATACTGGATTCTGAAGATGTAGTAAGAAAGTAAGATATCTCAATTTTAAAAATATTGATTGTGTTGAAATGATAATATTTTGAATAGATTGGGTTAAAAGTAAACTATTTAAAGTAACTTTACCTGTTTTTTTTTTCTTTTTAATGGGGCTACTAGAAAATTTAAAATAATGTGTGGTTCTCATTCATGGCTGGCATTCTATTTGTATTGGATGGTGCTATTCTAAGGTACTTGTTGCATCCTTAAAGTTCCATCACCCATTTTAGGATTATCTGAGTCACAGATGGCTTTGATTAGGTGCATGTCAGGAAAAGGGCTTGGCAGTTTAGATTTGTTAGAGACCTATGTTCTGTCTGTGGCAACGTTACGTACATTGTTCTCTGAGCTTCAGATGTTTCATCTGCATAGTGGGGACATTGGATCAGATATTCTTCATGACCCCTTTTGATTAAAAAAATTCTATAATTCTAGGTTGGCACCAACTATTGTTAATTTTTCCTGGGTTCCACTGAAAGGTCTCTGTTGCTCCCTTTACCAAATATCGGAAAAAGTGTGGATTATTTCCTTTTACTTCTGGTCCTTTAGTCTTTCCTGGAGTGGAAAAACTTTAGAGTTCAGATAGATTAAGGAAACTTTCTTGCTCCCTTTTCTTTATTTGTTGGCCCCAGCTGGGCTTGTTTGAGTCTGTTCCTGAGCGAGGTGGCCAAGGCAGCTCCTGAAATGGTACAAGTATCAGAGAGCTTGGAGAAGAGGTCTCATTTTTTTTGGTTCATGACTGTGGAGACTACTTTTGAATACCCCATGCATAGTGATTCCACAGACTTTATTTACACACTATCTTGGTCCATAAAAACTGAGAATCTTATCTTTCTTTTCTCTTTTGGCTCCACCAATGTTAGAACAAATCAGTCATTTCTTTGTAAGTATCTTTCATCCGTTCTTCCTCCTATGCACTGTCCATGTATTAAATAAATAGATCAGGCATTGGGCTAGCTTCCAGAACGCAGAGGTGTAAGGCTTGATCTTTATCTTTGAGGAACTTGTGGATAAAGGTGAAGACATGGTGCTTGGTGCCTTGAGAGGGATATTCAGGCTGGGTGGGGACAGATAAGGAAAGGTGACACTATGAGCAAGCTCAGGCAGTGAAACATTTATTTGGAAGTGAGAGTTTTTGATATTTCAAAGTGAGACAAGGTCTTAGTTAACTAGCAACAAGTCATATAAATAAAATCTGCCTGTGAATATATATTTGATAAAATTCCCTTTAATGGAAGATCAGTGTCTGGATGGAAATGTGTCGCTATACTGAAATCCTCTCTCAGGATACCAGTTACAATGGAGTTTTTTGCCATTAAATTTATTTTTCTTTTGGAATAAGCCTTTACAGTATGTTACATTTTTAAAAAAGTAACAATATAGAAAAGGGGTCGTATAAAAGCCAGGTTTTACTGGTTTAAAGAACAAGAGCACCGGAGAGAGAAAATATTGCTAGGCCTATGGAACCCATTTTATTGCCAGTGCCTGAATCTAAGTTACCCTTGATAAAATCTTGATATTTCTCCGAGTATAGGTGAATAAAATAAATCTGCAGGGGTATGTTTGGGTAGCCAGCAGTTCTTGGCTTTTGATTTGAGGTTTGTGGAAATCCTAAAATGACAGGGTACTAATTATCTTAAATTGAAATCTCCAAAACTTGAACTGATTCTGAGCATAGAAATGGTAATAATATCTAATGTTTATATACTATGGGAGATGTATTTCATAGTAAACAAAATTAACAGGAGTTATCTCTTCAGTGGACAGATTAAAGCACTCAACAACTTATGTACCTAGTCTTAGAAAAAACTTTATTAAATATATATAAAATATAAATACATATGTATCTTTGTACATTAAATGCCAACAATAATGTACATTTTAAAAAAGGAAAATGAAACTTTTGAGTGTATTTCACACTGAAATTCGGATACTCATACTATAAGGACAGCATTTTTGTGGAAGGTTTCCTTGTAAATTAGGAAAATCTAAAACATTCACCTTGAACCAACAGTATTTTTATAATAACAAAGATGAAAAGTAACTATAACAAGTTTATACCATCTTAAGGCTTTTCTGATACACAAATCTCCAAATGAGACAAAAACAGGGCTGTTTCTAAAGGTACTTGTTCATACGCGGTCCTAGCCGTGTGAGCAGTGCTGGTGGCGATCGCTTCCCCTGGGGGTCGGGAGGCTGACCAGGATGCTCAGAAACAGCGGTGGCGGCAGCAGTATTTACGTACAGGGTTGGACTTACGAACGACAGAGCTGCATGCTGATTGTTGCCTGGAAACCAGCTTTCAATTGAAACAGTGATGAGTTCTCTGTATGTCTAATTCTCTTTCTCTTCTTCCTGGTGTGCTCTCTGAATACTGTGTATTTTAGTTTCTGGGATCAAAATTGGGTTGGTGTAAAAAATTAATAAAAATAATTCTATGCCATTTCTCGGTATAGTTACACTGAAAAGCACTAGCATGGAGTTTTGTTGATGTGACGATATCTGTTGATTAGAAGTGACCCAGCTGGTTTGTAAGGACTGTATGTGGGCATATGAATAATTGATACACTACTTAATTTTTTAAAATCGAAGTGTAGTTGGTTTACAATGTTTCAGATGTACAGCAAAGTGACTCAGTTATACACATGCATACATATATATTTTTTCAGATTCTTTTCCATTATATGTTGTTATGAGAAATTGAATATAGTTCCCTGTGCTATACAGTAGGTACTTGTTTATTTCATAGATAGTGGTGTGTTAATCTGTTTATCCTAAACTTCTTATCCCTCCCCTGCCCTTTCCCCTCCCTACACTACTTAATTTTTGACAACTCAAACAGCTGCCCTTTATCCACCTGTAAATAGAATAATATGGTCATGTATTCATGACTGTAAAATATAGAAACTCACTATAAATTACAATTTCAAATTATTATCTATTTATCATCTACCTGCATAATGAGGTATAAAGTTTAATTAAGCATTCATTTATATACTCAGTATTCGTTTAATAAATGTTTGAATGCCTACCATGGAGCAGGCGGGATACGAGAGGTACCAGGAACGTAGCAGTGAACAAGATAGAAAAAGGTTCCGAGCTTGATTGATGACACAGGCAATAAACTCAGCAACAAGTGTGTTGACTACAGATGACAATAAGAGATGGGAAAGGCATGCATGTGATGAGAGAAACCGTGAGAGGGGAGCAGGGATGGGGTTGTTCTACGTAAGGATGATCAGTGGAAGTCTACGGAGGCAGCATTTGAAGTGAGACGTGAGAGACTAAAGGAGCCAGACTTTGAGTGTAGAAATGGCTTCATGTGGTCCCTGGTGGGTAGTGTTCTCAGCACTGAAGTGGTTCTGCTATGTGTGACGCTACTTGTGTGCAAGAGTCATATTCTGAATTGACCCAGGAACCAATGAGGAAAGATAGTATCCTGGCCTTAGAGCACAGCCTTGGAGCCCTCTGTAAGGTCAGGTATTAACCCCTTAACTGCTGGGTGATTGGGAGGTGCAGGGAGGGCTCAGAGGAGGGACTGGGTTGGCTCTGAGGGCTTGGGGGCCACAGCCATGCACCTATTATGGAATGGAAGTGTTTCAGTATTTAAACAAGCAGCATGGTGTATGTGATGGCTGCCCATCAGCCATGGTTGGGCGTGATTTTATGATCCAGGGAATTTTGACAGTTAACCAATTGTAGTTACAAATTATTTAAAAAATTCTGGCCAATTCACATAGTTTATTAGAGAAAAGGAAGGGTTAAATTCCTGTTTCAATGCTGGGCAGGCAGTCATGATTTTATAGTCCGGGTCACATTTTGAGGAGGTAGCAAACTGGATGTATTCTTCAACTAACCTAACTTTTTTTTTTTATTTTAATAGGCGACATCACTGTCCACACATCCCTACTAAGATTTATGATAAAACAGAGAAACCATGTCTTCTCTCCGAATATACCGAGAACTACCCTCTCTATCACTCTTACCTGCCCAGAGAGTCCTTCAAGCCCAGGCTGGAGTACCAGAAAGGGTGCATGCCAATGGAATGGCTGACCACGTCGAGGTGAGGGCAACAGTGTGAATATATGAATGTACAACACGAATGGAGTAATGTACAGTATTAAGGTAATGTTCAATAATATTGCAGTAATGTGCACTGTCAAGATGTACTATTACTGCCTTAATGTTAATTTATTCTATCTCTGAAAAAAAGTCCTGCATTTATTAGCCTGTTTAAAATTTCCCCGCACCCTCTTGAAGAGAATGGATTCTTGCTTGGGTGTGGGAGGAAGGCAAGATTAAATTGATCTATGCAAGAGCTGGAGGTTAAGTAAAGTAATAAAGAGAAATAATAACTAGCAAAAGGGGGCTGCTGCAGAAAAAGGAGTTTTGGGCTTTTGCACATAAGCTCCAGGTCAGCTTGGGTGGTGGTAGTGATGTTGGTAGTGGTAAAAGAGAACCTGAGTGATTTTGGAACCATACTGTAGATTTTGGACTAGGATCCCCTTGAGTGTTCTTCAAGAATATGAACAAAGAATATTTCCTTTTAAATTACTCTTGACTTTTAAACTCTGGTTCTATAGATCCAGGACTGTGCAGAGGCTGAATCCCCTGTCTCAGGGTGTCACGGCTGCAGCAGTGTCTGTATTGACAGGGTGGGGAACGTGGCCAATCTCAGGATTGTTCTGCATGCTACAAGGCTCTGACAGAATCTGCTGTTGACAACTCAGTGACCTTCAGGTGGTGACCTGTGCCTGGTGACTCAGTGGAGTAGAAACATCTTTGAGAGTGACGGGCAGCATTTCACGTTGTGTAGCTTAGTCCCCAGATGAGACCCGAGAGATGGACCTGTTCTCTGCTTCTGATGTTTCTCCTCCCTTCGGGGCAGAATTGCTGTGAGGTGGAGATGAACTTGTTGCAGCACAACGCTCACACATTTCATGGTAAATTTTCTCCCTGTTGCTCCCCCTTTCTCTCATAATTTTGTGCTTTTCTAGTGAAGGTTGCAGATGGCCCAGGCTAAGCAGAACACTAATTCATCCTGCCCCCAGGTTTCCCCCAGGATAGGCCTGGAAACATCCTCTGTTGAGGACGTGAGTGGAGACATAGAGTGTTCTACTAAAAGCTGCTGTCTTCTAGATCCAAAGGAAGAAGTCCTGTGTCTGGGTTATGGGGCAGAAAAGACCCACAAGGGGAGGAATGAAGCCAAGGGATTCCTGGGCTTGGTGGGAACCTCTGGGCAGGTGCAGCTTGAGAATGGGAGGGAGTCGAGGGTCTTGTCTGACTCTTGACTTGAGTCAGACCACTTTTACACTGAGTAGTTATCTTGAATGATTTGGTGTAAGCATGAGGTTTCTGGGTCCTGCTTCATGAGAAAAAGTTGTAACCTACACAACCTGTTCTTCAACCTGTGACTTACTAAACAATATGAACTTTAAAGTTTGGGCTTCGATTGACCAAGGAAACAGCATCCTTAGTTTCTAAGTGTCTAAATATGACAGCAAGAGAAGTGGACCTTTCCGGAGCCTTGCTTTTCCTTTTAAGAAGCCATGGTCAACGCTGATGAAAAGAACTACGCTTGTGTGTAAGAGACGTGTGATTGGTAGAAAAGAAGAGCAATGTTGAGGAGTGGCTTGCAGATCTCACATTCAGCTTCTAGATACTGGTCTTCACATCTCTTTATACCCAATTTACAGGGAATCAAGAGCATCTTATGGAAGGTAAAGCATAGGTTGGCTTCAGGTGCTGTTATATTAGGAATATGTTTCCTGTCCTAGAAATATTTGGATACTTTGAGGGTTGGATGTTGAGGGATGCTTTTGTTTGTTGCCCAGATGCTTTGGAGAATGAAGACACATCCTTTCTCTGGAGCAGGAGCCCTGCCCCATGCCCTGCGCTGAGGCCCCAGTAGAGCCCCGCATGCCCGCCCTCTTCCCGATGGTGCTTTGCAAAACAAAAACTTGCCCTTTGACCTGTCTTAAATTATCCTTGCCTTGTGTCACTTACAGCAATAAACATATCACCCGGAAGGGCCCTCTGTCCCTGCCAGAGCCAGAATAACAAAATCATTCATGTTAAGATGTGGCCAGAGTGGAGGCATGCAGATACTGAAAGAATTTCCAAAACTAGTTGTTAATGATCATAAGGGCCTTAAAAAGAAGTGGCAGCATTAAGGTTACCCATGGGAAAGAAAAAGAACAGAAATCCTTCTCTTCTGTCTTTCATTTCCTTCCCCAGAAAGAGGGTGGAGGGAGATGATAAGAAGCTGTTTCTTCTCTCCCCAGTACCTCAATTTCATCATTTCTCAGCTCTGTGCCTGCTGTGCTGGGCACTAGTTTTTAGAGGGCCATAGTTTCGTTCTCAGTCTCTCAGGATGCCTTTTTTTTTTTTTTTTTTTTAAGCTCCAGTGGGCTCAAAAAAGTAAGATAAATTAACAAAAATCAGGATTTTACCAACCATCTTTTGCGAACCTTCTAAACTCTGCAGAAACTCTCGTCCATATATGTGTACTTACAACAAACTGTGCCCCATTAGGAAGTGTAGAGATGCTGTCATCTGGGTGCTCAACCAGAGGGTGCTGGGGAACGGCATGGGTCAGCCCTGTGTCTGTCCACCCCTGTGTCTGCGTGGATGGCCACCCTTCTGCCCTTAGAACTCTTGTTGTCAGACTGTCCCACCTACTTCCCTATCTAAGGGTGGACTCAGCTTAGTTTCTGAGATTGGACATGGGGTTGCCACCTGTCGCATGGAAAAGTCATGTGGCCCAGGGCTTGGCTGGGTTTGGTGATTAAGCCCAGACACAAAAAACACCTGGTTTCTGGAAAGGTTATCATCTCAGCATGAGGCATGACTACAGCTGCATACAACTCTTACTGACTGTAAATCTTGGGGATTTACAGCAGGTGCTGGGAGGGGAATGCTTGTGCTTTGCAGCCCTCCTTGATATTGAGTTGTTTCTTGCAGCCCTTGGTAATTCCCTCGCATACGATCTGCCTTTGGTTCGGATAGACCTGAGATCAATTTATGAATAGGAGGTTTACACTTCAAGCCTCATTTCCCCTCAGGCATGTCACTATGTGAAACACTTGGGCCCCATTTTGGGACGTTATTTTGTTAGCTAAGTGAGATTCCCTAATGATGGGCCAAGTGGATAGCCTCAGAAGAGAGATACGTCGTCAAGATGGTGTTAGACCTGGATTCTAAAGGGAGCGAGGGCATGGGTGGGATGAAATGGAGGTGCAGAAGGGGAGGATGGAATAGGGTTCACACTTGATGAGTTTGGCTGCAGGGAAGAGGGCAGAAAGTTGGGGGCACAGATTTCTTCATTTATTGGCAAGACTGATAAAGTAGGAGGAAGAGCTAAAAGAGAAAGGACATTTGGAATCCTCTCCAAAAGCCAAGAAGCAAGCAAGAAAGTTGATAGTAGGCTTGAGTCTTTCCCTCCCTACTGAATTTTACACAATTTATGTTCAAGTACGTACTTCTCTACTCACAGCTATACCACTGGAGATACTTTCTCACTTCTATTGACTGAGCCTGAAAATTAATGAAGACATTAATTGCTTCAGTAAAAGTTCTCGGTACTAGACTTGCCTGCATAATTTAAAAGCCTTTGATGTGTGTCTTTAATTAAAGTTGGGGACATTTTGGCCATTATTTCTTCAATTTTTTTTGTCCCTGAGACCGTTCATTTCTTTCCCCCAATCTTTTTCTCTCTGTCCTTCAGATTGGACAGCTTCTATTCCTCTATTTTCAAGTTCACTGAGTCTTCCTCTGCCTCCATTCTGCTATTAAGCTGATCCAGTGAATGCTTTTATTTCAGATACTGTGTTTTTCAGTTTTAGAATTTGGATGTGGTTCTTTATATATATATTTTCTGCATCTCTTGTGATTTCCTGTCTTTTCATTCATTGTGACCTTGTTTTCCTTTTTGTACCTGAGCATAGTTAAAATAGCTGCTTTATAATCCCTGTCTGCTAATTGCAACATCTGGGTCTGCGTGGGGTTGGTCTTCATGATTATCTTCTTTTTTTCCTTGAGACTGGGTCACATTTTCTGTAAGTACATCAAATAGTTTTGGATTGATCCTGTACATTGTTAATGTTATGTTGTGGAGACTCTGGATTTTTTTACATTCCTCTGAAGAGGTTTTTTTTTGTGTGTTTTTTCTGTTTTACAAGCAGGTAGTAGGTTGATTGGGCTTAAAATGCAAACTCTGTGTCTTGGGTGTCAGTTCAAATTTCAGTTCAGTTCTTTATCTTTAGCATGATTGCCTAAAGTCTGTCCCATGCATGTGAGGTCAGCCAGAGATTTGGGCCCAGTTTATAAACAGAATTTGAGCCTTCCTGTCTCTGTTCTCTCCTTTTCAGGATTCCTTCCTCACTTTCCGGCATCTGTGGTTGTCTCAAACTTTGTCCTCTGGTTCTTCAGTCAAGAAAGATGGAAGGTTTTCTGTTCACATTTTAGCTGCCCTGCCTGGCACAGATTGGAGCCTGCCTTCAGATTGGAAATGCTGGGGAAAAAAAAAAAAAGGGAACTTACACAGACTCACCCAGTACCATTCTCTTCTTCACCTGTTGGTTCTACTTCAGAATCTGCCTGTCTTGGTTGCTCTTTAGTGCTCACAGGTAGTTGCTTTTCATATTTTGTCCAGAGTTTATATGAAACAGTGACAGATGTTATCTTCAGCTTTAGTGTAGTTTGGGAGATGAGAGAGTAGAGAGGGAGACGGGTACAGTCAGCCCTCCAGCTCTGTGGGTTCCACATCCATGGATTCAACTAAATGTGGATTGAAAATAAGTAATTTCAGAAAGTTCCAAAAAGCCAAACTTGAATTTGCCATGCACTGGCAATTATTGACATAGCCTTTATATTGTATTGGATATTATAAGTAATCTAGAGATGATTTAAAGTGTACGAGGGAGTATCTGTAGGTTATATGCAAATTCTATACCATTTCATATAAGGGACTTGAGCATCCATGGATTTTGGTATCTACAGGAGGTCCTGGAATTAGTCCCCCACAGATACCAACGGGTGTCTGTACTGTGTAATTTAAATTCTGGAGGCATATACTTGGAGCCCCATCTGTCACAGGGAAGATAAGAAGGGCTCAGTATGTCCTTATCAAGGTCAGGGGCACAAAGCAAGCCCCATGAATCAGTCTAGGGATCTTTCTTAGTGTACTGGAATGGGCTCCTCTGCCTGTCTGCGGTGACATAATGGTTTCTTCAGAGGATTCCTGTAACCTGGGGGAGTTTCAGGATTAGGTGTGGGAGTCACAGAATCAAATCAATTGACACACAAAGAGCAAAGCCCCATAGAAGAGATGAAGAGGACAAATCATGAGGAGGAGTATCAAAGGAGTCAAGGGAGAGAGTATTACAAAAATGAGTGAGAGGATGGATGCTGTGAAGATGGTGCATGGGGATAAAGGCCCCGGGAGTAATGACTGGGTTTGGAAATAAGGTGGTACTTTGGAGGGCTTGGCTCGAGCGAGGAGTGAGTAGAATCAGATTTGACGGGTGGAGCATGAGTAAGGGATGAGGAGGGCAAGTCTGTATCTGTAGACAGCCCTTTCTAGAGGAGAGAAGGGGAGGGGAAAGGACCAGAGGGGAGTGGACTCCTGTGATGACTGTTTTAGTTTATTGTTTTCATATAAAAATGAGGAAGTCTGGAGCATGTTTAAATACTAACAGAAAGGATCCAGTAGGAAGAAAGGTTAAACCACTGACGGGCTCCTCAGGGAGGGGTCCTTGAGAAAGAGAGGAGATTTAAGGCAGAGGTAAAGAAGACTGGCTTTAGGTAAGATGGGGAACTCTTTGTTGAGGTATAATTGAGGTACAATATTATACAAGTTACAGGTGTATAATATAGTGATTCATAATTTTTAAAGGTTATACTCCATTTATAGATATTTAAAAATATTGGCTCTATTCCCTGTATTGTATAATATATCTTTGTAGTTTATTTTACACATAATAGTTTGTACCTCTTAATCCCCTACCCCTATATTGCCCTCCCCTCTTCCCTCTCCACTGGTAACTACAAGTTTGTTCTATCTATGCATCTGTTTCTTTTTTTGTCATATTCACTGGTTTGTTGCAATTTTTAGATTCAACACATGTATGTGATATCATACCGTATTTGTCTTTCTCTGTCTGACTTTATTTCACTTAGACGAATGTCCTCCAAGTCCATCCATGATGTTGCAAATGGCAAAAGTTCATTCTTTTTTATGGCTGAGTAGTATTCCAGTGTATATATGTACATACCACATCTTTATCCAGTCATCTGTTGATGATGATCAACATGACGATGAACACACTTAGGTTGACTCTATATCTTGGCAATTGTAAATAGTGCTACTGTAAACATTGGGGTGCAAGCATCTTTTCAAATTAGTGTTTTTGTTTCTTTCATTGTAATTGCTGGGTCATATGGTAGTTCCATTTTTAGTTTTTTGAGAAACCTCCATACTATTGTCCACAGTGGCTGCACCAATTTACATTCCTATCAACAGTGTAGGAGGGTTTCCTTTTCTCCACATCCTCGCCAACATTTGTTGTTTGTATTCTTTCTGCTGATAGCCATTCTGACAGGTGTGAGGTGATATCTCATTGTGGTTTTGATTTGCATTTCCTTGACAATTAGCGTTGTTGAGCATCTTTTTGTGTGCCTGTTGGCCATCTGCATGTCTTCTTTGGAAAAAATGTCTGTTTGGATCTTTTGCCCATTTTTTAATCAGGGTTTTTTTTTTTTTGAAGTTGATTTGTATGAGCTAGTTATATACATTGGGTATTAACCCCTTATCGGTCATATCTTTTGCAAATATTTTCTCCCATTCTGTACATTATCTTTTCATTTTGTCGATAGTTTCCTTTGCTGTGCAAAAACTTTTAAGTTTAATTAGGTCTCGTTTGTTTTTGTTTTTATTTCCTTTGCTTTAGGAGACAGATCCAAAAAAAATATTGCTACAATTTATGTCAAAGAGCATTTTGTCTATGTTTTCCTCTAGGAATTTTATGGCTTCTGGTCTTTCATTTAGAACTTTAATCCATTTTGAGTTTATTTTTGTATATGGTGTCAGAGAATGTTCTGATTTCATTGTTTTACACCAGGCTGTCCTGTTTTCCCAGAACCATTTATTGAAGAGACTGTCTTTTCTCCATTGTGTATTCTTGCCTCCTTTGTCGTAGACTGATTGACCATCTGCTGTGCATGGGCTTATTTCTGGACAGCAACTTGTCTTAAAATCGATTCCATTTAGTATTATTGACTATTTGGGCATACTAATAAATTCTGAAGTTTGCATTGGTCAACATTAAAAATGGATTAAAAAAGAAGTATTGTGTGGCCCCTTTATCATGGTGAAAATAGCCTCTTCTCACTTCCAGGCTCATGACCCTTGTTAGCTGTTACGTTATAGTTTCTTTCCTTTTGCCAGACTCCTGTCAAAAGCCTTTCTTTAGCTTTACCCTAATGACTGGAAATCAAACTGTTACGACTTCCCAGCAGGCCCACTTTAACCTTTCCTTAACTCATAGTTTAACTCGGGGCCTTCCACGTTAGATAAGTTTTATGGCTACGCACCTAAAAGAAACTTAATATCTTTGACCAGTTGTTTTCTTGGTTCACAGTCAGAATAGGGACAGGCACCAGGAAATAGACCACAGGAAGAGAGGGAAGTGTTCTGAAAAAGAAAAAAATAAAAGCTACTAAATTTGAGCAATTTCTGGGAAGAATAAAATACTTTTACGTGAACTGGAAGGCTGTAAGATTATGTGAGGTTGGGGACACGCAGTTATGTTGTGGTTAATGATAGGTTTCCGTGAATGTTCTCAACATAAAAACATGAGGAGACACATAAATTCTGATTAAACTCACTCTTAGGTCACAGTAAATATTTTTGGATGGAGGATAAATGAATTAAACTTTAAACTTTTTTCTTCTCTTCAGAGGTAGATCACCAACCCCTGCCCCCAGCCCCGCCAAATCATTTGCCTTAGTTATAGCTGGTCAGTAAATTCAACTGTAGATGTCCTTTTAGAACAGAACTTGAGTTTTGTGCTGGAAAGGAGAGTCAGTTGACAATTTCATTCCTTAAACGTGGTAAACAAGAATTTTGCTGCATCGCGTTTTGCTTTTGAGAAATCAAGCTTCAGGAAAGTCCATGGATTGGTGAGTTTGGCTGTGGGCGTTTATTAGTTTTCCTGTAGAAATAGCAGAAATGGGGATATCAGCACATTTTAGTTGCCAGAGAGATGGGGCACCCTGGTAGGAAGGTTCTTGCAGCATCTCTGGGGGGAAGTTGGTTCCCTGAGTAGACGCTAACAGCAGGAGAGGCTGTCACGGCCTGTGTGCAAGGGTCCCAGGGTGCTGTGGGCCTGTGACAGGAGACTGCTGCTGGCTGCTCTGGGGTTGGGAGGGGGCCCCACGGGGCAGCTGAGGCATCATCCTTGTCCCTCATGACCCCTGCCCCTGGTATCCCATGACACTCTTTCTTGGGAGCAAAGAGGGCTGGACCCTTGGGTCACCATCAGTGAGCACAGGTTTGTAAGGAGCTGTGTGGTCTCAGGCTGCCTCCAGACCCCACTCCACCGCTTTGCAGTTAACAGGTTTTCAGGGCTTTTCCGTTTCTCTCTGCAGCCTAGGGCCTGAGGTTCCCAGCTCCCTGCTGCAGTGGGGTTAGCACTGAACAGACACCAGCCTGAGGTCCTTGCACACTAAGAAGGGTGGAAGCGTGGAGCTGACTCTTGGGTTCTTGCTCAGCCCGTTCCCTCCAGCCGCCTCAGGTCCCTGGGCTTCCTCTTGCTGTTGGCCGACCTGCCCCCCACCCCACTCCCCCAGGGAGCCCAGGCCACAGGCCGGGTAACTGCTGCTGAGATGTATTTTTAAACCTACCCAGAGGGTGTTACCAGGAGTTCAACTGAAGCATCTCCTATTTCCCCCTTCAAGCCCTAGAGAGACTAATTCCCTGCTTCCTAATTCCCTCCTCCCATCCTACCAAGCATTTTCAGGCCCCGGTTTGGGTTTATTGACAACCATGTGTATAATTCATGCAAGACAGGTTACAGCGGAGCGTGTTACCTCTGCTAGTCAAGCATGGCTCAGTCACGCTGCTCCAGTTTTCAGCCGGGAAGTAGGTTTTATTAGTGTTTGGGCCTGATGTTTTCCTGTCCGGAAACCTTCCCCTTCCCTTGGCGAGGCTGTTTTGGCAAGCACCGTCAGGGAAAACCTACCTTCCCCTTGTCCAGTTGGATGACTAGGTTCCAGGCAAAGACAGGCTGTTGTGTAAAGCAGAAGCCCTTGGGGCGGGGTTGGGGGTGGTGGAGGGAGATGTTTGCTCAAGAGAGTTTGCCTGGGGCAGCAGGAGGCTGAGACCGCCCTGGTGGGCGGTGCGTACCCAGGCTGAGCCCTGCTGTTGCAGGGTACTCCGTGGTGGTGGTGGTGGTGGTGGTGGTGGTGGTGCCGCCGCGCAGTGGCATCACCTTTAGGACTGGGGTGCTTTGGGAAGGGACTACTTCCTGTTCAGTGAAGAGCATCATGCCTTTTCTATCCCATTGTTTTCATGTAGCCTGAAATAATGGGGGTACTGATGCCAGAAAGCCAAGGAATGAAAGATGCATTATCTCCATTTCTTGTCCTTTTCTTCTGGGTTTTCTGTAAGATCAAGTAGAGGAAGGAGGTAAATGTAAATATCAGCAGGAGCTATTGGGAGCGCAGAGGAGGAGGAGGTGGTACCTGAAAAATGCGAGTTAGCTCCACAGTGAGCAGGTTGGTGAGGAAGGTGGGGAGAGCTGGCGCAGGAGAGAGACCTTCTCAGTGGTCCAGAGTGGTGCGAGGGGAGAGCGGAGAGATGGGGTTGGGGAGAAAGGCGGTGGCAGGTCCAGGAAAACTTCCATACTGTGCTAGAAAGTTGGGCTTTATCTGGAAGATTTTTAAGCTGGGGAGTGAAGTGGTCGGATTTTTGTTTTAGAGAGTTTGCTTTGGCCTCACTTGGAGGATTGAAGTAGGAGTGGTGGAAGGATGCAGGGAGCCCAGGTGATAGGTGTCACATGACCACCTGAGAAATGCTCAGCCTGGACCTAGGGGGAAAGACAGACCAACGAGGTGGGGGAGGGCCCGTGCTTGGTGAATGACTGTCTGGAGCCATGGGGGTTGGGAAGGGGCAAATCCAGGCACCTGACTTGGATGAGAAGTGAGTGGTGGTGCCTTCCTTGAAAGTGGGAAACGAGAGGAGGTGCAGTTAAGGGATAAAAGAGAAGGTGACTTGTCAGCAAGCATTTGTAGAATTGGGTGGAATGGAAACCATGAGTCTGATTCCCAGGCAAGGGCCCCATGACACGTGCTTATACTTTCCTTACAGGAGAGATTTTGGGCCTCACAAAGTGTTACCCATGAAGATCCACCAGCCCAACCAGTTTGTCCCAAGTGAAGAGCATATGGATCTGCTCACAACGTATAAACAAGATTACAACCCCTACCCTATCTGTCGCGTGGACCTCATCAAACCTCGGGACAGCAAATACCCATGTGGTGATAAGATGGAGTGCCTACCTACTTATAAAGGTGGGAGCGTGCTTGAGGGGGAGGAGGGGCTGTGCCAGTGTGCAGGTCAGGAAATGGGTTTTATACACCGCCCCCCAACCCCCTGCCATAATGTTGAAGTTCGGCAAACGACTTTCTGTGGCTGAATCTGGCCTGTAGCCTGTTTTGGTACAGCTGGAGAACTAAGAGTGGCTTTAAAATTTTTGAATGATTTAAAAAAAAAATGAGAAAAAGGCTGTTATTTTAGGGCATGTGTATGAGATATGAAATTCAAAGTTCAGGGTTCATAAGTCTGTTCTATTGAAACACAGCCACACCCACTTGTTTTATGCATCACCTGTGGCTACCTGTGTGCTACCATGGCGAAGTTGAGTAGCTATGACAGAGACCGAAGACATTTAATATCTGGTCTCATAGAAAATATTTGCCAACACCTGCCTCAGCTTGCTGTTTGTATCCTATATTGGGGAAGCATTTCAAGTTTAAGCTAAGTTGGGTTCTGCCACTGATGGATTCATTCATGCATTTAAAAATTTATTAAAATGTAACATACAGAAAAATGTACAAATATGATTATACAGACCAGTGAATTTTGAGTGAACATACATACAAATAGGACCCAGATTGAGAAATATGGCACTGATACTCCCATCCAGTAACTGTCCCCATCCAGGATAGAATCGTCATGCTGACTTTTAACATCATAAATTAGTTTTGTCAATTTTGAACTTCAAATAAATGAGTTGCATTCATTCTGTACTGAGCATCTACTGCATTCCAGGCACGGTGTTAGGAGCTGGGAAGGGAGCATCATGACCTGCCCGTGACTTCATAGTCTAGCGGGGGAGAGAGGATGTGGAGCTGTAAGTGTGGTGCGAGCCGTGTAGCAGTTGCCCACTCTCTGGAGTGCAAGCCGTGAGGCTGAGACCCTGGGAATGGAGGCCAGGCTTGTGCCAGTAACTTTGCAGCTTTTGATGCACATGGTTGTCCAAAGAATATGTGCTAACCTGTTGCTGTCGCATGTTTGTGGATCTCTAAATGACTGTGACGAGAGTGGTTTTATTCAGCCAAGCCAAGGCTTAGCAGAGGGGAGGTGGGGAGGCTGGAGGGGATGCAGCCATCTTCCTGAAGCCCTTACAGGAGCTCCAAGTCTGTTATTCTGGAAGATTGCTCATGTGACTGAGCGTCTCTGCCTTTCTTTTTCCTTTTATCCTTTACCTTTGTGTCGTCCTTTTCCATTCTTCCAGAGCCACCTTCTGCCAAGCCATATCGTCAAACCCCCGAGTGGCTCCACCTTCGTGTCCTCCGACATCCAGTCCTTCTGGCTTGCTCTCTATTTATGTGACAGTCCTGGCCTCGTTGGGACCTCCCACCCACCGACGCCTCAGTCTCCCTTCTCACTGTCAGCCCTTCCGGTGTCTGTTCTCCGTGTAGCCTACTCCCTGTTAGGTAGCCTATCTTTACTCCCCCACTCTCCTGTCCTCCTGTTGCTTCCTCCTGGCAACAACCTAACCCCGCCTTCCCCCCATCGATACCTGGACACAGCTGAGCATCTCTCCAGTCTTGTCAGCGTGTATCTGTTGTCCACAGAAAGGAACCAGAGAGGTCTTTTGAAAATGGAAATGGCAGTTGTATCTGATCTCTTCTCTACTTACAGCTCCTCAAATAATTGTTTCTTAGGATAAAATTGCAAACCTTTACCAACTCCTGAGATGCCTTTCAAATTTTGGCTCCTCCTCTTTGAACTCCTCTACTCCGGCCACAGGAACTTCTTTCAGGTCCTTTCCTCCATTTCCTTTCTGTCTCGGGGCATTTTGCACTGCTAGGCCCTCTATATGGAGCACTCCTCCCTTCCCCCATCCAGTCCTCATCCTTCAGCGAGTGGTGGAAACATCACCCCTTCAGAGGGCCTCCCAGGCCTTCCCCAGTGCCAGACCAGACACACCCTGTTAGATGTTCTAAGAGTGACTTGTATTCCTCATTTTGTAATTCACTGTGTAATTTTGTTTAACATTGTCTTCTTGGCCATCCTGCAAACCCCAAGAGGGCAGAGATCTCTTTCCTTGCCAGTTGCCCTCAAGAAGGCAGGCACCGTGGCAGACGCTTTACGAAGGAGTCAGCACGAGTTGGGTGCGTGGTGGAACGGCACTCATGCCTCTGCAGGGCTCCTTTGTCTTCCTCTTATCCGATGTTTCTGGAGGGCAAAAAATGGGCACTGAGCAGGTAGGAAAAAAGAGGGCAAAGCCAGGGCCCTAACCTTCAGCAGGGGAGGGGGCAGGATTGCCGTGGTGCACATCCAGCTACATCCTCTCCTTTCCACATCCTCTCTGTGGGTCACCCAGATTTATGAATCTTGGCAAAGTTAGAGGCTCTTCAGAGCAACTGCCTGCTCTGCTCCATTTCCCTTCCCCTGCTGGCCCTAGGTGCAAGGAGAGGTCTGGGGTGAGAAATGCTCCTTGCCTTACTTAGAAGTTGGCAAGGATGGAGTAGCCCAGTGGCATGGTTTGAAGGGCAGTCCCCCCAGTCCTCCTACAAAATACTTACCCCTCAGAGCAAACACACAGAAAAAGAAAACAATCTAATACTTAAGCTTTAATCTGTCCCACATTCCTCCCCTTCTCCAAACAGTTACATCTCAGATTGCCCTCTGCAAACCAGAGAGCAGAATTCTCCTGCTAAAATTGCATCATGGCTAACTTTTTCCTATTGAGAAAGTTAACATCGAGAAAGCCCTATTCTTTCCTCTTTAATTCTTCTTAAACTTCTGGCCCCTGCTGACTGCTTATCTGCTTACACAGAAGTAATGAGCAAACACCAGTGAGGTATCAGCGGGACTGTTCTGAACCAGGCATGCTTAGACCTTCAGTTCTGTTCTGGCTCCATGTGTGCTTGAGGGTGGATTTCATTGTTCTCTGCGATTCAGGCTTAAAAACAAAGAAAGCAGCTTGTAGCCAAAGGAAATGTATTTGTAGTTAGAATTGACCTAGAGGTGCCAGTTTGCAACCTATCTGTCTTACTAGTTTTTTTTTTTTTGAGTAATACTTATCAGATTCCATTAATTTAAATGATTTATTTGTTCCCTTCCTCCCCTATGATAATGGCTTTCGAAACTGGGCCTAGAATGCCAAACATGTATTCTCAGTTTTTAACACAGGGGATGCCTCAAAGAAGGTGTATTTAGTGAGGGAATAAATGAATGAGTGGTTCTAGGTGACACAGTTTGGCATTAGATTTACACAGATCCCCACTCAACCTGTTACTCTGTGGGTCCAGGCCAAGTGTAGGAGTGAAGCTTGGGGAAGACCCACGACATTTACTCTGCCCTTTGGTTGGTCCTGCACAACCTCATGCATGTTTGAGGAGCCACATCCTTGCCTTATCTCTTGGTTTATTACTCATTTGGTGACTTGTTCCTCTCATGGAAATTTGCTTCCGTAAGTCTTCCGTTCATGGTTTTATGGCCATATATTGATTCTCCTTCCAAAGGGGGTGGAAAAAAGAAACCTAAGATCAAGGTCTTTAAGTATGTGTATTTCAGTGGGTGCATCTGTATTATGTCTATATGCTCTGCTTACTGTGGTTCCATAGGAAAAATATGCAAACTTTTCTCTTTCTGCTCTTATGGTCAGCGCCTTTACTGGGCTTGAGAAAACCACCAGTAAAATATGCTCCAGCAGCATTTGGTTGTAATTTTGACATTTTCAAAACACTGTGCAATTGGAAAGATTGAGAGTGTAATTACTTGATGCTCAGCTTTAGGTTTAGCTAAGTTTTTTTTTTTAAGACATTATTGAACAGAATCCCTTTTAAAGAGATTCTTGCCAATTAACCACATGACACTCTGGCCCTGAAGGGCTTGTCCTGATGGCTTTTCAGGCATGTGAATAGTTTGTCTTGTGGAATTCTGAGGTTTTCAGGGTCCTGTGGAGGTTTTTTTTTTTAATAATATATGCTGGATGGAGGAAGTTAGGAGGTTGGATAATAATGTGGTTTCAACTGTATTGTTAGGTATCAGAAATCACACGAGGCAACTTTCAGTTTAGGAACCTGTTTTCTTAACACTTCATCCATCACGGAAGAGGGCCAGGAAACCCTGTCCTCCCACCCTCGTGCACCTCGAGGCAGAGTGTAGGCACCTACAGGTAGATGCCCCTGTTTCAGTGAGGCTTGAAGTCTGAGGGGGAAACATGTGGTTTGTATTCAGCAAGATGGTTCCTTCTAAAGCCCCTAATGTTTTCAAGATGCTGATAGAGCCATTAATGGCTCTTGGAGAAAGATTAGATTTTCAATTAAAATGAAGCCAATTTAAAATAAATAGTTGGTAGTATTATTAGCCTAAAATAAGCTTAAGAGGGTGCCTGGGGGTGGGAATGTCAGGACTTACAGAGTGGTAGAGTGAGGAGCTTGACAAATTCTCTTCCCCAAAAAAGCAACAATAAAACTGGACAAAATAGTAAAAATCAACCATTTTAGGGGTCTGGAAATCAACCAAAGGCATACAACAAATTGAGAAGCATTTATTCAAGAAAAACTACTAAACCTTGCTTATGAACAGTGGGAGTGTGTGTTATTTTATCCTGGGGCTGCTTCTGTCCCCCCCCCCCCCCCCCGCCCCAGTTCCATCTGTGTGGTGGTTCTGCCTGGGCAGGCTAGGCTGTGAAAACCAGCAGCTCTGCTGCCAGTGGGGGCTGATTGGAGTAAAGTGCATACCCGGGCATTTCAGTAAAAACAGTAGTGATCTCAATAGCAAAAAATCAGGAAGACAACTTCTGCAGTTAGTCTGAGGTTGCGGTACTAGTTGGAGCAAGCAGCAGGCCAGTAGACCAGTCAGATTTAACAAGGAGATCCAGAGTGTGAGACAGACACAGAGTGGGCCTTGATAAACTCATACATACTCTTTGTGGTCTGGAAGACTGATCATATGGGCAAAGCAGTGTGCAGAGTCAAGAGAGATCAGAGAAAGGGCCTAGAAAGGGCCTACTCATCTTTCCTGACTGAATATGATGCCTAGCGCATGTGCGGAGGAGATGTGGCCAGCCCAGCAGAAAACAAAACCCAGGGAAGACTCGTAAACTGCCTAATCTTTGACTGTGTTCTCCAACCCATACACGGATCCATTAGTAAGTGGTGAAAACCTTAGTGGCTTCAGGTGCTTAAATATAACTTCTAAGTTAATTGTAGGCTGATGACTAGATTACGCTGGTATAGGGTGGCTCTAAGGAAATAGACTTAAAAATAAAATAATTTAAAAAAGAAAAAAACTGAGCCAAGACATCAGTGGCCACGCATTGCAGGGGAGATAAGACTCTAGAATTAGTGCTGGCAAGTCATTAAACAAACAGCAGAAAATACTTCCCAGTGGGAGATGAGAAACCAGAGTTGCTGCATCATATTATCTAAAGTGCTGAGTTTTTAATGATTCACTGAGTCATAAAAAGAAGTAGGGAAGTGTGATTCATGAATAGTTTCTATTATTTTTTCCTATCTCTGAAGGGGCCCAGATGTTAGACTTAGCAGAAAAATATTTCAAAATAGGTATTACATGTATGTTCAAAGAACAACAGGAAACCACAGTTAAATAAATTATGACAACAATTTCCCATCAAATAGGGAATACTATAGAAGGAAATCATAAAAAAGAATGGAATGAAAACTATAGTTGAAAGGCCAATAATCAAAATAAAAAATTCATTAGAAGTGCTTATTAGCAGATATGAGCTGGCAGAAGAAAGAATCAGTGAAGATGGATATATCAAGAGAGGTTATCCAATCTGAAGAATGAGAAACAATTGATAAAAATGAACAGAAACTCCAAGATTTGTAAGATACCATTAAGTGTGGCAACAGACAGGTAATGGGAGTCTTAGAAGGAGAAGAAAGGGGCAGAAAAATATTTAACTGTCAGAGCTCCTAAATTTCATGAAAAGTATTACTCTGTACATCCAAGAAGCACAATCTAAATAGAGTAAATGCAAAGAGATCCACACCTAGTCACATGATAGTCAAACTGTTGAAAGCCAAAGGTCTGGAAAAAGCAAAAGAGAAACAACTCATCACATACAGGGAAATGAAAATAATTAATTTTCATCAGAAATAGTGGAGGGCTGAAGGCAGTGGGATGACATATTCAAAGTACTGAAGGGAAAAAAGAGAATTCTGTCAACCAAGAATTCTGTAACTAGTAAAAGATTATGCTTCAAAAATGACAGAAAAAGATACTGCCAGATAAAAAAAGACTGGGTGAATTTGTAGCTCACTGACTTGGCTTGCGAGAAATAATGAAGTCATTCAGGTTGAAAGAAAATAATGCAGAATGGTAACACAAATCCACACAAAGAAATAAAGAGCACTGATAAAGGTCATTATGGAGGTAAATACATACTTTTCTTTTAATTAAAAGGCAGTTACAGAACCAATAATTGTAAAACTGAGGTTTATGCCAGGAATACAATGTTGGTTTAACATCAGTAAACAAATTAATGTAATACACCATATTAATAAATTAGAAGGCAAACCTACATGATTGAAAGTCACAGAGAAAGCATTTGACAAGATCTGATACCCATAAAAGCTCTCAACAAGCTAGGAATAGAAGGAAACTTCCTCAGCTTGATAAAGGGCTTCCACAGAAAACCCTGTAGCTAACATCATATATAACGTGGTAAGACTTTCTCCCTAAAGTTGGTATGAAGGCTAGGATGTCACCTCTCACCAGTTTCATTCAACAGTGTATTGGAGGTTCTGGCCAGTGCAGTAAAGCAAGAAAAACAAATGCATCTAGATTAGAGAGGAAGAAATAAAACTGTCTTTATTCCCAGATAAGATAATCCTAAGGAATCCACAAAAAACTATGAGAATATGAATTCAGGAACGTGTCGGTGTTGAAGATTAATAGATAGAAATAAATTGTATTTCTATGTATTAGCATTGAAAATCTGAAAACAAAATTCAGAAAACAGTTTTCTTCACAATAGCTTCAAAATAAATAAAATATTTGGGATAAATTTTTTAAAAAGCAGTGTAAGACTTGTACACTGAAAAGTACAAAATAGTGCTGAGAGAAGTTAAATAATATCTAAACAGATGATGAGAGTCATCTTATCATAGACTGGATGTTCATAGATTGGAAAATTTTGATATAGGTAAGATGGAGTTTTACCCAAATTGGTTTATAGATTCAATGCTATTCCTATCAAAATTCCAGCAGGGTTTTTGTTGTTGTCATTTGTAGGTTGTCATTTTGTTTTGCTTATGGTTTCCTTTGCTGTGCAAAAGCTTACAAGTTTAATTAGGCCCTATTTGTTCATTTTTGCCCTTATTCCTTTTGCCTGGATAGACTGCCCTAGGAGAACATTGCTCAGATTTATGTCAAAATGTTTTGCATGTGTTTTCTTCTAGGAGATTTATAGTGTCTTGTCTTATATTTAAGTCTTTAAGCCATTTTGAGTTTATTTTTGTGTATGGAGTGAGGGAGTGTTTTAACTTCATTGATTTACATGCTACTTGTCCAGTTTTCCCAATACCACTTGCTGAAGAGACTGTCTTTTTCTCCACTGTGTATTCTTGCCTCCTTTGTTGAAGATTGATTTACCATAGGTCTGTGGGTTTATTTCTGGGCTCTCTATTCTGTTCCATTGATCCATATGTCTGCTTTTATGTCAATACCACACTGTTTTGATTACTGTAGCTCTGTAGTATTGTCTGAAGTCTGAGAGGGTTATTCCTCCAGCATCGTTCTTTTTCTTCAAAAGTGCTTTGGTAATTCTGGGTCTTGTGTGATTCCATATAAATTTTAGGATTGTCTGTTCTAGTTCTGTGAAAAATATCCTGGTTAATTTGATAGGGATTGCATTAAATCTGTAGATTGCCTTGGACAGTATGGCCATTTTAATGAAATTGATTCTTCCAATCCAAGAGCATAGGATATCTTTCCGTTTCTTTAAGTCATCTTTAATTTCCTTAATCAGTGTTTTGTAGTTCTCCATGTATAATCTTTCATCTCCTTGGTCAGATTTCTTCCTCAGTATTTTATTGTTTTGAATGCGATTTTAAAAGGGATTGTTTCTTTACTTTCTTTTTCTGCTAATTCATTGTTAGTGTAAAGAAATGCAACTGATATTTGTTAATCTTGTGTCCTGCTACCTTGCCAGTTTCTTTTATCAGCTCTAGTAGTTTTTCTGTGGCGCTTTTAAGGTTTTCTATGTATAGTATCATGTCCGCATAGAGTGACAATTCTCATATTCACATAGTCTCTTCCAATTTGGATCCCTTTTATTTCTTTTTCTTGCCTGAGTGCTGTGGTTAGGGTTTCCAAGACTATGTTAAATACAGGTGGTGGGAGTGGGCATCCTTGTCTTGTTCCAGATTTTAGTGGGAAGGCTTTCAGTTTTTCACCATTGACTATTAGGCTGGCTGTGGGTTTGTCATGAATAGCTTTTATTATGTTGAAATATGTTCCATCTATACCCACTTTGGTAAGAGTTTTTATCATAAATGGGTGTTGAGTTTTATCAAATGGTTTTTCTGCATCTATTGAGGTGATCATGCAGTTTTTGTCCTTTCTTTTGTTGATGTGGTGTATCACATTGATTGATTTGCATATGTTGAACCACCCTTGTGTCCCTGGGATGAATCCAACTTGATCATGGTGTATGATCTTTTTTATGTGCTGTTGGATTCTGTTTGCTAATCCTTTGTTGAGGATTTTGATTACAGATAGTTGCACAGTTCTGTAAAAGCTATTGAATTGTGTATGTAAGATGGTGCATTTTATGTTACACAGCTTATACCTCAGTGAAGCTGTTTTTTGTTTTTTAAGTGTGCCTATGGACTCCACTGGTTTTGGCTATATACTTCCAAGACTCCTGGGAAGCTGCTTTGGTTCTAATCCTTTGTTAACTTGTAAGCAAGAGAATTCCCTGTGGATTCAGAGAGTTTGCTAGGGTTCCATATTGGTTACTTTAGATGTAGTGATTGATGGACATGATGGGGGCAGTGTAGGACTTGGATGTTAGCCACGTATTATGAACAGAATGGCAACAGTGTAAGAGTGGCTGAATGGCAGGCTTGCTGTTTTATTTTACCTGAATTTCCAATTGCATAGCTGCTCGGAGGATCTGTGTGGTGAAGCTACTGTGAAAGCCTCCGCAGTGCTGTCTGAGGCTGACATCTGCTCCTCAGGATGCATGGGGGTCGTCTCTAGAGCAGAGGTCCTTTGGGTGCAGGCCTCGTGTTAGCGTGGCCATCCCAGTTCCACAGCAGAAGTTCCTCTTGAGACGGACATCCCCTAGGTATAGCTGGCCAGCCTTTTCATTTTTAATAAGTGAAATACAGTGCTTCTGTGATATGGGCTGTCAGAAGAGCCTGACTTTGGAGTAAACTGTGTAGTTCAAACTCTAGCTCTTAGCACCATAGCCATGTGACTTTTGGGACAGTTTCTGAGCTTTGCTTTTGGAAATCTGTAAAATGGAGACAGTCGTATCATTACAAAGAGTTATTAATGAAGATGAAACATAATTGTGTATAAAAAGCCCTGAGCATAATTGGCTGACATAGTCAGCGTCCCTTAATTGTCAGACCCAGATAGTAGAGTGGATTAGAGCATGGATTCTGGATGTGGATTTGCATCGATGCTTTTCTGCTAATAGCCAAGTGACTTTGGGCAAGTTCCCTATTTTTTCTGTGGCTCTGTTTCTGCATCTATAAAATCCCACCTTATTAGGGATGTCTGAAGATTAAAAGAGTTAATATAGAAAGCATTTAAAATACTGCCTATCACATAATCAGCTCCGCTGTTCTCTCACCAGCCAACACAGTGCCCTGATGCTCTTGGGGTGCCATATTTGATTTATGTGATTATATGTGTAGACTACAGGGACGTGATGGCAGTCACCCAATCGACAGCCAGGGTTGTGAATCCCCTGTCTCACTATACCCAGTGCTCCCTTCTCTCTCTGCTGATTCACAGAGGGCACCTTCTTCCCAGAGGAATGAAACTGTTTTTGGATCAGGTAAACCAGTGGTTACACTCTCCTGTTGGAATCAGTTTTCTGGCTCCTCCCATAGCTGTGGACCCTCTAAAATCCCTGCGTGCAGCATTGGTATGATGAGACTCCTGTGAATTTGTTCTGTGCAACAGCCTGCGTAAAGCTGAGGCATCACGCCCTTGGTTGAGGTGGTGGCAGCGATCTGCTCTGTTCTTCCTTTGTTCCTGGAACACCTCACTGGAGACTGGCTTGTGGCTTTGGGGCTCCTTGGAATACATGCAGGTTGAGTGACTTGATTTATGAGTAACTACCACTTCTGCTTTATTTTCAGCCGATTATTTACCCTGGAACCAACCAAGACGAGAACTGCTTCGTCCGCCACAGAACTACCAGCCGGCATCAACCAAGTTTGATAGTAGAACCACACACCAGGACGACTACTCCATGAAGGGCCTAGTGAATACCGTGAGCTGTAAGCCTCCGGCGGTGCCCAAGCTCTGTCACGTCCCCCTGGAGGATCTGACCAACTACAAGATGAGCTACATGGCCCACCCTTTGGAGAAGCGCTTTGTCTATGAGCCGGAGAAGTTCAGACCCTCTGAAATCCCCTTCGAAAGCTTCACCACCCACAAAGAGTCATACCGAGGCTTGATGGGGGAGGCAGCCAAGAGCTTGAAGCCTCCAGCCAGGCCTTGTGGGCGAGACACGCCTTTCTCAACCACCACCGAGTTTCGTGATAAGTACCAAGCTTGGCCAACGCCCCAGGTGTTCTCCAGAGCTCCCGCCGCCTACGTCCCTCCTGAAGAGAAGATGGACCTTCTGACAACAGTGCAGGCCCACTACACATACCCTAAGGGGGCCCCAGCTCAGCCCTGCCGACCAGCGCGCTCAGTCAAGAAGGGTGGCCACTTCGAAAGCTCCACCACGACCAAAGACGACTACAAGCAGTGGGCCAGCGTGCGCACAGGGCTGGTCAGGCCCGTACCCCAGCTGAACCTCCCCACCGAGCCCTTGGACTGCCTGACCACCACACGAGCCCACTACGTGCCCCACCCGCCCATCGCTACCAAAAGCTGTAAGCCCCCCTGGGCTGGCCCCCGAGGAAACATCCCTGTGGAGGGCCAGACCACGTACACCATCAGCTTCACGCCTAAGGAAATGAGCAGGTGCCTGGCTTCGTACCCGGAGCCCCCCGGCTACATCTTTGAGGAAACAGATGCTTTGGGGCACAGAATATACAGGCCAATTTCCCAGACAGGCTCTCGGCGGAGCAGCTGTCTTTCTGTGGGTGATTCGGAAAATCCCAACCAGCAGGAGTTGGCAGTCTCAGCTTGATTGTTAAAAATTATAATTTAGAAATTGCACAGTACTTTTAAAAGCAGATGATTGAGTTATTTGTTGGACCAAAAAAAAAATTCCTCAAAATGAAAAAAAATCTTCGTCATCATTTCCAGGACGCTTGAATAAAATGAGAATTAGTTGACTCAAGGAAAATGACATTTAATCATTGGTTAATTAGTCCCCTTAACCCTTCCCCAACTGTCTCCCCCTCTGGGGCCCTTTACCCTTGTGCTCATGAAATCAAAGCTGGTCTCTGAGGTTTCCCCCCACCCAGAAGTATTTTATTAACTTAATCATTGTATAAATTGACATTATGATTAACCCTTGCCAAGTATGAAGTGCCAAAGAATAAACTTTATTTTGGGGGGATTGAATGTGCAGGTATGTGCATTCACCCCACATGCTGTCTCTGCAGAGAGCAGGCTGTGTTCCTTGTGACCTTTGGGCAGATTTCAGGCTAACCTTCTCATTGCCTTCCTGTACTGATGGGAGTGCCTTGGGCCTGGTCTGGAGTCTTGTTTTAGGTTCTCTCTGCCCAGGGTTGCGTCACACATCATTTTTTAACCTCTTCACATTGTGATATACCAGCAAGAACAGTATTCTCTGACGTGCTGTGGGTCTAGTCATGAGAGATGGAGGGGGAGGAAGAGACTATGGCGGTCCCAGGGGAACATGGACCTGCCAGACCACTCCCACCCCAAACCAGTGCAGGCTCTGAGTCCAGGGAGGGCCAGTGGGGACCCTTGGCAACCAGGCAGTCAGCAGCCGGCCCTTGGGCTGTGAGCTCTTCCAAATGCTCAGAACCTGGAAAAAAATGGGTTGGGATCTACATCGTGTTACACGGTTGATCTGGATGGCATCTGGATGCCTGCCCTGTGGGGTAAAGAAGCTCCGAGAGATTATACACCTTGCCTAGGGTCACAGAGCTTGGAACACCAAAGCCACGATTGGAACCCAGGTCTTCTGTTTCAAGTCCAGGGCTCTTGGCTTCCCAACACCAGGCACCTCCCATCTGGGATGTCGTGGACCTCGTGGCTCCACAAACCACATCAGACCACGTTGTCTCTGTTTGAACTCCTTTCTGAAGTCTGTTCAGCTAAAGGGAACTATGAAGTGGGGTAGGTTTCATTATTTGTGTTTCATCATTTTTCACAAATCAAAGAAATCTTGGCACTTGATTTGAAAACCAAATGGTGCTAAAATGCTTATAAAAATGCAGCAACCTCTTAAGCGCCAGCCCCTTGGCCTCTACTATGGCTTCCCCAGAGAACAACTGTAAATTTTTTGATCTGTCCCTGCTAATATTTTCCTTCACATTCCTAAATAATGTACATATACTGCTGTCTGTTGACTCATCGACTTGAGACCTGGTCTGTTTTGGTGGATTAGGAGTTCTAATTCTTATACATTCCTTTCTTCTCTCCCCCTTCTTCTCATTATAGTTACATGACAGTGTGTGGTTGTATCAAAGCTAATAAGCTTTTATAATGTTTCTGATGAGTAGGAGGAAGACTGAAGAAGGATGGATGGACCTGGCTGACTGAGGAGCACTGAGCCCTCTTAGGGTGAGAAATTTCCTCTGAGCCCTTCCTTTGTGACATTTGGGGTGACCTCCGGGGTGACCCCAGGCTAGCTGAGCCACCCAGGGCATCCCTGCCTTGCCTGTCTCTCTAGGATGTAAGGAATTGGCTCTTCCCCTACCAACTGTCCTTACTGTGAAAGTGGTTAGTACAAGTGAAAAATTCATGAAGTAGGTAAAGAAGGACACAAGTGGCTGTTGCAGGTACTAGTGGAATACGCTGTCTCGGAGCGCACAAGGGGAGCCCAGCAGACCCGGCTTGCATCTTGTCCCTTGTCACCCACTATCTATGGGACCTTGGTCCCATTTTTTAAAGTTTGGATAAAGCAATACTGGTCTCATGGTTTTGTTGTTTGGGTTGAATATAAGTCAGTCACTTCGGCCTGGCTCACAGTTAATTCATTAAATGTAGGTGAGGGTGAGGACAATGGTGGTGGTGATGAAGATGGTTGCTGAATTCCGCCCGCTGAATCTGCCTGTGATTTCATCGGTCGGTGTTTACAAGGTGCAGGTAAGGATAACTGCTCTTCTTTCAAATTTTGTATATTTTGCAAAGTTAAAATACTTTTTTCATATAGTTGAATTACTTTCTAGTTGTTCTGAGTCAAGGTTGTTAACTGCCTCCCTGGAATTGTCATTTTAGGAAGTTAACTTGGGAACTTCCACGGGGAGGGAAAGAGAGGGTGAGCTGAGCCGACGGGGACTTGCTTCCCCTCCCCTGCTCTGTCATAGCTGCTTCTTATAATCAGTTCCATGTATTGGGCTTCCATATAGGGCTTTGTTGGAGAAAGATTCTTTTACAGCTGTGGAAACACATGTACCCTGTGCACACGCTGCTCTAATACCCCAGAGCCGCCTATTCAGCAAGCTTTGATGATCGAAGTCTTCAAACACATGGTCTTCTCTTGCAAATATGCACACATAATTTATGTCATATATTTCTTACCTGTTAGAATGAAGTGGGAGCTTAATCACCTACCATAGCCCAGGGTTCTTTAAGGCTTTCGGCATGTTATAAAAGAAAACTGTTGGAGACCAACAATAGAACACACAGAGAAAGGTTACGGCCAAACAGGGACCCTGCTCCAGAGCAGAATCCAGTACGCTCTGGGGATGAGGTTTTGGAGAGGAAAACAGGTAGGGCTTTTAAAGCCCAAAGGTGGCAAACTCTCCCATTTGAGGAAACTGGAGTTTCTGAGTGAGGCTGATTGGCAGGAGATAGTGGGGTTAGTTGGCGTGGAGCCCCTGTGTGGGGCGGATGTGGTCTGCTAGTTTGGGATATGGTACCCAGGAGCGTCTGCTGGGATGTCCCACTCCGATGGTGGTGTCTCCCTGCCTGTGCTGTGCGTGGGGCAGCCCCTGTGCCGGTAGGCTAGGTGGCCAGGGCAGGTCTTATCCCCTGGTTCACCTTCCAGCAGGGCCACCTGGGTGGGTAGACCTTGGCACATCACTTGTAATTTTTGGAGATCAGGAATCCCCTCTCTACTTTGCCTCCCAATTAAGGTATAAATACAGCATCAGGAACTCTCCATTCTACTGCTTGCCACATTTTCACAAGAGTCTTTGAACGTGGGCCCCCGTTTTTTGGCTTGGCTCCGAGATCTTATGCTGGGCAGTGGCTGGAGGGTGGGGAAGGTGGGACCCATTGTCAGTGATTCTTTCAGCAACCGCCATTTGTCGCTCTGCTTTCTGAGGGACCTGGTATTGCCGATCGTGAACCCCGGCCAGGCTCTGCCTGGAGTTCTGCTCCCCATCAGCCCCAGCTTTCTTGTAGTGTTTTCATTCTGGTCTTGTAAGTTCTGCACGTGTCAGTCATCACTCTACCATCTACTTCCCTTCTTCCAATTTCTTGAAAACCTTTGTTCACTGATAACCCTCCTCCCATCTTCCCTCGGGTGTCTTATAATTTCATTATTGCTTTATTGGTGTTGAATAGGGTACATGAGGGGGTGAGAAGGGGATAAGCTCCAGTTGGCTGCCACCGTGTGACCTGGCAGAGAGCCCGTTGAAGGTGACGAAACACTAATGGACTTTCATGGGGTCTTCTCAACTTTCTAGCACACCTGGAAGGGGACTTTTCCCCCTGGCGGGGCTGAAAGGCAAACCTGGGCAGTCAGTGTAGAATAAGTGCCAGGCCCACCAGTGTATGCCAGTCAGGGGGGCCCTGGATCTTGGGCCGTTCCCTAGGGCTGTGCAGACAGTGCCCCCCCAACTCTGTCCTCGGCCCCAGTCATCCTCCTTCCTGCCCCTTTCAGACATTGCTAGTGACTTCATGGAATAGGGTCTGGGGGCTCAGAGAGAGCCCTCCACTGAGCAGAAACTGCAGCCCTGTTCTGACATCAGGAGCAGCCGGGGCCTTGCTGGGGCTGCCTGGCGGGGGAGCAAACACCCCCGCTCTGTCTCATGGTTTTGCTTTTACGTGGTGTCCTCCACGTACCTCTTCATTGTAGTCACATGGCCCTAAAAGCATTTGCAACTCTGTACACGGTGAGGGTAACTGTCCTTCCCAGCCTTCTCCATTCTTCTGCCTCTAACGTGGGAGTGAAGCAGGATCCCATGGCAGTGGGATCAGTGCGACAAAACCTTCCCAGCGGGGGGCGGGGCCGCCTTTTGGGATCTGGTCATTTAGGGCCTGAAGATGAGCTGAGAGACCCACTTCCTCTAAATGTGCTCCTCAGCTGTGCAGGTGTGAGAGGCAGGTGGGGGGTGTGCATAGGTCCTAATTGCAGATCAAATGGCCCCCTGGCTCCTCGGGCCTGCCCAGGCCCACATCTGGTTCTCAGGGCTTGAAGGGAAGCGGAGGAGCGGAGGACTGAGGCCCTTCTGAGCAGGAACGCCGGGGGCGGTGACAGGCAGTGGTATGCACTCCGCCGGGCAGGCTCAGAGTTTCCACGCGGCTGTTTGAGCAGGTGCTTGGCTTCTCCCCACTTTGGGGGAGCCCAGGAGCCTGTGAACCTTTCAGAACACGCACTCTGGATTCTGGAAAAGGCATCAGGACAATGCTATGCAGGGCTTCTGTTTAAGCCACATTTCTGGGTCACAGGTGCCCTGGTCTGCCTTGGATCCTTGGATGCCGGCATATGAGAAGTCCTGATGGCTTTTCCTCACCAAGCCTTGAAGTGTGGCTGCACACCCAACTTGATGCTAACTGAGAGGATTCAAGAACTTTCCACTCCTGTGATTGAATCTAAAACACTGATATTTTTGGGCTTTTACTGCCCAGACCAGCCAGGCTGCCTGCCCGTCTGTGACCTGCCTACCTCACCAGGACCAAGGCTCTTCTCTCAATGACAAGGGTGAAGCTTGGCTGCTTCACTGATGTCCTCAATCCCCATCCACTGCATGCTGCAGGAGCAAAAAGAAGGGGGCCCACAAAGACCCTTTGAACAGGCAGGCAGCTACTCGAGAGTTCCAGGCAGACAACATGCCTGAAAAATGACTGAAATTTGACATCTGTGCCAGTGAATGACTTATAAACTAAGAAATGGAATTTTTGTGGACTATAGGCTCTCCTGGGCTTAAAAAGAAACCAAAACTTTTCATTTTAAAGTTTCTAAGCAGGACTCAGTGCTTACCGTCAACTTGAAGGGGCTCATTTCTTGGCAAAGTTTTGTTAACACCTCTTATATTCGAAGATCAGTTATTTGGAAACTTCAGCTGTCCAAAACTGAGGCAAGAACCTGGAAACAAGCAGCTTTTAAGTTGCCAAAATCATTGACATGCATCTCATGTATGGAAACTCAGGTGCCGTGAGCAGCGCTCACTCAGCATATTGGCTCCACGCCCCCACTTTTTTTTTTTTTTTTTAACACACAGTTCTGATGAGCTGCTCTTACCTGGTGTCCTCGTCCACGGAAGACGAGGCAGACACATCTGGAGCAGAAAGGAGTGACATCTAATAGCTTGGTGGTAGAGGCCAAAAACATTTTTTTTAAATGCAGAGCTCAAAAGCATGGCAGCTCATGAATTATCCCAATGTGATACACACACACACCCCCCCCCGCAACACGCATGCTCATACATGCATATTTTATTAAGTCTGGAAAATAGACCGTAGTTTGTGCTTATGAAGCCAATTTAGTAAAAAGAATAAAAAATCATACACACATTTTAAAAGTCTGGACAAATGTGTCAGCAGTGTTGGATAAATGAATTCCCCTTTGTCTCCTTTATCCAGAATAATAGGGGAGTGGGGATTTGGAGTATTTTAATAGGAGGTTAACCTCCAGGTAATAAGTGTTAGCCCAAGGTGTTTTCTGGGGAACCCCAGCCCTGTGATACTTGCTTCAGAAATGTTCACTGGACATAAAAGCTTGCATATTATATCCTCTTATTGGGGATTCATGATGCGTGTTAATATTTTCAAGGCTCTGTGAAACCCTATAGTAAAAGCACCTTGTTTAACTTTGTACAACCCAGGCTCTGAATCAGCATCCTTGCAATTACAAGTGCTCAAACCAGGAAAGGAATTCATTGGTTCGGGCAGTTGAACAGTTTAGGGCTTTATCCGTGGGCTTTAGGCACAGCTGGATCGAGGGGCTCGAATGAGGTTGTGGGGCTTGGTCTTCAGCTTTTGGCTTTATTTTCTTCTGCATTCCCTCCTTGGGCAGACCCTTTCCATGTGGTGGTTTCTAGCAGTTCTAAGCTTACAGCATCCTTTTAGCTAAAGGGCTTCTCCTTTCCTGTGGTTTCAGTAGAATTCCCTGAATTGAGTCTCTTTTGCCTGGCTTTGTCTCATGCTGATCCCTGAACTGATGGCCATGGCCAGGGACTTGGAAAATACTCATTATCTGGGTCAGAACCGGGGCCCACCCCTGGACCAGGCAAACTACACGAACCGTGAGAGGGCTGGGGGTGAGGTGGGTGCCCGAAAGAAAACTGGGATATGGTTTCTGGGGAAGGGAGGGATGAATGCTGAGCAGGCGGAAACAAGTTTCCAAGTCTGACAATAGAAGCCTTTTTATCGTGCAAAATCTACTGGAACACACATGGAGAAACACTGCCAAGAGCTCATCATCTCTTTTTCAAGGAAGTTTAGAACAGAATACAATAAAATACACACGCATGCAAACATGTGGTTGAACGTTCCTTTGATGCAGAAACTCAGTGGATCCTGCCCCGCCTCAGGGTCACCTCTGAGCCTGAAACATCCTGCTTGCTGACCGTTGGGACTGCTGCGCCTGTTGATAAATGGGAGGTTACGGTGCAGCCGGGGCACAGGGAGCCTGGGAAAGTTCAAGTACTGCATGCCGGACGCGAGTCTCCCGTGTCGTGCTCTCTCAAGTCCCCACAGCACCAGCACACGCCACCTCCCGTTAGCCACACACACCCTCTCTGCTGGTTACTCTCCTGTCCCGGCAGGGAGTTGAGGCTCAGAGAGGGCAAGCAACTTGGCAAATTGCCAACAGGCTTGCTCAGGGCATTTGATGAAATGATGTTTGTAAAACAAATCTTGTGAACAGTGAAGACATTTTCAAATGATGCCACAGAATTGGGAGAAAGGGGAGTGCTAGCTAGAGAGATGCAAGCTATTGAGGGAAAAGAATGGATTTTGGAATTTTTTTGTTGTTGTTTGTCAAATAACCCTTTATTAAATCGTTTTTCTTGTAGTTCTTAACTTGCTGGGCATTCCACCACACCACTGCTCATGTCCTCTATGTTGTCTTGAGGGTGGTGGCCATCAATGCTGCAGCCCACAGACTGGGCAGTCCCCAGGATCTCTTGAATGGTCCCAGAGGGTTCTTTAGCTGAAGACCAGTGCTGCATCTGTTGGGCAGAGCTGATAGTTTGATCGAAAGTGATGTTTCCACTGTGCTTAATGTTTTTCTGTTTCTTTCTGTCTCTCAGTGGTTCCTTGAGGACTTTGATGCTCAGGGCAGAGGCAGAAGATACCACCTCAGTCTGGGCCTGTCAGTTTCACTGTAATCCTCAGACTCTTCCAGTTGCCAGTTGCCTTGGTGATGTCGTCACCAGCCTTTCCTGGAGACCGACCCAGGGGGCTGATCTTGGAGGCCAAGGCTGACGTGGACTGACTTCCCTACGAGTACACGTCAGGTGTATGACTTTGATCTCACTGGGGTCGGACTTAGGCAGCATGGTGGAGGTGGCTGGTGTCAGATGAACCCGGATTTGAAGAAAGTTGCACCTTGGCCTCCTCTAAGCCGAAAGCTGAAAGTTGGAATGCTTTTTTTTTTTTTAAGGGGCAATGGCTTCAGAAATCATTAGGTTGAAAGAACTTTGGGAATGGTAACTGCATGTGTGTGTCCAGTGACTCCCCACTGCACAAGATACTGAGTTAGCATTCAGACCTAGTCACTAATGGCTTCTGGACACACACAGACAGACACACAGAAATGTTGAACAGGTTACAGTCGAGCTTCTTCACGTGATGCTCACTTACAAGTCTAATATGTAAAAAGGAGTGATTACATCCAGGAGGTGGAGATTATTTGAAGAGCTCTTGAAGTTTTTAAGCGTTTGGTTTAAAATAGTTAAATCACTTTAGACTCTAGAAAAAGATCCCTTGGGATTTTCCAAGGAAAAAGGTATTTTCACCTTGTGATTTGGTAACATACAGTCACATCTGCTGTGTCTTTTATTTTAAGCTCTCAAAGGGAGGCTGTGTCCTCCTGATTACCAAGCTCTTGACGGTTGAGCTCTGAAGATCTCACGCATCTCCTACCTCTGTTTGCCCGTCTGGCCCAGGGGTCCGTCTGACTTGAGATTGTTATGGTGCCTGTGCAGCCCTCTTCCCAGACTCCCAGGTGAGCCACAGTTCTCACCATGCCCTGGCCCCGGGCGCACCTCCAGGGGACCCACCCGCAGAGCGCTCTGGGGCTCCCCAGCGTCTCCCTGGCTTTCATTTCCTTTACTCCATCCAGTGAGTTTCTGGTCTGATGGGTGGTTACCCAGAAACCTTGCCTCCTCGCCCTAGATCTGCCTGCCTCTCCCCCTACAGAAGCTGCCATATACCTGTCATAGCACTGACCACGCTTTTCCTCCCCCCACCCATCTGTACACACATACACATGTGCACATACATATACACATCAGTTCACACTGATGTATTTGCAGGCAATAAAACAATAGTTCTAGCTGCTGTATGGGAGGTGGGTTGGAGGAGACCTGTCAGGATACCTTTGCAAAAGCCCCAGTGAGAGAGTATTAGGAATAAAAGTAGCAATCCATGGGTGCTGACTGTGGAAAGAACCAAATGGGGAAGAAAACTGGGCTGGAGATTCCCCAACACTTGGCCTTTGTAATCGGAGTAGGACACGTTGCTGTTAGTGGTGGGTGTGTCTGCTTTCCCGACTGGACTCCGAGCTCCGTGAGTCTCAGTGCAGGGGCTAGGCTTTTGCCCCTGTGTCCTCAGGGCCCAGCGTGGGCCTGGCAGAGAGCTGATGCTTAGCCAGAGTTTGTCTGGCTCTGAGGGAAAGGAAAGGTGTGTGATGGGAAAAGGAATTAGGGAGAAGATGAGGTGAGATGAGAATGGATAAAGGGCCAAGCAGGGTGAGGTCCGTTAGGACCAGATGAAGAGGATGGTAATTTTCCATCCCAGCTGGACCCAAGTTGCAAAGGCAATACCCTCATAGTGTAAAGGGAGTGGAGGATTCAGGTCATGGGGTTTGCTCTCAGGGGTCGTGGGTCTCCACCCCTTAGGAGGGCCTGCGCAGGTGAAGCACTGCAGCTCGGGAGTGACTGGTCCATAGACTGGACACCTGCCCTGGACCCTGGCTCTGTGACATGCTGAGCTCCAGCTCTGGGACAGAACGGCCTGGATGACTGATGCACAACTTCACCATCCTTCAGCTGACCCCAGCGAAGTCATTTCCTGGCCCTTTGCTTATTACTTAATGATGGTGGGGATTGGGGAAAGTCAACCAAGCCTAGGACAGACGTCATCACCACACTCCTTGCCCTGACTAGTAGACATTTGCTAGAGTTGCCCACCTGCTAACTATGTTGTTCATAGCTGGTCTACCACCCTTCATTGATTTGTAACGAGGTCACCCCTGGCCATCCCAGGGACCTGGAGGAGGGCTGTTTATGTCATCCTGCAGAGGGAGGCAGGTTTCCCAGGCATGCTTTCTGGTCTGCATGCTGACTGTGCAATCTCTAAGGCCCTCCTAAGCATTCTGCTTAAACAAACATTATTTATGTTCGGCAGGAGAACCATTCCCCACTATCTGCTTTCTCTTCAGTCACATAAAACTGCACATTTAATTTCTGTTTACACATATATAAACTGTATCTTTAGGAGCCGCCTGGGAAATCCTTGGTTGAAGACGGATTTTTGCCTTTGGAAAACACAGAGGTGAGTGACATCTGTATATTGTGTTATCAAAGGCGTGACACGTGTGGTTGATTGGGACCAGGTGCTTCACAGAATCCATCTGAGTGAAGTTGTAAACCTCTAGTTGACAGGCAGGGTGACAGCCACTTCTCGTTAGCAGAGGCTCAATGACCAGTACCTGTCTTCCGGTTTTAGGGGTGGCAAAAAACAGTTGAAAACCTTGAGGTGCTATGAGTGAGAAGCTGAGGTTTGGTCAAAAATAACAATCTCTGCTCAGCTCACACACATTTGACCTGTGAAAGCATCTCCAAGTGGACAGGACGGGTGGGTGAGGGGCAGACAGTAATTTTAGATTCATCTTGGAGGACTGGCAGAATTGGGTTTTCAGTTCTTCACTGTTACTTCAAGGCTTGCATCAACCCCGGTATTTGCCCCACTGACAGTATGTGACTTGCATAAATAACCTGCCCTGATTTAACTCACATTCAGTGCAGTCTGAGTCTGAATCCTGAAGTCCTTAAACCACAGCTGGTTCGTTGAACAAAATGAGGGACAGAGAGAGAAAAAAATGAAAGCAGTGTCACCTTATTCAGTTTTCTAATATATTAGGAAAATTCACTTCCTTGGGTTAATTCTCCAAACAGGTCAGCTTTCACTGGGTTATTTCCCCAAACCTCCATCCTTCTCTCTACCCTCGCTGTTCCCTTATCCTCTGTGAGTGAATTTGCCAGTTTCAGGGGGCCCTACAGGTAGGTTATTGAGATCTAACTTGTCTCATTTTAGCTGAGAACCACAAGTAAAATTGGATTATTTCCTTTAGGTTTATTTGCAGGATGAGGTGAGGGGCTAATACTACGCTGTTTATGAGAAAATCTACCATTGGTAAGTGAGAGATGCTTAATTTTATCTTTTATTTGTATATTTGCTATTCACTCATGAGTGACCTTTTTTTTCTTTTTAAATCAGAGAAAGTGTTACATGTACACTTGGGTATTTTGAATTGGGACTAGGATGTACATTGGGATTAGAAAATAACCTCTGTCTTGGGAGGTATTTCTGGAAGCTTATGAGTATTTTGGTCAATCTTTGAGTTGCCTACGTGGACTGTTGTGTTTTCTTCCAAGATACAGAGCTTGGTTCAGGAGCGCCTCCCTTGTTTACACTGTGTGTGCTATTGGACAGTGAAGGAATGACTGGGGTCTGTCTCAATCAAAAGTGGGAACAAAGGGGAGAGTCCTTCAAAGCTGACAAAGGGAAGTCATGTGAAATGGCAAACTTTCTGCCAGCCCTGCCCTTCCTCTCCCCGAAGTCTCTCCAAGGTATCCTGGCAGGTGAGGAGTGCCAGGCACCTTTCTGTTTCCTCAGCAGGGATTAGCCAGTTCGCCACAACTAATCCCATGGGTATCCTCTCTCCAAAGGGGAGGAATTTGGGGCGTAAGTGAGCTTTGGGGATGGTGGTTGATGATGCTGGTCCCGATGGGCCCACAGATTGCCTGGGCTTGTCTTGTCAAAGTCCTGGAAACTTGTGAGGCCAAGCCGGGGGCTCTAGCACAAGAAGTTACGACCCAGGACTGGCCTGTGGGTAAGATTGCAAACTTTTACACTGTGATTGGTGGCCGCTCGGCAGAATCTCGCTTTTCTTCCCTGCTGAGCTCCGTGGTTTGGCTGGAAAATTTTCCATACGTTCTGTCGGAGCCCTTCCCACCCTTTGCGCCTTCCTGGGTTTGTGCTCTGGCCTGACTCCTTCTCCCCCACCCTCCCCGGGGGTCTCCGTAGGACATCGGTTGCTGGCGTGTGAGGATTTATAGTTCTAGTGTTGGTCTTTTCTTTAAAGCAAACCCCACAGCTCTTTAGGAAGTAATTGGAATTTCAAGAAGAGCTTGCTGGCACATTTTGACAGTGCTCACAGAGTGTCATGTGCTGGGTGAGTTGCTGGAAAACAGGCTGGAGCTTGGCTTTCAGGCGGGGGGTCCTCTGGAGCGTCTCTCACAAAGGTCCCTGCAGAGACATCACCCGGGTCTGGGGACATGTGCGCTTTCACCGGAGCCTGTTCATAAAGAACTCTACAAATATGCTTTGTCCCCCCTGCACTTTCTATAGTAGCTTTATTTCTATTAAAATGCTTTAAAAATAGGGAGCTAGGAGCCCTAGAATGCCATGAGAATCGACTTCAGGGGGTGAGAGAGCAATTCCATTAAATGTCCCTCTGTCATCTCCCACCAACCTCTGAACGGTAGGAAAGAATGGTGCACGCACCTGGGTGGCCACGCACGGTAGGAGCTGGGGACAGACAGCTTAGTGGGTGAGAGCAAGGCTCTGGCTAAAAAGCTAGACTGCTCACGGTTTAGTCCTGGGGGACCTTGGGCTTCTCTGGGCTTCTGTCTACCCACGTGTAAATGGAGATAAGCACAGGGTGTGAGGATTGTGTGTCGCAATGCTATGGATGGGAGCCCCGCCAGTGGCGCACACCCCCGGAGGCAGGAAGCCCGGCCTGGAGCGAGGCTACTCCTGTACCTGGGTCTGCACACCCCCGCAGAGATGCCCGAGATGGCTCTTCTTCCTCAGGGTGCCGTGGCTCCCGTCTTCCCACCACAGGCATACCGCGTTTTATTGCGCTTTGCTCTACTGTAGTTCGCAGATACTGTGTTTTTTACAAATTGAAGGTTTGTGGAAACCCTGTGTGTAACAAGTCTATCGGTACCATTTTTTCCAACAGCGCTTGGACAAAATGTGTCCAGACTTTGTGTCTCTGTTACATTTTGGTGATTCTCACAATATTTCAAGTTTTCATCATTATTATATTTGTTATGGTGATGTGGTCAGTGATCTTTGTTGCTCCTGTGACTTGCTGAAGGCTCAGGTGATCGTTAGCATTTTTTAGTTTTAAAAGTGCAACTTTATATGTACTGGGAGACCAAACTATTCATATGACTTACTTTCTTGTGATACTTGCTTTATTGTGGTGGTGGTCTGGAACCGAACCCTCACTATCTCCGAGGTATCCTATACACAGGGCTGTGGATGAGATGATTGTCAAAGGCAGCCCTAGCCTCAAGTTGTGCCTCTCTAGCTCCTCGGGGTTTATTTACAGAGCTGGTCCTTCCAGGTACGGTCCCCAGCATCCCCTGCAAAGCTGAAAACTGCAATTCTTCCATTTTAGGCAAACACACACAAGTGGCCAGGAACCCCCTCACCCCCTGCCCAGAACAAGATGGGAAGGCTGAGCTTAAGAGAGACTCAGACGACAAGATGTAAATAAATAAGCTGTATTATCTGTACAAAAAAATATAAATACAGTTTGGTGTTTTAGAGGAGGAAGTGCCTCCTTCCACATTATTCAGCAGCCCTCATAATCTTCCGGCACTGCCGAGTCACAATTCACAGAACAAACAGTAAATGTACATTCATCTCATGCAAGGAGCACGCTGCTTCCCACCCCAGACCTAGGTCCTCCAAGCTTGCTGAAACCCACCTGCAACTGCTGCAGCCCGATGTACATTCAGGAAATGTAAATATGGCCACTGGTTTTCAATAGCTACTCAACTAGAAGTAATCAGCCACATTAGTAGTAGTTTGGAATCTGTCTTCTGCATTCCATGCGTAAGTGTGGTGTCCTAAACACGTCCCCTCTTACTGCCCCATCATCCCGTGTTAGCTTTTATAACATATTCTGTACACAGTAAAAGGATCCAGAGTTAAACACCAGGTTCTATTAAAAATAGGAACAATACCGTAATCACCACTGAGTTTACAGGAACACAACTGCAGGAAGTTAATAAAAAGGCCCCCAAATATTGTGTTTTTCTGGATGACAATGTACAATTATTAATATTGCACTTTTTTATACAAGAAATCCTAATAAATATTCACAAAAGATATACAGACATAAAAACATTCTCTTTTATTTTAAATAAACCTTACACTGAATTTTAGTAACATGATTTTCTTAGAGCCCATTATTGTGGTGAGGAAGAAAGAGACCCACCTCAACTGTCCATAGCTCATCTGGGGAGAACACAGATCATACTGTCTCCACCCACCCCCGCAACCCCAAGGCTGGCTGGAAGATGCAGCCCGGATGTCCGTGGTGGCCCCGTGGGGTGAGTGACATTTTCCGAGTCTATATGAGAGGGGGCAGTTTGTCTGAGGGGTCAGTGACTCTGGCCGCCCCGCCGCACCCCAGCTGCTGCTGAACGGTGGCTACTCGGGGGGAGACGGCCAAAATTATTTGCCCAAAACCACTCTGATGAATGAGCAATTTGCCAAATAGTCCCAGATTTTCAGTTTTACCCACTGACTTTGCTAAGCTGACAGGCGGTACTGAGTGTGGATGCTGCGCTGCCCATGAACTGCTAAAAGTGATGTGTATTAATTCTGTAAAGTTTATAATATTTCATTGTTTTGGGGGGAATGAGTTGAAAAGCCTTCTGGGCAGTCTGGGAAGTTATCCTTTGGCTTTGCTGCTCTGTTCCATCACCCCGCCCCCACCTGTTGTATGAACATAAGGGGAACTCACTGTGCCCGGGAGGGGCCCCGCTCGCGTCCCGCCTGGCTCTGGAAGGAAGCGGTCGCTCCATGTGCTGGATACTCTGGCACGTTGATCAGTGGACTGGTTTTTGACAAGTTGACCCCAGTCCCTGGCCCTCAAGTGGAACAGCAGAGGCCATTTAGGCAGAAAACCCAGCCTATTCATGCTCAAAATGGCCCTGGCCTGCGGCAGTTAGTTCTGGGCTTGGGAACCCTTGACTTGGATGGAGATGGTGGGGGGCAGCCTGATGGCACAGCCAGACCCTGCTGGCTCACTGCCTCGGCCACGGATGTACAGGCAGAGGGTTCACTGAGACGGTGTGGGAACTCCTCTCCACCTGGAGAGGGCATGTCTCCTGCCAGGAAGTGGAGGCCCCTGGCCAGGCCGTGCCCTTGTTGGGGCAGCAGAGATTGGAGCACCATCGGCCTCCCCTGAGCCTGCAGGGGTGCTGCCAGGCATGCAGGCCTGGGTTCAGAGCTTCACGCAGCGGCCTGCTCACTCCCATCTGTCCCCTCCCTCCCTGCCTCATTTTCTGCATCGCCGTGTGCTTTAGGTCTGCTTGGACTGGCTCCTCTCCACATCTACTGTGTTTCTCTCTACCGTGTTGCTTCTCGTCACTCTGTGACCCCGCCTGAGTTCTGGGCTAGGGTCTCGGCTTGGATGGTGTCCTCCCTCCCCTACCTGCTCTTCCCAAGCTGAGGGACAGAGGCGGCGGCAAAGACGCATCGTTCAAACTCTGTCCGGATGCTTTACAAGCCCTCTGGCCACCTACCCTCCTGCCGTGAGTTATCTGCGGTTGGCTCCGGTGCCCTGCTGTCTGTCCCCTGAGGGCTGCGCTGGCGTCTTCTGAGGTGTCTCTGGGACCCAGGCTTGGGAGGGAGCCGGCCCTGCCAGGGAGCTCCTGCTGTCTGGCCTGGTCTGCTCTGCCACCTCCTTTAGACGTCTGTCCTCGTCCTTGCCCAGCATTCTGTCCTCTTAGCAACTGAAAGGGAAGGTGCGCCGGCGGGGCAGCAGGGGAGGAGGCTGACGAGGGTGTGTGGTGGGGAGGGGGAAATAAATAAATAAAATGAAGAAAGCTTAAGTCCTGTCCCGGGGGTTGCGCAGGTCCTCTGTGCGGCCAGGTAGTGTCCTTCCCCGCACAGCGTCGTCACGCTTTGCCACAAGTTCCACAGCAGCGAGACTTGAACTGGCTGAGCTGGCAGAGTTTGAGCTGTTTGACCTTCTCACAGTACCGGGTGGTGTCTCTGCACTCCGCTGGGGAAGGGGACAGAAAGGACATGGGGAACAGAGGCTCAGTAACGGCTCAGGCCAGCGGGGCTGCCTGGGCTCTGCCTCGGGCAGGGACTCCCGTGCCGGGGGGCTGCGGTCCAGCATCTCCGGGCTGCTGTTGGGGGCCGAATGCGAGGGCTTGGCTGCCCTCCTGATAGCCCTCTTCTGTCCTGGGGGTGCTTGTCACCTACCTTTCCTCAGGACCTCCGAGGCTGGCTTGCCTTTTCCCGTGGCATTTGAGTACACGTCTCTCTTCCTTCCTGAGATGGTTCCCAGGACTAAATTCTCCACTTCAGACTTCAGGGTGGTGCGCAAGTGAGGCCCTGCCTGGGGGTCCCGCCCCCTGCAGCGGGGACCTCCCTTCCTCTGTGAAGCTTTGTGGGCTTGTACTCTCCCCGAGCCTCTGCCCCTCCCCCCGACCGTGGCTGACCAGAGCACTGGCGTCCCAGTTCGGCCCTGGCCCAGACTAGCTGGCTCTTCAGTACTGGCGCTGACGTGGGCTGTGGATATCTGGGACCAACACAGTGAGTTTGAAATACTTTCCTACAACAGTGGTCCTGGGTGTGGGGGCTGCTGACAGAGGGGTGAGACTACACAAGAGAGCACAGGCAGTCCTCCCCAGCGTGTGAAAAGCTGTGGGACTGTCTGCTCACAGGGCGTCTGTCTCAGCATGGGGAGGCCCTGGTTGTGGGGAAACTGCACTGCAACATTTAACAATTTCCTCTTTGCCTCATGCTTTGTGTCCTTCCATGGGGGGAAGCACCTCCAGTTTGTTCTGGGTCTAGAGGCAGAAAAAGTAGATGCCCCACCCAACTGGGATGCCGATGCTGCTGCTGGGCAGAAGAGAACCCAGACTCGAGGGAGGACGGAGACAGTGACTATCAGACCCGAGGGCGCGGCTCCTGCACAGACCAAGCGGTGCACATGGGGCCGGGAAGGAGGGAGGGGGCCGGCAGGTCATTGTTTTGTGAGAAGTGGAGCCCTGATGGGTCTGCTAGTGGGAGGTGCTGTGTGTGTTGCTTCAATGTGAACAGTGCTGTTTCCCCAAAAGCCATTGTTCTACTACTGTCAGTGAGCTGGAGGCTGATTTCATCCAGCACTTGGGCCACACCCAGCCATCTATCTTGGGCCTGGAGATGTGCACGTTCATGGTTACGAACCCATGCACCCCTCTGAAGATACCCAACTCTGGCCCCAGCTCACAGTCCTTGGGACAGCTGATCTAATGCCCTTGGCTCGGGCTCGGGCCCCGCCCCCTGTACCAGATGCCTTGGGGGGGAAGTTGCAGAGGCTCTCTGGGGTGGGAACGTACTGTTTTCACATGGGGTGATGTTGCAGCGCTGCCAGTTGGCGGGCCGGGGCCCCCAGGAGCACAAGTGCTCGGGCACCGCCTTGTTGGTGCGGGCGTGCACGCACTCCACGCGCCGGGATTGGAAGCCGTAGTTGCCGCAGGTTGCTGTGCACAGGGTCCACAGGCTGACCCTCCAGTGTACGCTGCAGGCTTCTGACCAGCAGTTCTGGGTGCTGATGGGCCTGCAGGAGGAGCGTGGCAGGGTTAGGGTCTGCCACTGTGGGGGCCAGATCACGGGGTTGGGGTTAGCAGATGTGAAAACAATGCTACAAACCCCAGCATGTCAGGGAACCCTCAAGAATTCCCAGTGCTGCCAGACCTGGACTCTGATCTCTGCTCCGTTACTGAATGGTGGTGGGATCTCAGAGGGCCCCTTCCTTTAACTGGGTCTCTGTGCATCCCTGCAATGTTTGTGTCACTGCATGACCTGAAAACAAGCTCTACCAGGGTGTGGGGCTGGGGCCTCTGGTGGGGGTAGGGGGACGCCTGGCCAGGGGACTCTACAAGGAAGTAGGACGGGCTGGATAGGAATGTAGGTTGAGACCCAGGGACAAGGGTCTCAGTGTAGCTTCTAGAGGGAGGGGCTGGTGGCGCCTTTGGGGTCTGGTGGCCACTTTGTGGACCTGACCTCCTGCCCACTCCGTGCTATCATTCATCTCACAGGAAAGCCCAGCCGGGCCCATTCAGTAAGCACAAGGTTACTACTGCGCTGTCTACCGTTAGGGGAGAATGGAGGTGAAAGGGAATGGAGTCTGACTACGTGGACCATGGGCTGCTGGAGGAGAAATGTTTACTCACCACCATCTCTCTGTGCTGTTGACACCAGGGCTGGGGAAAGGAGGTTCGTGGCTTTCTCTTACCTCGGAAGGGCACTGCACTGCTCCGATGGTAAGGTGATGCCATCTCGCGTCTGGCAGAAGACTTGTCTGTGCTGCACAGCGAGGCCGGGCCCGATGCAAGGCCCATTGCACTGGGAAGCAGAGAAAGGTGACATCTGTTACGTTAGCCAAGTCATGGGGGAGGCTGCGTGGGACACAGGATCCTGGTGCAGGGGTTTGTTTGAGGTCTTCAGATCATTTATGTTGGTCCTCTTTGGGCCAACTTAAAGGATACTCACCAGCCCAGTTTCTTTCCTTAGTGCCACAGCAGAAGGGTTAGCTTTGCTGTGGTCTGTGAGCATTCTGCTAGCCGTTGGCTAATGGTGGTGTACAGCCAGTTGGAGATGTCTGCCCCTCCCAGATGAACCATATGAAAGGTTGCTTGGCAGAATGTACTAGGAATGGGTTGGTAAGCTTTAGAGCTAAAGACCTCTAAATAATCCCCCTTCCCTCCTTCAGTCCAGAGGGTCATTTAGTTTACTGTTTCTTGCTAAATTCATCCAAATCCATCATTTCTTTTCCTTTCTTTGGGTGTTCTTCAAGATCAAAGGTAGACTTAGATGTGTAGTCAGTCCATGCTCCTGGAGTTTGCAGAGCCAGACTGTCATGGTCAATACCCTGACCAATAATGGTGTCTGTAAAGTACAAAAGTTGCACGCCCTCAGCCAACCTCCGTTATTTGAGTAGAGCAAGGGGACAGATATCCCTTGGAGGTCACTCACTTTAGAACATAAAAAATGTTTTTAAAAATTTGCATTCTTTTTTATTGAAGTATATAGTCTGTTTACAATGTTGTGTCAATTTCTGGTGTACAGCCTAATGTTTCAGTCATATAATTCATTTTCATATTCGTTTTACCATAGGTTACTACAAGATATTGAGTATGGTTCCCTGTGCTATACAGAAGACACTTGTTATCTATTTCATATATAGAAGTTAGTATCTGTAAATCTTGAACAAAGGTTCTTAACTTGGAAGTATTTAGACTCCCAGGGGCTCACAAGGGGGCTGTTAATCCTTAAAATTATAGGCAGAAACCTTGTTTAAATTTTTTTCTTTTAAATTTCTGACCCCTTCACCCGTTATTCCCACCCTCCAGCAACCACCAATCTAGCCTCTGTATCTGTGAGAGAGACCATATGGTATTTGTCTTTCTCTGACATATTTAACTTAGCATAATGCCTTTGAGGTCCATCCATGTTGTTGCAAATAGCAAAATTTCATTTTTTATGGGTGAATGAAATTCCATTATATATACATACCCCATCTTCATCTATTCATCTAACAATGGACACTTAGGTTGTTTCCATATGTAGGTTATTGTAAATAATGCTGCAGTAAACAAAGGTGCAGATACCTTTTCAGGTTAGTATTTTCATTTTCTTCAGTTAAATACCCAGGAATGGAATTGCTGGATCAGATGGTAGTTCTATTTTCATACGTTCCATAGTAGGTATACCAATTTACATTCCCACGAACAGTGCCTGCGGGTTCCCTTTGCTTCACATCCTCACCAGCCCTTGTTATCTCTTGGCTTTTTGTTAATAGCGATTGTGACAGGTGTATAATGATATCTCAGTGTAGTTTTGATTAGTATTTCTCTGATGATTGATGATATTGAGTGAACATCTTTTCATGAACCTGCTGGCCACTTGTATGTCTTTGAAAAAATGGTCTATTCAAATCTTCTGTTCATTTTAAATCAAAATTTTGGTTTGTAAATCAAAATTTTTTCCTATTGGGTTGTATGAATTCTTTATAATTTGGGATCTTAAAACCCTTATGAGATATATGACCCACAAATATTTTCTTCTATTCAGTAGATTATCTTTTCATTGTATTGATGGTTTCCTTTCTTGTACAGAAGATTTTTGAGTATGATGTGGTTCCATTTGTTCATTTTTGCTTTGGTTGTCTTAGATTTTGGTTTCAAATTTTTTAAAAAAATCACCAAGACTAATGTTAAGTTTACTACCTACCTCATACCATACACAAAAATAAACTCAAAATGGCTTAAAGACTTAAACTTAAGACACTATAAACCTCTTAGAAGAAAACATAGGCAAAACATTCTCTGACATAAATCTCAGCAATGTTATTCTAGGGCAGTCTACCCAGGCAGTAGAAATAAAAGCAAAAATAAACAAATGGGACCTAATTAAACTTATAAGCTTTTGTAAAGCAAAGGAAACCAGAAGTAAAACTAAAAGACAACCTACAGAATGGGAGAACATGTTTGCAGCAGATGAGACTGACAAGGGCTTAATTTCCAGACTATATAAACAGTTCATACAACTTAATAACAAAAATAACAACCCAATTCAAAAATGGGCAGAAGACCTTAACAAGCAATTCTCCAATGAAGACATACAAATGGCCAATAGGCACACACACAAAATGGTCAACATTGCTAATTATCAGAGAAATGCAAATCAAAAATACCATGAGATATCACCTCACACCAGTCAGAATGGCTGTCAATCAAAAGTCCACAGATGATAAATGCTGGGGAGGGTGTGGAGAAAAGGGAACCCTCCTTCACTGCTGGTGGGAATGTAGTTTGGGGCAGCCATTATGGAAAACAGTACAGAGATTTCTCAAAAGATTGAAAATAGACTTACCATATGATCCAGCAATCCCACTCCTGGGCATGTATCCAGAGGGAACCTTAATTCAAAAACACACATGAACCCCAATGTTCATAGCAGCACTATTTACAATAGTCAAGACATGGAAACAACTTCAATGACCATCAACAGATGACTGGAGAAAGAAGCTGTGGTATAGTTCTACAATGGAATACTACTCAGCCATAAAAAATTGCCATTTGCAGTAACATGGATGGACCTGGAGACTGTCATTCTAAGTGAAGTAAGCCAGAAGGAGAAAAAAAAAATACCATAAAATATCACTCATATGTGGAATCTAAAAAAAAAGAAGACACAAATGAACTTACAAAACAAATGGACTCACAGACATAAACAAATAGGATTACCAGGGGGAAGGGGGTGGGAAGAGATAAATTGGGAGTTCAAGATTTGCAGATACTACTGTATATAAAATAGGTAAATAACAAGTTTCTGTTGTATAGCACAGGGAACTATATTCAATACCTTGTAATGGCCTATAATGAAAAAATATAAAAAGAAATATGTATGTATATAACTGAATCACTATGCTGCACACCAGAAATTGACACATTGTAAACTGATTATAAATAAAATATACATGCAAAAAATCAAACCAAAATAAAAGCACATTTCACATCCATCTGGAATAAACAAAATCTGATTTTTTTAAAAGAAGTTTACCACCTATGTTTGTTTCTTTTAGGAGTTTTATGGTTTCAGGTCTTTCATTCAAGTCTTTAATCCATTTTTAGTTAATTTTTGTGTATGATGTAAGGCAGTGGCCCAGTTTCATTCTTTTGCATCTACTTGTCAGTTTTTCCAATAATATCTTTTGAAAAGACTGTCCTTTCCCCATTGCATTGTATATTCCTGGCTCCTCTGTTGTAAATTAATTGACCAGATATGTATAGGTTATTTCTGATCTGTCTGTGTTCATCTTATTTGGAACCCTATGGGCTTCCTGGAGTTGGATCTGTTTCCTTCCCCAGGTTAGGGAATATTTCAGTATTTCTTCAAACAAACAAGATTTCTGCCCGTTTCTCTCCCTTTTTCCCTTCTGGGACTTAAGTAATGCAAGCTCCTTAATCTGCCGTCACTTCTTTCTTTTTTTTTTTCTCCTGCTCCGACTGGGTGAGTTCCACTGCTGTAACTTCTGTTTAGTACTTACATTTTCTATCTCTTTGTTTAAATTCTCACCCTATTCCCCTAGCTTAATTCATCCATGCACTACACTTCAAAGAGCAGCACGGCTTGAGGCATTACAAGTTACAGGGAATTACTTGATCTCAAAATCCTTTTGATATTTTTTGTCTTGGTGGTATTGTTGGGATGTGCTTCAAACTATAGCTGCCCGCCAAACCTCCATATTCTACTCCTGTAAGAATGAAAATGGTAATTTCTGACAAGAAAATCCAGATACAAAGATCTGCTCCTTCATCTTCCTACCTCTTTGAAGTCTATGAAAGCCTGTTTTTATGCTGATTTCAGTCTAAATAGAACTAAGCACCACCCCCTCAGCTCCAACAACCTGGCTTCATGTAATAATTCAACTTTCTTTTAGTTTAGTGTACATTTATGAGGCACCTGTCTTGGGTGGGGAATGTGTTCGATAAAAGCACGTGTGAAGGAATGATGGCAAAAACAGCTCTGGAATGTTTTTAGGAGAATTATATGAAAGGTAGAAATATAAATGTGACTGTAAAACATGTGCCAGATCATGAGGAATACTGTATGCCATCTGACGAGTCTGGATTTTAATATAAAATGCCACTTTGTTGGGGAGGCACCTAGAAGGATTTTTTAAGCAGGAGTGTCATGATCGGGGTTGCCCTTCAGAAAGATTATTCTGTCAGCAGTATAGTAATTGAATTGGAAAGTGAATAGACTGGAGAAAGAAATTAATCTCGGTAACAAATTATGCTGATTAAAATGAATGCACTGGGAAATGGAAGTGGAGAGCCCCTGGAAGTGGGATTGACATGGCCTTCAGTGGTGCCCTGACAGGGGTAAGAGACAGGGAGGGAACTAAGGTAAGTCTTAGGTTTATACTGAACAACTGGGTCAGAATTTGTTTTGAAGATGTTTAGTATGAAATGTTTATGAAGTATCCAAGTAGATATGTTTATTAAGCATGTGGATATATAAATCTGTGATGTAAAAGAGAGCCGTACTACACATTATCCATGTGTGCAAGTCACTAATAGACAAATGGTGGCTTGGAGTTAAAGGTAGTATGAGGGGAGGGGAAGCATGAGATGAAGAAAAGGCTTAGGGCAGAACCCTGGGGGACACTAATTAAACTGCAGGAAGAGGAGGAAAAAAAGAGAAACTCATGAAGTATAGTCACAAAGACCAACAAAGGAGTTTCGAGAGAAAAGGGTCAGTGATATCAAAATGCATCAAAAAGAACTAACAAGGTAGAGTACGAATTTGCCACTTCCCAGTGGAACCTGACTCACAGGCCGTTTCAATGTGGCAATTGGCAAAGAAGTCAAACCAGCAATGAGTAGAAAGATGAATGAGAATGGAAGAAACAGGGCTCTGGGGAATTCCTTCAAGACTTCTGGTTGTGGTCAAGGGACATGAACCAAATGGCAGACCAGGTAGCTCTAAGTCCTTATTCCCACACAGAAACATCAAGAAGCAGCTGGAAACTGGCTCAACTAACCTTATAGGAATTCTGAAAAAGTTCAAGGTCTACAGCAACTTAGGAAAACTTAATAAAGAAAAATCCACCTTCAAAACAATAGGAAAATTTGGGGTGTTTTCACTCGTCCTTCCCCAGCATTTGGCTTTGGTCTAGAGGCAGCAGCAGCCCATTATCCTCCCGCAATCTGCAGGGAGCAAAGAAGATCCTATTTGCAATGTGTGACGTCCTAACCTGTCAGAGGGCTACCTGAAGGACTGGGCTCTGAGGTGGGGCAAAGTGGCAGCCACTGCTGGTGAAAGCTGCAGGGGGACTCCTGTCACTTGGGGCAAGAGATCACAGAGACATGCAGTAGGCTACCTGAGGCCCTGAGGACAATCTGAGGTGAGAACACCTTGGAAATTAAGACATTCAAAGCAGCCATATATAAAGTGGAATTCAGAAAGCAACAAGCAGGCTCAAGCAAGACATGCTCAGAAAAGACCTAAGAAGACCTTTGACTTTTTCAGACAGATTCAAAGACTGGGAGAGATGTCTTGTTTTTCAAATGTTCAATTTCCCTGAATAAATTATAAACCATACAAAAGAAATAGGGCATCAAATGTATTACACAAAGATTTTAAAACTGACATAAACATGTTCAGAGATCTAAAGGAAAACGTGAATAAAGAATGAAAGGAAATCAGAACAGTAGACAGAAATTTTGGAGCTGAAAAATACAATATCTGAATTGAAAACTTAACTAGAAATGTTCAACAGTAAGCAGAAGAAACAATTAGCAAACCTGAAAATAGGAAAGTTGAAATTAGTGAGTCTAAGGAGCTGAAAGGAAAAAAAAAAATGAAGAAAAAGTGGGACCAACATACATCTGTGGAAGTCCCAGAAGGAGAGAAAGGGGCAGAGCATTCATCTGACGAAATAATGGCCAAAATTTCCAAATGTGATGGAAGATGCAAATCTGCAAAGGGAACCACACTGAGATACATTATAATCAAACTGTTTTACAGATAAACACAAAGAATCCTGAAATCACCAAGACAGACTCATCGGGTACAAGGGATCCTCAGTAAGATTATGAGGTGATCTCAGCTGAACCCTTGCAGGCCAGAAAGTAGTAGAACTGTATCTTTAAAGTGCTGAAAGAAAACAAAAAACAAAAAATTATGAACCTAGAATTCCATATCCACTGAAAATGTCATTCAAAAATGAGGGAGAAATTAAGAGATTCCCAGATAAAATCAGAGGGAGATGAATACCACTCTACCTGACTGCCAGAAACATGAAAGGGGTCGCCGCAGGTTAAAGAGAAAGGCTGCTACACAGTAACTCCGAGCCATGTGAAGATCTAAATATCACCAGAAAATGTAAACACACAGGCAAATATAAAAATTGGTATTCTAAGTTTGGTTTGTAACTCCAGTTTTTATTTTCTATAGGATTTCAATGACAAATGCATTAATAGTTATAAATGTGTTGGTGGATATGCTGTGTATAAAAGATGTGATTTTTACATTATTAACAAGTGGGGGAAGGGGAAAGAGCTGTAGAGGAAGAGTTTGTGTCTGGTTGAAGGTAAGCTGGTGTAAATTAAAATGAGATTACATATAACATCCTAAAGTTATAACAATTTTGATAGAAACCAAATTAAATATCTAGACTACACTCCCGAAGGAAAAAAAAAGAGAAAGGAATCAAAACATCAACTAAACACAAAAGACAGGAATGGAGGGAATGCTTTAAGACACTTGAAACAAATAAAACTAAGTCAATTCTTTCTCATCGGTGATTACTTTAAATGGAAATGGAAAAAACAAACTTCTCTAATCAAAAGGCATAGTATCTTTTCACCACAGTGGATGAAACTAGAAGTCAGCAGCAGAAGGAAGACAGCAAAATTCATAAATACGTGGAAATCAGCACACACTTCAACAATGAGTCAAAGGAAGAAAATCACAAGAGAAATTAGAAAGTACCTGAGACAAGTCAAAACATGCGATGCAGGAAAAGCAGTGCCGAAACAGAACGAGCAAGCCTTGGGGAACTAAAATAAGAGCAGCAAACTAAACCCCAAGCTGATGGAGGGAAGGAAATGATAAAGAGCAGAGAAACTGTAGAGAAAAATCAATGAAACCAAAAGTTGGTTCTCCCACAAGATCTACAAGCAATCAACTTTTGGCTACATTGACTGACTGAGAAGAAAAGAGAGGACTCAGTTATAAAATACACAATAAAAGCGGTAATAGTACCAATGATTTTATAGAAATTAAAAAGATTGAATAAGAGTACTATGAACAACTATACGCCAGAAAACCGGATCATCAGATACGATGGACAATTTTTCCTAGAAACAGGCAACCCATCAAGACTGAATCAGGAAGTAAAAATCTGAATAGACCCATGACTAGTAAGGAGATTGACTCAGTAATCACAGGCCTCCCAACAAAGAAAAGCGCTGGACGAGAGCGCCTCACTGGAGAATTCTACCAATATTTAAAAAAGAATTTATGCCAACTCTTCTCAAACTCATCCTAAAAACTGAAGGAGAGGGAGCACTAACTCTCCCTAACTCATTCTGTGGGGCCAGCATTACCCTGATACCAAAGCCAAAGCCACTCCAAGAAAAGTAAAGAACAGTAGCCCTTCTGATTATTGATGATGAAATTCTCAATAAAATACAAGCAAACCAAATTTAGCAGAATAATAAGAGTGTACACCAGGAACAGGCAGGATTTATTCCTGGAATGCAAGATGGTTCAACACATGAAAATAAGTCACTGTAATGCATCACATCAGCAAAGTGAAGGGAAAAGCCACACGATCATCTCAGTTGATGCAGAAAAAGCCCTTAACAAAATTCAACACTCTTTCATGATAAGAACACTAAAAAACTTGGAATAGAAAGAAACTACCTCAAAATAATCATGATGATTTATGAAAAACCCACAACATCCTCCTCAACAGTGAAGACTGAAAACTTCTCTTATGATGAGGAACAAGAGTGCAGTGTTCACCACGTCCATTCAACATAGTATTGGAAATTCAGAATAATTAGGCAGGAAAAAAAGAAGCCATCCAAACTGGTTAGGAAGAAACAAAATTATCTCTTCACAGAGACATATAAAAACCCTAAAAATCCCAAGAGCAACATTAAAAAACCCTCTTAGAGCTAATAAATTCAACAAAGTTTAAAGATAGAAAATCAATATATAAAAATCAGTTGCCTTTCTATACATAAATGATAAACAATCTGAAAAGGAAATTAAGGAAACAATTTCATTTATAATAGCACCAAAAAGAACGAAATACTTAGGAATAAACCAAAGAAGTGAAAGATTTGTACACAGAAAACTTCAAAATGTTGCTAAAAGAAATTAAAAACGCATAGCTAAAACAATCTGGAAAAAAAAAAAGGGAGGTCTCACACTTCATGATTTCAAAACTTACTATAGAGCTTCAGTTCTAGCATGCAGTCAGATATATGGACAAACGGAACAGAACAGAGGGCCTAGAAATAAACTCTTGCATATACGGTCACGTGAAGGGTGCCAAGACCTTTCAATGGGGAAAGGACAGTCTTAAAACAAATGGTTCTGGGAAAACTGGATCTCCACAGGCAAAATATACCATATAAAAATTAACTCAAAATGGACCAGTGATTTAAATGTAAGAGTTAAAAGCACAAAACTATTAGGGAAGAGCTTCATGTTAACTGGATTTAGCAAGACACTAAAAGCACAAGCAACAACAAAAAGTAGATAAACTGGACATCATCAAAATTAAAATTTCTTCATCAAAGGACACTATTAACAGTGAAAAGGCAACCTACAGAATGGGAGAAAATATTTGCAAATCACAGATATGATAAAGGATTAATATTCAATATATAGAGGAAAAGTACAACAAAACACAAAGCCTTGACTAGACATTTCTCCCCAGAAGATGTACGACTGGCCAATACGCACATGAAGATATGTTCAATCACTAGTACTTAGGGAAATAAAATCAAAAGTACAACAAGATAGCATTTCACATCCATTAGGATGGCTACTATCAAAAAACCCCAGAAAATAACAAGTGTTGGATGATGTGGAACAATTTGGACTTCTATGCACTGTTGGTGAAAATGTAAAATGATCTAGCTGCTGTAGGAAACAGTTTGGCAGTTACCTCCAAAATTAAACATAGACTTACCATATGATCCTGCAGTTCTGGGCATACTCAAAAGATGAAAGCAGGGACTTGAAAAGATACTTGCATACTAATGTGCATTATTCATTATTCATGATAGCCAAAAGATGGAAACAACCCACATGTCCGTTGATGGATGTATAAACAAAATGTGATATATACTTACAGTGGAATATTATTCAGCCTTAAAAAGGAATGAAATTCTGATGCAACACAGATGAATCTTGAAAACATTACTTAAAGTGATGGAAGCCAGACAGGAAAGGACAAATGCTGTAAGATTCCACTTATAAGAGGTACCTAGTATAGTCAAATTCATAGAAACAAAGTAGAACAGTGGTTACCAGGGACTGGGAGAAAGGGATAATGGGAAGCTGTTGTTTAATGGGTACCAAGTTTAGTTTGGGATGATAAAAAGTTCTGAATACGGATAGTGGTGATGGTTGTACAATATGAATGTACTTAATGTCACCAAATTGTGCACTTACAATAGTTAAAATGTTGAATTCTTATGTATATTTATCACAATAATAATTTTAAACAGAACTTCCAGTTGTCAATGTTAAGGAAGCATTTGTACGCTTTCTCTAGCCCTTCTGTGTCTTTGTGAACAACAGTGTCACCCTAGAGCCTTCAGAGCCCTGCCTTTTATCTTCTGATTTCACGCCTTCTAGCGTCATTTGATCAGAGAAACAGATGTAGTACTGTCCTCGGCCATAGCAGGAGGAGCAGTAACTGGCTTTAGACATACTTGCCCAACCTAAGAGGACAGCTTTTACCTTAAATCCTTCTCTTTCTGTGCTCTGTAAACTTCAAGATTCTTTAAGCATCTGATGAAACCTGGAGCATGGTGGTAAAGAAAATGTCAAAAAATACAAGATTTGCGGTTCTAGTTCAAGATGGTGATACAGGAAAATCCCCAATTCACCTCACACAGATACACTGAGTCTACAGCTACGTATGGGAAAATTTCTCCTTAAAACCTAAAGGCTGGCTGAATGACAACCCTACACATCAGGCAAATGAGAAGAAAACCCACATCAAAGCAGAAAGGAGAGGCTGGGACACAATCTTGCCATCAACCCTGCCCTTGGTGATGCCACCCCTAATTGGGAGAAAACTCAAAACTTGGAGCTCTCCCCAAGGAGCGAAGGGTTCAAATCCCATGTTAGGCATCTAAACTTTTGGGACCTGTATCTGAGAGATGGGCCCCGAACATTTAACTTTGAAAACCAGTGAGGCTCTTGTCCCAAGACCTACTGGGCTGTAGGAATTTGGGAGACAGCTCTTAAGGGGCCCATGCATTCAAACTTACCGCTCTCCCTGCCACCCTCACCCCCTAACAGGGGCCCAGCGAGAGACGGCTGATCCCACCCAGACTTAGAGTAACGGAGGCTCGTCTGCTTAGAGTCAAGCCTCTGCCTGGCAGTAGTCACCTAATTTATCCCGCAAATCCAGGGGCCTGCTGGGGCCTGGCCAGGACTGATACCAGTGAGCCCCAGCACCTCCTGGCGGGGAGGCCTCCTGCGTGCTTGGCCCTGGAGGCTGGAGGAGTTCACATTCCTGTCCCTGGGACTGTAAGGACCGGTGTCACCCCAGAAGGAGCTCGTATCCCTGTCTGGGGCTCCAATTTTTAAGCTGCTGCCAGGGGACACCTCTATACAGCCCGGCTCTGGCAACCAGCGGGTGGGTTGTGGGTCCCACAGGCCTGTAAACAATGGAGAAAAGAGTTCTTAAACAACGAGCACCCTGAGGGCAAAGCAAGAGGCCACAGCTTGGCATTGCCGAGAAGGAGTCCAATTTGCTAATCATCTCGGTTGTGGCCTGAGGGGCAGGGTTCTAATTAAACATGTGTCTAGGGCCTGGCTGGAATCCTTTCCAGAGACCTCAGAGGGTCAGCACTGTTCTGCACTCTCCCTCTGTTATACTCCAAAAGTACGTGTCTCCTGGAGAGCTTTACCTGCAGCTGGTGCCCTGGTTTTTGCAGCTGCCACCCCAGGGATGCCCCCTGATTGCCTGGCTGTGGTGAGCAAGGGTACTTACATTCTTCGGTCCCACGTGACTGTGGCGACTGGATAGATGGTTCGTTCCCGGCTACCGCCCCTGGAGCATTGTGCATACAGCAGACGGGGGCACACCTCCCAGTCTCTCTGTGGAGGAAACCTCTTTCCTTGTCCTGGAAAGCTCTGGACTTATGGACAGGCTTCAGGTTTGGCACACATCTCGTGGCCCACCCAGCTACTCTCAAGGAATGGAGGCTGTGGATGCTGTCTTGGCACTCTCCCTCTGCATTGCTCCAGTTCTCCTGTATCTCCCAGGAAAGCCTGCACACTCATCTGGAGCCCTGATATTTGTGGCAGCCATCCAGGGGATCCTACCGGATCACCTGGCCAGTGGAAATGGCACTTGCAGTCCCACAGGACTGTACAGATCTGCATACTTTCAAAGGCTGCTGCATGAGAATTTGGCTTCCCAACAGCCTGAATCTAGGTGCTGAGAGCCTCTCCTTGGGGACACTGACAAGCCTTGGCACATCCTCAATCACGGGAACTACTGAAAATATAATAGGCTGCTGGGACAAAGCACAAAGCTTTGAGAGACGACAGAGAGCTGGAGTAGGGTCAGAAGATAAGGCTCATCTTCCACACAAGCCACTTCCTCAAGACTGGGAGAGGCGGTACAGAGCCAACAACGACTCAGCAAAATGAAGAAACTGAGGAATACGTTTCAGATGAAAGAACAAGATAAAACCTCAAGGAAAAAAAAATCTCAATGAACTGAAGATAAGTTACTTACCCGGAAAAGAATTCAAAATAATGGTCATAAAGATGCTCACCAAACTAAGAAGAAGAATGGATGAACACAGTGAGAACTTCAAAAAAGAGATGGAAAATATAAGAAAGTACCATAGAAGTCATAGAGCTGAAAAATACAATAACTGAACTGAAAAATACAGTACAGGGATTCAACAGATGAAGCAAAAGAAATCATCAGTCAACCTGAAGACAAGGCAGTGGAACTCACCCAATCAGAGGAGCATAAAGAATAAGAACAAGTAAAGAGAGCTTAAGGGCTTGTGGGACAACAGCTAACACACTAACATTCACACTGGGGGTTACAGAAGACAGAGAAAAGGACTCAAAACCTCCCTATCCTGGGGAAGGAGGTGCACATCCAGTTTCAGGAAGTCCAAAGTGTTCCCAACAAGATAATCACTAACAGTCCTACAACAAGACACATTATAATTAAAATGGCAAAAGTTAAAGGCAAAGGAGATAATCTCAAAAGCAGTAAGAGAAAAACAACCTTTTATATACAAGGAAGCCCCCGTAAGACTTAAAAGCAGATTTTTAGCGGAAACTTGGTAAGCTAGAAGGAAGTGACATTATATATTCAAAGTGCTGAAAGAAAAAAACTTCCAACCAAGAATACCCTACCTAGCAAAGTTACCATTAAGAATTGAAGGTGGGATAAAAAGTCTTTTAGATATGCAAAAGCTGAAAGTTTATCACCACTAAACTGGCCTCTTAAGAAATGTTAAAGGGACTTCTTTAAGCTGAAAAGAAAGGGTACTAATTAGTAACAAGAAAATATATGAAAAATAAATCTCATTGGAAAGGTAAATATGCAGAAAAGGTAGTGGATTAATCACTTAAAAAGCTAGTATGAAGGTTAAAAGGACAAACATAGTAAAAATAACTATGATCATCATAATTGGTTAAGGGATACACAAGATAAAATATGAGACTGACAAGGGCTTAATCTCCAGAATAAATAAGCAGCTCATACAACTTAGTAACAAAAATACAAACAACCAATCCAAAAATGGACAGGAGACCTAGACTAGCAGTTCTCCAATGACTGACAAATGGCCACAGGCACATGAAAAAATGCTCAATATCACTAATTATCAGAGAAATGCAAATCAAAACTACAGTGACGTATCACCTCACACCAGCCAGAATGGCCATCATTCAAAAGTCCACAGATGATAAATGCTGGAGAGGCTGTGGAGAAAAGGGAACCTTCCTACACTGTTGGTGGAAATGTAGTTTGAGGCAGCCATTGTGAAAAACAGTATAGAGATTCCTCAAAAGACTAAAAATAGACTTACCATATGATCCAGCAATCCCACTCCTGGGCATATATATGGAGGGAGCCTTAATTCCAAAAGATACATGCACCCCAATGTTCATAGCAGCACTATTTACATTAGCCAAGACATGTAAACAACCTAAATGTCCCTCGACAGAGGACTGGATAAAGAAGCCGTAGTATAATTTCTACAATGGAATATTACTCAGCCATAAAAAAGAATGAAACAATGCCATTTGCAGTAACATGGATGGGCCTGGAGACTGTCACTCTAAGTGAGGTAAGCCAGAAAGAGAAAAATACCATAAGATATCACTCATATATGGAACCAAAAAAAAAAAAAAAAAAGACAAATAAACTTATTTACAAAACAGAAACAGACTCACAAAGAAAACAAACTTACGGTTACCAGAGAGGAAAGGGGATGGGAAGGGATAAATTGGGAATTTGAGATTTGCAGATACTAATTAATATAAAATAAACAACAACATTCTACTGCATAGCACAGGGAACTATATTAGATATCTTGTAGTAACTTGTGGTGAAACAGAATATGAAAATGAATTTATGTATGTTCATGTATGACTGAAGCATTATGCTGTACGCCAGAAATTGGCACATTGTAAACTGACTATACTTCAATAAAAATTTTTTAAAAAGATATAAAATGTGATGTCAAAATCATAAAACATGGAGAAGGGGGAAGAGTAAAATGTTGAGCTTTAGAATGGGTTTGAATTTAGAAAAAACTTAAGTTATTAATTTAAAATATACTGTTGGAGATACGCTGCTACAGATAAGCCTCTTGATAACCACAAAACAAAAAACCTATAGTAAATACATAAAAGATTTTAAAAAAGGAATGTAAGTATACCATTTTAAAAAGTCATCAAACCACAAAGGGAGAAAACAAGAGAAGAGAGAGGAACTACAAAACATTAATACATGGCAGTTAAGTACTTACCTACCAGTATATTTTTAAATGTAAATGAACTAAATTCTCAATTCAAAAGACAAAGTATCTGGGTGGATAAAAAAACAAGACCCCTTTATATACTACCTACAAGAGACTCCCCTTCAGAAGTCAGAACACACAAACTGAAAATGAAGAGATGCAAAAAGACATTCCATGACAATGGAACCCCAAAGAAACTGGGGGCCACACTTATACCAGAAACATTAGACTTTTAAAGAAAGACTGTAATAAGAGACAAAGAAGGGAACTGCATAACATTTGTAAATGTTTATGCCCCCAACACATGAGCACCTATATATTTAAAGCCAAATATTACAGACCTAAAGGGAGAAACAGCAATTCAAAAATAGTGAGAGACTGTAATACCCAACTTGTATCAATGGATAGATCATTCAGACAGAAAACAAGTAAGGAAACACTGGCCTTTAACGTAATATGTTAGGCCAGAAGCACTGAACAGTTATGGACAGAGGACTCCATCCAACAGCAGCAATACACGTTCTTCCCGAGTGCACATGGAACACTTTCCAGAATGGATCATATGACAGGCCATAAAATAAGTTGCAATAAGCTTAAGATTGAAATCATATCAAGCATCATTTCTGACCACAATGGTATGAAAGTAGAAATAAAGTACAAGAAAACTGGAAAATTTGCAAGTATGTGAAGATTAAACAACATGCTGCTGAACAATCGATGAGTCAAAAGAGAAAAAATATCTTGAGACAAATGAAATTGAAGTATTATATATCAAAACTTGTGGGGAGCAGCAAAAGCAGTTCTAACATGGAAGTTCATAGAGATAAATGCCTACCTTAAGAAACAAGGGAAGTCTCAAACAGCCTAACTTTACATCTTGAGGAAATGAAAAAAGAAAAAATGATGGCCAAAATTCGCTGAAGAGAGGAAATAACAAAGATTAGAGCAGAAATACAGATCAAAACCACAGTGAGACACCACCTCACACCTCTTAGAATGGCTATTATCAAAAAGAATAAGTAATGAGTGTTGGTGAGGCTATGGGGAAAAGGGAACCCTTGTGAACTCTTGGTGGGAATGTAAATGGAGAACCACTATGGAGAACTGTATGGAAGAGCCTCAAAAAATTAAAAATAGAACTTTGAACCACCATTCCACTTCTGGGTATGTACCTAAAGCAAATGAAAACACTAATTTGAAAAGATATATGCACCCCTCTGTTCACTGCAGCATTATTTATAATAGCCAAGATATAAAGGCAACTGAAGTGTCCACCTGTGGATGAATGGATAAATGTGTGTGCATATGTGTGTATGTATACACACACACACACTCATGCATACAGACACAGGAATATTAATCAGCCATAAAAAATAAAATTTTGCCATTTGTGACAACACTTACAGACCTGAGGGCAATATACTAAATAAAATATGTCAGACAGAGAAAGACAAATACCATATGATCTCATTTGTATGTGGAATCTAAACAAACCAAAAAACAAAATAGATACACAGAACAGATTGGTAGTTGCCAGAGGTAAGGGGTGAGGGTGGGTGAAATAGTGAAGGGGATCAAAAGATACAAACTTCCAGTTACAAGATAAGTAAGTCTTGGAGATGTAATATACAGCAGGATGACTATACTTAATACTGTATTGTATATTTGGAAGTTGCTAGGAGAATAGATCTTAAAAGTTTGCATTAGAAAAAAAATTTTCTTTGGTAACTGTGTAGTGAAGGATATTAATTAGACTTATTGTGGCGATCAAATATCAAATCATTATGCTGTACACCTGAAACTAATACAATGTTATGTCAATTATACCTCAATTAGAAAAGGGAACCCTCCTACACTGTAGGTGTGAGTGTAGTTTGGTGCAGCCATTATGGAAAAGTGTTTTCCATAAAACAGTCTTTTCCTCAAAAGACTAAAAATAGACTTACCATATGATCCAGAAATCCCACTCCTGGGCATATATACGGAGGGAGCCTTAATTCAAAAAGCTGCATGCACCCCAATGTTTACAGCAGCACTATTTACAATAGGCAAGACATGGAAACAACCTAAATGTCCATCGACAGAGGACTGGATAAAGAAGCTGCAGTATATTTCTGCAATGGAATATTACTCGGCCATAAAAAAGAATGAAATAATTCCGTTTGCAGCAACATGGATAGAACTAGAGATTGTCATTCTAAGTGAAGTAAGCCAGAAAGAGAAAGAAAAATACCATATGATATCACATATATGTGGAATCTAAAAAAAAAAAAAAGATACAAATGAACTTATTTGCAAAACAGAAACAGACCCTCAAACAGAGAGAACAAACTTGTGGTTACCGGGGTGGGGGGGAGGGGAAGGAGGGGATAAATTGGGATTAGAGATTTACAGATACTAACTAATATATATATATATGTATGTATATCTCGAATAAACGAGTTTATACTGTATAGTGCAGAGAACTATATTAGATATCTTGTAACTTATGGTGAAAAAGAATATGAAAACAAATATATATATGTTAATATATGACCAAAGCATTACGCTGTACATCAGAAATGGACACATTGTAACCTGACTATATTTCAATAAAAAATATATATATGTTTAAAAATTATACCTCAATTAAAAATTCAGCATCCAAAGCCCTACTCCAGACCTGCTATATGAGAATTTGCATTCTTAACAAAATCCACAGGTGATTCACATTAAAGCTTGAGACATACTTGCCTAAAGAGTTTCTGAAGAAAGAAGGGGGTGAAAATGTTTGAGAGGAATGAAGGTGGAAAGAGCTATTTTTCTGTCTTTTAGGAAAAATAAGCACCGAGAATGATCAATGTGCACGTATGTGCCCTTGAGTGATCTCAATGATACGATGCAGAAACATGTCCCATGTGTAGTCAGATCTGTTCCCAACTGTAATTTCACAAGCTGCCAATAAGCCTTCAGGGCCTAGAAGCAGCGCTGCCTTGGGCTGAACGAGCGCTATCAGAAGGGGGCTTTTTCAGGTAAGAGAAAGATGATCTCTCCCAGGTGACGAAGCAAAGGGGAGCTCATGCCTCTTTGATTATGAAGCACATATGTTAGGTCACTGGAACTAAGGAGGGATTGGCAGAGGCCCCAGAAAGGAGCCTCGGGCTGAGTGTGTTGATTGTCCAGGATTGAGCATTATCCCCGGACTTACCTGAGACAGAAATGGCTTATATACTGCAAGTGAGTTCTGTGGCCACATTTCTCCCAAATCACATTTGACCTTCATTAGAGATGGCTACAGTGTATTAACTTAATTGGAAGCTCCAAATGATTGTTTTTCAAAGAACACATCTCATGGTGGGGATGGAGGAACATGAATGCAGTGATGTGTAGATACCAGTTCTAGTAAGTTCAAGTTGCTAACTGCCCCCAAAACATTCAGTCACATTAGTTCACACACTTACACAAGGAATTAGGAGCCTTGTGGTTGCTTTGAAGTGATCCCACAGGGCAATCTTAATGGTATGTTTCAGACACCAACCAATCAGAAACTATGTCTGACCAATCAGAATGGTCATCCTACCGATTAGCACCAGCCTCTGACAAACCACAACAGCCATTCCCACATGGTGGGTACCAGCTGACTGTCAGCTCTGACAGGCAGGTCTTCGATGCCCAATAGATCTCCAGTAGGTTTGGAACCCAGACTTGGGGAGGAGCAGAGTACATACAATTATATCACTGCAAACAGGATTCTAAAACAGAGAAGGGGTCAAATGAGTAAGACAACTATTATTTGTTTAAACAGACGCCCCATCTCCCTGCAGTGGGGGAAACCTAGCCTCTAATTACAACAGGAGATCCAGACTTGTGCTCAGTCCTGCCTGGCCCAGAAATGACAGCAGTGAGGCCCCCCTCAGCGCCCACATCCCTGGGCTGCTTCTGTCCTGGCCTGGTGTGTGTGTCACTGCTCAGGTCTGCTCTTCCCCATGAAGAATCTTCAGTTTGTGTTGGTCTTTCTTCCAAGTCATAACTAAACATAAAATTTCCATTCCAAATGGAGAGAGTCATTGTGCCTCCTCCCTACATCCAGCTGATGCCCTATTTCTGCTCTCTGGGGAGCTCTCCTGGGACTTGTTAACCTCCAGCAGAGAATCAAGAAAGGCGCTGGTGGTACCAGCAAGGCTTCAAATTTTCTTGGCTTGAAACAGTGGTTCTCTACCTTGGCTGCCCATCAGAATCACCTGGTGGGGGGGGGGGGGGCTCCTAAAATGTGTCCATGCTTGGATCCTACCCCTGAGCAACTGAGTTAGAATCCCTGGAGAAACTTCTCTCGAAAGACCAATGTCCAGGCTGCACCTCCTGGAGATGCTCACTGTGCAACCCCAGGCCCAGAACAACACTGCTGCCCCCAGCTGGCTCTCATCAGACCTTTACGTCACCAGCCCCAGCACAACCAGTGAGAAGAGGTGGCCGCAGAGAAAATGAGTCTGAAGGAGTGTCTGAAGGTCCCATGATGGTCTGAGAATGGGAAGACAGAGTGGAGGGAAATCAAAAGGGAAGTTTCATGGCTGTGGGGCAGGTGTGTTAGTGTTAGAGAAGAATGGCCAGACACTTCCGGCTTTAGGAAGCGTCCTGGGCAGGGTTAGTTGACAAATGAGAATGTGAAAGGTCGACCATCATAGAGGATGCGGCTGAGGCAGCACTGCACTTCCTACTGTGGCAGGGTCCACACCTTCAGATTACGTTTCTAGTAAAACTCTCTTACCTGTCCCCAGCTGGAGAAGGCCCACTCCACACACAGCTGTTGGTTACAGGCCTGGGTGTCCACTGGCCGCTTGGCAAGCTGCGTGCACATGTCATTGGATACAGGAGTGGAGATCCCAGAGGCTTTCAGCTTCTGGCAGGTCACCCGGCGGGTCTGGATGCCTCCCCCACAGCTCCGGGTACAGGCGGACCAGGAGGTCACCATCCAGCTGGAAGAGGAAGAGTCAAGGCAAAGGGTCAAGCCTTGAGGAGAGGAACACTGCCGTGTACTCTCAGAAAAGGAGCCCCGTCCATCCTCCTGTCCTCATCACACAGCAGCTAATTGCGGGGGCTGTGTCCCTTCTCACAGTGTATGCTTGGAGTGGTGGGCTGAAAATCCCCCTCCCGCCCCGCCAAAATAGCTACTTCATATCCCTGGAACTTGTGAATGCTACCTCATTTGGACAAAGGGTCTTTACAGATGCAGGTGAAGATTTTGAGATGAGATTGACCTACACTATCTGGGTAGGCACTGAATATCATCACAGGTCCTTAAAAGAGAAAGGCAGAGGGACACTGGACACAGAAGAGGAGAAGACAGTGTGACCACAGAGGCAGAGGAAGGTGTGATGGGGCCACACCTGGGGCCACAGCCAAAGGACACCTGGAGCCACTAGGAGCTGCAATGGCTGAGGGACAGGCTCTCCCCTAGAGCCTTTGGAGGGGGTGCAGTCCTGCTGACACCTTGAATTTGGACTTCTGGCCTCCAAAATTGTAAGAGAATAAACTGTTGTCTTAAGCAACCATGTTTCCGGTAATTTGTTGTTGCAGCCACAGGAAACAGATACATTTGCAAATTGACTAAAAAGGAGTATCCTGAAAGAGTTTTCTGAAGATCAGTAGCTTTATGGCCCCCAAAGCCGTGATCTTACAGATGGAACACGATGGTCCTTGAGCTGGTCACGCTGCAGTGTGGTTCTGGTGCTTCCTAAAGGCATCCAAGCGTGTGGCAGAGAAGGGACAGTTTCCTAGGGAAATCAGATCCAAACCTGGGTCGCTTCCTGACCCCTAAGGCAAGTTCTGTCTGCTAGTACTCATTTTCCTTACCTTGCCTTAACCCACGTCTCATTTGATTTTGTTTGATTCACTCAGAAACAGACAAAGTTCCTTCCAGCTTTCTGGAGTAATTTCCCACCTCCATGAGTCACAGTCCATAGGTCTTAGATCTCTAATACTGCATACGTGGTGAAAGTAGTTGTTCTCAGAATGTTAGGTTCCAAATACAATTCAGACCCTCCAATGTGAGGCTGACAAAGACTGACAAATGGCTTTTCTCGTCAGGCCAAGCTGTAAGCTGGGTGACACTCGGAAATCCTTGGTCCATATACAGATGCAAAGGGGTTTTCTTTGGATGTGTGCACCCTGGGTTAATTCTCAGGGAGGAGGGGAGGCAGTTTGGGGAAAAGTCAGAAAAGATGTGCTTTCCAGCCATTTCGTTCCATCTAGAGGAAACATTCCTTGGTTCTACTGCCTGGTAAAAAAAATTGTCTAAATGAAGTGGTTGAAGCAGCTGCCTGGGTCAAAGCAGGACTTCCCAGGACTATTCAAAAAGCCCACCGGGGTGACCCCTGCTTGTGTGCCAAGACGGGGGCTGACGTGCCTGGGCAGCTTGGTGGGGAGGCCAGTCAGAGGTGACCTGTGGCCGCTTTCTGGTTCAGTGGTGCCCCGTCTGGCTTTGAGGAGAGGCAAGTAGCAGGGATGGGGAGCAAATTCCTCCTAAATCTGGATCTGTGACTTATTTAGTCTGGTGGAACTTCCCCCCTGCATGCGCGTGAGGAGAGATACTGCGTGCAGATTTCCAGCCCGCAGGAGCAGAGCCACTTAGGAAGCAGGCAGAAGGTGTTTTAAAGCTCCGGGGGGCACTGAAACCCAAGCAGACAAGCCATTATTTCATCCACAGAAGTAAATGAGGCTGACTGACTCTGACTGTCACCACAGCACACCAAAAAGCCCCGGCATGTCCACGACCTCTTCTTTTCACACAGCTTGGCAAGGGCAGTCTTCCAGCCCCTCGTATCCGTGGTGAATGTCAGGCCTGCCTCTCAATCAACTTTTATTTCCAAATATCCATTTCAGCAGTTTTTCAGGAGCTGGGGCAGGGGCTTTGCGAAAGGAGAGGTACGGGCTATGTTACAGTTCAGGAAGGGTATAAAAGGACATTAATCATTCCCGTGGAAACCTTCCCGTCAGCAAGTCAAACTGCTGATGTTAATGAGTGTGTTTCATATTTCATTGAGGCTCTCCTGGTGTCAGCTGCTCCCTATGACTCAGCTGGCAAAAGACGAAGCGGCTGCCTAAGGAGCGGATGAATGTCCCACAGACAGGGAGTAAAGGGGCGTCTCAGGGTCCAGCCAAGCCCGCCCAGGCGCGGGGTGCCATGCTGGTGCCAGCTCGAAGCCCATCCATTATCCCTTCGGCTACTGCCTGCAGGCTGGGTCGGGGCTGGGGGCACTGCTCGGGGGGAGCTGCTCAAAGCTTGAGGAAGACGGAGAGAGGCAGAGACTGAGGGTGTCATTCTGGGCTATACAAGGGACCCAAATGCAGAGAATGTACAGTTGACCCTTAAACAACGTGGGTTTGAATTGCACGGGTCCACTTACATTTGGGTTTTTTTTTTCCACTAAATACCTACACTACAGTACTACACCATCCAAGGTTATGGAACTGCAGCTATGGAGGGCCGACTCTAACTTATAGGTGGGTTTTTGATTGCATGGGGTTGACGTCCGTAATCTATGTGTCACGCAAGGGTCAACTGTAAACTTGAAGTTGAGGCAACTATGGGAAATGGAGACTTTCAACTTTAGTAGGATGCAACCCTTTGTAGAAGGGACAAAATTTCCTCAGCTAAACTGCAGGACTAATTAGCACAGGTATTTACAGTTAGAAGAAAGGGGAGGGGCTGGGATCCAGGCTAGTCATCACTACCCCTAAGCACTTCAATGCAAACACATAGCTTCTCTTACAAACCAAAGAGCTGGTTTCTCACTGCAGGATGGGACCTCTCTCTTGCCAGGGCCTGGGGTGCTCCTGCTCCCTGGCCCTTGGGAAGCCCGGGCAGGAGTGCGAGGGAGCAAACAGCTGAGGGAGGAGGCTCATCCAGGGGGATGTTTTCTACACGGTAAAGAGGCTGGCAGGCCTGTAGGAAAGGGCAGCTCCTTGGAGATGTCAGGCCCCCTCAGTTGCACTCAGCACCTCTCACTCTCACAGTGCCAGACAAGGGCTGGCCGTGAACTTGGCTAAAGTCCAGGCCCATCCTTGGGCAGTGGGCGGCCCGAGCCGGCATCTGGCGCACTCACCGGGAAGGACAGTCTCTCCGGTTGCAGGCGATGGGCTGCACGGCAGGGCGCACCTTCCCGGCGCAGTGAGCGGGGCTGACCTCCGTGTTGTTCAGGAGACACCTCAGGCGGGGCTGCTGGACCCCCCTGTTCCCACAGGAGGCTGAGCAGGTCGCCAGTCTGTCCACAGACCACCAGTAATCTGGATCAGTAGGGAAAAGAAGATGGAGTTGATGCCCATGCACTCTGTTCCTTCTGAGCAGGGGCGGGGGGGCGGGCATGAGATGCTGTTATGCATAAAGTTCGGCCCTGAGGGGGGCTCCATTCCCAGCCTCTCTAGACAAACCCCGTGGTCTCCAGGGACCTCAGGCGGCTCATCCACAAGGAGAGCACAATAACCCTTGTCTCATCAGCTGCTTTGAGGTCTGAAAAGAAAGAAAGTGCACGCCCCAGCCCAGCGCCTGGCACACGAGCCTTTCTCAGTGGCTGCAGCTGTTGTAGTTTTAAGCCTACTTCCTAAAGTACTTTTTGTTCATATGGGTTTACCAGAAAGTGGCTGTTTTTCTACAAAGAGATATAAAAATCTGAGAGTTAACTTAAAAATCATCTTTAAGAGTATGCATCTGAGTTGGGCCTTGTTACAGAAGAACAGCCTATCCAGAGAGCAGTCATTTACATGAGACAGTGACGTCAGTCAGAGAGGCTGTTTCTTTAGATTTTCTATCGGGGGGTCTGGGGAGTCCTGGTAGGAAAGCTGTTAAAAAGAACTGTGGGCTGGTAAATTTTGAGTGCTTATTTGCAAAGTTGTGTATTAAAAATCTTGCAGATAGGCACTGCCTTCTGGTTGTCAACAGAGAATGGCTGGCTGGCAAGAAAATGGAGTGTTTACTTTCCTGTCTGGAAAGCCAGATGGTGGGGGAGGATGCTTAAGGGGAAGATCTTAGTGCTCAGAAAGCTCTCTCTCCTTACGCGCTAATACTGGCACAAACTCTGTCCTTCCCCATGGAACCCTCCATTTCACAATACACGCAGTACAATTTTATCTTCCCTAAAAGTATCGCACGTAAGCCACAGGTAGAGCCAGCCCATGGAAAACCCAAAAGCGTCGCTTATTTCTATAACAAGGCCAGTTGTGGCTCTTTTCTCATGTTTTGGGTTCATTCACAACCCTTTCTTGGGCTAGCGAGTGCTGGGCCCCACTTTAAGGGTTCTCTGACCTGCCCCTGTGCCTGGAAAGTTCACGCGTGAGCCACACAGGCTTCTCCGTCTGCTCATGGACAGGCCACAGGGAGGATGTCTGGTAAGCACTCATCCTGTGACTGCAGCTGAAGACTCTCTTGGATGATCAGCAGGTCCCAGCACCAGCCCCGACCCCCAGGGTAGGGGATAGTAACCACACGGTTCAGATCAAGAGGTATTTTGAAACCAACCCAACAGAGAAAACTTGCATTTTCTTTCTTAACAAGCAACTTTGCATGTGTGATCTTTACTAGTTAAACCAGCACCAAGGAAACACATGTGCCTTTGCTCTATGGTGGTATCTCCTTGGTCCCGAGCAGCAGCAGCATGATGAGCAGAGGGCCCATTTATGAAAGCAGCACTGACTTGTCCAGGTTCTGCTCAGGTGGGGCCGGGGGGCTTTTCTGAAGAGCCTCACTGTATGGAGACACGGTTCAGCTTCAGTGTTTACGCTCTAGGAGCCACTGGAGGTCAGAAATCACTTTGTTCTACTAGAGAATTAGATTCTCAAGAAGAATTCAAGAAGCAAGCCTGGCACCAGAAGCCTGAAGAGTTTCTTACCTTGGATCACTAAGGAGGCCTTCTGCACGAGCATTCCCGCCTCATTCTGAGCAAGGCAGCTGAATTCCCTCTGAGACCCGCCACTAAGATTTGCAACCTGGAGAATCTGTCCGGCTGCCAAAATGTGATGCGTCAGTCCTGCGACAGTGGCAACTGGCTGGCCATCGTGGAACCAGGTGATATTAGGGGTAGGGTGGCCTTTGACGGGGCAGCCTGGAAGGAAAGAAGAGGAGAAGTAAGCCATTGATAAAGCCAGACAGGACACATTCCTGATGAGCTGCTTCAGTGTTTCCACGGACTTGGAGGGCACATATATGACGTGGCTTCCCTATGGCTTTTTTTTTTTTGCTTCCCATTCCCAAGCAAACAGGGAATGTTTTTATTCTCTGGGATTCTGGGATGGTGACTGTTATTCAATTAAATAAAAATTCTTGGGGAACACAAAGTGCTTATTTCTGTCTATGTCCCTATAATAAGTTTAAAAAACAAAGCAATTGAGATTTACTCATTGAACATTTTCTTCAAGTTAATTAGTTCCTACACCAATTTTACGATGAAAGAAATCACTTCTTCAAATGCAATGAGCTGAGAAAAAAGCCACATACTATATCTAAGAATCAAACTTTAATTGGTAAAAGTCTGATGTCTGCCTTCATTTTATTCTTTATGTGATTTTCAAGCCAAAAGTTTTCAACAGAGACTAGGAAAACAATCTTAAACACTGATCTCATTTCTCTCTAAGTCAAGAACCTTGGCCTTCTGACAACTCTTCTGACAACCAAGCCTGCATCGGACGTGTACCAGTGTTATACTTATTTACATAGTCATCGAACATATTTTGATACATTAAAATTCCAAACTATTAAACTGAGATATGGTGTCTACTCAAGCCTTTGTAGCGTAGAACTAGTAAAATACTGATTGCAATTGTAAGAGAAAACTCATTACCTCCAAAGTTGTATTTGCTGAATTTGCTGTTGTGACTCCAGAAACTTAGCTTCCAGAGAAAATTTATTTGGAAGTTTAAACACATGATAAATTATTCGAAATTAAAGATATGGGAGTTCAGTTTTGTTAAAAAATAACTACTTAATGCCTACCGTTCTAGAGACAGTTAAGTTAGTTAAGACTGTCTTCTCTCTTACAAGGAGATCCCAGCTGGTAAGGGATGAAAGATATCACACCAATAAAGCTGAGATGTAAGGCAGAAGATGAGCTCGATGAGATGCACAGACGGCCACCTGCACGGGTGTGTGTGCCTGTGAATGGATTTTCTCACGTTGGCTTGTTCTGTATTCTGGGGACAGCACCATTAGAATTTTTATAGGATGGCAGCATTAACACAGGAGATGTTTTTAGAGATTCTCTAGCTTCCTGCCACAGGAGAAAAATGAGGCCCAGAGATGTTAAGATATCTTCCAAAGATCGATGCAAGCCTTTTATCCGACTCCTTGTCTTGTGTTCTATCCCCTAGGCCTGCTACTTGCCTCTTTTACTAATTCTATGCGACAAAGGCTTTGGTAATGATTTCTTGGATATGACACTAAAGGCACAGGCAGCAAAAGAAAAATTAGATAAATGGGACACCATCAAAATTAAAAACTTTTGTATATCGAAGGACATTATCCACAGAGTGAAAAGGAAACCCACAGAGTGGAAGAAAAAATTTACAAATCGTAGATCTGTTAAGAGATTAATTCTTACAACTCAACAACAAAAGCAACCAACCAAATTAAAAAATGAGCAAAACACTTGAATAGGCATTTCTCAAAGACACAAATGATTAATAAGCACATGGAAAGATGCTCAACATCATGAACTATTACAGAAATGCAAATCAGAACCACAATGAGATACCACTGTATGTCCATTAGGATGGCTATTATTTTTTTTAAAAATTAACTAGAGTTGGTGAAGATGTGGGAAAATGGTAACACTTGTGCATTGCTGGTGGAAGTGTAAAATGGTACAGAAAATATTATTACAGTTCCTAAAAAAATGAGAGTTACCATATGATCCAGCAAATCCACTTCTGGGTATATACCCAAAAGATCTGAAAGCAGAACTTAAGACATTTGTATACCAATATTCGTGGCAGAATTTATGATACATTATTCATGATAGCCAAAAGGTGGAAACAACCCAAAAGTCCATCAATGGATGGATGGATAAGCAAAATGTATGACAAAATATTATTCAACCTTAAAAAGGAATAAAATTCTGAAAGATGGACAACATGAGTTACACTTGAAAACATTCATTTCAGTGAAGGAAGCCAGACACAAAAGGACAAATATTGTATGATACACCTTATATGAGAAACTTAGAGTGGCCAAATTCATAGAAACAGAAAGTAGAACAGTAATTAGCAGGGGCTGGGGGAAGGAGGAAATGGTGAAGTATTTAATGGGTACAAGTTTCAGTTTGGGATGATGAGAAAGTTCTGGAGATGGACAGTGTGAGGTTGTACGACAGTGAGAATGTCAGTGCCACTGAGCTGCACACTTAAAAATGGTTCAAGGAGCAGATTTCATGTTACGTATGTTTTACCATAAGTAAAAGAAATGAGGCTGCAGCTGTGCTGGTGGACCAGTTTCAGTCCCAGACCTCAAAGGACCATGTGAGTGTTTGCTTGTGCTCTTGTGCCTTTGCCATCACTGTAGGAGAACAGGCCTGGTCATCCCAAGGGAGGATGAGACAACAGTGGAGAACAGCCAAGTCACTCCAGCCAAACCTGTTTAGATTAACTGAACTGAGTAAGATTGGCAAGAATAAATGATTGTTACTGTTAAGCCACTGAATCTTGGGTTTATTTTAATGCAGCCTTCTTTTTTTGAAGGTGGGGTGGTGGGCAACAGCTAATTGATACATTTAAGGAGTAGGGGCTTCCAGATCTTTCCCTGGGCCCACGGATCCAAGGCTTCCAGTGGGGTGGAGTTTCTCCCTGGGTGCTGACCTCGCTCTCACCTGACCTGGAACCTTCTTACTCAGCTACTCCCCACGTGCTCCTGGTGGCATCTAGGCATCTAACTGTCATGTGGTCTGTGGTGGTCCCGTTATGGAATGCGGGTGGGAATGGCCTTGGGGAGAGATAGAGAGAAATCAGTCCATTGGGATGGATGAGAGTTGCAACGGGGAGGATTTTAAAGGCCAGAATCTTGTCTTTTGGGAGCCCCTGCAGGTTTCTGAAGAGGAAGAGTAATCTAGGTTGGCTTTAGAAGAGTCATTAAAGTGATTCTTTGCAAGAGGCAGTGGCTTGAGAGGAAGGAGAATCTAGGATATCAGTTCAGGTGTGGCAAGAAATGAGACATACCTGCAAAGTTAGCTCTGACAGAATATGAGGAGGGGGTGGTGGAGACAAAGAAGAGAAGGAGACTGAAACACTAGTGAGATTATTAATAGAAGTACGTAAATTAGGAAGAGAAGCCACTTCTTATGTCCACCCTAGAAGATAGTAAGTTTAGTTTTAAGCATGTTGACTTTAAAGGTTGTGATAGGACCAAAGGATAGAAAAACCCATCGAGATGATAAAAATAAAAATGGAAGTGAGTGATAAGAACTGGAGACAGCTTTTTGGCAAGAAGTCTCAAAGATGTGTGGAAGAAGTCTTCAATGAAAAGAGGTCAGGTCTCAGGACAAAACGGTGGGAGAACTCTAACACTCAGTGATTGAAGATGGAAGAAAAGGTATTAAAGGGGCCTGTGGGACAGGAAGAAAATTGAGACCCTGTAATGTCATGGGAAACCAGAAGGGAAAGTGATTAAAGAAACAGATTGTTAGCAAATAAGTGATTTATATAAGAACTTATGGAATGAATGAGTGGTTTCATTTGTTTATGAAAATAATTGACAAGACATACTCTTCCCACAACCACCCTCCACCCCCTGCCCAGGTCATATAAAGGTAAACTTCATTCTAACTCACATTTGAATGATCAAGAATTCCAAGTTAGTGGAATTGTAAATAAAAGTGCTCTGTATAATCAAAACATCCCATTAATGCTATGCATGCATATTTCTTATTTAACTTAATTTAAATAAATTTACTTCTGGGTCTTGAATCTTTAGAAGTGTACCAACAGCTGTATTATTAAGAAGATAAAGGATTAAAGACCAGGGTGCATGGGAATGCTTCAAATATTGCAAAACAGGAACGAGTAGATTTTGGCTAGAAAACTCTCAAAAAAACTTGACTGGGCATTCTAGCTTCCAGTAAGGGTGAGTAACTTGGCTGGTCTAGTCTTCCTGCAGATAACAATCATAAAATTTAAACAACAACAACAACAACAAAATACGTGAAACAACAACTCTTGGAAAGCACTGAAGAGTGACCAAAAGCAGTGGCAGAAACAGAAGAGGACTGTATCCTAGAAACCCAGAAACTCACAACAGGTGTGATATGCTACCTAGTGGCTTTTTGCCTGAGGAAATTCCTCAGTCCTCAGCTGGCTAAGGTTGTTGGAAAATGTATAGCTTCACTGGCTTGAGATGTCAGAGGACAGTGTCTGGGGACTGTTAGAATAGCTGGAAGATTATGGGGGAAATCCTCTAAGAGTCACAGAAGTGATAAACCTTAAAATCTGAGTAAATCCTGCCCAAATTCTTATTAGCTGATCCCAGGCAAATCCAGCAAAAGGCCAGCAGCTAGATGCTGACAGAATAGAGTGGAGAATTCAGTTGGTGCCTACTTCAGGGAAGACAGAGGTTGGAATTAGAGTCTAGCTAAATTAACTGCCTTTTAGAACAAAAACCAAACACTCTTTAGAGGAACATAACAGGATTCAAGGTCTCCCCAGTATATCATCTATAATTTTCAATATACGACTAAAACCCACTAGATAAGAAGAAATGTGACCCACACTCAAGAGAAACAGCAGTCAATAGAAACCAATCTTGAGATGATGTAAATGTTGTAATAAGTAGACAGTGACTTTTTTTTTTAAAAAAGAGTCAAATAAAAAACATATTTCATTCACTCTGTATAGTGCTTGGAACATAGAAGATGTTCAGTAGTTTTTCTAATGAATCCATAAATAAATTCCAAGACTCCCACAGTTATTTCTGCAGATCCTCAATATAGTTAGCCCCCACCTTCAACATCATAAGAAAATACAAAATCAGTGAAAGCTCATAGAGTTATCTGTCCTGATCACTGGACTGGCCAAAAGCTCCCAATCAGGGCCGTACATATTTAGATTTGGTGATTAGCCAATTTACTCCCATATTACTTAGTTGGGTGTTTTTAATTCCACGCTTAAAAGGAAGACTATGACATTTTCTCCTGAGATACGTCACTAATTCAGAGGGGGAATGAGGGTGGGGGTGACTGTGTCTCTGAAGGTTTAGGGTAATGAAGTTCCAATAAATAGATTAGTGAGACTTCGCCCATGATTCCTATCAATAGCCATGCAGTATTTAGGTCAAGAATGAGGTGCATTCTAAATAAGGAGCTTGCAGATGCTTCCATGAGGTCTCGGCATCAATATGGAATTTTTGTTCTGCTATAATTATGTTATCACATTGAAAGATGGCTTAGTGAGAAATGGCTGTAAAAATGACTTGCTAGAATTACGTATTTATGAGAGAAGATATATATGGATTCCTTTGTTTACTGACAATAGGGAAGACACTGAATTTCTGTTTTGTAACCTTTAAAGTCCTTCAACTGCAAAGGACCTTTCCCTTAATACCATCTTTGCCAGAGTTTATCAGAAGATCTTTTAAGTGTTTCCTTGAGCAGGTCATTTATTGCTTCTCTTTTTATTTCAGCTCCTAATTTATTAACTCGTCCAAAACAAGATTTCATGCCTATATTCTTCATGGCTCCTTTTTCCTCATTTAATCTCTTTTTGGAGATGGCAATTAATGTTCCTAGACTAGAAGCCAACGGAGGTCTGTTAACACGTACATGTGTGTACACAGACACAATTATTTTTTTTTTGTTTTGTTTTTGCTTTTTACATTTTTTATTGAGTAATAGTTATTTTACAATATTGTGTCAAATTCTAGTGTAGAGCACAATTTTTCAGTCATAAATGAACATATATATATATATTCACTGTCACTTTTTTTTTCTCTATGCGCTACCACAAGATCTTCTATATATTTCCCTGTGCTATACAGTATAATCTTGTTTATCTATTCTGCATTTTAAAATCCCAGTCTGTCCCTTCCTACCCCCTGCCCCCTTGGCAACCACAAGTTTGTATTCTATGTCTATGAGTCTATTTCTGTTTTGTATTTATGTTTTTTGTTTGTTTGTTTGTTTGTTTGTTTGTTTTAGATTCCTCATATAAGCGATCTCATATGGTATTTTTCTTTCTCTTTCTGGCTTACTTCACTTTGAATGACATTCTCCAGGAACATCCATGTTGCTGCAAATGGCGTTATGTTGTTGGTTTTTGCGGCTGAATAGTATTCCATTGTATAAATACATCACATCTTCTTTATTCAGTCATCTGTTGATGGACATCTAGGCTGCTTCCATGTCTTGGCTATTGTAAATAGTGCTGCTATGAACATTGGGGTGCTAGTGTCACCTTGAAGTAGGTTCCTTCTGGATAGATGCCCAGGAGCGGGACTTCTGGGTCCTATGGTAAGTCTATTCCTAGTCTTTTGAGGAATCTTCATACTGTTTTCCACAATGGCTTTCCTTGCTTCCCTCTCCCACTCTTAATTATTTAGATGTCTTCTTTTACAATTTTGTGTTTATTCTTTTTGTAATTCATGGCAGTTATCTCCTTTCCATTTACGAGTTTCTCATTTTTGTAGCATCCTGCTTCTTTTCTATTTAGAGTAGACGTGTCAATATTTCTTTTAGCATGGGTTTAGTGTTGCTAAACTCTTTGAGTTTTTGCCTGTCTGTGAAGTTCTTTATCTCTCTTTCTATTCTAAAGGATAGCCTTGCTGGATAGAGTATCCTAGGCTGCATCTTTGTTTCATTCAGGACTTTGAATATATCTTGCCACTCCCTTCTGGCCTGTAGTGTCTGTGTAGAGAAATCAGCTGAGAGCCTTATGGGGGTTCCCTTGTAACTCACTCTTTGTCTTTCTCTTGCTGCCTTTAGGATCCTTTCTTTATCCTTGACTCTGGCCATCTTGATTATGATATGTCTTGGTGTGGGTCTGTTTGGGTTCGTCCTGTTTGGGACCCTCTGAGCCTCCTGTACTTGGATATCTGATTCCTTTAGGTTTGGGAAGTTTTCAGTCGTGATTTCTTCAAATATCTTTTCAATCCCCTTTGTTCTTTCTTTCCCTCCTGGAACTTCTATTATGCGTAGATTGGCACACCTTATATTATTCCATAGGTCCCTTATATTGTTTTCATTGTTTTTTAATTTGTTTTTCTCTCAGCTGTTCTGACTGGGTGCTTTCTGTTGCCGTGTCTTCTAGGTCACTTATTCATTCTTCTGCATTGTCTAGCCTGCTTTGCACAGCCTTTAGGTCAGCTCTGATCTCAGCAAATGAGTTTACTAATTCTACCTGGTTCTTTTTTATAGCTTCTATTTCATTTTTGACATATTTAATATTGCTAAACACTATTTCTTTTAGTTCCTTCAGTACTTTGATCAGTCCTTTTTTGAAATCTTGATCTAGTAGGCCATCTATGTCTATTTCCTTGATTGTGCTTTCAGGGGATTTCTCTTGATCTTTTAATTGGGAGTGGTTCCTCTGTTTCATATTGCTCATATCTCTCTGGTACTGTGGCTTAAGGAGTATCAGTTATCTAGTTCTGCTGAAGACGGTGTGCTCTTAATGATTTTATCGAGAGGTCTTTATGTCTTCACCCTGTTTCGCGAACTCAGCTTGCTGTTTCCAGATGTCCTCTGTTGGCACCCTCATCTTTGCTGCTCTGAGTGGCTGCTGGATAGCAGATCGCGCCCCCTCCCAACGCTGGGTCAGGAGCTGAGCTCTTAACCGGTGGGTGGGTGGGTCACCTCCCCCCGATGCCGCAGTCAGATGCTGCGCTCGGGTGAAGCATGTGGGTGGATCATGCCCCCTCCTAGCACCGTGGTCAGGTGCTGCGTTCCTGCCAAGAAGGGGGGTGGCTGCCCACCCTCTCCCGGCGCTGGTCGCTCCACTGCTCTGTGCAGCTGCCTGCTCCGCCTTGTGTCGGCACTCTGAAGGCGGGCTTGGGGAAGACTGCAGAACAGCCCCGCCCCTGCTTCATGCCAAATCTCAGCTCTTTGTCTTGGTGGCATGAGTTCTTTGAGGTGCCAGGGCAGAAAGAGCCTATTTGCCTCAAGCTGTAAACAAGTCTCAGTCCTGCCTAGGAGGTTGCAGAGCCCTGGGGTGTGGATTCAGGGCTTGGCCCTGCCCCAACCGGGGCGCTGCGCACAGGAGATGGCAGCTGTGGCTACGCCCTGCCTCTCTTCTCTTGAGAAGCGCCAGTAATGGCAGCGCAGGTCTGAGGAGACAAAGGCCACGGTGCCCCTCCCCCCAGGCACACCTGCCATGTTGCTTTGCTTTTCTCACAACTTATGGGGGACCGAGGTGGTTCTACTCCTTATCTACCCCCAGCCACAGCGTGCAGCACCTTGCAGTTCCCTGGGGCTGCCTCAGTGCAGCCGCCTCAGTCATCTGCCCGGCTCAGGTGGCCTGTCCCGGCCCCAGCTGCTGGCTCGTGTCTCGGGCTGGGTGTTGCAGGGACCCTTTGTGCCTGTTTAACTCAGTTCTGTCGGTCAAGGGGTGCTCGGGGCAGATGTGAGCTTCGGAGGCCCCCCCCTCCATCCCGCTGGCCTCTCTGTTGGAGGTGAGAGACCCAGAGAACAAGCGCCAGTCCTCCTTTGCTACTCCCTCCCTGCGGGATTAGTCCCACACTGTTTTGCCTTTTCTTCTTTATTTTTTCCTTTTCTCCTACCAGATTTTTGGCATCTTTGTCTTTCGAAGAGGGCAATGTTCTATCAGAGTTCGGCAGGTGCTCTGGTTGGCTGAGTGGGTCCGTAGATGTGAGTTTTGGTGTATTTGTGGGAGAGGGTGAGCTACGAGCATCCTTCTACTCCGCCATCTTGCTTCTCTCTGACCAACAGTGACTTTAAAGCAACTATTATAAATACGGTTAAGGACACAGAGGAAAATATACCATAATAAATGAAAAGATTGAGTAGCTCAGTAGAGAAGTGGAAACTATGAAGACAAATTCTAGAGTTGCAATGTACAAAAAATGAAATTAAAAATTCACTAGATACGCCTAACAGAAAATTGGAGATGGCAGGAGAAAGTGTTAGTGAACTTAAAGATAGTTCCACAGAAACTGGCCAATGTGAAGAACAGAGGGGAAAAAAGAATGAAGGAAAATAGAGCCCCATGGACCCGTGAAAAAAAGTCTAATATACGTGTAATTGGAGCCCAGTAAGGAAAGAAATGAGAATATGAGAAAATAAAGGAGAAAATTAGACAGAAAAATATTGGAAGAAATAAAACTGCCCAACCTCCCCAAATTTGGGGAAAACAATAAAGTTCAAGAAGGTTAACAAACCACCTAGGCACAGTATAGTCAAAGTGATTAAATTAGTAGATTAAAAAAGACTTTGAAAGCCATGGAGTAATAAGGACTGGGTTTGCTCTCTTGCTGTACATAACTAGAAAACTGGACAAAATGTATGAAATGACTGTTTTAAGACATCAGACGACAGACAGTAGAGGGCTGTGATCCCTGGAAGAAGAGAAACAGATTATGAATGCCATGAGTTCCCTGCCTTCCTGCCTGGAAGTACACCTTGAGGTGCAGAGTAGGGAGGATGTATTAGTTTCCTGGGGTTGCCAGAACATAGTACTGCAACTGGTGTGTTGTCTAACAGTTCTGGAGTCTAGAAGTTTGAGACTGAAGTGTCACAGCCTTAGTGCCTTTGAGGGCTGTAGGGGTAACCTGTTCTGTCTGCTCCAGCTCCTGCTGGTTTGCTGGCTGTCTTTGGTGTCCCTTGGCTTGTCATCACTCCCATCTCTACTTTTATGTTCACATGGAGTTCTCCTTTGAATGCGTGCCTGTCTCTGTGTCCAAAATTCTCTTTTTCATAATGACACCAGTCAAATTAGATTAGAGCCCATTCTAATGACCTCAACTTAATCATCTGCAAAGACTGTATTTCCAAAGAAGGTCACATTCACAGGTTCTGAGTGTTAGAGATTTCAGCATCTTTGGGGAGACACAGTTTAACCCACAGCAGAGGACTATCCCAAGCAGAGCACAGCAGTCTGGACTAATTAATGAGGCAAAAAACAGAGTTCAATGAAGCTGAGGCACCTGGAAGTTGAGCAGAATTGTGGAAATGAGGGTGTTATGTAGAAAAAGAGCTCTAGAAATATGCATACATTCTTCCTGAGTCTTTGCCCAATTGAAGAATTACATGCATAGAGAAAAACTCTACAAGACTGAGCAAAGAGAAACCAGGGAGCTGTGAGCTTTAATATTCCCTAGAGTTCGAAGAGGGCTACAAGACCTTCCAGTTCTGACCAGCCAGAGTGGAATATCCTTGTTCATCATTGGAAGAATTCAGTAGAGACCCCAGAAGGGCCCTAGAGGAAAGACCACCATAGACCTGCCCTAATCAAATTTCAGAACAAGCTTTAAAAAGATCAGGTTAAACTCTGAATAACCTAACTACTTCAGAGAAGAAAATCCAACAATCACTAGAAGAAGACAACAAAATTGAGACATTTAATGGTATAAAATTTATACCATCTAGCATTCAATGACATCTTGGTAAGTCAAGAAGCAGGAAAATGTGACCGCTAACCAAGACAAAAATCAGTCAGTGGAAGCAGATCTAGAAATGACAGAGATGATGGAATTAGTAGACAAGGCTATTACAACAGGATATTAAAATATGTTTAATATTTAAAGTAAGAAAATGGAAGAGAATCAAATATACTTCTAGAAATGAAATATTTTTATGAAGTGAAAAATTCACTGGATAGGATTAATAGAAGATTAAATGCTATAGAAAAGAGATTTGTGAAATTGAAGATGCAGTAATAGAAATTAGCCAGACCAAAGCAGAGAGAAAAAAGACTGAAAAAAAAAATCAAGTGGTCAGACCTATGTTGGACAAAGATATGGTTACATGGGTATATCTGCCAAATGTGTATGGTTAAGATTTGTGCATTTTCCAGGAACTATATTCAGTACTTTGTAATAGCCAGTAATGAAAAAAAAATGAAAAGGAATATATATATATATACAACTCAATCACTCTGCTGTACACCAGAAATTAATACAACGTTGTAAATTGACTATACTTCAATAAAAAATACGTAAAATAAGCTACAAGGATATACTGTGTGACACAGGGAATACAGGCAATATTTTATAATAACTATAAATGGAACATAACCTTTAAAATTTGTGAATCACTGATTTGGACACCTATGACATCCTATTGTACATTAACTACACTTCAATAGAAATAAATAACTAAATATTAAAAATATTTGTGCATTTTAATAAATGTAAATTTTACTAAAAAGGATAATTGAGCAGGGAGAGGGGTGGGAAGTAGGTGGAAATACAGACCAGGAATGGCAAATGTTGTTTGTGGAAGCTGGGTGTGGAGGGAATGTTGTTCATTATGCTGCCCTGTTTACTTCGTACATATGTGAAATTACCCATAATAAATAGAGAGAAATCACATTTGCACTGTCTGAATCATTGATCATCAGAAATAACTCAGTGTCCAAAAGAACTGCTTTTCACCTTTTCATGTATTCTGCTTATTCAGCTCTATGCTTTTTCTCTAAGTTTTTTTTTTTTAACAAGTATTAAAAAAACCCCTGCTGTTTCAGCCTGTTATTTGCAGATGTTTCCTCAAATATTTTATAATCTGCCCAACTTAAAAATTCCTCCTGGTAGGTTCACCTTTGTTCATTCAGCTCCACTGAAGTCAGGGATCACTTTGACTTGTACCCCAATTCCACCAACTTTAGTGTGGTCGCTCTGTACGGCAGAAACTGCAGTTATCCTCTCATATCTGCCCTCTCCTCCTTAGTGTAAGTAAAGCCCTGAGTTTTAGTTAGGTACACAGTCACTTGGAATAGAGACATTTCCCTCCCCCCCTTTAAATAACGTGTGGACCATGTGATTCCATTCAGTGCCACGAGAGGGAGAGGGATGCGTGCCCCTCCTGGGACATGGCTTTCACAGAAAAGAACCTGCTCTTCTGCCCTTTCCTCCATCCTGGTACTGAGATCGTGTATGTGGAGCAAAGCGTCTTGTCTTGGCTCACGTAGATGAGGACAATACTTCCAGATGTCAGAGCATCAGGAGTTAAAAAAATAACCTTTTGCCTGGGTCTCTAGGTGACATGGTGGGTTGCCAGACCACGCCTGGAACGTCTTTTTGTGGACTTCTGTGTGAGACAGGAATATATTCCTGTCTTGTTGATCGTTATTTTGGGTCTTTACTGTAGGTTGCCGAATGTATATCCTAACTATGACAGTCCTGAATATTCCTTCCTTACTGAGGCAGCCTCCATCTGTCAGACAGGTTACTGTACTTGCCTTCACATCTGGACACTGACCATGGACAGTGTGTGTGACCACTCAGCTTGGATTGAAAATGCTCTTAGGAAAGTCTACTTTAAATAGGAAAAGGAAAGTAAAGACCAAAATTAATTTTAACTAAATCAAACCACCAAAATTACAGGTCATCTGCCTTTTCCATCACTAATCTGTCTTTCAGTGCTTTTAATCAAATATATAACTTCTCCTTAAAAACTTCCTTTGTACTCAGAATTGGTATCCCCTTGGCACACATGGAGTGCAGGCCCCTGTGCTTCTATATACATATTTATGTGCATGTCTGTGTGTGTACACAGCAGTCTCTGAGGTTTGCCAGCAGCAAAAGTCAAAAGAAGGAATCTAACACGAATTCCCACTGTGTATGTTCCCAGTGAATAATTATCCATGTTTTCACGGCTAATGAGAAAACCTGGCTCGTCATGGGGGTTCCTTTCTGTCACGGACGTTTCTCATTTGTTAAAGTAAAAGAAGTATCAATCATTCTTTAAAGGTGAGCAAGCTCTCTGTGTGCCACTTGCAAGGACACGAGGAACCGTGTGCCGACGTACTCCCTGCCTCTAGAGAGACCCTGTTATAAGCCGCGCCTCCTCCCCCTTGGCTTCGATGAACACATTAACATTGTTTCATGCAGTGGCGAGCATCTCTTTTTCTGCCTCCCTCCCAGCTACGTGAACACTGACCATTTCCATCCTCCCAACCTGAACGTCTACCCCAGGAAACAGTCCATCACCAGGGAACGACAGTGCTCTCTCTCTTAGACCTCGGGGATTACAGGTCCTGGGTTGGGTAGATGGCCGAGAAGGAAGGGAAGGCTGCCGGGCTAATCACAGTTCTGGCTGCAGAAAGCCCTGGTCGATCAGTGCTCCTTAACCAGTGAAAGAAAATACTGCCTTTAGGCCTCCATTCTGGGGTCCACTGTGGCTCTAAATTGAGCCAAAGCCTGGTGTGATTCACATATGTGTGAGGATTTTCCTCCTAGCTTCACCTCCTTTTTCCTTTTTTTAACCACTTTAACAGGAGAGCGGTAAAAATTTAGAATGGGGAGATGTGTACAATAAGAAATCAAATTCCATATGAAATTGCATCTGCTGGGAGTCAGTTTAGCTGTGACCTGCCATTAGTTGACATGCCTGATCATGTCAAATTGACCTCCCTGACTTTCTTCACTGTTGTCTCCTATTTCACATGAGTTCCTGTAACTAAAATAGCCTCACTCAGGGAAACAGCCTGAGTTCAACAGGTGAGGGAAACAGGAGGAACAGGAAACTGGGAGGCCGGGTGGCCCTTGGCTTCCACTTTCTTGCACCCGCCGTGGAAGATGGAAGAGGCTGGCTCACCTTAAAGGGAGTGGGATAGGCTGCCTTTGACTCAGCCATCTAGAAAGAAGCCCTGACCTCATGACGGGCATTACTTAGTGGATATGTCTGTTGAAGGGCTGAGAAGCAGCAGGATTTCTGGTCAGCTAAGAGATAGGGAAGCAGCTTGATTTGTGGGCTTCTTTGTAGGACAGAGCAAGCCAACTCAGGCACTCATCAGCGGCCTGTCACTTACGTGAGCCACACATCCGGAGTTTATTTTCATGAGTTCTTAGCCTTAATGAGAAGAAGGCAAGAGTTCAGACTTGGGTAGTCTCCCTTCTCTCCTCTCTTTCCAGCCAAAGAGCTCAGAAAAAGACAGCTGAGCTTGATAAACCGATTACACAGAGAAAAATGTAGATGGGCCGAAAGAGGTTTCCAAGGCAGGATGGTTGGAACATGGGGGTATGCCGCCTAAAAGAGGAGGAGAGGAAAGCAGGGGCTAGGGGTATTGCCTTATGTACCTGTCACCTAAAGGGGAAGGAAGCCGTGGCAAATTAGGACATGCTGTGCAAAGACAGCAACGACGTGGCGCTGTTACTTCATGGGCTGGCTCTGGGCCTGGCAGCATTTTCATTTTAATCCTGTATTTTTCACAGAGTTAAAACTTACTATAAAAATGATGTGTGCTGGGATGAAACTTGGCCCTTGGTGCAGTCAGTCTGGGAGTCCTTTCCTTAATTCAATTTTGCAAAACTAGAGAACACTCACTCAGTCCTTTAAAATTTATGGCGGGCTCTCCGTTCTGTGTGCGGCAGCTGGTGGGTACAGGCCTCACCCCGATGCTGCGCGGGGACCGGACAACAAAGGCAGGGCAGTGGCCTCACTGCACTTTCTGGGGGAATCTCCTTTTAGGTGTGGGGTCCCCACTGGGTGACAGAGCTGCTCTCTAAAGCAACACTGAACGAGTGGGAACTGGCAGGAAGCTGAGAGACGTGATTAATTCATGTCGGTAAAAAACCTCAGTTCCTTACTCCTCATTTGTCAGCTGGACCCCAGAAGGCTGTGGGAGAAGACAAGCAACTTTAATTTTCACTCTGATTTCTAGGACCTCCCAATACGCTGGTCAAATAAGCAGGCCAAGACTATTCCCATGTACATTTGCCCAAAGAAAACGAACATTAAAACATTCCTGGAAAAAAAGGAACTCTGCAAGCCCATTTTCCATTCCCCAAATGTCTTTTTTACCCCTTGGGCAAGCTGTGGGTTTCCATTGGCAGGGGGCACACTAATGTCTCCATGTCCCCGGGCATCTGGTGGAAGAACTTGATCTATTTCTCAGCATGAGAAGTAGCTCCAGCCAGATTTATGACTTGGTGAAGGCCTTGCCTTCTCCAAAATGATTTAGTTATTGCTCGACCACTGCCCCCACCCATAACCTTGGGATCCGGTTATCTGTTGGAGGTAAGGAAGGTGAGGTGCTACTTAGGATGTACACGTGGACAGTCTTGGCCCTGAAAATGTGACTGCATTGTCTAAGTTAGAGTCCGGCAGTGCTGAACAACGTGCTTACCCAGCGGTGCCTGGGCCACCTTTCAGGGGAGGGGACTTTGGGAAATTGGTCCAATTTCTTTAAATTCACGTAGTGTTGATTGGGACTGAAGCTATCTCAAGTGAATCACACACAGAGTTCCCATGCGTTCTTCTCTGCCAGCAGCTCTTGGCATAAAACACATCTTTAAAAACACATCAGCATTTTTTAAAAGTTTCAAATTTCTGGGTTTATAAGTCCCTGGTTGACTCTACCCTCAGGCTGCTGGCAGGTGCTACCTGGCCTGCAGGACGGAAGACTGGGATGACCCCAGAGGAGGCCTGGCTGCAGGCCGCCTGGGGCCTGGGGCTGAGGAGGGAGTTTCAATCCACTGATGAGATGGCCTTTGAATGAACCCCAGAATGCAGATCATACTTGGGCCATACCACACTTTCGAGGAGGGTCCTCAGTCAGAACTCCCCTCTCTGTGTACATTTATGGATTACACCCACCGAGCCTAGATTCTGTAAGGAAGGAGATGGATAGTTCACATTTGGTCCAAAATGGGACAATATTTCAGGACTTTCAGGAAGTGCTCTGTATAATCAAGGTGCTACTGCTGTGAGAAGGAAATGACAGTTTCAGAGGAAAAGCCATGGGCTCTATGACTATTCCCTGCCCCTGAGTAATATAACCAAGTCACCCCCCTCACCGACTCCAGCCAATGGAGAGGCAAGTGAGAAAATATCCAGATTAGGTTGGGGAAAAAAAACAAAAGCCAGCAGCAGCTCAGGGCCAACAGGCCTTCAGGAACTTAGCCGAGGTTTGGCTCGGTTTATGGGCCAGAGCCTTTGCAAAAGAAATAAAACCCCACACACTCAAAAAAAAGAGCCTCTGCTCACGGCCTTGTCCACACCCCATTTCAGCTCTCTTCTGTTGAACCAAAGCCGCAGAACAGCAGTGGAGATGGAGAATGGCTAATTTTCCTAGCAGGTATCCTGAGAGGCCTCCCCAGGGCGTGCCGCAGGGTTCAGCGGCAAGTCACAGGAAGGAGGGCTGCCGACGGGGGCTCCAGAGCGAGCGCTAGCAGCGGAGCTGCCAGCCCAGCCTGAACACCTCTCCCAAATGTATGATGGCTCTATATGGCTCCTGGGGCTTGAGGCTCCAGAAACTTCTCAACAAAGTAAAGAAAACAATAAACAGTGTGAGTGAAGTGAATGGGGGCGGGCAGTTGAGCAGGTGAGCTGAAGCAGGGACACGAGCCATGAAGGGGGAGAAAGAAGTGAGCGTTTGTGAGGATGCTGTCTGCTGACTCGGCCGGGGGAGTCACAGGTTGTGGCAGGTGAGGTCTGGCCTTTGGCAGCCAAGCCTGAAGAGTGTGCGGTTTGTCAGGGGCCCCTAAATAGAGATGTCCTTGGAAGAAGAAGTCAGAAACCTACCACCCTGACTGGAAAGGCCAGGGAAGCGATGTCACGTGCATCTAAAGAGCGGAGAGTAGTTGTCCAGATGCCTCCTCCTTGTCTCACGACATAGATTTCTAGGACAGATTTGCTTTGGATCCTAATCCTCTTTGCATTTGGTTCCCAGATCTGCCTTGGTCCTGTATATTCCAGAGACTCCCCTGTGACATTCAGTGGGCTCCCTGAAGGCTTATGGGGGAGGTAGTATGGTTTGGATCCCTGGGGCCAATTTTGATCTTTGAAAGAACCATCTGGTTTTAGAGGCTCCTAGATGCAATGTAGTTTCTTTAGGAAACCTGGGACTCAGGACCATCTAGGCCTGAGTGTGGCCGAGCACACGGTGTGCTGTTGGGAACAGATAACTTCTAGATCAAACTCACTCTTTTTGGGGCTTCCGCATTCTCCACGGCACTTACACTGGGTAAAGGTGGAAGGTCTAGAGAGGAAAACGCACTGTGAAAACAGAGGTGTTTACCTGAACTCTAAACAGCTGCTGAAACTGAGAACTGAGTTTCTCAAAGGCATTCTGAGGACATCAGAGACATGAAAGCCTCAGTCCAGGTGTGGGCAGGGCAAGCTCAGTGTGAGGGAGGGGCACGCACGTTATTCAGTGACCTCACTGGGCACCCACACTCCACTCTAAGACATGCCATTAGCGCTCCACGGGGGTTCTGCTCCTAGCGCTCTTTTAAGACTAAAGCTGGGAAACTCCAGAAAGCTGAGAAGAAAAGACAACTTTTCCCTAGAGTAGTAAGTTTTTCCCCCTAACATGCATATTGGGCTTCTGATTTTTGGAGGGGCGGGCGTGAAAGGAAAGTGTTTACAATAAAGTGCTCACATGTTGCCATCTCTTTGTCAAACAGTTTCTTAAAAATAAAGCAGTAGAAAGACTTTTATCATTGCTGTTTGTAAGGAAGCCTAGAGCAGGAGTTGGCAAATATTTTTTAGTAAAAGGTCACATAGTCAATATTTGAGATTTTGTGGGCCATATGGTCTCTGTCACAACTACTCAACTCTGCCAGTGTAACCTGAAAGCAGCCATGGGCAGTATCTAAATGAAAGGGGTCTGGCTGCGCACAAACAAACCTTACTTACAGCAGGTGCTAAAACAGACCTGGCCCAAGGGCCAGCCCCGGGTCCAGGGTATGAGATCATTAGAGTGTCTGTACCCTGAGAGCACACCATGTAGAAAGTCACTAAATGCCTGTGCAGGATCTATTTTTACCTCCAAAGACAAGTCCCGTTTTCGTGAGAAGGAAGATAAATCCAGTACCTTCTTTGCCAATTAATAGGGTCAACTTGTCTTTAAAAATACCAATGCATGCTCATCACAGATTGAAAGTTAAGAAAAATGTAAAAATAAAAAAATCATAACCACTATATTGTTCCTTCACATATGTGTGTCTATCACTGAATAGATTAATAAATCTTGGCTAGTCTGTCTATCTGTCTATTTCATCCTTTTAAGTTGCTGCTTAAGATTTTGTATATGAACGTATCAGAACTTTTATTTGGTCAAGTCTCTATTTACAAACGATTACACTACTTCAATTTTTCACTAACATAATCTACTGTCTGGTGACATTTTCAGTATATACCTCTCTGTATCCAAATATCTCTTTAGGTTCTATTACTGAAGTGACACTGCTGGTTTAAAAATATTGGTACATATTGTCAAGGTGCCCTCCAGAAATGTTATACTAATTTATATTTTGGGCAACAACGTATGATAGTACATGTCAACCAATTCTTGGCTATTGTGGCTGGCAGGCACAACAATGGCCCCTTAAAGGTGTCCACGTCCTAATCCCTGAAACCTATGACTGTGTTACCTCACATAGCAAAAGAGGCTTTACAGCTGTGACTAAGAAAGCAGGTGAGATGGGAGATTATCCCGGACTGTCCAGGTAGGCCCAATTAATCACAAGGGTCCTAACAGTTGGGAGAATAGAGGGTGAGGGTCAGAATCAGAGAGATGTGAAGAGACCAGCTATTGGTCTTGAAGACAGAGGAAGGGTCAAAGGGTATGCATGACTCTGGAAGCTGGAAAAGGCAAGAAGCTGGCTTTCCCCCAGAGATTCCAGAAGGAATGCACTCAGCCCACCTTGACTTTAGCCCAGTAAGACTCCTTTAGACTTCTGACCTCCAAAACTGTAAGAATAAATTTGTGTTGTTTTAAGCCACTAAATTTGTGGTACTTTGTTATACCAGCAATAGGAAATTAATACAAATTTCACAAATGTTTTCCCTCTTCACTAATCTCATATACAACAAATATCTCATTTTTATTTTTCCTTGATTAATAGTAAGATTAAATCGGTTTTTAACCTTTGATGTATAGCTAGTAGTGAATGTTGCTGGGTCACAGATCTCTTTGAGAATCTCAAGAAAGCTGTGATTCTGTCACCACAGAAAAGCACCCTTGCACGTATACTAGGGGGCTTACAGAGTCCCCAGGGCTCATGGACCCCAGGTTCCCAACTCCTGAGCTAGAGAACAGGAGTGAAAAGTGTCCCAGCGATGCACTCGCCCATTCAAAGTCAGAGGCTTGAAACACGGCAGCATTCTCTGGCCACACAAGAACTGATCTTGTAAAAAGTGCTTGACCTAAAGGGCAGTCATCAGCACTCTGGCCAAGCTGAGCCTTCCTGCAACACAAAGTAGAAAGGGTGGGCACTGCCCAGGGCCCATTCCTCTAGTTCTCCCCCTGTCTTACTCTTTAGCTTCTAAGGTGGAAAGCAATGTGGTTGCTGTTTAGAAATTCTCACACCAGCACTGTGTAGGCGTTGAGGCAGTGGTGAGAGGAGATTGGTTTATAGAGCAAGCTTGATTGAGTAAGTAAATGCATTAAGGAGAGTATTACAAATATGGAAAGGGCGAAAAACAGAATAAATCCTGTCGTGTTAGATAAGAATTGGGGATACAAGGAAGGACTCATGGGTCCCAATGTACAGATAAATATGGAAATAGTGTGTTTGCGTATACATACATATATTCTTTACTTCTGTGCACTGAGAAGACCTGAGAGGAGTGACATTCCAGTAGCAACAAATAAACCTGACCTGGAGATCTTGGCTCCTAAATACTGTTCTGCAAAACTGGAGCAGGGCAAGGTCAAGGTGAGCTTGACCTGACAAAGTAATGAAGTTCTCAAAAAATGATATGGACATGTCAGAAGGTACAGGAGTCATCTTAAGGGGGTTCTCCTTGGCTAAATCTTGGATTTTTTTTTTTTTTACCTCGAAATAATAAAAGGATAGCAATCAATTACAGCCCACTGGATATGACAGGAATCCATGAGTCCATGTAGATATAAAGAAGTAAATGAATAAACTGTAAGTTCAGTGAGGAATGAGGTATCTACCATAGTCTCAAAGCACCTTTTCACAAAATACTCATTACAAGAGAAAAAGAGTAACTTTAAGATCAAAAAGCCTGGCAGATACCACCTTGATCAAGTGACTGGAATTAACACCAGCTGTAATGGTACAAAGGCAGTCATGGTCATGTGATCTGCGGCAACGAGAAAAGCCCAGCATCACTTCCGTGGTGTTCCTCCCAAAGATGCGTAACTTGAATATAATTGTTGAGGAAATATGAGACCAATCCAAATTGAGGAACATATTTCAAAATAGCAGGCCCATAATCTTCAAAATGATTACGGTCATGAAAGCCAAGGGAAGCCCAAGGAATTGTGCCAGATTGAAAAAGACATGAGACGTGAGACATGACAACTCAATGCACTGTGTGATTAGGGGCTGGTTGCTTTTGCTAGTTAGGACATTACGGGGACAACTGGCAAAAATGGGAGGAAATATACACTGGGGGATGGGCTATCACGTCAGCTCTCAAATGGATCAGGTAGAAAAGCTCTTTGTATTACACTTCCCAACATTTTTTGTAAAGTTGAGATTCTTTCAAAATAAAAGTTTGGTAATTTTTCATTACCATAAGAAATTCTTGTACCAAATCAAGAAATAAAACAACATGGGAAAGGAGAGAGAAAGACCTGTTTTATACATCAAGACCTCAAGATCTGGAGGATTGGGGAACTGATAAAGGTAACCATTCAAAGTGTCAAAACTGCTGGTGACTCAGAAAATGAGTTGTTAGGGTTTCATTTCACATAGGTTTAATCAATTTTAATTATTTTTTTAAGACTTGAGAAGAAATCTCAAGCAGCATTTGAATAAGACAAAATTATTATGTTACAGACTTCGAATTGTCTGTGGTATTTAATGGCTAGAGAGGACCCATTTTCAGAGGAGAAGCTGGATGGAGAAAGGAGAGAAAATCCTTCAAAAGTCATGGAACAGGATGTGTTTGTTGGTTTCTTAAAAATACAAAAGGCTTATATTTAATGCTCAGTAAAGCCTACTTAGCACAGGTTTTATTTTGCCTCTAATTTAACTTTTTATAGTATTTTTTCCTGCTGCAACCATGCCATTTTAGGAATGATTTTAATGTGCTTGGAAGAAAGATCTTCAGCAAAATCTCCAGGCATTCTCCATCACCCTGTTAGGCATTTCTGAACTCATGCCGATGAGTCAGTGCCTGAACCATGGCTTTCAGCAAAGATCTGAGATGCCGCGAAAGTTCATTAAAGTCAAGAACAGCAGGATTACAAGAAGAATTAAGAGGAGGTACAGCTGTATTGTGCAGAGAGGAACACTGTGGTCATTTTCTTCTGTGCCTAAATTCTTTTTCTGGGCTCAGGAAGCTGGCAGGACAACAGACACAGAGACTTGCGCTGGCTTATCTCTCCTGATAGCATTTCAAAGAGTCACACATTAGATACAACGGTCCCTGCCATGTTCCAGAAAGGGCCTTGAATGAATTTTTGGTCTTATCTCCTTAGCAACAGGAATTACAGGGAGCTCATTATTTCTGAGCAGGCACTGCCAACAAAGAGATGGAGAATTCCATAATCATAATGGATTTTTCACATAAAAAGATTCCCGACAGAATGTTTTTGGAATGAAACTTGTCTTTCTACATACCTCTCAGAGATAAAGTATCAAAGGTGAAGGATGAAAGAGAGTTTGAACTTTCCAATAGATGGAGACATATGACTAGGTTATGTTTCCAGAATAAGAGTACCATTATTATTTTTTCCTTTGGCCTAACCTACCTCTGGCCCAATCTACCTTCTAAAAGATTTGCTTTCATAGGCTGAAGTGGGTAGCGAAAGGCAGATGGTCAACAAAATCCTTTTTGAGCTGTATAGGTTTTCAAAGACAGTGCAAATCTCTTTCTATTTTCAGGAATGTTACCAGCAGCCCTGGCATGGGGGCATCCTGGCAAAATGTCTCCCTAGGAATGCTCATGAAAACACTGAAACAAAACCAGCACTCAGCCACACCGTGTGTTCCTTGTTGGGATCTTAAGGGTGCTGAAATGTGATTCTGCCTCTCTCCCCTGCTCTCCTTTCTGCCAGCAGAGGGAGGGTGTCTTCCCAAGTGGTAGCCCTATGTTTCCATGAAATGGGAGGCCCAGACTGTAAGCTGTGTGACAGTCAAGATATCATGGAGTTCCTGGCACATAGTAGAGGTGTTAGAAATACTGGTGGAATGGAGCTAGGTTTCAAGTCCAGATTTTATTCATTTATTCTTGAAGAGTTAATATATGATTCAAAATTTAAAAGGGAACAAAAGGGAATGCTGTGCAATTCTCCCTCTCACCCCTTTCCCCCTCACGAACTTCCTGGTTCCTCTCCTCTTAGGCAAACAGCATTCCCAGTTTCTTGAGTATCTGTAAGGTACTTTTTTGACATGAAAAAGGATATTCAAATTGATCCCCAAAGAAAAATCATACCTTCCTCTTTTTTTTTTTCTTTTCAAGGGCAAACTATAATTAAATAGGCTTAAAAAAAATTCTTTTCAAAACTCTGGAGGCCTTAAGGTCTAAGGAAGCCGTGACGTTAGACTATCAATGCCAACATCCACAGCCAAGGAGAGGATGTGAAAGGGTGGGTGTGGGTGTGAGACAGAGAGAGGTGGGAATGACTTCAAAACTTTTATCCAGAAGACAAAGGTATCCTAAAACAGAAGCTGGGTAGTAATTTTCCTGTTTCACAAAAGGTAGAAGAAACTAGAGCTAATTAGGGTAGGAGGTTAAATAAACTTGATCTCCATAATATTTGCCAAACTCAACTCTTCCAAATCTTTCCTAAAGACAGCAGAGTGTAACACATGAAAAGGTGGAAGACTGCAAACCCCCACAAGCGGCCAACAGGTGAGTGGAGGTGGAGATAACACCCTGCCTGAGTTTTGATTCCGGAACAGTCATAGATTTGCATGAAAAAACCAAGTGAATCCAGGCATCTGGCCTCCATAGACCAAGCACTGGATATAGAGCAGGCCCTTGTCCTCTGCTTTCCAGTACTCCAGTCTCACGTGGAGGGTCAGCTAATCCACACCCGTGTTCCTTTCCTGGCCTGTCTAATCCCATATCCTTCTTGGTGTCGCCTAGGACCCATTTCCCCATCAAGTCTTCTCAGATGGGATGAGTTCTCTGTATTTTATGAGCGACATTCTCCAGGACGGTCGGCATCCTCTCCTAAGGCCCCTTAGGAAAACAACAGTGCAATCTGTATTCCTGTGAAGAGGAGCAAGTAAGGAAACCTTTCATCTCGTGTGACTCTCAAATCAGTCCTAGCAGACAGGTTATCAACCCCTTTCAGGCATGAGAAAGCTTGAAGACACACAAAGGTTGTGTGACTTGGCCTAATTCACCTCTGATTCATGCTCCTTACACCTGTCTGGGTTCAGGAGTGAGCAAAACCTCTTTCCTTCTTCTTGCTTAATTTACCTGAGATAGGCTGGGATTGTCAAAGGAACTTGACTAAAATGTATGTTAAATTAACTAGCCAATATGTAAAGGAAATACAAGTAGCATAATATGGGTAAGTGAAGGAAAAGGTAGGTTGACTTGAGGCCTGAATCTAGCTTCTTTATCCCTGCCTCCAGGACCTGGCCCCCACGGGCATTCTTTTTTTTTCTTCTTCTTCTTTTCTAGCTTTTATTGATACAATCGACATATAATGCTATGTAAGTTTAAGGTGTACAAAGGGTTGATTTAATACACTTACTTATTGCAAAATGATCACCACCATAGTGCCAGCTAACACCTCCATCGCCTCACATAATTACCATTTCTTATTGTGGTGAGAACATTTCAGATTTACTCTCTTAGTAACTTTCAAGTATATAATACAGTATCCCAGGGGCATTAAGTTCCTGGTTCCTCTACTTCAAGAAAGGGAGGGCTGGGGCAAGAGCAGGTACTGCCAAGGTAATGATGACTGAAATTGACCGAGCGCTCACTGCGTGCCAGGGCACAAGTGCTTTACACACATCACCTCGTTTACTCTTTTCAAAAAACTCTGGGGGTATATACAGTTATTACCTCCACTTTACAGTCAAAGGCAGAGGAATTCCAGAACTTGCTCAAGGTCATGCAGCTGCTGGCATGTGGCAGAGCCAGGCCTTCTGGCTTCAGAGCCGGTGCTCCCAGCTGCTGTGCTCAGCGAGCTCTAATGCGCATGTGAAGGGCCCCAAAAGACAGCATGGGGCAGATGGAGAGATGGGAAGAGAACTTCTAGGAGAGGAGGGAAACCTTGGTCTTTCATTATAAATTCACAGCTATTCTTCCTCATGGACTTACCACTGCTTCCCCACCATTCTTTCTCTGCTGATCTTTTCTCTCTCACTAGATTCGAAGTTCCTTTTTGTCAGAGGACACACCTCATGCTTCTCTGCTCCTACCCAGAACCCCGCACACAGTGAACTCTTCTACAAGGCACAGATCTCCTGAGTGATTTTCAACCAGTAATTCACACTCACAATGGCAACACATTCCTATAAGGAAGAACTTGTGGCAGATCCTAGTGAAGAAGAGAATGGAATGGACTTCTTGGTTCACAGTCAGTTATGGAGGCAAGAAGTTAACATACTTTAGGACCTACTTCATACCAGGCACTAAACTGGGCAGGCTGCAGATGATCTCTCATTTAACCCTTAGTATAATTATTAATTCTGTGAGATGGGCATTATTGCTATGGTCTGCATGTTAAGTGTCTCCCCCTGCCCAAATTCATATGTTGAAATCTTAATGCCCAGTGTGATGGTATTAGGAGGTAGGACCTTTGTGGGGTGCTTAGGTCGTAAGGGTGGAGCCCTCATGAATAGGTTAGTGTTTTTATAACAGGGACCCCTAGTCCCTTCCACTTTGTGAGGACACAGCGAGAAGCTGCTGGCTAGGGATCAGGAAAGGGGTCTTCACCAGCGTGTGACCATGTTGGCACTGTGATCCTGGACTTCTGGCCTCCAGAACTGTGAGAAATAAATTTCTGCTGTTTATAAGCTACCCGGCCTGTGGCATTTGTTACAGCAGCCCAGACTAAGACAATTATTTATAAATGAGGAAGCAGAAGCTGAGGGTTTAAAAATGGGTCTCCTAATTGAGGTGCCCCCTCCTCTCCTCTACAAAGTGTCCTGAGAAGTGTTCTCTCTACTCAACAAAGTGTCCAAGCAACTGAGGCAGGAGGAGGTCTTAGGTCACGATCCTGCTTTGCTCTCTACCATGTGCCTCTGGGCCCTGAGGTGGCTGTAAACCTGCCTCTAGCACCACGCAGACAAAGAAGCACAGAACCAGCGTGGGTATTTTCAAGAGCCGGTTCAGGGCTGAGGAAGGATTTATTAGGGAAAGTGTAAGAGTTCCTCATTTTCCCACTGATGGGCTTTCAATACCTGTCTATTTTAGGGACATCCAACTCATTCACGTCATTCCTGTCAAACATGGTGAGGACGGCAGATGGCCTGGGAATTGTGTCCTGGTGCCAGGAAAGGGCAGGGGCAAGTGTGTGTGAGTTTCTCAAGGTCCCCATTTCCTGACTGTTTGGAGTCTTAAAATAAGCCCGTGCCTGGATGCTTGCTGTGGCCTGGAACAGTGGCTAGGCAGGGAGATTTACTGCCTCGCTTTTTGTGTCCAACTATTTTAAAGGTCACTCTTTTTAAATTTACGAATGTTCACTCCAGTCCAAAGAGCCGCTCTGCTCCTTCCTGTGGCCCCCTCATGAATGCCCGCTGAAATACTGATTTCGTTTTACACTCTGTGTGCTACAGAGCTTCCTGCAGTTCCTATGTGCGCTCTAGTCTCTACTTGGGATTTTACTTAAAAAAAAAAAAAAAAGAGAGAGACACAAAGTACATAAACATGGGCCATAAACAACCACAAAGTGCTGACTTTTTGTCTTAATAGCAAAGCATATTCTCTTTGTGGGTAAAGCTATAGGAAAACAGAAGCAGGTTCCATGTGACATAAAACGTCAGGGTCCCAATATAAATGAGGAAACAGATGCCAACTCATGTCTCTTTGAAAGGGTCAATTCCTCTTCTTTCCCTTTCCGCATCAAGTATGTGAGCCTTCTCCTTCATGGTTTTTAAAAACCTTTCCTCTGCATCACTTTCCATGCCACGCCTGCAGTTTCTGATGGGGAGCGGCCCCCACTGTGGATTAATTTTTACTTAACCTTTGACCATCAGAACTTGTTGTTTCCATAGCCATCTTTAGAGAGGAAGCAGTGATGATCTAAGTCTTCCTAACCATCATAGGAAAAGTGGCTTCCCAACAGGTGTGGCCTGGGGTCCTCACTGACTGTTGCCATGTGAATTTCCTCAGAATTGGGTTCAGGAAGTGCCCAATCTAGTCTGAACCAGAACAATCAGGAAGTGCAGTGGGTGGGGTGAGGGTGGAGCTATGTGGGACAGATGACAGAGCTACGATTATAATAGAAATAAGAGGTGGAAATGACTCACAAGGACTTCTAAGCCAAAGCTCTGCTCCCTAGCCCTGTTTTAAATTACCTGAGAGTCTCTAAGGAGCCTCTTCTCTCCCCAGGACCCAGGATCTAGCTGGGAGACTCAGGTGAGGAATACCTTTAGTAATACAAGGCGTTGTAGGTTAAGTGTCTCATCAGTGGTCTACAGACAAACCATGGCCTGGGGGCCAAGGCCAGCCTTGTTTTTGTAAATAAAGTTTTAGTGGACCATGGACACACCCATTCGTTTACTTATTGCCTATGCTGCTGTACACTACAATAACAGAGTTGAGTCTTTGCAATATCTTATGGCCCTCAACACCTCAAGTTTTTCCTATCAGCTCTTTATCACAAAAGTTTGTGCATCCCTGGTCTAGAGCAGGTCCCTTAATAGGCATGCAGGGAGAGATCACTCACGCTAGAGCACTGCAGGAAGGCTTCACAGAAGGGCTTGGCTGTGCCTTGAAGACTTCTAGGATTTAGCCAGAGAGGAAGATAAGGGAGACGGTATTCCAGGCAAGGAAAACTCAAGGCCATGCAATTACTATGGAAAAGTTTGACTGGAATCGGGGGAGGGGGGGGACTCCAGTCAGCCCTCTGTATCCACAGTGGATTGATTCCCTTGCCTAAATCAAACCCTCAATTCCTTTATATAAAATGGCATAGCATAGTTGGCCCTTCATGTCTGTGGGTTCCCCATCTGGGGATTCCACCAACTGCAGATGGAAATTTTAATCTGTGGTTGGTTGAATCTATGGATGCAAAGCCAGCAAATAAGGAGAACCATTTGTATATTTATTGGGGAAAAAATGGACATGTAAGTGGACCCCTGTGCAGTTCAAATCTGTGTTGTTCAAAAGTGAACTGGATTTGACTCAGGAATAAGATGGAAGGATGGATGAAGCGGCTAAGTCTGGGTAGCACAGAGCCTTGAATGCCAGGCTGAAATAACTGTAAATGATAAAACATACTATTTTCCAATACCAGCCTCTACATGGGTAGAAGAGGAGAAGGAAGTGACTTTGAAATTCCATTCAGGTTCTGAGAATCCATTTTTAAAAATACTGATGCCTAACTCCACCCCAGACCAGAGATTCCGTCTTAATTGGTGGAACACTTTTTTTCTTTTTGCTTCCTAAGTGACTCTATTGTGTAGTCAGGAACCCCTTCCTCGATGCAGGAAATAGCCAGGCACTTGCCAGCAGGAGCCCAGCTCAGGGCCAGGTAGATGTAGCAGGTGCACAACACATGTGAATCAAATTAAGCCAGCAATATTGGCTTGTACCAGAGCCAGCCTGATAAGCCTGTGTTTTACTAGAGTCAGCTCTATAACATTCAGTTGGCCACATGGTTGCCAATAAAAGAAATCACTTCTGCCTGCCCTTCCCTAATCCTGGAAAAGCCCGTGATGCTCAGTGCAATATTGAGACTGTTTATAAATTTGGGCATTTATAGATTTCTTTCTCACTGTTATTTTAACATGAGCATTTACAAGGCCTTACACAATCTGTCCTCAGTCTTATTACCTCTGATCTTCTCTCTCCACACACAACCCTGATGACTCTGCTCCCGCCACCCACACCTGCCTCCCTGTTGTTCCTTGAACACACGGGCATGTCCCCGCCTCAAGGACTGCACGTTTGCCCTTTCCCTGCCTACGACGCTCTTCTCTTCCTCCAGACATGGCTTAGAGCTCACATTCAAGTCTTTGCTCAAGGATTCCTGTCGCAGTCAGTCAGTCCTCTCCTGCCCATCTAATTTAAAACTGCATCCTATCCCACGTAGGCTCTAGCCATCCTTCTTCCCGTAGCACTCACCCCATCTAACATACTCTGCCTTTTACTTAATTATGTTTATTTTCTATTTCCTTTACTACAATGTAAACAGTGTAACAGAAGGGATTTTTTTTTAAACTACAGTGAGGTAGCACCTCACACTGGTCAGAATGGCCATCATTAAAAAGTCTACAGGCAACAAATGCTAGAAAGGGTGTGGAGAAAAGGGAACCCTCCTAAACTATAGGTGGGAATGTAGACTGGTGCAGACACTACGGAAAACAGTATGGAAACTCCCTAAAAAACTAAAAATAGAGTTACCATATGATCCAGCAATCCCACTCCTGGGCATATATCTGGAGAAAATTCTAATTCAAAAAGATACACGCGTCCTAATGTTCATAGCGGCACTATTTACAATAGCCCAGACATGGAAGCAACCTAAATGTCCATTAACAGATGACTGGATAAAGAAGATGTTAAAAAAAAAAAAAATATATATATATATATATATATGGAACAATGGAACACTACTCAGCCATAAAAAGAATGAAATAATGCCATCTGCAGCAACATGGATGGAACTAGAGATTATCATACTGAATAAAGTAGGTCAGTCAGAGAAAGACAAATATGATATCACTTATATGTGGAATCTAAAAAAAAATGATACAAACGAACTTATTTATAGAACAGAAACAGACTCACAGACATAGAAAATAAACTTATGGTTACCAAAGGGGAAAGAGGTGGGGATGGTTAAGTTAGGAGTTTGGGATTAGCAGATACTAACTACTATATATAAAATAGATAGACAACAAGGTCCTACTGTATAGGACAGGGAACTATATTTAGTAGCTTGTAATAACCTATAATGAAAAGGAATATGAAGAAATATATATATATATGTATAACTGAATCACTTTGTCGTACACAAGAAACTAAAACAACATTGTAAATCAACTATACTACAATAGAAAGGTAACAATAATAGGAGAAGGGATTTTTATCTATTTTGTTCTCTGCTGCATCCCCGGCGCCTTCAGTGGTGCCCAGAACATAGAAGGAACTCAGCAAGTATGTGTTTATTGCATCAGTGCTGGGAAGGCTTTTACTCATCCTTCAGGACTGAGTTTGAACAGTTCTTCTGTTAAACCTTCTCTGATTCCCACTTTATCAAAGAAAGAGACCCCCCTCCTCTCTTCCGTCTGACTTCTTCTGCAACTCTTTAGAGCTTTTCTGTCTGTCTTCCTACTTCTCAGTTCCTCCAAGGCTGGGAGTGGGGCCCAGGACCTAGCATCGATGGAGACTGAGCAGGTGGGTGTTAAGGAAATGAGTCACGATTTAACAACAGAAGCTTTGGACAAGCCTTCTCCTCATCACCACCCTCTGTGCAGTTGTACACCTATGTAGGTCTCCATTTTTATCTAACACCTTTACTTGAGTGGACTGAAATGCGTCATCACCACATAGGAGGTCCAGTAGTTGCAAAGAGAAAAGCCTAAACACTCAGATGCTTTTACAGGAACCATATTCAATATCTTGTAGTAACTTATGGTGAAAAAGAATATGAATATGAAAACAAATATATGTATATTCATGTATGACTGAAGCATTGTGCTGTACAGCAGAAATTGACACAATATTGTAAACTGACTATACTTCAATTAAAAAAAAAAAAGGACGTATTGGTTGTGTGGATTATCTTTCCCTTCCATGTTAATCTATTTACCAAGTCCCAGTGGTATTACTCCCTACATATCCTTGAATTCATTCACTTCTTTCCATTCTCTCCAGTTCTCTAGTCTAAGACACGGTTATCTCTTACCTAGGATACTGCAGCCACTCCTAAATAGTGTATTTATCTAGTCTCTTCCCCTAGAATCCACCCTCTATGTTGTGGCCAGAACGGGCTCTTAAAAATGCAAATCAGATGATGTCCTCTCCTGCTTTTAAATCATGCAGAGACTTCCCATTGCACTTAGAGCACGTGTGGAAGTCTTACAGTGGCTCAGAATGCCAGCAGTTTTCTCCCACTGCCCTCTTCAGCCTCATCTTAGGCCCCTCTTCCCTTAGTCTTTACTATGATGGTTCCTCAGATGCTTTAGATGTTCTTGCTTCAAAACCTCTGCTGGTTCCTCTGCCTGAAATGCTGTGGAATTTGTGTCTGGAATGCCCTCTCTCCACTTAGGTAACTTCCACCCTGTCTCCCAAATTCAGCCCAAATATCCCCTTCTCTGAGAAACCTTCCCTAAACTCAGATCGGGGGTGCTGTCCTGACACAGGCCCCCCAAGCACCCAGTTCCTCCTCTTTTAATCACAGTCCTCTTGAGTTACTTTCCCCACCAGACTCAAAGTGCCCCCATTAGAATTCAAACTGGCACAGAACAGGCTCTCAACAAATATTTACTGAATGAGTAAGTCGATCGATCTTTGACATACTGCCTTCTTTAGGCTCTTTACCAAGGCTTTCAACTTCGAACACTGATATTTATTCAACTGTCTAATAAACCCTCCTACCTTGAGGGGTTGACATGTGAACAGTGACTGTAAACTCCACCTTTGACTCCAGACCCAGGTCCCCTAAATTCCAGCTCCAGCTGCCTCCTCACTGTGAGAGGATCTGTAGGAGCCGCCCAGTCACAACATCAGTGTTGGACAAAGAAACATCCTTTCACCTTTGAGCATGAGATTTTGGTCCACCAGAGCATCGGTGCACTTAGCAGAGACATCTGGAACTGCATCTCATGCCAGCTGAGCTCTGTGGTTCTCAGCCCATCAAATGAGGAGAGGGGAACCTGCCAGAAGGAAACCACCACTGCCCGACTGTGGCCTGTGGGCCACGGCCCGGCTTCTCTGGGGCTGAAAGGGCTCTGAGAAGGGAAGCTGTTCCCTGTGCAGGGCTAGGCCAGGGAAGCAAGCTGCTGCTGACGCCCAGGGGCTTCTGTTGTGTGTTGGCTGTGACCCTCGAGTCCCCAGCTGGGGAGAGGGGCCTCGCACAATGATTTCTTTCATGGAAAATTTTGCACACTCAGGTTTGAGCACCTGAATTGCTCTCCTCTTGGTAAATCACAAGACGTGAGAAAAGGCGTGTGCAGCTTGGCTCCCTGTGGCCCTACATGATATGAATTTCCAGCAGAGATGCACAGGAGTCCCTCTGACTGGGCACTGGAGCTTACTCACAAACCCTTATGTATATATTCCCTGAGACATTCTAACGGGTTCTGGACCTAAAGAAGCTATACGAAAAAGTACTGAACTGCTTTTCTTAAGCCACAAATCATTACCTGTATTTTTTTTTTTTTTTTACTGGAGGTCCCTGAGGTCATCTGATTCTGATAAAAGTCCAGGGCCTTTATAATAAGATTTTCTCTCTTTCCTAGACTTCCTGGGGAAGAACACTACTCCTGTTAAGTTATGTTCACTTTTCTCTTTCAGGCCCTTGTACTTCATGGAGAAAGAAAACACAGTGGCAGGATAGAGGACAGAGTGATCCAGACTATGATCCACCTCGGGGACAGGAGACATGTGACCCATATCACAGACCTCGGCATCCTTTCTGCATAATGAGCAGGGTGCACTTGATCAGGGGCCAGCAAACATCTCCTATAAAGGGCCAGATAGGACATAATTTGGCTTGTGGGCCACATGGTTTCTATAGTAAGCACTCAGCTCTGACATATGGTGTAGAAGCAGCCACAGTCAATTCCTAGGTAGGTGAGTGGGTGTGGCTGTGTGCCAATAAGGCTGTATTTACAAAAACAAGTCGTGAACTAGATTTGGCCCCTGGGCCATAGTTTGCCAACCCTGGAAGACATTATCTCTTAAAAGTAACTATGTAATAATCCTAGAACATGATTACCAAACTTGGGTACCAGCTTGATATATTTACTTATATATATAAAATATATTATACATATATTATATATTTTATATACATACATTATATATGTATGTGTGTGTACACACACACAAACACACACACACATATCTGTATCTGACCAAGATGGAGTAACAGAGACTGGATTTACCCTCCTGACCAAAATAATAAGAAAGTGAACAAAAAATGAAGCAGTGGTTTTCAACACACCGGACATGAGGCAATGAAGGACACTGATCCCTGACAAATGGGTAATAAAATGAGGTGAGCCCTATGCTGCCCTGGCTTTGTGCCCTGAGAAAATTTCCAGGCTGCAGCCAAGGGAGACCCAGGTGGACTCAGTGGACTTTCTGGGTTTAGGAGAAGGAGCTGAAAGGGAAAATTTCCTGTTCCCATGAGCCAGCCTGGAAAACCTCATGATTCAAAGGGCATTGGCTAGAATGTGGTTGAAAGTGACAAATACATCATTGAAACAGAATAGAGAGTCTAGAAATAAACCCACACATATAAAGACAACCGATTTTCCACAAAGGCACAACGACAATTCACTGGAGAAAGAGTAACCTTTTCAACAAACAGTAATGGGACAAGTTGTGTACCCATATGCATAAAAATGAACTTTAGTATAGACCTCACACTATATATACACAAACTAACTTAAAGTAAATGAGAGAGCTAACTATAAAATGTAAAATGATAAAACTTTCAGAAGAAAATATGGGAGAAAGTCTTTGAGACTATGGAGTAAGCAAGGATTTTTTAAATGTAACACCAAAAGTATCATCTGGAAGACAAAAAAATTAGTAAGTTGAACTTCATCCAAATTAAAACCTGCACTCTGAAAAACACCAAAAGAGTGAAAAGATAGCCACTAACTAGGACATAATATTTGGAAAACATTTATTTGATAAAAGGCTTGTGTCTAAAATATATAAAGAACTTCCAAAACTCAATAATAAGTAAACAAAAAACCCAATCAAAAAAACACAGAGCAAAAGCTGAACAGATACTTCACCAAAGAAGAAATCAGGATGGCAAATAAGCACAAGAATAGAAGCTCGACACTATTAGGTGTTAGGAGAATACAAATTAAAATCACAATGCCATGAAACTAGAAATCAACAACAGAGAAACAAAGGAGAGAAAAAAGGAAAGCATGGAGATTAAACAATATGCTATTAAAAAACCAGTGGGTCAATGAGGAAATCAAAGCTGAAATTAAAAAATACCTTGAGACAAATGAAAATGAAAGAACAACCACACAAAATTTATGGGACACAGCAAAGGTGGTGCTAAGAGGGAAGTTTATAGCGATACAGGCCTTCTTCAAAAAAGAGAACAAAAACCACCAAAAGGCAGCAGAAGGAAGGAAATTATAAAGATCAGAGAGGAAATAAATACAATAGAGATTAACAAGACCATAGAAAAAAATCAACCAAACCAAAAGCTGGTTTTTTGAAAAAGTAAATAAAATCGACAAACCTCTGGCAAAACTCACAAAGAAGAAAAAAGAGAGAGCACAAATTAGCAAAATAAGAAAGGAAAATGGAGAAATTACAACAAATAAAATAGAAATACAGAATATCATATGAGAATATTATGAAAAACTATATGGAACCAAACTGGATAACCTAGAGGAGATGGACAAGTTTCTGGAAACATACAGTCCACCAAGACTGAATCAAGAAGAAACTGACCACTTGAACAATCCGATCACTAGAAAGTAAATAGAAATAGCAATTAAAAACCTCCCTACAAATAAAAGTCCAGGACCAGACGGCTTCACTGGGGAATTCTACCAAACATACAAAGAAGAACTCATACCAGTCCTTCTCAAACTCTTCCAGACGATTGAAAAGGAGGGAATACTCCCAAACTCATCCTATGAAGCCACCATCACCCTGATACCAAAACCAGGCAAAGACACTACAAAAAAAGAGAATTATAGGCCAATATCACTGATGAACATAGACGCCAAAATCCTCACCAAAATTTTAGCAAATAGAATCCAACAACACATAAAAAAGATTATACATCATGACCAAGTGGGGTTCATCCCAGGGACACAAGGGTGGTTCAACATATGCAAATCAATCAATGAAATACCTCACATCAACAGGAGAAAGGACAAAAACCACATGATCATCTCTATAGATGCAGAAAAAGCATTTGATAAAATTCAACACACACTTATGATAAAAACTCTCGCCGAAGTGGGTATAGAGGGAACATATCTCAACATAATAAAAGCTATATATGACAAACCTACAGCCAGCATAGTACTCAACGGTGAAAAACTCAAAAGCTTCCCACTAAAATCTGGGACAAGACAAGGATGCCCACTATCACCACTCCTATTCAACATAGTCTTGGAAGTCTTAGCCACAGCAATCAGGCAAGAGAGAGAAATAAAAGGGATCCAAATTGGAAAAGAAGAGGTAAAAGTGTCACTATATGCCGATGACATGTTACTATATATAGAAAACCCTAAAAGGTCCACACAAAAACTACTAGAGCTGATTGAAGAATTCAGCAAGGTAGCAGGTTACAAGATTAACGTTCAAAAATCAGTTGCATTTCTTTACACTAACAATGAATCAACAGAAAAAGAAAGTAAAGAAAACAATCCCGTTTACAATAGCACCCAAAGTAATAAAATACCTAGGAATAAACCTAACCAAGGAGGTGAAAGAATTATACACAGAAAACCAGTGATGAAGGAAATTAAAGAAGACTTTAAAAAATGGAAAGATACCTCATGCCCTTGGATTGGAAGAATCAATATTGTTAAAATGGTCACACTGCCCAAGGCAATCTATAGATTTAATGCAATCCCTATCAAATTACCCAGGGCATATTTCACAGAACTAGAACAAATCATAATAAAATTTACATGGAACCATCAAAGACCTAGAATTGCCAAAGCATTACTGAAGAGAAAGAAAGAGGCTGGAGGAATAACTCTCCCAGACTTCAGACATTACTATAGAGCTACAGTCATCAAGACAGCATGGTATTGGTACAAAAACAGACATATAGACCAATGGAAAAGAATAGAGAGCCCAGAAATGAACCCACAAACTTTTGGTCAGCTCATCTTCGACAAAGGAGGCAAGACTATACAATGGAATAAAGACAGTCTCTTCAGCAAATGGTGTTGGGAAAACTGGACAGCAGCATGTAAAACAATGAAGCTAGAACACTCCCTTACACCATACACAAAAATCAACTCAAAATGGATCAAAGACTTAAACATATGACAAGATACAATAAACCTCCTAGAGGAAAACATAGGCAAAACATTATCTGACATACATCTCAAAAATTTTCTCCTACAAGAAATAAAAGCAAGAATAAACAAATGGGACCTAATGAAACTTACAAGCTTCTGCACAGCAAAGGAAACCAGAAGTAAAACAAAATGACAACTTACGGAATGGGAGAAAATTTTTGCAAATGAAACTGACAAAGGCTTGATCTCCAGAATATATAAGCAGCTCATACGATTTAGTAAGAAAAAACCAAACAACCCAATCCAAAAATGGGCAGAAGACCTAAATAAGCAATTGTCCAAGGAAGACATACAAATGATCAATAGGCACATGGAAAAATGCTCAATATCACTAATTGTCAGAGAAATGCAAATCAAAACTACAATGAGGTATCACCTCACACCAGTCAGAATGGCCATCATTCAAAAGCCCACAAATGACAAATGCTGGAGAGGCTGTGGAGAAAAGGGAACCCTCTTACACTGCTGGTGGGAATGCAGTTTGGTGCAGCCACTGTGGAAAACAGTATGGAGATTCCTCAAAAGACTAGGAATAGACTTACCATAGGACCCAGGAATCCCACTCCTGGGCAGAAGGAACACTACTTCATATATCCAGAAGGAACACTACTTCAAAATGACACCTGCACCCCAGTGTTCATAGCAGCACTATTTACAATAGCCAAGACATGGAAACAGCCTAAATGTTCATCAACAGATGATTGGATAAAGAAGAGGTGGTATATTTATACAATGGAATACTACTCAGCCATGAAAACCGACTACATAACGCCATTTGCAGCAACATGGATGCTCCTGGAGAATGTCATTCTAAGTGAAGTAAGCCAGAAAGAGAAAGAAAAATACCATATGAGATCGCTCATATGTGGAATCTAAAAAAAACCAAACAAACAAAGCATAAATATACAAAAATAGATTCATAGCCATAGAATACAAACTTGTGGTTGCCAAGAGGGCAGAGGGTGGGAAGGGATAGACTGGGATTTCAAAATTGTAGAATAGATAAACAAGATTATACTGTATAGCTCAGGGAAATATATACAAGATCTTATGGTAGCTCACAGAGAAAAAAATGTGACAATGAATATATATATGTTCATGTATAACTGAAAAATTGTGCTCTACACTGGAATTTGACACAACATTGTAAAATGATTATAAATCAATAAAAAATGTTAAAAAAAAAAAACCCCACAATGAGAAACCACTACACACCTAGTAGAACGTTTGAAATTAAAAAGATGGACTATAGCAAGTGTTGGTCAGAATGTGAACTAGAACTGTCGGGCACTGCTGGTAGGGATGTAAAGTGGGCAACCACTTTGGAAAACAGTTTGGCTATTTCTTAACGTGTTAAACATCTACCTACCATATGATCCAGCTATTTAACTTTTAGGTGTTTAATCGAAGGAAGTGAAAGCATGTGTCCATACATACGGAAGCTTCATTTGTAACAACCAGAAATGGGAAATGGTGTCGCTCCACAGGTGAGTGACTGAACAAGCTGTACTGTATCTGTACCATGGACACTAGTCAAAAATAGAAAGAAATGTGCTACTGATGCAAGTTACAATACGGACAAACGTCAAAATAATGATCCTGAGTGAAAGAAGCCAAATCTCCCAAAAGTATGATTCTTTTTATGTAACATTCTAGAAATCCAATCTAATCTATACTGACAGCAGATCAGTAGTTGCCTGTGGTGGGAGTGGGTAGGGCAGGGGTGTGAAGGAACAATTACAAAGGGGCACAAGCTAACTGTTGGGAATGATGGATATGTTCATTATGTTGATCATGGTAATGGTTTCATAGGTGCAGTCATGTCAGAATATAAAATTTTAGACTTTAAATATGTATTATTTATTGTACATTAGTTATCTCTCAATAAGGCTGTTAAAAAACGTAAAAGCTTCTATGTCATATACTCCCATGTTCACAACAGCATTATTAACAATAGCCAAGACATGGAAGCAACTTAAGTGTCCACTGACAGATGAATGGATAAAGATGATGTGGTATATACACACAACGGAATACTACTCAGCCACAAAGTCAAATGAATTTTAGCTATTTGCAACAACACTTATGGACCTGGAGGGTATTATGCTTAGTGAAATGTAAATCAACTATACTTCAATAAAAAATTTCATATCAAGCATATCTATATATTGGATGTTAAAAATCAATAAAATAGGTTAAATACCTATTAAAAAATGGACAAAGAACCTGACCAGGCAATTCATAAATGAATGTAAATGACTGATAAACATTAAAAACAAAATTATTGAAAAATCATAATCAAAAGATAAAAATTATACCACTTTTTGTATTTTATACTACTGTATATTCACCAATTAAAATGGTAAATGTAATAACTCTTGGTTATTGTTGATAATATTTGGAGGAAATGGGAATTCTCATATAGTGCTGGTGGGTATTAACAGGGGTAAAAAACCTTTTTCGAGGGCAATTTGACAACATATTGCAAAAATCTAAAATATACAAAATTCTTGCAACAGTAATCCCACTTCTAGAAATTGATTCTAAATAAACAGGGATGTACACAAGTATTTAGGATTAAGAGTATTCATCATATCTATGTTTCTATATTAGCAAAAGATTGCACAGAATTGGGAAGTTCAACATTAGAGAATTTGTTGAATAAGATATGGTACCTCCTACCAGTGCAGCCATCAAAAACAAAATTATAGAAAAATATTTAGTGACAATGATTGGAAGACGGTTGTTATATACCATTAAGTGAAAAAAGTTACAAGTAGTATTTAGAGTATGATTTCATTTTAGACCAAAAATACATATAATGTATATATTAGTGGCCAGGAAAAAGATAGTTGCACTGGTTACCTCTGGGCTAGGTAATTATAGATCATTTTCATCATCTTTTTGCTTCTATTTTTAACTGCTCTACAATGAAGATGTATTGCTTTTATAATAAAAACTCCAATACAAGTTATTTTTCAAAAAATATCGAAGTTAATGCCCTATAAGTGGTACTGTGAGAAATATTAGTGTTGGGCCTTAGTGGCCACAAAAAATATTGAACAGAAGGCTGCAAAAGGGTGCTTTGGGGAAGGCATTTGATGCTGCTGCTTTAAAAATGGAGCCCTGCAGGGTACCGCTTGGGCCTGGAGGTGAAGGCATGGGCATTGGCCTTGCCCTCCAGAACAGCTGGTGCAGTTTCGGCCTCCCTGCACAAGGGACAGCTGGAAAACAAGGACAAAAAAAAAATGAGGACTTGTCTTGCCTGGGACAACAGATTCAGTGAGGCTGGGTCCACTCTGCACAGCTGAGCCTCTACTGGATATTTTCCATGTCAGAGAGCAGAGTGTGAGGATGGCAAGGGACTCACTAGTCCCAAGTCTTCATTTACAGTTATGGGACGTGAGGCCAAGATGAACCCATGCATATGTCACTCAGTGAACACTCCTTCTTGAAAGATGTAGCAGTGGCTTGAAGTGAAATCAATGCCAGAGTGTCTGAAAACTGAAACAGCCCTTTCTGGAACAGACGCACCTACTGGGAGTCTCAGCAGTCAAATCTTTATGGAGAAGAGTTAGCTCTGACACACGACTTTAAAAACCCCAAATCTCCCTTCTCCCCTTCCTCCCACGAAACCATAGAATCAAAGCCCATGAGTTATTGTCCCTGTGCCACAGAATCATGGAGTTCTTTCAACGTGTTGCAGCCAAATACCTCGCAGATGGGAGAAATACACACACAGCGGTCTCTATATTTACTGGCTGCAATGGCGCTGGCAAATGGCTTTTCTCCTGTGTATCAACTGCCAGTGTGCTTCGTGGGAATGTTAAGATGAATTCCAAGTCAGAGCCTGGGCTGAGTGAGTGCCATGGATTGATTAGGGGTGACTTGGCTGTGGAAGGGGTGATTAACAAGGCTCTTTGCCACATATTTCCATCCTGATCTAGAACATCTGTTACCCTCAAAGTAGTGTTTCTTCATTAACTCTCTCCCACTACTGATTACTCACTCTTATAGAATGTCAGACTCATCTTTCAAATATTACTTTAACTGCATCAGTCTCCTACTTAAACACCCTCTGAAGATCTCTCCACACAGCAGATCTATTTCCACAGCCTAATAATCAAGGTCCTCCGAGATTGAATGCCGTTTACCATTCTACGTTCCGAGCAGCCCTGTGCAGAATCTCTTCTTTGGCCTCTCTTTGGCCTATTTCATACACCCAGAATGCACACTCTGGTCTGAAAGGACCACCAACAGGAGCCAGGGGTGGGAGCCGGTCCAAACAGGAAGGAACAAACTAACAGATCAGGATGAGTCACTAGCCGGGAGGCTCGAGATAGAAGGAGGCTCTTAGAACATTTGTGGTAAGGGCTGGAGTCAAACCTGAGTGGACAAGCTCTGGCTGAGGCTTGTTCCTTTAGAAGGCCTACTTTCTACCCCAGTTTAGCTGCCTATCATCAGTTTTAAAGGAGAGGATTTTACAGCTTTTTCTGAGCAGATACCTGATACACATCCCACACTTTTCATCTCTGGGCTCATGGCATCTTCCTCACCGTGAGTGCCTGTTTCCTTTTCTTTGTGCCTATTTGAATCCCCACCCCAATTCCTTCAGTGCTCAGCTCCAAAGCCTAACAATGAGGCTATGTCTCAGTGACCTTCTTCTCAGAGTCCTGGTACTTGACATCATTCCCTAATTCATCTCCACAATTCCACATGGATCTCTCCTAGTTCTATAGTGTTGGCAAGACACTGACATTGACCACTAGAGTCCATTTTGCCCACGCAGTTACTTTCAGGGGCTTTATGGATACTGACTCAGTGGTTTATTCAAGTAGAGCAGTCTGTGTACGAACTAAGGCATTAAGATATCTCTTAATGGTCAGATTTAAATACCAGTCTAAGGTAACAAAGCCCTATAAACTGGAAATGGAATGCAGCAGCATAAAGCACACTGAATTCTTATTGCCTAAAATGAGACAAAATATTATTCCAGAATACGGGAGAAAGAAAGTAAAGTGGAAAAATATGAGCAGGTTAACTTCTCCAGGATGCTGAATGGCACTGAGTGACCCAAGAGTTACTGATTTTGAAAATAAACTGTTGCTGCACACCCTGCTAGTGACTGGGCTATGATAAATAGTTATGACAATCTCTCAGAGTGACGGGTCTAAAATAAAAAAGGTTTACAATGCACACATTTAATCTGTAATAAATTTACCACTAGATGCACCCTCTGACACCCCTCCCCCCCGCAAAAGAAGCAGTTTTAAACTATGAATTCTGATCAACACGACGTGGAAACACTCAATGCCAAGTTCCTGTAAGTTATGAGAAACAGAATAGGGCTGCCTTTTACTCTATCTGTGTCTTATTTTCACCCAGATCAGAAACAAAGAAATCAGAAGCTTTTTCCCTATGCTCATATGCATTCTTCGCTAATTTCAGATAACAAAAACTGAAGGTAATCTTCCTGTGTTATCGCCCTAAAGATACCAAGCCTTGTAGCCATGTTATCACTAGTATGACTGGGAACCCATGGGCCTCCTGTTCCCTGCTAGTGGGTGAGGGTAAGGGTAGAGGTAGAGGAACTTTCCACACTGAACCAAGGGAATAATTCTGGTTATCACGACCAACATCTGGGGCCAAGACTTCCTCCATTTTGTAGACCTGATTTTCCCAGGCCTTGAAGGCCAAAGAATTCTTTTCCATCCCGACCATCTCCAGAGGTCATGCTGGGATTGTAGAGGTTGTTCTGGCATCTCCGTGGTCCTGGTGTGAGGTTCCCAGGACCTGGATACAATTCTCTGCTACACGAGGGCACCAGCCATGTGGGCAATAACTGGGTGAAGGTTCCCAATGACAGATTCCAGGGAAATTGTACCTGATGGCATTAAACACTTGCCTTGAGGAGTCTGTCTGGGTTGGTATTAAGCCCTACCTACTGAAGGAGGCTTAAATAGATTGCCTGGCCTTGGAGAGGTACTGATAATGCAGTTTTCTCCTTGAAAGCTGGTTATAGCTCTAATTTAGGTAAGAGGAGGTCATAGGGGAGTCCTGGGATACAATTGGCAAAGGGAGATGAGATACAGAAGCTGTTCTTTACTGCTTTATCGTTCTCAAAGTTCAGAGCATCAATCTGATTGAGAGGATCTGGACCGTGGCATCAGCCCCAGAGGATTCAGAACAGAGCCACACTGGACTTTGAATAAGCTGGAGTCCAGACTAAGAACTGTATTCACCTCAGATGGAAAGTCAGCCAAGTTTCCACTAGTGAGTCTGGATCCTGTAGGCAATTTAGTGATTTCCTGTTGGCCACCCCCCACTGCTGCCTCCCTCCCACCTACAAGCAGTCACCCATCCATAAATCCTGTCCAGCCCTGGATTTCTGCCTAATGTTCCAGAGGGTTGGACTCACCAAGGAGAGCGGAATTCCCAGGATCCAGGACCAGCTGTGCTCCCACAGGAGACATCAGCACCGAAGGAAGGTTCGGTCCAGTGGCTGAAAGCATGGCCCTGATGTCTTCCAACTGCGTGGGGACGTGGGGGGGATCTGTGAGAAGGCAGATGGTGGATCAGGCAGGTTGAAGCATCACTGCTGTTTAAGGGGAGAGGGAGAGGTGGGCATGCGTGTAAGTGTGTCTGTGTGTAAGGCGGGCATTACTACCATTGCCTTTAATATTGTTTTTCCCATAGAGAAGATGTTCCTATCAAGGTGAGTCAGAATTTCAAACATATTTGGTGCCTGAAACAGTAAAGTTAGTAATAAGCATCAGGCATGTTGATTTCTGGAACCCCTCACTGTATACCACTTATACCGCGGTGCCACTGGGCATGCTATAGACGTGCAGGTAAAGGGAAGCACACTATAAGGACACGTGAAAAACCCAGCACTTCTTCAGCATTTACTGTATGCCAAGTCCTGTGCTAAAATATTTTATACTCCTTGATTTATTTAACTCTTAGAACATTGTTTAGAGGGAGGTACTTTCTTTTGGTCTCCACAGACGAGGATACACCACAGGAATTTCTTATGTAAAAGGATCCTGTGAGTGTTTTTTTCTTTGAAGAAAAGGGTCCAGAAAATTGTGAAGCTGGCAATTTGCTTTGTGATGTGGATTTTTATGCCCAAGTAGGACCAGATAAGGACAGGGATGACTTGTTATTCAAAATCTTATAAGGAGTCAGGGCTGACATCATTAGGAACCAGTTAACCAGAGCTAAAAGTGACAAAAATGGGGAATGTGGTGACTTGTTCACTATTTCCATATAACAAATAAAGAGGCAGGGACCGGCTAAATGTAGTGGTAGGATGACCCCAGGTTCTCCTGGGAAGGAAGCAGGAGCCCATCCCCCTCTTGCTGCGTCTCCTGCAGCACTGCAATTCACATTCCAAGGCCAAACCCCCAGCCCTTTTTCTCTAGAGCACTTGTTGCAGTGGAAAGAGAAGCAGGAATGCTGCCCTCTAATTGATAGTCATTTCAGCAGTGTTCAGTGAGGGCCTACTGTGTGCTTGCCACCTTGTTCAGTACTTGTTAGGGATGGCAAATAAATCAGTCACAGTGCTGTTTGAATCTACTTCAAGCCTTGGTAAAAGACTTTCACATACAGAAAACAATGATGAGCTTGATATATATAATTTAAACATTATAAAGACATTATATATATATAATGGATAATCTAAAAATATTCTTTACATGGTATACTGTAAAAACATCATGACTGGATTCAAGGACCCTCAGTGTGAACTCTGGCTCTTTTATTCACTAACTTGGGCAAGTCACTTATTCCAAGCCTTAGCTTTCCTCATCTATAAAAAGATGACAAACCTCATCATTCCCAAGGTCTCTTTCTACTCTGAAACACCGTGATTTTAGTGGATAGTGACAGTTTATTCACACCTAGACTTTCCTCCTCTCTTCCTTTTTAATATTCCCTCAAAAACATTGAAATTGAATATTGAGAGACATGGAATTCCCTCAAGACTATTGAAATTGAGTAGTGAATATTCCTTCAACAATATTAAGCTCAAGAAGCCTTTGTTTATTTAGTAAGACACAAAACGGAAGGTTATGTCCCCTCTTCAAAACCATCGATCTTTCTGAGCCAAATGTCAGCCCCGCCGGACGCCCTCACAGCTTCTATCATAATTTACTTTTTCAAGGCATATCCAGACAATCTTCCTAGGGGAACTGTAAATTCCCCAAGGACAGAAGTCACCACTTGTATTTATCCTAAAGCTCTACACGGGACTTAGAGGCAACCCTTAATGAATATTCGTCCAATGGGTATATGAATGCAGGAATGAGAGTCAGCCTCACGACACTTCAGGTCTCCACGTTACAGGTTAAGTCACACACTGTGGCATCAAACCTCAGCTTTACACAGGAAATCCCTCATTTAAAAATGAAGTCACATTTTGGGCTGATTTAAAAAAAGAAAAACATTACTCCTAGGTCTATAAAGTACCTATAAAAATGAACAAACTGATGAATAAAACCAAGACGTCTGATTGAGGAAAGCCCTAAAATTAAGGATCTAAGTAGTGATTTTTCCCCCATCCAGTTTGATTAAAATAGGAAGCCATTACGCTCTCCAAACGCCACGTGCACGGTCACAGCGAATTGGAGCTGGAACGCGGCAGCCCCGGCTCCCGGAGCCGGCACACTTCATCAGCGGAGCTGCAGTGGCTGCTACAGGTCCCATGCTTTCATCTCTGCTAGCGGAGGCCACGAGGAAGGGCTATTAAGGAGGAAAACCCCATGGCAGGCACCGTAACTCAGTGTGGGGCAACAGTCTCTGGGCCTCGGGCTCCAGACTAGCAGTGCAGCCAGATGAAACCCAACACGAAACAAATGACATCCTTCATGGAGCTGATTTTCTGTGGCTTCTTAAGATGACTAGAGGTTTATGCAGCCACTGGTGAGATGAAAACCCATCTGGGCCTCTCTGAAATCTGAGCGGGCAGGGGCTGGAGACTCTGTGCTTTGGTATATCATCAATTTGGGGTGGGAAAATACAAGCATACATAAAGTTTACTTATTTTCCCTGAGGAAGTCCATCATGTGTGTGTGTGTGTGCATGTGTGTGTGTGTAATTATTCTCACATTTTCCTTTTTTCCCCTAAGAATGATGGCTTTCTCTTAGATAGCTAGCATAAGTGCTCTAATAATTGACTTTTTTTTTTTTTTTAAAGTAAGACAAAACAAGCTTCTTTACCGCATCCCACTAACTTCCAGACTCTGTGAGGAAGAGAAACAGAGGGTTCCTAATCCAGGGGACAAAAGGGTTATAGCTAGAATTCAGCCTCGGGCATCAGTGAGTGTTGGGTGGTGTCCCAGCAACTGTTGTTATTTTAAAATAACTATTTTATGCCAGGAACTGTGTTAGACTCAGCGGTTCTCATGTTTGGGGGTGCTAAAGTCTGAATGTTTGTGTCCCCCAAAATTTGTATGTTGAAATCCTAACCCCTTCAAGGTGATGGTGGGGCCTTTGGGAGATGATTAGCTCATGAGGGTGGGGCCCTCATGATGGGGACTAATGCCCTCGGAAAAGAGACCCCAGAGAGCTGGCTCTTCCCTTCTGCTACAGGAGGACACAGCAAGAAGCCATCACCCCTCAGCCAGGCAGAGGGCCTCCACCATAGCTCCACCATACGGGCACCCGGATCCTGGACTTCCAGTGTCTCTCAGTTTCTGTGAGAAACAAATTTCTGTTGTTTCTAAGCTACCTGGTTGGTGGTGTTTTGCTATAGCAGCCCAGACGGACTAAGACAGGGGGTACAAGTGTGGACGTGAGGTGGGCTGGACCATGAATGAACTTCCTGAAATTATTTGAAAAATTTTGCATGCATCAACTTTTCTGGAGAAGGTCTTCTATAGCTTTTTTCTGATTCTCAAAGAAGTCCTTAACACAGGAGATAAGAATAACTGCTTTACTTCCATTGCCTCTGTTTGCCACATACCACCCCAAATATAGGCAGTCCTCGCACTGCAGGTTTCTACACAGAGACCAGCATCTACAGCTTAGCAAGGTTAAGTGTCTTGCCCAAGGTCACACAGTGAGTTAGCAGTAGAGCCAAGGTTCAAACTGATGCCTGCTTGGCCCCAGTCTGTTTTCTCTCTAGCGGATGGCCCCTAGGTGAGGGAAGAGAAGGGGTATTGATTCTACCTTTATGCACTTAACCAGATGAGGGACAAGAGGAGGTGGAGAGGGTGGGTTAGACAGGCCCCCCAGTGGGGTTCACCGGGGGCAGCCAGCCTCAAGGTGTTTACCTAGGATCAGTAGCTGGGTGTTCTCGGTCAGCTCCCCATGCAGATTGGCTGCCCGGCAGGAGTACAGGCCCTGATCCGAGGAGGACACGGCTGTGAGCAGCAAGGAGCCCTCGTGCAGATGGTAGGGGGAGCCCAATTTGCTTTTATTCCTGAACCAAGTTACTTCAGCTTCAGGCACACCTAGGAAGAAAAAAAACAAACTCATAGGCCAACACATTCAGGTGATCCCTGAGACATTTACAGCCTCTAGGTGGGCCCGCCCCGGGGCTGCCCTGCAGGAAGCACCTGCCTGGGCGTCTTCTACTGTCCTTCAGCCAAACTAAATAAGGCCTCTGACCTCTCAGCTGTCTTGAGATCTTTTGGTTTTTAAAACTGACACTAATGAGGCAGGAAGAGAGAGGCTGGTTAAAAGAAGAGGAAGGAGGCAGCTGGGAAAGGGCACTTGCCAGGATGGAAGAAGGGTACCCCAACTCTTTGGAGAAAACACCTAAGAATCAAACCTATATATCAGTGAAAATGAATGATTGACAGAGACAGGAAACAAACATAACACTCTTTTTTTCTTTTAATTGAAGTACAGTCGAAGTATATCTATGTGCTAGTTTCTGGTATATAGCATAGTGACTCAGTTTTACTTATATATATTCTTTTTCGTGTTCTTTTCAATTATAGGTTATTATAAGATACTGTGATATCTTCCCCTCCCCCTTTCCCCTTTGGCAACCATGTTTGTTTTCATATTTTTTTCCGTTAAGGGTTATTACAAGATATTGAATGAACATAGTTTGCTGTGCTATACAAAAGAAACTTAAAAAAAATCTATTTTATATATAGTGGCTAACATTTGTAAATATCAAATTCCCAAATGTATTCTGCCCTCTCCTCAATCCAAGTTCACTGTTGTGAGAGTGAGCTGGGGAGAGTGTGGGCACATGAATTGGGATGGGGTTCCTGTCTTTGGAAGTCAGGCTCTGTCCTCTAGGAGTGTTTGGGACTGAATGTGTCCTCTACAGATTCATATGTTGAAGTCCTAACCACCCACAGTGTGATGGTGTTAGGAGGTGGGGCCTTTGGAGATTTTTAGGTTTAGATGAGATTATGATAGGGAAGGGGCCCTTGTGATGGGATTAGTGCCCTTGTAAGAAGACACTAGAGAGCTAGCTTGCTCATGCTCTCTCTCTCCATCATGTGAGGAGATAGCTGTCTGCAAGCCAGACAGAGTCCTTGTCAGGGACTGAATGGGCTGGCACCTTGATCTTGGAATTCCCAGCCTCCAGAACTGTGACAGACAAACTTCTGCTGTTCAAGTTACCCAATGCATTTGTTGGAGCAGCCTGAATAGACTAGGAAGGGAATGGCTTTAATTCCTGAGGAAGTTTTCCTGTGGTTAACATGCTGGAGGCTTCAGTATAGGGCAAGCCTTTGGAAGTGGAGACTTCATAGGTGGCCAAGCTCTGAGTGAGCTGAGAGTCAAAAAGTATGTGGCATTAATCCACAGGTCTCCGGGGAGCAGAAAATTCCATCCCTTGCACTATCTAGGCTGCTGACTCAGCTCACAGTATTTGCTCGTAAAATTCTTGGACATGTATTCAGGGCATGTTTAGAATGTCAAAGCCAGGAACAGTCAGAGCCAGAACTTGAGTGCTTTCCCTGAGTTGGGGCTGGATTTTGCCCTTAGGGTGAGGGCAGCGCTACCTTTAATGGGCAGCCTACTATTGAGAATGCAGGTGCCTTCAAGAGTTACTTGTGTACCTGTTCGTTGTCGTCGATGAACACAATTACCCACAGTCCACTCTGTGACAGCCAGCTCATCAGCCCTCATTTTGGTCCCTTAAGCACCTGTGGTTCCCAAGATCCAAGTGGCAGGAAGCAGAGAGGGGTGGGGTGCTCTCCTGCTCCCTCACTACCAGTAAGCTGCCTTGTGTGAATTCACTGGTGTCCCAGCTGCCCTGCTGCTGTAGGTGGGGTTTCCAGTGGTGGAATGGTGGCCTAAGGTGTATGGCCAACGCGGTGAATCTGAAGGGCCTTTCTCCCTGTTAATGGGGAACAGAAGAGTGAAGCTTGGGTCCCCTCTTTTGTTCAGATTACCCATGATTCAGTGTGAAATCATTAGGGACTGGTTAACCGGCTGAGGAAGGAGGCAAGGCTGCTGAAAAGAGTGGAGACTTGGGTACTGCAGCCCCGTCCCATCAGGGAGGGGCACACACTGCGATAGTTAATGCTCAAGTGCACGAGAGGGCCAGGCTGGCACTGTCTCTAGTGCACCTGGAGAAATCATGCAGGTAAAAGACAGAAGAGCTGAGTTTTCATTGCAGCACCACTAGGGAGAGCAAGAGCATCATGATGCCCGGCCGTGCCAGCTAGGACTTTGGACCCTGAGATCCAGTTTCATGCCGGAAAAAAAATTCCACAGTATTCAGGGGAAAGCCTCTGAAAAGCAAGTTGAAGGAAACCCTCCTAGTCATTTCTCTCCTGAAAGTGCAAGGAAAAATGAGGGCCTACAAACCATCTTCTGCCAGCACTCACCCCTTTCCCTCACCGTGAACTGCCCACGTACAGCCCCGGTGGGCACCTTCCTCCGAGGAGAGCTGTGGGCAGCAGGCAAACAATCCCTGATAGGAACTGAGGCTGTTCCAGAGCGAGGAGGCAGAGTGAGAGAGCTGCACTAAACGGGCTTTCAGCTCCACCAACAAAAGCTGCTGACTAAGTGAAGGGCGGGGGTGAATGCTCTCGCTCTAAGACTGTGCCCGTGGACCACGGCGTGTGCACCTCCAGGGCCAGCACTCGTGGCGCCTTCTCCACATGTCACACAGGCAGCTCCTGCTGCTCCCCTGTGTGTCCTTCTCCGGTCAGGGACGGGGCCCCTGCAGGGCAGCCCAGGGGCAGAGACAGGGATGGTGAGAAAGAGGAGGAGGAGGGAGAGAGAGACAGCCTAGGGATAGAGCCATTTCTCAAGTCTCCCGGAAGTGGCTGTAAACATCTTCCAGTCCCTTCATCACTCTGTACCTCATTCCTCTGTGAGATCAAGTGTGTTTAACAGGGTAACACAGGGTCTTTACCTAAAGGGCTGAACTCCTCAGGTGAGAGCAGAGGGGATCATGGGAGAAATGGAAATGTTCAGGACAACAAAGGGTAGAAGGAAGTGACCTCCAGTCTCTGTAACACTGGAGACACAGAAGCAATGGCAGTGCCAAGGAAAGACAAATGATTTAGGAATTGTTCCTTGATACATATGCTAGCAAACCTCTCTGAGACTCGGTCAAACACGGGCCTGTGTCATGAACTTGCCGATGGAGGTAGAGTTGCTGGTGTCACATTTTGGGGGAATCCTGCCTAAGACTGTGAGCCTTAGGTAGAGAATGGCGTCAAGAAGATGCTTCAGAATGACAGCCCATCCTGCCATGACTGGCTCTGACAAAGTCGGAACAAGGGAAGAGGAAAAATAAACAAGGCATCATAGAGTTCTTTTCTTTTTCTCTCAAGAGATGACAATGATGCTTCAGAAAGTATCACCAGCCCTCATGTATGCCAGAGTCCCTTGAAAACGCAGCAGATATACATGTCTGACACTGACGTTTCGAATGCCTAGACATCAGGAATGCACTGAGGTCAGGAGCTATGCCCAAGCATCCTGAACATGTCAGAGGGAGAAGGAATGTTTGCTGAGTATTTGCAATAAGCCAAACATTTAATAAGCATAATCACTCCTGTTTCACAAAGATCCTATGAAGCATTATTATCAACTCCATTTTACTAAAGAGGAAAATGGGACTCAAAGAAATTGAGAAATCTGCCTAAAGTGACTTAGTTTGGATTCCTGAATGATTACATGGGCTCAAAGCCCCTGTACTCCCCCCTACTCCCTACCTCGCCGCCAGTGACCTACAACACGCAGGTGGGGATCCGATCTTAGATACATCTGATGCCACAGATTCGCATCTTAACAAGGATGTGGCACTGCCTGCCCTTATACCAGACTGCCTCCCTCGAGAAGCTCTGATGGCTGCCTTATTATTTCTAGTGCCAAATCCTTAAATATTTTCTACCTTTGGAATTTACCTTTCTGCTGTAAATGTAACACCAAGACTATTGTTAAGAGGGAACTTTCTAGAATCCACGGGTACTGCTTGGTAGTGCCCTTGTTGTTGAGAAGCTTGGTCAGGGTGTGGAAGATTATTATTTTTTTTTCCTAGACTGTCGTGATATGACAGCACATTCTACAGACAGAAAAGTCTGAAAAATGAGAGAAAATATACTCGCACACAGAACAAAGTCCAAAGCTGTGCTGCTGACAAGTTACGGGGACAGGCTCCACACTCTGGACTCCCTGGTGTGACCTGTGTCTAAAAAAGGAAAAGGAAAAGGACCAGCCTTTACTTTTCCCCCCTGGTGACATACCTTATCAGCAACACAGTGCCCTCTCTGCTGCTCAAAAGGATCAATAAATGAGCGTAGTCATAATGGGTTGTAACTTGACATGATTATAAGGATTAGTGTCTTTAATCTCCACTGAACTGCCAGGTCGGGTGACGCTGGAATATTCTCTTTTAAAATCCCAGACAGGATCTTCTTGTTAACTAGACCGCTTGCTGTACTTAGAAGGCGCTTGCCCCATGGCAGAATCAACACCTTGAAGTAGGGCATCCACTGAAAGGTGCGCCTTGACATAAGTTTGAGAAGCCTCTTCAAGGGCTTGGTGCAAGACAAGGAAAGGCTAGTGTAACTGCAAAGGCAGCCTTGGCAATTAATGTAAAGAACCATGGAGGTCTGGAGGGCAGGTTTTCAGTCCTCCACGTTTCTGCACGCTGACTGAGGCAGATGCTGATGGCTGTTTCTTCTCCTTCCTGGGCACCCAGCCAGCCTACACATCCCAACATGCCTTGCAGCTGTGAGTGGCCACGTGACTAAGAGGGACTGTGAGAAGTAGTAATGTGTGCTGCTTCCAGGTATGGCCCTTAAAACCTTCACAGCCACCCTCCACACTTTGCTTTTCCCTCTTCTGGTCGGCAGGAGTAGAGAGAGCTTCTGGGGAGACTTTGGAGGGCATGTGTTCAAGGTCACAGGGCCACCAGTGCTGTGTGATGCTGAGTGACTGTGTGGGGCAGATTCTCTCCAGCTGACTCAGGAATACTCTTTGGACTCCTACATACGCAGTAATAAACTTCTATTGTTTATTGTTTGAGTCATGATACATTTGGGGGGTCTACTTGTTACCAGAATCTAGCCTACTCTACCTAACACACTGCCTATCATTGACACCTCAACTAGTGATTTCTACATGGCTAGTCCTGGCAATTTTATCTCCTAAGTCTTCAAAAGCTTCCCTTGTTCCAAACAAACTGTACCATAGTCTAGGAAAGCATGTAATATCTAGACCTTGCCTCCTCTCCCCTACCTCCCAGCCACACATCACACTACTTTCTTTTCTGTTCTCCATACTAGAGCCACACCAGCCATATTTTACTCTTTCAGATGTAACACGTTCTTTCTACCTCAGGCCCTTTGCACATCCTGTTCCCAATGATTGATCCACAGTCCTCCGCTCTACCAGCTGAGCTATCGAAGGGTGCTTCCCAATGATTGATATACTCCCTCCTCCCCCAACCCTTTATCTCTGATTTATTTTCCTGAATTCTTCTCAGAGAACAAGTATGGGACTGGTATAATGGATTGGATCACTTTTCAAGAAGAAGCTTCATCTTATTGCTTAGTGCTTTTTATGCTTAAGGGTTGGGAAGAATTTATGAGGCTGCATTTTACATGTTGAAAGCATATGTGTGCAAAAAGTTATTTAATGAAAAACTGCTAACAATTCAAACATGTAAGACATGAGTTACTTTATGTAAATTATATAATATTCTTAAAAATAGACTATTATATAGCCATTAAAATTATGTCACAAGAGAGCCATAAAAGCCACTTGAAGCATCAAAGTACAAATAGTTTCCTCTGCCATTCAGCATTACAGCTGTCAGTATTTTGACTAGAGACAACTCAAGAATGATTTCTTTGTCCAGTACATTCACAGACCAACAGTTTAATCAAAAGCAGGCTCTTTCCCATTTGTGTTGAATAAAAACTTTATTTAATAAAAAGCATAATGACAGAGATACACAAATTTATTTTAGTTAACCATGATTAACGCAAATGGTTCTACGAATAAAAATTAAAACAAAGAATGTAATGGGCATAGCCAGGTAAACACTGGACTTAATAACCTAGGATTTCCCCATCAGATTACCAAGAGTGAGTCTGCATGAAGTCAGGAGACATGGCCCTAGGCAGCATGGAAGAGTTGACCAAAGCTGGTTCAACTGTCCTGGGTTCCCCATGATAAATACTTCTCTACCTGGATTCTGGCTCTCTCAGTCACCTTCAAATGCCCAGTTCCTTGTTCTGCTGTCCTTTGCTTTCCATTCATTTAATCCTACCAATCTCAAACCTCAAGAGGAGACCCAACATGGTCCATTAGTTTGGTGCTCCATCTTCAAGGCACATGTTCCTAGTGATCAACTGGGGAGTGAGGATTCTGCACAAAGGACCCTGCCTTTGTCATCAGTGCCTGCATGGAGGTGCAACTCATTCACGGGAAGCCCTGTCAGAGGTTTCATCTTACTCCTGTCTGGGAGTACAGAGCCTGAAGGGATTGAGTTCTAGAAGCTTTCACTGATGAGGCTGGATGCACAGGCCAAAGGAAGCCTTAACAAGAAGAAGCTAAAGTATGATGAAAGAGAATGATTTATAGTTTTGGTTTTCTGGAGCTACCAGAATATTCCAGAGAAAACTAGACCTAGCTATTTTTTGCAAACAAGCTCTAGCTTAAGATCCTTCTCCTACTTACTCTAAAATGGGTTCTCTCTCGCCTTATAAATCACAAGTGGAGGTAAACCTTCCAATGATGGGGCTGAGATCTAAGATGAAGAGACCCTGAGAGGAGGAGACACCACTGTCTGTCCTTTCTGCAGACAGGGTCTGACCAGGGAAGCCTGTTTTGGGTGCCAGTGTTGCCAGAGCTGCACCAGGTCTTTGCTCAAAACCTGCCAACCCCCACCTTCAGCAGGAGTTAACATAAATCTTTAAGTCACAGGGTCTGAAGATAAGAAAGGAAGCTAAAGGGAGAGATGCACAAAAACCAGATGGAACTGGGTGGAACCAAGAGGTGACGAATCTGACCTCCAAAAGACTCTGAATATCATTATACACTGATTTTTACTACATTAGCATATTAAATGACACATCTACCAGTGGCCATGACCAGAAATGGACTAAAAAAGGATAAAATGAGGGTGGCACCCAACTCCCTCAGAAAGCCCTGCCCCTTCCCCAGGTGACTAGTGCACATGCCTCCTCCTCATCAGCCTCACTCCTCCTCCCTTTGTCTTTACTTTTTAAGAACAAATCCTTCTCTAAAGAAGATCCAGTATATATATAAGATGGGAAATGTGGTGTGTGTATATATATGAGGTTGGATGCACAAGCCAAAGGAAGCCTTACCAAGAAGAAGCTAAAGTATGATGAAAGAGAATGATTTATATTTTATATACACACACACACAATGGAATACTACTCAGCCATAAAAAAGAATGAAATAATGCCATTTGCAGCAACATGGATGGACCCAGAGATTATCATACTAAGTGAAGTAAGTCATGAAGTAAGACAGAGAAAGACAAATATCATATGATATCACTTAGATGTGGAATCTAAAAAAAATTATTCATTTGAACTTATTTACAAAACACAAACAGACTAGCAGACATAGAAAACAAACTTATGGTTACCAAAAGGGAAAGGTTGGGGAAGGGGTAAATTAGGAGTTTGGGATTAGCAGATATAAACCACTATATATAAAATAGACAAAAAACAGGGTCCTACTGTATAGCATAGGGAACTATAGTCAGTATCTTGTAATAAACTATAATGGAAAAGAAACTGAAAACATAAATATAAATATAAATATAAATATACATTATCTATCTATCTGAATCTCTTCGCTGTTCATCATAAACTAACACAACATGGTAAACCAACTATACTTCAATAAAAAAGACAACCCTTCTGCCCCACCCAAAACCAAAAAATTCCTCTCACCATGTGGGTGAGAAGTTGATCGGTGAATTTGGTTCCTGTTTTTCCATTCTTTGGCCACTGAATAAAGCTTGTGCTGCATTGATCTCAGCTTCAGTTTTGTTATTTGGGATGTGAACCTGAACAGTAAAACAAACTTTTCCTGCCGAGGCAGAGGACTTCGACTGGGCTAGGGCCCGAGTAGGGTTCAAATAACTTAATTCGTAACTGCAGTAGGGTATATCTGATGAAGACAGCAATCAGGGGCCTGTTGCTGGGCCCTTGCACAAGAGCCACCCACTTCTTCTCTATGTCTGGGAGTGAAAACCCTTAGGATGGACATTACAAGCTAGCAGTTCAGAGGAAGGGAGCATCGGTGGCTGAGCTTTGTTCTGTTCTATGTTGGTGTGTTTGTTTTTTCATTGAAGGTAAACACCTTTATGAAGAGCATACTACCACCTCCTATTGTCTACTACTCCTCCACTTCCCTGTGACTTTCTGGCCCCTATAGGCCTCTGAGTTTGCAATGCCTACCCAACAGTAATGCCTAGATCGCAACTCCAAACAGAACTGGCTGTTTTCATTAATGACTTCTACCTACTTTTGATGTGAGTAAGCTCCAGGCTTCTGTTGGTCTTACCCCTACCATCCACTCCTGACTTTTCACCACCACTGCCCTTGAGACAGGCTGGGACCTGGGACCCTTTGCTGCAGTGCCTACACCTAGATTAACATCTCCTTGAGCAACAGAATACAAAGAAACTATAAGGGATAAAAATAACTGTGTGCGTTTGCAGTTGGGACAAATGAACAACAAGATACAAAAAAGACCAAAAACACAACTGCCACTTCTGAGGTGTTGGGAGCAAAAGCAGGGTACTGCGCATGACCCCTGCACACAACACCGCCAGGGGAGGGGGCAGACCACCTAAGCCACCCCTTCAGCCAGACCCCTGAACCCACCCCTACCCTCACCCCATTTAAGGGACTGGCTCCCCCTGCCTCAGGGAGCAAAGAAGGGAACCTGCTACTTCTTTTTGCTCCCTTGTGCTGCAGCACGAGTCCCTGTAAAGACTTGCCTGAGTTTCCTGTTCTGGCCTCTTACCAATTTCTACCAATTAAGGAATCCAAGAACCTGGCTCCCAGTATCTCTCCTCTAAACTACCATGATGGCTTCTTAACTGGCCTCTCTGTTTCAGTATTTCTTTTCTTCGTTTCACTTCATGCACTGCATGGCTCCTTAACGTCACTCTGAATTTACTTTTGTCTGAAGCCCTCATCCAAGCATTCAAAGTCTCCCACAGCACAGTTGCAACCCACGCTACTGCCCTTCCACACCATCTCTGCACTCTGGGTTCCAGCCAGACCAAAGCACACACTGTTCCCTTAAAGTCCTGAGGCTTTCCTACTTTCATGAATTTTCTCACACTACTTCATCCCCCTGGAACACGCTTTGCCCCCATCTCTGCATGCACTCTACCAGTCTGCAAGACTGCGATGAAACCCTCTCTTCTTCATCTGCCACTGTTTTCCTCTTCTACACTTCTGCAGCACTTTCTACTTTCACAATGACTGAGGGTCATGCTTCAGCTTTCCTACTAGTCCTAAGTCTCTTAGAGCAGAATTTGTACATATCTTCTTATTCCCCAACCTAGCACAAGGCTCCATTAATACCTGAACAAGTGAATTAACACAGGAATGAATTTCTCACCTGCAACTTGGCAGTTAATAGTCACATTGACTCCTCCCACTGTTTTGATGGTGCTTCCTACATCGACTGTGATGGCGGGCTCCTCTGTGTTGATCACCGTCCCTCGGGATGTCTTCACTAGTGGCTTTCCTGAGGATGAGAAGGAATGTGACATTATATTAGATGGTGGTAGTGGGCATTCCCTTGAAACATGAGATGATCAATGATGAACAGATGATATACCCAGGCTTTTTCCACTGACCATGTTTTCCTTTGAAGAAACTGTAACTACACAATATGAAAACCATTCATCCACCCATTTACCCATCTAGCTACCATAGAATTCTCAGAAAAAGAACAAGGACTGAAGAATCTGAGGACAGAGCATGGAATCTAACAAGTGGGGATGATTTGTGTTTCTCATCATTAACAAACGATCCAATGCATCCCACTTTTTTAGGGTTAGTCAAACTCTTCTACCTTGAGATCACTGCAGATTCACATGCAGTTGTAAGAAATAACACAGAGCAATCCTGCTTACCCTCTACCCAGTTTCCTCCAATGGCAATATCTTACAAAACTAGAGAACAGTATTATGACTATGGCACTGACATCCATAACGTTAAGCTGTAGAACAACATTCCCATCACTACAAGGATCCCTCATCTGCCCCCAACCCTGCATTAATATTTTGGCAAACTTTAATTTGGTCTCCATTTCTATAATTTTGTCATTTTAAGAATGTTATGTAGATGGAATCATACAGTATGTAACTTTTTTGATGGGCTTTTTTTTTCCACTTAGGATCATTCTCTGGAGACTCTTCCAGAACTCACATGGTACCAGCCACAGTTACATGTATCAATGGTGTGTTCCCTTTTATTGCTGAGTGGTATTCTACAGTATGGATGTGCCAAGTGTGTTCATTCATTCACCTGCTGAAGGACATCTGGGGTTGTTTTCACATTTTGGCTATTCAAATAAAGTGTCTATAAACATTCCTGTTCAAGTTTCTGTGAACATATGTCTTCATTTCCTCTGGGATAAATGCCCAGGAGTGTAATTGCTAGGTCATATGGTAGTTACATGTTTAGTTTTTTAAGGAACTGCTGAACTGTTTTCCAGAGTGGCTGGATCATTTCACATTCCCACCAGGAATGTATGAATGGTCCAGTTTCTCTGCATCCTTGCCAGCATTTGGTGTTGTTATTAGTTTAAATTTTAGCCTTTCTAATGGGTATGTAGTGGTACCTCATTGTGATTTTAATTTCCATTTCTCCAATGGCTAATGATACTGAATATCTTTTGATGTTCTTATTTGCCATCTTTACATTCTCTTTGATGAATAGTTCTTCATGTCCTTTAGCATTTTCTACTTGGATTGTGTGGTGTTTACTGTTGAGTTCTGAGCATTCTTTACATTTTAGATACAAGTCATTGTCAGATACATGGTTTGCAGTAACTTTCTCCCGGTCCATAGAGTCTACTCCCCACTCTTTTAGTTTTTGTTTTGTTTTGTTTTGTTTGGTGGGGGGGGGGGAGGTAATCAGCTTTACTTACTTAATTACTTACATACTTAGTGGAGGTACTGGGAATTGAACCCAGGACCTTGTGCATGCTAAGCACACAATTTACCACTGAGCTATACCCTCCCCAACATCTTAACAGACCCTTTCACAGAGCAAAAGTGTTTAACTTTGATGAAGTCCAATTTGCCAAGTTGTCCTTTCATGGATTACGCTTTTAATGTTAAATGTAAGAAGTATTTTATCTAGCCTTAGACACTGAAAATTTTTTCCTACTTTTTCCCTAAAAGTTTCATAGTTTTACATTCTACATTTAAGTCTGTGCTACATTTGGAGTTAATTTTTGTATATGGTGGGAGACTTAGGTTAAAGTTCATTTGCTTTTTGCCTATGGATGTGTCATTGCTCCAACACTATTTACTGAACAAGCTCTTTCTTCCACTGAATTGCTTTTGTATCTTTGTCAGAATCCGCTGGGTATATTTTTGTAGTTTTGTGTGTTCTCTCTTCTGTTCTGATTTACACGTTTCTCTCTCTACCAAACCACACAGTTTTAATTATTGTAGTTGTAATTGCCCTTGAAATTGACTCTTGAGGCTGATTCTTCCCACTTTATTCCTCGCTATTCTAGTTTCTCTGCCTTTCTACACGAATGTTAGAGTGACCTTGTCTACAACTATAAGATTTTGCTAGAGTTTTGACAGGAATTACACAACTCTGTATATCGATTTGGAGAGAACTGACACCTTTGGTGTGTTGAGCCTTCTAATCCATGAACACTGCATGTCTATTTATTTAGATTTCCCTTACTTTCTTTCATCAGAGTTTTGTAGGTCCCAGCATACAAGTCCGGTACATATTTTGTTAGATTTATACCCAGTTATTTTTTCCAGGGATAGTAAACGATACCGTATTTTAAATATCAGCATCCATGTGTTCATTGCTAGTTACAGAAGCAGTTGAGTTTTGTGTGGTGTGTGACCTTGCTGGACTTACATACTCGTTTCAGAACTTTTTTTGGGTAGATTCCTTGGGATTTTCTAAGTAGGTGATCATTCGTTCTGCAAATAGTCGTACTCCTTCATTTTCAATCTATATGCCTTTTCTTTCTTTTTCTTGGATTATTCCACTGGATAGAACTTACAGCACTATGTTGAATAAAAGTGGTGAAAGTGGGTTTTGGTATTTTCAGTTGAAACCTGGACATTTTCACATTGTATTATGCAACTCTGGATCTTATTTAAATCTGTTTGAGCCGGCATTCTCTGAAATTACCCAGGTCAGGGAGCAGGGAGGTGCCGCCTGGTTACTACCCAGTGAAAGCAAAAGTCCAGGTCCTCCACTTGGCCTCCTCTGTGACCCATTAGGGGCTCCTCACTACTGCTGGGCACGGGTGGAGCTTCTGGCTCTCCATCTAGTCTCCCCTAACACTGCCGAGGGAGGGGCCTTGTTACTGCTGGGTGGTGGTGAAGACTCGAATTCTCTAGGAGGCTTTCTCTACCACCACCCCAGAGGGAAGAGTAAGGGGGGCGCTGTGGGGGGAGGGTGGAACTCCAGGATCCCCATGTGGTCTCCGCATTGCGCCCTTGTGGGAATGAAATCTGTCTTCTCAGATACCATGTCTGTGGGGGTGCTGGGGAACCTCATTTCAGTCTGACAAGGAGTCTAGTCTCCACACTCAGGCTTTGCTGGTGTGGGTGATGGTGGATCATAGTGTTTTCTGTGATGTTTGGAGTAGAGAAATAGTTCCGAGAAGTTTTCTGTCTTGCTAGGTTGCCCTTTCCTAGTTCTTTGCCTGCAGGAAGCAGGCTTTCATTGAGACATTCTGCTGTTGTCATTCCTGTTGTATTTCCTGGTGGCTGGCTTCTTTAGCTCCAAGTTTAGGATTTGTGAAGAAAAAGGAAACCCCAAGGAAGTCACAGTTGTATCACTCCTCAGTACCCAAGGTCCCTAGCCAGTCTGCTTTCTCCTGTCCACTTTTTGGTCTTCTTACATTTGTTTTATATATAATGTCTGAATTTTAGCTGTATTCACTGAGAGGAAGAGGGAAAAGTGCATCTACACTATCTTCCCAGAAGTAGAAGTTCTGTGCATGTTACATTTTAATTGGCCTTTATCAGCTGAGGATAAAAATACAGCACACTTCATGTACATGACCACAAAACACAATGAAAAGATTAATTTACTGAGCACCTTTGGGAAATAAGGGTCCACATGAGATCATTTTCATATACCCAAAGCTTAATTTTTTTGTAAGCCAAATGGATTTAATTTTGTTCCAATCATTTTACAGGCAGAACAATCTACAATGGCATTCACTCTTCTGTGCCTTCATTAACAGTGAAGAAAACCATAATTAACAGGGCCCTTTGCAGTCCTGTACCTGCTTTTCAGACTTTGTTTTCTTTGTCATCCATTTATCCTTTCTTTCTGCTTGCACTGTCACACAGCCTCGTATTAGAAGCCATCCCTCCTTCTTCTCCTCTCCCTTTTAACTGCCTTCTAGGCACAGGTTATTAGCTCATTAGATCTACGTTTAAGGACAGAAACTTGAGTAAGGTTCTGAGGAGTTCACCTTTGAATATACGCATAGGCTCTCTCTACCTATTTGGGGGCCTTTTCCCTTATATCACTTATTTCACTTATTTTCAATACTTTCGAGATTATGTATGGAGAATGCAGTATTATTCCAGCTGCATTCTCTCATTAGCACCTGCATTAATTAGTCTCAGAAATCATTATAGTATGAAATCACTCATCTCCACATCAGATCATACATAATCTCAAATGTATTGAATATAAGTGAAATAACAGTGAATTAATGCTAGCATCTTTACCTTACCTCCCTACCCTAAGAAGCTCTAGCTCCAAATATACCTTAAATCTAACCAGCCCCTCTACTCCTATAATCTGATGCTGCCATGTTCTCTCTGGCTGGATTACTCCACAGCCTAACAGGTCTCTTTGCTCCCACTGTCCCTTCACTATAGTCTCTTCTCATGACAGCCAGGGTGACCTTTCTAAAACATGAATCAGATCACATAATTCCTCTGCTTAAATTATTGTGTGTGTGTGTGTGTGTGTGTGTGTGTGTGTGTGTGTGTGTGTGTGTGTGTGTGTGTGTGTCAGTGCAGTCAGGACAAAATTTCAAGCCCCTTTCATGACCAATCATCCCCTACTTGTTCAGGCTCAGCTGTTGACCCCTCCTGCCTCACTGAGGCCACACTCTGCATCGATCACTGCTGCTCTGGCCACACTGGCCTGTGGTCCCTGCCTCCAAAACATCAACACATCTGTCCCAGACGTTCTCTCCCTACAGACATCCACCTACAGACTTCTGCACAGCTATCTTCCGGTCATTCATGTCTCCACGCAAATAGCAGCTTCTTCTGGAGCTTTTCCCAGCCATCTCATCTAAAACGTGCATCCGTTCACTCCCCCGCCAGCCATTATGTAGCTCAATGCCAATTTTGTTTTTCTTCCTAAGCACCAGAACTATCCAAATTTACCTTATTTATTTGTGTGTTCTCTGCCTCCCGCCCATCACCATGTAACTTCCATAAAATCAAGGATCACATCCCTCTTGTCCTCTTCTTTATTCCTATCACTTAGTCCTACACATAGTAGGTCCTCAAAAAATGTCTAGTAAATCAATCTAAGTGTACATATGGTGTGGTATGTGCATTACCTGCATTTGTTTTTTTTGTCATAAAAACCCTGAGAGGCAGGTAAAAAATTTCCCATCTTTAATATAGATGAGGCACTTAAGCTAAGAAAAGTCCCATGGTTTGTCCAAGGCAAAAGAACAAGCAAGTAGTAGAGCTGAACAAGACCCCAGAACTTGGACCTCAAGTCCAGTGCTTATAACTGGAGATTCCAAACCCTGTCTGTGGACTGGCTGCCTCAGAACCCCCTGGGCACTTATTAAAAACATAATCTGTCCTGCTACATAAATAGTTGCCTCACTGTGTAATAAAAACAACTGTCAATGGGGAAAAGCAGGTTAGGGACCAGAGAGCTTCAGACTCACAATTACCAAGTTATTTTTCCTACAGGAATTTTAATAATAAAGGTGGTTTTATAGTTGCAAGTATATAGCTATAAAATTCAAATGTCACTGAATTAAATCCAGCCCTTAATTAATTATATTGAGCTTCTGCTGAAAAGTAACGGCCTTTTGTCCTGTCACTAGAGGCACTGCTGCGAACACGTCTCCTTATGCATTCTTATTACCTTCATAATCCGTTGTTAAGACAAAGCACAGTTACCCAAGTACCTATAATTGAAATTTAGACTGAAATGATGCTTCTTAATCAACTGACCCTCTAAATCTATTAGAAAAACCTTGCACGTATTACTAAGTCACATTCTTGGACCTACGAAACCTGAATCTCAGGTGGTGGCATGGAACCTCTAGTTTCTATTTTGAATGACTTCCCAGCTGATTCTGACTTGCAGTCAGGTTTGTTAATTAATTAATTACACAGTGTTAGTTTTTCTTGATTCCTGGTGAGAGCTGAGATTTCTTTTGAGAGACCACTACTTCTCTAGCAGAAAATTCCAAGTTGGAATTCTTATTTCAATGGTCAACTACAAAACAAAACAAAAACACTTAAGTCCATTTTAGATAACCTGGGTCTTCCCTCAGTGAGTGAGTACTGCTGTGTGATGCCATGCCTCTGTGCTCGATTACAACCCCATTAACTAATATTACTTTACATGGAAGAAGAAAGAAAAATAAAGAAAAAGAAAGAGAGATGCAGAGGGGGAGTGAAATGATAAATTATGTATTTGTGCTAAGAGAATGCTAAAAAAAAAAAAAAAAAAGTCACAGCATGCCTGGCCAAAAAGACTTTCACTATAGATTAAAGGAAAAAAGAGCATGAAGAGGGCTGAGCGATGATCACAGAGCCTCGGCAGTGTGTGCGGAACCTCAGCCGTCAGGCCCACGCCCACCTGTAAGCCACCACATCATCCCTGTGGGTCAGCGTCAGCTAGCAGATTACATAAGCATTCTTTTACGGAAATCGATGGGGTTTACTGCTTACTCTTTCACTGAATCTGTAAATCTGTGTTGGTTGCATGAGAGCTATACATCTAAGGCGATTAAGCCTAGTTTTATATCTATATACACTTATGAAAAATGAGAACATGGAAACAAAGGCAAGCTTTTCAATTTATCACGTCCAACATAAGCAATCAAGCCTCTTTAAGAGAGTCAGATATAGAAACAGAAGCATTAAGAGAATCATTTATTGTTCATTTCCTTCAGGCCTCATCATACCCTTAGCTTTTGGATTCTGGCTCCTGTCGAAGTGACAAGGAACAGGGGATTCAGAGCCTCAGTGGTAAGTGGGTGAACCTGAGATGAGCGAACACTCGCATGTCAGTATCCATTGATGTGGAGCCGTGGCACCTTGGGATGCCTTTCCAGCAGAGGTGTTTGACTAAACAGGCACTGTCCTGACCCTGAAGGACTAGTAGCTGGAGAGACCAGCAGGACAGATGAGCAGCCCCAGGAGCAATGCTTGGAAATACATTCCTGTGCATAGTCTGGGTTCTGCCTCACGCCTCGTTCCCTCGTGTGTGACTCTGGGTAAGATCAAAACCCAATGGGAAAAAAAAAACCTAAACATATGTGCTTGAAAAATATCTTTGGCCCAGGAGAAGGGTGACTGAGAGAGGAGCCAGAGGAGATGAAGGTTTGTTTTTTGAGTGCAGCCAAGAGCAGACAGCATTGTAAGTAACTCTTTCTCAGGCCCAAAGTTCAAGCCTCTGCTAAGAGAAACTTTGTTTTCAACAGCAAGACGCCTTCCATTTTAGAAGCCCTGGCTGAGACAGATCTGCTACTAACCAAATCCCTTTCTTCTTCTTCCAGGGCACACAGTGGGGTCATGTCCCAGTCTCTTTGCAGTTAGGTGAGGGCAAGGCACTGAGTTCTAGCAGACGGAAGGCAAGCACAAGTCAAAGGTGCCACTTCTTGACCCAAACCATAGAAACCCTCTGGTGCTGTAATTTGAGACATGATGTGAGCAAGAAATAATTGACTACATTTTAACCATCATATATTTATGATTTTGTTTGTAAAGGTGGTTAGCAAATGCTAATTAATCCAGGTTTAATGAATATTTTTGATTCATTGATTGAAGGAATCAAATCGGTTCTCTTTCAATCCTTCGAACATTGTAAGTCACAAACGTCATTTAAAAATGGTTCTTTATGACCCTTAGCCACCAAAAATGAACTGAAATTTGAAGACTTCAGATTCTCCCTCTTAAGCTAGAGATGATTTATGCTAGGAAGCGCTTATGTGCTTTCATTCCCAAGGAGAATAAGAAGACTTGTTGAAAGTGACTGGGAAACTGGGCAATGACAGAAGCCGGGACTGCAGGACGCAGGCTTGGAGATAACCTGAGAGCTCCAGGAAGGATGCCAAAATGGCAATTAGGTTTGAGATTATGATGCCTAAACTAGCAACTGGCAGAGTCTTCTTGGAGGTCTGCTCAGATATGGATTCTGGGTTATATTCATGAGGATTGAGCAACAAAAGTGCGTGGTAAGTAGTGATGCCTGAAGCAGGCAAGGGTGTGAGAAATGGAACCTATATGATAGGTGTTTAGACTCCATCACAATAGCTAAACGGCCTTAGGCAAGTTATTTAATCTCTTTGTGCCTTGGTTTTCTACTTCTACTGGCTGAGAGTACATAAGAGAGTACGGTAAGTACACTAATGCTTGTAAAATTGTTTGAATGATTCCTTCCTTCGCACAGCATGAGGTCTGAATAAATGTTAGCTATCATCAGCGTTATCTCCACTATGATACAGGAAGAAGGTGCTGATAAGCCGATACTTAGTTTTCGATAAACCAAGAAAACACGCAGGAAGGGCAAGTTTAAAGAAACAAGAAAAGGCAGGAAAGAGGAAAAGAAACAAATCCATTAGTGAGAAGGAACTTGACTGCTTCTATTTTGAAGAACTGTGCGGGTTTCGGGATAATTAGAAGAAGAAATACTTTGACTTCTCCTGAAACTGGTATCAGTCTCTGGACAGAGAGAGAAAGCTTAAGGATGCTCTCGTTGGATACCCCAGGAAGTATCTACTTCCAGAGAAGCTGTGAAACAACATCCGCCAGGCTGACTTGCTGGGGACGCCCACAACACTGTTCAAGAAAATTGTAGGGGCACCCACAGGAGCCCCAGATCTGATTTCAAGAGAAAAGTGAACAAGATAGTGATGCCCACTAATTAAAATATTTGAATATACGGCAATACGATGCTGTAAGTTTCACACACTTTCAATACCTAAAACTAAGTAAATTATATTTCATCCAGCTTTAATCAATGGATAATGCCTGTAACAAGTGAGACTATCAAAGCAATGCCTTAAAAAATGTTAGCCTCTACTTATACTGCAATTATCATAGGCCTCTTGTAAGGGCCACTAGCGTTGAATCTGTGAAAACTCTCTGAAATGAGAATTTCCAGTTGAAGAATTAAAGAACTCATGAGTCAAATAAAGTTTAAGGGACCACAATCAGTGTGAACCAATGAAAGCTTTTATAAAAATACTAACAACAGCTTATACATTTGAAATCAGTAATGAAAAATCCTGGCTAGTCATGTCCAGTTACCATCCCATGCTGGCCAGAAACTTCAGAGGATCTGGCTACCTGGCAATTCAACAAGAGTTGCTTTGTTACAGATAATAGTTTTACATTAAAATGCATGATATTTTCCTTAGTCTGGTTGTCCTTCCAAATGCCTTTCACTTTTTATAGCTCAGGAATTCTTAACTCCTTCTTGTCCTGCTGTCTCTCTTGCAAGGTCTCCTTCATTCCCACCTGCTGAGTCAGTGTTTGACCTTTTAGTCAACTTTATCCCCTTTCTCTTCACCTATCCTACGATACCTTTTCCCTTCATCTGTAATTTTTCCTGGACTTCATTACAAAAGCTCTACTTCTTTGCCATCTAGTCTTCTAGTCTCCCAAAGATAAAGGAAGTAAATTAGTAAATGTTAGAATTTCAAGTGAGGGGAGTTTATAGTTGGCAGTGGTGGATGGAGATTGCTGTTCTTTATTTGTATGTAAGAGATTCATGAACTCTTAGGTCAAAAAAGACCCAAGTGTGCATCTATTGAAAATCCCCCTGTTTACAGTAAGGACACAGGTTTATAATTCTAAATCTGCACTTAAGTTTTGTAATGAGGCAAATTCTTTCCCCCAAATCTTACTTATTCTATTATTACAATAAGGTTCCTTTTTAATAGTAGTAAAAAACAAATATTTCTCTCCCATCCAAATCATTACCTGGTTTTAGTTAATATAATTTATAATCTAATAAAATAAATGATTACACTTTGGTAACACTCTAACTATACTGGGGAATGAGGTATAACATAGGAGCAGAGAATATAGAAAATGGAAAATTTAACCAGAGGGCACTGGTAGCCTCCAGGCTATATTCAGATCACTGACATGTTTAGTCTGGAAAGAATTTTTAAAAATTTGAGTTAGTTAGGCTCAGTGAAAAATGGAAAGATTAAAAAAAAGATGTGTGTGTTTTGGTTTGGCTTATATGGAAAAACTGGAAGGTCCATCAGAATTAGATTTGCATTTGTCTTTGAGGCGTCTACATCCTAATCCTTGGAATCTGTGACCATGTTGTATTACACGGAAAAAGGAAATTAAAATTGCAGCTGGAATTAAGGTTGCTAATGAACTGACTTAAGATAGGGAAATTATCCTAGATTATCTAGGTGGGCCATCTAATCACTCGAGCTCTTAAGTCAGAAGAGGGAGACAGAAGAGCTTGTCAGAGAGAGGCAATATGAGAAAGACTCAACTCACCATTGCTAGCTTTAAAGGTGGAGGAAGAGGGCCAAGAGCTAAGGAATGCAGCAGCCTCCAGAACCTGTTTACAGCCAGCAAGAAAACAGGGACCACAGTCCTAGGTCACAAGGAGCTAAATTCTGCCAACAACCCAAATGAAAAGGAAAATCACTCTCCCTTGGAGCTTACAGAAAGGAGTGCACCTCATTGACACCTCAGTTTTATCCTGGTAAGGCTATTCCTGACTTCTGACCAACAGACTCTTAACATGATATATTTGTGCTGCTTTGAGACTCTAAGCTTGTGGTAATTTGTTATAGCAGCAATAAAAATACTAATATACAGGCCATATACACTGTCTATATCACCAAAGTTGCTACTGCAACAAATAAGATGTGTAAACAACTAATAAGCGTATGAAAAGATGCTCAACATCATTAGTTATTAGAGAAATGTAAATTAAAACCACAATGAATTATCACTTTACATCCATAAGTATTCTAAAATTGAGTGTGGGGATGGATGCACGGGTCTGAAAGTGCTAAAAAGCCACTGAGTTGTATATTTTAAATGGTTGACTTATACAGTATGTTTTTAAGAAAGTTTTTAGGAAAACAACAACCTTGGCTTGTAGTGATGGCTACACAACTTAGAAGATTTGCTAAAATATCACTGGATTGAAAACTTACAATGGGTGAATTCTATGGTATGTAAATCGCACCTCAATAAAACTGATAAAATAGTTTTAACCTAATTTAACCTTTTCTTGATGAGTCACGGTCAGCACTGTGACTACTAATTAATTATCCCGCACAAAAAATGAGGAAGAATTGATACTTCTTTGCCCTTGAGATGCTGTTTAGTTGGCGTGCCTTCAGTATAAATATCGCAGGGCCCTTAGGATCTAAGGAAGTAGGGAGGGCTTGGACTGCCCTTTCCTGAACATCCCCAGGCTGGATGGCTTTCTTCTGTTCCCTTGTTTCCACTGCCATTCCCTAAAGACATTTTTTGCCAATGCCAGTGTGTTCAGCTATTCAGGTTACTGTCACTATCTCTTCTAATTATGCAATTGAAGTTGATGACTCCTCAAGATGCTATGGGAGCAAGTGATGCTGTCATAACTTCTTTCGCATGTGCCACTGCAGGGGCCCACACAAAGACCCCACACCTAGCACAGCTGCATGATGCTGCAGCCTCTCCTAGAAACAACTGGCCAAGGATACAGTGTATCCCACTGCCTGTCCAACCACCCATCCTTCCCTCACCCCACTGGACAGATGTGGTAATTGCTTTCTCAGGATGTGCGACAGGCTGGCCTAGAACACTTGTACTGCCCTGTTTGTCTCCTCTAACCTACTAGGGAGCAGAGTAAGCTGGATTCTCCTGCTATACTCTAATTCCATTTTACCTAAATTCTATCAACACCAGGCCTCTTTGTTGGGCATGCTACACATCTATAGAGATGGGGGAAAACTTAAGGGCCTTGGATACTAAGTATTGGATCAGATAATGAGGTACCTGGACGGCAGCGTGAAGTAGTTAATGGCCACTGCCCGTTGTTCAGAGCACCACCAGGAACAGAGCCCAACCTGTGTGCCTTTCTCTCTGATCTAGTGCACCGAGCACACCTTCCTGTGTCAGTCTCTGCCACTGATGACAAAGCCCTTGCTGAGTCTAACTCTCTATGAAGCCAAATCCTCCTCTGGTTAACAGAGCTGCTAGATGAAAAATTCAGAAATGCCAATTCAAAATGACTTACATTATGAAAACCTTACAAAACTGCTTGTCTTTTATTGTAGCTACTAAGTCATAATGAGGAAGGGGCAGAGAAAGAAGAATTTAAAAAGAACACAATTGCCTTTTTATTTTTATTTTCCCAGTGAGGTTTCTGTGATCTCTTTATTAGACACAATATGTGTCAGCTATTCAACTCATAAAAAAGCAGAAAAACATGCCAGGAAAGGAGAAATATTTTCTGTCTCTCTTTTCCTGTGAAAACTTTGGGTGAGCTCATCTGTCTTCTCTCCTTTCAATGAAAGATACGCTCATCCCCCAGCCCCCATCTTCTCATTTTCCATTGATGATGTCAAGCAGGCCTTACAGTATCTCTTTTGTGATCTTATAAAATCAATGACAACCGAAAACGTTTCCCTTATGGTTATGACCTCATCAGTGGTCTACACCTGTGCAGGCCTCATCTGCATTGCTAAGTAGATCGCCACTCCACTGATCCAGCCTGAAGCAATTTACCAGGAAACTACTGCTTTCCTTCAAAACGCTGCCTACCCCATTCAGATCTGGAAGCTTTCTGAGCAACCTGGCTGAGTGCTGAATCTGACTAGTTAAGATGGCTCTTGAAACTTTTCTTTGTGCCCACCAGACACGCTCCTTTACCTAACTCTGTTTATACCTGCACACAAAGTATTCAGGTGTTCAGAATGTTACGTATGTGACATTTTGGTGATAATCTTATACTCCTCCCTACCTCCTGCTACCCTCCCTTCTCATCGACAACCTGTGCAGTGAAACAGGCATCCAATTAAGTCAACTGAGGACAGAGAGGAACTCTGTGCCACTGGGTCGACATGGCTGTGAGTTTCCTGGCCCAGGGAGGCAGATACAGAAATATTAGCCTTCTCCATGCTGAGAGATACTTGAAAAGTACTCTCAGATCTCTGCAGCTTAAAAGATAAAATCAACACATAACTGGATGAGTTCAGAGAGAAGCAAAGGGCACTAAAAAACACATTCTATAGGCCCAAAGAGGGCAGAGCAGGGAAGGTCTGGCTGTGTTGGTATGTCTAAAACTAAATGGTGTTTATATATTTAAATAAAAATTCTGTAGAGAGTAGCAATGGACCTACAACAAACCTGAGAGGCTGAACTGGCAACACACTCAACTCAGGGTGGGGCAACTCAACAGGAGAGGTCTAGTCACGGACCGGGGAGAGTTCACAAGGCCCCCCTTCCCGTGGCCCGTGTGAAACAGTCCTCGTGAACTCACCTCCCTTGCCCTGAATCCAGGCACTCCAGCCACTTTTCAGATGGCTAATTCAGCTTCCCCCTTGATACTGAGACACTGAGTTGTTAAGACATTGGGGGGGGGGGGGGCTCTACAAAGGGTTTCTGTCTCTGAAAAGGCATCTCCCCTACTGTGAAAATAACCTGGCTTTTGTTTTATCCTTACAATAATAATCATAGCTAACAACTACTGAGTGCTTGCTACATGCTGGCACATGCATTAGCGTTTTACAAGAATAATATGCATTTCATCTTCACGAGAACCCTCTGAGTCAAACACCGTTATTACCACCATTTTACAAATGTAGTCGGAGTTGGGGAGGCTGAAGAAGCCACTCAGGGTTACGCAGTTTGGAAATCACAAAGCCAGGATTCAAATCCAGACCTTGCAGGCTTATCTGCCATGCTCTGCCTGCTCTTCTGAATTACTGTAAACAAATTTCCCCACATCTGGTCAACTCAGGTGCATTGGTGAGACCAAAGCCCACACACTCCTTACAAAATCATGGGGACACCTGAGTGCTTTGAGCCTCAAAAAAAATTTTTCCCCCTTTGGTCTACATTTATAGTGATGTCAAAGAAAAAAAAAAATCCACAATGTCTTTAAAGTACAGAAACACTGAGATATATGAGGATTTGATTCCAGGTAAGCAGAATCAGCTCCTAAGTCCACACTAAAGAATTTTCAGTGTGAAGACACAGTGAAATATACACGGAAGCAAAGTTGGGCTAATGTTTTACATATTTTAGAATCACTTTCAGGATGTGTTTCATTTTAGAAGAGCTAGAGGAAGGAAAGGAAACATTTATTGAGTGTGAACTATGCGCCTGGCACTGGGCTAAGTGCTTTTTCACACATGCAATCTTATTTAACCTCACAACAACCCCGTAAAAGATGATTAATTTCCCTTTTACAGATGAGAACGAAGACTCAATGAGGTTATACACTTTGCTCAAGGTCACACAACTAATGAACAGTGAAACTGGTAATCAAACGTAGGAATGCATGATGTCCATCATCCCCGCACCCCCACTCTTATTTACATTATATGTAGGTTGTATATACATCGCTACCCAGGATTGTGATGAGTACATTTGAAGGAAGTTGTAACTATTTCTCAATTCTAGATAGTCACATATACATCCAGCACCTTCACTAGTCTGTAAGCATCATGGAGCACAGAACTCAAGTCCTACTGCTGCTATACGGCGGTAATACTTGGCAGAGGGTGCGCTCAGAACAGTAGCTAGTGAGTCATTAAAACTGTGCGTGTAGACGCTGACACCGGGGTAGATGATAATCCCAGGTAAAGACACAAATATAACATAAACATTTGAGCCTTAACTTCTAGAGTGACTGTTTGACAGATTTGCCAGCAGACCTGAACAAAGCCCACCAGCCAAGCACAAGAACGCAGCTCCCTAAGCCCTGGGTGTGGTCTTCGTAAACTACTTCATCGCTCAGCCCCTTTCCCCCTTTCCCTGTGCCTCTTTGGCTGCTCTCTCTCTTCCCCGGCTTTGAACATTTTGGCAGCCTCCAACAGCTCCTTTTCAAAGAGCTGAAGACAACCCTGATTTTACAATTGCCTTGCTTAATTCCAGACAGGTTTCCATGAATCGTATTAAATTCAGGTGAACAAAGGGTATTTAGTCTGTGACAGAGCTGAACCATATCTGGATAAATATAAACAAAAGAGTTAACCTTGTAAGAGCCACTGTTTGCCAGCAGTTGGAAGGACGTCAGCAGTGCCCTGGCCAAGGCAGGCCGGAGGAGGCAAGGCAGAAGAGGTTTAACCAGACTGGTGCTGAGCATCTGGGCTCGGTATAAAGAGGGGCATAAAGATTGTGACTGGAATACATAAGGGGAAAAGCAAATGTTCTATTCACAAAAAAATACACATTAATAATATCAGTCTTTAATCTACCCCAGGACCACTAAGCTTGTCTTTTTCATTGTTGGCTTTCATCTTCTCTGCAAAGCCTCCTGCTCAAGGTCCCTTCACAGATCAGTCGCAGGTCGAGGGGCAGGAATACTGTTGCTGAACAGATATGCAAGGGAGTAGCACGTGTGACTGGAAAACAGTGTGACAACATAATCCCAGTGTGGACCGATGAGGTCAGTGTGGGGTGATGCGGCTTTTCTAGCATCTACTGAATCATCCGATGGGAGCGGCGATTGAAAAGAATAAATACAAACACATGCAACGTACCGCCACAAAGGCTGCACGGCCCAGATCTGAGAAAGGGGATCCCGGTTTGGCAGGATCGGTGGGAAGGTGGACGGAACAATGAGCTGGGAGTGAGGAGACCTCAGTTCCCCTCCCCCTGCCACCAGCTGAGTGTCTGTGTGACCTCAGGTTGTCTGGCCTCTGAGAATTGAGGGCCCTGATCCAGCTGGTATCTAAGGTCTCTCTCAGTTTCAAAGGCAAAGATCTGTCCTACGTAAGAAAGGTTTTATAAAGGAACATTACTACAAGATCACAACCTTGGGAGGCACTGTGCTCTGAATTGCAATTTTCTGCAGTTGTCACTGAATTTCTGAATATTTTGCTAACCTCTATGGAAAAAAGCAAAGTATTGGCAGGTGCATTACAGCAAGAGGTTGAAGTAAAAAAAAAGAACACTTCTGCTCCAACCCACAACCACAGAATCCCAGCTACCCAGGCTCTTACAGGCTTCTTTGTAACAGGTGGGACAAGGAGAAACAGAAAGACCATTCAGTCGTGTCAGAGTCGCGTCAGGTCACGTTCATGTTCCCCAGCAGGCTACTTAGTTGTACACGTCTCCTCTGCTCCGTGTTCTTTCTGTCTGGAGTATTTCTCACACTTCCATTTATCAAAATTCTGCTCCAAGTCTAAGACCTCCCAGGTGGAATGAAACTGCACCCTCATTGGTTATCAGCACGTACTTCATATTACACATTAGCCCCCTTTAATTACAATGATAGATGATAAACTTGCTGAAGGCAGGGTGTGGATCTCGTTTACACATGTGCCCCCCAGCCCGCTTGGTATGCTGCAGACACCCACTCAGTGATCTCTGAATTGAACGGGGATGTTCATATTACCTGCTAATGTGACGGCAATGGAGACAGAGTCATATCCCAAGGCGTTTGTGGCATTACAAGTGTAGAAACCCACATCAGCTTCCACAGGTGACAGGATCTGTAAGGAATCATCTGGCTGTAGAAGAATCCTGGAGCAACAGAAAAGAAACGTAGACCTGGTCAGGTCGGTTGACTCCTTTCTGCCATTTGTTGTTGGTAAAGCTGGCAGGAACCTCAGGGGATATTCAGAACCCTGTTTTAGCAAGTGGCACAAACGAGCCACAGGAAATCAGCCTCTCTTGCCACTGTGATTGGTTTGATTGGTGTGATTCTGGTGGCAAGCCTAAATACGGAGGTTTGGGATTGCTTACGTGGTGTGTCGATTACTTGGTCTAAATGCTAAGAGTTGTTGCAGACAGTATATGCGCACTGAGTACATATAACACACACATCAGGGGTGAGAGGAGATGCCAGAATGGATGGTGCAGATCAATTTGGGGAAGGCTGATTAAGGAAAAGGCAAAGCTATAATATAAGGAGAAGTGGGGCTTGGATAGATGGTGGAAAGTAGGCAGAGCTTCCACATATGGAGAAAGGCACCTGTTAAGGCTTGGAGGAGGGAGGGAGGCAGGCAGGAATCAAATGCTGACAAGAGAATTTTGGTGCACACATTTGAAGGAAATTATACATGTAACTATATCTCAATTCTACTGCCTTCATTAGTCTGTAAATATCATCAGGCAGAACAATTAGATCTTATTTATTGTTTTATTTCCCACATGACTCGGTAGAGGGCTCTTATTCTGTGAAGAAGGTGCCATCAGAATGGAGGCAAAGTCTACCCTTCAGGGTCATTCCAGAATCATCACCATATAGTTCAGATACTTTGCTTTACCTGAAAGGAATGATAAGACTCAAATTGTGAATTTCTACCATGAACTTCAAAATCCACTCCTATCTCAGTCTACTGTTTTTTTCTTTTCCAGATTGATGCCGTTTCTAAGAACTACCTGCAACATTAGGGCAGCTTAGCAGATGAATGACTAATGATGACCTGAAGCTGATGTCCTGGTGACTTGCTGAGGCTGATGATAAGTGGAATGTGTATGTGGAGGTGGGACCCCAGAAGCATTGTGGGGAAGGACTGGATGGGAACTTTGGAGATTCAGTGCCGGACCTGGCAGGGGTTTAGGTCAATAAATCATTCAACAGCACAGAAATGATTTAGTGGCAGCTTTGGGGCTCCCAGAGTCAGTCATTTCCATCTTCGTGATTATTTCCACCTCTCTAGTTTCCAAAGGCGCCAAGAACTGTTCACCTAAGACCATGTTAACATTCATCCATAGGACGCAAGCAGGTAAGGAGTCATTTTTCAAGAAAGGGGAAAGAAAAAAAAAAACATGAAAAGGTCAGGAGAACTCAAAAGACTTGTGATGAAATTAAGACCAGGAGTCAGATCCCCTGTCCCAGCCACACCGTCTCCCACTTTTTCTCCACTATGTCTCTTTCTGGGTCCCCTCCAGACTCTATGGTATTTGCCATTTGGCACCGTCTCTAGTCAGCTCTTAATTATTCTGAGGTGGGTGACTAGTCTGGCAATGAATCAGGCCTCCTCACCTCTGCTATTGGCCTTGGGCCCATTGCATTGCTTTTTCATACCTCCTGTTGGAGGAAAGGCAGGAGACAGGAAAAGCAAAGCTTATATCAATCATTCTTCAGTCTGGCTATGTGTATGGGCAGCTCTGGTAAAAATGGGAAAGGAAAGAGAAAATCTTAGCCAAAGGGAAATTTCTGGATGGTGTGTGTTTGATTCAGTGCCATTCCAGATCATCGCTGCTCTTACAGGGACAGTCTGGCTTCTGTGGCACTGAACTAGAGTTGAGGCTTTTCGAGGGACAACATAGAGGCTAAGAGAGACTGTGAGAGAACTCACCATTCCTTCATCCACTCATCCATCAAAATTAGGGGTTTTCTCTCAAAGTCCAACAGTTACATGCTAATTGGTTAGTTAATTTCAAACTGCTAATAAAAGATGATATACAATTTACTTATCTTTAGTAAGCCATACAATATTTTAAATAATAATATCACTATTTTAAAAACAGGAATCTTCATAGATGCAACACAGTACCCCTGCTAAATCTTTTCAGGTGTTCAGGCTGTTTTAGATTTAAAAAATGAAACACTGACTTTATGATTTAAATCTTTACGATGTCCCAGGAACATGGATGACTCCAAAACAATTTCCAGGCAAGAATCAGGAAAACAAGCTTAACCAAATTTCAACAGAACTGACCACTTAAGATGACTGAACTTAGTAGATCATTACTCAGTTTTAGCACACTCAAAAGGCAGGGATTAAATCTGCTAAACTCCCAAGTCCGCTGGGATAGTTGCTTCCCTATCAGAACCTTATCAGAAAGGGTTCTTGAATTGAACGTTCAGAACAGGAGGCTAGAAGCCAAGTCTTTTGAACTTTATTTTGTTTCTAAGATTTACGTCATCACTGTTGGCAAATCTCTTCCTCTACCTTTCAGCTTATCAGCTTCTAAAATGCAGTTGAAGTATGTTTTCCTGTCCAGCAGAGGGAACTGTTAAAATGAAGTGTATAAGGAAGCTCTGGACCACCTTTTGGTATTTCCAGAGACCTTCCCATTGGTGATATTAGACATTCCAAATGGAGACGTAAATGCGAGCGGGGGGGGGGGGGGGATGAAAAGACTGTGAGGAAGGAAGTGAGAGGGGCTCAAGATATTGGTCCACTTCCCCCCCCCCCCCCGACAATTTATTAACTCTCTATATTCTGGTCATTTTTCTCTGCATAGAACTATTGCTCCTGCCTGATCTCATGCAGAGCGTCTAAGCCCCACTCCCATGCTGGGCCTGAACCACCTCAATTATTTTAAGTTGGGCTTCACTTTTACAACTGCATCAGTTCCTCCAGGCACTGGTGCTACTGAGCGAGCCATGATGCTCTCTGCCTGTATGAAGCCTGGAGAGAATTCCCACAAAGCTGGTGAAGAGAAGGGGGCAGGATCCACCACACTGGGCACAGAGCCATCAGGGCCTGAACTAGGTTGGGAATAATGGAAATGGAAAGGAAGGAATCTAGATTGTAAGCCTTAGCATTCACATTTTCTTTTATTCCATAAACTGTCTATACAAAGATAAAGAAGCTGAAGTATTTGCCTTCATAAAACAGTTTAAATATTGTCTTAGGACAAAATCTATGTGTGACAAAACCTGAATTTCTCATGTATTGCGTATACTTATTGTTTTTATTCATAAAACTGAACTCTTTAGCTTAAGGAAGTACATAGTTATTTGGTGTTAGAGTCATTTCAAATAGGGTTTTTCAATCCAGTACAATTCAATCTGTCGTGTCTTGCATATGCCTGTAAAATCAGTAGATGGGACTCTGGAGGCTGCCACTAGGGGGAGCAATACTTCCAGAGAGGGTTCCAATGCAGGACTCTCTAGGAAACATGACGAGGCCAAGGAAAGGGCTTGCTGGAGAATGAGGCTTGCTTTAGGCTCTCCTATCTAGCCTGGCAACTAAGGAGAGAGATTCTTGGAAAAAATATTTTTTCTTTGTTTTTCAGGCATCTACTCTATTAATTTAATTAAATTTGTTGGTAGCTGATTTCTGTCAGCTTGTATTTAGGTTTCAGACTTGACAAGCCTGTTTTAGAATGCACAGGCACAGAAACATAGTGCTGCTTTCCAAGCCAAACCAGAAAGATTTCTCGGGTTGTTTTGGAATTTAAGGAATTAGAAGATGAGGGGACACGGAATGGGGCATGATGAAGACCTACATTGCACATAGTACTGTGGTCACATTAGGTAGATTAATACTTGCTGCTTTCGTCCCATATCCACATTCCTGTTTGGTTTACTGGGCTAAAACTTACTGCTTTATTTCTCTGGCCATTGTTCTTCGCTAGAAAATGAAGGAACATTTTTGCTTTTCTGGTGGCCTTTACTTGTGTCTTTGTGACAGCTTGTCTTCTCAAGCATTCTACAAACGAAGAACCATCTGAGAGAGTACAAATAATTGTTTTAGTTACACATGGAAAGTCCTTGTCATCCACATGAGGAGGATACAGACAAAGCACTTGTGGGCCGGTCCTACCAAGCACGAGCTCCCTGAGGGGATGTGCTCTCCTGCACTGGCCACGTACAGAGAGCAAGTATGCTCATTTGAAAAGGAGACCGCTCCGGGTGTCTAGAGGAAAGGCTCTCACAATCCTGTATGTGGGGAGCTATCATGATGCCTTCTAAATCCTTGGCTCAACAGTGACACCACTGTCTTCTGCAGGCCTACCTCTCACAGTACTGTCCACAACCCACCCTGTGAAGCTAGAGTAGAGGGGCAGGTTTCCTCACTTCAGTCAAGAGACATGGAATCGCGTGGTGGTCTTGGGCAAGCCTTTCAACCCTATGAGCCTCTAAGTTCCTTCTGCAAATTGAGGACCTCAGAGAGTTCTTGTGAGGATCACAGAAAGGAGTGAGCTAACTGTTTCTATGGAACTATTTCTAAGAAACAGTTTCTTACTGTTTTCTAAGTAAAAAAGCAGCAGCCTGAACATCAGATGCATCTAATAAATTAGTAATTTTTAATGGTACAGGTGGTGGTAACCTACATTACCATCTTGAAATTCTTCCTTGTCATTCCCAGTTGTCAGAGGAAAATTTCAAGCTCTGGACACAGAAATACCCATCTGCTCCATGGGCCATGATGTACCATCTCAGGCCTCTCACCCTAACAAATCATTCTTAAATCCATTTTAGGTCTCAACACAGGGCTAGAACTTGTATAGGTATATCCTCTCTCTTTAGGACAGTGTCTTCCTCATACTTGCAAAGTCACCTGCCTCACTTCCCAACACAGACTTGTCTTTCCACTCAAGGTGGCCTCTTTGACTCTCCTTGCACAGCTTTGGGCTAAATTCATGTTCTTCCTCCTGGTGATCCTTCCAAATTCTCCCCATTTCTTAAGAACAAGTTCAAGTTCAGCCTCTTGGGTTACCACAGTCCACAAGTATCCCTCCCTTTCCTGATCTTCCAGAGTTGTTCTGAGTTGTACTACAAACCCCTTTTCACTCTACAACGTTTCATTCCTTCAGTTCCACTGTCAACAAATAGTTCAAGGGCTGGGACTCTTATTTCTTTTATAGTTCCTTCTTCAGTATTCAGTATAGTGCTAGCATGCTGAATAAATACTTAATAAAACACCTGTGTAGTTACCTTGAAAGAAACGGAGCTGAAAATGATCATTTTGACAATACAGCTCAGTGGTTCAGAGCACAGACTCCTGGGCCACAGTGACTGGACCCCACCCCCAGCTGTATCACTCAGTCGCTTTATAACCTTGGACAAGTCGCTTACTTCTCAGGGACACAGTCTTCTCATCTATAAAATAAGGAGAATTACTGCCCTACCTAGGGCTGTAGTGATAATTCTGCAGGAGTTCAGGTATTCCAAGAACACAGAAAAGTACTTGACGTGTAGTAAATACTGTGGAAATGCAGTTATTATTATTATTTTCTTGTTGCTGACATCGCCATCACCATTATCACTCACTCCTCTTGTCTCAGCCTATGTATTCTGGGCACTGGGAGGAGCTGCTTTGTCATGGATAAATTACGGAGAAATGGAGGGTTTTCAAGAAAAAAATCCGTAAGTCAGGGCCATGCGGAAGGAGCAAGGGGTTTTCTGAAGGAGAGAGCAGGGCATGGGCCACAGAGTGTTTACCTTGGTGGTGGCACTGGGGGTGGGAAGAGAAACAGAGGACTGAGGCCACACGGCACACTGGGTTGGCAACTGCCTCAATTCTATTCTTGACTCAGGAATCTTGGAAAGAGGACAACTAGTTATTTCCATAACTGTTTTAACATTATTAACCAAATACTGAAATTTTAGAATACTTAAAAAAAAAGGCCAGAATCCTGCCCTTGCAAAAAAAAAAAAAAAAAAAAAAAAGTATGTCCATATTAAGAGTAAAAGAATGAGAATTGGAAAAAATTAGGCTTTAGAAGCAAGTAAGTTAAAGGGTACCAGGCAAAGAATATCAGCTCCAAACTCCTAGGAGTAGATGAGGTCTTTTCCTTACCCTGAAATGCAGATTTTTTTTTTTCCTGCTGAGGGTTGTCTAAGATTAGGATAATCAAATCTACCACAAAGGGAGAGTGGGAACAGGTATTTAGCAGACAAGTGTACTAGCTTTATTAATTTTATTCTATCATGTGACTAGATTGTTACTATGATCCCATTTTAGAGAAGAAGCAAAGTTTAGAGAAGTAACTTGCTCAGCGGGTGCAGGGACTCAGGAAGGGGGAGCGACCTTTGACCTTTTAAAAACTGACTATCCAAGCATCCACTGGGGTCTAATAGGAAGGCACGTGGTTTGGCTTTGTTTTTGGTAGAAGGTAATTTGTGCCAAGATTTGTAGTTACTCAGGGAAATGGACAATCACTAACAAGAATATTGTGGATTTTAAATAGCTGGAAGGCATGTGGTTTGGCCTCGTTTTCGGCTGGGGGATAATTTGTGCCAAAGTTTGTAGTTACTCAGGGAGATGGACAACCACTAACAAGAATATTCTAGATTTTAAGTAGCTTGAAGCTGGAGGACACAAAGAATGCTGTGAGAAGACGTTCTCTGTGAGCAAGAATTTTTTTCTAAAACCAAAAATTATAGTAGCCCAGAGACTTGTAAGGGAGAGCTTTGTTTTGTTCAGATATTTTGGGGAACAGATTTGAGGTTCATGAAGAGTTTCATATCACCATTTGGCGAGGGCAACTCTTTTTTTTAATCTTTGCTGTTTTTAATGTAATTGCCAACTAAAAGTTATTTAATGCCGGAAGCCCCATGATTGCTCCAGGTGGAAATATAGGAAATATTTCTGGAATGGGAAAGGCCACCTGACCACACATTCTTAACCCTGTCCTCACACTTTCTTCCAAACCCTTCAGCTTCCTTCCCTTTGGAAAGTCCTTAAGTCTTAATTTGCTAATACGAGTCGTTTGATTTGCCTGCTGGGTCATTCATTTCAAACTACAGACCCGGCATAAAATGACTGACTGGGTTTCTTATTTACCTTGAAGAGAGATCATCAAACTCCAGTCAGCTGCCACCTGCTTTTGTAAATAAAGTTTCATTGGCACCCAGCCACACCAGATGAAGTACTCTCTGTGGCTGCTTTTAGGCTACAATGGCCGAACTGAGTGGTTGAGACAGAGATAGAGAGTCTGCAAAGCTAAAATGTTTACTCTCTAGCCTTTGACAAGGTTAGTTTGCTGACCCTGACCTAGAACACGGAAGAATCTTCACTTCTGGTTTGTTTCAGTGTCTTCCTCATTTATACAAAAATGTTAACCACTTTTTCAGAACTCTACCATTTGCTAGGATCATTTTTCTAGAAGAATAAATTAACCACTAGGGGAATTTTTTGAGACCTTCTAGACTTTCAGAGAACAGACAGTGGCTGGTTGTCACTGAGTCTCGTGTCCTCTCATATTCTCTGCTTTTGATTCATGCTGGTCATTTCCATGACCTTGCAATGATCTTCTATACTTTTTTTTTTCTGGGCTAAGGCCAAACATATTTACTGGGATGGCTCCTTTTTTTTCTGACTTGCTATTCTTACACTTTTCAACTGAGAAAAACATTTGTCATCCCCATTTCCTTTAGTTCCATAAAGGAAACAAGCCAAACCAAATTGAAACTGGTTTCTCCTTCTCTCCCTATATCTGCCCAGCCTCTAGTTTTCCTATTATCTGTAAACTTAGAAACTGCATTTCATGTGCTTATGACTTTTACATATAGCATGATTCACAACTGCGGTTCTGAAACTGACCCTGGAGGCATTTTCCATCTGATTCCCTCTTCCATTCTAAGAAGTTTCCATCTGTGGATACTCTGTTGCCCAAGCTAAAGCCTTCCAAATACTCCTTAATTCATCTCCTATTCAACACTACTTTGGAACACTGTCCAAAGCTTTCTGGGAAGTATAAACATTCAGAGCATACAGATTTCCCTGTCCTACCCGATCAGAAATGCCAGCCAAAAATTGTCACTAGAGTAAAAGCATTCTCTCCTGTTGTCTGGATTTAGGCTGATAATTCTCCATCACACTGTGTTTTCCTAGACACCTTTCTATTTCTACTCTGAACAATTGACCAGGAGTCCCCCAAGTAAGAGTGAAGCTCCTGATTTTGAGACATCCTGGAAGACGGTTTGGTAAATTGGTCTCATATCTAAGTGATACTGATTATACAGTCAAGTGAATATCCACTGTGTGCCAGGTACTTTCCAGATATTATTTCTGTTCTTCACACCCTTGCTCTTGTGCAGGGAGGGTACGATCATTTTAATTTAACTAATGAGAAAGCCAACGTTCAGAGAGGTTAGAGTGGACTCATGTGGCTACTAAGTGGCAGAACTGTTATTTGAACCTAACCTGCTGTGATTCTAGCCTTACTGTCCTCTACCACTGCGGGCTGTCCTCAGTGTTTGCTCCTCCTGACGAAGGGGGTGGGGCGAGTGAAGTGGGCACACCCAGATCCAGAAGAGAAAGAAAGCAGGGGCAGGCTTTTCAGGATTAAAAGGCAGGAACTCCTCGGCATTAGCCTGCTCCCTAGGACTCCACATGGATTGGGTATCACCTCCGAGTCACTTCTCCACCCCTAGGAAGGAATCGGTATTTTCTTCAAAGTATATAGTTTCATAGTCTTTTTCATGTTCACCTGCATTCCTTTGAAAAATCTCATAACCATTAGGAGAGTCTTGTTTAAATGCTTTAAGACTTATATTAGCTGAGCTATGAGTAGACTGTGACTATCAGCTCCCTCTTGGACCAAAGGTGTTGACTAGCAAGCAAAGATTTCCCTGCCAGTGTGCGGCTGTCAGTAGTATTTAGATCTTTCTCAGAGGAAGGGATCAATCTTCATCCAGCTTTCCTTCCCAATTTGGTAATCCAGCTCCCTGCGCCAGTTTTGGAGAATGTGGCTTTTCTTTTCTGTTAAGAAGTTTGCAGTGTCCTTACAGTTATTGTTTCTGGAGTTGGATTCAGATGTAGGAGGACTGAACATGTATTTGTCCATAATTACATGAGCCTCCTGGTATCTGATGTGGGGAAGAGTTATGGACAAGATTTTTCAGCTAGGGTTGCTCCTTATCCAAACGTAAATTGGAGTTGGCTTTTGCCTGAACCTTGACTCAAAATGTAGTCAAGAGTAGAAGGACCCAAAAAGTGTTCAGTATTTATAAACAGTGACTGAAAAGCAAGGAACAGTTCAGCTTCATCTTGTTTGTGGTCTATGTATCTAAATACAAACGTGCACAGGCCATCAACACTGTAAACATACCCAGTTAGACACAAACACAGATGTGACAGCGACAATGTTTACTGAGTGCCTATTAGGGGTCCAGCACTGGGCATGTTTGCAGCTGGGTGCGTATATGTAAAGGTAGCACAAATGATAGAAGAAAAGGCTTTCCCTGAAACAGGTATGTCACAATAAAAACAGAAGCCTCACAAATTGGCAATCATCTGGCTAGAAAATAGAATGTTAATTTATGCGAGGTCTAGCTGACCTCCCACCTGCCCCACTGTGGCTTCTTTCTAAAACAGTGGCAAGTCCACGTATTCAACTAAGGTTAAAATCGATACAAAGAAACAGTCCCTGGAGCCAAACTGAATCTCACATCTCTGTGCTTCAATTTTAACATCTGTAAAATTGGGATAGTGACCTCAGAGGGTTATTGTAAGAATAAATGGGCACCTGTAAACACTAGAACAGTGTGTAGCTCCAAGCAAGTGCTCAATAGTTAGCAATGATGGTGAGGATGATGACGTGATGGGAGACAGGATGCCATAAGCAATCTACTCTGCACTTACTCAACAGCAGTGATTTGTAAATTATACAGCTGTGAGCCACAGAGCCTCAGGGTCCTAAAACTTCTCTAGTGGAGAACATGTGGGCAAGGCAGAAATGTTCAATTGGGAATGGGTACCACTCCAGAACTCTGCCATAATTGCACATTAGAGACTGGAAGTTCAGATTATGCAAAACCATGCAGACCACAGTCTCCAGTGATTAGGAAACCTCCCTCCCGATCACTGGCACTCATCATTCCTTTATTCATTTGGTCACCAGTTTCTTGTTCGTTATGTGTCTGCTATGTTCTGGAATGGTGGAGAAAATAAGAACATTCTTAAACATCTGCCCTTGAGGAAGCGTAACAACATCCAGAAGGTAATATACAAAAATAACTAATTCTAATACACAGTGGTAAGGCTGAGAGAGAGTATTACACAGAGGGTGCTATGTGGGTCGTGGAGGGGGTCATCTGACCCGGGCTTGAGGGGTAGGCTTCCTGTCAGGAAGGACAGGATTAGGCAGACAAAATGGGTTGGAAGTTCTAAGGCAAATTCGTCAACAGCAATTAATTGGACACTGCAGAAGGGCAGAACTTAGTGGGGTGAAGTGAGGGGGTCTTGTAGGAGATGAAACCAGAGAAGTAGGCAGATGTCAGGTGATAAGAGGTGCTTTATATCATGCTAGGGTGTTTGGAACTTACCCCAAGTGCTGGAAGGCCATGAAAAGAATTTTAAGCATGGGAGCAGCATGGACAGTTTTGCTAGAAAGATGCTCTAGTGGTAGAATGGCAAATGATCCAGAGGAAGAGTCAGTAAACTTGTTCTGGAAAGGGACAGATGGCAGATATCTGAGGCTTTGAGGGATACCTATGGTCTCTGTTGTATATTCTAGTTTTTGTTTATATATTTTTATTAACCCTTAAAAATGCAAAAGCCATTCCTTTAATAATCCTTTAAATAAATTGGGTTCAAATCCCAGCTCCACCACTTATTAAGTGCAAGAACCTCGAGCAAGTCAATCAAACAGCTTTGGGCTCGATTTCAATGGCTCTTTTAATGATCCTTTAACGGCCATTCTTAATAGTCCTTTAAAAAATGTAAAGCCACTGCCTGCCATCTGCCAACCCCTGGTCTCGATAAGGCAAATATAGTTAGGAAGCTGCTGCAATCCTCTAGAGCTGACAAAGGTAAACCATGTACAGGGTGAGAACAGAGGGCAGTGGAGGGGTGACAGAGCCACAGAGGGGCCAGAATGGTCTAGAAGTATAGGCAGACCTCATTCTATTCTGCTTCACAGGTACTTTTTTTTTCTTTTTAATTGAAGGTTCGTGGCAACCCCATATTAAGGGGTGCCATTTCCCCCAACAGCATGTTCTTACTTTGTTTCTCTGAGTCACATTTTGGTAATTCTCACAATATTTCAAACTTTTTTCATCACTATTACATTTGTTACGGTGACCTGTGATCAGTGTCTTTGATGTTACTCCTACAATTCACTAAAGGTTCAGATGATGGCCAGCATTTTTAGCAATAAAGCATTTTTAGATTAAGATATATAGGTTTTTTAAAAAGACATTAACACTATTGCATGCTTAATAGTCTATAACAGTGTAAATACAACTTTTATATGCACTGGGAAACCAAAAAACTGTGTGACTTGCTTTATTGCAATATTTGCTTTATTGTGGTGCTCTGGAACTGAACCTGCAGTATTTCCAAGGTATGCCTGTATTTTGGCTTGGAAAGCTGAATGGATGGGGTACTCTTTACTGAGATAGGGATTCGGGAGTTTAGTTTTAGAAATACTGACTTGACCTTCTTGTGGAGCATCTGGGCTAGAATGCCCAGTGGACAGCTGTACATCTGAGTCAGAAGAGAGATTTGCTTTGGTGCCAGATAATGAGTGTCACCAGCACACAGGGGACGCTGGGGCCATGGGATGATGAGTGTAAGTAGAGTGAGATACCTAAGAGGGTAGCTAAGAGGTGGGCAGAGGAAGAGAAATCCACAAAGATGCCAAGAAAGAATAATCAGAGAAGTAGGAAGAGCCAAGTGCGTGTGGTTTCTAAAGTAGTAAGAAACTGTTTTTAGGAGGAAGGGCTCAGCCTGCGCAGAATGTTGCTGAGAGCTCAGATGAGATAAGAAATGTTGTGAGAGACAACTTTCTTCTCTTTGAATAAACAACAAATAACTTTTTTAGGGGGACAGCACTTTATCCAAGAGAAGTGTATGTTGCATGCAGCCTGAGTATATGAGGTGTGCAAACAGAAGGCAACTCTGTAATACACTGAATGGAAGTATTAGGGCGGACTTGAAACATTCATAATTAACAACACTGGGGGGTTAATAAGATAGACTTCTGTACGTGAAATATTTCCAGGAAATAAACTGGCTACTTGGAGGGTATAATATTAATGTTATCAAACTACTCAGGTACCAATAATGCACTCAGCCCATGAAGTGAGGCTGCAAGACCTGTCACAATGCAGCAACATGGAGGAGCCAGTCAATTACGGATACACATGAGCTACGCGGATTCAGTAAAGAAAGCAAAGGGAAAATGAAACAGAGTTCTCTTGTTTTCTAAATCAACTGGCACACAGCTCTCCGAAAAGGACTTTCCAACTCACCCCTGATGACTGAGCCATGAAGTCCAGTCCTCTTCTTTGTATTCAGGCTGAACTACCTGACCACACTTAGTAATTAACCTCTAACCTCTAGCTGGTCCAGAACTTTTCTAGAAAATTGGCAGATTGGGAGTCTTAACTGCCACCATATCTATAGCCTCCATACACACACACTTCGTGGTCTCTCTCAAAACCTAGGTACTATAGAAACTAAATCTAACCCACATGCAAGCTGGTGGAGTCTGGGAAGGAGGCAAGAGGATGGGAGAGTGCTTGGAATTCCTAAGTGTCATTTTAGCATGGAATTCTGTCTGACTGGACCAAATCTTTTAATAGAAGTGATAGCAAGTGCGTAATTCTACTCAGAGGTTCACCTTTCTCCATTTACTCTCTCAGTTCTTCTTAAACATGTTCCTTGAACCCTGAGCCTCAGAACCACCTGTAGGGCCTGTTAAGATGCAAATGACCGGGCCTTACTGTAGAAAGAGTTTCTAGGGTAGGGTAGGATGGGGGTGTTTGCATTTCTAACAAGTTCCTGGTATTTACTGTACACACTGAATATGGGAACCCCTCCTCTATCTTCTTTTAAAAGTTTAGAAGTTTCAAGAGAAGTACTGGGACCACTGGGGTTTAAAACAGACGTGAGGCCCAAGCTGTTGCATTCTCCATAAACCCTTCACTCTGTCTTAGTTTCCGCGGAGCAGGGACCTTTCCTTATTTACCATCTCACTGTCTGGTGCCTGTCACTGTATCTAATGCTCAACAAATACTTGGAGAGTTGAAGGGACAATTGCAAAGGGCCCCTTACTAACCCCCCAGCTTCTGCTCATGCTTCTCTCTAATCCACTCACCACAAAGCAGCCAGTGTGAGTCTATAAAAATGGAAATTAGGTCATTTCGTTTTCCTGGCTGAAATCCTCCAAAATCTCCCTGTGGTGCTCAGACTAAAACCTAAACTCCCTTTCCTGGTCTCTGGTCACCCTCGTGGCCTCATCCCACACCACCTCTACCTTCTGCTTGCTACACTCCGACCAAGTGAACTCTTTTTGGGTTCTTTCAACACAATAAAGTCATTTTCCCCTTGGGAGGGGTGGGTGGTTTGCATTGCCTGTCCCTTGCCCAGAAACACTCTTCCTTCTGATGTCATATTGCTGGACGTTGGTCATCATTCAGCTCTTGGCTTATAGGTAATCTCCTCAGAGCACCCATCTAACGTGGTCACCAGATCATTCCTTATCAAAGACCTGTTTTAACTTTCTGCCCAACACTTTGTTGTGTGCTTTTCTGTGTTTATTGTCTTGCTTCACACTCATTCATTAATTCATTCACTATTTACTAAGAACCTGTTTAGTGCCAGGTACTCTTCCCAGCACTGGGGACACAGCAGTAAAGAAAGTCTCTACTCTTATGGACAGGCAATCAACATGTAAATGTGGAATATGTTAGATGACAATTAAATTCTGTGCATAAAAGAGCAGAGTTAAAGAGTTAGAGAGCGATGAGGAGTGTTCTTTCAGATAGAGGGATCAGGGAAGGCCTTTGTGATGTGTGCCCTCTGAGCAGATATCTGAATGCGTGAAAACTGCAAGAGAACATGGACTTCTACTTCATTCACTATAATGTTTCAACAAATAAGTATGTATCTAACATGTAAGAGGTAGATTAATAAACACCTATGGAATGAACAAATATGCATACCTCTCTCTTAGCACCTCAACACTGCAATCACTTCTCTGGTTTCCTAACTAGTCTCATTGACAGTGAATGAGCCTCCTTTTTCTCCATCCCTAGTATCTAACATAGGGTCTGGCTCAGAGTAAGCACAGGAGAGTTTGTGAAGTAAAGGAAGAAGCAGGGATTATAAAGAACCAGTCTCATAATACACTGAGGGACATCCTGTAAACTAGTGTTTGAGAGGCCGACATGTGCTTCAAAGAATCATGTGAATTCATTTTAACTAGTAAATTACATATATGATGATATGAATAGTATCTGAATTGTGAGTGGTTCTGCAAACCAGTTTCTTTCAAATCTAGCTCTGGCATATTTCAAAGCCAAGAAGTAACAGACTTCAGTTTCTTTCTACCTTGACCTATCTTGCTGGCTCGGGCTACTTAGAATATACTTTAATACATTTGCAAAGTCCTGTAGACCAACAGCCAGCCGAAGCTGGCAGACTCTTTCAGAAAGATGGATTTGGGTACTAAGCAAAAACAGACTAACTGAAGTATCACACTGGGCATTTCAGCACTTCTCTGTTCGAAAGTAAATGAGCATTTCTGAGCTGCTACCACAGACAGTAATGATGACAAGCAATGAAACCCAACACAAAAGAGGTCACCAACAGCCCAGAGCAATGCAGTCCCAATGGCAGCTCTGTGCTTCCTGCGTGCTCTGGGCAGATACATCCACTTCTTTTCTCAAACAGCACTTGGAAAACTGCAGAGAAAACTAAACTTCAGCATTATTTCTTACTAGCCAGCTAAGCAAAATGGAAAAATTATGATGTGAAAGATCAGAAACAGAAATCTCTTATTTTTCCCCACTGCATGCCATTAACTTGCATTACAAAGCTCCATCAAGGCTACAGGTAGGAAGAAATCATGATAGTGGTAAAAAACGGAAAACTGTTTGCCCATTTCCCCCCACCATGTGCTTTCCCTCTTAATGTTATCCCCACTCCCACTCTGACGAATGTCCTGGTGCTTGAAGACACAGGATTTGCCCTCTCCTCTCCTAGGTCTAGAACTTTTCGTAACTTTAGCACCTGACCGCCATGTTTGTTTTTCTAGCTGGATGCCACTGAAACTTCTTCATCTTAAAGCCGTTAGACTCTTAATGCCCATGAAAGTGAAAATTAAAAGGCAAAAGTCATATTTCTAAATGGTATGTCAAGAATGATTGTTATCCTTTAGATTCCTAGGCCAAAAAATTGTTCATTGATCAAAAAAGTACTTGGAAAACACTGCATACTATACCCACTTGGAATATCACAACACATGTTGTAATGCTTAGAGTTAAAAAGTGGAGAAACTAAAATGATATTCAATTGAGGGGTAGTTAAATGCATTCAAGAAAAGTAATCAACTGTTAAAAAAGGTGATACATACTACTCTGAAATGTCTCCTAGACATGTTGTTGAATAAAAATCAATTCAAACTTCTAAACATGAGTAACATCCCATTAAAAAACATGAATCCTACGTGTGTATATGTTTTATATGTAACACAATAAAAGACATAACAATTCCAAAAGGATGTATACCAAATTATTAAGGTTGACAGCCCCTGGGGAATAGAGTTGGGGGCATGAAGGAGACTTGCATTTCTGCTTTATAGATTTAGGTATTATTTGAATTGTTTTATAGCCTCTTTATTACTTTCATAATAAAAAAAGAAAAAATCAAATACTATATTAAAATAATAGAAGTAAAATCCAGCAGTAAATACATCTGTTTAGCTTTAAGTGAGGTCGTCCCCACTGATTCCTGCGATCAATGAATCTCTACTTTGTAGAGCACTCAGAAACAAATTTTTCAACAAATCTTGAATTACTGTGCTCAAGGCAGTCCCCACTCTCCATCAACACATGGGTTTTAACCTCTGTGACCTTCTGTGAATGAGCAAAGGTGGTAGATGGGACCTCGGGGATGATCTGCTACAACTCCCTCATTTTAGAAATGAAGGGATTAAGGCTGAGGAAACTGAAGGGGTTTGACAAGACAAGCCTGAAGCCCTCAATCCTCATCTAACTCCTTCCACATCTTCCCTAGTCACCAGGTGACATCAATGGCCCATGATCCTTGATTTCATAAAATAAGCTCTAGCACTCAAGGAAATTGTCGGGACCTCTGAGGAAGCCACAGACTCAATGTTCTCCCCGTAGTTCCAGGCAGAGCAGAGCCCTGATCGTCCCCTCCCCCTTCCCAATGGCCTGCCTTCTCCTACAGCTTTTTGGAGGAAGTAGGCTCTATTCAAAGGAAGGGACCCTGGAAAAACCTGGTAAAAAAACAGCAGGGGTCTTGAGGCAACTTGGTATCCCTAGTGAAGTATAGGAGATGCGTGCAAACATGAACTTTTTCACGCAAAACAGTAAGAGCTTGAGTTGGGCAGGACTGGGTTTGAATCTGTTCTTTCGATTCTGCCTTTTACTAGCTACCTAACAGTGGTCAACTTCTTTAATTATCATGAGCCTTGGTTTCCCTACCTCTGAAATAGGGATATCTGCTCATGTGTTACACCTTGCAGTGGACATTAACTGAGTTGATGGCTATGGAAGTTGCTAGCATGGGGGCACAGTTACATTACTTAGTAAAGAAATATTAATCCCTATGTTCTTCACACAGCCCACTGCAACTCCTTTCGATCTAAATAGTACCCATCCTGGGCAACAGGCCCAGGTAATACACATAAAACAGTACCTATACTTGAGAAACTGGCTGGCGGGAGGCATGCATGATTTGGGCACAATAGGTGTGACTGTGCAGTGACAGAGGTGAGTTCCACTGCACCATGCACCTGAGCACCAGGGTACCACTTTCAATCAGAACCCATCATCCTGGGGTCTGACACCGGCACTGCTTCTCCATGACCCAGTGGCCTCAAGGGGATTGACTGCAACTTTGGTCTGACTCACAAATTCCTTACAAAGATTTCTAGAAAGAACTGCAGGGATCTGATCAAGCAGTTAAGGTCATCAAGGAAAGTATAAGCTGGGGACCGAGAAGCAAACAACAGGAGCGGTTACCATCCCAGGCTCTCCAGGCACATTGTCTGCATCCAGACCTTGTCTTCAGTGTTTATATGCGAGTCCAACACCAGTGCCTCAGCTTTCTCACTACCCATGTGGTAACAATAATGGTACTCACTCCACAGGGTTTTTTTTTTTTTTTCCCATAAGATTAAACAAGGTAATACCTTTACAGCATTGAGCACAGTGTCACAGAAAAAAATTCTTAGATTGTTATTAAAGCTATTTGATCTGTAAGTACTCAGGCTGAGAGGCACTATTATTGGCATTTCAAAAGCACAAAAGACATGGCAGGACAGATACAGGTCACAATTTGTTCATTAAGTCTCAGAAGAGTGGACATCAAATCTCAGTAGAGTCCAAGGAGTACTCTTTTGGAACCACGTAAATCTGATATTGAATCCTTGGTCTGGCTCTTACTGAAGTGTGATCTTCTGGGAGCTCCTAACCCTCAACCGTCTATGCGAAACTGGAGGATAATGTCACTCTTGCAGTTGACAGTCAGGAGAAATGCAGCAACATATAAATAAATGTGGCATTCTGCCTGGCACAATAAATCCTGGCTTCTTTCCCTCATTACTCAAAGCCAGCAAGCTAATGAAAAAGATTAGCTGAACAATAGCATTTCAAAGTACATTTAATGAAAACAGCATTCTCCATGGATTCAGAGAGGATACAAAGTTAAAATGAGGACTTTGGACTGGAGGACCTTAAAGGTTCCTCTCTCATCCATAGTCTACCCTTTTCCCATTGGCTGTTTATCTTATTTTTGTCACATATCTTGGCTCTGCCACCTAATAAATATGATCTTCAGCAAGTTGCTAGACTTTCTTTCCTCTTTTGTAAACCTAGTTCTTAGGACTACTGTTAGAAGTTGGTGAGATAAAGCACAAAAAGAGTTTACACTTGCCTGGTAGATAGTTACTACTCAGTCAATGCCAGCTTGTTGTCAGGGCCACTATAAAGATGAAAAGAGGATGTATGTAGGAAGCATGGCATGCTGCTTGGCACATAGGTAGTATTCAGAAAATACTGTCATTATTATTACTTCTTCCATCACTATTGATTTTACATTGTGAATGGCCATAGCCCAAGGAAACCAGTAAGTAATACATGCTGTCATCCCAGTAAAGACATATCAAAACAGAGCTACCAAGAGATACTAGAATACTTAATCACAGGTCTGACCAGGAATAAAACCTTTCTGAAATAAATAGTCTTGTCCAGTCCAGACAGAGGATGGGTTCACCCACGGGAGCAAAAGAAGCTGGCTGCACTTTCTCCCCAGCCCTGGGGGACCACACACATGGAGACAGCATCCTGGTGTGTAAGCTTTTCAGCAGTTCATCTCACAAAATGGTACTGTAATAATATCTTGGCCTGGAATGATATCTTTCTGCCAAAAGTTCAAAGCTATCCAGAAAGTATCTCATTAATCTTTGGGAGCCTATAGGGATTGGGGTTGGTAGGCATTCTCACTATTATTACCTTATAAAGATGAGAGCAGAAAGTTTAGAGAAATGAAATACTTCGTCTTTGTTGCAATGGTCTATCAGTGCCGAGAGAGGGCTTGAAACCCAGGATGCAAGCAATCTCTGAGGCCCAGTGCTTTAAGCCAAAGCCTTGGAAACACCTTGAAGGAAGAATGAATAGGTGCCTCCCGCAAAATGTGGCCCCTTGCCCTCCTCCCTTCCCAGCCCAGGTAACTGCAGAGCTCACCTGTTGCTGAACTGAACCTCTTCTCCATTCCTGGCCCAGCTGATGGTAGGCTTTGGGTTGCCTATGGCCTCACAGTGCAGAAGCACACTCAGTGTCCCGCTGGCCAGGGCCACAGTCTGCCCCAGGTGGGTGACCACCTCGGAGGCTGAGAGCTGCTGGGCGGCTGAGATCTTCCGCAGGATGACGGGCTTGCGGTGTGGCCGGCGAGAGCCGCCCCCTGCCTCCCCGGTGGATGAGGTCCGCAGGAAGCTGCTGAAGCCTGACACGTGATTATGAGGAGTGATCGCCACTGGAGGAATCCTTCGCTCAGGTGGCTTGAGGAGCACATCCTGGTGCTCTAGGTGGCTGCGGAAGATCTCCTGGGCCAGCTGGGCCACCAGGTGCTTGCTGTAGATGTCGCTGAGCTCCTTGGGTTGCTGGGAGAGGTTCCGGAGGATATTGTCCAGGCGCTGCTGATCAATCACTATGGCGAAGGGCACAAGGGCCTGCTCGGCGTTCTGGTCCTCCTCTGAGGACGTGTTCCTTTCCGTGGAGTCCTGGACCTCCCACGAGGCCAGGGGCTCTCCAGGCCTATCCCTCTGCTCCAGCAGCCGAGAGACAAGGTCATCATAGCGGCTCCCAGCATCAGCAGGGAGACTCCGCTTCTCAGTCTTGCTGCCGTTGGAGAAGATCCCGTTCTGGTGTTTGTGGGTCTGCAGGGTCTCCTTCGGGCTGGCCTTCCTCACTGCTAGGGCCTCCTCCTCGCTCCTCGGGCTCAAGGGCCGGGTTACCAGCTTCCGGTTGCCTCCAATGAGCTTAATCACAAACTGCTCCCGGGCAGGTCCCACTGAGCAAGTGTAGATGCCTGCATCAGAAGGCTTGAGGCGGTGGATCATCAGGTACCCAAAAGGGGCCATGGTGACATGGGCAGAGCTGATGAGGTGCTGGCCGTCTTTCTCCCAGGTGATGAGGGGCTTGCGAAAGCGCCGCGTGGGGCACCGCAGCACCACTGTGGTCTTGGGGAGCAGGTAGGCAAATCCCCCTACAACGAAGTGCAGCTTCCTCTGCCTGCGGGTCTGGATGTATATCTTCCTGGCTGCTGCGATGTGAGGACTGTGCTTTGTGGATGGCCGTCCGGGCCCTGGAATGAAGCAATGAAAGGGAAGCCAGATGGATGGAGAAGGAATATTGGACAGCAGAGAAATAGGAGTGAGGTGCAGCGATGAGAGAAGACAAAAGAGAGGGCGAAGAGAAGAGAAAGTGAGATGTTGGGACAAAAGAGAAAAGAGGGAAAGAAGGCACTTCAGAGTTTGCTTTGTCCAGGGCCTTCATCTACCACCTTCTGTTTTCCAGGAGGAACAGGCTACCAGCTGTGGACCATCAAGCTGCTGCCACCATCAAACCCTCGAGAACTAATGGGATGCACTGGGGCAACCTGCTATCAGCCTGTTGGGCTTTCTACCCCTAAAAAGCTGAAATGCAAGATTCTAGATGGAGGGTGATCCCAGGGGAAAGGCAGTTCCTCTCATTAAAGGGACTTTAAAAAAAGAAAGAAAGAAATCGCTATCATAAAAAGAGGCAGAGGACAAGAGAAGGAGAATGTCTTCCTTTTGAGTCCTGCAGAGCACCAAGGCACAGATGTACATGGAAGAGACCCGAGAAGTGTTATGCCTCTGCGGGTTAATATTAAACAGAACAAATCTGTTTAGAGTAGTTTAAAACCCTGGAGTGGGTAACATTAGACTTCATTAGTAATATGCTGACTCCAGCTTCCAGATCTCCATCTGCCAGCAAGTGAACTTTGCTCTACCTCCTGCAAACTGTTTTTCCAGTGAAAAGGAGCATCCTGCCTGTAATTAAGATTCCTTTTCCATCTCCAGCTGAGCTTACCAGCCTATTGCCCTCTGTGGGCTTTACTGACCATCTTCCGTTTGTTGGTCTGGGTTTAGGGAAAGCTACTGCTCTTGGCTCTGGCCGTCTCCCTACCCCCCCAAGCGCTGGTGTACTCACTTGCACAGGTGGCCAGCATACAGGGCCTGATAGACGAGGAGAACGGCAGGGGAGGGCACAAGGAGGAATTGACAATAGTTGAGACCCCGGTTTTCAGCACCTTTCGGCAAATGGCACTTCGAGTCTGGGTGCCCTCCCCGCAGCTCGTGGAACACTGGTGGGGAAAGAAAGGCCAAATGCTTGTAAATGCAGGAAACTAGAGGATAATAAGTTTTGTAGGGCCTCTCAAATTCACCAAAATATGAGAAAAGCAATAGCAACTGGGAGAGAGAGAAGTATTAATTATGTAACAATGTAGGAAGACACATCCACATCGCAGCCAGGTTCTAGTCTAAGATCTTGCACTCTCACATTTCCTGTGGACATTTCACCTGCTTTTATTTTTATTGGGCTGGGCTTTAGAGTTACACATAGAGTCCTGTGTTCAAATCCTACTTTGCTATTTCACTAATTGGCAGGTTACTTAAATTCTCTGCATCTGTTTCAAACTTCTTATACTTATTTTGCAAGACTGGGAATTCATGTATTTTATGAATATATGATATGATATATTGTAAAATTGCACACATGGAAATGACATTTAACTAATACTAATCCCTTTCTCCTTCCTTTACAAAAGAACACTATAATATTCATATGTCAAGTATCAGAGTTGTTATGCAGCTACTTTGTTAGGGGGTGGGGTGCTAAATGGTATGAAACAGAGATGTGCAAGATGGTTCCTAACCTCCAGGAGTTGGCATCAAATAATGGGAAAACACCGAAATCACTGTTAAAATGAAATAGCATATTAGGGACACAGAAATCAAAACCATAATGAAATACCACTTTATAGCCACTGGAATTTCCATAATCAAAAAGACAGACAATAGTGTTATTATTATAAGTGAGGATGTGGAAAAATTAGTGCCTTCCTATATTGCTGGTGGGAATGTAAAATAGCATGGCCCTTTTAGAAAATAGTTTGATAGTTTCTGAAAAAGTTAAACATACATTTGCCCTATGACCCAGCAATTTCATTCCTGGGTATCTTTCCCAAGAGAAATGAAAACATATAGCCACACAAAGACTTGTATGCAAATGTTCATAGCAACATTATTTAAAATAGCCAAAAGTGGAAAATAAGAAGGGGAGAAGCAAGATGGTGGAGTAGAAGGACGCTTGTAGCTCACCGTCTCCCACAAATACACCAAAACTCACATCTACGGACCTACTCAGCCAACCAGAGCACCTGCTGAACTCCAAAAGAACATCACCATCTTTGAAAGACAAAGACGCCAAAAATCTGGTAGGAGAAAAGGAAAAAAGAAGAAAAAGCAAAACAGTGCAGGACCGGTCCTACGGGGAGGGAGCGGCAAAGGATAACTGGCGCTCGTTCGCTGGGTCTCCCCTCTCCAACGGAGAGGCCAGCAGGATGGAAGGGGAGCCTCCGAGACTCAGATCTGCCCTGAGTACCTTTGACCGACAGAACTGAGTCAAACGGGCACAAAGGATCCCTGCGACACCCAGGACACCCAGCCCAAGACGCGAGCAGGCAGATTGGGCCAGGACAGGCCGCCCGGGCCGGGCGGAGGACTGGGGCGGCTGTGTGCCATGGCTGGTGGGGGATACAGAGCAGAACAACCTCGGTCCCCCATAAATTGCGAAAAAAAAGCAAAGCAACACGGCAGGTGTGCCCTGGGGGGAGGGGCGCCGTAGCCTTTGTCTCCTCAGACCTGCGCAGCCATTACTGGCGCTTCTCCCGAGAAGACAGGCGGGGCGGGGCCACGGCCGCCACCTCCTCCTGTGCGCAGCGCCCGGGCGGGGGAGGGACCGAGCCCTGAATCCGCACCCGGGTGTTCCACAACCTCCTAGGTAGGACTGAGATTTGTTTATATCCTGAGGCATATAGGATCTTTCTGTCCTGGCACCTCAGAGAATTTGCACCACCAAGACAAACAAGGAGCTGAGATTTGGCATGGATCAGGGGCCCGGCGGTTCCGCGGACTTCCCCAAGCCCGCCTTCAGAGCGCCGACCTGAGGCGAAGCAGGCACTGCACAGAGCAGCGGAGCGACTGGCTCCAGGAGAGGGCGGGCGGCCACCCCTACCCACCCCGTCCTGGCAAGAACGCAGCACCTAACCACGGTGCTGGGAGGAGGCACAATCCACCCACCTGCCTCCCCCGCCCCCAGCGCAGCATCTGAGTGCGGCATCGGGAGGGGGAGTGACCTGCCCGCCCACCGGTTAAGAGCTCAGCTCCTGACCCAGTGTTAGGAGGGGGTGCGATCTGCTAGTGGACAGCCACTGGGGGCAGCACAGACAAGGGCATCAACAGAGGGCCTCTGGAAACAGTAAGCTGAGTTCGTGAAACAGGGCGAAGACACAAAGACCTCTCAATAAAATCATTAAGAGCACACCGTCTTCAGCAGAACTAGATAACTGATACTCCTTAAGCCACAGTACCAGAGAGATATGAGCAATATGAAGCAGAGGAACCACTCCCAATTAAAAGATCAAGAGAAAGCCCCTGAAAGCACAATCAAGGAAATAGACATAGATGGCCTACTAGATCAAGATTTCAAAAAAGGACTGATCAAAGTACTGAAGGAACTATGTGTTTAGCGATATTAAATATGTCAAAAATGAAATAGAAGCTATAAAGAAGAACCAAGTAGAATTAGTAAACTGATTTGCTGAGATCAGAGCTGACCTAAAGGCTGTGCAAAGCAGGCTAGACAATGCAGAAGAATAGGTGACCTAGAAGACACGGCAACAGAAAGCACCCAATCAGAACAGTTGAGAGAAAAACAAATAAAAAACAATGAAAATAATATAAGGGACCTATGGGATAATATAAAGTGTGCCAATCTACACATAATAGGGGTTCCAGAAGAGGAAGAAAGAACAAAGGGGATTGAAAAGGTATTTGAAGAAATCATGATTGAAAACTTCCCAAACCTAAAGAAGGAATCAGATATCCAAGTACAGGAGGCTCAGAGGGTCCCAAACAGGAAGAATCCAAACAGACCTACACCAAGACATATCATAATCAAGATGGCCAGAGTCAAGGATAAAGAAAGGATCCTAAAGGCAGCAAGAGAAAGACAAAGAGTGAGTTGCAAGGGAACCCCCATAAGGCTCTCAGCTGATTTCTCTACACAGACACTACAGGCCAGAAGGGAGTGGCAAGATACATTCAAAGTCCTGAATGAAACAAAGATGCAGCCTAGGATACTCTATCCAGCAAGGCTATCCTTTAGAATAGAAAGAGAGATAAAGAACTTCACAGACAGGCAAAAACTCAAAGAGTTTAGCAACACTAAACCCATGCTAAAAGAAATATTGACACGTCTACTCTAAATAGAAAAGAAGCAGGATGCTACAAAATGAGAAACTCGTAAATGGAAAGGAGATAACTGCCACGAATTACAAAAAGAATAAACACAAAATTGTAAAAGAAGACATCTAAATAATTAAGAGTGGGAGAGGGAAGCAAGGAAAGCCACTGTGGAAAACAGTATGGAGATTCCTCAAAAGACTAGGAACAGACTTACCATAGGACCCAGAAGTCCTGCTCCTGGGCATCTATCCAGAAGGAACCCTACTGCAAGGTGACACCTGCACCCCAAAGTTCATAGCAGCACTATTTACAATAGCCAAGACATGGAAGCAGCCTAGATGTCCATCAACAGATGACTGAATAAAGAAGATGTGATACATTTATACAATAGAATACTATTCAGCCACAAAACCCGACAACATAATGCCATTTGCAGCAACATGGATGTTTCTGGAGAATGTCATTCAGAGTGAAGTAAGCCAGAAAGAGAAAGAAAAATACCGTATGAGATTGCTTATATGAGGAATCTAAAAACAAAAACAAAAACAAAACAAATACAAAACTGGAACAGACTCATAGACATATAATACAAACTTGTGGTTGCCAAGGGGGCAGGGGGTGTTAAGGGACAGACTGGGATTTTAAAATGCAGAATAGATAAACAAGATTATACTGTATAGCACAGGGAAAAATATACAAGGTCTTGTGGTGGCTCATAGCAAAAAAAAAATGTGACAATGAATATATACATGTTCATGTATGACTGAAAAATTGTGCTCTACACTAGAATTTGACACAACATTGTAAAATAACTATTATTCAATAAAAAAATGAAGAAAAAAAACAGCCAAAGTGGAAACAATTCAAATGCCCATCAATTGGTGACTGGATAAATGAAACATGGTATATCTATATAATGGAATATTATTCTACCATAAAAAGAAATGGTCTTTTTTTTATTTTTAAAAATTATGATTTTTAAAAATTATAGTTGGTTTACAATGTTGTGTCAATTTCTAGTGTACAGCATGTTTCAGTCATATATGTACACACCTATATTCCTTTTCATATTCTTTTTCTTTATAGGTTACTACAAGATATTGAATATACTTCACTGTGCTATACAGTAGAAACTCGTTGTTTACTTATTTTATATATATAGTAATTTGTATCTGCAAATCTTGAACTCCCAATTTATCCCTTCCCATCCCGTTTCCCCCCTGGTAACCGTAAGTTTGTTTTCTACGTCTATGAGTCTGTTTCTGTTTTGTAAATAAGTTCATTTGTGTCATTTTTTTAAGATTCCACATATAAGTGATATCATATGGTATTTTTCTTTCTCTTTCTGGCTTCCTTTGCTTAGTATGACCATCTCCAGGTCCATCCATGTTGTTGCAAATGGCATTATTTTATTATTTCTTATGGCCAAGTAGAATTCCATTGTATTAATATACCACCACAACTTTTTTATCCAGTCATCTGTTGATGGACATTTAGGTTGTTTCCATGTCTTGGCTATTGTAGTGCTGCTGTGAACGCTGGGAAGAAATGTTCTGATAATGTGCTACAACACTGATAAACCTTTGAAGACATGCTAAGCTGAATTTTATAGTATGTAAATTATACCTCAATAAAGCTATTAAAAGAATTAAATAACAATAAAATAATTTAGTAAAAATATAAAACTAGAAGACGTGAAGTATTATAAAATTAACACTAACAACTGGTGAATGCTTATTGTATACCAGTGGTTTCTGGCCTAGTCTTGATGATGGCTGAAGTCTGGACGGGTTTAGAGAACCAGGGCTATGCATGGGTGGCAGGGAAATATCCAGAATCAGGTAGAAGAGTTCAGTGCACAAGTTCAAGGTAGGCTTGAGGGCAGAGCTAAACCAGCTTGACTGAACAGAGGGGCCAACTGGAGAGTGTCAGGAGCTCAAGAGGTAGTTTGGGGCCAGACATTGGAGATGTTTAATTTTCAGACAGCATGTTTGGAACTATTCCATAAGGCAATGAGGAGCCATTAAAAAAGAGAGGAGTGAAATGATGAAAGAGGTGTTTTGAGAAGGTGAATCTGGCAACGGTGCCTGAGAGGGTTGGGAGTAGGAGACAGACGGCAGGCAGGGATGTCAGTTAAGGACGTTAAGCCACAGTAGTCCAGGCTTGAGATGATAAAGGCTTGAACCAGGGTCATGGCAGTGTGCCACGTTAACTTGAAAAATGACAGCAAAAGCCTCCAAAATACTATCTTCTATTTCTAAGTTTTATATGCTAGCCCATGGAAATGAACTATTTCATGCAATGCACTTTGATTTCTACCACCCTGAAAGACACTTAAGATGAAAAATATGGGGATGAGAATCAAATCAATTGCTTTTGTTCCCTGATGATGGTGGATTCCAGATTCCACCCACCCCTTATTTTCTTGTAAATGACAGCATAGCACCAAATCCAGGGATCAGGTGGGATGGAGGTAAAGAGCCTGGAAATTTTAAAAGCATGGTCATTTCAGTGCTGCCAAGGAGAAAAATGGAAAAATAGACTGGCTGTTAGAAGATCAGTTTATGATTTTGGTCCAGTTCTTTCTCTAGGCTCAATTTCCACATCTCTAAAACAGGGAAACTACCCTAGAGCCGGGTTTTCAAACTCTGTTCTTTAACATGTTGAGGAAATGATTTAGTGGCTTCTCGGGTGATCTGGAGACCCAGCCACTGGAGATCCGGGACCCCTTCCCACACTTCAACCAGGACAGCTTTGATTTGTTCTGTTTTATATTTCTGGCTTCATAGTAACATTTCAGTTGAAAAAAGGGTTTTGTGGCTTTAATTTTTAAAAGAACAACTAGGCTATCGGCTCTTCTAAGTTCCCTCTAGCTGCAAAATTGACTATTCTGACTTTAACTTCTTTCATAATTTTGGGAGGGAGGAATTTCTAGAAAAATATGATTTAAAGATATTTAATAGCCAATTTTTTTCCAAGAGATGCAAGTGTTTCTTTTAAAGAAAAGAAGTAAGGTCTTCTGAGAGGTCTTTTCTCGGCATAGAATCTGAAAGCAATTTTATTTAAGTGTTTAAAACTTTGGCTTAATTCTGTCTCTGAGGGAGTCTGTGCAGTAACCAGGAGATTAAGCCCAGATAGCTAAGGATGCAAAACACCCATAGATCATCCAGGTCTTCCTCTCTCCAGGGGGAGTTGTGTGGGGGTTGTGGAATGAATGTCTCATCCTAGCCAGAGGGCCAAGGGCAGGGATGTTGGGATGACAGGCCCACCAGAGCCTCTGTGAAGACCCCCAGGAGCACTGTGTTGTGACACCAGCTTGAGTTTAATCCTAGTGCATCAGTGATTACTTCCCACCACTCCCAGCCCCCTCTCAATGTTTGGAATTTCCATTCATCTATCCAGATAATGCAGACCCGAGTAACATTCTTTGGATGATGGCTAACTATTCCTAGTTCCCCAAATGGAACTTCTGCCACCTAGGAAGACCAGCAAAGCTGGTGGGGGGCCTCGGCCACGACCCTGGGTTCAGCCAGTCAAGTTAAGTGCTTTCTTTAATTTCTTCTCCTTTTCCTGACAATGAGGAAGGATGGAAAAAAATCGTAACAATAAGAATGGTTAACTTTTACCAGGCACAAAGGACTTTATACATATCATTTAATTTAAGCCTCCCAATAACCATGTTAGTAGACACTATAATCATCTCCAATATTTAGCAAAGCACAGTAAGGCCTAGAAAGGTGAAGTAATTAGCCCAAGATTATACAGCCAGGAAGTGGCAGAGTCGGGATTTGAACTTAAGTTTGCCTGTCTTTGAGTCTGAACTCTTCACTACACAAGATATTGTTCTAAAGGTCTCCTTTACTTAAGGGGACTCATGGGCTTTCAATGCAGCCACCTTCTTCCCTGACTGCCTAATCACAAGGGCCAATCCTTCAGATTTCTGCGTCCCATATGCTCAGAGGCCACAAAACTCGAGGAACACACAAGTGCAATGACACACACAAGTCCGTTCATCAGCATGCCACTCATGGACGTTGTAGACTTAAGAGAGCCACATCTTTTCCAACATGCCCCCAAGAGAGCCACTCACCTGGCAAACACATCAGTGCTCTCTCCCGCTCCGCTAGTTTCCTTATGATTTTTTAATATACGATCCCACACCCCAAATCAACAGTCTGTGGAAGAACTGTCACTAACATGTTCATGCATGCTCATACACATACACCCACACACTCATCCCACACACTTTTAATCTTCTATCCCTCTGAAATAAAATTGTTTCTAAAAGATGAAATAGTAATCACCTCCCTTCTGTTCTGAGACACGTGGGGGAGCTTCCATCAGAAGGCAATTTTACCGCCTGATTATAAAACCTATGGTGACGTGGGTTGACTATCAATGCAGTGCCCTCAGTAGGTACCATCTGATGACCTTTACATGGGCTGATAAAATACGGGGCAAGAATTCTCAGAACGTAGGTTGAAAGACGGGGCATCTTCATTTTCAGAGGCAGCTTTCCCTAATGTGGAAGCAAGTGTCTCTGGGACGTATTTCAACCAGCAGCAGCTCCCTCCCTTGAGCTGGATATCATACAGAGGCGGCGATGAGATCAGCGAGGCCAATCCAGATGCTTCTATGCAAGAAATGGGAGGGTCCTGAACCTGGTTTTGACACAGAGATTTTCACTTCAGGCCTAGTAATTCTGTTCTTGGCTAAATCTGCTTGTGAGGCAATACTTTCAGGGGGATTTCTTTATGGAAGATACACAGGTCTATGAAGCAGGGGGGAGTTGTAGGTAATTTAAAGAAGGAAGCGAGGTGGAAAATAAGTTGAAGCTGGGTGGCAACAAATTAATTTATGCTTGTGTTAGAGTAGGGATGATTTAGAAAAGTAGGTTAGTTGGGGGTGTATCCCTAACTCTGAGGTAAGTCAGGAGTGGTAAGGCGGATGCAGTCATCTCCCCAAATGCGAGGCAGCAGGGGAAATCAAGTTCTCCTGCTGGGAAGCTTCTGACGATTGAGAGCCAGGAAACTGACAGGAAAGAGGCAGGGTTTCCTTGGCCTTCTTTTCCTAATAAATCATGTTCCTTGTTGTCTGGTAACTTGGAAGAGAAGAACGAGAGAGGCTTTGCCCTTCCTGAGGAGAGACAAGAAACATCTGGGAGGAGGAGAGGTAGGGAGATCAGGAAGGCGGGATTGAAGGTAGAGGGCACCCAGTATTCTGAGCAGCACCCAGTATTCTGGTGTTGTTCCATGAAGAGCCCATTTGCCACTCCTTGCTTCTGACTGTTGAGTAGGGCCGGCCCCTTAACTCATGTCCCTGCAGCCTGGTTAAAACCTAGTTACACACTACAGTATAGATGCTTACAAAAATTCTGTTCCAAAATGTTAGGAGGATTCTCTTGTTCTGTTCTCGCCTTCTATATGTGTAAGGTTGAGTGCCTCCTTTTTTGTCCTTATTTATCCTTTGTTTCTCCTTCTGAGCCTACATACCTCTGTCCAGTTAGAGAGAAGCCACTCGCTGGGACAGTCCTCTTTCTTGCAGGCTTGCTGGGAGGCTAGTTTGGAGGCTGAACAGAAGGTCTCAGGAAGCTCCAGGAAACTGCCATCAGCCATGCGCTGTTTGCAAAGGACCTCCCGCTTCTGGGTGCCCCCTCCACAAGTCCTGGAACACTGGGGAAGGAAGAGAACGTGGACTCAATGTAGGACAGTAGCATGTCTGACTGTCAATCCTTACCTTAGCCTTGGCTGAGTCAGGAGTGAAAAAGGAAAGGAAGAAAAAAAAAAAAAAAGGAAGAAAACCCAGGAACCAGTTCAAAGGATTTTACTTCCTCTGCTTGAAAAGAATATTGTAGCAAGATCTACACCCTCCACAATCTTTTTTTGAAGTATTCTATTTTACTTTATGTTTTTAAATTTTTAAAAATTTTAAATCTAAGTATTGAATTTTGAATGAATTTTGTAGCAAGATCTACCCCCTCCACTCTGAAACTCAAGTATTTAACTAGAGCATCCAGGAATTTCAAGGGCCTTTAAATCTTAGAAAATGTCTCCTAAAGTATGATTTGCTGTCACCCAAGACAACTGGTTTAAAAGGTTAGTATAATAGGGTGTTAAACATTTATGATCCAGTGATAATAATCTGTACTGTTTCCAGAATGAATAAGACAGAGCTCCTGCCATCAGTGTCAATCCGGAGGAATGAACCTGCAGAGAAGGCAGCTCTTTCTCCCTGAGTGTGAACATCCACTCTGCCCTAGTGGAGGGGTGGTAGAGTTGAGGCTTGGTTTTCTGAAGAACTCCCTGGAAGACCTTTCTTGTAGGACTGGTGATTTCTTAGGGCAGTGGGACCAAGAGCCACTGAAATTTGGGATACAAGAGAAATATTCTTAAGTACTATATATATGAATAAACAACAAGGTCCTACTGTGTAGCACAGGGAAACTATATTCAATACATTGTAATGGCCTATAATGAAAAAGAATACGAAAAGCAATATATATATATATATATATATATAATTGAATCACCAATATACCAGAAATTAACACAACACTGTAAACTGACTATACTTCAATTAAAAAAAAAAAGAAAGAAAAATATTCTCATTTTAGTGGTTTTCAGAAGGACCCCAATCATACTGTTTACATGTAACTTAATAGTTCTGATCTGGTAGCATGAGGGGTCAGGAGGCTTTTATTCCAAGTTTTTGTCCCCTCCCTTGCCACTGCAAAGAAACCGTCAGTTTCTAGGTGAGCACATGACTTTCTGGCATACAGACTGTATTTGCTGACCTCCCTTGAAGGGGCATGTGACTAAGTGCTGGCCAAAGGGACATTCATGGAAGGGTTGTGTGCAAGTCCAGGGAAATGTCCATAAAGAGGGTGTGAGATCTTCCCCTTTCCTTCCCCTCCTTGCTATCTGGAATGTGAACATGATGTCTAAAATTTAACATTCCCCTTTGGACAGTGCTGGGCAAAAAGGTAGAAGCAGCCTATCTTCCTGATTGTGAAGCCACCATACCATCCCTGGGCGGCCTGTGTTTGTATGAGAGAGAAAAACGCTTTTCTCTCTTACTTAAGCCACTGTGACTTTGGGTGTCCTGTCATTTTTAGTCAATCTAACCCTAGCTAGAAAGACAAATAGTGTATGATATCACTTATGTGTGGAATCTAAAAAATACAACAAACTAGTGAATATAAGAAAAAGGAAGCCTACTCACAGAAACAGAAACCAAACCAGCGGTTACCAGTTCGGGGTGGGGAGACTATCGAGGTGAGGGAGTAAGAAAGAGGTACAAGCTACTGGGGTAAGGTAGGTTCAAGGATGTACTGTACAGCACAGGGAATATAGGCAATATTCTGTAATGACTGTAAATGGAACCCTTAAAATTGTATACAAATTTTTAAAACGTAAAAAAAGAGGCATAGGTACAAAAGCCAAGAAATATATAAAAGAAAAAAAAATCCAACCCTAGCTAATCTATCGACCCATAACTACTTTTTACAGCAGAAAGTCTAAGTAGTGCTCTGCTTTCTTCAAGAATAGTTCCTTTTCTTTAACCTGCTGCCCGTGTGCTTGTTGAAAATTAGTCCTGGGTGTGCAAAGCCTGGGAATTTGTGCTGCAGGAGCATCTCCTGCTGTGGCAGTGGCCTCTCAGAACTCACGGGGGTCTGTGCTCAATGGGCTGGACTCAGAAGCCAGGAGGCTTTGTGCCCATAGTGATACGATGTCCTGAGTACAGTTAGAACACTGCTGGGGCCCAGCTGGCACCTCTGACTCAGTGGTCCCAATCCTGATGTGCTTTAAAATCACCTGTTCTAAGTCCTGGGCCCCATCTCAGATCCATGAAACTCTGGGACGTGTGTCCCAGGCATTAACTTTTTAAATTAAAAAAAAAATTTCTTTAAATCTCCCACGTATTCCTGTGTAACCAGGATTGAGAATCATCTCTCCAAATGAATGTCCCTCCACCATTTCCAATGGGAATAAAATAAACCTGGGACCCAGGGAAGCCTTGGTTAGAACTGGTAGTTGCTTGGAGCCCCAACTGAGGAACTCTGCACTTTGTTTGCAATATGAATGGCTTGAGGTCACAGAGCTATTGGGTAATGAAATTGGAAAAGCGATCAACTTCATCTAATTAGGGCATTTAACCCTAGAGCTTTTCAAACTGTCCCAAACTATCCAAACCAGTGGTTGAATGACCTTTACTTATGCTTTAAATGTCTAAAATTTGGAGTGAAAAGAATTTTCTTGAGTCCCACAGGGGGAAAAAAAAGTATTTTCTTGTGGCTGGATTCAACTGCCCACCCACTGAATAAAAGAAGGCTAACAATAAAGGTGAAACCACTCTATGAAGCAGACCTTGTCTCCACTTTACAGATAAAGAAGCTGAGGCTAGAGGGGTGAAATAATTTACATGAGGTGAGACCTGGTTTGTTTCCACTCCATGCAGCACTCAACTACCTCCCACTGAGAGCATGCTGTGGACTGGGAGGGGTGGACACAGCCAGAAAACCTGGCTTTTCCTTCCTGTGGTTGTAGGAATGCCTCTCTGCTTGCAGTGGAGGGGACCTGGCATGCTGCTTCAAGCTGAAGCCCCAGGCCTTCTAAGCATCAAGGCTGCCAAGAGGCTGGTCTCACTCTTTCCCCTAAATAGACGGGAGATGCTTCCCAATTCAATCCTAAGCCTCTACTCTAGGCCCAGAAGCTGGCCCACGATCCAGGTTGGAGACAAACCTTCTAAAGAAAACTCATCTACATGTGGTTGCCATGGAAACATGTTCTCCCTGGATCCTTTGATTTCTGAGTGGCAAGTCTACATCTGGACACAGCTTCTAGGCTATGCCACAAAGCTGGGTGTGTAGGTGGACAACAGGCAGTGGTCTACAGCCAACTGTTACTCATCACAAATCCAAAGAGTTTCTTCCAAGGGCTGGTCTAGCACATCATTTAGCCCTAATTAAGGGAAAAAGAAATCTATGGCCTCAGAGCTAATGATTCAAGCTGTGAGTGGCCCAGACCTTTGGCTTCTCCAGCTTGTTTCTGTGATTCCTTGGCTTTTTCATTTAATGGAGAAAACAAACATTTTAGTTCTTGTTTAGTAGCAGTCCAAGAAACTCTTAAAGGATTTTACTTCTTTAATGCATTTTATGCCCATGAGGCCCTACACTGCCTTCTACAAATGTAAATCCTCAATAAATATTTGTGGAATTGAATTAAAGTTGGTGGTTGGGGGAAATCTAAATTAGTGGCTAAGAATTCCACTTACCTAGAATAACCCTTCTTGTCATATGGACAACTCAGATTTTAAATTTGGTCTTCTGCATGACTTCTTAGGTAGCCTTCTCTATTTCTGTCAAATTCTCACTCTAACTAACCAGTTATTCTATCATCAGATTAATTATAAACCTTTATTGTTCAGCTGTTTTTCAAAACTCTTTTATAACTAGACAACTAATCATGTGGATTACTGATTCCTGAAGATTTGCCAAATTTAGGGACTGTTTTCTCCACAATTCTTTCCATTCAATGAATTATTAAAATTCTTCCACGAACTTAATGTAATTTTAAAGTTGTTCAAATGATAATTGTTGGAATAAAAAGTCAAAATTTTAAAAAATAAGTCAAAAATTTAAATCTTAAGCTCCGAGTGACCACTCCTCTAGGCCTACTCAACATGTCCACTTAAATGCAAACAGGCATCTTGCCCTAAATATGTCCAAGATGAAACTTTTGATTCTGCCTCTCCAACCTCACCCCAAATCCTCTCTTCTCCCGGCTTTCCCCATTCAACTGAATGGTGCCACAAGATCCAAGATGAAAACCTGGGAAATGTCCTTGAGTTTTTCCTCTTTCTCGCCACGTCTTCCCTGATACACAAACCATGAGCAAACACTTTCAGATTTTTCTCCAAAATAAATAAGCTTCACTTCTCTAATAAATGATAAAGTAGGATGCCACCATCTCCTGCCTGGACTGCTGCACAGATTCCTAACCAACCTCCCAGTTTCTAGTTTTCTCAGTTAGGGCCCAGCAGGAGAGAGATGGTGCACTCAACTTGAAGACAGCTAATCTCTTCTTCTGATGGCCTGCTGGGAACATCATTGGTTGAACACAACCAGAAGCCAGAGGGTAGAGGCTACACCAGTCAGCCTCCTGGGATACAGGCGGAGAAGGTAGATAGCGGATCTATAGGAGCGGCGGAAGATATTTAGCACATCATGGGATTGTGAGGGTTAAACCAAGCCATATATTTAACATGCGTGGCCTGAAGTAAGCCCTCAAGAAAATATTACCTGTTATTATCGTTCAAAAAAAAAAAAAAAAAGGCCTGCTTAGGCCTTTGATCATGTTGTTCACTCTGGGAGCAATGCCCTTCACCTCTTTGTCCATCCAGAAACTTCCAACACACCCTTGAAGGCCCAGCTCAAAGACCACTTCTTCAGGAAAGCCTCTTCTAACCCCTCTGCCTCATGGTGTATGAGTCCCTGCCCACCCCTCCCTGCCCTGGAAGTGTCCTGCCTGTCCCCGCTGAGGGCTGGTTGCTGCTAGGGCTGCTATTTTCCTCCACCTCCCTGCAGGCACACAGGATTGCACCTTTTAAGGAAAGGGAATGCACTCATCTTTCTATTCCCCCAGTGCCTAGTGGAACGTCTGGCAAAGACCATACACTTCATAAATGTTTGCTGAACTGATGATGGGATGAGCAAAAGAGCCAACAATCCAGATGTTTAAAAGATGTAAAACAAACATCCAGCTGATGGGCTGAACATCCACCTTTTATCGGGCTGTTTCATCATTAGCCAGAAGCTGCTTCTAGGTAAGTGAGCAGTGGGTTTAGGCCAGATGCAGCGTGTGCTCTGCTGGGTGCTCCAAGCCCCCAGGTATGGTGGACGACCATCTGGCTGAGCTAGTGTTGTCAGGGATGTGGCTTTCAAACGCTCATCTCATCTTTGCTCAGTAAGTGTCCCTGGGGTGTATGCTGATGAAAAGGTGGTTTTCAAAATTTTGAAAAACCAGAGAAGATGAAATGTCAAATGAATAAAGGTTCCAAAGTCTGTGATGACTTTGTGAACATGCTGCGGTTACCTGGTGAGGTTGACTGCTCCCAAGTGAGAGGCAGAATGCAAAGAAGAAAAAATTTTAAATGGAACAGCAAAAGAAATTTAATAAAGCTAAATGAAAAATGTCTGCTTTATGAATCATCATTGAAAATAATATTGCACTATGAAGAGAGAGACCTCTGGTAATGGGTATTATTTTAAAATACAGGCCTTAACCAGAATAAACAACCCAAAATAGCATTCATATTCTTTATCCTTGTTGCCATGCATATTTCATGATATAAGGTCATGGATTCATTAGTTTTCTAAGAAAATTAAATACTATACAATAAAAAGAACACTTAAAAGTTATCTTTCTATACAGAAATGCAATGGCCTGAGTGTCTTATACTTTTAAAGATTTTCCCATGATCAGTACATTAATAAATTCTGCCTGTTTTGACATTTTGGGTTTCATGTTGGTAGTTTAATTCACTGAGAGCTGAGATCATTTCCTTGGTACCTCAAGACATGAACACAAAGTTGTACTGAGCCCAACACAAAGTGATGGCTACATTCTGTTTCTTAGGTCAACTTTCCAATTTTAACATAATGTGCTCTGCTTACAGCTTCTAACTCATCGCATTAATTTCTTCATTCACTCATTCATTCTTTCATCAAACATTTACTGAATACTTGCCGAGTGCCAGGCATTGTATTATGTGCTAGGGAATTAAGATGACCAAAGAGTGGTTACTATGCCTCAGGTATCTGCAGTCCAGCTGGGGAGAAAACATTACTCTAAAATGGGATCAGTTTTACAAAAGAGGGACTACAGAGGAGAGTGCAACTAAGTCTTTATGGAAAGTTGGGGAAGGCTTTGCAGAGGAGGTGACAGAGGAGGGGTTGGCCAGGGAGATAGAGAGAGCAGGCAGAGTCAGACCACATGTGCGTAGATGGAGGGTATGAAGGGCGGCGTATCTGTACATCTCTGAGGAGTCCTGAGAAGTCAGAGCTGAGGGCTCATGCAGACGTGTAGCTGGGAAACGAGCCCAAGAAGGCAGATGAGCAGCAGATAGTGAAGGGCCTTGGACGACATAAATGGACATACTCTTTTGTTTTGAGGTATAGTTGGATTTACAATGTTGTGTTAGTTTCTGGTGTACAGCATAGTGATTCAGTTTTTTTTATATACATGTGTAAATAAATATAATATATATATACTTTTTCATTATAGGTTATTACAAGGTATTGAATATAGTTTCCTGTGCTATACGTGGGACCTTGTTGTTTTATCTATTTTACATACAGTAGTTTGTATCTGCTAATCTCAAATTCCTAATTTACCCCTCCCTACCCTTTCCTCTTTGGTAACCATAAGTTTTTTTTCTATGTCTGTGAGTCTGTTTCTGTTTTGTAAATAGGTTCATTTGTGTCATTTTTTTAGATTCTACATGTAAGTGATACCATGTAATATTTGTCTTTCTCTGTCTTACTTCACTTAATAGGATCATCTCTAGGCTCATCCATGTTGCAGCAAATGGCATTATTTCATCCTTTTTTATGGCAGATAGTATTCCATTGTGTGTGTGTGTGTGTGTGTGTATGTGTATGTATCAATCACATCATTTTAATCCAATCATCTGTCAATGAACATTTAAGTTGCTTATGTGGACACACTCTTAAGCCCGTGGGGTGTCATTTAGGATTTTAAAGTAGGGGGTAACATGATCCAATTTGTAGAAATGATTCAAGCAGCAAAGGTAAATGGTTTCCAAAGAGTTCTGCCCTGTGAGGTCTGTGTGCTATGGAGAAAAGGTTTCCTGGTCAAATAACTCTAAGTGACAGTGCATACCATATCCTTATTTGGGGGTTTTTAGCACATATTCATATTTTAAAGACTTGACAGAGGGTCTCTAGTAAAGAACCACTGATACCAGGTTGGGAAACACTGGATCAGCATTAGGTGAGACAGCACAGGGAGACTGAGTATGAAGCTGTCTATAGTGGTTTGGTGAGCGGTGAGGACTGGAAGCAAGGCAGTGGGGAAGGATGAGAGAGGCAGAGAGCAGTGGGGGTTGGGGAGACATAGGAAGTGGGATCAACAGTCCGCGGGTGTTGACTGAGTTGAGGGACAAAAGAGGCTGAGATGGCTCCCGCTCCTCACTGGAGAATGGGCTAGATGGTGGCCTCAGCCACACCACAGGACCCATGAGGAAGACTGGTCTCCTGGGGACTGTGGCAGGTAGATGGGTTCTCGACCTTGGTGTTAGACCTGTAGAATTTGAGGTAACTTTGTGATCTATGAGATCGAGAGTTTCAAAGAACAGTTAGAGAGAGGGCTTAGCAATATAATGAAGTCAAAACTGAGCCGAACAAATGAAGGCTCAGAGAAACAGAAAACGTGAGGACTGGAAGCTCACTTACTAAACAAAATTATTACATGAGAACAGAATTTCTACTCCAACCACTTTTGGATTAAAATTACCTTGTTTATCAAATGTCAACCAAGCTTGCTTAACCCTGGAAGTACAAAGGGTGTACAGTGTATCTTCTGGATTTACTATTCTTGCTACTACACGAAGCAGGGGGGTGCATCCCCACCAAAATCCAGAGCAATTATTAGAAAGAGTTTTCCCCTAATATTAAAAACAGTAACACCTCATGTGTGAAACATGAATTCTGATCTCTGCTTTGCTGACATTTATAGTTGGTTTCTAAAGGTAGGATCATTTCTTTATGAAATACATGGCTAAAAATAAAATTAATATCCCAATACATTTTTTTTCTCCCCAGATACAACATTTTAAATAAACATGGTCTCTAACTTATGAGGATTTATATTTTGGTCACTGGAATATAACAAAACTGATGACTACATTGACTCTTCTTGCCAGAATTCAGCTCTCTAATAGAGACCAAAGTCATTCTTTGCTGTGTGTGTATTTCAGTCTAGAAAATGAAAAATGTAATCCTCCAGCATTTATGGTTATCATTAAAATTCTTTTTTTTCCTGAATATTACCAGCAGGGACTCTTCTCTCATATATCTTTTTACACAGCAAAACTATAGGCATGTTGAATTGTAATTCTGATTTAAAAGAAAAAAAAAAAAAAGGTTCGTAGGGAAATGGTCACATAATCACAGTTTTAAGCAAGGGGGAAAATACGAGCTGTGGTGACTGTTTCAGTTTCTACACAGATGTGCGCAAGATGTGTGTACAGTGGGTGGGCACAATCCTGAACATGAAACACAGGCACATAGATAAATAGAAATGATGCTTCAGAGTGGACTCTCTAATTCATTTCAGTTTAATCTTTCTAGCATCCTTCTCTTTTTTTTCCTCCTCATTTTGTTTTAAAGTTTTTTTTTTTTTTTTTAGAATAAGAACAAATAAAGAAGAAGATTGGTAAGTACAAGGTCACAAAAAGTGGCAAGAAGTAGAAGACGGACTTGTAATCTCAAGGACCTTGTGCTAATTGAGACGTACAGGGGAAATGGGGTGAGTCAGCCCACAGGAGAGCAGATGGTAGTAGGCTGAGTAATGACCCCAGAGATCTGTGTCCTTACCACTCGTTATCTGACATGGTAAAACGGACTTTGCAGAGGTGATTCACTTACAACTCTTGAAATGGGGAGATTACCTGGATTATCTAGGTGGACCTGATGCAGTCACAATGGCCCTTCTAAGAGGGTGGCAGGAAGATCAGAGTCAGGGAGGGAGAGTGAAAGGACAGAATCTGAGTTTGGCATGAGGCACTTTGAAGATGGAGGAAGGGGCCATGTGTGAAGGAAGTAAGTAGCCCCTCGAAGCTGAAGAGGCAACTTAACAGATTCTCCCCTAGAGCTTCCAGAAGAAACGCAGACCTGCCAACACCTTGATTTTAGCCAAGGGAAACTGATTTCAGACTTCTGACCTCCTGAGCTCTAAGAGAGTAAATTCATGTTGTTTTAAAGCCCCTGACTGTGTGGTAATTTGTTACAGCAGCAGTAGGAAACACACACAGATTAACTGCCCTCAGTAAGGCAACAGGTACTAAGTTTTATGTAAACTGCTGATTTTAGAGCTGGCAGAGATTTAACACTTTAGAAAAAATCATGAAGAGGTCTTCGGAAAGCTGCACCACACAATGGAAAAGAGAATGGGTTTTGAAGCGTACAGACCCCTTTTCCATTTACTGGCTATGTGAGCCGGGGCAAGTGCATCTGCTCTGAGCCTTATTTCCTCAAAGGGTTGTGTAGGGATTAAAAGAGAAACTAAAGAGCGGTAGAACAAGCCCTACCACATCATTAGCCTCACAGTGCTTCAGTTTGCTCTTCTGTACAATGTGAATAATAGTAGTAACTATCACATTAAGGCTGGTGAAGAGTAAATGAGTTAAATACGTAAAGCGCCTAGAGTTACACTTGATACAGAGTAAGTGCTGCTCTTATTAAAACTCGAAGAAGCTTCTGAAATGTAGCAAGTGTTCAGTAAGTGAATGGGCACATGTGCTGTCTACCTTTCCAGCACCATCCTCTATGCTGTTCACATACCTGTGCGGGTGCTGTGGGGTCTCACTGAGAATCATCGCTGCTGTCACTGACCTGATGCTTTAACCTGGAAGTCATGGGAAAGCTCCTGTTCGTGGGAGGGGTATGTGACTGGTAAGTGAGCAGCACTGACCATGAAGCCATGTGGCTTCAGTGAGGGAGGACAGCAGAGGAGTCCTGGTGGGAGATGTAGAACTCCTGCTGGCTTTACAGGCAGAGGGGACGGGAACCGTGCGTGGACAGGGAGGAGAGCGGGTAGATAGGAATGTATGAGCAGGGATGGGAGAACCACAGTTAGAGATGGGCGGAGGCAGGTGTGCAACGAGATGAAGGATTGACTAAGCCATCTGGCTTGATTATATGGCAATGGAGAGTCCCTGAAAAAAATCCTAGCTGAAGACTCATGATCAAGGTGTCTCAGACTGCTTTATGCATATGTAACAGTGGTTTTCAATCATGGTGCTGTAACACACCAGTTGTAAAAATGATCTTTCGTGAGGTGTATAATAAGTAATATACAGCCAACACCGATGACGATGAAGATAAGTGTGTGTATTTAATAAATTAGAGAGGATTCAGAAGACTAATGCACTAAATATGTAAGTGTTTCAAAAGCCAATCAAAAAACCCAACAAACTATTATAGCTAAATTGATAAAGATAAATCTTAAATGATTCCTTCACACAAGACCAGAGATGAAAACCAAGGGTACAGTATTAAGAGGTAGAACTGCAGCAACGACGGCCCCTTAAAAACAAAGCTAGAATGAAGAGATTAGATCTATGCTTCACTTCTGCTTAACTGTTTCTAAACTAAAATTCTAACATAAATCCTTGGACTTCGTATTAGCCCCCTCCAGACCTATAGAATGTGTAAATTTTGTCTATTTGTTATACACCAGGCAAATGCTCTATGAAGGACAAAGGAGGTTGCATTCCTCACTGGCAAATGACAATTCACATAATTTATGACCCTTGCCCCAAAGAAAAGCATATGCATGAGGTCAGTGGTAGCCCAATGTTCATAAAGCAAGGAGGGGGAGTTTCTCCCTTCAGACAGGCCAAGGTCCATCAGGTTGTTATCTGTCTTCCTTTAAAGGAAGTATTTGATCCCCCTTCTCCTGTTCTTTCATATGAACAAAGACTCTAAACTGGGTGTTGAAGGATGACAGACCTCAGCACTATCCCCTGGTACATCCAAGCAGCGCACAGAAAAGACCCTGTGAGTGCACAGCAGGTCCCTTTGTCCCAGCAAGGACTGCCAAGGAACCAGAGGGCTAACCGGGCAAATGCATGGTCCACAGCTGATGTCTTACCTGAGCAGTGTCCCAGGACAATAGCTGATCAGCCCAGAGACACTTAAATTACTATTGACTTATTCCATACAGCATGAACAATGACTTCCTCTCTCTTAATAAATGGTCAGTAATAGCTGATTTTGCCTAAAAAAAAATTTAACTCAAGAAGTAGGATTCTAGGAAATAATGTGAAAATAATAGCCTATTGTTTCCTCTAGGTTCAGAGAGATTCCTAAAAGTGACCAGTAACCTAAAAGTGATTCCTATGCGCCAAATGCTTAACAGGGCTTTTTCTCTGGAAGATAGAAACCTTGGTGGCTTTCAATTTGTGTTCTTCATTTCTTATTATGTTTGAATATTTCTCACAATTATTATGTGTTGGGTATGAAACAAAATATTTTTAAAGGTCCTAATAAAGGTCCTTCACTGGATAAACTCCAAAGAGTTTTTACTATTACTTTCATGATCTGAAAAACAGACTTAACTCTAACTCATCTCAAAGGCTTCTCCCTAATGGAAGGAAATAGAAAAAGTTTTCAGAATAAATTCATGTCCTAACAGGCCCAAGACTGATGGAAAATGGAAGAGTAAGTGACTCTTTAGAAATCTATTGTTTCAAATAGGGACACTGGGGTGGGGGTGGGGGTGGGGGTGCTGGCAATAGACCAAGAAAGGTCATGTGTATGGATGTGCTCTAAAAATGGAAAAAACATCATACACGCAGTACATGTGGCTACTGAAGGAGGTTGGTGTTTGAGTGACCTTCATGGGTAGGTCAACATTATGACTTATAACTATGCAACAAACCTATCAGTAGGACAAAAAGTAAAAAAAAATTTCAGGACTTGTGGGTAATACTGTTGGTATATTCATTCATCTTACTATTCAATAAACAATCCATCCAGAACTTACTATGTACTTCATAGTAATACACAACTAATAATACAGAGACTTAGTTTCAACAATAGAGGTTGACTTGGGCTGGTTCCTTGTCTTGTGTTATCATGGGTTAGTGGTACAGTATAAAGTCATGGATTCACACGAACTAAAGGTAAAGGTATAAATGCACTAGAAATCAGGAGACATGGCTCTGGATCAGACCTGATGATCTTGGGCAAAACCATACCTAAGCCACAGTTATACCATCTGTAAAACAAGGAGGCTCATACAGAATCCCTGAGGGCCTTTTCAGCCACAGTAGTTTCCAACAATGGGATATAGTAGAAAGGATCACATAAAACTCAGCTGATGTCCAACCCTAGATTTGCTGGCTCTGTGAGCCTCAGTTTCCTCCAACCTAAAATGAAGAAAATAAAATCACTTTTCCCTAGACTCTTGTGAGGATTAACTTCAATTAGGTATGTAATAATATATATATTTCTTAACAGAACACTGGTATCTAGATGTTAAAAATACCTAACATCCTCTTGACTTCCACAGACCATCACACAGTAGCATGGAGTTTATGAACTTAGCCACATACATTTAAGTGCTAAAAGGATATATATACACACATATATATACATACACACACACACACACACACACACATATATATATATATATATATATATATATATATATATATATATATATATATACAGTCAATGTTTGTTTCCAGATGCTTAAATGTTTGTGTTTTGCTCACTCATTACTATTTGATTCTTTGAGTGCTTTCCTAAGTCAGAGCCCAGAGAAGGGCAGGGAGAAGGAAGGGCTGTGCCCACTGGCTGTGAAGAAGGACAGACAACACGTGGAAATGGCACTCACCGGCTGCCACTGTGCAGGATACCAGGCTGGGGGGCAGTTGAAGCGGTTACACGCTTGTACAGTGCTGGGCTTGGGCTGGCGACACATCTCATCAGCCAGGATGACTGTTTCATTCATCTCTCTGGAAAGTAGGTGGGAGCAGAAGACATCTCTGGTCTGTAGGCCAACCCCACAGGTGAGACTGCACGGACTCCACTTGCCAATCTCCCACCTGGAAAGAAATCAGAAAGTAGGAGAGGGTGATAAAGTGGAACATCCAATTTTTATTCACAAAATCACCAAAAAATGATACAACCATGTCTATTTTGAGGAAACATATAAGCTTCGTCAAAATAAGGGGGTACGTTAGATAAGATATAGGTTGAGCACATAAAGGCTTTGGGTATCACATATTAAGGGGTAGGTCTAGAAGAAGGCTTCCTGCTTATCGCTCTAGTCCTCATTCTTAGTAAGACTGAAACATTTGTGCTTTGTTTTACTTTGGCTTCAGAATGAAAGGTTGCTGGGTCCAACTTTCTTCAAACTTCCATCACAGCATGGAAATGTCTCTGTCTTATGCATAAATATCATCACTGCCTGGGACTGGAGAATGTAACAAAAGTGCAGGTTGCTAAATCGATCAGTCTTCTTGAGGGGGAATCAGTGGAGGGACTACATGGAGAGAACAGCTCATTAACTGGAAGGAGGAAGTCAAATACACACAGATAAGCCAAGTGCAGGAGTGGGCCATTCCAAATGGCCAAGTCTTGAAAAGTCCATTTAGAGTGAGCTAAGGGCCTATAAAAACATCCCTCTCACTGCATTTCCCTGTTGACACAGCCTCCAAAATGGGAATGATAAAAAAACAAAACAACAACAACAAAAAAAACCCAAAACCCCCCCCAAAAAACCTCAGCTGCTTGGGCTTGGAATGAGAAGTGTTCTTTAATGATCCATTTTAGAAAGTCCTGTTTACAAAACGAGGCACAAAGATTCTACAAACAGAAGTTAGCCAAGAAAAGCATGGCAAGTAGACCCCTCGGTAGTTAGGCCTGCCCAGCTTTTGTAGCCAGCCCTGAAAACTGGTTTAAGAATCTTTGGCTTTAATGTTTTCCATCAGACTGTAAAACTGAGGGTAGCTCTCAATCTTCTCCTATTACTCTGATCTGTAACTACCTTTCCAACCCTGTATCTTAGCCATATCTATACCGAACTCCTTTGTTATTCTCAGTTCATGCCTCCTGGTTTTCTAGCCCTGTCTTAACTCAAGCTGTTACTTCTAATTTGGAAGACTTTTGGTCTTTCCCTTGCCTCTCAAAATTTCTTCTATTTCTATGTAACCAAATGTAAACCATATTTAAAGGATTGTCTCCATAACTGCTCCAGACGTTGACCATTTTCTCGCTTGTACTGCAGTTATCCTGCCTGTCAAGGGCCCTACTGGAATATCAACCTCTTGAAGGTAACATCTGTGTGGGAGTCAGTTTTGTATCCCTTGCAGAGTTCACCATAGCACTTTCTAGATAGTTAATGTATGTGGTTAATATTTTTTTTTAAAGAAATGAGCAAATGGAAGGGTCCTACCATCATAGTGGGCACATTACACACATCATTATCTCTCTTAATTACATCCTGACTATCATGGGGTGGGCTGTACTGATTTTGCCTATTTTAAAGTTGAAGGGATCTAAGATCAAAGAGGCTGCTTGCCCAAATATCCGTAATTATCAAGTAGTGAATTCAGAATTCAAACTAGGGTGTGTCTGGCTCCAAAGCCTTTGTACTCTCTACTGTACCATCTTATCTCCAAGAAATACCTTGAAAATTACTGTCTAAACATTCACTAACTTAATTGAATTAAAGAAGACAGCTTGGGTTGAATATATTTCTTTTAGATCCTTGTGTGAATGTCTATAAACTTACTTTTAGACCCCTAGCTTGGGTAAATCCCAAGCTTTCAAATGTTGTGGGGTTATTGGTTTTAAAATCTGCCTACACATTCTTTGCCACTCCTCCATTCTGAAGATGGAGTTTTGAGTATGGGCTGAACTTATTGGCTCACTTGTAAGGAACAGTGAGGCAGATGTGACGCTATGGGACTTCCAAGGCTAAATCATAAAAGGGATCTAGACTCCACTTGGCCCTCTCTTTGCTCACTCTGGGCGAAGTCAGCCACCACATCACGAGGACCCGCAGACAGTCTTGAGCAAAGTCCACATGCAAAGAAACTGAGGCTGCTCACCAACAGTCAGCACCAACTTGCCAGTCACATGTGGGAACTATCTGAAAGCAGCTCTGCTGGACCAGGTCTAGCCTTCAGAGGATTTCAACCTCATGAGAGACGTTGAGCCAGAACTGCCTTTCCAAGCTGCTTCTAAATTTCTCATTCATTAAACTGTGACAGGTAATAAATGTTTATTTTTGTTGTGAGCACTTCAGTTTGGGGGAAATTAATTATGGAAATAGACAACTAATACAAGTATATATTCTCCCTCCACCCCAAATGTGCACATATGTCCATCAAGAGACAGATACAAGAATATTCAAAGCAGCACTATTCCTGCTAGCCCAGCTGGGGAACAACTGATAAGTCCATCAACGGTTGAGTGGATAAATAATTATGATATAGTCATACAAAACTATAAAACAATGAGAATAAACTACAACAAGCAACATGGAAGAATCTCACAACCATAAAATTGCGTGAACAAAACCACAACTGCACAAATTCATACTGTGATTCCACTTACATAAAGCTAAAAACTCCAAACTAATCTACAATGTTAGAAGTGAGGGTGGTGGTCGGCCTTGGTGGGGTAGTAACTAGGAGAGGATGGGGGTGGGGTGGGGGGCTTCTGGGATGCTATCCTGATCTGAGTGCTGGATCTGCATGCACTTTGTGAAAAATCACCAGGCCACATGTGGAGAATTTGTGTATTTTTCTCTATATTTGTTATGTTTCAAAGAAGGGTGTTCTCCCCTCCCTCCACTTTCAAGTGAGATACTCAAATGTTGTGGGTATAAAATAAAATCCAACAACTATGTCCAGTGTTGATGACCATTCTGTGTACGTTTCGTAAAGGAGCTGCCTACACAGCGAGTGCTGTCCCAAGGTCAGAACTCGTACTGTCATCTCTGCACCTCCACAGCCCACTTCCGCCCTCACCTCCTGCAGAAAGTCAGTGTCAGGGATCTGGAAGCACGGGCATCTGGCAGGCGTGAGGCCGCCTCAATACTGCTGGCAGAACTCTCAAAATAGATGTATCTGCTTACTCGTGATAAAAGTACATGATATTCTCAAGGAAGGAGGTCAACAGAAGCTATCTGTGTATTAAGCGCTTGGCTGATTCTAGGTCAAAGTGGTTTAATCAATTTAGGCCAAAAGGGGAAAACAGACTGTCCCACTACTCCCCTCCTGCATGGGGGCTTTAATTGTGAGCACTGGCTCCTGCTGGCTGCAGACAGCTGCCTCCCTGGATTCTGTGCTGTGGCTGTTTCTGAGGGAGAGACTGTAGGCCAGTAGGAGACAGTCTGGGGGCAGGACTGGCTGTGGCTGGCAGCCTGGGAGACTTAAGGGCTTTCCCTGGAATTCTGGTTCTGGTTTCCCGTAAGCTCAGTGCTGAAGAGGACACAGGCTCTGGGCATCAGAGGGCGAGGGCATTAGTGCCTGTTTCCCCACTTTATCTGATCGACTTTTACTCGTCTTCTCATCTTCATTGAAAATGTTACTTCCTCAGGGAGGAAACCCTCAAAAGGGTAAAATTCTCCTCTACGATATAGTTCCATGAATACTTCTTCACTCAGAAATTCTCAACACACTTGTTGTTTTCTGTTTGTTTCAGTGTGGTAAGAACTCATAACATGAGGTCTATTGCCTTAACAATATTTTAAGTGTACAATACAGTACTGTTGTCTGCAGATGCTGTGTTGTACAGCAAATCTCTATAACTTACTCATCTTGCTTAACTGAAACTTTATGCCTGTCAATCATAACTCCCCATTTCCCCCTCTTCCGAGCTCCTGGCAACCACCACTCCACTCTTTGATTCTAGGCATGTGACTGTTTTAGATTCCATCTCATTGAAGTGGGATTGTAGTATTTGTCCTTCTGTGACTGGTTTATTTAACTTAGCACAAAGTCTTTAAGGTTCATACATGTTGTTACACGCTGCAGAATTTCCTTCTTTTCTAAGGCTGAGTAATATTCTACTGAATGTATATATCACATTTTTCTTTGTATATCATCTGTCAATGGGTGTTTAGGCTGTTTCCACATCTTGGAAAGAGCTACTGAGAATAATGAGTGCTACAATGGATGGGAGAGTGCTAGTACCTCTTCCGGGTCCTGATTTCAAATCTTTTGGATCAATATCCATAAGTGGTACTGCAGGATCATATGGTAGTTCTATTTTTAACTTTTGGAGGAACCACCATGCTGTGTCCTACAGTAGTCACACCATTTATTCTCTCACAGTATTCACCAGTATTCTCTCACAGAAAATAAACTGTGGGAGAATAAAGTGCTGTTGTTTTAAGCCACTCCGTTTGTGGTACTTTATTACGGCAGCCCTGGGAAACCAATATACCCTTGCAACCTCAGTGCCTAGGATGGTGCCTGGGACAGAGAGGATGCTCGGGAAGTCCGAGGGGACTCAGAGTGGAACCCAGTGAACTGTGTGTGTCCCTCTGGGCTTGTCACTTGGCTGGTCAATCTCTCAGCTATGTCCTCTAAACAACCGCCCACCCTCAATTTCAAATTCCCTAAAGCTCTGAACACCATGAGGTTTTCTTCAGTGTGGCACAAACTGTTTGGTGACAAAGCTGGACCTGATGCCTTAACAGGCCACATCTCATTTGGTGTAAATATTTATACATTTTACTGCAGCAATATTAGCCTGTTGGATTATGGTATTTTCCACCCAGAACTTACTATGGGTGTTACATACTTTGTCTTAGTAATGCTAATGTATTTCTAAAATGTCCCAAATTCCGAATTCCAAAACACATCTGTCCCAGTGGTTTTGGCTAAAGGATCGTGGTCCTGTTATCTGGATAATGTAAGCATGTTCACAATCGTTTAACTTCTAGGCTTTGGGTGTTGGTTTCATTATTGGGCTCACGGCCAAAATGTTAGGGAAAAGGGTTCCCCCAGAATTCCTTTTCTATACTATTTTCTTTCCTCTGAGTCCTTCTTCTCCACATTCCTGTTTCTTTTTGCCAAAACCTGCTTGTAGGGAAGGCTCTGAGTCAACAGATCACAGTGATGTCTTGTACCTTCAGGCTGGACCCTGCCAAGCTCCTGCAACTGCCTCCTGACCAAGGGGAGGCAGGAGCCAGAAGGTTACCTGGCACCCACTTCCTGCCCCAAGGCTGGAACTAGTCTTTCTGCCCTCTGCCCAGCATCAGGTGTACTTGGGTTGGATTTTTGACTTTAGGCTTCATTTCCTGATTCCCATTCTGTTTTTCTAATGGTGCTGGAGTTCTGCTCAAAGTCCACCTTACTGGAACGTGGTCCTGTCACTCCGTATCTGGCCAGTTCCTGGCCTTGGACAAGGCAGAGACCCTTTGCCATGAGCCATGATGTGACAGCAACATATTCAGCTGACATCATGAATTATCGCCAATAACAATACTAACATTTACCAGTGTTTACAATGAGTCTAATACTGTGCTAGTTGCTTTAAATAGGTTGCCTCCTTTAATCCTCTCCACCTGTGAGACAGATGCTGTTATTGTTCGCATTTCCACAACAAGGAGCTGAGGCCTGGATAAGGTAAACGATGACTGTGTCAATGCCACCCCCATCACATCCAAGTCTCCCATGACTTCGACATGTGGGTGCCAAGAATGGGGCCGCCCCTATGACAGAGGTCAGCACAATGGGTTCTCTAAGCGCAAGTCTCTTTCACTGAGGTCCCAGCAGGACTCAGGGCTAAGCTTACCCAAGATGTGGGATACGTATCTGAACTTATGTACTATTTCTATCGACTCTACAAAGAAGGCCCTATCAGTTCTCCCATTTTATAGGGTGACGGAACAGAGGCTCTGGCCAGTTGAATAACTTGTCCAGAGTCACACAGCTAGTAAACAAGGAAATCAGGATTCAAACCCAGGCAGCCTGGCTACCTCTTCTTAAGGCAAGGATGACAAATCAGCAGTAAAAAGTAGATCTGAGATGCAAATTCGAGGACCCCTGGTGCTTACAATCTCAGAAAGCGACAAATGACAAAATGACAGATCTATTCCTCAATAATAGGAGCAACCACACGGATGCTGCCCAAGAACATGAACATACTGGTGGTTGTTTTTCAGTGAAGCAGCAGTGGAACTTGGCAGCCATAGGGAAAAAGCAGAGTGTGGTCCCCCCAAGCACATGTTTGTTTTTGTGAAGGTGGCCATCAGAGATAATTTAGGACAATCAAGGACCCACGGTGGTTGGCGCTTCTTAGCGGCTCATGTTTGTATTTGCTACACAAAAGGAGGAATTTTTGCCTTCCTCTGGACAAGGGCTCATTATGTGAGTTGCCAAGGTTTTGCTCCCTGCTCTTTTAGAGAGGCCTCCGGCAACTCACTATTTGTTGCTGGCATAAATGCACATAATTTCTAATGGCAGACTCTCCCCACCCCAAGCTATTATCCTAAGAACCTTGTCTTACCTTTGCTTTTGCAGCAAAGTAGGGTTTGTTTCTCTATTAAAAATTTTAAATTGCAGTTTTATTGGGAGGCAAAATACCACTATAAATTCGGCTATTTGTGAGATGCATTCTTTAAACATGTGTGTAATGCTCCAACTTGACTATCCTGCCCAACATTTCTATCCTGTGATTTTTGTTAAGGTCCCCCTCCAAAGATACTTGTTTCCTTTAGAATGAGGTCAGGAGGTAGACAGCAAAAGTCAGTAATAAAGCAGACACCATGGGGCGTGGCCAGCTCTAGAAATCCTAAGGTAGGCAATAGAGAATCCTTTCTCCAGTGGGGACACTGTCTTTGAGCCGGTCCCACTTTAAGGTTCTTGGACTATTATGAGTGGCTCCTAATGGATCTCCACGTCTTCCAGTTTCCAATCTAACCGTAGCCTGAAGCTGCCCCAATGTCAGTCCAAAATGTGAATCTGCTCACTTTACTTCCTCTGATTATAAGCCTCCCTCGGAGTCCAAGCTGAGCTTTCAGGGGAATTGGGGTCAGTGTGCCCAGGGCTCGGCTTTGGCCCAGTGCACCCAGTAGGGGTCGGGGTGGGGGCACTGTATGGCTGGAGCTAAACTTTCTAACTGGCTTTTCCTCCTTCCTTCCTTCGTCCACTTTTTTGGCCTGAACTTGAGCCTGAGGCTTGGTGGGGAGCGGTCCATTGGCCTGTGACAGGACTCAGCCCTGGGCAGGGATAGCTGGGGATCAAATGTTCAGTGAGGACTGAAGCAACACATACATACATGAAGGAGAATGGGAACCAGATTTCTTACTGTCAGAGAAAGGAGTTACAAATACGGGAAGTGAGAAGACAAGGATAAACCTTATAAAATTAGATTGGTATTGAAAATAGTGTGAACTCATGACTTTTAATGGATAGATACTTAGATAGACATAAATATATCAACAGATACAGACATACATATGTATATGTTTACATTATTTCTCTTGCTAAGAGATCTAGAAGCAATGACATTCTAGTAGTAGCAAGTACAGCAAGTGCCCAGATCCTGGATTCTAAACATCATTTCTCCTCTAAGGAACCAGTTCCTATAAAAATGCCTCTTGGACAGGGGCTGGGAAAATAAAAGGTGAGCCTGGAAGATCTTGTAACAGGAAACTGGGGCATACTCAAAGAATGATAGTGTGTAACTCAAAAGGACACAGGGGCCAGTTTGGAGGGGCTCCTACCAGCCTTGTCTGGGACAATTTGATTGTAGTGAATTTTAACTCTTTGAGTAAAATAGAAATTCACAATAAATAAATGAGAAAGCTCTACCTACAGTAGAATGCCTACTAATAATCAAGAAGGAATGACAGAATTTAGAAAGTCACCATTTGTCAGTCATCATCGTAATAACAGTAATAATTGATTCAGGCAAGAATCATCAAAGGATATTAACACGTGGGTGAAAAGCTGATGAGAAACAGGGTGTTTAGCTAGAGTATCTCCCTTCAAAATATTTATTTGTTACTTACTATTAATATGTTCAACGTACTTACTAAGTTTACAGCGGAAAACCTGGCTGACATCATCTTAACCAAGTCATAAGAGCTGACCTCATCAGTCACGGGTGGAATGGAACACCATTCATCATCTCCTAATAAAGTGCACTAAGAAGAACACAGCATACTTCTGCAGTGCTTCTGTCAAAATTCAAAAATCATGAGGGAACATGAAGCAAACCCAAACTGAGTGACATCTTACAGAGTAACTGGCCTGTACTCTCCAAAAGTGTCCAGGATAGGAAAGACAAGAAGAGACTGTCCCAGATTGAAGGAGTCTAAAAAGAAATGGCAGCCAAAGGCAACAAAGGCCCTGGACTGGATCTCGGGCCCATAAAGGGCACTGCTGGGACACCAGGTGAAATATGAATGGAGTCTGTGCATGAGATGGCGATACTGAATCCACGTCGTTTCTTGATAGATGCTTAGTTGTACGAGAGCATCCTTATTTTTAGGTAATCAGCACTGAAGTGTTAAGAGGCACGTGGGCTATACACCTGAAATGATTGTCAAATGGTTCCCAAATGTTAACAAATATGGAATTGAGGGGACAGGTATAAAGGAATTCTGTCTACTATTTTCACAACTTAAAAAAAAAAAAGAAATTATTTCAAATTAAAGGTTACAAAAAGCATCCATTGGTTCCCTGTTACCCACAGGCCAAGGGTCAAATCTTGTAATGTGCTTCACAAAGTAGTCCAAGGGTTATCTTCCTGGTGTCATCAGGAGTCACCCCTATACTCAGCTTGGCTGAGTACCCAGCAGAAGAGCACTGCTCTTCTCTGACTTGCAAACTCCTCTGCCTCTCAGGTTGGATCCTGAACATCCTCCTCCTCTCTGAATACTCTTCTGACGCCCCTTCCACAAGGCAGAGCTAGACCCTTCCCTGTATGCTACTGTCTCTTTTCTCCCAATGGCATTCTTTTCTCCGGCTCACCTTCATTGCACTGTAGTCATTTGTCTACTTATTTATCTCACTCACCAGACTCTAATGGCTGACTTATTGATTTTAACATCTCCAGCACCTACTACAGTGCTGACACATCGTAGGTGCCCAGGGTGGCTTTGTGGCACATAATGAAGCAGACCTTTGGCTCTGGAATTGGATTCTCTGTGAATTAACTGCACTCTGCCACTCTCTAATTGCATAACCCTCAGCAAGTTAAACAATTTACTCATATTTAAAATAGCAATAATAGCAATCCTCCCTTCAAAGGGTTGTTATGAGGTTAAAGTGAAAACATCTATGGAAAGGGCTTAAGCGCAGCGCCCGGCACAGATTAAGGGCTCTGTAAACATTAGCTAATACGAACTGTTATTAGTGGGTTCTCAGTAAATATTTGTTAGATGCATGGATGATTATTGTGAAGATAAAGTTTAACGAGCAGAGTGAGAATTCTTCCTAGATTGAGTCAGTCAAAGAAGGCACAGGTTACGGACACCAGGGGAAAGGACATTAGTGACACACCCACATGAACTTAGCAAAGCATACACTGCTAAGCATGGTGACAGATTCAGAAGGCGGAAATGAGCTCACCACTTTCAACATGATTTTAGCAAAGATGGGGAGAACTGCCCAGGACACAGGGCAAACAATGTTAGGTAAGTAATAAGCTAACTGCTAAACTATTTGTCTGAAGCATGAACACTGCAGAAATTCAGGAGGCAGGCAGTGTGGTGCTCATAACCATTTGTAGTTATAGGACTGACTGCAAATCACAAAGTCTGTTCATCTACGTTATCTCGCTTGATGTAAGCAAAGCAGGCATCACTATCTCCATTTTATAGGATCAGCAAGCTGAGGCTCAGAGAAACAGGGGCTTTCCCCAAAATTGGGAAGGCTACTCAGCTTACTCCTTCTACCTTGCTAAGTCACTAAGGGATGGAGAAGGAACTTGAGAAGGGTCAGAGAGGACAGAGAAGTTAAGAAAAGCAGTTACTCTCCACAGCAGATGGATTTGCTACACCCTCTGTGTTTTAGAAAGCTGCTTAAAGGGGCCTAGGAAAAATAAAATAAAAGATCAAAGGAGATGTTAAACAATGGAGAGTACAAACATGTTTGAAGGCCAAAAATTAACCAAAAGCATACATGGTAAATAGCGTCGTGAAAATCAGGGCTCTCTGTAAAAGAGGAGCTTACATGGCTCAGGAAACAGGAGATAGAACCATGCTTCTCTTGGAAGCCAGCCTGCTTGGCATGAGGTTTTGGCTGCATTAAAATACTTATAATCAAGATTACCAACCACCTGATATGATAAAGCACTTATTTCCACTGGAGAACAGCGTGGTCAAAGTGACGACTTTAGCCATGCTGGCTGGCCTCACCTTCTAAATCATTTCTTAAAAAAATAATCAAGGTTACGAACATTGCAAATGACTTTTTTTTTTTTTTTTGCTATTAAAAAAAATAGATAGCTCTTGAAAAAAAAAACCAGCACTGGCAGCAAAATACACATTTACTCTCTCATTACTAGCACGCCATGTGCTTTAAACCTGCTTCCTTCACGGAGCATGTCAAAGAGCACAATGGTCCCCAAATGGCCCAACTGTACAGAGCATCCCCAGCCTTCCCTCCCAGAGCCCAACATTTCTCTATGGCATCCCCCCATTGTCCAAGAAACACCCATGTGCTGGTTTATCCACAGGCAGCTTGATTTAATTAAAACTTCTAAATTCTGTTTTCAGGTCCCTGCTCACCCCGTCTTCTGGGTGATAGGACATTCAAATGAGATAAAATTTCTGCTGGCTGTTGTGATTCAGAGAGGATTTCTGAGAAATAGGTTAGTAGGGTAGATGATCTGCCAAATCACTTTCGCCTTTACGAGTTTGAGATTTTAGTTGGCTTGCTTAGAATTCTAGGTAGACACTTCCTCTTAAAAATAGTTGCAGGGTAGTCCTCCTTGTGGTCATGATCCTAGAAGGAATTACTCTGATCACAAACACAGGTGTCATCTGGCACTTTTCCTTTTCTCTAACACCATCTTTTGGGTTTTATTCTAGTTTTCTCTACTTTATCTTAATGGATTAGCATCCTCAGAATGCTAACTGAAGGTCTTCCACTAAATGAACTCCCTTCCTTTCCAGAATTACATTCCTCAAACAGAGTGAGCTTCTGCCCCGCTTAACTACTTGTTGGCTTCCCAAAGAACCATGTTTCCTTGTTCACATCTGTGAATTTGCTTCCAATTTTTCCTTCCTGGAATGCTCTCCATGTTCCCATGTTCAGGTCTGATTCAAGCCCTTCTTCAGGGATGGTTTTCCTCACCAACTCAGCCCATATCAACCACACCCCCTTTGCAATCCTACTGGATTTACTGTTATTTGGCCCTTGTTTATATTCTAAAGCACTGACCACGTAGTTGTTCTAAGCCAAGTCTAGAGCATCGTATCTGACATAATTCTATTTGCTTATGTGTTTTTCTCTAGTAATCATACCAACTAGAATATAAGGTTTTAAGATTTGGGAGTTCCAAGAGCATTGTTTGGCATCCATGAAATCAGGCCATAAAGGTCTCCATCTATTTGTTGATTTGCAGGTGACATTTCTCACTAAGACCCTACAAACCTAAGAGTTTCTCCCTGTTATGGGTTAATAATGTCCTCCACAAAAAATATGCTGAAATCTTAACTTCCAGTACCTCAGACTGCGACCTTATTTGGAAATAGGGTCTTTACAGAGATAATCAAGTTCAAATGAGGTCATCGGGGTGATTCCTAATCCAGTATGACTGGTGCCTTTATAAAAAGAGGAAAGTGGATACAAAGACATAGAAAATGACCATGTAAAGATGCAGGATTAGACAGATGCATCTTCAAGCCAATGAACATCAAAGATTGTTGAAAAACCAGCTGAAGCTAGGAAGAGACAAGAAGGATCCTTCCCCTACAGATTTCAGAGAGCATGGCTCTACTAACATGATTTAAGACTTAGCCTCCAGAACCGTAAGAGAATACATTTCTGCTATTCTAAGATACCCAGTTTATGGTACTCTGTTATAGTAGCCTTTGCAAACTAACACACTCCCCACCCCGTTTGTTCTCTTTAATCCATGTATTTATGTTGTAAATGGAAGTCTTTCTGGACATCTATATTCATGGGTTTTTTCTCCGGGTGAAATGCTTGGGAAGGCCAGACCTTTGTGTCGGGATCCACAGATCTGATTCTATTCTCTCCTGCAACATTCTGCCTCCTCTTTCCTTTCATCATAATTGCTTTTGCAGTCTTGTAGACTTAACTTTTCTTCCACCCATGTATTTGGCCACTCATATACGCACGTGTGCCTATGGCCATGCATTCACTGAATGAAAACTTACTATGTACCAAGTATTATGCTGAATGATGGGGATGCAGAGATTTAAAAAAAACTGTTGATCTTAAGGGCTTTCAGAGACAACTGTAAGACACTCTAGTAAGTGTTAGTCATTTATTTATTTATTCAGTGAGTGCTTATTGAGGACTTTATGGGGCCAGGCTCTAAGTACAGGAACAGAGTGGTAAAGGAGACAGAGACTCTATTTTCACGGGACTTACAGTTCAGTCTATGAGATGGATAAACACAAGGTATAGGAAAATACAAAAATATAGCCTGACAGTCAAAAGGGAAGTGATAGTCATGGAAAACTTGCTGCAGTCAGTGATGCCTGGGCTGAGTCCTGAAGGGTGAGTTACAGGTGGCGAGGCAAAGGCAGAAGTAAAGAGAAAGTATTCCCGGAGTGGGGAGGTGTAAGAAAGCATGACGCTTTGGGGGAATTCTAATTTATTTATTTCTATGCTCCGGGTTGGAAAGAACACTGAGTTGAAAGCCTAGTAAGTTCTTGGAAAATTCTGGTTCTCACTTCTCTCTGTTTTCCTCGATGTAGTTATGGGCGGGGAAGGGAGCCTGGGAAACAGGCACTCTGGGCAGCCAAAGCCCTAATGACAAAGGTGACTTTAAGTTCAAATGCACTGCCCCCAGGATACTGCTGAGTAGCACACACCTCATCAGCTGAGGGCTGAATGCCCAGCACCTTCCTTTCCGTCCATCCCAAGGGGTGCTAGGCTTTGGTGAGAATTCCAACAGGCTCACGGCACAGGGTGACACAGTGCTTCAAACAGATCCTACACCATGTTTAATCAGACCACAAATTTCACTTCAAACTTGGTTTGGCAGAGGAAAACAAAAGATAAAGCCATTTCCCCTGGGGAGATCTCTCTGTCTCATAGTTTGATATGTGAGGAGCCCGACAAAGCAGCAGCTAGCTACTGACGCACGGTGAGAAGAAATCCATCAGCGCTGGGACCCAGGCCCGCACACACACGCATGCGCACTGCTGCAGGCAGCGCCCGCTCTTTGCAGACCAGGAATATTTCTATTTGCACGTACATTTCTACCCACAGGATGCGAAGAGCAGTGGTCCCTGCACTCTCTAGCCCTGAAGGCTGTTTACTTGAGGAGAAAGAGTGAGGCCATTCACAAATGTTTTCATATTTGACCACACAAAAGTGACCTAAAATTATTTTTCAAGTTAGGTTCAAAGATCTCTTCAAGTAGAATGTATGTTTTACTCTTTGATGGTTTGTTATCTCAGGGTGAGTTAAGGGATTATCATCAGGCTAACGTCTAAATAAATTTAAACCCTCATATTAGGATTTATATTGGCTTATTAAATCCCTCATTTGTTTTTGATTATCCATGATGCTCATTTATTCCCGGCCCTTTTATCCCTGGAACACTATTTTAAAACATGCCTGGATCTGAATAGCACTGACGAATTGCCCTAAATCCCTGAGTTATGTTCATAAAGCAGGAGACACAGGAGCATGACATCAAAGAAGCAGACTGATCCAGAACTTTGGATTCCAACAAACCAGAGACAGAACCTACTTCCACTTGTGTTTTATAACTTTGGCCAAGCAACCCATCTTGAATGTTAACTTCCTTATCTGTTAAATGGGACAATAACTGCAATAATAACTTCCAATAGTTACTGGATGCTGGTTACTCACGAGGTACTGATGTAAGGATGTCCCATGTACTGACTCGTTAATCCTCACAGCAGCCTAAATTAGAGGTACTACAATTATGCCCTTTTGTGTATGGGTTAACTGAAGTAAGGGACCCAGGTCACACAGCTAGTCAGTAGGGATCTAGGATTCAATTCTAAGTGGTCTCCAGTGTTTTAACTGTGATCTTACTTGCTAGATTCTAGATTACACAGGTGCTGGGAGGAAATACCACATGGTAGCTGCTGTGATTACTACTGCTGTCACTGTTACTATATTATTTCTCTTACACAAGAGAGGCAAATGGGAAGAAAGGGTCTTTCAGGATTCTTCTGTGTGTGTGTGTGTGTGTGTGTGTGTGTGCCTATTTGTGGTTTCTTGGAATGACCGCTATTACTATACTGAAATCAGAGGAACTGTTTTGCTACCCAGTTGTACTTGCTTTATCCACCCACTTACTATAAGCAGCAGTTTGGTTTCATGCAGCTCAACATGCCCCAGGCCACAGAGAACTTTCTTGCTGCCCTCTGATCCTCAGAGCACACTATTTTTCCCAGTTAAAAAAACAGAAGCAGTGGGGCAACCTGATAGCTGAATTCTGAGTAAGAACGCTTGGATCCATATGACTTCCAAAAAACTGTGGGGAGGGTTTCTACCCCATGTCACATGAAGGTCAACTGAATTCCTAATTAGGGACTATCACTCACTGATACTAAACTACTAGAAAAATCCCCATACTCTACGAATGCAGCTGTTTTCTTTCTTCCCCTTCCATGTCCCACTTGACCCCTTATCCTCTACTCCTCAGACTCAAAGAGTAAAGAATGCTTTTCTAATGGATCGACATGCTATCTTCAGACAGGAGAAAAGACTTCTGCCTGAGGTAACTGCTGTCTTCTCAGCTGTACATAAAATACTCAGTACATTTCTATAGTGTTCGTGAGGCACAGAGAAAGAACAAAAACTTCAATAGTTTGGTGAGAAAACCCTTTTTTAACCTAGTTAAGAGTGTATTATGTCCACTTCTGACCATCTGGGTCCCCTACTCTGTCACCTGATTCCAGCTCTTAGTGCATCTCCATCACCTGAAACTCTCAGGCAGCGCCTGTTCTCCAATAACCAGGCACTCTCATCAGTGCCTTACATATATTAACTCATCAACCTGCACAGAATCCCTATGAGGTAGGTATTATTTCATCCTTATCTTAGAGTTAAGGAACCAAGGACAGAGAAGAGTTAAGTGACTTGCTCAAGGACACAGAGTCGGTAAGTGGCAGAATCAAGATTTGAACTTAGGAAATCTGGCTCTAGATCCTACATTCTGTCTCCCTGGACAAGTTTCTGGAGCCTACTTATTTACGATAAGCACTGAGCTTTAAGTTGAGAAACATTACTGTTCAGGCATGTAGTTTGAGCTCTGCCAGTCACATCATATCTTTGACCTCTCTTCTTTCACAGATAAAATGAGGGATTCTACAACCCCAGTCACTGAGAGAGACTCACTTGTCAAATGTTTAGATTCTAGACAAATCTGTTAGCCAAACTCCTTGTCACTCTCTGGCTTTTTTGAGTGTAATGAATGAAGCCTTGTGACATAGCTAACTGGGAACTGATGAGAATTCAATTCCACCAAGGTCCTCATGTGACCATGATGCCTCAGTCATCGGAAATGAAAGAAACAAGTTTCTGGTAACTGGTTGGCAAAATTGTTTCCTACAACAAACATGGATTCCCAATGATATTTGAGGACTGTGGACTCATGGTCAAGTCTCTGAATCCATCAGCATCACCTGCCATGGCCCTGGGTGGGAATTTCGAGTGGAAATCCACCCACGCTTCAACTTTTTAACTGGCTTTTCAGGTGGAGAGAGTTCTCTGTGAACAAATGGGTACATCTGCTGTTCAGAAAACCCATCCATTTCAGACACTGGTCTGTCCACAGAGGAGAGTTTGAGGCTTCCAAATACAGTAAATAGCAAACAATTAAACAGTTATGGGAATGGCATAAACATCAGGATAGGCTTGCATTTAGAGCCTCCCCATGCTCAGAGAGGTAACGGGAAGGGAACTGTATACATCTAAGGATGAAAAGATGCAGCAAGATGTCCTGACGAAGCATATAAGATTTCAACATACTACCGCCCTGTGTGTCAAGAGAAAGGAATCCAATCCCTGGGCCCACTTTCTAGACCTAAATCTTCAGATGCAGCACAACCATGTGTGGTGAAACGCGGTCTACCTCTTGCAAACCTTGTTCTGCAGGACTACCCTCCTGGGGAAGTTAAGTAGGCAGGGGTGAGCTGGAAAACAGCACTTTTCTTTTCTAGATCAAGGGAGGGTCAATCCAGCCCACATGTGGTTTCACTTCCCTCTACCGTGGGTAAGACCATCAACCTCCATTAGATGAAGCACATGACAGTGCCTGTTTTCACAGGAGGCGATTCTAGGTGTGCCTGGGATGGGCCAGAAGGAAGAGCCTAGCAGGTAACTTAGGATAAAGAAAAGAAAAATGGAAGCTTTCCTGGCCCCCAAACTGGCATCTTACTATCTCCCCCTAGCTGACAGCCTACCATTAGTGCCAAAAAAAAAAAAAAAAAAGCCATAAAATTAAGCTTGACAGTGGGGTGCATCTTGTGAGGAAGATCTAGCCCCACTATAAGCCTCTCCCCCACTTCATAATTCTGGCCTCATTTTCCTCACAAAAACAGCATTGATAAAAGGTGTCTGTCTAGTCCTGGTGGATTCTACATCAGTAAATATCCTGCTTGTAACGATTTCCTTCTGTGTTTTTCCATAACTTGATGACTCCAAATAATGGACAAGATACAGGCACTGCAATCTTTAATTTTGCCTGCGTGTCAGTCTGGGGAAGGGGCTGAGGCAGGAACAGTGTGGTAGGTAGGGGTGGGGTGGGTGACAGACCACCCTCAGAGATTTTTTTAATTTCAGGAAATTCCCCCAGTAAAGGCATCAGTTATGTGTAGGCTTCATTTTCTACGATTGAGAGCTTTAATTCAGTTTCTCAAAGAGCATCCTGGATGTATTCAGTAATGATCTACAAAGTTCTCCCACATATACTTTTAATCTGAATAAAGGAGAAACCCACATTTGGTATGTGGGGTTTTACCAAGGCCAGAGGATGCATTTCCTTTATGTTTTCCCTTTAAACCTCAAAACGGTGAGAGCATCAGTTCCCAAACTGAGATTTCTTTGTAACATTGCTGTTTCTGTGTGTTAAGCAAACCTTCCAATGACATCTGGACAATAAGCAAGTATTCAATCAGGACTGATTAGATAGCTGTGTCCTAAAAACCAACCCTCTGGAACATCTCATGGGGCAAGAGATGAAGAGGTGGCTTAAAAGATGAGATGAAGGTAGAGTGATAACTCAGTATCTGGTATTTATGTAATACCAAGTGTGCAGAGAACTTTACAAAATTGTATAATCCAAGAGCTCCTGACCCTGACTTTACAGCTGAAGGAAATGGCAGGATATTAGTGGTCCTTCTGTTTTTCAGAGTTTTCTACCATTGCCTGAAGATGCAACACGAATACACTGCCTCGTGTGTTCTAGGTCCCTCTCTTGAGCCATCGAATTGCCTGAGAGCAGCATTGTACCTTGGAGAGGGCATGGAGTTACAGACAAATGATCAAGCTTCAAGTTTCTGTGTCTCCCACAGGGACAGAGATCCAGCAAATCTGGCAGTAAATAATCTGACGTACTTTAAACAGTTGGTATAATTGTTACTGCATTACATGTTTATGGGCCATAAATGTGTCAGCTCCATGGTAATTAACTGAGAGCAAACAGAGATAGTCTTACACTACAGGGGAATTAGGTACTGTAGGCTCATCTGGAAGATTGAAAGGAGACAGAAAGCAGGACACAAAGCTGCCCCAAGGGCTTTTGAAATACTTGGATTGGGACTTTAGAGGGAGTATCTAAGTAGTGTGTCAATAATATGTTTGATTAGAATTTTAGGAAGAAAGATTTTGACATATATAAGAACAAGAGACTCACCCAGCTCAGTGGTTATCTCCTCTGGGCCACCTTCCCTGACCTAGATTAGGGGACCCATCTCAGGATTCCCAGAAGACAGCCATTCATATCTCTGCTACGGCCATTATGACAGTGCATTGTCATGATCTGTTTGTGTACTGGCCTCCCAACTAGCTGTTAATGCCTGGCCCAAGGGTCTATGTCCTAGACTTGTTTGTTTCTTCAGGGCCTACAACACAGCAAGAATTCCCTAAACGTTTGCTGAACAGAGCTAGATTTTCCCTTAACCAGCAGAAGAAGCTAAACCATCTGCCTAAGGCCAAGGAGAGAGTAAACTGTCTGAACTGGATTTCATCCTAGATTTGGACTCCTAAACCCATGCTCTTAAGGCTGGAATGAAGGACTGGGAATCAGTCACTTGCACCTTAGTAAGAATTAACTTAGGTAGTTTTGTTTTCCTAATTCTTACTTGAGTTGAACTGAATGAATGGGAGTGAGGTTAAAAGGAGATGAAAGAATTGGGTTCCTGGTATAAGTGGTAGAGAAAAGTCATCTGGAAATTTGAGTCAGTGGGCAAGGTGATTAGGATTAAGTCTCTGGGGGAGAGAAGACAGAGGTACGATGAAAGAGTCAGAGAAGAGAATGGCACAGAAAAGGAGGCAGGGACCCAGGGTCGCATGGGGGACATGGAGGGAAGAGAAATAATACATAAAGCATGTCTGTGTGTGTGTGTGTGTGTGTGTGTGTGTGTGTGTGTGTGAGTAATGGTGCTGGCAATTTACAGCATGAACAGGCCATCAACTAAGTGGTTGTTAGTAGTGGCAGAGCAAAGATGCAAATCTCCAAGGCAGTCACCAATGTCTTCCAGATTCATAAGTCCAGGCTGCATCTTTCTGGATGACTTAGTATTTCTTTATAAAAATGTATTCTTAGGAACTGAGTATTTTGCCTAATGACTCAGTGCTGAGTTCTAAGGCATTCACTTTAGGTCTATTTGATTTCTCTCTTAGCATAGTTCATTCCCAATACATTTGGCTTTGCCCTGAGAAGTGTGTACTCTAATGAATATTTCACTATCCCTTAACTGTTAGCTTTCACCAAGAGCCTAGTTCTACCTTTGGCAACTGAGACTATGAGATGAAGGTTATCTTCTGAAAACAAAGAAAGAAGAGCCTGTTAATTTGTCTGGGATCTTCTCTAGGTTATAAGCTACTGTGGGGCTAGGAGGACTGGATCTTTGCAATGTGGTAATTCCTAGGCCTAGAGCTTGGTGCCTAGAATAAGTCAGGGATGGACGGATATAGGCGTGGATGGATGGAAGGAGGGAAGGAGGGATGGAGGGAAGGATGGAGAAATGGAGGGTGGGGAGGAAGGAAAAATGGAAGATGTATAAACATCATTAACAGAGGCAAAGACTGAACCACAAGCTCTTTTGTATCAACTTTAGAGTTAAACATATTTTGTTCCAAATTTGAACCTGCCTCTAATTAGTTACATGATCCCTCTGAAGGCTCAGTTTCCTCAGCTATAAAGTGAGGATAGGAATAGTAAATCTTCATAAAACTATGGGGAAGATTAAACAAAATAATGTATGCAAAGTCATGAGCCCAGTGCCTGGCATCTTGTAAGCTCCCAATAAAGGGAAACTCTTAGGGACACCCCACCTTGCTCAAAGATGGCCCATGAAGATTAGCAAGGATGTGAGGCCAAGATGCCCTGAACTTCTCTGTATCCTGGGATGGATTTTACTTCTTTCCTTTCTTCTCTTTTCCACGTCCTTCCTTCTTCCCTTCCCTTCTCTTCTCTCTCCCACAAGTATTTGAAGAGACAACTGGCTAGGAATGACATCATTAATACAAGCTTTCTGATTTCCCCCTGACTTGTCCCAGGCTTTTCAGACCATCAGGACATAGCTGCTCCTTTCCAGGACTCACACCTCACTTGCCCACTGGCCTGACTTCCTTCAGTCATGTCACACAGGATATTAACTTTTTAGGAGTATTTGGACTCTGTCGCCCCTGCTCCCACTTCATCACCTCATGGCTGTTCTTAAAAAACACACCTTATTGGATTAGGTGTTAAAATAAAACAGAATATCCCAACACCTGCTGCCTTTTGTGGGCATGGTGGAATCCCTGAGAACCAGCTGCTTTGCTTCCTGTTCTAGAACTGCCCAAGAGATCGGGCAAGAGCTGCGCTGAAAGCGGGCTTGAGGCTAGGTTCTAGCCACACCTCCTCTTTACTTTGCTTCCACACTAGCTGATCAAGAAAATTTAGGACTAAACTGCAATGACTCTAAAATAAACATGAAGGTCTTTTTGTATCATGTTTTCCTGAATAGGGAACTAAGAAAGAAGGCAGACCCTTATTTTTTTGAGCATCTGCTGTATGGGGTAGGAACTAGTTAAATATTTTATGAATGTAATCATCTTTACAACACCCCCTCCAGCCCCTGATCCAGCCAATTATATCTGTTTCACAGTTAAAGACAACTGAATCTTAGAGAGGTTAAACTGACTGACTTAAGGCCACAAAGCAAATAAGGAAGTCAACATCCATCTGACCTTAAAACCCACAATTTCTCCCTAATTCCAGGCAGCCTCACTATTCCTGGTGGGGAATAATTAGCTTTGGTGTTGCCAAGTCTCCTTTGGTTCTTGTCTTGAAGTCGCCCCATTCCCAAGTGTGGCTTAGACTCCTCTTAGGAAAAATGTGGTGTCTGATTAAAAAAAAAAATCATGCTAAGATGATAATGAGCTACACCTCTCCTAGAATGTCCCCATCAAGGCACACCATGGCTTCGGTACTTAACACCATTGCTAAGAGTAGAATAAGTATCAAGTCTATGCAATCTGGGTCGAGGGTCTTTTTTGGCTCTTTGAGTGACATGAGGAGCTACCTCCTGTCAGCCAGAAAAGCAGTTGTATGTACCCACTCAGGAACCAGAGTTGACAGCAGAAGTTACGGAGAATGCACCACCTTCAGCGGTTCTAGCCCAGAGCCAACAGCCTGTGTTTGTGTCTGCCTAGGGCTCTGTGATGGTCACTCCACAGGTAAACCCAGAGCCCCATGAGAAAGCCATGAGCGTCTGCAGGGTCTGGGAGGGAGCTGGGTTAATCCAATGACAATCATTCGAGGCTTCTTTGTGTCACTAACACAAACACCAAACAGAATTGCTAGCAGTCCCGGTAGAGATAACTCGGCAGAACAATGAAGGAAAAAAAATGGTAAAGACAAGAATAAAAAAGGACACTGAGTCACCACAGGAAAGAGGTAGTTGGCTGGGCTCTGCTTTCTGACAGAGCTTTCTGTAGCTGTGGCAGGTATGCTAAGAACTTCCTGACCTTGGGCTGGCACCACGTCAGGAATGATATTTCTAGAACGGTGCACTGTTTCTGAATGGTATCCCCCAGCTTACTGGGCACAAATCAGAGCATTCTCTTTTTCACTCCCTCATTTTTATGTTGCCTAAACATCTCTATCTCTTTCTCCAGGCTTCTTCCCACTTCGTTGTTTTCTAAGTTTAAGAAACTTAGTAACAGAGCTGATTCCTAACACTAAGGTCACGGAAAAGCTCTTCATCTCAAATTGCGTGAGGCCTTCTTTCAAAATTTCCAAAGAAGGCATCGGGTACACTTAGGCAGCAATAATTCTCATTTCAAAGCTTTGGCTAAATCATGGATTGCCTTTAAATTGTTACTTCAGGACTTCAGAAACACTGGATTATAGGGAAAGGCAAAGAAGAAAAGTAGACAAGATTTACTTTGGGAGTCTCGACTCTACTTCTGCTGATTGCTTTGTAAGCTGACAGTTTGTGAACTGTAAAACTCCACTGTTTCATCACCACCTCCACAGCAGAAAGCTGTTTGGCAGCGTTATTTCCATACCCATGGTGCTTACAAGCTGTGGGACTGATGACTGGTACAGATATGTCAGCTGTCGGAGCAGTGACGAACCCAGGAGGTTGTTTAGTTTAATAACTATCTTTAGAAGGGTAGCATTTAAAGTCTCCAAGATTAAAAAAAAAAATGTAATGGCTTCTCCAGGACCATTCCCCAAACTCTGGCTCTACCTGCTACAGGGAACAAAGTGGGTTTGTTCATTCCTGTATCCCAAGCACAATGCCCAGCACACAGTAGGCAGTCAATAAACAAAGGTGGTCAAGTAAATATCTGCTCAATGGAGGCTGAATAAAGAGAAATTCCAGTTTTCTTAAAGAGCACTATAAAATTCTAAATCGAGGGATGAAGGGCATTTTGTGTCCTTTTACACATGGACAAACACCATTAAGGTACTCTACAAATACTCATCATTTCAGTGTTGCACCATCCTTGTGTCCTGAACGCTCTCACCTAGATTTTTCTTACAGAAATGTAAGCCTTGTTCTCTGATTTCTCCCGGCTCCTTAATTGATAGTTAAAGCCAGTTCCTGTTTTGTGACTGAAAGAGGTGCTTTGTCTTTGGGACTTCTATTTGACTCAAGGTATTTTCCTAACAGAAGTCTCCTTTATTTTCTCTCTTGAAAAACTTCAGTTTTGCGGATAATTATCATTCCCTTCAGGGAACTAGAATGTCAGACCTGGAAGGGCCTCGGGGATCATCCAGCTGCACCTCTCATTCCCACCCCTGTGATACCCTTACCTGGACTCAATCCTCCTGCCAGGTGGACTAACCAAGTCCACATCACAGTGCGTTGATGCTAACATACCTAGGCCGGAGGTCTTTTAATTACTTTTAATGACGATATAAGGATGTAGGTTACACCAAGTACGCTATTTCTTTGTGACACTACACGAGAAAAAGTGCAGGTGCCTGTAAGACAACAAAAGCTAGCCACTGTTACCACTGCACCTCTGCTGGAAGTGCAGCCAGAGTCATTTCTCTCTAAGCAAATCTATCTGTTGTACTCCCCCGTTTTACTCCTCTTCACGGCTCCCCGTTGCCCTATAGGACATAAATACCAAACAACTTAACACAGAGCTGGCACCTGTCCACCCTCTAACACTAGCTCCAAACTCTTGTCCTTTCCTCCATGTTCATGCTTTTTCCTTCTGCCTGTAACATCTCTTCTCACTCTTCGTCACCTAGATAACCCTTCCTTATGCTTTATGATTCAGCATAGGCATCGCCTCCTCCAGGAAGCCCTTCCCTCAGCCTCACACTCCCACCAAATCCTGTGCTTGTCTCAGTCAAAGCAGTGACAGTTTTGAAATCTTCCTCCTTTGTTAACTGATAACGCTGTTAGAATGGGGTTTATTTTCTTAGTCGTCCCTGAGGACCAGATACAAGCAGATCACTGTTCGTGAAGATACCCAGTGCATTTTTATTTTTTACTGAATTAAGATGTGAAACACTTTCATATACTTTGGGCACAAGGTTAACTTCAGTCAGTGGTCTATATAAGGACTTTGCCAGGGTCCAGGCAGAATTAAGTGGTCCAAAGGGCTGTCCAACTACACAGATAGTAAAAAACCAGGGAAGCTTCCCTCTCAGGACTTAACAGAATGGATTTTCCTCAAGCCGATGTTTCTATCTTTTTGCAATGAGTCATCTGTGCTTTCAGATGATAAGATGAGAAGGTTGACCCAACCCCTTGATTTTTACCCCAGATTCATGCAACAACTAAAGCTGTGCTTGCCAAGCAACTTTTAGTATCATCAAAGCTCATTTCACAGAGGTCTGAGGTTGATAAAAGAGGTGATGTGTAACCATGGAAAGGGCTCTCGTTAAGAGAAATGAAGATTGAGGCCCCGAGGCAAGCAAACATGTGACGTTAACCCTTCTTGAAATCAAAACACTGCTGAGGACAATTCTGATCACTGGGCCAACACATTCCTGGGCAGAGAAATAGCAGAAGCCACCACTGGGCCAATCAGGCCCTATTGTAAGAAACAGGTCTTGGCAAGTTCTTCTGTTGTAACTTGTCCATCAGTGGAAGAAAAGAGAGAGACAGTATGATTACGCACCTGGATTTACCAAGGAGGAGGATGACAATAGTAATAGCATGAGCTCTCCAAAGGCGCCTGAACATGGCCTCTAAATCTGGACTCAATTTCTGTGGACGCCAGTGAGCTTTGGTGTGCTTTCACTTTAAGCACTGAAAAGTTAGTCAGGACAGAGCCAAAAGGCAGCATATGGAAACTTTGGGAACACAGCAGAAAATAAACCAATATTTTGAGAGCATGTTGAACAGTAACCCTTAAAACAAGTTGTCCAAGGGGATGGTGCCTGTAAGGCTTTGAAAACTCCACCAAGTAAATTAAAACATGATTGTGCAAAAAAGGCAACACCTTCTGCTGTAGCCATTTTAGGCTAATATAAAAGAAAATTAGAAATTGGAAATCCTTCGCTGCTAGTCTGCATGGATTTGGTTAGTGTACAATAAAATAGGCATTCTGAAGTTTGCTTTTAAAGAGAGACTCAGTGACCTTTAAGACTGTTAAGTTTTCCTTAACATTCTCGTCTCAAATAAGGATTCTCAAACTTCTTTTATATTTCTTACTGGTCCTACGAACCACCCCAGGTCTGAGAAAAGGGAATGAGGTTGGGGCAGGGGGCAGAAACCAAGTCCTGTTCCTGGAATTAAGGGCATTCCCCCCACCCCCTTTGACTGTTTATCTATTCTGCACCACTCAGCTGTTCTCTGTTGCAGAGAAATAAAAGTTTAGTTTAAAAAGTATGTTAGAACAAAGCTGCAGAAATTGCCTGGAATTTCCTTCATTTTCAGCCATCTGGCTTTCATTGCTTACTTCTCTCCCCTCCTCCACATACGTTTACCAAATCTTTTCAACACACACTGGCCAAGCTATCAAATGCTTATAATTAATAACAGTCAGACTCTTTTTTTTTTTCTTTTAAGGTAGTGCTTTCTAGCTTTCCTAGGGCTGCTCATGTCACAGCTCTTATAAACCAGGGAGAGGATTGTGAAGCTTAATTATTAAGATTTTGTCAAATCAGAGAGAAAATCAAATCAAATTTAAGTTCTGAATACAAACCCAAAGTATTTCTCACCCAAAATGAAAGGGAAAGGAGTGGAGAATTAATTTTTCTGAGTGCCCACTAGAAACCTATTTTAGAGATGAAGAATCTGAGGACCTCAAAAGGTGTATGACCTCTCGAAGGGCACACAGCAAAACATGACAGAGCAGGATTTTAACACAGGTCTTAAGCTACCTGCAGGTTTTTATTTTGTTAGTCTTAGGAATGGAAAAGACCTTTAGTGCTTATTATTAAGGGAAAGATCAGGTTGCCAAACATTATATACAGTACGATTCCATTTACAAAGGAAAGAAACCCTGATATGTTTGTATATGTTCATATATGTATATACATTCATAGAGAAAGGTCAGGAAAGGTATGTATGATGCCATTAACCACCGTTATCTCTGGGGAGAAGGAATTGGGGCTGGAGAGCATGGTGGTGACAGGGGAGAGTATGCCTTTCTTTCTTATTTCTATTGTGCTTGAGCGTTAAAAATAAGAATATTCATGTAGTACTTGTATAATGACAACACTCAGCTTTTTAATTAGGAATAGGGGGCTGACCTCTTTCCTAATGACTGATTTTAGCTCTGTTTTGGGTACTTCTCCCTTAAGCGGGTCTCACCCACCAGTGAAGGTGGGCAGTGTGACAGGGCTTCTAGACACAGATTACTCAGAGGGTGGCAATGGCACCTCAAATAATTTTCCTTAATTGTCATGAGACCTTCTTTGTTATCAACTTTGGTGCCAAATTCTCACCATTGTCAGCTCCCAAGCAAAAATGGTCCTCATCTCTTCTGGCCAATTTCAAGCAAGGTTGTTAAGGGATTAACACCTGTCCTGGATGTATGACCTCCCGTCTCTCCCCACGATCCAAGTCCTCCCTGGGTAATGCTGACAACCCCCTCAACCTCCATCGTGTCTGCGCTCCCCTCTGATAAAGTTTGTCCTCATGTTCTTACTTTGGGAACACCTGGTCATACGTGGCTGCTAACATAAAGGGTTATTTATCCTGAGGCTATTTCTGTTTTAAATCGGTAATTTAAAGCCTTAAATGTAAAGAAGAGACTCGAGTAACCGCATTTTCAGTACCACCTGGTGGGTGGGTGGGATGGGATAAGGGGAATGGAGAGGAGAGAGCATACTGGGGTCTCCCCAGCTATCGTTAGGGTCTAAACATGACTCCTAAAAAACTGGCTCCAGTCCTTTATATTCATTTATTCAGTAAACACTTAATAAGCACCTACTATGTGCTGGGTATTATGCTAGGCGCTAGGTGGTTAGAGAGGAGGAGAAGACAAAGCTGACAGCAAGGATGTGAAAAACTAGCCTTCTTCAATGGATGACTCTTTTTTTTAAGGGTCCTAAAAAAAAGGCACACAGTTGGTGTGCACATGGACACACACAAATTGGAACAATCAGGATAGCTCCTGCTTGAGGACACACCCTTCCTGCTGTGAACAGCTAGGTCTGAGACCATCTGCCAAAACCTGGTGAAGGCTGGACAGGCGCTCTGACACTGGCTCTGACAGTCACACAGGCCACCAGGAGAAGGCGCCTAGAGAGGACACGCCTTCCACGGCCTTTGGTAGTCTCTGTGCGAGCTGACAATCTGACTGCACGCAAGAGGAAGAGCAGGTCCCTAACTGGTCTTCCGTAAGACTAACAGCTTCCTGGAAAAGCTCCTTATCTTAACCAGTGCCGCTTCTAAGAGACACAGCCTGGTGACTAGGACTCAGAGCATCATTTCTGTGTATCTCACAGAAAATGCTATGGCTTTTTTGAAGACACAGACAGCAGCAAGAGTCAAGAGCCCAAAAGACAGTGTATGCAAACTCGGGGCTCATCAGGGGACACACCAAAATGTGCAGGGAACACTGATCCACGCACAGTAAGAACTGGGAATTAAAGATTTAAATGAGTCCTAACTGACTAGAAAGTGCTTGGGAAAACAACACACTATCATGCTCCTACTAAACACATTTTCTCTTTCATACACATCTGACATCGACATTCAGAAGGAGAGATCCCCCCCAGACCTCATGTCAGACTGAATATTTCACAGGAGACGCACCTCTGTATCTTTCTCACTGTTAAGATAAAAATCTGCATTGGCTCTTGGACGGATGAGAGATGAAGAGAGCAGAGCGAGTCACATCAGGCCACTTTGGCCCCCTTTGTTGTTTCAATCAGCTTCATTCTACAAACGCTCAACTGTGTATAGTTGGCCCAAGAAATCCCCAGCTGTGCCCAGGAAGAGGTTCTGCCTGTCAGTCTGACAGCTGGCTGGTGGAAATTAAAGCACTGTGTTTATATGGAGCAAATGCAATGTTAAGCCCAACAAGAGTCCTTGTTTTGGAGTTAAGGAAAAGGTCATAGAGTAAATTAAGCTTATCTAATTTAACCAGAGTCAGGACCTGGAGGATGGGATGGACATCCTGTGTCCTATTCCTTCTGTTGTCCAGGAAGGGAGGGGCTGAGTGGCTGCAAATCCCGGAGGATTTTGTTTGCCTCAGGTACTGACTCCTCAGCACTGCGTCAGCTCATCACAGCCCTTGGATATCATTACAACACTGGAACGTGGTTCCAAAGACCCCCATGCTTGTTTTTAAAGTGCCGGTAAATAAGCAGAGCAGAAATGACATCAATTATCAGCACGAAGGAGCAGCAGCAGCAGTCTATGTTTCTGCCTGCAGAGTCAGGAAGAGCTATGGGATTATTTGCACAGGACATGGTGATGGCAGACTGTCTACTACAGCTAGTTCACTTTGCAGATGTGGAAACAGAAGGGGCAGACATCTTGCCCAATGCCAAACAGCCAGTGGGTGGCAGAGTGAGGATGAGAAGCCAGGCTCCCTGACCTGCTAGCCAGGGCCCTGGCAGGCTGCCCCAGCTCAATCCCTTCTGCTTCTTCCTGCAGTCAAATACAGGGGGTTTGGACCCCTTGCCCATGTAGTAAGGTCTTAGGCTCACTGGAGAATGGTGAGGGCAGAAGAGAGATGTAAGCAGGGATAGAAAAGGAGGTTTCTCAGAATTCTGTGCACTGGATCTAGGCTTTTCTTGGATGGCCCTTGACTCTATTTTACTGGCTGGCTGATTTTCCAGTTGCCTTGGAGAGCAGGGCACTAGTGGCCCTCTTCAGGCCTGCATTTGAAGAGAGAAGCCAGGCCCACCCTTCAGATCAATATACAGAACGACTTTGGTGACGAGCAGGACAGAGTCACTGCAGGACTGTGCTCTGATCTGATCCCAGGAGGCCTGTAATCTATATCCTCTAAGTCCCACAGAAAGACATCTAGTTGGCGGAGAAGTAAGACAAACAGCATTAGCTTCACCAGAAAACTATCGTCAATTCCCATAGGCAACACATTGTGTCTTGTGTGATATTTTACAGAAATGCAAGAAATACCATTCAGAGACAGCCACCCCCATCATACCCAGGATATGATCCAGGAACATTCTTCCTCCCATCAGCAGACTTGAAAGTCTGGCTTTGGTTCTTTAAATGTCCCTCTTTGAATCCAAAATCACAGATGAGATGGCAGAATCATACTCACTCCAAACAAGTACCTGAAGGCAAGGCTCTCAAGACACCAGAAAATTGTGGGACCAAAGCATCCAATCCATTGGATAGATTAAGACTCAAGGCTTGGTAATAAAGAGACCCAGGCAGGGATGAACAATGAAATGCTGTAACTGATTTATGCGCAGTGAGTGACACACACACAGCCCACAGCGTGCTACAATGAATCTATGTGCTGCGTGCATACAGATTTCACAGTGGATCAATTATACCGCCCAGATGCTTCAGTTCCTGCAAGCCACAAGCCCATCCATTACTAGGGTGCGAAGGCGTGGGACACAGGCTAAAAGGTGGCAGAGACCATCAAGTCTGTGGTCAGTCCACGTTCCCTTTAGGAGAAAGCAGCAGTGTGGTCTGTGCACATGCCGGCCATGCCACGGGGCTTGCTTCAGTGCATGGAGCTTTCTGGACCCTGAGCATGACCACTGAGCTGGAATTCCAAAGCCCTGGTTTCAATTAAATTTAAGTGGATTTGACTAAAAGTTTGAACTGATGCTAATTGGTTTTCAAAACACTGGATAACAGTAAGCACTCTGGTCTTGCCCACGGACAGACGCACCCCATTCTGATCACGCTCCTTGGCAGCGGGGCAGGCAGCGTGCCTCTTACCTTGCTGGGCAGGGATCCAGACTGCAGGACTTCAGGAGCTGGGGGGGCCGCCGGCTGGTCACGCACAGGTCCTCATCAGTGGGCTCCCGCGTCTGTTTGTTCAGGCAGCTCACCACAGCCTCCTGGACACCTGTGCACAGATCACACCATCAGACCAGAGTGGGCATGTGTGGGGTGGGCAAGGGCAGTAAAGGTGGCTGGTGGGAGGTCTCTGCGATTGGGTGGGTGGATGGGGGCCTCCCTGCATGTCGGGAGTTTAAAGCCTGGATTGCCCATCTTGTCAGGCGTCTCTCCATCTGCAGAAACACTCCTAGCTTTGTGCCTCTTCAGGAGGGCAACTCCCCCAAAGAGGACAGGCTGCCACCAGTACTGCTGAAAAGCTTAAAAAAAAAAAAAGCCACCAAGCTATCTAGCTGCCAATGCTGAAACAGGGTAATTTAATGCAGAAGGGGAGAAAGGTGACCCAAAAATGGCCCCGAGAACTTCACACGTTATATTTTAATCAATAGGATATGGTTGTATTTGGAAGAGGGGCTCAGAGCCATGTTTTAATATTCAACATTTTGTAAACTGGACTTTGCTGGTTTCCTTCTGATTCTGGTTCATTTCTATAGTGACCAAGAGCAGCTTAGGAATTTGGAACAAAGAAAGAGAACAAGATGATTAATAACTGCATTCATGGAAGACAATCTTTTCTGCATTCAAGGAAGACAGTCTTTTCTACATCTGTGGAAGACAATCTTCCTACTGCCACCCACACGCCCCAATCGCAGAGCTAACAAATCACGAGTCTGAGGAATGACTGGCAGAAGGTCACTCGGCGGGTCTTCCAAGGTGGGGTGCAGGATCCCTCGTGGAGACTTTCATGGAGCAGGGACACACGTAACCAGGTAATGTAATGTCCAGACATTACAATCTGGTTCCCGGAGTCATAACAGCAAAAGCAAAAATCCACAGGGTGAACATTATTAGCCAAGTATTGAGTCTAGGAACTTGATATGCCCCATTCAATCCTCTCAACAACTCCATGAGGCAAACACTATTTTTCTCCCCATTCTACAGATAAGGAAACCGAGGCTTTAAAGGGTGAAAAGACTTGCTAAGGTCATACAGTTGATAAATGGTGAAGCTGTAATGGCTGTGCCTTAGCACTGGAACTTTGATGACTGACAGCACTAACATTCAAAAAATACTAAGAGGCTGTTACATCTGTTGCAGATCTTCAGGAATAACCTAGACATGCATCTGGAATCATTTCAGTGGAGTTCAGTTTAAGGAAGAGGAGAGAAAGGACATTCTTGATAGTTTGCTTTCAGTCACACATAGCTACGTATATAAACATATGTACATCTAAAGATATCTGTTGTTAAATATTTGTATACAGTTGTAGCAGAGTATGTGACCATCTATATAGTTTTTTATAGAAATACACATCCATTTTCTTTTTAAAATTTTCTGTGTTACTTCGTTAATTAGTACCTAAAATAGTACAACGACCTATCACTAATCAGCCCTTACTTCTTTCCTTCTAGCTACCCTTTCTCCAAGAAGTTATCACCCCATTTAAGAGTGACTGCTTCCTGAGGTGATGCTACACTGACAGAAAGGTTATCCAGCAAGACCTTCATTTAAAAAGTGACATTTTAAAGCCAGAATTTGAATTGCCTTTCTTTTTTCCTAGTAAGTCTGATAAATCAAACATTAAAAAAGAAAAAAGTCACCATATTTGCCCTTTTGCCATGAATGACAATTTTCTTTTGTCCACGCTTTTTAAAAAGTTAAAAAAATGTTCTGGGGAGGAGGCCAAGATGGCAGAGTAGAAGGATGCTCGTAGCTCACCCTCTCCCACAAATGCACCAAGACTCACATCCACAGACCCACTCAGCCAACCAGAGCACCTGCGGAACTCTGACAAAACATCGTCCTCTTCAAAAGATAGAGATGCCAAAAATCTGGTAGGACAAAAGGAAAAAAGAAAAGAAAAGGCAAAACAGTGCGGGACTGGTCCCGAGGGGAGGGAGCAGCAAAGGAGGACTGGCGCTCGTTCGCTGGGTCTCCCCTCTCCAACTGAGAGGCCAGCGGGACGGACGGGGGGCCTCCGAGGCTCCGATCTGTACAGAGCAGCCCTTGACCTACAGAACTAAGTTAAACGGGAACAGAGGGTCCCTGCGACACCCAGACCGAGACGCGGGCCGGCAGCTGCGGGCAGGGCCAGGCTACCCGAGCCGGGCGGAGGACGGGGGCGGCTGCACTGAGGCAGTCGTGGGGGACTGCAGGGGGCTGCGCACCATGGCTGTGGGTGCACAGGGCCCTCCATAAAACAACACGGCTGATGTGCCCTGGGGGGAAGGGTGCACACCCCCATCTCTGAAAACCCTCGGAACGTTTTCGGCGGAAGAGAGGCGGGGCTCAGGCACAGCCGCCATATCCTCCGGCGCTGAGCATCCAGGCAGGGGCGGAGGCGAAACCTGCATCCACACCTAAGGGCTTAGCAGCCTCAAAGGCCAGACGGAGACTTGTCCACAGCCCGAGGCAGATAAGATCCTTCTGTCCTGGTCCCTCAGAGAACTTGCTCCGCCAAGACAAACAAGGAGCTGGGTTTTGGCCCGGAGCAGGGGCAGGGCTGTTCCTCCATCTTCCCCAAGCCTGCCTGTGGAGCGCCAACCCAAGGAGGAGCGCGCAGCGACAGAGCAGCGGAGCGATGGGCACCGCGAGAGGGCGGGCAGCCCCCGGCCTTTCCCACAGGCACGCAGGCCTTGACCGCAGTGCTGGGTGGGGGCACGACCCGCCCTCCTACCTGGCCAGTCTGCAACATCTGACTGCGGCATCGGGAGGGGCAGTGACCCGCCTGCCCACAGCAAAGGAGAGCTGCACCTGACCCAGTGTTGGGAGGGGGCGCGATCTGCTTGCTGACAGGCACTGGGAGCAGCAAAGACGAGGGCGCCAATGGAGGGCCTCTGAAAACAGCAAGCTGAGCTTCCAAAATAGGACAAAGAAAGACTTCCCATTAAGAGCACACAGTCTACAGGAGTACACCGCCCCCCCCTGCCTTTTTTTTTTTTAACTGTTTTTACCTGTTCTATTTTCTATTTACCCTTTTAATTTTTACTTCTTAAACAATATATACCCCCAGTTTTAATTCCTTTTAAATTTTTTATAAATATTTTTATTATTGTTTTTAAAAATCCACATTTCATTTTTATTTCTCTTGCTTTTCATGTCCTGTTATTCATTATACACAGGTTTCAAATACATTTTTTCCTCTTTTCTCCTTTTTTAAAGGTTTTTAAAGGACGTCTCAACCCGATTGCTTTTCTGCTTCAACTTGCTCTTCTATTATTCATTATACACTGTTTTCAAACCTTTTTTTCTCCCTTCTTTTAAAATTCTTTCTCTCTCTTTTTTTCAAGTTTTATTCCTGCATAGGCATTAGATAGATAAACTCCTTAAGGACCACAATAGATAACTGATACTCCATAAACCACAGTGCCAGAGAGGTATGAGCAAAATGAAGAAGCAGAGAAACCATTTCCAATTAAAAGAACAAGAGAAAACCCCTGAAAGAACGATAAATGAAACAGACATCGATAGCCTACTAGATCAAGATTTCAAAAGAGTGATCAAAGTACTGAAGGAACTAAAAGAAATAGGGTTTAGCAATATTAAATATGTCAAAAATGAAATATAAGCTATAAAGAAGAACCAAGTAGAATTGGTAAACTCATTGGTTGAGATGAGAAATGATCTAAAGGCTGGACAAAGCCAACTAGATAACGTAGAGGAACGAGTAAGTGACCTAGAAGACAGGACAATAGAAAGCACCCAATCAGAACAGCTACAAGATAAACAAATAAAAACAAATGAAAATAGCATAAGACACCTATGCGATAACATAAAGCGTGCCAATCTTTGCATAATAGGGGTCCCAGAAAGGGAAGAAAGATCAAAGGGGATTGAAAAGGTATTGGAAGAAATCATGACTGAAAACTTCCCAAACTTAAAGAATGAATCAGATATCCAAGTACAGGAGGCTCAGAGGGTCCCAAACAGGAAGAACCCGAATAGTCGCACACCAAGAAATATCATAATCAAGATGGCGAGAGTCAAGGATTAAGAAATGATCCTAAAAGCAGCAAGAGAAAGACAAAGAGTGAGTTACAAGGGAACCCCCATAAGGCTCTCAGCTGATTTCTCTACACAAACACTATAGGCCAGAAGGGAGTGGCAAGATATATTCAAAGTCCTGAATGAAACAAAGATGCAGCCTAGAATACTCTATCCAGCAAGGCTATCCTTTAAAATAGAAGGAGAGATAAAGAATTTCACAGACAAGAAAAAGCTACAAGAGTTTAGCAACGCTAAACTCATGTTAAAAGAAATTTTGACAGGTCTACTCTAAATAGAAAAGCAGCAGGATGCTACAAAAATGAGAAACTCACAACTGGAAAGGTGATAACTCATAAATTACAAATAAATAAACACAAAATTGTAAAAGAAGACATCTAAATCACTGAGAGTGGGAGAGTGAGGCAGGAAAACATAGAATATGTTTTTCTTTCTTTTTTAAATTTTTTGTTCTCAGTAGGATAGCTTTGAGATCATGTTACTATCAATTTAATAAAAACAGTTATAGTAATGGGCTAATAGACTTACAAAAAAGAGCAACCACAAGCCAAAAACTTACACGGGAGTCACAAAAACTAAATAAAATCCATGATAATACAAAGGAAAATTACCAAACCACAAAAGGAAGAAGAAAGGAACAAAGAGGAAATACCAATTCAACTGCAAAGGTAAGTTCAAAATGGCAATAAACACACATCTATCATTAATTACTGTAAACTGACCTAGAAACGTTAATGGACTAAATGCTCCAGTCAAAAGACATAGAGTGGCAGACTGGATAATAAAGCAAGAACCTTCAATATGCTGCATACAAGAGACCCACTTTAGGGAGAAGGACACATATAGATTGGGAGTGAAAGGATGGAAAAGGATATTCAATGCAAATGGAAAAGCCAAAAAAGCAGGTGTAGCAGTACTGCTTTCAGACAAAATAGGCTTTAAAACAAAGGCCATAAAGTAAGATAAAGAAGGACATTTTATAATGATTAAAGGAGTAATACAAGATGAGGATATTACACTCGTTAATATGTATGCACCCAATATACGAGAACCTAAATACATAAAACAATTACTAACAGAGATAAAGGGGGATATTGATGGGAATACAATCATAGTTGGAGATTTTAACACCACATTAACATCACTCTACAGATCTTCCAGACAGAAAATAAACAAAGCAACAGAGAAATTAAATAATACAATAGAAAAATTAGATTTGGTGGATATTTTCAGAGCATTACACCCCCCAAAAATAGGATATACATTCTTTTCAAGTGCACATGGAACATTTTCTAGGATTGATCATGTACTTGGGCACAAAAGAAACCTCAATAATTTTAAGAAGATAAAAATTATCTCAAGCATCTTTACTGACCACAATGCCATGAAACTAGAAATTAACAACAGAGAAACAAAGGAGAAAAAAAGGAAAGCATGGAGGTTAAACAATATGCTATTAAAAAACCAATGGGTCAATGAGGAAATCAAAGCTGAAATTAAAAAATATCTTGAAACAAATGAAAATGAAAGCACAACCACACAAAATTTATGGGACACAGCAAAGGCTGTGCTAAGAGGGAAGTTTATAGCGATATGGGCCTTCTTCAAAAAAGAAGAACAATCTCAAATAAACAATTTAACCCACCAGCTGAAACAACTAGAAAAAGAAGAACAAAAACCCCCAAAAGGCAGCAGAAGGAAGGAAATGATAAAGATCAGGGAGGAAATAAATAAAATAGAGATTAAAAAAAACCATAGAAAAAAATCAATCAAACCAAAAGCTGATTTTTTGAAAAAGTAAATAAAATCGACAAACCTCTGGCAAAATTCACAAAGAAGAAAAAAGAGAGAGCACAAATTAGCAAAATAAGAAAGGAAAATGGAGAAATTACAACAAATAAAATAGAAATACAGAATATCATATGAGAATATTATGAAAAACTATATGGAACCAAACTGGATAACCTAGAGGAGATGGACAAGTTTCTGGAAACATACTGTCCACCAAGACTGAATTAAGAAGAAACTGACCACTTGAACAAACCGATCACAAGAAATGAAATCAAAATAGCAATAAAAAACCTCCCTACAAATAAAAGTCCAGGACTGGACTGCTTCACCAGGGAATTCTACCAAACATACAAAGAAGAACTCATACCAGTCCTTCTCAAACTCTTCCAGACGATTGAAAAGGAGGGAATACTCCCAAACTCATTCTATGAAGCCACCATCACCCTGATATCAAAACCAGGCAAAGACACTACCAAAAAAGAGAATTACAGGTCAATATCACTGATGAACCTAGATGCCAAAATCCTCACCAAAATATTAGCACACATAAAAAATGACCAAGTGGGGTTCATCCCAGAGACACAAGGGTGGTTCAACATATGCAGATCAATCAATGTAATACATCACATCAAAAAGAAAAAGGACAAAACCACATGATCATCTCAATAGATGCAGAAAAAGCATTTGATAAAATTCAACACACATTTATGATAAAAACTCTCACCAAAGTGGGTATAGAGGGAACATATCTCAACATAATAAAAGCTATATATGACAAACCTACAGCCAGCATAGTACTCAACGGTGAAAAGCTCAAAAGCTTCCCACTAAAATCTGGGACAAGACAAGGATGCCCACTATCACCACTCCTATTCAACATAGTCTTGGAAGTCTTAGCCACAGCAATCAGGCAAGAGAGAGAAATAAAAGGGATCCAACTTGGAAAAGAAGAGGTAAAAGTGTCACTATATGCCGATGACATGTGACTATATATAGAAAACCCTAAAAGGCCCATACAAAAACTACTAGAGCTGATTGAAGAATTCAGCAAGGTAGCAGGTTACAAGATTAACCTTCAAAAATAGTTGCATTTCTTTACACTAACAATGAATCAACAGAAAAAGAAAGTAAAGAAACAATCCCCTTTACAACAGCACCCAAAGTGATAAAATACCTAGGAATAAACCTAACCAAGGAGGTGAAAGAATTATACACAGAAAACTATAAACCATTGATGAAGGAAATTAAAGAAGACTTTAAAAAATGGAAAGATACCTCATGCCCTTGGATTGGAAGAATCAATATTGTTAAAATGGTCACACTGCCCAAGGCAATCTACAGATTTAATGCAATCCCTACCAAATTACCCAAGACATATTTCACAGAACTGGAACAAATCATAATAAAATTTACATGGAACCATCAAAGACCTAGAATTGCCAAAGCATTACTGAAGAGAAAGAAAGAGGATGGAGGCATAACTCTCCCAGACTTCAGACATTACTATAGAGCTACAGTCATCAAGACAGCATGGTACTGGTACAAAAACAGACATATAGACCAATGGAACAGAATAAAGAGCCAGAAATAAACCCACAAACTTTTGGTCAACTCATCTTCGACAAAGGAGGCAAGAATATACAATGGAATAAAGACAGTCTCTTCAGCAAATGGTGTTGGGAAAACTGGCAGCAGCATGTAAAGCAATGAAGCTAGAACACTCCCTCACACCATACACAAAAATCAACTCAAAATGGATCAAAGACTTAAACATAAGACAAGATACTCCTAGAAGAAAATATAGGCAAAACATTATCTGACATACATCTCAAAAATTTTCTAGAAGAAATAAAAGCAAGAATAAACAAATGGGACCTAATGAAACTCACAGGCTTCTGCACAGCAAAGGAAACCAGAAGTAAAACAGAACGACAACCTATGGAATGGGAGAAAATTTTTGCAAATGAAACTGACAAAGGCTTGATCTCCAGAATATAAGCAGCTCATAAGACTTAATAAGAAACAATGAAACAACCCAATCCAAAAAAGGGCAAAAGACCTAAACAAGCAATTCTCAAAGGAAGACATACAAATGATCAATAGGCACATGAAAAAATGCTCAATATCACTAATTATCAGAGAAATGCAAATCAAAACTACAATGAGGTATCACCTCACACCAGTCAGAATGGCCATCATTCAAAAATCCACAGATGACAAATGCTGGAGAGGCTGTGGAGAAAGGGGAACCCTCCTTCACTGCTGGTGGGAATGCAGTTTGGTGCAGCCACTGTGGAAAACAGTATGGAGATTCCTCAAAAGACTAGGAATAGATTTACCATAGGACCCAGGAATCCTGGTCTGGGCATATATCCAGAATGAACCCTACTCCAGGATGACACCTACACCCCAATGTTCATAGCACCACTATTTACAATAGCCAAGACATGGAGACAGCCTAAATGTCCATCAACAGATGACTAGATAAAGAAGAGGTGGTATATTTATACAATGGAATACTACTCAGCCATAAAAACCAACAACATAATGCCATTTGCAGCAACATGTATGCTCCTGGAGAATGTCATTCTAAGTGAAGTAAGCCAGAAGGAGAAAGAAAAATACCATATGAGATCGCTCATATGTGAAATCTAAAATAAAACCAAAAACAAACAAAGCATAAATACAAAACAGAAATAGACTCATAGACATAGAGTACAAACTTGTAGTTGCCAAGGGGACAGAGGGTGGGAAGGGATAGACTGGGATTTCAAAACTGTAGAATAGATAAACAAGATTATACTGTATATAGCACAGGGAAATATACACAAGATCTTATGGTAGCTCACAGAGAAAAAAATGTGACAATGAATATACATACATTCACGTGTAACTGAAAAATTGTGCTCTACACTGGAATTTGACACAACATTGTAAAATGATTATAAATCAATAAAAAGTGTTAAAAAAGTTCTTTTTTTATTGAAGTATAGTCAGTTTATAATGTATCAGTTCGGTGTACAGCATAGTGTTTCAGTCATACATATACATACACATATTCGTATTCATATTCTCTTTCATCACAGGTTACTATAAGATATTGAAGATAGTTCCCTGTGCTATACAGCAGAAACTTGTTGTTTACCTATTTTATATACAGTAGCTAGTACCTATAAATCTTGAACTCTCAATTTATCCTCTAAGCTTTTTCTGAGCTTCAAAAATTTAATTTAAATAGATGATGGCCAGTTCAGGGTGGGGCATTTGAGATTTATGCTAGACACTGAAGATATTCCATCATATTCTGTAATTCTGACTACAGGATGTTCTCGTGGTTGCAGCTGGGATGAGCCACTTGAAATTCATGGTATGATGATATAGCAAAACATTTCACAAGAAATTATTGATATTGTCACTGATACTTCCCACTGGAATAGTCTGGCATTATTAAGGTCATGATGACAAGACGCTGGATGAGACAAACTCTTCCAGACAGACTCTAGAGCTGTGGTTCTGTTTGAAATAAAGTTTCTAATTCATTTGCCTACCTGGTAGTATTCCAGAGATTCTAAATATTGCTCGAAAATGAAATCTGTTTTGGCTTTAGTCAGCTATTGAAAACCTTATGAATTTGAGTTGACAATCCCTGAGGCAGGAAAGGACCACAGGGTTTTTTGTCATTTGCCTTACTTGAAAGGGTTTGCTTCAGGGGCGTCTGAGGGGTGTATGAGTGATAGGACCTCTTTCCACTTTGTGAAACCCTTGTTTGTAGAACTGAGGTTCTTTCAAGACTGCAAGGAATGGGGTCACAAGGGTTAAAGTTTTTAAAAGGACATCAATAATCTTCTAACTTAGACATGTAGAACACATTTACATGACCTCAACCAATAATCTTAGATCAGGATAAAGATCACCTTCAGGGTGCTTAAGTGCTGACATTAAGAAGCATTCTATTGCCTTGGGTTACCAAAGGGGAAAAGGGGGAGAGAGGGATAAATTAGGAGTTTGGGATTAGCAGATACAAACTACTAAATATAAAACAGGTTAACAACAATGTCCTACGGTATACTATAAGGAACTATATTCAATATCATGTAATAACCTGTAATGAAAAAGAATATATATATATAGTGTATAACTGAAAAGAAGAGAAGCACACACAAAAAGGAAGCATTCTAGAGTTACTACATTCTAATCTAACACTTTCTAGAACGATGCCCTCAGCTTCTACAACCCTGTGTATTCAGGGTCTGCTGTCATAAGGGCCAGTGGCCTCAGCATTCCTCGGTGGGGCTGGAGTTAGGGAGCTAAGGGCAGAGCTCTGTCGTGATGAAGGAGTATCTGGGACCACCCCTGTGGCCAACACACAAGGCATTTTTGTGGCATGAATGAATGAAATGTCTAAAGGGCAGGGTGTTCCAAGCACAGTGTGCAATTTAGGCCAAGGGGTGGTGGGAATGAGGGCCTGGAGGAAGGAATGTGGAATAAGGGAGTGGCCCTCAAATGGGGGGCGTGGGAACTTGGAGGAGGGAAGACCCGTGAAGACTTCACCTGTGAGTTCACAGGACACTTGGCTCAGGGTCAGGCCAGAATGTGAGAAGTGAGCTCACGAAACTTGTGTTCTTTCCCAATGGGCTAGTTTATGCTTTGAGGACATTTTAAACCAGCAACGAACACATTTAAAGACCTTCCTTTCTGATTCTGAGGTTTTCTTTCTTGACAGAAGCATAAGGAAGAGGGAACAAGAGGGACAGGATTTCACCTTTTATTCTTGCTGAAGTCAATGTCCAGTTTTGCCTCAGCTAGATTTTAATGTCAATTTTACCATCTAGGAGGCCAGTATAATAAAGCTGTTCAGGTTCAAATCCACTCTCCTTGACCATATCTATCAGTTCACGAACGGGAAATTAAAATATAATAAGGAAGTGATAGTGGGACACAGGACACAGATCTGAACAGGTTAGGCTCACTTTCCGCCTTCCAGAAAATGGGATTTTCAGTGTTTATATCTCCCAGAAGAGCATCATTGTTACATAACATTTGACGACAGTGTGGGGAAACTCAGCCATCAACTCCAGCCTAAATTACTAACTAGTTCCTTCTGGTTGTTCCCAATGCTAAGTGAAAGGTTAATTTTGTGTTTATCCAATTCCATTTCTTGAGATGACAAAAACAATAAAATTAGCTTGACCGGTCTTATCACCCCAAATTGATTTATAATCTATCTGTTAATCCAGCATATTTTTGATTGGCTTCAGCAGCAATGATTAAAAACATATATAGCCTTGTGGGTTATAGTCTAGTGACAGATCAAAGTTGGTAATACAATAAAATGTTACTGCCAAACAATGACTTCAAAATATACGTCTCGTACCCTTAAAGAATTTTTAGTGTGTATGGACATCAACATGGACCATAAAAACTCATACTTTCACCGCTTTGGAATTTTCAACTCTATCATCTCAGGCATAGATATACAACTGTAGGTAAGTGTTCACAGTTGTTGACACTTAAAGACCTAAGACATTTCAGTCACTTCACCCTGCCTTGGGTATAAATAATATCCACTTTATGTTATACAAAGATGCTTGGTTCCTGTAAGCAGAGATCAATTATATATCAAATACACAAATGTCATTTCCAAATCATCATTTCCCGAAAACATTTTAAATTAAAAACATCTGGCATACTCTTGACACTGAATTTTACACCCCTAGTTGATCAGCAGAATGGTGAGAATCTTAGAGATAAAGGTATCTGGTTATTTACATATTCCATTACTGCATCATTTTCCCCATCTGCTCATAAAGCTCCAGGCTTGACTTATAACTGACAATCATAACTGAAAAAAAAAATTATGATCTCTCAAAGTACATTCATTTTAACCAGAGATTGTGATCGTTCCATTCAGGTGATCATGGAAACTGGGGATAAACACACACCATCTGAACCCTTGAATCATTCATTAGATTGGAAAGAAGCCACTGTAGCCACCGGCTGTGGCCTTTCCACCTGACCTCTCAGCTCCTACCCAGGCTCGGAGATCATCAAAGCGGATTTCACACTTCTCCCTCATTAAGCACGGAAGAAGAGATGTTCTCACTGTGAGTGGGAGCACCACAGGAACGCAGATTAGCTGAGTTCCAAGAAACTGTCTTCCAGAATCAGATGGAAAAATTGAGGTTTTAAAATAACAGGCTCTCCATTAAAATACTTTGGAACCCCACGGTTTGAAATTGGAAGACTTAGAAACAAATGAGAACCTCGAGGCCAAGACTAAAAAACATGGATAAAACGACCTGATGGAGAAAACTGATTCTCTGCTCCTACTTGTTCCACAATCTGCTCCTTTTCAACTGCATGTAAACAATGTGGGCACGTGTATTCTTACATTCCCAGTCATGATGAGAGATGCTTTTTTAAAAGAGTTTCCAAAATGTCATGGTTTAGAAAACAGTTTGGGAAATAATTTAAATATATATATATTTTTATACCAATTCAGTAAGAAACTATGCTGAGAATGCAGAACCTTAGCTTGACAAAGGGGTTACTGACAGCCACCGAAGGGATTTGATGGAAGTCAGCCAGCACGTCATCGCCTAGCAAAATCTCTTGGGAGTAGACGTGAGACGGTGGTGATACCAATCTAATGTATTTTCCATAGCAGTACAAAAGGTCATAATCTTGAAGAATTAACTGTTGATTTAAAGGCCTTCTCCCACTACAGTTCCATTCATAATACCTGAAATAAAACAAAACAAAACACCTGGACTACACCTAAGAGAAACAGGTCAATATACATGGGAACGTTTAACATTATTTAAATAATATTCATCTGATGAGAAAGCTTCAGGAACTTTCTAAGGGCTTAAAGAAGTGTGGTTTGATGGAAAGACTTTAGACAGAGAAATAAATAAATTTATTAGCCGTCCCAACTGTCACTCACTAGCTATGTGATCTCGAAGAAGTCACTCAGCTTCTTTGTATCTTAGTTTTCTCATCTGTCAAATGGCGGTGGGGTCAGCCTGGGGTCAGCCTGTCATCTTTAAACTCCTTTCCAGTTCCTGGTAACCACAGTGTTAACTGCCCTTTACACCCTGTCCCCGAGGGGATCAGCTGAGTAAAGCAGAGGGACGGCAGCCTGTTCCCAGGAACAGCAGACGCTTGTCGTCTTGGGTCTTGGTTTGTACCACACGCACTGAGGCAAGGGCATAGATAAATGAAACTGACCGTTGACAGCACTGCCAAGTCGGTGTCAACTGTGTTTCTCAGTCAGATACCCTCGGATAGAGTGCAACAAACCAGAGTGACAGCTCAGAGTAACAGCATTAGTTGTGTCCACTCATAGCTGACAGTCTGAAAGCCACTCAAGCCAAAGGAGAAAGACATCTGTGTTTCATTCAGAACGCTTTACATTTAGATCGGCTTGCTCCCTTGACTTACTGGTCTTGGACTAGAGGCAGTCGTGTGACATGGTGGCATGCAGGGAGGGAAGTGACAGAGAAAGGACAAGAAGATGGCGAGGATCCAAGCCAGGTCCCCCCGCCTTACCTCCTCCACACGTCTCGGAGCACGTGGTGAAGCCCTGGTACTCCCAGTCGTAGAGCTCGTCGACATCCTGCAGGGCACGCAGGAGGGTGCTCTCTTCCGGGGTCAACTCCGTAACATCTCCGTGGCAGGGTCCTGCGTAACAGGGGCGCTGGGATGCCGGCCTGGGCCCTTCACACTCGTCGACAGGCAGGTCAGCCACGGATTGGGAGAAAGACAGGAGCACCTGGCACCTGACTATTCGCACCTGGGTCCCCATACCACAGGTGACCGAGCAGGCCGACCAGGCCTCTGGGACGAACCTGCAGTCCGCAAGCAAACAAGAGGACAGGATGAGAAGCCCCAAGCCGGAGACCGTGGACAGCGTTGGGGGCTGCATCCCACTGGCTACCGTTGCCCAGTGCTGTCCCCGGATGTGCTCAGGGCTCCACCACCCTGCTCTGTGATGGGCGCTTCAGTGTGGCTGATGAACTCATCTGGCCCTGTTTCTGGATTGGTCTCTTCCTGAGTGTCATAGGAACTCCCAGCTGTAAGACATTCCAGCTACATACCACCTGCTTTCTCCCTGCTCTGCACCCACAGTGGCAGCTCTTCCGAGCAGGGAATTGGTTTCTTCTCTCTCAATCTAAATCCCAGCACTTGTGCCTCTGGCAAGATGCTGGCTATTCTTATAGCAGACCAATACTGATACTAAAAACTAAAGCAAAATAAGCCCTTAGAGATATTTAAGGAAGTAAATTTTTTTTTTTAGTCTGGATTTCATATTCTGTAACTTTCTTTGCTTTTCTGCTCAATGTGCCTCCCAAGATTTATTTATATATAGAAAGAAGGCTTTTTTTTTTTCTGTAAGTTTCCAAGAATGGTGCAAAGCCTTGTTCCTCACACATTCTTTGAATTAGTCTGGACTGCAATGCTTTTTATATCATAGAGAAAAGCCATGCTACGAATTTAAATCTGCAGGCATGTCACAGCAAATGAGAGAGCTTCTGCATTTGTACTGGTCTGGTCAACAGCCTCTACCCCCTCCCCACCGAGAGAACCACATGAATGAGAACTTGGTTTTTCTCTGAGTTTCTCCAGAATGTAGGACAATATCCAAATTCTGGGGTAAAAAAAGGCTTTTTTCCTCCCACTGATCAATAATGGTCAAAACAGCAATGACCTTGAGAGGGGCCTAGGGAACAGCTAACATTTTTTGAAAGTACACATAAGAATCTGGAGAAAGGACTTTGGAATAAAATTTTTAATTTTTCCACGATCCTTCTGCTTTCTCACAGGGAGTCATGCTGCGGAGGCACGCAAACCTGGCTCTTTAACCTTGGCTTTGGCAGAAAAGGAAAGAACTGATAAGGCGGTTATAGAATTAAGTCCCAGCAAGTGCAAATGGTTCCTATCTAGTTAAGGGAAACTGAAATTCTAACAGGAGACCAATCCAACTTTTCAAATGGGAAGAGGCACAACAAAGATGTGGCCTGGGTCTGGGCCGTGTGTGGGGCAGGGAGACTGGCCAGGAGAGCCAAACTTATATGTCTGAGGCATGGAAGGAACCCTTTTGAGAAAGACCTGATGTCTGATGTTTTGAAGAGTCATCCATCTCCTAGGAGAGAATGAAGGTCACATACAACCTTGTCAGGGAGGTGGATGAGGGAGGAAGGGCCACTCAGAATTATTTCCAAGAAATTCTCATACAATATCACCTCCCTCTTTCATTTCTGAATTCTTAACTCCATCTTCTGGCACCAAGAGAACTTGGGTGGGGAAGGGTGGAAAGCATCCTAAAAGATGAAAAAGTCTCTCTCTCTCTAAGTAATGCTACTTGCAGCAGTTTTTTAGAAATAGAAAACCAAAATCAGCAATCAAAATAATTTTAACCCTCTTATTACACATTCACATATATCTGCCTGGGTCCTGGAACAAAAATCGTGACAAATACACCAGCACTGAATTTTACAGGCGCAGACAGAAAGGAAAATGCATGCAAACTATTTTGTAGACGAGAGAAGCCCAAAAGCAAATGATAAGCTTTCCAACTCTGACAAGAGTGTGATGAATAATGTCCTATAATAATGTGGTGCTGAACTGTGTTTCCAAATAAAAAAAAGATGACAAGATCTCAGAAAGAACAGCACTCTATTCGCTTCTCCCATACAGCAAGCATCACTGTTCTGTCCACAGTAACAGCCCTCCTCAGTGACGATGACAAGAAACCAAGGATCAGATAGCTTTTCTGGTAAAGGGCCAGATAGGGAATATTTGAGATTTTGTGCAACTCTGTTGTTGCCACACTCAATTCTGTGAAAGTGGCCCTAGGCAGTATGTTAACAAAACAGGTGTGGCCGTGTTTCAGCAAAACTTTATTTACAAAAACTGGAGTAAGAAGATGGGACGGGTGATGGAAGGGTCTGAATACAGTCTGTGGGCTACAGTTTCCCAACTCATGCTACAGAACGCTTACTGGGGATCCCGAGCACACTGAAATTCATGGATAGTCTTCAAACTTCTTTGAGGTCTCTTGTTTCCACCTTTCCCCAAAAATATAAGCTTCCACATGTGACAAGTAGCTATACAGATTTGTTTTATTTTCCAGATTAAAAGTGAGTCCCAGATGAACTCTAATATGTGAAGGACACACAAACGGAACCCTCAGCTCCCCGTGCCTATCAGGGGAGCCACTCTGCATTTGCTCCCTGTCCAGGGCTAGGAAGACACACCAAAAGCATACAAAGCAGAAAGGGTGTGCTACCAGGGCCCTGTGAACTCGGCGCAAAGACTGAGACTTGTTATTTTAAAGCAGCATCGAGAAGAGAAGAGGAGAGGAGAGGAGAGGGGAGGAGAGGGGAGGGGAGGGGAGGGGAGGGGAGGGGACGGGAGAGAGGAGAGGAGAGGAGAGGAGAGAAGAGAAGAGAAGAGAAGAGAAGAGAAAAGAAATGTGTGTGTATTTTTGACTATCTGGATACTTAGGGTTAATCTGCTTTATGTCTCCCAAGTGAGAATCTTATCAAGCGTCAAATAGCCTTACTGGCTTATCTCCCAACCCACTATCCTGAGGACTTCATCAAGTTCACACCAATTAAGAACAATTTGGTCTTTAAGTGGTGCTGTCCTTTGGCAGTCATTTTAATTTCTCTAGTGCATACACTGGATGATATAATATTCTCTCTCATGGAAGGCAGGAGATTATATTTCAAAAGAAAAATATCTAATAGTGCAAATGGCCAAGTGAATAATAACTGTTTTTCATATGAAACTTTCCGCCACATCCCTAGATCTCTCAACTCTGTATTTACTATCTTCAGCTTTCTGGCCCCAAGTGGGAGGAAGGAAGGTCAGGGAGAGGGCAGTCAAGTGAGGAAGGAGCTTTAACTGCAACGCTTAGAAGACTCATCTTGAATAGTTTTTGCTGAGTTAGAACCTTTCAAGTGGGGATTTTAAAATGGAGTCAGCATGGTTTTTAAAATCAGTATGTTAATCATTTTCATGTACAAATGTACAGTGTATTATTGAAGTTTAATTTGGGTAATTTAAAAATTCTTTTTGTTAGCAGCACCATGACCACATGAATGAAGAATGGCTTGGATAAGTGAGTTCTTTAGAAAATGGACTTGAGCTTCAGAAATGATATGATTTCTGCATTTAGTTTTCCCATCTCTAGGGTAAAACCAACAAACAAAACACTGGCAAAGAAATAATTTAGGATTCCGCCTAGACTTCTGTTTACAAGCTTAATTGTTCATCTCACTAATAAAATGCTTACCCTTTAATTAGAAAGATTACCATAGTCCCTATTATGAAATAGAAAACAGAGATAATCAAATTCACTTGTAAAATAACCAAAGTGGGTTACTTTATTAGTGGCTATTATGGAGTCAGAAGCAAGGACTGAAGTCATAAAAACAATCACTTTCTTAATATGATGCTAAACAGAAACAATTCACTCTTGGTTAGTCTCATGTCAGTGCAGATATTAGCCAGAGTTAACTCCAGTTTTTGCACACATGGTCTGATATGTAACTTTTCCTTTTCTCCTCTTCTTTTTCTTTCTCCTCCTCTCATACCCATTTGTTCAAAAAGATCACCGGGATTATTTAAAATAAGAGTAGCTCTATAATTGTGTTATTTTGATGCTGTTACTAGCCTCACTTCACTCTCCAGTTTCAAAATGCAAATTGAAAGCTGCAGGAAATTCCATTAGAAATACTTGATTTTGGTTTAGTTTTCAATCATACAACATTTGAGTTATAAATTGATAGGGGCTGTGGATTTATTTTTCCTCTTTCTTTTGGTGATTTTAGGGTGAAGGGGAGAGGAGGGAATGAACTGAATAGTGTAGGAAAAAATTATGAAAACTTTAAAATGGACCCAAAAGATGACTGAGTATTCTGTTAAGTGTGTCCTTCCTAGTTACTTCAGTCTTTCGTTGACAGTGAGTTATTTCACCACTCTATAAATTGCAGAAAATTGATAATGAAAATGATTCTTGCCCATAGAAATGTAGATGAACTGTGTCTAGAAAAATGCAATTGGTTGCCCTGTGGATAGACTCATTTTACATCTATCTGTAAATTCATTTCAGCATTCTTATTTGCCTAAATATGTTTGGTTCTTTTACATTTCCTTTGAATTGTTTGTAATATCTTCCCGGTCTCCTCATGAATTAATGAAGTAAATACAACATATGACAGATGTTTATTTTATATTTGCATGAGAATCATGGTTATTCCCTTTCTAAAATTTTCTCTTTTAACTAGTGGCCATAGAGGGATCTGGAGAAGAGTATATTGGAAAAATAAAATGCTGTATAAGTAATTCCATAACAAATTAACCAGGAAGTCTTTTACATAAACATGTCATTGTGGGGGGGGGGGTGCTGAAAAAAATCATCATATGCTATTGGTAAAAATGGTATTTCATATTACCTCATCTTATTTTTAATCCAGTCTTTCTCTATTCTTTTTTGTTAGTTTTGAAAAGCTCGTTCTTCTCCTTACTGTGGACAATCCTTGAGACAGTAAAATCTTTAGGAAAAGGTGCAGTTACCTAAACCTAGCTGGGCATTTGGGCATCTGGACTAAAGAAGCATTTGGATCTGTGAAGAAAAAAAAAATGTTTCTGGGGGAAAGAAACTCAGAAAGGGAAAGGGAAACACGTACTTTCACCTACTTCCTTATTTAGTTATTCAATGTCTCTCAATGAAATTAAAAGGAAAGACTTTGGGGGAAAAAAAAACCCCTCCAAACTAGTAAACAAACAAAAACCTTTGGAATGCTACAAAGGGACTGTAATTGAATCACTTTAGGAATTTTAGAATTGCTTGTAAAATCCATCATACTAAGACAAACTTAGAATGATTATTTAAAAATAGAGCTTGAGCATTATAGTTTTGAGAGAACACTTATCCAAAATATGCCTCCGCATTCACTGAGAACCACACCTAAGTCTTTCCAAATAAATGAGAATCGAACTTATTGTGAAAGATCTTTAGTCAAGGATACTTGATCTGCATGTGGAATTATGAAAATATTTCTCAACTGCTGTTGTTAGCTTACAGCTGTCTGGAACTGCAAATAATTCAAATAATTTATGCTGGTTATGCAATACATGTTGAAGTCTCCAAGCAAAATTTTACAAAGGTGTCCAGGACACCACTCTACAAAGCATCTAATAGCACCACTTTTTTCCATAGGTTCCTCAAATCCTTAAGTGTCATGCCTGAGTTATGAGAGTCTTCAGCACTGGAAGGCACCCGGTAGTATCACCAAGAATAGAACAGTTCTAGAAATTAACATGACAAAACAAATGACAATTTTGGTGCAGTCACCAATACAACTATCTGGAAAAAACAAAACAAAACAAAAATAAAAAAACAACCCAGTGATTGTCCTGTGTAGTGCTGCTAACCAGTGATGTGAAGAAAGGACCCAATACTGTAACACTCTGCAGTGGGAGTGTTATCTTTAGAGGTATTTTCCACGCAGCTAACTTCCTTTTCTCATGATAATGATGCCCTTTTGGATTGAGAGGCAGCTGGCCTCTGCAAGAATGCCTCAATGTCTTTCTTGCAGAAATGCTCAGTGCTGGAAGTGGGGGAAGAAAGGCTGACTGCATTAAAGAGCACATTTTCCTTTCAAAGAGACTTTGTACTAGAAGGAAATGCTGTGGGAGATCAGAGTTCTCTCAAAGTTCCGATGAGTCAGAGATGACTGGGCTCTTTCAAAGTCCAGGACCTCATACATTCGAGCACTGTGTTCAGCTCATCTTGTAGGTCTCATCCACCTTCCTGCACTGTGGTTCCAGACAAGGTATTAGGAGGAGTCCTACTAAAGGAGGGACCTTACTGACCATCAGGAGGTTGTTCTTTAACAATAAGAGAAAAGCCAGCAGCAGAGAGACAGTGAATAATCAGTGTTTAAAGGGTATTGGCCCCACACTGCTTGGGATTCCCAATAAATCCAGTCCTCAAAATTATCTTGTTCCCAATAGCATCCAGCACACCTGATCATGCCTTTTTTCTCTAAGTACTTTCTTCTCCTGACTTACAGGACACCTAGCGCTCCTGGTTTTTGTTTTTCTTTTCTGGTCATTTCCTACACAGGCTCCTTTTCTAGATTCTTCTCCTTTCCTCAAGTTAGACTCTCCTCTCCATTTTCTTATAATAGTGATCAGTCTTCAACAATCAAGTGTGAATCTTTCTGGAATAACTATCTCCTTTACTAGGCCAAACCTCTGTGAAGGCAGAATTCACATAATAGGTGCTCAATAAATACTTTTTTTTCCCCCAAATGAATAAGTGAGTGGATAAATAGGAGGGTAAGCGTTGATGTCATGAGGGATTTGATATTGGGCTTCTTCTTGAGCCCAAGATGAAAACCAAGCTAGATAAAGAAACAACAGCTAACAAAAAAACACCTGCACTCTAATGTTCACAGCAGCACTATTTACAATAGCCAAGACAAGGAAACGACCTAAAGGTCCACTGACAGATGACTGAATAAAGAAGTTGTGGTATATTTATACAATGGAATACTATTCAACCATAAAAAACAACAACGTAACGCCATTTGCAGCAACATGGATGTCCCTGGAGAATGTCATTCTTAAGTGAAGTAAGCCAGAAGGAGAAAGAAAAATACCATATGATATCACTCATATGTGGAATCTTAAAAAAAAAAAGACAAATGAACTTAAATATAAAACAGAAAAAGACTCACAGACATAGAATACAAACTTGTGGTTGCCAGAGGGGAGCGGGGTGGGAAGAGACAGACTGGGAGTTCAAGATTTGTAGATACTGACAGGTATATGTTGAATAGATAAACAAATTTATACTGTATAGCACAGGGAAATATATTTAAGATCTTGTAGAAGCCCAGGATGAAAAAGAAAATGAAAATGAATATATATATATTCATGCATGACTGAAAAATTATGCTGTACACCAGAAATTGACACAACATTGTAAACTGACTGTAACTCAATTAAAAAAAAAAAAAAAAAAGAAAGAAACAACAGCTTAAAAACTCAAAGAAATTAAATCCTACTTTTCAGTTCCAGGCATTAGCATGGAAAAATCCAAAAAGCTCTTCCTGTTTTAGAAGTTTCTCATGATCTTTTTAAAAGTTATTGTGCCCAAATTTCGTAGCTGTAGTGGGTTTATTTATTTTTATTTCTTATAGCTGCCCTTGAGCAGTCTGTGCTGGCCTCTGTTCATCCTGGTGGGGTGCTAGGTTATCCTGTAGCTTGAGGTGTTTCAATCCTGTGTCTCTCATACTTCAGTTAAATCTCAGTAAAAATGCTGTTTTGTAGAATAAAAGGATTTGAGGGCAGCTCTGAGCCACAGGCTGCCTTCAGTAATTTATGCATGACTCTGGTCTAACATTGCTTTATTATACAACCAGCTACCCAACAGTGAAGGCTCCGGAGCATTCTGGAATTGTTCCTAGGTTACAGGAGCCCAAGGAGAACTCCTATTTTTCTGTCTACGCTTTAAAACTCCATACACACAGAGCCTTGGGAAAAAGAAAGACCACTAACTGTACGTAGCAGATACAGATGGAGCCAAATTATTCTCTTCACAAATGAAAAATGAGACTATTGAAGGAGAAGTAATAAAACGGCCACACTTAGGCTAACAGATTGCTTATTCTTATGTTTGCCCTTAAAACGGTCAACTAACCTGACCGACTGGTTGCTACTCACAGCTCCAGGCCCATTGCTAAAATAAAGCTATTAATTCTACTGTTTCTATTTAATTCCCATAATCAACAGTAATAACCATGCTTGGTCTCTGAGTCATTCTCCAGGGAGAAGGTCACAACATTGTAACCTTACAAAATAGCCTGAATTACCAAGACCACACCTTGGGCGCTTATAAGATAGAGATTGAAAGAGTGACAACCACTAGCCTTTACAAAGTTGGTCACCTGGAGACACCATGACCACTCTGAGTCTTCTGAGAAGAAAATAATTCTGTTGATTGTTATCGATGCTTTATTGTTTAAGCTATGGCTATTTAATCACCCTGCCCCATTCCCAAGGTGGGTTCACAGTTTTGAAGGCACTAGCCTGCTGTGAGTCCCCTTTGCCTGGCAAAGTAATAAAGCTGCCTCTTTTCTTCTAAGCTCCAAGACCCTGTCTCTGAGTTTCTGTTTGGCTCGTCAGGGACGGCGGCCGATCTTCCACAACACTTTGACACTCGTTTCAGGCCACCTTTCTCTCCATTGCTTTTCTGATCCATATGAATAGAAAATGATTTAAAAGTTTGGTTTTCCTGAAGGTTAGTCTGATTATTTAAAAAGCCATGTCCTGGGGACTAAAATGCCATTATAGCTTACAATGCTATTAGTGCATTTGGAGTTCTCAGCTTAACAACAGAATGTAGATTTTAAGTCATATTATTTCCCCTGACTTTGATAAAAATCTAAAATATTGTAAACTCGGAATACTTTTCATGAACTATTTCTTCTTCACATGGACTGGAATTGGTTTATCTTGCAATTTTGTCAAGGTTTCTTTCTCTTAATTCAACAAGTTTGGCAAAGCTTTCCAAGGAAAAGTTCAGTTCATTAAAAATGACCTTAATGGACTTAACATATATTGGTGGTGACAGGGTCCATGCTTTATTTTGGCACACAAGGATCCCATTAATTTGTCTCTGCCACTCTCTAGGGCTCAGCTGAGCAATAGTTCAGATTTAGCTCGGAAAGTAGCTGTAGCATGAGCATTAAGTGGAGACAGTAGGTGGGGCTGACAATTTTTGAACTTCTTGGTTCTTTGCAATAAAGGCTTTTTCTAATGATTACATTAAAATGGCTCTGCCGGCTCTTTTGAATTTGTTACTGGTTTTTCTGTCTCAGCAAGCTAGGGGATCAACTGAATATAACTCAGAGTTGCGAGAGGATGCTTTTCCACTCAAGCTTTCTCTAAATTTTCCTTATTAATTTTGGCAGTATGTTATAGATTTCTTTTTGCTCAAATGAAAGTACCTAGCCCTTGTCCCTTTGTATAAATTCTTGGTAAAATTCAAAGTGTGACCCTTACTAGAGAGTCTTCAAAGAGTCTCAGCAGGAGAGCAGAGATGCAGGGAGAGAGTATTAACCGGGGAACCACTAGCTGAATTTGGGGTTATTTGTCCTTACTTGTGGTTCTCTCACATGCTGTATGATACAGCCTGCATGAGGCACAGATAACACCTGTCTCAATTTCGCCAACTGTAAATGAGTGATTGCTCTACATTCTCTAGGAAGATGAATGATGCTCGGAATGGCCCAATCATAATCACAGTTAACACCTGAACAGAGTTTCCTGTCTACTCCGTAATCTGCATATAACTTAATCCACTCGATAGCCTTATGATGCAGACACCATTATGTTCATTTCTCACACGAGGAAATGAAGGCCTATGGGGTTAAGGGACTTGTTTAGGGTCCCCAGTTACTACTGGGGGATCCATGAGTCACACCTAGGAGATCTGTCACTGGAGCCCACACTTTGGACCACTGTGCACGCTGCTGCTCTACGTGTAGCTGTGGTCAATAATTAGAGTGTTTTTCCTGTGATTCCAGTAGGGCTGTATTCCTGTAGGAGCACACACACACGCAGACTCGCCCTCTCTCATCAACTCACTGTTGGCAGCATGATGTATCTAAGCAAAATTTCAAATTTTAGGAAATGATTTGTGGTTTTAGTGATCTATTTTCAACATCAAGGTAGCAATCACCAAGGTACACCTACCGATAACAAAATATCTGATAATTTGCTATGTAAAAAGATCTAATCATCTTTCCTCAGGAGCTAGTTTTGCTGTCAAAGTCAGATGCACATAAGTTCTATCATAATCTGCCAAACACCCGTTCACATTTACATCCCCCTAAACCCTTTCCATGTATATTACACTCCTCTTTCATGCATTTCTCCTGTTTGTGCATCAACACATGTACTAGCTTGACTCTCTTAAAATTGTAGCTCCTAGGAACATATAGCAGTGGAAAGAGTTTGGGAATTCAGTAAATAATTCTCCTACACTCCTTGTGAAATCAGTAACACTACCATGCTGTGCACACCCAGACATCAAATGGCATTTCTTAAAAATAGCTAGCTCATTTGTTGAATCTGTGGATGACTGGCCAGTACTCAACACGCTGGTCACAATCTTATCATTCCTGTGGTAAGAATGTACTCAAGGTTTCTTGAGGGCAAGGACGATTGGGTTTATTTTTACAATACCTGCACCTGGCACAAAGTCTGGCCCAGAGCAGGTGATTTATGAGTGAATTTCACTTCTCTCATTATGAGGTGCGAACAATTAGCTGGTCCAGTGACTCTCTAAAATTATCTAAAATACACAATCAGCCAGAGACTTTTTATATTAAGCATTCTGCTGCTGCAGAGGATATAAGGGATGAGAGCCATTTGAGTAGATGGGGAGACCAGAAAGGAAGGAGGTGGAAGTGAGAGAGGTCACTATCCTTATGGGGATAAAGCCTGATTCAGTGTGGCCGGGATGAGGCTTTAGCCTTGCCACATGGCAAGTCTCAAAATGAAACGCTTTTGTATTTTTTATCCTGTAATTCTAATGCCAACCATGTTCTGCTTGAACATCCTTTATGTTGGTTTAATGATCTGCAAAGAGTGTTTACATTTCTCAATCTCAGGTGAGATGACTTGATTCTTAAGAGATATATCTTTACACACACACACACGATATTTCTTTTTATTTTCTGTGGCCAGAGATTCACAAAGAGAATGTAACTAAGGCACCTCATTTTGAGGATATGAACAGCAAAACTATCTGGATGCATTACCAACGTTTGATTCCCTAAATATCTTTTGGGGGAAAATATAAAAACACGTGTCACACAATTAACATTTCTAACCACTTAAAAAAAAAAGTGAATTCACATTCTTAACCACTGAGTTAAGCCATCCACATTCTCGGACAACTTACTGGGTATAAATATGTACTAATGTAAACATATGCTTAAATATTATATATTTAAATACTATTTTCAACAAGGCAAACAAGCCATTTAATGACTACAGGATCACCATGGTGACTCTTATTGGCTTTTCTTTCTGTATCTGATTCCTTGTGGGTTCTGCTCACACAGCTGCATGACAGGAATTTCCCTGTGCCTCTTATTGAATCAGCCCCATCACTAAGCTGATGCCATCTGGCATCCAGATATTACCACTGCCTTCTGCCTGCTTGCCTCCCTCCTCCTTCCTTTTTCAAATGGCTCACACCAAGGTTATTTATGGCAATACGTCTAGGGCTGGGGTATTGTGTTGCAGGACAAAAATGTTTTCCTAACCATGCAGTAAAGCTGCTCACTGAAAACCTAATAAGATGACTCAAGATTTTTTAAGTGCAAGATCAAGAAGGCACTCAGAGGACCACCCCGTTCTACCTCTGAAAGGACACACCGTTAAGGGCTTCCACCTGGTGTGCACCCAGGTTTGATAGTGGGATGGTTGGTTAAAATGACAGTGTTGGTAGAGTGGTACCCAAAGGAACCGCCTGTCTCCCGCGATTTGTTCTGAGCCATCCAAGCAGAACTCCTGGTGACTGAAGTAAATCTTGGGTGGGGTGGGGGAGGGGGGACATGGCTTCCCTAGTCCTACCTTCCTCTCCCTGGGATGACTTGATTCAGAGAGCAGAAAGTCTAGAAAGAGAAAGGCAGGGCATCTAGAGCATCCAGGACACCCCTTATCCTTATGCCTGCCTCCTTTAACACATCACACCTTACAGGCACTGGGTGGCTTATAGTGGCCTGAAGGAGTTAAGGAAATGAATAATTTCCTTCCTATCTCAAGTCAGATTAGGTTTTTTTCAAGAAGGCCACCTGAGTAATTTCCTGCACAGCAGAGAAATGAAAAATTTTCAGCCTTTATGTATTTACGTAAAATTTGCGTTGTAATCTTTAACCACTGCCTTTCCTCCAAAGTTCTGCATTGGTTAGCTGCTGCTTCTTAAAGTCTTTTCTCAAAGAAGTAGAAAATACATGCTGTAGCAACTTTACAGAAATAATCGATGTTTTGCTTATTGTCCTTTTAGGTAAGAAATGTGTCTCCTTATATATAAACCATGTTTCTGTGAAATCAAACGACTAAATACTATTTGTTTACAAGTGAACTTTGGTCATTGTACTAATCTGTATTTTGGATTTTTTTTTTTCAATTTCTTGATTTTTTTTTAGGGTGTGATTCAGAGACACAATTGTGTTCTGGCAAACTGTATCAGATTTAGATTCAAACAGGATGAGTCAGAGAAGATTCTAAATTGCTTCTGAATATGTAGATTACAATGTTAATTTGGTAAAATTAAAACTACAGATTGAATTTGGAAACCATTTCATCTCCTGCATACTATATTGTGAGCTCCTGGAGGGTGGGTGACATAACGTGCCTTATGTACCAATGCATGGCACAGAGCTTAGTACTTGTATTAAAGAAATTAACCTAGAAAATCATCAATCAGAAAAACTGCTTTGGTCATAAATGAAATTTCTCAATAAAGTGCTTTCCTGTATTTTTAAAAACGATGTGGCAAATAGGCCTGTCAGTGTATTCTAGTAAAATCAATATATAGTTATTGGTCAGTCAATCAATCAATCTACGTTAGTCTCTTCCTTGTTTCCTCTTCTGAAAAATCTGTGCCTAGTGGTCTTACAAGTTTCATGGCCTTGATCATACTAAGCAGGTATGGCTCCATGAACAAACAGGGCAAAGACCTGGAATCCATCTGATACCAACCCCAGGAAGAAAGGGTAAGAAAAGCTAATAAACTTCCTTTGCCCTCAGATATATTTTTCTTTCTCTTTCATTTTTGTGAGTGGCTATATTGCAAAAAAGCTGGGAGGTAAGGTGGGTAAAAAGCTGCCCAGAATTTCCCATCAAACCTATGCTACAACATCAGATGCTGCCTGGACCTTCTCACCTCTGGCCCCTTGGCAAGAGAAAAGAGGATGTTAGATTTTGGAGAAGAGGGTAGGCACGACTCTTTCATTTTCCTAGTTCAAAACTGGAAAGTATTTAGAGAGCAATCATAAGTTTTGAGAAACACCTTGAAACTGATAAATTTCCAAAGTGACAGCCCCAAAGCCTCATTTTACCCTTAGTAAGAGGAGTACACTTAGTTCAAAACCCATGAAAGGCAGTCTTCCTCTAAACCAGTCAGCTTCAAAAGCAAAACAACTTGTGGTTTGAAAGCTTACGAGGGTTCTTCCGACACAGCGGCTCCTTCTTCTAGTTCTTGAGCTTGTTTGTACCATGGCAGCTTGGCCTCTACCGGAAGTTTTTCTGAGAATTAAGTGAATGCACACAAGAGAGAAGAAATAAGAATCAATGCAGAATTTCAGGGAAATTCCATTTTCTTCTCATCAGTTCTTGATTTTGCACTGCCTAGAAGTTACAATGTTGATAACTGCAAACAATATGTTTTTAGGTACATTTCTGCCTGTGATGATAGCTATATGAAGAAAAAGAAAATCCGATTTTAAAATGTTTAGTAACACTAGTCTTTGTGTATATGTGTCCCCTTTATTATGTTGAAGAGCAAAGGAAAGTCTTTTTATTACCAAAGTCATAACTCTAGGCACTCAATACGCAGTTAGTCATCAAAGTATCTTCACTATTGCCTGTTGAAAAGACAGAGCACTACCTACCTTTTAAAACAAACACAAAGTATCATAGGTTAATCATAATACTTTCATAACTTCTAACTTGTCTTTTACCTTTTGGCTAAGTGTGAACCATACCATATTGTGAAAAATAAAACTGCTACTCTGAAATTCACAAAATGTTGCTTGAGATATCTGACACATTCAGTGCCAACCCAAGGCTCACTGAAAAATTGAACAGGAGCGACTTAGGGTCCACGATCCATAATTTGACTTGTTTTGCCCATTTATCTAGCTTTGACCAAACCATTCAGGATGAGCTTCCTAATTACTTCCTGGGGAAAAAATGTGGAAAGGAAAAAGAAAGGGAGATTATAAGTGCTTCTACAGAAGTAACTGCCAAGATCCCCATTCTGACGTATTTATTAGAATCATTTATAGGCATATTTCCCTTTATTGTAGGAGCCAGCGAAGCTCTATCACCATTTTATAACATATAATTGGAAAGATGAAAGAAATGTGTGTATATATGCATACACCATTGGATGACATAGCTTTTAATGATGTTTAGAAAGCCAGACTCACTACTTAGTTGTGAAAAATCCAGATTTTATTCTTGATGGTTAACCACAATCTGCTTTTCTTTCTCTGAAGTGGCTTTATGAAGATGAATGAATACAGAATTGACTATTTAAGTTAGGGGCATCACTTCTCATCCTCTATGTGCAGCAATTGTTTATGGTTAGAAAACAAAGCAAGTGAGAAGTATAAAAGCCAGCAGGATTTGCTAACATTTTGAACCCAGCAACATGGTTTCTAGATATACATCATTTTACAGCTAGCCCACCTCTCCCAGACAAATGACTCAGTCCACGAAGCCACCTGTGACAGCTCAGGCCATCCTTGGGTTTCAGTAATAAAGCACTCAGCATGACACCAATGGTAGGCTTGTAATACGTTACTGTCGTTTTGAACTGAACCCTGTCAGCTGTACCAGTGGCCACTTCCTCCTGCATTTGAGGATGCTGATGGAAGTCAAGAGGTGAAGATGACACTTGTGGAAAACTTACTATACGCCAGGCAGTGGGTTAAACAGCCTATTTGCATAATATCTCATTTAACCCTCACATGATCTCAGACATAGTTACTATTAGTATTATCCTCATTTTACAGATGAGGAAACTGAGGTTTAGAGAGGAACATACTGATTAACATGAATCAGGATTTCTGGTATATTTTGGGGGTTTTTGGTTTCCTTTTATACTGTTAATTTAGATTTCATGATACTGTTCACTCCCACCAAGGACAACCTACAGCATAACAAAGAGCTACACTGTGGCTTGTTTTCAGAGAAACTGAATGGTTTAAAGAAATAAATTAAGAAACAGGTGGGAATCATCTTTAATCTTAAAAATGGGAGGAAGATTTTTAAAAAATTTTTTAAAGACTTGATTGTTTAATTTGACTAATTTTTTTCTTTTTTAAAATGGAGGTACTGGGGGTTGAACCGAGGACCTTGATCAAACATGCTACGCACACACTCTACCACTGAGCTATACCCACCCCCTGGGGAGGAAGCTTTTAACGGGGAGTTCTTCTAAATGGTTTGTGACTTCAGAATTTTCTATTTCACTGACACAGACTATAAGAATATTAGCAATGAAATCAGACGAGTAGTCAAGCTAACCTGAGAGACCTAGTATAATAATACATCTTGCTCACTAAGTAGAACTTTTCTAAAATTTACTTTTTACAAACTATTTACAGTATCTATTAAATTCCAATTTATTCCAATTCCTCTTTCCAATTATGATTCTGAAATCCACTCTCATGTTAATTTTTAAATTTTCAATATAAAAAGCAACCACTTTCTGTTTTGTTAGTTTGACGTATGAGGCGTCCCTATGTATTTCATGCTTAGCAAAGCAGACAGCCTTGGATTCACTACCTTGTTTTTAACAGCAAGCAATGTGGATAGTAAGCCACACATATTTCTACAATAGCTCTATAATATCTCCTTTCAGGCAGATATATCTGACATTTTTCAGCCACAGTCTTCAACCAACTTCCTGACCTAGGAGTGAATCGTATCAATATGTGGTACTTAAAAACAATGTGCAAGCAAAAAACCATTTGAAACAGTTTTTAAAAGAATTAAGTTCATTTACTAGGGTCTAAGGTACAAAGAGTAGTTACTAAGAACACTTTGGGATACTTAAAAGTATTCTAAGTTGAAAACAGCACTGAACGCACATGATAGTAGGAAGACTAAATAGAGTTCCCATCAAGTTACCTTTGGGTTTGTAGCAGGGAGTGGGTATGACGCATTCCTCCTTTATGTGGGGCTTGGTTTTCGGGCTACAGCCTCCAGTGTGCATTCCTCGATGGTCGATGCAGAGGACTACCCGGTATCGGAGGCCCTGGCCACATGTCACTGTGCACTGGAAGGAGAATGCAAGATAGGAGACTCACAGTCAAAGCCTTGTTGACTTTTCTTCATTTCCCACCTGAGACTTTTTAAAGGGCTGCTTTTAAAGTGGTGGATTTATACCACTTCTTACAAGTCCTTCCCAGGACTGGTAAGCCTTGTTCTATTTGGCTATTTCAGGGTGACGCTGGCTGCAAATTAAATCACCTGCAGTTTCTTAGCTTAGGATTCATCAGTCAGCATTCTTGAAGCACCCACTGTGTGCAAAGTCCCAAATCAAGCAGCAAAAAGAAGGAAAAAAGAAACTGTAGCATGTGCCCAATCTTGATGACCAAGACTGCACTTTGATTTTATTTAGTCATTTTGTTAATGACTGTCAAGTCCAAAATATAGGAAATGCCAGCTCCCATGTGGACGTCAAATTTTTTTAACTTCCATCACAGTTAATTTATATTGCAGCATAGCTGATCCAATTGATTATAGTGACATGCAAAAAAGGTTCAAAAGAACTGTTTCAATGGCCAGACACAGACGGCCCCTCCCAGTAGCTCTACTCGCTTGGGAGCAAGTCGAGATAGAGAGAGGTCACACAGCCACAAGGCTGAGTGAACAGCCTTCTGCCATCTCTGTGGCTGGGGGCACAATGGCCGGTCTCCTCATCTTTCCGTCTCTTGCCATTTCATACCTTTATGCACTAGCAGCCAGGAACCCCCAGATAACATTTCATGTTTAAGCTGCTGTAGTTGCTTCCCTCATGTCTAGAATGTTTGGGTTTTAATTAATCCCACCTCACCTTCATTCTCATTATGTTGCTATTTCCATTTCATCTTTTCTTCCCAACAAATCAGACATAGTTTAATCTTAATTCACTCAAGACACTTTTTCGATATAGACGAAGTATACAAAATAAAAAAACAAAATCAAACTTTTGGTCTCCTGAGCTCTACCGTAAGAGCAGCTTACACTGCTTTGGGCTCAGTTATCTGGTCTCAATACTCTTGACAGACATTTGCCTCCCCTGTCCCTAAAGGGAACGTTACTGGGAGTGAAAGAGGCTTCTTGAAGTCACTTGAAGAAAGATGTATGTATACATACATACATACATATTTTTTTCCCTTACTCATTTACTTTTGGCTATGCGCCAGTCAAGGTAAACCTGCTCCAGGGGCTAAACAGGTAGGCTTCTAGACCCCTTCTAGAGAAGTGGGAGTTGCACGGGGTGGCTGGTGGGGTCATGATGAGGAGAGGGAAGAGTGGACTTACTCTCCTAACGAACAAAGAAAGAAGGCACAGTTACCGGAGACCACTCCTGTGCCAGCCATTTAGGGCAGTCAAAAATGTTGCAGGGCTGCACGATGGGCATCTTAGGGGTGTACATGCATTTCCACTCTTCCACTGAGGTGACATGCCCCTGGATGTCCTCCTCCACACAGGAAACTGCCCGGCTCTGGATGCCCCCCCCACACGAGGAGGAGCACGCGGTCCACGGGGTGGCCTCCCACCTACAGAAGCAAGGGGAGTCATCAGGGTAGACATGCACACTGCCAACCTCCTCAGCGAGCTCTCCCCCCGACCCCGGTCCCAGTGCCCCTCGGGACGGTCAGGTTCTGAGAGGCTACGGCCCCAAGGACCAAAAGCCAGCTACTGCCTGAAATCTGATGAGTCAGAGGAAAGGACTCAAGGCTGGCAGAAGTGCTCTGTAAACCTCGAAGCTCTACACAAATGGAAGACATGGAGGAGAGCTGTCTACAAGGATACCTTGTGCCACGTGTAACCTACTCAAGAGAGGGCTTCTCAGTCCTTTAGTTTCAGTACATATTCTGGGTGAGGGTGTATGTGCATATGTGTATTTATGTAATATTTCTATTATTTTACATTTTATCAATATATATTCTGCATAGCTATCTATCCATCTATCTAATCCATCTGTCTGTACCTATCTATCTCAATACTAAAATTGGTTTTGATCAGTTAACACTAATAGTTTGTACCTGGACTGATAGTTTTGACTTTCAGCACAATACTTTACTACTTAGCATGTGGATACTTTGACATAAGAAATTCATGAAAGATTACGGGAAACCACTCCTTCTCCCTTGCTTCTGCAGTCATCAACTTTGGGACTACATGGATTCAGCATAATTCTGAGGTTCAGACTGTGCCATCATTACTAGAAGGAGCCCAGGGGTGAATATAGCCATTGTCCTCTTGTTCCCCAGCTGTTAAGGGGTACTGACAGTTAGCAATCCCCCCTGTAAAGGCTGATGGCACTGGAATCTACAGATTCAGTAAAGTAAGGGAAAAAATAACAATACTGTCAATAGCATTTAAGAGAATTTCATTGATTTTTCAGATCTCTACACGGCTCTGAACCATTTCAGACCAGATGACGAGAGAGATCTTTGCCCAATTCTTTTATCTCTTCCTGCATATTTAGAGAATGTCAAATTAAAAAAAAAAGAAAGAAAGAAACACTTGCATATAGTCTGCTTGTTGGTAAAAACTGCTAAGGAATCTTAAGATTTCCTTTAGAATTATGAGGGATATCATTGTAATGAGAGAAAAAACAAAATGTCACCAAGTTGATCTACTTGAAGAGTTAAATTTAAAAATACTGCACAGGCATACTGTGGAGACATGAAATATTATCTAAGCAGGATTTTGTGTGCATTATGAGCCTTGTTTCTCTTTTGCATGAGCCTGGATAACGTGCATTTCCCAGTAACAGAGAATTTTCCTCCACATTTTCTCTGTACTGTTCAAGTCTAGGCAACAACTGTTATCTCTACTGCCAACAGCCTAAACGTGCTGCCAAGTACAATATTTTCCTATACATATTTCCCCAGGAGACACAGAAGACAATGTTATTATGGGGAAACTGAGGCCCTCTGTTTAGCCCTTTAGGAACTTTCTGTTCCCTTTCAAGAGAAGGAAGCAGCTCTGTAGAGAGTTTCTCCTCCCAAAGGGTAAAACCAATTCTCATTTGCCTCCATGTAAATCTCTGGAGAGCTTCCCTCTGGAGGTGGATAACAAGTCTGATTCAGATGGAAATTGGGCAGAATGTATAAGTACAAATTCGCATTAAACTTGATTTGACAGTGAAATGGGACTATGGTTTTGAATGTACATTTAATCTCTTAGAACATTAAGATGCCATCAAAAGAGCACATTTTCTAATTGGTAGTCTAACATTCCTAAATGTGACCCTTCTCAGGAAAGAGTGATTAATTTCTGTCTCAACACTTGATCTGACCCATAGTGTAATTTCACCAAAAGTAGTATTTTTTTCAGTGCCAGAGATCACAGAAAGACAAATGATGCTAATATTATTGTAAGTATTTACAGTATGGTTCTAGCATTCAACTATAGTTCTATATGTAAAAAATTATCATGTGAATCCTTTACATAGTAATAGTGATATGTCAAATTTCAGAGCAAGACATCTCTGGGTGCTTTAAAGAAAGTATAACAAAAGCTGAGAGAGGGCATCATTTAGGATATCTTACAACAGGGACCAGGTAAGTGCTTAGAAAATTAAAACGCATGTCCAAGAATCTTATTCTGGAAGAATAACAGATGAGTTCATATATCATATATTTTAACTCCCTTGGCTTCTAATTTTTTAAGTACACAGCATGTTTAGATTAAAATTCTCAAAATTCAGGCTTATGGGGAAAAGTTTATGTATTAATTATAAATTAAAGATAATTCATCAGACTATATTCTTACAGTATATTCAGATATATGTTATAGTCAAAGACTGAGAACAAGAAAAACAATCTAAAAAATCATTAGTTGTGTTCTGTATTTATACTTGTGGTCTAAAATCCACTTAAATAATTTCAGTAAGTAAAGCCTTCTGCCTTGAAGGGTAGACAACTGCCCTCTTAGAACTGTGTTTAAGCCTCAGTTCTTAAGAAATGAAAACACTTTTGTAGAAATAGCTTCCATTTACTAAGGCTTTATCAATAAAACAGGGTATCTAACTTTAGAATTAGTTTAGTAATAGAAGTGCAGGGTAAGAAATACAGTCTGATGATCTGCTAGTCGGCCTTCCCAATTGCGGTGCTTGGACAGAACAAAGCCTATATGAGACAAGGTACAAACAAACAAGGAGGTTCATTTCAATCTGTCGGTGAGAATACTGAGCTTCAGACATCTGGGGGCAGGAAACCAAATATATACGAAATCAAGATTAACCTAAAATAGGCATTAGTCATACCAGAGAAATATAAACAAGAGAGATCATGGATACAAGAAAAATAATAAAATAAAATAAAAGAGTGCCAGTACAGGAAAAACATAAACTTGGTGTTCTCACCCCTGACACTCAACTGTGCCTTTATCTTGAAATACATGGCCTTCACACAAACAGACACAGGAGTTCTATGGATACTTGTTTTACAGATAGAGGAACTGAAATCAAATGAAATCTTGGCTCAGTTAAATTCATCTTTTATATTTTCATTCCATTTTTTTTTCCAACTTTGGTTCTGGATCAAACTAGCAGGGTACATCTGTAGCATTCTAAAGTCATTTATTGTCTTTATCAATATAGTCATAGGAAAGTGGGAGGGAGCTGACTCATGAAGTAATTCCTTAGCAGAAGAACTTAAAAAAACCCCAAACAACTACATACAGTATAAATCAAGCGCTCCTCTCTATGTGCTACCATTAGAATGGTGAAAAGTGAGTTTCCTGCCAGTCACTGGAAATATTTAAGTAGAAGCTGGATAACAACTTGCACTGGTCTATATGCATTAATTAAAGACATATGTGTGTGTGTAAGGTGTGAATACAGCTGCACTAAATACACATACATGCATATCTGTGTAAGTACATGCATTTATACATGTATGATGAATGGATGTGGTTGTTGGGGGAGGAGTGAGAGAATGAAGTCTCACGGGGGAGCTGGACTAGATGACCTCAAGGTCCTCTCTTTTTGTATTTCAATTCACTAAGGATTTGAAGGTTTTCAATCACACTTTGCTTTCTTTTACAGTTTAGAATAAAATCATTTTCTGGGCTTTGTTTAATTCAAGATTGAGTAAATCACTGGGGATTACTTCCAACTATCTGTGATCTGATTTAAACCTTGGGTTCTGAATAGCAGCTGACTCCCTGAAGTCCAAATGAGCAAGAAGAATACACCAGAGGTCTTTCATAGAACAATGGTAGCTTCAAACCCAATTCTCACTTCTGCTCCCTAGGGAGCTGTTTCCAATGTAGCTGCTGGTGATACCTTCCGTAGCTAGCATATTTTCAGCTTCTCCAGTTTTCTTATGAATATATTAATAAAGGGAACAAGTTCTTTTACAAGTTCACCATCACTTTAATGATTTTTTTCTAGTTTTAAAAAATACTGTACTTTAAAAAAAGCAACATTGTGCATGGAATTTAATGTTTTGGAAAAAAAAAACTCCCCTCCCTACCAAATGTTCTGAACAATAAGGATATGAAAAAACTGCCTTTTTGTATTTAATTATAATTTCTCTGGAACAAAAAAAGGATACTCAAAGCCCCTATGCAGAGTAATACCACATCTGGAATTCCACATTTGTGGTATTGGGATAATAATTCAGGCAGTGTTTGTTTAACAGTTAGCAACAGTGCTTTAATGACCAGGGTCCTATTGCAGAGGAAACATAGAAAAGGACAAAGAGAGTGAAAGAAAGACATAACATAAACCCACACACTATATCTAATCAGAGTGAATTACTGTGTCCACTCCAATGGAATCCGACCCTATCTTAGAATGGTTTTTGAGTGACAAGCTTACAGGCTAGTGTTATTCGAAAGCAGAGCTCAGGATGGGTTGCAAAATATACTATCTACTATCTTATTATTACAGAAAAACACAAAATCTATATCTATATTTTATATATATATATATATATATACATAAAAGAAGCAGAAGACTAATTTACTACTTCTAGCATCAGGACGATTGATTTACGTACCGAGGAAGGGGATGGTAGAGGTCATAAGGCATGATCTGCTTGTATCCGTCACTGTTAGGAACAATAATGCCAACCCTCTGAGTAGAAGGTACACACAATAAAATAAACACTAAATGATTACATTATACATTTTTTTCAGACAAATGCAAAACAGTATTAATAAACTATCTCTGAAAAACAACACTAAAACAGTTCAATATCTTTATGCTAGCATGTGCTTCAGAATGAGGCAAGTTCTTTGAAAGGGCATCGTTTACTATAATTAGTTCTCTGATCCAAGCAGGAAATACCAGTGGAAAGGGTGGTGGCAAGAAAACTTGGCACCTCATCATTAACTATGACACAATGAGCTTGTAAATGTTCTTTAATACCCCCCAATTATACATCCTCTGAGGTCATTATCATCATCATTATTAATGTTACTTCCAGATGCTCGCCAAGCACTTACAGTAACTGTCTCACTTCTGATGAAAGAGAGAGCTACATGTAAGAGTGTGTACCTGGGAACTGACAGTACTATGTAATGTGCCTTAGCAAATAGGTAATGTATTCTTGACAGATCTAGGGGTTTTAGTAATATCTGGAAAACAGCCACTTGGTTATTTTATAAAGGGAAGCAGAACTAGGGAAGGAAGTAGGCAACTGTCAACAAAAGTGAGTTCTCTACCAAAATAAAGGGAGAGCAGTTAAAATGAGGTGATAAACATGAAAGATCTTTTTTGTGGTCTATTAAACGTGACATAGTGCTAACTGCTATTATAGAGGTAGCTGTGATTATCTGACTGTTGTTAGTAGATGTAGTGCCCTGGGAAACCTGTGAGATTTAGAGACAAAAGTGAAAGGAGCCATAGGACAGGACATTTTAGGCTGTGTGGCTAATGGGATTCACAAGAAACGATACTACAGACTGTGTGGGAGCCCTGAGGCCTTCAGGACTCCAATAAAGAACAGTAATCCAACCCAATGATTCCAAGTAAACCCTCCAATCGGCGAGACGTTGCTCTTGCTGAGCCCCCTAGCTTGTGGAAGATTTATTACTCATGAGTCTCAGATAAAAAGGCTAGTGCAACAGACACTCCACCAAGAGGGGCAGACAGAGAGCTGAACTCATGGATGTGGCCTATTTGCTGGGGCAAAGCATGGAAGGGCATGAGCAGAAGACACTTACTTTACAACTGACCAATGACAGCAAGTCCCTCTTCTGAATACTGAAGGAACCCACATACTCTATTCTGGGATGAAGGGATGGGTATATATTTATGTATCCATATTTACTATAAATGTATTCATATTTAAATAAATGAATTAAGACTTGCTTTGATCCCATCCTCTGACACAGTTGTGTGTTCTTTTAATATGGCAAACAAGCCCAAGCTTTTGGGTAGAAAGAGTGAGCGAGGGATGCTGTGGAACAGAAAGATAAAAAATAGCGCTGACTGGACATCATGACAGATAAAGAGGAAAGAGGGTAATTTCTGAAGAAATTACCGAAAGGTAACGGAGAGATGAAAGAAATTAAGTTTGAAAAAATGGGAAACCAATCTTTGCATATAGATTTCTATTCCCAAGAGGGACAAACATTGGAGTACTAATTTAACTTTGTTTATCCATGAGTAAGTTTTGGCAATCATTTCTATGACTAAACCTTCACGGTGTTTGCATGTGCATTACCCTTAAGTAACAATGTTCATGAAGATGGATGCTGCCTTTTGAGGAAGCTCAAAATCCCATGGCTCTAACAAACCCAAGAACGGGACGAATATGAATGTGAAACATTTCTCCTTGTTTTCCCAAGTTGGAGAAACTTCCTATTTTCTGCCTTCTTTTGACAGGAAATCGGATGTGAAAGGTTAACCCTGTCTTTTGTTAGAATCATGTGATCTCTTTTCAATAATTCTTAAGTCTAACAATGAAGGAAATTTTCTCTCTAAAAGAATTGTATTTCATAGAATTCCAAACTTCTGAAGTTTATAATAACTTTGATCTGACAGTAGTTAATTAATGAACACACAGAAATGACTTTGCAGCTATGTTTGAGCTAACTCTCGCATCTTTGCTCCTGCTTACATCCAGATCTAGATGCAGAAATGCCTATCAGGGCCTTCTCTCCCGAAAAAATTTATAGCTATGACTTGTCATTCTCAATATGAGAACAAACTGCTACAGATCTCTGCCAACTGATTTATCAGCTGATGACATTTAAAGCAGAGGCAGTGACATTGAAAGAAAGAGGCCAGAAGAAAAGCAGGGGGATAAAAGAGAGAGTGTATAGAATTCAAGGTGTTGGGCTTTGCATTGGGCTGATTTAGAAATTATGTTTTTGTTTGAATAAGGAGCTTGAAACCTGGATTCAGCAAAACTATAGCTATATTTGTCTTTCTATGGCATAGGTCATGGTGAAGACTCATAAAATGGCTCTATGGCACCTGTGAAAACAGAAAGATATCAAAACAATGGTGCTCTGTCTAGTCCTGTTAATGCATATTCATGTGCATGGGCTCTGCTTTCCCTTGGGGTTCATGCCACGGCCCTGGCCTTTCACCACACTGTCAGAGGGGCAGGCAATGGTGCCTGAACCTAACTTTCTATTCCTTACTTTTAAGACAATCTTTTTTCTTAGGCAAAATGTACCCATTGAAGAATGATGAAAAAGGATGTCCTTGAGGGACTTTAAGTTCTTCCCATGTTTAGGTCTTGATTTGTATTTGAGTGTGTGTACATGCCTGAGTATTTATGTGTCTGAATACATGGGGAGTGGTGAAGATTGTGCAGAAATGATTTTAAAAAATGATCACGAAGGGAAAACTCAATAAACAGTTGGTTTGGGGGTAAAACCACTCATTCTCCATTGCCTTAACTATTCTGATCACTCAAGCACTTCCTATACTGGGCAGTGATCTGATCCCATCTAAAGTCCCCCAAATCAGGGGTCGTGATAGGAGAAGAGAAGAGGAGGATGAAGACGTGGTAATTCTGGATTCACGTGGTAGGAGAAGAAAGACATTGCAAAGCATCCTCACACACATTCAAGTACACACCTTGCGGACCTGTCCAACGACCGGGGAATGCTTCAGTGTTCTGACTGGCTCGTGGAATAAAATATTATGCAGCATATAAACACAAAGCTTTTTGAACCATTCTTAATGACATGGAAAATATTCAAATGTAATGTCAACTGAAAAAAATCCAATACAAAATAGAATGTACAATGTAATCCACAATATTAAGAAAATTCATGTATTCATACATCTATATAGTCATTTTCATAAAGTCTATATACATGTGTGTATGTGTGCACATGTGTATGTATTCTCATATGTTAGAAAAGGACCAAGGAGAGTTGTTAGTTCTTGGTGTTTGGATTATGGGTGGCTTTTTTTCCTTTCTTCTTATGTTTCTCTGTTTTCCAAGTTTTCTGTAATGTACAGGAATTAGAACATTTAGGCAAGACAAAATTCAAGTCTGAGAAAGTATAATACAGAAATATTTGGAAACATGATATAAATGGATGAAATGAGGCTATCACCTTAATTTCCCATGTCCCTTAAAGATGATTAAGTCTTTGTCCTGAAATCATCTCCAAAGCTATTTTAGGACAATATCCCTAATGAATAATCAACCCATATTGATTGACTCAAGTGTGAGATTTACATGTTGTGCTAAATCTTTCTTAAGAAAAAAATCCTAATGCAACTAACACCACGAGCACCTAATCTGCAGGATTCTGGGTTCTTTTTACAATGGAAATGAATCAAAAGGAGTCCATTTCATGGTTTCAACCATCTCTTTGAGTGCCTCTTGCACGACCCCACGACTCTTTTCCTGGGCTGCAAAGCCTCTTTCTGACTTCCTGATAGCTGGATGTGCTCTCAATTTGTTCAGCTTTGTGTGTCCAGACAATTCACTATCTTCCCCTGCAAACTGCTTCTTTCCCTGTGATTACTGTCACTGTTCAGAGCACTGCCAACCTCCCATACTCCCAGGCTGGATACCATGGGACATCTTTGCTTCTTCTCTTTCCCGTGTTCCCTACACATACAGTTCCTTCAGTTGTGATGCCTGCCAAATACATCTCTGTGACATGAATTTAGACCCTTTTGCATCAGTCTCCTAATAGATCTCTCTGCCTAGAGGCTTTGCCTCCTCCAATCCAGCCTGCTCATTGCTGTCATAGCAACAGATAACATGATGCTCTAATGCTCAAGGAAATTTCTTAGTTAAGTGCTACCTCTTCTAAAGCCTGTCGTTATTTTCTCTCAAAATCCGGCCAGAAATTCTCTCTTCCTCTTCCAAATACCCACAGCACTAACTCCCTTCATCACTTTTAACTATGTACGTATTTCTAACTAGGTGTAAGTTTTCCCTAGTTTAACACTATGGGGCAAAATCCATATTGGTTCTTTACTGTATCTTTTAACACAGTGCCCCGCCCAGAGGCAACTGGTAAATAATCATTCAATGAAATCATGCCACTGGTGCGAAGGTACAAGAGCAAGAAATACAACTACCGTCCAGAATGAAGCAAGCAAGCAAACAAGAACAAGGTTAAAGAAACTCCCAAACAAACTGCTACTCACAGTGAACATCTTTAGTCCTACTCCTTGCCTTTTGCTAGCTCTGTCATCTGTGTGAGGGGAAGGCTGCTTTAGGGGGTAGTTTGGCAGCCTAGGAAGGCTGCTTTGGCAGACAGAGGTGGTTGGGCGATCTAGGGCAGAGAAAGGACAGCTTAATGGCAACTGTGCTTCTAACCTGCTTGGCTTAACTCTACATCTCTTCCATTGGGGATCTCCCAGAAATAGCCATGACAGCTTTTAAAAAAGTCTTCTATTCCCTGTCTGTCTCACGTGTCTCTCAGATATCACGCTGCTCTGTAATTGTATAACTTACCACCCCTCCACCCCTTGGCAGTGTTGTGGGCCATACTCTAGAGGATTCTTCTTTGCCTTCACCATGGTACTAAGCACAGAACTTGGCACAGGATTGGTACTCAATAAAAAAATGAATGAAACTGTGGGTGGTGGAAGGAGTTCTGGCCTCAAAGAGAGTAATTCATCTCTCGACAACTCCAGGGCAAGAGAAACCAATCTCCTCCTAAACAACAGTTTAGAAAGGGGGAAGAGAGAAGCAATAAAAAGCTGGAAGAAACTGAAGCATTTGCTTTTTCATGAGTGGCAGAGTACAAAGGATCATGGCACAATGGACCCCCTGATGAGCTGGGAGAGGGAAGGTCAGTTCTCCTCTCTGCCAGCTCTCTCTCTCTGTGACCTTGAGTACATTATATTTGGACTTCTGTGTTGTTCTTCTGCAAAATCTATGTATTGGATGAAATCAGGAGTTTTAAGATGAAGTAAGAATGGGTGCCTGGAAACCCACCACACTTGGCCTAATCCTATCTGCCCCCCTTCTGGTAGCTACTGAGGGCAGAAATCAGAGCTCTGTGGACCATAGATCGAAGACCACTGAACTAGGTAGTCATCTCAAAATCTCTCCTACTTTAAAATTTGGTGACTTTATGAAACACAGTAGGGTTCCCTATTATTTGAAGAGGCAAGTTGGGAGCCAGCAAATGAAGAAATATTCTGTAAAGGTCACAATGAAAAAAAAAACAAAAAACACAGTACCTACTAGGCAACGTTCATTTATCTTTTGGAACCAGACCAAAAGAACACTGCTTTGTCGTCTAGGATTTGAAAACTTTCTAAACGTACATATCTTTTTTTCTGCTATAAAACGGACTACTGCAGGGTTTTTGTTCATTTGACCCCAAATACCATAATTCTCTCACACTTATATTTCTGTGGATAAACATTCTTGATATTAAAGAATGCAGTTTTGAACTGCTTTTAAATAAATGGGACTAATATTTCCTTGGGCTCTGTTTAGCTCTTCCTGTATTGTCTAAATGATGTGGACATTGTTTGATTTGAGCAAATATCAGTATTTATGCTTATATGAAAGAGGCTTTGCTTAACTTGGGTATATGGTCAACTCAAAGACCCAGGGCACCAAACTCTGCATTGATACTATGGCTGGCAGCTCTGTGCTGGCTGTGGGGGTCTATGGTGGGTTTAAACCAGATCTCAGGGGTTGATGAAGGCATCATGCAGAACAAGGGTACCCATGGGATATGATGGCTCAGGGATCAGTGACCTGACTTATGTAATATAGGAGATACTCTGGAACTGGAAGCACTCAGGTTCACGACTTCATGACTCAGCTTTCTTTTGCCGCCCTAGCTTGGAGCAGGTCCCATAACCTCTTTGGGCTTCAGTTTGTTTTAATCTGTAAATACAGATGATAATCTCTGTCTTCCTCATCTCTTAGAGAAGGTAAAACCGAACTGAGATGATAGATGTGAAAGCACTGTAGAAACTTTAAATAGAAGTAATATTAGGCAAGTCACTTTTCAGGTTTAGTTTTCAATAATGACAGCTGTATTGTCATATGACTTTCGTTGAGGGCTTGGCATTTTGCTAAGAACTGTACATGCATCATCTCATGTACTCCTCCTAGGTACTCTCTGACTGCAGTACTGCAGTTATTTTACAGATGGCAAAAGTAAGGCCTGGAGAAGTTAAGTACAAAAGTTATTTAGCTAGTAATGTCAAGCTGATAGACTGAAGTTAAAAATGAGGATGATGATAATACCTGTTCTATTAACTCATATGTCAATTAAAAGAACTGCATAAATAATTATACTTTCAAAAAGTTTAAAATATAAGAAGTGATCATTATTGTTAGTGATGAGCTGGCTTGGTAGAAGAACTAAACTGCCCTAATAACTGAGTTATAGCTGATTGTCTGAGCATGTGAGGTAGGTCTGTAATCTTGGGAAGAGTATGGCTACACCCTCTAAAAAGCACCAAAACTCTGCTTTATCTCATCATAAATGCATAAAAGTGCAAACGGGACTTCTGGATGGCATTTTTTATTGCTTACTCAGAAGCTGCTCGAAGTGGTGTATTTCAATGAAGTTGATCAAAAAGAAGAAAGTTGTTACTTTTCTACGTCACTGAGCTATCATAATAAAACAAAAAGAGCTTTTGAACAGGGAAACATTTCATTATACTGTAACTGCTAATTGAGTTAAACACTTTCTAGTCCCCTGGTACTGAGTTCTCCTTTTCTGGAGATGAGACATGGCACAAAACCCATGCGGACTCAGTGGCAATGGCTCATAGCTGGTTACGTGGGGATTATTAGACATTTACACATTGGGATTTCAGGAGTTGCTTCATTTCTTATCATTTCTCATGGCAATGATGTCTTAAAAATCTGATAAATGTGATTTACTTTCGTGAAGCTATTTCCTAGGAATCTGTGTCTCCTACTGTTATAACAACAAATAGAGAACTACTTTTCCAGACCCATGTAGAATGCTAGAGTTCCATCTCCTTCCATGGAGAAGGAAGCGGGTTTCTGAAGAGTTTAGGAGTTTCTCTGAGGCCACGTCAACATTAGCATGACCGTGCTCTTAGTCACCGCAGCTGCAGCAACTAGCATTTACTGAATGCTTATCACATGCCAGGCACTCTGCTAAGTTCTTTAAGCCTATGACACCATGTATTCCTCATGACAACTCTGTGAGGTAAGTAGTTAACAGCCTTACTTCAGAGGATGAAAAAACTGAGGCTTAGTGGGAACAAGTAATTTGCCAAAGGCTACTCAAACCGGTAAGTGGCAGAGCCAGGATCCCAGGCCAGGCTGTGTTGCTCCAAAGCTCCCCTCCTAACCACCAGGGTACAGGGATAATCACTGCATCGCCATTGGTCTAGTCGCTCACCAAGTCGGTGTGGAAAGTTAGTGCAGTTGGGTTTTACATGCTCACTGCACACACTGCCTCTAATGATGCAGACTCTTCTTCTAAAGTCGCATTAGGATTCAGTTCTGAGATTTTGTTCACTATTTGGTCCATAGCCAGGGATGGCTTACGCAACTTGCTGTTAAATTAAATGGAGCTGGACAGAAAGAGGTCACTTGAAGTCACCAAGAACTGCTGCTTAGGGCATACACATTTGGGCATTTGCTTAGGGCTGTTACTCTGAATTCCTTCAGGGAAGGGGGAATCTGGGTGCGGTTTCAGCTAAAAACAGATTTGCTTGCTAATGACTGTGACCACGACAGTGCGATGAGTGAGAGCTTTTTTCACATGACTAACCCTTGCCAATTTAAGCCCCCTTCATTACTGCCTTGGAGGGAAAAGAAAAGGTCTGTGCCAAAATAAAGAAAAAAAATCTGAAAAGGTGGTTCTCTGACTGTCTCACAAACAACGTCTTGCACAATTTCCCCCAGGCAGCCTTAACAGTCTCACCAGTCTCCTAGACTGATATCTAAGGCCAAATGGAGCATATTTTGCATTTAAAGACACTCTGAAAACATAAGGTGCTCATTAACTGAACTAAAACTCTGCCTTGTTGTTGCTGAACCACAGGCATACATTTGGAGACTTTCTGACCACATGATAGATTTTACCCTTCATCCAGAGGCAACAATGACACAAACCATTGCACAAATCAGCAGGCACTGTGTTAAAACAAATACTTTCCCCTTGTGCAAAACAGAGGCTATGATTATAGCATGGCAGGCACAAGGAGGCTTTATATTTCATTAGATTCCAAGTGTCTTAGCTATATGCAAAAGGGTGTTAAATGGGTGAAGCAGAAAACAAGTGAAACATGCCTAGATCTCTGGCATCTAGGACAGGCGTGCCTCTGGACTTCCAGGAGAGCCCAAGTGAGAAATATTCTTAATTTTAGCTAAAAGTCATTAAATTTTTAATTTCTCTTCTTCTTCCCTCCCATTATAAGCATCATTTTGGCTTCCTTTTTGAGATGGCTCCGGGCTAGGAAACAAAGTATTTTATCATTTCATAAAAATGACTGCATCAATGACAATGCAGCCAGGTAGGCTCAAATGTTGGTCCTGTAGTGAAAGGAATCCAAATTCCTATCTCAGCAAAATGTCAAGTTTTTACTTGTTACTACATGTCCTGGGCAATCAGGCTTGCTTTAGAGTTGGGGAAATCAAGAATGCTAAGTCACTGAATTCCAACTGTCTATTATATTCAGAATGATTTCTCTATGTTATGAGCTATAGACAAAACTGGAGATAGAGCAAAAGTATTAACAGTGATTACCTGTGGGCACTGGAGATTATTAGTGAATTTTATTTTCATTATAGCCTTTGAACTTACCCACATTTCTGAGTTAGCATTAAGAATCAGGAAAAAGACATAAAAACATAAAGATTATTTTGGAATAGATGTCAACAACCTCATTAGCCTAGAAACCACTAGATAAATCAATCCACAACCATTGAAACCAGTGGATGTTGTTGGTGAGTGAAACGAGGAAGTGACAGCATTTATTAGTTCAAATATATAGTATCTACTTATTATAAAGCAAATTACTGAGAACAGTGAGGCTATTCCGGTAAACAGAAACATTGGATAGCAAGGATTATGGCTAATGGTTATCACATCCAGTTTGTTTCTGGTTTGTTTTGGTCTTAGATGGGTAGTAATGAGAAAATTCTTATCACAAAGAAGTAGATGCTAATAGTAATGGTTTTTATAGCTTACCTTGCAATCTTAGAATACTTATTTTTTCAATTAAACAGATGTATTCAAGAACTTTAACAATGAGGGCAAAAAGTACTCCCTTTGTTAGTTGTTACAACAACTTTTACAATTTAGCTTAGTTTGAACAAGTTAAAATTAATTTATGTTTGAATATACTTGTTGTGAGTTATTGTTTAAAGATACTTCAAAATATATAAAATGAAATTTAATGAAGCAACTCTGCGGAACAATAGGTTCTATAGACACAGTTTGAAAACCACTAATTTAATGCAACAAGTAACTCTCTCACCTCCACGTGTGGGTAGGAAAAATAAGGCCCAGAAGGGTAAAGCAATAAAGCCAGGTTACAGACTTTTTAGTGCCCTTTTTGCTGTCCATGGTACTTCCCAGTCTCGACAAGGAATAAACTTGGCTATCTGAATGGGATTTTGCTTTCATGTAATAGGCCAGAAATCCTAGTCTACTATACGAAAAGTGAAGAACTATCTCAATGGCTAGATAAAATAAATTTCTTTTGAAATTTCAAAATGTGTGACTTTATCTGTTCTAAAAACATCTTGTGTTTTACATTTTGGGGCTTCAAATTTTGGACACAAAGGTGTTGGTTTAATGTCATTGTGTCACCCTTGATTTTACTATTGGACAGTTCAATCTGGAGTAAGAAAACAATTCCTTGCGTGTTTGACTCTACTTTGGCAGATCTATTATCTCCTTTTCTCAGACCACTACTTCATGATTTCTCTTGAAATTCAGGAAGGTTGCTTTGATCCCAGGTATGCAAATCAGTTCACTGAATTTTACAGCAATCCTAAAGTATCTTAACCTCAGACTAGCATATCTACATTTCCTAAAGCAACTTCCTCTTAAACCTCTCCTACTGCTAAGTCTTAATTTTGACAGCTTTGTTTAACTACCTGTGTAATAAACAAGCAGCTTCCTGACATTTGCTTCTAACTTTTTTCTCCTTTTCTCCCTTTTTTCAATCGCCATCTGTCCCGACATTTATACATGTGCTGTATTAGATGTTTTAAAGTAACATAGACATAGAAAAAGCATAAATTTCACAAACTTCTTTCAATGTAGAATGGCCTTTTGCTTTTGAATAATAACAGGTCAAAATATCACTCCAACAGAAAATATAGGTAAAAATCAGAAGCCAGAAAAAAAATGAGTAAATTTTTTCCGACTATAAACATTTTCATAAAATTGTTAACCAAATGCCTTTATCTCACAACTGTTTTTTATGGCCATCTCTTCACTGAATTTTTTTTCCAAGGGGGGGAAAAAGCTTTATGCGGTTGTGGGAAGTGAATCCCTATTTTCTCCTAGAAATACACACATGAATTTTCATGGAAGTGTGTATAAGACCTTCAAAGTCTCTTTATGGCTAAGTCAACTTGTTTGAATTGGGATAATTATGCTTTTCATGCACTGGTCTTTGTGGTATGGATATGAATAAAGATATATAATAAGCAGAATAATTTTAAAATAGAGTTGAATTGCATGAGCTAGAATTATCTTGGCTAAAAATATCCCATGCCTTAATATTTTCAAAGTAAAGAAGTCCAAGCTAAATTTAACACCTCATTTAGTTTTTATACTGTATCCAATCCTAAATACAAAATTTTCTGGTGTAATATGAAGCTAAATTAAACTTTACCTAAATTATATATTTATAAAATATCTATTCATCTGTTTCTTTAATGAAAACCTGTTATTCTAAGTTCACTTTTATCAGCTAGGTAGTAGAGTTTCTATGAGTAAGTAACAGCAATTTCACATCACGTGTAGACTTTAGAATTTATGAACATGAGGTAGAAAGAATATAAGAAAAGAACTTTTAAAAAGTAAACAGCAGAAAACAAAACTTAAAATCACACTGCCTACAATTCAAGATAGAATGATTTTCATCCACATTATTCACATTATTCAGTAGTAGTTTAACTATTCAAAGTTTTGTTTTATGAATATATAATTAAGTAAACTATGATTTTAAAAAATAACCTTGAAGTATTTCTCAGAAATCCAAGGGACTTGGAAAGGATTCTCCATTTTCTGGTCTTTGTGATTAGTTTTGCAGAAGAGTTTTCACATATCCTCTCTCATGTGTTGAGGATGAGTAAGCTAAGTTAACCAAGAGAGTTACCAGGAAGTGTTGCAATGAAAAAGGCAACTGCTCCACCCATGGAAAGATTCCTGACCTGCACTTCTGTGACTGCTCATGAGATGTTTCATTCATCAGTCTGATTCTTGATCCTGCAAATAACTGAGGGCTAATTATGGCTTCCCCAAAGCAAACATATGTGAAAGTGTCAAATATCTCTTTAAAGCTCTTAATTAAAAAGAACTTTTAAAAAAATCTGACTGTTAGAAATAAGTCCTGCTTTCTCTTCAACGAAGGCTGAGTTTATTTAAATGCAGAAGAATTATTTTAAGACTGGTTTGGACTCCAGGGAGTCAGCACGGACCAGCACAGACTAAAAGGGGTCCATTGTGACCCTGGAATACGGTCTGCTCTGATTCTCTCACCAATCTGGTGACAGAGGTAACAGGGAAGAATCCTGACAACAGTGTGCCATCCCATTTGTTAAGGTCAGAACAAGTAACCAGAATGAAAAGAGATCAGAAGAGAAGATGACTCTACAGAGTGCTTCACCTTGTAGCTTCACAAACGGGAAATTCATAGACCCTGCGATGGCATTGAACAGCGGCCAGAACAGGGGTGTGGGCTCTAATAACACAGGACAGGGATGGACACTGGGCAGCAGCACTTATTTATTGTAAATTCCATTTTACTTCTAATTAAAAAATTTTAACTTAAGAAGCTTATCTGAACCTGGTTTATGTGTATGCTAAACAAACTGGTAAATTTGACTGACCTGGCTGGACAGGGATCCAAGTTGCACTCCTGAAGTTTGGGCTTGGGTTTGATGTTCTCAGGGTAATAGTGACAGTATTGGTCAGCAACCACGCGATTGCTCCGAAGATCGTAACACTCAGCCGATGTCAGCTGGTAACCTGCAGTATCAAACCGTTCGGGCAAGTTTAAATGCACAGATCAATATCATATATTCCCTTAGGCTTTTTGGCCATCTCATATTCATGGACATTTTTCCCCAATGCTCCAGTCATTTTCAGGACAAAAGTCAGATAAATAGAAGGCTCGTTAATTTTTGTAGACCTCAAATACTGTGTTTTTCCACACAAATTTTAATAATTATAGGGCTCGAACTACATAAGAATATAGCTAGACTGTAAGACTCTGTTCTAAGGACCATTCTTATTAATTTGTTTTGTATAATCTAAAAGTCTAACAGAATTCTGCATCAAAAATAGATAATATTTGTTTACCAACCATCTTATACAAGGGTGCAAAATTATCTCTCTTGCACCTGGGGCATCAGGTAGAAAAAACTTCTAAATTAAAAAAAAAATCAATACTGCCCTCCTTGTCAATGGGGGACCATGGAATATAACACAGATTTGGGTCCTGCCAGCTGCCTAGGAAAACTGTTTTTGGGGTTTTTTTTGGTGCCTAAATTCAACCTGAATGGGTTAAGCTGAGTAAATGGATGACTAAGACCCCAGCAATAACCATCATGAATCCCAAGTTTCCCTGCACAACTTAAAAAAATACTTCTTACTGTTCAATTTTTGCTTTAAAATCTTACATTATTTCTCTAAGTCTTGAGCCAGTATTTTTTGGTTTCCATGACCAAATCTCCACTGTTAAGAGAATCCTCTTTTTTTCTTTAATAGTGTTGCTGAGTAATATTTAATTCTACTCATTATATGTTTTACCTCTCCTACCAGCCTCTCTCGTTTTGTGGATTTCTGGTGGGGTGGTGATGAGAACTTAGATTCTTGGGGTGAAAAAGAAATGTATATAGTGTATTTTTTCTAAATTAGGCTTTTTATATCATTCTAACCCTAATCAACCCCAAAATATATCCTCCCTGGGCAGTGGCTGAATATTGTTATTGCTAAATGCGTGTTAGAAAGTCAGATTTAGAGTGGTTAAAATTCTTGGGGAAGATTTCAGGAAATCAGAAGGACGCTTATAAACCAGATTTCCTGGCTTGAGGCTGTGTTCTCAGACTGTCCACAAAAATTAATTGTTCTTTAAAGACCTAAAAAAAGACTTTTTAACAGTTTTACTATAAAGATGAAAAGCATGAAAAGTAATGGATAAGAACACATGTTGCATTTAACTTTTTGTCTTATAAGAAAATCAAAAAGCAAAATAAGATTTTAGAAGTAAAGATACTGCTGTCTTTCAATTACATCATACCTAAAGCAGAGAATTTGCTAACAAGCTCATTATTTTATAATTTTTCCAGAAAGTAATTTCTACTCAAGGACAGAATGTATCATGGAGTAAAACACAGGCATAAGCAGTAAGTAAGCTGTAAATGTCAGGTTGCGATTTTTATAAATTGTAATTTGTCAGCTTAAAAATGTGGCTGTGAAGCTCTTCTCAAGTGTGTGAGATGAAAACTTCGAATAAAAATGGAACACATGACCACAATGGTCAGAGAGTGTTTTTATTTCAAGTTTCACAATATATTTGGAGTAGGAGTTCTTTGCACTTAGCAAAATAGTCAACTAGCTGAATCTGGAACAGAAACATAGAAAGGAATTTAGAGATGACTTCTTTAGGAATTTTCAAACTGTGGTCCACGGACGGGGAGGAAGGTTGGTTTCCAGATCCTTTAGATCTTCATCTGACCAGTATTTTTTTTTATCTGCCTTCCTAGTAAGATTTCCCTGAGGAAAGGGTTTGATAACTCAAAACATTTGAAAACCACTGATGGTTCTACTTTTTCACTTAGACAGGAGGCAAATAAAGCCCTAAAGAGGTAGGCTTATATATGAATCTAACATGAACTGCCTCCTTATATAGCAAGCCATTATTAAGCTTACTGAAATCACAGCCCAACAGCAGGTCTACGTGAAACTGGCACAGCAGGCATATTATTGAATTGTTCCTTCTTACAAAACATGGTTTTCATTTAAGAAGAAAAGAAGCAAAAAATTATTTCCTTAGATTTCTTTCTTTGAAACTGCTTCCTGTGCTAGTCATCAACAGGTGTATCAAAATAACATATTCCCATAAATATCAAGGTAATTGGCACTTTATTTTTAAACAAAGTAATTTTCTGTTCACCACAGACAAAGCAACTGGAAACACGATTTTACTGAAATGCTTACAGTGTTGAATTAATTGTCTTGTAAAATCAAGTGAAAGGACTTGATGGTATTTTTCACTGTTTTTAAGCTACAATCTAACATTGCTGTATACAACCTCACTCTCAACGATCTATTCACATTATGTAGACACAGGTAACACAGCTGAAGATGAATTACATCATATGCTGTTACTGTTTTACAAAAATTAATGGATAATCATTTGTCTCCATTTTGAGGCACTATCCTTCTTTTCTCTTGTCAAAATAATCTAGCGGTATCTATGTGGACTAGCTACTTAAAGCAAGCCAATTAACAGGCTTCCATGAAGTGGGAGCTAGAATTTATCTGATGTGCTCATTTTTAAATGACTATACATACAACTTTATATCCATTGAATTACCAAAACTTTAAAAAATGATAGTTCACAAATACTGACTCAGCTGGCAACAGAACTTAAATATTCATAGAACTTGTTACCCTTCTGGAAAGAATTTTGGTAATATATGCCAATAGCCACAAAAATTCTGAAACTCACTCTTGTGAATTTATTCCAAGGAAATGATTTGAAAGGAGAAAAATATTTAGATATTAAGTTATTCATTACATTATAATACAGAAGTTTAAATGAACTGAGTATCTTCTATAGGGATATGGCTAAATGATTATAAAATAACTCAAAGAAATTACTATGTAACCATTTCAGTAATTATTAAAGAAAAATAGGTGGAGGGTGACCTTTTCCAGTAACACAAAATGTTCATGTTACAGACATGATGGAGCAGAGACAGGAATTCATGCAGTAACTCTTCAGGAGAGATGTGTTTTAACGTGTAAATAACACAAGTGGCATTCCTTTTACCACAAGGATGACGGGACAGAGCCCCAAAATAGCTAAGCCTATCTATGGTGCTGGGACTTTTTTTTTTCTGGTAACAAACTACTTCCTTGAATTAAATTAACCTCTGCTTCTTCTTGGACACATCATGTTATGTAGTAGGCCTGACATGCTTTACTTGAATCCTGATAAATAAGTTAATTCCACCAGGTGAGTAGTTTGTTCTCAAATGAACAGAATCACCTCAAGAGTAAGCTGTTGCCAGGCTGTGATATTCCTTGTCCTGGCCTCCCCTGAAACAACGAAAGGAGTAAACACCATTTCATCTGCTGGGATTCTACAGACAGAATATGTTCATGGGGTGTCTACATTATTGGAGGCATCTGCCTCACAGGAAGGCTTCAGGATCTGGCCCCATCCAGAAGAAAGGATGTGACCCATCACTGGACTACCTGTCTTCCCTGTCCAAGTGACTTTATTCTTCCAACAGCTGAGTCTTCCCTGGGAGAGGTCAATAGCTCCTGGGCCAAGCAAACACCATTACCTCCTCCACAGGTTGCTGAGCAAGGGAAGAAATCCGTCTCCCTCCATCGGTGGATGATGGGCTGATAGAAGATGAATTGGACTGTGCTGTCAGCAGGCCCCGAGTTGCGGATCTGCGGGAGACAATGGCAAAGTAGAGGAACAGGGTGACAAAGAGGTGCTCTCTGGGCTTCTTGCAACTTGGACAAAGATGTGTGGTAGGACTGATGGTCTGAGGCTGTGTGAAGGATGGTACTGGAAGAGAAGGGGCAATGGCGGTACCACCCACCTTCTCATTCAACCAGCAAAGGATCCTTGCATTTACCATCATGATCACCCTCTGCCCAATTCTGTTGACACAGAACAGGGGATAGCAGTGTCTCAACTTGTGATTCTAGCAGGACTGTATCCCAAGCCACTTATTCCCTCTCTTTTATTTTCAACCTCTCTGTGTAACAGGTAAAATTCTGTTGATTTTCTAATATAGGTTCAGAAACAGACAATTTATTCTAACAAAATTATAAACGCAAAGTGCTGCAAAAAAATTAAGATACTGTCATTGGGTAAGAGAGAAAAAGAGTTAAAGAATTAAGTAGCTCTTCCCATTCAGAGACATACTTGGAGTTTCCCGGCAACTTAGTGATTCCTATACCTTAATGTGCACAGCTACCAATTGGAAACTTGCTAAAATGCAAAATCCTGGGCTCAAGACCAGAGATCCAGGCAGTTCAAATCTAGACAGTCCAAAAATTAAACTTTGAAAAACACCAACTTACACTACAAAAGCATTTACTTCAAGTAAAACATGTGTTTATGGAAATGACATCTTTTTTTTTTTTTTTTTAAAGGGGGGATGTGAGGCAATGCTTCTTTAATGGTTTAAAACTACCAGGCTGAGGAAAACACTCAAACTGAAAAAGAAGAAAAAGTATCCAATAGGAACAATGCCCTGATTTCATGAAGACAGAATGACATGTCACACAACAGTTAGACAGCTGGGCAAGGGCAAGGCTTGGACTACTCATTATACTAAAGGAAGCTGCATGGACAACAGAGAGGACCACCTCTTACTCCAGCTCCATCACAGCAATTAGAGAAGCATCAGGGTCAGCAGAGCCACGTGGTCTAAGTCTCTTAATGTTTCCAAGCCACAGCACTGTCCCAGCTGCTGTTTGTCTAGGTTCTAGGTTAAATGGGTGGACTTGGGCTTCAGATTTTTTAAAAGATAGCCTTACTTCTTTCCTTTTCTATTACTGAGCTTGCAAACTGGATTAAACACTGAGGGTGCACAGGGAAAGAAACAGGGACTAGGTGCAAAACCCTAGATCAGTTTTTGGAGTTGGGATGAGAATATGAAATGTTCCCTAGAAAATCTGGAAGGCCTGGAAAGGAGAAAAAAGAAAGAGAAAAGCTACAGGATATCTCATCTTATGTTAGGATTCTGACCCACAAAGCATCCAGGTCTTTCCTAATTAGAATAAACAGTGATACGATTCCCTACTTTAAAGCAAAAACAGCTGAAGCAATACAGTGTCTTTCACAAACGGGGAGCATGGCTGACAGATTAATATTTTTCAGTCCTATGTGTCAGATACAGGATATCTAATTGCTTGCTTAGGGAGGTGGTATTAATCACATTCTTTGGAAAGCTCTCTCTGTCTCTCTCTTTTTTCCTTTCTTTCTTTTATTTTAGCTCACAGAAGTCGATAGCTCTCTTGGGATGTGTGGTTATCATGCTGGAAAGCTATTAGAAGAGGACTCTCATTTGAACACAAGCTCCATGAAAAAATAAAAAGGCCAGAACATTTGTTTAGATCTGGAGAGATGGATTATTTTGCAAGGGTCCCCTCTGGGATGCTAGAAATTAAACTAAGTCCTAGAAAGGTATGCGTGTGGGGGGAATCAAAATGAGGAAGATATAACATCAAAATACTGGGAGAAACCTTGTTCCAGAATAAATGTACAGGGTCTGGGCTTATCTTTTGGTTTGGTTAAAGAGACAAAAAAATGCAGCAGGTCCTTTTTTCAGCTCCCTCGGAATTATCAATAAAAGCACCTCAAGCTCAAAGAAGAAGGAATGAATGACAAGAAATGTTAGCACCAAGACAGGAAGGTTAGTAAACACCACACTGAAGGAAAAACAGGAAACTTAGGAAGAATATTGTTCTTAATGAGTTCAATGAAAATGATGGACAGTAACCACAGATGTGGAGACTCTATGCCCAGATTTGAAAAGAGATTGGAAATAACTCAGACATCTTATTTCAAATAGATGAAACCAATCATGATGCATCCAAATCTCTGAGCACATAATCTTGTTTGGTTCCTTCCACTCTGGTAACATTCTTGCTTCTCCCTTCTTTACACTCACCTTCTTCCTTTAGTAATAACAACTACAATTACCACAACAACCAGCAATTATTACATTCCTATTGTGTGCAGGGATATTTTATTTATATTAAACTAAATCTTAAAACTATTCTGTATTATATTCCACATTTACATTACAATGGGAAAAATGAGGCTCAGAGAGGTTAAGTGACTAGCTCAAGGCTGCACAGCAAGAAAACAGCAGAGCAGGGATCTGAATGCAGGTCTGCCTGGCTCTAAAGCTGCCATCCTATCCATGGAACTGAGAATTATTAGCATTGGGAAGATAGACATTTATCTTTAGTGGTATCCTTATAACTCTTTTCAGTATCCTCTTAACTTTACATTTACACTTTAGAGTAGAAACAATATTTTAAATACAAAGAAGAGGCTAAATGGATGTCTAAGTTTTATGGCTTAATTGTTGCTTACAGAGATGAACGGCCATGTTCCTCTTCCTGGCTTTATTAATTCTGGGCTGCCGGGACCCTTGTTATCATTAGGGCTGGAGCTTCAAAACCCCTAAATTCTCAAATATCAGGTTTTGGTTCCCAAGTTCACGTTGAAAGCTCAGTTTGACACATAAGAAATATGTTTTAGGGAGCTAAACGATCTGGCATATGTAATTTTGACCTCTTCAAGTTAATAAGGAAAAAGAATATTCTGAACCAAGTTTTTCTTCCTATAATTACAATGGTTCAGTGTTTCTAACCCAATGTAATGACTTATCACATTGAAAGTAAAGGAGAAGACAAAAACCTAGGCACTTTCCATAGCAATTGATCTCACGGTCATGGCAGAGCTTCAGGGCAGTACAAATGTGTGTATGAGTAACTGCTAAGCTTCCAGCTTCCAGGCCATTGTAGACTCAAAGGAATCAAGGACAGACTTCAAACACACGAAAGACTTCAAGAACACACCAGCTCTTCCAAGTGAAGCACTATGAAATTCCATACTTTTTCTTCTCAGTTGGGAAAAGGATAATTTGTGAGCCTTGGGAAGGTCCCCAACTATGTTCCTTTCTCTTTCAATGTAGAAACTTTTGCCCCAGATGGGCGGGCACAGGAGCTGGTAGTCAGGGATCCCCCATTTGTCTTGCCTGCAGTTAAATTGTGCTCTTTGTGAGGACAGGTGGGCAAAAGGGAGCCATGGGCAGACCCGTCACTGTGCACCTCCAAGCTGGGACCCACAATGGGATTCGTCTTGGGCACCTGCTCTCAGGGCAGCCAGGGATATCATGGCTTGGGAGGGCTTGGACATGGGGGAAATAAATCTATAGGCCTGCTAGGGAGGGAATAAAATAGAAAACAGGTGAATCTATTTATTAAATGCCTCAGTCTACTGAATTCAATTTTGGGCTATTCTGCTGGTGGATGGTAATAGCAAATCCTCAAGAAACTGTAAAAATATTTTAAAATGCTCTGGTGGGCCTTCAAGGATATGCAACAATAATAAGATCTTTCTTAGAGCACTTACGTGTTTACAAACACTTAATATGGACATAGTTGTTATTTTATTGCCTTTCTCCTCCATACTCTGTAAACTCTGTGAAGGCAGGTACCATTTTGCTGATCACTCTTCAGCATCATCTATAATGTCTGGCACACAGCAGGTATCCAAATAATTGCTGAATAAATGAATACATGAATGAACAAGCAAATGAATTACATGCTGATCACAGTCCTTTTAAGAGATGTGCCTTTGCAAACAGTGGGTGTAATATTGGCTAAGGAGCAAATTATACACTGATTACAAAAGCATTTTAAAATATTTTTAGTTTCTTGAGGATTTGCTATTCCCATCTACCACCAGAACAATTTTGGAATTGCAAACTATAATTCGTGACAGACTCCTAGAAGAGTTATCTTTTTATATGTATCTGTCAGTTTTCTTGAAGATGTTACTGATCATTTCTTGTTGATAAAATGTTGGTAACATTGATAATGTTGATAAAATTTATGAAAAGAAGCAGTATTGTTATAACATAGCCCTTACCCAATAGTACTTTCCACCCTCCTTTGAAGGCTGTCTCCTTAGGTAGAGTAGGGCTTTAGTGTAGCGGAAAGGGCTTGTAAAAATGCTATTATTGGAATAAAACAGAGACTCAGTTATTCCACTGTTTTAACAGTTGGAAATGCTAAGATTAGGGATTGTTCAGTAAAAATAATGATAAAAAACTGTTAGCACCCAACTTTACTTTTACACTTCTTACTTTAATATAGTCTTCTAGTCCTCCCAGATTGCCAGACCTCAACACTGGGAGATACGGCAGTCCGGCCCACAGGCCTCCCGTCTCAGGGTTGCATGAGAGATGCTGGTTATGGATTTGCTGCCCACAGCCCTTGAGTAGTAGATCAGAGATGTGTCTTTGCAAATCATGAGTGTAATACTGGCTAAGGAACAAAGAGGTGGAAAAGATGTCACCACTGGAAGGAGAGTCTCAGTGCTTGGATAGAGAAGGAGGGCAGAAAAGAAATGACCAGAGTGGAGCCGGGGGGCTGGACTGGGCAGGGGTCTGCCACTCGCAGTGTCAGAGAAAGGTGAGGAGTTGGTTCTCTAACTCTGTGTCTTTACCCTGGCTGTTCTACTGGTAAGACAATGTGGGAAACCCAACAAGAAATGCAGTGTATTGTAATGGGAATCAATCAGCATAAAGAAGCGTATTTATTGGGGGAATCACTACCCGTAAAAGTTGGGTGGGAGGGTGGGAAAATGAATCACTATTAATTACATGCTTCTTTTCTTTCCTTTAGTTAATTTAGACTCTTCCACTCTAGAATATTTGGCTTACAACAATGATTCTCCCCTTGTAAGAACACAAGGGTGACTGGAACGGGGTGGCCATCTAGAGACAGGCTGGGTGGCAGGGTCAGAGCAACCTGGGATTAAACATTTGCCAAAGCTCAGCCTCCACTGGAGAAAAGAATTGATTATTTCAATCCTACCTGAGATTCACAGGCTGCCTAAGTTTCACAAAGCCTGTCTTAATCACATTAGCCCGTAGCAAGTAGCTACAGCTTTTACACACGCTATCTCATTCAATTCCTCACAAAGACTCTATGGGGGGATATTTTATTACCATTTTTCAAATGAGTGAACAGGCTCAAGGAGGTAAAACAACATACTCAAGGACACACTAAGCAGGAGAATATACAAGCTTCTAGAGTGCTTATCCTTTCTACCACTTTATGCTAGCATTGCCAAAAATGTTTGTACAGCCAGCATATGAAGTACAAGTTTTTGGAAGGCATAATCCCCTAGAAAGTAAGTTGAGAGTTTAGTCTATTTTTGAAGGTAGCCACAAAAGGAGATTCTAAAACATAATTTTGCAATCAATGGCAATTTGTAACAATTCTCACTGTGAGAAAAATCCTTTCATGCAAAAAAAAGCCTTTTCCTCTTAAATAAACAAAAATGGTATTTTGGCAATAAACTTCCAGAGATGCTGCCAAAGACCATTCGGATCCCTGTGTATCTCATTCAAAAAGGAAGTCATTGCTTAAATTAATGTATAATGCAAAAGAGATTACACCTCAAATGATACTGAAAACTGAATTACAAACTGTGTGTATAATTTCTAAGCACCTGAATCACCAAAGATGATAAATTAACAAATGGTAATCTTTCATTTTTAGCTATTTCCTGGGGAAAATTAGGGAAGAAAAGGTTGCTTCATTATAAATCACTGGGGAAAAAAGGTAATTTTCTCCTTTTTGTCTATATCTTCATACATCCTCTGGCTCACTTGCAAGTTTGAATAAATAAATTGAAAAATTATATAATCTATTTTAGAATAACTTTACATTTATATGATTCTGATATTTTCTAATTAAACCTTATCTCCTCTCATTTGCAACCTGAAGCTAGGTTGCCAGGTAGGATATAATGCAAAAATCACTAAAATGATAGCTTAGCCTGTCTCTGAAAGAAGATCAGGTGCTAGGTATCTAGGAAAGTGTCAGAAATGCCTTTAAAGTCCATATGTCCTTTAATACGTATAGTTACATATAGAAGAAAAAAGATACACTCTTAGAAGCAACAGCATACTAAAAAGTGTTGTGGGCCATAAGTAAGGAGATCAGTGGCAGAGGGAGCACGTGCTCAGCACGCACGAGGGCCTGGGTTCAGCCCCCAGCACCTCCACTAAAAACAAAAACAACAAAAACGACAAGTCAGTAAGGAGATGCGATACTTGGCCTTGGCTTATCATCAGTGTGAGTTGGCACACCACTCAACTTCCCTCAGGCTCAGTTTCCTTGCAGGTAAAATAAAGATGTCACATCTGGCCTACTTCAGCAATTGCCATGTGGTAAAAGTCCTTTATTCATCCAGCACTCCTTGGTGCTTATTGGTTTTTGTTTATTTGTTTTTTTGTTTTCTATGGAGGTACAAAGACAGATACAACTCTCTATCTGCCCTTGAGGAACACACAATGGGGAGATGTGATGTAAACCAGAATTTGAGGTTGAGTCACAAAATGCTGCTGTGAGGAGAAAGTCTCCGGTACAAGTATGAGTTAGTGAAGAAAATAGAGGAAGCAAAGACAAGAGCAGCAGTGACAGAGGGCACAGCATTATGCAAAGATAAAGAGTTACGCGAGTGCACGCGGCTGGGACCTGTGAGCAATTCAGTTGCTTGAAACAGGAGGTAAAGAGTCAAAGATGAGGCTGGAAAGGTAGACAGAATCCAGGTTACTCAGAGTAACAGATGCTATGCTATGGGTTTGCATTTTAACCCCAAAGTACTGCATGCAGGCGGGAGGCAATGCAGCATCACGTACAGGGCAGCTACAGTTTTAGAAAATCCACTCTGAAGGCAACATGGACAATGTCCAAGGCCACGAAACTAATGCACAGTCCATGGCATTCACTCAAGTGAGAAGTACAAAGACCTAAACTAAGACACTGGCAGCAACGATGGAGAAGAAAGAACAGTTTTGAGAGACGGTGTGGAGGCAGAGCTTACAAAGTTTAATGTCTAACGAGGGGTGTCTAAGGGAAGGTGAACTGGTGTGAATCACAGGTTTCTGACTCGGTGGGGTAAATGGTGTGTTATCCCACAAGATAAGAAGTAAAGAAGATAAAGTAGGTTTCTAGGGCTAGACAAGTCCGATTTTGGACATTTTGAGCTCATTGTGCCTATGGGACATCCAAGTGGTGATGTGCAGAAGACAGCTGGACATATGAAATGCATTTGACAATGCTGTGAACTGTTCAGATGTGGACAGTATTACTTAAATTCAACTCCGTATTTTCAGTATGTGCATTAATTCTTGCAAGGCCACTAGGGAAATTAGTTTCAGTGCATCATTCAACAGTACTTTGAGGGCTTCAACAAATTAAGACACCTCTTGCCCTTTTTCTTTTTTTTTTAACTGTATTTATTTGCTCAACTGAAACTATTTAGTTACCTACAACATCATTTCTATTGTAAGCTATCTCTCATGGTTTGTGGCTTCCCGTCCATGGTCATGTGGTTGGCATCTGGACTGGATTAAAAAGGGCTACCATGCAGATGGAGACAGAGGACAGAACTCTGGACCCCTTCTCCCAACCCACCTCACTGCCTATTCCATTTTCCTGTACACATTCTTCCTTCCAGCTGCCATGGGGTCATCAAGCCTTAGCTTAAATCAAATGTCCTCTGGCTCCAGGTCCCATGATGAAAAATTTATGAAGTCCTGGACACATTACAAGTTTTACAGCTTTACAGCTGAAATCCTTCAGGTCCTTCTGACCTACTGAAGGAAAAAAAAATGTTTTTATTTTATTGTGATTCCCAAACATTCTTCCAGTGTGTACATTTTTCCTACAGAACGTGTATGTTGCTTCCAGCAATGTGTTTTCTATTACCTTGAAGACCAGGGGAGCTCTGAAGAAGGAAACAACTTGGTCTTGCGGCCAGTACAAGAGAAAACAGAACTTGCAGTTGGAAGCATGACCAAGTCTGTGGATTATTCATTTGTCTTTCTCTTTGACCGAGGACTCCTTACATGATTCAATGACTATATCCTAACTTGTTTTAAAAACAGTTTGTATCCCCCAACTAATGATACAGTGGTCTTTTTTATTAACTTACACACACACAAATACATATATATATATATTTCCCTAGAACCTTATAATTATTGCATATTCTTATAAAGTCCAGGATGTAGCTCAACACCCTTGAATTAAACATTTCCTGGATAACAAGCTTTTCGAACCTATGTCAAAACCTGAAGTCTCTCTCTCTCTTTAGGGGATTATAACACCGGTTTGGATGGGACTTGAAAACAAGATACCTAAACGGGCTCACCTTGACAATGAAATCTGCTGTAAGTGGTCCAGCCATTCTCAGTATCTCTTTGTCTGGAAATTTCTGGAAGTCCACACTAGAATTGTCCACAAGAAAGATGCCTGTAGAGCTGAGACTGTTTTCACCTTTAGCCCCCTGGAGGGTTTTGGTTTCCAGATCTACATAATCAAACACATGAAGAGGAGAGAATATGTTCCCAGGGCTACCACAGACCACAGGCAAGCACATCCCATGCGGCAGAGTCTAGAGCTACGTAAGGGAGAAGCATCATTCCTTACACGGCTGACACCACTGTATGTGACAGGAACAAAATATACAGGCACCCCTGGGTCACATAGGAATTTACTCAGCAAATGAAATTATTTTAAAACTCATTAGCCAAGAATTCAAGGCTCCCTGTCAAAACATCTTTGATTCCCCAGATGACTTCATTTGGGTAACCGACTTTACTGCAGTCCTATTCCTTTGACTAAACCATATCCCGTACATGTCTCATTGATTTCAGTCTTTATGGCCCTCGCTCTAGAATACTCTGCAGTTTTCCTTTTGCTCTGTGAGACCCAGAGTGCATCTCTGAGTTCCTTCAGCGTTCACTGCATGCATTACCTTGTATTTATTTGTGCTTTCTGGCTACTTATTGCATGTGTGTTAATGCTCACAATGAAGAAACTCTAGTGACTTAAGGGCAGGGAACTATCTATCTCCTTTACTTCTCTGTTTTTTAAAATCCTTTTTCTTAATGCATTTTGTCTTGTATGTGTACATGATATTTCATAAGAACTTAAGACAGAGAGAAGAACTTCTTGATCCCTAGAGCATTCCAATCTAAACCTGGCCAATGACAAAGCCCAAGAAGAACTTTTTGTTTTAGGAAATCAGAGCATGACAGGGATGAGGGTCATTATGATGTGGATCTCAAAGCAGGTTAAATTCTCATGAGATTTAGAGGTGATTTAGAGTAACTGCCTACTGCAGGAAGGAAGATGGATACACTAAGTCTAACAATGGTTTCTAACACTTGCACAAGGGCCCTAAGTTTTGACAGGGGTTACTGAGCAGAAAGTTGGGGCCCCTGGGTGGGGCTCTGGGTCTCCTACCCCACATCCCATCAGAAAGACTTCCCTCTTACATATTTTGCAGATGGAAGTTTTGGGGTTAAAGACAACTTTAAGATCACTGGAGGTATTAAAGTACTTAAAGAATTTGTACTTAATTATTCTAGATGTTATCCACTCCAAATTCTCTACTAGAAGGAATAGCAACAGGCAGAAAATATCGATATCCTATTAAATCCCTATGCCCCTCAGATGAAGCCATGCAGCCCTTCTCTGGGCATAGGTCTGGCCTTCCTTCCCTGCTCCAGAGCAGAGAGGACCTCACAGAAGAACAAAGGCACATGGAGGGGATGCTGGAGTGGCAGAACCACAGTGGTGTCATCAGAGGAAAGCATCTCCTTCCTTTAGCTTTCACACTTCCAGCTACCTTGGGTGTCTTTGCACTAATTTGTGGAAAAATCTCCAGGACATAAATTCACTTAGATCTGGAAAAATCTTGGAGGTCTAAGCCTCTTGCTCCGGTTTGGCCCTAAATATTTAAGGCTGGCCCCATACTGGACCAGCTCTTCTGGGAGTGAAGGGCAAAAGGGTTTCAAGAGAAACAGGTTCACAGACTCATGTTACTGAATTATATTCCAAATACAAAAACAAAAGAGAAACTTCCTTATCTATACACATGTCACCAACGTATGTCTGTGGGGGAAAAAGCAGATTCCATTTTGCTTTTCATCACCTGTGAATATCACTTGCAGCTGTACCTATGAAATCCTTGGAACAATTAAACCAAACAAGGCCAATGCTTCAGCTTCTTAGCGATCACGTAATTAGGAAATCTGGGAGGCTAATCCATTTATAAAAATGAATTCTCCTCCTACATCTATTCCTTTGGGTTCTTTCTTCTGCAATGAAGAGTAAGTCCCACTTGGTGATGGTCTTGATCTGGATGTTTTATTTTAGCCTGTTGCTGCTCAGAAAAATACTGTTTTTGACTGAAGTTGTTACACCAGCAGTTAATTCTGTCCAATTCTTAAGGGGAAAAACAAATCATTTCAATGGTAACAGTGTACACACATATATCATCCTTTGACATGTGAACAATATATTTTTGGGAGTTTCTCAGGGTTAGAAAAGGACTTGGATCCATATAAGGTGACTGATCAGCATCTTTTAACTTTGCCTGAACTATACCTTACTTATTCCTTTACTTCACACGACCTCTCAAATCCCACCTTTCCTATGAAGGGTGTTTATTTTTATTTTTAGAAAGACTATAGTAGGCTATCTGAACTTTTACAGGCTCCAATTTGTCTCCTTCTTGTTTGTCTTTCTGGAATGATTTCATTTATAATCCAAATGCCAAAAGATAATGCTTGCTACCTAAATTGGCTTCTTAGGCACGTGTGTGGGAGGGAAGAGAGAGCAGAAGATGACAGATGTCTTTGTAGGAACTAGGGACAATCACAGCAGAGGAGATCAGAAATACTCAAGGGATCAACTGAAGTGGAAGTCTTTCAGTGAAACTGAATTTTGCAGAACATACTAGCATATCTTCTCTTACCCCTTCCCTTGTTTTAGCCTATAATTTTCTGTTTGTAATTTACAGGTCTACATCTAAACAGCACTAAATGGCAATTAAAAAAAAAAAGATGTGGCTGTGTACTGCTGGCTTGGCATGACTGAAGACAATTCTTGTACAAACTCTGGTGGGGCCATGCTCCCATTTGATCTTTGGGGTTATGATTATCCTTCAATCCTGAATCCTAATAGTTATGTTCAAGATATCAGGGCCCTACATTATCTTCAATACATGGGATGCTTAATTACACCATGTGGTTCTCTTTAAATGCCATGGGATTAAGATTGTTTGGTGTTTCTATGTTCCCCAGAATTGATGAAGTAATGGAATGAGAGTAAGAATTAAAAGAGAAAGAACGAAGGAAAGGGAAGAAAGGTTGGAAAGAAGGAAAAAAAGAGGTGAGGCAAGGAAGAGATTGAGATTGATCAGAGAGGAAGAAGAAAGAGAATGAGAAGTAATATTCACAAAACCATGTGCTTAACTCATGAACAACCTATTGGGAGCATCTATTCTGTGTTTTTCTGGATCACGGTGGTTAGAAGTAATTACCACAGAGGTTTTGCTGTCTCATCAGGCAACTAGAAGACAAACACAAGTACTCCAAGTATCCTATTATGATACAGGAGAAAGATTTGTATTTCTGAATTTTAATCTCTTCTGGAAACAACAAAAATGTAATAATGACTAAAATTCCCAGTATCCAAAGAAGAACAAATGAGTTGACTTACACAAGTGATCAGGTCCTTTTAAGACAAGGCGAATATGTCTACTTCCGTAGGGAATAGCAACCACAGTATCATCCACTAGAGAGAAACAAAGCAAAGTCTTAAAAGCATGTAATTTGATACAAAATTACTGATTGTCCCCTATATAAGGGCACTAGCTTACATACACCCCAAAAATAATAATTTGTTAAAAAGTTTGAAACGTAAACACCAATATATGTGAATCAAAATTTCCACTTTCCTCAGAATTAAACATGTTCCAAAAGCTGGTAACCAACTAACTCATGGGGGAACATGCCTGTTTAAAAATACATATTGATATACTGAAAAATGGATTTGCGAGTTTTAGTTTCTGATTTTAAGACCTGGTCTTATATTCTGAAATTTCTTTACAGTGGAGCAACTGTGTTGAATTACAAAAAGCCAATAAACTCTAATGTCCAAAGGAGAACTTTATTATATCAAAAGCTAGATTTCTGTCTAGTAAAGTAACTGTCTTGGATGAGTAGGAAAGGTAAGAATATTTGATAAAACATATTTATGTTTTTTAAACTTTCTAGAGCAGAAATCATGCTTTCCATTTCTTTAACATCCTTCACACTATCGACATCTAATACTACATATAGTGAGTGTCCATAAATGATTATTAACATTCCCCCCACACTCCCACTCTATTTCAAAAATTCTTTTTAATTGAATTACAGATCATTTAAAAATGGGTTACTTTTCATCTTCCTTGAAAATTGAACCAAATTTCATTGGAAGCAGTCCCCAAAGGTACATTTGTTAAAAAATTAGAGGTCTATTACACGCATCCCAGACACATCATAGGCATTCTAACTTAGATCTCTATTTGTGACAATAATACCTTATATTTCCAAGGCACTGAAGAGTTTCACCTTCACCTAAATTACACTATTTATTCCTTCACCTCAAACTTATAATATGGGCAAAGAGGATGCTTTCCATTCTAATTTTATAATGAAGAAATAAAGCCTCTAAGAAGTATAATGAGTAACCCAAGGTCAAAGAACTGGAGGACATTCCAGAAGACAAAGGAAGGCAGGTATTCTTAAACTGACCAGCATATTCAGAAGCTCTGTGGGATTCTGTTTCACATATATCTTTCCAATATTGTACATTACTATTTTAGCACTAGAAGAATTTCGTTTGAATAAAAGAATCCCAAAAGGTAGCCAATTTCTCTGAACCTTAACAGTATCATCCTGTCTTTGTCTTTCAATAAATGAATCTCAGAAATTCTCTAGCTTTTCTGATCTTTAGTTTCTCTGTTTGTGAAAGAGGGAAAACAACACTTTCCTCCTAATACTGTGTGAGCAGAGATAGGTATGAATGTAGATAAGGATCCCATACGTAGATACACAGTCTGGAACACAGCAAGTATTTTGTAAATATTATTTTTCTCTCTCCATTCCAAATCTCCTAAAGGACAGAAACTGAAATACTGTTCATTTTGATGATGTTTTTAAATGCTTCACGGCCCCCAGCACAGAGCCAGCTGAATGAGAAAGAAGAATCATATGCTCTCAATTCCTTCCCTAAAAGGTTACATTTACCACGTTTTCTACAATATTGAATTCTCTACTCACACTACAACCTGCTTGCTGTTTTTAAGGTCATACATTGTTAAGGAAAAGGCTGCATCTCGGATAGCTAAGAGTGTGTTGCATATAAGAACAAAACACATAAGGGAAACAGAAAAGGAACAAAAAGTCTTCAGACTGGGCCCACAGAGCTTTAAATGTCTTGCATACAGACATGGGGTTTGAAGTTCACAAAAGAAACTCAAAGCAGTTAAAACAATGGGATTTCTAGAAATAGAAAGTCTGTTTATCCACAGGTCAAGTAAAGTGCAAGTAAAAGGAAAGCTTTCTGTTTGGCCCTGCAATGCTCAGCGGCAGTCTTCTGACTCCCGCACGGCTCAGGCAGCCTCCCTCTTGCTCTGCTGAGAAGTCACTCACATTCCATACACTGGGGCATTAATGCTAGCTTTTGACTGACACAGTCCCTTTGAATACTCTCTCAGGAAGACGAGGAGGAACTAGAAGGCTGTCAAGGGAACAGGGTGGGTTGGAGAGAACAACCCAGACAAGAGTGGAATGTCTCCAGATGCCCCTCTGGACTTGCCAAGTCAAAGACAGATACGGAAAACTCAAGCTGGTGCAAACCTGAACAGTCAGCAGCACACAGCACCAGACGGTGGAAGAGCCATGGCCTATTCTCTGGTTCTGTAAAGCGCCAACCAATGACTGGCAGGCCGTCAGGCAATCAGCAAGTTCATTATTTTATCCCACAGATCGTTTCTGAGTGTCTCCTAGTGTCAGGCTTCATACTTGGTACTACAAAATGGGTAACCAAGAAGACAAAGCCCCACAAGATGGTTCCTGAAAAAGGGACCTAAGATAAAATATGTGGGGAAGTATCACATACCATACCCCAGTCATGGAAATTCCCAAGCACGTTAATTCATTTATTAAGATCCATGAGCTGAAGAAACTCATTTCACTCTACTTAACCTAGTGTGTTCCCAGTTTGTTTACCCAGGGAAACCTCTTCTTACATGTCATCTATTGATGCCAGCTGATATATCTAAGAATACTTTAAGATATGGTGCTCTTAGGAAAGCAAGATAGGAAAATATTTTAATTTTATTTTCTGCATGCTGATAAAAAGCTAGTCTTTGAGTTGTCTATGTATTGTTAATTGTCTCATTTGATGATAAATTCTCAATGATTAGGGGTGGGTTGGAAGTGCCTTCTACTTGGCATGTACTACAGTATTGTGCACAGAGGGGTGTTTAAGACATCAGAGGATGGGTGAGAAGTTTAATTTCTTCACCTGTCTCCTCAATGATTGATTCAGTCAGTATGGCCGGCCATGCAGGTGGCTACATCCCCTCTTACCGCGCCGGGCATGTCTCTGGGTGCCCTTTCCCACGAAGGTATGCTGCTCTGTGATCAAATGTATCTGCTCTAATCTACTCTGGCTCTGTTGATAGAACCATGATGCCAATCTTCAGAACATATTTCTAGGTTATTAATCAACCATTCTGAAAGACCTGCTTCAGAAATTACATAACCTCTTTCTCAGTTCAATGGAAACACTTTCCATGGGAATCATCAGTTCTGTCACTTCACACAGAGGGCTTGCCAGTGCCTTTTCTCAAGGAAACTGTTCTCAGGGTTTGTACCTAAACTATGCCCTCAAAAATCTACAGCTGTATATCTAGTCCACATCTTTCTACAGAATATTTTAGATTTGTTTTTAGTTTCATCATATGTGGATTGATTGGTGTGATTTGCTGTTGTACCAGAGAAAGGTGACAATAATAATTTTTGAAAGGACAGGATTTTCTAGTCTCACATCTGAGTTTGTCTTAGTTTTAGACCTGTTGATAAGTTCATGATTTTAAAGATTCCTCTCTAAGTCTATGAGGCTGATACTTAATCTTATTATTATTTTTAAATGAAAGAGCTACTGTTAATACAGTTGGCTATATATACAAATAGTCTTCTCATGAAAACAACCTAAATTTCCATCAATGGATGAATGGATACAGAAGATGTGGTGTATATATACGGTATATATATACATATATACATACGTATCATCCATATATATCTATATCTATCTATATATATATAGATAGATATAGATATATATATATATATATCTGGTCTCTGTCTCTATCTGTATATATAAGATGGAATACTACTCACCAGTAAGAATGAAATAATGTCATTTGCAGCAACATGGATGGACTTAGAGATTATACTAAGTGAAGTAAGTCAGACAGAGAAAGATAAATATCCTATGGTATCACTTATATGCAGAATCTGAAAAAATGATAGAAATGAACTTATTCACAAAATGGAAACAGACTCACAGATGCAGAAAACAAACTTATGGTTACCACTGGAGAAAGGTGGGGGGGATAAATTAGGAATTTGGGGTTAGCAGGTACAAACTACCATATATAAAATCAACAACAAGGATTTACTGTATTGCACAGGGAACTATATTAAATATCTTATAATAAACCATAATGAAAAAGAATCTGAAAAAAATATAAATGAATAACTGAATCACTATGTTGTACGCCAGAAACTAACACAAAATTGTAAATCAACTATACTTCAAAAAAAAAAATTCTGCCAACCTTGAGGAGGTTTTAATGGTGTATTTTTTATGACAACTTTATTATTCTTAAAATATATCCAATAAACTAAAGTGAAACCAAGAATATGAGCCCTTCAAATCCCCCTTTTCCCCCTGACCCCCAGTTTATCAGCAGTTGCACATGGAGGATACACACTGGACAGGCCAGCCAAGGTGCATCCTCCCCTCACCCTTACAGGTGCTTAGGCCAAAAACTTTACTTCTAGTCAGTTAGAAAGTCCTACTGTCACTAGAGTTAAAATATCATATTTAACTGATTCTAAGAGGAACAACCTTTCAAATTTTAATGTATATGAAATCAGAATACACTTCACAATCAATAGTGTTTATAGTCTCTCTCGCAGGCAGAGGGAATAATCCTGTTACAGTTATCACTGCCTGCACAGGTGCCACCATCAAAACAGTCAATACGCCAAACTTGCAAAATGAATGTCAGCAGCTTGGAAGAAGATTCCAAGACAACAGTGGAGCACACTCTAAGAATCGAATGGTGGAGGGTGTTGAAGGGCGATAAGAAATCAGTCATGCTTAACGACATTCCCAAAGCGGGAGCCAAGAGTAGGCTAACTTATATATTTGCAAACCTGAATTATGAACCGAGCATCAAGACTTCTGCTTCCTGTCTAGATGAAGCAACAGTACACAGCTTTAATATCCTGCCCAAAACAATCAAAAAGTCAGAAAAAGTGATATGACACAATGGCTTTCATAACACTGGATGGGACAAAGGAGGCCAGTGATTCCTGAGATTCAGGAACCATGAATTGAACCCTAATACTGCCCCAGCCTTCTGCCTTGGAAGACTTTCCATGCCACAGCTCAGAAAGTGAGTACTTGGGTAGAACCCAGTGGATTCCCTGAGTTGAGGAGATAAAGCTAAGAGTCTAAAGAGATCAAGGTGGCTAGAGTTTGAAGGACAGATTACCAGATTACTTCTCTGTATCTGGAGAGGGAGGGACACAGAGACAATCTTGGAGACTTAAGAGGATTCCCTTTAGGTGTCCAAACTAATGGCAGCATGAGCATCCTGATCAGTACATGCATGTGGCAAAACTCCCTGAGGCGAGGAAAACCACACAAATTGGGCCACACAGAATAGAACCCATACATAAAGGGCTGGGAATGGTATCTTATTTCAGCCACCAGACTGGAAATAATTCATGGGATATCAAGGACTCATAAAAGTCTTGCTTCAGTAGTGGGGCACAATTACCACTAATCCAACATGGCTTTGGTCTTGCCTCCCAAATTTTCAGACCCCAAAGGATCAAACTGATTTCAAGTAACCTGACTGCCTCTAGAACAAAACCCAAGAATATTTATAAGAATACAAAAATATCTAATATCCAAGAAGTTAAAATTTGTAATGTCTGGAATCAGGTAACAAATTACCAGGCCTGCAAAGAAACTCCCAAAACACAATCCATATTGAAAAGAAAAAAAAAAATCAATCAATCAAAACACAGAACAGACATTAAAATAGTTACTCTAACTGTATTCCGTATGTTGAAAAGGTTAAATATAAGATAAGCAAAGAAATCTCCAGGCCCAGAAAAGTTCACTGGTGAATACTACCTAGACTTTAAAAAAGAAGTAACATCAATCCTGTAACTTCTCTTCAGATGTACTGTATCTATGTTCAAGCCAATCCCTCCTCTAACAGAAGGGAAGGAATCACACTTTCCAACTCACTGTATGAGGCCAGCATCATACTAATTATCAAAACCAGACAAAGATGGTATAAAAAAGGACACTATAGACAACTATCTTTCATGAACATAGATGTAAAAAGCCCACAAACAATTCACTGGCAAATCAAATCCAGTAATCTAAATAAAGAGTAATACATTACGATTCAGTGGAATTTATTCCAGGATTGCAAGGCTGGTTCTTTATTTGAAAATCAATTATTGTTATCCATCACAATAAAAGTCTAAGGAATTTTTCACATGATCATATCAACTGAAGCAGAAAAGGATTTGACAAAATTCAACATTCATTCATTGATAATAATGCTCAGCAAATCAGTAATAGAAAAGAACTTCCTCAAAATGATAGAGCGTCTACTAAAAAAACCTACAGCTAATATCATACTCAACAGTGAGAAATTGAGTACTTTCCCTCTTAACACTGGCAGTAAGGTAAGAATATCCACTCTTGGAACTTCTGCTCAACATTGTATTGGACATCCTTGTCAGTACAGTAAGGTTGTAAATAAATAAGTGGTTTACAAACTGAAAAGGAAGAAGTAAAGCCATCCTCATCTGTAAATAAAATGTTTACGTAGAAAATTCAAAAACCCTCAGAACTAGTAAGTGAGTTTAGCAAGTTTGCAAAATATATGGCCAAAAAATAAATTAGTAATACATAACTGAAATTGAAATACAAAATACAAATATTTGCAGTAGTTGTAAAATAGTGAAAGTGGTATAAAACTAACTAAAATATATACTGAAAACTAATAAAGATTGATGAAGAATCAAAGAAGACCTAAATAAATTGATAGACATGAAATGCTCATAGGTTAATATCTTATAGTAAAGATGTCAATTCCTTCCCAAACAATCCATAGAACTAACACAATTATAATAAAAATTTCAGCAAGATTTTTTGAATATATGGACAAACATATTGTAAAATTTATATGAAAAGTTAAAGGAATTAGTACAGAGTAGCCAAAATGAGGTTGAAAAGAAGAATAAAGTTAGAGAAATCTTACTACCTGATTTTAAGACTTACTTTAAAACTATAGTAACCAAGACAGCGTGGAATTGGTGAAGGAATCGACACGTAAATCAGAATAAAGAGCCCAGAAAAAGACCCACATAGAAACAGACAATGAATTTTTGGTAGTTTTAAAGGCAATTCAAGGGAGAAAAGATCATCTTTTTAACAAATGGCTGGAAGAATTGGACATCCTTATATAAAAAGAAATTCAACCTAGATGTAAACCTTACACCTTATATAAAAATAAACTGAAAATAGGTTATAGATCCAAAGGTAAAATATAAAACTATAACACTTTTAGAAGACAGAGGAGAAGACTTTCTGACCTGGGATTAGGCAAGGAGTTTTTAGACATGATATTAAATGCATTCTCCACAGAAAGAAAAAAAAACAGTAAGTTGGTCTTCATCAAAATTAAATCTTTTGCTTTGTGAAAGATAATGTTAAGCAATTTTGAAAAAAGAAATTACCTACTGAGAGAAAGTATTTTCAAATCACATATTCAATGAAGGACTTGTATTCAGAATATTTAAAGAACTCTCAAAACTCAATAGTAGGTTGGTGGGAATGCAGTTTGGTGCAGACATTGTGGAAAACAGTATGGAGATTGATCAAAAGACTAAAAATAGACTTACCATATGATCCAGCAATCCCACTCCTGGGCATATATCTAGAGAGAACCTTAATTCAAAAAGACACCTGTATCCCAATGTTCATAGCAGCACTATTTACAATAGCCAAGACATAGAAACAACCTAAATGTCCATTGACACATGACTGGATAAAGAAGTTGTGGTATATTTATACAATGGAATACTATTCGGTCATAAAAATAATTCGGTCATAAAAAATAAAATAACACCATTTGCAGCAACATGGATGTCCCTGGAGAATGTCATTCTAAGTGAAGTAAGCCAGAAAGAGAAAGAAAAATACCATATGATACCACTCATATGTGGAATCTGAAAAGAAAAAAAAAGACAAATGAACTTCTTTATAAAGCAGAAGCAGACTCAACGGACATAGAAAACAAACTTATGGTTAGCAGGAGGGAAGAGGTGGGAAGGGATAAATTGGGAGTTCAAGATTTGCAGATACTAACTGGTATATATAAAATAGGTAAACAAGTTTATACTGTATAGCACAGGGAACTATATTCAATATCTTGCAGTAGCTTACAGTGAAAAAGAATAGGAAAACGAATATATGTATGACTGAAGCATTGTGCTGTGCACCAGAAATTGACACAACATTGTAAACTGACTATACTTTAATTTCAAAAAAAGTTAAAAAAAAAAAAAAAACCCAAAACAAAAAAAACTCAACAGTAGGAAACCAAATACACTGTTTTAAAAACTGGCAAATGACTTGAATTAACACTACATCAAAGAGGAAATAAACAAACATGTGACCAACAGAATAACTCCTCACCCCACCCCCTGCAAAAGATGTCCATGTCCTAATGCTCAGAACCTGTGAATGTGTTATGTTACATATAAAGGGGGAATTAAGGTCACTGATGAAATTAAGATTGCTAATCAGCTGATCTTAAAAAGATTATCCTAGATTATCTGGGTAGCCCCAGTGTAACCACAAGGCTTCTTTAAATTTCAAGAATCAGATATATGACCATGGTCCAAGCCATCCATGGCCCATCTTACGGCCTGCTTTTCTCACCTCCACAGTAAGACCCACTATAGACTATTCTCAACAGAGAAGACAGAATGATACTTTTGAAAAATAAATCAAATGTAAGTTATTCTTCTGCTCAGAATCACCCTTTGACTTCTCTTCTCATTTAGACCAACAGCCAAAGTCCATATAAAATCCTGTAGTATTTGCCATTCTTCATCCTGTATCTTACAGTCTTCCTGCTGTCATCATTTCCTTTAGCCTTCTGTAAACTGACCTTACTTCAATCACATCAGCTTCTTGGCACTTCAAGAAATATGTGAAGAATGCATCTACCTCAGGGCCTTTGCTCTTGCTTTCTCTATGCCTGGAATTTTCTTCTTCCTGACTTACATGTGGTACCCTACCTGTACGTCCCTCAGATCCTTGCTCAAGAGTCATCTTATCAGTGAGTCTTACTAACCTTTTTAACTGCAATCCCTTCCAACACCTTTGCCTGGCAGCCCATCTGTATCTCTGGTTCTTTGCCTTCTTTATTTCATTTTTTTTCCATGACTCCTATTGCCATAGGACACATATGCATTTTCTTTAGTTATTTGTTTAGTTCCTTTATCTGTCTGTCCCTCACACTAGTATGTAGGCCTCCTCAGAAAACTAAATTTTTTAATTGAAGTATAGTCAGTTTATAATGCTGCATCAATTTCTGGTGTACAGCATAATGCTTCAGTCATACATGAACATACATATATTTGTTTTCATATTCTTTTTCATTATAGGTTACTATACAATATTGAATATAGTTCCCTCTGCTGTACAGGAGAAACTTATTATTTATATCTTTTTTATATATAGTAGTCAGTATCTGCAAATCTCGAGTACCCAACTTATTCCTTCCCATCCCTTTTCCCCTCTGGTAACCATAAGTTTGTTTCCTATGTCTGTGAGTCTGTTTCTGTTTTGTAAATAAGTTCATTTGTGTCTTTTCTTTTTAGAGTCCACATATAAGTGTTATCATATGGTATTTTTCTTTCTCTTTCTGGCTTACTTCACTTAGAATGACATTCTCCAGGGACATCCATGTTGCTGCAAATGGCCATTATTCTATTGTTTTTATGGCTGAGTAGTATCCACTATCTCTATATCTATGTATATATCTATACTTATATCTGTAACTCATGTCTTCTTTATCCAATCATCTGTTGGTGGACATTTAGGTTGTTTCCATGTCTTGGCTATTGTATACAGTACTACTATGAACATTGGGGTGCATCTATCTTTTTAAATTAGAGCTTCCTCTGGCTATATGCTCAAGAGTGGGATTGCTGGATCATATGGTAAGTCTATTTTTAGTCTTTGGAGGAATCTCCATACTGTTTTCCATAATGGCTGCATCAAACTACACTCCCACTAATAGTGTAGGAGGCTTCCCTTTTCTCCACACCCTCTCCAGCATTTATCATTGTGGACTTTTCAATGATGGCCCTTCTGACGGATGTGAGGTGATACTTCATTGTAGAGAAAAATGGATTTTTGTCTGTTTTGCTCTTTCCTGTGTTTCCAGCACCTAAAACAGTTCCTCAGTACAGAGCAGGTACCCAAGAAATAGTTGTTGTCAAATAAATGTATGAGTGAATTGCTGCTAGATGAATGAATGAGTGGCTTGTAAGCATAGCCTGAAATCAGGTGCAAGGTGGAAATTTCTGTAAAGTTTTGTGCTTTCTTTAAAAAAATCATACGTAGTTTTCACTTTATAATATATAGAGCTGTATCTTATCATAAATATCGTTTATCTCAAAAGTCTTTGAGCCAGAATGATAGTCCAGGAGTACGTTAACCTATAGCCATTATAAACCAGCGTAAGCACAGTCTGAGAAGGAAAGCGAGCTACTAGGAGCTTCACTTTCTCCTGATATAAATTAATTTATCTAGTTCTTGCCACTCAAGGGAGAGAGAGAGTGCGCTTTAGGATAGCCAGGTATTTTCCAACATGCAGACACACTGGGGAGGTTTGCAAAGTTGCAGACATCAAATTGATGGCAAATAGGCCAGCTCTGGGTCTAAGCATATTCTGAGTATAATTGGAAAACACAAAATGTGGTACAAGGCAATACTATTTGAGAAAATGAGCCTTTAATTTCAAGAATCAAAGTAGGCTAATGTTAGCTAAATTTGATTCTTTTTTTGGTTGGGTTGGAGAAGTAGGGAAAAAGCTACCACGAAGAATGAAAAGGCCAAACGTGATCAATGGACCACCATTTTCTTTAAAAGGGGAAAACAGTGCCTTGATCCAGCTCTGTATTTCTGTTGTCTGTCTTTGTATCAGGCAATAATATCTTTTAATACAAAGATGGTTACTTTTTTATTTGCCAGCAAATGGCAGCCATGTGCTAAGTTCCTCCTACTTCTCCTGTTCTTTCTGGCACTTTCCACCATGGTCTTTCTCTGCTCTCCTATCTTTTCTTTGTTCCCCTGAGGCTTGATAACATAAGGAAAAAACTTGGATATAAGTTCAGAAGAAAATGAGTTCAATGTGGGGAATCGGAGTGCAAGGGGTTTGAAAAGAGCACGCGGCTGGCAAGGGGTTTGAAGAGATCGTTTTGGCTAAGCGCAGGGGAGGGACCTGGCAGAACTCCTCCAGGCCTTCCCGGGTGGAAAGCTGCTCACCTGGAGGGGATACTGGGCCCTGTGGAGCAGCCTGCTCTCCCCTGCCTGTGGGTACCTTCACAGTCTGTAACTTTGGGTAAAAGGTTCTTCTGGGAGTGCAGAAAACATAAATGAGGCTGTCTGTTCAGCATCTGCTATAGATTGCGGTGAGGTGCATGATCTGCTGGGCTTTTCTGACATCAACCATTTTGTCAGGAGGCATTGTCAGCACTAAGGTATCAATTGCGTTTTGTCATTATGGACCATCATCAGGTTGTGTATTATATCATTTACCCCCAGCCAGCCTTGAATAGAACACTTTGAAAAAAAAAAAAAAAAAAAAAAAAGGAGCTACTAGGGGTTAAACCCAGAACCTTGTGTGTGCTAAGCACGTGCTCTATCACTGAGCTATACCCCCCACCCCACCCCAAGAGCGCTTTTCACTGAGGTGTCTGTTTTCAGACCTGGAGATGACTTAGGGCTCTCAGTTTGCTCTAGTTTGTTCCTTGGTTCCAGTGATTCAGGCCCCAGTCACCCCTTACTAGGACAGTAAGAAGAATATGTGAGCGGAATGTTCAGGCTTTCCTATGAGGACAGGAAGGTGGGGGATGCGAGGGGAAGTAAAGGAAGGATTCCCACCATGAAAGCATGCCCTCAGAAGTCACTGTACACTGGCCACGGCACAAATGCATTTGTGCCTAACAGACATGACTAGATTCCTACACAGCGAGCGCTGATTCAACTATGTGACACCAATAAAGGCTTCAGCTCTTCTAGAATTTCTTAAAGAGTTCCATAAAAGTGACCTTTTAAATGAACTTTTTCCCCCAAATATCTCGCCGTGACTTCAGAGACTTATAAAAGAATTAAGCCTCTATCCTTCCCTGGTTTCCATCTTCTAAATTCTTTAATTTTTCATCTTCTAGAAGAAGTTACCAATACACAACCACAGCAAAAAAATCTCACCTGAATGTACTATATCAATGTCTAATTTACCTCAGGATTCATCATTCTATCTGCTAGAGTCTTTTTTTCCCCCAGAATCACATTTTTCACTGCTTGACGGGGTGTTAGAATGGACAGAGTTCTGTAAGCTGGCACCTCCAAAGTTTCATGTGTTTAAAAGTTCCTAGTCTTTCTTCCTACTCCCCTTCTTCCCCAGAGCCTAGTTCCTTTTGGCAAGCTACCTTTTCCTGACTTCTCGGAATAGTCTTCCAGTGCACACTACTTTTTTTTCTTGACCTACAAAGCCACAACTCCCCCATATGTCAAATGTTTTCCTCCAGCTAGTCAACAAGTAAAGAGAACAAAAACCACATTCAGTAAAGATACTCATTCTCACTTCCCGAACCAGGGGAGACATGTGTGAAGAGGTACTCAACTGAAGATCTATTGGAGGACTCTGGATAACGGCAAAATTGAGACAATATGTCAAGCAAGGTCAAATTATTAAAAAAAAAAAAACAACAAACCTCATGAGTACAGGGTTTGCTCTGTTTCTATCTCTATCTGCTGTAGATTAGAACAGTGATTGTCACAGAGGAGAGTGTATGGTAAAATGATCTGGACTGCTGGGTGACTTTGTTTTTGGCTTGGGTATCATGAGAACATATACCATCTACCCTAGCAGGACCCAGTTGGGGAGATACTTGAGGTATCTTGCCTCCATCCAGCTAACTGCTTTACAAATGTCCCGCCATGGAAACAGTCAGCAGGGTTGTTGGACAATCCAGAGGAAGATATAAGTGCTTAGGCTCTGGAATCAGACTCTGGGCTTACATCTTGGCTCTGATACTTTATAGCTGTGTAACTCTGAGCAAGTCATATAATCTGTCTAAGCCTCAGTTATCTCATTCATAACATGGGGATAAACAGTACCTTGCTATAAGGTTGTTGTGAGGATTAAATGGGATGATTACGTAAAGTTCCCAGCACGTACATGTACAGTAAGCACACATTCATTGCACTGATGCAGAGAGACTAGGACACAACGGTCAATAAATGGCTTCACATCATCACTGTCCTGTATTAATTCTGGAGAAACCTGTGATCAGTACTGATCAAATATCACTTTGTAAATGAAGACCCTGTGATTTCACAGCGGTAGGAGAGAATTTGTTCTGATCCTCCCTCTCTCTCTGCTCTATTCCACCAGGCACGTCAGTCTACAGATCAGTCAGGGACCAGAATGCACTCTGTCTTCATGTTGGCCAGCAAAGCTCACGCTTGTACATCAAGTGTATCTGGATCCACATCTAGTTCATACCTAATGTGCTCCCTAAAGAAAAAGTTTCCTCCCTGGGGTTGCAATAGGTGACCTGACTTGTCCCACCTAAACGAATTCATAAAGCAGGAACATAAATCTTTCCACATTGTTTGATGGGGGTGTTATCCCCTAGTTGCTTCAGGGAGCTAAGCCAGGGGAGTATAACAGGTCAGAAAGCCCATGGATTGCCCCATCCCTGGAGTGGCTTACGTTTAGCTGCGGAGAGCTGGGATTTATACTGCCCTCGGACCAGCCTGCAGGTGGACCCATCTCCGTTGCAGACTCCACAGTTATCTTCCTTGATGGTGCTTCCCAGCTGGTGATCGCAGCCAACAATCTAACAAGGAAGAGAAGCAGAGAGGTAGGTAATTCAACCAGGTGCCTGCTGGTGGAGGGATCTGTGGTGAAGCCCACTGCCCCCAAATGACCCTCCTGTCATCCTTGAGGAGGCTAAGACATGCTTCCCATGAAGGGGACTGAATTCAGCTGGAATCGAATGAAGCTAAGGAAAAAAAATGTAGTATGGGTAAAGATGTTTTCACAGCTCATATGTACTGAAATATACAGGGTTAGGGAGTGAGGGAGAGGGAGGGGAAGTAATGGAGGGGAAGAGAGAAGGAAAGGGAAGGAGAAGGGGAAGGAGGGAGTCAAGTGGGGGAGAGACGGTGAGGGAGAGACAAAGATACTGAACTATTAATATTAAAGAATCTTAATTAAAGCATAATTCCCACTGTCAATAATTATGATTCACCCCAATCACAGAAAGAAACAACTGTGAGGCAACTGTAGCAGGAAAAATTTTATGAGTAATCTCTATATATTCCTTAGAATGTAATATGCATAAGGGTAGGGGTTTTGTGCCTTGAGTTCACTGATACATTTCAAACAACCAGGACTGGCAAATTGTAGGACTTCAGTAAATATTCGTTAAGTGATAGCTAAAATATCTCCTTTTCTAGCTAGCATTTCAATGAAGAAAAGAGAACAGAATCACTGTACTAGCTGACAGAACCAGATAAGTATACGTGTACATGCTGGGAGGGGAGGGTTGGTGTGGAGGGCAGCGGAGAGAGCCAACAGTGAAAGCCTGCTGTTGCCTGGCCCTGTGTTGTACCAGGCACGACACACACATCTCATTTATTCTCAAAACAATCATGCAAGATATCCCCGCTTTATAGCTGAGGTTATGAATCTTGCCAAGGTCACTTAGCTAATAAGTAGCTGAGTTCTAAATACGTCTAACAAAACGTTTGTGCTTAACCCAAGTCAGGCTTAACAAAATCACAAGTCTTCATCAATTACATGGGCAAATGTATTTGTATCTCTGATCCTGCCTTTTCAATGTTCAAGTTACAAAAAATTCCAATCCAAACTCAACCAGGTTGGACTTCAAGAGTTCTAGTTAGATCTAATATCAAAAGATCTATTCCACTCCCAAACTACTTCAACTACTGTTTTTGACAAAATAAAATGATAACTGTAGTGACATTTGAAGGGGCTTATGTCTACAATGTCCTCACCATCCATCCTGCCTTTCAAAAGCCTGGTTGTTGATATGACCTTTCTTTGAGGCTTGATTTTCTTTTTCTTTTTCTTTTCTTTTCTTTTTTTTTTTTACCTTTAACTAATAATCGCAAACATATGTTTAGGCAAAGGTTTAAAAAATACAACTATTGAGTCTTGTGTTATATATGTGCTCTATTTTTAAAATGTGGTCATGTGTACATTTCCCCTAAAAGCATATGGGCATCTTTTAAAATAAATGGCAAAACAACAACTCTTTCAGCAGTCACACATGCTTTGAAACTTGAAAATGTCAGGAGAACATTGTGCCTAGTTTTTAAGTAAGGAGTGACGGGGGGACTGGTTCCATCCCATCTTTATGTGTTCACTGTGGTCAAGCTGCAAATGACCTCAGTATGTCCAGAGGCAACAGTTAGGCCATTTCAGAATGGATGCAACCTTCACCCACGCAGAGCCCAGTGTGTGCTGGCTTAAGACTTCTTTGATGAGCTTCTCTATAATTGCAGTGAAATTATTTTCAAATCCTTATTTGTAGATGAACCCACACACAAGCTGAGCAATTTTGCATTCATTCTTATATTCCAAGCACAGTGTGAAGTGGAACGCAGAAGTAACTTATTTACAAAGACAAACAAATTATTTAATCATTCAGCTAATAATGATTGCAGACCTGCTATGAGCCAGGCGCTGTGCTAGGAGTAAAATCCAATGGTGAGTTCAAGCACACGTGGGTCCACCCTCAGGGGACTTAGAGTCTAGTGGTGGAAGCAGATGTTACCCAAATCATCACACACAATACATGCAGAATGATAATCATGACGGAAACTATTAAAACACAGCTATGCGGTAGTCTGAGAGCATAAAGTATGGATAACTTGATCTGTTTAAAAAGGCCAAAGAAGATTTTCCTGAGGAAGAGTCTTCTGAGCTGAGATTTGAATGAGGAGTCAGAGTTAATGAGATGAAGGGGAAGTGTTGCTAGGAGGTTTAGTCTATCTTAGAGTACTGCCTAGCTAATTAAAAAAAAACAAATTTGCCCCCCACCCCAAATCATACTGTATTTGACATCAAAAGCAAAGACAACAAAAGCAAAAATAAACAAGGGGAGGCTATGTCAAACTAAAAAGCTTCTGTACAGCAAAAGTAACTATCAACAAAATGAAAAGGCAACCTAACGAATGGGAGAAAGTATTTGCAAATCATATACGTGACAAGGCATTAACACCCAGAAAATATAAAGAACTCATACAAATCTACAGCACATAAACCAAACAATCCAATTTAAAAATGCGCAGAGGATCTGAACAGACATCTTTCTGAAGAAGGTAAACAGATGGCCAGCAGACATATGAATAGGTAATCAACAACATTAATCATCAGGGAAATGCAAATCAAAAGCACAGTGAGACATCACCTCACATCTGTCAGGATGGCTGTTACCGAAAAGACATCAAATAACAAGTGTTGGCGAGGTTGTGGTGAAAAGTGAACCCTAATACACTGTTGGTGGGAATTTAAATTGGTGCAGCCACTATGGAAAATAGTATGGAAGCTCCTTTAAAAACTTAAAAATAGAACTACCATATGAACCAGCAATCCCACTTCCGGGTATTTCTCCAAAAGAAGTGAAATCACTATCCTGAAAAGACATCTGGATCCCCATTTTCATTGCAGCATTATTTTAAATAGTCAAGACATGGAAAAAATCCAAGTGTCCACAGATAGATAAATGGAGATACATATAAATATATATATATGAAAAAAGAGAGAAATCCTGCTATTTACAACAATACAGATGGATCTTGATAGCATTATGCTAAGTGAAATAAGTCAGGAAAAGACAAATAGCACATGATCTCACTTACATGTGGAATCTAAAAAGACAAACAAAAAAACTCATAGATTCAGAGAACAGATTGGTGGTTGCCAAAGGCGGGGGTTGAGGGTGGGTGAAATGGGTTAAGGTGGTTAAAAGAGACAAAGTTCCAGTTACAAAATAAGTCATAGAGATGTGATACACAGCATGGTGACTGTAATAAATAATACTGTATAGTATATTTGAAAGTTGCTAAGAGAGTCAGTCTTAAAAGTTCTCATCACAAGCAAAAAAGATCTGTAACCACGTGTGGTAATGAATATTAACTAGACTTACCACAGTGATCATTTTACAATATACACAAATATAAAATCATTATTTTGTACACTAAGACTAATATAATATCAATTATATCTCAATAAAAAAGATTATCAGAAGACTAAACCATCTGATTGCCTTAATAGAGCTGAATTCTTTGAGGAAATACGACTATCTTAATTTAGGCAGTATTACTAAAGAAATCACTGACTCTACTGTTGTTTGGGGTTGAAGACACATAATCTTAGAAGATACTCAGCTCCGTGGAAAGGCAGTGGGCATGGGAATTTACACTCTCAGGTATCTCGAACCTAAGTTTATTCTTTCAGTGAAAGAAATTTCAGATTTCTCAAAGGATTTAACTTTCTCTGGAAAATTTTTAATGGACTCTGATGTCTCTAAAGGAGCCCAAAAAGGAGATCATCATGAAAATCTCTCTCTAATCTGAAATATTTCTTATGATTCCAAAGCCATTTTAAGAAAAGAACAATCCAGCTTCACAGATCCAGAGTGACCGTCATATTAGGAATAGTTAATAGAAGGTGACATACTGTAAGGCTGACATGGCCAGACCACCAACTTAGTGCTCCCCAGTGTGAGTTTATGGGCCCTAAGATATGAACCAAGTCAGTTCTCACTGGGCTTTGTTTAACTTCAGAATAGAAAAGACAAACACCTCTCTGACACAATAGTTTTTTTTTTTTTCCTTTCTGTATTACTTTCTTTTTAAGATGCCAAAATATTCTAACTCAATTGTTTTTAAAATATGTAATACTTTATCATCAGACAAAATGTTCTTATTTTGGTCCAAGTGGAAAATTATTTGCAATTATATCAGGAAAACCATTGCTGACATATCTCAATCTGCTGACCTTAAGTAACTGTCAATTAAAAATAGTTAAATCATTACTTAAAGAGCTATCATTAATAACTGAGAAGAAATAAACAGGAATACAGAAATGGGCTTAGTTGGCAGGTGTAATGCCAGACCCCTCTGTGCCTTTGCATATTTCTGCCTGGAGTGCTCTTTCCCAGTTCTTTATTTGGCAAACTCCTCTTCATCCCTCAAATCCCAAAGTAAGTGTCTCCTCAAAACAAGCCTTTTTCAGATTCCAGACTTAACTACTTTAATGTTCTATGCCTCCTCAGCCTTTTGTTTATAACTCCATGCAGCAGAGAGTACAAACTGCCACCTCATAGCCATCTACCCTATTTTTCTCAGTAACAGAACTCCAATTTTATTCAGTTGAAAGAATACATTGATCATTGGCTATGTGATCAAGTTGTAATTAGTGAAATAATAGTGAGAGTGTTATGTGGGGCTTCTGGGAAGGCTGCTTACAAGAAGCTCCTTGGTTGGGGAGGGTCCCTTTCACCTGCCTTCCTTTCTATTGGCGTCAGTTGCCATCTTGAAAAATGAGACGATCTTGAGAATGGAAGGATGGCAGAGCAGAAGGATAGAAAGAACCTGGTTCTGGAACCGCACGTGGGTTGATTACATTTGTACTTCTCTTTTTGTGAGGGAGTAAATCCTTTAAGGGCTTAAGCCACTATTTTGGGGTTTCTTTTATCTGTGCTCAATTCAAATAGTTATGTAACTTACACTGAGTTTATATTGAGTTTAATCTATCAACTTGTCTGTCTCCACAGCAGATCACCTGTTTTATTAATCTTTCTCTTTTACCTTAGCACAGTGCCTGGCATTTGAGATGCACAGTGAATGCTGGCAAATCAATGAAACATGGCCAGTGTGAACCCATCTAAGCATGTCAGTCTGGGCCACGGTATCTGCCTGTGGATCGTGTTTATTTACATTCTCCAATTATCCGTAACATAACATAACACCAAACATACTGGTTTGCTAATAATTCCAGTGTAGGTTATAGATAGGCAACCTTAGACACAGCCACTGATGACATACATGTGTACCAAAATGTGCATATTTGTTGGTATGTGTGTTTCCATGTATCTGTGCACTCAGAGAAACAGACATACCATTAATGACAGTGAGAGGTCAAATCTAAACCTTTGTCCTGGTGCATGAACAAGAATTACTTTTAAGGGCTCGTATTTTTAAGAGATCCAGGTGCACCTATGCTCATTATTAGTAAAATGTCATGAAATGCAATGTTCAGATCACTGAGTTCCGAGACCCACCCCAGTCTGGACAAAACATTGAAGTGAGATAATGACCACTCATAACTTTGGCAACTACGTGGAATTTTTTGTAAAGGGTGGAAAACTAACGGAATATTTTGGCCTAATGCAGCTTATTAGTATTCTGCTAGTAGGTGTCAGCTCAATACAGTGGTGTAACCTCCTCCCAATTCAAAATAAATGCATGGTGGTGCAGTTTTTTTAAACAAAACTTTTGTCGCAGGTGATATAAAAGGTGAGAAGCTCCAAGGTGTTTTTGTTGTTTAAACATTCGTGGGCCTTCAACATTTTCTTGTTTGTCTCGAATATATGCTTTTTGCATACATATATGTACACAGGCACACAGACAGGCAAGGCAGTTCCTCGTCTTTTGAGGGGAACACATACGCTTAACACTTAATTTTTCTTTATTCTTTTTCAGAATTTACTAAGGGGAGGGGAGAAAACGCTCCCTAAACAAAAAACTAGAATTATGACATGCAGTCCAAGTTGGCTCACAGATCCTCAGCACGTCCTGCAGATTTCAGGCATCAGGCCTGGAGTATGTGGTGATAGGAGTTTCTTCCTTTACCTTACATAACTGATAGCAAGTGAACAGGCAGAACACAAGACTGAAATTCTCTAGACACTGAAATATGTATAATAAAATGTCTTCACTAGGAGCCACAGGAGAAAGAAAGATCACTGCACGGATAATTGGAGAATGTAAATAAACACAATCCACAGGCAGATACCGTGGCCCAGACTGACATGCTTAGATGGGTTCACACTGGCCACGTTTCAAATGGTTTCCCATAAGGACCTCAACTTCTAGCATCAAATACTGAGCCAGTGATGTCAAGCTTTTCTTGATCCAACATCATGAGGTAAGAAATTTTTAAATCCCTTTATTTTCAGCACTGGGAAAGACAAATATGGAAAATGAAACTCTGCAAATCTGATCACAGCTGCTTTTATTTATAATTATTTAATTCAGATAGAACTTTATGGGGGAAGACTGTGCTCTGACATACATTATATCTCATTTACTATTTATGTTAATAGGGAAAATCATCTATCTCCAAACTTACCTTCAAAAGAGATTTAGACATTGATCGATCTGTTTATGATTTAACCTTTCTATGAAAAGATTTATAGCATATACATGTTGTACAACATAATTAAATTAAAAAAAAAGTCAAAAAGATGAGTTAAAGCCAGAAAGAAAGAACAATACAGAATGCACACTGTGAAGTCCTATGCATTTTCTAGTTAGGGGTCATGGATCTGGATGTGAAGTTTCTAGAAAAGATGGAAACATGAGCAGTTACAAGGGTCACAGCATCTGCTGGATCTTTTAGAAACTGTACAGGATAATGCATTCCTTATAGTGGACACTCAGTAAGTATTTATGTGACAAATGACAAACTGGCCCAGGAGAATCATAATTACTCAAAGTACTGAAATCCTAGATATATCTGGTGTGACTTTCCTGAAAGACAATGCCACATAACAATGCCCCAGTAACACTGAAGCAAATAAATATAAGAAGTTGCAAAAGAGCTGGCTCTTCAATAATCGTCAATGAACCCTAGTGGTCGGGGAACATTTAGTGAACGCAAATTTGAGGAAGCCAAAACAAACCATCCAGGTACAGAGCATTGTGATGGTCCAATTTAATCGAAGGCTAGAATTTACAGCACTTAAGAGCTGGGCTGGCAAAAATACGGCACATGTGCAGCAACTTTCCTGCCAGGACCCACAGCAGACATTACTAACCAACCGCAGCACTCTTTGCCACTGAGATTTTATGTGCCCCTGGACCCTCTATGAGATTGAGATCTAGAAGCCAAATCCAATAGACTGCATGTCTTGCAAAAAGACTAAACCCATTTACAACTTTGGAGTCAGAGAAACTTTTAGACAATTCTCCACATATATTTCTCTTAGGATGAAGGTTCTCTGAAGATATAAATGATTTCAAGTATAGACTGCAACACCGGGTTCAGAGAAGATAAACAACTTTGCCAAGGTCACACAGCTGGTAACTAACAGAACCAAAATTCCAACGTGGGATTCCTAACTGTAAGTTATAGTAGGATGCCAATGAACCATGCGAGGATACACTATTCAGTGTTTATTATGGCAATGGTGATAACAACGTTGAACATTCTTATCAAGACAACCATCACCAAAGCCAGACTTATGCACAGGGGTAAACAGATGCCTTCATCTGTACTCTGTGACGTGGAAGCACATAGAGGAAGTAAATGGGAAGGGACTACTTTTCATCTATACTTGTGCTCCATGCCTCTTCAATACAAGAAGATAGGATCCCTAGTCATTCACAAAGGTGCTCATAGTGGTCCATGAGCTAAGTGTAATGTTTCCAAAAGCCTAATGGATATATGTTTACCTGCAATAAAACTACATAAGGTCACCAAAACCTCAACCATCTCATTATACAAATAAGCTGAATCCTGATCTTTACTGCACTTATTTTAAAATTGTACTCAGGTTTTTAAGTCTTAAAACAAGAGGAACATTATTACTTAATACATGCAGTGTTTTGAATTGACGGAAACTTTCAAAACACAAGGCCTATACAAAATAATAATAAATGACCCCTTTGTGTTAAAAAGTTGGGGACCACTGGTATAGTCCTTTGTGCATTGTCCAAAAGCCCTTGGGGGGAGTAACACATGAAGTTGTTGATGATGCTTAAATTAAACCAAATCAACAGAGCATAATGCATTATGCGAGCTATTATGGTGCTGTGGGGAATACACATTAGGAGTAGGCATGGTCCCAATCTATGGTGAATGGGTTTAATCAGATCATTTCCTCAAAACAGGTGAGAACATAAAGAGAGCAAGAACACTAAGAAGCCTAAGGTCACAGGGGTATAGAGGAGGAGAGACAAAAGGGAAAACCACGTAGAGAAGGGAAAGTAAACTAGTGTTTGCCAAACATCTGCTATACTTAGGTACAGTATATATCTTCTCACTTAACTGTTTTTTAAATTGAGATATAACATTAGTTTCAGGTATACAACATAATGATTTGCTATTTGCACATACTGCAAAATGATCACCACAGTGAGTCTAGTTAACATACTTAATTCTTAGAATATCCCTAAAAATTAACTGAAATTATGTCTATTTTACAAAAATAAAACTAGACTCAAAGATTCAACAATTTGCCCAAGACCACATTGCTAGGAATTAGTATTGCCAGAGCTGAAATCCAGGCTGTAGCACCATGCCATCCATGAGCGATCCCTCCCGTCTATGATGTACTGTGTTCCTCTTAGGGGTTAAAAGGGCAGCAGAGAGATAGGAAGAATAAGGATGAACATGTTTCTTTAAGCCACACCTTGTTGCCAAAAGCAACAGCAACCTACAGCTCTCAAGTACTAAGATTAAGCACCAGGGAAAAGTGGGATCATTGCATTCAGTAAGTTTGAAAGTCTATCTTTAATGGGTAGCATTTCTTTTTTGAGGGGGCAATTGAATTGATTAAAAACAATGAGTTGCGGAGGTGAGGGTATAGCTCAGGGGTAGAGCTCATGCTTAGCATGCCTCCGGTTCTGGGTTCAATCCCCAGTGCCTTCATTAAAATAAATAAATAAGTAAATCTAATTAGAAAACAACAACAACAACGAGTTGCTTTTTTTCAATAGCACAGATGCATGCCACAGGGAAACAGTGATAAATACCCACAGGCTATTAAGCTAAACGGATGATGTATAGTTCTCTGACACTCTAATACACTATAATCTGGAAAACATTTATGTGATGGCATTAACCCTCTTTCCTCCAGGTAAAGAGTTTCCAAAGGGATTCTCCCCATATGTGGCACTCTCCTCTGGGGTTTACCCATCACTGGTCGGACTTCTCAATTTCCTCCTGGATTCACTGGAGTCCTTATAATGTCCCACAGGGTCCTGTACTATCTGAGTTACCTCTTTGACCCCATCTCTCTCTGGTTTTCTCCCCTTGCTATTCTTCAAACACTTTCTTATCTTAGGACAGCACTGGTTGTTGCCTCTGGAACATTCTTCCCTAGACACCTCTAGAGCAGCTGTCTTGCTGCCTTTAAGTCTTTACTGGAAAATTTCACCTTACCAATACTGCCTACCCTGACCAGACTATTAAACCTGCATCCCTCCCCAGACCCAGGTTCTCTTACCCTGTCCCATTTTTTTCTTTTTACTTATGGCACTCATTTTATAATACAATATAATTTACTTATTTATTAAGTTTATTGTTTATTTTCTATCTCCTACTAGAATGTAATACCACATGGCCATAGTGTCTAATCTTATAATAGGCAACTAATAAATATTTGTTGTATGAATGAATGAAGTCAGTACATGGGAAAGGCCTCAGGTGTCAGGCAGGGACTGTGGTTTCAAAGAATTTTCCTCCTTGTCTTAACCCAGAACACAGTAACAGCTTCCATCACTCATGCTTTCTGCCACTAGTTTCAAAGACCAAAAAAAGAGCTCTCTGTCAAAGAGAAAAAGATCCCCACGGACGCATCATTTTACAGCAGTGTTATCTGAGAGTTTAATTTCCATTCTTCACTCTGCCTGCTATGTCTCTAGTCCTTCATCCACTGCTCCAGCATTGCTTGGAGCTGTGAATGCTTATTTTTGAGTGAGTCTTCTTATGACCTCTTATCCTCTGGGCACAGGGCTCTAGGCTTCACGCCCTAGTTCTGACACCAACTCTGGACCTGGAAGCTCATTGTATCCTTGATCTCCTGAGTGGCTTATTCTTGGCTCTTCCTAAGGGATGTGAGCTTGCACAGTCCCTGGCCTGACTCTTCTCATTACCCTGTGTGAGCTCAAGCCCTTTGGCTGGTCATCTGGCTGGACCAGAGCCACAGTCCTTCTCTACATCCAACCTACCTTCCCCTACCCTCATCAAAGGGTCAGGACTTCAACCTCCTCTGTGGTTAAAGTCTAAAGGAGGACCTGATTGCCTCGGAATGAGATTTGGCTAGGTGCTGTTTTTAAAGGGTCCGAGTTCTATCTTCTTAGTTGTTTGAGATATTTTCCTATGCTCCTTAATAGTATGCTTACCCTCTAGTTCTAGAGATGTTGAGGAACCACCAGTGGTTATATGGTATTTACCTCTTTATATTATAAGGTAAATGGAAGAAAGTGGAGAATGTCAATGTTAGGGGTATGAGACAGCTGACAGAAAGGGTGGTGAATTGATTAGATTGAGAATGTTTGTAAGAATTTTTCCTGTATTGCCTTTCTTGAGATCAAGACTCTCATCCAACCAATGGCTGGATAAACACCCTAAAAGGGAAACAGAGAATGACTAAGCCTTATTTCTAACATTTATTAAATTTCTTAGATGCCACCAGTCTGATATTATTTTGCTCCTTTCTTACTTATTTCAAAGTCTGGGCCAAATTCTTGTGTAAATTTATTGCTAAAACCATCTGGTTTTTTTTTTTTTTTTTTTTGGCATATTGTTTTCAGTTAAAATAGTTTTTAGTTAAGTTTGTCTAGTAGTCTTCAGCAGAAATCCCAAGAATTAACCTAGTATAGACATCTGTGCCTACGGACACCAGAATTCATTTTTGGCATATGGTCGAGTGACTTTTCTTTAACAGGCTGTCTTCTCCCTCCCCTGATTCCAAAATTAGGGTGTCTGGAGAATGCGAAACAAAATTATACAAAAGCCTGACCTCTGACCTTGCTCCTGTCTCGAAGACTGTAAAGGACCCAAGAGGGAAAGTGTTGAATTTGGCCTCACTTCACATGGCATTAACTGTAATTCTTTGTGAACTGTGGTGACATCATGGTATACTTTGACATCACTGCTCAGACGCCCTTCTGCTGCTGGGCATAAAGTACAGAGATTTTGTTCCAACACAAGAGTCCTTTGTTGAGAAGAAAGGACAGCAGCTGGTCTTCTGCCCTGGTACAAATGTAGATCTTACTGGAATGTGCCTGTTCAGTAAGTTACCACAAAGTAGCCATTCTGCTATGAAGTTTAGAGCTCACTCACACCATAGCTCTGGACAATTTAATGAAAATTTACATCTGAAGAGTTCAAAATTCCACCTATGGGCCCTAATTCAGCAAAATTCTGCTATGATAAACCTTTCATTTACAGGTCTGGAGATGTCATCTGAAGTCAATATTCTCAAAGCAGTAGTGTGCTTGCTGTGTGTGCGTGTGTGTGTGTGTGCATGTGTGTGTAAGGCTAGAGGTAAAGACAAAGTTACAGTAAAGAGGGTGGTTCTATCTCCCAACAGTTCTCTTCCATTGTAATTGTTCAGGTATCTCAGATCTCCAGCCAGGAGGGCTTGTGCCTTGGCTCTCAGGTCAATTTCTGGTTACTTCCCTCAACACACTACTTTATACTAATTTGAAGCTTTTGGATAGTGCTATTAGTATTTTTATTCAAAGTCAGTCAAAGATGTCTTCAAATGATCTATTTATTTGCAGTTCTTTTCCTGGGTTCTCCACTGCCATTTCTGTCTCAGGGTAAAGCCTCAAAAAATTAATAAAAAAAAGTTTATACAAAAATATCATCTGTAAAATAACTCTGAACTTCTGTCCCATGTGGCTCTCGTGCCTGCACAAAGCAGAAAAGTTTCAGATCAGCTTGAGAAACTAGAGGTTATTAATCTCAGATTATTCCCAGAGGAATAAGTCATAGCACAAAACGTTTCAGTGGGATAGTAAACTACTTTTGTTTTTAAAAAGTATGTAATTTTTTATTCTGTCACAGAACAAACAGAGTCATGACATGACCCTCAGTTCTACCATGAGACTTACAGTTGGTAAAAGTATAGTTTTCACCTCTGCAATGTTCCCCTTACAGCCAACCAGACCATGGTGTCCCATCTCAGCCTTTCATCCACACATTCACTTCCCTGGCCATTTCTTACCCTTGGAGCATCATTACTTAAGCCAAAAATCTACATGTTTTACAGCCCTAAACCATGAGAGAGGCAGCATGACCTTGTGGAGGTGAAACAATGACTAAATTTGGATGTGATCATTTATCACCAATTGCTTGGATACATCACATATTTTCAGTGTGTGATTCCGTTCTCTATGAGGATAATCAGATGTGCTTTATCTACGTATCAGGATTTGAACTGATACCTTATATAAAAAGTGGTCTGGCACATAATGACTTTGACCACATATCCTAGAATTTCTGTAACAATTCTGTTTTCAAATCTTCTATTTTATAGTCTTCATAATTATCAGACCATGTGTCTTGGTCACTTCAGGGGACTATGGTTATTGTGCACATAGGATTTATTTGTTCCTTATGGGAAAATATGTCTGAAGCTGTAAAGTGTGACTTAGTGACTTGATCTCCTGCAGATTTATCCCATAGTGCTAGGTACAGGGTCAAGTTTGCAAAAGCTCAGATCCATTTCAGTTTTTGATGACCACAAATATGAAGTAAGATCACCACCCCCACCCCAATCCTGTACAAGAAATGGACTCTTCTTAAGAGGGCAGAGTAGATGGAACTTCACTGAAGAATGGTTTTTTAACTTCCCTCTACTCTGCTAAAGTAGCCAATGAAAGAGCAGCAAGCCTGTTGGGCTCTTTGGGAAATGACCTCTGGGAGTTTTAAAGGATTCTATGAGAAATGCAACAAAACAAAACAAAACACAAAAAACCTCTTTGGATTTGCTAAGGGGTAGCAAATTATCTCCTCTCCAGTTCACTTAAATGAAAGAGGAATGCTTAGAATTCTTAAAGCATCCTTCCTTAGATTTCCATTCTAGACCACCCATCTGGAGTTAATTCTGGGCCACTTTCAAATATGTAATGGCAAGTAGCAAACATTAAATGTAAATATCAACACAAAATAGAGATTTACCAAAGTCATTCTTCTAAAACCTGAAATCCAGGGAAAGATCTATTTTCAGGGACTGGAGCAAGAGCTGAGAGTTTTCTCCATGGGAGCCTGCACCCATAGGGATGTGTTGATATGACAACTGAATTTAACGAAAGCAAGTGAGTACTCAGCAAATTCATCTTGGTATAGGTAATACTTAAAATCTATTTGTTTCAATGGGGAAGAAACCTTGAATCTGAAAGTGTAAGCCAAAAACAAATTTTTTTAAAGAAGGAAAAGTAGCCTGAAACTGAGAATCTGAATTGCTTATTAGTCACAATTAGGAAATAACCATTCAATCAGCAGTCGCAAAGATCTAAGAGGCATCCGAATGTTCATAGCAGCATTATACACAATAGCCAAGACATGGAAGCAACCTAAATGTCCAACAGATGACTGGATAAAGAAGCTGTGTTATATTTATACAACAGAATACTACTCAGCCATAAAAGAAATTTAATAATGCCATTTGCTGTAACATGGATGGACCTAGAGACTGTCATTCTAAGTGAAGTAAGCCAGAAGTAGAAAGAAAAATACCATATATCACTCATATGTGGAATTAAAAAAAAGAAAAAAGGACACTATGAACTCATTTATAAAACAGAAACAGACTCACAGGCATAGTAAACAATCTTACAGTTACGGGGGAAAAGGAGTGGGAAGGGATAAATTCGGGAGTTTGAGATTTACAAATGTTAGCCACTATATATAAAAACAGATTTTAAAAAAAGTTTCTTTTGTATAGCACAGAGAACTATGTTCAATATCTTGTAATAACCTTTAATGAAAAAATATGAAAACAAACATATGTATGTATATGCATGATTGGGACATTGTGCTGTACACCAGAAATTGACACATTGTAATTGACTGTACTTCAATTAAAAAAAAAAGTCCTAAGAGAAAAGTGGATTGATTGGTTTTTTTTCTTATTTGTACTGGAGTGTATTTGATTTACAATGTTACTTTCAGGTATATGGCAAAATGATTCAGATATATATAAATATATATATATATATGATATATATAGAGAGAGATATATACACACACACGTATATATTTTCAGTTTCTTTTCTGTTATGGCTCATTACAAGAAATTGAATATAGTTTCCTGTGCTATACAGTAAGTCCTTGCTGTTTATCTATTTTTATATATAGTAGTGTATATCTGTTAATTCCAAACTCCTCATCTATCTCCTGCCCTTCACCCCTGGTCACCACAGTTTGTTTTCTATAGACTGGCTGATTTTTAATGGGCCCTCAAATTCCTGAGCCAGATGAGAGGTTAGCTGCTGGACTGTGCTGGAAGAAGGCTGACAAGGATCAGTCCTGGCCGCCCTTTCAAGCTCTAGGCTTGTGGGTTTGGGATAAGCAGCTGCATTCTGCTGAATCACTGCAATACTGACCGTAGCAAAATGAAATGCTGTTTCTTTCTTTTCAGACAAAAACAAATTCACTCAAGGCCCCAAGATTAAAAAAAGCAATGACTGCATACATTTTTTCCCATTCAGAAAGATTAAGAAGATTCCACTAGCCACCCACTCACATACATAAAAATGAATTCCGATTCTTTTCTATCACAGTCCTAGTTTAAAATCAGCTGAAACTAGACATTTCAAATCTGACAGAATTCAACATGCAGCCTGTGTCTAATTCATGAATAAAATTAAGCTCACACTTCAATGTGGAAATATTTTAAAATTCACGGGCGGAGGGGCATAGCTCGGTGGTAGAGAACGTACTTAGCATGCATGAGGTCCTGGGTTCAATCCCCAGTACCTCCATTAAACAGACAAACAAATCTAATTCCTCCCCCTTGGCAAAATAAAATAAAAAATAATAATAAAATAGCTCGACAAAAACTTTTTTAAATATTTTAAAATTCAAGTTCGTATAATAGTTGTAATTGGTTTTTAGTCAGTTTTTAAAAACCACCTAAAAAGAGCTAACACAGAAAGCTTATCCATGTGCTGTCCTTTAACTGTTCCAAAGGGACCCAAACGACCTGTCTCAGGGCCTTCACCTTACTGCTTCCTGGTGGACCATGGACAAAGAAGAAAAGAAATTTTTGTGGTTCATGCAGCAATCATAATTTGGCTACACCAAACAAAATAATATTTCTTCTGCACGTCTTAGGTATAAGGCATATAATTTGAGATAATTGGCTTATATTTTAAAAATAGGCAATCTGTCTTTACCATCACATTTATGTGAATCTAAACAGAAAATCCCCCAATTCTGTAAGTCTGGGTCTGTCAAACACCACATTTGTCAGAAAAGCAAGACTTAACCATTGATTTTAGAGTTTTCAAGTGTTACTCCAAATGGGTTTTTTTGCATGGTGTTGACCTAGTCTTCATGCCTTATTCTTTTTCCCCATTAAAACTCCACTATTTTAGGCAGGTACAGGTGTGTTACAAGGAATCACTTTCTGGGATATATATCAGAGAGTAGATGAAAACACTTGTTAGTATCAGCATGAGAATTGTTATGAACATGATGCTCCCTGGAACATCTGGGCATCGAATTCTCTGATGATTTCCAGCCCTCAGTTTTGAACTCTTTCTAATGAATATGTCAAGAATAAGGGGATAGGGATTTTTCTAAGATGAGAGCAGTGCCTGTCTCAGGGAGATGTGATCTTCCCAGCTAAAGTCCACGAGGCCTCTTGTTTTGTGGCTAATGAGTGGACGTTAGGCACTGATTTGGCAGGATGGTAGAAAAGAAATACCACTAGCCACGATTATTCTGAAGAGCGAGAGATTAGGTAACTGTAGGCTGTGGTAATGGATAATTCTCACTGATCAAATCTGATGTCAAGAAGAGACAACAGCAAATAAACCATGAAAGGGATCTTGAGCCTTATGAAGTATCTACTAAGGGCCAGGTTCTGACAGGTGTTTCACAGAGTTCATGAAGCCTGCACACAAACTCTGGGACTGCACAGATGACAAAACCAAAGCAACTTCCTATGTCACCTACTCAGAAAATGGCAGAATTTGGATTCCAACTTCTTTCTAATGCATCATGCCTACTACTCTGGGCCACTTAATATACCAGAGGACATTTAAGTCAACAGTGTGTATATTCAAAAGAGTAGGGCTGCATCACGTGGCTGCAGCTGCTACTTACACAAGAGTACTCTGCTTTAAAAATGGTTTCTTTAAAAAAGTTTTTATTCAAGTATAGCTGATTTACAATCACACTTACACAATTGTAACTGTGTAACACAACTGTGTAACAATTACAATTGTGTTAGTTTCCAGTGGACAGCACAGTGATTCTGTTATACATCTATATTCTCTTCCATATTCGTTTTCATCATAGGTTATTACAAGTTATTGAAAACTGTTCCCAATAAATAGTTTCTGAGGGAATGTTTATAGCGCATCAATTATATAACCACTGTATATCAATAATGTTCATGAAGTTTGTTTCTTTGCACCCAGCTAACAGTATTCGAGAGAGGAAGAAACTCCTGAAAGGCAATTTCTTGGGAGACATAAACTTCCAAAAAGATTCCAAGGTGTTTTCCAATAGTATGAAAATCAGCCCCCCGTAAATTTATTTTCAAGGCTTGCCTGGAGCTTGGCTTCAGCACTAAGTAGGTTATTACCTTCAACAGAGGGAAAACCATCTCCAGTAGCAGCTGGCAAGGCGGAGGAGAAGGGAGGAGGGAGGCAGGAGGAGGGACGGAGTGGAAACACACTGAACTTGGCCCAGACACAGCCTACGTCTGCGCCTAACCCGGCAGAGACCTCACAAACTCTGCCAATGACCCCGGAGGATGACCTCCGCGTGAACTTGGGATCTATCCCACGCAGTGTCAGGGAGGAGGAGGACACCCGACATGACACACTGTCAGCTCTGCAGGAAGCTGACTCGAACACTCAGCTCACACAGACAGTACCTGCCTCTGCTATACGAAACCAGCTGGGCCAAGCACCCACGCAGGATGCAGGAAGAGTATGTTCTGATGTCAAAGCACTTTTACCCTCAGCTCTGACTCTGTCAAAGGTCAAATAAAAACATCTGGACAGCATGGGAACAGAGCATTTTCACCTTAGTTTTTATCTGCGAACCTCACATAATTCCAACAAGCAGAGAAACTGGCAGCTTTAGCTCTAAAAACGATCAAGATTACAGGAGCCGGGGTGATGCAAGTACAAAATGAGGACCACAGGAAGCGTTCTGTGGGAAACTTGCATCCCACATATACTCCCGAAGGCGCAATTCTGTCTCCAGGCTGAATCAAAGAGTCATCTCCCTGATTTCTGTTCAGATCTCCTCAAGTGACGGCAGAGTTCATTGTGGAATACAATCATGCGTTGCTTTAAAATGTATACACTGTCAAGGTTATATTCCTGGACCAAGTGCTTATCTGACAGTTCCACGAGTGATGAGTTCTTTTGCAATGGGATTAGAACTCTGTTTTAGACAACTGCTTTCTAAACTACGGTGCTAGCTACTGGGTCTAAACAGAGATTAAGAAGAAAGGCTCCATTCTGTAAGCAGTCATTGAAAAGGCAGCTGTGGATTCAGCCCGCCGCACAGGTACTTGCTACCATAAATCCACACCCACACCCCACAGCAGGCCACCACTCTGAAACCCGTCTCTGGCTGCAAAGAGGCACAGCTATTCTTTTATTTCCTTCCTGCAGACAGTATCTCACTATTGGCAAACTACTTCTTTGAGCCTGGGAGCAGCAGAGGGAAAGGTAGGGCAGAGTACTGGCCACAGGGACTCCACGCCCAAGCGTCTGTCAGTTGCCTAGAGAAGCTGAAGATGGTTCACATCACAGTCTCCATCACAAGGAGCAAGTCCTGCACTGCACCCCCTTTCTGGGAATGGTACTGTATGAGCTATCAAAGTGTAGAAGCCTGCAAAAGTCACAGCCCTCTTCACAGGGCTTCATAAGCTAGAAGAATGTGTGGAAGAGTAGGAAGCAGAGCTGGTGGGAATGAAAAATGGTGCAGCTGCTGTGGAAAGCAGTAAAAAGACTCTTTAAAAAATTAAACATAGAATTACCGTATGATTCAGTGATTCCAATTCTGGGTATATACCTGAAAGAACTGAAAGCAAGGACTTGAACCAGTATTTGCACGCCCATGTTCTCAGCAGCATTATTCACCATAGGCCAAAGGTGGACACAACTCAAGTGTCCATCAACAGGTGAACAGATAAACAAAATGCGGTATATGCTGTTAAATTAATTAAATGAGATGCCATGAGACCTAGGGGGCTCTAACACCATGGCAGACTATGTAAGCAAACCAAAATCTAAGCCAGTAAATGCTTACAAAATCAAGCTTACAAAATCAAAATGCTAAGGACAACCAATCACAAACAGCCCGTAAGCTGTAAGCTGCAGCCGGTCAATTTTCTTTCTTCGTTCCTGCACTTTCCCTGTAGTCTTGGCCCTGGCTCCTGTCGGTGGAGCGCTCTGAACCACATCTGGTTTGATGTTGCCTGATTCTAATCCATAAATGCCCAAATCAACTCTCGACATTTTTAATATGCCTCAGTTTATCTTTTAACAGTTCAAACAACAGAATACTATTCAAGCTAAAAAAGGAATGGAATTCTGACACATGACACAACAGGAATGGACTCTGAAGACATTATGCCAAGTGACATAAACAAGACACAAAAGGATAATTATTGTATGATTCCAATGATATGAGGTACCCAGAGTAGTCAGAGAGACTGCAGAAAGGTAGCTACGAGGGGCTAAGAGGAGTCATTGTTTAATAGGTATGGAGTTTCAGTTTGGGAAGATGAGAAGGTTCTAGAGCTGGATGAGGGTGACGGTTATACATCATGTGTATGTACTTAATGCCAGTGAACTGTGTAACTAGAAATGGTTAAAATGTTAAATGTTCTCTGCTGGAGAAGATGTGGAGAAAAGGGAACCCTCCTACACTATTGGTAGGAATATAGTTTGGTGCAGCTGTTATGGAAAACAGTATGGAGATTCCTCAAAATATGAAAAACAGACTCACCATGTGATCCAGCAATTCCACTCCTGGGCATATATCTGGAGGGAACTCTAATTCCAAAAGATACATGCACCCCAATGTTCATAACTGCACTATTTACAATAGCCAAGACATAGACACAATCTAAATGCCCAGTGACAGATGACTGAATAAAGCAGTTGCAGTATATTTATACAATGGAATACTGCTCAGCCATAAAAAAGAATGAAATAATGCCATTTGCAGTAACATGGATGGACCTGGAGATCACCATTCTAAGTGAAGTAAGCCAGAAAGAGAAAGAAAAATATCATATGGTATCACTTAGATGTGGAATCTAAAAGAAAAAAGAAAAATGAACTTATTTACAAAACAGAAACAGACTCACAGACATAGAAAACAAACTTGTGATTACCAGTGGAGGAAGGGGGTGGGAAGCACTAAATTGGGAGTTCAAGATTTGTGGATATTGACTGATATATGTAAAATAAACAAGTTTATACTGTATAGCACAGGGAACTATATTCAATATCTTGTAGTAACCTATAATGAAAAAGAATATGAAAACGAATATATATGTATATGTATGACTAAAATGTTATGCTATACACCAGAAATTGATATAACATTGTAAACTGACTATACTTCAATTTAAAAAAAAGTTAAAATTTCTCTTATGTATATTTTAACCACAATAAAAAAAAAAGAACAGGATGTAGAAAAGTAACAGACACAAACAGTTAACACAAGGAACACATAGATGAAATGGGGTGAAGAAAAACATACATATAAGTAAACATATGCTATGTCTGTTTGTTATTGTTGAGGAGCTTTATAGTTATTCCTTTAACTTCTGCTCAACCCCTGGCCTCCTACCTGGACATGGACAAAGCCCCATGTGTTTGCACTCCGTTCTACCGCTGAGCAAGCTTAAAAAGGGGCCCAACCATCCTACACTGTGAAGTGCAGTGTAGCATACATAGTATAGGGTGGTAGAATCTGGGCTGGGCTGGGAGGGGATAGTGTAACAGCTTTGGAGCCAGATGGATCTGACTTTGAATGCAAGCTCTGTTACTTATTATCTGCATGACCTCGTCCATGTTACCACATCTCTGATATCTTGGTCTCTTCTTCTGGAAAATGGTACCAATCAAATCACACCTCCAAAGGCTGTTCTGAGGATTCATTGTAAGAAAGTAAAGCTCTCAGAGTTTAACAATAGGAGCAGCTCTTACTACCATTAGTTACAACAACAATACAACTATGGAAATTGAAGAATTGTAAAGGGACAGAAAGTGGATACTAATCTGTGTTTTAAAAATCATTCTTTGCTGTTCTTTAAAACTCAAAAGTGGAACTTTCATTTTATATTAAAATAAATATTCATCATTCAAATGACATGATTTGTTCTCTCAGAAGTTGCCCAGTGATCTAAGATGAGGGGAAAAAATGGAATTATTCAGGGTGTAGGTATCAAAAATTCAGAAAGAACCGACCATCACAAACACACTGGCTGTGCCCTTGGTCAGCTTTCCAGTCCTGCTGACTCTCAGCGTCCAACTTAATTATCTCCATATGCCATACACATCTCCACGAGGAAGAGAAGTCTCCACAGACCAGACACAGTAACAGATCATCTACGAGAGCACACTCCTTTATCAAGGTGGACAACTGAGAATTGTCTGTCTCTATTTATTTGAATGGGAGAAATCAAAGGGTCTTCTGTACTAGATTTGGGGTACAGATGGGGCTGATTTCTCATCAGAAGGGTTGATGGAAGAGGTGAGATGTGAACTGTGAATTAAAGAATGGCAGCAATACTTCAAAACAACAAAGGCAGGCTGCCAAGTCTCCCCTCCCCCTGGCAAAACTGGAAGCAGACTCAGAAGGCTGGCATAGGATTTGAATCCAAGTAGATTCCGAGTCCAGTGCTGGTACCATGCTAGACACATTCCTCTTGACTGCAAACCAGAAACTTCATTCTTATGGCCCCACAAAAATCTTGCTGGAATCCATTAAGACACTGTTTGAACCCTGGTGAACTTTTGGCTGAAGAAGAGAGAAGATTCCTATTTGCAGCTGAAGGTTCATCTTGTCTAGTAGGAAAAGAGTTTAGTGTGAACCAAGACAGAAGTTTCCCATGGCTGGTCTATCACTATTAACTTCTGAGCATTTCCAACTCATCAGATTCACCCCCCAATGGATGGAGGATGCACTCACTGTCCAGGGAGCAGAAGGATAAGGTGTAACTACTCTGTCACAGGCGGTAGCAAAATCACATCCACTTCTTAACCAGGAAGACATTTCTTTTTCTTTTTCCAGTTGAATTATAGTTTATTTACAATGTTGTGTTAGTTTCTGGTGTACAGCACAGTAATTCAGTCATAGATATTATATCTATATATATTTTCTCATTATAGGTTATTACAAGGCATTGAATATAGTTCCCTGTGCTATACAGTAGGACCTTGTTGTTCATCTAGTTTACATACAGTACTTTGAATCTGCTAATCCCAAACTCCTAATTTATCACTCCCCACCTTTTCCCTTTGGTAACCACAGGTTTTCTTCTATGTCTGAGTCTGTTTCTGTTTTGTAAACGAGTTCATTTGTGCCATTATTTTTTAGATTCCACACATAAGTGATAGCATGTGATATTTGTCTTTTCTGTCTGACTTAACTTCACTAAGTATAATAATCTCTAGGTCCAGGTGTGTTGCTGCAAATGGCAATATTTTATTCTTTCTTATGGCTGCGTAATACTCCACCATATATACAGACCATATCTTTATCCAGTTATCTTTTGATAGATATTCAGGTTACTTCCACGTCTCAGCTATTGTAAACAGTGCTGCTATGAACACTGGGGTGCATGGATCTTTTTGAATTGGAGTTTTCTCCAGGTATATGCCCAGGAGTGGGATTGCTGGGCCATACGGTAATTCTATTTTTAGTTTTTAAAGGAATCTCCATACTGTTTTCCATAATGACTGCACCAAATTATATCAGGAAGACATTTCTTATGCATGAGTCCATGCTGCAGTCCCCTGTTAAAATTACTAATAATCCTGAAGATGACAGAAATCTAATGTAACTTGTAAAACTATCATCTTAATAATAGATTACTTCCTATTACATAAATAGATCCGGGATATTTCTCAGACTGAATCCCCTTTGGGGAAGGGTCCAAAATACAAATAGCTAGTGTCCAGGCTACGTAGGTAACAAAGGAGGCCCGGAAGTGTTGACAGCACCTCAAGGCTTCAGGAACTATTCAGCTCTGTCAATGGTCACCATGCAGACTACACCAAATACTGCACCTTTAATCTTTTTCAAGGCTATGTTGTGAATCAGATTTTTATTGGTAGTAGTATATTTAAATACTGGCAACTATTTCACATTTCCACAAAACCACACTACACGTACCAAACAAAAGTTGTCAGTGGGATATACTTGGTTGTTAGTTTGCAACCTCTGCTTCTGAGCCATGAAAATCATCTGGGAGAAAGTGAAAAAAACTACAGGCCAAATTAGAGAGACTCTTGGGGAATGCTTAGGAAATTAAGAGGCTAGACTCACACAGCCTTGATGAAATCATTCTACGCACACACTGACTAAGAGGGAATGTTCAAACTGAGTGTAAAAATATTTCTCTGGATTAAAAAAGAAAAGCCCATGCATGAAGAGACTCAGTGCTCCTCTGGCCTGATGGGATCTTACCCCTTCTAAGCTGTCACCCCCTCAGCACTTGCCATATATGCTTGTCCCAGAGTCCACCATGGGGAAGGACAAGTCAGGTACCAGGTGAGCTGCATCCACTTTACCACTGAGTATGTCTCTGCCTTAGCTAACGAAACATATCCTTTACCCAAGCAAGGATATCTTTACTATTCCTATTCAAAAGAAGGACATTATACTGTGTTGCTCAATAAAAGGCTGTTGCCTGGATGGGTGAATCAACAAATTAATGATCTTTCTGTCAATCAACAGTGATCCTGAGGTTTCTGCCTTAGAAGGTCAGAGTCATCTAATGGGAAGAATTTCTCCCTCTCCAGGAGAATCCCAGGGGACTGAGAGAGGACAGTGGTCAAGGAGAGTTGAGGACTTTGGATAACAAAACACTGGCTATGTTCTTTCATTTTAAAGTGACCTTGGCTACTTCTTCCCAAGCTTCTCTACCCTCCTTCCCTTCCCCTGAAATGTTTGTTTTTTAAAAGCACCTATAACTCTTCTGGCAAAGAAACTGAATTGGTATGTAAGTGCAACTGTCAACCTAAGTACTCATGGGACTAGCCAGCCACCAGCTCCTGGCCCCTGTGTGACTGCAAGAGTTTGCAGGTGCTGTGGGTTTGTACCTGGCGTTTCTGGAGGAATGAAAGCAGTGGGGTGCGTTAAGTTTTTTAGAATGTTTATTGCTGGCAACGTTTTCCACTTGCATTTTATTTTATAGTACAACTTTTAAGCAAGTAGAATGTTCTGTGATAATTTGGCCATACAGGAGGGAAATTTAGCTCAGAGACTGAAATGCACTTAGTAATGGTGAAACAGACTAACAAAATAAATAAATAATCCAAATCAAAAGAAAATACTTCAAACTCTTGAAGGTTCTTAAAAACTCACATGAAAGGCACTTTAACTTAACACAAGTGAAAGAGCCCTGGATTTGGAACCAGAAGACGGGTTTGAGTCTTCTTGGCTCTGTTACTTACTAGTGGGGAGACCATGGGTAAGTCACGTGCCATCTGCTCTGATGCTCCGTGTCTTTAGAAATAAAATGGGGAGGGCTTAGTTGGTGATCTCCAAGGTCCCTTTCAAAGCCACTGTTTTCGTACTAGCTTTTCAAAGAGGCTCAAAACATCTTGAGAGGACGCTGACTTTGTCTTGGCCTCTGTGGTCTATTAACCACACAGAAAATTTCTTGCCTTTCTCTCTAAATTTTTCAGGTTCTTAAGTGTTCTCTTGGATCACAAATAGATAGCCCACAGCAATAACACTTTGTTCCTTCTTGATGTGAACTCCCCAGGGCAGTCCAACCAAAGAGGCAACAGAAAGGACAGGTGGGGTTTATTATACTAATTTTAGGTGCTTGGGTGGACTTTCCTGACCCTGGCAAGTGGCCCTTCCTAGTGGTTAGTGGTGTTTCAACAGAGTCTCTGGCAACCACGAGTGTGATAAAACTTGAGTAAAGTTCTGTTCATGGCCCAAAATCTGGAAGGGTCTTGATACTTTAAATTGTTTTTCTTAAGGATTTTGACAATTAAATAAGCTACAACTTTATAAAAAATTAACCCTTAACCTAACCTGCTATTGCCTTGGAACTATGCCAATCAGCCAAGGGCTATTTACTAATTGCCTTTTATATTTGGATTTGATTTTTAACATTTTAAAGCAATAATGAAGTGTCTTAAGACATCTAATTTCAAAAAGGCTTTCTATTTTTGCTATTTTAATACTTTTTAAAAAATATTTTAATAATATTTTAATACTTTGCTATTTTAAGTTTTTTTTTTTTTTAAACCAAAGGCAAAGTTTCAAACCCTTCAAATTTCTGATATACTTAAACCTTGCATTTCAAGTTTTTGGGAAAACCAGCATTTTATAGCTGAAAGCTTGAGAGATGGAGAGAGCTGAACTAATTAAAATTATGTCTAAAGATCATCTGATTTACCCATGGAACACCCTGTAGGAGCAAATCATCTTCCAATTCATTTTCAAATATACAGTTGGGAAAGAAACTACATCACACTGGAATCCTGGTTGATACTTATGGCCTTAGGAAACCTGGCATTTTGTGAGTTTAATCCCAGGAAGGATCTAATGGCTTCAGCAGTTAAGAGTTCATCCAGAGAACCTGGTTGATATACTAAGGAAACCAACAGTTGTCTTGATGGAGAAGGTTCTGGGTAGATCTGAGCCATCTGCTAACCCATGGTAAATAAAGAGTGGATGGCTGGAGACCTCAGATTCAAAATTATTTCTAGTATCATAAAACAAAAACAAAAACATTTAAACTCATATAAATGGACTTTGTTTCACAGCCTGAAGGAAATGAGAACACAACAAGGCCCAAATAAATTAAAAGATTAAAAAAAGACATTTAGGATGAATAATTTATGTGATTTAGAGAGGACTCGGTCATCAAGAGACAAAAATAGTCAACAGAGAGATTTATTGATGCGTTGACCATTCTATGCAACAGTCTTATATTGAGTAACTCAATATAAAGAAACCAAAGATGAGTAAGACACAGTTTCTTCCAGTTAGGAGATCCCAAAGAATAGGCTAGTTGGTTATGAAAATCAATGTAAGACAAAGGAAACAAGAGGAAAAACAGGTGCAAGAGATGGGAAGGAATATCAGTTCCTCTGTGGAGTCTCACTGCAGGACTGGGAGTGTTGGGGAAGAGGGTGGCTGAGGGGCAGGAAAGCCTTCCCCATTCCCAGAACTCAATGACAGCACTCCTTCTAAATGCTCCTCCTATCTGCTCCCATTGCATCCTGTACTTACAGCTGCTTTCCCAGGGTTTAGCATAATGCCTAGCATTAGTAAATGCTTAATAAATATTTCCTGAATGAATGAATCAACAGTACTTAATCTCTCTAAGCATTATTTCCCTCCTCTCTAAAAATGGTAAAAACATAATGCTGTGTGGGCTCACATGAGGAGTAAAGGAGATAACATATGCTACATGCTTACATAGCAGAGAACCTGGCACATACATGCTCAATAAAGATCAGTTCTTCTTATTAATATTAGGCATCATTACCTCTATTTTTCATGAGAAATGAGTCTTAATTAACCTAAAAAATTAGTTTGTGATCACACAGATAGTAAATATGAATGTCAGACTTCAAACCTGTATCTGCCTGAGTCCCCAACTGAATTTCTTCCTCCCATCTCCTGCTGCTGCTGATTATAATTATTCAACTTTCAGCTTCATCACCCAAACACTGGAAGCTTCTTCAAGACAGCGATCATGACATTCACTTTCACATCCTCATAGAGCAGCCCTATTTTAAAAACCTACTGAGCCTATCTGGGCCTCAAATGCCAAGTGGAATGATTAAACTGCAAGATTTCAAGTTCCCTTTTCAGTTTCAAAATAGTCTTATTTGAAGTCATTCAATGAATGAAATAGCAGAGTTAATATATAATGTAGCTAAATGAATAATGCTTTGTTGAGAATTTACTGAAGAAAAGACCTTCAAATCCAAACTTATTCCTTGGGGGAAAAAAAAAAGTTGAAAGCTATCCAACTTCCGGCCAGATACCACTATCCATTCATTTAGCATATATCCATTAGTAACCTGTTGTGTGTCAGGTTCCAAATCAGTTTTAACACACAGAAATAACAGAAAGAAAGAAATAATGGAAGGGAAGGGAAGGGAAGGGAAGGGAAGGGAAGGGAAGGGAAGGGAAGGGAAGGGAAGGGAAGGGAAGGGACGGGAAGGGAAGGGAAGGGAAGGGAAGGGAAGGGAAGGGATGGGAAGGGAAGGGAAGGGAAGGGACGGGAAGGGACGGGAAGGGACGGGAAGGGACGGGAAGGGAAGGGAAGGGAAGGGAAGGGAGAAGCCTTAGGGTTATAAATGACTTCTTGGAACAATAACAAATGAAGGGGACACCCACCTAAACTAATGGGCTAGTCATATTAACTCTGTCAAAGACTGTGCTCAGGTCACTCACAGCTAACACAGCCTTTGTATTTAGTCCAGACTTTTGAATTTTTGCACTACATTTTAAAAATGTCTTTTTTTGAGATATAATTCACATACCATAAAATTCACCCATTTAAAGTGTACAATTAAATAGTTTTAGTATATTTATAGAATTGTGAAAACATCACCAAAATCTGTTCAGAGGTTTTCACCATTCCCAAAAGAAACCCAGCGCTCACTAGTCGTCACTCCCTGTTCTACCTGCACCCCCAGCTCTACGCAACCACTAATTTATTTTTTGTTTCCATAGATTTGCCTACTAAGGACATTTCACACAAGTGTAACAATAGAATATATAACCTTCTGAGACTGGCCGCTCTCACTTAGCATAATGTTTTGAAGGTTCTCTTATGTTGCAGCAAGTATCAGTACTTCATTAGTTTTTATTGTGGAATAATATTCCGTAATACGATTAGACCACATTTTATTTATCCATTCATCAGCTGACAGACATTTGGGTTGTTTCTGCTTTTTGGCTATTATGAATACTCCTGCTTTAAACATCTGAGGACAAATTTTTTGTTTTGTTTTGTTTTGTTTTGTTTTGTTTTGTTTTGGTGGGCATACGCTTTCATTTCTCTGAGGTAGATACTTAGGAGTGGGATTGTTGATCCATACGGTAACTCCGTGTTTAACATTTTGAGGAATGGCCAGGCTATTTTCCAAAGCAGCTGCACCACTTTGCACGGAAAGGGTGACACAGATTTAATAGGATTTGAATTGTAGCTTTGCCTTTTTCTAGCTGCATGATCTTCTATGAGCCTCAATCTCCTTATTATAGATAGTAAAGATACCTCAAAGAGTTGGCACAAAGAGCACATAGTGACATGAATGATGCACTGTGCAAACTATCAACACAAAAAGCGATAAAATTTGAAAAAATTTTTTTCTAAATTAGATTTGCTCTGCTTTCATCTACTTCACTGAATCTCTTTAGGAAAACAAAACCAGTGATTTTGTCCTTCCCATTCTATGCTTAATTCCAAAGGAAAAAGTAAAAAGCTTTTCTAAGAAAGCTATAGAAAGAAAGTTTCTCAGAAATTGAATATCACGATGGAAAAAATTCCAAATAGCAAAGAATTCCTTTCATGAGTAGAGGTGATATATAAATAAAGGACCCAAGAGAGGTGGCAGGAAGGAGATACTGTGAGATGAATGAATCCCTACAGAGTGCCACTTTCTCTCTCTTAGCTATCCAACTAGGGAGGATACCTCTCAAGGAACTACATGCTAATTTAACTTCAGTTTTTCCTAAGAGTGACGAACACTTAAGTTGACTTGTTATCAAACTAATGGGTTGTCACAGAAAAAGATGACCTGACAAGTTTTAATCATAAACAGGACAGTGACTATACAAACTTATTGGAAACACACCTTTCAATTAAGAAGGCAGAGTTAAGAGGGAGGAAGAAAGGATATGAATTCACTGAGTGAAAGTCACTTGGCAGACGCTGCACTATACAAACACCGTCTTCTCATCCCTCACCACTGCCCCAAACCAACACCTGACCTTTCTCCTCTGTTCCACATCCCAGCGAACAGCAGCACCAGACTTTGCTCAAAGTAGAAACCTGAATATCATCTTAAATTTTTCTCTCCCAACGTATCTCAACATAATAAAAGCTGTATATGACAAACCTACAGCTAGCATAGTACTCAATGGTGAAAAACTCAAAAGCTTCCCACTAAAATCTGGGACAAGACAAGGATGCCCACTATCACCACTCCTATTCAACACAGTCTTGGAAGTCCTAGCCACAGCAATCAGGCAAGAGAGAGAAATAAAAGGGATCCAAATTGGAAAAGAAGAGGTAAAAGTGTCACTATATGCTGACGACATGTTACTATATATAGAAAACCCTAAAAGGCCCATACAAAAACTACTAGAGCTGATTGAAGAATTCAGCAAGGTAGCAGGTTACAAGATTAACCTTCAAAAATCACTTGTATTTCTTTACACTAACGCTGAATCAACAGAAAAAGAAAATAAAGAAACAATCTCCTTTAAAATAGCACCCAAAGTAATAAAATACCTAGGAAGAAATCTAACCAAGGAGGTGAAAGAATTATACACAGAAAACTATAAACCATTGATGAAGGAAATTAAAGAAGACTTTAAAAAATGGAAAGATATCCCATGCTTTTGGATTGGAAAAATCAATAGTGTTAAAATGGTCACACTGCCCAAGGCAATCTACAGATTTAATGCAATCCCTACCAAATTTCCCAGGGCATATTTCACCGAACTAGAACAAATCATAGTAAAATTTATATGGAACCACAAAAGACCTAGAATTGCTAAAGCATTACTGAAGAGAAAGAAAGAAGCTGGAGGAATAACTTTCCCAGACTTCAGACATTACTATAGAGCTACAGTCATCAAGACAGCATGGTATTGGTACAAAAATAGACATATAGACCAATGGAACAGAATAAAGAGCCCAGAATTGAACCCACAAACTTTCTGTCAACTCATCTTCGACAAAGGAGGCAAGAATATGCAATGGAATAAAGACAGTCTCTTCAGCAAATGGTGTTGGGAAAACTGGACAGCAGCATGTAAAGCAATGAAGCTCGAACACTCCCTTATACCACACACAAAAATCAACTCAAAATGGATCAAAGACTTAAACATAAGACAAGATACAATAAACCTCCTAGAGGAAAACATAGGCAAAACATTATCTGACATACATCTCAAAAATGTTCTCCTAGAACAGTCTACTCAAGCAATAGAAATAAAAGGAAGAATAAACAAATGGGACCTAATGAAACTCACAAGCTTCTGCACAGCAAAGGAAACCGTAAGTAAAACAAAAAGACAACCTACGGAATGGGAGAAAATTTTTGTAAATGAAACTGACAAAGGCTTGATCTCTAGAACATATAAGCAGCTCATACAACTTAGTAAGAAAAAAACAACCCAATCCAAAAATGGACGGAAGACCTAAACAAGAAATTCTCCAAGGAAGAAATACAAATGATCAATAGGCACATGGAAAAATGCTCAATATCACTAATTATCAGAGAAATGCAAATCCAAACTACAATGAGGTATCATCTCACACCAGTCAGAATGGCCATCATTCAAAAATTCACAAATGACAAATGCTGGAGAGGCTGTGGAGAAAAGGGAACCCTCCTACACTGCTGGTGGGAATGCAGTTTGGTGCAGCCACTGTGGAAAACAGTATGGAGATTCCTCAAAAGACTAGGAATAGACTTACCATAGGACCCAGGAATCCCACTCCTGGGCATATATCCAGACAGAACCCTACTCCAGAATGACACCTGCACCCCAATGTTCATAGCAGCGCTATTTACAATAGCCAAGACATGGAAACAGTCCAAATGTCCATCAACAGATGATTGGATAAAGAAGCTGTGGGTTTATTTATACAATGGAAAACTACTCAGCCATAAAAACCGACAACATAACGCCATTTGCAGCAACATGGATGCTCCTGGAGAATGTCATTCTAAGTGAAGTAAGCCAGAAGGAGAAAGAAAAATACCATATGAGATCATTCATAAGTGGAATCTAAAATAAGAAAAAACACAAACAAACAAAACATAAATACAAAACAGAAACAGACTCATAGACATAGAATACAAACTTGTGGTTGCCAAGGGGGCAGGGGGTGGGAAGGGATAGACTGGGATTTCAAAATGTAGGATAAACCAGATTACACTGTATAGCACAGGGAAATATATACAAGATCTTATGGTAGCTCACAGTGAAAAAAAATGTGACAATGAATATATGTATGTTCACATATAACTGAAAAATTGTGCTCTACACTGGAATTTGACACAACATTGTAAAATTATTATAAATCAATAAAAAATGTTACAAAATTTTTTTTCTCTCCCATTATATTTCACCAGTCACCAAGTCCATGGAATCTATCTCCTGATTCTAAAATCTCCGTTTTTATCCCAATACCAATTTTTGGCCCACTCTAATCCATTGCCCTCAATAAAATACACATCTTACCTTATCTTGCATTTGCTTGAATTAATTCACTGGCACCCTTCTGCCCTCAATGTTACAAAAACCCAACCTTTTAAATATAACTTACTTATCTCCTTCATGGCATAGGTTCTGATACCTCTGCAGCCCTTTACCTCTTCACTCTCCTTCAATTCTACGCACTAGTTAGGTCTTTCCAGCTACCTCTTCCTCTGAGCATTTCCTGATCTACTTACCACAGGCTAAACTTCTCCCACTGTGGCTCTACAAACTATTCAAAATTATATATACATAACTCAGTGGTAGAGTGTGTGCTTAGCATGCACAAGGTCCTGGGTTCAATCCCTGGTACCTCCATTAAAAAAAAAAAAAGAGAGAGAGAGAGAAAAGACAATGATTTAAATATATATGTACATACACGTATGTTTGTATTATGTATATGCATATATGTATATGTTTGTACCATATACAAATACACAGGGACATGTGTTATTGTCAGTTGAATTGTGTCCCACCAAAGATATGTTGAAGTTATAACCCCCAGTGCCTGTGAGTATGATCTTATTTGGAAATAGCATCTTTGCAGGTATAATCAGATTAAGATGAAGTCATACTCAATTAGAATGGGACCTAATCCAATATCACTTGTGTCCTCGTAAGAGGAGAAAACAGAGACACTGGAAGAATGCCACGTAAAGACAGAGAGATGCACGGACGCAGTGGGAGATGGAAGCAGACACCGGCAGCTGCCACTAGAATCTGGGAAGAGGCAAAGAAAGATTCTACTTGGAGCCTCAAAGGAAGCATCGCCCTGATGATACACTAACTTTGGACTTAAAGACTCCACAAGAGGCTAGAAGCAGGAGAATAAATTTCTGTTGTTTCAAGCCACCCGGTAAACAAAGCTACCATGTGAATAAATGTGGGCTTTCCATATCCTGAAGGAGAATTCAATTGAAATGATTCAAGTAGATAAGAAATAAAGTTAAATCTGTGTTTTAGAAGGAAAACTCCTCTTTCCACTGTAAACTCCTGTGTACAGTGAGGAGAATACAGCACAATGATGACAGTAAACTTTCCTGTACTCTTGGCTTATCTCCCCTCACAGTATCAACTCTGGGAGGGCAGGGACGTGTCTTTTTCTGTCCATTCTGTATTTCCAAGATCAAGCACACTGCTAATTTCTAAGTAAATATTTGTCAAATAAACAAACAAACTGAATTTTTCACAATAGCTCTACAAAGGTATCATTCCTGAGGGATGATACTTAATTCTGTATCCTCAGTCCCTATAAGAGTGTTGGGAAAACAATGTTCAGAAACTATCTTTTGTTAAAATTCAACTAGTAGGTAGTATATAGTTCATTTCATCTTCACTGTATCACACGAAGGGGAGAAAGGAAAGATGATGCATTAAATCTTTGAAGCAATGCCCTGCTTCCATATGGAATTAGATTACAAAACACAGAAGGAAAAACAGCCAAGTCCATGTTTCTGACATCACCACCTTTAGAATAACTGGTAGACATTTGATACTAGTGACTCGGGTCACAGACAGAGATGGAGAAATAATCATTCCATTCAATTCATTTCGAACTACTAACCACAGGAGTTATTAAAAATGGAAAGAACTTCTTTGTTAGAACTACGGTTCACTATAACGTAGCCACAGTAAAGACGCCAAAACTCTGTGATTCAATTTATCACTTATTTCTTTACTGTATTATTCTTTTTACAACATTATCTAAGGCATTACTTGAATTCCCCTTTTCCTTTCTGAAATGCCTTGTCTTCTGAAATAGCACTACAGTATTACAAATATGCAAATTCATTACAAAAGAGCTGGCTTATACTTGCACTTTGTCTTTTGATATATGTATATTAGGTATCAACTGATGAATTTCATTAATTATAAAAATAAAATGCAATTCTCTGTATTTGACTTCAAAATAATCTCAAAATTGTTTTTAACAGCAGCACATGTTCTAACCATAAATTTCTGCTACTCTTTTTTTATACTGAAAACAGAAACTGGCTTTGTGCTTTATAACAAATATAAATGGGGTAATTTGGATAATGAAAATAAATGAGTAACAGCAGTACTAATAGAGCTGATCCTATTTGTGATGGCTCATTAACTCCGTACAGGATGCAATTCACTGCCCTGGATCAGAAGTTGACAATGGTGCAACGTGGAGCTATTAGCAGAAGAAGGTCGCAATAGGAAATTAACAGAAGGTCTGTTCATTCGCTGGGAAGTCAGGATCCCCTTTAGTATGTGTAACCACATTAAACCATGTAATCAAAAAGGCCACAAAGAGGGAAAAATCAAAGACAGAAATAATTTGGATACGACTATTACTACAAGCTCATAATAAGCACTTTAGTGCATTTGATTACTTAACGGTCACAGCAATCCTATCAGTCAGTTACAGATATCCTCATTTTGCAGATATGGAAACTAAGGCTCCAGAACTTGCTCAAAGCCATACATTAAAGAGTGGTAGAGCTTAGATTTAAACCTAGGCAGTATGACGTCAGAGCACTGATCTTAACTCAAATTGTCTTCCTAGCTGTGCCTTATCTCCAACATCTAGTCTAGAATGATGCTGAGTAAAAAAAACTCCAGTGTTTCTCAGTCTGAGATGCAAAGTGGGGCAGATACCAATACAACCACCCTACTTGGGGATAAAGGTCAGATTTCAAGGGGGAGGGACAGGGGAGAACATGGGTGGAAAAGATATTCACTAAACCTATTGTTTCCATGTATAAATGACAGAATTAAAACTGGACAAGATTTTAGCCCGTGGCAGAGGCTCAAGAAATAACACAGGGGGCATAGTTTAAAAATGCTGATAAACAGTGACATTCTCTGACCTCTAGTCTGCCATTAACTAGCTGGAAGATCCTGGGAAAATCGCATAACCTAGTGCAGCAATATTTCTCGGGGCTGGACTAAATGATCTCAAAGGCAGTGCTTTTCAAATGCTGGTCTGTGTAGTACTATTAGTGACAATTTCTGTGCTCTGGAGAAAGAAAAATAAGTACAGGGGAGAGACTTTCTCACAAGAGAAACTATATTCACTTTAAAAGATTGTCCTTTATTCTGAAATTAGATTCTTACTGCTTTCTTGTTACTAAAATTTCATTTCTGAAATGATGATGATGAAAGGACATGAGAAAAGGTCTCCTTTTCTTTTTGAATGTTCATAGCAGATGAAGAGGTTGGTTACTTTATCTCATTCTATAAAGGTTTTTGAATTGTTACAGGGTTATGAAACTCCACACAGGGTACCACTACTTTGATACATTTTGCAACTCAAAATGTTCAGGGTATTCTCCATTCCCAGGGCACCTGACAACTCCTGAAGCATTTTCACATGCATTATTATCTCACTGGGTGCTCTATAGTCTGCGAGACAACCTTATTTTCCAGAGTGAAAATAGAATTTAAGAAGGGTAAGTAACTTGATCAAGATTACACACATCATAAAAGAAGAGCCAGAGTCTAATCTGTGTCTTTTGACCTTAAATCCTGTCTGCTTTCTAATTGGTAAGTGGTTCATAAATCTGGTCAAACATGAGGGTCATTAGGATAGTGTTCTAAAAACATTGCACAAATAAATCTGAATTTCTGGAGGGTGAAGCCTGAGAGTTGTGTCTTTTAAGGGCTCTCCAAGAGTTTCTGGAAGGCAGTCAGGTTTGGGGACTCAACATTACACTGCCTCTATCCCCCTGGCCTCACCAGGAGGAACAGGAAATTTGAGGTCAGAGCTGGGTGTCTCTGGGCAAGTACCTGAGCATCAGTCCTTCACCTGTGAAATGAGGATCATGTTGTCTAATGTGCAGAGTTGTAAATATTAGAAAAAATATATGTAAAGTGACTAGATAACATAGTTACTCAAAATGGAGGCTGTTTTTAAATTGTTGTTGTTGTTGTTATTATTATTATTAAGATTACTACTACTATTAGAGTGCATATGCTGCCTAATATGATGCTTTAATCCTACTGAGTAAGAATAAGGAATATCTTATAAACAGCAATGATTCTGGAATTTTCCCAAAGGAAGTTCACAGCAAATATAGATAACCCCTTCTTCATGACATCTCTAGCTCCCAGTTTCTTCCTCTGTGCAACAGTAGTATCTGTGAATTGCTAACGTATTTGGGGATCTAAAAGTCTACATCTTTGTAGTTTTATTTAAGGGTTAAAGGCCCAAACAGTTTTAAGGAGATGGATTTTAGTTGAGTATTAAACAGGCATAACTGAAATAATTGGTACTCATAAATAATGAATATCTTAGTTATGCTGTCATTTTCTATCAAGGCAAGACTATGGCCAAAGCTGGATGTTTGCTTCTCTACAGTTTATAATTTATATCTGCCTAGCATCAAAAATATTCGAAGCAGCTTACCAAAAAAAGTGATAATAAGACTACAATAAAGCCAGAGAAAAAGCTGAGAATTGCCAACAAATGAGGTAGAAACAGAGAAGGGAAAATAGTGCAGAGATGATGTCTTAGGGAAACCAGGAGAAGCTCTTTACAAAAAACTGCACATTTATTTTAGCATTAAGATTTTTGACAGTGTTTTAAAGATTATGAAAATATGTTTCTTAATGTTTCTTACCAAAGACCAAAAATACTAATCATCAGTATACAGATGCAACCTAAAGGAAGTTTTTTTTTTCTAAGTAGGATGAAATCTGCATATTTCCACTCTTCCAAGGCAGCGGTGAATGCTTTTCTTTTGGTGACTAACTTCACTCTTGTCCTTTTGGAAAAGTATATACTGCATTTAAGTATTCCATCTTAATTCCTATATCATTTTTTTTTTTTGGTGGATAAGAAGAAAATTTTGTTTTGATGATGTCATAGTTTATTATTTGCAAAGTAAATTTTGAGGACTGTTATCCATTTGGGAAAACTTCTATCATATTCCTCTGTGTTCTTACTCTCTTTCTGATCCCTCCCTCCTTTTTATAAAATTCAAGTAGGTTTTAATCAGGGAAACACAGGATATCAGGGTAATGGTAGTAAGGATCCAAAATACTATTCCTGACAAATTCATATTAAGTGATAGTTTTTGATTCCCTGAACATAATTCATTTGATGTATTCTTTTAAAAATATTCCCTGCTCTAATTATAGTCAAAATGAAAACTCCTTCCTGGTTTGAGACATTGTTCCCTTTCTGTTCCTGCTGTCACTGGCCTGGCCCAGGCTCATGCTTCTCCTCATCTTGGTTGCTCTAAGAGCCTCCTTTTCAGCTGGTCGCCTCACCTCCCAGGTCCTTTAAGTGGTCCAGGCTCCACTTCAAGCATCCTGTAACTGCAGCTATATTCATCTTTCTAGAGCAGAGCTATGATTGTCTTTCTCCCCTAAAACCCTTTCTTGGCCTCCCACTGTTGATCATAGTCCTGTCTGCTATTCAAGCCTCCACGGTTTCTCCCAAACTACCTCTCTCTCTCCTGACTGTATCCTGGGGTGGGGGGTGGAGGGGAGTTCCCTGCTCTCTGGACAAACTACTTGTTAGTGTCTAAATGCAATCGGAACTCTTCCATCTCCTTTAGCATACTATTATCTCTAACAAGACAAATAAGTGAAGAAAATAATAAGAACTGATTATAATTTCTATGTATAAGTCACCAATCTTTTCAGATAGTCTATAATTTCCATGTGCCCCCAAATCTAACAGGTCATACTTATAAGAATCTAAGTTAGGGAGGCATGTTTATTCTTGCTTCAGTTGCCAAGGTACTCAAGGCCAGCTGGAAGGATTAGTCTAGGAAAAAAAGAGGCCACGTTGAACTCCCATGCAACGGAAACAAATGAAACCTAATGTGCTGGCCTATCTTGTTTGTTTTGGTTCATTTATCAGTGTAATATATAATATAGCACAGACAACTTCGGACTAGGTATCAGGGGACCTGAAATTTCGTCCCATTTCTGCCAGGACCAACCAAATAACCTTCAGAAAATCACGTAACCTTTCTGTTGGTTTTTTTTGTTTGTTTGTTCTTCATTTATACAATGGAAATCTGTCTTGCTTTGTTCAAATAGTATACACATATAAGAAATTATTATTTTTATTTGCCATTCCGTACAACATAGTCCTTTGTCTAGATCTATTTACTATTCTCTATCATTTCCAAAGCTTTTGCAGATTCCATAATTATATCTCAAAGCCACTGAGAGTCCTAGAGAAGGAGGCAAACATCAAATGTCACAAGCAGTGTTCAAATATACTGCTTTTTAGGGCATTGATTAGATCACCTGTTAGGCCTTTCCTAGCTTTAAAATAGTGAGATTTTATATTCAAATTTATATCTGAAATTCATATATCTCCTATATATAAAGAAACCTTCAGATATGTAAACATTACTCTATCCTCCTATCTAAGAAATGCTTGGATGCGTCACAAGTTCCTTGCCTCATGATTCTAGACCTGATGAAGGGTTAGTATGCCTGTCTCCCCTGCATACACATAGAACCTTGTAGGACAGGTCACATCTCTAATAGTCATTCACACTACAGCTATTCCTTTTACATCTGATTACAGATAGAGGTTTTAAACAAGCACGTGAACTTGAGAAGACAAATTACTGAAACACATTTTAAGTTTATTCTTATATTGCTAGTTGTGGTATTAGAAATTCTAGAGAGAAAAATTTTAACCAGAGATTTCTTTTTTGATTTTTTTTTTAAATGGAGGTACTAGGGATTTAACCTAGGACAAGCATGCTGAGTGTGCGTTCTACCACTGAGCTATACAATATATTCAACCAATGTCTTCTTGAGAGAGGCAAAGATTCTCTAAATGTCTACTTTGTGAAATAGTTAAGTATATGGTCAGATAGAGCACACAGGAAAATGTAGCAGCTGCTTGCTCCAAAAACTAGGCTGGTCATCGTAATCCAAAGAATAGACTTCGAAATCAAGATGGCAAACACACTAACTCCCCACCTGAAGTAGACATTGATAAACTGATACCAGAAATCAGTCCTCTTTGCTATCTCCATTTTAAAGATTTGCTGGGCTGAAATCCAACCTAGCTGACACTGGCATGCCTTTCTCTATAGGTTGCCTAAATTTTCAACAAAATTGCAAGCTACAATAAAGAAGCAGCAAATTCTCCTACAGTTCACTTGAAGATTTTAGAGCCAATCTCACCTGAGCAATTCTGAAGTTCTAAGTAAATGAAAGTCGATGCCTCCAAATACAAACACACACACCCCCTACCACAACATTTTAGGCACAACCAAGGTAGAGGTAATTTCAGAGTCTAGTACAAAAGTGATACACAATATTGAAGAATGTTCATTCTTCTACATTCAAGTGAGACTCAAGAAAAAAAAAAACAATTCTGCCCACCTTTCCCTAAAACAAAATATAGCTCTTGCAGTTTTAACTGAAGTTGAATGTCAATTTTCAAATTTGTCATCATTTATAAACTCCAAAAAAAAGTAACACTGAGTGATTCAGATGGCAGCATTATGTGAAAGCTACTTACAAAAAACTCTCCGGAAAAATAGAAGGAAAAGAAGTGAGCACTTACTTGGCACAAACCACTGATGCACATATCCAAAGACTCTGTGTAGCAACGAGTCCCATCTAAGACTTTAGGTGCTAGTTCTACAACCAGGGCTGTTCCTTTGGCCTGGCACTTGAGGGAACATGGGTTGTCAGGGTCGTTAGACACAGGAAGCCACTCATAGAACTGGCCGTGGTGCTTGACATCATTATGAGCAGAGCACTGCTGAGCTCGGAAATCACCTGCTTCCGGTGGGCAGTCCTGTAGAAGAAGAAAAGGTGAGGGACAAGCAAAGGTTAAAAGGACAGCCCCGAACAGAAAACTAGAGCAGCTTTGTGCTGCAGGTCTTAGAAAACAAAGCAAATGTTCTGTCATTACAGATGGACCCTTCCATAGCATCTGAAAGGTCACATGGTTATTTGGCCCTCAACACGTAGAGATCTGAGAAAGTAATTCCCTAAAAATACATTGTCTGATTGAAGTTAAATGGGAAAGAAACCAGCTGGAAATAGAATTGATAGATACTAGTTGGGAAAGTAACCACCCTGAAATAGTTCCTCCAAGACGTTGACTATTCATGGGTTCCTCCACACTGTAATACCATTTTTATTTCCTTGTAATTTAGAACTTCATAGAATCACAAGGTTAGGTGAAAGTCTCTCGGTCACTTCCAGTTCTGATACCAAGAGCTATGACAATACTTTATTTTCACAACTAGCAGCAAAAAGGTATGACAGTTGCCTTCAACGTTTTTTGTGTGATTGTTAGTCAGTTTTTCCTGAAACAGTACACATAGGCTGCACGGTATCTAGAATTAAACATGGAGAACAAAACAGAGAAAAAAGCATTATGCCTGTAATTTCTTTAACTTCAGGCAGCACAGCAGAGTGGAACGTTTTGGATTCTCTTCTCAGATGGGGGTGTGGCTGCAATACGGTGAGTCTCCTTAGGCCTGCGTTTCCTTGTGCTTAGAACAGAGGCAATAACAACACTCAACTGTCAAGGTCATGGTGAGAATTTCATGAGCTTGTGTCAGCCAAGTACTGGCATGGGGAAGACAGTACATGGTAGCTATTGCTGTGATTATCTAGCGAAGCCACTGAAGAGAAAGTGGTGTTGAAGAATCAACAGATTCTCTGAATTTGAGTTTTAAATCATACTGGCTGAGACCAGCAGAAAACAAGATTGTTTTAAATGTATACTTTATAAATGGTATTTTAAAATATAAAACTCTAACTATGGCTACTATCTAATGAATGATAAACTTCAGTGAAAGCAATTAAGGTTTGGCTTTAAAAAGTCAACTATCACCTATCCCTCGGAAAGGTTTTTGATAGATAGGTCTGTTTTCTTCTTCATGCATTCAGATTAGGATTGTCTATGGACGACTATAGAATATCCAGCTGTGGGAAGCCTTGTATTACAATCTTTTATCTTAAATCATGAATTTGCATGTGGCCTTTGGAAGTTCCTGATTTCTACATTATCCTTTTAAAGGGTTCTCTTATACAAGGTTTCTTTCTCTGAAAATCTATTTATATTCGAATAAGCATTGTGAGAATAGCATTAGGCTATTTTATAAAATGAAACTCCTGACTCTTTCCTAAAATCTTAGTGTTACTAGTAAGTCTCATATAAAGCTCTAATACTTCAGAAAGCATGAATTCTTTCTAGGTAAACTGGGGTATAAACAATTAAACACTTATTTTGGATGAACTTCAACTAGCTCAAAATACAATATAAACTCTGAAAGGCATTTTATTGTTAGTATCACATATGTTTTCTCAGAGTGAATAAAATGTAGTATTAAGGGACAAGAATAATTTTTATAACATAGGTGTAGATAGCTGGGTATCCAACAAGACTTAAGTGATTTTGAATATTGTCTGAAAAAAGTACAATTAAAATTCATTACTTAATTTTTTAAATGATGGGATATAGTTTAAAATTTTTTAAAGATTAATCAATCAATATAGGTGTTATACTTTGTCATGATATTTAGTGTTTGTTCTGAGAAATAAAACAAAACCCTCAACCTGCAAAACTATGCTATGAATCACAAAACAGGTAAATTGTATGATGCAACACAAACTCTCTGACCTTAAATGCTTTCACACCAGCTCCTTTCAGACCATATGTTCCAAAATAAGAGCACAAACAAACTGATTTAACATGAATTCTTTGTGGACTTGTGTTCCAAAAATAAGACCCCAGCTTGCCTAGTTTACAAACCCTACCAGTCTCCAACTAGACCTCATTTACTAGCTTCTGCCCGGAAATAACCCTGTGACTCCCTATGGCCCCAAGCCCAACACATCCTCTTCCCTCCATTCCGCCAGGTAAGACATAGACTGTCAAGGTGCTGCTCCCCCTTGTTTAGCAAGTTTAATAAAACCAGCTTTATAGGATCAACAAGTTTCCCTGGTGGCCAATGCATGGGGGATTCCACGGTTGAACTGATAGTTTAATTAATGATGTTTAAATAAAGTATTTTCAGTTCGATAACACCTGTCATTCCAAGAGTCTCTTGATGACTCAACAGTACAGAAGAAATACTGAAGTGGACTCCACAAAGCAGAACATTGAGGAACTTGTTTAGAATGGTTCCAAACCCTCCTCATAATTACTTCTACCTTCTTTTTCGATATATAAAAGTGAATCAGCTATAAAGAACTTCAGGATCAGGCTGAATCACCTCTGCATTAAGTAATAAGGGTAATATATAATTAAGAGTCCTCTTAGTATGAACCTGGGATGATTTTCTGCATTTATCCAATTCCAGGAAAAGAGCATCAATTACATTTTAAAACTATTACATTATCTTAGGACAGACATAAAACGCCTACAGAGTATATTTTGAGTCCCTCCCTGTTCAGCAAAATGTATTGAGTCTTCCCCTCTTTACTAAAAGAAATCAAAGTCAGTCAAAGGTAAAATTATTAAAAAGTGAAATTAAAATATTAAGACTTTAAGGTTTTCTTCTCTGTGACAAAAAAGTAGACATATTGAAACACATCACAGAGAAGCAGCAAGCAAACAGATGTTCCTGTTCACAAGTCACCTGTATCCACTAGCTCCAAGAGCACCTGCTACAGGCTTTATGAACTTTCACTACTGGAGAAGTATCTCTGAGAGTAATAATGCTTGTGAATACCTTTACTCACTTTTATCACTACTGTCTTTGCCTCTGTCCGTATTTTTGAGGGGTGGGAAAATACACTTTGCTAAATTGAGGATGCACTTAAAACCTGGAGTTCAGATTTGGAAACTGAAATTGAACCTTTTTAATGTTTGAGTTTATTTGTACTTGGCAAAATGCAACTTCCTGTTTTAAGAAAAAGGGCTTAAGAGGACTTACAAAACAGGTTCAGAAAGCTTCTTGGACATCAGATAGCTCTTACAAAATAACATTTTGATGATTTAAGTGTAAATGAATCAGAAACATATGAATCAAATTTCCCTTGAAATACCCGTTTAAAAATTAAGGGAAGAAGGATTTGGCAAAAGCTTCTTTTGTTAAACCCAAAACATCTCAAGCCTACTTTAAGACACTCACTGAATCCTTGATGCATCTGGAGTCACCCAGCTGCAGGAGTGGAAACTCAAGCAAAGTCATCATAGTCTCTTGTCCTACAAGTATCATAATAGTAACTACAACAGAGTAACACTTAATTGTGTAAAGATTCATTGTATACGAAAAGTTGTTAGTTTTTAATTATAATTTGGTTCATGAAAACACTGTAGTTCCTAATCCTCCTAAAAGTTAGATTTACAAACTGATGCCCTAAATGCTTTGCAAAGTATTTAACATTCTATCCTGGGCATCATCTTTGAAATACCTCATAGGTGGTAATGATGAAGACAATCAAAATTAATGAAAACTCCAGGTGCTATTTGAACTAAACACACCCCCTACTGAGAACCTGGCCAAAAAAAAACAAAAACAAAAAAAACCCACCATGGTGTGGGAAGGATGCACTGGACTAAAGACCCCCAGCTTTCAGCCCTTCATACACCCCCAGAAATACCATCCAGTAGAAATGGAGCAAGAGAGAGCAAAAGAATGCATTTCTTGGCCTTCTGTCTATTTCCAACTAACTATAATGCCTGTAGATTGACACCTCTGTGTCAGGCTACTGAGCTAGGACTTCCTCACTGTGGAAAAAAATACATTTTATTTAAAATAGCCGTATGATCACATGAATTGCTATATTTAGCCATTTAATACAATATAAAACTTGTTCTCTCCAATTTTTAAGCCCTCAATCCTATCAGCCTCAGAGTTTCCTTCTTTAAAAGCACAAAATAAAAGCTGTCCTTTTATGTGCTCCCAGTATAATTCATAAAGTCCATGGAGTTCTGCCATATATGAATTCAATTCAAAACATTTTCTGGTTAATCAGCTAGCCAGTGGGAAAGATAAGATGGATCCCAGATGTCCCCTGATGATGATAGGTGGATCAGATTACACTGTGGGACCAAAGAGGGTCAGCTTCCCAGAGTGTACTCACTGGATGAAACGTAAAAGACGGTATCTCAGCAGCTAAGGTGGGAGCATTGGAAAGGTCTTTAAAATGGTTTTGAAAAAATATAGAGAACAGAGTCAGGGTCAAGAAAAACACTACTTTTTCTTTATTTTTTCTCGTTTTGAAGAAGACATTTTCCTTCCTGAGGAATAGCCCTCTGCTTTACACCTATCCTTAACTATTGATTGGGTGGTTGGCCTTTTCTGTTACTTTTGTTATTTCACTGAAATGATTATATGAGTACCATGGTATAAATGCCATATTCTGATTTTATGGTTTTATTTATAAAGTCAATGTTAATACCTGATATTATCAGGAAAAGACTGGAAATTATATTTAGGTGACCACTGAAGAATATCTATCCTTCTTACTGCATTTCTCTACCCTGTAACTGTTCCTGTAAATTCTTGATCTCCCCTCCATGCTTCTTTGATCAATCACCGTCCATATAAGTTACTGTCCAAGAAAACAAAATTATAATTCCTTAATAAGGTATCTACTCTATCCTCCAGAAGTTTGGAATTGCTACTTCATGATGAAAACATACATAGAAATTTATCAGCTACTTGACAGATTTAGAAAATTTTATTAGTCCTAAGTCTTACCCTCAAAACATTAGGAACCCTCAATGTACTGATGGTAAAATGGGAAAAGATTACCATAAAAAATTCCTCTAAAATAAATGAAGGCTCTGAAAAATATATCCCTTAAAGCCCTTAAAGCTCTCAAACTCTTAGCATACTTAAGTGAACACTTCTTTTATATGTTGTGGTCTTTATTCCTTGGCTTTCTGCTTGTTTTATTCAAAGTTAAGATGAAACTACTAAACAGTAATTATCCTCTGATGCAATCCAATCTTACATGGTATTTTGTTCTCAAAAACATAATTAATGTTTCAGTTTCCATTTCCAACTCAGACGCCACCGGTCCCCCATCAAACTCCAGACTCATATATACAACCGCTTCCTCACCATCTGGATGTCTAAGACATCACAAACTCATTATGTCCAAACCTGGGTCCCTGATCCTCCTCCCCCCACACTACCCAATCTGTTTCCTCTACATGCTTTACCATCCCAGTCAATGCCAATTCCATCCTTTTCAGACCCCAAATCTTAAAGCAGTGGTTCTTACACTTGAGTGTGAATCAGAATCACCTGGAAGGCTTGATTAAAAATATAAGATTATTAGGTCTGCACCCTCCAGCGTCTCTGATTCAGTAGATCTGGGGAGGTTAAAGAATTTGCATTCCCCAATGATGCTGATATTGCTGGTTTGGTTACCATACTTTGCAAACAGCTACCTTGGAATGATCCTTGTTCCCACATCTAATACATCAGGAAAGGCTGGTTTTATACACAAAAGTATGCAGAATCTGACCAAAATCTTGTCCAAGCAACCATCATGTTTTGCCTGCATTATTACAATAATCTCCTAACAGATCTTCTTTCTTCCACCCTTCCTTTCCAAGAGACTTTTCTCAACAAATCAGCCAGAATGATCTTATTAGAGCAGAAAGTAGATCATGTCACGTTTTTGCTACACCTCTGCAAAGGCTCCTCACTTCACTCAGATTAAAAGCCAAAATCCTCACCACAGACAGAGATAAAGACCTGGCCCCCATCACCTCCTGTTCTCTTCCTTACTTGGTTCCAGCCACACTGGATTCCCACTACTCTTGAACACGCCAAAAATACACTTACTTTAGGACACATGCGGTATCTATCCCTTCTGCCTGGAATTTTCTTTACCCAGATTCCAAGGGGTTAACTAACCTCAACCTCTATCAAGTCTTTGCTCAAACATCACTTTCTCAGTGAGACCTGCCCTGACTTCTCTATGCAAAACTGCAACTCCCACTAACGATTCTTTCTCATCCTTTCAACTTTTCCTTTTTCCATCATACTTTATGACCTTCAGGTACACTGTATAATTTACTTATTTATTATGCTTAATTTCTGTCTGTGTCCTCTCACTAAAGCACAAGGTCCAGGAGGACGGGGATCTTTAACTATCTGGCTGGCTTGCTATTATATACCAGTACTCATTTTTTTTGGTGTGTGTGGGGAGGGGGGTGGATGACTAATACATAGAATAAGTGAAACAGAAGTCATGTTTTCATTGTAGAAACTCCAATTCTGTTTTATTAAAATCATACAGAAAATCTAAATCTTGACAGTTTTTTAATCAAGAAATCTTAGAAAATCTTGATGAAATATCTACTTTTTCCCTCTTTTCTTAAAATACAGATTTACACAAATACTTTTCATTTCCGACACAAGGAAAACTGAGTAGGGATTCCTGCCTACTTTCTGAATCGTCCAGATTGACATTTTCTCCTCTATGTAAACAACTTTAACAGGGTGATAGTAAGAAACGTTAAATGTGCTGAAATAATTTATTATTCCATAAATAGCCAGACATTTGTAAATTTTATATAACACTCAGTGTTATATGCAGGCACAGTAAAGCACTGATGTTAAGGTATCAAGCTTTATCCCCAAATTCTGGCCACCTGCTTATACTAACATCAACGTCATCATCAAAAGCATTTATTTGTGCAAGACTGCTAGCTGCTATGTAAAATGAAATTAAACAGACGTAGTCCCTGCCCTGTCTAGACAGTCTGTATGGAGACAACTCTATTATATTTCAAGAGTGTAATATTTAAATCTCAAACATCACTCGGAGTACGAAGAATAGAAACTGGGGTCGACTTTGGAGGATGGTGCCACAGTAGGTAAAGGCCATTCTTGGCTCATTCTTTCTCCTTTTTGAAGATGCCAAAGACTTTCTTGGGAGACTATACAAGATATATTTAAGAGCCCTTTGTTTTGTTCTCTTTTTCCCTGGTATGAAAGATTTGCAGATTTTCTTTATTTTCCTTCTAAATCAATACTTTTGGAAAATAACATACTTAAGGGACGTAAGTGCCTATGAAAATTAATCCTTAACCATTTTAATGCCTTGCTATGGACCAGGTCTATGCCCAATAAAATAACATCTTTACAGATTTGTGATCCTGTAAAATAATATGGAACACTTGAGTTTATTCAAGTTTTGGGTGTGCCCCACTCTGTGCCTACTAAGTGAATGCGGGTTACAGGTCTATTAAACAGCTCTAAACCATTCCAATGGGTCTGCCCAGGTCCAGACATAAGAGACTCAAAATGTATGATATAATAAATCATTAGCCTCACCCTACTTACTCGATTAGAGCTTGTTATCTGAAAACAAATGCTCTGCCTGGCCAGTTTTTAGTGTCTCCAGGCACTTGAGAGCTGATCCGTATAAAAACATTTAAAACACTTAGTTCTAAAAGCTGTTCCCCTCCTCCTTCGGGTAGCTTTTTAATTCAGTGCATTCCTTTTTTCTCCTTCAAACTGTGAATGAAAAATACTGCAAACCGTATCAGTAAACAAAGAATGCTGAAGCCATCAAGTCATCAGCGGCTGCCACAACCCCCCAGTGAAGACAAGCCTGCAGCCCAGCTTCTGCAGCCACTCACAATGGTGCACTCTGAGCGGATTCAGAATAAGAAAGGACAGGATACTGGCCCTAGATAGCTAGGTGCTTGTCAGAGGAATGAATTCAATGAGCCCAAATGTTTACTTCCTCCCATACATAGAAAAGCACTAAATTCTTTAACTTGAGATGCCTGGTTTTCTTTAGACAACAAGTAATCTTTTATTGTTCCAACTACCTGATCTTTGTTGTAAAGCTCCTATGGATCCTAGCTCCTCCCCTGCCTCTTTGGAGCAGTCCCTCAGAGCGATCTGAGAGGCTGTCATCCTGGCTCAAGTCCTCCCGCCAAACAAAACGAAACTCTCAACTTTTAGGCTGTGCATTTATTTCAGTCGACAAAACAATGCAGACTTTTGGAATCCAGTTCCCTAGATGTATTTGTAGGACTTGGTTGTTGTCATGTTATACTCTTGAATTTTCTCAATTTTTGAAAATATTTAGCCCTTGAGGGCTTTTTATTATTTTTAGCTCTTTTCTTTGAATGAGCTCCAATTTAGCAGTATCTTTTCTTAAATCAGCATTTCTGACTTTTTACTTTTTTATTGTCTAAAATAAATGTTCTCCCCACCCCACCCCCACCCAAAGTAGCATATTTGAAGTGATAATTTGTAATCCTTTTTGGACCACAACATATGTTTTCATTTTATAAGCACACAATTCTGCAGTTTTTTGTTTGTTTGCTTTTGGATTGCATTTACCAAAATACTTGTGGTGGAGAGTCAAGTTCAAGGAAAGACTAGTACAAGGGACACATTCCAGCATGTAAGTACTTAACTTGTTACTACTGCTGGGGCCTGCTGCATAACAAGCTCACTACTTTTCTATGTATAAGTGGGAAAGATAATAAAGCTTGATATATTACAGAGGAGCAAATACTGAGACAGAAGCTGTCTTCTGGAACACGTGGTGCTTATGCTAGTCATTTAGAGAAAAATGGAAAAAGACACTGTCCAGAACAAGTCAAAGATAAATACAGGCATCCCCAGCTTTTCCGAAATTTGCTTTATACCACTTTGCTTTTACGAAAGGCCTTACATTCATTCCTGTTTTCACTAACCGAAAGAAATTCGAAGAGGATTCTTGCTTTTATGAAAAAAGGTGAAAAGCAAAAATTGTGTTCAGCATTTATTTTGCAGCGAGCCCAGCCATCTACCCCCAGCAGGGAAAAGTGGCTCTACCAAGCTCCTTGCCCCGGGAATAACCCTCAGCATTGCAGGATCAAGACACCATAACTTTGAACGGAATCTGTGAGCATCCATGCTTTATCTCGATTTATTCTGTGCATCTGTTAGCAAGATGTGTCCTAAGGTCATTGCTTCTTCACTTTAAGCCATTTCAACTTAGAAAAGTTTTCATAGGAATGCTCTGCTTTCAGATAGTGGGGGAAACTTAGTACCATGTTAGACAATTCAGAGAACCCTAGCATCCTCTCCCTCCCTCTCAGTCTGTAAGAAACTGCCTAATGTTGCCTGCAGGCTTAACTTCTTTTCAGCTGTCACTGAGTCCTAACAGCTGTCTGTTTTCCTGGTAGTGTGTCTAATCAATACTACTTTTGGGAGGCATGTAATACAGTACCATGAACATCTCTTGAAATACTTTTTTGTACTTGAGTACTTGAAATACCTCTGGGCACTCTTTCGGTAAGTTTTTTATAGCACACAACTTAAGGTTCCCCTGAGTTAGTTCCTGCAAAGCTGACATCAGGCTGCTATTTGAATTATTATCCAGTCCGTTCACTCAAGTTTATACTCAGAGTGGAGCCACTTTCCAACTGGGAGAAGGTTCCAGGTTCATGGGTGAAGGAGAAAGACATTTATTCTCCAGTCAATGGAATGCAATAGGGCCTCCTTCAAGCTGGATTCCTCTTTGGATGGTAGATTCTAACCCTGACCATAAGTACAAGTCAACCTGGAAACAGACAGGATGTTCTCTCGTGTCACATTCTCCAAAGAGAGGAAACCAGATGTCCTTAGACTTGTCCATGGTACCAGGGAAGATCAGCTGTGTCTTTCCTTACAGACTTTGGAATGAGGGAAAGGAAGTGGGATCACCATGCATAAAACAATCAAGAGTTTAATGATTCTCTTTCTCCCTTCCCTCACCTCTTTCCGACTTCTAGATCAGAATTCCTTTTCCAGACACTCGAGTTCATGGTTTACTATATAAATGGATCCTTTAAAAGAAGTCTCCTCAGGTTCCTGGAAGCTTCATAATGGGTATGGTGGCCATAGTGTCCAGATCAAATGTCAGACTGAGGATAGATACGGTAACACCAAGAAAATCACTGAAAGTGGGATTATCTTAGAAAATCTGAAAGCCATGGGATTGGAACAAAGCCAAAAGTAAAAGAAGCAGGGCTGGGAGTTTCTTCCTCAGTGGTGTCAGGCAGCAGAGTTGGGAGGAAGGGAGGCCCCCCTTCCCCGTAGCTCTTCTGTAGGGGAGTAAAAGCTTCCCTTACATAGCCAGAGAAGGCATCCACCCTTCCTTTTACTGTGGTCAAGCGGAACCTACACTGTTTGCTATATATCTCCAGTTCCCTGTCTAAATCTCCTCCTTCTGTCTTTCCTAGGAGTCGAGGACCTTCATTCTGTCACTAATCCTACCTCTGCCTCCTCTTTCTACATCCCAGACCTCCCGTTCTTCCTGCGCAAGAGGATGGGTCCGTCAGTGCTCCTTTAATGCTTTTCTTACCAGCTTCCAAATTTGCAGCCATAAATCAGACTGCTGGGCACCACTATAAGAACACAGTGAAAGGTGCCAGCTCCTAAACAAAAGAAAAATTCTACCCCTCCACAGGGTCTCCATATTCACCCTGGCCTAAAAGTGGCGGGCACTGCCATATGGTGGCTCTATGGGCAAAAGGGACATAAATGAGATACTACCACTAAAACGTTTACATCTGCACTGGCACAGTAAGCCCTCGATACACGTCAGGTATTACTCTTACTCCCAGCACCACGAAGGGGAGAGCTGCACACTCTAGGGAACTTTAGAGGACCCAGAGACAGTGCCTGGTTCACCGAATTTTGCCTTTACTGTAGCCTTCCTGCCTCTAGAACTACTTTATTTGGTTGCTTAAATTTTAATTAAAGAGACTTAAATGAATGTCTTAACATATGAGTCTAATCAAATGACATCATGTGCCAAATTTCCTGGGTTATAAGTTGAATAGATGACAACACTCCGCTTTGTTCATATGTGCTCATGCTTCTCAGTTTGTTGATCTTGGACTATGGACGTATTTTAAGAAATCAAAAAAGAATTAGAGACATATAGTTGCTGAGCCCTGAAACCCAGGGTTTTCAGGTTGTCCTCTGAAACTTTAAGCACAATGGCCTCTAAGCTCCAGCCTCGTCCTCAAGAGCACTTGGCTCCAAAGCTGAGTTTCCTCTCTTCTTCCTATAAAACTTACATTTCCTTCAGAGGGCTGTACTCGATTCAGGAAGAGGAAGGGGAAAGCAAATGGACCAAACTTATCTACAGTAAGGTTTGGGTGAATAACAACGCTTTCTGCTTTATCACTCCCAACAGCTGTTAATTGCACGTGTTTGCAAAACACAGAAACTTTAACTCAGCACTAGGCTAGAGTGAAAAGTCAGATATACTCTCTGCCTTCACGATGCGAACAATGTAAAGGGGGAAGATAAGTGTTGAGACCATGAATTAAGCTTTTATCCTAATGACAGAATTATGGACAGAGTGGCAGACAATTCAAAATTGGAGGGTAAGTTTTGGACCTTTCTTATCTTGTCTCTCTTTAAGGCAAGGCTAAATCTGAAAAGGAGTGAAGGAAAAGGGCTGCTGAAACTGTTTCTCTCCCTGAGTGCCCTCAGTATTGCAACTGGCTCAGTCTGCTCTTCTTGTTCTGTATGGTGTGACAACGCAACAAATACCTCAGCAGGTTTCTGCAGGGAGCTGGCCTAGCTTTGCCTGTTCTATAGCCTCAGATCTCCCCACTTCTCCCCGTCCAGCCCACAATTCACATTAGAACATCTGCCGTTCTCTCAGTGCTTTGCTCCTTCAGCTGAAATTATCCAGTATGGCCTCCCTGTATCCACCTGGCTGACTCCTTAAAGCTTAAGTATCACTTCCTGCTGTCCTCCTCTGGCAGCTCCCTCTGAGATACCATAGCATCCTGTACATTCCTTCACCCTTGGACTTAACATGCTGTATCGTATTCTTGGTTTACCACAGGCCTAGTATCAGCCTGGTACAAACTTGATGATAAGTAAGTATCTGTGAAGGGTTGAGTTAAGGGGCTTCCATATGCAACAATATGTAGAACAAGATACTTTGAGGAAGCTTCCTGCTACAGAACACCTAAAAATACTACATTTAAGTAAAAATAACATTTAAAAACATGCTAAATGCACAGCTAAACTGGCAAGAAAGTTTCCTTAGAGACAAAACCAATGATAAAGTATAAATTCACAGAGGAAATTGATAGATGTCCAAAAGGGATCTGCTGGGTTCTGGTGGTTTAGAGCTTTCTATTTTAGTAGCCTATAAGAGCAGGAAACAAGGGATAAAGTGTATAGACTGCAAGTTGTGGAAAAGGATCAAAATCCCCTCATGATGCCAAGACTCTAAGGAAAACCCTTAGAGAAAGAGTAAACTAGAGAAAGAAAAAAAAAAAAAAAAAAACCACTTAGCTTCTGGAAAAGGCCAGAAAATGGAGACAGTTAAAAGTTTAGTGGTTTCTGGGTAGGGAGGGGGAGTGATGAATAAGTAGAGCACAGAGGATTTTTAGGGCAGTGGAACAATCATATTCTGTATAAAACTGCAATAGTGGATACCTGTAATTACACATTTGTCCAAACCCATAGAATGTACAACACCAAGAGTGAGCCGCGATGTAAACTATGGACTTCAGTGATAATGATGTGTCAGTGCAGGTTCACTGATTGCAATAATGTACCACTCTGGTGGAGGGTGTTGACAGTGGGGCAGGCTATACATGTGGTGAGCAGGGGGAATATCAGAGATCTGTGCTCTCTGCTTGATTTTGCTGTGAATCCAAAGCTGCTATAAAATAAAGTTTATTTAAGAAATAAAATGGGATTACACCAATAAAACAAAACCTACTCAGCTTCACAAAGGGAAATAATAAGGAAACTTGCCTGTCTCAGCTTGGCTATGGGTTAAGGATGGAGACAGTAGTCTCTTTCAGGATTCCTAACAACAGGACTCATGAGAGTTTAGGACACAATTTGCACAATGTGGAAAATTTAGTTTAAAATGGTCTTGATTATTACTGATCACTACCCCATCTCAACATCACCTCCCTCAAAAACAAACATAAATTCTCCCAGAAAGTACACAAGTAAATCCAGGCTACGAGGAATTCTCTCTTAAATTCCAAAAACTGTGGAAATACACAGAAATATCACAAAACATATGAGAAAACAAGGTAGCATGAGATGGCAAAAACAAGAAAATCAAACCTACAAAAAGTTCACATAGTGAAATTATCAGACACAGAATACAAAATAAGAAAGTATAAAGTGCTTAAGAAAATTTTTAAAAAGAATGGTGGAAATATAAGCAAAGAAAGCAGAATCTGTTATATTTTAAAAAGAAGCAAATAGAACCTAGGTGAAAAATATAAGTGACACGAGAAATTTGACAGGTGGAAGAAAAAGTGTATTAGACACAGCAGGGGAGATGAATTGCTGAATGGAAGAAAAGAGCTGAAGAAACTATAAAATTGTGGACCGAGAGACAAAGATATAGAAAATATGAACAGCAAAATAAAAAATACGGACTAAATAGAGAAAATAATTTCCTGAGTATTTCTGGAAATAATTAAAAACACAAATCCCCAAGGTCAGAAGTCAACTGAAAATCTAACAGGATAAACAATGATCTGTTCCTCCACAGATCACAGATCGTAGCTCACTGCAGAATACCAATGATAAAGATACAATCATAAAAGAAGAAAGAAAGAAAAGACGAAGGAAGAATTAGAATGACAACTGACTTCTCAATACAAAAAACGGAAATTAGAAGTCAGTGGATAGTTATCTTCAATGTGTTGAGCAAAGACAACTGCCAACCTAGAATCATTTTCACAGCATGTCTACATTTTAAGAGAAGTAAGTACAGATATTTTATATAAACAAACAAAAAACAACAAAGAGCACTTATTTTCACTGAGCCCTCACTAAAAGAACTTCTAAAGGATATACTCCAAACAGAAGAAAAAATGAACTTTAAAGACATCTATGATTTAAGAAAAAATATAGATCAAAGACAATGGAATATTTTAAAGCATATCTAAATAAACAATGACTATGCAAAGTAATCTACGGAGACAATAAAGATGAGATGACTGTATAAAGCATGGATTATATAAAATATCAAATCTGTGGGGTTAATAAAAATAGAGCTAAAACACAACAAAAGCTCGTAAGTCTGAAGGAGAATAGTCAGTGTTAAAATTTCTAAAAGATTTGAATTTTTTGATAGGCATATATACATGCTACCTAACCTTAGTCTTTAAGTGCACACATTAACATTTAGAATATCCACTGAAAGAATAGAAATTGATGTATGACTTTAATAGCAGCAAAGGGAGAAGCTAAAGAAAAAGTGTCTCAATAGTTCAAAGAAGGCATGAAAGGAAAAAGAAAACACTAAAAAAATGACAAATAGAAAGCACAAGATGGTAGAAATAAATCCATATTATTGGTAATCATAACAAATGCAAATAGAACAAAGAAAGCAAAAATCATCAGGTTGGAATTAAAAAATATGTTTACACTGGCTACTCATAAACTTAAAGGTAGAGAAAGGTTGAAAGTAAAAGAACAGAAAAGATGTATGAGACAAATCTAACCAAATGAAGGTGGATTGGCTATATTAATATCAGATAAAAACAGATTTAAAACAAAAACCATTGCTACTGATAGAGATGGTCACTATATTATGAATAAAGGTTAAACTCCCCAGGAAGATAAAACTATTTTAAAATGTGTATCTACATAATAAGACAGGTTCGAATAATTCCAAACAAACCACAAGGTGAAACTGGCAAATTAAACAACAAAGTGTAATATTTTTAAAATCCTTCTCTCAAGCAGGTTAAAAAAATGACTGAAAATGTAGGAGATTTGAAAAACACATTGAGAATACTTGATATAAATAGAAGCTTACACCCCCAGATCAGGGAATACATGTTCTCTCCAAGAACACATGGGTATTAGGTCATAAAGCAAGCTCAAGAAACTTCAAAGAAATAGAATGAAAAGATGATTTAAAAAAAAATCACAATGCCATTGTTAGATAATAATAAAGATAATTTTTAAACTGCCATATATTTACACATTCATAAACAGGCTTGTAAATAACTTATGACTTGAAGGGACCATACTGGAAATTTAAAATTACTTAGAACTTGAATGATAATGAAAATTCTTCTTGTCACACTATGGAAAGTAACCAGAGGAGTACTTTGTTGAATGTTTTCATGTGAAAACAAGACAGGCTGAAATTTAACATACTAAGCATCAAATCTAAGGAATCAGAAAAAGTACAGTAAGTCTAAAGATAGTCGATGAAAGAAAGTAACACAAATACCAATGAAACAGAAGATACAAGACCATAGACTCAACAAAGCCAAAGGGTGGTTAATTGAAAAGACTAAAAGAATAGATAAACTTCCAACAAACTTTATAAAATGATACAATCAAGAAAAAAGAAATTCCAAACACACACTATGAGTGATACAAAAGGGAAGACAGCTACAGATAGTCAGTTAAAAAGATAGTAACAGAAAAAAAAGTATGACTAACTTTAAACCAATAAATTTGAAAAGTCCTAGAAAAAAACTATTCAAGAGAAAAAAAAAGAGCTGTTCAACAAGAAACAGAATAAAAGTAAATCTGTACATAGAATTGATTATTTATCAGGCACTGTCCTACCTTGTTTATATATATCAACTCCTTTCATCCTCACACCAACAAAAATGTGTCCCATTTTACAGATCAGTAAACTGAGGCACAGTGAGGTTAAATGACTTTTACATAGCTAATTGGTCAAAGTTGACAGTGAACCTAAATAGTTTGGCTCCACAGTTCATTCTCTTGCCCCCTATGCTATATTTTGTATGCCTTTAAAGAAATCCAATTGGTAATTAAAAATCTTCCCACAAAGACAAAAACCTCGCTCCGGATTTTACAAGCAAAGTTTACTAAACATGCAATGAACACACAACTGCATTCTAAAATAATCCTTTTCAAAGATTAGAAAAGGAGAGAACATTTCCCAGTTCATTCTATCAAAACCAGATATGGTTTGTATGAAGAAAGAAAATTACTCATAAACATAGATGCAAAAGTCCTAAACAAAATACTAGCAAACCAAAACCAGATGCTATGTAAAAATATATATATGACCAAGTTGGGTATATTCCAAGAAGTACACCCATAAGATTAGACACAAATTAAAAAGTCATATAATATCAAGCATTGGCAAGGATATGGAACAAAAACGTGTATAATCCTAGTGGGGGTGTGAGTTGAAGCAATCACTATAGCAAACTTTGGCATTATCTTGTAAAGTCTGAACAAGCACTAGGTTGTTTTGCATTTTTTGTTTACTGTCCTTTTTCTTTGATTCTTTTTTTCCCTCTAACTTATACTAAAATGGTAAGTTCCTCTGTATTTTCTAGTATTTCTTCTGCTAGTTTGGAGACTACAGATGACATTTCTACTCTTTTAATGGATACTTCATTTTTTAAAATAAACATCTCAACTTAAATTTTCTATAAATCTAACTTTGTGTTTCTATCATTTTCCAAATACAAAAAAAGATTCTAATGCATGCTAAACAATGAAATGCTATTAATACACAAACACGAAATAGAAGCAATATTGGTTTTCTACTGCTGCCTTAACAAATTACCATAAACTTAAGATGCCTAAAACACAAATTGATTGTCTCACAATTCTGTGAGACAGAAGTCCAGGTACAGTGTGGCTCAATTGGATCCTTGGCTTAGACCTTCTCTGACAAGGGCAAAATCAAGGTGTTGGAAGGGCTAAGTTCCTTTCTGGAGATGAATCACTTTCAAGTTCAAGTGGGTTGTTGGCCAACTTCAGTTGTATGGGGTTGTAGGACAGGGGCCCTCTTTCCTTGCTGGCTGTTAGTTGGAGGCCATCATGCTCCTGGAGGCCTCTCTCTGGTCCTTGGGTATCACCTCAATCTCAGGGCCAGTAATACACATGAAATCCTTTTTGTGCTTGGGCTTTCTATGACTTCTTTTGCCAAATCTTTTATTGCCTCCAGTTACAGAAAAGAGCTCTGCATTTAAGGCTTCACATGATTACAGTAGGCCCACCTAGATAACCCAGGCTACTTTTCCTGTCTTAAGGTCTATAACCTTAATTACACTGGCAAATTCCTTTTTGATATGTAACATAATACATATTCACAAATTTCGGGGATTAGGGCATGGGTATCTTTGGGAGACAATTCTGCCTACCACACTGACTATAGCTGTCAGGACAGGTTAGCTGATTCTGAAAATGCAAACAATCTCCAAACTTCCCAATCAGCACAAAGACTTATTTCTACTCATGCAATCTCTGACTCTCTGGAGCAGCTTTACCTATAGAGTAACTAAGGTACCCAAGATGAGAGAGGATGTACTATCTGATAGGATGGTATTTCTCAAGCTTTGCTGTACAGATCCTTCATCTGGGGATCTTGTTAAAGTGAAGATTCTGATTCTTCAGGTCTGAGATGGAACCTGCTTCTCCAGTTCTCACAGGAGCCCAGCGAATGCTGATGGTGCAGTCCCTAAACCACCCTTGGAGAAGGAGGGTTTCAGAACACAGTCTCCTTGGTCAGTACTACAGGGGAAGGCAGAGTATGGAGACCTGCAAACTGACCCTTAATCATTTCATTCTGAAGGTAATGTGTATCACTTCAACTCACATTTCAGTGGCCAAAGCTACTTCTATGGTTATGCCCAATCAATGGCTTAGAAAAGTCCACTCCTCTCATTAGAAAAAGAGAACCAGGAACATTAAGGCAGGGCAGTAATGTAACATGCATGCAGACATAGATACACCTCTTTGGGCTCATCAGTGTTTTCCTATATGCCCACCTGTTTTAGGGTCCACCTTTTTCTTTCTGAAATACATCCTGTATTAATTATTTTACTGAAAGTCTGCAGGTAGTGAACTCTCCAGTCTTTGTGTATATAAGAATATGCTTTTTTAAAAATTAATTTATTTTTTATTGAAGTACAGTCAGCTATAATGTGTCAATTAAGAACATGTTTTGATTTTGTCTGGATTCCTGGTCAACAGGGAAAGGTATCAAATTCTACAATGACAGTTACTTTTCAGTAACACTTCGAAGATATTAGCTCATTATCTTCTAGACTCCTGGGACCAGAAGTTTTGGCCATTAATCTAATTTCCATTCCTTTGCAGGTAATCTGCTGTTTCTCCAATAGCTTTTCATATTCTTCCCTTGAATGATGGACTCTATTTCTGATGTTGGACTATGATCTGTCTGGGTGTGTATTTTTATTTTTCTAGTTCAGTACTTTTACTGCAATTCTAGTCTGAGGACTCTTGTCTCTTTTGCTTTCTGGAATATTCTAAATGTCATACCCTCCATTCTCTTCCTTGGAAATTCCTTTCACACACATGTTGGAATCTTTTACTCACTGACTGTGTCTCTTAACAGCTCTTTCATATCACCTTTCTCTGGAATTTTGAGCTGTATTTTGAATAAATTTCTAACTGTTATCTTCAAATTCACTACTTTTCTCTTTGTGATAAGTCTGGACTTATCTTCTCTCTTGAAATCTGTATTTCAATCACTACATTCTTTCATTGCAAAATTTCTAATAGTTTTTTTTCTTTGTCCATCTATTCTCACTTCTACCCGGTTTTCCTCCCTCACTTGTTGGATCCTTATTAGCCACTTTTCAAATGTGTTTCTTTTAAACACACAGCCATTTCTCATTATTCGTGCTAGTTATGGTCTATAAAGTTGATGCAAACACTGAACTAGTGATCTGTTAACCATTGCTCCTAGGGGAGATAGAGTTCCTTTGGGCTTCTGGTCACGACAAAGCTGAGCAATATGTAGCTTTGCTTTATGTGTTTCTATTTACAGATATCCTATTTAAAATACATTGCTGATTCATTAAAATTCATTGAACTCACAGCCAACAGCACTCTAACTCACGCCTGAATAAAACTTATCTAACACACTCTCCTCCAGAAGCACTTCCCAGCCTTCTTATGCTTAAAAATACTAGACAGCACTTCACTACTGTGTCTGGGGTCATTTTAAATAGCAGTAAAATCCCCAAAGGAAGTGCAAAAATGTGAAACACTTGCCACTAAATAGACTGTAAAAGGTTCACTTGTTTTGAGTCTGAGAGCCAAAACAAAAAGGCAGAGTCTCATCCTGTTCTACCTCAGCTGGGAATGCATTCCTTGGGCAACTAAAAATTTGGGTCCTTCGAAAAGATACACACACCTCAATGTTCACAGCAGCACTATTTACAAAAGCCAAGATGTGGAAACAACCTAAATGTCCATCAACAGATGACTGGATAAAGAAGATGTGGTATGTATTTATACACAATGGAATACTACTCTGCCATAAAAAGGAATGAAATAATGCCATTTACAGCAACATGGAAGCACTTAAAGATTATCATACTAAGTTAGTCATAGAAAGACAAATATCATATGATACCATTTTTATTTGGAATCTAAAAAATGATACAAATGAACTTATTTATAAAACAGAAACAGACACACAGACATAGAAAAACAAACTTATGGTTATGAAAGAGGAAAGGAGGGGAGAGTGATAAATTAAGAATTTGGGATTAACATATATGCACTACTATATATAAAACATAAACAACAAGGACCTACCGAATAGCACAGGGAACTACATTATCTTGTAACAACCTGTAACGGAAAAGAACCTGAAGAAAGCTGAGTCACTTTGCTGTACTCCTGAAACTAACACAACATTGTCAATCAACTACATTTCAAAACAAAAACAAAAACAGAAACAAAAACAAATTGGGGCCCCTCTGCTCATGTCCGTGAATAACCCAGGATGGACTGAACCTACAAATAATGACCATTGACTGTATCCATTTAAAAATCTTTGTCAAACTGTTTCATACACTTTTATCTGGAGTGAATGTTAATTTTGCTGGCTTTCTTGGTACTGGTTTCTTTCACGTGCTTTGGAATTTTTATTTCTAGGTTTATTTTAATGAAAAGATGTAGCTTTACTTTCTTTTTTTTCTCTCCATCTTTGTCTCTGCTAATAGTTTTGAGATTATTGCCACATTTTTCACACAGCCCCCAGTTCAGAGTCATATTACTAGACTGGGATTTTGGATTTTAATCCATAATGAGGAAATTCCAAGTCTAGGCACAGAGCTAAAGTGTCATTTGGTAGCTGCAGTTCATGATGTCCGAGAGCCTCTATGTCTACCAGCCACTCTGGACTCACAGCTTCAGGTAAGGCTCTCATCCCAGGCAGTAGGTATATTTTTAAAAACGTCTTTAGCTTCTCTCCACACAGACAGGTCCTCCAAGCTACTGACATGGAGTTCTCTACCTGGCTCCGGTGCCCCTGCTTGTATAAAATAAATTTACTCCCTGTTATCCCACAGGGGTTGAGATGCTGCTAATCTGTGCTTCCTTCCAGTCATAGAGCCAAAAAGCCTTTGACGTCAGCCCTGTTCACTATCTTGCATTTATGTATTTATGTTTCATTTGTGGTCCATGGACGTTGCAATTTTGCCTTTGACCCTAGCTGTGTCACTGTTTTATCATTTTCTACTTTATCTTTCCTTGTCGCTTGTTTGGAAATAGAGGGAATAACAGATTGATTAGAAGTCCTCTTAGCTCTTTCCATATACCTTTCTTTCACAACTTACTCTCCATGGGCTTATAAATATCTGGATTTGTGCCTTTGTCTTCCTGCCTCCAATTTCAAAACATTTGAGAGTAGACAGTCTCTCATGTAAGTCTTCTTATTTTCAGCTGCTCCTAACACAATGCCTTGCACATAGTCAAGAACTATCTGTTGAATTAAACAGTAATAGGAAGGTATGCATCAGCTTGTTGTAAGAAACATTCTCCTGGTAATTAGCATTGTACCAAAAATATGTAAGATGGATTATTTTCTCCCCTAGAAATCATCAGGAAGAATCTAAAAGACCTCTTAGGAGGGATATTATCAAGTAGGAATTTTCATACTCTTTTTTGTTGTTATTGCAGCACAACTGTTTTTTCCCCCTAAAGAATCTCACACAGGATGCTAATCAATAAAGCAGATAAAGCAGAGCTCTTCCAGGTGAAACAGAGGTAATGGACCTGGAAACCTGACTGTTTAGCTTTCATCTCCCAGGAGTCATGTTAAGGTACCCACCCAGGAAGTCATTATCACACTATAGTCCTACAAAGGATTGAGAGGTTGGTCTAAATTACTTCCAGTATCTGTAACAATTTACAGTAAATAATTCCCAGTAGTATTCTAAAGAAAGAAAACAAAAAATTAAAAAGTTAGAAATTATACTTTGTAAAATGTCATGATATATTCTGAAGCTACAGCTTCGGAAGGAAAGGAGGTTTTGTAATGAAAGGTTGCTTGGGAAAAAGAGGCTGGTACATTATAGGATATCGGTGTTGAGTGAGTTCTGAAGCATATTTGTACCCTGAGATTCCACAGAAATGAAACCTAACGAATGCCTCTTTAACCCTCCTTCAGTGATGACTAGATTTCACCCAAAACTCTCAACTGGATTTGAAACCGAATGAAATACCCTCTAAGAACCATGTGGAGCTTCTGCTCACAGTAAGATGATAAAGAAAAACACAGCCAAATCTCAAAGATAACCTTTAAAAATTTCACAACTTCCTCTGAAAAGGAGGAGAGTGGTTAAAATGCAAAGTAAAACATGGAGAAGATTCCTAGACACAGAACAGCCTACAAAAGCGAGTTAACTAATTAATGACCCTAGCGCAGTGGACTCGGCACAAAGGTCTCTGAGTGGTCTCTCAGCGGGAAAAAACATGTAAGAGTTTATACAGCTTGAGTTCCAGCCCATCTTGGTGTTATTTGGAAGATTTGCTGCTGCCTATCATTTCTAGTCTCATGGAAACCAGGCTGAGTGAAGACAAGTATTTGCACGTTTAGCAACCTATGCACGGCAGCGGGTTTGGTTTCATTCCACGGGGCGCTCTGCCAAGGGATGAGCTGCAGTAGTAATTTCTCTCTAAGTTACTGTCAAATTCCCGCTTTAAGCTTCTATCTGGGTCACCAGAGGCCAGCATATATCTTATGCAATTCAGAAACTAGGACTTGGGAAAGTAGATTTTTAAGGAGTATTGACTCAATAAATTTATATCCTCTTGACAGGCAGAGGAGCTCAAAGGGGAGGGAACTTGGTCTGCTTTCAACTAGGATTCTTGGGTTTGTCTTCCCTTTTACACATTAAAAATTCTTAGCAGTTCATATACGTCTCGCCTTGGAGAATTATAATTGCTACAGTAAATTTATTTGAATGTCTATTTTCTTAAAAGAAGCGTATGTTGTAAAAATGAGCTTTTAAGCTTTTCATATTTCAGTTTTGTTATTTGCTAAATGAAGAGTCTAGATTGTCTACGTAAGTACAGTCTCATGTTACGGGCTTCAGCATTATTCAAAACGTGCGGCGCCCTTCTTAGCTCTGTGACCTAGATAAACTATTTCATCTCTTTAAATGACAAATTTCTTTATCTGTAAAATCAGGGTAATATTCACTTTTCAAGGTGGTTGTGAGGATGAAAAGAATTAGGGAATGAAAAATCATTATTAGCACCATGCCTGGCACATGACAGATACCCCAAATACACTAGTTTCTTTCCAGTTCTAACATCCTACAAGTCTGTGACTCTGTCAGGATCCCTTTGAGGTGTACAATCAATGTTCCAATCATTTTCCATAAGGAGTCTGTGGCACACAGAGATTAAAGCTGTTTGCCAAGGTCACGGAACTTGCTGGGAAATGGGCTCAGAGCTGCTATTACCTATACAGGAAGTCTCCACACTACAGAAGACGATGGTTTCAGCCTTGAATCCTCTTTTGTCAGCTGACTGATGAAGGATTTTTCTTTCTTTCAAAAATCTATCAAGCTAGTACTGTACCATTAATAGTAAGACACACATTTGCCAAAAGCTCCTGCTGAGCTTTCTCCTCAGAAAGTTTCAATAAGGCAGCTGATCCTGACAATATTGAAAGAAGCAGATTCAGGGCTGACCACACAGCAGGCCTTTGGTGCGTACAAACAGCCTTGGGAAAGCCAGTGCTTCCTACTATCGATCTAAGTGCAAAGAACACAACTCTGATACAAGGCCCTTTGATTTCTTATCAGTCAGCACCAACTGGACCTCTGAGTGTGATTCTTCTGTTCAGAAAAGCCAGCTCCTATCACTTTATACTTGTAAAGTCCGTTTACAAGTATTGCCAGCCCTCCCTCTAACATTCTCCATGTGATGATGCTGGCTTAGAAAAAACTATGATCAACTTAGGGGGAAAAATATCTCCTATGGTCTTTTAAGTATGCCAAGGATGCCAAGGAACAGAAGCCAGTTGTGTCCTATCAATCTATTTACCTTTATACCCTCCCCTACAGTTGGAGCTCTTCCTATCACCCTGAGTTGTGGACAAGAGTGAAAGTGTCCTTGTCGGTAGAATTCAGCTGCCCTGGAAGAAAGTGTTCAGTGCTGCTGGGATACCGTAAGGGGCGGTTTCACTAGGCCCTGTCTTCTCTAAGACCATCACTGAACTATCTTTGCCAAAGGTAAGGTGGAAGAAAGAATTAAAACGCATTGCTGTTCAGTGTCTCCCGTGTATTGACATGACTGCAGTGATTCCTGGAGAAGAAGACTCTCAAGTGACCATGACTCTCGCTTCTGCTTCATGACTGAGGGAATCGAGGCGGTGAGACACTGAGGAGCTCACCTGACACAGACTGAGTGAGGAGCACAGACCCTGAGCCCGCGTTCTCCCCGCAGGGTCGTGCTTACCTCCCGCCACTCCCAGAGCATCGGAGGTTGAGACGGAGAATAAGATGCCGAGAACACATTAAGGGGAAAGGAAAAGTAGAGAGACTCCAATGAAGACATGTCAGAAAAGGCATTAAGAAAGAAAAATACAGCAGTCAGGAGAGGACCTAGGGGAGAAGCAGAGCAGAAGGGCCTAACCCGCTGGGGAGGAACCCCCCCCCCCTCCCCGGGTCTTGGCTGGCTGCCTGGTAACAAGCCCGGCCAAGAGATCTATATCCATCAGATCCACCCAACAAAGGGATCTGCGAATCATTAAAAAAAAGTTTATTTCTTTATGCCACAAATGATAAAACAGTCATAAAATAGGAGGGTTTTTTTTTTCCAGAGTAATGGCTGCAAATAATTTCAACCATCATTCCGAAGGCTCCATGTTTAACTATTGAAAAAGAAATGATGTGTTTTGAAGCCCAATCAACCCCCAGTTATCCACAAGGCATGTTGTGTACTTGCATGTAGAGATGAATTCATTTGCAAGATGGCCAAAGCTCAGTTAGCATAGGTTGGGGAGGGCCTCTGTCCTCAGAGAAAGGAAAAAAGTCATTGATCATTTCTTACTTCCTAAAGGTTATTTTCTTTTGTTATCTAATTTCAGCATAAATAAAAAGAATTGTGGCCCAAGTCGGAAATTTGGGTATTTGTGAAAATGTGTTCCAGCAACGGTGATTCTTCTCAAAGCTAAAAGGGAAAACACACACACACCACAAAGCCCTATACGTCATTAAGTCTCATTCTACATTTGTTCTAGATTTGTTATGGGGGAATATTAATTGGTCCCTTGGGATAGGTTTCTGAGTATATACAGCAATTCCAACCAAGTGTTTGTCTGGAAACAAAGACTGGTAAGCTTTGTCACTGACAGAGAACTAACTGTCCAGCCTAAGGACCAGACAGTGTAAAAGTCTGTTCTATACTTCATCCAAAGGAAGGGGAATTGTAATTCTGCAGCAATGCCAGAGAGGTCTGATGTTCTGATTTAGTACATGCCTTCTCCTACTAGACTATAAGCTTCATGAGAACAGGGGCCTTATCCTTCTCTGCCATTATTATGCCTCAGTGCCTAGAAAGTGTCTGGTACATAGTAGGTTAAGGTAGAAATTTTGAATAATTTCTATTCCTATTTTCATAAACTTTCTCATTATAGCCCGTTATCTTGAAAGGCTCAGCTCAAATGTCACCTTACTTAGAATGCCTTTCATTCACTCACTACATGTGTTGAACAACTGCCTCCTGTGTGATAGACGTTGCCAAGCTACATCTGTTCACAGTCCTTTTAATGTCTCAGGAATCTTTCTCATGGCATCTCTAGCCCAAAAGGAACACCAACAGTTCCATGTATTAAGTAGTTAGGTCCAAACAACTTAATGGGTATTTGTTTCCTAACGACTCAGTGGCCATTTGAAAACAAACAAACAAACAAAAAAACCCTATAACTTGAAAGAGAAATAGTACTTTACTTCATTTGTGAACAGCCACATCTTCACACCGAAGGGATGTATGTACCTGTGGGGCACTGCACCCCTTCTCAAAGTCGAAAATCAGATTGGAAAATGTCACCTTCAATTTCTATCCCATGTTGACTTTCCAAAGTACTTGCTTTTCACCAAAGCAACTTTGCAAAGATCAGACAGACATCATAGGAAAAAATACAACATGACCTGGGAGTTTACAGAGTGCCCATCAGACATCAAGTATTGCCGTGTTTCTGTTGAATATTTAAAATATCCCCCTGCAGCCCTGGGGGCTTGCTGTGTTCCCTATACACAGTTTCAGAAGCATGGTGTCTACACTTCAATTTGGACACTGGATGTACAGCAGTGAGACAATCAGATGAGGTCCTTCCATGACCTCTTAGCATGGTGTGCTCACCTCCACACACAGAGTTTGTCACACATTAGCTAGTTACGTGTATTTGTCTTTCCTACTAAGACCCTGCCTAATTTCCCGAGGGCAGATAGCTTCTTTTTATTGATATCAGCAACTCCTAACATCCCTAACACAGAGTAGGATTTGGGTGCTTAATAAATATTGGTTAAATAAATGAACAATTAAACAAAAGAATGAATAAGTGAACAAGTGACCAAATAAATGGCCCTGAAAAACAGCACAATGCCTTATCTTCAGCTGTTGAATAATGACTGGATTATGAGAAAGTTATCTTCCTTCCTATCTTAGAGGTGCCTCTTGGCTGGAAAATGGCCTAGCGCCTAGGCTCACGGACTGACTCCCTAAGTTGTTATTTACTACAGCATCTGTCTAGACTCCAGGGATATTTCACAGGTCTGAACGTTGTTCCAGAAAATTGAAAAAAAAAAAAAATCTGGCCAAGAAAAGTGTGTAGCAGAATGTTCATTGCTTCCATGAGTTACTATTTGACTCTTGACATAAAGCACCAAATGTGACAACTTTATTCTGTACAAAGACCCTAGGAGAAAAATGGACATAGGGCTCAAAGGGGAGTTTGCCTTATACTGACCATTAATAATCCATGTGAAGGACACCATGAAAGCTATGAAGCTTTACAACCCCAATGATGAGAATCACTGGCTAAGACGGGTGATCAAGGTCTGAGGCAAAGACAAGAACTCTGCCTGTGTCCTCACTGGCTCTCTTTGCTCTGACTCTACTATACCGCCAGCTGGGAATCTCTCACCACAGTACTGCCAGTCACTAAACCAACATAGGTATCTTCACTGGTCTACATTCAGATCCAAATCTAGTATAACCCAGGCATAATATTTTTTTTAAGAGTTATCAGATTTTAGAGCTGGAAGGGATCTTTGAGATCATGTTGTTCAACCCTCTCCTTGTTGAAGTGCAGAAACTGAGGACCCCCAAAAGTGATCAACTGGCCTAAGATCATTCTGTTCTCCGGCCATCAGAGCCACTGCTACATCTCTTGTTGGAAGACATTCCAGAGCAACAGTACTGGAGACCAGAAAAGCAGATTGTAGCAAATGAGGATGAAGCCAAGTGGCTTAGAAAAAGACATCCTCCTTTAAAATATGCCCCGCATCTTCCCAGCATTCCCTCTCCAGTCCAAGTGTCCATCAGTGCTCATCGAAACTACTGGAATCGCCTGCTAACTGGCATTTCTGCTTCGACTCTCTTCTTTTCCATCTCTCTCCAGAGTGACCTGCAGACAAACCTAGTTTTTAAAATCCTAAATCCAACTCAATTTTCCACTCCTTAAAATTCTCATTAGTTCCCTTTTGCACTTAAACTATAGCACTCCATGACATCCTGCATGATCTAGCTCCTGTCTACCTCTGGCTTTCTTTTGTTTTATCTTCTAATACTCTCTTTCCCTTGTACCCCTTTCTCTAACTCTACTAGGCTTTATCCTTTCTTTGAACATACTGTCTTCTTTCACTCTGCAGAGCCTCGGCAGTAGCTCCTCCTCCTCTCTGATTTGTTCTTCCTCCGATGTCCACAGAGCTCATTCCCTCCTGTCAGTCAAATGTCATTCCTCAAGGGGACTTCCCTGATCTTCCAGTTGGAAGTAGCTACAAATCACTTAATTCTCTGCAGAACACTGATCAGTACCTGTTATTTTTCCCTTTAAATAACTTGTCTGTCTGCTCCTGTGTAATCTGGTTTCCTCCATTAGAATGAAAGCTTCAGGAGAACTAGGTCTTGGTCCTATTCACTAATGTACCTCAGTACTGTGAAAGATTCTGTGCTCAACAATTTTTGGAACGAATGAACGATATTTTGTCTTTGTGTGCTATAAACACTTTTAGTTGTTTCAACCATCCCTCAAAAGGCAGAAATCCCTGCCCACCCACCTCCCCCTCACTTCTGATTGCTCCCTGAGAATTCTAGAAGAGATACAGAAATGTGGTTTCCCAGCAGTAATCTTGAGAACTTATTTTTTGAAGAACAGTAAAGTGTTGCAGTGATGTAATACAGTCTCCACAAAGAACTTAAGAGCTTCGCCAGCTACTGCAGGCACCTTGGCTTATTAGGTTGCTAGCTGTGACCTCTGTCAACTAAATCCTAGCTCTAGTGAAGATGAAGGACAGTGACAAGGAAACAGTTTATTAGAAACATGGTATTCCTCTAAAAGATTCAGAAGTCCATTAAAAATGCCTCATTAAGATCAAGGGGTTAAGATTTGAGGCTTCATTTGAAAAAACAGGAAGATGGTACATAAAGATAGTTTTGTGAGGGGCCCAGGGAAGGTTTGAGACCCAAGAACCCACTTCATTGCTCTGTTAGTTCACAGCTGCTGTTCCCCCTGTAGTGCCCTCAGCCTTTCCTTTCAGAGACAGAGAGAGAAAGCCTTGCCACTTTCCCAGAAAAGAGCAGAGACTGTCCAATGGGAAAGGCTGGATGAACTACATCCTTAGGAATGAGAACAGTCTACTTGGACCAGCTGGAAATGATCTAAGAATGTACCATGACTCAGAATCATACAAACAGGGGAAATTTAACTTTCTTATACTGATACATTCTGTTTATAGAATGATTAACAATATAACCCAAAAGTGTATGAGCTGATGTTTCAGTCCAGCCAGAGAAATTGGGAATCTGAGGAGATGTTTTCAGAACCCAAAGAACAATTATGTGTAGCAAGTTCAAAGACTAGAAATAGAGGGTGAATCTTTGCGGAAAAGTGGTTCAGAAGAGCCCTAGGAAATTGTCCAGGGATTAAGGAGTGACCTGGAGGCTAAGCTAACAAGAGGCCCTCAGGTTTTTCCAAAACAAGTATCTGAAAGGGGAATATTTAATTGAATTGTTCTGAACTTTTTAGTTTCAAAAATTATGACAAGATTCTTTCTTGTGAAATTTTCATTTGTTTTTTTGGCAATGTTGCTTCTGTCATGGCCAAAAGCCGGGGGGAAAAAAGCATCAAAATACTGGAAGACTCTAGGTTCTTGTAAAAAATTCAGTGTCAGTGTGATTCTACAAGCTGAAAAGAGTTTGACTCGTGCTATGGGTTTTAAGTAATGTTAGGTCAGTCCTAGCCAGCATCTGTCTATGAAAATGCTCATGATAGCAAGGAACTTGTGGGCTGTTTCTGAAGAGCTTTAAGGAAAGAGTAGACAGACATCTACTTTATGCTTTAGGCATTCATCTACTTAGGATAATCTGAACCCTTTCTACTATTCTAAAAGATAGAAAGAAAAGGAATAAAAGTTAAGGAGATTCTTTAATAACATCATTTTAAAAATCATAATATATATCACCACAATAAAAGGGATAATTAAAAAAAAAACCCAATAAGCTGAAGTGTATTTACATCAAAATTTTTGTTTCATACTATTACTAAAACAAACTTGGTCAAAACCATTTTTTTTTTAATTAAGGAAAAAAAAACTACTACAGCTATTTGATCTTTTTTATCAAGTGACAGTTGAGTGAAGGGTGCATGTGTGGTGAAGAAGATAAGGACATGGATGTGTTATGTGGTACGCAGTGTTCTAAATGGAAAGGGAGAAACAGACTAGGCAAAATTTTCTACTGAACAATTACTTCCACTCCCAATTATCAAGCATTCTTTGAGCATAAGAGTTCCTTATGCTCCCCCTGGTCAGACATTTAAAATACATACCCTGTTCATTCATTTTCATCTTTCCCATCTCATCTGTATTCTGGCCATGGGTCACCTCCATTGTCCATTTTCCCTATGCCTGCTTCAGTGCATCTCAGTGCCTGCTTCAGTGCATGCCAGACTTACGTCCTAACACCTTCCTGACCATGTTCTCTATAAGAACACACTCTCTAGCCTCAGTGGAGCCCTCTGTGCTGCCAACAATTCTTTTCTTTTGCTTTGCTGGCTTCCACTCAATTTCCCCAGTGGCTGTGCCAGGCCTTCATGCTGACTTTCCCAGGTCTGACTTCCCTCCTTCACTACAGCAGAAGAGGACTGAGAAAACTTCTCCACAGAGAAGTGTGAGCCTGTCCATCACAGGCAGCCTCAACTTTTCTCTTCTTCGAAAGCTTTCTCATATCCCCACCCCATCTTTCTCAGTTTGTTCGTTTCTGTTATTTAAGAATAGAAAGTATGTCCTTTTCTCTGCTCATGATTCCTTCTCTTGTCACCTAGTGTCTGCTTTGGGATGTGTGGCATCCAGTCTACCCTTATCTGCACATTTCATCAACCTCTCCTTCCAGATCAACTCATCTCCTAGGGATCTCTAAACCAACCAACCAACCAACCAAACCAAACAAACAAAAACAGCCTTCCCACCCTTCTGTAACTCTACAAATGATGAAGTGTCTCTGTCAACACTTGTGAAAAGCTTCTACCCATTTTCTCATTAATATGCTTTACACACTGTGATCTTGATTTCATTCCTAACATATGGGAGAAAATGCTCTCCCACTGGCCTTTTCTTCAGACTTCATCCTCTTGTCAGCATTTATCATACAGTGCATCTCCAAAACTTCTCTTTTACTTCTTCAGCTACCTCTTTTGTGGTGCTTCGTATGGCTTCTTTTTCACCACGTCCTTTTTCTTTCTGAATGCAGCCGTGCACCCAAGTCCCAAGGGTCCCTCCTCTCATCATTCTATTTGCTCTACCTAAAAACTGCTATCAGATCTTCAAATTCTGTATTTCTTAATTTATGCTTCTATCACTTGAGCCATGATCTCTTTTTTCAAAGATCCAAACCCCCACAGCTTAGTTGAATATAACACCTACCAGTCCAGCTTGTAAGTTAAACTCAACAGTGCCTCTCAATAAAAATTACTATTTTCCCCTCCTAAAGCTCCTCTCAATGTTTGTACTTCTTTTTAAAATTTTTATTTTTGTTTTTGGTTTCTTTTTGGCGGGGGTGGGGGTGGATAATTAGGTCTACCTACCTAATTTACTCTGCCCCTGACCTATATCCTCCCCCCCATTGTTTGTACTTCTGATAATAACATTCACCATTCTTCCAGAGGACTGGTACTCATTCTGCATTTAACAAATACCTACTGTATGCTTAATATAAGTAAGTCAGCAGTTCTAGGCACTGGGGATAAAGGGATAAAGAAGTGGACAAGGTAAATGAGGCTTCTAGCCTCCTGGAGTTTACATTCTAGAGTTGGGAAACAGAAAACAAGTAAGTAATCAAACAGGATAAATTTTGGTAGATATAAGTACTAAAAAAAAAAAAGTAAAATGTGATTGATTGACTATTGTAAGGGATGGGGTTGGGCAGTGGGACAATCATATTAGATAAAGTGGTCAAGGAAACCTCTTTGAGGAGATGGTATTTGAGCTGAGGCCCAAATAAGAAAGATGCTCTTCATGTAGATACCAAAGAAAGCTGCTCTAACAGAGGGATCAGCAAGTACTAGAATCCTAAATATGTCTATGTTTCTGCTTCCTTTATTCACACCTCATCACTGTAATGTCTCTAATTTAAATAGCTTGTTAAGTCTTGCAAGGAGACTTTAATTTTGATCTGTCTTATACCTATTTCCTCCTGGATTAAGCCCTCATTACTTCCTACTCCCAGTATGTTTCCCTTTCCAGTGCATCCCTCGCATCACCACAGAATTAAGCTTCCAGTTGAACTCTGCAATATCATACATTCACTCCACAACCTCCAATGAGCCTCCATTGTGCACTGGACTAGTCTAAACTTGAAAGCCTCACATTCAAATCTGTTCAACCTCAAAATATCTTTCAATTCTTCTCTTCCATACCGAGAAGTACAATCCCCCTCAAATTAGTGTCCAGAACACACCTTCCACGTTTCCATCTCCAAAGTTGCCCTTCACGTCTCCTCTCCTGGACTGGCTGTCACCCCCTCCAACCCAACCTGGGCCAGTCGCAGCCCTCCTAGCTCCTTAGCTCTCTCTCAAATCACCTCTTTTTTGAAGACCCTTCAGATTTCTCTCTGCTTTTAACCCATAAGAACATCATCCCTTTCTTACAACATGTCATATTTTGCCCTAGAATGTGGTTATGTGCACATCTGTCTTCTCATTCTACTTTCCTTACTGTAACACAGATGTTTTAAGACAGTGACCACATGCTATTTATCCTTGCAGTAGTGCAGTGCTTCACACACAGCTGGCACTGAATATTATTTGTTGAACAAATGAATTTGTCAAATCTGAGTCTGATTAACTGATATTTACTTCATGATATCCAAGTGGTTTACCTTTTATCATTCCTCTTACTTGTTCTCAGGGGACCTAGATGTAAAGTCAGAAAGCAGAGTGAAATACAGAGAATCCTTTTTTTGAGATGGTCTAGTTAGTTTCAAATGATTAAATGCTCGTATTGAGGAACATTAAAAATACCTCTTTTTTGACCTGCATAATCCATACACTGTGAAATAAATAACCCTTGGTGAAGTACTAACTGGTTGATTTCTGCTCAGGATACATAAAACTGGTTACTACTACTCAATGCTTAAAAATACATTATCACAATCACAGAACTTCAACACTTACCACATTACTGCACGTTCTATATCGAATATTTCTTCCCTCACAGCTCCTAGGTCACAAAAAGAAAAAAAAAAAAAAAAAGAACTCATTACTACCTATGAAAGCCCCCAAATTTGAGCTGTTTTCCTATAAAAACAATTTCCTCTTAATCCTACTGTAAGAGCCTCTCTTTCTGAGTATGCTCTTAGAGGAGTTACTATCAAGTGATAAGTTGAGTACACTTGAAATTGCATATGTAAATTGATTTCTCCATGAGGGTTGAAACTAAGCAGTCATTTTGTTTCAGAAGTTGTCAGAGTAAGTGCTTATAGTGAATTCTTACTTAATCAAATAAATTTTAATGCAAGATTTTCTCAAAAATATTAACATTAAATGAATTCTCTCAATTGTTTCTAGTACAAAACTAAAGATAGATTTCACTAATAGAACTTAGATCTTGAATATGATAAAAATTGGACTTAATATTCTACATGTCTTTTAAAATTACATTTAAGGATATGAAGAGTCATAATTCTTAAAGATTTATTTTCATTTCTAAAATACATGCTTATTGTAGAGGTTTTAGAAAAAAATATGACACAAAAGGAAAAAAATCTCCCATAGTTGTCTCATCTAAAGATAATCACTATTATTTTGATTTATCAATTTCTTTCCAGTGTGGAGGAAATAACATCATTTATACATGTAATTTTTCCACTTTATAGCTTGTTTTTTTCCACTTAAAATTCTTTGGTGCTATTTTCCCACCCTTCTGAATAACTTTAAAGACATCATTTTGAGAGCTACATACTATTCCATCAAATGATATGATTTGTAAAATCATTCCTTCATTTCTTGTCATGTAAGTAATTTCCAATTTGGGGTTTTATAAATGATAGTGCAATAAACAACATCCACGCATATATTTTATCCAAGTTTCTGACTATGTCTTCAAGAGAGATAAGCTTTTAGATGGGGAATTACTGCACTAAAGGGAATCAACTTTTATAAGGCTCTTGATAAACACTGCCAAATTGCATTCCATAAAGGTTGTACCACTGTGTACGCCCACCAGTAATACATGGGAGTTTCCGTTTTAGTCAACTCTTCTGAACAAAACCATTAATTTTTGATTAACCATTCAATGATGACACTTAACAGTGGTACTCTGCTCTTTTAAAAATAACTCATACTTAAAAAAAGACAAGTGAAATATAATAGGAAATTCTGAGAGAATGATTATACTACTAATAGTTATGGAATTCCAGGTACATTTCTAAGTGTGTTGTGTGTATTAATTTATATGCTCTTCTCAAGAACTCTGGGAGACAGGGTACTATCATTACACCCGCTTTACAGATGAGAAAACTGAAGCTGAGGGAGGTTAAGTCACTTGCCAAAATTACACAACTATTAAGGAGTAGAGCTGAGATCTGCAACCAGGCCCTTTGGCTTCAGAGCTTATACTCATAACCATGACGTTTACTGCCTCCTAATTCATTGTTTGCTCAACACACATGCATTGAGCTCCTATTATGTGCTGGGCAATACATCTACTTCTGAGAATACAAAGAAGAATGGATATGATTTCATCTTCACTATTCAGAAAATTACTCATATAATTATAATTCAGTGTAAGAAATGCTAGATATTGTGTTAGGTATTAAGACTATTATCAAAAAAAACTGTCATCTGAAAATACAGTTACACAAAGGCTATCTTAGGAGATAGGTCCCAGGCTTGAAGACTTGACTATAAACAGATTGACAATATTAATATTCATTAAACAACAGAATGTGTCAAAGGAAAGAAAGGGCTAGCCAGGCATTAAAATCACAGGGAAAAAAAGAGAATGAAAGAAATACTAGGTTGTGAGTGCCCAGCCCAGCAAAGTCCCAGGCTAAGGGCCAATGAACTTCAAGTCCTTCTGGCCCCATCGACTAGGCTGCTGCCATCACCAGAGAGAACACTCACACTAACTGAGCTGATGCCAATGAATTTTCTGTTCCTCCCAGGAGGACCCCTCATTCCAATGCCATGATGATCAAGCAACTTGACAAGAGTGGTCTGTTTTCATGCCTGCTAAGGGGCAGACTGTGCTTGCCATGCTGACACGGGTATTCTGGTCCATGCTATGGACAGTTCTATTTCTCACTGTAAATTAATAACTGGCATTCTAATTTGAAATATTAATCTCGTCATTGTGAGACCACTTCCAAGAGAAGCTAGGTTCTTGGTGTGAACGCTGAAAACTTCAGGTTTCTGAGTTTTAAAAGATGAGAGCTAGCCTCCAGTTGATGGTAAATTTACAAAGTAATTAATTCTATGACCTGGAGGGCTTTGGTAACAAGCCATCTAGACATCAGTGTTGGCTGACTGTGAGATGGTTTTCATTTTTGAAATTCCTAGTGTATATGTGATAGGGTATAGTGGTTAAGAGTACTCACTTTGAAGCCAGAATCTTTTTTCTGGACTCCTGACCCTATTCCTGAGATGTTATACCTTAGTTTTGTCATCTGTAAAATGGGATAATATCACATATCTCCTGGGATTATTATGAGGCGTAACTGAGTTAATATTTGTGAAGTACTTTGAACAGTGCTCACATATTGTAAGCATTATGCAGACATCTAACAAATAAATTGTGTGAAATAGATGTACAAGTATAATAGATATCAAAAGAGAGTTACAGTTATGTGGAGAAGAAACTGTAGACAAAGATGTAGAGGAATGAAATACACAGTGTGTTAGCACATTTTCAAGCAGTTCTGTTGTTTGGGTTTATGTGGGAAATTGCAGGAGATGAAAAAACCTTCTAATCGTGAATTCTGCAATAGGCAGAGGGGAACCACTGAAGGTTTTAAGCCAAGGGAGATACAATGATGATTTCTTGTTTTTTAAAAAAATGTTTCGTATTAATCATAAAGACCTTCAAACACTAAGGTTTTTCACCTTCCTTTTATTTTCTTTTCCTAACATTATCTCCCTGGAAGGGATAATGGAAACACATCTGAGTTAAGATGTGTCTGATCATCTGGGTCTAGACTTTGCTCTTCTCTTTGCATGAACCTCACATCCTCCCAGGGTTTTTGCTTCCTCATCAGTCAAATGGGTATCAACATGGCAGTGCATGACGTTATGGTCACCAACTGAGATAGTTTACAGAGGCTCTAACTAAAGCCCCTGAGGTTATTACAGAGATAATGCTTACTAAACATACGAAACAGAAAAAGGCAGAAAAATACCTACTTCAATAATTTAAATAAGCCTTTTCCCAGATATTTTAAACTATGAATACCTACGCATATTTTAAAAGCATCCCTGACATGGACCTAGAGATTATCATACTAAGTGAAGTAAGTCAGACAGAGAAAGACATATCATATGGTATTACTTATATGTAGAATCTAAAAAATACTATAAATGAACTTATTTACAAAATATAAACAGACTCACAGAAATAGAAAACAAACTTAATGGTTACCAAAGGGGAAAGGCATAGGGAACAGATAAATTAGGAGTTTGGGATTAACAGACATACATTACTATATATACAATAGATTAAAAAAAAAACAAGGATTTACTATGTAGCACAGGGAACTATATTCAGTATCTTGTAATAACCTATAATGGGAAAGAATCAGAAGAACATATATGTGCGTGTGTGTGTATGTGTATATATCTGAATCACTTTGCTAAACACAGTATTGTAACTCAATTACATTTCAATAATAAAAAAGCATCCTTGCATAATAGGAGATGTAAGCACATAATGTACAAGAATGACTTAAAATGCTTCTTATTTAGCAAAAACAAAACAAAAACAAGCACAAAACATAGCAAAGGGAAAAAAAACCAAAAAACACTTGCCACCATTTCCAAAGAATACCCTGTAATTGTCTAACACCTAATACTGATTTGCAAATAATTTAGTTATGCTACTGAATTAAGTCTTCCCTTTATTATATTGTATTACTTTTTGAGCAAGAGCTTATTTAACTTGACTGTAATATGATATTAAAGTGGTAATGCTTAAGTTTGGAAAAATCTTTATTATTGAAAGACATGATCAAATTGTGAATAATAATATCAATACGAGTCTCTATTATACATAGAGTGCCTGCTGCAGGTATCCGGTCCAGGATTAGGTATTCTGTGCCCATTACCTCTAACCATCCAGCAACCGCAGGTTTTGTTATTCCCACTTAACAGATGAGAAAACTGAGACTGACAAAGAGTAGGAGACTTAAAGCCATATACTATACAGAAAAGAGAGAACCAGGGATTGGGGCCCCGGTTTGTCTAACTCCAAAGCATATAAGACAATAATAATAATAATAATAAAGGAACAAGATGTTCTTGAGGTGTATATAATACTGGGTTAAATCTGGGAGGCTTAGCAAGGAGTTGGCTCGGGGTTTAACTGCCCCTTACTTTCTCCATCAATATATCACTTGCTTCTCAGTTCTGGTAAATCCACTTCTAGTGAGTAAATGACACCTAGACACACATTATACATTTGGAACATGTCCAAGAGAACCATGCTCGTCAGTAAAATGTAACATGAAGGCGCTTCAGTGCAGAGAAGCTTTTATTTTTCAAACATCCCAGTTCATAAAATCTGAATGCAAATTTTATTTAAGTAATACAGTGACTATTCTACCACAAGGATTTTAATTCTTGACAAGCGTGAATTGCTTCTTCCAAAGCATTTATCTGGGCACAAAAGCCTCATATGAGAATTGAGCAGCAAAAAATATTTTCTTCTCATTTAAAAAAATTCTTTTTAAAAAGCTAGTTTGTTAATATAAAACAGCTGAAGGATTTTCTCCACATTTCAACAAACTAAAATTCACCTCTGGAAATGAAAACAAATATTAGAAATTTCAGTCCAAAATGGTTTCCGAGAAAGTGTACAGACCAGTGATAACAGAGGATTTAAGTAAATACATCTGCTCAGTGCAAACTGTGAAACGGTCACCCAATTGTATTTAGAGTTAAGTACCATACCAGTTAATGAATCAGAAACTAGTTCAAGCAGAAAAGAACAAAACATAAATAAAAATACATTTCAAAACAAATGTGCACAGGAAGTTCCTTATTTATATCAGCATTTTATGTGTACCCAGTCACTTAGTAATTTTGATTTAGTTCCTTCTCCCAAGAAAAGGAAAACACCTTGGTCACAAGCTGTATTTGTGAATTATTTAGACTTTAACTCACTTATAATGAGATTAGTATAGGCTTAAAGCATACTCTATTGGTCTCCAATTAACACAGAACAAACCATCCAAACTCTTCCAATCTTAAATTCCTGATGTTACCTTAGTTTCAATTACCATAATGTAACAACCTTAGAAGAGATGAGTTTCCCTAGAAAATTAAAAGCCCTCTTTCCAGGCTTTAGCAATTTGTTGGCTTCCCACCCTCCCCCCATCCCCGGCTTATATAAGTCTTTAAAAGGGGAGAGTATATTCAATTTATCTCTCATCAGGAATAAAATCTGGTCAAATACATCAATTTAAATTAAAAATTCTCATCCCTTCTCTAAACAAACAGATCCTTCTGATGACATAACCAGACTTTATCCTTGGTGTGAGTCAACCATTTCAAGAAAATCTGGTAACTGTGTATTTAAAACGCCAGACTTTTGAAGGGCAATTGCACTTACACTGGGCTCATGAAGCTTTGCCTCTGATTTCCAAAAGCCAAAGAATACTAATAAAAAAGAACAGGTTACTGTATTTCTCTCAACATCTCCTGCTTTTCAAATATGGACATATGGGCAAAGAATTCTGAAAGAAGACCGTACATCTGCTCATACTCCTCTTTTTTAATCACCCAAAATGAAACTAAGAACTCTTTACAAGAGATCAGACATAAAACCACGTCAGCAATTTAAGCCAGAAGGACTCTAGGTCCTTAGAGTGTGGCTCCTAAGGTGACCATGAACTGGACAAGACAAGCAGAAAGAGAGCCCCAGCCAGGACTTCATGGAGTACTAGAGCCCTGTCTCCCTCCCTCTCTCCTTTCAGCTGAGCATCTCAGGACTCACAGGAGACGTAGAGCAGGAGGGTATCCCCAAGGAGCCAGATAAAATACTTGTACACTTCTGGGGCATTTTACAAAGACCTCAAGAGGAACAACAAATTCTGAGACCACCCAAGAGGGTGAAGTGGACATGCACTGTTTGGTTGCTTTTCACATCCCATAGACACATTAACCTTAGAGTTTCTTTCAGGAACCACTTGATGCCAATGAACTTAGCCATTAGAAAGGAAGCTATATGAGCCTCTGGACACTGTGTGTAAAGCTATCTCCTTAGATGCTCACTATCCTAATCCACTGATCAGACTGGATGCTCAAAACCTAGGGGCTAGAGCCAGAGCCTGGGCACCACAGATGGTTAGTAGTGGTGTTGCCTTGTATGGGGGAGAAAAGGAGTTAGTAGACATGCCACTCCTGTGGGTCTCCTAAGTCCCAAGTTTTCATTTTTCCCTTAGCTCTCTCTGTCTCTCTTTTGTGCTAAAAGAAGTCATTCTTTAATGCTCTTGGTTTTACTCCATGTTTCAAACAGTTATTACTTAATTCTAATTTAGAGTGTCTTTCAGGAGAATTAAGATGAGCTTTGTTCACGTGGAAACTTATTTGTGTAGCACTTGGTCTCAAAAGGAGAAGTCAATTCAGTACTGTTCCTTCTTCAGAAAGTATCTACATAGAAGCAAAGAGTAGAATGGTGGTCATCAGGGGCTTGGAGGTGGGGGAATTAGGGAGATGACGTTTAAGGATACGAACTTGCAACCAGTAGGTAAGTCCTGGAGGCCTAACTCACAGCACAGTGACTATAAACGAGATAGTATTATGAACTTCAAAGTTGCTGAGAGACTAGATCTTAATTGTTCCTACCACAAAAAAGAAATGATAATTATTTGACATCATAGAGGCATTAGCTAATGCTAAAAAGTGATAATTATACTGCAATATATGAATGGATCAAATCGTCACTGTACACCTTAAACTTAGGTTATTATATGTCAATTATATCTCAACAAAAAAGAATCTACAGATAACTATGCTTATATTGTATATTCATTATATACGAAAACTAAATGATTGGAGATGTTCTAGTATGTATCCCTAGTGAGTAAATTATTAACATGAAGATTTGAAGTATTTTTAACAAACATTTAACGAATGTATATTGACTCTGAACATGAATCCTTCTAACCATGCCCCTCCCCCACCAACAGCCATGTGCTTCCAGACAACCACCAATCTCAAAATAAGAAATTTGCTTACAAAAGATTCTCCATAACAAATAATGTTTAATCTGGTAACATTTGCCTATGAAAAATTGATCTTAAACATTGAAGGGTGTCTTTAACCTTCTTCCTGGCAAACCCCAGTTTGTTTTTTTCCCACCTTTCTTTAGAAAGCACCACCAGATGCATCCCCAACACACACAACCTCCAGTGGAAAAGTACTTTTGAAACTTGGAGACAGAGGTCTTTGGTACCATAGGACTTACAAATGCAAATATAAAAAAACCTCTCCCCTCTTAAGCATTTAGTTGAAAGGTCCCTGAATCCCACGTAAGAGCCCCATTCGTTTTGCACTGCCTCTTCTGCATGTGATGTATCATGTGGCTCCAACAGATTAGTGCTAAGGGAGAGATTTATTTTTTTTCCTGGCTAGATAGATATGCAAGCCAAACTATTATGACAACTTGATAAATGCAGCTTTTGAAAATGCTTTCTGTTGTAGTAATACAACAAACAACAAGGGGGCACGCGGCCAGGCGTCATCCATCAGTAGGTGAGGTGGCTGGAAACAGACACAGCCCTGGTGTCACCAGCTCTTCTCAAGCTGCTGAGGTTCTAACATGGCATGAGGAACTCAAAGAAGAGTCGGCTTGAGAGCTGCATTTTTAAAGCCATTTTAAACAGAAGAGGGGGTAGCGGAATCTCACACTGAAAAATGGCACCGTAAATTGAGTCCTCGAAGTCCAAATGTTTCTTTTGCAGAGGTGACGTATTTTTGTAACCTTAATTTTATAATTCAGCACTTCTTCTCGATACTAATCTCTCATTCTAAAAACATTCTGAATGCTATGCCAGCTTGTAGACTCTGATTTATGTATATATAGAGAGTTGCTAAAACTTAACGTTTTATCAAATTCAGTACAAAGGGAAATTGTGTCGGTTTGGGGAAAACATTAGAAGATGACATCTTCTATGGTTGTGTGATCTTTCGCCACAGTGAAATAAGGAAAGTATTGCTGTACTTGTACAGATTTTTGAGCCACAGTTAAGAGGCTGCAGAACTGTTACATTCAAATTTGGACCCACGTGAGGATATTTCAGACTCAATTTTGAAGTGTGTGCTGTGAGTTTCAAATTGGTTTATTTGCTATCGTAAGTGTTTGGTATATTCTAAATTTAAAATTAGAAAATCAGTACCAATTTTTTCCCCCAAACAAGCATGATTTTACATCTCTCTGCTAGTTCTTCAAAGACCGGCCTGCCCCAACAGAGCATCGAGTTCTCACAAACATGGGCTAGGGCTAGGGCTCTGAAAATAGGGATTGTGCTCATGTCATCAGAAGAGAGAGAGAACAATGACATTGGTACCACAGTGATCATGCCCAGCTTCTAACGAAGCCAGAAACTGCTCCGAGCATACTGCTCAGATAATCTAATGAGACAACGTACAAGCATGCAGTCTGATGGGGAAGATGAGCCCCGGGCAGGTTCACAAGCTCTGGGAGAATGCTTTCTGATATACTGTCACTTCACACACTTATTGAGCATCCAATCTGAACCAGCACTAAGCCCAGCACTGTGAAAGATACAAACATGAGGACTCCCCCGAATCTTATGAAAGCTAGAATCTAGTGGGAAAAAAAATCCACCTGAGTCTGAGCAGAATACACATCAGTATAACATAGAGTCAACAACTAGTAGGCGTGGTCTGGGTACTAAATATGGAAGGAATTAGACAAAGGGACAGGTTGATGAAAGGAAGTAACCTAGGAAGGTGGTATCTTAGGAGGGGTGTCCTGTATGGGCCATGTGAGTCCCAAAAGTGTGATGGGAGGAAGGGGAATTCAAGAAACCGCCTTCTCTCCTGACTCCTGCTTGCCAAAGTACTACTGGCCCTAACAGTCAATTCAGTCAATTCACCCAACATCGACTGGGTGTCTACTCTGTGCAGAACAGGAAGACAGAAAGAAAGGCAAGATAAAACCTGTCCATTGTGCTGATAGTCTAGTGGGGGGCAGTGTCTTCTAAATGGCTATAACACCAGCTGGACTATGTAGAAGTGATTCAAAGTGGTGCAGACATAGTGCCTTTTAAATATAGCAAAGTGAGACTAGGGGCCACTGCTGGAGGCAACTTTAAATAACATTGAGGGTTGTGTGGGCAGGGGCAACGAGAGGCATTGTAGGCAATGGGCTCATCAGGAGAAGAGGTGCAGAGTCAGCAAAGTGGCCAGCAGTTGCAAGGGGCCAGAACATAGTCCTGGATGTTTTTCACTTTCGTATTTTTATTTATTTGCTTTTCCCCTTTGCAGTCTATTTGTGTGGTCTCTAAGCCCCAGTGCCCAACAAAGCCTGGTATACTATTAGCACTCCACAAGCATTTACTGAAAATGGAAGGAAGGAAAGAAAGAAAGAAGGAAGGAAGGAAGGAAGGAAGAAAAGGAGACAGGAAGGGAGGGAAGGGTAGAACAGAAGGGAATGCTATAATAATTTCAGGTCACAAAGAATTTTTGGCCTCTTTTGTTCTCATTTTTGAACCTGAAACCCAATTAAAATCTTTCTACCATAAACCAAAGATGAAAAGTTTAAAATGAAATGAAATAGCTACCAAAGGAAAGACATTTTGGCTCTTTTCTACAGACTTGTTTATTTTCACATATTTATTCCAAGTTGTATTCGTCACCACAATGCATTTGTTCCCTCAGAAAGAGGGCGAGGGGCGGGGGCCGGGGAGGTTGCTGCCTTTGGCTTGAGATCCACTAGCAGGAAGGACATGCATTTTATAATACATACACACATGCCATCAGGTTTGCAAATGATCTTACATTTGCTCAGTAGCCAAAAGAGGCAAAGAATGAGAACAAAAACAAATGTGTTTTACCAACATCAAGTCCAACTTTTCCATCTTCCCCATGAGGAAAATGTATATTATGAAACGCTAGGACTCTCACAACCTCACCCCATACAACCCTGGGGCTGGGAATTTGAGAATTATTTTGGCTGAGGACAAAAGTTCTTCCATCCGCCCTTATTACCCAGATGTCCGCCTGGAGAATCACCACGTTTTTCTTTAAAACCATCCATATTAAGAACAGCCTTTACCCCTCTTCCTATCTAACAGCAAAATGGGTTTTGATTGCACGTGTGGAGAAGGAAGGTACTCTCTGAGTCACGTGCTCAATTTTGGAGTTCAAGGGCACCTTATATATTTTTTCAATATACATATTTATTGGACACCTATTCTGCACCAGCCACTGCCCATTTGACATCATAGATGAGCAAATTAACCCCAGAGAAACTAAGAATCCAACCCAGTGTCACACAGCTAGAAAATAGTGGGGCCAAGATTCAAAATTAGTAAGTTGATAAAAAATAGAAGAGATAATCCACAATATAGGATAAAGGTTCCCTCAGAGGAAATGAAACACACCGTTTTAAGAGCCAGATTCCCAAACAGGTGACTATTTCTCACTTGGAAAGGATCTCAATCACTGTATTTATGTGCGATTCATGTGTGTAACATCATATTTATGTGAGATCAAAGGGACAAAGATATTAAGAGCGATACAAGAATTTCATACACTGGGAAATGGATGCTTTACCTAGAGGCAGGAAAAAATAAGTATAGAATGCTAAGTTACATTATATTTACGTGCAATCATAATGATGTTATGTGTAACATTATTAAACATCATTATGTTGGCATAATTGTCTATGCTAACCACAAAGAGCTGCAAGGCCAACCTCTCCCTTGGCTTTGGGGTAGGACTCAGTGGTCAAGATAGAGTGATAGATGCTGAATTGAAGGTGGAAAGTTAAATTCTACTTACTCTATGGTTAAGAAATTCAGTGAATCTGAGGGGAAGTGGACTTCAGAGAATTTGTATAAACCACTCCAGTCCCTGGGCATTAGCTGAGTTATTCACTAACAACCTAGAGGCTTAAAGGGTGATATCTATAGTCTTAATAATGGAATAGAAGAAAATTTCAGAAATCGCTCAGTTTATTTGCCACTTTGGGCAAAGCTGATCTTAAGTAATACTACACAACTGGAAAACCACACAGAAAGGTTACAGGAGTGCAGGGGCAATCACCACTTTAATGTCCTGACGTGCTGGTGTCCATTTTTCCTCCCACACTGCAGATTAAATCTTTTCATAAAAACTTGAATGAGGAAATCTATCAGAAAATTTCTTCTTTTCTTCATTACCCCAAACTCTAAATCCCCAGAGAGCTGGAGACAAACCTCATTATTTCACTATCATGCCCCCTAACAGAGCAGCAGTTTTAAGGCTCGATATGCATTAAAGCCACTTGGAGATCTTTTTCAAAATTATAGATAGCATGGCTCGAACCCCAGGGATTCTAATTTAATTGCTCGTCAGTAGAGCCCAGATATTTGTATTTTTTATAAAGCTTCCCAAGTGACTCTGAAGTACAGCTGGAGTTAAAGAACCACTGCTACTGATGTATTATCTATTTACAGAATTGGAGGGAATTCTCTTAGTTCTTAAAATATCTTACAACTATAATCAGTAGGAACTCAGTATAAGTGATAGAAACTTAATACTATGATAAATTTCCAAGAGCAAATGCCTGCCTGTTGGTCTTTACACCCTTAATTATACTTAGCAACTTGCATAATACATAGTAGATGTTGAATAAATATTTATCAAATGAATGAATTAAAATTGAAGAGAGTCAGTCTTAGAGGTCATGTTTCTGAGAATTTATCCATTTTTTAGATTATCCTATTTGTTGGCACATAATTGTTCATAATAGTCCCTATCACCCTTTTAATTTCTGAGATATCCATTGTAATGTCTCCTCTTTCATTTCTGATTTTATTTATTTGCATTTTCTTTTTTTCCCCCTCAATCTAGCTAAATGTCAATTTTATCTTTTCAAAAAACCAACTCTCAGTTTAGTTGATTTTTTCCTGTTGTTTTTCTATTCTCTATTTGATTTACTTCTGCCTTAATCTTTACTATTTCTTCACTCTGGTAACTGTGGGCTTGGTTTGCTCTCCCTTTGGGCTTGGTTTGCTCTCCCTTTGGGCTTAGTTTGCTCTCCCTTTTCTAGTCCAGACGAATAACAAAGAAATAGACTGAAGCAGTAATCTGAAACCTTCCAACAAAGAAAAGTCCAAAACCAGATGGCTTCATAGGTGAATTCTACCAAACATTTAAAAAATAATGCCAAATTTTCTTAAATGCTCCCAAAGAACAAAAGAGGGAGTCCTCCAGACTCAAAACCAGTATCACTCTGATACCAGAGTCAGAAAAAGACACTACAATAAAAGAAAATTTGAGACCCATACTCTAAAATAAATATGGATGCAAAAACCTTGGATAAAAACCTAGTAAACTGAATTTAACAGCATATTAAAAAGATTATACTATATGCCATAACCGAATAGAATCTATCCCTGGGACTCAAGAATGATTCAAAATATGCAAATCAATGTGACAAGCTACATTAACAGAATGAAGGATAAAAACCACATGATCACCTCAAAAGATGCAGAAAAAGCCTTAACAAAATTCAACAACCATTTATGATTTAAAAAAAAGCTCTCAATAAAATAGGTATAGGAGGAACTGATATCAACACATTAAAGGTAATATATGAAAAGCCTACAGTTAATTTCATAATCAATAGGAAAAAACTGAAAATTTTCTAAGATCCAATACAAAGCAAGGATGCCCAATCATTCAACATAGTACCAGAAATCCTAGCCAGAACACTTAGACTAGAAAAAGAAAGAAATCCAAGTTGGAAAGGAAGAAATAAAATGCTATCTGCATATGACATGATCACAAACGTAGAAAACCATGAACTCTCAATGACAAAACTCTTAGAATCAATAAATGAATTTGATAAAGTTACAGGATACAAAAGCAACATATAAAAATTAGTGGCATTTCTGTACATTAGCAACTAACTCTGTGAAAAGAAATTAAGAAAATAATTTCATTCACAGTAGCAACAAGAATAAAATACTTAGGAATAAAATTAACCAATGAGGTGAAAGACTTACACAATGTAAACTATAAAACATTGATATAAAGGAAATTAAAGAAGACAAATGAAAGAGATTCATAGATTGGAAGAATTAATATTGTTAAAATGTTCTTATTACCCAACGTGATTTGCAGATTTGATGCAATCCCTATCAAAATTCCAATGCCATTTTTCAGAGAAGTAGAAAAAAAATCCTAAAACTGATATGGAAGCCCACAAGATCCTAAATAGCCAAAGCAATCATGAACAAGAAAAACAAAGCTAGAGGCATCATACATTCTGATTTTAAATTATATTATGAAGTTATAGTAATCAATAAAGTATGGTCCTGGGATAAAAATAGACATATAGACCAACAGAAAGTAATAAAGAGCCCAGAAATATACCTGTGCTTATATAGTCAACTGATGTTTGACAAGGTGCCAAGAACACACAATAGGGAAAGGACAGTCTGTTCAATAAATGGCATTAGGAAAACTGGAAAGCTACTTGCAGAATAATAAAACTGTACCCTTATCTCACACCAAAAATCAAAAATTAACTCAAAATAGATAAAAGACTTAAATATAAGGCCTTAAAGTATAAAACTACTAGAAGAAAACATTGGGAAAAAGCTTAGGTAACAAAAGCAAAATTAGACAAGCAGGGTTGCATCAAACTAAAAAGCTTCTGTACAGCAAGGAAAACAATCAACAGAGTGAAAAGTGGAAGAAACTGCATAGTGGAAGAAAATACTTCCAAACCGTATGTCTGATAAGGGGTTAATTTCCAAAATATGTTAAAAAAAAAACTCATATAACTCAAGATTGGAAAACCCCAAATAACCCAATTGAAAATGGCCAGAGAACCTGAATAGACATTTCTCAAAACAGACATGCAAATTGCCAAAAGGTACAAGAAAAAGTGTTCACTATCACTTAAGCATCAGGGAAATGCAAATCAAAACCACAATAACATATCACCTTACATATGTTAGAATGGTTGACAACAAAAGGTAAGTGGGAGAGGATGTAGAGAAAGGGAGACTTATGCATTGTTGATGGGAATGTAAACTGGTAAAGGCATTATGAAAAACAGTATGGAGAGACCTCAAAAAATTAAAAATAACTGCTGTATGATCCAGCGATCTAACTACTGGGTATGTATCCAAAGGAAATGAAATCTGCATCTCAAAGACATATATGCACTCAACGTTCATTGTAGCATTTTTCATAATAGCTAATATATGAAAACAACTTAATGGTCCCTTGACAAATGAATGGAAAAACAAAATGTGGTATATACATACAATGGAATATTATTTGGTCTTAACAAAGATGGGAATCCTGCCATTTGTGACAACAGGGATGAAACTGAAGGACATCATGCTGAATGAAGTAAGCCAGACACAGCAAGAAAAACACTGAATGATCTTGCATATATGTGGAATCTAAAATAGTGAAACTCATAGAAGCAGAGGACAGCATGGCGGTTGCCAGGTGCAGAGGAGAGGCGGAAACAAGGAGATATTGGTCAAAGGGGACAAAGTTTCAGTTATGCAAAATAAAAGAGTTCTGGAGATCTAAGGTACAGTATGGTGATGATAGTTAACAATACTATACTGTATACTTGAAATTTGCTAAGAACATAGCTCTTAGACTAAATCTCAACACAAACACACATACATACATACTATGCAGAAGTGGTGGATACATTAATTATGGTGCTCTTTTCACAATGTATATACATTTATCAAAACATCAAATTGACATGTAAAAATAATATATATTTAAGGTGTACAAAGATACCTCAAAAAGTAGTTTAAAAAAAAAAAGAAATTGAGGAGAAATAAAAACTTCAGAAAAGCTACTGAACTAACCAAATAAGGAATTTTTAAATAAACTGAAAAAGACAGCCAAGAGTTACAGATCCCCAAAATGGCTAGTAAAGGTTATGGACACTCAACACACTTCCAACAATCTTTTAGACCAACAAACAGGTTTATGGGACAAACCAGGCCATAAATTGGTCCCAAACATTCCAGTTATTGGCTTTAGTGTATTCTCCTCCTGAAAGAAGATCAGATCTTGGAACAAAACATCCCTCTAAGATAAATGAGCTAGAATATTAGAAGTCCTAGTAATACATTTAGACTAGGCTTTGACCCAAAAAGTAAAAGGAAGGCAACCACAAACTCTTAAACATATATCCCCAAATGTGGGATCCCTTCTCACTCAATGAAAAGATCACCTCATATAAATGACATGAGAAGTCAGACTCACTCTGAACTTGTGTATCTTTCTTTTAAACAAACCTCAAACATTTCCAAGGAAAACAAGGCTGGTAACATACAACATAAGATGAAGAATAACATAAATCTTGCTTTGGGGCTCACTTGGGCTGAAAGTTCTTAAACTTTTAAGACCTGTTAAAACAGGTCTTGTGAACCTTATATTGGATGTTATGACAGAGATGAGATGATTTTAAAAGAAAAAAATATTTAAGAAGTCAAATCTTAACACTAAAAATTTTCTTTTGGTATTTATTATACAGTGTAGAAATTATTTGCTAACTAAAACTTATATTCATGTTAAGTATCAATATTTTTATGGGAGAAAAATTGTGTTTGCAATTAAAAAATCAGAGGAGTTAGCTTACTTTCCCTTAGCATAATTCTTAAAAAAAATGACAAGTTTTAACGATCTTCCCCATTCCTGTGATATAAGACTCCCTGGGGCTATTTATTTTAATTTTTCTGGGTTTATATTGACAACATTCTGGCAGTCACATCCCTTTGCAATAACATCATAATCTTAAAACTTTTTTTAGGCACCTCTATCATGTGATGATTTTCTCTCTTATTCGTCTAATAGTTTTGTTCAACTCAAATTTTTATTCAACTCAAAAATTCAGTTCAAAATTGATTAACTTTCAAAAATGTTTTCATTCTCTATGGGTAAGCCTTTTTTTAGTTATTTGGATATATATATGAAGTCAATAAGTCTTTCATTTAAACAGTTAGGATTTAACAAAATAGTCATACTCAATATATTAAATAACCTATAGTATTAATCTATTAATCCATATTATTAATTAGTCTGGTGTTTAGTTAGTTTGGCATTTCAGTAAGTAAAAAAAAAAAAAAAGATCATAAAAGATCTTTAAATCTTCAGCCACCAATGCAAAAGTTGACACCACACTTAAAGAGTATCAGCTATCTGACTCAGTGCCATTTCAAGTGATCTGCAGTTTACACCTTTGACCTTGATCTTGGCACAGCCCTAATACAGTGGTACATGTGATGATATACACACTATTCTTAAGAATCCTATGCATCTGGAATTCCTTTTGGGCTAAAGACAAACTCAGAGCTCTCAGAGACAGATCTTTAGTATCAAATTTTTAAAAATATGCTTAAATAACTTAGGTTGAAGAAGGATCATTTCCACTAAACAACACACAATACTAGGTTAACCAGACAAATGCATTTGCTAAAAATATTATTTCAAAGTATTTAGTGGGAGAGGTAGAGAATTGGAGAGACAAGAAGCAGCTTCTTAGGGTAGTTAGCAGATTGTTTAATTCACTTGTAATAAAATAAAGTACAAGTAGGTAGAGTCTGTTTCCTAATTAAAAAAAATAAGTCAAAGCACACATTATAAACCACTTGGTGATACAAGGTTAGCAGCAATAGCATTAATGGAGTTATTCAATGAAACCTAATGGAATCTTAAAGAAATGAGCGAAAGTTGTAGAAAAAATTTTACACAGTGCCTTTCTTTACTGCTCAAATCAAAGTTTCATGGAAAGGAAATGATCAAGCCTACAATATCAGAAATTAGGAAAATCAAGCACTGCTTACTTTCTGTGCACCTCGAAAAAAGACAGGGGAGAAGCTGAGGAAGATTCAGTATCTCCCTGGGTCAGGGCTGTTTCCCCAGCATCAAGCACTCCCAGTTGAGAATGAAGGAGTTTATATTTAATGCTTGTCCATATTTTCAATCTGCTTTGCCTCCACTGACTGTTTCTTCTGTAACCTTCAAAAGATCATCTGAGGGATGATGCTCTCTACTGGGAAGGTTAACCACGCCTCCTCCAAGCTCCCAATCCATCAGGAAACACACTTAACCCCAGAAAATGAACCCCTGTCATCTACCCCTTAAATCTGTCTATTTGAGCATCCTTTACAGCTCCATCATAATGGGAACAGAATAATTATTATCAGATAAACTTAAAAATATCAGACCTAAATGTGACAAGATCGTATCACAAGAGCTGGAAAAATTGGCCTAACAGGTTAACTCAGCAGGTGGATGGGATTTACTTGGGCTGAAGTGGAATGCTGACCATTAGACTACAGAGCACACTCTGGTTACCTGCTGGGCTTCTAAGGACATGTACATTCAACCTCTGATCTTTCCCAAGAGTCATTAAGCTACTTAATTGAATCTGGATGCCTAAATCTGGAGTGGAGAGACGAAAGAAAACCCATTAAGTTTATTAAACCTAATTGTCGATAAATTGTCACAGAAGGTCATCCCTAGTAGATTACAAAAACAGCCCCTGTTCTTTACCACCTCTATATTGCCTGCCTTTCCATGAGAACAGTTTTGTTCTCCCACTGTGACTTTGGGCTTGGCCAGCTAACTTACTGTGGCCAATGTATACCTTCTTAAAAAAATCATGATAGGACTATTTATCTATGCCCAACAATACTTTGACACCATTCTTTAATAGAGCTTGTGTTGTGAGGAGAGTTTAGGCTCAACTGTCCTGATTCTGGTTCTCTCGAGAAAAACAACATATAGGTTAATTCAGCTGTCCAGTCTGTTCTTTTACTATTTCTTTATGTTCTTACTAGATTTGGAAATGCCATCTGTTTGAAGACTTTTTTTTTCATCTTCAAACACCAAAAGAATAGATGGTCCATTCCTCTCTCCATACTTTTCACTTCCTATTCACCGCAGTATGAGTTTACTGAATGTATTTTTTTAATATCTGAAAGTCAAATAGAGACACATCTTATGTACTTCAATAATTTTGGCATTTACATTCTACTTCTTCAGTTCATTATAAGTAGATGACAACTGGTATCTTCCATAACATGTTAATAAAATCTTAATAACTGGAGTCTTAACTTATAGGTGACAGTACGGTATTTTTGAATTTCATAGAACATCACTATTTGACGATTTGCCAAATGACAGACTCTTACTTGTGATTTTAATTTATTCCTAAAGTTGCTTCTCAACCTCTCACTCGGTACAAGATTCTTGCAATGTAACATTCACATCAGTGAGCCAATGTGAAAGTTCTCATAAATTTCTTACCAGCTTTGTGAGACATGTTTTGGCTCATCCCTGAAGAATATTCAAGCATGCTAATTTGGGAAAACTACATAATAGGAACATTCCAAATTTGTACCTTTGGCTTTACTGATAAATGTTTATTATCAGTTATACCTCACAGTAGTACCACCATGTAGCATCAGGTAGTGCAGATTTAGCAAGTTTTTGATATTCAGGATTAAGAGAACAGGTGAATCGTAAGGATGAAAGGTCTGTTCTGTCCCGTCAGCTCACAGATCTGGTTTAACATGAAGCTGGCCTCTAAAGAAGACAGATAAACTCTCTAGTAGATGCAAGACTTATCTTCAGTGTAGACCAAAACACCAGAATGGCTAAATACTGCAATTGATCTGGTATCTTTCATGATATGCCTTTGGTTATGTTTCCCAGTGTATGTCATTTCCACTGGGGCTTGTCTGGAACTAAAATTGTCTCTAGTTATCAATGGATTCAGTGAAGAAACATCTATTGAGCTCTTATTACCTCTCAGACTATTTAGACCTCGGAGGTACAGAAAAAAGTAAGACTTGGACCCCAATTTCAAGAAATTCTCATACTTCTTAGAATAAGTTAACATTTTCCTGAAACTACATCTCACCACTTTCTGCTGTGTATGAAAAGTCTAGAAGAATCAGCAGATGCATAATTTTTCCTTCTATTTCACATTTTATAATATACAGTAATTTTGATCAAACCTCTTTCTTGCCACATATAACACTTTTCACCATCAAATAAAATCTTTTATTAAAAAATATTATCATAGTACTTTATATTTTATAGTTTGGAGAAAAATCTAGTCATAGACCACACAGCTCAAGAAGCAGTTTTGAATTATTATTATTCTAAGTAAAGACTTTCCATTCTAACACCTCAAGCCTTTTCCTTTTAGCTTGGGAACTGTTAGCCACCCTTACCTCCCTCCTTCATCATCACACCCACTATTCATGCCCTAATTCCCACTGCAGTTTCTATTTTTCCAAATCTTCTTTTATTCAAAACTCACCTTTCAGTAAACTGAATGACCTTAGGGAACTTCTGGCCATTACAACATTTAAAAAACTAAACCAATTTATCTTTCATATGCAAACTACTTGGTAACAACGGAATCCAACTAAACTTAATATGCTGTTAACATGAACAGTTTTCCTATTACTGTCACCGTAATTATTAAGATGGTGCCAAATATATTATGGAGCTATAGATATTAGATCCATTTTTTAAATTGAAATATAGTTGATATACAATGTGTTAATTTCTGGTGTACAGCATAGTGATTCAGTTATACATATATATTCCTTTTCACATTCTTTTTCATTATAGGCTATCACAAGATACTTAATATCCTGTGCTATACATTAGGACCTTGTTGTTTATCTATTTTACATATAGTAGTTAGTAACTGCAAACCCCAAACTCCTAATTTATTCCTCCCCGCCCTTTCCCCCATGGTAACCATCACTTTGTTTTCTCTGTGAGTCTGTAAATAAATTCATTTGTGCCATTCTTTCAGATTTCACATGTAAGTGATATATAGATCCATTTCTAATGATGAATTCTCCTTCTAGTTATAACATGAAAACAGATAAGAAAATTAGCTTGGTGAATGAGATAAATTCTGTATCACTCATCACATATGCGTATATAAGTACCTAGCTGAAGAAGGACATATTTAATTCTTTGGACCTTCCTTCATTTGGACTTGCTCCGCATTACCCTCAAAGTGTGCCTCCAACCTGCTCCCCTGGGGCCTTATGGAAGCCCCCCACCCCCACCGCTGCGGGTTTGGGACTTACTTGCTGCTGAGGCAGCGTCTCAGTGAGTACGAGGCCCCTCCTCCGCAGGTGCGTGAGCACTCGCTCCACGGGCCCCAGGCATCCCACAGGCCGTCCCGGTCCTCCTCAGAGCGTGCTGTCCTGGAGCTCTGTGAGGAACAAGACGACGGTCAGTACAAGATCTCCACTTGGAAACGTGTGTGCTAAAGCACGGGTCGTCTGTCTGTCTGTACCTGCTGGCCTTGTTGAGGATGAAAATGGGCTCAGATTCTTGGATTCTTTCCAATTTGATATTGTGCATATGTCTGGGGAGAGGAATAGTCGAGTTTCAGGACCCTGGACCATAACTGAAAAGGGCGCGGGACTGCCCTACTGGGAGCAAATAGAAAGAACAAGGTGGCCAGAAACAGGCATCAGGGTTAGAGGAAAAGAAATACCACTGAAGTCAAAATTTTGCCCAGAGTTCATGAATCTACTTCTTGCTGCTTTGTGAAAAGAGAAGCTGGGCTCAGAAATGGTTCTGCTCTGAGAAGCCTGACACGTGCATACCAGCACTGCTTTCCAAACTTAATGTTTTATACAATTGACTTTTTTTCTTTTAACGAAGCAGCATCATTTCCAGTTCTCAGATCTGCCAATCAGAATAACTACATGAAGTAACTTTAGTAATGTAGGGATTGGCTCTGGACAGATTTGCTTGTTAATGACAGACTTTCTAAGTGAAATCTACATTCAGTATAAGGAAAACTGTTATGTATAGGTCTCTGTGTAGTGCTTCACATTTCTTAGAAGAGGTGAAGTTTGTGCCAATTTTATAGTAGTTAATAGAACAGGTTCTGGAGCTAGAAACTGCTTAGTTTTGGATGTAGATTCTGTTTTGTTTTGTTTTTACTAATTACGTATCCTTGTACAAGTAACTTACCACCTCCCGATCTTCAATTTCCTTTTCTATAAAATGAGGATAATATTATATTCATGCATACACATGTATACTATAGAAAGATCAGTTATATAAGTTTAGCTTAGGACTAGTTTCAGAGTAATCTGTGAATATTAGCTGTAATTATTATATTATTATAAACTGAAAATGTCATCTATATACTTACACAGTTGTATTAGTCTGTTCATGCTGCCATAACAAAATGCCAGACTGGGTGTCTAAACAACAGAAACGGACTTTCTCACAGTTCTGGAGTCTGAAAGTCTGAGATCAAGATGCCAGTATGGCTGGCTCCTGGTGAAGACTTTCCCCTTGGGTTGCATATGGCTGCCTTCTCACTATGTGGTCACATGACCTCCACTTTTTGTGAGTAAGGGAAGGGTGAGCAAGCTCTAGTATTTCTTGTTAGAAGGGCACTAATCCCATCACGAGGGCCCCACCCTCATGACCTTTTCCAAACCTAATAATTATCTCCTAAAGGCTCCATCTCCAAATACCAATACACTGGGCAGGACGGCTTCAACATATCAAGTTTGAGGGGATACAATTCAGTCCATGGCAAGAGTTCTAAATAGTGTCAACTGTGGCCAAGTTACTTAACTGAATACAAGTGATATCCAAACAATAAAGATGGTATCTTTTCATGTCAAAGACATACAAATGACAAATGTTAAAAATTCAGAACTATTTGGAAAAAGCAACCTATAAAGAAAACGTGCATGTTAGGCAGCATGACAGTTCCGCCTTCACTTTTCTGAGGAGAGAGAACAGGCAGTGTAGAATACCGGGAGAACGTGGAATATGCAGGTGATGGGAAGGTAATCTCTAACAAAGCACTGTGAGAACTTGAGATGATGTAAGTAAAGTGACCAGCACACAGCAGGCTCTACAAATGGGAGCTCTTATTATTACTATTTGAAAAGTCTTTCTCACACCCTAACTAGTTATACTCAAAGCTGTATCGTCCAAGCAGGAGGACCCCCTGGAAAAGAAAAGAACATCATCTCACTTCTAGAAAACTATTTATTTTGCAGTAATGGGATTCTTTACAAATCAGTTGCTTTGGGGCTCATTTGTCAAACTGACTACTCCTTAGAACTTTCACAGCCTGTACAAATGAAGTCACAAACCTGGCCTCAGAGTGTTGTATCAAGGATTCTCTGACTGGTGCGTGCTTTATTTAGATTCCTAAATCACGTGAAAGACAAAGTGGGATAGACAGTGGTTGAAAGCAGAGAATGCAGACCTGCTCAGCCTGGAATGGAACACTGGCTCCCGAGCCTCCTAGCTTTCATTCTTCTTATCAGAATGGGGATAATAAAGCTATCTGCATTACCGAGACCTTGTGAGGATTAAAACAGTTAACATGTAGAAAGCACATATGGCAGAAATAACCCAAATGTCCATGGAAGCATAAATGGATAAGTGAACTGTGGCATACTCATACAATGGAATATTATTCAGCCTTAAAAAGGAAGGAGATTCTGACACATGCTACAACATGGTTGAACTTTTGAGGATATTATATGAAGTGAAATAAGCCAGATACAAAAGGACAAATATTTCTAAGATTTCACTTATATGAGGTACCTAGAGTCATCAAATGCATAGAGACAGAAAGTCAGTGGTGGTTGCGAGGGGTTGGGGGAAGGGGGAAGTAGGGAGTTGTTTAATGGATACAGGGTTTTCATTTGGGAAGATGGAAATAATTCTGGAGCTGGATGGTGGTGATGGCTGCTTAACAGTGTGAATGGACTTAGTGTCACTGAACTACACACTTAAAAACGAGTAAGATGGTATATTTTATGCCATGTATGTTATACTACAATAAAAATAAATATATACAATTTCAGAAGCTCATAAGGCCTAAATTATAAGCACTATATAAGCATTTGATGCTATTGTTAACATTGTGGTTTATTTAGTATTACTAGTTGTTAACCTCATTCGTAAACATACATGGGCCCTGAAGGTTATAGGAGGTCTGCTGCTGGGAAGGTACCAGTGTTTTGTTTTTTGTTTGTTTTCCTGCTGAGTTGAGTTGAGACAGTGCACTCGTAAGGCTCATCCTTCTTAAAACCCTGACTTTCCCACAGCAGAACCTCCCAGTCACCTGCTACACTGTATTACCCAGTGATATGACCTGTAAAGAGTTTGAGGTTCCTATGAAATGTGGCAGAGGATAAGAAACAGAAAACACTGGTTACCCCCAAACCTGTCCTCTCTAAAGGAAGTAGTTATGGAATTCAAAGCCTGTTTTTTTAGGATTAATAAAACCAATCTCTAATCACAGCAACAAGGGGTATTCTTTTTCCAAGCTTAATTAACTGGGGAGGGAGAAAAGACCCTTTGCCATTGACATATACATAACCAGTCTCTTGCTCACCCATTAAATTCATTCCTCAGACTTTTTAAAAGCTTACTGTGCATCTCCTGACTCCCGTTGTGTTTACCCTGTGTGACCTGAAGATTGTTCTGTTGGGAGAGTATTTGCCTGATGCTGTCACTGTTTACGAGACAAACATACACCGCGCAATGCCATTCCCCTTATTTTACTAAAATTCAATATGACTGAGATGAAAACCAACATCACAAATGCTAGCATTCATGAAGCAACTAAAATAAGCAAGATGAGTGATCACAAGTGATACAATCCAATTACTACAACTGAAAAAAAAATTCCACACGCGGCATTCACATTTGAACTCCATTTCCATGAGAGGTAAGAACACCAGAATGCCAAATCCTTGGGACATTTCTCTCTGGTGGCTCTCTGGTTAAGATATTTAGGAAATAATGTATGGTTGAGATTTTGTTTTTCTAGAGAAGTAAATTGTTCCAAACTCTGCTAAAGTTGCTGGATATTTTTGATGTGCTTTGTCTCAAGAGGCACTAAAATGGCTTTCAGGTGAGGGTTCACTCATTAAACATCTTACCTCATCACCAGTTAACAAGTTTTGGCAGAACTAGACATATTAAGTGCCCACATTTCTCTAAAAAACATCGCTCATCAGCCCAGAAGCGAGTCGTGGACCTATTTCTCAAACTGGAACGAACTCCAACTTTCAACAGGCAGAGTAAACATAATTCATTTCAACTAAATTCAGGTTTCATGTTAGAGAAAATAAAGGGATGTTCCTCCTTTTTGTGCCAGATTTTTACATCTAGAACCAGAAATGACATTTCGGTAATGCCTTTCAGATCATTTAAGACTTAGAAGTATCTGCTTTAAGACATCGTTAAGAGGACTTTCATCATAAATAACTTTTGTGTCCAGTCCAGGACAAACTCTTGTTTACTCCTCCTCACTTCACAGGAGCATTTTTTTTAAATTGTAAATTTTGAATTGCATCTAGGAAGAAAAAGTGAGGCAGAAGAAAACAGAAATAGATAATGAGTTGCTTAAAAGCAGTGCTGATTGCTTCTGAAACCACAATTCCACGTCCCAGCCAATGGTTCTTGATTTGATTTCCATCACATAAATGTAATATTTTGATCTCAATGTCTCAGAAACAAGGTCATGGACGCTATAAAAACAGTGATCTAGAGATTATCACTGACCCCACTGTTGGAATTTTCAGCAAGTGTCAGGTGAGATGATGGTGTTTAGCTACTAATGCCAGAAAGCTAAAGCGCAGCCATTAAATTCTGTATGTAACCGATGTTTTACCAACAGGAGATTTATCAGAAAAGGTCAGAACTGCATCTGATATTGAACTGGAGGGGAAAGTCCATTATAAATGTCCTTATTATAGCACTTATTTTTCTCCATAGTCATTGAATGGATTAGAATGGATAGTTGGCACCTTCTGTGAGTTGGCATTTCAGAAATCCACTGAGAGGAGAGAGTCCTGAGTCCTGGTTCTGTAATTCTGTGAAAACTGAACACTTCCCTTGAGTTACTCAATTTAGAAGAAGTCTAGCTATTTCTAGATCATTGATGCCACATGATGACCTTTGTAGCATTGATGATGACTCCTCAATCAACTACAGTTGACCCTTAAATACTTGGGGTGAGGAGTGCTGATCCTGCACTCAACCAAAAATCTAGTATGATTTATGGTCAGCCCTCTCTATATGCCATTCCTCCACATCCACATACCATGTAGTACCATAGTATTTACACAGTATTGAAGATATCCGGTATAAGTGGACCCAAGCAGTTCAAACCTGTATTGTTGAAGGGTCAACTGTATTTTTGTGTTAGAAAACTCAGCCGTCAACTCCCCAGTTCCAGCCAACCTTGCTCCTGGGCAGGTAAGTGGCTCCAAACCTCAGTCCATGCCAATTTCGTAGAATATAGACTATGGCCAACATCATCATATACCTCCTAGGAATATTAAAAGATGATTAGAAGAGCTTCTCTAAATCCATCAACCTCATCTCGCCATTACTGGCTCATTTAAATGTGGTTTTCATCTGATGGTTTTGTGGTTGATCTCAGAGGCAATTGCAGCAACCAAGTCTCATGTGGACAGTGCTAAGCCTGACAGGTACAAGGAGCTACAGACTTTGAGTAATCACACGAAGCAGTGTTTCCCTGAACCTCACTGGCCCAAAGACACTTAAACTTAGAACGACCTGTGTACCACTTTATCCAGAACCCTCTTTCACTGGAACCCGAACAGATTATCAAGGACTGATGAAAGATATTGTCGGATGAAGCAAAAGCTAGCCATAAAAACTCCGTAAAATTCTGTTTGTTCAGAGACACAAACATCTAGACAGATCACTTAGAAAATATTTTTTCCAAATGCTGTAACAAGAGGTCAAGCTGTATAGAACAAAATGAAAACGAAACTAGGTGCCGAGGAAATGGATGATAGGTTTTTGTAAAATTGAAATCATATAACAGATGAAGTTATATTATAAGCAAAGTGTTTTTCAGACATCAACAGGTCCTCAAAGCAGCAAAATGGGTTACCGGATGAGTGGAAGAATGGTTCTTACTATTTCAAGATCAGCGAGCAGCCACCTGAGTCTCTGGTTTTCCTCTTCTGACAGACAGACCCATTTAGCTCAAGCCATCTGGAGCTGTGTATGTGACGGTACCAAATGGATGTCACACATCTTGAACTGAAAAAGAGGGGTGACTCCTCCAGTGATGAGAGAACCATTTTTCCTGTGGTGTGCCCATGCAACGTGGAGAAATCTATACACAGAAACATCCTGTCCATGTATCAGGCTTTGGAAATGAATCTCCAGGTTCCATTTTTAGCTCCCTTATATCACGTCCCTATGAATCTTATCTAATCCCTGGCTTTTTCAACAACTGGGAATATGGATTCTGCCGCCAACTGTATGCGGTCGGGGTTGTGAGGCTCTGCTTCTGAGAGCTTACAGACGTTAAGCAGTAACTGGGCTCTTGTAAAAGTCTGTTCACTTTTTCATGTACTTTCTTAAAGAGCAGGGTGTGTGGATACCGAGGCATGCGCCTTCCCAAATACTTGCTGCTGGCTTTGCTGAGGAAATTTGGATCATCTGGTTCTTATCACAGCTGCACTGCTGGGGATATGATGATCTGTCAGTGACACAGTGCACGGTCTTTCAGAGGCCACTGCATCAAGCCTGTCCCTTGCTACTGAGGAGAAAAGGCCATTCTGGTACTGGGTGTAAAAGCCATCCAGCCTGCGGCAGGACATCTGGGTACCTGTCCTTTTTCTTCTGCTGCACCCAGGCAGGTACACACAGCACACCCTGTCCCATTCCTGTTAGGGCACCTGACTGCACCTCAACCTGGAGGGTGGGCGGTGAGGTGCTGGGATTTATCGAGTGCCTATGTGCCAGGAAGCATGCTAGAATTTACACCAATTACCATCTTTAATCCTCCCAATAAACCACGTCAGGTTGGAAAACTTCTTCCTATTTTACCAATGAGAAAACTGACTCTCAAGAGAGGCTGAACACCCTGCATCATGGTGCAGGAGATGGTGCACAGGCCGGGGAGTGAGATAGACCTTACTAGCCATGTGCTAGTAAACTGACTAGAGCCCTCCTTTGTCAGATCTCTTCGAGCCTGAGTTTCTTCATCTGTGAAATGGGGACATTAATATTCTCACTAGGGTCATAGTGAAGATTAACCGAGAAATCATACTTAAGGTGCCTAGTGTAGTTTCTGGCATGTGGTGTTAATTATTTCATCCCTCCATTCAAGCCAGGAATACACCCTTCCTCCCTGCCCCCATTCCCCACATCACAGATAGTACCTGGTACAGCCTTTTTTTTTTTTTTTTTAAACACAAGGTACTGAGGATTGAACTCAGGATGCTAAGGATGTGCTCTACCACTGAGCTATATCTTTCCCCACAGCCAGGTTTTTTATCCATAATCTGATCATGTTTTGTGCTGCCTGGCTTCAGATTTTCACCTTCCTTTCCATTTTGAACAGCACTTATGAGTACACGAATTTTTTTTTTAATAGCAAGACAAGAACTAAAGTTGTTGCTTTTCTTATAACAGAAAGTATTTTGTCCTCAGAACTCTTTCTCAATCTAGGAATTACAACTTGGAGATGGAATTAAGACAGCTTCATTACTTTTGAGGAAACGAAAGCCTGACTCTGGTCAGTGTCAAATGCTTCAGGAAGATTTTCATTTCAGAACCAGGGTAACTTGATGTGTTTGTATTTTCTCCAAGGCCAAGGCTGGGTTACAGCTCATCTCAGAAAGTGCTGAGAAACCTCTGGGTGGAAGGCTGGACCAGAACACAATTTCATAGCCAGCTGAATTCAAATCAATAATTCCTGATACGAGCAAAGATTAGTATTCAGGAAATCTGTGACTGGTCATGGAGTATTTTGAGTCAGTTTATCCCAGGGAAAGGCCTAAAAAAAATTCTAGCATTGTCAGTTTCTATTACTTTAAAAGCATACACTTCACAAATAGAAGTACTCTGCTTTGTGGTAATACTGATAGAATATAAACATAAATACTCCTATGCAGTTTTTTTTTCTGATAGAGATTTCAAACTCTCAGTTTGGATGAAAATCTATATACATGTATATATATGTGTATGCATATACATATGTATATTATGTATATACATTTATATGTGTGTATGTGTGTGTATGTGTGTGTGTGTGTGTGTGTATAAAAATCTTCAAGACACACTCTGAGAAAGCCTGGAAGATTTAAAGAGATTTTCTACTAGTAAGAGGTTGTCAGCCTAGTTTTCTTTTTTCCACTATAATAATTTTCTTTTTAATAACAACTGTAACAGACAAACTCCTGAACCTAGGGGCTGCTCAATTAGGAGTAGAAGGCTGAAACTGGTAATTCCGTTTCTTTCACAAAGGAAAAGTAGACAATGGGAGAATTGTATGCTGTAGAAACTGCAGTTGTTTAGGAAAAAAAATCATTTATGCCCTTGTTTGTGCTGACAGTCATTACGGTCTTGGCCCTTGCACTGGAGGGATATCCTGAAGCCTTTAAACTATTTCGCCTCAAGTGTGAAACTTATGCCATTTTCCCTGGAGTTGGAAAAATGAAGCTGCTCTTCCTGGTTGCTGTTTTTTCTAGACTAAGAAAGAAAAAATCTCCAGTGGAAAAGAAGACATAGGCTAAGCACCAAGGAAAACAGTGAAGAGTCACCACCCGGGGCTTCTGCACCCTTCTCTCCCCCCAAAACAGGCATACTTGAAACACCCCCTGAAATGAAATTCCCACTCTGCATTTTTGTAAATTCCTGACTTCCTGGTGAGCCAGTTAGAAGTTTCAGTTTCCATTTCCACTTCATCCAACCCGAGCTCCGTCCAAACTGTGACTCCCATCAGCCATAGATATTTTCTGCAGCCCTGGCAAATTTTGCTGAAATGCATTTACAAAAGCATCTGTAGAACTAACGAAACATCTGAGGCTCTGGGAAGCACATGTTGGGGTTTGGAATCATAGAGAAAGAATTCCTGATGGAGAAAAAGCTTACTTTGTGACTCCTTGAGGAAACTGGAAAGTTAATAAATTAATGTGGCTTTGAGTGTGCTGAGCAAAAACCCAAATTATGATTGATAATAGAGAAGTTGGAAGAAACGACCGGTTAATTTCACACTGCTATCAAGCCTTTGGTTTTAGGAGCACTTTCCTCGCTCTTCTTTGGTTGACCACGGACAGTGCCAACTGTGCCAAGAAAGGAAACTTGCCAAAATGGTTCTGAACGAAGCTCCCAAGGACCCCGGGGGTGTGATTTAGGTTCCCTTCCTATGGTCACAATGGGGTGTCTTCTCCCTCAAACGTGCCATTCCAGTATTGTGGAATGAATGTTTGGAATTGAAATCTAAAACATTCTCTGACTCAGTATTATGTTTTCTTCTTTTCTATGTTCTTATTTCTAACTTTTGCTTATATGAAATTCCCTTTACCCAGAAAAAGTAGCAGGAGGATAAGCTTTTACTATGTCAATATTTTGTTTAATCTGCAATTATTTGATCATCCATGCATTGTCAAGTTACAGAACACACGAAACTGAAAACAGGACTTTGTAGCTCTTTAGGATTATTATATTAATCAACAATTATCTTTCCAGTTAGAGTGTAAACTCTCTGAGGGCAGGAATTATGCTTTCTATTTCTGAGCTACCTACAGTTAGCATTACTATGCATGCAATTTAGAAGAAAACCTAACAAATTTGGACAAAAAATTGATAGAAGGTGAAAAGCTTTGGAAGTATATTTTGTTTTAAATCCTAGATTACATTTAATTGTCATCTGTTTCTTAAAAACAGACACAGGACGTGGGGTAAGCATAGGAGTGGGGTGGAGTGGGGTGAAGTTGGGGGAGAGCACAAGAAAGGGGGAGAGACGGGAGGCAAAAGAGAGAGGGATATCTAGTTACTTAAAATTTCCAAGTGGTTTCAAGTTCTGGAACTTTATTCTTTTTTCCAGTTCAAATATGTACCACCATCCAACCCCCTCTACACTAGGAAATACGTTTTGTCAAAAACATTGCACCTGTAACTCGGATGCACATTTTAAAAAGCAGTAACTCTCTCTCAATTACCATATCTCTGTATCTTCAATAGATAACATTTTCCTCTAGTTTTAACCTATAGCTGCAGGTAGCAGCTAGAATGATTGAAACAAGTTTCACGAGTTTTGCAGTTTGGCAGTAAATCATTTTGAGGGTCTACATATAGTCCTGATGATACTTTTCCACCATCAATGTAAAGAAAATCAATCAAGAACCCCAGCATCCAGAAGCATCATAACTGCTTAATGTAGACTCATGTGAGTAATCAGCAGATTTCCTCTACATCCTACACCCTACTCAATGCTCTGGGGCCAGGAAACCTTGTAAGTAAGGCGCATGGCTGCCAGCAAGTTGATCTGCTGCTTCGAAATGACTGTCTCCCATCCAAGGCTACCATTTTAGCAGCCCCCTATTTGATTCTCAGTGTCTACCTATAACTATTAGCAGAGCTCACAACCCCATAGCCCTCTGCCTCTTGGCTTTGGAGGGACCCGTTGCTTTCTCATGAACCTTAAATTCTAATCCTGCATGCTTTGCTTCTGCTCACTCTCCTGAGTCCAGCCTTGGGCAGCCACACTGCTTAGAGGCTTTATAATCCAGTACAGAAGATAAACAACAACAACAAAATATCTGATGGCTCAACATTCTCTACATTTAACCAGACACCAAGTCTTATCACTCCCACTTTTGAAATGTTTCCTTTCTATTCCCACCCTCTCCCATCCCTACTTTCACTGCCTCAATTCTGGTTCTAGCATTTCGTGCCTGGTGATTTGCAATAGGCTTCCCCTCTGATTTTTTTACCTCCAGCCTCTCCTCCTGCCATTCTGTCCTCCACACTGCTACCAGTTATCTTTCTAGAATGCAGAGCTAAACCGTTTCCTCCTTAAGAGACTTTCTTTGGTTCCATTGCCTGCCAATAGCTGGTGGCATCTAGTAATGGATTCCAGGTAGACCATGAGGACTCTAACTGTATGAAACATTTTGGGTGCACGTGCATTGTTACCATGTTTCTGCAAAGAGGACTCAGAGCTTTCATCATGTTCTCCAAAAAAGGTTAAGAACCACTGGGCATAAGATAAAGTCCAAATTATTAGGGCAGCATATAACACCTTTCCTAACCTGACCTTCAGTCAACATGTTAGACTCATTTCTGCTGCTCCTGATCACTCACGTCCTCTATGCTCCAGTGACAGGGCATAGCTGCTCCGTCAGACAAGCTGCATGGGGACCTCTGACACTCTTCCTGATTCCGCTACTGCTTAGCTTGCCTTCCTTTCCATCTCCCTCGTATCTTACTACTTTCTTCAACTTGTGTACTCCTGCTCCTGCTTTAAGATGCAGCTCCAGTGTCATCTTCTAGTGGAACGTTCTCTAACCTCCAGCTAGAATCAATCACTGCCTCTGCTGTGTACCCTGAACATATTGCCAGCATTTAATACACATGGCTACTTTAGCACTTGTCAGCCACTACACGGTAGTCATTTGTGTACACATCTATCCCAAAGAAAGGACAGTGTGTTCCTTAAGGATCATGACAAAGATGAATACGTCTTTGAACCCCCAGTGCCTCACAGAATAGCAGATATGTAATTGGTCTCAATGCACATTCATTGAATGAATAATTAACACAAGGCAGGCTAGGACCAGTTGTAGCTGAGTGTCTAATTCATAACGGCTGTCAGCTTTTGCTCTCATTTATATACAGTCAGATTCTCCAAAGACAGAGCAGGGAAAATATATACGCAGAAGCTACAGATAAGTAAAGGGAACGGAAGAGGAAAAAGTTAATCTGACTCATGAAAGAAAAAGACTATCACATTTCTGCTTATTCACATGTCTTTTTATGCCAACTTTAAATTTACCCCAAATGGGAAAAGCTGAAGGATGATTAACCTGTCACATCTTGCCTTAAGCTAGCCTCATTCAAATCCTAGATGCCTATCTGCCAAAGAGCCCTCATCACTGAGTAAACAAGAGTCAGTCCTTCTGCAACACTCAGGAAGCAGTCCTTTGTGGAGATGAGAGTGCTGGGATTATAAGGGAATCAAGATGGGCTGGGGAGGGAATTCTGACTTGATTAAAGGCATAGACCCCCAATCAATAAAAAAGTAAAAAAATAATAATTAAATTGTATTTTCATGAATGCAACAATTAGTATAGTAGAGATCACCACAGAGGACAGAAAACTCAATGTTGAGCCAGATTAGGAAAAATGACTTGAAAGAAGCAAGTTTGAATACAAGTTTTAAAGTAAGGTTTTTAGACTGGGGAGAATAGATTCCCATTTGATCCCACGTAAAAGTAATTCTTAAAAAGTCAAATTCTAGAGGTGTGATGTTTAAAAGAAATTAACAGAGGCAAAATATTGACATCAGCCCCTGAAGACAAGGACTATGTGATTATTCAGCTTTACATCCCAATTTCTAACACAGGGTTTGATACAGAGATTGGTGTTCAATGGAGGTGTAATGTTTAAGTGATATTTTTTTTTTGTGTGCAACTTTAAGATGTTTCAGAGAATGGATATGGATAATACTGAAGGAAAAACTTCTAAATGGGAATACAGGCCAGGAGTCAGGACTTGGACATTGTGGTATTTTTGGCCAGATACTTCCTGAAACATCCTAGTCATAAAAATGTCTACAATTCTAAATTAGCCTATCTCATTTAAGCATATTTATAAATCAATTTTCCAACTTGTCGACAAGACATGAACATTTATTTGCTTGACTTAACTCAGGGTTGCTGTAAAAATTATTTAAAAAATAAAAGTTCTAAAATATGAACATGTTGACAGTATTAAATTGCTAAATGAAATTCAAGTAGATGATCCTATTGCTTCAGCTGTAAAAATCATTAAAAATAATTACTGAAACAAAGAATCTCTACTGGGGACTCTTTTTCTTTATAATTATCAGTTCCCAGCACCTCTGTCAAATCCTAGTGACTTCTGAATAATAAAAGAAATGCTAAATTATAATCCGAACTTTTTGTTGATAAATGTGTACTATTTAATTCTTTGAAAATCAGTAACTACTTGTAAGCAAAAATTTCCCAAATGATGAAATAAAAGTTAGCTTTATATGAAAGTTTTCAAGTTTTTTATTGACTTATTTCCTTTCCAAGTGTTAAGGAATAATAGTTTTTCTTTTTATGCTGTTTCTACTAATAGCTACGCCAGTAATTTTCATGACAATTTATTTTGTATCAAAACAGAAACTGCTTTTGTGGTTCTCTACTGGTATAACTTCTAGTGTTGTTTTTTTTTTTTAATACTCAGATTTCTAGATATATTTTCAACACATTATTAAGTCTTTTATTAGTAACAACTGAGAGTCTGTTGTCATATAGCTTTTGTCTTAACTACAGCAACCAGGGCAAACATTTTCTAGTGAAACGATTATTTATTTCACAAATACAATAGCCTACATTTTTTTCTTTAATAGTGTACAGAGTATATTGTAGTATAAGTCCTTTATTTTAAATCACTGCAAGAAAGACTGATTTCCTAAAAGGACTTGTCTTTCTCGGTCAACTATAATTTGTCATCATTATTCGTCAACAATGCAGATCTACTTGCACTGAGATGGAAAACAATACTGGTGATTAAAAACATATCTACCAGTAAGTAGTCTTTCTATCTCCCAGTCAAGTTCATAGAAAACACTTATGTTTTTGAGCTGCCTAAATTCTCTGTAAGCATTTTGAAATCATAGTTGAAAAATATCATTCAGTATTGTATATACAGGAAGTAATACAATCTTTCATTCATTTGTAAATTAAATAACGATGTCAAGGAGCCATTAGTGAAACCACTTATTAAATGTTTATTAGCATATGAAACATAATATGGTTTCTGTGATTCCTGTGAGCCTTCCTCTGACCCTCAACGCTTGATAAAGTAGAAGCAAATATATTTTCTCCACGAATTTATAAAACTTAATTTTTGCTTTCACTGTGCAAGCCTCTTGAGTCTGTCAGCTTTTGGTTTTCAGCGAGAATAATTCTTTTTCCTTCAGCGTCATTCATTATTATTTAATGGTAGGGATAATATTTAAATGCACTGCATGAACCATGGTTAGCAATGTGAAAAGTAAATAGGCTGACGTCAAAAGCAACGTTATAATCACTAAAATGCCTCAGAAATATATGAAAATGGCTCTTGGCCACAGACAATATCAAGATTGCCCAGGCGCACCACAGGCATCTTTTTTTAAAGCCTGTTTGTAACAAGCAGGGAACGTGAAGGTGCTAAATCATGGTTTACTACCCCATTTTCCTCCCAGCCTCTCTGTCTCTGGAGCTGGGACTCAGAAATCAATTTCACACACGGCTGCTATCAGCATTCTTTGAACTGTTAAGACGCAAGCCCTTTCCCCCCGTCTTATTAAAAACAAGCTTTTATCTCACAGCTCCCGCTTTGTGCTTTCCTGCCTTTACTTTCCACTTTGTCAGTGGTGAGTTAAATTGTCTTCTGTCTCCTTTCCTTTCACTTCTCAACTTCTTGAAAAGCCAATCCACGTCCACTGCACCCACTTCCTCGATACCCCTGAGGTATCTTCCTGAGTACCTTCCCTCAGACCTTGCTGTGCGATATGCCCCCCTGGCTTCTCTGGCAGTGACTCCTGGCCTGTTCCGCCCCGGCCGTTACTTACTCACCATGACTAGCAAATGTTGGAACCCTCAAGGTTCTTTCCTGGTTCCCCTTGCTCTGCTCTCTACTTTCCCGTTGCTCTCAAACACTTCCCCTTGCTTGCACTCTTCTCTTTGCAGATGAGAGACAAAAAACATCTCTATACCAGTATCCAGGTTTCTGTTTCCACTTACCTGGAAACCTCGTTAGTACCTTAAACTCAACACGTCCAAAACCAAACTCAGTATTTGGGCCCCCAATCCTTCTTTTAGCACGCCTTCTTAACACAGTTATAAATAGAGACATTTCTATAAAACATTTCACCTCCCTCCAACCTCTCTGTCCTCTACCTCACCGCCCCCCTCATCCCTCCACACATACACACACACACACACTCACCTGTACTAAATATTTTACTTCTGCAGTGTGTCTATTTTCTGTTCCCTCTTTTCCACTCCATCTGCTGGTGCCCTAAACTGGACTCTTTTCACTGTTATGTGTATAATACACAACTGGTACCTCAGTCTGCTACTAGTCCAGTATTTCAGCTCCTCTGCAGCAAGGCTCTCTGTCAAGAGCTGTAGGTGAGGTTGGAATGGTGATCTGGGATACGGCCTAGAGTTCCAGCTGAGGGATTGGTCCTTGAGTAAACTGACAGCTGAAGCCAATGAAGGCTTTCAAGCAGGGCATGATGGGAGTTCGACAGTTTTTAAAGTACTCCACGTGTTCATCTGATCCCCATTATAGCCCCACGTGGTTCAGCAGGTTTATGGGCATTTTAGAAAAAAAGAGCCTACTAAGGTTGGGGGATGGGTAGTGCTGTAAAAAGGGTAAGAGAGAAATCCACCTGACAACCACTTCCCCAACAGATAAGAGGAATTTAGAATCTCTGTATGTCTAAGTAAGTAAGTGGAATAAGGATGGGTTAAGAGTCAGTCATCCGGACAGGAATTAAACTTGGTCTGAGGAAAGCCAGGGGAAATAAGACCAAATATGTAATCTATTACAATGGCCATCTACAAAAAGGAAAATAAAAGATCAGGTGACTAATATATGCAGATGACTGGATATCATCAGAGTATCTGTTTTATTTTGTTTCTTCCAATCAGGCTCAGAAAGGTTCTAATTTCTATCTTGTACAAAATGTGCATGGTTCCTATTTTCAAATAAAAAGTTTATGCATTCAAAAGGCTAAAAGATTAGACTCCAGATTACACTACAAGCTATTAACTGGAAGAGTTCCAGGTCTCTTTGTGAATGCTACCTAACGTAATAGGATAATCATCTTCAAATCATGCATCATAATCCTCCCTTTCTCTTCTCTCTGTCCTTGTCTCTCTCTCTCACATACACACACGTATGTACCATTTACAAAGTGCATTCGCATCAACTATATCAGTTACTGGAACTGAAATAGTGTCTGTTTCAGGGAAAAGTAGCTCCTAAGGTTTTTGTTTTTGTTTTTTGAGGTGGAGAGGGTTCTAGAAGATATCTTCAAATAAGAGACAAATCCCCTAGCAGGTGAGAGGTGTTTAGAACCTTTTAAATATTCAATTAGGTCAATGACTATCAATTCTGACTACATATTCAAATTAGCTGGGAACTCAAGAAAAATTGCCAACGTCTGGGCCCCACCCCAGACCACCTGATCTGAATCTCGCTGGGGAGGGAGGCTGGAGGCTGCCCAGACATTTTGAGTTCCCAGTTCCTTGGTGATTTGGATGCAGGGGAGGTGTAAACACACTCTGAATCAGACAAATGTTTATGAGTGAACTCACAGTGTCACCTTTTGGAACCAATATTCATCTTTATTCTGTTTTATACTCCCTGGTTTCAACAGACTCCAGACCCCCCATCCTCCTCATTAAAAAGGAATCCTAGTTTTTCTTCTCAGTCCCCTTGAGATTCCATGGGAGACTTGAGTTACCAGGCGAAGCTGTCAGCTGCCTTGAATCCAGAAAAAGATGAGATTGGTTTCTGGGAATGAGATAGAAAATTTCGGCCTTGTAGAAGAAAGGGAGGGATGGTAACTTGTGAAGTTTACTGGGCACTTGCTATGTTTGTTAGGTATAGGGCTGAGTAGGCTGCATGGCTCGTTTTAATAAATTTCACAGTAATCCTTTGAGGAAGACGCTATTGTTGGTGCCTGTTCTGCAGATAAGGAAACTGAGACACAGAAAATAATACAAAGGTTACAGTGGAGGAGCCAGGATTTGGATTTGGGTCCAGGCATTCTGGCTCAAGAGTTCCTGCTCTTAGAACTACACCAGTGATTCTCAAATTGGTGTTTATCAGAATCAGCTGTAGAGCTAAAAAAAGCACAAGGTGCCCAGGCCTGCTGAAGTAGGAGGGGCCTGGACTGTCATAATTTTAACAAGTGCTCAGCTGATTCTGATACCCATCAAAATCAGCAGCTACGGCATTATACTGTATTACTTAAAGGTAAGAAAACTGAGACACATACCCATTAAGAAGAAAAGAGATCTTTCGTAAGGGGGCTTTGAACTTATTATGGGACAGAAATAAGTTGAGCTCAAGGTACAAACTCTCAGTGCCTCAGACTGGCAAACAAAGATGGGAGCCATCTGCATCAGAGGACTGAACAACAGGAGAGAGAGGGGAGGGGTCCATGATCCTATTTCAGTAACTGAATTTCAAGCTTTGCTCCCATTGGTTAGATACAGGAAAGCCCACAGTACACAGTTCTATCAGGTCCAAGATGCTATACATTGAATTCACATTATTTTAGGTACCATTAAGAATAAAAAAGAGTCACCCATTAAACTATGACCTGCTATCCATTATAAGGCACATCAAAGTTTCTAAAATCAGAAAGAAAAAACTGTGTGTCTTAGGATCGATGAAATATGGTACAAGCAGTGAACTCTAATGAACTTGGTTCTGAAACCGTGGAAATCACTCAGCAGGTTGGGGAGGCTCCTGCTGACAGAGTCCAAATAACATAGTTCCAACAACATGGAAAATAGTCTGTACTGCATATTTTAATATAATTTGTTTGCTATAAGAATTGAGTATACGTCCACTAAAAACAGAGGAATTCACACCACCTTAGGTTTTAGTACTCCGTTTTCTTATCTATAAAAGGGTATAGTAAGGCTTATCTGAGATGACATATAGAAACGGATAGCACAGTACTTAGCACACAGAAGGAGACTGAAAATCACATTTTTCCCCTTTGCTAAGTCCGATGAGATTTTTATGTTGTTTGCAGTCAAGTTGTGGGAAGGAGGACGAAAAGGAAAAATAGATGTCCAAAATTAGAATGAAAATCACAAGGACCATATGATTTAAAACATAAGTACTTGTTTGATACTGTTCCAAAGTAAGTCTGCTTTACGAGGTGAGGCCAAGCTATAATCAATTCTGTACTAACGCTGAATAAATTGGAGATTCTTCATAATTAGCAGAAGAAATTACATACCCAGGAGATGCCAATACCAGATCAAAAATCTGATGCCTTAATCGGACTCGTAAAGAAAAAATACAGACAATATAATTGTGTGACATTTAACTCACACTTTCTTTAATAGAATTTGTGGGGTTTTTTTTTTTAGTCACAGTATATTTTTTATATGAAATGATGAATTTGTGAATTTCAGATATGGTTTTTTTTCTTTTCTGAAGACCACAATTAATATTCCACTGGGGCAGATATCTAAAATTTAGACCCTGAAGGCTGCATCTTTTCCTGGAGTTTCAGTTTCTTGCAAAGGGAATTCCGCGTGTGGAGCCCATTTTGGATAATGGGGACGCTGTAAGAATTGGTGCAGAGATACTTGCCAGCTTCTTGTGGAAAGATTCAGGACTGTGCCATGAATCTGAAGAGGTGAATAGGGCACTGTTTGGTGGGAAAACAGGGAGATAAATAGCCGCACACAGGGAAACGCGGCAGTCTCTGACAACAAGAATCACCCCAAAGTACCAAAACGACCCCGCGCAATGGGCTTTGTGTTATGTGAGGGTCATAAAAGCTTTCAGAAAAGCACAGGCATGTCCCTTTGAAAGAGCCTCTATGTATCTGGAAGGGTTCACTGAGAGTGAATAAAGGGTTAAGTTGCAGCAGTGTGCCATCTCCCTAGAAAGACTGGGCTTGAATTCTCTCTTTCCCAGAAGACTGACAGAAACTTCCCCAGGTTTTAAAGAGTGTTACATTTTTTGCTCTGGAAGACCTTTAACAATTTGGAGGGGGAAAAAAATCTCTGACTGTAGGTCACAATTTTAAACAGGGAAGCCTTGAATAAAACGATTCATTCCTTCCCACATCCCTTCGGCCCACAATTGAACACCTACTCAGTGCCAGGCTCCAGGCTGTCTGCTGAGCAGGGGGCCCTAAAAAAGCCCTAGCACACAGCTGGTATTTTAAGAGCCTCTGAGCCCAGAAGACCACAGGGCTTTTTCCTGCAGCTGACTATATAGCCAGATAGCTGGGTCTTCTCCCCTCTTCCATCACTGCTGCTGTTGCCTTCACGGCTTCCCACCAGGAGGCCTTGCAACCTCCATCCGCGGGGCCTCTCCACTCTGTGTGGCCACCATGGCTGTTCTTCTAAAACATAAATTTGGGTCAAGGCTCCCAGGCATGGCATGCGAGGCAGTGCAGGAGCTACCTATATTCCAGCCACTGGGATTCACCCCTCGGACTCACCTTCCTTTTCCTTTCTGTGGCAGGTCCTTCTGCCTGGAATGCCCCCTGTCCCTCTCTTGTCTACCCGGTGAACTCCCACTGGTCTCACTTTAAATGTCCCACCTTCGAAGTCATCCTCACTGATCCACCTTGAAGCCCAGTGACTGCCTAGCCAGGAGCCCGGGACACGGCAGACAGATGCCTGCTACCTTCTCCCGTTTCCCTCTTTGTTCTGCTGTAGCATTTTATTTCCTCCACTCAGCCTCAGCCTGGGTTATCTTTTCAAAACTTTGTTTAGAATCTCTGAGCTTCCTGGAGAGTGTGACTGTGTCTTGTTCATCTCTGTGTCCCAAGAAAAGTATCTGGTATAGAGCAGGCCAGTCCGTGAGAAAGTTTTTCACTGATACAAAGAATATATAAAGAGAAAAATAAGGGCACTGCTTAGTTCTCCATAGAGCTAAATGTGTTTTGCTAGTTTTTCTTCTGAAATGATATACTTGGAACTTCGGGCTTATTCAAATAATCTTTCTTATTTCTTGCACCACTCGAAAAACGAAATGGCATTATTGGGACAAGCATGAACCCTGCTTGTGTTGGAATCTGCACTCTGCCACTACTAGCTGAGTGACCTAAATAAAGCATATTATATAACCTCTTTGTGCCTTAGTTCCTCATCTGTAAAATGGGAAAAATAATAGTCACTGCTCCATGGGGTTGTTGTGATGATTAGATAATTTACTATATGTAAAGTATGTCTCACATTGAAACAAGCACTCTCTATAGTAGTAACTACTATTATTTCATTTCTGGAACTTAGGTAAGAGAAGTTTATTTCATCAATGTCCTTACTTAACAAAATTAAAACATTAGAAACTTTGTTTTTCATACATCCTGCCTACCTGCAAACATGACCTTATTTACTTTTGAAATTTTAATCATCTGTGACATCCAAATTCTGGGAATCACTTTTTTAATTACTTAGAACTCTAAAGGGGACATAAAGGACCAGATTTGAGTCCAAGCACCACCAAACTGAAGTTAGCAAAGTTAGCAAACTACTGGGGTAAGAAGACCCACCTTGGATTAAGGCAGGTTGGGGCTGGTCGTTAGGGACGTGGCAGAGGTGCTGGAAAACCAGAACCCCTCCTAGCAGAGAGCTGGGAACATGCTGACTGGTTGCCAGATGATGCTCAAAGATTTGTAAAGGTCCTACATACTAATGGTTTCCACAGAGCAAGCTAAACCTTTTGAGGAAAAACCTACTGTCATTATTGCTTATATGCTGTTGACTAGCCTTTTATTCATGTGAATGAGGGACTGGTCTAAAGGTTTCACTGCGTGAGCATATTTCTAACATGGAAAAGACAGGTGTTTATGTATCAAATAAACAGAGACAGAGTAATACACTCATTAAGCTTTGGTTTCAGTCTCACTAAAAAAGAGGATTCCAGCAAAAAAAGGAAAAAAAAGGCATAACTCAAAGAAGTGACCTGAAATATAAATCTTTAGAGTTTTAGAGTTTTTCTAACACATTCTTTCTTGAATCACTATAAATAGTGAATTAATGTGTCTATTTCTTTAGGCAGAGATACCCTTACATAAGCAATAGTTAAATACACAGTTTAAAGAAAATAATATCATGACAGCAACATAAAACCAATGGAACCTACTGGCCAATTAATTCCTATGCTCCCCTCTCCCAATCTCAAATCCTTTCTGATATTACTTGTAGAAAGACGCATCTTTAGAACCACATTTGTTTCATTCAACACAGTTCACCCTGTACCCCGCACAGGCCCTGATATACAGCAGGCTTTCAATGAACATACTATTTTGTCCTGAAGGAAGGGAAGGAAGCTAACACTTCTTGGAGACCTACTATGTGCAAGGCCCCACATGAAATCACTTTCACATACATATCAACACTGTGTATTTCGCCTTCACACTGTTCATCAATATGGAAAGCAAGAGAAACAAATTTTATTGATAGGTTGTAGGTCTAGTTGAGAGACAAGCTATAGATTTCAATCCCCTCTTCTCACCAGGTCACCCCATGTTTATAAACCAACCAAGATCCTAGAGTTTTCATGCAAGATGATTTTCCATCAGCTTCATTGCTTGGTTTGGTTTCTTCTACATGTGACATTTCAATATTTCAGCCTTTCTCTTCTATAAAGGTCCTCAGGGACCATACAGTATACAAGAAAGAAAATGAATTCTTTTTCAAAGGGGTATGGACTCAAAGGAAAGAGATCCCAGATTCCAGGATCTAGATCCATCCTACCAGGTGTTTGTGGCAAATATGTCTTCAATCTCTTTGCCAACATTTATATTTTAAATTCAATTATCTGCAAAAGAAAAGGGCTGAAATAGGTGATGAATTCATTGATTCAGACAACAAACTTACACTAACCATTCTGTGTATATCAAATGCTTTGTCTCGTGCTGGAGATATAAAGACATTCAAGACAAAATAAAAGCCAACTCCTGCCTTCAAAGAGAGCCCAGTCAATTGAGGTCACATTTTATGTGACCTCAAAGATTCCTTTTAATTCTAAAACACAGCATGTCCTGAGAATGCAAATGTCATTTAAACTCACTCTATAACAGTAATTTCCAATCACGTTTGTTATCTTAGACCAGGTCCAAGCCCTGAAGTAAAAGTGTGTGGCATACGGTCTCAATGACAAATGGTTATAATAACTATAATGAAAAAAGAGACGATTTCTAAAAGGCTTTCCTCTAAATCTGACTTCGGCACCTGAACAGTAGGAGTTCCTATTGTTTCCAATACCCCTTTTCATTTCTGGTTCTCTTGATGAAGTATAATATTTGAACAATGCTCTGGCAGACTGAGGCAAAGTAGGCTGAGAAATTGAACACCCTACCATAGCTGACTAAGGGAACAAAGTGAGGGATATTTATTTTATTGGCTACTTTGAATTTATTATAGTTTACTCATAATTTCCTGTCTCATTTCTTTAGTGCTCTTGGAATTTACATCAGGATGTCTTAGGTTATCACACTCCTTCCCTCCTTTGTCCCAATATTTATGCCAACAGACTGAACTGACTTTGAGAAAGTCCCTGGACAAAAAATGAAGGGGAAAATACCCAAAGGTTTAGTTGGAGAATGGCAGAAGCTTTGGAAAAAAATCTGAAAAAGCAATGAAGATGAAAATGGAAACTCTGTGAAAATTAATGTAGTGTAGAATTGGCGAACATACCACTTATTTCTTTAAACAAATAGAAGAAAGAACCCGCTTATGAGGTGCACCCAAATAATTCACAGGTGGTGAAACTATTAGAGTCCTGCAATTTCTTGCCTCAGAAGTGGAATAAATCTCCTGGATTCTAAATGGTGTAGCTCATACACGTGATTTCTCTGCCATTCCTGTTCTCTCAACTAACCCCACCTTTCCATGAACAAGGTCTTTCTGGTTTTATTGTAATTAACTTATTTTAATAACCACTTTAGAGAAAAATCTAGTGAGGAAGGGAGACACAGCCTACTATCGTAACTGCACTTACAGAAATATAATTCCAAATGGAATGTGCTTCTTTTTTGCCTGGATTTTGGTTATTACAAAGTAAGCACAATGTAGTGGAAACTACTTAACATTGAAATCTGCCAGCATGGCGCCCCAATGATAGTGGGCAGATGAAAACTCTCTAGATACTGGTTGCACATAATTAATGATAATTCTCATGATGCTTCAAGAAAAGTTTTTCGCTAAAGAATTTATGTTAACCAAGATACTGTTCTAGTGTGTTCTGCTGTACAAACTGATACTCTGAATTATAAAAATTGGATGTTTGAAGTCAAATACTGATAATGTCCATGAAGATGAATAATCTGTGGAAAGCCATAATTTACATTTATGCATCGATAAAAGGATTAAACAGCTAGTGTCTAAGCAGATGGAAAAAAGTTACTTACAAAATAAGCCATCTTGTGGGACAACTGAAAACAATTATATCCACCACAAGACTATTTCTACAGGGAGTATTTTTTTCAATTGAAAAAAAAAAAATCACTGACAACAGAATGTCCAAAAACCTACTAGGCTCCTCACTGCAAGGACTGTGTCTGAAACTGTCTTCCATGGAGCTTGGTTCTGTGTTGGGTATACAGCTGGTGATAGATAAGTGGTTTTCACATGAATGAAAGTAATCACTTGAAGTTTTATAGTACTTTGGAGTTGACAAAACACTTTAGCAACTAATGCTGCATTTGCCTCTCACGGTGTTCTGGAGAGTTAGGTGGGATGGGCCATCGTGCATGGACTGAGGAGATAAAAGCTGAAGTGAATTATGTGACTGGGCCATGGTCATAGTGCTGGAATCAGCACTACAGCCCAGATGTTTATACTCTAAAACTGGGGCTCTTTCATGGCACTTGGACACCTTCTAGAAAAATTCATCAAAAACAGTTGAGACTAGGTATATTAAAGAAGTGTGCTTTACTTTATATGCTACTGTATGAAACATGTTTGTGTGTGTGTGTGTGTGTCTATGAGTGTGAGTCTGTTCCCCTCACTGTCACTTGTTCACCCCTTTGTTTTCTGACATCTGTCTTTGGAGCTGCACTGGTGTTATGCCTCGATTTCTACTTCTTGGGTTCTTTTTCTGTTTTCTCCTTGGGTCTGTGTGGTTCTGTGTCCTTGGCCAGGTTGTGTGGTCCTGTTCTGCTCCATGAGCTTCCCATTGTTTACCACAGTCCCTGCTGCCTTTTTTTGTTTTTCCACCCTTATTTTTCACTGCTCCATTCACTTCTGGATTTGATCTGAAAAAAGGACACAAACCTATTTTCCTATTTTGCCACACAGCCCCAAGTACTTAGAGCACTCTACGTATGGAATAAATTGCAAATCATGAAGATTAAACCACCATTAGGATGACATGTCATCTGCTTATTTTAGTTTTCCCATATAATAAGTGGAAAGTGGTATTAGTACTTACTCATAGGCCTGAAGGTCAACTAAATTTGAAACATACGTTATTTTCAAAGGTTTTCAGTATAACAAACAACACCTTCCCCCAAATCTCAGTGTTTGAACACAACAATGGTTTATTTCTTCCTTGTGATTAAATGAATGTTCACAAGTGTAATTCTGTCAGAGTGGCAGGGTGGGGCTCTGTTCCATGCAGTCACTCAGGATTGAGGCCTTCCATTTGGTGGCCTTACCACTTTCTAGAGTCTTGACGTTCTTTACTGCATTCTCTGCATCCAGAAGCCATGTAAAGAGAGAGTTCTTGGTGCTTGGAGGATTATGTGGAGGTGCCAGGCCTAGAAGTGCCACATATCACTTCTAACAACATTCCATCCACCAGAACTCAAACATATTGCATCAACCGATCACAGAGAAAGCTGGGAAATAGTTTATCTTTGTGCTCCATAGTACAATGAAGCGAATTTTGGTGAATCCATAGCATTTTCTCTGCTAAAATGAGAGCTTATAACTCCCTTCCAGTTTTATGAAACTGTGGCTAATATAAAGGCACATGGGTAAGGTGGGGTCCAGGTGGGGAGATCTCTTTAAAAAATAAAACATTTGGCAAATATCTTGAGAAACTCTTTTTTATATCTAACATCATTCTGCCCACAAGAATGTCATGAGCTTTGCTGGTGAACCAGAATTGGTGAAATGCTTCACATGTGGAATGGATGCTCACGTTTCCCCCTGCTACTTGGACTGTACCCTCTTCTCAGCTTTTCTTAGCAAGTCAGTCTTATTTATCCATTTACTCTTGCATTCAACAACATTTACTGAGACCTCATTACCAGGCATGCTGATAAAGGTAGGAGGAACCAGTCATTCCTTCTGCTGTCACCCACAAGTCTCTGGAACAGACAGGAAAATGAGCACAGTATGAGAAGTACAATGAGAGGCAGATGCAAGGAAGCAGAAGAACTAGAAGAAATTACATTTAAATTTTTTGTCAAGAATACAACTAATTATTCATGCCTCTGACAAACGATTACTCCATGCGGCTACACTGGTAGAATTTGAGGTCGGGGTATTCAAACAGAAATTATTCCTTCCAATAAAGGTTATGATAGTTAATGAGAAAAGATACAATGAAATAAGACATATTTCTATGACTGGAATAGAGACTATTAATAAACAGAGGAAACTATTCAAACTGAGCTTCTGGAAATACAACAAGCAAAAAGCCAGGGGTCACTGTTGGCTGCAGGCTACTCCCATTGGGACCTCTTTTTGACACAGCCAGGAGATGTCTAACTGCTCTACATACTAGGTGCTCCCAGTTAGCAAAGTCCCTGGGAGAAGAAATCAGAACAGTGAAGCTTTATTCAGTGCAGTTTTTAATCGTGAAATTCGGGAATTGGGGAGATTTAGTCATTTATTTTTGAGCTCATGGAAAGAAGGGGTTGATAGCAATAGCTTACCCAGTTAGCAGGCGGGCTCCCCACACAGCTGTGCTGGCCTATTTCAGTTAGGATCCTTTCAGACTGACATCACCTCTGCTGTGCCAGTCTTAAGCCGCTCAGGAGCCAGCACTGCCAATCAAGCCAAAAGTCAACCACATGGGATGGTTTTTATGATGGAGACAGAAAAATGACATGAACTTGTCTCGTTCTGGTGAAAACACAAAGTGTGAAGCCAGCTCTCTAGACAAAGAAAAATTAGTAAAACCAGCAAGACTTTAAAACTTAATTGAGACATATTTTCCTGTGATTATCTCAACATACTTCATCAGTAGGTTACTCATGATGAGTCAAGGAATGCTCTCACTCAAGAAAAGACTACGGTCCTCCTGCTACAAAGAGGTCACTTCTGGGTCACTCTACTCATGAGACCACAAGAAACAGTAGAATCTGCTGTGTGAATGAAGGGTAGAATGAAACTTAAATAATTAGACCTGGAACCTGAAACAGACAAATTAAAAGCAAAGCTGTCACTTTACCAAAGACCCTGGACAGTATATACAAAGTTAGGAAACACTGAATGTATGGAGAATTAGGGAACCACCTGAGTCTCTTTACATCCTTTGTTCTCTTAATTTAGTTCACAAACCATTATGATGCCTGTATATACAAGACAGTCTACTAAGTGCTGTAGGAAATGCAGAAATGCATAGGACACTGTATTTTTCCTGAAATAGTTTTAAATTATATTTTGATTAAGCCATAATAAAGGGGAGAACCAAAACACCAGACTATGCCTCATGCAAACATAAATTGTGTGCAAAATGTACTGACAAACTGGGTAAAAAATGAGTAGCAAGGACAAGGGTTAACTACACTTCACTGATTAAAATTGCACATACCCTGACTTTAGTTTTGTCATAAAGGTATAGGAATGAACTTTGTGTGCTCCTAAGTTTGAGTAATAGCCTACCCCGTGGTAGAGAATTGCTTTCCACTTTATTCGCACATATTGGTAAAGGAAAATCAACGTGTATTAATACTCATATAAATGCACAAATACATTTATTTATTCACTCTCTTTCTTTCAAAAGCCTTTAATATATCCACAGAGTCTTTCAAGGGAAAACTCTGCTGGTGGAACAGGACTCTTTTGTAGTTCAGTAGTGACCACTATTGGGCAAACTTCCTTCAACTTACATGAAGCCATAGAACTGATTCACATGAAAATAATAATGGGGGCCAGAAAGTGGTCCTAAAACAGACTGAAACACTAAGGAAAAAAACCCAGGAGCCTGAGAAAACAAGAATGGAGCTGATCCTGTCTAGACAAGAAACGTCACAAAAACATGAAGTAAATAATGTTTAAAGAAAGGCCTCACTATGTTCCGCAGATTTACGTGAAATATCCTTAAGCTTGATTTAAAGACAATCTAGGCATGAGAGTAAGAAATAGAGGTGGAGGAAACAGTTACAGAAATGTGCTTGTGCAGGCACATGGGGACACACAGACACACACACACACACACACACACACACACACACACATACTGGAGCAGGCCACAGTCTGCTGTCAATAAGGGATTTAACATTCATTGCCCAAGCTAATGGTGCTTCTCGCCTTCCAAGATAGATCCACTTAGATAATAGTGGAGGAGAGTGCCAGAGAGACTGAAGGGAATGGGCTATTGTGTTTGACTAGTTTCCATGTATAAATTAGTGCAGAGAAGAAGAAATTCAACAGAAAAACACATGTACTTTATTATAATTCTGAGTGTTACTCTTGCAACTCCCACAATAGCAGGCGAAACAGCTTAAAACCACTTAAAAGAAACAAAAGGCAAATGCAAATATGATTAAATGCCTTTCTGACAAGAAGAGATTTGACTTCAAGTTGGGATGGACACATATGTCAATGGCCGGTCATGGTTTCTGCCACATTCCTTTTCAGCTAAACAATTGGAACAAAGGAGAGAGAAGGGAAAAGAGGAGCAGGGTGGGAAGATGGGGGAAGTCGGGGTATGTGGCTTGAGTTGACATGAATATCAGAATGAAATTCTCCTGATCAGTGCTACTGTCCTACTGCGTCCAGAGTAAAAATGAAGTCTATGATGTACGAGTTTTGCATGAAAATTTTGTTGGTGACCAAAAATAGATATAAAAGACACAGGGACTTTACTCTCAGGAATAACACTCCAATAGGAAAGGGTTTTGACGAAACTGAGGGTGAACAGAATTCAATATTTGTATACACTCAACAACCAAGTCATGATACAGATGATTCTGCTATCAGTGATACGAAGGCTGCTTTGAAGTAGAAACTTGGCTTACCACTAAACAAATGGGATGTTTTCCAGTTAAGTAAAAGAGATCTTTAAAAATTGCTTACATTAACTCTAAGACTAGACCAACTCTTGTAATGTATAGAAGAATTACAGGAAAAAACAAGCCACCCAGTTCAATTTCTCCATCCAGACCCAAGGATGAGCTGACAGTGCCACACTCCTAGTTCTAAGTCAACTATTGATCAGGCTACAGGTCACTTCCTCTTAAGCCAATAACTTAATTTCACCTACAAAGCTAAATGGGGCAGTTAATCAGCAAGTGTATCAAGTGCCCATAATATTGTACACATCTTTAATGGCCAAGAGGAGGCAAAAAGCCTAAATATCTCCAACAAAGACTCCAGACCAACCTAGGCCACTGTTTCCATCACTGCTAAACATTTTACAACCGTAGTACAACACAAAGTATTTTTCTCTCCATTATTTCACCCTTGAGGTCAACTATAAGCTTGTTTCCTTATCTGTAAAATGGAGTTTAAAAACGTCTTATCTGCAAGGTTATTGTGAGGATTCTTTGCAGTGAATGAATTTTCAAACAACTGGCCTCACAGTTTGGCACCGTCAGATATACAATACATGGCAGGTTAATGCTGTTATTACTCTATACAGGGATGTACTTTGCCACTCACCAGTCCTTTCTTTTTTGGTGTAACTCTCAGAATCCTAATTCATTTAAATACAGGCATAAAACAAGCCTGGGTTTTATGTCATTTTATCCTCATAATACAGTTACTATAATTTAAGCAATATATGTTTCAGGTTTTAAATCTGAAAGAAGCAAACACTTCTTTTTTCCCCCACCTAAGTGCAATTATATGCTCAAATGCATGTATAAATACTCAAGGTATCAAAGAGAAATATAATGCATTTACCAAGTAGGTAGCAAAACAATCTACTCCTGAATGGGAACTTTTTTTTCCAAAGTATAATGAGATCAGACTTCCATATGAAGATACCAAAGAAGTAATGTGTACTGGTAATTTGCCTTATGGTGCAATTAAATGGGAAAATAATACATACTTCTTAAAAATCACAAAGTAGGGAAGACTAAGGCAAACTAACAGTGTGTATATAAGTAACACGTCCCACATGGAAAAAATGAGACACCTTTCATAAATTGCTTACTCCTCTAGTCATAAAGGACACCTAAACATTCTGCTTTTTATATTCGTCGGAACAGCTAAAAACTTATGGTTCATTCATGCTTAAAATTCAGTTTGCCTTTAAATGTCCATGAAAACTTGAAACTATTATTTCTATATCCACAGCATTTGCAATGCAGCTTTACGAGTTCTTGGCTATAATAATGCAAATAAGAAGTGGAAATGTTAAAATACTTAATCACTGTCTGATGATCTGATGAACCTTCTGGGAGTTTTTCAATTTGTGCTAAATAGCTTGCTTCCCTTCTTCAAAATTATATAATGCAGATCAAATTTGTCAGAGCCTAATCAGAACAAACATCCCTTCACCATCAATGAAATGGTTCAAACTTATATGCGTGTTATATTTTTACCTTTTCCCCTTCTTGCCTGGTTACCCTCTGAGGAAGTGCTGGCACGCCATAAATGTGAGAGGGAGAGCTACAATCACGTTTGTTTGGAATCAGCCTGTGCAAATTTTGGAATCAAACCTTCAGATGAGGTTTATGAAGCTGCTTGCCCAGAACACTCTGGTTTGAAAAAAATGTGCATTGCTATTAATATTTTGAGTGTAGATTTTTTTTGGACAGTAAATGTTCATTTTCTGCCCATAAAACCAAGTATGAGTCACAACGGAACGTTTACTTCGAGTCAAAAATGCAGTGTGTGCTGATGTTCAAGGCAGAGCGTCTTATCACTGTGACTGTGGAAAGCAGCCGCACAAAAAGTCAGCATTTTCTTCTTCTTCAAAAGCAGATCTGAGATCAAAGACTATAATCCTCAATTCATAAATACTAGCATTAACTTGTATCCATAGATGACTTGCAGTAATTATCAGCCATACTCTGGGTTGGCTGCGGAGAGGTTTTCCTTCCCTCTTTTACCTGGTCCCCTAGCACACGTGCACAGAGGGAGAAGAAATCATAAAAGGCAGTGGCGGAAAGCCCCTCACAGCCCATCCTTCAAAAAATTACAGGAACACCACAGTGACTGAGCTTGATATCAGGACGTCTGTTACCTAAATTCCAAGCATGCACACCACCTTTGTACAGCCCTCGGCTCACAACTCTATGCAGTATATCCCAAAGTTCATGTCTCAGTATTACTATATACCTCTACTTAATTCCACAAAGTCTTACAGACTTTATTTTGCTTGGGCAGTTGGGGTTCAAGTTCTGAAAGAAGCTTTTTTTTTTTAAATCATGTAAATTACTTTACCTGGCGTTTGAAGATAAAGATACACACACTCACATACACACATATACACAGCACCCCAACAGCACCCAAACTAAATGGCCACAGCAATGTATTGAAATGAAAAGGCATTTACCAGGAGCAGGAAAGCCAGAAAGAGGAACGGTGTGCCAGGAGTTGCCCGACGGCAGCATTCCATGCTTGGATCCTTGCCGGAATCCGAATCGGACACTGAATAAGCTGCTAAGTGCTCCTCTGCCTGCTGTCACATCCAGGACTGGTGCTAACACTCCAGCCCTGCCTATCAGCTTCCATCAGCCCCGCTCACATTTCCTGACCGAGGGGTGGGTGGGTGGGAGGATGGGTGGGGGGTAAGCTGAATGGAATCTCTCTCGGAGCAGGCAGCCAGCCAATCAGGCTCCTGCTAATCAGACACGCTGAATAACAAAGGGGGGGGGGACAGAGAAAGTGTAACTGTGTGAGGGGGAAGGGGGGGCGGGGAAGGACGAAAAAGAAAGGAGAGCGGAGCACGCAGCAGAGCCAGAAGAGAAAGGCAAGAGATGCAGAATTGCAAAAGATGAAGGAGAGCCCTGTGCTTTTAACTAACCTGGTTAGTTCTTTGTGAGACGCGTTTCTATTTGCCCTTTGCTCGTGCTGATGCCTGTTGCTTTGTAAAGTACAGTAGCTCCCTGTGACTCTGTATTGTTCCATTCGGGAGAGAAACCTAATCCCTGTCAATATATAACATATGCCATAAAGGGAAAGAACCACAGACAAAAAGTGACTTAATGTGCCCTTTAAACGTGTTCTGTATGCACTTTATTTCTCTTCCATAAAGTTCCTCTTTATTTCCCCCCTTGATTTAGAAAAGGGGGACTGTATAACATTTTGAAAGTTCCTCACTAAACTGAAGTAGAGGCATAAGTTACTTTGTGTATTAATGATTTGATGCAAAGAAGAAGAAAACAAAGCGGGTTACTGCTTTGCTAAGTGACAATTTCAAACAGCCTAGGTTGACTAATGCTAAAGGCACAACTAGAAATTTAGATTTCCCTCACTTAAAAAGAAGCCCTTAACAAAGACTCTGGGATGTGTGGGGCTGAAACTCAGGGTTGAGGAACAGCCTGGTTTTGACACACTGCCAACGCTCAACTATCTGCTTTAGCAGGAGGAGGGAAAGGAAGGGTGAATTAAATCCTCAGTTAATCCCCAAACCTTTTCTCCAAACGTTTCAGCCTCCTCCTTATCCATGTCCTTTATCGGAGCTGCTATAATGCCGCAGTAAAGACCGAAGGGAGTTTTACCTCCTTTTCCTGCTGTTGCAAGAGTGCTGGATGAGGAGGTGACCTTCCCGGTCCTGTCCAGCCCTGGAGGAAGGGCTGATGGACAGTGAAACAAGAGGGCCGGGCCAGCGACAGCAAAAAGAAGGTCAGAAAGCTTCTGAGTCTGGTTAAGCCACCAGCAAGCAAGCTTGGACTCTACCGGAGGAGAATTTTTTTTTTTACAGTTTTAGAAAAGCATCAAGTGTCAAACAAGGACATCTTTCTCTTTATCTGTTAAGGAAATCATGGAGTTTTTGAAAGAATGAAATAGCAAACTTGGCCTTACATTTCCTTAGGTGTGTCACCAGGAAGTTCTTCCTTTGTAGATCTCCTGATAGCCCAGAAATACAGATGGTGGAGGTAGAAGACATTTAAAATTAATGTTCTTTCCTTTTATTAGTAAAAAAATACTGACAACAGGCATGAAACACACAAATATGGAAAACCTGATCAAGCCATAATAGGCATGTGAATATAGGCAGGGCTGCTTCTAGACATACCTGCCGTGCTGCTTTTCAAAAAGATGGAGAGAAGCAAGTTGTTCAACCTCAGTCAGGTTCCTTACTTCATATGGTGTACCACTGAGAGACAGAAGAGCTGTAAAAATCCCATTTTCAACCTTTTAGGAAGATCAGGGCACACAAGTATCTATCTGCCTTTTTCCTCACCTAGGAAACTGGATCGTACAAAACCACAACAAAGAGGTCCTATTCTTGAAGTACGCTTTTCCCCTTCAGAAAGATTAGTTTTACAAATCTCTCAAAAAATTAGCTAAGGCTCATAAGCTAAAGATACTCACAAGGAGATGTAAAAATGCTTGACTGGCATTATCGGAAATCCTCATCATATTAAAAATGGATTGATGGAAGTAAACTTTCACTCAGAAAGCTGCATGTTATCTCTCTCTTCTACATACTGGAGCTTTATGCTATGGGGTTTTTCCTTCTATCAGTGTCATTGGCTAAAGGGTTTCAACTTGTTCTGAAAAACAGAATAAAAATGGAATATTTTATCTAATACCACTTCCTCCCTCCTCACACGTAAACATCACTCATCAGGCAGACCCAAAGGGAAGAACAGGTGGGAGAAGGCAGAGTAACAAGAATGATAATAATACAATACTGTATGGAGAAGAAGAGAGAAAAAGAAAAAATTGGCATGCTTAGAGATAACCAGTAGTCACTTCAAGGTTAGTCTAATTCCTTCCTGCATTGGAAATAAAGACTGTCTAGATATTTGGAGTCACAGATTTCTGCCTTGGAATTTTGATGAACATGTCAATGCCCAGAAAGATGGTCACCTCAATGAAGTCACTGAATAGTATGATTATTTTTAATTCAAGCCCTAGGCCATATGTTGAATGCCCAGAGGATGCCTGCCACAATGTCTCAGGCTTCTGGTCCCTTTGTGAGTAGTATTTGCTTTCCTCTTGGGGCTGCCCAGAGAAGCAAGGAAAAGCCACTGTACAGTCAAGCATTACACCTTGTAGGGCAAACTCTCAGCTGACTGTAATTTCAGAAAACTAAGAACAAAATCAAGTTAGGGTTTAGGGTGACTGGGGTAAGTTTAGAGGGTGAGCTAATTCTGGTAATTACCAAAGTCTATGGGTTACCTTTAAAGTCTACGAAGACTTTATATTTATACCTAGAATCTCATTTGACTTTTTGACCACTCTCTGAAGTTGGTTAAGTACTCATCCCATTTTACATACTTGGAAACTGAGGCACAGAAAAATTAAGTAACTTACCTGGGGCCCCACTAGTTAGAACTGGACTTTGAACAAGGTTTTCTGACTGTAAATCACTCTCATCTCATATACATATATATGCATATATGTATGTATGTGTATATATATATATGTATTACGTACGTATACGTGTGTGTATGCAGATATTAGCAGTGGTGTCATACTGCTTGGAGAAGGGCATTTACAGTAAAGGCAAAAGAACAGAAGGCAGGCTACCCAGGTTTTACAGTGGGTATATGGTACCCAACAATGGAAAGTATATTTTTAGTCTACAACTTCTTTGTCTCCCATCTTTGTCATTTCTAAAACCATTTTCAGTGCCAAGGAAAAATCACATAAAACCCTAGGTAATCTAGAGCCATACTAGCAGCAGCCTGGGAAAGGCCTCATATGGCATCTGAGCAGGGCGTTGGCCGCGTTCCTTTTTTCCTCTCCAGGTACCTAAATTAAAGCCGTCTGCCAGTGTCTGAGCACCAGCAGCCGCAGCAGCAGTGGTGGTGGCGGCAGCAGCTGCTATAATACTGGTTCCTGGTTCCCTGCACAATATATTAGGTGAAATGAAAGGAGCAGTAAGCGAGAGAGTGTCAGAGCTGTCTGAAGCATCATTCCAAGTGGTATGGATTGAACAATACTTAATTTAAAAAACACCAGCTTGGACAGGAGCAAGCTGTTAACATTCCGTGTGCTTTATGGCAGGAAAGAGTGAGCTAAACTCTCGGAATTTCTCTCCCTGGGGAGAGTGCCTTACGGTGTTCATTCGGAAGCCACCTGTCTCTTCCCGAGGCGGGGCCTCCTCGCTTGGCCCTCTAGCTGTAGTGACTTGTCCAGGGAGGGCTGAGGGTCTTTTGGAAAGGACTTGGGGTGGGGAGTGACAGCGAGGTGGGTAGGGCCCCATTGCCCCTCTCCACCTCCCAGGGTTTTACTATTCTCACGGGCCCGTGTGGAAGTGGTTTGATTCCCCTGGCTAATTCTGAAAATTAAACGGAGGGGAAAATGGAGTGAGGATGAATGAGATAAAAAACTACAGGAAGCCGATTGCTGGTCTCAGAGGCAGAGCTGGAATTTGAGTAGGAGTCAGTAGCTCTGCCATTCACCTAATCACCCTCTACCACCCAGGCCACCGGAGACTGTTCACCGTTAACTTTCAAATCACCTTTCACATGTGACTTAATGGGATGTGAGCAGAAACTTCACCAGGGAGAGAGTGATCACTGTTCTTATTTTATAGATAAGAAAACTGGTGCTCTCCTATGATAAGTGAGTTCATCTAAGTTTCTTATTAGCAGGGGGGAAATTGGATCTATATCTAAGGTGGTCTGACTTCCCCCTAGACAAGCCTCTGAGAAGCTGATGAGAACAGCTACATTTACTAAGAGTCTTCCATGTGCCAGGCACTGTTCTAAGTACTTTCTATTTATTACTTCATGTAATTCTCACAACAATCCTATGGAATAGGTCCACTTACTATCCTCACATGGATGCTATTTCTGGTGGATTAGCCATCAACATTCAACAACCAGTGCCTTCTTGAAATTCAGAGGCCAGAAACCTAGAAACCGCATTTCCCAGACTCCTGTGCAGCTAGTGTACCAGAAGCCATTTTGATTTGGCCACTCGGAAGCACTCCCCTAAGATTTGGAAGGCAGAAGTGAGGCAGAGACTGCGCTTTGCTTCCTGTGCTTGTAGAAATGGCTACAGAGCAGTGTGGTTTGCCTGCATCCATGCTAATCAGTCGCTACCTTTCTGGGTGTCAAGAGGCAGGCCTGGGATGTGCAGTTTATTAGCTGGATCAGAGAAGGAGGCGTGGCTTGCAGTCCTTGCATTTCCACTGAGCAGGTGAATTCCCAGCTATGGAAGAGACAGCAGAGACAGCAGCTCCCTTGGTGACCTGCTGCTGCACAGCAGCACAGGAATCTTCCAGAAGCTCAAACTAGAGTCTTTTTCATTAACAATTCCAGCTTACTGTGGGTTAATTAATAACATATAACACTTTCTGCTTAAATGTGTGTGTGTGTGTGTGTGTGTGTGTGTGTGTGTGTGTGTGTGTGGTGGGGGAGGTGATTCAACTTATTTATTTTATGAGGAGGTACTGGGGATTGAACCCAGGACCTTGTGCATGCTAAGCATGCACTTTACCACTTGAGCTATATCCTCCCCCACTTTCTGCTTAAATTAACAAGACTAAGTTCTGTTTTCTTTGCAGAATCCTTGACTGATTCTTTAACACAGGAGAAAACTGAGGCATGGAGAATTACATAACTTGTCGAAATCACAAGATCTGAATCCAGACCATCTATGTCCCTAAGCACTAGGAAGCACTGCCTCTTTGTTGAGCAAAAGGCCACGAGAGTTCAGAGAAGGGAGAGGTCACTGCTGATTTAAGAACTCAGAGAAAATTAAGCATCCAAATGGAAAAACAACAGAAATTGAAAAAGACCCTGGGACACACAAAGAATTGTAGGGATTAAAAAAAAAGAAGGAAAAGGCTTTACAAGTGAGGAGAACAGAGTAAGGAGAGAGAAAGCAGGAACATGTGAGACCCAGGCTTTGACTCACCCTGACCCACTATTTTAGGCCTCTTAAAGGGGAAAGATAGACTTTTAAAAATTTTTTCTTCCATAGTCTCAGATCCCACGCTCAGTGATATCCCCTACAAAGTGTCTAACACCGTAAGTTATATATGCAAGGGACTCAACAAATTTTAAATTTTGATTGTATTCATCTCTAGCTGCCTGAAGCACCAGGAGCCTCTGTTTACATTTTTTCCTCTCATCGACAAGGCTTCACTCAGGGCTCCTCACACTGTAAGGACTTGGTTAGAATCTGCGACCCTGGCCAGTAGCAGAGAGGAACTGTGGAGGCTGCTTGGTGCGATGGAAAGAACCCAGATAGCCACAGCTGTCCTAGTTCCTGCCAGCAGGTTCTGAGGAAATAAAATGCTGAAAGCCCCTGATCCTGTTTTTTTTGTTTGTTTGGTTTTTACTTTAAGCTGTTCAATGATGATACTACTGCTTAGGACCGAAAAGCTGTCGTTGGAGGGTGGAGAGAGGGGTTTGCAGAGTCTAGCTGAGGGCTTGGTACTAAATAGGAAATCAGTAAATCATGCCCAAGCTAGATGGTGTGTAGGTCAGTGTCCACTGGTCATGTCTTTCACCTATTCTGTGTGTTTGAAAATTCTAATAAAATTCTAGGACAAAATCATTGTCAAAATTTAGATTCTAATTCTAGGACCCCTGCCCACCCCCCTCCTCAAAAAAACAAACAAACATAAAAACCCAAAAAAACAAACGAACAAAACAAAACTGATAGCAGAGCACTAAACTGCACTGAGAGGCCAGAATTATTATTCATCACTCTCAAACTGATGGTCTCTGTACCTTCTTGTTCTACATTGCTGGGGTTATTTATGTCATGGGTCTCAGAGACTTGTTATTGAATTAGATTCCACAAAACACTTATTAAGCACCTACTGTGTGCAAGGCATGACAAATAGAATTCTGGCAAAAGATAAGCTGTCTCTCACAGCCTTTTTGACAGAGAGACACCAATTTAATCTCTGAGGTTTGAATTATGGTTGTAATATTCACATATTATACCCAAGTGTAATATATAAATCCAAGGCCCTTGAGTCTTAGTTCCATACTATTTCCATGACATCATCCCCTACAGATAAAATAATTATACCAGAGCCAGACAATACGGTGAAGGGGTGTGAACAGATTTATAGACAATATATAGAGAAAGCAGGATTAAAATGCAAAAGCCAAATTCCTCAGCTTGGCATTCAAGGACCTCCCTGATCTGCTTCCTGTCCCAAGATAACACAAAGTCATGCTCCAGCCCAAGTGAAATACCTGATTTACTCCAAGCCTCCAAATCCTCTTACTTCTGTGTATTGTTTCATCCTGTCCCTTCTGCCTGGAAGATCCTTCCTCCCACCTCTGCCTCACTAAAAATCATTTTTATTCTTTAAGGTGTAGAAAATGTCAGCTCCTCCTCCACAAAGCCTTGTACATAGCTGGTATTAGATAAATATTTATTAAATTAATATGTGTGTTAATTAACATATGCCATGTCTACAGTTACAGTAGCAGGGAAAAAGAAAAAGAGGAAAGAAATGCAAGAAGAATTACTAAACAAAAGAAAATATTTTCTCTAAAAATTAAGGGAAAATGTAAATTACATTTGAAATAAAATTTGAATTTCAGAATAGCAATTAAACCATAGAAAATCAGAGAACTCCTCCTCTAAAATAAAAGAGATCATTGCGTGGCTTTCAATTTCATTCCTGTTAATATGCTGGTTATATGTGCTAACAGCGGCTAGATGGATGGTTTACTCTGTTAAGTTAGAGAGATTACCTCCTATCACAGTTATAAATACTGTCAAAGAAGTATCAAAAATTGTCAAATAGTGAAATATTGAAAACTAACCTTTAAAAAAATTATAGTACAATTTATTTTTTAAGTTTCTGAAAATGACATGAGGTTTGTGAGTAAAACTGGATGTTTTTACCTTTCCTACTTGAAAATGTGGTGGGCCTGTCTTTGGAAAAGAATTTCATGAGGAATATGGAACTTGGTAACTGTGGCAAAAGGAGGAAAAAAAAGGATAACAACACGGAGAATCGAATATTAGCCAACAATAAACAAAAGCACTACCAACATGCAGGTGTCCTATGGGAGAATATAAGGGGTGTGATTGGCAGAAAACAGGTAAAAGAATTCAGAGATTTATCTTATTAACATGAGAATTTCCTAGAGGTTAAAATTCAGTATTGGTTTCTCAGTACAGAAACTAGTAGTTAGGGAAAGTATAGAGTTCCAAGGATAAAGGGGAAGACCCCTCCTTCTTAGATATGATTGCAGGGTGAGGACCAATCATGGAAGCTTTTGGAAGCAGATGGAAGGGACACAAGTCCTAGCCTTGAGTTTCTTGCATTTAAGGCCAACAAGCCAAGGAGGGAAGTTCACTATGTATCACTTGAGCATACTCTGAGGAGGAATACCAGTGGGGGCATGCCTGGGATGTACAAAATAAAGAGGCAGCAAGGTCCAAGGCACGTGACTGTGGAGGTTTTGTCACTGTCTGTTCTAGAGAGGCACATCCTTGTCCAAATGGTCCTATGGCCTAGGTTTTGGTGTTGGTGTTTGGTTATATGTCTTTCTTTTGCCCCTCCTACCCCGTTGTCCCTTCACCTTTCTATTCGTTTGACTGGGACAGGCATGCTTTTGTCAATTGCATTATAAGTAGAATGACTTTGTAAGTAGAATGCATTTATTTTCACCCTCATCAGCTTGGTTTTTAAACTCTAGCCTGCATTTTAAGGGAAAGAATATTTTAAATGATATATCTGTGGCAGAAATATTAGCTGTCTCCTAATATCTGTCATTCTTCTTTTGCTTGGGTAACAAACATACATGGCCACCCAGAAAAGAGACATTTCCGAACCTCTCTTGCAGCTATGTGTGACAAAGTTCTCATTAAGGAAATGTAAGTTGAGACCATGGGTACAATTCCAAGTAATGCCCTTAAAGAAAAGAGCATTTTCCGCTTCACTCTTTCCTCATTTTTGTGGTTGGAATGATGATGTGAAGGCTGGAGCCGCTATCTTGGACTGAGATAACCTTGAAGTGGATACCATGCCCCAGAGAAGGGGCCCTGGCTGCCTGACACTCTGGGATGTCACAGCACTCCTGGACTGCCTACCTCCAGATTATTGTGAGAGAAAGGTGTTTAATGCAACATGTATATTTTCACATAACTTATGGGTGGCAGGACTATGTAAAACTATCAAATAAATATATGCTAAGCTATGTATTCCTCTAACAGCCTACACCACCAGAAAGCTACAAGCCTGGCCCCATTTCACACTGGCCTCTTGCACAACTGCCTTAGTAGATCTATGAGTAAGCATTATGCCCCTGGTTTTGTCTAATGACCAACATAGAAATGTGTATACGTGAAATACTCTTGAGATCTTGTATAATTATCTAGGACAATTTTGCTTATGTAGCTCAATTATATGAGAATTGCTATGGCAAATTCTCAGAACATAATGGTCAAATACAAAAAGCTTGTCTTTGACAGGCTGGTATGTTTCATTTCTTAGATAATGAGAGTTCTATAAGTTTCTCTGAGTTTCCATCTTTGCTTGAGATACTAGGAAGCTCAAAATAAAAACTTGGGCTTAGTGTCTAAATCTTTCCTCCACTTATGGTTTTAAAAAATCCCCTCCTTCTTCCTTTCTTGATTTTCACATTAAAAAAAAATTCATGTTTTTTTTTCTTTTTGTTTACACTGCAGATTTACTCTAAACAACTGTTCAATGTGTTTGGAAGAAGGTGGGGTATAAATATACAAAATAAAACACTGCAACTGTAAAACAGGATCTGGTTATGCAGAATTCTGAAGGAGATGGTGGAGTAAGAGAGTGATTTCATGCTGATAAAAACTTTTTCTTTATCCTTATGGTGACTACACTCATTTTTGCTGCCATCATGATTTATTAAGCTTTCCAAGCCTATCCTAACCCTTGCTAAGGTTTCCATTTTGTTATCTTTAGTTGTTTGGAGAAATTTTAAGGTTATTTAAGAGAACTTACTCAAACTGGATTATTCCTTCTTATATATTACTTCCACTGATATAATACCATTGAAATGGAAAAATTAGATCCCCAAGTCAAATTTAATACCTTAGTAGATTTCATAAAATACTACAATTTCATTTGTACAGGCTCCATTAATCAAATTTCTGATTTAGCTGAAATGATTTTCTCTTTAAGCTATTATTTTAGATAATGTATTTGGGGGAGGGTCTGGTCATTGTCCTGAGTCATCTGATTTACTGACCGATGTACTATTTCTGCCGGGTTCTAGTTGACCCAGTTGCTCAGAGCCTCAAGTTAGTGAAGCCTGGGGTCATGAGGGCACTCTTGCCATACACTATAAAAATATATTACTGGTGTCAAGAAGACTGGGAGGGAGAATTAATGAATCAAATAGAAAATCATCACCACCATCAGAAAAAAGAACAACAACAAACTACTCAAACATCAGACTATAAGACTTGAAGACAATGTCTGCATCCTGCTTGTTCATTCCATTCCCAACCTTTGGCACGTCTACCTGACACACGGTCGGAGTTCAATGAACATTTGCTAAATGTGTGAATTAAAAAAGCACAAGTTTGATTCCTCAAAAAATTAAACATAGCATTACCATATGATCCAGTGATCCTACTTCTGGATATACACCCAAAAGAAATGAAAACAGAAACTCAAACAGCTATGTGTACATCCATGTTCACAACAGTATTCATAATAGGTAAAAAGTAGAAGAAACCCAAGTGTCTGCTGACGGATGAACGGATAAATGAAATGTGCTTTTCACCACATTTACATATATACATACAATTTACATACAAGGGGGTATTATTCTCAGTGGTAGACGCACAAGTTCCGGGGTTCATTCCCTATTACCTCCATCAAATAAATAAATAAATCTAACTGCCCCTCCAAAAAGCCAAACAAACAAAAAAATGAAAGAAATTTGCTACAAAATGGATGAACCTTGAAAACATGCATGATTTCACTTATATGAGGTACCCAGAGTAGTCAAATTCATACAGACAGAGATCAGAATGGTGGTTGCTGGGAGCTGGAGGGAAGAGGAGAAATGGGGAATTCATGTTTAATGGGTACAGAGTTTCAGCTAGGGAAGAATAAAAAAATTCTGGAGATGGGTGCTGGTGATCACTGCACAATAATTTGAACGTACTTAATGCCACACAACTGTGCTCTTAAAAATGGCTAAAATGGTGAATTTTGCATGATACAAATTTACTACAATAAATATTTTTCAAGAAGAGAAAAAAGAATACAAAAGAAAAAATGATTTACATCTGTGTAAAAGTGATACGAGTGAAACCCCCTGACGCGGCTCCTAATCCTTGTCCCAAGTAACCGGAACTCAGTGTGACAATGGATACGGTGAACTGGTTCTGATTGCTAAATTTTCTACAAGTTAAAAAAATATAGCAAGCACAAGCTTTACCAAAGCTATGCCAACAATGCCACACTCACTCAAAAGGAAAGTAAATACTAGGGAAGCATTTCTCTGGACCAAGTTTTCACAAAGGTAGACTGGATTTGGTTCTCTCAGTTTAAATGTAAATAAGGCTGGGCTCCCAGGGCTTCTTCCTGTGGCCTGGAATGTCCTCCCTCTCATTCTTCTACTGTTTAAACTCATGGGTTCCCCACTCTCATCTTATAAGTTCGTCAGAGAGGCCTTCCTAGATCTTCAATCTAAATTGTCTTTCCTATTGTTTGTATCCAATACTTGTTACATAGGACCTATCAGAGTTCACAGTTATTATTTATTTGTATTTATTTGTGTGATTACAATTTCAATGTCTCTCACTCTCCCTTATTAGACTGTAAGCTCTGTAAAGGCAGGAATCATGCCACTTTTGTTAACCACTGTAATCAAGTATTGAGCGCAGGGTCTAGCACATAGTAAGTATTCAATAAGTATTTGTTGATTGAACAAATTTATTTCTAAGCAGAAGTCTTCAAAGACATTGGTAACACTCAATTTCTTAAGCTGAATAATAGATAACAGATATTTTGTTATTTTTTAATGCTTTATACACGTGCAAATGTATATAATTAATACCCATATTATATATACCTTAAACATATACACACACTTTACATGTATATCTGCATATGTATTTATTTTTATTTTATTTATTTATCTTTACATTTATTTCCCAACTGTTACTTAATGGGCCAAGGAAGTCAAATGTTATTTCCATGTGTCCATTGCCTTTCCTGCCTGCTATCTCAAAGATCCCAACTGTGGTTCACAGTCTTGTTCTATTTCTTCCTCTCTCAACCCTGAGTTAGACAGGTTAAGACAAGCAGCTTACTGCTTTGCAAAGGCAACCTCATCTTTAAATTTTATCCTGGGATACCAGTCTAATAATGATAGAGGTACGGTAGATTAAATAAAAAGGCAAGGGAAATTCACCTACATCTACCTTATATATGGATAAAAATGGTGGAGTGAACACATCTACCAATAATGATATACAAGCCAAAGTGATACAATTTGCTCTCCAAATTAAAGAAAAAAAGATGATACATATTAAATTTTTTAATCAATAATAATATATGTCATATAGGTTAAAATCTGATATTTAATAAAATTTGATACTGATATTTATTGAAATCTGCACACTTCTGTATTATGTTTCTTAGCAATAAGATTTACTTTGCTTATTCTTCACACAATTTTTTTTTTTGGATGCACAATATTCCCTTTGAGGAGGAAGTATAAGAATATAGGACTTGTTTGAAAAGTTATACTCACTAAAAATGAGATTGGAAACAAGTATTTTAATTTTTCTCACAAAATGACAATGTTCAATATCTTTAAATGGCCAGTATAATGTTTTTATGAAAAGCTGGCAAAAGCAATCTGTGGTGCCTTTTGCTTCAGGACTCTATAATTATTTCTCCCTCTTTTGGAGGGTGATTTCCATGGAAACATGAGTTTGCTCATCATAGAAAAGATGTCATCCACTGTGTGTGTTGCAGCAGAATAGCTCTGCTGTTTAGACTTCAAAAGTGTTATGCCAGAGACTTCTTGTGGATGATCCAATGTAGTATTTTCACAGGTCTGTTCAAGGAAGAGCTTACTTTTGCAAAGAACGAAAGCCATGAAAAGAAGCTGGGGTTAGTGATAGTACCTGGGTGTAAAACCTGCATGTACAGCTAGTAAAATTTGGAAACTGAATTCATTCTGCTTCAGATTTCATTTTCACCCCTGTTAAATCAAAGTACAACACAGGCATCACAAAATCTGCCATAAATAATTCTTCACAACCGTCTGCTTCACTTTGAGTGTCCTGGACTCTCTCCAGCCATAAAACCTGGATCTACTTTTACCACTAAAGAGGATAGTACCCCCTCAGTCAGGGCTGAAGAAGGTAAAATTAAAAAAGAGCTTTCTATTCAAGCAGTTACTCTGACTGCTGCATCTTACATGGCAAACAAACAGGGGTTTCACCATGAAGTTAGGCAAGTCCTTGAAAATCTTGACAAGATTTACAAATGAGATATGGTGTTTATTTATTATTTTAAAAACTTTCCATTGTGCTCTTCTTGGTAATGTAATATGATATATATTTTTGCCAAGAATAGGGTGGGGTTGCTCCGCGGCTTAGTTGATCATGAAATGTCATGCTTAACACTTGAGTCAGAACATCAAAACAATGCAGTTCTGGAAAAAGAGTGCCAACAGCCTTCCCACTTCTGCTAGATTCAACTTTCTTTGAGTTGGGAGCATTCGTAGGTTTTCTCGTTACTATGTCTAGTCATGACTCCAAAAATATTCTCGGCAAAGCTGGGATTTTATACTTGCTTGCCTCTCCGTTCTGAGGATATCTTCTTCCCCGGCAGCCTGCCTTCCTCCCACGTTCCTTTTTCCCCTCTGTTCCATTCTAGTTTCTTTGTCAGTTACTGTTGGCTGATGACATTGTTCTTGAAGGGGTTAAAATTAAATGGGAAGAATCATTTGGGATTACTTTTCAAATAACCCAACAAATCCAACTTCTTAAGCAGTCATCTCCTTAGTTCTGTTGGAGAATTGGGAATCATTTTTTAAAAATTTGATGTAGTTCAATACTTTCCCAGAGTCTGGCAAACTAAGCCAGAAGGGGGGTTTCTCAACTCATGGGCTCCCGCGGTATGTAGGCTCCCTGAGCGTAGAGACTTGTTTATTCCCATTCACCCCTGTAACTCTAGTGTCTAGAATAGTGCTTGACAGATTGAAGGTATTCAATAAATATTTATTTAATTAATGAATAAAATAACTAATGAGGTAGGGTCCCAAGTGTAATAGAGGACTTGATGTCAAAAGATCTAGGTCCATGCCAAGAAACTAGATCCATATTGGTAGAGCCAATATAGCCAGTAAAACACTAATAAAGTCTGACCAATGAAATACAAAGGATACATTGTTTATAATGTATGATTTCCCAGATAACATAATTTGTAATATAAAAAATAAGCATTTTATATTCACTATAAGTAGCTTGAGAGCAGATCCTACATTCTCAAATAATATTTGTTGAATGTCTAAATAATGGAAAATCCATGTCCACAGAACAACTGTCTCAAGCAGATGAGTGTAAGGCTTCTACAATTCGGTTATTATGGCCACTTCTAAAATATAGAGCTAAGACATCAACTTTCCCCTCTTTTAAAATACCGGAAATAACATTTCTAGTATTTCTATAACAGTAAAAAAATTTTAGTCCTGTGTTATTTCTTAAAATATAGAAGTTCTGTTTGCTTAAAATATATCCACTCAGGGCAGCAAATAACTGTTTTTTTTTTTTTTTAAATATTGTTGATAAGGGAACAAGACATGCTCTGAACTCCTCAGAATGTGCATGGAAATATTTTTGTCATAAAATCAAAGGGCTGAACTAGATTTGCTAAAGTCTCTTCCAGCTCTAACATTTTATGACTCTGGCCTTTTTAAAAAAGAAAAAAAAATTACTCATGGGGAAGTAGTGTCTTTGTAACTCACTCAGAATTTTCATTGTCATTGGACGGATACTCCACACTGACTCAGCATATTCTGGCTCATGTTTAGTTCCTAGTATACTAAGCCTCGATAAAGTCTTTTTCTTTTAAGGATGCTCTGGAAAGCTTGTGAAATATGCTGAGGAGAGCCTATTATGAACCATAATTGAGTTTGGGCATTGATGGTCCAATAAGAGAAGACTTGAAAAGTCATGAGCCATTAAGGCAAAATTATGTAAAGTGCTCAGATCTCACGTTCAGCCTTCTGCAGAATGGTTAAAGCATTATTTTTCAACTATGGGTAGGTCATGAAATCAATTTAATGTGTAACAACTAGCATTAAAAATGCAAGGGAAAAAAGTAGTAGTTTAGAGTAGACTAGAAAATATTGAGTGTATATCATTTAGTAAGGGTAAACATTGTTTGGTGAAACTTTTATTTCAGGTGTGTGTGTGTGTTTCAGTGTAGATGCATGCATACTAGGCATAATAGGTCATCATGTGCAACGTACTTCTTGCAGGACACATTCAGAAAAGTCTGAATTGGTTTAAATGGAAACAGCCTTTCCAAGTTTCTTCAAATTCTACAATTAGTTCTATGAAATCCTGAATCTCATGGGCATCCTTTGTAATTACAGAAGGGAGGTAGGGTTGGAGTAGAAAGGTTTCCTCGGAGAAAAGAAGCACCAAACTGACCCACTGATTTTGAACACCAGAAGCCAAGGTCACTGACCAACCTCTTCCACCTAATGGATCTGACTGGAGACACAAGCACATTCCCTGTTCTGTCCCTGGTGGAGGGTGGATGTCGGATATGCCTAAGTGTAACTGTGCCTGAGTTAGGACAGAGTATAGGCCAACCAAAGGATTTAAAAAACCAAACAACTTTGTGTGTGTGTGTGTGTGTGAGAAAGTGTAATATTCATACAGAAAAGTGCAAAAAGAATTTGTTTTCCATCCTGAGGGGAAAGGAAATTCACTGTAGCTTTCTCCAACTCTTCTTTCCCTTTTGACATCCTGTGTTTCTGTCCAACGGCTTTCTCAGAAACCATAGTGGCTTCTGGAGGACAGGGAGGAATATTCTAGAAGTGGAAATACCTCATGTAGAAATCACTCTTTTCTTTTTGGTGTATATCTATAAAACTTTCTTTCCTTGTAATTTGATTTTACTTTAAGTGATGAGCCAGTATTTCCATCTTTTATTTATCAAAACTGCTTTTGGTGTTTTTTAAAAAAGTAAAACCTCAAAGTTAGCTCAATAACTGGATGGTCTTCAGCTCTCTAGCATAATAAGTTATTATGCACATAAAGTACTTGGAAAAAAATTTTTCATAAGGACAAGGAGTTTATAGATTTTGCAGTGTGACAAATAGGGGATGAGACAATTTCTTTTAAAACCACACACAAAGTACATGTTTAGCAAAGGGCTAGAGTATGTCAGGGACTGTTATAGATGCTCTGGGATAATAAGACCAGCAGATAAGATCCCTGACTTTGTGGTGCTTACACTAGTCAAGGGGAAAAGTATGAAAAAAAATTAATAGGGTAATTTCAGGTAGCGGTAACTGCTATGACACAGAGAAAACAGGAGTGACCTCATGGTGGATGGAGGTGTAAAATTGAAATTTCTGGTCACTGAGAACTTTTGAGCCACTATCTCAATGAAGAAGGAGGTAGCCACAGTTTCCAGGGAGATTAAAGCAAGTAGGTGTGAGTACTGATACTTAGCTAGCTATTTTTAAAAATCTTTTGACTTGACAGAAAATGAAATAGAGATGTATTAGCTGAGGAAAAGAAATCCAGGTAGTAAAAGTTGTTCACAGATGTTTATTTTAAATGGATCCACTAGGTACTAAGGAAAGGGCCTCCACTTACCATTGTATAAGCTGTCAATGAGGCCCCTGGAGTTCTAGAAATGGCCCACCTGAACCAGAGCAGCTTGCAACCTTCGTGGCCTGGTCAAGAGATATCATATATCCCAAAAGGAAAATCTAGTTGACCAAGCAATCAAGAGTACCAGCAATGAAATCTGCAGCAACTCGCTGGCATGGGATTTCAAACATGGCAGGAAAAGCGTGCATCCATCCACCAAGCTCCGGAGAGTGGGTTTCACAAGGCTCGTGAAGCACTGAGGCCTCTTAGGTAGACCTTTGCTACAGTTTGAGGAATAGTTTTGGGCTCACTAATCTCAGAGGAGTATGGAAAATCTGAAGACTATTCAGAGGAAGTCAACAAAGATGATTAAGAATTGAATAACTGGGCCTCTGAGAAAAGGTATAGCCAAACTGGAATTACTTAGCTGAGATTATTTATCTTGGTGAAGACACATCCAAGGTGTGGCTTAATATGGCCTTCAAGATATGAAAGGTAATGGTGACTAACTGTGCTCTATGACCTTTATGAAGAGAGTAAGTTGAAATGGGAGGGTTTTTAGCTAAAGATAAGAATTTTTTGGATTATAAACTATCCAAAATAGAGTTACCTACCCAGCATTTGGGGTCTCTTTCTTTAAACTTTAAAACAGGGGCTATTTCAACCCCTTCCACATGGATGAGTTTGGTGGTCCTTGCCAAATTCAATGTAAAATTTTGTGGGCATATGTATACATATGTACATTTTTTTTTCCTGGGAAGAGGACTGGCAACTTTTATTAGATTGGATCCATGCCTAAAAATGCTTAAAAATCACTGCTTTTTAAAAAACGATTATACTCTCATCTGCTTGGATCTGTTGAAGAACATTTTGTCTGAAGTAGGAGAGTGGACTAGATGTCCTTTCAGGTTTGCCTAGCATCTTATAAGCTACTTAGGAGATTTTGAGACTGCATGCACGGCTGCTCTAAAGATTTTTTTTAAATGAGGAATTTAATGTTTGGTTTTAAATAATTACATTTAAGTGAAAAATGCATTTATGAATATATATGGGGATACCCGTCATAAAACTGGAGAGTAAGTGGTACTTCTTGGGAATAGTACCAGCTTAAAAAACGCTTGCAACACATGAGCAAATGGGAGAAGGGTATTCTGTGGAATATTTAAAACATATGGTTTTTGTTTGTATTTCTTCCAAATGTTTGAGAAAAGCGAATAACTTGTACCTGTATACAATCGTGACTATGAATGCACTATTCTGTTTTAACAAAAAATGTATTTATAAGCAAGCAGTAAAACATTGAAAGAAATCATAATGTTAATAAGTAGGAGGCTATCAGGTTCCATATTAAATTTCTCATACCTAGAGCTGACTTTGCAAAGAACAGTAATTTTAACTTGATGGATTAAACAGTTTTCAATGTAGTATAAGTTTCAGAGATCTACAAGAAGTGATGTAATAAAAATCCTAATCAATCAGGCACAGAGATAACATCTACACCCACGCACCTCTATGAATTTTGCAATGGGGAAAAACTGCAGCAGCAAACAGGTGAAACACAAAATTCTATTTTGTTCTTACCTCCATGTTGGAAGCAATAATAAAAGGCAGAAAGTCTATGAGCCTAAAAAATTCATGTGTATCTTTGAAGTAAATGTGGTTGATTTTGCATAAGCTTGCAATCACTTTTTCTTATTTGCTCATCAATAATCCTTTCTTTTTTTGTATACAATAATTCTTTTGTGAAACACAATGAAATCTTCAATTCTTATTAGGTCTGGCTCCATTATTTGAAAAATGGGGAATAGTACAAGCCAGTAGAAGAACTGAGAACCAAAGACAAAGAGAGAGAAGATGGGATAGAACTCTGGATTCTCGGTCTGGTAGCACAAAGCACAAGCCAGAGTTGACAGAGTAGCAACTGAGAGTGATAGGTGCATACTCCTATGGCATATTCAAGACAGTTGCATCAAATCTTTGGCCTCTGTCCCTTTCAGACTTGAAGAAGAATTGCATGCAATAAAACAACAAGTTCAGATACAGTAAATTAATAATACATGGAGCTGAAAATGTTAAGGTTTCATTTCTGGGGTAGCTAGATAAACAAATATATTTACACAAGAGCTGTTTGAGTCATACAAATTCTAGGCTAGTACGTATGGAATTGGTAACTGCTTTTCCGAAAGTTGCTCAAATAATGGTTTCAGTAACGTAACTCTTTTCTATGCATTCACATCACCAAAACGTAGGTACACAAAAAGACCCTCATTTCAATGGTACTTCATTTTACAGGCGTAAAATCAGATGGAAATTATAAACATAAAATCATCTCTAAACTGATAATGAGCTGGATTGAAAAGATATATACATAGTGACAGCAGGTTATCATATGTGGTTCTCTTATAAAAATTGATGCACAGGTGTGTTCTCCACACTGAGGTATTCATGAGGGTACCCAAAGCCTTTCTGAATATCCAACATGATTGATTTAAGGGGAAGAATGTCCACATTCTTAATTTCTACATATACTTTTTCCTAAAATTGAACTGCAGTACCATGCACATGCAGATACAGTGTTCTGATATTTTCCTGTCTCAGTTCCCATTTTTAAAGCACATTTTTTGGCTTTTCAAAAGTACCTGCAACTTACATTGGTATATTACCCCAGGGCATAAATCTAAGGGCACTAAACAAAAGAATTACTCAAATATTGCTTTCAGTGAAGCCTCCTTTAATTAAGGTACCACAAACCTTAATTTCTGTCTTTCCTGTCTTTCCCTGTTTTGTGGACTTTTCTGTAATGACAAAGCATGACTTTAAGAATAGAATATTTTGGTCTAGGTACAGCTACTCTGAATCCAGATGTACTGTAGAGTGGGCAATGGGATTGATAACAATTTTTATTCATCCATTATTGTCTCTTCTATTCTCCAACTATTATCAAAGGAAGTTTGTTAAGGAATATTAACAGGGCATCAACTTATTTTATCCAGGTCATGAGAAGTTCTTTACCATATGCATGAATCTATGGATCTATGTATGTATGAATAAATAAATGAATACATATATATATATGCATCTGCCTTCTTAGAATTAAAAAGTGATATTGTTTTCAGGCAGCTAAGTATTAACACATCAATTTTCATTAAAAATGAAGACAGATCTTTTCTGACTTTGCTAATTAAGTTACATGACAAATATTCTTTCCCACTGATTGAGTCAAATCTGCAGCCACAAAATGCTTTGTTTGGTGTTTTTCAAACAGAGATTTATTGAGGTATAATTTATATCCAGTAAAATCCACCTATTTTAGGTCTACAATTCTATGGGTTTTGACAAATATATATAATTGTCTAATCACCATGACAACCAAGATATAGAATTATTTCCATCACCCCATAAGGTTCCCTCTGTAGTTAATTCTCTCCCTACTTTTTTATCACTGAGTATACATCTATTGTATGAATGAACCTTAATTTGTTTATCCACTCACTGGCTGATGAACATTGGGTTGTTTCCAGTTTTTGGTGATTATGAATAAAGCTGCTACAAATATTCCTATACATATAATTGCCTGGTTATATATTTTCATTTCTCTTGTAAATGCCTAGGAAAGGGATTGCTGGGTTTTATGATAAGTGCATGTTTAACTTAATATAATATAACTTAATATAACTTAATATAACTTAATAACTGCCAAACTGCTTTCCAAAGTGGTGGTCCCATTTTGCATTCCCACAAAATAAAAGAGTTTCAGTTTCTCTGTATCCATGTAGCATTTGGTATTGACAGTTTTTAAAGTGTTAGCCATCCTGCTGGCTATTAAGTAACAGATCATTATGGTTTTAATGTGCATTTCCCTAATGACTAATGATGATGCACATCTCTTCATGTGACAATTTGCCATCTTTCTCTATTCTCTGGTGAAATGTCTGTTTAGATCGTTTGTCCAATTTTTATTGGGTCATTTGTTTTCTTATTACTGGGTTGTGAGAGGTTCTTATGTATTCAGGACATAAGTTCTTTATCAGTTATATGTTTTGCAATTCCAAGTTTTTGACAAAAGTGTATTTAAAACATGGATGTTGTAATACTATTTTATCAAAATACATTGTATCTGCAAAGGTATATATTAAGTTGACTATATTTCAATTTACCTAATTCTCCCTGAATACATTAAATTAAACAAGATGCCTTTAAGAGAAAGAACAGCAAGTATAATTAATAATCATTTAATAAAAGTCTTGGTAAAGCAGGAACAGATTCTAATGACTGTGTTATAATTATTTTTGCTGGTCAAGCCATTTATAATTCTTTGCTTTTGAATGACATAATTGAGCTATTAGTTGATACACTATTAAATATAAATTTTGATGGGTAATCACTAAGTGATTTTTGCTATATAACTTGGGAGTTCAAAGAATTGAGTTATATTAGAGAATTCCTTCAACCCCTAAATTCATTCCTCTTACGTAATCAATGTTCTTTAGCATTTACATGAATAAATGTGAACATCAGAAATAGGATTTATGAGTAACCTTGTCTCATTCTGGCAATAAATAATGTTTACCCACTGACAGATAGATGGGCTAGTTAGGAAAAAAGAAAGCCTCATATATTTTATTTAGAGAAGTATTTTTAAGAAAGCGTATCAGTTATTAAAATTTGTATTATTTGTGTTATTGTTTGAGTACTGATAATAACTGAAATAATATCACAACCCAGAAAAACTTTTCTTCAAATCTAGAGACTTAGGAACATAGAAAATTTAACAAAAATTAAATTTCCTATCATACCCCTATTCCTTTTCTATTCCTTTTCTGCAGATTTTTTCTTCTGCTGGTGATCATAATTTTAGTTCTTTTTTTATTTAGTAGAAAGGAGAAAACTTTCAATCATAAAATATATTAAGATAATATGAGTTCAAAGAGAAAAGAGAATGAAATAAATTTGTATATATATGTAGTAGATAATTAATGAGTGTCTAATTGGTATAATGTTAAGATTCCAGTAGAAACATCTAAAATTGTCAAAACTTATAATTCTCTGGATATCATATCCTTGGCAACTGTTTTAACTTATAATGACAAACTTTAAATATTAACTTAAAAATGTGCCTCTGGTAGATGATTCTCTTAAAATCTTTTAGGGAGTTTGAAAGTAAAAATTTTGAAAGGTAGGTCATGACCTTTATAATTCTTTCCCTTTTCTCCCTGGCAGTTGTGACATTTGGTCCTGACCTCATTGTTCTAGTTTGCAAGCTTCTCAGTTTGCGATTACAATAGCAATAATTTTCCCGGGACACCGAGTGGATGACTAGCTCATTTAGTGCCCGTGTCCTTCCCACGTGGGCTGGCAGCAGACTCTTAGTGGTCGGTGCCAAGCTGCTTTCTCCAGGGTTCAGCCTGACCATTCTTCCTGTGTAACTCAAAAAAGCGTCATCAAAGAACAAAACACCCAGAGTGATTCTTAACTGCGTATTCAGAAATTTATAAAAGAATTTATTATGGAGGCTTGAGGTTTTATTTTTTAACTGGTTTGTGTTTTCTGGTCAGACAAATACTTTGTGCAGGAAGAGGGGAGGGGTGGGCTGAGAGAGAGAGAGAGTGAGCTTGAAAAACCTCTTGTTTTGTTGGAGTCCTACAAAGTGTTTTCCAAAATCTTCAAAGCTTGGGACAGAACTTATCAGCTAAACTGAACTGCTCGCATCCCATAAATGCACATCCATGTGTACTTGACACCTGCTTTTTTTTTTTAATACATCAAAGTTTTGGCTCTTCTGTATTCAGAGCCATCAGGTCCCCTAGGGCCACGCCAGTAGAGAAAGGAAGCAAACTCATTTGGTGTTTGACTCTTAGGCGTGTCAGACTCCTAGGAGGAAGGTATTTCAAGAAAAAAGGAGCAGAAAGACATTCAGAGAGGGTCTAGCACGATGTTCCACGAGAACACATCTACCCCTGTGTTCTGCGAACTCCCAAACACACACTTCAAATTATAGGACATTCTGTTTTGCATCAGGTGAAACAAACAGCCTGACTCCCCACTAATGAGCTGCAGGACAATGCCATTGCTTTTCTTCCTTTCATTGGCTCTATATTTTCCCTTTTCTTTTTGAACACCGAACTGAGGTCTGTGTGGTATCCGCCCCCTCCCCCCTCCCCATAGCTTTGGCACTGGCTTCCCCCATTATTCCAATGAGTAATGACACCCAGGGCAGGAAGCCAATCCTACGGGCACTGCTTCACACTTTCCTCTTTCTACAAAATAAAAAAGACCCAAACCAAACACCACACGCGGCAACTTTCGGCTTCAGGGATTGTGACTAATTTCTAAGCCCTCTTTGCTCTGTAGTAGAATCTGGCTGTCATTTGACATTTAGCTTTTTTTTCACAGAGCCCTTGAGCAAACTTTATTTACAGAGCACAATGACTTTTATTACTACATAATACAGAAAATATTTGCTTCATTATGAAGCCAACTGAATATTGATTTTGATTTTTGTTACTTGTGGTAAACAGAGTTCAAAACACTCTCTATTACCGTCATTCCAAACTAGTCACAAACTATGTAAACAGTCCGCACAGAGGTTGTGTGGCCCACGTCTTGTGACTGCCTCCTTCCAGCCAACGGAAAATTTCGTTTAAAAAATAGAAGTTCATGTCAATTTTAAATTTTCAGGCAACTTTTGCCCCTCAGGACTGTCTTTTAGGCCATTCTGGTGGTTGCCTTTTATGGGAAGTTACCTCACAATGAAGTCTTTTCAAGGTACTTTTGGAACTAAACCTTCTCTTTGGATCCAGTCCAAGAGAGGCTTAATTCTGCTCTAAGACAAACAGTATTGCCCCAAACATCAAGTTATATTTTAGGTAATACATAGGTAAGAACATATGTTGTTAGAAATACGTGTGTGTACCCAGATGCATTTCATCTATACTTAGATATACTATATTGACTTTGCTGATTCCATTTAGTTTCAGAACCAACCCGCCTTGTGTACCTCAACTGGCTTTTATAAAAGACTGTCCAGACTTGAAATGGACCCATTTGGCCATTTACATGATCTAGTTTCTGCATATTTACTTTACAATAAACATGTCAGTCCAAACTATTGGCATTTGCATCCTGGCTCTTTGACTCTTTGTCTTTAATACTTTTTGAAATTTGGTAAACTTTTGACTGATTTTAAATCCCAGCTATAAACCCTGTACCAGTTTATTTTTGCATCTTAAAGAAAGGAAAAAGAAACCCAGAGTAGCAGAATATTTTTAGTTCCTATTGTTAAATGCTTTGAGAAACCCATGTACACCAACATGAATCCAGATGAATATTTGTATCAACATTTCTCCCCCTGGACATAACTTCCCACTGAGAATTTGGGAGTAAGATTTAGTTTCTGTCTTAGACTTAAGCCTACATCTAGAGTTTCTGTAACTTCAATCCTAACAGATCAGTTTGGAGCTGGCTTTTTCCTTTCTCTACTTTTTGGGACGTTTATAAAACTTCTGCCTTCCTGCTAATGATGCTCACACAATTGGGCTAATGTTAGTGTCATATAATAGGAAACAAAATCCTGGGTCCTGGGATCAGGTCTGGAATCAAACCCTGGCTCTATTACTTCCTGGATGTATGGTCTTGAGCAACTTACTAATCTTCTCAAACCACAGTTTCTTTTATAAAATAAGGAAAGTAATACCATAAGAAAACTATCATAAGGTTCCTCCAAGAATTAAATGTAATAATATCTAAGAAGCATCTGACACATATTGCATGTACAGTAAGCACTGGCTCTTTAGTACTTTTAGTATATCGTGCTGATTATTTTGATAAGAGTAATTTTTTAAACTGTAGTTTCAAAAAAAATTAGGCTTTCTATACATATGCAGAAATGGTCAAAGATGCTTTATAAAAACTGCAAAACAATTTCAAGATGTCTCCAAGCAAGTAGGTTGTCAAATACTTTCAGTATTTTATATGTGAGTTTTGGTTAATATTCTCTTCTTTGATGTCCATTTGGTAAACTCTTTGTTTACAGCAAATCTCTCTAGTCTTCAGTTTCCCCATCAATAAAATGGAATGATAAAACTCTGAAACCTTAGAAAAAAGCAAATGCCAAAGATGACTATGAACTGCCTATTTTGTAAATAATGGGATGTTGAAGAACTATTTCACATATAAGTAGTGTGATTAAAAGATGTACCACATCCTCATATTTAGGGATGCAGATGAACAACGAAGTTTTCATCTTATCAGGTCCAACATTCAATTCACTTTTGTATACCGAATCATGGTCAAAGCATTTATTATCAATGATCTTAATTTTTTTTCTCCTAAGGATAAAATATATATTTGATGCTTAATAGTAGTGACAGATTTGGAACCAAAGTTTATACTTTTAGGGACAATCAAACTGAGCCAGTGATGAGAAACTCTGGTTATCACTGCCAGAACAATCCCACAAGAACTTCAGTCTTGAGAACGAACCATTCCCACCAGGGAAAATGAGTACACACAGTCATTTTGTTGAAGAATAGCACAGTGTTTAAGAATTGAACTTGGGAATATAACTGACTGGGTGTGAATCCTGGATCCAGAACACTCTATTTAACCTTAGGCAAGTTACCTAAAGTCTCTCAATTTCAGTTTTCTCACCTGTAAAAGGAAGCTGATCATAGTACTTACCCTACAGGATTATTGTGAGAAAATGAAATTAGACATGTCAAGGATGAAGAGAAGTGTCTGGCACAAAAAAAGTGCTCAATGTTAGTGGTTGCTGACATTACTGGTCTCCTGGTACAATTCACAGACTCTTTACTTTAATTGGTAAGAGGCATTTTTTACATGAGGATGAAAATTTTAAGAATGCTGCCTACCCTCATGTCTTCATACCATCATTTGGCTCTCACTTCGCTCATACTACCATTACCACCTGCATCTGTTCTCCTTTTCTCAGTTACTTAAGGTAAAGCAAAAGACGTAACCCTGCCTTCAAAGAGTAACTACTCTTTCCAACAGAGAAAAGATACACATAGGTGAAATACTGGGAGTCTGCTTGAATGCCAATCCTCAAAGCTTACATTTTATCCTTTAAAGCTAAAAATTCAAAGTGAAGACTGGTAGAGTTTTACATATACATAATACACATTTTTTCCTTTTGTTTGCATGTAAGGCAACGTTGGAGGAACACAGAGTTTGGAATCAGAAAGACTTGAGCTCAAAGCCCATCTCTACCACTGAGCAGCTGCGTGAACTTGGGTGGGTTCATTAGACTCTCTGAGTTCTCATTTCCTCATCTGTAGCAGGGAAAGATTGCATGCTAGCTCCAAAGATCAATGTGAAGATTAAATGTCATTGCAAAGCACTCAGCATAGTGTCTGACCCTTAGTATGTTCTCAATAATTTTCCTTCCCCACTGACTACATCAACTCAGAACATGAAGATTCTAAGTTATCTAAAACCACAAAGAATACAAGTCTTGTATTTGTGATACCACGGTAAATCCCTGCAAGCTTTCTTTTGTCCATTTTATCCTCCAAGTAAAATGGCTTCCAGACACACCCCCACCAGAACAGTATCATTCCGACAGTAGGGGCCATGCAACTGCTCATCTTACCTAAATTTGAAAACAATCAACATCTCTGTCATTAAAACACAAAATGACCTTCCTTTCACAATCACTTATTACTCCTTCACAGACAATTAACAAAAAAACAGGTTTGCTACTTAATACTTTCCATCCATTTCCACTTGTGGTGTGTATAAACAATCTATTCAAATGTATGCTGGGAATATTTAAAAATCTATATAAAGAGAAAGTACTAGCTTTTTTCCTCTGAGACAGTAGTTTCTCTGCCTCCCTTCTCCCTCCCCCAATATGGAGCTGTAAGGCATGTACACTGAATTCATGATTTGGACCACAAGTATACAGCAGATCTCTTCAGACCCTTATCGAGAAAAACTAAAAATCAGTACATACCTACACTGAAATACAACTGCAAATTCACCAGACCTCTGATTCACCCAAGGCTGATTTGTGAAGTCATTTTCTCTCCTATAATCTCCAGCTTTCGTCTGCTTACAAACCATCCCTCCCCTTCACCTGCCAACTTTGAATGAGTTCTATACCTCTAACTTCCATGGCTGATTAAGGAGCAAAAGATAAAACCCAGGAAAGAATATCTCACTGGCTTTGCCTTTCAATCTGCTTTTCAGAAGGTTCAGTTTTCGTTTGCAGATAATCCTTTAACATTTATTCAGGCACTGGTATTCATCATACAGTGAAGGAGAAAGACAAAAGTAATGTATCCTTAGCTAGATCATAAAAGGTTGTCAGCTCATCAGTGACTTCCTATGATGTCATCAGCAACAGGAAAGCTAGAACAGTTAAGCTCCCAAAAAAACTGAAGATGAAATTACAACTTTAGGATTGACTCGGTTACGTGGCCGAGTGTGTACAGCAGAGCTGAATTTAATATATGTTTCCTTATCCCTATAAAACACATCAAAGGCCAGATTTTCAAAGCCCTGCATGGCTGGCCATTTGGAAAGAGGTATATCCAGGCTCCCAAAGCCTTCATTTTAAGCAGATGGCAGTGGCAACTGCAAGGTTTGAAATTGCAAGCCCAGGCTTATAAAGGCATTGCTTAACACCAGCATTGACTAAGGAGGGGTTGTCAGGGAGGAAGCCGGAACCACCTTCAGTTCTATAAAACCAGGTAATGTGCTGACTTGCGGCACGTAGCAGAAGGCTGAGTAGAAACTCAGTTCCTATTCACTTTTCCCTGCCCGGGCACTCTCCAGGACAGCACAGACCAAATGACTGGTAGGCCACCAGGTGGCGCCCTCTCGTCCTCTCAAATTTATAGGTGATGGCCAAGCCACCTGCCAGGAGCTCCATCTTTTAAAAGTTTAAAGGAAAAAGAATAAAGTGTCAGGTTCTCCTCCTAATCACAGCAGCTGGAGGTAAATTATTAAACCTGTTTGGAATCCTGCTGTTAAGCTCCTCCTTCGAGACTGTAAAAACAAACATCTAGCAGGTTTGAGAAATTCAATAAACATTAAAGAAAAAAAATAAATGGAGGCCCCAGGTTGGTTGGTTTGTTTTTTCCTTTTGGGGAGAGCACAAAACATACATCCAACTGAGCTGCTAATGTCTGGAGCCATCTGAAAAGGCAGTGTCTCCCAACTTTGAACTTTAATAACACCCTTTGAAAATCTCCATAGAAGATATGCATTAAATCTTTAATAAACACTTGGCAAAATTTCAAAGAATAGCATATTTTACTTGTTTTCTCTTTCTCTCTCACATTTTCCTCAAACTTAGGCCATATTACTACAGAAAGACTGAAGCTGCAGGTCTGCTATGTAGATAGAAATATACATTTATTACATATCCTAAGCTACTTTGAAGTGTAACATTCTCTTTAAAATTTAAATCAAGCTCTTGAATATAATGGCTCTTTTAGAGTAAGGCTCTAGCTTATGTCTTCAGAAGATATTTTGAGTCTTGTGTGTGAAGGGTGATAAGGAAGTGAACACTTTTAATACTCAAGGCCACAAAGAAAATCCAACAGTTGTTTTCCTACAGCCAAAACTTTATTCACAATTGGTATGTGTATATTAGCATAACAGCCATTTCTGTCCGGCCATTCCAAAGTAGCCATTTCCTGGGTCTGGTTTACTTTGCTTCAAAATTTATTATATTTTTTGCCTTTTAGATATTTGTATACTTGTGCAGCACCAAAAACTTATTTAAAAATTGAACTGAAAACCTTTTGTTCCAGGTAACCTAGCTCAAAACTTTATGTTCAACCATTTGGAGAAACTATATTTCAAATGCTATCCCTCCCTGGCTGAGATCATTACATTCAAAGTGTCCTGGGACACACATATCTAAAGTTTTGTTTTGTTTTGTTTTGTTTTGTTTTGTTTTGTTTTGTTTTGTTTTGTTTTTTTGGTCTTCTTAGCATCTCCTGTTATAGAAAAAAAATGGATTCCTTTTATAAACTCAGCAAGTCTTTGAAGAGGCATCGTGCCATTCTTTATCTTCTGACATTACACATGAGGCTTCAGCTTGTTTGTATTTTCTGTAGTCAATTATTTTCTTCTCTATGCCAGTCCATGGTAGATTTCCCAGATCTCCTATCCCCAACAGAAGGAAAACCTTGGATCTGAAATCCTGTCTTACTTTAAAACTGATTAGAAGTAAGATGTGCCCAGCAGCCCTGTGACTAAGAATTAATATTTGCCCATCCACACTGATCTGTCTCTTGTCTGGGTCTCCCAACAGAACAGATCAGCTATTAGAAGAATGAATAGAGTCAGTATTTTCCTTTCTTTTTAAACATCAAGACATAATTCACGTACTATAAAATCCACTCTTTGGAAGTATGCAGCTCAGTAGTTTTGACTATGTTCACAAAGTTGTGCAACCATCACCACTGCCTAATTACAGAAATTTTCTGTCACCCCCACAAGAAAACTCCATACCCGTGAACAGTCACTCCCCATTCCTCTTCCCACAACTTCCCCCAGCACCTGACACTGTTAATCTATTTTTTTCCTCCATGGATTTGCCTCTTCTGGGCATTAAATATAAGCGGAATCATGTAATACATTGGCTTTTATGTCTTTCACTCAGCATAATGTTTTTAGGGTTCATCCATGTTGTAGCATAATCAGTATGCTATATTCCCTTTTTTTGGCTGAATAATATTCCAACATTTTCTTTTCCAATTGCCCATGATAAATTATTGCTTATCTTGGGTAACTTGCTAATTTGGGTCTTTGAATAGTCTCAAGAAGAAATAACACTATGTGCTAGTGTTATTAAGCTAGTAAGAGTGCAATTAAACAGATTTTGAAGTCAAGAAATTCCTGGTGCTCTGATGAATAAAAGAAAATCAAAAAAAATTTTGATTTTCTCCTCTTCCATTTTTACTTCTCAATAATGATCATTGGAAAAAAGTATCTTTTCACTGGAAAAATCTCTAAAGTGTCATCATCTCTTCAAGATGGTATGCAAAATATTAAATTGGGGGCAATTTTTAGGAAAGCTTAATTATAAAATAAATAAACATTTGATTTTGAAACAGTCTATTGTTTACTAAAATAAAGTATCATTTTTATTTATCCAAAATTTTAACCTAAAATATTTTTAATGAAGTAAGTCTGTTAGACTGATCACTATATCCTAATTCGTAGCATTGTATTTGGCCCAGAGTAGGTGCTTGGTGAATGAATGGATAGATGATGGGTGGATGGACAGGTGGAGGGATGGATGGACGGACATTGATTTGGAAATCACACTATAGCCTTTTTAACACTAAGTAATCTTTAGGGCTGATAGAGGATATTCTTTCATGGTTTGAACATTTATGTTAAGTAATGGTATACACAAAATATGAAGCTAAAGGGCACACAGGAAAAACATACTACTGCTAACTCTTGTATGCTTTCTGATGCAAGGACTTGATTATTTATCAGAGAGAGTTATATAAATAATATATGGTAAACTATGTCGAGACTGCTTTATAATTAAAAAAAAGAGTAACATGTAGAGGTGTGGTTCTTTGATGAGAGAGGGAAATGCAAACTAACGTCCTGAAGAGGTAGTAAGTGCCAAGCACTGGGAATATGGAGAATGTTGAGCAGTGGGGGATGTGCCAAGAATAAGACATGTTCTTTGCCCCTCTAATAATTTACCCTCTTTTGGGGAGGAGGAATCTGCTGTTCCTCCATGGCAGATGGTTTACATGCCATTAATGGAGAAATTGTGTCAGAATCACAAGGAGTTTGGTTGGTTGGTACACGAGTGCCCCACCCCTTGCTGTACACTGGTGCGCTAGCATACCTGCCCTGGGGAAGCTACGGAGGACGGCAGGGCTGTGCCCTGCACCACTTACTACATCTTCCTTCTCTCAGCTATCAGGCCACATGCTCTGCTGGGAAGTGTTTGTTGCTGGTTCTCCCATCTTAGTGTATTTTGCCCTTTCCTCCATTACTCAGCAGCCTTTATGTCCTGATTTCCCCTTGCCATGACGCTACTTTAATTTTTTGCTTTAGAGGTAAAGTCCAATGTTTATAACAGAATTTGCTAGAAATCTAACACACCCTTTAAACAATGCTACTGTTTTTACAGGTTTGTTATTGTTTTTGTGGGTGTTCTGCTCCCAAAGTTCCATGTGTATTGAATGGCCTGCCCTGATCTAATTTTCTATTAAATCCTGCTAGTTTTAGTGCACATTTCCCAGGATACAAGACTTTTCAGAAATGTCTACTGCTGCACAGTAATAGAATTGCCTGTATACATAAAAGTAGAACAATAAGTAGAATGGGCTACATGAGACTGTAATAAGAAAATTCTAAGCATGATCTGCAGTGGTTAGCAAGCCAATGCTATAGTGAAGCTATCTCAAGATTTGGAGGAAAATTAAAAATTGAATAAAAATAGCAAGTTACTGGTTGGTATGAGGCAGCATAGTGTAATGATTAAGAAAGCTCAAACACACAGGCAGTCAAAGGGTTGACCACTTTTTTATTATATAACCCTGGACACACAAATCATCCCCTACATCTCCATTTCATTATCTATCAAATGACAGGACTATATGAAGATGAACCGGGATGACAGGGTAAACTGATCGGTGCACCGCCAGGCATTCATTCAGGGAGAACTGATTAAACGACAAGCACTCACTACTCTGGAGTCTGAGGATAGGACTGCAAACAAACTACAATGTCAATATTCAGTTTTTAAAAAAACAATAGCTATTATGATGGTGTTTCTCATTTCCTTATCTCTGCCATATATTTTTTTTAAATGAATCTCTTCAGTAAGGAATAACAATGACTAAATTCAGTTGTTAGGAAGTTACATATTCTTTACTGCACTGCTGGAACACACCGTTAAAAAAAAAAAAAGAAGACAAAGGCACCAGGCATGATCACACTGTCCAAGGGACACAGGATTTGCCAATGCAGGATATCCAAGTCCCTGGCAGGACAGCTGCTTATGACCTAGGAAAGACGACTGTGTTTCTTAAGATGTTTCTAGAACGCAATGCACAGGAAGCTTCCAAAAGGAACTTTGCAGAATACCAATATGGAACCATTCAAAGAGGATACGGAACAAAAAGACCTGCCACCCTGTCATCATGCACAGCAGGGAAGTGTGTATAGATGAGGGAGGCGGTACAAGGGCTCTGGAAGGTGGGGGTGGGGGGGCTGTGTCTGCCTGGGTGCTGGGGACCACGCACACTCGGTGAAATGTACATTTGGTGAATGCACATTTGATAAAATGCACAGATCGGATTCAGAACACAGAGGCAGGGGTGGGGGTCGGGGAGAGGGGCTGCCCTGCATGTCCAGACTCTCTCCGCGCCGGCCCGTCTGTTTGGGTAAGCCGAGCGAAGGGTCCTCGCTGACTGCGGAGGAGCTGGCGCCGGGCAAGGGATTTGCAGCCAACAACAGCAAATGGTGGCGGCGAGGAGGAAGCCTGTGGTGCTGCAGCCCCCTCTAGGGTAACATTCAGGAGCTCGAGAAGAAAGCCAATGCAAGAGGGCAGCTCGGAAGGGACAGGCTTGAAACCTGATCGAGGGGACGGGGCTGGGGGAGAGGGGGAGGAAGCCGACGTGGTTCCAAAATACTGCCGTCAGGTCCTGCTGACACCAAAGCAAAAACATCCCTCACCACCCGAGGGGTTGGGAGGCTGAGTTCAGCTGTCCGTGGGGGTGGCTGCCCTGGTGGTGTTGGGTTCCTAGCAAAAGTTCAAAAGCGGGGATTGCTACTCAAAGCAGAACTTGGCATGCGCTTTTCAGAGAGGGGCTCTTTTCACCAGAAGTTATTTTTCAAAAATAACAAGTTTGGGGTCTCTTTCTCTCTCTCTGTCTCCTATCATTCATATTCTTATTCTGTCTCTCCCTCTTTCTTTCTCCACCCACGATTAAGACCAGAAACGGGCAACAAATGCTTTCCTGACACATCAGGCCAATGAGCAGAATTTATACTCTGCTCAATTCTGTCTGGCCATATGTGAAGAATAAACAAGACCCGGCATACGGCCACCAGGCACAGGGTCACAAGAGTCCCCACCGCCCCCCATCAACTTGGGGGTGGCCTTGCTCCTCTCCTGTCCATCCCAGCACACAGCCTGGATTAGCAAGCAGGGCTGTATAAGTGCCCGGGAAATGGTGCCTGGTCTTGGCATTGAGAGTGTATCAGTGTTAACAGCTGGGTGCATACGTCATGCTCAATAAGGATTTAGTGGCAACATTTGGTCTCCTATTAGCCCAGCTCTCAGGCTGTCTTCTTGCCAAGGCTGGGCAGCTCCAAAGGTCATGTGACCCCCTGGGAATAATACTAGCATTTAATGAAATGCTTTGCTTATCTCTGCTCTGGGCCAAGGGCTTTGTTTCTGACTGAGAAGAAATCACCTCCAAATATAAAGTGATCTAGTGTCGGGGGTTGCCCTCCTAAACTCTAAAGAGTTGCCTCTGTATGTTAGGCTCCGGGGGGTTAGTTAGCCTAGAACAAGTATTCCAGGGGAATTCAGAAAGGGAGGGAGACAACAAGGAAGGTAGACAGGAAAGGACCTTGGTGACATCCTAAGGAGTTTAGACTTGACTTTGTAGCAGTAAGAAAGCAGCTAAAGGATTTTAAGCTTTGTACAAAACAGAGTAATAGACTGCAGGCTGTCATGACTGGAAAAGGAGGTCCCAGGGGAGAAATGGGAGTGAGAAATGAGGGTCTGAACCAAAGGATCAGAAGCAGAAATGGAGGGAAGGGAAGGATGCAAGAGAGGTGGATGAGATAAAATTTATGGGGCACGGTGACGATTTGGCAATGGGACACAAGGAGAAAGAGAAGAACATGAGAAGAAATCCAGCTGCATGGGTGCCTTTAAAAAAGATGGGAGTTTAAGAAGTAGGTTTGCAAGTAGAGGCAGTGAGTTCTGTCTTGATGTACAGAGTGTGAGGTCCGCATGGCAGCCAATGTCCCTCAATGGGAATCCCTCTCAGCCACAGAGAATTGCCTTGCCAAAGATTACAAGCCTCCCAGATGGCGGCTGGTCGCCAGTGACTGGCTGATGCCCGGATACAAAGGCTCAGCCCGCTGGCTGCAATTTGGGACAACTCTAAAGGGGTATTCGGCTCTTGAGCTCTCCTTAGGCTGGACCACAGCCTCCTTGTGGGTCAGCTTGTCACACCTGTCTTCTTCTCTCTTCCTTATAGGTGTGTCTCCTAAGAGTGCTCCCCAATCAACCTTCTGCAGGTAACTCTACCCCACAGTCTGTTTTCACGGACACTGTGTAAGGGAGTGTGGTTAGAGGAAAAGGATTCCATGAGGATCGCAAAGAAACGAGAAAAGATGTGACTTTGGAAACTAAAGGAAGAGGCAGTTTCTGGGAGCAGACAAGAGTCAATAGTACTGAACACCACAGAAAGGTGCAGAGTAAAATAAGGGCTGAAAAGGGTGTGCTGAACAGCCAGGAGGTAGGCCATGGACAAGCCCGGGCAAAAGCAGCTTAACGGAGCAGTGGTGTAGAAGACAGTGAGCAGCAGGTTCAAGCCTTAAGGAGCAACACAGGGAAGTAGAGAGAGCCAGTGCAGACGTCTGTTTGAAGAAACTTGTATGTGGAAACAGAGACCAGGTGGTGGATGGCAGAGAAGGATACAAGATCAAGGTCCCCCTGAATAGAAGAGAACTGACTGAGGCAAAATAGCCAATGCAGAGAAAGAGGATGATGATGCCGGGGAAAGAGCAGAACATTAAGGGAGTGATGTACTTGGGGAGGTAGGTAGGACGCCATCCAGGCTATGTCTTCCTGCCATGCTGGCTGCAGGGAGGTACGGAGGTGATGGAAGAGGTGAGCGTGGCTGTCCACTGTCTTCTACATCAAGCCCCCAACCCTTCTCTTAGCACTTAAGGTCTTACACTACCTTCTTCAGCTTCTATTTCTGTCCTTGTTTCCCCTTAATCACCTTCACACTTGAAAACCTCACACCAACTCAGACCACTGCAAACACACCAAGGTCCCCCTAGTTCTATTACTGCTGGACCTTTTCTTACCATTTCCTTAGCCCATTCTCCTGGATTGACCCAGGGTTCTCTGTTTTTAAATATCTGCCTGTTCTTTAAAGTAGAAGGTCAAATACTATCTAACACATTCTTCTTTTGTCTCTGTCCTGGCCTCAGTGACTTCTTCTCAGGTCGATGAAATGGATGTGAGAAGTGAAGTTCACTTCATGTCTGCCTTGTGTACTCTTCCTGAGAACCCTCCCCTGGACTTCAATTCTCCAAGCTCACCAAACAGATCAGATGCCCACTTCCAAGCTCCATTATACAGTCTCAAAGTGGTGCTTTCCTTTATAACACAAACCACATATACACTTGTGTGAACATTTAAGTCTGGTTTCCCCATCAGACCATGACTTTGTAAAGCCAGGGACTCATGACAGAGTAATTCCTGGTACACTTTTTGGTTGGATAAATAAATGAATGCTTGCTACCATCTACCTTAGTTATCTCATTTATGAAAGTCCTCAACAAGATATAAATTCCGTATGGATAGAAGCCATGCATTTGCATCTTTTTATTTCCTGAATGTCTAGTACAGATCCTTGTACATAACAGTTACTCAGTATACCTTAGCTGAGTGAGAAATCAACAGTTTTTAAACTAAACTTGAAAAACAATCTCTAGACCATGCGATCATGGGCTGACTGGTATTGGGAACTCCTGTGCATTGGTATCTGAGATCCCTGCATGACTCTCATGTATTCATCCATTCAAAAATATGTACTTTCCATGTACCAGAAGTTGTGCCAGGTGCTAGGGATACAGGGATAAGCAAAACCGGATGTGGCCCCTGTCCTTGTGGAGTTTCCAGTTTATTAGTGGACTCAGACACCCATCAAAACTCATGCAAACAGATGAAAAATTCCAACTATGATAATGATTGTGAAGATACACAGTGCTGAATATTGAATGGAATGATGACAGCACAGTGAGGCAGGGTACAGGATGGGGGAGGCAGGCAGAACCAGACCCTGCAGGGCCAGCAGATCAAGGTGAGGATGTAGGCTTGATTCTCTGAGCAGAAGGAAGCCATGTGAGTCAGGGTGAGAATGACATTAACCAGCTGCATTTCTAAAGTATCACTCTGTCTTCAGGGAGGAGAATGGACTGAAGATGAGACATCCTTCTCAGAATTTTTTGGCTACTCCCTCAATCTAGGAACTGGCCAGGCACACCATCATATCACCTGTTTCATTTTCACCAAAATCTTTATCATTAATGAACATTTTCTTTCCTTTTTCTAATCTTCGGTTCCCATCTGCCCCAGCTTCCTCCTGCAGGAGCATGTGGGTTCCATGAACTCTATCTTGTTCTTTACTATAGAATGTGTAGAATTCTTCCTGGCACATAATAGGTGTCCATAACATTTTGCCAACATTGAATTTTAAATTCTGTTGTTGAAAGGTTGGACAGAAGGGACATGTTCTTGGGCTTCTGGGAATAATATTTCTTTTTTTTTTTTTAACGAATGTAGCTTAGTCTCCTAGTTTTTCCATGGAAATAGGCTTCCAGGACCTTGCCCAAAGCTTTTATGACATTAAACTCTTTTAAACAAGGGGATTTTGGAAAACCTCTTAATAGTTCTGTCTTTATGGGACTAAGAATGGAGCTAAGTATGAATGCGCACCTCTCTCTGTGATTGTTCTTCTCTAAGCTACTGAAGCTATGATTTACCAACTACCTTTCTGAGCTGGAAACATTATATACAGGTTTAGCATTTTCTTGCCAGACAACTTGTTATCATTAAGCATTGTGTGTAAAACACTAAAATTTATAGTTTTACCAGTTCCTTGGATGGTGGAAAGATATGAGAATTGCAATTCACATTCTCCTGAACAGCAAAGCACTATGTGGACATACTCTATGTTGAATCCAGTGGAAATTTCACATTCTCTGTCAGGACATCTACAAATTATGGACCAGTTTGGTTAGCGTTTTGTGAGTTATTCTGTTGAAACTTGTGGAACTATTTGGAAGTTCTCTTAGTTTCCTGATAAATGTGTAGTTTAGGGTCTAGCCAGTCTTCAGGCTTAATTAGCTTTGTGTGAATAAACTGAGTTTTCTGTTCAGATCTCTGGGATTAATATAGAACTGGTTATAAAATCATGGCTTCCTTTTCAAATTGTGCCTTTAATTTGACGTGTATGAGTAGCTGCCCAGTTTTTTTCCGAGGTGTATCACCATTTTTACACACATCCAGATCAAGTCTATGAAAAGTGATTTGGCTTCCCCAATTTCAGCACCATCAAGGAAATTTTAAAAAAATTTTAAATGGCAGTATTAAATGGAATAAGTTCATTACAGTCCCTGGGAAATTTCAATAATTTCTGTTATAGTTTGTAGATAAAATTCTCCAGTCCAGGCCAGAGGGAATAAGGAATAGTTCTGTTATGTTTCATTTCATAAAGGTATTTGTCTTTTCAGGGGAAAGAAATACAAACACTGGAATCAATTTTATTATCATGGCCTTCAACAGAGTCTATATTGAGAATCAGTTCACAGTCACTAAAATTATTCACAACCTTCATGTGATGAAGTCTTATCAATCAAGTTTTTGTCTCCTGTTTTGGTTTTTTAGTTGTGGTCAGCATGATAAGGGCCTACTCAATTATTCCCATTTTGCAGGATGTGTGCTTTCCTCTCCTTTAAAAAACAAAGTTAACAGGTTTGGTTCCTTAAAAAAATCTAACCAAAATTATTTTAAAGGTTTAAAACAGTGTATGTGTCCACAGTAGATGAGAGAGATGGAAATGCTGTACTCTAATCCTCCTGTCTACTAACCAGTGTTGCATATTTTGAGTAAACACAAAAAGAAACTGAATTTTCCCATACAGTTAAGGTTTTAAAATCACAGTCAAAGTAGGAAACAAGAAGGTAGGGAGAGCTGCTAGTATCAGAAAACTTCAAAACCCACAACTAGAGGTACTGGTATTAGTTTTAACTCATGGAAGAACCATGCTACTGAAAAATGCCACAAATGATGGACATGATGAGAAGGTGAAGTAAGGTTCTAACAAATCCTGTTTCTTTTACCTGAGCAACGCTACTCTGACTAGGAGATCAGAGGAACGACAACATAATCATGAGCTCTAATGTCTGTGTAATTAGCTTGATAATTTACAGATGATCTTCATGTTTATTATTACATTTATTCCTTACAATAATTGTATGAGCATCAAGCCAGGTACTAATAATTCTCATTTATAAACAAAGTGTAAACAGAGACTAAAAATGATCATTTGAGGCTCACAGCAAGCAAGTACTAGAATCTGGGCCCTCTTAATCTAGTGTGTGCATTTCTACTATATGATTGTGCTTGATTTTAGCAAAGCATTTGATAATCTTCGGTGGTGTGCAATGGGCAAGATAGAACAATATGAACCACATAAGATTCTAGCTGAACTCTTTGCAGATGGATGAAAACCTGTACATTCAATTCAAAACACATTTACTGAGCAATTACTATGCACCAGGCTCTCTGGTAGGTCTAGTGAAACTGGTAAATCAATGCCAGTAAAAGAGAGATGTGAAAGATGCGGTTATCTTTGGCATTTTCATCAGTGATGTGATTAAAGACAAGGAAGATATTTTTAATGTAATCTGTGGTTAGTACCCAGCTGAGATGAGTAGTTAAAGAAATCTGAGGAACTAGAATAGACCAAAATTAACAAGCTGGCCTCCTTACTGGGATCTATATGTTAGATTCTGAATTTAGATTAAAAGGAAAACTCTATCATTCAATATGGAATGGGGGAAGAGACCAGTGTTTTGCCATTCATTGTTCATGTGGAAGTGTGTGAATTTTTCGTTTTCTATAAATTCAGCAAAAGCAGGGTCATATGGCTAATGGAAAAAGTGTGCAATTTCACGCCACATGAATAAAAATAAAACTCCAGCTTGTAAAGACAAGAGTTCTGCTGTATCAGCATCAGTTTGATCATGAGTAGTATGTTCAGTTCAGGGGATCACATTTGTAGGGTGTTGATCATCTGTTCATTTTGGTGGGTAAAGACTGGTCATGGGGAGAAAAGATGGAGGCTATTAAGATGAAGCAGACAGGACTTTGGAGCAACTGAGAGATTTTCTTCATCAAGGCAGAAGAAGGTAAAGACTTATTCTTATGGCTCCATACAGCAGAAATAGGACCCATGGGTGGAAATTTAAGAAAGGCATATTTGGACTCCATGTTAGGGAGCATGTTTCAACATTTGGAGCTGTCATTAAGGGATGGGTTATCTCAAAAAGTGGTGTGTTTCCCATCCCCGGAAATATTCAGACAGAGGCTAGATGACCATCTGCCAAGGAATGCAGCAGAAAGGATTCCAACTTTGAGTAAGAGTTTGGACTAATGACCTCTAACATTGCTTCCAACTCTGTAAGAGTTGGAGTTTCTAGTAGAGTGTCCTATGCACAAATTCTTCTACCCTGTGAAATTTGTTGTAAGTCTCAGAAATCTGGGTATTTGAACATCTCAAAGGATGTTCATAATTGTCTCTGAATGAACATGTATAGTGTCCAGTATTTTCTATAAACATCTTTGCGGGAAGTAGTTTCCCACACAACAAATTGGCCGTAGGCAATTTTTCTGTAAAAGAGAAAATAACTGGTTTACAGCTTGGTTTCAAAACAAATTTTATGTTATATGAATCTTAGGCTCATAATGGTCTATACAGTGACCACCAGATGTGGCAGTCTTAAAATAGTGGATGATGAAAACTACATATAGCGACTTGACACAAAGTACAGGGTTAAGAAAACTTACTGAAAGTGAGAAATAAGAGAGTGTAAAGCCAGATTGCAAACTACACTAGAAAATGATAACGTATCAGTTGGAATTCCTTCACTGAGCATAGCCAGTTCCACACCCATCAAAACCGAAAGCTTACCAAGCCATGGCAAATGTAAAAGAAGAGGCTAGTAATTCATGACAGTCTTTGGAAGCATGAATTATGGATCCTTTAGCTTTTAGATACCACAGCTTGTTCTCTAATGCCATTTTGACCAAATTTACCACGCAATGTTAGAAGCTGGAGGCAAAGGAAGAATCAAGCTCCTCCCATCACCCCAAAAGAAATAGTTCTGTGATTCCTGATGAGTATACATTTCTTGAAAATGGTTAGCTTCCCCCCCCCCCCCATTTGACAGCAAAGAACATGATGTGGACAGAATTCTGGTTTTTGGCACAGAATCAGGCTTGGATAATTTGGTGAAATATAAGGAATGGGCATGTGATGGAACATTTAAAAATGGAGTTCAGATATGTAAGCCCAGTTATGTAGGCTACATAAACTGGTAAGAAATAGCAGCATCCCTCATCTGCTTTACTTCCAAGGAAATGTGAAGGGAATTACAGCAGGGGTTTTTTTTGATACCATAAAGAACTTACATCTGACATTAGAATATGAATCCTTGGTGATTGACTTTGGGAAAGGGAGTATCAGTGCTTCCTCTGAGATAGACCCGAATCCAACTATAACCATGAATCTATACACATTTTAAATGTAGTCAAGTATTTTTTGTATTTTCATTTTTTACAATAAAATCTTCTCAAATGTTTATTAACTTTTCATGTTTCACTATGTACTTTTTAATGACCCTCTTTTATTTTATTTTCATTATTTTCTCTTTTAACAGCAAAACTTACAGCCAATTAGTCGTGCACCAAAACTGCTTGTGGCAAAGATTCTTCCAGGTGCAAGGGGTTTTTCTGGGGACTAGGGCAGCTGACAGAGGATGGATTGGTCTTGCCTCAGTATCCCTGGGAGAGAGGAGGTCACAGAGCTGCTTTTAGGTCTGTGATGCCAGGAGGTCAGGGAAACAGTAGAGGTCAGTTTGGGATGGGACTAGAGGAGTCACATTAAACTCATTTAAATATGTGTACCTAAAGCATATTTTAGTTTTCCACCCACAGCTAAAACATTTTCAAATTCTGTACAAACACACACCTGGAGAAAGGTTAGAAACAGCTCAATTCCAAGTCCTAGGGTTTATTGGGATATTCCTCTGGACTGACAACCTCTTAACATAAACAATGCCAAGAGGAAGAAATGCTGAGCTTGGCATAAGCAGGTGATTCAGGCAAATACCCTAAGAAGCCATTGTGGATTTACAAAAAATAAAGCTACTGCTGAAAGCTTGTAATAACACCTGCTTATGATACTTTTAACATCGTGCTTTCAAAGTGTCACCTGTAGTCCAGGGCAGGGACACGTCACTTGGTGATTGTTAATAATGCAGAATCCTGGGCCCCACTCCAGACCTTCTGCATCAGTACAAACAGTTCAACGTGGTCCTCAGGGCACTGCTATGTACACAAAATGTTAAGAAGTCCTGCTTTAAAACTTATTACAATCGGGTCAACAGAGTGAGTATGAAATAAAATTTTACTTAATGGAAGAAGAAACCAAACTTTGTGTTTTGAAAACAGAAACAAAACTTTTAGACTCTTCCTCCCACTAAAGGGGAAGGATTAATTAGTAAGAGAATTACTTATGCCTAATGAATAAAATTAATGATGTTTTGCATTTTAAATTAATGTTAATCTCCGGTCCCCCACCCCGGGATAGAGAGGCCTGTGGAAGCATTGTCCTGGGTAATTCAACTTTAATTAGACCAGTGACTGGAGAATCAACAGAGTCAATTTCAGTTTAACTTAAAAATGCTCTTTTATTTACCATGTTAGATTTTCTGCTCATATGAGCAGAAAGAGTCACATCAAGACCCCAACACCAAACAGAAACCCAAAGCATTTTTAGAGTATATCATGAGAAGTCACTTTTTTTCCCTTAACCACACAGAGCTCTTTTGCAATCACAATAAGGTTTTGCAGAAACGTGGGGTGAAAGCTGTAAAAGTTATGAAGTCATATTTAGATTGACTAAGAGGTTACAATTTCCAAGTAAAGAGAGTAATGTTTCCAAAAATAGTGCAGCTGATCTAGTGGCAAAGAATATGCCATTATGAAATACAAAATTTATAGATGCAAATACGCATATGTGTATATGTATATTTATGTACATATATAAACTCTAAAAATGTTATGAACTAATGAAAATAGCAAGTGCTGGTGGGGTTTGCAAAAATGCTATAATTCAGACACACATCATTAAAAAACTCATTGATAAATCATTGGAACTTATAGCTGACTTTTGATTTATTTTTGCACTGACTGTAGTTGTGACTCCAGGGAGATGTTTATACACTGACAATTTCAGTGAGGAGCAGCAGCAATAGCTAATCTGCTCAGTTTTTGAACTCTTAAGAGTTATGCTTTGAATTAAAGAAGATTTATGGAGGGAGTGATGGCCTTTTATGGATTACATGCTAAAGATCAGAATGAGTAAGAGAGAAGGCATTCAAAAGAACTGAGGCTTTTTATTTACATACATTAAAGAAAAATATAGCTGAGATGGTCAAAAATCATATATATTGCCTCATTTTTATATACAGCGTAATTTGCCTTCTCCAATTTACATGCTACTGTTTGACTGTGTTCTGACTCACAGTGTCTTGCAATTGTTGTATATATGTGATTTTTTTTTTCTGCAAACAAGAAAGATCCTTACAGTCTTCAGGGACCATGTCTCATAACTTTTCTGTTCTCTTGAGTGCCAAATACAATGCCAGGTATGTAACAGATTTTATAAAAGCCTATTGAATTTCGTGGAAAAATTATATAATGACCTAAAATTGCTTTACCATGCTTGGATGACTGTAAGATGTTAAGACAAAAGGTAACCCTCAAGAAATAATGTATTTTGGAGTTGGGGGCAGGGTGGATGGAGAAGGAGGGAAGCAAACTGCCTGACAGCTCCAGCGTTGCAGTACTTTGCAACATCAGACATCAAAGACCTGGACTAGGCACAGAAGAAGGATGAGGACTCTCCTCTCTGCCATGCACTAAACACAAACCACATCCACTTACGCAGTCAAGGGAAATGAGTGGGGATCGAGCGGGTTTCATCATCTCCAAACTCATTCTGAATGGCACGGTGGGCCCTGCCCCTGCTTTACAATGGAGAGAGAACCAACACATAGCCGCAAGCTTAAGCAAAACTTCTTGGCTAACTGAAAAGTTTCACAAAACGTAACCTGCCTGGCTTTGTGCTTAACTCTTGAAGCTTCAAGCCTCAAGGGAGGTCCTGGGCTCTTGCCTGAGCATGAACATCTCTAAAGATTTTAAGAGAGCAAGTCTTCTCTTGAGTAGCTAGCTAGCTACTCTAGTTTAAGTTAAATTGCACTGAAAGAAAGGTTATAAGACAAGAGGCACAAAATTGTGGAAATTTTTTTAAAAATTCTATTTCTCTTTACCATCTACTGTCTTCTTTACCTTCTACCATTCAATATCCATTTATGGTGACTTTTATTATTTGCTTTGATGTAAAAGTCAGCTCACTAATATTTTAGCAACATACATCTGTGAAAAAGCTAGGTTATCTATTTTTGCTACCTACCAAATTGCTTTCATCCCCCATATCCAGAAGGATTCACGGAAAAATCCATTGAAAGTATTTTTACTGAGTATATCCCTATTCAGCAATTCAGCAAGTCATTTCATACAAATATAAACTGAACTCTTTCTAACCAAAGCTGAAAATTACCAAATTCATTCATAAGGAACTAAAAATTGTGTGTACTGGGATTTTGTTAGATTTATTTAATTCCAGGTTTTCCCAACTTGCTTTAAACTGTATCTTAGATGACTAGACAAGCAGGAGGAAAAAGGCATTTGGGAACAATAATCCCAGATGCATCAATATAGCTATTCTGCCTAAAATCTTTCACGAGAGCTGTAATTTCAGAGCAAGGCCTTACATGAGATATATACGTATTTTTATCAAAAAATGTTTGCAAGACATGACAATTCTCCAACCCTAGTAATAAAATCTTTTGTTCACACTGACCTGATTCATTAAGGAATAGCCTCTTTGGAAAAAACACAAAGGTGAATTGTTCTCTATTCTTCATTTCATTAAGGGCTGGAGATGCTCCTTTCAGACTAACAGCATGGAAAGTTAGAAAGCATGCAGGTTCTTAATTCCAGCCCTAGTGTGAATTCTGCTAGCTGAGTGACCTTAGAAGTGGAAATATCTCTGGGCATCAGTTTCCTCACCGGAGACAGCAAGACCTCATGTTTGAATGGGGGACCTCCAGGCTCAGAGCTTTGTACCACACTAACGACTCTGTGACCATTGGCAGATTACTTAAATTCTCATCATTTGAGATGCTACTAGCTCAGAAGCAGAAAAATGTGTTTAAAATGATTAGAAAAACTCTTAACCATAGGAAGCAATCAATAAATAATAGATATTATTAGTACATAATTTCATAATTATGGTTGCCACCAGAAGGTCAAAAAGCTGAATTCCAAAATGCAAAAGAAATACTGAGTTTCTTAAACCCCTTTTCTTATATTTAGGGAATTCTTTGCCAGTCTAACTTAAGAGAAGTTGAAAATGCAGGCATCCCTTTAGGGAGGGGAAACAACACAAATGCAAAATGAAAACCTGCTATCTAACAAGTTCTCTTCTACCCAAGTCCTCTCCTGTCTGCGTCATGGAGATTTCTTGGGTATCATGTCGCTGGCCAGCGGACTGAACCCTTGGCAAGGATTCTCCCTCTCATCCTTGGGTTTTTGCACCAAGTAGTTCCATGAATCAAGCCCTCTCATCTGACCTATTTATGATTTTGAGAAATTTAGGGGTCAGTGCCCCTCCACCAAAGAGCTCCAACTAGGATTTCTGAAGCTACCTTTGTTGGAATAAACTGAGCATATGAGGGGAAAAATACACATACCTCATGCTCAATATGGAAGCTCAAGCTCTTAGATGGGTAAGGATTTTTATGGGAAAGTTTTCATTGATGGTCTCCTCTGCCAGTAATAACACTTCCCCCCTACTCTTTTTTTTAAAATTTAGAATCTATAAAGTTTTCTTTTTTAATCCATGTAAGTATTACTGTGAAGTCAAGAACTATACTCTACCAGAGTCAGGGCCATAGTGAAGTAAGAACTGAACTTTTTTATTCTTCCAAATTCTTTTAGGCATTGGAAGTACTCCTGGAACTTTAGCAGTGTTTGGGGATTATTACATTTCTGGTGCTTGACTAAGGGCATCGTTTGGGGTGACATGTTGGAAAAAAGAGAATTCCTAGATAGGGTAGCAAATTTGGTTAAGGGATGGCTGTGATAAGACTGAATGGATACATTTTATACACATCTTGCCCAGGTTGTTTGATGCTACTATGGGAACTCCCATAACTTCAGTCATTTTACAACTCCTTTTTAAGAGAGATTGAGAGTGAGTAAATGCACACATGAACCCCTATAGCAGAACTGTGATGCAGATATCATCAGTTCCCAATTTTAGACCCTATCCCTCCTCTTGGAACTTCAGTAGTGTTTCTAAAGTGTAATTAAAGGCTTTAATATAATAGAATATTACTCAGCCATAAAAAGGAATGAAATTTTGCCACTGGTGCGATGTGAATGGACCCAGAGATTACAATGCTGAGTGAAATAAATCAGACAAAGACAAATACTGTATGATATCAATTACATGTGGAATCTAAAAAATAAAACCTATGTATGTGGCAAAACAAAAACAGACTCACAGATACAGAAAACAAACTAGTGGTTATCAGTGGGGCGAGGGAAGAAGGGAGGGGCAAGATAGGGGTGTGGGATTAAGAGATACAAACTACTATGTATAAAATAGATAAGCAACAAGGACATACAACATAGCACAGGAAATTATAGTCTTATAATAACTTTTAACAGAGTAAAATCTGTAAAAATACTGAAACATTATGCTGTATTTCTGAAACTAATATAATATTATAAATCAACTGTAGTTCAATTAAAAAAAAGCCTTTAGTAGTTCAACCTTGTTTTCAGGCAGCTGGCAACTAATATCCAAATCATAGTTGATCAACTGCTCTCTGAAATGGAACGGATAAAAGGTTGTCTGAAGACTAGTGCATTTTGGATGATGGAGCTTCAGACACCATGATGGTGTTGAAGAGTATAGTGGGTCAGAAAGGGGTGGCTCCAGGACACGTCACAAAACCTCAAGATTCTGCTGGAAAGTACAGCCCAGCCTGGCCATACATGAGACTAGGGAGGTGTGAGTGGCTCAACCAAAACACCACCAGAAAGACAATCTAAAGCACTTCTTCCTATACCATATGTCAGTTAATCATCTTAGTTCTTTGAAATAAACAGGAAAATGTGGGTAGGGCTTTCCCTCCTCCTATATGCTTAGTGTTTTGATTCTGCTACTTTTCCTACTTTAACATTCATTATTCAGTATTATCAAACGTCATCATTACTGTGCAAGCTTTTCTGGAGAATTACCTCCCTCACGGTAATTGTTTTACTTCTCTTGTGAACTTTTATCTTGATTTAAGGAAATGGTGACTCATTGTTGCCCCACTAGACTATGAGTACTGTCATGGAGACTGTCCCAGAACCATTTTTCCAGTCCCTCAGCTTAGCACAGCACTTAGTCCCAAGTACTCACTAAATGTGTTGCTGGGCATGGCATGAATTTTCTTACAGCATGAGTTCAACAGAGCAATTGTTTTCAGCCTCACTTGCTTGTGCTTTGATTGGCTGGGAGGGTCATCAGAGAGTCTTGGAGATGTAAAGTCATTAATAGCTCTGTTTCTTGTTCATTTCCTCACCATTAAGCAAGGCCGTATCTAAAACATCCCAGACAGGAGGAAATTGATCTTATTTTAGAAGACATTCAGAGATACCAATGAAGTAATAATTTCTTTGAGGTTTGTATTTAGCATATCTTTGAATAATTAGCTCAAATGTTCTCACGTTGAGCTACATTTTTGCCTTTTACTGAGAAGCATTATCTACATACCAAAACTGTCCCCATTAGCCCAGTGGGATAAAGACTTGGAGGATAAATGCTATTAAGGGATATGTTTATTTTAAACTTAAGCTGGAAAACTGAAGACATGAAATTTAGGACTGAAGATATATATACATTTTACATCTTTAAATTCTTTTAAGAGGCCATGGAAACCATCCTACGTTGTAAAAAAGATGTAGATTTCTTACTTAATTTTGCAAGATTTCAACATCCAATTTTCTATAATGAAGCTCAGGCAAATGTGCCTTTCCCTTTCTCTCTCTTCTAAAAGCACATCCTTGTACCTCTCATAAAGCATCATGCCATTTTTATTTTGTTTTATAAATGTTTATCATCTTGCTAATTGAGGCTATATTGCCTTCAAGGAATTGCATCTCTCTAGGTGCCCGGCACAGTGCCTTACTTCTAACGGGTTCCCCATTAAGGTTTATAGAAAGAATAAATAATGAATTCATGCAAGCTACTTCTTTCTCAAGAAATGTCAAAGAAAGAGTGAGATTGAACATATGTGTTTATATGTTTAATTATTAACAGGGCTGGGGGTAAGTATCTAAGAGGGTACCAACAGCACCAGAGACTACAAGGTAATCAGTTCTTTGTTGGCATCTCTTAAAATGCATATTTCCTACACAGGTGACCTATGACAAACAACAAGTTTAAAGCCCTCTTTCTTAGCTTCTGGTTAATTTATGATTTTTTTCCATTATCATCTAAAACATATATAGAAAGAAAATCTAGTTTTAAATTGTCCAGAAAGTAATTTGTCTTTCCAAAGCAATAAACCATTTTTAGGCTCAAAGCCAGGTTAGTTTCTACATATGTAATCCCTTGGGGCCTTTAGGTCACTAGCAAAAGGACTTGGAAAATTTAATTAAAGAGATTTCCAGGAAGGGGAAAGAAATGAAAGAAATTGGCCACCACAACACGAAGTAGTTTTTATATCCTACACAAAGGTCTAACAACACAGGACACACCAAAATCTGGAAAGCACAGAGGGGGACCTTCCAGAAGATTCTACAATGAGCACTATTTAATAACTTAGCGCTACCATTGACCCTGAGAAAGAACATTAGAGGTCAAGGAATTTTATTTGATCACTCAATCACATTTAAGTATTATTTGTTCCATTCAAGACACTGTCCTAAGTGTTAGGGATACAAAGAGAAACAAGATAAAGTCTTTATCCACAAGATTATCTTTAGGGGAGGGAACCTAAACAGGAAAGCTGCCATTTGCCACACAACCTGATAGGAGCTGTGATAGAGGCCATCCTAGACACTAGAAGAGAGAGAGGAAGAAAGTTCTGCATCCTCAGATGAACACCCAGGAAGGTTTCCCAGGCATGCCTCCCTTGTGTCTTTCATGAAGACCAGACAAGGAAAGATACTACTTGTAGTAAGGCAAGATAGGGAAATGACAGAGGAATGAGGGGCACTACATGTGAGGCACAGGTAGTTAGAGTAGCTGGGGCACAGGATACACATGGATGGGAAAGGAGGTTCAGGAAAGCAGGGGAAGATCATGGCTTATATTATTAAGAAGAGTGATGATAAAGAAACCACATAAATACCACAAACAGGATGTGTCCAAATGCCACAGGAACATGGCTTGACATTATTCAGAGAGAAGTCAATGTCAATTTCCTGATCTAGAAGGAGAGAATTCAGTGACATATATGAAGATCTCACAGGAGACGCTAGATAATCACATCAAAGAGACAGCAAGAGACTGTTGTGATAAGACTATAAACTTTAGGGACCTCACCAAAACTCAGAAAATGGCAGATATCCTAAATGCACTTTCCAGTGGTTAAGGCTGCTTGTGTATGTATAAGATTTCATTCAACAGCAGGATATACTGCACTTTTAACTAAAGAAAACCATCAGGGAAAGTTTATAGCAGACCAGGGAGAAAAGAAGCAGAGATGAGCCAGATGCAGTTATAGGTTGTCAATTTTATGACACTGTTTAATAGATACAGGCAATATAACATTTAAATGGCTACCTATATTATACCTAGTTCTGTTATCACAAAGGTATCATCAGTTCCAGCATTGAGAAAATCAATACTAAAATTACTCTGCTAACATATAGCAAATTCTGATGAAAGAAACATCTTGCAAGCATTACAATCTTCAATCCCTGACTATCTGTTAACAGTCCAAATGCCACATATTACTTCCATAATAAAGTAATATCCCATTGATAAATACAGTATTGCATTTGAGTAACTATGCAAAGCTTGTAAAAACTGCCATTTATTGCACACTTATTTTATTGCACACTTCATTTGTATTATTGCAAAATTTGTACAAGATTTTATGACTCTACTCCTAAGGGTGAGAAAACCAGCTCTGAGAGGTTAAGGAAGTTGTCCAGTATCACACAGCTGCCAAGTAGTAGAGCTAGGATTCAAACCTAGGACTGTAAAGTTCATGCTCTTTCTTTTATCAACAGCAATCTATACGCATAATATTATATGTGTCTACATAAAATAGCTACAGCTGTGTCTCCCTCCCAGCCCAGCTGAAAGATGGTTGGGAATCGTACAGGGGCCCAGGGAAGGAATTTCAGTGACGTGTGACCTCCCTCTCCTCACTTCCTCTTTCAGGTGTTCAACTTTTTGTAAGGCTTCATCTCTGCTGATAAGGTCCCAGTCGTCAGTCTGACCTCTTCCTCAACAACTGTTTACCTTCCTGTTCTCACCTCCTGCCACTATCCCTGCTCCCCTGCTAGGTAGATATTGATGATTGTGCCCAGTACATTTTCTTATAGAATCCAGACAAAATCTCAAATTTCCACTCAACCCAAAGCTCCAAGCAGCCATTACCACTCAATGAGCATTCGAGATGAAAGTTGTTTGTTTTCTGCAGCTAGTCCTTTCCTCTGAAGCACCTTAAGGAATGCACCATTATGAGTAACTCAAAAGACTTACTTTGCTCCAGTTAGTCAGCAAACTGTAAAGAACTTTTGGTGTGCGGGTTGCTGAATGCATTATCCTCTCAAACCCTCTCCCACTCAACATGTCCATTGCTTTCGATGATAACAGCAAAGAGTATGAAAAGAATATACACGACAGAACACAGAGGAATGGACCCAGTTCCCCTAGTTCCTCACAGGGGCAGACTCAAAGTTGGGAGGTCTTGACAGCCAGAGAGGAAGAAGAAACCCACCAAGTCAGAGGAACTCAGAGCTGGAGACTTGCTGCCTTTCTTACCTAGGCACGAGGAGAGGCCAAGTTAGCCCTCAGGAGTCCATCCTACCACTCACTGTACAAGTGACTCCTTGCCTGACCCACGTACTTCTAATGCTAATCTAGAATCTACAGTGGTCTGGTCATAGTCAACATGCCACTCTCGTTCAAGTCCTTATCACATCACACATGGATAACTAGAATAGACTCCCTTCTCTCAGGCATTCTGTAATTGTCAGAGGTTAGGCATTCACTATTTATTAAATGAATGAAACACGTGGGAATGTAGTCAGATGATAAGCCTTGAAATACCACCTCTGCAATGTCAGTTCCTTGCCCTCAAACTAATGGTTTTCTAGCAAGTAGTTCAGGTTTCATCACTTGGAATTTAAGTCTCAACAATCCTGATCCAAATTACTCATGACATTTCATCTTCTGTTCCTCCTTAGTTCTCCGTTCCAATCAGAACAGTTTATTTAGTCTCCACACCGCCACCACACATGCATGTATGCCTGCCTACCATGCTGGTACCTGCCACCTTGCTCTGAATTATAAAGACCACCTCCACCCCCACCGACCCTGGGGAGTTCTACAGCTGCCTCTTGCATGCTGCATCTGATTCACCCATTTGGGGAGGGAAATAAAAATATTATTGCCTCATTCTTTGAATCATGTATATTTCTTATAGTAAGCATAGCTGCAGTACTAGTCATTTATTCTTTATAATAGCTTTATTGAGGTATATTGACATATTATATATTTTTAATCAATTTTGTAATTTTTTGCTGTTACCCAAAGATGTTTGTAATAAACTGCTGCATTATAAGCTGATAAAACAACCTCTACTTTATGATACCATTTATTTTGCAAAAAACAAAATGTGTATACTACACATAGGGGAATATCTATTAATAGTGGTTAACTCTAAGTGGTGGATTTTAGTTTTTTTTTAATTTTTATTTTTAAAAAACCTTATGTTTTGAGTTATACAGCAAAAATGACTTTTTGATTCTATGAATTTTAATAGAATCTATGAATTTTATTAAATAGAATTTAATAGAATCTATGAATAGAGGTCTATGAATTTTAATACATGTATGGATTTGTATGGCCAACACTATATTAAGGATACAAAACAGCTTGTTTATTCCGAAAGCAGTCCTTCATGCTATCCATTTATGGTTGAACTCCACCCCTTACTCCTAAACTCTAGTAACCACTGATCTCCAACACAGTAATTTTGTCTTTTAAAAAATGTCAAATAAAAGGGATCATAGATTGTAACTTTTTGAGACTGGCTTCTTTAACTCAGCACAATGCCTTTGATATCAAAGTTGTCACGTGAATCAGTAGTTTGTCTCTTTTTATTGCTGAGTAGTGTTCTATACTACACATGTACCACAGTTTGTTAATTCAGTCCTCTGTTGAATGTATCTTGGGCAATTTTAGGTGATTATAAATAGATCTGCTATAAATAATCCTGTCCAGGTTTTTGTGCAAATGTAAGTTTTTATTTCACTAGCATAAATACCAAGCAATGGAATTGCTGGGTTATATAAGTGTATTTATAAGAGCAACATAGCATTTTAATTTTGATTAAGTCCATTTATCAGCCTTTTTAAAAACAGATTGTGCTTCTGGTATCATGTCTAAGAACTCTTTGCCTAATCCTAGGGCACAAGGATTTTATCCTGTTTTCTTTCAAAAGTTTCATAGTTTCACAGTTTACACTTAGACATATCATCTATTTTGAGTCAACTTTTATATAAAGTGAAAGGTTGCGGTTGCTTTTTTTTCATTGCATATAAATGTCAAATGTTTTCAATAGCATATGTTGAAAAGTGTATTCTTTCTCCACTGAATTGTTTTGTAGCCTTCCCAAAAATCAATTGGCCATATCTGTATAGGTCTAATCCTGCGCTTTTTATTCTGTTCCATTGATCTACATGTCTCTCTCTTTGTCAGTACCACAGTGTCTTGATTACTGCAGCTTTATAGTAAGTATTTAAACCAACTAATGTAATTCAACTTTTTTTTCCCCAAATTTTTTCAGTTGTTCTGATTCCTCTGCCCTTACACATACATTTTAGAATCAGCCTGTCCATATATTCAAACAATTCTCCTTGGATTATTACTGGAAATGCATAAAATCTATAAACCAATTTGGGGAGAATTAACATCTTTACTACATTAAGTATTCCAGTTCATATGCTTCTCTGTCTACTTAGATCTTATTTGAATTCATTCATCAGCATTTTTTAGTTTTTTGAAAACAGATGCAGTACACGCTTTGTCAGATTTAACCACATTTCATTTTCCCCCTATAAATTTATCTCTATTATTAAGAATATTATTGGTTTTTAATTTCAATTTCCAATTTTACATGGCTAGTATATAGAAAAACTATTAATTTTTGTGTGATTTTCTTGTGTCCTGTTATCTTGCTAAGCTCACTTAAACTTTAGGGTTTGTTTTTTTTAATAGATTCTTTGGGATTTTCTTTACAGATGATTGTAATCATGTCTTCTGCAAGTAGAGATAGCTATATTATTTCCATTATAGTCTGTATACTTTTTAATTTCTTCTTCTCGCTTCATCAAATTGGCTAGGACTGCCAGTATAATGCAGAATAAGAATGATGAAAATGTACAGCCTTGCCTTGTTCCCAATGTTAGGGAGAAAACATTCAGCCTTTCACATTAAGTGTATTACCTGTAGAGTGTGTGTGTGTGTGTGTGTGTGTGTGTTTTGTAGATTCCTTTTATCACGTACAAGTTCCCTTTTATTTCTAGTTTGCTCAGAGATTCTATCATGAACGGTACTGAATTTTGTTAATTTTTTCTGCATCAATTGATAGTCTTTATTCTTTAAACTATTACAGTGTTAGATTGAATTGACCAATTTTTACCAAAAATAATGTATCAGCCTTGCATTTCCAGAATAATCTTTACTTGTTTGTACTGTACACCTATCCCACCTTCAGGAACTCAAATTGCATAATATTAGGCCACTTAAAGCTTTTCACAACTAACTGATGATTTTTTTTTAATTTTTAAATTCTGTATATCTCTATATTTTATTTTAGATCTATTAGTGTATCTTCTGCAACTAAAAAATTAGTTGACTAATTTTTTCTTCTGCAATATCTAATCTGTTTCTAACCCCATTCAAGGACTCCTTCATCTTGGATATTATATTTTTCTTCTTTAGAAGTGTGATTTGGTTCTTTTTTATATGTTGCCTGTCTCTACTTCACTTCTGAACATGTGAAATACAATTTAAAAAACTTTTAATTTCTTTGTCTGTTAATTCTAATATCTGTGTCAATTATGGGTTGGTTTTGATTGATGGATTTTTCTTCCTTTTTTATAGGTTGCATTTTCCTCCTTTCCACAGATGCTCAGTTTTGACTGCATGCCAGACATTGTGAACTTTCCCTTGTACTGGAAATTTTTGTATTTATGTCAACATTCTTTAAACTTTTTTGGGGGTAGCAATTAAGTTACTTGGAATCAGATTGATCCATGGGGGTTTTGCTTTTAAGATTTGTTAGAACCAGAGCTGTGTGTAGAATAGAGTTAATTATTCTCCATTACTGAGGCAACACTTTCTAGCACTTTACCCAAAGGCCTGCAAATTGTGAGGTTTTCCAGTTTGGCTTGAGGGAATAGGCATTATTTCCCATTCTGTGCTAGTGCCAGGTATTCTTGCTAATCCTTTAGGGGAGTTCTTTTCCTGCCAAGGAGTACTTTTCTTACATGAATGCACTGATCATTACTTTGCTAGATACTCAGATGGGACCCTCTGCAGGTCTCGGGAGTTATTCCTCTGTGCAGTTTTCTTCATTGTTAGCCTGTCCTGTAAACAAGCCATGGGTTTTTTTTTCCCCAATTCGAAGATCATCTTCTCAACTCAGGGAACTTGCTAGGTTTTTCTCAGATTCCTACTCTCTACACCAAAGCCTGGAAACTCTCAAGGAGGTAAGCTGGAGCAATCACTCACCCAATTAGTTTACCATCATTGAGAGGTCACTGTCTTCACTGTCCCATATCCAGGGTCTGGAAAACCACTGTTTCATATATTTTGTTTTTTGGGGGGCTGCTTCAAGCATGAGAGTAAACTGACCTCTGTTATTTCATCTTGGCCAGAAGTGGAAGCCCTTATTTCTTTTAAAAAATGCTTAATAGAAGCTGTTGATGTTGAAAAATACATAAATAACCTATTATCTGAATATAATGAAGAAATTCTCATTTATTGAAAGACCGTGTTTCTACCACAGTCAACTCTTTAGAATGAATCAATAGGGAGAACATTCTATATATTCCAGATGTTGATAAATGCATTAATCAGCACATTTTATGACATCTCAGATTTAGTTTCTTTGAAGCATAAACCTCTTCTGAAGAATTAAAATTTAAAATTGATAAAGTGACAGGATTTTACGATACAAACTTTAGAGACTTTATTGCACTCATACTTGAGTAGTCAAACTGCTGAGAAAATATCTTTTGTTGATAAAAAATGCCAACTGTATCCAGCCTCACTGCCCTTCATCAACTGACAACTCCTTTTGCTTTATTGTTATTCACTGTAATGCTCCAACAACTCAGATTCTATAATTGCACAAAATATTTAGTAGTTTAGACAGAATTATGCCATTTTTTAAAACCAGTATCTGAGAAACAGAAAATGTAGCCAAGATATCATACTGTGGCCAATCTTCTATTTTAAAGCTCTGCAGGAAATCCCATAAACATGTCTTGAATAATTCCACCATGATGGAAAGCAAGAAAAATGGGACAGGAAGTTGTGTGAGGAAAAAGACTTTACAACCAATACTTTGAAGCTACAACAATTCAATAAGAAAAGGGAATGAAGAGTGAGGCTCTGGGGTAATTGAAACGTTTTCTTCCATCTTTCCTTTACTTAAAAAAAGCATCATAAGTCAATATATTGTACCAGATGTGCTGAGATAACTCTTCCAATAGAAAACATCTAAAAATGCTATGGAAAATATTAAAAATTACTTCTTTTCTTTAAATCCCAGTTAAGCTGGTGGTAAACTAATTATTATAGAGATGGAACCAGTGGATAAACACATTTTCACAGAGAAACTACCATCCTGAAAAGATTTACAAGGTAAATACGCTAAGTGCTTAAGTTGTACAAATAAGTCCACTCTTACACAATTCTTTCCAAGTACAGAAAAAAAAAAAAAAAAGAAATGACTCAAATTTTCTGTGTGGCTACTAAATCATGAAAAAATAAGGCTCTGTGTGTGTGTGTGTAGAAGACAACTCTCACTCTTGAACACAGATGCCAAAATCCTATACAACATATTAACAAATCTTATCTGATAAAAAGAACCAAAGCTTCTTGGAGAAATGGCTAATTCTACATCTCGTGAAGGAAATAAATAAGGTTAGCCTGGGAAATCTCATGTCAGAAAGCAAAGAGTCTTTTAAAGATAGATGGACCCAGGTCAAAAGGGCACAGGATAAAATGTGATGAGGTTCCCACTTGTATAATATCAGACAATTTGAGAACAGAAACAATAACTATATTGAACTAAAACATACCAAAAATATAAAAACCAGACCATAAGGACACTAAAAACACCAAAACAAAAATACAACCACCTCATTGGTCATCAATGGCGGTGGCTGGGGCAAAAACTTATAGTCTGAAAATTTATAAATAAAGGGAAGAAGTAAATCATTTATCCTGAATTTCCTGTATGAACTCTATTTTACTGTACCTAACAAGTTGATGAGAGAGTTCTATGAAAAAGAATTCAGTTAACAAATGTAAAACTAATGACATAATTAGCCATCATTATTTTATAACCCCAAATGAAATATTTGTGGGCAGTAATCATGGATCGATGTTAAAACCATCAGGTAAATGATGATAGGAAAATCTGCAATGGGGAAATTAGGCTGACCCTCACTTGAGTCCACTGATGAATCTTAACATGACTAAGGGTGGGACATTCAGCTACTTTGTACCTCACAACATGATGCAACAGGCAGGACACAGCACCACCTATGATGTAGTCCTACCTAAAAAATTGCACCTGAATTCAATAATGCTTCTAAATCTGAATTTCACTTAAAAGGAAAAGTGGAAGCTAGAAGGGTAAGTGAAATGACACCAGGAAGAATGTGTCAATCAGTGAAAACTGAAGTGTAGAACATTCTGGGACAAATAACCCAAATTTCCCAACAAATCAAAGCCATGAAAAAGAGGGACCATACATGTCTGTTAGCAGGGACAATCGTTATAGAATAAAGGAGATTTAGACATAACCATGCTATGTAACTTGCAATGCATGGATCTCATTTAGATAATGATTTGGAGGGGAACAAAATAATGTAAAAAGATACCTTTGAGAGTCTCCTGGCAATACGAATATGAAATAGGTATTAGATTATATTAAGGAATTCCCATTAATTCTCTTGGATATAATACTGGAATGGTTGTTACATATTTTAGTAATACCTTTATCAGTTAATGATGCATACTGAACTATTTATGGGTGAGATGACATGATGTCTGAGATTTGCTTTTAAATAATCCACCCTAAAAAACTGGGGTTGAGAGAGCAATGGATAAAGCAAGAAGAGCAAAATGTTGATAAATTTTTGAAGCTAGGTGATGACAGGATTAGGATGTGTATTACATTTCTCTCTCTTTTATGTATATTTGACAATTCTGATAATATACCCAGAAAGTATAAAAAGGATAATATATTATAATCAGGTTGAGTTGATTACAATTTTTAAGTTCTGTTTAACATAAGAAAATCTACCAATGTAATTTAATGCAGGAATAGATGAAGAAATGCAGGTATCTCATTAGATTCAGGAAATATCATTAATAAATTCAACAACCATTCACACTAACACATTTCAACCAGGGATAGAAGGAAAATTGTTTAATGTCATGAAAGGCAGCTAAAAATGTACATAACTATTAAACTAATCACTGAAATATTAAAAGTATTATATTTAAACTCAGGAAGAAGACAAGGATGTCTGTTATCAGTGTTCTACTACAATGAATGTCCTAGCCAGTACAATTTGAAAAGGGTAAAAGAAGCAAGATACAGAAATTGGAAAGAAAGGAAAAAGTTCTCATTATTTATACATCTATGCTATTCATTTTTCAGGCCTATCCTGTGATAAACATACTCAGATTTTAATTGATGAAACCAACAAAATGTATTTTGTAGGCACTCAATAAAAAAATTCTAAATTATGTAGCTATATAGGCTATATACATGTAAAACATAAAAACATGATCTTGTCCTTTTTATTTGGCTTGAAATGTCCCCAACAATGGTTTTGTCTTCCCTGGTTACAACAGTGTAATGGCTCCCTCTTTTCATAGTCTAGCCGCTGGAAATAAGCACTGACATTTCCTAATACCGACAGCACCTTGATCATGCTTCTCTGACCCCATCCTGCTCTTTCTGTTCTCAGCTAACAGGGAGCAAGTACTTCCTACTGTCACCTTTGGGCTTCCTTTTCACACCTCAAAATATTGAGATAATGCTAGTCGATCTCTTCCTTGATTCTCATTCAGGTCATTAAAGATCTATGGTTGGTGCTCTTTCGAATATATGTATGTATATGCATGACTGGGACACTGTGCTGTACACCAGAAATTGACACATTGTAACTGATGGTACTTCAATTGAAAAAAAATCTATGGGTTTTTTAATTCAGTGGATACATTTAAACCTTTTTCTTGCTTGATCTCTCAGCTGTGCTGGCTGTCGCTTTTGCCATTCCCTTCTTAAAATTCTCTCCTCCATTAATTTCTAAAACATTGCTTTCCTCTAGTTTCCTTCTACTTCTCTTGCTGCTACTTCTTGTTCTGCATCATGGGTTTCTCATCCTTTTCCTTTATCCCTCTGAAACTAACTGTCGCTCTCATCTCCTCTTATTCTATCCTGGATTCTATCGCTTCCTATAGGATGAGAACTCTGAAATCTACCTTTCCAGCTCTGCTCTTTTTCCTCAGCTCCAGATTATAAACGTGCCATGCACCTTTGTTTCTGTGCACACTCTTTCTTCCCCCTGGATCAACCTCTACTGCTCGTTCATTTGGCAGAATTTTACACGTCCGCCCATTAACCCCAATGCTGATCTCTGTTGCTCTTTTCAATTCCCCCAGGCAGGTTTGAGTTCTTTCCTCTGCTCTTCCTGCACTTTGAATATACTTCAGTTAAAGAAATTATCTCATTGTTTAAATGTTGGTACATGACCTCTATTGAATGGCAAAAGACTACAGAGGTGAGTTTCGATTTCCATCTTTATTGTCCCACTACCTAGGACAATGCTTGATATCCAGTAGGAGCTTAATAAACGTTGTAGGTTTTTTTGTTTTGTTTTGTTTTGAGAATAAATGAATCTTCTGTTGTTGTTTTAAACCTGCTTTCCACATTCATTCTCAAATTCTATTCCCACAGCCTCCCAAGAAGTAGATATGATTATTATGACCTCTATTTCACAAATGACGAAAAACAGAACTTTGTCATGAGTATATATTTATTAAATGGCAGACTTAGGACATGAACCCATATCTTCTTTCTAGCTCCAGGGTTCTAGTCACTGTATTGGGGCAAAATGCAATTGAGCAGCTTGAGTAGAATACAACAGATACTAATGTTAACTTTTGTTTATTTGAATCAGCTAAAGGCTATTGATTAATAGAAACAGATGAACAGTTTTCCATTGAAAAAGGAAAACCTCCTCATGGAAATGAGCCCTGCCATTTTACTTCTACTTTCATGACCAAGTTCTTGAAACAGGATATTCTTCACCAAAGGCTGCATGTTTTCTCCTTGGTCACGCTTTCAGAAATAGAAAATGGGATTGCTCTTCAGATCTAGATCTTCCTGAGTTGGCAAAGAAAAGGGGTGTTGGGGGGGACATCTAAAATATGAGTGGATTGCTTTCAACCTGCATGTCTTGCCAATTTGATAATGGATATATAATTTGTTTAAGACTTAACATTCCCAACAAGAGCTAAACAACGAGGTTTAAAGATACTTACGATAAATTAGTTGGGTAACTTCTTTATAACATTCTTTGCTTATAATTCTTTACAGAAAGTGGAAACATTTTCCAAAAGTAGTTGTTTTTCAAATAGAAATAGAGCTAAACCAAGCTATTCAGAGCCATGAAATTGTCAGGCGAGGAGGAATATCCATAAGATTACATTAATTGACATGAGTCTTATTTTGCCTCTTACTTTTTCTCTCTCATTTTAAGTCTCTTTTACCTAAATATAATACACTGTTCTGTAAAATTCTGGTCACTGCTAGAAATGATCTTCAAAGTAACTGGTACCATTAAGCTAGTTTTAAATAAAATTGAGCCGTATATAATTCTTTTCCCCAACCTTCTGTTTTTCCAAGCTTTCCCCTTTCTTCTCTCCAAAAGGAACACTTGGAGGACCACAAGGGTGGCATGACCTTTTCCTCTCATCTGAGAAGAATCCTCCCTTCTCATCTCAACTTTTGTTTGGCCTGACTGGATTCTGCAATCCCAGCACACAGGGTGGTCCAAGGCCAAATCTGTAAAGTTAAATCTGGAATTTAAACTGTATTTTTTTTTTAATTTATAATTTTAAAGACTACTTTCCATTTACAGTTATTAAAAAATATTGGCCATATTCCCCATGTTGCACAATACAGCTTGGAGCCTAACTTACAACCAACAGTTTGTGACTCCTACTCCTCCACCCCATATTGCCCACCCTCCCCAACCTGCCAGTGGTGACCATTAGTTTGTTCTCTATATCTGTGACTCTGCTTCTTTTTTGTTATATTCACTAGTTTGTTGTTTTTTAGATTTCACACGTAAGTGGTATCATACAGTATTTGGTCTTTCTCTGCCTCACTTACTTCACTTGGCATAATGCCCCCCAAGTTCATCCATTTTGTTGCAAATGGCAAAATTTCATTCTTTTTTATGGCTGAGTAATATTCCATTGTATATATATTACATCTTCTTTATCAATTCATTTGTTGATGGACATAGGTTGCTTCCATGTCTTGGCAATTGTAAACAATGCTGTTATGAACATTGGCACGCATGTACCTTTTTTAATTAGTGGGGTTTTTTAGATATATACCCAGGGGCGGAGTTGCTGGGTCATATGGTAGATGAACTGCAGATGTACAGAGAAGTTGGAAAAATTCCCTTGTCATCTGCTGCCTGACTTTCCTATGTCATCATTATCATCTTCCATATCCATCCTCTCAAGAGATTCAGAGTTTGGAGATATCTTGGTGGCTGCCTACCTAAGCAAGTGGAGAAAACACATAAGGTGTGTTGAGGGTGAGGAACAGATATTTAAGGGCAGGGAATAGAAGGTTTTTGCTGTAGCTGACATGACTGGAATCAAGGGATTCTCTGCCTTTAAAAAAAAAGGTTTTTTTTCCATCACTGGATATACAGGCACATCTCATTTTATCACGCTTTGCTGTTTTGTGTTTTGTGGATACTGCAATTTTTACAAATTGAAGCTCTGTGGCAATCCTGAGTCAAGCAAGTCTTTGGCACCATTTTTCTATCAGTGTTTGCTCACTTTGTGTCTCTGTGTCACATTTTAGTAATTCTAGCAATATTTCAAACTTTTTCATTATTATATTTGCTATGGTGATCTGTGATTAGTAATCTTTGATTCTACTTCTATGACTCACTGCAGGCTCCATAACATTTTTCAACAATAAATATTTCTTAATTAAGGTAGAAGACTGTTCTTTTCCAGATACAGTGTCATTGTACACTTAATAAACTACAGTATAGTGCAAACATAATGTTTACGAGCACTGGGAAACCAAAAAATTTGTGCCGCTTGCCTTTATTGCACTATTCACTTTATCATGGTTGTCTGGAACTGAACCTGCAATGTCTCTGAGGTCTACCTCTAGGTGGAACTGTATAGCATCACAAGGATAAGATGCAGCTATGCAGGTTGAGCCTTAACCCTTATGTCATTAGGCTGGAGGGAGGCAAACACTAGAGGTACTTAGATGCTGGAATGGAAGTTGAGCTCTGGAAATTAAGGAAGAGAGAGAAAAGAAAGTTGCTGGCCAGACTTGATGGCAGAGTGAATCCAGGGACCAAAGGGTGGGAAGCTGAGAGATGAATCAAAGAAGATGGAGAGTAGGATGTGTGGAGAATGGGAGACTATCTGGAAAAGGGGGAAATGGAATAAAGAAGTGAGTAATGGTTTATATTCCAGGGAGTCAGGAATGCTGAAAACACCTAGTTTGTTCAGCTTCTGTAATGGGAAACTTTGCAACTGTCAGTGGTGGCACCTAGAAATGGAATGGAAATCTCACTGATGAGCTTAAATGGAAATTTACTGTTTTTCCCTCCACCAGGCACAATGCCAGGATCCTGACAAGAGAGGTGACGAGAGAGGAGAAAAACTGATTAAGATACTCAGACTATTTGTTGAAAGATGCTTAGGTGAGTGGAGAGAAATGTAGATGAAAAGGAAAGCCTAGGTGAATTCATCATCTGGCCATTCTGAAAGAGAGCAAGATTACAGGGCACCTCCTCAGAGGCTGACATGAGCCTGGTGAACAAAACCCTGATATGATTTAGATCTTTGTTCCTGTGAGTTCAAAGCAGCTAGAAACACATTAAATCTGCATTCTTTGAGCTATGGGAGAATGAAGGTTTTTAGGTTCAAATATTCATAAAATCCTTTACAACTAATAACTGTCATGATTATACTTAAAATTATTTGGTGGTACAAAAGGAGAAAGCCTTTGAAGTATTCAAGAGTTAATCATATAAATTAAAAAGTGACGGGTGAGACAAAAAGATAAAATGTTTCTATAAAATGATAATGACTTAAAAAGCATAAACTCACTTCAGACACTTGAAATAAAACTTAGTTGACTTAGATTTAGAGAAACTAAACTGTGGTGGAGGAGAAACGTATTCTTGAAAAAAGTTCCATGAGAAAAGACTGAATAAATACCCTTACTCTTATGAAAATTATATAGCATTATTTTATTATGAGCCATAAAATGATGGAACAGGAGGCCATCACCTCCTCATCGTTTCTTTCGAGTGATCATTCCATGTGGAGCTACATTTGAGAAATTCCTTGGAAGTCGATTTTGACATGAAAGTCTCACTGATATACTAGAGCAATTCCTCCCTCCCTCCCTAAAAAGCAAAGAAACACTTAAAAGTTAATACATGTAAACAACTATAAAATATTAATTAAATCTTTTTGAGTGATATAGTAAGTGGTCTTAAACTTCAGGTAAAGAAAGCAAAATGCCAGAAGCAGTTCAAGGGCCAGATTGTGCCAACTGACTAGAAAAGAGAAATTTGAGGGAAAGAGGACAGTATGGTAAGGAGAAATGAACTGTAGTTACTTCAGATCTCTATGTCCAGTAAATCAATGAATGCCATTAGAATGCTCCAATTGTGAGTTCATCAGCTGATTTCTTCACCACTCAGGCATTACACACATTTTTGGTGACAGCTTTCAGTGCTTTAGGCTCTAGGCTAGGGGCTGCTGAGACACAGAGGTGCAGGCAAGGTCTCCTCCCTAGAGGAGCTAGCTCGAAACAAGGAGTTTGGAAGTTGCCCCTCCATCCTAATGAGTGAAAAGCCAAACAAATCAACAGCTCTTCTCAGATTTGTAAGAGAACTACAGTCACAGGGCAAACCACTGTCCCCCAAACTGGAGAGACAGACAGGAGGACACAGAGAATCACAGCTGACTGGGACAGAAATGCATGAGCAGAAACATCCATGGGAACCAACGTCAGGGCAGGCTAACCTAAACTGTAACTGCTGAGTCGCCAGAAGCTCTGTGCGAACAACGCTGAGAGTGAAAATTGCCAAGAGGAGCTAGGGCATTCCCTGTACTTCTGTGAGCTTTACTTCTAGGAGCTCAATCAGGTCCTTGCAGTAAGCTAAGAAAAATTTCCTCATGCTTTGGCAGAAGGAGAGGAAAACGAACCATTCTGAAACATGCCAGAACATTCTGCCCTTCTTAACAAGGTCTGCCCTCAGGAGAAACTATTTAACCAGAGACTAACCCCCTAGGGCTTTTACCAGAACTTAACTGACCTGGAAGAAGGAAAATACCCAAGTCCAGCCCACTCTAGTCCTGTGAGCTGGAGAACTGAGAAGCACTTGTGAAGTTCATAGCCCAGAGAGGCAGCTCACTGACTGAGACCTTAGCAGAGGACCATCAAATGTTTCCCCTCGCCTACACCTTACCACCACATTACTAAAGACCTATGTAGAGAAGTCCCTTTTACCCAATATATCATATATTTACCCTCTAACAAAAAACCACAAGGCATATACTAAAAGGCAAAAAACATAGTTTGAAGAAACAGAGCAAGTATTAGAACCAAACCAGATATGGTAGGGATACTGGAATTGTCAAACCATGAATCTAAAAAAATTCTGATTAATGTGCTAAGAACTGGAACTGATATAGTAGCAAGTACACAAGAAGAGATGAGCAATGTAAACAGAGAGATGGAAATTCTAGGAAAGAATAATAAAGAAATGCTGGGGACCAAACAAACACACTGAAACAGACATAAAGAATACCCCGAATAGGCTCATTACTAGATTGGACATGGCTCAGTAAAGGATCTCTGAGTTTGAGGATATCACAGTTAGAAACTGCCAAAACTGAAAAGCAAAGGAAAATAAGGCTGAAAAAAACCCAGAAGAAAATATCTATTAACCATGGAACAACTACAAAAGATGTAACACATGCATAATGGGAATACCAGAAAAAGGAGGAAGAAAAGGAAGAGAAGCAATATGTGGAGTAAAAAATGACAGTATTTTCCCAAATTAATGTCAGATGCCAAACCCCAGGGCCAGGAGGAAGCTTAGAGAACACCAAGCAAAATAAACTTCAGACAAAACCCAAAACAACAAAACACAAACATAAAAACTATACCTCTATATCTAGACATATATTTACATTGTCAAATATATATATTTACAAAATCAAAGATCAAGGAAAATTCCTGAAAAAAAAGTTAGAGGGGAAAAAAAAAAAGCACCTTATCTGTAAAGGAACAAGGGTAAGAATTATACCAGACTTCTCAGTCAGTGCAGGCAAGGAGAGAGTGGAGTGAAATAATTAACGTGCTGAGAGAAAAAAGCACAAACGAGGATACCGTACTCTGCAAAATGACCCTTCAAAAGTGAAGAGGAAATAAAGACTTTCTCAGACAAACAAAAATTGAGGCAATTTGTGAAATTCTTCAGAGAGAAGGGAGAAGATTTGGATCCGAATCTCAGTGTGGTATTGGTAAAAGAATAAACAAATAGTTCAACAGAACAGAACAGAGAACTCAGAAATAGACCCACAGAAGTACAATCAACTGATCTTTGACAAAGGAGCAAAGGCAATAAAACAGAGCAAAGACAGTCTCTTCAACAAATGCTGCTGGAACCAGTGAAAATTCATATGCAAAAAATTAATCTAAGAATAGATCTTATATCCTTCACAAAAATTAACTCAAAATGAATTACAGACCTGAATGTAAAACGCGAAACTATAAAACTTGTAGAAGATAACACAGGAGAAAATCTAGGTAACCTTGGGTTTAGTGATGACCTTTCAGGTATGACACTAAAGTTGTGATCCATGAAAGAAAGAATTGATGTGTTGGACTTCATTAAAATGTAAAACTCCTTTTCTGTGAAAGATATTATCAAGAGAACAAAAAGACAAGCCATGGACTGGGAGGAAAATATCTGTGAGAGACGTATCTCATAAAAGATTGTTACCCAAAATATACAAAGAACTCTTAAAACTCAACAATTAAAAAATGGCCCAAAGACCTTATCAGACACCTCTCCAAAGAAGTTATACAGATGGAAAATAAGGCTGTGCGAAGATGCTACATATCATATGTTATTAGGAACATGCAAACTAAAACAATAAGGTACTGCTACACACCTATCAGAATGGTCACAATCCAGAACACTGACAGCACCAAATGCTGATGAGAATGTGGAGTAACAAACTCTCATCTATTGCTGATGGGAATGCAAAATGGCACAGCCAATTTAGAAGACAGTTTGGCAGCTTCTTACAAAACTGAACATACTCTTACCATACAATCCAGCAATCATGCTCCCTGGTATTTACTCAAAGAGCCGAAAACTTCTTTCAACGCAAAAATCTACACACAGATTTTTAGAGCAGCTTTATTCATTCTGTCAAAACTTGGAAGCAATCAAGATGTTCTTCAGTAGGTGAGTGGAAAGTATATCCAAACAATGGAATATTATTCAGCACTAAGAAGAAATGAGCTTGAGAAGACATGGTGAAATGTAAATACGTATTACTAAGTGAGAGAAGTTGATCCTAAAAGGTTACGTACTACATGATTACAGCTACATGACGTTCTGGAAAAGGCAAAGCTATGAAGACAGTAAAATGATCAGTGTTTGCCAGGGGTTAGGGAGTAGGAGCAAAGAGCAGGCAGAGCACAGAGGATTTTTAGGGCAGTGAATTTATTCTGTATGATTGTACAATGGTGAATATATGTCATTAGGCATTTGTTCAAACCCATTGATTGTACAACACCAAGAGTGAACCCTAAGGTAAACTGTGGAATCTGGGTGATAATGATGTATCATTGTAGATTTATCAGTTGTGACAATGTACCACTCTGGTGGGGGATACTGATAATGGGAGTGGTTAAGCATGTGTCGGGGCAGAGGGTATAATGGGAAATTTCTATGCCTTCCTCAATTTTGCTGTGAACCTAAAATTGTTCTAAAAAATAAAGTCTATCATAATTTTTTAAAGTTTATTGCAAGGAAGTGTGATGAATGAGCAGCTATTAGGTTCCAATAATGTTGCTTTCATTTAGATATATCCAACTCTGCAAAATGACCAAAATCCTATGTTATAAATGCATATCTAATATTTAAATATTTATTTGTACTAGAAATGCCAGTTGTGGAGCCTACTTGCCCCTGAACCCCTTTATGGGAGAATGATTTGCATTCAAGGGAAGCCCCCAGAAGCACAGCTGAGATCAGGGGAGCAGGTTCTTCACCCTGAACACATTCTCCTGAATTACTGAATTTATAAGCATTTTAAAGGTAATATTATCAATATCTTGATAAAAAGGATTCCCTATGATGGAAAGACTGGAAGAAACCTAGTAATCAAGAGGTAGTATTCCTTTCAATGGGATTTCTCCACCATTAAGCAAGAGTAGTGATCTCAGCACCCAGCTGGCCTAGTTCCCTGACTCACTTTCCTAATGTTAGAACCCGGTGATGCCTTGGGGCAGTCCTGTTCAGAGCATGTGATACTGTCCCCCATCCTCCCCAATCCCCACCATAGGCCACTGTTTTTGGCATTGGTACTTAAACTCACAGCAACCACTCCTGGAGGGAAAAGACGTAAGCAGAGAGATTAAGCTGAAAGGCTGCAGTAAAAGAAGTGAGAGATCAGAACTGGGCTGCATGGGAATCAAGAGAAACTGTGAGTAAGAGGGAGGCATGTAATAGAAGAAGGTATAGTGTGGACAGAAAAAGCCCAAGTCAGTTGGAAAGAAGAGACAAATGAAATCAGAGGTAGAAAGTTAATGAACTTTAAGCTTCAGAATCCTCAACTGCATGAGTCCCTTCCAAGACCCTGGGAGGGGCCCTGCCAGTGTGTTCATATGAACACAAGTTGGACCAAAGATCGCAGAAATAAAATATTTAAACCACAACTGGTTAAGCCTGCTGTCTCTCTTCACTTCAATTTCCCCTTCGTTACACTTTCTCTCTGGTCAAGCTTCCTTGGAGCGATCCAGAGTATGTTTGAAATCCAGCTAGGGGAAAGCTAAAATTGGGGTAGATTCAGTTTGTACTTAGGGAGGTGTATTTATGTTGTTCACAGTTAGCTTACTGAGAGTCGTTCTGGTATATGAATGGCTTCTAGGAGTACTCCCGCTCCTCACTGTATTGACCTACCCAGTGTCATGACAGACACAGAAGTGCCAGTCCAGAGGTCCTATCGGGATTTACCCTGATGTAGGGGGCAACTTAACACCAGAAGTATGTGGATAATGAGAAGAAACACGTTTTAAAATATATGGAACTAGAAGCTAGTCTGTGGAAAAATTCTTCCATTCATTAGACATATAAAAACTTCAAGCTGAGGATTTGGTTTTCCTTGACATCAAATCAAAATGGAAATTCACTTCTGTTAGAAACATATTCTTTATACAATTGTAAACATATTATACATTTTTATGGGAAGTACAAAATAGAATTTATTTGAATTCCTGTGTCTGGAGTGCACAAACCAAGAGTAGTTCTACAAACAGCAAGTATTCTGTAAGAGCATATTATGAAAGAAACTTGATAAAGGTTTTCCAAATTGGACAACAATCATAAAAGCTTGCATGATATTACCAATGCTGAGAACTTAAGTTAAAAGCAACTTTAAAAACATCAACAAAAATTGTTCTGATTAACCATCCCGGAGGAAAGGCTGAATTATGTTTGCTAAGCTCACTATAAAAAATGACCAGTACCAATTTGTTGACAGACAACAGGATGATCAAATATAAAGGTCACATATTTAAGAAAAATTTTTACAGAGGTATTTCAATAGCTAATAAAAATAGTATTTCTCTGTCATAGAAAAAAAGTCATAAAGGCTTTGAAAAAGAGTAAGTTGCTAGGGTCAGATCTGAGTCCAAGAACATAGCGGAAAACATCATCCTGAGCACCAACAGCTAAAAGTCACATTCCACATAAAGCATTGTTACTGATGGCTGCCAACTTACAGTGCTACCGCGCATCTAATTAGGTTCCTTCTGGTGGTTGTTACTGTGAACAGAGAGCCTTCCCCAGGTGACATCCTATAATTAGGGAGTTTATTTTAAGAACCTATGTGGACTGGAACCAAAACTGGAAATCCGTCTGGAGCCAAGACAACCCTAGGAAATCATGGCCCCTTTGTCATGGAGCAAGCCAGTTCCATGGCTATGGCTTCTTTAAAATTTCTTTTTTATACTTTTTCTGTAATCTCTCACAATAAAACATGTTCTTTTGCAAAGCTATGGTATAGTGTATTCGAAAATGGGAACTTACAAATATTAGGTCAATTGCTAAAGCAGATAACAGAATTAGAAAAATTTATAGTCCCCTTCCATCTTTAAGTTAAAGAATTGTCTCAGGGCAAAGAAAAGACTGCTGTGCTTTCTTCAGCTCTCACTCTACAGATGTTTCTGACACTTGGTACCAAACAAATGTGACTCTAACTACAAGTTCCCCAGCAGCTTGGAAAGTACTAGATCCACCTCTGTAACTCCAGGAGGGAACAGCTATCTAGTACACAAGTGGTACCGTAGTGACTGCGTGTTGAATTGAATTTCCCTACCATGATACTTCTCCAACATATTATCTTAGGTTCTGGCCCTGGGCATAACCATCATTTTATCATTTTACATTCACCATCTAGTTTATCATTCTTTAGCATCTGACACAACGCCTGACATATAATAAATACTCATTGAATATTTGTTGAAAGAATGAATAAATGAAGGAAGGAATACTTTATTGATGGAGGGGGTTTGATTATTTTTTATCCTCACGGCATATAGAATTGAATCACTCCCTTATCTAAAACCCTTCAGTGGCTTCCCATTAAAACAGGTCCATTCAATCTGCCTTCTGCTTATGTCTGTAATCACTGCTAATAGAGTCAAAATGAATAATCATAATCGAGATCAGCTCCTTAAACTGTGTAACACAAAGAATAGACTTTATGTGACTTTCGTGGTAAAATGACCATGAAAGTTTGACGAGGTTTCCTTACTACTTTTCAGAGCATTTACTATTCAATTGTGTATTGTGACTTTTTAAGAGAGGAGCAGAATATGAAAAATTTTCCAAATTTAATCCATGTTAATCACTAGACTCATGTTCCAGAGTAGAAACCGTGATCTCGATCAGAGTAGAGAAAAATCTGCATATATCTAGCACCAAATACAAAAGTTACCGGGTCTTTCTTACACTTAAGAACATCTTAAGTCCATTTAACTCACCATGATCTCATACTTCTACTTTACAGTAATGACACTATTTTGTTCTGACACCATGGGAGGATATATGGGTCAGTAACAAAGTAATCAACCACTCATATGTCACATGAAGCATCAGGGTATTTCTTGAGAGTCAACTATTCAATGTGAGTGAGAAGGTTGAGCCCACTTAATTTGAGAAATTTTGTAAGACGATGGTCCATTGTGTATTTGATGGAAAGGGAGTGTTGTAAACCAGGATCATAAAGCCAGCTGTTATACTGAATATATTTTCAGTGTCATTTTACATCTGACAATTGCATTTTGATGTGCACTGCCTTACACAAGACAATACTGCATTGCTCTAGGGGTCTTTAAAATGTACACACCTCATTTGGACATTAGCCTCTAAAATGTTCCATCTTGGTGGAGGCTGGGAGAAAACATCACGCTGAACCCAGAGAGGCTTATCCAGTGATAAATGATCTTAAGACATCTGGAAATCCAGTTTGGAGTAGAACAATGAGGTATAGATGTTCACCCAAACCTTCCAGAAGTTAAGAAAACATAGGCAAACCTATAAACACCAACCTCTAAACAACTTAAGTTAATTCCTTTCATTGATCCTAAAATAAACTTTTTTTTTCTTATACATTTCAACATCTCTGAAATTTGAGATATGTCTTATATAATCCAATAGCAATTTACAATCACTTTTGTAAATCCAAACTACAAATCTGTGTTTGCATTGGGTTTTGGTTCAAATAATCAGGAGAGACTTTTGTTTTTCCCTTCTTCCAGTCAGTGCTAATACTGAGAAATGTAAGTTTTTTTGGCTGTCTTTTTGTGCATGGTGATTGTTTGTTGTTGTTGTTTCATTTACTCATTTAGTAAGGATGTAGCTGTCATGTGCAATAAGCTTTTTTTTTTTTTTATAGTATAAGACTCTCTTAGATTATTAACTATATGAGATTCCTTGTCTTGAGCCTTTTTCTTTTTGGGGTGCACATAAAGTAATGGTGCTTTTTTCATCAAGGCATTATGGATTCAAGAAATATAATAGTTATAAAGCTCAGAGAATTTGCCCTTTTCTTCTCCTGGAAAGAGTAATATGAAAAGGCAGGATTTCCTTTTGGGATGATAATATCATATTGGAAAGGAAGCAAGGCACTCTCAATTCAGGCTAAGTTCATAACTCAACTTCACAGACCATTGGGAAATCATTCAAGAACACTACTTATGGGTAAGAGCAAAAGAGTGGGGAGAGAGAGGAAATGAATATTGGAAAAGAAATCTAAACAAACCTGAACCCAGTGATAATGTCTAATTTATGCAAATAAGTTGAAAAATAAGAGATCCCAGGACCACAGTAAATGGCACAGGGTGGAGAATAAACATAATCATCAGGGATTCTGTTAAGAGTTAGGCCACTATTAAGATGTAAACAGGCATAGTGTTTAGAGAATCAATCTATGTATTTCTTAGGACCCCTTTTCAGGAATGTGCTTATTTCCTATGCCTACAGCTTAAAAATGACAAAGTAAACAAATGAAGGTCTAAAAATTACCAGAGTGATTAAACCTAGCCAACTAAGATCATCATGGCAAAACAAAGGTATAGTTTTGCTTAGGGGGCACAATTTGTAAGTAGATAAAGGCTTGTATTCTATTTTCACTGAACAATGTTAACATAAAACTAAAAACTGCAGCATAAGAGACTTAGGTTTTAAGGAGTGACAGCAAACTTCCTCTATCTAAGCCAGAATCTAATTTTGTGTTGGGTTAGTCCAGGGCTAACCCTGACATTCCAGAATTCAGTCAACCTTCTGACTACTTCCATATTGAGCTAAATTTTTCTTAGCCATGGGCACCAACTTTCTAAGCATCACTTGGGACTGTGCAAAGGCAGAAACACCTGGGAAACAAGCCACCAGCTTAATGAGAAGGACAGGAGTGCTTTCAGGATTGGACAGAGTAGCATCCTGTCTGCCTCCTGGGTTGCAGGAGAAGTCCTAGGAAAGACTTCCTCAGAAACAAGATCCAGCCTTAGAAATCCTTAGCCTCAACTGTCTAACTCAAATGTTGACTACCATCAGAGGTTTCCTTCTAGAGAAAGGCCAGTATGAAAGGGAGCCACTTAGGAACATCTGGAGAGCAGAAGACAACAAATTGGGATCTTGCATATCCTTTTTGATGTATATATCACCTCCGCAGAGAAATGGCACATTTGTAAATTTTAGTTTAGCTTTTAGCATACCACTCAGCCAACAGGCATCTGTGTTACAGACCCTAAGAAACTAAAATGTGTCCCACTTAAACCAAGCTGAATTAAGACTGGTTAAACTACCCTTCCCACCATCGTTCAGTTCCAGACTCACAGGCTCAGAGACCTTTGCTCACTTGCAGTTAAGAAGTACAGGCCTGGATGAACCCAATTCAGGATGTAATTTGGTCTAGGGCTGCTCCAGAAACTACAGAATTGATTCTGTGTTGACTCTCCAACCATCCACTTATTTAATTTTGCCAAATAAGTGCCCCATTAGAAAATGGGTCAGTTTCTATTATGTCACTTAAAGTACAGGTTTCAGTCTTCCTTTGGAGAGAAAATAGGCATAATCTAACAGTCTGGTTACTAAATGATCTCACTCCTCAGTGGATGAGATTTCCGAGTAAAGCATGGGAGTTTAATTCTATCCTGAATTGCTATACACTTCAGGTCAAGATCTAGCCTAGCAGCAACCAACATTCACATTTTTTCTTTTTCTTTTTTAAAATCTCTTGCGGAAAAAGCAGGATTTAAAGCCACCACTGGTTAAACATATACCTCACTTTTTAAAACCTAAGTAAATTCAGTCTGGCTTCCTGTGAGTACTGTTTTGAAATGCAGTTTACAAATCTTACTGATACTTTTCCATGACATAATGCAGGAAAGCTGAAATAATACTCACACACCTGGAAATGGCTTAAGAATAAAGCAGGAGTGAAGGGGGGGTGGGGGGTGGCAGAGAGGAAACTCTCTGACAGACCTGCCCTGAAAAATGCACTATTTACCAAGTTGGTACATCAAAACTTAGACTAGGTGATAAACAGAATTACTTAAAACCAAGGATTCCAAAAGCCTTTGAGCTACTCTTTCCGACAAATGCTGACTCTGTAACACTGTATGAAGCACCACAGTCAACAGACACAGGTCCACATCCTTTTAGTCTGCAGATACTTTTCCCACAGCCCTATTTATAACTTGACATAATAGGAAGTTCTCTCTTGGCAAAAGAGCTGATTAAGTGTTCCATTTAACAGTGTAATGCAAAGAATGCTTTCTTTGCTTCAGACCTGCTGTTCTCATATTGTCTCATGCTGTCTAAAATGGAGATTTAGTAACTATTTTCTGGGTTGGTGTGCCTTTGTGATGAGTGTAATCTGGAGACACAGAATGAATAATTAAATTCATGTTGAATTTCTAATCGCTTTCTTTTACCTACCCTCAAGGCCATTATTTCAGCCTGTTGTCTTTGTAGCTTGAGAATATAAAATGTACTTTCTGTGATAAATTTAAAGCAGAATAGTTTATCACAGATTTCTCTCTCTCTCTCACAGAATGATCCCTTTCATTTATACTTCTATCCTTGTTGATATGGTCTGATATTTATAATGTCAGGGATACTACATCCATTCAATAAATAAAATCTGAAAAGAAAAAAGAGACTTACTGAGGAGTGGGGCCAGAAAAGAATGCTATGAATAAATTCTGCTATTGGAGTCTGGAATCTTAGCTCCAGGCGTAAAGACTTAAAAAGCTTTTGACTCTTTTTACCAATCAACTCAAGGAATTAAAATAATATGACCTCCACTGATTTTTATTGTTCAATTGTCCATCTAATTGTTCATCTTCCTCTCTTTTAAAAAAAAAAACTCTTTGTCCCAGTTGTACTTTTAAAGCTAAAGCAATCATCTGTTAGAACTAATAAATGAATTCACTTAAGCAGTAGGGTACAAAATTAATATATGAAATCTGTCACATTTCTACACACTAATGATGAATTTTCAGAAAGAGAAATTAAGAAAACAATTTCATTTATAATTCATCAGAAAGAATAAAATACCTGAGGATACATTAACCAAGGAGGTGAAAGACCTATATTCTGAGAACTCTTAAGATACTGATGATAGAAACTGAAGACGTCACAGATAAATAAAAAGATGCACTGTGTTCATGGATCGGAAGAACTAACACTGTTAAAATGTCCAATTACTCAAAGCAATCTACAGATTCAATGCAATCTCCATCAATATACCAATGGCATTTTCACAGAATTAGAACAGATAATCCTAAAATTTGTAAAGCACCATGAAAGACCCTGAATAGCCAAAGCAATCTTGAGAAGGAGGAACAAAGCTGGAGGTATCAAGCTCCCTGATATCAAATTATACTACAAAATTATACTAATAAATAAAGTATGGTACTGGCACAAAAACAGACACATAGATCAATGGAACAGAACATCGCGCTCAGAAATAAACCCACACACACATGGCCAGTTAATCTATAACCAAAAAGGTAAGAATACACAATGGGGAAAAGATGATCTCTTCAATAAGTGATTCGGGGAAAACTGGATAGCTACATGCAAAAAATGAAAGCAGAACACAATCTTACATCGCATATAAAAGTAAATTCAAAATGGATTAAACACTTGAATGTAAGACCTGAAACTATAAACCACCCAGAAGAAAACAAAGGCAGTATTCTCCGTGACATCGGTCTCTGATATTTTTTTGGATCTGACACTAAAGACAAGGACAACAAAAACCAAAAAAAAAAGCAAATGTCACTACATTAAACTAAAAACTTTCTGCACAGCAAAGAAAACCATCCACAAAATAAAAAGGCAACCTCCTGAGTGGGAGAAAATATTTGCAGAGAAAGTTTTTTGAAATAACCTACTACACTGTTCTCTTCCAGTACCGCTGGGCTGAGCTAGCGCCACCTTACAAACTACATGCTACTAAGAGCAGCACGTTGACAAGCATTAAATGTTTCACACACATTACATCATTTTTGCCCTCATAACAACACGGTAAGGCAGTGGGACTGGTATTATTAACTATGTTTTTTATTGATAAACTGAGACACAGATAGTTTAGGTGACTTGTCCAAAGTAAGCTAGGAAGTGGTTGATCTAGACTTGAACCAAAATCATCCGAGTGTTTAGTCACTGTCTTTCCTGCTGAACCATACTCCCTTTCTAATTAAAGTTTCTTTTTAAGGACTAAATACATTGGTTTTTAAGACAGAAATGTACTCCCAAACATTGATTTTGGAAGAGGCAAGAAGAATTAAGCATGGGAATAATTCCCGTGCCAGTGAATATGTTGGCCAGACAAACCCATATGTCAATTATTTATATCTGACTTTTTAGTATGGTTGTTTTGCAGAAATTTTCCAAGCATTCTTACCCAAGTCATCCAAAGATGACTATTCTTTCTGGAAATTTGAGTAAAATCCTGTTAGTATTTACATTTGGGAAGGAATTAAAATATTCCTAAGAAAACAGTTCTACTTTTGCTAAAGCAAAATAGACCTGGAATTTTAAACTTCTTTCTTAAGGGTCATCAAATCAACGATTCTAGTGAAACTGGTATGAAGAAAGATGTCAGTGGCCAGTTCCAGCACACATGCTGTTCTATTTGTCTTGTGAGGGTACCTCGATTAAGGTTTCATGAATCGTAACAGTGATGTGTGAAAGAAATACCTTGTTAGAGGTGCTCCAATAAAACATTTTGTTCACCCAAGTATAAACAAAATGTTAACACTGAATCATGCAAAATAACAAGCAAGAATAATCTCTCATAGGGAGTTAAGAAAACCACACTCAGGATCTCTGTTGAAAGAAAAAATGACCAACTACATACACTCTGTTACACCTTGCTTACTAACAATTTTAACGCTAGATTTTAGAGTAAATAAATACAATATAATCTACAAAATTCAGCAAGCTATGGTAACAAGAATTTAATTCCCAGTAAATTTTTTTTTCTCTGATAATCTTGAAGATTGATATGGAAAAGGTTTTTACAATCTGAAAGGGCAAAGAAAGAGATTTTAAAGTATCAGAGTTTTGACAGGGGAAAAGGTGCAAAAAAAGGAGTCTAAATATCAAAAGTGCCCACCATGTTTCTGATCCAAAAAGTTAAATGAGATCCTCACCGACAGGGCAGGGTTTTACTGTTTATTAATCAGAAATGGTGTGAATTCACAGGAGACGCAGCTCACTCATGGCTGCCAGGAAGCAGGGCTCATGTAGATTACTCATTTACAGCCAAAGCAATCATTTTCACTGGACGACCCCAACATCAAGCCTATAGCTAACAATTATAAACAAATTAACACTTCCAGTTATCTCAGCATACATTATGAAACCCCGTTAATCTTGGAGAGCTCCGTTGGACAGGCTTACTTACACTAGTAAAGGTTTAAGTTCTGTGGGAGCTTCACTGTGAAGTTTTAAAGGTTTTTATAGGTTTATCTGTGTGCTAAAGTGAACTCCGAGCTGCTTCCTTAGAAAATATCTTGAACCCAGTTATCTTGGTTTTCCTCCATGGGGAAGACAGAAAGACTTTTCCTTAGGTATTCTTGTTGGGAGTTTGTCAACACTTCTGAGAGGATGCTGGCCAGACCCAAGGCAGATGATTGTTACAGCCTGTGGCTCAGCACCGTCATGAACAGGGAGAACTAGCTGTGCTGCAGATGCTCACCACGGGGTAAACATCTCATGCTGCCTGCCGTGCGGTGTATCAGCCAAGGCTGACCAAGAAAAAGAAGGTTTTCGTCTGCCTGAAGGCTAGTCCAATAAATTCAGATCACTTTAGGACTCAATACACAGACCACCGGTGTTGATTCATGAAGCCACTTGTTTACAGTGAAAATGCCAGTGCCGCTCATCGCAGAGTTTTCCAGGCTAGCAGTCGAGATTATCGTACCTGACATTTCAGGGCTTCATGCCAATCCCTTCCCCTAAAATTACTTTCTAGTCTCTGTGCCACAAACGGTATGTCTCCCTGTGGTTTTCTTTAATCTTACGGACACTATCGATCATATAATGATGCTCCCTATCTCCTGACCCCCTTTGCATTAGCAGTTAGGAAGTCTAGAGCCACATTTGTACCCCGCCTCTAATAAACATATAGGACATCATGGCAGATACTTTGCTAAGTTCTGGCTTAAATAAATATTCTAATTTTTAACTTATCCAAACTTTATTACCTATTTATTTATAATTCCTTTAACCTCACTGCGCATATTCCTCTATATTTTTTTTTTAAGCCCTTTTGGAACAGTGCAACTGACACATGAATGTAAGATCAGAGCTGTTGCCGTGAAGAAGAAATCTGGGGCTCTCTGTGGGCATCTTCAGCTATACTTTTCTCTAAATATGTGCTCTTAAAAACTAGTTAATGTAAGATTATAATTTCAATTATTTTTCTTCTTAATGATTTTTACTTCTTTTCCAACTGAAAACAGAATTTATTTGTAAAACTGGCACAAGCCTAAATTCTAGAATAAATTGAAGAGTTTCAAAACTAGCTCCCGAAGTCCAGAATCATGACTCTGCAGCACAGAGTTCACCCAACTTGATAAGCAATGTCTCATGAGAATTCTGAGCCAGGGTCTTTGACATTAACAGGCAATCTGTGAAATCCACAATTATGCTGATTCAATAAAATCCCCTCTTCAAGGACAAAATAGGATTCTTCCAGTTAGAAAGGCAGACAGATTTCAAACCCTGAACACAGAATAGCAAGACACTGGCAGAGATGGGGAGGGAGCAGCAGTTTTCTGTGGTCTAGTTAGTCATCACCACTCTCATTACTCTCTTGCTTTTTTTATTTTAATAATAATATGGTGCTTGTCTGTCTCTGCATTTGCAAAGTCGTCACTAAAAATTAACTCCTGTTTTAGAATTTCATGTATTTATGATTGTATAATTTGAAATAATTTTTTCTATGAGTGTGCTTGTCAAATTTGACTCCTACACATTGCATATGAACCTACAAACTTAGGATCTAGGACACGCGTGGCCACATAAAAATTGTGAGGCTCAAGACTCCCAAGAAAAACTACAATGCAGTTGGCTGAACTAAGTCCAGTGAAATAATTTCAGGAATTAGGATGTAGGATGGCTGTTTTGCTAGGATAGAAGAGGAAACCAGATGGGCAGCCTCTTTGCATTCCTCAGTGCATGTTGAACACTTTGGTTCAATTTTGGAAATATATTTGATGCTCAATTCAAATTTTTAATTTGGTGACTGGATTGACATTGGGTTATGTATATTAACCAGTTTACATCTGCTGGAAGATACATGGAAAGCAATTCTTGGGATAATTAATTGACATGGCCAATACACAGCCCCGAAGACGTCTTTATACTTCAGTAATTAAGCAAAGAATTTAAAACTCTGTTCATTTTCTTTACAAAGAAGAAGGAGAAGAAGAAGGAGCAGAAAGGAGGAAGAGGAGGAGGAGAAACAGTAGTAGAGGTGACTGTGGTAAAAAGACATCTAAAATATTTGTATTGCTTGAGAAAAGTACAGAAATGATGATTAGTTTTTTAACTTACTGAAATCAAATACTTGCTAAAATTTAATGTTACTCAACTAAAAATTGAAATAAACTATTTAGCTTCCAAATCAGTAAAGGAGGGGAAAAGGAGAATAGTGAAAATACAGAAAAGGGCAGAATACACCATAATTCGAAGTAAAATGCCATAACGTGAAGAAGAAATGTTGAATTGGATCAGACTATGAGCTAAGCATATAAGAAATAAAAACAATTTCAGATAGAGTTAGGCAAAGTTACTGAAATAGTTCAGGTAAACATCTATCAAGAAAAACAAAAGGAAAGAGAGGCCCCTTATTAAATAAGAAAAATCTAAAGATTCTCTAAGGGGAGAGAAATATTTTAAAATTTTGTATGAGGATGTCTGATAGCAGATTTGTAGGGAGGCACATGGCTACCCTGGAACAGATAAATAATCCTGAACCCTAGTATCGCAGTATCTTTCATGTGATGTGATCCCTAATTATGCCTGGTTCCAGTAATTGCTTCACCACTAACCAGCATGGTTGAGAAATCACGGAGGGCTGAAAAGCTGAACCATATCAAATCGAAGGTTCAACACTCAGCAATCTGTCATTCTGTTGCCATTATTTTGCAATGGGAGAACTAGTAATCATTTTCCAGGAATCAACTGCGTATTTTCAACTTTAAGAGAGTATTTTTCAGAGGGAGGGATATATTAGGGATTGGGGATTAACAGACACACATTACTATATATAAAGTAGATAAACAACAAGGACCTACTGTATAGCACAGGGAACTATATTCAATTTCTTGCAATAACATATAATGGAGAAGAATCTGAAAAAAATGTGTATGTGTATGTATAACTGAATCACTTTGCTGTACACCTGAAACTAACACTATAAATCAACTATGCTTCAATAAAAATTATAAAAAAATAAGTAAAGTAAAAAAAGTATTTTTAGCACTCTTTACCAAACACCTATTTTAAAGCGAAAAGACTGTTCCTATAACAAAGAGGAAAGCAGTTAGAACTAAAATCATAATATTCTGCTGACTTAAAAAAATAATAGTCAAGTGCAGATATGAATTAATGGTTTTTGGATACTTGTTTTATTATACATTCTTTGACTGCATGGGCATTTATATGCTGCCATAAAATTATTATTGTCATTTTAGTGAGGACTAGAGAGGATGCAGGTGGGGGGAAAGTTACTTGAGAAACAAGAGTGAGTAAGTGACATTCTCACATCATTTAAAACAAATCCTGCCACCAACTGCCTATAACTCCCTTCCTGTGCCATGTGTTGCTAGTTTGGGACTATAAATGTGACAAGCATTAAGTGAAATGGCCGCCAACTACTACTAGAGTAGGGAAAACCACAATTCATCATGCATCAATTATTTAAAAATTAATTTTGTGCTTTGAAAAAAGAGGGCTGAATTTTCAAAGGGGGATAATTAATCTCTTCATAGTTGAAGTTAAAACTTAACATTCATTTTATAGCTAACATTACTAAAAGCCTTGGAGACTCCCATATGGACAAGGTGTCAGAAAAGGAAGAGTTAGAAGAAAGGTTTTTCCTTTATTATTACATATCCTTTAAAATCACGGTAAATAAACACATAACATTAAAAAAATCATTATAATGAAAGTATTATTCAAAGTAAATTCAAGGAGTAACATAAAAGTAAAGTGAAATGTTTTAAACCCATAGGAATGTGAATTCCTCATTACTTACAGAGGAAGCACAATTCATTTCCCCACAGAATGTGTCACACCATTCCTGCCCTCATCTGATGTCTGGCAACACTACTTCTTGGAGGTTAATGTGGGAATCTGAATTAGATAATAAAGCCAGAGGCCCAGGGAATTGTCCAAGAAATGCAGGCAAAAGGTCAATCCTGAAGAAGAATTTAGGTGGAAAAGCTGTCGTGTCATATTTTCTATGGTGGGTAAAAGTGAAAAATTGCCCAGAGTCTCCAAAATAGCATCATTTCAATGCCCTGCCCCTCCACCTTTGGCCCGCAGTCTGTCTCCATTTGGCTGTGCACTCCCCGGAGGGGCAGGATTTATGTCTGGATTCCTGGTGAGTCTAGCACAATAGGAGGAGATCAATGAAAGTTTATTACTAGGTAGACAAAAAAACTGGGAGATAAAATCCCAAAGCATAGATTTACAAAGAACCACCTTATTCCTAGAGGTGGTTCTTTGTAAAATGTTGACAAAGAGTGTAGGAAGGGAGTGGGAAATGGTAGAGTAGATGAGGAAGGAATAATGGGATCCAGGAGATGTGGAAGCAGAATCAGGAGACCTCAGTAAGCAGAACAAGTGGGGAGGAGAACATTTCAAGACTAAAGTGACAGATGAAGTAGAAATGTCAAGGAGAAGGAGAATTTAAAAAAAAAAATCCTCTTGGGTTTGACCAGAAGGACAAGAGAGATTCAAGCAGTTCAGTGGAGAACAGATGCAGTCATGAGAAAGGAAATACGTCACAGTGGTGAAGGCAGCTCATGCCTGATGGACAGGAGGGCGTTTTTGGAGTTAAATCTCTTCCGATGAGACTTCTTGGGATGAGAGCAATTGAGGACATCAAAGGAAGAAACAGCTAACATGTGCTGAACATCATCGACCATGATCAGCTACCAAGCACTTGGTAATGCAAAGCCTCACTACTCAGAGTGTGGTCCACAGAGCAGCAGCATCAGTGTTCCTTGGCAACTCATTAGAAATGCAGAGTCTGGAGCCTGATCAAGATATCCAGACCTACTTAACCAGACTCTGCGTCTAACCAGACCTCAGGCAATTCACATGCACACTAAAGTTTGAAGAGCACGGTTTCAAATTTACATTAAATGATATTCAGGAGTACAAGAATGTCATGTTCTTTATTCCTCCATGCCTGAACTCAGCCTCATCACAAACCTTCAAATTGCCATCGGGTGGGAACAATTATTGCTCTACATGTGTCACTTCCAGTTGGGGCAGTGTCTTTCAGTTTAAAACTGTCTTTTTAAGTATATCATTAATTCTAGTATATCATTAATTCAAGATTCAACTTCAGTCAAATGGACAATCAGTTCTATCATCTCAGAAGTCTTACATCTATTTTTTTTTATTGTTGATTTACAATATTGTGTTAGTTTCTGGTGTATAGAATAGTGATTCAGTTTATATTTATATATAGATATATACACAACACACATATATATAATATATATATTCTTTTTCATATTCCTTATTAGTATAGGTTACTACAAGATATTGAATATAGTTCCCTGTGCTAAACAGTAGGACCTTGTTGTTTATCTATTTTATATATATTAGTTAGTATCTGCAAACCCCAAACTCTTAATTCATCCCTCCCTCTATCTTTCCCCCAGTACAGTCAATTACTCTTTGACAAAGGAGGCAAGAATACACAATGGAGAAAAGAAAGAAATAGGAAATGTCTATTATTTATTGCTCAGGGACAAATGACCCTGAAACCCAGCAGTTTAAAAGTAACCATCTGGTGAAAAATTTCTGGTGATTCTCTGGGTCAGCTGGACAGTTCTGGTCTAGGCTGGCTTGACCGATCTCTGTGGTCAGCTGATGGCTGCAAGATCAGAGAAATGCTTCTCTCTCCTGGGCCTCACTTTTGCAAATGAAAGTCAGAATTTTAAGGCTTTCAACCTGCACTCAGTGTGGAGAAGTCTATGTTCTAGGGAGATTAAGTCTTCTCATCAGTCCTCTTCTCCGTCTATACAGCCAAGAGCAGCTTGGACAGAAAGGTGTCTGAAGAGTGAGGGGAAGGCAAGGGATAGAAGAAAGTCTGGGAGAACAGTGACATTTTTAATATTTAAAAATATCCATTATATTTGTAACAACATAGTACTTAATACTCACAATACTGCCTCCACAAAAAAAACAAAAAACAAAAACCAAAAAACAAAACCTCCACAACCTTGTAATAAAGGTATTAACAAATGAGGAAAGTTCATCTCAGTGTATTTAAGAAACTTCCCACGGTGACAGTGTGTACATGGTGGGGCCAGAAATGGAACCTAGTCTAGCTGTCCCTTTCTACATCATTTAAGGAAATGTCTAACGACAGAACACAGTGTTGCTGTTCCGTATTCACCCTCAGCTATGTTCCATCGCTTGAAGTTGTATTTCAGTGCATGCCTATTATAGTTTTCATGTGCTCCCTCCATGTACTGACCATCCTTCCATGTGGCATCTGGCCGTCCTTTGGAAATCCAGCCCATAAAGAGGTCCAGCCTAGAAGAGCTATGTTACAATGAGCACTGTTCATCAAAACTCAGAACTTTGTCAGTGGGGGTCTCTTCCCAGTAGGTGTTCAGCAGGGCTGGGAGGTAATTTCAAGCAAACCACAAGAAGTATACTGCAATGTTGTTCCTAATCCAGTCTCACGCATATTCAGGGTGTATCCTTCAACTACTGGTCTCCTTCCTGCTATTAACATATCCCTAAACAGGCTCTGGGTTTTACAGCTCCTTTGTTTCTTTGGAGATACTGATATTTCTTTCCTTTCTGTTCTATTAGATTCCATGTGCCTGCAGAGGTTCTCCAAAACAAACATTCCTCCCACTGTTCCCAATCTAAGGCAGTTTTCGCTATTAAAAAAAGGAAAAACTCATCTTACCACAGTTGAAAGGGCAAGTGGCTAAATTTAGACATGAGTTTTGGAGTCATCTCTCCTGCCAGAATTCTGGCAAAATTAAAATTTCCAAACAATTCTGATTTAGAAAGTCACATGTGGTAAAACCAAGACAGGGGGTGGGAGGTTTGGCAACTCGTAATACGAGGATCACTGGAATTAGAGCAGGAAGACAGCTTCTCCACCAGCTTCTTAAACACTTAACCCTTCTCTTGACTTGAGCTACTCTTCTCTGTCAGTCTAGAAAACACATACATGATCATCAAAAGTTCTTAGTTTTAAAAGCTAGTCATTTTCCAAGCCACTCTGCAAGGAAGGGAAAATCTAGAAAACACATACATGATCATCGAAAGTTCTTAGTTTTAAAAGCTAGTCATTTTCCAAGCCACTCTGCAAGGAAGGGAAAACTCCCTTTCACCTGTCAAATTTCTCTAGTGGCAGGCTGAGAATCGATGCCATTGCTGCAGGAATCTGGTTTATTGCCTCTATACACCAGCAGTCATTGGAAAAGCAGAAATCTTCAGGAAGGAGCCAAGATATAGCACAGGAAAAATATTTCATTGAGCTGTCCAGAAACAGTCTTTTACAGGCGATGGAAGGGAAAAAGGAAACATCTAAAACCACTACACTTCAAATAAAAGGTGCAAACGTTGGTGTTTTTTCTTTTATCCCTCAGCTGTCTTTAAAATGATCCTCACTGATTAGGGTGAAATATTTCACCAGGAGAGTATGAAGAGAGTCAAAGTCTGATTCTCCCCTCCCCTGCTCTAAATAAGCTCTCAGTGGTAGTTTTCCAAAAGGGGTCAGTTTTCTTTTACTTCTTTACAGAGCCAATGACACCATGACCCTTCACTGAGTGTAAATTCCAGATTTCTGCACACATTTCATTAAAGGAAACGTCTGATGCTCTGTGAAAGAGAAGAACCTTCTTTCTTCTCTGGGTGAAGCCTTTCACCCTCTACTCCCACTATCACCCAGCAATGAGGGATTACACCACACTGAGGAACAATGTGGGGTGGACAGTCCTGGACACAAATAGTAATGTGACCTTGGGCAAGAAGCTTAACTTACCTGAGCCTCAGCTTCACAACTTGTAAAATAGGACTAATAATACCTGCCCAAAAAGTTGCTCAAGAAACTAAACAGAAAATAACAAATAAATCCGGCACAATGTAGGCACTTAATAATTGGTAGCTGTTATTAATACTACCATAGTATCTTTAAAAAAAAAACAGGTACAAAAAGCTATTAGTTTTTCACAACAGGAACAAAGTAAGTCTTAAAACTTGTGGGAAAAGGTAAATGGATGAATGGACAAACCAAAATAACAATTTATTGATTCACCTAAACCCCTTTTCTATCCCTTTCACGTATTAAAACCACTTCTATCAAGGAGGTCTAATTTGCTTGGGTCAGCAGGTGGGGTGAAGGGCAAGCTCTAGAAAGAACTTAATCCCTGTAAGCTCAGTGTAAGCTCTCATTATCTGAATCCCACAGATGAATGTTACATTTCATTCCAATTATTTTTACTCATTCAAATGCACTCCACCTGCATGATTTTGGCCAGGAGGAGAATGGAAAGATCTAGAGAAAACAATAGAAAACCAAATAAATACTGAAATATGTCAGCATACCATGTGGGACAAAGGAGCTGGATCGGCAAGAACCACACACTATCCACATGGGTTTTCCATCAAGTCCCATGGGAAGGTCCAGAGCTGTTTCAGAATAAAGGGTTCTCCTGGGTGGAGATGACCCACTCCTCTCACTGCATTTGGTAAAGGCTTATGCTGCATATTTTTGTGGCATGGATTCACCTGAATCACAGAAATGTGAGGAAAACAGGATGGAGAGACGTGGAGGTGAATTCAGCCTTAATGAGAAAAACATGAAAATTCTTTTTTTTTTTTTTTAAATGGAGCGTTGATACATAAAACGTGAACTCTCCAGATTGACCGAGTCATTTGGAAGTTTATTCATGGAAATGTGCCCTTTCTTCCTTCCCCAAGTTTTTCATTAAACTGCTCTTTGCCTCATGTAAAAAGTAGCAACGTTTTCTGTTCTTTTCCCAGAAGGGATGACCAGAAGACTAAAGTCGACAAGTAAAACATTATTTATAACTCAAAATAACTATTAGGGCTTGGTGTAGAATGGAGGGAAGAAACAGAAAATCCAAATTTGCTTTATAGTACCCACTTAAAGTACTATACATATTCCTTAATTTTCTCATTCCCTTATTTTTTATTTCTATCTGTATATCAGATCTTGTATTCATTTTGTTCCTCTCATTCATTATATACTCGTTTTATAAATTGCGTATTCATTCTAAACATTCCAATTTCTCATTTATTCAGTTTCTTATAATTTTCTGTCTTTTGTAATCCTCCCCCATATTTTCCTTTCTGAGTTCTTATACTAGCAAAATCAAGTGAAAAGAGAAGCTTACAGAATTAATAAAATGGAGGAAATGCTGTGACAAATAAATAGTGAGAAATCTTAAAATAGATACAGTGGATGAAGACATAAGAACAGAGGAGGAAAAGGAAACAACAAGAATAGAGAAAGCATGAGAAAAAACAGTAAGTAGGAAAATCGTCAACATTTCTTCCTTTAATAGCCCCTGAGTACTCCCCAAACTCAGCTACCGCATTTAGTATGTGCTTTATTTCTTTACGGCTATGGAATGGGAAAACAGGAAAGGGGGCTTTAATGAAACCACTTCATCCCAGTGGGGTGATGGAGAAAAGGAAATGGCCTGAGAACGCAAATATGGGAAGTGCTGCCCCTTTCCTAACTTCCTGATTCACAGCTACACCTCCTTGGAGTAACCGTGCCTTTTATTTTTTGTTCCATGACACAGCTTATGTCTTTTCTCATCTTTATCCCCTATTTATCATTTTCTATGTTCTTAAGCTCTCATCTCTCAGAAAATCAAGTTTTCCCTTTCCCTCTTCCTAAACTTTTAAGGCAGCCTGTGGATTCTCCGGCAGCCCCATCAGCTTCCTCTCCCGTGCTGTTCACAGCTGTCCTGTTACTGCCACTCGTCGCCCGCAAGCCTCTTATGTCAGAGACCATCATCCTTACTCTCAGTGAGATGCGTAAAATGACCCTGCCTCTTTCTTCATAGAAAAATAACTAGAGGTATTGGTCAGGAGCTCCCTCAAGCTCCTTGCACTCTCATGACTGTCTGCTAACCTCGCCTACTTCAGTGATCAAGTGTTTCACAGTCCAGAGCCCATTCTTTCACCTAGACTCTCAGTCCCATCCTTTCAAAGTGCCCTGCTTCATCCATTATTTTCACCCTCACTCCTGTCTTGATCCCACTAGCTTTGTGATGCTAAATACATATAATATTTATATATAAATATTAATATAGGACTGGTCAAAGGATGATATTAAATTAATTAAGCAAGGAGGCCACTAGATTGAGGTGGCTTTAATGTTTTGGTGACTTGCGTAAGCAAACCAAAACTAAGCCTGTAAATGACTAAGGTTAAGAAATTGAAACCTAAGGATAACCAATCACAAGCAGCCAACTAGGCTTTAAACTACAGCCAATCAAGTAATTTCCTTTCTTTGCTTCTGCCTTTTATGTAAGTCTTTCCCTAGCTCCTGTTGATGGAGCATATCTAACCCCTTTGGTTTGGCACTGCCTGATTTGAATAGAGTTTTGCCCAAATAAACTCTTTAAAATTGTTAGTATGCCTCCGTTTGTCTTTTAACGATATGACCAGAGAGGAAGAGGAAGGAATGAACTTAATGAATAAAGTAACGGTAATGTATAGAGTAAAGAAATAGGGTGGGGTGAAGGGGAGAGAGAGCAAAGGTCTTAAGGAGGAGAGGGGCTTGCTCTGAAGACGATGGGGAATGAGAAATGGGATTGTGCTGGGGATTTGATTTGCATTTACTTCAGAATCCTGGAAGAGATGTGAGTAAAGACACCTTTTTCTGTGTGATGTCTTTCTCTTACTGTGACACAAAACAAGAAAATTGTCAGTGGGTGAGATGTCGCTTCAAAAAAGTTACATCTCTCCATCTTTTAAAATAAAAGCAAAAACAAACACGCAAAATTTGAAAAGCCCCCTCAATCCTACGTCCCTCTCCAGCTGTATTGCCAAGATTCTTGAGAGATTTCTTCGTTCAAGATCTCTACTTGCTCACTCTCATTATACTTTTGGAAAACATAGCTCAAAAGAGTTACTATTTACCAAGGGTTTACTATGTGCTAGACACCTGAGCTTCAGACATATTATTTCCTTTAGTTCTTAAATGACAATCCTTGCATTTTAATCTGGTTAAGGACTTATTTCTTAGGCCAAAGGCAGAACTAAAAGCAGGCCCCCATCTCCTTTCATTCAGTGGCCTTACACACATATTGCGAAGCCAGCAGACAGGAGTAAACAAAATCAATCTTTATTGCCTCCTCCCCTCATGCTTTTACTCAGAAGAAAAATAAAGGAAAGAAAGTACTTTCTCTCAGGGAAATGAGGTCATGTCTCATCACTCAGGGAGCTCAGTGTAGAGTGAAAGCCAGTGTGCTAGTGGGAGTACCCACAGCAGCCATCAGGTGCTAAGAAGTATCTTGTCCATCTCATCGCACGAGCACAGTCATGGCATTCATGGCTATGGTGTCCATGTACACCTTGGTATAAAGTTGGTAGTTTCAATCTTCAAAGTCTCCCTTGGTTCTGGAAGACCCCCTGTGGGCAGTGCTGAGGAGGCTGATAGAAGACCATCACAGAGGACAATGGGAGCCTGAGAATCAGCCTGCAGATTTTTGCCCCTCTGCTGACTCCCAAAAGCAGAGCCAAACCACCACACACTCAGATACTCTTTGGGGAAGGAAAGGAAGAAAGATATCTGAAAGGACTGCTGTAAACTGAAAGGAGATGGCTAGAACATTATCAGGTAAGTGTAAGTTTCCCTATTATCCATCCAGTAGGACGGGGATCTTATTATCAAGATTAAACAATTTTTGTAAACAATGCTACATTTTCTTTGTATGTAGGTATTAGACTAAATTCCAGACCCCACAAAAAAAAAAAATGGAAAGCTCCATAGCCAATGCTTAGCTTAGAGTGATTTCTCAATAAATAGTGGCTGAGACAGTCAATTCAGGAGTCATTTTGTGACATAATATTAATGACCTATTTTTTAGAACTAGGAGGCTCAATTAAAGGTAACTGAATCCTAGAGTTGAACTGGGAAGGGATTCTAGAAATAATTCAACTGATTCTATAATTTTAGAAATTGCAGCAGCAAGTTCCAGAAGATAAAGGAATCCCTGAGCATCATGCAGATTGCTTTCTTCAGGCCTTTCCTGACAGCCAGGTCCACTCTCACTCAGTCATCACAACACATCCAGGAAAAATGTTATTTATTATATGATCTTCCACCCTCCCCACCCCCTACCCCTGCCCAAGCATTGTGAAAAAGTTAGTGAGATGGTTCCACAGTTCGCTGCTTGGTCCCATTTTGTTATTTTTTCTATGGTTATGATTTTATTACGATTTGTCCCATACACCAATCTGGGATCAGGAAGTGGTTGTGTGTAGTAGAGAAAGTATCTATTTTAGAGACCCCCACATGTAACCAAACCCTTCAATACTGTATTGTATCTATAATAGATGGGAGCAAGCCTTCAATTAAGAGCCAAGCCAAGAGATCTTGATAACAGAGCTTAGTGATTACGTGTCTTTATAGTGCTGGTGAACACGCATTAACCATAGGAAAATAAGACCTGTGAAATTTGGAATCAGGATGTGTGGTAATGGAAAGGGTCTTGGACTAGTGGTCTGAAGACCTCAGTTCAAGTTTACTACTAAGAACTTGGGCCAGTCTGTATCTTCTCCCTCAGTTTTTTCTCAGTTATAAAACATAGAAGATTCTTGCCTCACTTCTCCTAAGGTGCTCATGGCAATCAAACTAGATACTTACTTTAAAGGATCAGCAGGCTGTAACAGCTAATCAAACATGTAATGTTGGTGTTCCAGAAAAGCCTGAGCCATCTCGTGCTATCCACCCTTCTAATTAGCCACCAGTATCCTCTATGCCCTTTTCCTCCTCTAAACCTTGGTGATGACATTTAGTGATTTCCTTGCTGGCACTATTTAGTCCCAAGAGCTACCATTTCTAAGTTTCCAGGTTATCTTGTTACACATTCCTTCTTGTTTTAGATGCTATATAGCAGATACATCTTATTTTGATACTTCTAAGCTCCAAGCCTTTGTTCTCTAAATCAGTCATTGGGGAAGTGCAGTTAAAGGATTCCCTACTGACTGTTTTTTTTAATTGAAGCATAGTTGATTTACAATGTTGTGTCAGTTTCAGGTGTAAAATAATACAGGTAAATTTTCCTACTGACTTTTAAGTTGCTTTGCCAATAAGCCTCTTCTTGCACACATTAAAGATAATTTACAGGTAATGCACAGATAATTTTGCCTTTCTTAGAATTACCTGGAACCTCACCCCCACTGTAGGGATATGCCTGATGATGAGAATGGGTCATGCACGTTCAGAGATCTAATACCAGAACTGAGCCTAGCTAGAGCCCTTGTGGGCAAAGTACTTACCTTTATTTTTATAACATATTTACCCTTCAAGTTCTAAGTTTCATCAGAACTACATCTGGCTCCAGAGAGAGATTCTAAACTAGAATAAGATCTGCTTCCTCACATCCTAATGCCCACATTTATTTGTGATTGTGAAATATATTTTCCAAAATTCAGGATACCATACAAAAAATGTTTTATAGTGTCATGTATTTTATGGTTCTAAAACCCTATTTAATATAAGTTCACTATTCTTTTGTGTTTAACAATGTATGCTTAAAAAACTACATAAACCTATCACAATAATAAAACTATTATGCTATAGCAAACATATATTTATAAAGCAAATAGAAACACCCAGTAAACCTAAGAATAACAACTCAGATAATATCAGATTCCACTAAAAAGAAAAACCTCCCTCTTGTGCCTAGTGTGTTTTTAAGGTTTGGCAATATATGCAGTTTGCAATGTGATGTAAGTTTCAGATGCACTCCACCCTTATTAAAATACCAATTGCAGGAGAAAGACATTTCATATATAATCATAAGCTATTATTCTAATGATGGAATGCATGATAGCTATGCTGAATTTTGTATCAGAAAGCAAACCTAAATTAAGATCTTTTAACAGGATCAGAATGGATAATGCATATACACATACATGGCTCAAAATACAAAGCATCAGAATATGAACAAAAATTCTATGAGCACCGCAAAGGACCTTATTCTACCTGAGACATGCATTGCTTAAGTAAGAAATCATTTAATAAATTTAGATAGGTTGCTATCCAATATAGCAAATAAAACAGAATCAGACATAAAGGTCAACCAAGAATTCCTATAAAAGGTATTTATTCTCTTAAACAGTGACTTTGAATGTAGTATCCTGTACCAACCAGGACACATGCTAATGTTTAAAAATGGCTCTATCTAGAATATTTACATTTAAATATCTCCCTCAACCTACATGCTAGTTTTACAACTTGACATAGTCACTTGAGATTACTGTACCTCAATTTTTCCATCTAAACAAAAGCAAGAGCAGTATCCTTTGTCTCCTTCTACATCCAATTAGTTAGAAATTTGTGCCCAGCTCATATTGGGCATTGCTGAATTCAATGTAAAAGTGCTGTGCTCTCTTTTAAATAAAGATGTTCTATAAAGTCTTTTGTAATTTAAAGACTGGGAGGGTTAGGAAAACAGCCCTCAAATAAACTTCAGTCAAATGGACAATCAGGGCAGTTCCACCCTCTCAGACTTGACAGATGGCTTCAGCCCATGTTTTCCTTCCTGCAGTCACATGTTTTCTTCATTTTCAGCCTCTAAGAATTTCTTCTAATATATAGCTCAGATATGCTTTAAAAATGTGATTTTAGTATTTTAGTATCTTCAGGTGTTCTGTATCTATGATATCTAGACTACCATGTTGCTAGCAACTACGATCCTTTTTCTATTTCCAGTGGTTTTAATTCTACTATTTCTCCATCTATGGTTTTCAGAGGACACCTCTGCATTCTCTCTGTCTTGCTTTTTACATTTCTTCACCTCTTTCTTCTTTAATTATCCTTTCTCATTTACTCTTGAACCAATGCAGCTAGGTATTAGAGCTGTAACATGTTAGAAATGAGGAACTGTCAGCTCTGATTTTTTTTTCCTTCCTCAATCATTAATCAGAAGAACTTTGTTATGCATCACCTTATCTATAATACAGACTCACCACAAGTACCACAGCAATATTTTAAAGGTCGTCTGTAGTAATTGCAGCTGTGTGGCAATTTATGCAAAGTGGTTCATAAGCATTTCTTACTAAAAAAAAAAAAAAAGGAAGAATTATCTATTCCTATTTTATTAATGAATAAACCAAACCACAAAAACTTAAGTAATTTAATTTAAGGTCACACAACTTGGAAGAGGTAAATCAAAACAATATTAATCTGATTTCTAAGCCTCGGTTATTCCTATGCTGCTTCCCGAAGAATATATTAATTCTGGTATATGATGGTCAGTTTATAACAGGAAACTAAGAAATCAAATTGCCTACACAGCTGCGTTGATGACTGTTTATTTAGGAGAGACCTCAGAAGAATCACATTACCTACTGCCAACAATTTGTGGCTAGATGCCTGATGGATGAGTTGGTGGAGTGGTGTGAGTCTCTCAGTTAACACCTTATCTAGACAGGAAGGGTACTGACTTTCCTGGGGAATCTATGTGCCCATCAGTGCTGAAATTGTCAACATCCTATGTTTGAACGAAGACTCTTCTAGGGGGAAGCCACAGGAAATATCAATTCTTGATTGGATAGTCTCTTCATCAGTTTGCTTTGTCTCCAATATCATTTTCAGGTTATGAGGCTGAAGAGAGGAAGTTCTGTTATCTACCTACTCACCCCTGGCTAGCTTGTGTCCTTTCGTCCTTATTTAGAAAGACAATCTGTTTAATATTCATGCCAGATTTTCTTGGAATCAGAGTTAAAATGTCAACATTATGCTTATTTAGATTATTTTCCTTTGGCTACCTGGTTGGATTTCTTTGCTCACATTAATCAACAGTTCGTTGGATTTCATTAAGTTGTAATTAGTGATAATGTAATAACAAGAGCATAGTTTAGGCTACATCCAACTACCAACAAACTCTTGTCCCAGTAGTCCCAGTATTTTTGTAAATTTAGCCTCTAACACAGGGTTCATTTGGAGAAAAGACATAACAATTCATCAACAGCAAAAGTGCAGGGCTGGATTTACCCTGCTACCCAGACTTAACTAATGAATGACACTGGATGGACTCTTACAGCCCAGTCTTTGGCTATGGATTATGATTATTTGTGCAGGAATCAAATTATTTAGTATTATATTCAGTGATCCTTCCAGTAAAATGCCAACTCCTCAAGAACTAGAACACAAAGGATCATTTTGCTGTTCAGCATACTTCTCTCCAAATAATTAAAACAAGTTCAAGCTGAATATATGGAATGTGAGAGGAATAGACTATGGAAAGAAAAAGTTAATTGCTAGAATTTTTTTCATTTCCTGAGTTGGCCTATGTTCAGTCAAACAATTATTGTACATTACTGCAATACTAGAAATATTTGAGATTTCTAGAGATTCATAATATATTTGTTCCAACATATTAGGCACCTCATCAAGTCTGTAAATTTTTCCCCCAACTACCTTCTAAACTTTTTTTTGCATCCTTCCCTATGTTTCAGGGTTAGGAGCACAGAAAATTGTCATGGATCTTAACTCATCTGTGCCAATTCCAGCTTGGAGAGAATCTATGTGCCTATTAGTGTTGGAATTGTCAGCATCCTCTGCTTGAAGACTCTAAGAGTGAGGAATTTCAAATGGTAAGCACAGTTGATGCCCAGTATCCATTTGTCACTAGTGTCTTTGTAATTGACAATAGCTCTACTCCATCTCTTTCCATAGGCAACACAAACTTGACCTAAGAGAACAGCTCCCTCTATGCACAAGAAGTATTTTATTCTCCCCAGCAGCTCTAACAGAGGGCCTCTCCAAAATAGGGATTCGACGTTGTGCCAAATTGTACATAATTGTGCACGATGAATTTGCAATGCAGGCTAAACTTGCTGGAAACTCAGCTGAGACCACCAAAATCATTTAGTTGGGTTTGGTTGGAGGCCAACCCTTTATTCACTAAGCTACAATGTCTCTAGAGCTTCTATTTGCCCAAGAATATCTGAATCCAGCACTAGAATCTTTCCCTGCATGAAAACTCAATCAGTGTGATGCTGCTTGCCAGTGATGCGCCTTCAAATACTCCAGGGGATTAAAAGCTGGAAACACGAAGAGGCTCTGGAGTATAACACAAACAACTCTAGATGCTGAAAAATTAAATTTTCCTTTGTATTTGCTTCAAGGAACAATACATCACTAAGTTCAAATCACTTAAACAGAGGGACCTACAACATTCCCTCTTAAAGCCTACAGTCACAAAGACGTTTATCAAAAAAAATGACTTCTAATTTCAAAGGTAATCATATAAATACTGGGTGAAATGTTCAGTTAAAAAAACCCTCAGTAAAAAACTGAGACTATATCAAGTGAAAAAAGAAACACTAAAAGGAAATATATCAACATTTTAATAGTGGTTATTTTGGGAGTGAAATGATTATAGATGATTTCTCTATTTTTTTCCCCTCTATTTTTGAAATTTTCTATAATCTAACTTTAATATTCTGTATAACAGAAAAATACATTTATTGGAAAAGATACTTACAGATGGTTTCGTTTCTTCCCATGCCATTCACATACTACTATAATGTAAGCCTGTCAACAGTATGACTTGTATAGGCACCCAAAGTCAGGGAAAACAATACCGTCTTGTATTTTATACAGCTCCTGCACTCCAAAGGGCACAAAACACATTTAAGAAGCCTTATTTCATAAGTCCAACCACTACTTTTCCAAGATACGTTTTTTTTTTTAACCAATTGTTAATTCCTGAGATTTACTCAGATTCAGGTTTATTCACTTTGTGGAACAGAAAACAAAATAAGGGAAATTTGAAAATAGATATTGTCCATTTTTCTAAGGGAAAATGAAAAGATTAGGATTATTTCAAGACTTGCTAGTAACAGAACATAGGAAGGGAGACCCATCGCTGCCATCCAAATCCTTGTATTAATCAGTGTGTATTAGTGGGTGTTATCTAACTTTTTCAAGTTAGATGTTAGATTTTTCAAAACATATTCATAAGGTGTGATGTTTCTAAATAGCAGTGCTATTGGCATTTTAAATGACACACTTCTTTGTTATGTGGGACTATTCCACACTTCAGAGTGCTGAGTGTCCTTATTCCTACACCCAAATTAGTGAGTGATGCACTCTTCTAGTCACTGACATAATTAAAATCTTCCAACCAATTTACAGTTGCCTCCCTTTGCCTGTCACTAATATAGAGTATCTTACTTATTTACCTCAAAATGTCAAGTCGCTAGTGCGAATACCATTAGTTCCATCTTACAAAAGAGGGAAATGAAGACCAATGAGTTTAAAAATCTTGCTCAGACTCTTACCTCCCTGGGAAATGACACAACCAACTGGAACCCAGGTTTCTGCCTTCCTTTAACCCATTACATAGAAACTGTGACAGGACTCTTGAAATCGGCTTCTTATTCCTTCAACATGTTTTTGTGTAGCTCCTTGATCACGTATCTTCAAGTTACTATTACTTCAGTATTGCTTGAAATTCAACTCAGTTCAGCCTGGAGTTAAAGCCATGGAGTGAAATAAACAGACAGGGGCAGCTGCTCAGGGATGGGTAGGACAGAGCATCTTCTGGGAAAGCTACGCCTGACATGTGGGCCACGCAAAGATGGGCAGGGCCTGGGAAACCACATTCTGGCTTCTCCTCACTGGGAATAACAGCAATAATAAAAACTCCTATTTATTGAGCACTAATGTAGCGCTAGATACTTTGCTAGATGCTGTAATCTTTAACTCTCACAATAATTTTGAAGGATTTATATTATTGTGATGATTGCTTTAGAGCTGAGGAACCTGAGGCCCAGAGATGTTAAGAAACTTTTTCAAGGTTACATAACAAGACTTGAGCCCAGATGCATCCAATATCAAAGCAGAGAGAGAGAGAGAGAGAGTGAGAGTGTGTGTGTGTTTATGGTGGGGGGTGGATATTAATACTGCTGTATGGAACTTTTGGTATAATGCCAACACTTTAATGAGAAACACCCTTAGGTTAAAAATAGTATGAATTATGCTTACTCCGTATCACAGATGATCAAAGTGGCTGAATGTACCGAAAAGACCTGAAAACACAATTTTGGTACACAAGAAAGCAAAGTGTGAAGTTGCCTCCCTGATGAAAAGCTGTGAACACTGATCAATGATCCTGATTCAAGTATCTCTATGGTGAGTAAAATATCATTAGTAACTATTTCTGTGTGTGTGTTAAGCATTGTCCTTCCTCTCTGTTCTTTAATGTGGAACTATCTCTAGGGAATAAAATCACACTGTTGAACCATACATCACCAGTGAATGATTTAAACATACAATTTTCACCAAAGATTATGGTAGGCCAAACATTCTTAGGACAGCATTGGATTCTGGGTGCAGAGGAATGGAAAAGACGGGGAGGTGAAGCAATCAGAAAGAGCCCACGTGAACAGAAGAGGCTATTTTCAAATATATAATTCCCTAACAACTCAGTCCAGGACTAGCCTTATTTTGTACTAGAAAAGTCATTGCAGCTCAGTGAGTGCATGTATGTGTTTGTATGTGTGCCATAGAGTATACAGTTATTACAAAAATGAAATAATGGTTGAGCTGAAATTTACCAAAATTTATTAAGAGCATGACAGTATATCTGACTGTGACATGTACTCTAAAAACAGGGAAAGGGATCTAACTTTCTGAAGTCATAGAAATTTAAGAGGCCCCTCCACCTGTGACTCTGAAAGTCTGCTTTAGACAATGACAATAATCTCTACTACTTAGCATGTGATATTGGGAAGCAAATTCTTAATGATTCTAAATTGAAAAGATGGTCACGCAAAAGCTTATACATGAATGTTCACAGCTGCATTAGTTATAACAGTCAAGACAAGTAAACAACTCAAATGTCCATCAGATGATGAATGGAGAAACAGATGTAGTATATGCATACAAAGGTGTATTATTCAGGCATAAAAAGAAGTGAAGTAATGATATATAAGGTGGGATAGCCTTGACATCATTATGTTAAGTGAAAGAAGCTACAAACTAAAGACCATGTATTACATAATTCCATTTATATGAAATGCCTAGAACAGGCAAACCCACAGAGACAGAAAGTAGATCAGTAGTTGCCAGGGGGTGGGAGGAACTGAGAGTGACTGCTTAATGGTTATTGGGTTTCATTTGGGGGTGATGAAATTGCTTTGGAATTAGTGGTGATGGTTATGCAACATTTTGAATATATTAAAAACCACTGAATTTTTACACTTAAACATGGTGAGTTTGATGTGAATTTTATCTATAAAAATGCAAAAAAAGTGGTCCTAAGTTTCCCTTGGAGGGAACAAATAACAGAAAAACCACTGAAGCCAACTATCATTTCCTTCATGTTCTTCTATTCTTCAACATGTGGGAAAAGTGATTCTAAGGTTAACTGGCATTCATTAAGCTCTTCCCTATGCCAGGCACTGTAATGTGACTAATATGTTTCTCAGTTATTCTCACAACAACCCTAAATGGACTACTGGTAACTTCACTGAACAGATGAGAAAACCGATTCACTGATGTGATCAACGTTATATTCTAGTAAATGGCAGAGCCAGGATTTGACCTATTTAGGTCTATTTAGTCTAAAGCCTAACACTCATTCAATATTCAATCCCTTGGAAAAGAGCGGGAGAGGGAGCTTTAGACTGAGCAATGATGAAGTCAAATATATTCTTCTTTGGAGTCTAATCCATTGAATGCAGAGGAGCGTGGTGGGGAGTAGGACAGTAGTGTCGTTCTACTAAAATAATAAACTTGGAGATGAAGGTTGCAAGATTGCAGTGAGTGACAACTCTTCTTCATTTTCATGTTTTCCTATTTGAGGTTACGGAAAAACAAATGAAATACATATTCTACCTTGTAGCTGGCAATACTTACACAATTGAGTTTCTGGCATCATATCTGACTCTACTTAGGAACAAATACATAACTAAAGTATAAAGTTTAGATGAAGAAAAAGAACTAGATTCCGATTCTGAAATGTTATCCCTATGGAAACTTGAAATAATGAAAAAACTCAACAATGTCACAGGAACACTTAAAGCTCATCTCTGGTTACAAAATACCCCAAGATCTCTAGGAAGCATTTAAGATATTCCTGGGTTACAAAAACCCTGATCTAGAACTCCTTGCCCTCTGGGAACCCATGGGTCTGGGCATAGGCACTTAATCTTTATCCTTTATTCAATCTTCCACTCAAGTTAAATGCAGTTTGTTAATAATACTTCTACCAAAGGGATTACCAATGGTTGGACCTCAACATATTTTTAATTAAAGCTCTTAACGGAAACTTTCAGTTTTCTAACCTGGAAGGATTCTTCTGAACTAACTGGGGAAAAAGAAAACATTGATCTGGTGGCCCTACTCATATTTTCAATCAAGAGCATCCAAAGGTGAGGTTTCTGATTAGAGCACATACTCTAGGGTCTTTTCTACAAAAACATGTTTCCTTACATGCTTCAGATACTCAATACCTGCTTGTAGAGAGGATGCCCTGGCATGGCTGACACATATGTAGGCTTGGGAGGTGGGGACAATGACAAATTTAAGGTTTCTCAGCTTTGGTAACATTGCTTAATATATACTCAAAAAGCTCCATGTAAAAATATCCCTAAGAAACTGTTGCAGGAATCACCAGGGTAAGTTGTGCTATTGGTTGAAGATTTTTTTAAAGTCAAAGAAGATCTCGGCACAGATGTCTGCAATGTGTGTAGTATGTGAAAACTTTTATGCTTTTTGGAACATGAATTAATGGGCTACAGATCTCTCTTTCTCTATGAGGCCAAATTCTTCATTAACTTAGATCCACTCTTGCTACCTTCTCTCTCTGAAGATAAGAGCTTATTCCTTATGTCCTGATATGTCTCAACTTTACTGATCATTTTAACACCTTCTAGAAAGTAGTGCTAAGTGGAATACAAAAGATTTTCTTTTTAAGGGAAGTAGGCATTGAGTAGATACATAAAGTTTTTTAGGGTAGAGATAATAAAATTATTTTAGTACGAGTCATTACTTAGCATAGGTAGGGAAAGTCAAAGAAATTAAGCCTGATCCAACAATCCTTTTAAAGTCTGTTACCGCAAGGTGAGCTGACCACAGGAACTCAAACATTTACTAAATAAGCTCAGAAGCATGTCCTCCTTTTTAAGAATATTCATAGACTGGTCCAGAATAAAGTGGAGTTTTGGGTACTGTTCATATTTCTTATCAGCATCTTTCCCTAACTACAAAATATATCGAAGTAGCTTTAGAAATATACTCTCAATGATATTCAAAAAGGGGTTTATGATTTTAGGAATCTTTTTTGCTATGGAATAACAAATGAGATGGATAAAAATACCATCTCCAATTTTCAACCCTGTTTTCTGTTCTATTGGCACCTCCTAAAATACACACATTGAGAAATAATTAGTCTTTTGATTAACCTGTTTTAGATTTTTTATAAAAATTTAAAATATATATATATATATACACATATGTGTATATATACACATATATTTTACATATAAACATATATTTCACATTACACCTTTCAACCATTAAAGACTGCTTCAAGTTCAAGGATCTTAAAATAACTAGTGTTTGGTTCATTTTTCTGGCACCACCCGAGAAAGATGGCAAAGTGTTTTTCCCAAATAAGCGAAACAGCAGGATTCAGGGACCCCATCAGTGAGGGTCTCCTAGGCCTGGCCTCTAAATTAGGGGCTTCCAAACCCAGCTTTCCTGGGGCTCCATGGAACCCAGCAGGGATAGTGGGGCAAAATCAAGGTACTTTGTCTCTTTCCATCACCTAAATATCTATCTATAACCCATCATCACATTAGACACACACAACTTCCCACCGTCTACATCTGCATTGCTTCCTCTTTGCACTAACATCATATTTCTCCTCCATGTTCTTTTTCAGAAATGGAGAGAGGAATAATGAAATCTGGAATATTACAATACACCAGTGATCTCATTGTGTCAGGGGAAATGAATTCTCATTTAAAATAAAAAGAAGGGATCATTCATCATAGCAGCAAAGTGTCTGAACTATTACTTCATGTGAAGATGTAAATTTACTTAAGGAATATGTAGTTAGCAGTTAGTTGCTGAAGAACCTAACAACCAAATGCAGATAAAATAATCAGAGATATGGATAAAAATGTATAGTACTATTGGTTTGTATTATCAAAAGCTCTATATCTAAAAGTATATCAATAGATGATTAGTTAATTAAAATATGGTATATCCATACAAGGGAACACTATACAACTATTTTAAAAGAGAATGTAAATATTTATTTATAACAGGAACATATGTGCATGATATATTTATTGTGGAAGGAAGCATACAGAATATGATCCTATTTTAGCAAAAAAAGAAAATCAATATTTATAGTTATGTACAGGTATAGAAAAAGTCTGGAGGATATACACTAAACTATCAGCAGTGATTTCTATTTCTCTGAGGTTATATTTTGACTTTTTCAATATGTCTTTATATTTGACAACATCTTCTAAGTTTTTCTGCAATAGGCATATATTACTTTTATAATCAGAAGAAATAATGAGGCTATTACAATTTTGGAGGCAAAGGTGATTCAACTTCATAAACACACACAAAGATGGCAACCACTGATTTACGCTTTATAAACTGTGAAAACAGAAGCCCTGACTATGACTTTCCGTTGCCCCCTGGTGGAGCAATATAAGAATTTTATGGGCATCTTTGCCAGCTAAATTTAACCCAAAAACTATGTGAATCCAAAGTCAGATAAGTCATAGCTTTATGACCAAGGAAATGCTTGCTCATTTCATCCTAACCTAGTCTGGTGGATAAGCCAAGAAACATCCCTTTATTCTCAATAAATAATTATGGATGTCCATAAATTTACCTAAAACTTACGTAATGCTATCAATCCTGTTCACTTGGAGGTAAAATCCTCATAGCAAGCGAGGTAGGCCTTCACGTCTCCCAGGTTTGGTCACTGAAGAGAAAGAACACCTCAGTCTAGGATTAAGGCTGATTTTACTTTAGTTTAAATGAGTTAAGAAAAAGTAAATACTTGGAACCATGACCGGTACACACCAAGTGCTATGTAAGTATTAACCATTACGCTGCTGCTGCTACTACTACTACTGTTTTTGCATCTGTGATAAAGAAGTACTGCAAAGGGTATCGATGAGCTAAGACTATAAACGAGCTGAGTTCCTCAGTGACTCCCTGGCCCCTATATATGGCCCCTGATATTCTGAGGTCAAGGATAGCCACGTAGATTGAGATATCACTACATCATAGGAACCCAGAATGGAAGACTCACTTTTCTGGGAGTGCCTGGTGAGCATATCATGCTAACACACTCGAGGGTCTAAACTACTACTACCATATAAGGATTTTTTTCAGCTTGCCATGTTTTGTTTCTCACTGCATTAAGGGCCTATGGTGGGCTTGGTCATAGCCTACCAAATACATGTATTTGCTTTTATATATACAGAATACCTCTGGAAGGCAGTCATAAGAAATAAGGTATCTAACAGAGGTTGTATCCTGCTAGGAAGTTAGGTGATGGGGACTAGGGATGAAAGCTGACTTAGTTTTTCCCATACACACTTTTGTCCCTTGTATTTTTGGTAGCCTGTGTATTTATTACTAATCAAAAATAAAATAAAAACTTTTAATGGTTTCTTATAGGGAATAAATAGAAACTGCTTGATAGATAGTACCTTTTTAGATGTGGTTGGCAAAGAGAATAATATATTATCAGAGTACAAAGGCAGAGGGACATGAACATTTAGGAAGTTATCATAAGTACTGGGGTATAGAAAAAACTTGAACATAGTCCCTAACCTAAAAAAGGTGACAGTCCAAAAGAAAGGTAGACATTATGACAGTACCATGAGATGAGGCTTGTAATAGAATGCTAGGACAGAACAGATGAGGAATCCCCTGTCGGCACATGTTCTCTGGATAATGAGCTGTGAGATGGGTAGAAGGAAGAAGAAGAATATCCTTATAGAGTATTTACAAAGCATTTCAAAATCTTACAGTATCTACCTTTCAGCCATTTTTCCTACATAGTCAGTAAACTCTGCTAACTTGGAAAGTTCACCATGCGTGTCCCCTTCCAAACACTTCTTAAAATAATTGTAAAAATTGCTGCTAGCATCAATCTCTACAGTATGCTATTTGTTTCTCTACTCACAGATGCACTGAAGATAATAACATAGAAAGTATAACTGTTTTTTAAAATAAGAATAGAGAATAAATATATTTCATATATTTTAACCATGAGATAAAGAAAAAAAAGTTTGTTGGGTCTTTCTAAAATCCATTCAACCACTCTGTATCATTTGATTGAAGAGCTTAACCCATTTACATTTAAAATAATTACTGAAAAGGTTAGTTTCTTTAACAGCTGGTTTTGGGAAAACTGGATATTCACATGCAAAAGAAGGAAACTGGACCATTTTTTAACACCATACACAAAAATCAACTCAATATGGATTAAAGACTTACACATGAGACCTGAAACTGTAAAACTCCTAGAAGAAAAAATAGGGGGAAGGTTTCATGACTTTGGTCTTGGCAATGATTTCATGGGTTTGTCACCAAAACCATAAGCATACAAGCAAAAATAAACAAGCGGGATTACCATAAACTAAAAAGCTTCTGCACAGCATGGCAAACAATCACAGAGTATAAAATCAGCTGATAGAATTGGAGAAAATATTTGCAAACCATCTATCTGATAGGGGTTTTAATCTCCAAAGTACATTTTATTTTATAATTTTATAAAGTATATTTTAATCTCAAAAATATATAAGGAACTCCTACAACTCAACAGCAAAAACGCTAATAAACTAATTAAAAACAGACTAAGAACATGAATAGGCATTTCTCCAAAGAAGACATACAAATGTCCAACAAGTATATGAAAAGATGCTCAATGTCACTAATCATCAGAAGTGCAAATCAGGACCACAATATCACCTCCCAGCTGTCAAGATGGCTATCTTCACAAAAACAAGAGACAAGTATCGGCAAGGATGTGGAGAAAATGGAACCCATGCACACTGTTGGTGGGAATGCAAGGTGGTGCAACTGCTATGGAGAACAGGTATGGAGGTTCCTCAAAAAATTACAAATAAGCTGTCATATGATCCAGCAATTCAATTCCTGAGTATTTGTCTAAAAGAACTGAAATCAAGATCTGGAAGAGATACTAGTACTCTCGGGTTCACTGCAGTTCTATTCACAATAGCCAAGATGTGGAAACAACTTAAATATCCATCGACATATGAATGAATAAAGAAAAAGTGGAATATACATACAGTCGAATATTTACTATTCAGCCTTAAGAAAGAAGAAATTTCTGCAATATGCAACAACACAGGTAAACATTGAGGACACAATGCTAAGTAAAATAAGCCAGTCACAGAAAACTGCATAATCCCACTTACATGAGGTACCTGAAATAGCCAAATTCATAGACTCAGAGAGTGGCATGGTGGTTGCCAGGGGCTGGGGCAGGAGGGGATAAGGAGTTACTAATCAATGAGCATGAAGTTTCAGTTAAGCAAGGTGAACAAGTTTTAAAGATCTGCTGTTCAACACTGTAGCTGTAGACAACAGCAACATATTACACACTTAAAAATCTGTTACAAGAGTAGATCATGTTAAGAGTTATTACCATAATAATTAAAAAAAACAGTTGTTAAATCCTACCAAGTACATGGGTGCCAGGACAAGAAATCTCGAGTACTTCCGGCTCTCAAAGAAGCTACAAATACAGAGTAATTAGAATGAGATAATCCTTGATATTTGAAATCATTGTCTACAGCCCCTAACTACCAAGTGGAATATAAAAGAATATTTATACAAATTTTTTTCTTTAAAAAATTTCTCTAATTTTCTTGTGACAAAGTTACCCTATACTACATCGGTTGCTTTAAAGAATCTGGTGTCAGGAAGATCGGCACACACGTTTTTAACAGACAATTAATACAGCAAATATTCTTCAGTGGATTTGTCAGAGCTGCAGATTAAGTCAGTCTTATCCAGTACTGCAATACCTAGACCATCGCAAGTCTAGAAGGAGCTGACAAGGAGGAAGGTGAAGTCTAAGCTTTCTGGGAGGTCTGACCTCTATTTCAGCCAGACTTCTTTCCTCCTTTTGGTCTAAACTAAGTATTTATAATTATTTTCAAAACGTATAATGTGCTATTACATGCCAACACCCCTTTGCCGCTGCTTGAGAACAGGTATTATTAAGTATAGTTCTCTCATCACATTTCCCAATACTCTTAGAATCAAACATGAATGATACAAAAAGTTCTTATTTATGTGTTCCTCATTTGGTCAAAGATATGACTAATCACAACCTGCAAATGAATCATTAAAACTTTATGAAAACTATCACTATGCAGCTTAAGCTTCTTTAGCAAATCGTTTTTGTTTTTTTTTAAAGAAGAGGTTTGGACCACACACAGATTTTTTTTTTTTTAATCTTTCATCTTGAAAGTTATTTTTCTCTCCCCTCAAGGAGCCTGACCTGCTTTAAATCTTCTTCTGCCAGATGATGTAGTGTCTTGCATCACCTTATTGATCTATATGCGAGGCATTTGTTTCAATCTGTGTTTAGGCAGGCTGTTTATTAATTTTTGTTTTTCAATTTAGTTATCTCAAGGCAATGAGGTTGCAGATGGACTAATAAGTCCCATCCCGTGTGAGACACAACTAGTTTCTCTATTGCAAAAAGTCACCTACAAAAATTTAATTTCCTATATCCATACATACAGTATGGTGCTCTTCCAACTCTTCTCAGACAAAATTCTATGAAGTTCTCACCACCTTTTTTCCTCATAGAAAATTTTGAGAATATCACAGACGGCATTTTGCCTTGAGACCTGTAAAGTGTTCCTGCCAATTCCATAAAAGAGTGAGGTGGAAAACTGTTCTTTCCAATTCCCTTGTGTCTCTAATAACATGAGGTCTCTGGCCAAAATAAAACATACATCCTCTTCAGGTGAAGGGAAAGTGGAAATTCCAGAATTTAACATTTTGTTATGATGATTTCCAGTGTGAGATAACGCCAAAGCCAACTCTCTAGAGCTTTCTTTATTCCTACAAATCAGTATGTGGAATCAAGAAATCTCCCAACTCTTTGTTCCGGCAACTCTATTGCATTTCTAGACTTAAACTTGTGGGTTTTCGAAGAAAAAAGTTTCCCCCTGCTCCTCTCCTTCCTCAAAAGGCAGACAATATACCTAGACATTTATTTCAGGCATGGGGTGTAGGTTGAGGGGGGCCAGGAGAGGAGAAATGGCTTCACATTATCTTAGTAGGATTTCTTCCTACTTTCTGATTTTTTTTTCCCCTTTGGGACCAAATTCCTCAAAGGATACAATTTCTTTTCTTCCTTTGTCCCTTTCTTCCCTTGCCATTCACAGCAGCAGACCTCTTCAGGCATCTGAAAGTTAAAGCCATTGTTCCAAGGTGCAGAGCTTGGCTTCCACTGCCTGGGTCTGGTCCGCAGTGGTGGCATGAACAGCATCCTGTGGTTCTGACACACCTGGGGACCAGGTGGGGATGTATCAAAATAAACTAGGAGAGGAGAGTGTGTCACAGACCATTTGCCACTCTCATTAAAACTTTTCAAATCTGCTCCCTCTTTTCCAATTCTTTGGGGGTCTTTTCCATTTTGGTTATGCCAGGGCCCAAGTTAACCGCAGGCAGCTACAACACCGCATTGGGCTTTTTTTTTTTTTCGTCTTCAGGGGTCTAGGCTCACAGAAAGTTAGAAAGCTTCCCTCAGACTCCATTTGGGCCCAGTGCCCTTCTGAAAGCTAAATACACACCAAGGAGGTTGTGGGCGGCAATTCTCCCCTTTAAGTCAGCCCTGTAAGTGGCTCCCAGTCTGCAGTTCACTGAGTAGGGCCTGTGACCCAGGGCGGGCTTATGCAGGGATGACTGAATTTCACCACAAATATATTCCATCCTGAAGGAAATGGGTAAATGTGTTGCTAGGTTTAATTTTCTGAAGCTGGTAGAGAAACTAGAAAAGCGTACCAAATAATCACTCTCTGCACTTTCCTCCAAGGCAGAGACCTTCTTTGGGGACCTCTGATGTAGAGGTGCCTTTACACTTGATGAAATCCAGGCAATAGGACCTGAGGATCACCGTTCTCAGTTAACAAAATAGGCAAGCAAGGCTCAGCAGGGGTAAGGACACAAGTTCAGGCTTCCAGAAAGACACAGAGGTGGGATTTGAATACAGAACTTCTGACACCCAAAATTTATGATTCTACTTTATGAGCTATAGCCACCTGTATCTTCTGGACACTCATTTACATAAATCCGTAAACTGTGATGAACAGATATGACTAAGGTTCAAGTTCTTTGTGATGTGGCCTCATGGTTTTTCAAGTTGCTTATGGCGATAAGAGTGATCATTAATCATGAGTGTCTCATTTACTTAGGACAATTATCAAGTCCAGTCAGCGTGCTGGTTAAGAGAGCAGACTCCAGAGACTGACTTCTGGCTTTCCAACCCTGCCTCTGCCATTGGTAATGTGTAGGACTTTGGCAAATTATTTAAACTCTCTGTGCTTAGCTTTTCTCAACTGTGAAAAACAGGTACAAAGTAGTACTTTATGGTACAAACATTAAGTGAGATAACAGATGTAAGAATTTAGTAGAATGGCTGGCAAACAACACCCACTTAATAAGATGGTTATTATTTTATAGAGCTATTATTATATATATTGCTATAATATTGTGAATTTCATACAGCTATAAAATAATTACTTTAGAGTAATTACGTTTGAAATAGACTTATAGCCTTATAGCTAAAAAATAATTATTTTATAGTAATTACATTTCAAACAGCCTTATATATTTATGCAGTGGCTTCAGTGGAGAGAAAACAAAGACCTGGGTTCTCTCCTTGGTTCTGCAGCACATGAATCACATGATACCAAGAGAGGCATCCTACTTTATCTCAGCTTTTTCATGTGTAAAATGAAATAAGCTGTTGGACTTGATACTATTTCCAGATCTTTCTAAGGATACGCACCTTAATGTGTCCATGACACAGAGAATTCATTTCTTACTATGTAGCAAGCACTATATTGTACATGCGTTTGCTCACTTAAATGTAACAAAAACATTCCCATTTTACAGATGATGTCAGTGAGGTTTACTTAGAGTTATTAAGCAATCTGCTAACCATCTTAAGTTCGCAAGGGGCAGTGTTGGGAGTAAGTGTGTCCAGGTCTGGCTGACTCCAGGTGCTGGCTCTAATCAACGTGCTCTGCTCCCAGCCTGTTCAGCGAGGGACTCATTAATAAAGTAACAGTGGTCCCTGTTTTAACCATCCAAGTAAGTAAAAATCCATTATAAACAGAAAATACTAAATCAGTTCCCTATTAGCAACAATGGCCATTTTCACTCCTAAAAAGATTAATAAGTGTGAGAAGCCCAATTTAAATCTACAATTGGCCAGAGATTAAACTAACACAGGTCTGTTTTGGAAGGAAGCTTTTAAAAGGCCAGAACTCAACTTTTCAAGTTAACGGGATTCAAACTTTCAATGCTTTCCTTTCTCCTTCCCTTTAACTAAATTCCACTTTGTATTTTTCATCTTGTTTTTGGAGTCTTTCCAAGTCACCTCTGTGAAGAAACACAAGGCCCTTGGCACTGAACTTTTGGGAATGTGCCCACATCTGCCTCTGGATGTCTGCTTGCCTACCTTTGATGCTGCATTCAACACCTAACTTAAAACAAAGCAGGGCTTGAAACAAAAAGCTACTCAGGGTACGAGGGATCCAGCTCACCAGTCAGTGGCTTGGATGATAAATATCATGAGCAAAAAAGGCCTGAAAACCTCAAAAATTGTTCAATATTTCAAGGCAGAGCCAGCTGATTTTCATTTCAGGGAGGAGAAAGAGCAGTGCTACGTTGCAGAGGAAGAAAGGAATATATGATGATGACAGGCATGCTGATTCATTGTTTTTTCAAATAATGCTGAAATATTCTAACTACATTGGTGTCATGCAGATCCTTCCCAGAGCTAAAGAGGTTTTGTTGCTATGCGCATATGTGCTTCTATTTATAATAAGGTTTTCATTTTGACATGATAACTCCAATTTAAAATATGGCATTCTTCTTCGTTTCAGTTCCTTAGAATCAAATATGTCATTCATCATCTTGGTGGTCCCAGTAAAATGCCCTGGAATTCTCATCCCCGTTTCCAATAGTTACGCATCCATCCATCCATATGGTAACAATATTACCACAACCAAATTCCTGCTACCAGAGACATCAAATAGTTCAACTTCAGCCCCATGCCCAGGAATATTTTCTTGTCTCAAGAAGGAAATTTCAATCTCTAAGTTATCAGGAGAGAATAAATGTCATATAAACAAAAGTAATGTTCTATCGAACGTACCATATTGCCCAAGAAGAGAGGGGTGACCGCTTACACATATGGTGGAAATGACAAGAGACTGGGGTGTGCTTCTGTTTCAAACAAGATGACCCTCTACAAAGCTTGGAAGAACTGAGTCAAAAAAAAAAAAAAAAAAAAAAAACCCACTGTGGCTGAAATGCGGGCTGCTGAAGCAAGGGCTCTGTGTGTTTGCCCCTGAACAATAGCTTTCTTATTCTAGGAACCTGAAGTGAGGGGGCTGAGATGAGCTGCTTCTACTGGAAAATGAATGGAAAAGAATGTGCTGGGAGGCTCCATGTTCTGACAAATCATCTCCAGTCTAGGGCTCTGTCAGTGTCGGGGTGAGCCCCTTGGTACATGAGCAGTAGCAGGGTGTGATGATGGTTAAGGAATAGGTAGGAATCAAGTAGCCTCAGTTCTTTCCCTGTTCTCTTGTCAATTAACGAGAGGATATGAAGAAAATCTAAAGCTTTCTGAGCTTGACTTTCCTCATTGAAAAAGGAGAGAACATGATGCACCAACATCGAAGGTCACTTTCACTTCTGAAGTTTGTACTGGGTACAAAGTAATAAAGTAGGACTTTTCCTACACACCTAGCAGAATCAGAGGGAATAATAGTAGCTATCTTTCCTAAGTGCTGTCTGTTCCAGCCACTGTGCTAGGGTTTTCCCTATGTGATCTATGACCCCCCAAAAGCCTTCTTGGGTTCACATGATTGCCATTTTACAGGTTAGAAAACTCTACCTTGCCTAAAGTCACTCAGCTGGTAAGTGGCAGACCTGGGATGAAACCCCAATCACCCAGCTCCAAAAGCTCATGTTCTTTCACTGCCATATGATGGCACCGCCCAGCCTTGCTCTGAGGGGGGCATTGCCCAGATACTGATAACGCTGACGCTGGTAAGTCCTGGTTCCCCGTGGGCCAGCCATATGAAATGTCTGGAAACGTGAAGAACCACAAGTGGGGACAAACTCATCTGTCAAGTGGGGTAACAACAGGATTGCCTCTTAAATGTAGGACTTAGCAATTTTAAAGTCCTTAGACCAGTGCATGGCACAGAGTAACATAGCAACTACATATGTGCTTGTTACATTGATTCAAATATGTAAGAACCTCCAAGAAGTAGAAGGCTAAAGGATATGTAGTCTTAAAGAGCCAAAGGGGAGCTATAGATTGGGAGGGTTTGGGAGCTGGGTAGACCCAGGGAGGGGGCAGGAGAAGACAGTGACAAGAGGAGCAAAGTGAGAGGGCCAGGCCAACTGTCATCAGGTAGTCTGAAGTTCCTGACTTCTGCAGCTCAGAGTGCTGTGACAATGGCACCTGGAAAGTGGAACCCAATGGTAGCTGCTAGGGGAGCAGCTTCTCTCATCTCTGGAGATGCACATTCATTAACCTGTGGGTCTTCTTATTTTGGCAGTGGTAACTATGCTATATGACCTGTGAACATTCTTGCCATGGACCTGGATTCATATAGGGAACTGGGTCAGAGTGAAGTTGTTCATAAACAAAGTACAGCACTGCCTCTGGGTGATCAGACTAAGCTACAGAAATGGGAGAGAAGGTCTGAGTCACCTGGATTCTTTCATCATATCTGTCAGAAGCCAGGACCATGCCTCTGAGCTTAGTGGAGACATGTCCATCAGACGCCAGAAGAGGCTCTCCGGAGGAGAACTCTGCCTAAACAGCTCCACTGGAATGACTAGAGTTTCCAAGCTCCCTTGCTGAGCTTCCTCCTGAACCCCCTGGGCTCTGCACTCAGATGAAGTCTTGGGCGTTAGCTTTCAAGTATGTGGTGTGGTCAGACCTGGCACCTGCTGCTACTGATGTTGTTCCCACTCTTACCTCACTGTTGCTCATTTTCCCAGCCTTGTGGCTCCACTGATATTTTCTCTAGGATTTTAACCTGCTACTTCTGTATCAGTGTTAATGGCCAAAGGGAACTCTGGGGTCCAACAATTCCCCATTCCTCATGATCCCAAGTATTCAGGTTTGGTCCCCTCTATGTGGAATGCCAAAGTTTGTTCTGTCATTCTATTAACAAAACCTATTTGTGAATCTCACATGTATATCATGCACTTGAAAGGTTCAAAATTTAAAGGACACAATTAGACATGGTCTCAAAGATATTAATAGAAGTAATTAAAATGTTATAAATAGCAAAAGTCTGGAAGACTTAGATTACCCCTTTGAGGCTCTAAAGAATTATTATGCAAAGGATGCAGAGAACAAATGAAAAATAATCAGAGTCTTAAGATATTTTACTTAACAGAGCTTCAGTATTTAGGGGGAAATCCTAAATTTTAGTGATTAAGACATTTTCCACTATCAAGTCAAAGAGAGTAGGTTCTAGATTGCGTAGTCTTTAAGACTATTATTCAATGTCTCCTTGAATTATATGAAGTAATTCTGGGGAAGAACTGATGGCTTAATACACTGTACTGAAGATGAAGAAATAAAGCTGGATTCCAGCAAGAGACATTCTACTGGACCTGAGAAGAGACTTCCATACAAGGAATTAAGAATCTTGTTTCCCAAGAGAGCAACCGTGCCTATCACATTCTTCAGAGGTAATGCTGTTTTAGTAACAGACTGAGTTTGGAGTACCTGCATCTGAGTCAAGGATTCAATAAATGGAACTTTTTTCAAGCATAAATGCCCAGGGACCCTGGGTTAGATCAAATGTATCACAGTTTATTACATCTTCTAAGACAAATACTAAGAAGTTTAAGGATCTCAGGTGGTGTTACCTATTCACTACTGTACAAAGCTTTGAAATAAGCTTTCATCTCCTCATTCTTTAGCCCAGCAGTTGACCTGTGGCATAGACATGTAAGAAGGTAAAAATCCAAGGGAGGATTTAGAACTAAGAACTATTTTAGTTCCATTGCACCGACTACCAATGACACACATATATTCTTTGGGAATAATCAGTCAGGATTATATATTCTCTTGGTTTACCAAGGAAGGCTGATTTTAAGCCAAACTGGCTCCTGCTGGACAAGGGCCTGTAATTGATACTCACTTCATTGATCACTGCTGGGGTTCAGATCAAGGATCTGGAACCTCATTTATGGGCATTAAATGCAAAGGAGAGAGGGAGAAGGAAAGCAAAGAAGTAAGGCTTAAGATCGGGTTTAAAAAACTAAAGGGGCAGAAATATTCTATAAAAATTGAAGTTGGGGACGCTTTCCTAAAAGAGAACTAAAACCCATAAGATCTACAAAACCATCCATCCAGCTTATACACATATTGAAGAAGAAAATTTTTAAGAAAGTAATAAAAAACACTCAGTCTAGTGAGAACTATGTTCACTTCCATTAAACTGAAAGTACAGCTTGTTATCTACACACCAGCAGCCTTATTATAGGAAGTACTGATAAGCCAGGGCTTATTGGTAGGGAGAAGTTGAGAAGCTTGGGATGGAATCTTCCTTGAGTTCAAATCCTTTTAAACACAGGACAGGGAGAGAGATGACCTTCAATTGACAGTAGATACAGTACTGAGAGGAGAAAATCCTCAGCTCTGCTCTTCTCAGCCCTGGGCTTTTTGTATGTCAAGGCTTGAGATGATTTCACATATTTTAACTTAATGCAAATGAAGGGGAAAAAAAACAATCAGTGTACATGTTTTCAAAGGTCTCAACTTCTCCAAACAGGTGCAATCACTTGGGAAAGAGAACAGATGAGCAGGAGTGGCCATGTTTGTCATCTCTTCACTCCACAAAACATCTTACTAAACCATAATCAAGTTTAAAGGTTAAAAGGTAAAGTTTTAAAGCTTAATGTATACACATATAATTTAATTAATAAAAAGTGATGGTATTTTCTAATATAAATATCCACATTGGAGTGATGCAGCTAAAACAAGATGAGCTACAAAAACTAATGGACCCTCCCAGGGGAATCAGGCGAAAACAGAACTAGGGAAAAATGAGTTGAATATCTGTGTAAGAATTATTTCCACTGTGCTGCAATAGCCTATCTTAAGCCAAGGACTTGAGGGATATTTTCAATACAAAAGACAAATATGTAGATATGTGTCCCCTTTCCCATTAGAACTGGAACCCCCTGGATAAGAAGCATGTTTCTTTTTTCCACAGGCCTATTATGGAAATCACCTCTTTGATTGTCATTACACTGAGATGCTGACATATTTCACAATATGTTAGTCAACCTTTAGGTTAAGGAATCTAAATTATCTAGAGCTTTTATTATATATTATATATAAAAATTCTTTGAGGACCATAGATGGTTACATGCATGAAGATTTGTCTGGGCTAATGGAACAATGGAAAATGTTCTAAATAAAGAACTGGAGAAGAGAACACTTAGCAGTGGTAGCTTTAAATAAAAATAAATAAGAATAAATTAAAAAATTAATGCAAGAGAAGTAATTTAATTCCATTGGATTTCTGTTTTTTATCCAAGCCTCAGCCTTGTGACCTAAATTGATAACAGACTAATTTGTTAAAGATTATTCTGCCTACCATATGAATTTGGAAGAAATGCAGAAATTAGCTAGATGAATTGGTTTATTTAGAAAATGATTTGTAAGTACATTAAATGTTGAAAAAATAAAGACAATACTGTCTGGATAATACCACTATTAGGACTAAGAACTTCAAATTTACAAACTAGCCAATGATGTAATTTCAGAATTAAAGGGGAAATAGCAGCACTTTAAATAGGCAGGAGAGAAATCTTTTTTTGTATACTTTTTTTATGACTCATTAAGTAAATACAAGGACTAAAAATGTGTGTTTGTGTGAGGGCACGTGTGTGTGTAAGTGATAGCTCACAAACACCTCTCTCAAGGGATCTCCAACAAAAGATTCCGTGAAGCCTAAGTCATGGGTTTACAACACAAATTTGTATTGTGCTTAGAAAATGAATGCCATGGCCCTTCTGGGACCTGAGGCAGACTGTTTAGGCATATTCCCTTCCTTTTCCACATATTCTATTTCATTAAATGCTCACTAACACTCTGAGAAGTAGGTAGGTATCATTACCCCTTTTTGACAGTGATTTGAGAGCTTAAGTCAACTTGCCCAAGGATTCAAGGGACAGCAGGTAATAGAGCTGGGTTTGAACCTAGACTGGTTTCACTTCAAAGCCTAGGAAATCTCCACTCTACCAGTGAAATCCCTGGGTTAGTTATGAAGCTAGTTGATTCTTAGAGTTAAGGCCTCCAATCTAGGATCCATCTAGGTCCCATGTATATCCTGCTGCCTTGGTCAGGCCTTACGGCACAAGTTAAGAGTCCCAATGGTATAAATTGAGAATATCACCTATCATGTTAAAAGCAATAGTGCTGCTACATAATCCCAGTAAAATTACCCAAATAAGAACTTTTTTTGAAAACCAGGCAAAACTGTCTCCTCTGATGAATTGTTACTTTGCCTTTTTTCTTATAATGAAAGCTACATATAATGGAAATTTCCAAGGAATTTCCTTAGCCAAAAATGATACTCAGTTACACCAACTGGGTTTGAATATTTGGTCCTTGGTTCCTTATCTTTTCTCTCTATTATCATTTTTAACCAACCTTATTGCACTTGTCTTATTTGGAAAGCTGTCACAAATCATCTTTGCAAGAATGGCATGGTATAAATAGACGGCAACATTAAAAAAGATAAATCACACCTGAAGCCATTAAAAAAAACTTTAGTGACCAGATACCTTACTTTCTAGAGAACTTGTGATATAAATTTCCTGACATTCTGTCCACTCATGCACAAATAATTACATTCTGAGATGGAAAAGAGAAAGGAAGATGAGGAAAATAATGGATTACTGAGCTTCTGTTAGGTGCCAACTGAGGTTAAGTGCTTCATGTACATAATCCCATCTTACTCCTCACATCTTCACAGATGATAAAAGAGAATCTGAAATTCACTAAACCCATGAAACCCGTAAGTGCCAGAGTTGGTATTTTAAATTCAGGTATGTCTGGTTCCTAAGCTTATGCCCTTTCCACTCTGCCAGCAGCCTCCTGATAGAGTCATGCTGAACTCAGGTTATTTCAGTAGGCCAGAGTATTCAATGTTTTTGAGCTTTGCTTATGGAAATAACTGTATAGGTTCTAATTTAAAGTAACTTTCCTAACAAACACATAGTGTTCAGAAAATTCTGCTCCTGCTGTATGTCTAGATTGCAGCAAATTTTTTGGAAAAAGAAATATCGGACTAGTATATATAACAAAAGATAGCAAGCTCAAAATCTGTGATAGCATGGGGCTTGCAGTTTTTAAGTGGTACGTGCTTTCGGAGAACTTCACAACCAGCATCTCCATTTATATGTAACATACTTATCCTTAAATACAAAACCATGAAAACTTTATAGGGCTTCCACCCTTCTGACTTGATATTGTGTAAAGTGTGTGTTTACACCTATGTAGGACACATGAGTTGGATGAGATCCAATCATGGGTATAAAAGTACACCGAGCAGTGTGCCTTTTGTACTTATATAATATATTGACTTTGGGCTTGTGCTAGAGGAATTGTTCTTTGCCTCCAGCTCCTGAATTTACTACAGCTGCCAAACACTTCCAAAACCCCTCAGTCTCAATCCCAGGCCTGGAGAAATTCCACAGCCCTGGGAGATCAAGTTTCGCATCAATATTTTGGTGGGCTCCTTGCCAACGCCTTATCAAGGAAAAATATAATTATAGGCGAGACTGCAGCAAGCTGATTCTATAATATTCTCCTCTCCTGTCTCAGCTGCTAAAATATAATGTAATAAAAGTGATATAAGATACTGCATCTGCCCTCTCCATAATTCTATTTTCATTTCAGTTCCATGGCTTGATAAAGGAAGACTCCAAGCCGTGCCAGAGCTACTGATGCTTAGCTCCCAAAACTCTAGCATTTGATTTAGGAAAGTTACAGCTTAAACTAGAACTCATGATAGAAAGAAAAGATGGCAGTAGGGGAGATGATCTGGGGTCTTGTAGCAAACACAGCTTTTTTGGTTTTCTTCCTAGGACTGCTTTAATGGATAGCTCAGCTTCTACATCGTACGTAAAATTAGCATAGGGACCTCAATAATTCATACACGTTGTTTATGGGTCCTTGGGGGCATATTCTTTATTACCATGTGTAGTACATTATAACACCAAGCCATGGTTTAGGACTAAGTTCTGTTGTTCATTCAGTTTGGGTTATACCACGCTTTTACTTATGGCAGACACAGGAGGAAGGCATGATTCGATCTGTGGTATCTCAGAAACCATATGCTAACGCATTGGGGTTAAATAATACTTAGAACATACAAATGGCCAATAGGCACATGAAAAAGATGCTCAACATCACTAATTATTTGAGAAATGCAAATCAAAACTACAATGAGGTGAATGGTGAGAATGGCCATCATCAAAAAGTCTACAAATAATAAATGCTGGAGAGGGTGTGGAGAAAAAGGAACCCTCTTATACTGTTGGTGGGAATGAAAATTGGTGCAGCCACTACAGAGAACAGTATGGAGGTTCCTTAGAAAACTAAAAATAGATGATCTGGCAATCCCATTTCTGGGCATATATCTGGATAAAACTATAATTTGAAAAGATACAGGCACCCTATTGTTCCTAGCAGCACTATTTATAATAGCCAAGACATGGAAGCAACCTAAATGTCTATCAATGGATGACTGGATAAAGAAGATGTGGTATATAAATATAATGGAATACTACTCAGTCAGAAAAAAAAAGCCATTTGCAGTAACATGGATGGACTTGAAAATTGTCAAATTAAGTGAAACCAGAAAGAGGAAGAAAAATACTGTATGATATCACTTATATGTGGAATCTAAAAAAATGACACAAATGAACTTATTTACAAAACAGAAACAGACTCACAGACATAGGAACCAAACTTACGGTTACCAGGGCAGAGAGGAGTGAGGGAAGGATAAACTGGAAGTTTGGGAATAGCAGATATAAACTACTAACTATAGAATAGTAAAAAAAAAAAAAAAACCAAAAAAACAAGGTCCTTCTGTATAGCACAGAGAGCTGTATTCAATGGCTTGTAGTAACTTGTAATAAAATATATGAAAAATATGTATATATTTATATGTGTAATTGAATCACTATGCTGTACACCAGAAATACCACATTGTAAATCAACCAAACTTCAATAAAAAAGGAAAAATGGTACTTAGAGTCATTATTTTATTTTTTACCAGCTTTACTGAGATACAATTGCCACGTGACATTGTGTAAGTACAAGGTGTACAGCATGATGATTTGATATATATATATTACAAAATAACCAAAATGAGGTTAACATATCCATTATCAGGTTTGAAACACAGGCTTTTTATGGCTGCTCATGGGTTACAGGACCAAGTCCAGATTCCTTAGTATAGCACCAAAGACATTTCTACCATCTTTCCTCACCCCAGCATACTTTCTTAGCCTTATCTCTCATTCCTCTCCATGATTATTTTGTTCTACCTAGCCTCATTCCTTCTTCAGTCCCTTCAAATGAGTCCTATATTCTCATGCCTTTGCCATTTGTCCTGGCGTTTACTTTATCTTTTATGGACCTCTCCTCCTTTCTCTGCCTGTGAGCATGCTCCACCACAAACTACATGAAAGATCTGCCCTGACTGTGCCATCCCTAATCCAAACAGCTAATTATTTCTCTCCTGGGTTCATAATCACCAACCTATTCCCCTACCTCCCCTTCCTCATTTACAAGAGTGCCTTTGGGTAAGATTCCATCTATCCATCTTTCATACGCTAAGCATCTAAAATAGTCACTGGCATGCAGTTGGTGTTCGATAAATATTGGTTAATCAGCGATTTCACAAATTTGCTTCTAGGAAGACCACGTATTTCTTAAAACACAGTCCTTAAGAATTTGCTTGCTTAGTGCTACACTTAAGGGTTGTATTTCTTTACGAGTGAGATTTACCTTGCTTGTGATATTGGATTCAGCAGAAAGGGTTCAGTTTCACCACAGTTTCACCACTTTCTACTGTGTGAATTTGCGATCATATTCCACCTGTCTGTAAAATGGAAAAAAAAAATTTGCCCTGCAGGAATATTATAGGGATAAAATACCCAGTATGTACTTGGTGCTCAACAAATGAGTTAATAGGATTCATCCTTGGGATGATAACATTGGGCCCCTAGCACACACACAGAAAGCAGGCCCCCAAGGGGATGGGACGAGGACATTGGTTTTCATTGGGAAACTGAGAAGCTACTGACGGAGTACGGAAAACACTGACTGGAAGGGCACACCTGGACTGTGGGGGCTGTAGTGGGTGACTGAAGGCCAGAGGATGGCTAAGTAGATACAGAGAGTGGCACAGCCAAGGGGAAGAAAGAGATGGGGAGACAGAGGGTACCCAGGAAAGCTAAGAGTCCCAACACCTGATTCCTGGATGGCTCAGGGTTCTAAAAATATCAGCCAGAATTTACTGAAGACTACACTCTGTCAAGTGGTTTACAAACTCTCTCTTGCCCTCAGAAATACATTCCAAGCCTTTCTTTGAGGTGGAGCAACTGAAGCCCAGGGAGGTTATGCAACTTGCCCAAGGAGACAAGGTTAGTGTGTGACAACATCTGAACTCAAATTTAGATGTTAGTCTCTGAAAAGTCATGTTCCTTGCACCACACCTGCCTGCCTCCTAAAACCTGTGCAACTGGCAACTTCTCCAGCCACCATCCTTATCTATTTCCATTAACTGACCAAATAACAGCATTCTATTTCTGAGTTAAGTTTTTACACTTAAAAAGGGGGTTTCATGTACATTAAGTCTCATTTCAACATTTGAGAAAGGCCAGGCCAGTTTTTAACCCTGTTATACAAATAAGGAAGCAGGACTCAGTAACCAAGTGCCTAAGAATTACATGTGACATATAAGTATATTCCCTAAGACACATGTTTATATACTGACACCACTAAATTGTAAACTCCCAGAGGTTATGGTCTGAGCCTGTCTGCTCAGCACTGCACCCTCTGCCTCGCGCCAGACAGGGCAAACAGGAAGCAAAGAACAGTAAGTTTTCCAAGTGAATGAATCTACACATAAACAAGGAAATGAATAAATGAATGAATGAACGACATATTCAAGGGAAAGGCACGAAGCTTTGGTTTGGGCCAGACCCTTGGGGAACATGATTAGAAAGACAGGCCACTGCCTATTTCAATGAGGGGTTTTAAGCACTGCTTTCATTTGGAGCACTGTTTAACTTCCTGTGAGGAAAAAAAAAACAGTGATTTTTTTTTAACACTTAAAAGTATAAGTTCTACATACTTGTAGCAGACATATTTTAGGGGACTGCTTGGGCCACTGTCTGCGAACTGGTCTCTTGTCTTCCCTATGTACCCATGAAATTTCTCTTAATAAACTTAACACTTGAGCAAGTTTGGGGGGTTTCTATCTCTTGCAAAGAGCTTTAACTAGACATTCATGCTAACATAAAGGCTACAACTACAGGCCAGAACAGAGAAGGAATTGACAACCTAAGGGCATCCATGGACTGGGGACACACTGCCATTTCTGAGGGGTATCTCTGTGTCTTGTATCCTTTTGAGCCAAATGACTTTTTCTGGAGTTACTCTATTAGTGTTTGCATGAACCCTGACAAACCTTTCCAGAAAATTTACAATTATTAAAATTATTCATCATCTGTGTGTTCAGCTAGCCAGTGATACTAGCCAGTGTCAACCATTCTTTTAGGGAAAAATGATACTAAAATCGGATGCAATACAGTGTAGGGATTAACACACGTGTTTTAGAGCCAGGCTGCCTGGTCTCCTATCCCCGGTCTGTTATGCATACCTTCTGAGTATGTTTCCTAAGCCCTCCATGCTTCTTTTTCCTCATCTGTAAACATGGGATAATACCTATGCTATCAGGTTATTAGGAGGACCATCGAGCTAATATATGAAAAGTACTTGAAATTCAGAATGATACTTGGTTTACAGTAAGAATCTAATAAATGCTGGTTATTTTTAAGTCACAATTCATGTCCTCAAGGTCACAGAACAGAGAAAGAGAGACAAATAGGAAAATAACTGATTACATCACACTGTGATCAGCGTTCTAATAGGTAGTTCTGGTGGTTAAACATATGCACTCAAGTAAGAGTCAGAGCTGACTACAGCCTGCTAAAAGACACACATACGCTCTCCCAGAAGTGAAAACTAACAAACTGGTTAACTGGCTACCTGACACCCAGGCAAGCACTTACGGAAAACAAGAATCAATTCTGCCTAGATATTCAGTTTCCTTCTCAAATTTTGCATGATCATCTTAATCAACGATGATCTTTTGCTCATTTATTGACTTGTAACACTTCTTTCACAGATGTGTTCTATTATTCGAATCTCTTACTGTTACTTAGTTAAAGTTTTCTAATGTATATATATTGTCCTTACAGCTAGATTCTAAGTTACTTTAAAATAGGAAAATCATCTTAAACATCTTGGAACTTCCACAACCTAAAACGACGCTAAACAAAATTTGCTGAATGAATGAATGAGAAGCCAATCTCATTAGATTGGCAAGCAAGTTATAGTTCTTCCTAACATGTATTTTCCTAATTGGACTGCTTTGGAATTATTTAAACTCAAAATATACCTCTTTTCCCTTACGTGTCAATCTCTGGGTCAGGATATTTTGTAATGATTTTAACATTAGCCCAAAGGCACTCATATCAACAGACTATAATCCATTTGCCTAACAAAAGAAACAATAATATGTTGAAGCAAGAATTGGAAACTGGAGGTGTAATTGTTGGCTCTCTCTGCCTCATTCTGTGGCTTTGGAAACCCCTCCTTAGTATATGCATCTGTGAAATGGGAAGACAATTTCTGACATATTGCTGCCTTCCAGAGATAAGGGGGAAACAATGCTTACATGGGCTGACTGACTTTCACTTCTGCAGAGTAAAGAGCCTAAGTTCCCCTGACTTGAGTTGGAGGGTCAGTTTCTAAATTCCCAAAATAAAATGAGAAAAATATGCCCACAGCGTCTGACTCTACATGGGGTCATGAACAAATCTTTTCAGTTCACTTCTTGGAGCAGGTCATTTAAGTCAAGAGTAACACAATCACACTATGACATCATGCCAAACACCCCTATGTCTAATTTCATGTATATTTCAGTTTAATTTTGTAAAACACAACACCAGAAGAACATAGGGTTTTGCCCAGTCAGTTATTACGGAAACAGGAGTATCACTGCTGTTTAGAAAAAAACTGCGTGTAATTAAAAATGACCTACTGTGAAACTCAATAAAAGTGAAGGATCAGTAATTTGAGGTTTTTATCAGCTTGTGATAAGTTTTCTCTCTACTCTGAACCAAAAAACAAAACCAAAAATATTCCATGTTTGTTAAACCAATTTTAAATATATTTGTCAGCTCTTTTTTCTTCCTTTCTATTGGCAAAAAAAGGGGTTTTGAAAAAAAAATTTTTAACTCGCCTCAATTTTTTGTTCATGACTGACTTTGCATTTAAATCTAATAGCAAGCAACAGGTCATATTTCACTTAAATAATGGCAGGTAGCCCTATGTTAGAGACCTTGCTACATAAAAGTTCCACATGAGGAAAAATGCATTCTGGGAAATAATCAACCACCACCAAGAGGTCAAGTATATGGCAAGTGGAGCTCTGATCTGCAAAACATTTCAATAGCCTTCATTCATTTACCAAGGTGGAGGGGATGAGTGGACCATGCAGGGCCAATGTGTGGCTATGCATTCCTCAGGAGCAATATGCTAACAGTCAAATGCTTCTAAATCAATTTTTAACTAAAAGATAAGATGCCTGATTTAATTAAATATCCAATGTATAATAGGATGTATTTCGTTACTAAAAAAAAAACTCAAAGCACACTATAACCATTTTTCTTAATTATTTAGCAACCAATCTCAAATTATTGCTCCCTTTTTTTCTTGAGGTAGAAGATTACATGCAGGAAAAATGCACACATCTTCAGTGCATAATTTGATGAGTTTTGATAAAAGAACCCATGCATATATAATCATTATCACAATTGGTACGAATTTCTATCACCCCAGAAAATTCCCTGTTGCCTCCTTCCAGTTAAGCCCTCCTCTCAGAGGTAACCACTACTGATTTCTATTAACATAGGTAAGATTTGCCTATTCTTGTATCTCATAGAACTATTTCGTATCTGACTTCCTTCACTCAACATAATGCTCGAGATTAATCCATGTTGTTGTAATACTGGTTCCTCTTTAAATTGCTAAGTAGTATTGCCTTGTAGGAATATATCACAGTTTGGTTCTCTATTCTACTTCTGATGGATGTGGGTGATTCCAAAATTAGGCAAGCCTGAATAAAGTGGGTATGACAATTCCTGTGTATGCCTTTTTGTAGATATTATGTTTCGATTCCTCTTGGGTGAATACACAGATGTAGGATTACTGGGCCATAGGGTATGTGTATGTTTGATTTTATAATAAACTATCAAACTTTTCCCAAAATGGTCGTACTGGTTCACACAGCCATCATCAAAAGATGATTCTGGTTGCCCCACATTCTTGCCAATTCTTGGTGTTGTCAAAGTCTTTAATTTTATTCATTCTACAGAGTATATAGTAAATTTTATATGGTTGTAATTTGCATTTCCCAGCAAGAATAACATTGTTCATTAGCCACTTGTGTTATCTTCCTCTGTGAAGTGTCTGTTCTTTTTGTGCATTAAAAAAACTGAGTTGCCCCTTATTACTGATTTGTGGAAGTTCTCTGTATATTCTGGATAAAAGGCTTTTGTCAGATATGTAATGGAAAAAAACACCTCCTAGTATGTGGCTTGCTTTTACATTTTCTTAATAATGTCTTCTGATAAAGATGAATTCTAAATTTTGATATAGTTTGTTATTTCCTTTTACATTTAATACTGCTTGTGTCCACCCTAAGAAATTTTTGCCTACTTCAGGCTATAAAGATATTCAAGATTTTCTTCGATGTTGTTACTAGAAGCTTTGTATTTTCAGCTTTTAAGGTTACGTCTATTACCGTTTTGAATTTTATTTTGTGCATAATGTGAGGCAGTGATTGATGTTTACTTTTTTCCTGTATATTTATCTAAGTGTTTCAGCATAACTGCTAAAAAGACTTGCCTTTCCCCATTGTATCCTCTTGGCAATTTTGTCAAAAGTCCATATATGTGTGTGGGTCTATTTCTGGTCTCAATTCTGTTTCATTCATCTATTTGCCCATCCTTGTACAAAACCCACACTGTCTTTATTACTGAAGCTTTATTTTAAGTCTTGAAATCAGGTAGCATGTGAGTCCTGTTTAATCCTGTTCTTCTTTTTCAAAATTCTTTTGGCTCTTTTGGATGCTCTGCATTTTTATGTAAGTTTAACAATCAGCTTGATAGTATCTGCAAAGAAGCCTGCTACAATTTTAAATGGCATTGTGCTGAATGTGTAAATCAATTTGGGGAGAACTGTCATCTTTAGTAATATTGAATCTTCCAATCTAAGCACATGGCATATTTTTTCATTTATTTGGCCCTTACTTGATTTCTCAGAGCTATGCTTCTGGTTTTAAGTACACAGGTTTTGCACATATTTTGTTAAATGTATTCCTTATGTATTTCATATGTTTAAAGCTATCATAAAAAGTAATTTTTTTAAGTTCAGTTTCCAATTGTTCCTTGTATACAGAAATACAATTGATTTTTGCATATTGAGTTTAGTGTCATTTCCCTTCATCTTGAATAACTTCTTGTAGCATTTCTTATGTATAGGTCTGCTGGCATCAAATTCTCTCAGCTTTCATTTACCTGAATATATGGTTATTTTACTTTCATTTATAAAACATATTTTTGTTGGATATAGAACTATATGTGGACTTGTTTTCCTTTAAAGGAAACTTTAAAAATTTAAAGTCTTTTAAAGGACTTTAAGGATATTTACACATTTTCTTCAGTATCAGATTATTTTAACGCTACTATAAAAATTATTACAAACAGTGGCTTAAAACAACACAAATTCACTTCACAGTTCTTTAGGTCAGAAGTTTGAGTACAGCATGGATTAGCTGTTCCTCTGCTTAGCAACTCACAAGACTGAAAGCCAGGCACTGACACAGCTTCACTCCCTCTGGAGATGTTAGAGGAGAGTCTGTTTCCTTGTTCATTCAGGTCACTGGCACAATTCAGTTCCTTGCAAAGTCCAAGGTCCTTGGTCCCTTGCTGACTATCACTTGAGGGCCATTCTCAGCTTTTAGAAGTCACTGCTTTCCTTGGTTTGTAGCCCCCTTACTCCACTTTCAAAGCCAGCAACAGTGCGGGTTCAAGTCTTCTACACTTCAAATCTTCCTTGCCACTTTTCCTATATTTCTCTGACTCCAGCTGGAAAAACTTTTCTAATTTTAAGGGCTTGTGTGATTAGACTGGGTTAACCTGGATAAGCCAGGCTACTCTCTCCTTCTCAAGGCCCATACCCTTAATCAATGTCTGCAAAGTCCCATTTTCCATGTAAGGTAATATTTACAGGTTCAGGTAAGCAGGATGGGAACATCCTGGGGTAGGGTTTCTTATTCTGCCAACCACAGCCTCCTTTCTGGTGGAAACTCAGCTTTCGTTTCAATAGTTGTTCTCAGTGTAGAAAGGCAAATCACAACAAATGCAGTTCTTTTTAAGGGTCAAATCCTTTTCAGTTTCTGCCAGCTTTTTGTCTGTCTCCATTGTCTCCAAAATTGGATTTTTAAAAAAATATTTGTTGCAATTTGTATAGTTACCTTTGGGAGACTCAGCTAGTACCAAAACTGGAAATTTCTCCTTCCCTTGCTTTGGTTTTAAAGTTGGAGAAATACTATCGTTATAGTTCATAGTAGTGAAATGAACGATACTAGCAAGGTGATTCGTATTATTTTGTATTTAAAGAAATCCATTCCAAAGATCAGTAGGCTGAGGTCACATAAATAGTATAAAATGGAAAGAAAAATTTCCAAGTGATTAAGAATAGAATAAGCTTCAATCCCAGCTCTTTCATTATGAATTGCATGACTAAAGGCACATAACTCATATTCCTTGATCCTATTTCTTTATTTGTAAACTGTTGATAATAAAGTTACAGATATGCATTAAATAAAATTATACTCAGTAAAAGCACTCATCATAGAGCTGATGAGCATAACATAAAAACTGACACTGACATTGACATTGACAAATCACTGACCTCGTGTTTTGCATTGTGAGATGGGCTTTACGTCAATCATCTCATCTAAATCTCTCAAGTAGCCCTCAAGGTGTCCATTTTACATAGAAGGAAACAGAGGCTCAACAAGACTAAATAACATGTCCAACGCCCTAGGCTGGTAAGTGGCGGAGCCAGGTCTGCCCTCTGCTCTATTGGGGAGGCATCACAGAAAACAAAAACAGTTCTATTCACTCCTTCCAAAGCCGACTGCATCCGGTTTTCCAGGCACTGGGAGTCAGAGAAAATTCAGAGCTGGCGTCTGTCCTCAAGACGTTTACCTCCTCGCAGAAGCAACTGAGTAAATCCACAATAATTGCAAACATTGTGTCCACAGCTTTGATGAAATTGCTGATTCTGAGGACGCAGAGGAGTGCTTTAACCCTGCCTGGGGGTGGAAGTAAAAGGGGTCCCTCCTTCCTGAGGAGGGATCAGGCTGCATGCTGAAGTAAGTAGTCTGGAGAAGCAGGGGGCTAAATGCCTTCTAACAGGCTTTCAGCCAAACCCTGGTTACACATAAGAAACACCCAGAATGGGGGAACTTTTAAAAAGTACAGATGCCTGGGCTTCCTTTGAGCAGTTGAATCAGAGTTTCTGGGAGTATGACGCAGAGATCAGTATTTTTAAAAGCTCTCCAAGAACCTCTACTATGCATCCAAGATTGAGAATAGTTGCTTGCTCCAACTGATGGCTAAAATACACTGTTAGATATAATGATCACATAATTTGCCTGGAGGCTATTAACAGTATTTCCTAAATTTCCCTGGTGACTGCACATTTGGGAGAAAAAAAGATCAACATGTGAGGCCCCCTCCCTTGAAGATTCTGTTTCAGTAGTCAAGTAAATTTGAGATACAAGGTAAATACTTCTCAAAGTGTCTTCCGGGGATGTACCAGCATGGCCTGGGAACTTGTTAAAAGTGTGAATTCATGGCTCCACCCCAGAACCACTGAACGAGGGATTTTCGAGTGTTGCCCAGTAATCTGTGCTTTAAAAACTCCCATGTGATTCTGACGCACACCTAAAATTTGGGAACCACTGGTTCGAGAGCTGCGTCAGGTCAAAGTCTCGTGATCGATCTGCATAAAACAAGATGCTTTACCCTATCTGCTACTGCAGACTATACTTTCAATCCAGGCCTTTGGTCAAAGTCAGTGTGAGTGAATCAGTGTCCCTCACTACTACTTTGAAAAACAGAAGTCCATGCTTTGGTGGGTGGTGGCCAGAAGCAGCTCACGCTCATGTAAATATCATTAAAAACACTCTTTCCGTTGAAGACTGAGCTATTAGAGTGACTGCCATTAAAAAAAAATCAATCATCCTTGCAGAAAGTTGTACGTGGAGCACTTTCAAGGAACTTTAAGACAGTGGGAGAGGCTATGGTTGGGGTGGGGGTGGGGGAGTAGACAAGCATCAACAGATACGATTCTTGTTTTCACACTGAGAGTGAAAAATGGGTTCCCAGGATACACATTTTCAGGCTTTGCACAGAAGCCTTGTGTTGCTCCAGGAACGTTTTAAAAGTACCCAGAGGGAACATCTTGGCATAGCATTTTCTGTTATCCATCTGAGTACCTCAGGTGAAGCCATGTGCACACTCCAAGGCACTGGCAGGCAACAGGAATTCAGATTCAAGTCCAAGGCCAGTGCTCAAGGCCACCACTTTGCAGCCATTTCCTGTGACTCCTGATCTCACTTCAAGTTTTCTTCCCTTTAAATCCTCTTATATGCAATGGTGTGGCCTTTTAATTCCCATCCAATAAAGGATATGAAATCAGCTCAAGGACTTTTACTCTAGCAAATGCCAAGATGAACACGGTTGTGTTTTTAGACACATGAGGTGGTTTTAATTTCATGCACAGAGTCATCATCTGTCCTGCTCTCCAGAGGCCAAACTGGTCAACATTACTTGGAACCACCTTACAGATTAAAGTTCAAACTCCTCAGTTTGTCCTTCAGGACCCTCCAGATGGAAGCTAAGCAGTACCACCAGCCTCATCTTCACCACTGCCCCTCATTTACAGTCAGTGGTTGGCCATTACCTGCACACTGTTTCTCTGATTCTACTAGGATGTGAACCTCATGGGAGCTGGGACTTGGTTTAATGCTGTTTTGTATCACTGTTTCAATAAATATGTCATTCTCTGTGCCTTTCTCCGTTCTATTCTGTCTTTGTTCTCTGCTCATTCGCCCACTTGACAAATGCCTTCTTGGCCATCAGGTCGCATTTCTAGCCACCTCCCACCCACTGGAGGCAGAGGGAGCTCTTTATTATAGCTGTGTAATAAGTGTATACATTTCAATCTCCCCCACCAGACTGTGAGGGTCTGAGGCAGGGACCAACTCTTTGTTAATATGGTACCTACAGGGAATGTTTTCAGCATGGGATCCCAATAGGATTCTATGGTCTATGGTCTTCCTGGAACTTTCGGCCAATTCTTTACTGCCTATGGTGTTTAGCAATCAGATCTCGGGAAACACTGAGATTAGAGATCCACATGGAATAAGCATGGGGGAGCTCGGTTGGGTCTGCAGTGATGGGAAACACAGGAGCTACCATTTTGAAAGCATCTATTATTTCCAAGCACTGTAACAGCCACTGTACTTGTTGCCTCGTGTCATTAGATCGTCTGGCTTGGTAAACACACTGACATGCTACCTGATTCCACTAGCTCCGAAAGAAGAGAGTAATAAAACCATACCATTCTGGGGGACTTTGCCTTTAAGTATGTATTTTACTATGTATGAAAGAGAAACATGTTCCTGACTCTTATAAAAGTAATTTACAGTAAAATTTCACTAATTTAGACTCATGGGAAAGTCATTTTGAATTAATGAAAATATGAATTAAAGAATATTCCTAATATATATATACATAACAAAGACTTTTCTGAAATCATACTATTCATTCGGAAAAAAAAAAGTATAATTAGCATACTAAAGAGTCCTCAAAAAAAGAAATAAAGGTTTAGGCCCTTGTGTTACCAAGCTTGCCTACGTTAACAGCACCAAATGTGTTTGGAAGTAGTTTATTCCCTCAGTGTGGGTAAACAACCTTCTGGTATATATATTTTTTTATAATTGTGGGTTTTTTTCAGAAAATCCTTTGCTTCACTGATAGGAAAGATAAATTTGAGCCTGTATCCTTCAGGAAGGATTACTCATGCCAATTAGCAACTGAGGTTTTGCTATTTTAATATCACATGACAAACAACCCTGGGCATAGTACGGAGGAAATGAAATAGATGTTTCCAATGTTCAAGGGCTTACAAGGTTCTTTCTTTTTTTTTTTTTTTTTTAAGGTTTTCTTATTTTAAAAAGGAAGCTTTGTCAAAATTCTGCTTCTTGAGGCCCCTCAGGGCCTGCCGGGGGGAGGGATAGAAGTAGGGGAAGTGGGCCAAGGTCCAGACCCCTTCCCACCATCACTTCAAAGAACCCCAAGTTCATGTTGCTTCACAAACAAATTGGGTTCCATGTGAGACTGCCTTTGAACCAAGTATTCTATAACAGAAAAGAAAAAAAAAGTTTGAAAGCCACTGTTTTACAACAGTGACAGACATGTAGAGGACATCTAGACAGGAAAATAAAAATATTAAAGTGATACTTAAATAGACTCTGAAAGATTTACATTTCCCTCAGGCCCAAGTTAAATGCATTTTATTAGTGTGGAGCAAGGTAGCTGTCTAACTGGGTAGAGAGCTGTGGGGAGAGAGCTGTCACCTCCCCAGGATCTACCTGAGAAGGCCTCGCAGAGGAAGGAAGAACAGAAAGCCTAGAGGGTGAAAGGAAGAAAGCCTGGCAGGGGGTGGGAGAGGAAAGCAGGGTACTCCAAGCCCAGGTGAAAATTGCAAATGGACTCCATGATGACTAAAAAGTGAAATCTTGCTGCTAAATCCATTCATGGTCATAAAAATGTCACCATGCTCCTCATTAGGTAGGATTGTTCTTTGCTCTCTTTGGTTTCAGCAGTGTCAGCTTTTTCACACTCTCATTACTGCCTTTCTCTCTTCTCCCCTCCCCACCCTAGGAAAACATGTTTTTAATTTTATTTTTTTTCTATTATTTATTTTTTAATTGAATACAGGTGATATATGATATTATGTAAGTTGCAGGTATAAAATATAGTGATTCACAATTTTTAAAAATTACATTCCATTTATAATTATATCAACAAAAAATATATAAAAATATATATTCCATTAATAATTATAAAATATTGGCTATATTCCTCATTTTATACAATATATCCTTGTAGCTTATTTTATACATAACAGTTTGTCCCTCTTAATTCCTTCCCACTATATTGCCGCTCCCCTTATCCCCTCTCCACTGGTAACCACTAGTTTGCTCTTTATATCTGTGTCTGCTTCTTTTTTGTTATACTCACTAGTTTGTTGTAGTTTTTAGATTCCACATATAAGTGGTATCATATAGTATTTGTCTTTCTCTGTCTGACATATTTCATTTAGCATAATGCCCTACTAGTCTACTCATGTTTGCTGCAAATGGCAAAATTTCATTCCTTTTTATGGCTGAGTAGTATTTCACATATACCACATGGTCTTTATCCATTCATCTGTTGATTGACACGTTTGCTTCCATATCTTGGCAACTATAGATAATGCTGCTATAAACATTGGGGTTTGAGTACCTTTTCAGATTAGTGTTTTTATATTTTTCACATATATACCAGGAGTGGAACTGCTGGGTCATATGGTAGTTATATTTTTAGTTTTTTGAGAAAACTTTCATACTGTTTTCCACAGTGGTTGCATCAATTTACATTTTCACCAACAGCATATGAGAGTTCCCTTTCACCCACATCCTTGCCAACATTTGTTGTTTGTGTCCTTTTTAATGATAGCCATTCTGACAGGAATGAGGTGATTATCTCGTTGTGGTTTTGATCTGCATTTCCCTGATGATTAGCTATGTTGAGCATCTTTTCATGAGTTTGTTGGCCATCTGAATTTCCTTTTTGGAAAAATATCTATTCAGTTCTTCTGCTCATTTTTCAATTGAGTTTTTGGGTTTTTTTGACATTTAGTTGTATGAGCTATTTTTATATGTTGGATATTAATCCCTTATCAGTCATATTATTTGCAAATATTTTCTCCCATTCAGAAGGTTGTCTTTTCATTTTGTCGATGGTTTCCTTTGCTGTGCAAAAGCTTTTGAGTTTAATTAGGTCTGATTGTTTATGTTTGCTTTTATTTCCTTTGCTTTAGGAGACAGATCCAAAAAAAATATTGCTGCGATTTACGTCAAAAAGTGTTCTGGCTATGTTTTCCTCCAGGAGTGTTAAGGTTTCCGGTCTTGTATGTAGGTCTTTAATCCATTTTGAGTTTATTTTTGTATATGGTGTTAGAGAGGGTTCTAATTTCATTTTATTCCTGCCTTTCTTGAGCTCTCTCTTCTTCTCTGGACCTTTGCTGTCCTTGTTGCTCCCTTTCCCTTAGGGGTCTCTTGCACCCTCACTGGGTGTTTCAGCAAGTACAGAAAGAAACCTGCTCAAGATGACTGTTGACCTTCGTGGTAGCTACAGAAGCCCCTGGAAGGGATCAGGGTTGAGCTGAGTGGAATGGAACAGCCCACGCTCCCCGTCCCCTGTGGAGGAGGCTGGGGGAAAGGGGAGGCAGGTGTTATGGAAAGAAGACCTGTATCATTCCCTGGGGGAGGCCGGAAATCAGGGATGCTCCACCTCCTGAGACAAGTGACAGTCTAGAGGAAGGTATTTAAGGAAAACAATTCAACTGGAGGTGGGAAACTAGGCAACTCTCTCAAAAGAAAAAAGGAACAAGGTTTTTTAGCTTCAGTTTTTCACTTCGAACATGAACAGTCCTTAATCGTTTCTTGATTCCTTTTCATGTTAAACCTGCTATTCAGCATCTACTTCATTATTTTGTTTTAAATTAGTGCCTACTGTCTTCTTAGATGACGCCAGACACTTCCCATACTCTGTCGTTTTTAATTGTTTGAGGATATTTGATGAATGGAATAGACAAAAGTGTGAGTTTCTGTGGATTTTTCCTTATGTATTATATCACCCTTAATAATCGGTCTTTCTGTCATGGGAATGATAATCAGATAATTGCATGCCCAAGACACCTCATTAACTCAGATCTATTTCCTTAATGTACACAACACACACTCAATCCAAAAGTGGGAACCAAAATACAAAAATCTTTGATAAGCTGTTAAAGTTAAAAATTAAATTGCCCTTTTTTCAAAGAATATTCTCATAAACATTGCAAGTTTAAGATTTAAGAGACGACTAAAAATCTAAGCCATCATTAATCATTAATAAGAAACTTGATACAAAGGCACTAAAAGACAGTATGAGTAAAAGTAGTTATTAGACTGTTACATATACAGTTAACTCTTACCAGCCTCAAGCAAGGAAAAGGGTTTAAATCATACAGTTTTAACACAGAGACAAGACCTAAACATACAGAAAAAAGGAGAACTAATTCGGTATTCATATATCTTAATAGAAACCCATGTAATGAACAGCTAAGTGGTATGGCTCTCAAATTTTTTCTGCCCCAACATACTAAAAAACATATAAAATATTTGCATCGGTAGCAGTGGCATTGCCTCAAGATAACAGGACCCTGGTTGGGTGGGATGGAGAGTATTATCTTGGAAAAGCATCACTGTCTCATTACAGTCTGAAAATTGATCCCACAGGCAGCCTGATGGTCCCCATCACCTGGCTGAGCTCCCTCTGCGTTTGCCCAAAGTCTATCCTCTGGTCTAGCATGGAGAGTTGCTGGAATGGCTCAAGTACGACAGGAACTCAGAAAGGTAGAGGTCACACAATATCAGAACTTTCTGACAAGCTATGATGAAGTGATATTTCTACCGAACCTTCAAAGATGGTATAGCCTTAACTCTGCAAATGAACACAATCGTCCACACTTTTCCTCTGGAATATAATCTGAGGCCTCTACCATAGTGTGTCTGCAGTTTAGAGGACTTGCCAGTAGCACAGAAAAAGAAACATTTTCCCCATATGTGGAATATGAAACAGTTAAAACTTAAATAATTTATATTTCTAAAAATAATGCATGCATACCATTAAAAAAGACAAAACAGGCTCCAAGATTTGAAAACAAGCCAGCAGACTCTAGAACAGAGTTTCTCTTCATCCTCCAATCCCTCTAAATAAGGCAACCACTTTTTATTTTTAAGTAATGTCTTCTGCTATTTGCACTGTTTTTCTAAATGGCAAGGATGTTTTGCAATAAATTAATTTATCAAAGTAATACACAGTCACTTCTGATCATGTTAGATGAGGATTTTAGTTATTTTTACACTTCTTTTTCATTATTCTAATAAACTGCATTTCATCAATTCTAAGTGGCACTGTTTTCATACATTTTAATATCTCTGAAATTGATAGGCACTTTATGACAAATATCTTTTTTCTCTCTTACGAGTACCTAAGATAATGGTGTATCTTATAATTAAAAGTAACTTGGATTGATAAAATAATTTTGTATTATATCCATATTCCATATTTCATTATTGTGACTACAAAAAGAGTGTTTACTGCGGAGATAAGTAGTGACTTGATTACAGTTTTCTTCTATAATTTTTCACATTCACTGAAATAATTGTCCAGTTTTTGTTGTTAATAATTTTGTAACCTACAGCTAATTCACCTCAAACATCTGTAAGATGCCTATAAATACAATTTCCTACATAGCCCCAAACTATCAAGTAATCCTTAGCTTAATTTTTTTGTAAACTTCCCTCTTGGAACCCTGCGCACTTCTGCTCTAATCTGGGCTGGGTCCTCTAGGCTTGCTATTCATCTGTCATCCTGGAACTTCTCTCTGCCTTCACCTTAAAAGTTTCCTTCACCTGTCTTGTTTTGTGGTCCACATCCACTAATAGCTTCCATAGAAATCATTTTCATTTAGAATTTTGAAAGCATTGTTCTACTGTCTTCTAGTTTCTAATGTTGCTGATGAGAAGGCTGATCTAATTCTGATTCCTACTTCTTAGCAGTATTTTAGGATTGCCCCAATTTCCCTGGGATTTTGAAATTTCACCAGAGTATGCTTTGGTGTGGATTTTTTTTTTTTTTCATTTTACAGGTTCCAGATTTGTGTTACTCTCTGGCTCTTCCTGGCCTGACTCTGGGTCCCCAGACCTATTTTTGCAGGTTCCAGTTATCTATGACCCTTGAAGATTCTCACAGTCAGGCTCTGCTTCACCACTCAGCTTTGTCAGCCTCAGCTTTCAGCCAATTTTGAAGCAAGCTAAGAATTCCACGTTTGAAAATAGTGAGTGTGTACCCCCATCCCATGGCTGTCTTGCCCAGAGAGAACATGGCGGGACTAAGAATTATCTCAGTTTCCTGAGTTTTGTCCCTCAGATTCCTCTTCTCATCTGGGGAGTCCAGACCTCCTAGAGTTCAATCCTCAGCAATAAAAAAGACTATTAATGCCTTTATCTACTCAGCAATATTAACTGCCATCCCAACTGACAAGATTAGTAGTTGTTTTATGGCTTTTGGTTAAAACCTAACTCTTTCAAGACATACACCATGTGCTTTTTAATCAAGTCATTTTCTCAACCGATGCAGATGATACAGATAGACACTGAGGAGGAAAAAGCTCAGATGTATACAGCAAAAACTACAAGGCAGAACAGTGTGGCAACTCAGAGGCCAGCACTGGGATCAAACTTCCTGGGTTTGAATTCCGGCTCTCAGGTTTACTAGCTGCAGGATATTGTGAAATTTACCTAACTCCTCTAAACCTCAGTTTCCTCATCTGTAAAACAGTAACAACCATGCTGCTTATATCATGCAGTTATTGTGTACATGAAATGAGGTAAGTCTACATGCTGCCTAGCAGAAACTACAGCTATAACTATTGTCTTTGACTGGCACTAATTACGAGACTGAGCAAATTGCTTACCCCAAGTCTTATTTTTTCATTTGGAGAATGAGCCAACAATTAGAGGGCTTGCTGCATAGAGTGATTCTGAAGAACAAATGGTTAAATGGTCATAAAGCACTGGTCAGCACCTGCACACTAAGTAAGTACTTAATAAAAGTTAGCTACACACACACACACACACACACGTGCGACTCTTCAGTCAAATATTGTGAGCTGACCTACCCGGGCCAGACATTGTACCCCTGATTCAAAATTCAGTGCCTTGTACCCCTTGGTTACTGCTACTGGATTCAGAACATCTCCCTCCACCATTTTTTTTGTTTTTGGGCATGATTCCTTTCATCATCTGATTTTGTTTTCTCGTGTTCCTTTCAATTAAAAAAGAAGGATCTGTTCTCTCGAGGATTCATGGGCCATATTGCCATATTTCTTTATTTTTACACTGTGCTGGCCTTTGACACTTTTGGTATTTGGTCTCTCCTTTCCTGCATGTAAGTACTTGCTGTTCTCCATCGCTCTCCTTTAATTCTAGTCTCTCAGGAGTTTACTTTTTATTCTAATCACTGCCCTCATCCCACTTGATAAAAGCCACTTTCTTCCCTCCCCTGGGAATATATCTTAGCACAGTGAACCTGTGCCTGGTTGTAGTAGACTCTGATTGAGAAACAATGGGTTAGCTGAATGGAGACTAATTCAAACCTGCAGGTCTGTTTTTATGATGCTACTTCATCATCCCCTGTTAGAGAAAAAGGTAAAATAGGAAGTGGAACTGAATGATAAATGCTGCCAATAAAACAATAGCCTCAAGTCCCCTGCTCCAAAAGGATACCAAATGACCCCCAAAAGACTTTTACTGAGGTTCAAAGAGTTCCCATTTCTGAAATGCTAGGTACAATATTTTTTAACAGAGTAAATAGAGCCCAAGAGATAGTAAGTCATTTAAACACTTCTTCCCCTTCCCCTTCAGTTAAGAGGAGCCAACTTAATATATTTTTCTTCCAACTGAGCCCAGGGGACCCTATTCACTACTGGGGGGCTATAAAAAGTATTTTGGAGTCTAACCAAGAGCAGAAGACAGATGGCAGGTTCTGCTGCAATCACAGGTTCATCTGAGAGGTGCTTATTAAGCCCATGCCCTCTTCCAGAGCCTCTGACACACATCCCTTTTGAATTTGACCCCTTTAATTTTCATGTGGCAACTTGCAGCTCATGCTGCCTTGGGGCTAGTTATAATAAGTTCATGTCTGAGATTACACATCTGATATTTATAAAAACACAAATACTCCAGAACTTTCTCCAGGCAGGAAATGACAAATCTTGGGTAAGCTATTTTCAGGACTTAAAAAAAAAAAGAAAAAAGAAGTTGGTGATGAACTAACCATTGAGAGTAAAACGATGTTGCCTTACTGCATATTGAAACCAGTCCCTTGTAACAGAAATGCCAAAAGCCATTATCCATACAATCTAATACGGTGCAGTAAGTCCTTGGCAATCCCCAGTAATCTGCAGCATTACACAGGACTGCACCGGACGGGACATGAGATAATATGGGGCTGACTTAATTAGACTTGGGGATGCCGGGGTATTGTGACTCTGTAAGTCCAACTTCGTTATTTCTCAATGAATTCCAGTTGGAAAGTATGATGTCAGGTGATAACATTTCCTTAACCTTTATGTACCTCCTTTGATTACATCAGAGGAGCATGGTAGTGATGGTGGTGGTAGAAGTGGTGGCCAGTGGCAGTTCTGGTATGGTTTCTTTTAAAAAGTACTCAACTTTAGTGTTTGCCAGAAGGTATTATTTAAGCCCCTAAGATACAAAGTCCCCCAAAGCAATGCTGCTTTTTTTAGTGTTAAAAGCAGAGATTCTTAATCACATTTACCTCTAGTATGAATGAAGAGAAACAAAGAGAGCTTCACTGTGATATCTTGGTATGGGATGATCTTTTGTAAAATGCTCACTCTTGGCTCTGTAAAGCCATGCTATTCAGAACCAGCTATTCCAGCAAAAGGTTTTAAGTTGATAAAATATATGACTAAGAACCATAATTCTTGTGCTATTATTTTTTAAAGCCATTTACATTGAATTGGTTTTTTCTATTTTTATTTTGAAGATTTCAAACACATAGAAAAGTTAAATGATACAGCACATTAAAATTTTGCCATAAGTACTCTATTTATATGAATATGCATCCATGTATTGATATATATCAAATATATAAAAATACACATTAAATACCATTATCACACCTAATGCAAATGATAATAATTCCGTAATTTCATCTAATATCTACCTCAAATTTTTCTTATTATCCAAATACTTGTTTGTTTTTATGTAGCTTGTTTATCTGAACCAGAATCCAAAGTTCATGTTTTGCATTTGGTTGTTACATTCCTACAGTTTCTTTTAATTTAGAACAGTCCTCACAGATGTTTTGTTTATTTGTTTGGTTTTTAAGGATCTTGACTTTCTCAGGGGACCAAAGTAGATGTCTTTTAGACTGTTTCACATTTTCAATTTGTCTGATTGTTTCCTTGAAATAAATATCATTTAGCTTATTTCTTTATTTCCTGAATTTTCTGTCAATGAGAAGTTAGGTCTAAAGGTTTGTTTAGATATAAAGTCAAGATTTTTTGGCTAGGATACTTCACCACTTTGGAATTTAACTTTATATTGTGTCATTATCAGGGGACACAAAATGTCAGGTTGGCCCACTAAACGTGATGCTAAGTTTAATCATTTAATTAAGGTGCTAAATAACAGACCTCCCTATGGGAAGTACATTTCTCCTTTTTGTTATTACATTTTAAAAATCTGTATCTATTTTGATGTTACTTAATATATTGTAGCATAAGTCATTATAGGTTCATCTTGCTCAAGAATTTTTAACCTCAGATCCATGCATATGCTTAGAGGATGTATATGAACTCTTTAAAATTGCTTGCAAAATGTAATGTATATGCTTATGCCTAGGGGAGATGAAATTCATGCAATTTTCCAAGGAGATGAAGACACAAAAGTGCCTAAGAAAAATGATTGCAGGTCAATGTCTTCATCCTTGAATTATATATTAATGCCACCCATTTTGCCTTCTCCTTACTTTGGCAAGCTGGTGCTCCCTACACTGGGACCTCTCAATAATAAAGCTGATGATTCACTGACACATGGCCTCAATGCCACAATTAATGAACTCATCAGTTTTGGACCATAAAGCTGCATGACCCATTCCTATTGTTACCATAATATATAATACAGCATATAGATTGATACTTTATAAAGACATTTAAAAAGGTGCATTGAAACAGAAACATGACACGCCTGTATAACGAGGGAGAAATGGAGGAGGGAGGGTATGAGAAGAGGGGAGACAGGAGAGAATCAGCCAAAGACTGTGACCTAAGCTGATCTTGGTAGTGATAAAAGGAAGGGAGAAGTAGAGAAGGCAGAAGGAGGGAGGGAGAGGAGGGAAGAGAAGGGCATAGAATAGACATCTATGGAATATAAGCAAATGAGACGCAGCATGGCAGGCCTTCCTCCCCCTCTTCCAACCCATGGGGATGCCAATAAAACATCTGTTTAGTCAGCCTCCTCCTATTGTTAGTTTTCCATTGTGTCTTATTTATCATGTGACTTCACTGTGCAAAGTTCTGCTCTTGGGATGTGGGGGTAGGGGATACAGAGCTCAGTTCAGCTTCCCCTCTGGATCCCAATGAATGTTCCTTGAAGGCTTCACTAGAAAGGCTTCAAACATTCCCACAGCCCTCTCCCTTCTCAACAAGTCCAAGATGGGCCCACCCTCCAAAAGGTACCATGAGGCAGAGTCACCACCAGATTATGTGGCTCCTTTATGCAAATGTGGAGAAAGATGACCAATCGGGGCTGATGAACTGGACAAAGGTCCCTACCCTGGGCACACAGTCCTACTGGCTCTCAGCTTGGCCACCAGAGCCCGGAAGGATCTAGGCTCTCCTTATCCCAGTAGCTGGGCACCATTACTCTTATTTTTAGCACACGGAACAAAAGACCACAATAATAGACTCAGGGAAAACAATTCAAAAAAGAACTTCCCTTCCCTTCTGTTTCCAATATTAGAAGAAACCTGAAGAATCCAAGTTTATAAACATACTAGTGTTAAGTATCCCACTACACTAATAAAGTGGATTCTTTTTGAACTTTAAGAAAAACCACTCCACATCAACCTGGGATTCAGATGATTTTTGGCGTGAAATTTCAGGTTGGCAATTACAGGTATTTCATTCATATTGGTTCATTTATCCCCAATAATGCCTCCGCGTTTTATAATGAAAACCTCAGCACAGGAACTCTTTCCGTAAGCCCATGCAGCTGGATGACAACTTAGATTCATGGTTCTGAGTCTGGTAACTGATTTTTCCTATTAACTTTAAGGAAATATTTTCCCCATTATTTCAAGTTTAATACAGTGTAATAAGGGTATTACAATATATCACCTCCTCCTCCACTCTACCCCCACCCCATTTTTGGCCGATTAGAAGCACCATATTCCTTACTTAGTACCTGCAAAGCCTTCAGATGCATAGCCTATAGAAGTAACTCATGCAGTGTCTAGAACTAAGACCCACTCTTTGGGCAGAAGGTAATGCAATGCATCCTGATAATAACTAGTTAAGCAGAAGTTTATTTTCCTTTCTATAAGAGCCAGGGCCCGTATTACAATCCTGCAGAGGGAGAAAATGACTGAAGATCACATGAGGTTCTCAGTATCTGATTCTCCCCACCATTTTTTCTTTGCTTACACTGGCACAGCCTGAGACAAACAGTGAGGACAGAGAGATCATCTGCTTAGCCATGGAGTTTTTTATGTGTGAATTTCATGAGCCAGGAACCTGGGGTCCCCTTGTTAACAAGCGCCCCACTGCACTGGGATGGCCCAGGCAATCTTCTTTTTAAGGTAATGGCATCTGTCTAATCAGTTAACATGATTTTACAAGTTAATCAGTCCCCAGTTAAATACATCTGCCTCCACTGTGGCAGACACTACAGGTTTTCTCAACAAGGAGACTGTGAACTACAGCCTGTGGACCAAGTCTAGCTTATGGCTTGTTTTTTAAATAAAGTTTTATTAGAACAGCTGTTCATTTACAAACTTACAAACTGCGGCTGTTTTTATACTATAATAATAGGAATGAGTAGCTGTGTCAGAGATTGTATCATATGGCCTATAAAGCCCAAAATATCTACTTTCTGGCCCTTTACAGAAAAAACTTGCCAGCCAACCCTGGCCCATGTAAGAGCTATTCCTTCCTTCCTTTTTGGTATACAGAACCCAAGCTATCTGGCATTTTGTTACTAACAGCTGATTCCATCCTCACTGGTATATCCTCCCAATGAATATATCTGGGCCCCACCTGCCATATCCCCACTCAAAGGAGTGACTGCAGTGGTAGAAACTGTACGCATCTTCTAAGGCTGGTGTGTTAACATGACCATAATAACCTGCCTACCTGCTGACCGTGCAGACCTTTGAACTTATCCACTGTGAGTGTGATCTGGCCCCAGTTTCTGGATGCCATTTGTATCTCATAGACTAAGAATCCAAGGAATAGTCATTTCCTTTTGTCATCTTTTTGTAGAGTGATGAAGTGGGGTCAGAAGAACTTGAATTCTATTCCAGGCTCAATAATTTTCTGGCTGTGTGACCTTCAGATAGGTATTAACCTTACAGCGCACAGTATGCTCATCCTTAGAGAAAGTGCTTGGTACACAGTTGTGCCACCTTTGAGAACGGATGTGAAGGAGGAAGGAATCAACTTTTTACAAAGTTTCTGAGAGATTAAAAATGAGGAAAGTTAGGAGGGAACGTCTGGCACTTAGTTCTCCCCCAATAAATACACTTTGTCTTCTTTTCCTAGCTGGTTATACTTTAATCCTGACGCCTCCAATTCCTCAACAACCATGACTGGCCTTGAATCCTTAAGACTGAGAACCTGTCTGCTATCCTAATGTCCTATTGACTGTTTTGCCAACCATTTGATCATATGGCTATGTATCCTATTTCTTTCCAGGAACTCTAGCTTGTCATCTAAATCCAGATCTTTTTTTTTTTTTTTTTTTTTTTTTTGATAAATAACCCATTTATCAAATGACTAGCTCCTGACTTGGGTAATGTTCCAGTGCTTGATACCGGCATGACCCAGCCTTGCCCAAGCCCTGTTTCTGAGTCTTGGCTCCACTGTTCTCTTCCATTTGTTCCAGTTTCTCTGGGCCCACAACTTATCTCACACAGTTCTTATTATCCTATGTATTGATTTTTGAAATACTGATGTGAGATCTTGTATGTCCAACACTTACTGCCTATAAAGAGTAAAAGCACACCCTTGTATGATGAGGCAGAGTCTCACCCAAAAGATAAAGTCATTCTTAGTATCTACAAGTATGTGTTTTGGATTATGAAAGAGAATTTAAAGAAATTCTCTTGGAGATGGATGTGTCTTTGTCTGTGTCTGTATGCAGGAAGGATGCGGGAAGCTATCTTTTGATTTTGAGCCTAATAGTGTCAAGAATTCAGGAGACAGCTTTTTACTGGTGGGTATAAAGACAAGAAACACAGAATCCACAAAATGCACTTGTAAAATGGCTCAAGTTCCTTGGGGAGTAGATACTTCAAGATAGCAGGTTGGGAAGGACAGTCCCTAGGATCCATATTGGCTGCTGTATCTTCACCCAAAACAGTAGTAACTTATAGGTGCGTAGTAAACATTTGTTAAGCAAATAAGTGAATGATAGCATCAGAGCCTTTAGTTTTCAAGCTGGTTTCTGTTGCCTAAAGAATCACTTGATATTGAAGGTTCTCAACTTGTTCAGGTATAAATATGAAATCAGTTTTAATTTTCCAGCAGCTACTCCCAATGGGTATAGAGCTTCATTCTGGTTGTTAGAATTGGGTCTTTTTCATTTTAGAACTTGAGTCTCACATTTAATTCAAAGCTCTGTTCTTCACCTCTTGTTCACTTCCCATACAGCCCTAGCTAGATGACGTGGGGTAAAATATGATCTCTCATCCAATTCACAAATCAGCTTTGGACCCCATGCCCTTACCACTCTATGATGGAGTAGGATGAAGGAAGAACACTGCCTGGGGTGATGTGACTGTTGTCATTTCTGGGTCTAATGCTGAATGGCATAGATTCTAGCTGTGTGTTTGACTTCTGAGTCTTAATTCTTTCATGGGGTGTATGCATTGGTTTTGGGGGAGATCCTACTGTGGCCTTTTGTTTCACAGTCCCTGTTTGAGAGTTACATATTAGGCTTGACCTCTTCATTACCCTATCCTAAGCCTCCACCATGGCTAGTAGCTTGGGAAGGGAGATGACAGGGGAAAAAGATCCTTGCAACATGGCTCAACCCTAGCCATCTTCTTTGGCATCCATATGATTTATGGTGAACTCAGTCTCCACACATCAAATGGTGGGAATACCGGACTCCTCTTGGCTGTGGGTACAACTTTGCCATCTTGCTCCTGCCACTTTCTCCACCTCACTGCAGCACCAGGCAAACCCAGTTCTTTGGCAGAGCAACTTGCAAGGAAGAGATCAACTCTAGTCCCAGACATGGTAGGCAAATCAAGCATCAAGCAGTGATTCCATTTAAATGTATCATTTAATAAGATTTAACAACCACAGGGCTCATCATGGAACTAGTGATGCCACAACTTTTCTTTATGTAAAAAAATCATATTCACTATAGGAAATGAATATGAAATACAGATAAAGCACAATAGGAAAAATCACCTATAACTCAGTATTGAGAATAACCTTTGATAATGTGCTTCCAGATTTTTTACAATGTACCTACATGAACTTAAAAAAGTAGGAGAGTGGTAGAACTATATTGCTATATTACTTTGTGCCCTGCTCTGCTCACACAGTAATAAACACACATCCTCTGCTCTATACCATTACTTATGCCGGTAGCATGGCATTTCATTTTATAGATACACTGAAAACCTTATTGTTGGACATTTGGATTCTGTCCAATTTTCCACTGTTATAACTGCAGTTTCAGTAAGTATGTCAGTACTTGTAATTTTGGTCATATTTCTAATTATTCTTTAGGATAACTCCAGAATTATAATAGCTAGGTCAAAGGGTGTTTATAACTTAAAGTTTGGATCAAACAGTATATATCTTTGTAAGGCTATAGCCAAAATATTCTTCAGAAAATTTGTCAAACTCATGCACAACAGTGTCTATATTCTCATTCTCCACCAAGAGTAGATATTTTTTCTTTTTCTTTTTCTGTTTTTGTCTAATGATCATCTAAGAATATTAAGGAAAGGATAAACTTACTGTATTTTACTTCACTTTATAAAATAAATGTTAGCCCAGCCTCTGGGAATGGGTAATGCAATGAGTCTGGGCAATTTCTCAGTGGAAAACAAGTATAAAGCTGGACAAAATTATTCAGTACAGCTATTTTAGGGACTGGAAGTAACCAAAAGCTGGCAACAGTTTGATAAGTGCTTATTCATTTAAAAAACTGCTACTGTATTTGATTAAAAATTGTGAGTGTATAGCTTTCTTACTTGTGAGTGTTCCCATCCCCTTCAAGCTTGGGAGGCAAAAATCACAGCTTTACCAGTTTAAGATGATGGACTTGAGTTGGGACAGGCGGCAAAGCAGCTAGAAATTTAAGGGAGGGGGGATTTTAGCAGTGAGGAGGCTATTTAAATGTTGTGACAATAAATTTTCCATATACCCCTGGCTGACTGCTAACTCATACATGCCTGACAAAAACTGAAATCCTGGGGACACAAATGAATATGCTATGCCTTTGAGTATGTCCTCAACCCCGACATAAGTTGATAACAACAACGGAAACTTTATCAGCTTGATTGAGTATGCCCAATTATTGGCTGAAGACACTAAACTGCATAGGTGCAAGGCAAATGCTTAGGAAGTTAACAGGAAAAAAAAAAAAAAAAAAAAGAAGCAGAAAAAAAAGAAACTGAGCAGAGATATCAGCAACTGCATATCATGAAGGTGTTAGATTTCATTCAGATATATGTCAGCACAGGAAATTTAATTATCTACAAAGCAAAACAAAACCACCATCTCCCTCCTAATACAAAATAAAATTCAGAAATGGTACAGAATATTAACTACAATGTGTACATTTCAACCAAAAATTACTAGATATTAAAAAAAAGCATAAAGAATGATTCATACTCACTGATGAAAATACTCAATAGAAACTCACTTCAAGTTGGTCCATATGTTGGATTTAGCAAAAACCTTAAACCAGCTATTATACATATGTTCAAAAACTTAAAGAAAAATATGCCCAAATAATTAAAGAAAACATATACTATTATTATGTAAGCACTGAGAATGCCAAGAAAAAAATAGAAACAATAAAATTAATCTAATAGAAACCATAAACCTAAATCTAAATTGGCTTGACAGATTTGAAAAGAAATAAGAATCAATAAATTTGAAGACAGAGCAATAGAATCTATTTGACTTGAAGAACACAGAGAAAAAAATATTAAAGAAAATCAACATGGAATTGAAGTATTCCACCATGTATGCCATCGGAATATCAAAAAGAGAAGAAAAATAAAAGCGAGCAGAAAAACATTTAAAGAAATAATACCTAAAACTTACCAAATTTGTTATAAAATATTAACAAATATTAACTAAATTAATTTAATTAACCAATATTAACTGGTTAAGTTAATTAATGTTAACTAAGATGCTCAACAGACCCCAAGTAGGACAAACTAAAGAAAGACTCCCCTAGTTTGACAGCTCAAGTTAAAATGCTGAAAGCAAAAATTACACAAAAATTTTGCAAGTATCAAGGGAAGAATACATCATATACAAGGAACAAAGACATGACTAACAGCTTACTCTTCATCAGACACAAGAGGCCAGAGGACATTGGTCTTGCATATTTAAAGTGCTTAAGAATAAAACAGGTGTCAACCAGGAATTCTATATCCATTGAATGCATCCTGGAAAAAGGCAAGTGAAGTATAGACATTTTAAGGTAAGAGAATTTGTCACTAGCAGACCTATGCTCTGAGAATGTTGAAGAGATTTCTCTACGTGGAGGGAAATAAAAACAGATTCTAACTTAGATTCACAGGTAAGAATGAGGAACCACAAAAATGGTATGCGTGCGCGTGCGTGTGTGTGTGTGTGTATAGATATAGATAAACTATTTGCTTCTTCTAATTACTTAAAAGATATACTGCTGTTTAAGCTAATAATTATAACACTGTACTTCCAGGTTCATGACTTATATAGATATAACAAAATTTTAAAAAGTAACATAGTGGAGGGAAGAGCTATACTGATACACAGTTTCTATATTTTAACAGAAATCAGTTAACTTCAAACATGTTATGATAAGTGAAGGATGTAAATTATAATCTCTATAAGCAATTGTTAGGACAAATAGAAAGTCAATAAAACTACAGAATATTTTAAAATTCTATAAACCACCAGACCTAACTGACATCTATAGAAAATTCCAGGTAATAACAAACATATATTTTATAAGTGCACATGGAACATTCTATTCACTTTATGACCAGCATAGACCATATGCTAGCTCATAAAATAAGCCTGAATGTATTTCAAAGATATGGAATTATGTTCTCCAACAACATAATTTAATTAGAAATCAATCGCAGAAATAAATCTGGAAAGTTTCCACATATTCCCACAATTATAACACAAATTATTCCACAAAATAACCCATAGGTCAAAGTAGAAATAAGAAAATATATTAAATTGACAGAAAACAAAACATCAAATAAAAATTTGTGGGATTCAGCTAAAGCAGTGCCTATGGGGAAATTTAACACTTTAAATGCTTTTATTAGAAAAATCTTAAGGAATTCAACAAAAGCCTACTAGAATTACAAAGTGAATTTAGCAAGGTTATTATATTTCGATTCAGTAGCAAAGATCAATCTGATAAAAAAAATTTAAAATACATTAAAATACCATCAAACAAAACACTTAGGAACAAATTTAACAAATGATGCACAAGACCTGAATGCTAAAGTCTACCAATCATTGATGAGATCGATTAAAGAAGACTTAAATAAATAAAAAAAATACAAGATTCATAGACGGGAAGGAAGACTCAATATTGTTCAAATGACAATTCTTGCAAAACTGATCTACTAATTTAATACAATCCCAATATGAGTTTCAGTAGGCTTTTGGGGGGCTTTTTTGTTGTTGTTCCCATTCAAATGGACAAGCTCACTCTAAAATTTATACGGAAATTCAGAAGACTAGAATAGCCAAAATAATTTTAAAAAGAAGAACAGAGTCAGGGAACTTACACTACCTGATTAAAAGATTTACTGTAAAGCTTCTATAACCAAGCCAGTGTGGTTTTAGAAAAAGAACTTACTTAGAGTTCAGTGGAACAAAAATTGAAGTCAAGAAACAGATTCATACTTCATTTGATATATGAAATGTTTATTGAGAAAGGTGCCAAGTAATTTAATGTTGATAGGATGGTCTTCTTAATTAATGCTGCTGGAACAACTGTACTTTTATATGGGGAAAAATAAACTTCAATCCTTAGCTCACACCATAAATAGTAACTTGAAATGGATCAGAGACCCAAACCCAACTGCTAAAACCATAACTTCTAAAATAAAAGACATAAAAAAATCTTAGAGACCTTGAGTCAGGCAAAGATTTCTTAGGACACAGAAATAAATGAATCACGAAAGAAAACATATTTATATATTGGACTTCAAACTTAGAAAATTTTGCCTCACCAAAAACTATCATTAATAAAATGAAAAGGCAAACCACATATTGGAAGAAAACATCTACTAAATATACATCTGACAAAGAATTACTTTCCAAAATACATAAAGAAATTTTACAACTCAGTAATAAAAATGCAAATACCCAATAAGAGAGAGGTGGGAGGGATAGATTTGAAAAAACAATTCATCAAAGAAAATATACAAATGGCCAATAAGCACAATGAGATATTAGTACATACCTAACAGAAAAGCTTAAAGAAAAAGACTTTTCATGAGCATGTGACCAAATTGGAACTCTCACATTGTTGGTGGGAATGAAAAACGGCATTTGCATCTTGGAAAACAGTTTAGCAGCTCCATATACAGTTAAACATGTGCTTATTGTAAGACCTAGCAATCCTACTCCTAGGTATTTATCCAAGAGAAATGAAAACACGCCTACATAATGACCTGTTCACAGATATGTACAGCAGTTTTACTAATAATAGTCCCGAACTGGAAATAGCTTTAAATATCCATGACTCAAGAATGGATTAACAAATGCTGGTACAACCATACAATGGAATACTACTCAGAAATAGAAAACAGAATGGACTATTGATACATGAAAGATCATGGATGACCCTCAAAAACATGCCATGTGAAAGGAGTCAGACACAGACACAGAAATCACACAGGATTTGATTTTATTTAAAATTCTATAAAAGGCAAATCTGTAGAAACATAAAGAAGATCAGTAGTTGCCTGAGGCTGGGGCTGGGAAACAAGTGCCAGTAAAACAAGAGAACTTTTTATGGTGATGGAATCTTTCTGAAACTTGACTGTGGTTGGTGGGAGTTGATGACTACATATATTTACCCAAACTCACAGAACTGTACACTTAAACTGAATTAATTTTATTGTATGTAAATTATACATTAATAAAACTGTAACAATAAATGGGTATGAAACCATGCAGCAGTGCTGTGAAGAACAGTTTTTATAAATAGCTATAAAGTAATGTGGACAATAGTAAGAACAAGTGGACAAGCTCTCTCTCACCCTCATTTCTTCTAACTTCATTACTAGAAGCAACAACTAAGAGATCTTTTGAAATTAGTTTTTACTCTTTCTCTAAATACTCCCAAGTGAATAGTATTGGTTCCTTCATATAAAATACCAAATACAAATTCTACCCAGATGGACAAAAGATGTATTGTCTTCAAACCATTTAGTTGGCTCTCCTCTACTTTTTTACTTCAGATATCCAAGTTTAAAAGCAACCAGATGAAGTTTTATGGAATTTTGTAAAGACAGGGAAAAAAAGAAGACGATGAAGAAGAAATAATGAAAACATCTTTTGCTCATGGGAGGAAACTTTCTGTGCCAACTTTTAGTTCAGAATGATCTTTCATTGGCCAGATTCCAAATTCCTGAAAGTACAGGCTTAGAATGGAAGTGCTGACACAATCTCAAATGTAGTGCTGTGAACAGGATGATATAGTAAATGGTGGGTAAATCTACTTACTATCTTTTATGATAGTCTCCTTCCTTTGCAACAATTCATTTTATTTTTTGTGACTGAAAATCACATCTTTTCCATCCTCTGTTTCTATGCACTTATTATATAAAAATTAACCTTGGTGCTGAAAATTTTCAGACTTTTTCCTCCCTACATTGGTATAATAAAATTTTTTTTTCATCAAGTTTAAACCTTCTTTTCATGTCACCCATTTCTGTTGTCTCATTAAAAAACTCAAACATTGTGGGACTCTTTGTAAACTGTTAGTTCCTTCCATGAAGATATCACGAATTTCTGTAACTGAGAAGAATCTAGATTAATAATTGTTACTTTGGGGAAAGAAATATTAGCTCAGTTTGTACCTGTGTGCTTTTGTACTCTGTATTTCATGTTCTATGAAGAATCAGACAACTAAACAATGTTGCATTATTACCATATGTTAATCTGAAAGTTAATGTGTAAAAGGAAAGAGCACTAGATATTCTGTACATTTTTTAAAAGCTTCAAGTAAACCATGTCTAGAGATAGTGTTAATGATTCAAGCTTTCCCATAACATACTTGAAATAATTGGACTAAATTGCCTGGAAGAGAATTCACAGTTTTTACTTTTGCAGTACATGTGTGAGATACTTAAGGCTTTCATTTAAAGTTTCTCTTCCATGGCTTCATCTAGGATTCATCCTCCAAATTATTTAAGCTTAAGTGTTAAATAGGTCTTTCAAATTACGATTTGCCTGTATGCACACAAGGGGCATGACTTGCACTGTTGTGAGAAGCATACATGAGAATTTCCAGAATTTCGTGCATCTAAAAATCTCCAAGGGTCTTTCTGCACAGTTGACAATGATTAAGATCTGGTATGATAAATGTAGACATCTGATACTCAACCACGGAGGACTGATCACTTGCAACTGGGTAACAGGATATGGAGCCTTCACGTTACATTTTGTCCATTGAAATCTAGGTCTCATCCAAGGAACTGGATGAGGTTTACCACATGGCTGGTACTGTGAGTAGAATGAATCTAGTTTCAACTTTCAGGTAGGATCAACACATAAAACTTGCCATCCTAATAGTATACAACTGACATTCTCACTGGTAGAATGAGAATGATGCCAAAAACAAAATTAGCTGAAAATATACTCTCAAATTTGGAAGATGACTGTAGGCAGGGGGCCTGAATGGCCAAAATTACTAGAGGTACCTGCACTGCTCATGACCAATTTTCCACTTCACTGCTCATAAATAAATGTCTCAATTTTTGTGGCAAAGCAGAAGGCTCAGTGACTGCTATATCACTTCTGGGATTCTGGGATATAACACTACAAGTATTCTACTATGAAGGTCAATGTTACAGTGAGGTTTATGTCCCAAGCTCTTTTTCCCCCTATAATCATCTTCCTATAGGCAAAAAGATGTGTGTCTATTTCCAGTATCCTAATTCCTTTTATTTTTAAGATTTTTTTATTTCCCTCTCCCTTCATTACCTTCTAATTTAGGCAAATAATGTCTTTATTTATTAAATAAAATAATGTAACAATGTGACTGCTCTCACTAGGCAGCATATGAGATAGCACAAAGACTGGCACAGACTGTAATTGCTATGAGCTCAAAGAAAGAAATGATACCTCTAGTGGTAAGAGAAAGTTTAACAGAAGAGAAGGGAATTGAGTGAGCAATGGGTAGGAGAGGGAGAGGTAGATTAAAGAGAGACAGGGGTCTAGCATGGCCTTAATGATGTCTAGGAAAACCATTTTTTGAGAAGGGGTGGATAGGGTGAGTCAGCATTCAGGGAATGTGTATGCCTTCTCTGTGTATAAGTCGTACAGTATTAACATGACTCTTAAAGGATACCTTCAATTGCACAAATCCTAAACTTCTAGCATCAATAGAGAATGGGAACAAATCTGCCATTTTACAATGATCTTTGGGACATTTTTATTTACCTCCTATATTTGTTAAAGTCATGCTAGGTGCTAGAAGAGACAAACCACCAAATTCCATTAACTTAACACAATAAACATTTGTGTCTTGCTCACAATACAGGCTAATGTAGATGTTCCAAGTTGGGTGGCCTTTCATCCACCAACCACCTGATCATTCTGAAACTCAGGCTCCTTCCATCTTGTGGTCCCACCCCCTTCTAGGGTCTTAAGAGTCCTCTTCAATCCAAACAGGGAAAGAGACCATGGAGAAGATACACTTGCCTCTTCAGCACTTCCCAGAATGATATGTATCATTTCCACTCATTTCCTTTGGCTACAACCAGTAACAGTGTCCCATTTAGATGCAAAGAGGCTAGAAAATGTGGCCTCTAGGTGGATAGTTACTTCCCCATGACAACTCAACACTGTGGAAGAGAAACATGAAACTCTGATAGTTGGCTACATGTCCCTGTTGCACCTCTAAAAAGTATTTATGTTTCAGATCATTATGTCTAAATGCTCTTGGATTTTTGGATAAAAGCCCCAATAAAGCAATAGGTCAACTGGATTATAATAGAAATATTAATAAGGCTTATGTAGGAATCATTTTTAGATTAATACTCGTATTTCTCAGCTGGCATTCATTCTATTGAATTATCATCCTAAAATGATCTTATCAGAAATTCAACACCCCAACAAAGGCTTTCTGGCTCTATGGAAGGATAATAAGATAATTCTGTCTTTGTAGATTTTGGTATTCCAGTTGAATTGTCCCATTAGAAGTCCCTATGGCCTCTTATGAAAAGCAGTCTTGTACAGACAGCACCTGATTATAAATCTCCCAAAAGTTGCTTTTCCAAAATCCTGGTCCTTGAGAGTTCACTGTATAGAGTTAGTTGCTCATCCATGAGAAAGCAGGATAGATCTAAATAAGCAGTTGGGATATACAAAAAAAAAAAAATTAAAAGATAAAGAGGAAATAATCTCTCAACAGAGTTTCCCACATTGGTTTGTGGTCACACTTAACGTTTGTTTCTAGTTCTGGGGAAAGTTTAGGGTATGGCTTTGAACAGTACCCAAAAAAAACTGCAAGGGGTTTGTCCACACTCTCTTCCAAGGAAATGACCCTTTATGGTTCACCATGCTTTTAAGTAGGTCAGTTATAAAATGAAAAGAGACATTTTTGCAAAACCAATTAACAGCTAAGCTGATTATACTCTGTTTCTGTATTTTAAAGGAAAACTATTGCCAAATCTATCAATTATGATACCACATTGATCTGTTCTTAGAAAATCATTATATATTCTTCTTTTGATATTTTTTTCTGGCTTTCAATTGTCATGTATTTGTATTTGATGTTTTATGTACTTTCATAGATCTCCAAGTTTCAAGTTTGTTTGAAAGATCTATAGAAAAGGTCTCAAGAAATTCATGCAGGAAGATCCTACAGTGTTATTCCTTCATTTGGTGCATGTTTATCAAGTGTGTATGGCATAGAGACACTATGCTAAGTTCTTTAAAGGATACAAAAGTAAATTGACCTCTTTCCTCAAGGAGTTTACAAAAGAGCTGGAGAGAGATGATATTTATGTAAATAACTGTAAAGCAAGAGTCTGCACACTTTATTGGGCATGATACTTTACCACATTACCTTGTTCCATAGATTATTTTCCAGTATGAATCCAAGAAGGATTATTATTCACTGTTCCATACATGTTTACCAAAAACATTTAAACACCTATCTGATTTTCTTCTTCCATAGCTATGTGGCAATATAGACAGACTAGGATATCAATGACACTTTATACAGAATTGCAGAACTCTAAGAAATACCATTTTGTAGATGACAATCTTCTTTCTATAGGATCTTTAGAAGTGTGAAATGCTACTGATAGTTTAGCTTCTTGAGGGATATATGTTCATTTCTGAAGGAGTTTGATATTCAATTTTATATGCCAGGGAGAAAAAGAACATTTAAAAATCCAATGAAGTGGTGAGACTGACTTGACTTAAGAGAAGATTCTTGTATTAAGGAATGAGAAGAAATAAATTTGAACTGATAAGAGAGTCTTGATAATGGAAGACTTATGAAACCAGGCAGAGGAGTGTAAGTGGAAAGACAGTGTTTATATTCAGGCTATACCTTCCTCTAATATTTGAAACTCTCAAATGAAGTGCCTTAATTCCAGGTCAAGTATTATAGCTGCAGCTTTCTTCTCTCATGGTTTCTGGTGGAATTGGAAAGTGATTCTTTCCCTCAATCAGCCTAATGGTTACCACAGGAACAATTCAAAATGAAAAAACAACAACCACCACCACCTCAATGAAGGGTCTCCCAATAGCCTTGTTTTCCAATGTCATGAACAGACAAAATAACTTACTAGCAAAGGAATCACCATATGTTGTTGGAAAAGAACCTATTTCAGCTTTCCTTCTTTTAAAGGTACACAGTGACAATGTGCTGGTCTGTCAGCTGAAAACGTATTTGGTGATTTAGAGAGGACTCTACTCCCCTCATTTCTTCCGTTTTCTCTCCAGCCAACCCACACTCCTAGAAGAAAGGAAAAACATACTTCCAGATCCTGGAGAAATGAATGGAGGCACTGTCAGCCCAGAGAGGATAGGAATGCTTCACACATTTATCATCATTTTCTCGTCAATGTCCACTCCCCTTTCTTCCCCTAAATATTTTTAAATGACTAATATTTGACCAAATGATACAAAAGAGCAATTCTGAAATCTTACCATGTGCATTTTTTGTGGAGTTGCTGTGTCATTTAATACTGATTAATTAAATCAAAGTAGAAAGAAACTTGCAAGAAGGGAAAACAACTCAGTGATCTTGGGACTATTACACACCAAAAAGAGTTATTCTGTTCATGAGTTATATGCTGGAACAATTCATACAGGTTAACAATGACTCCAACCCCAAACTCCTGAATATAGATGACAGGAAAAAAAAACGAGATGTCAAAATAAACACAATGACCAAAAGCATCGAGTAAACAGCATTCCAAATGTTGAGCCTAAGATTCAGCTTCCAAAGCTTATGCTTAAAACATGTATAATTTAATGTGGCAAGTTATACCAAGAGAAGGCTTTTTTCCTGGCTTTTTTTTTTTTAATTTAATGAAAAAGATATCTTCCCTACTTAAATAAATTTTAGTTCTCAGAACAATACTTGAATTTATAAACTCTGACCACTTACTTTATAAAATATAACTTAGAAACAGCTAGATCTGAATGTTTAAAAATAAAACTGATTCTGAAGGTTACTTGGAGAGAGATGAGTGAGCTTCTGAGAAACTAGAACTCAGGGTAAGAAGACATCTAAGGCATTTTTCATTCAGAAAGGAATGCAAATAACAAAGGCTCCATAAGAAAATACCTTGGCTTCTGAATTTGGTGTCTTACTTTTCCAAAATTAAGATTTTTAAGGGGTAGATATATAGCCTTTGAGTAATCTGAGAAAAGCATAAATGCTTATAATCCATAACTTAATTTCCCACTACTTATCTAAAGTTAAAATTTTAAAAATCATAATTATAGTTTAGGAATTGAGTTCTTTACATCTAGAATATTCATAGATGGAAATTTTGTCTATTCTTTATTTTTCATAGAATAAACCTTGCCCTTTAGCTAAGAACTCCTGTGGATTGAATACAATGATAAGTTCATTTCTGTAAGCCATGCGCTGAAGCACGGTAATGCACAAATTTTACATTTCCTGCCATTTGTTCTCTCTTCTGGTGGCAAGAAAAACGTGTTTCTTATAATTTCTGAGGATGAACTAATCTGAATTCAACTTGGCCATTTGCAAGACTCAGGTCTTGTGTTTACCAGCTCTCTCACCTGTAAGAACCCCAAAAGATAAAAGCTCAAAATGTTACCTTTTAAATACTATTTAGAACTGAGCTTGGCTGATACCTATGCCATGAGGTAAGAAATCACCAAGTGAATGACTATATTGTCTTTAAAAATAGTTCCCAAATGACACTGCACCAAACTTGGCCTTGGGAGTCCAGACATGATTCAAAAGTAGTTGTAATGCACTTGGGAGAAGAGTATTATAAAGTGAAGTCTGCAAGGTCCTGCACGGTAGGCCTTCTAGATGTCACTGCAATTCCAGGCAAAGCACCAAGAAGTCAGATCAAATGAAGGAATGACAAGATACTGTGCCCTGTAGTCCACCCTGTACCTGAGCAAGCTCATCCTTGCTGTACACAATGCCTGCAGGGGAGGAACTGAAGAACTTAGAGGCAATCCATTTCCCATGGCCCAATGGCGAGGACCCAGGAGTATTCATCCCAAAGATCCTGGGCCTGGAGGGTGATTGCAATTTGGCAAGCCCAAGCCTAGTCAACTGTATTTTCACTCGTCCAGGGAAAGGTTTAAAGAAAAAAAGAAATGAACCATGGATGTGAGGCAGAGAAATGGAAAAATTCCAGAGAGTCAGAGGTCAGTCACGTTCACTCAATTATGGCCAATGGGGTTAATCATTATAGCTCCTAAAGTGAGTCCATCACCTTAGTCAAGAAGACGGATGCAAATCATCCTCCCTGAGGGCGACCCCTTAGAGAAGCCTGGATTCCTCTCTTCCGGCTTCATTATTTATAAAAGCTCAATAAACAAATGAAACTTCTTATCCTAGTTTCAGGGCTCCCAGAGTTCACCCACAGCCAGAGAGTGCCTGACGCTCACTTGACAGTTTATATGACACCAGGAACTTATGAAGTATCATCTCTGATTATGAACAGACACCTACATTCATCTCTGCCTACTTAAATCAGTTTGATTATTAAGTCTCATTCACTTCTCTTGGACGATCGGCTCTGTATTATCCAACACAGTTATTTTTAAATTGAAGACTAGACTGGCTCAGTGATTCCGCTAAGTTGATGGTCCCCTAAATAAGCGCCACCCCTTTGCTACAACATCCTAACTACCAAACTGCAACTTATTGAGGTGAAAAAGTCATCCTAGCAGAGAAATACAGATGAGAAAAATCATCCATGTTTCCTAGGCAGAAGGCAAGACAATGAGAAGTGCACAATTAGAGATAGCAGTGGTTTCTGCTCTTTCTAAATGATGTTTCTGGGATATTAATGCCTAATAAAAATAATGCTATAAATGTCCTTTAAAAATTAAATGTTTTTATGATTAAATTAATATATTTTACATTTTATTTTTGATTTTAAATTTAAAGTATTTCATTTTAATGTCACTCCAAAAACAGTGAGCTCTCCAATGTACTTGTTGACAGGTCTAACTTTCATAGTCTGGGTTTTCATTATGGGCGATGGGTATGGTTCAGGTAATAGAATCCATCCTCCACCGTATCTGCAAACTTATAATAATAAGCTGCAGTTCAGCCCAGTTTTCCTATAATTTCATTTTCTTAAACATTTAAATGCTCTCCTTCCTTTTAAGCTGTACACCACCTATGTGAAAACATGCTACCTTAGATGATTTTGGAAGGTACTTTTGTAGAAATTTTTCAATGCTCATATAAATACAATAGCTACTATATTCTATTTGTTTTTAAAAAATGAATAGCAAAAAAAAAATGCTTATCTTCACAGACTGTCAAATGAAGGAAGCACGTTCACAGAGTGTACATCATGTTGACTATTTTACTGTAGCTTATTTATTCAGCCATTCAATAAATATTTACTGAGAACCTACTAGTGCTAGGGAACAAAACAGACAAAAAGTCCCTGGCTTTGTGTAGTGAGAGAAAGAGAAAATAAAGGATGAGTAAGTAAAATCAACAATGTGCTAAAAGTAAGTATTTAAGTGAAGAAGTGAGGCAGGAAGAGAGGTATGAGACTTCGGTGCTGATGGGGCGGGCAGAGGTGACATTCAGATGAGCTGGTCAGGGCAGGTCTCACCAGGAAGCTGAGTACTGGGAGAAGGCCCGACTGAATCAGGGATGAAAATGTGCAGATACTAGGTAAGGGAGCACCTGGAAGAAGGAATACCAAGAGGAAAGGCCTCGAGGTAGGACAGGCCTGGCATCTTCAAGGAGCAGTAGAAGGCCAGTGTAGCTGGAGCTTAGGCCAGTGTTTCTTCAATGGGGTTCCTTGATCCCTAGAATTCTGAAGTGTTTTTTTGTTAACATTCTTACTAAAACATGATGAGAAAATACAACAGTGGCTACCACTAATGCCAGTGTAAATACTCACTGAGGACTAACAAGTCAGGCACTGCACTTAGCACTTTGCCTTATTTAACCCTTACAACTTTCTAAATCAAGTTACCTTTATCAAAGCATACTGTTATAACCATTTAACAGATAGAGAAGTGAGGCTTGGCAAATGCAGTCACTTGTCTAAGGTTACACTGTGGGAGGTAGAGCCAGAATTTAGATCTAGGCTTCTGAATTTGGATCCAGAGCCTCCAATATGAATTAATATCCTATACTTCCATGTGTGTGTGTGAGAGTGAGAGATTTCAAAAGTTTGTCTACTTCTATCATTTGTATGCCCGAACCAACTTTGATATGTATGTTCACTAATCATTAGGAAATAACCTGTAACAAACATTAAGTCAAGTGCCCATTAATGTGTGAACAAATAAGAAAATGGGGTGTGTGTGTATAATGGTATATATATGATATATGTAATGGTGTGTGTGTGTGTATGTATATATATATATATATATATATATACATACATGTGTAGTGAGAGAAAGTGTATATATATACATACACACATATATATATAAAATGGACTATTACAATAATTCAGTCAGGAAATTCTGAAATATGAGACGTGGATGAACTTTGAGGACATTATGTTAAGTGAAATAAGCAAGTCACAGAAGGACAAATACCGCATGATTCCACTTACATGAGGTATCTCAAATAGTCGAACTCAAGACCTAGAGTGGATGGTGGTTGCCAGAGGCTACGGGGAAGGGGAAGCAGGGAGTTACTGATCAATCGACAGGAAGTTTCAGTTAAGCAAGATGAATCAGGCTCTAGAGATCTTCTCCACAACCTTGTGTCTGTGGTCAACAATACTGCGTTGTACACTTAAAAAATTTAAGAGAGACGATCTTGTGATATGTGTTCTTACCACAATAAAATCTATTTTTAATTAGTTACTAAAGAATTTAATTTATTTGAAACATTTAAAAAATACTATTAGCATTAAAAAAAAAACCCTCAAACACACTGTCATTAACTTGGAAGTAGAAGTTCACCATGTCCCTCAAATGCCATACTTTCTAATGTCCTTCACTTCATTCCTGTTGGCTAAGGAAATGAAGAGTTGTTCAGCCCCCTCAGGGTCCTCGGGAAGGGATTTCTTAGGCAGTGCCCTGGGTTTTGAATTCCTCCACGTCTTATCTGTGGAAAACAATTCCCACCCCTATAGTCTCTGCTTCTGGGTGACACAGCTCTTTAGCTGAGGGCTCTGCTATGTGACACCAAGGAATTTAGACTTGGGTAGGAAGGAAAGTGTTTTCTTGAGGACTGGTACGTGATCAGATGTTTCAGAATAATACCTCTGGAGGCAAGGTGAATTAGAATTGGGAGAGAATGGAGCTTAGAAGGAAATTTAGAGAAATCACAGACACGAAATGATGAGATCCTAAAATATAGATGAGGGAAGCTTGGGCGGCCGTAACAAAAATACCACAGATTGGGTAGCTTAAACAACAGAGATTTATTTCCTCACAGTCCTGGAGCCTAGAAGTCCACCATCAAGGTGTCAGCAAATCTGGTTCCTGGTGAGCGCTCCCTCCCTGGATTGTAGGGGGCACCATCTCACTGTGCACTCACATGGCCCTTCCTCCATGTGTCCATGAGGGAGGGGAGTAGGGAGCGGGAGAAGGGAGGTTAGGGAGAGTGCTCTCTCTGATGTCTCTTCTTACAAGAATACTAATCCCATCAGAGCAGGGAGTTATCCTTATGACCACATTTAACCATCATTACTTCCTTAGAGACCCCCATCTCCAAATACAGCCACATTGGGGTTCTGTTTCGACATACAGAGTTGGGGGCACAACTATTCAGTCTGTAACAGTCACTGGAAATTTGGTTTCACAATTTGATTTTAGGCTGGAATGTGAGAATCACATATAAATGAGAGATGAACTAATGAATGTTGATGAGATTACTGAAGATCACTGTAGAAAGAATAGTGCTGAGAGGTCCTACAACTCCAGGGACACCGACACTGAAGGAGCACACTGAGGACGCAGCAGGAGAGCCAGGAGATTACATTAAGGAAACAAACAAACAAACAAACAAACAAACAGAAAGGTAAAGGTACCATCAGGCAAGAAGGATACTAAGACATTGAAGGAGATGACTGGAGATTGAATAATGTTAAAACTCCTCTGAGTAGTACGTGCACTGAGAAGCAGCCATTAAATCTAGTACCAAATGGGTTATTAGTAACCTGTATTCCGTGGGCACAACACATACTACCAGGTGGCTATGGCTTCTTATTTGAGCAATGATTTACTGAGCTTCTCATGTGCCAAACACCGGGCTAGGGGCAGTGATGAAAAAGATACATAACATATGCCTTCAATGGTCTTAAGAGTGAAGCACTTACTTTACTGCTATTGGAAAGCTCTGAGTTCCCAGTTCGGTGCATACTGGTTCAGTGCTTGCACCCAGTCTCCTTGGTTTAGCTATTCTAATCAAATATGTAACACGCTGGTAGGCATATTTTCACTTTCTAGTTTCAAATTTTGCTCTTAACCTGCTCAGATAAGTATTCTTTCAGCATGGACCCTATGTGTTCCCTGGATGAAAGCACTCTCTCTACAGTCACCTGAATAATCCACAGGGTCTCTTGCTCTCCTACTTGCAAAACTTGACCAGACCCAGTTTGTCTTTTGAGCCCATGTACCCCAATGATCTCTCCAGGGTTTCTTTTCTTCTCCTCTGTGAAATATTTTTGGTAGACTTGTTATTTGTGAGTTAATATCCAGCTCTTACAGGTGCTGTACAAGAACCTCTGGCTTGTACCAAACCATCCCATCCCTCCCCAGGTTCTCAGATTCTCTGCTAACTCCCCCTAGAAACTGCTGTATTTCATCACATAAATCGTCACCTTCAAAAGGAAAAGAAACTCACTGGCAGTCTATCCATTGAACGGTCTTGTAGGATATGTTTTCTTTGGCTAACACAGTGTTGTAAGTTTTTTTAAAAAAAAGTTTCTCACATTTAAAAATTGGAATTTTTTTACATACAAATCTGGATTTTTCAGGTTCTCTTGAAAAAATCAGACAGTCTGACCACACTGAGCCCGCAATCCTGCCTGACAAGCACTGCACCCTTTACCAGGATCACAGGTGCTCTGCTTTGCCAGTCTCCATCACTCCCTAACAGGCAGCTCCTTCATACTCCACTGGTCACAGTCTCATTTCACTTATCAGGTTCTTAAAATATCTGGATTTCTGACCCTCACTCTGGAAAGACACATCTAAAATGAAGTTGTAGTGTTTGCTCAATTCTGTCATGCCACACTTTTGTCAAATTTTCACATTTTATAAATTGTGGCACATCTAAAATAATATATAATGATATATTTCAATCCAGAGGAGAAATTCACATATTCTGCAGATGAATTTCATAGGTTTTATGTTATAGACTCATTAACCCAGACTTCTTCCAGGGAGCACTCACATTTACCCACCATTGGCACGCTCTTTTATTCTCACCCTTTGAAGGAAACTTTTTCCATGCTCTGAGTTCCATTCTTGATTTTTATTTAGGGCGCTTCCAGGAAAACAGATATTGTCTGAGTGCCAGCGAGAGCAGTTTCCTTTTGGCAACTCTGTGTTCTGTTAGTACCGCAGGGTAGCCCCACAGGAATGCTGAGACAGCTGCTCTTCAAACTATAGTCACATATTGATAAATGGCAGACTTCAGTCTACAGCACTGCTAATCCAGCACCTTAAACTGGAGAAGGTTAGAAGATTGTTCCACCCTAAATCTCTCCAGAACCAAATATTTACTTGAAAAACATATGTGCAGAATTCTAGAGTAAACAGAGACAGGGCGATGCGGCCACGGGTGAAAGGTCCGAGACTCAGAATGCACGTGTTGTGTTCCTCTTGCTTCCTGTGGGATTTCAGGAAAATCACTTAACTTCCCTAAATTCAGCTGTCGAATGGAAATGTTATTATTTATCTGCCATACATTGTACAATCACGTTCCATCTTTGCAAAGTCTTGGACGTGGCATCATGCAAAGGGAATCCCATGACTGTCTCAGGATCTTCAAATATGTCAAGTAAAATGGAGCATAAAAGGTCTCCCTCAAGCATCCAAAGGACTATTTTCCCAAAGAAATTCAAGATCAGGGGTGACATCTGCTCTCAGGCCACATAAACAGGCTTCTCCCTGCTCCTCTGTTACTGGACAGGCGGCCACTGTTCTCTCACTTTCTACTCTACTCAAATATAGGGTCTATCTCCTCTCCCCACCTCCCCCATTTAATAAGAAACAAATTTTCCTTAGGACACACACACACACACACACACATAAAAAAAAAAGGAAGGAAGAAAGAAAAAAATAAAATAAAGAGATTTAAGTAGAACAGCAGAATCCCTACCTACATACAACTTGCTAAATATATAGAGCTGAAAATAGCCAGAGCTGAGAGAAAAGAAAAAAAGAAGAGTGTTTTAACAGTAAAGTAAAACCACAACTAATGACTTCAGGAGACAGGAGCTAGGTGGACAAGCAATGCATTACAGTTTTAAATATATGGGATTTGGCTTCATCTCCCCAGTAAGTGGCCTGGCATCAATTCAAATAGGCTGGTCTGGCAGCTAGTGCCGCTAAGAGGGACCACACTGGCGGATGGAAACAACCACAAAAGCCACAGAGAAAGTGCAGGCTTCCAAAGGCAACAAGGAAGCAACCAGCCTGGCAGCAAAAGCAATGCCAATGCCCCAGCATCAGCAGGGAGGGGCTGGCTTTGCCAAGGATTTTCTCTCTCCTTAAGTTGGGATGGATACCCGTCAGCCCAACTGGAAGGAGGATGGGGCCATGAGGGATCAGGTACCACGGAAGGTCCTGGACCCCGGTAGTCCAGGAGCTGATGACAAAACAGAGAATGCCACAGAGGAGAAGGAGAGGATCTTCCTTCTTCTGGGCACCATATTGCAAAAAAGCCACGAGAGTCGTGTTTGTGGAATATTTCTGTGTACTAAAAAGAAAGGCAATAATCTTTACGGGCTTCTAGTACTGGAGAACATTTTCCTGTACAAACAGTTGTTTCTCATGCCATCGGAGACGGCCAAGTGAGTTGGCATTTGAAACATTCTTGCTTTGAGCTGCATAAAAGAGTAAGGAATCTAGTTCAGTGGGTGGAAGACTCAGCAGGGGGTTTAATTGGCCAGTCCCTGTTTTTAGCATCTATGCTGGTGTCTACACAATGCCAGCATTGCTAGCTGGGAAGCTGAAATGGAACCGAAACTTCCCCCCAGGCTAAACAATACATAATAGTGTGACTATGTGCCCTGAAATGGCTGATTCCTTTGATGGCCTAACTGCCAGCCTCAGTTTTCTCAATTTAAAAATACGGATGAAAACTAATTTCCAAGATTTCTAAGGGGCGTAGGGTCATTGCGTACAATCAACAAATTATTTCCAATTCCTTTAATGAGGTAAAAATGCCAAGTAGCTATCAAAGATACCGATTTTTCTCAGTGACTAGGAAACAACTGTAATTAGGAATTTGGTATGTTAATTGTTGTGCTTTTCTTTTCTCTGTTAACCTGAGCAGACCAGCATGAATAATAAGTGATAATAACAATTGTAACATTTCCCACTACTCTAAGCACCTCAGATGTTATTTCATCTTACAAAACCATATAGGTTAGGTGTTACTAGACCCCCATATGCAGAGAAAACTAGCGTTTGCCACACTTGGGAATGAGGAAGAGCATGGTGGCAGAAACCCAGAGAGTCAAAGGCAGTATGACAGAGAAGGAGTAAGGGAAGAAAGGTGCCCACTCAGCCAGGTAACCTGTGTTAGAGGAGCACACTGAGTTTGTGATGCTCCTGAGGAATTTAAATAGAGATGGGTAGTAGGTAGTTTGGCTATTGGGTCTCATATCCTTAAGCAAAGTTTGGGCTGGGACTATGATTTCAGTAAACATATGGATGGTATTTTAAGCCATGTGAGAGGATGAAATTGCCTCTGAAGTAAATGTAGAGAGGAGGACATAATATTGAGCCAGGAGAAACATGCAGAAACAGAAGCCAGCAGTGAAGACAGAGTGCAAAACAGGCAGCTGTCCTGGATGCCAACAACAGAAGATATTTCCAGAAGGGACTCATCCATTGTGTTGACCCTTCTTGGCAGTTTTGATAAGACAAGGACTGAGACGTGTTGACGGGACTTAGTGCAGTCATCACTGACTTAGGCAACAGTAATTCCATTGGAGGAACAGGAAGAAAACCAGATTAGAATATTTAAAGGCTACAAAAAAATAAAGGAAGTGTAGATGGCAAGTGAAGGTGCCTGGTTATGAAAGGCAGGAGAATGATGGGAGATAACCAGGGGGGTAGGGGCATAGGAAAGATTTGCAGGCTTCACTGGTTTGTTCCTTTGGAGAGCAATCTGAGCACTTAGAAGTGTTGTTTGGAGAGTCCAGGGGCCAGGGAGGGACCAACACTGAGAGAGGATCACTTGAGGACCAAGATCCTAAGGAAAGTGTGGAGCTCCAGGCTACACAGGAACCTTCTGTCTTTGCTGGGTGGGACCTCTGTTTTGGGTGGAAAGAGGCAAGGAAGGGGCAGATTAAGTGAAGAACAGAGAACATTTCCAGAGCTGCAGATCTTTTGGAAAATCTCTCCCTGCATTTCCCAGCCCTGTTCCTTTTCTTGGATACCTAGCACAGGACCTACATCCCCCAGGGTGTTCTGTCATCTTTAGCTTATTTTTCTCTCAATTCTTTCAGATAATGACTCATTTATCTCATTTTGCATAACTGCATACTTGCCTTTCATCTAATTTTTTTCTTTGGTATATATTTTGTTTGGGAAAAAACTCCTTGCCTTTTTAAAAAAAACTGTGGTAAAATATACATAATATAAAATTTGCAATTTTAACCACTTTAAGTGTACAATACAGTACACTTGAAGTACACTTACTCACAGTGTTGCGCAACCATCACCACTATTTATCTCCAGCAGTTTTCACCACCTCAAACAGAAACTCTTTACCCATTAAACAGTAACTTGCCCTTCCCCCAAAACCAGTCCCTGGGAACTGCCATTCTACTTTCTGTCTCTCTGAATTTGGCTAATCTAGGTACCTCTTATAAGTGGAATCATAAATATTTATTTGTCCTTTCATATCTGGTTTATTTTATTTAGCATGTTTTCAAAATTTATCCATATTGTAGCATGTACATGAATTTCACTTCTTTTTATGGCCAAATAATATTTCATTTTATGGATATACCACGTTTTGTCTATTTATTCATCTGTGGGTGGACATTTGGGTTGTTTGCACCTTTGGGCTATTGTGAATGATGGTGCTATGAACATGGATGTACAACTATCTGTTTGAGTGCCTGCTTTCAGTTCTTTGGCAGTATCTAGGAGAGGAACAGCTAGATCCCATGGTAATTCTATGTGTAACTTTTTAAGAAATTGCTAAATTATTTTCCATATTAGCTGTACCACTTTATATTCCTGCCAGCAACACATGGAGATTCTAGTTTCCCCACATCCTCATTAAACTTGTTATTTTCTGTTATTATTATGATTTTTTAAAATTAATTTGGATAATAGCCATCATGAGTGTGAAGTGGCAGTCATTGTGGTTTTGATTTGCATTTCTCTAATGACTACAGATGTTGAGCATCTTTTCATGTGCTTATTGGCCATTTGTATATCTTCTCTGGATGAATGTCTATTAAAGTCCATTGCCCATTTTTGAATTGAGTTTTTTGGTGGAACTCTTTGCCTTTTGCATTATCTTTTTGGATTCCCTTCAGCCCATAGTAAGGTGCTCTTTATAAATGAAAGAATTAAGAAATGTCTCTTTTTTTGTTTGTTTTTCCAAGATGATATGAAAATTTTCAAATATTCAGAAAAGTGGAAAGAATTACACTATGAACATTGCTATACCTAATTAAGTATAATTCTACTTAACATTTTATTATATTTGACTTATCTCATACCTAACTATCACATCTGTCCAAACTTCTACCTATCAGTCAAGCTTATTTGATGGGTATCTTTCCAAAGAAGTTATGGATATCAAAACGATTTTTAATGAGTAAAAAGGCGCAGTCTCATAAAATACATAAGCAAGGTTGAGGCAGGGATACAGCTGTCTCTGGGACTTCTCTGGCAGATAAAGTCTAAGAGCAGAAGAGGGTTAAAAATCAGTGGGGGGTTAGCTCCTTTCCTTAGAACACACTTTTATGAAATTTCTTGGGAAAATGAATCAAAGAAAATATTCCTAGGGAATAGGCAGTGCTGACAGGGAGATGTCACCATCACAGCACCCGGGCTGTATATTACTATGGTTGCCAGGCAACACTGCTGGCTCCTCTGGTGCCTGTGAAAGCAATGAATCCTGGTGTAGAAGTAAAACTGCCTGAGGCTAGTAGCTTCCAGAATGAGCTCTAAGCCTTCCTGTTTCTCTCCTCTCACTGCACTGACTTTCTGGTCTTCTCCACTGGCTTGTTAATTCCTTGGAAGTCAGGAACCATGTTCTATTCACTTCTATACTCATTTCTTTTTCATTACAACACCCACCATTTAGAATGGCATTTCAGACAAAGAAGATCTACAGTGAACTTTTGGAAGCCCCGCAAGCATCTATCTGCTCCAACCTAGGGTCCATTAGACCTTGCACTTGGCTTCTTTTCCTGTATTCATATCCTACCTCGGAGAAACTCCTAGAAATCCTGTCAAGATCTCAAGGGTCCAAGTTACTCTTTCTTATTAAAGCCAATCTATTGCCTGCCTAGCATCTTCATCCAACTCCCCATGTTCAGCTAAACCTCCCACCCTGCATGATGCCCTATGACCTTGTCCCAACTCAACAAAAACCATCTCAGAGGCCATTTATGAGGTGTCATGGATGCTGGAAAAGGCTGGAAGGGGACAGTACCTTCAGTACCAGTACAAAGGTGCAGAATGTAGACTACACTCAGAGAAGTAAAGTGTCCCTAGGGAAGGTTTAAGAAATGGAATCACATGATAAGAGCAAGAGAAATCATACTTTTTGGTTGGAAGTGCATTTTAGGATAGGGAGTGAGGAAGACTGGCAAAGACAAGGTGACAGTCACCCAACAGGAAAAATCAAACACAGGCCCCTCCCTCTGACGAAGGAAAAGTCATTGGTAGCTGACAAACAAGACCACAAGCAGACTGAGGAGAAACAGACTGTAATCTCTCCTTCTCAGTTTTGTTGTCACAAAGATACCACGGGTCTTCTGGCAAACAGCGTGGATGGTAAAGCTTACCAAGGGCCCGCTGGAGATCTGGAAAGAGGCGGGGAGGCAGGAGGGAGTGGGCAGGGAGACAGTGGGACTTTGACATAACGATGAATTGCATCCAAATAAATAAGATTTAATAACAGGCCATGAAAAGACAAAGTCCTCATTTTCACCTGTCTCTGGATTTGCAAACATAGATTTTCCTTTAGAGAGGAAACCATGGTATTTATGGATGGTTCATATTTCACACCTTTATTCATACATATCCTGTAATGTAAAAGGCCTATTTCTTATGACACAGGAAATGCTAAATGCACTTGGGATTCACAGAAAAGCTCAAAGCTTTTCTAGGAGAAGTTCACATAAGTAGTTGGTCACAAGAGTACAGCCCAAAAAACAAAGCCTTCTTTCTGACTCTGCAGAAATTAAGTACCGCCATGTGAAACCCGCTGAGAGTTTCATCTGTTTTTACTCTGAAAGCCTCGTTCTTTTTGTCTAAGTATGTGAGTGCATACATCATGCTTAAAGATGCTAGCGAACTCTGACATACCTGGCACAGGGTAGAGAATGTGGCAGCGCTCCCTAGTGCTCGCCGAGTCTAGTTACAGTTCACGAAGGTATGAAAGGATGGGATCCTTCAGTTCTCATTCCCAGGCTGACAGAACACCCAAACGCCAAAAGCTTGGATTTGTTAGCATTATAATTCTTAATCAAACTTCAAAAAATATGAAGTTTTATTAAAAGGACCAATGAATACAAGTCAGATATATGAACTTTCATTCAAACATTTTAATAGCAATTTTTACCATCACAATGCAGATCAACGTAATGTCACCTGCACATACAGTAAGGTACCACTTGGAATAAAGGAACAATGTATACCTATGGAGTATCAGGTGAAACTGGGTCCCTGATGCCAAGATAAGGAGAGTTGACTAATTTGATTCTTGTTCTAGATAATGGGATAAATTTAGCACCTTTATTTCGGATTTAAATTTATTAAAGAGCAAATCAGTAGAGCAGATCAAGCTTTCTCCTTCTTATCCCATAGTTGTTAATATTATATCTTCCAAGGTTTTTTTTTTTTTAAATAATGAGGCATCCTGATAGATTAAAAATACTGCTCTCACATTGACCCTTTTCTTGTACTTTCTCCTTTTTGTAAGTCTATTAATCAGAGTGTCAAATGTAGGTCCACAGTTATGGCTGTTTAAGATACTAGTAAAATAAGAGCTGACTAACTTGCAGTGAATGTTCGCCCCTAAATAATAACAATGAAGATGGTGACTAACATACTACTTAGCAAGCGATTTATAGAAATGATCTCATAACAAACCAGTGAGGTGAGCATATTATCTGCTCTGTTTTACAGGGGAGGAAATTAAGTCCAAAACCACACAGCGCATAGGGGTGGCTGAGGTAAGATTCAAACCAAGGGAGTCTGACTTCATCGCTTAAGCTCTGAATCACTCTGGTTTACTCCGTCTCCCAAATGACAGGACACAACATAGAGTCTATAGGGGAAGATGATACAGATGGGTACGCACACGAATTGGCATGTAATTTTGTTGCCAAGGACCCAAGATGGGAATGATGATGTGTTTGAGAATTTGTGTACAAATGTCGACCTGGAGAAAGGAGTGTCATTATGCACTACTGGTGCCTGCCTTGTTCCAACACGTGTGAGCTCCAGCTGTGACCCCCACGACACTCTGTTGAGACAGGATTCTCCGCTGAGATTCTTCAAGGTGAGACGTAAGGTGAGGTTATTTAAGGGGAGATCTGTGTGGAGATTTGAGGGTTGCTTCTACCAGCTAGAATTTTTTTTAAAGCATAAAATAAGGGTAAAATGAAAATCCCAAGCAGTAATTCTGGCTAGAAACAAGGGGCCAGCTAAATCCACGCTGAGAACACCAGAGCTCTCACTCCAGAGAGGCTGAACAGCCCTGGAAACAGGCATTTTCTCTCAACTGACAACAGAGCAACCAGAGATGATGGCTCACATCCCTGAAAATACACTTGATTTTGCTTTATAAGCTTCTTCTGTTCTTAGGATTTAGAAAGTAATCAAAGACAGTTTCTACAGTAATGGAGAAACTGAGAATTTTAGCTCTAACTAGAGAAAAGAAACACAGGTGCAGATTTTCATATTATCTTTGGTAAAATCAGATAACTAGTTTAATTTATTTTCTTTTACTTTCTTAATTGTTATGTTTACTACTAAAATAATACATGGTCATTGTTACCAGTAAAATCATCAAAAGATGTATAAAGGAAAAGTGACCATCTAACCAGTTTCCTCTATTCCTTGAGGTAACTAACCCACGTTAACATGAGCGGTCCATCCTTCCACTACTTTCTCTACACCCAGATAGACATACAGACACATGCACTCATATATAGACATATGCAAGATCTCATGTTTTATAAATAAAATGTACTGAACACATTGCTCTGCAACTTGGTTTTCTCACGCATCACTCCATCAAGGACACCACTCTAAGCTGACAGGTATTAACAAAAGATTATTTTAAAATACCTGCACAATATTCCATAGTATGGACTGCCATAATTAATTCTAACATTTCCCTGTTGGTGAAAATTGATTCTGTTTCCAGTTTACTTTGGGAGGCACTGAGGCAACCAACCTGTAACATACATCTTTGCCCCTCAGTGCATGCTTTCCAGGGAGTCTCTGAAGTTGGACAGCTTAGTCAAAGCACATGCGTATGTATATTTTATGTTTTATTTGATATTGCAAGATAACTTGCAAAATAGTAACAACTGACTGTCCAACCAGCAATGTGTCAGACTGCCCATTTCCTAATCTTCTTAACAGTAATGGTACTTTTACTCTTTAAGTTTTGTCAATGTGATGGATTTTGAAGCATCTCATTTTTTAATTGAATTTGCATTTCTTCTATGACTAGTAAATGAGGTTGAACATATTCTTGTCTACAGGCTATCTGAATTCTACATCCATATTCTTGGCCTGTTTTTCTATTGGGTTATATGTCTTTTTAAAAAATCTATAAAAATTCTTTTAATATTAGGGATTTTAGCCCTTTGCCTTTCAAATGCACTGAAACTTTCCCCATTCTCTCATTTTTTTTTCATTTTATATCTTTTACCATCCAATTAAAAAGGTTACACAGTTTAATGTACTTTTTTTTTTCAGCTTCATGGTTTCCTGTCTTGCTAAAAAAGTTTTTCTAACATTTTTATTATTTCATATTTTATATTTATACCTTTAACTGATCTGGAATTCATCTTGTAAAGTGGATTGGCATTTAGCTTTTCTTTTCTCCTGTGTTGGACAGTCAAGTGTGTCAGCAAAGCTATCTGATTTTGTCTAGCTGAACCCAACTTTTCCCACTGGACTGAAATGTCATCTTTGTCAAATGTAATTTCTCACACATCTTTGCACCTATTTCCGGACATTTACTGTGCAGCACTGACATGCACTCTGTCTCTGCTTTTGCCAGTTCTATTCTGTTTGGTTTTCAGTAGCTTTACAGAAACACTTCATGTCTGGTAAAGCAAGTTTCCTCACACTGTTCTTCTCCCATCAATTTCTTGACTCTTCTTATACCCTTTTTCTTCTCAGTCCCTTCCTACAAACAAACAAAACAAATATCCACTGATAGTCTACTAGAAAATGATTTCAATTGAAGCAATACTTTTTTTTTTTTTACTGAAGTATAGTTGATTTACAATGTTGTGTTAATTTCTGGTGTACACCAGAGTGATTCCTTTTCATATTCTTATTTATCATAAGCTCTTACAAGATGTTGAATATAGTTCCCTGTGCTGTACAGTAGGACTTTGTTGTTTATCTATTATATATAGTAGTTAGTATCTGCAAACCCCAAACTCCCAATTTATCCCTCCACATCCCCTTCCCCTGTAGCAATACTTTCAAAAGGATAAGCACTTATGAAAAAACGTCCTGCCATATAGGAATGTCCATTGTTAGTAACTTATGCTTTCTGTCTGAAGATTGAAAATTTTTTTCACATTCTTCGGAGTTTAGAAAGTTACTAGGAAATGCTTAAATGTACATCCTCTTTCAGGACTCCATAAACCTCTCTAGTCTAGAGATTCAAAACATTCTTTAGCTCAGGAAACCTTTTCTTCTATCATTAATTATTTCTCCTTCTACTAACCCCATTTTATGATCCAGAACTTCTATGATTGCACATTATGTCTTTAAATAAGTCCTCCAAGTCTCCTATCTGTTTTCTCATGACTTTAATTTCTTTAGGTCTTCCCTCCATATTGGGTCTTTCTGTCTTGTGATCCTTTACATCGCACATTCGGTTCTTTGCAAGAATTATTCTCCTAATCAAGGTTATTTGTTAATTTAATTTTTAGTTTTAGAATTTAATTTTGGTGCCTGAATTACAACTTCCTGCCAGTTCTCTGCCATTTTTTGTAAAGTTCTCTCCTGTTTCTCCCATTAGTTGTACTTCATTGAGAACTGCTGTCTCAACGGTCACGTGCTCTCAAGATCACACGTCTAGTCTCTTTAGCGAGCTGTTGTGAGTCTCTCCTGACCAGGGCTTTATGCTCCTTCAGGACTCAGAGGTCTTCTGAGCAGTGCAAAGCCAGGCAGGGGTGGAAGACAAGAGCTGATTCCCCTGCTATCTGTCAGTGATGCAGTTTGCAAACTGTTAGTCCTCTGGGGGTGGGGAGTGGAGAACTGTCATTCTGCTCCCCAGCCTCCCCCAAGCAGGTGACCCCTTTTCTATCTACAAGGCGCCTGGGAGTACTTCTGCTTTCCAGTGAGTCACCACTGGCATGAACAACTGGGTCACGAGGCACACCTGGGTACTTGAGCTTCCTTCTGGAGGGGAAGGGATCCCCAGGCTTCTTAGAGTTCAGAAGGTAGCTTCTAAGATTCAGTGTTTGCTGTGCCTTGAAAAAGCCAATCTTTCCTCCTCCTTCAGGCTCTCACTGGGCACCAGGAACAACCATCCCCTACCTACTGAGTCCCTAGGGATCCCAAGAAAACCACAGCCTCACAGGTGCCCTCCAGCCCCTCCTGAAAAGGGGGACAGGGTCAGACGTTCAATCTTCTCCTCCCATGACCCATTATTAGATTTGAACAGAGCAAAGAGTAGATGTCTGTGCCACGGTCAGCCATCTTCCAACCACAGAGAATTGGAATGATAATTTAGGCAGGCTAAGCTGGGAACATTTTTCTACTTCATGACTGTATCACACTTCTGAACAGAGGGACAGGAGACTGATTAGCAAGTATTTAAGGCAGACAAATGTGGGTATACCATTTGACTTCTAAGACGTGTATATATCTGAGAAGCCTCCCAGTACATGATTCCATTAGGGAAGATATCAGAGATTCCAAACAGCTCAGCAACTGGAGAATCCCTTCCTTGACCAGGAGTTATATCCTTGTCAATCACTGAGTCCAGGCCAAACTCTCTGCCCTGAACTATTCCTTCCGAAGAGTATTTCAGCCTAATAGTTTCTGAGACAGGCCTGTTGGTTTGGCTTTTGGTTAAGGTAACATGAGCAGCCTTGAGACCTGTGTGTCCTTAGGGTTTTCAAGAAATATCATGTTTGATTCCTCTTGATTCACACTGCCTCAGCAATACCACAGAAGAATTCCCACTAAACATAAAGTCTTCTAACTAGGCATGAGACATTAGCAGTAGGCCAAAGCAGCCTAACTTTTTTTAAACCTTGACATATTAAAAAAAGAACCTAAAGCAAATACGACAAAATGATGAGATCAGTTAAATTTAGAGATGAACGCATTGGTATTTGTAATGTCCCTCTCTATACTATCCTGTAGGCTTGATGTATTTTGTATTAGATTCAAAAGACTATTATTGACAGAAGTGTCTGCAAACTTTCTGCAGATTCAGGTAACCAGCTGAGAATCAATCAGTTAAAGATGCATTTATAAGCTGTTCATTTCCACTTGGTGATTCTAGAATGTTGAGTGTGTGATTTGAGCAAATGGGGGTATTTTTACAATGTCCTACCTACATGCCATCATTTTTACGTTTTGCTGAAGACTTGCTCTTCTTGCCTCAGGATTAATGAAACAACCACAGAGTTAGCGTCCTTGTTTCGTGTCTGAAAGTGATGGGGATCAAAGAAGGCTCTCTGCCTCAACAGACCTCTCCATCCCTCCAGGGGAGCAAGAGCTCCATTCCTTCCAATGTCCGAGCTTCTTCTTAAGAGTCCATTTTCTCTCACTCTACAATGAAACAATGCAAAAACTGATGACGTCAGTGTTCAGACTGTGTACCTAAAGATGACATGTTCATGATGTTTCCTTGCTGGGGCACATGGCACTTTGTTTTCTTTGTTCAAATGTAGGGGATTATACAGCCAGGTGGGAAAAAAACAAAACACGTAACACACTGTTTACCTATTTTCCAGTGACAGAGAGGGAGATATTCAAAGAGAGAGAAAGATAAAGAAACTGGAGCGGAGAGAATGAAAGTGAATCTCTCAGTTGTGACAAGGCACACACACCAAAGCAGGCTTATGGGACCCCCTAATGGACGATGTGTTTGCTGCAGCTCAGGAACCTTACAGAATGTTGAGTCCAAGCCCTGTAGTAGCTCCAAAATCTTCTATATTTATATACGACTTATTCACTTTCTTTCCTTTCCTTTTATTTGAGTAATGAGTTTAATTGTCACTAATTCCTTTTTTATACTAAAGGTCACTATTCTCAGAGACTCAGGCATTACTTAATGTGCAGACTTAGCTCTTCTGAATATGAGATAGAATAGTGCTCTTTCTGGAAACTGCCCCAGGACTCCTGGACTGGTTGGATACACCTTGGCTTACTGGTTCCAACACGGTACCCTGGAATACCCAGCGTGGAAAGCCGTGCTTTTTACATACAGCACAATCCACGGTTCAGCATCTGTGATTCTGCCCGACACTGCTCTCAGAAAGAAGGGATGGAGTATGTGCTAGCCTCTGCCCTCCCAGCTGTTACCGTTACAGCTCCCTGTTATACCACCAGCCACAGTGGAAAGTGTGAGTGCTCAGATTTGCTACTTTTTGAAAGTCTTGAAAGTACAGCATCTAGAGATTTTCAGAGTTGCAGCCCTCAAATTACAAGAAAATCAACTTTTGGAGTATCTTTCACTGTCCATGGAAAAGAAAAATAACTTGGTCTGACAGGCCAAGTTACACTTCTGCACAAAACTCTCCATCCCCATTTTTTTTTTTGCATAAAATCTAATTTTCTTACCAAGCCAGCAAGACCTGCAGTGTGGCCCTTCTCAACATGCGTGTTGCCTCTTTTATCCTGCCCAGCCCCGCCCTCCCTCCCTCCCTCTCACCACACAGCCTCCTCACGGCCTGTGACTTTCATCCTCATGGTTCCTCCCCCTTTCTTCAGGCCTCTGCTCAGCGGTCACCTTATCAGGGAGACCTTCCCAGGCCACCACCTCAAAACCGTCATTCACCATCAGGCTGTCTACTTCACTTACTCAATTTCCATTTTAGCACTTCCCACCCCAAAAGCATCAGCTGTTTACTCCTCTTCCCTGCGCTTTCTGTCAAGGTAAACCCTATAGGAGGGAGAACTCTGAGAGCACTGTGAGGTCCCAAACACCGAGAATGTTAGCGCTCAGTGTTTATTTGTTAAAGAAGTAAATGAAATACTGTTGGAAAAAATGAATGAACAAATGAAGCTTCTTTCCTGTTTCTTCAAAACTTCAAAACTAATTATTACATCCCACTTCTCAGCAGGGTATCCTAATGCATTTTCTAAGTGTCACAGGTGGATAACTACTTCAGCTATAGATGCTACAGCTCTGTTACTAGTTACTATCAATATTAGAACAGGAGATGATCATACTAACTGAGGTTAAGTCACAGAAAGACAAACATCAAATGATATCATTTATATGTGGAATCTAAAAAAAAAAAAAAGATACAAGTGAACTTATTTACAAAACAGAAACAGACTCACTTACATAGAAAATAAACTTACAGTTACCAAAGGGGAAAGGGGGGATAAATTAGGAATTTCGGATTAACAGAGACACACTACTATATATAAAATAAATACAAACAAGGACCTACTATATAGCACAGGGTATTATATTTAATAGTTTGTAATAACCTATAAATGGAAAAGAATCTGAAAAGAAAAAAAATATATAACTGAATCACTTTGCTATACATCTGAAACACTGTAAGTCAACTATACTTTAATAAAAAAAATTAGAACATAGGATAATCGGTACTATATTTCGATACTTGTGAAGAAAATGCTAGACAATGCATCTCATGCCTTGAACACTGTCCATTCTTTACATTTGTTAATACAGCCGTTCTTAATCTTTCTGTCATCTTGTATCTCTTTGGGAATCTGATTGATTAAATCTATTGAATCCTATATCCAGGAATATGCGTAAAGACCTAAATTCTCCAGAAAATCAATGGGTTCATGAACTCTCTAAAGAGTAACTAAAGCCTAAATAAGATGTTTCTGTTCTGAACTTTAGAAAGAACTAGGCATGCAATGTCTTACAGAGTTACTAACTAGAAAGGTTTCTATCTAAAATCATATATTCATTAATCAGACCTACTAAATTACTTACTCATTTTCTGGAGATACTTATTTTAATTTTAATGTGGGTTGACGGTGGCAGTAATGGCGTTGGTAGTGATGTGTGTGTGTGTGTGTGTGTGTGTGTGTGTGTGTTCCCACAGGACTCTCGTATTAAAACATGTGAAAAAGTAGTGGGGAGATCTGGTTTGTGTTGTCAGTTATGTTGCTTTGCAGCCATCAGACTGTAGGCAAGTAAATTAATTTCTCCCTGATTCATTTTCCTTATCTTTAAAAGCAGGGAGAGTACTGTTATAAAAATTAAATAAGAAGCCATAGGTAATGTCTCTTTGGTACTGCATACTTAACACAGGTAAACACGCAACAAATGATAACCTTTATTATCCTTCTTAGATACCATTTTTCTTTTGTCTGATGTTCTCATCTCCCTTTTATCTGGGTACCCCTAGACCAGGGTACTAGAGGAACATATTTTAAAATTCATTTTGCGTTTCCATATAGTAATATGTATTGGCCTTTCAATGACTTCTCTAAAAATGGAACTAATTCAAAATTTATTGCAGTTCACACAGAATGGAAGATTAAATTACTATTGCATTATAAGCAGAAATTGACTCGATTATTCTTCAAAATGGCATTATATTTGCTGCATAACATCAGTATCATCAAGCAAGAGGAGAAATTACATTACTCTAAATATACACCAGATGGCTCTAGGGTGACATGGTTATTAAAAAAAATAAGAGTCCTGATTGTTTATAGTTTCCCTAAGGGCAAAATCTGTGTCTAATCTGTGTCTGTAACTTACCCACAGCAACCAACTGAGGGATACAGGAGTGAAATGTATTTTAATTTATGGTAATAGCAACAATTTGCCATTCTTTCCAGGACAAGGGTCTCTGCTAATTTCTCTAAAAAGATTCAATGATTTCAAAGTAGACCAAAAAAAAAAAAAAATAGTGACACTTGGGTTTCTGAAATAGGGGTTAGTTGGTGTCAAAGGACAAGAAAGTAATGAAAGTTTGCTGTAGATGCTCAATTTACAAACTCAGAGTGGTAAGTTGTGCCGCTACTCAAACTGTGGTCTGAGTAAGAGCTTCAGACCATATTCCTTTACCTTTTAATTTTATTCCTTCTATGAAAAAAATTTAAAACAAAAATTAGTAATTTTTTCAAGAAGGCTGTGCTCTTACTTGTGCCAGATACTGTTCTAGGTCCAGGGGACTCAATGGAGAACAAAACATTATTCATTCCCCTGCAGAGGATGGGGTGGGAGGGAGAAGGGGATATTAGTGATGAAAAATAGAAGTTCTGCTTTATCATTTCCTTTAATGAGATTTCTTTTCCCTTCATGTAACTTATAGTCACATATAAATATATATATCTGTCACAAAATAAATGCTTTAAGTAAGCAGATAGATCTTTCCTTTAAAATTCAACCAACCAAACTTTGGGCCAACTTCCTTTGTAAATCTCCTTTGTTGTAAGTTTCCCAAAATCATTGAAATGATTACTTACTGAACAAATCACTTACTGATTTCTTTAAACTTTCAGCAAAAGATTGGTACGACAGAGCTCATGAGCCTGAGAATTTGGAATTGATGCCTGGAGTCAATTATCTTTCTTGGCTCTCAAAATTTTAATGAGCTGCTTCTGGGGTCACTATACCAACTCCAGAACAAACTATCACAGATACCATGGCTGAGCCTGTGAGGAGACACTACTCATTTCTCCCACCCTGACTTCCCAACTGGGGCATCCTGACACATTTCTTCTCACTCCCATAATCGCTGGCTTCCTAGTTCTGAACTCCCAGTTTCTGTATTAACCCAGAGCACCTTTGGGTGGGTGTGGCATTGCCCAGTAAGGTGGCTGTGAGCCACGTGTGGCTACAGAGCACCTGGAATGGGACCAGTCCAAATAGAGATGTGCTGTACATATAAAATAGACACTGGACGTCTAAGACTTCGACCAAAAAAGTACATAGAATATTAATTAATACTTTTTATATTGATTAAATATCAAAACAATATTTTAATACATAGCTTAAATAAAATCTACTATCAAAATTCATTTTCACTTGTTTCTTCTTTTTAAAAACATATCAGCTAAAACATTTTAAATTATGTATGTGGCTTGCATTACATTTCCACTGGACAGTACTGTGCTAGGCTCCCTTAATGATGTTTCAGATTTCAGCTTTCCACGTGGTTTAAGGCTGGCTGCTTCCCTCGTAGGAAGCAGGAATTCACCAGATCTCAGCTTTTCACCCGCACCTTGGCGGTCAGGCTCTTTGCCAGATACAAGCTCCACTGCAGAGCTTCTAAATGAAATGCAAATGAAAAGCCCCATGCAGCATTATTTCACAGTAGTTGTTTCTGACGGTTCCATCCAACGCCATCACGAAAGAAACTACGTGAGACACTGCACAGACGACAAGGAATCTGCAGGTATAGTCCAGGTGCAGTTCCCATCGGCAATGAGCCTCCAGTCAAGTGGAAGGGGAAGGACATGACTCAATAAGCAGATGAGCTCCCTGGGTGACGACGTTTGTACGCAGCACCCCATTCATCACCACTGCTTGTTTGCATCAGAATGTTACAACGCACCACAGTGATTTAGAAATGAGAGAAAATCCAGATAGGTGAGGAAGTCAGGAAAAGTCTCATGAAAGAAATGATAAATGAGCTCATGCTCGACGGCTGGGGTAGAAGAGTGAAGAACTGTGTATTTTGGGTAAAGAGGAGGAGGCAAGGAGGTATAGAGAATGTCTGGGGAGGAAAAAGTAATTGAGTTGGGCTGCAGCAGAGGGACCAATACACTGGAGGGGTAGCAAAGGGTGGGGCTAGGGATGTGAGAACACTGGATGCTGGATTGGGGAGTTTTCACTTAGTGTGGTGGACAATGTGAGCCATCAGAGCTATGCTTGAGGGAGAGTAACTGTAATGTTATGCAGCTGAAGTGAAATGAGGGAGAGGCTAGAAGTGAAGAGACCATTTAGGAAAGTCTTGGGAGAGTCTACATCAGAGAGGCTGTCATTCTCCCTCCTGTACTCCTGGTAAATACTGCCCACTGATCATGGCATCCTTCCCCAAATGCAACCTCTGGATTCTTCTTAACAGCCTTGTAGGAAGCTATACACTGGCATGCAGAAGAAAACTGATTTTCTATTCTCTATTTGGCAAAAGTGTAAGGACCCTTAATGAGGATGGTATCAACACTGGCAGAAGAGAAAAAATGCAGAATCATCTCAGAGGCTGAATACAGACAACTGGCATCTCACTGGAGAGAGGGCACATGATTGCACTGAGCATTCCTGCCTTCTTGAGTAGGATAATTTTGGTACCATTGACAGAAACAGAGATGCTCATGAAGACTGTGGTCTTCCCTTCAAAGATGATGAGTTTCATCACAGGCAAGTTGCATATGAAGCAGTGGTGGACAGTTCAGAAAGAAAAGCCCAGGAAGCCTGGGGCTGTGGACAGAGGATAGTTCAGAAGTCTTGACTGGAATGTCTTCTACCCAGAAGTCATGGCTGAGGACATGGGCTTACGTTTAGAGGAAGATGTGGGAAGGTGTGAGGAGAGAATTTTATAGTATGCCTATGTTTGTGTGCAGGACAAAGGAGTAGGTATAGGGCACATACGACCATAGAGGCCACAGAGAATAAAGCTAATGGAGTCCCACAGAGACTGAGGGAGGAGAGCACATTTTAAGGAGGAGATTCTTTGTTTTAAAGGTTGGAATAATTAAAGGTGGCAAAGATAATAAATTTGTTCATTGGGGGACCACTGGTAACCTCTGAGAGGGCCCTCAGAGGTAGAGATAGTGGGGATGGGAGCAAGCCTAAAATGGAGTGAGCTGATAATTAAGGGCATTAAAAACACTGAGCATAGGAAAGGAGAAGGGAAGAAGGAATATTATTTTGAAGGAATTTCAAGAGAGAACAAATGCATATTGACTTTTTTAGGACATAGAAGGCTTGAATGGGTATAAGAGGTTGAAAGTAAGGCTCTGATGTAAAAGGCAAGATTAATATAATCAGGAAAAAGTATCACTGATGGAGCAAAACTCAGGAAGCTTAAGAAGATGTGATCAACGGCACAGGTAGGGTGAAATTATGTGAGGCCAGAAGATGGACATTCTGAGCCAGTAGTGCCAAAAAAGAGGGAAAATAAAGACAAAGGAATATTGGGCAACTCAGGGGAGGTAAATAACTCATCACTAATCACTACACAAGTTAGGGGGCCATGTTTCTAGCCCAGGCCCACCTGGCTCCAAAGCCCAGGCTCATGGGCTCAGGTCATTACTCAGTCCTTAAAGGTTTGACTTGCATCCTCCATCACAGAATCTGCCAGACAGAAAGGGGTTGAATATTTGCTGACCATATGAATGAATGAATGACCAATTCATTGTGATGATCGATTATTACTGTACAACATTTTAGATGTAGAAACTATAAGACAATGAGCAACATGTTTACTGATCACTAGAAATATCACTCTAATGTTTCCTCATGCTGGCCATTTAGACTGGCCCCATCCAATTCAGGCTATCAGGTGGAAAAACGCGACTGGACACACATCTATTGTCAACCAGCATCCACGAACACAGCAGAGTCAAGAGACTGTCTGGCAATCACAAGCATGTACGTGGCTCTAAAGTTGGGGGGCAGCTGGGGAGGCAGATTAGTCCACTGAATTTTTAGAATGCACGTGACATTGTACTACTGTCTGCAGTACTAAATAACTTACAGGGAAAAATGTTCAACATTCATTCAATATGGCTGTGGTCTATCCTTCACCATAGTATTTACTTTATCTTGACCTGTATTTCAGCATTGGTAACTATTCATGTTTCATGCCAACAAAACTTTTGTTAGACAGCCCTCAAAAAGAGGACTGATGAAAATGGAAATATATGACTTAAAAAGTATTTTAAACAGTGCTTAATTAAAACTGCAGATAAAAGGCTTCTCTTTGATTCTTTCCCCATTTTCCATTTACAAAAAGTATTGAAATAAAACATTCATTTTACTCACAATAAAAACAGTAACATTCATCGACAGTCAAAACATTCCTCAGGAGCTAGGTCCTCAAGCGTTAGAGAAATTATCTGCAACATTTTTACAGGTAAAAACAGACACGTTTACATGGAGCCCATTCTGTTGCTCTGCAGCTCCCTATGCATTTGATATTGTGATGTCATTATCTCTTTTGACCTGTTTCTCTTCTGTACCACTCCCAATCCTAACTTCACTTTGCACAAAAAAATGAGCTGGAAAAATCCTTACCAACACTAATACTTTACTATAAGTAAGTATAATGATACCCACTAGTATTACTGTACTTTTAACATGCACTAAAGGGAGACCAATCCTGGGAATGACTCTCTGACGGAAGTAGCTCTTATACCTAAAGTGGGGAGATAATAGAAAAAAGAGGCTGTACCTGGTCCTTTTGACCTTTTACTATTGGGATCTCCACTTACTTCATTAGGGCTTAAGGCAGCCTTAACCAATTTTATTACAACTGCTCAGCTTCTCTGGAGAACACAGTCATCTACTAGCATTATTACCAATTTAGCATCAATGTTCTAAATGTTCCCCTAAATTCAATCAGAATATTCTTATATATCTACTTCATGTTAGAATATCGAGGTTTATTCCTTTCTAAAGGTATCTCTATCGAGAACTAAAAAGTCAATTGTGTTAAAGTTTCAGTGAACTAAAAAAAAAAAAAAAACAAAACCACCAAAGTGCTCCTTAGTTATCTCATGCTATTTGACCCGTTCTGGAACACAAACAAATTATTGGGAAAGAATCTTGACTGCCCAAATTTATCTGCAACAAATGCTTTCCATCAACTTGAGGAAATCACAAGTTTTTCCAGATACCAGTTTCTCACTGGGAACTTCTAACCCCAATAATCTCAAAATGATTATTAAGGGGTTTCTGCCCCCTTTTTCTCCTTGTTTCTCTTCACTAGAGAGTTATATCATTGTTTTTCTTTTACTCCTCCCTTCTCTCTGTAATATCAGAGAAGAGCTAGGAAAGAGAATTATCAATTTTTTATTACCTGTTACAAGTCAAGCACTAATCTCATCTAACATCTCTCACAGTCCTGTTCTACAGGCATTTTACAGGTGGAGAAATACACTCAGAGAGGTTAACAGTTAGAGGGCAGGGGCAAGATCTGCACCCAGGTCTGGCTCCAAGGCCCAGCTCCTTCCGCTACACTCTGCTGCCTGCAGAGGGGGTGGGTGGTTCAAACCGCACATTTCCTGCTCCCGAAAGTGCCCTATAATGAATGAGCCACCCACTCACTGCAAGCGCTAGAAGATAGAAATGTAATGACAGGGTCCTAACTCTTTTTCCTCTCTCCTGCAATTACCCCATTTCGAAATTATAGGTGACAGTCTTGAACATCTCAGAGAATTTCCAACACAAACCTAACATTCACTCCTTTAAGACCTCTTAAAGAAAACCGTGTGGCAGTTATTCCAGTGGAGGGCCAAGGTCAAATTCTCCTAGGCCTCTGAATCTAAATCTGAACTATAGAGGGCAAGTGGCTTTCTTCGGAGAAACATTTAAAACCCAAATAAAAAGCGCATAGCTCTTCAGGGAAGGTGACTGATATTTTTAGGCTCTGGCCTCTAGAGGGCGATACAGGGAAGCAACAGCCGAATCTGAAGATTCTACCTCCTTCCTACAGAGGTTCCAGTGTGATCGATACGTTGGCTGGTGCATGAAAGGTCTGAAGAACAAATGAAAAAAAGAATCATGACTTCTAAGCAGAACAATTACATTTAATTTTGCTTTTTCTTAACCACGGGATGTATCAAATACAGACTTTAGAATAAAACATTTTGACAAAAGAAGAAAACAGTGTACCATTAAGTAGTGATGCTCTGTGTAAAATGAATGGAATAATTTATTGGGAATAGAATAATTTACTAGGGTTACAAATTCTTTTCAAAGGCAGCAGGGTGCAACAAATGAGATTTAGTGATTACTCAAATTTTTGTAAATACCTACTTTTCATTTCTATGACATAGACGTAAATCAATATATGTACGTCAGGGGCAGGCTGTATCAGGCTTCTGTACAAGAGGACATTTTAGGTTGATTAGATTTATATACTGATTTTCCTCTTAAGAACCCAAAGTGCTTTATCCATCACATTTATATAAAGAATACCAAATGTTTCCCAAAATGCCAAAAGCAACACAGGTAAAGAGTAGAGCATGGAATATGAGAACAGTGAGAAAATAAGAGCAGAAATATAGATGCAAATAGATCTCAAAGCGCCAACCGGGAGTAAATCAATCATGTCCACACACAGTCTCTGTTAACATCACTGTCATGATGTCACTCCTGAGCTAGTAAACAGTCATGCCAAGCCAGATCACTCCGCTTGGAGATGTGATGGTACAGGGCAAAGGGTGTTAATTCCAGGGATGTTGATGGGCAGGTGGCCCATCTCCCACATTGAAGGGCTCATGGTCTGCCACGAAAGACGCACCTTCTGACACCTTTCTGGATATCTTACGGGTCTAGAATTAAAGATGATCACAATGTGGTACTTGTTTGTTATCGTGGTCTGCTTTCACTTGGATATACAAAAATGTTACTAAGTATTAGGCAGTTTAAAAATACACAGGACAAGATTTAGTCTCTGAAAGAGGGATAATCTGTGAGAAGATGTTACTGGAGTAAAATATGAAAAATTTAACAACATACAATTCTATAATTTTAGATGCACATACATCTGGAAGTTTTCTGAACCATATCCTTTATGACTCTTAAAGATAAAAGATGTATTACATTATTAGAAACTGACTAGCACTGGAATGTTGAGAATATCCATTGTTTGCACTACACTGCATTTTGCACTTTCCAAAAGAATATATATGAATGAGATGTATATTTTTCTTCAGAGTCTCCGGAAAGTATATCAAAGCTTTAATTTAATTTCTGTGCTTCTGAAATAAATTAACCAAATAGATCTAATCTTGGCTGTATGAAGAGGTATTGGATTTAGGAGACAGACTTGCAGCTTCTTATCACTTTTAGCAACCTAAAAATAACAACTGGATGGAATTTCTCCCCAACTTTGATGAAAAGTGCAAACACACATTTTCCATCATTATCACAGGAAAGGGAAGTAGGTCTGCATACTGCCAAGGATGAAAAAGAATTTGATGTGAACAGCATGAGCCTATTCATTCAGAGAGATTTAACTGGGTTCTGGAATCTGACATGTGCAGATGTAGCTAGACACAAGAGTGTGAGTGACATAGTCACAATGGCACTGATTAATTTGGAGAGATGGTACTCTTTACTTGGAATTTAAATAGAAAGACAGCCATCCCTACAGGACCTTCCAAAAAGATCACATGCACTAGGGTCTGAAAACATCAAAATGAAAGACTCTGGACTTCTCTTCCAAGAGTAGAAACCTGGCAAAAGTACCAACTCCCCTATGAATGTCCTTCTTCCTTAGTTTCTAGCAATGTGGTCATGAATAACAAATGCTAAAAGGAAAGGCACAAAGGATAAATGCTAAAGTCTTCACCAAAGGCAGGGAGGAATTCCCAGCAGGAAGATGACAAAGACTTTGAGGCCTTCAGCTTGGCCTTTCAGTTCTGTCCTGCGCTCTGCTGGGATGGATGCAGGAGGCAGAGAGAGGGGTCAGCTCCACCCCTGAATGCTGGGCATAGAGTCACAGTGCCCAGAGCTGACAGCCATGCAACTGTGGGCAACTTACATAACCTCCCTCAGCATGTGTACCTCACATGTAAAAGGGAGATATTAATACTCCATATGGGGGTGATTTCAACGTAATCTCTTAGCCCAATGCCTGGTGCTGTTAATTACTACATCTAATATCTGTGTAGGTGCAACATGTCAGCTCCAGAAGCACAGGAAGAAAATCCAAGACAATGAAAACATGCCCCATGAGAAGGGGTAGTACCTTCACAGCGGAGACACTTGGCAAACACCACCTCAGCCAAGGGATCACGGTCAGCATCATCAGTGATAAGCCTTGTTGAGAGCAGTTACCCTCGATAAAATGTGGTGAGGAGGGCACTTGCTCCTGTGGTCTTCCTCCCAAGAATCCTAACACCAGCCTAGTCATGATAAAAACACCAGACAAACCCTAACTGCAGAAATTCTACAAAATACCTGACTAGCACTCTTCAAAACTGTCAAGATCATGAAATACAAGGAAAATTTGAGAATCTGTCACAGCCAAGAGGAGCCTAAGGAGACACAATGACTAAATATAATATGGTATCCTGGATGGAATTCTGGACCAGAAAAAAGATATCATGGGAAAACTAGTGAAACCTGAATAGTGCTTATCATTTTAATAATAATAATAATAATAATAATAATAATAATAATAATAATAATAATAATAATAATAATATCATCAACGTTGGTTCCTTCTATGTGACAAATGTACCACAGTAACATAACATTAACCACAGAGAAATCTATGTGTGAGGTATATGGGAACTCTCTGTACTAACATTGCAACATTTTCATAACTCTAAAATTATTCTAAAAATAAAGTATTTATTTGAAAATAGGCTTCATGGAAAATCTGGTACTTGACCTACTGTGGCATGTATGTGAACCCTTAATAGAAGGCTGGGAGTGCAAGGATCAGATTGCCTGAGGGCAATTCTGTTTCTAAATCATCCACAGGCAGGTATTTTGTAATTTGCTATATGAAATGAAAAGAAATATACTGCTATGTTCGTAAATATTCCTAAAACATGGTTAGTTGAATGTCCACCTAGCCAATTCGAGCTCAGTTAAATGTCAATCGAATGAAAAGAAATGTCAGTCGAATGAGAATTGTCAATCTTGGTGGGGTGGACAGTGAACTTTGGAGCCAGGCAAACTGGAATTCAAGTCTCAGCCCTGGTACTTACTCTGTTACCAATTAGGACAAGTCGAGTCAACCAGTCTGATTTTCAGTTTCTTTGTCTATTTCTATCCTCTATTAAACAGGTTAACTTATCTCTTAAGGTTCTGGGCAGTATTAAGCAACATATGTGCAGTACCCAGCACTGCAGATGCTCAAGAAATGTCAATTTCCTCTCCTTCTACTTCTGTTTTCAGCAGCTACCATCTGACTGCCTCTCTGACATCTCTGCCTGAATGTCTCCCACATACCTCAAATTTAACACGTTTCAAACTAAACTCTCGACTCATCTTACACTCCCTCACACACTCCTTCCCCCGCCAACAAGCTTCTCTCCAAGACCTCCCCAATTCTGTAAATGGTACCACCAGTCCACCTGACACCCAGTTGCTCATGCCAGGAGTGTAGGAGTCATCCTTGATTCCTTCCCTTTTCTCACCCTCACCCTCCACATCCAATCCTTCAGCAAGTCTTGTCCTTTCCATCCCTGAGCTATTTCTCAGATCTGTCCACTTCTCTCCATCTGCCTTGCCTCCAGGCTATTTCCAGTAACCAGTGCTTCACAGGTCTCCTCAATCCAACTTCAGCCCTCTGCAATCAATTTCCCACATATCGGCCAGAATACGGTGTTAGAAACATTCATCAGCGCATGACATCCCCATTCTTAACAGATTTCAAGGAATTTTCATCATTTTCTGAATAAAGTCAAATTCCTGCCCCTTGGCATGCCACTCTTCCTCTAACTGGCCATCCAGTGTCACATGGGTGGTTCTCAATCTCCTGAGCCCTCCTCTCTGTTGGGAATGCTATTCCCCTAGCACTCAGGAAACAAGAGAATGGATATCAGGGCTACCTGTGGAGTTAGCGGAGGTTTCAAAGAAACTTTCAAGCTAAGTCTTCAGTAGGTAGCACTGGACCTAAGAGTATGTTATACATACATTCTTCCATGAAAAAGACACAAAGGTTTGGAGGTTTTCTTTGTTTTGTTTTGTTTTGTTTTTGAGTCGATTTACAATGTATCAATTTCTGGAGTACAGCCTAATGTTTTAGTCATACAAATAAATACATATATTTATTTTCATATTCTTTTTCACCATAGGTTTCTACAAGATATTGAATATAGTTTCCTGTGCTATACAGTGGAAACTTGTTGTTTATCTATTTTATATACAGTAGTTAGAATCTGCAAATCGCAAACTCCTAATTTATCCCTTCCCCACTTCTTTCCCCTTTGGTAACCATAAGTTTGTTTTCTATGTCTGTGAGTTTATTCCTATTTTGTAAGTAAGTTCATTTGTGTCATTTTTTTTTTTGATTCCACATATAAGTGACACCATATGGTATTTTTCTTTCTCCTTCTGATTTACTTCACTTAGTAGGACAATCTCCAGGTCCATCCACGTTGTAGCAAATGGCATTATTTTATTATTTTTCATGGCTAAGCAGTATTCTATTTTGTGGGTGTGTATACACACATGACAACTTCTTTATCCAGTCATCTGCTGACAGACATTTAGGTTGCTTCCATGAAAAGACACAGACTTTTGATGTTGAGGCATTTTTGCTACCCATTCAAAGGACAGATGGCCACCTCACACAGGGTTGTGCCTACTATGTGAGTGAGGTGTGTGCTTAAAAATATTCTGGAACACAACTGATTTCTGGAACTGAACACAACTGGAACATTTGTGTGCAGGGTAATAACTGTCTGCACACAAATGAGTAAGATGGGTTTACCTCCAGTAAGTTTACAATCTACAGACAACGTAAGAGAAACATCCTGAATGTATCTCTACTAGAGCATTATCACACCATAGTCTAATATTTATCTGCTTTCCTATCTTTCTGCTCCCTCTAAATGGAGAATCCATTGAGAGTTGGGAGTCTAACTTTTTTTTCTTGGATGCCATAGTCTTGTTTAGAGTCTGACAGACAGTTGGTATTTAATAAATAACTGCTGAGTTAAAATGGATGACAATGCAGAAGATAAGTGATTTAGAATGGATATAAAACAGATGAGAAATTAGGAAAGATGAGGGGGAAACAGCCATTTGTGCTTTGAGATATGGGTACAGTTTTATTAAGAAAAACTGGAGGATTAAGTCTGGATACCACGTCTAGGTAAAAAGAACAACAGTGATGAAAACAAAGAAGCAGGAATGGTGTGTAAGGAACAGTGAGAAATCTAATGAGGCCAGAATTTAATGCCTTTAAACAGGGATGCGTTATAACTTTCAGGGGCCTTAGGCACTTTTGCCTTTGTGGATCTCTCTGTCCATTAAAACACATGAAAATTATATTTTATAACTGTATTGGTCTAAAACTAAATATGTTCAGGCTAGAATCGTGATTATTATACATGATTATCATTATATTCATTTTTCTTCTGATTTTAAAATACACTACAATTAAAACATTTTCACAAGCCCCTAAAAGTACCCAGAGCGCTAAGTGCTGTGCTATCAGACCTAGGAGTAAGATGGCCTCACAGCTGGACGGAGCAGGAGGAGATAAATACGGAAAGACAGGTTATGGTGAATGAGGAAAGCCTCAAATGTCACTCGAAGGTCAAAAGATGGCAAGCAAAGGCTTCTAAGTAAGGGGGTGACACAATTTGAGCCATGAGAAGGATAGAGACGAAAATATCTAGAAAGAGATGGAAAGTCCTGAAAACAAAAGGACTAACTAGGATATGATCGCAATCATCTAGGAAAGATGTAAAAGACCCTCAGTTGGTAGAGAGGATGAACAGAGAAGAGTGATGAAGGAAATGGAACCTACATGAACTGAAGCCAGAGTGAATGGGAAGAAGGGTGGAAGGTCAGGAAATAATTGTCATTTCAAACTAGGGTGACTGGAAAGATGGCAAGCTCAAGGAGAGGGAAGGCACAAGGATGAGTGTATTTGATGGAGATGGTCTGCTAGGAAGAACCATACGAATAGATTTCCAAGAGTAGAAAAACTATTAAACATATCAGGCATAAGGTTGCCTCAAAGATAACACTGTCTTTAGCCCTCTACTGCGACTCTGGCCTCTCCATCACCCTTGCATAAAAGGCAGACACAACTAAAGAAAACAGCTACCTGCTGACATTAACCTTTACTCTCAAAACATAAATTTTACTATAAAATCAGCACCCACATATCTGATGTAGCAAGTAATTCAAGAGAAAAAGAGAAAAATACGATTAATCAAACAAACAGAACCAAAATATATTCCTCGCATTAGCAAAGACTTTTGTTAATTTAATGTATTCCCCGGGTAAGAATGAGGTAAGATAAGTATCTAGAGATTTCTATTAAACTATGCAAAATAATTATTATTCTATAAATAATCATATTTAACTTTAACTGCCCAGGAGCCAAACTCATTTTTTCTTTTCTGCATTAATTATCCTCAGCATTATTAAAAGTGTTTCTGAATGAGGCAATATTTCTACTGAACTAATGTTGTAAAAAGTCAGTAATTATAATAATTGAGGATGATCTGAATGGGTCATAGTTCAGCATTTTTTGATATTTTAAAAAAATGTGCTTTTATTGCTTTTAAATACAAAGAATAATTCAAACTGTGGTAACAAGGAATTGCCCAATAGAAGATTTTTAACACAGCTATATCAAATGGATAAATATGCTTTTCTGCAAACACCAAGTTTTAAAAATGCTTACTCACATTATATATTTCCATTACGGAGGTACTTATTAGGACACGGTAAATATTTGCTAGCATAATGATATATAATGACCTAATGGGATCTCCACAAATGAGGTTTTATTTTATGTCTATGCTTCTAAATTAACAACCTTCCTTATAAAGTGTCCTTTGATTTTCAACCAGGTCTACAGCAATTTAGGATCTCATTTTGGGCGAAGGCATTTATTATGCCGTGCTCATCATCCAGCTCAGTCTAGAAGCAGAAAAGAAAATCACACAAGAGGTATCTGTGACATCAAAATGCCCATGGATTTAATCTTCTCTCGGATCCTATTAACTTGTAGCTTAAGTTTACTTCTAACAAGCTTATTTAACAGGTTTCCTATCCCAGAGCAGTTTAGAAGCAGCAAATGAGTAGTTCAGAAGCAGCAAATGTGTAGTTTATAGGAATGGTTTTACATACTTCAAAAAGATCAGAAACTTAGAAAAAGCTTTATGTATGAAGATGTTCATAAGTTATTTGCAATAGTAGAAAAGTAGGGAAAAAAATCAACCTTCCCTCACAAAAAAAGAAAATAAATTGCAGAACACCAATATGACAGAAAGCTATACATTTGCTAAAGTAATTATATTGTGATAGTCTTACATCATACATTGTTAAATGAAAAAAGTAGGTTATAAGATTGTAGGATGGTAAAATATCAACCAAATTCAGTCTCCAATAGTAGAAATGTGACCAAGCATGCACTTTACTCTCATCTATGGTAATGATATTATAATAATAAAAACCATATGCAACCGAGGCAGTACTTAGAGGAATGACCACTGTGTCATAGGCAGCTGACTTTAGGGCAAGATCTGAGAATTTCACGCACACTACAAAGAACGATGTAATGAAACTGGAGATTTGAATTAAAAATAAAAAATACTTTCAAGTCTGCCAGCATAGGTCTACTCTCCACTTAAAGTTTTTTCCCTCCACTGACTGATAAATTCTGTGACAATAATAAATAATGCGGCTGCTTAACTGAGTTATTCTACCTATTTTTCCAACAGCATTGCTTTCTGCGAAGAATCATGGTTAAAGAAACGGAAGGAGCTTCCTGTCCTGGGTGCCCTGGGTCACGTGACCAGGGTCTCATCAGTAAAGCACTCTCCCTTCCATTTTGAGGGCCCAAGAGGTCGTTCACCCAAAGATGGGGCACACACAGCCAAAAAGGGTACAGAAAATCACTAGAGTAGAAGAGATGATGGAATTTCAAGGACTACCTACCTTTTTCTTTTCAACACGTGTTATTTTTATAAATAGAATACAAGGTTCTTTTAAACATATACATGGGGAAAGTTGGTAAATGTTGGAGTCAGGGGTGTTCCTACAGGTAGGCATCACAAACAAGCACTAAAAGCATTTTATTTTAATCAAAACTCATAGAAATCTGGGACAATATAATGTAGTGGAAAGTAGTTTACATAAATAAATCAACCTTGAGACTGCCATTTATCTCACTGTCATCTATTGTGATCCTACCATATGCTGTGTGCCTCACTGTAACTGAAGCAATACAGTAACTGTTATATTGATAACCACGTCTGTCAACAAAAAAGATCAAATAGTGTTCACTAATTCCATTTAAGAAGGCAAGGGGTTCCCTTCCCCACAATTTGGTGGACATGACATCAGAGAGATTCCCCTAGTACAGCAAACCTGAAAATACTAGACCAAAAAAAAAAAAAATGTATATGTGTGTGTGTGTGTGTGTGTGAGAGAGAAAATTCTTTGGCTGACCTGGCTTTAAAAAAAAGGGGAATTTCCCAGAAACCAGAAACTTCAAAAAGCATAAATTGAGGGGAGTGTGTGAGTTGTGAAGCTAGTATTTACTATGTAGGTATCTGCTAATAGCCTTAAGCTTCTGTGGGTGTTGCTGTTCTTGTTTGTTTGTTTTTTGAGATACTCCTTCTGGTAACAGAAGGTCAAGCCAGAGGCCCAAGGGAAATAAACTGAACTGGAAAACCTCACATAACTCTGGGTCCCTAGATGACAATTTGCTCAACAGATGAACTAGGAAAACTCTGACTTTCAAGGAGTGGGCCGGATGTGTTTCAGCCTCAGACTTGTCTCTGGAAGAGTGGGAAACAGGGGGAAAAAGCCAATAGCTTTTAGTCATAATGCTTTGGAATCTGGATTAATAATACCTCTGGTGGTTAAAAAAGAGAATACAAAAGAGTTCTGAGTTGGTAGTGCTTCCAAATGCCTAGCAGAAGCAAACAAAACCTCTGTGGAGGAATGCACTTTAAAAAAATTACCAACGAAAAATTCAAAAGAAAAGTAACTCACAATGGAAAAAAAAATCACTGAATTTATGAGAAATAAACCACCATGAGTGAGAGTCAGCAGAAGCAACATGTACATAATTAAAATTAGTATATACTGCATATTAAAATTTTCAGGTTCAAAATACAAAGCAGACATGTTTAATATATTTAAAGGAACAGAATAAAATTCTTCAAAGCATTAAGTAATAAGATACTTTAGAATTGACTATGCATATTTGAAAAATAACCAAATAGAACTTCTAGAAAGGAAAATGTAACTATTTAAATTAAAAACTCAGATTACAAATTAAAGAGCAGGTGAGACACTGAGGACAGAATTAATGAACTGAAAGAGATAAATGTATATTAAATCAAATGTTCAAAAAGAAACAAAACTATAGTAAAGGAACAGAAAATAAAGTGAAAAGTTCTGACCTATATACTCATAGTTCTTTTTTTTATTATAGTATAGCCAGTTTACAGTGTTGTGTCAATTTCTGGTGTACAGCATGTTACAGTTATACATGTACATATATTCATTTTCATATTCTTTTCCATTATAGGTTACTACAAGATACTGAATACAGTTTCCTGTGCTATACAGATGAAACTTATTGTTTACCTATTTTATATAGAGTAGTTACTATCAGCAAATTTCAAATCCCCAATGTATCCCTTTCTACTCTTTTCCCTCTGGTAACCATAAGTTTGTTTTCTATGTCTGTGAATCTCTTTCTGCTTTGTAAACAAGTTCATTTGCATCTTTTTTTTTTAGATTCCACATATGAGTGATATCATATAGTATTTTTTTTCTTTTTCTGGCTTATTTCACTTAAAATGACAATCTCCAGGTCCATTCATGTTGCTGCAAATGGCATTATTTTATTCTTTTTTATGGCTAAGTAGTATTCGATTGTATAAATATACCACAGTTCTTTATCCAGTCATCTGTTGATGGACATACAGTTTGCTTCCATGTCTTCACTATTGTACATAGTGCTGCTATGAACATTGGGGTGCTTGTGTCTTTTTGAATTAGAGTTCCCTCCATAAATTTTTCATTATGGTGAGGGATTCTAATATGCCTGAAAATTTGATTAAGTAGACAAAAATAAAACAACAAAGATACAGATATGAAAACAATACCAGCAATAAAATAACATTAATCTGAAGGACATAAGAACATCGCACCGCATTATTTACAATAGCTAAGATATGGAAACAGCCTAAATGTCCGTCAACAGGTGACTGGATAAAGAAGATGTGGTATATTTATACAATGGAATACTACTCAGCCATAAAAACTGACGACATAACACCATTTGCAGCAACATGGATGCTCCTGGAGAATGTCATTCTAAGTGAAGTAAGCCAGAAAGAGAAAGAAAAATACCACATGAGATCGCTCATATGTGGAATCTAAAAAACAAACAAACAAACAAACAAAGCATAAATACACAGCAGAAACAGACTCATAGACATAGAATACAGACTTGCGGTTGCCAAGGGTTGGGAGGTGGGAAGAGATAGACTGAGATTTCAAAATTGTAGAATAGATAAACAAGATTATACTGTATAGCACAGGGAAATATATACAAGATCTTATGGTAGTTCACAGAGAAAGGAATGTGACAATGAATATGTATACGTTCATGTATAATTGAAAAATTGTGCTCTACACTGGAATTTGACACAACATTATAAGATGATTATAAGTCAATAAAAAAAATGTTTAAAAAAAAAAAAGAACATTGCACCAACAAATACATAACAGACATAACTGACCACGTGCTGGGCCAATAATAAAAAAAGATAACTTAAATATGTTTGGAAATTTATAAACACACTTCTAAATGAGAAGTTGTGATGGAAATTAGAATTAAATGATAATAAACATGTAGAATGTAGCAAAAAATTATTAAAGGGAAATCTCTACATTTAACCTATATTAAAACAAGATAAACCTAAAAACAAATGCACTAAGCACTCAACTTATTGTGGCATAGTGACATTTTTTTAAAAAAAGGAAAACAGAAAAATTATGTTAAAATAAGTGAAAGATAAATAAGACATATCAACACCCACACCCACCTAACAGGAGTCCTGAAATAAGAGAATAGAAAGAACGAGGAAGACAATATTTGAACACATAATAGCCAAGGTCTCCCCAGAATTAAAGAAAATTATGGAATCCTCATACTGAAGAAATATAATGAATCCCAAGCAGATTAAATAAAAATAAATTTGTATCTGCTCACATTGTTGTATATAGTAAACAGCAGTAATTGTGTCTAATTTTTGAAGTTTAAAAACAAAGCAAAACTAAGAGACTAAGTAGTGAGGTGATTGAATTTAAGGCCTTTTAAGAGGAAGGCATGGTGTCTACTAAGATTTTCTTTAAAGGAGTATGCATGTTTAAAATTTAAGACTGAGGTAGAATGTATAGCTGAAAAACAATTAGCAGGAAAAGGGGGGTAAAGAAAAGCTTATCAACACAATAGCAGATAAGAGAGGAGAAAAATGCATTAAAAAATAGAGAGTACAAGGTAAGATGAAAAAAATAAATCAAAATATGTTAGTATTCATACATGTAACCCAACTAAGCTCACTGGTTAAAGAATATGAGATTCTCATATTTGATTTTAAAACTTTTTTTAAAAAATGCTATGACCATATTAATATCACACTATATAAAGTTAAAGAAAAATATTTAGGATAATGAGGGTCACTACACAGTGGTAAAAAGAATAATTCACCATGAAGATAAAAAATTCTGACCCCTTCTACACTTAAAAACAGATTATAAACATAAAGAAAAGAGTCTCATGAAAAAGTATCAATAAATCCATTGTCATAAGGGAAAATCTTATCTTACCTAAACAAAAACTGATTGATCAAGCAGGTCAAAAATTAGTAAAGATGTAGGAGATCCAAGTCTTGACAAATTAGGGGTGATATGAAACATTTTAACCTGACAAAGGCTCATAAAATAGCTATTTAATGGTGAAATACTAAAAGCATTCCCATTACAATAATAGATAAGACCAGTATGACTGGTGGCCCCAACCAATGAAATTAAAATGGATGAATTAAACTACAAAATGAAAGAGCAAAAGGGATAATACAAAACTGTCCTGATTTTCAGACATCATGTTTATATACACAGAAAATCTAGGCAACTATATAGAAGAAAAACTAATAGTTTAACAAGATTGCTAGATAGAAGATCAATATAACCTGCATCCATTTTGTTTCTATTCACCAGCAAACAAAACATTTAATTTTTAAAAGATATTTTTATAATCACACTACAGATTATAAAGAACACTGGCATAAAGTATTCAAAGTCATTATAGGAAAAATTTAAAAACTTTAATAAAAGATATAAAATTATTTTAACTGCATATATATTCTAGGCTGAGAGGAGGATGAAATACTATGAAGATATCAATTATCCATATATTAATCTATAAAGCCTATACTATACTAATTCCAACAGTCTTTTATGGAACTTGAAAAACCAAGTCTAATCCACATTGAACAGTAAAGAGATGAGACAAGTTTGAGAAAAAGTAATATAACAGAACTCAATAAACCTATGGTAATTACAGCAATGTAATACAGGCACAAGCATAAACCAACAGACTAATGGAATTAAACAGAGACATATATTCTGCTTTTGACAGATGTAGCATTACAGGTTAACTTGGATAAGAAGGTGGGAAAATTGATAATTCATATTTGAAAAGACAGAATTAGATCTTTATATCAAATTATTCATTGCATCAATTCTAGATTAATTGAACATTTAATTGCTAAATATCACTAAACTTTTGAAAGAAAATACAGGAGAGTATCTTCATGAACCAAAATAGAGGAAGGTTTATAAAACAAGACATAAAAGTGCAAATCATAACAGAAAAGACTGACAAATTGAATCTATCCAAATTAATAATATTCGTATAGTCAAATTCTATAAAGACAAAAATAAGCCAGTCTAAAAGAAGACATCTTCATATATGAACAAATGATTAGTGTCCAGCACACAGAATGCATGCAAATCAATAAGATAAAGACAATCAACACAATGAAAAAGAGGCAAAAGATTCAGTGCAATCAACAAAAAGGAAACAGAAATGATCAATAAACATATATCGAGATTCCCAGCATCATTTTTAATCAAAGAAAGTCTTTCCAGATGCATTTTTTATTTCACATCATTCTGTAACATTTGAGCCTTTTTTTAAAAATGCAGGGATAATTAATTTTATCATAAAATTAACATACAGTCAATATATTTGTGACAGAAAAATCTTTACAATGAAAATTAGCAGCCAAGTAGTATGGACTTAATCCAAAATTAACCTAAATAAAATGCTTCTTTCAATGGCGTTGCCAAATAAATTATGTACGTGATTATAAGAAAGGTACTGATATTTAGGAGGACTTGTATTTTCTGGGGAGTTGGACATGTCAGAAAAAATGAGAATAAATATCTATTATAAGATTTGGATCTTTAGCTTGTTTTTCAGTTTATGAGCATGACTAATTATAAGATAGCTGTAGCTGGAGAGATTTAAAAAAGCATTTGTTTTCCACTTATACTAAGCACACATTTTGAAAATGTCAGGAAAGAATCAAGTTAAGCTTCTTTATTTTTCATATCTCTTCGAAATATATTCCTTCCACTTCAATATTAACAGCTGATTGTGATTTAACTTGTTGGCTGCTAAAATGAATTTCAAATTCTAGCCATTAGCAATTATGTCTCCCTAAAGTTGAGGATCTCCACATGCTTCTCAGCACTACATGTCTTTAGGGTACAAAAAAACAAACAAACAAAAAAACCACTTTCCTGAGTCTGAATCAAAGGGAATTCTTTTCTGGTGAAGAATTCAGTCATCTGCCATTTCCTGGAAATTTTCACTCTTCTGATGAGGCTAACATTCATCCTGGCTAAGATCAAGGGGTACAAAGACCAAAAGGGCAGGTGCATATGCCCTTGGAATTAACATGAGAGATTAGTCAAGAGAGAAAGAGTCGAACACATATGAACCAAAACTGTATCTGGGGCATCATGAGTCATGTCAACAATCATCCACACATCTCCTCGGACAAATGTGATGGTAAGACGTCGGGACACGGAGATCAACTAATTCCTCTGAAAGGAGAAAGCCACAAGATCCTTCACTGGTCCCAGAAAGCAGGAAAGAAAAACAAGACCCCAAGATTTCTGAAGTGAGAGGCGACAGGGAGGAGAATGAGGGTAGTGCTACTTCCTCAAGCTTCAAGAAGCATTTGCATGAGAGCACGCACATTCAAGAGCCACAGTGATGGGAGAAACAACACGTGAGCAAAACAGTCAGCTTCTCGGAGCCTCAGTTTCCTCATCTACACTTCACAGGGTTGTTATGAAAAATAACTGGTATAAAGATATAATATGTGAAAACACCTTAATAGGTATTATTACTGTGAAGCTCACTGACTTATTTTTCTGATTGAAAAAAACAGGCAATATTGGGGGGAGGATATAGTTCAGTGGTAGGGGACATGCTTAGCATGTGTGAGGTCCCAGGTTCAATCCTCAGTACCTCCATTAAAAATAATAAACAAACAAACAAATAAATACACCTAATTACCCTCCCCCCAAACAAAACAAAAACAGGCAACGTGACAAAAATGCTCCCATGGCAGATATAGTAACTGGCCCCTTCCCTCTTCCATTATGGCGTGGATTAAGTGGCATTTCCCTAGAGAATCCTCTCTGATCATCTACCTAGAGGGTCTGTTATTCTCTCTTTGACCTTTTGTTTTCCTAACAGCCCTATCTCAACACTCAACAATCTAATAAGGTGGTGCTGTTAATACTTCCATTTTACAGATGAGAAAGCCAAGTCCAAGAAAAGCTTAGGCCTTTACACAGCAAGTAAGGGATAAAGCCAGGATTTGAATCCAGCTAGTGAGGCTCCAGCGTCCTTGCTTTTAACTCCCGTGCTATACTACACGATCTAGAATTTGAATTTAAAACACGGAAATTAACAAAATAAAAATATTATTACTTGGATTCATTACCAAGAGGATGGGGTAGAAGGGAATGGGAAAAGACTAAAGGACAAAGGAAGGGAATTATGAAATCCTTGTCTTCTTGAAATAAAACAACAAAAATTTTTAAGGGAGGTCATGCAGGATTGTCATCTGAGGGTGTAAGTAAGCAAGCATTGCTGCTGCATGCCCAGATCAGCCAGGGGAAGTGCTGGCTTGTCCTGGCCTCCCTGTTTTGGCTTGCGGGTTTACCTGTCAGAGTGAGCCTAATGTAGATGCCAACTTTCCAAATGTCATGGTGTTTGCTTCCCTCGTGCTCACACTAAATTCTTGTCCTGTTAATACCCTTATATGTTTTTCTCTTGGAGACATCCCATGCAAATGTAAAAGAATTAGTTGTGATGAAAGCCGCCTGATCAACAGCTATAATCTGGCAGAGTTCCTACTTCCAACCCTACATGCAAATTGCTTAAAATGAAATCCTGTATGACTACACCTCATCCTGTGCCCCAATCTCAGATTAAAGCCAACTTTCCTCTCCAAAACAGGACACACCTGAAGGTGTGTGAAGCATCCAGAAAAGGAACAAAAGCTGGACTTCACATTTTCACTTAACACAAGCCTGTTTTTTTTTTTTTGGATGTAATTGCACTGAGGATCCTTTTATTAAAGAGAGACACATCTTAATTCAAGGAATCGATGGAATGCATGGGAAAATGCATTTAAGTATAAATTAGTATGTTTTACCAGGAATCATGGTGTTCTAAGAGGAGCAATCACAGGATTTTACCATAGACTCTTTCCTAATATGGGTGATGGTTTGAGCTCTTAACTCTGTGTTCTCATGGTGGAGTCTCTCTCTCAATCAGGAAGAAGAGGATTCACAAGCCTGAACATGCAGTGAACTGACAAAACTGGCCTGCAGTGTCTCTCTCGTTCTCTTGGCCTCTGTTTCATCAGTGAATCACAATGATCTGCAGGGACAGCAGGTGCAGGTGCCCCTGCCCTGGGGTCATGCTCAGATACTCCCTCTGCAGGTCAGTTCCAGCATTTACAAGAGCAGGACCAAGGAAACACACAGGGGCTCGCACACCGCAAACCTAACCCGTAAAAGGTTATAAGTCAAACTAATAAGCTATTCAACTATTCTACTGCCCCACCTTGATAAATAAACCTCCATGACAACAAAATCGAAAGGTGTAAAGCTGTTTTTTTTAATGAATGATAGTGAGACATTAAAGATGACTAATGTTCATTAGTATTATGTACGTCTCAGGGTTCTCTTGATGGGCCAGTAACGTTTAGATGAGTCATAAAATAAACACACACACAACTTATAAATATTATATATTTATTCCATAGAATTTAATTTTCCTAGTCTCCATTTTTATAAAATATTACTATAGTTAACATTTTCATATAGATTTTCTTATACTGACAGTATGCTAAATTAGATAATCTTTCTTGAGTCACTGTAGTTCTTACATTTATTTTATTAACTTTAATTTAGAGAGACTTCTTTTGGCTGAGACAATAACTTGGAATTATCAATAAAATTCTTAAAATAAAACGATTTATGTGAACTATTGATTTTATATATTGCTTTAATGTTCATTGTAATAAAATCACACAATTTTTCATTTTTGTAGAAAATATGACCATATTTTCATTTCATCATTTAAACCACCATCTCATATTCAATTTCTATTATCTCTTAAAGCAATATATAGATCTACAAAGCATTTCATTTCTCTTCCTACAGATTTTTCAATGCTAAATTATTATAAAGAAAACCCAAACCAGCAGTAGGTTGCTCAATTTGTTAAAATATTCTTACAATCAATACTATCCCTTTATCCATGGCAGCCAGAAAATAATGTCAATAGAAATTAGTTTCGGGACTACGTATACATAAATCCTCCCTTTCACAGTGTTCATGACGTTTATTGAAAAGTCACTTCTGTTAAGTTTCTTCCCAGTTTATTTTTAGGTAGTAAAATTATCTTCTCTAAAATGTTTAAAATATTTTTAAGTCCTTTATCATATAAAGTAATCAAACTTCGATCTTTCTGGGTTTTGATAAAATAGAACTTCTGCAAAGATTATTAATAGCAAGCAAGAGTTCACACTATATGATTATGGACAGCACAAATAAAAAATGATTTTCTGTTGCGGTTACCACAGGGCAAGGGGGTGGGAGTGGATAAAAGGGGAATTCGAGATTTGCAGATACTAACTGATATATATAGAATAGCTAAACAACAAGTTCATGATGTATGGTGCAGGGAACTATACTCGATAGCTTGTAGTAACTTCTGGTGAAAAATAATATGAAAACGAATATGTGTATGTTCATATATGACTGAAGCATTATGCTGTACACCAGAAACTGACACTACATTGTAAACTGACTATACTTCAATAAAAATAAATATAAACAAAATGAGTTTCTGCAAAAGGCCATGATTCATTTTTCACTTACGAGTCTTCTGTGATGTCACATAACTGTTCTAGTGCATCTTTCTAAATTTAATCTAAATATTTTAATAACATTGAGTTGGCATTGCCAGTCATCAGGAGTCCAAAAGTGGCTATAAGATCAGTTTTGGTATTTGTTTCATCAAGATGTTTCATAATAAAAACATGGTACATAATCTCTGTATTGTTCCAAAGAATGCCACGGCTATGAACACATAAGAAACTGCACCTTGTAATAACAAATACCGTAAGTCTTTTCAAATAAGCTACTGAAAATAAATCATATTTCACTTTGCAGTATCTTTTATGATAACATATAGTATAATTATGCTCATCATTATTTTTCATATAAACAAAGAAAATTTAAAATCTACTTTGTGAATATGATTCTGGGTTGACTGATGGGCATCGTAGAGAAATATGGTTGTTAGAAAGAGAAGGAAATGTGGGGTGATAATCTGACCATGAAACTTAGTCTACAGTCACACTAAGAGCTAATCATGTACCTTATAACATTATTTAAATATAGGAAATAAATTAAAAATTTTTAATTATGATTAAACTTCCTGAGACCCAGATTCTATCTTTCTGGTCTCCCAGGTACAGGTGGTGTTCCTGGGAGTCCCAGTGTCCCAGTGTCCCAGTGTGTACTATCCTGAAAACCTTTATGTTTCTGCAGAGACATAATGAAGACTGTTTTACTCATTAGAATTGTTAAAAAATGGGAAGAGAATACCCCCATCTTGTAGTTACAGCTATAGAGTAGCAGAAAATTTTTAAAAAGATACTCTTGTGCTTTACTGTTAAATCTCTGAATCCAAGAGTTCCAGCCTCAGTCTCCTTTTTCAGCATCTCTTCAGCATCTCATTAGAGTGAAAGCTTCAGCTCTTGCCAAGTTCTGAGGGAAAGTAACGCTAGAGGGCGCAAGCAGTTTGTGACTTCGACCATTCTGCCAACAACAAACACCCAGTGTTTTATCGGACAGACACCAACTCTAATTCAGTTCCCGAAAGTATCCCTTAACCATCACAGCTCCAATGAAACAAGATCATGAAGCTACAAATATCTTTTTTCAGAAAATGAGAGAACAAGAGTCTTGCCGGCTCCAGCAGTCTGTAATCTATCACCCAAGCAGGTGAAAAAGATATCAAATAGATTCCAAGGAGACCAAAGGGATAAGAACAGAGCTTGAAAATTAGTGTCTTTCGTTCAAGTTGTACAGATTAGTAAATTCTGGATGTGGTGAGTGTGTGTGTGAGAATTTCTGCCAAAATATCAAACACTTCTTTGCCTTTAAAAATGTCTGTAAGTGGTCAAGTACTGCAATTACAGACATTACAAGTCAGGCTGAGCTGACCTTTCAAAATACTGCTAACAGAAATGCAGAAGACTCCATTATAATAACATTTCTAATGGCAAGTAATTTGCATTTAGGATCATAAGCAAATTCTATTCAAAAAGCAAAATGGAAATATGATTTTCAGATGTCATTCTGTCCCAAATCATTTTAGTGTTATGACTGATGTGAAAAACTTTCTTTTTTTGGTGGGGGTTGGGGGGATAAATTGGGAGTTGGGGATTTGTGGATACTAACTACTACATATAAATTAGATAAACAACAAGGTCCTACTGTATAGCACAGGGAACTATATTCAATACCTTGTAATAACCTATAATGAAAAAGAATATGAAAAGGAACATATATATATGTATGACTGAGTCACTATGCTGTACACCAGAAATTAACACATTGTAAACTGACTAGACTTAAATAGAATAAAATAAAAGACTACTCTTCTTTAAAAAACCTTTTTTTCTAATGTTGAAAAAGGTCTCACCTGGACTCAGCATTCATTGCCTGACTGCCTGCCTGACAGTATCCACAGCACAAAGGTGAAGCTTGCTTTAAAGCCAGTTGTCTTGCTTTGGATAGAAGGCAACGCAAACTGCGTATTACAGGAAATGTGTAATTTAGTAGCTTTTTAAAAAACAACTAATATCAAACTGCATATGGGTATTTGCAATTGCATATAAAATTACAAAAAGAAGATTGTACTGGGTGACTGTAGTAAAAAATTTTTAAATTACACTTCAGCCTAATCAATCTAGTGTTCTTCAAGACCTGGTGTTTGAGAAAACTGATGGGTAAAACATTACTTCTGTGATTTTTTTTTTGGTTGGTCAACACGAGCTAGTTACAAATACATTTGCCAAACATGACCTATAGAAAGTAAAATCTTGGGGACACTTGGAACTTAGCCATGTCACATACAAAACACTGGTTCAGGAGATGAAATCATGGTCTCAACACACAGAAGTGCTGTCATAAAGCTGAAGGGTGAAAATTATTAACAATGTTTCCTTATCCTTGCTCTGATTCTGTCCTCCTGGCCAACCAGACTGATATAATCTATGCATCCTTCATTCATTCACCAATAATACCTGCAGTTACCCTGTTAGGAGGTGAACTGTGGTCCAGCCCACTTCTATTTTTGTAAGCTCCCACATCTATTTTCAAAAATGAAGAAGTGAAAAAAAGAGTAATGCCAAAATTGTGGTACATTTTAAGTCTTTATACCTCATAAATTAAAAATGTAAAAACACAATACAACTATGCTGTCTGTAGGATAACTAGCGAATAGCATATGCAACAATTATTTTATAGTAACCTATAGGCTATGTGCTGGAGTAAAAGGACACAGATATCCAGCTACATAATCAGTATCTTTCAGTTCTCTTAGTGTATCTCTGTGTACGGAACGTCATAGTTAATGATGATATCATCTGAAGACTTTTGAGCACATGCGCGCTGGAGCAAGGGACCTTCATCCTACCCCTACTCAACTGTGATAGTGGGAGGCAGATTTGAATCTTGCCCTCATAAATCTTGAATTCTTAACAGGAAGACAACCTTCCCAAGAGCACTTGGGGGACAAGTTGGAGGTGGCTCTAAGGGCCACAGTTATTACAATAGGGCAGAACAAGCATCAGAAGGGAGCCCCAGTCTTGCTGGGAGTCTTCTGAACTGAAACTTGGAGGACAGAGTAGGAGTTATTCCGTGGAATGATGGGTAGCAAGGGTCCAGGAGACTGGAAGGGGATGCCCAAATGCAGAGGCATTTGAATCACTATGGAATACTGGGGAACTGAAGTTAAAGTCAAAGGAGGGTCTTTTTCAGCATCAAGGTTAGACTTTTGGTCTCAAGTACAGAACTGTGATGTGTACCTGAATGTTCAGTTTGGAAATCCAGGATGGACAGTCACAAATAAGGATCAGGAGATTCTTAATTCCAGAACTCGAAGGGTTTTTGTTTTGTTGGCTTTTTTTTTTTTTTAAAGATATCCTATAACAGAGATACTGAATCTAAATAAATAAATGTGTTTTAGAACAGCGGTTTTCAAATTTGAAATGGCTGCCCATGTGGCTTATGAAATCAATTTTGTGGGTCGTGAGGCTGGCATTTTTAGAATAAAATATAATAGGAAAAAAATGAAACAGAAAATATCTGAGAACATCCCACATATTAAGAGTGTTATTTTGTGAAATATCTATTTCAGTTTGTGTATGTGGGAAGCAGAGGAGTACTACATTTCTTACTATTTGGGTGGTCATGATCACAAATTTTTTTAAAAAAAATGCTGACATAGAAGTTAACCAAAAAAGCTACTGAATTAGAAATTTCAAGACATTTTAAGAATGAAGAGATACTGGTGGTAAGAAAATGCCACTGCTTTGGAGAAAAGGAGATAGAAGATGTATTGAAGAGGATTTAAAGATTTGGGACCATCAAATAGTATTCCAGAGTTTTAGCCTATAGTCTAGGGATTGATTCAACTAGCATCAGTCTGTGAAGCTGGGATGACGTCCTCTCTGGCTGCCCAGCTAGCTCTCTGCACATCCTAAAAATGGCTTAAATATCCTCCCTCAGGTCTTCCTTGCTGCTCCTCTTGTTACAGTCTCTAATTCTGCCTTTCACCTTTCCTTTATAGCACTTTTCTCAGCGTGTAATTATATATTCATCTGTGTTTCTCTAATGTTTCTCTCTTTGTTCCTAAACGGATTTTATGGCTGGGTTTTAGTTCTGTTGTTTATTGCTGCATAAAGCCTGCCAGGCACTCTTCATATTTGAGGAAGAGGGAGGCAAGAGAAACTGTGAAAGACTTTAGATGGGCAAAAAGACTATGGGATATCCTTAGTGCACCCCTCTGGGGTATCTTATCAGTTCACTGCCTGAGTTATAATCAACTCTGTATGTGTAGAAAACAGAGTAATGCAAACGATTCGTATCCATAGAAATACAAGTGGTTCTGGTGAAGTTGCAACTGATTAATACCCACCGGATACTGACTAGTTTTGCATTATTAACAAGTTCATCTCAGCATTCCTAACTGTCTTCATAGGTGTATTCTTTGAGTTCTCTTCTAAACCAGTTGTAATATGTTCACGTTCCTCTCATTAACTAATGAGTTACATAAAACTTTGATATGTGTTCATTTCATATGGTAGAGCATCATGATTTTACCTTTAAAAAATTATACCCTAATAGGAGGAGTAAAGGAGGAAAGAAAGAAAATGGAGACTATATATAAAAATAGATTAAAAAACTAATTTCTTCTGTACAGCAGAGAATTATATTCAATATCTTGTAATAACCTTTAATAAAAAAGAATATGAAAACAAATATATGTATATATATCCATGACTGGGACATGATACTGTACACCAGAAATTGACACATTATAACTGACTCTATTTCAATTAAAAAAAAAGAAAGAAAGAAAGAAAATGGAGCATTGAATGGCTGGAAAGAACACATGTGCATGGATGAGGATGGGTGTGACCTGGCTGTGGTTATGCTCAGAGGCTGATGAAGAGAAGAGAGGAAGGCATCAGAAAGGGGGAACATTTTATAAGCTGAACGAGATAGCAATGCAGCACTCTTACCAAAGAAAGTTTATTCGAAGCACATACATAAACATAAACATAATTATGTGGGCAACAAGACCTGCTCCTTCAGTACGTATTCTGTACTGGTAATGCTTTCCATGGTTAGAGTGCACAGCCAAGAGGACCTGACTCAGGTTCAGAGATGATTCAGAAGAAAGTAACTTTTTTCCACTGTCTACATGCAAGCTGGCATCTGTCCTACATCAAAATCACCTATTAACAAAATGAACTAATTACCCATTATGACATGTCACTCATAAAGAGCAAAGAGGGTAACAGAGAGAAAAGTCAGTATCATCCAAAAAAACAACTAGAAGGGTGTTTAAATGAGCAAGGATACCTTTCACTAAGAAGAATGGCATCAGCAAAGCTAAAACTTGCATTCTTTCAACAGCATCAACCTACTCATTAGAATGGCTAAGATACTTAAGTTGAATTCAGGGGGTTTACTGTGATGCAAGAATTAAGTTAATCAGAGCTTCCTTATAGCTTTATAAAATTAAGTTCCATTTACGAAATCTGGACAGAGTTTGAGGAGAGTTTGGTTTTGGTTCCATGATCTAAATGTTTATGATACATCTCAAATGAGTGTTCACATAACTCTGAGTAATAGGTACCGATTCTACAACAAAAAGGCATAATGCTACACATTCCAGCAAGAGCATAAAATGCATAAACGTGCCACATTCGCAGAAAAATAAGTGAAGGTTCTAACAATGATATAATGCGTAATAAGCCCAAGTAGTTTCTTGCAGTCATCACAATCAAGTCTGTCTGGCATGAATTTTATATGTGCTTTCATCACAAAGACTTTTTTCAACTGTAAGCAAACAACAAACATTTCAAAAGGCAAAAGAAAAAGCAACTTGTACAATGTTCCTACAAGTTTATACAATGCAGATTTGAATTTGCAACATACACCAACATACACACACACATCTTGGAATAATATAAACCTAACTTATAAGCTTAAATAAGCAACACTTTCCTTTAGATAGCATTTCACAATTCACAAAACATCTTTGAGTACATCATCTTTCTAACACTTTTGTAAGGTCATTCGTTGCCATTATTCCCATTTTACAGGTGAAGAAATCAAGGTTAGAAGTTTGGTTTGTGGCCACAGAACTGAAGAGGTAAAGTTAGATATCAATCAAGTTCTTCTCTTTCCAATGTTCATGTTTCATCCTCGAAACATAAGTAACTCACCCAGGTAAAATAAAAATTATCATGATACGTTATTCATTATTGCAATGAAAACAATTCAGATGCCTGGATTAAAGTCCCAACTCCACCACCTACTGGCTATGTGATTTTAGTCGGGTTACTTAACCTCTCTGTGCCTATAACAGAGCTATAAATTTCAACAGCTATAAATAAAGGATAATACTATCACCTATCTCATAACCCTGTCATAAGGATTAAAATACTTATGAAGCATCTGATTTATTTCTTTATTTTTAAAATTTTGTGTGTGTCTTTTTTTTTTTAAATTGAAGTATAGTCAGTTTTACAATGTGGTGTTAATTTCTGGTGTACAGTTAAAACAATGACTGGTACATAGAAAATAAAATAAAATTCTTCAAATTTCAGCTTAGCAAAGTAACACATTGACCCTGAGGGCCTGGTTTACTGCCTGGATACTTTCAGACTGTCATGTATCTGACGGCCCACAGGCTGCAGGTGCAACCCTCACACTTCAGGATGGTTTCAGTAAGAGGCTTCCAGCATCAATGCTCACAGGCTCCCCAGAAATCCTGCCATGAGGGGTTGGGGAGCTCCCTTCTCTACATTTTCCTTCACTATTTAACAGTGTCCTATTGAAGGACACAGAGGAAATCTGCCACTTGGAACTCATAGCCTCTTTCTGACCTGGGGTAATAATTACATATTTCAAGAAGTTACACTCTTTTCTATTCCAATTTGTTGTAAATAATAGCAACTGCCACTTAACTGAGCACCTGCTAGATGTAAAACCCTGTGCTAAGTGTCTACAACAGTTTTCAAAATTTATTTTTATTGAAGTATAGTTGCTTTACAATATTATGTTAATTTCTGGTGTAAAGCATAGTGATTCAGTTATATATACATATACACATACATACAAATTCCTTTTCATATTCTTTTTCACTATAGGTCATTACAAGGCATTGAATATAGTTCCCTGTGCTATATACAGTGGGACCTCGCTATTTACTTGTCTTCAACATTTTTTGTACTCCTTACAAAGTATGCATCATTCCTGCCATTTAAACAGTGAGACCTCAAGGAGATAAGTTTATCCAATGATACACAGCAAGTTATAAAACCAATATTCAGCTGGCTCACAGTGCTGTCTCCAAAACTTTGGCCCTTGAGAACACACAGTGCTTCCTCCCAGAGCCAAATTATGCAGTATTAATTTATCCTATCTTGTTTTATCCTAAAACCAACCCAAATTGATCCTCTTTTGTTTGATGCTCTGCATTGTTTCAAAAAAACCTGAGGCTCCTTACACACATACATGAAATAAATAAAATTTCCTAAGAGGATGAAAAACAAAAAAGAGAAAATGGAGGGAAAGCCAGAGAAAAAATTAGCCCATGAAACAGGCCACAAAAGGAAGTGTTAAAATGACTAGCATTGGACCATGAATTCAACTTTTCATCAGCTCTGAAGAGTTAACTTCTTATCCTCTACCATGGGAGGGTCATGCAATACTAAGATCATGCAGGGCCATGGTCCAAGGAAGGTCTATGCACACATTAGTTACTGTTGAATACCAAGACATTAAACTACTCAAAACCCACTATTGATTAGCTAAGCCAACCTGACTTCTAACTTCAATTTGACCACTAACTAGCTGGGTGATTTCAAGTAAGTTACTGAACCCAAGGCTTAGTTTTCTCACCTGTAAAACAGTTATTTCTCTCACAAGGTGATGGAGAGCACTGAATGAGCAACTGTATTATCAAGTACGCTGTCTGACAAATGATAAGAACTCAATAATTGATAGCTAGCTAGCTATTATGGTAATATTCTTGCAATCTTTTACTCCTTTTCTCCTTTGTCCTCTCTCCCCCTCCCACCTTCTTCCTTTCCCTTCCCTTCCTTTCTTGCCTGGTCACCTACAGGATTTATGTCAATTCCATCCAGGTCAAGAGATTCCTACATACTTTAGGGATCAACTCTCAAGTGCTATCTAAGATAGTCAAGTACTAGCTAAGGAAAAGTGAGGATGCAAAATAAGTAAAGATGGCTTCTGTTTTTAAAGAACTCACATTCTTAACAAAGAGTGGACAAATATATTTTTAATGCCTACAAGCTGAGGATGCGAGAAGGGATACAGCAGCTTAAAGAAACAGGCATTGGTAAATAGATCATTTCGACATGATACGATGAAGGCAAGGCTGGAAATCTGCATAGGATGTTTCAGGAGCATGGGGATGACCGGAACAGCATGCAATAATTAGAAATTATAATAACACACTTGATAAAGTTAGAAAAGAATAAAAAAGGTTTGTGTGTGTGTGTGGTTTTTTGTTTGTTTTTGTTTTTTTTACAGAGTGCTTCATTAAAGAGAAGCAGCTTGAGAAGAAGGGAAGATAGGAGGAAAGAGACGGCAGAAACGAGGGTGCTTCAGGGTCATGCCCAGCAAACACACTCCAGGACCTTCAGCTTCCTTGGCTTCATGCCAAGCACCTGCAGGGCTCTGAGAAAGTCAATCGAATAGTAAAACTGGCAAATCCCTCAAATCAAAAATGGTGGCGGGGGAAGGACCAAAAGTATACCAGCTTCTTAAAGCATAACACCTTCCTGGCTAGAGGTTGCAGCTTTTGGCTTCTGCGATGAAAAGATAATCCTTTGTGAACAGTAAGACATCACAAAACTCATGCTGGGATGTTTCCATGTAAAAACGTGAAGAACCTGGCTTTTGTGGATCCACTTGATCCCCAAACCCCAATCTCAAGAGGCTACAATTTCAGGCGAGAATGCTAGTGCTTACTTGCTCTAGAAAATGTGAATGAATTCACAGGGAAGAAAAGCAGGAGTATGGGGCAAGTGCAGGCTTAGAAACCAGCAAGACCTGGGTCTGTTTTTCCCCTGTGGGACCTTGACCGTGTTTCCTGACCTCTCTGTGCCACAGATTTCTCAAAGCTGACATGAGAATTAAGCCCAGTAACTGTAAATCATTTAATAGAGATGAAATAGAAAGAGACACTAGAACATTTTTGTTGAGGCTAACTCAAAACAGAAAGAGAGGACACAAATCCATTATTGTATTTATTGAAAATAATAGCATTAAAAGATGTTTATTTTGGAAGTATGAATTCTGAGAATTGTAATATATCCTAAGAAGTTACTGTGTATTTTCATTTTGACCTTTCTTAGTTTTGAGATCAATTAAACTGATAAGTCATATTTCTAAGAGCTTTATAGTATGTAAAATTCTAACAGATGCTTAAAGTCTTTTGATGGCTTTTTAATTATTTTAAAAGAGTAAAATCAGTGTTTATATGTCACCCCAAGCAATAATTCTGTCAGATCCTCATTAACAAAACAGGTTGGAGTTTGATCTCTCCTTTTCAAGAACACTGCAACAAGAAGGAGGGTGTGCCCACAACTCTTAACTCATGTTGGTGGCTCCACTGTGATCTGGCTCCACCCTCCTCAGTCTGTGGGAACCTTACGAAAGATGATTCTGGTATAACTGTGCTTGTGGCACTTTACCTGTTGGAATGCCCAATTCTACTATCAACCCAATCACACTCACTACTCCTCACCAGCGCCATAATATACAGTACATTAAAATAAACATAGATGTTCTCGCAAGCTTATTCTAGAACAAACAAACAAGCCTGAACAGAAGGTGCCTCTCAAGTCTTATGCTGGAGTAATCATCCAAGGCAATCAGACTGTTGGCTCTGGATACCATTTGCTGTACCACAGCCAGCAAAGTCTCTTCCCTTGTAAACTTCTGGTTGAACCCAAACACATCATGCTGAGCAACAGAAGGTTTCTGGCAAATCAATCTTTAGAAGTTCAGACAGGTCTATCTTGAAGTAATACGGTATGATGGTAAGCAGGGGAGCTAGGAGTCTGTGTCTATCTACTCCCTTGGCATGCAAGTCACTTCTAGAATTCTTAATTTTCTTAGGTTCATATGGTATCTGTCACATAGGGTCGTTTAATGAATACCTGAGAAAATTCCAAAGAGAAGTTAACCTGCAGTAGACGCTAAATAGTGTTATTAATATTGTTACAGGTTCTTATTAAAAGAATCAGAGAGAATACTTAACACCCAGCTCAAGATGGCAGGATGCGGGATTCTCCTGCTTAAACCTCTGAAATAGTTCAGTAAGTTATACTCAGAAGTGCTATTTCCTTCTCAACTCTATTTCTAACACATAAATACAGGGCAAAGACTCCTTTTCAACCAGACGCTTTCACTGACAATGTCTGTGTCTGACGCTTGGGCTGAATCTGAGACACACTTGCATTAACCACTTTGGATCCTGTGGTCTCTATAACTTCATTCTCATTTCTTCCGGACTCATTTTTCAGGAGGGTCTGTATTTTCCCTGTCCTTGATTTTTTTATTTTATATTTTTCTATCTTAGTATATGTGAACTTATAAGTTGCCTCAAATCCTTTTTGAATAAATAGCTATGTGTATAGATACATAATCAAATATGTTTTATTCTCTTGCAGGCTTAGCTTTTATATTTTGGGAATTCCAGTGATCAAACAAACCTCTGTTCCAATCCAGTATTTATTCTGAGCTGAAGCTTTCTGGTACAGTTATCAGCCTGACTTTCTCTATCACTCAAACTCCTGCATTACACAGACCCTGTATTCTTCTATTATTATTTAGTAGATTTAATATGTGTGGTTTTATCAAATCAACTTGTCTGTCCTTAAAGGAACTTGATAAGCACCAACAGCATCCCTTGGTGCAAGCTGGAACTCATGCCTGGAAAGAAGAGTCAGCAAGTGAATGTAGTTCCTCCTCCATTCTCTCCACATCCCACTGAAGGCATCCTAGGGCTGGGATGCAGCTGGATGCACTGTGGTGCTGGATTTTAGCAGGGAGCCTCCAGCAGAGTTCACCACCTTCTTTTTGTAAAGCAAGCATGGTATGGCCTTGTGAGACTCACGGACAGCTTTGGAATCAAAGTTTAAGTTTGAATATAACCTAATCAGTAGAGCGCTGGGAAAGGAGGCTAGAAGCTTCGGAGCCTTGTGTCCCACAAAAATTGAGTTTGCATATAACCACTCCTGTTGGGAGGTAGTATCCCTGGTTCCATTTAGTTAATTTCTAGGCAGAAAGAGCTCTTAAGAGTCATTTATCTGATAATCTGCTTATTTATCTTGTCCATCCATCTATCTGTCCATCTATCCACCCACCCACTCAACTCACTCAACAAAAGACTGAAGGTCTACTCTGTGACAAGCACTGCAGACAAAAACAGACAAGACAAAATCTTGGCCCCCAAGTTGTGCATTCAGTCTTAAAGAAGGAATGGTATACACAAATAAATAAGGGACACAAGTGTTACCAGTGCAAAGATAAGGGTGTGTCTGAGGTGTGGTGGAGACATAGAAGAGGAGTCATCCATTCTACCAGGAGTCAGATAAGCCTTTGTCTGGCTCAGATGAGGTAGTCCCTACAGGTTAGGTATGAAGGGAGGTTTGGGAGACAAATAACATTCCAGTAGGCAGATGGGCTTAAAGCAACAGATGAAGTCCAAAGATAGAGCTAACTTTAAAGGAAATTGAAATACTTCAGGGATCATCATTTGAACCACTGTATACTGGCTCTGCTGAAGACTGAGTGGGTTCACTAGCTGAGTTTTATACTAAGTCCCAGACACTAGATTAAGTATTAACATACATTATCTTCAAAACAATACATATATATACAAAATATATATATATACAATACATACATATATACACACACACACACACACACACACACACATATGTAATTGAAGTATCAAAATAAGGCTTTGAGTTTTACATAGCTTTATCTTTTTTTGTTCTCTCAAATTAAAGACCAAGTAAACTATTTTAATTAAATTTCTCTTGGTCCCAAAGCTTTACTATGTTAGAAACAGAATATTAAACTAGTTCTATCTGAATCTACATTCATGTTTTTCTTCTATAACTTCATGTTTGTCTGGGAAACACATGGATTTTATCTATTTATTTATAACCCACTTTATTTCATCTATCATAACAATCATTGCAAATTATCCAACAATCAACAATCACAATCCTGAGTAATGTGGTCATAGAAAATCATACTGAATGATATTTTCTTACAGAATAGTCTGTTTAGGAAGTATATTAATTTAATACATAAGATTTTTACAAAAGGCAAAATCCACTTTTGTTAAATACATACACATCATGTATTACTAACTGCTTTATCTGTATTTTCCACAATGAATTCTCAAAGCAAAACAAAGACATGGATATTATTTTTCCTATTTTGCAGAGAAACTAAAAGTTAGTAGGTTTGATAACATATCCAAAGGCACACTGGCAACAAGTTGCAAAGCCAGGATACAAATTTAGGTCTCCAAGATCCCAAACCCCATGCTCTTATGTATTGTGCTATAAGAACAAGACTAGAGTAGAGTAAAATGCGACTTCTTCTATTATTTAATTAGTTTAAATATATACAAAGTCCTGGTCTATTCCCTTAAATTCCTCCTCTTATCTCAATTAGACAAGATAAAAAGTTTTTGAGTCCTTTGCTCCTTCTAAGGACATGATAGTGTACAGTCTACAGCAGGCGTGGTGGGGGCAGAGAAAAAAATAAAAGAGGAATGTTCTTAGGAATCTTTCAAAAAATGTTTAGCAAAATCCAAGTTGACTTTGATTATTAATGAGAGAATATCAAGAGAATACATGAAAGTGGCTGAAAAATGAATAATGGTGAAAGCAACTTAGCATAACGAAGCATGTGCCCTCTCATCAGAGATAGCATCATCCAACGCAGCATACATGCCGGAAGGTACATGGCTAACTCATCAAATTTACTGCTCAAGGAGATTCCCAAATGGATACAGCCAAGCATTTCCTTAATAAAGCCAGCGTGCTGAATTCATCTCTGGACCAAATTTCACTCTCTGTGGGAAATCAACTTCTTTTCTCAAACTCCAAAACACTGTTTGATAAACTGTCTATGTGTTCAGTTAAAAAAAAATCACCTTAAATTATAGTACACCAAGCGACATAAGTGAATTTTCAGGGGGACACGATCAGGAATGTGTCCAGACTGAATATTTCATAGCTTGATAATATTTCTCAGTGTTGAAAAAATCAGCAGGGTTGAAGACTAGAACTTCAGCATTAGAGTTAGCATAATTTCGTTTCTAATTCATTTAAGTTTTGTGGTTCTGAGGGCTACCATGTCCGTTTTGGGAAAATAAGAAAAGTACATGGAAGAGGATACTATGATCGTTCATCCTTATTAGCTCTTCTGCTTTACTTATCTTCTTAATCTATTGCTAGGATCACATGAAGAAGAGGAAAAAGAAATACATGATTTTTTACATGCATTAAACCTATTAATTTTCAATTGAAACAGAATTCATTTAGAAAGTGTGCCCTGAAGCGATACTTCATTAATTTACATTTACATATTCATTGCATTGTTTCCCTGAAGAGCAAAAGCATGAGGGGTGTGTCACCTGAGTGAAAAATTATTGTAACATATCATTCAAAGTCAAGTGATGTGTGCAAAACCCACATTTGCTACTGCTGAGTTAAAAGACAGTACAGAGTAAGACAGGTTTACGGGCTTGCTTTCCCTGGTATAACTTTTAAGGGTTTTTGATAATTTTTGCTCAGGATAGATACTTTCCCAGGATAAAACTGACATTTATTATAATATATATGTATAAACAACTAATCAATATTTCAATGATATCTATAGACTCTTTAGGGGGAGAAATTAAAGAGATTTTCACCACTGAGGAAATTGAGGCTAAACATACACTAATGATTTTGCCATCAGGTTTAGCAAAAGCATCTCTGAACCACTCATGCTGATTATTTTCCATACTTTCAAATTTCTGTATCCCTGCCCTACCAGGTTGTGTTTCCTAAAATTTTATCAAGGAATCTCCAAAGAGGCTCATCTACTCACTTTGGTTGGCTTCAATGACCAGGTTTCTACAGCTGAGCTTGAATCCATCTATTCCATTGCTATCTCTGGGCTTCGTTCCCTAGAATTCTAACTTAATGGACTCTCTTTCTGATGAGGAAAAGAATAAAACAACACACATGCACATACACACCTTAAAATGCAAGTAAATTCAGGTTATTTCTTAAATTATTCACATTAGTAGCTCACTGACTTCCCAGCCTACTGCCCAGATAAGTACTTATCTTAGAGCAACTGGGCAGAGGCGTGTAAAAGAAGAAATGTAAATCTGGAGAACTCTAACCTCATGCAAGATGTAACTAAGCTAAAGCTCTATGGTGTAGATGACCAGCAAAGTCCCAGGGATTTGAGTTTTGTTACAAAACCTCCACCCAGGGTATGCTACATTCAATGTCCTAAAATATACAAACTTATTTGACTGGTTCTAAATAGAAAATGGTAAGTAAATGGTTTTTCTCCTAAGGTTCAAAAACATGGTTTTAACTTTTCATGGGACGATGTGAATCAGCAAAAATAGTTTTCAAGGAAAAAGAGAGAAAGGTATGGAGAAAATCGCTTTAGGTGGACAACTAATTAAGAATTTGTTAAACATCTTACCAAATGAACATATGACTTTCATTCTAGCAAAGAAAATAGAAATAACTTAAAAGGGTATTGAGATAAACAAGTTTTCAAATACAAAGCTAATGCCTGATGTCCATTACTAATAAGCCTTATGGCTTATGACATTTGCTTGTACATAAATTGTCTTTCAGTGATGGATTTAACTATCAAACAAAGATCAACAAGTACCAGCTCTTTTGAGATTATAAGGCCAAAGAAAACATCACTAAGAGAAATGTCTCCATGCCAATGCACCATTACTTCTTCAGAACCACTTCTTTTTTTAACTTTCAACCACATCTTTAGAAGTAGCATTAGACTTGGAATCAGACAACTTCTGTTTGTTTCTGGTCCCGCCACTTACTAGCAGGTCACTCAGCCATTTGACCCTAGTTCCTTATCCCTAACATGAGGCGATGAGGACCTGCTTTTCAGGTTTTCAAGAGGATGAAATGAAATTATGAGTGAAAGTACCTAGCACACAGCCTGGCACACAGAAGGCCTTCCCAAATGCAGTCTTGAACCTGACCACAAGGCTATACAGAGGGACAGCACCAGAGATGTCTCTCCCTGGATACCTGAAGGTTTTTCTCACAGCAACATGGCTGGTGAAGGCACCATCACCTCCCCCTGTGTCTCAGCAAACTGGAACCCTTCTTGACTACTCCTTCCATCCATCGTGTCCCCTCACTTTGTCTTCCATAACGTTTTCTCTATAAGATTCTTCCCCAGTATCCTAACCCACTTGAGATTAGGTTGCTAAGTTTCCTACTAGTAATCTTTCTCAATTTCACAACTCATGGGATCATCCTTTAAAAGCTATTAGAAACCACTTAAAACCATTCTCTCTTGTAGTGACTTGATGAATCTAGTGACTCTTGAGGTTCAAATCCAACGTGAAAACTAGTTTGAATCTGCTGAAAATATCTTCTGAGAGGAACAGAAAACCCAAACGATTGTAGGTTTATTTATTTTGCCCAACCAAAAAACCTTGGAAAAGGCAAAGCAGATCTGGTACAAGGACACTGTGGCCATTAATCCTAATCTCTTCAGCACATTTTGTCTAAACATTCATTATACCCTTCATGTCTATGGTTAAATAATTCTTGTGTGTATTACACATAGAATTAAAATAGGAATTATAGAAAGTGGGAATAATCTACTTTGAAAGTCTGCATTCAGTACAGTACCTGAGATAAAAGCTGCTCAGTAAATGCATATTGAATAAGGAAAACCTCCTAGGATTAGAGTTATATAAATGTTCTACGTTGGTCAAGTTTTTCCTCCTTTCTTTGAAGCCATGCATTGAGTGTTTTTATGTTTTTACATTCCCTTCTGTATCAGTCCTTCCTCAAAATAGTACTCTGAGTATTTCCTTAGTCTAGTAAAAATGTAGCCCTAAACATCACTGAAGTGATTCAGAAACTATATAGTGAGAGGAATCTAGAAACATCTCCAAGAACCACTGGTCACCATCAAATACCACTGGAGAATGTTACAGCTTCCCAAATCTTATTTCTTTTCTCTGAAAATCATTATAAAAATTAAGTATCAAGAGAGTCTAATTCACAATTTAGACAGTTAACTTGATAACGTTTCTTTAGTGCATCCGAAGAAACCGAAATATAGACAGTTGTGCCTAGATCAGAGAACAGACTGATTTAAAGTTCTGCCTTCTTGAGATGTTTCAGGTAATGGTATTTTCAGTAACAAAGTCTGAGGAAATAGGTCTTATGAGAGCACTGTTACTGATTTATTAAAATATAGAAAGAAATAGAATAAGTCACTCTAAGACTAAAGAGGGCAGCAACCAAGAATCCATGTACTCTTCTTAGAAAAAGTTTTAAACAATTTTAAGCACAAAGTCATCAAGATGAGAAAATAAAAAGAACATTAAGAATATACCACTTTCAGGAAAGACCAAACCATCAATATTAAACATCATGACTCTAATACAGTTTCCCTCATCACAAGTAGATCTTAATTGTATTTATTATGGGGCCAGTTATGGAATTATGATGAAAATAACAACAAAGTTTCCATTGCAAGATCCTACAAATTCTTTTTAATAACCCTCTTCTTTCAAATGTTGTATTATAACTTCAAGAAACAGCGAGAGAATATGAGCATAATAAACTATTTCAAGAAATAAAGTAAGACAAGTCTCTGGAATAATAAGCTTCCCAAAGCCGTCTACGAATTGATGCCAGTTACCACAATTACATGCAGTCTTTAAGTGACATCTTAAAAAGCAGGCCTGGAAATTCGTGGAAGCTGGGTCTCTGGGCTGGTGACTGCATTTTGAGCTGGTGGTGGGATTCAGGGAAGAAGCCTTCCCTCCAAGGCTAGAGACTTTAAGAAGTTTTGTTTTTTCTTTCTTTTTTTTTGAATTCAGGGTTCTGAAGCTCAGCTAAGAGGTCCTGTCATGTCCCAGGTAGGGCCACTTGCTCCAGGCTGTGGGCTGAACTTACCAGGCTCCCTGACTTTGTCTCCAGAGATTAAGGAAAAGAAAGGTCTAGTGTGGGTATGCTCTTTGTTGCCAGAGACCCCACCAGTCTCCAAGCCATCTTGTCCAGACCTGTCCTCCTCAGCCTCTGGGGTGGGGAGAGCCTGATAAGAGCAGGACTCGGGAGACCTGAGGCGTACCACTAGAACCTCCTACCAGCAATTCTGAATGCCTGAGAGGGAGGTCCAAGCACACGAGCTAATTTCTTCCCCCACACCCCCATATGTCAGGCCAGATGACTGTCTGGCGGGAAGCCCCCCAAGCAAAATATCAAGGCCTGTTCATAAGCATTCCTCACTGAACCCAGTCCCTAACTGGCACCTTCCAGTAGAAATACATGACCTAAATATTTCTTTTGGAGTCCTCTCCTGTTCCCTTTACCACTGTAAAAACTATTACAAGAGGATAATTTTCATCTGCTTACTTGTAACCTCATCCCAGATGTCATGTGGAAATTTGGATTATTTTGACACCTGCAGGCAGGTTAACAAGAAAAACAGGGTAGGTTCATTTGCCCTGGGAGAGTGTGACAGCAAAACCCACCACCCTGGAACGGAAAAGATAAAGCGCCCCCTCGTGGTGGGTGGTCAGAACTGTTCTTTCCAGTCTTGCCCGGGAATTTATGAACCCTGGGGAGAAGAGGAGGCAAAGTCTGTTAAACCAAAGAGCTGGGTTGGGGAAAATCGAATAAAATAAATTTATTTTTTAAAAAATGAATACACAATAAAAAAATCTTTTGGTCAAATTTCAAAGAACAATTGTAATTCTTCAGCAGGACCCCCGTGATTTATTTAACGGATTCAAATCCGGACAAAGCTGTCACTAGACTCAGGGCCAGAAATTAATTCTTATCATGTAAAGAGCTGAATTCTCTCCCTGTTCGAGAACAATCAATAAAAGCCTGGCTTGAAATCTGGTTGAAATAGTCATTCTAATTAACAAAATAAAGGATAAAATTCAGACAAGCATAATAACAGCCCTCTGTTTCAAGTACAAGAGTGTGCTGGTCACAATGACAGTTCCTAATCTCCCCCACGGAAAAGTGACTTCCATGGAATAAAGTCAGCTTAGATGGATTTTCCATTTAAACGGTCCAGGATTAAATGGAGTTGGTTGAACAAGCGTAATTCATTCATATAACATTCCCCTTAAAGCACACGCACACATCATGATATCCTTATGAAAATAAGCTGTCTTCCTAGTCACTGGAATTTAAAAGCGAGAGCTGACACTAAACCAATTTGATTAATATATGACATAGTAGATGACTGTTCATTCCCGTGAATTTATAAGCTTCTGTGACGATTGTATCACATTATGTAATTTGCAGGGCTGGGTCCCCTCAGAGGTTACTTCTACAAAAACATACGTTTCATTTGAAACCTGACCAGGGCTCACTCCTGTTCTAGATAGATTCATTATGACAACCTTTAATTGGGCACACTGCCAAAATGCAGCCAGTTTAACAGGCCTGTGTAAATGCAACACGTAGACTAATATCCTTATTTGACTTACTTGTTGAAAATGATTTATTGAATAATACTTGATAGAGAGGACAAAACCTTTCAAAGGGCAGTTCTCCAAGAGTTTAAAAATCCACAAAACTTGGCTGCTTAGAAGAAGGAACTTGAGAAGTTTTAAAAAAAAATTATATCTTGCCAAACAGTTCTATAACAGAGTACAAGCCATGTGTAGTTTTGGGAGCTGAAATAGTTAATTCCTAACAGAAATTTGTACAAGGCTTTTACTCAGTACATTTGAGGGGCCTGGGTGCACGGAGAATGAGAAAGGCATACATATTTTGAACTATATCATATCCATAACTTTTTAATTCATTTTTAAAAATAAAATAAGGGGAAAGGGCATTCATTCTTGCCCTTAGAAAAGTTTAAAATGACTTCTTAGGTTTGCAGGATCTGACTCAATATAAAGACTTAGATTCAGTTGGCAGTTACCTTGAGAAAATCTTCTATAGACATCACCGAGAATCCTTAGATCAACTGGGAACTTTGCTACTTTGCAAATTACAATGGCAAAATTTACCTAATTAAGTATGCTTTGTAATTTAACACAATTATAGCAAATAAAATTTCAATATGGCTATTCACAGCCATTTCAAGAGCAATTTTCCCTATGATCTCAATTAGAACAATGTTCTTGTGTCCCCTACCCCCCACCTCTGTTGGAGGCAACACACGGTTCATCCTGACAACTGTGGAGTGGAACTAATTCCTTCCTCTTAACGCCTGTCTCCAATTAGCTGGTGGGAAATAGAAATGATTTACTTAAGAGACAGTTTTTCCCACTTACTCAAGCCTATTACTATTCTGATCCAAGCATCACTCAGCTACTAATTTTCTTGGGAAGTGGTACTGTGTAAGGTAAAGAGTCCAAAGTTGCTAACACAGTGACCTAAGCAAGTTACTTAACCTTTGTACAACTCAGTTTCCTTGCTTGTCAAATAAGGTTCATTTTTGCTATGTACTCTTATCATTAATATAAATTTTTAAACATACACTAACAAGACTTAAAGGTGCTTGGCTTATAACAGTGTTCAATGAATTAAAATCATCATCTTGTCAGAGGTGAGTAGGTAAGTAAACAGGTAAGCAAATAATTACAAAACAATGAAATAAAGAAATCATAAAAAATACATATAAGACACAGTGAAAGCACTAAGGAGGGTTAACCCATGAATCACCTCTATAATATCCCCGAATCCATTAGAATAACTTTGGCAAAAAAGAACTCACTACACCTCATTGGGCAGCTCTAATTACTTCACTATTTTCCCTTAAAAGTAAGTCTTAAAATTCTCTAAAAGTTGCCTCCCATTGATTTTCACCCATTTGTCCTCTCTCTCATCAGTAAAAGTCAAACCCATCTTCTACATAACAGCTATTTTGAAGACAGTTATCACGTTCCCAGATAACAACTTCTCATCGAAGGTCACTTGTGTAGTCCATGTATTCAGGGGCCAATGAGAAAACAAAAGTAGCAAATCAAATAGAAAGACTCCGTAGACTTCAAATTCCTAAGAAGGGCTAAGTTCCAATGCCAACCAATTCCTAATGATGCTGGTGCCTACAGTTAAAAGGAAACCTAAAGGATGCTCTGACTTCAGTAGCCAAGAGTAACACAATTAGAGACTTACATGGGGTGGGGCTGGGGGAGACGGTGGAAGTGGTAGGAATGCCAACTATTTATATCCCTGTTAAACAAGCTGTGAACTCTCCTCGGTCTTTTTTATTTTTCAAGTTCAGGATCGTAGTTTGTTCATCCTGTGCTTCCCTGTACCTAGTTGAAAGCATGAATAACTGAATGGCTTTAACATACATTTGACACACACTACAGTATCCATCATATAATCTCACAATCTTATATTTCAGTAACACAAGAAATAATTACCACAGAAAACACATAAATGGCATTTTAACATATTTATTGAAGTACTGGATAAATACACTGCCTAACTGTACACAATATATTCTTACTTCCTTCATAGAGATAAACAAGATACTTTATACCTATGAGTTAGCAAATGAGGGCCCTCTCAGCTGTGAGAATAATTGTTCATTTCCCTTCCTTCTTTCCCTTCCTTCTTTTTTTCCATCTTTCTTTCTTATTGCTAGATTTATTGGATAATTTTAAACTACAAAATTGTTATTTGATCCTTGCTACAAGTGAAAAAGAATCCAGAGATATATTCAAAAAGTTAGCAAGTTCCAACTTTTCTCATGCACCTGAGAAACCAAATAACCTAGCTGCTTCTTTCATGTTTCTCCATTCTCCTATAAATGAACACATATTGAAATTTTTTTTTATTTTTGATCCAAAACAGGGACCATATTATATACATTTGTGTGCAAGCTTATTATTTTATTTATCATTATTATTATATTTAGAAATTTAAACCCTTTAACTCTTTAAACAAGTAATTTAAAGAGTAAATAATTCCCTGTATGAATCCATGGAGCATGAGTCGGTTGCATTTGAACTTTTGTTCTTTGATTAGAATCTAATACAGTTTTTCACAGAATAACAGTACTTTAACTATGAGTTGATTAGCTTCAGGGACAAGAAGAAATGCCATGTTTTTATCATTTTCTACGAGGAATGAACTACACTAAGAAGAGCTGCCAGAAAGAGACTGATGACAAGGGCTTCTTGTTTACCTAGAACTCTGCATGGACAGAGAGGAGTTAGTTAGGCTGTGATTGAGATGCTCATCACTCCAAACGTGAGTCAGTAACCCAGAACATGACATGGTAGTTGCCAATGAAAAGGCAGCATGGTGACTCAGAAGCATCTTTGCTCTCAAGAGATTACTTCTATTTACAAGTAAGCAATACCCTTCCGTTGAAATACTCCAGAGTTAGACGTGGGATCTAAAGTTTTGATCTCAGTCTTGATTCCACTATTCACCAATTATGGGACACTGGGCAACTCCATCCTTAAATAATCAATAACGTGTGTGTGTGTGTGTGTGTGTGTGTACTACACAGAGTAAGAGGCACTGCTGACACGACACGATAATATCTACCTCACAGGATGACCAAGAAGATCAAATGATTGGCTGCAATGAAAAGTGCTTTATAAACTGAAATGGGATCCCACATCCAAATTATATAGAGACCCTTCTCATAACTCTTCATTTTACGGACTTCATAAACATGTCTGACAGCTCCTTTTTTTTCTAATCAGCATCATTCACAAAATATATTGCAACAGAATAGTCCTACAGTCTATCAAAGGGGTTGAAGGCGCCTAGTCTATGTCTACGGTAGAGAATATTCTCTCCATTTACAATTGCTAAAACTAAATCTCAGGCAGGAGACATGACTAGTATGTGTCTAAGTTGGAACTACATTACAGGGCTTCATTTTCTGCAGGATCCAGAGCATTTCCAACATTTACTCCCATGACCTCTTCCTACTCCAAATCTCATGGGATACAGAGAAGACCACGAAAAATCATCTCATGCAGATTTATGTCATGGTTATATAAATATGCTTCAAGTTTGGCTCTTTTTAAGAAGTAATAGATGGTAGTTGTTTCTCTTACTAGTTCTTTCACAGATCAAGGAAACTCTCCCTCCCACACACTGTAAGCCAAAGGAAAAAGCCACCTATAGCTCACCACCACTATTGGCCAAGTACTCACTGCTTCCATTCCAGTTACCTTTCCTCCTCGGAAACAGAGTCCAAACTGTCCACAGGCTATGCTGAAATTTTAGCTCAAGTATTTATTCATAACTTAAAATTCTCATTGCAGATTCTATCAGCATTCTGACACATCACACTGTGTGAAAAGCGTATGTAACTCTTTGATTATAAATATTTATTTTAGGCTCTCTTTGAATTAATCCTAAGATAAATTTCAGATTTTCAAGTAATTCCACAAGATCTATGGTCAAACATGTCCAATGCTACATTAATGATTATGAAATTTTTTCATGACTATATTACACAGACCTCTACCCTCTTGCATGGAATGTATTTTACATGATATATCTACTGCTTGTGGACTCAGAATCATAACCATAAACACCATTTATTGTTCAACTTTGTTTTCATAGATTATACTGGTGTATAAGTCTACAAGTTTCTGAGCTAATTTCAGACAGCTATGTGATTTTTTTCAAGCTCCTATCTTTTGTTCTTATATCTGGTATACTTTATGTTTTTATATCTTTTGTCATCTTACTTGTCAGTTACTTTTCTCTTGTTGCTATCAATATCTGATTCATGTAGCAATACCTCTCTTTTTTGTAATTTAAGAAACCAATTAAATTAATTTGCTATGCTGCATAACAACTACCACAAACTTAAAGGCTAAAAACAATACACATTTGTTATCTCTCAGGTTCTGTGGGTCAGAGGTCTGGGCATGGCTTAGCTGGGTTCCTCTGTAAGGCTTTAAAATGCCAGCCAGGGTTGGTTCTCATTCGGTGGCTCATTTGGGGAAGCGTCCACATCTGAGCTTACAGACTGTTAGCAGAATTTATCTCCTGTGTCTGTAGGACTTTGGATGGGTTGTCTCTTCAAAACCAGCAGAAAGGAGAGCAAGACTCTCAAGGAAGTCTTCTAGCAAGATGGAATCTTTTTTTTATTATTATTTTTATTTATTTTTTATTTTTCTGGGGGGGGGGAGTTAATTAGGTCTATTTATTTATTTTTAGAGAAGGTGCTGGGGATTGAACCCAGGACCTGGTGCATGCTAAGCATGAGCTCTACCTCTTGAGATACACCCTCCCCCCAAAATCAATCTATCTACCTACCTATCTACCTATCTATCTATCTATCTATTTGGGGAGGGGGTTACTAGGTTCACCTGTTTATTTTTAGAGGAGGTACTGGGGATTGAACCCAGGACCCTGTATGTGCTAAACAAGCGCTCAACCACTAGAGCTACACCCTCCCCCACCAAGATGGAATCTTAAGTTAACATAATTACAGGAATGACATCCTATCACTTTTGCCATGTTCTGCTGGTTAAAAGCAAGTCATTGGTCCCACCCAAATTCAAGGGGAATGAATTACACAAGGCCATGAACACCAGGAGGTAGGGGTCATGCAGGGCTACTTTAAAATCTGTGAACCACACCAATGAATCCACTTAGAATCAAACGCAAAGTTAGAATAATACACTGAAAACAACAGACGAAGTGGCTTTTGTGAGTTAACTATAACTATTTTTAAGACCTCCATTTTACTTACTCTCTGAATCTTGACAATGTTCTGGATAGCGCAGGCTACTCAATATGTGATTTTTACATATACAGATGCTTTCTTAAGCAGAGGTCACAGCTTGCAAAGAATAACAGTGCTGCCCCGTTTTCTTTCCTCTCTAGATAGGTGGTGAAAATGCTGGCCAACTCACTGGCATTCCTACATTAAAATAGTTTGTTATGAAGTAGGTTGAGTCTTTCTCTGGCTACTGCTCAATTACTGAAGACTGACGAAGCCCTGTAGTCGGTCAGGACCAGGCATTTGCTGGGATGAAATTCCCACAACACTAGGCAAAGTAGAAGTAGGAATCTTCCTTCTCTGATTCCTGGGAAATAGAAAGTTTTCCTCTTAGGCTCTGTGATGTTTTACTGCTTACGGAATTTTGATATTGGTAGGTGAGGATTAAAAAATCCTTGTAAAGGCTGTGTGCAGGAAATACTTGGACAATCTTAGATAAACTTGAACCAAATTGAAACCTCCTTCACCATACCCACCAATGTGGAAGTTGTTTAAATTAGTTTCTTCTCCCAGGTATTAAAGGACAGATCCTGTGCCTTCTTTGGTATCATGGTCTCATACTTAGAATGTGCATAACTCTTCTAGACCAAAGTTGTTATTTGAGCAGTTATTTGGAGAACAAGAAATGTATGCAGTAAGTGGAATGAAGTTTGGAATTCATTCGAGGACAATCAAATGTTTGTCACTTCTGTCAGCATTTGTAACATTTAGGAATTATTTGTTGGATGATGAAATCATCCTTCTCTCTTTTAGACAATACTGGGGAACAAGGCAACTGGACAAGTTTATTCTATTTCCAAATCTTATCTGTAAAACAGTATTCTCTTATTTAAAATCACAATTAAACCTTTTTTTCCCTAGTCACAGCATTTAATTAGCTTGTACTTGTTACAACTATGTGGTATTTAATTCCATAGTGCAAATTCAAAATAATGGAGAGTTCAGCAGTATAGGAATCTTCAAGACCACAACTGAAACAATGAAATGATGTTCAAAATCACCCAATCTGTAAATAAAATTTGGCTTACTCATTTTCATATAACTGCATGTTGCACATAAGTTAGTGTGGTAGAATAATTATTTGAGATATTAACTGATTTTTTTCATTTGCTCTACAAGACATGGGGGTCACCATTAATCCCAAGAAAGAGTATCAGACCAGGCCAAAACAAAGATGTTGAATTACTGAGTTCTAAATTCAAATGCTGAGGTTCATACTAAAAGCCAAATATTTGACAGTACATGTGATCTAGTATACCAATTTTACCCCATGCTCCCTTCCCTCAACTACCTCTACATGATAAGAAACTTCTAAAAAAAAAAAAAGCTAAGGAGGTAGAGTATGGAGAGAATTCAAAATAGTTAGACAAGTCTGCAAACTATGCCCTTCTCACCCACCAGAAACAGGCTGGTGGGATAAAGGGCAGCGTGTTTGGTTTGGGGATAGTAGAGAAGAAAAGACATTACTCACTTTGTCTTAGTGGAAGGGGATAGCAGGCTTCAGAGAAAAGTCCTCATGCCACCCTGGTGGCCAGAATACAAATGGTGGTGTGACACATGGATTTAGGACTGAAAGAGGCTTAAACTCACATGTCCACACTCTCAACTCAGGTTTCCCTGGGCTCTAGACTAGCATATGAAATATCGAATGGATTCCAGAGGGACTCAGGGATTATCAGAGAAAGAGAAAATGGTGGTTCATCTGCCAGAATGTTCATCGTTGATAATGCCTGGTCAGGTGGACAAGACTTGGACAGTTCCCACCAGGAATCTGAAGGACAAGGCTGCTCCTTGGCAGGTAGGTGGTATCAAGGATCCAGAGCTCCGTCAGCACTGGCAGGAGGTCCAGGCTGCCTTTCCCTCCACCTCAAGTTTCCTTCTGAGTGGCCATAAAACTTGTCAAGGCCAAGAACCAGAGGGATGAGAGGTCAGCTTGGAACCACACACTTTTCCCCTCTTCTCTGCAGTGGTACCTATACATGCTTCTCAGACACTGGGGATAGGTGCACATACAACAGACAATTTTTCAAATTATTGACTTGGACTAAAGTTACCTGGAAGGGACTAAATTAACTTCCTGCATCAGGCCAAATAGGGAGGAGTAAGAAAAATTAAATGTGATTACAAAAAGAACCAAAGTTACTCTTTTGCATACCTGAGTATGTGACTTCAATTTATATCCATCATATCTGTATGTGAGTAGGTACAATTATAAATCTTGAAATACAAATATTTAAAAATACTTTTAATTGTGTGCAATAACAGTTCTATTTCTTTGGAGATAATGTAGTCATTAAACTTTAAGCAGTCAGGTAGATTCTTATTGTCTTTCCATTAAAGCCGTTCTTTTATTATATCTCTGTTGAGATCATATGTCCCTACGTGCGATTTTGGGTTTTGAAATTAAGAGATCTGAACCATTTTTGTCCTATTGTTTTCCCTAACATAATCACAGAATAAGTCAAATGATGGTAGAGAATCAGATATGCCGTAAGCACACAAAAGCAACCTACTTTTCATAAGTATAAGTCAGCACACGACTAAAGAGGACCCTCAGTCAAATTTATACTTCTAGGAATATGTAAATTTCTCCAAGTTTTAATGTGTTTAGCACATATCATGTACCCTGATTACATATGCAAGAGCGCCACACACATACATTTTGAAAGAGAGTATTTCTGCTCCATGGTAGGGCTGCCCAAGCTTTGAACTGTCTTTAAAAATAAACTTTTCAGATTCACATGTATTTCTTAATTATAGCAATAAGAATACAATAAATATCTATACCCTAAGTGGTCAGAAAATTGCAAACAATTTCAATTTTAAAAGAAGATGCTATCCCTGTCAAAAGCAAGCCACTCATTTACCATGACCACACAGGATCATTCGGAAGAAAAAAAAAATGAAAGAAATTTGTTTTATTTCACTACATGAGGTTTGAAAAGGAAATATGTGCTTTAAATATCTAATTAAATGCAAGCCTGGTGTAGCAGGTCACCTTCATCACCTCTGTGTGTGTGTATGCGTGTGTGTGTGTCTTGATAATTGATCTCATGTTCCCAATTACTCCAGGAGAGCACTTCAGTACGAAAATGAATGAGGCAATCCTGAGACAGATGTCCAGTCCTGCTTCATAAAATTACCTGAATAACTATCATCACATTTAATTTTAAATATAAATTATAAAAACCATAAAATCCATAAAAAGTGATGATTTCTTCCTCCAAATCTGAGAGCTCACTTTTGATAGCCAGAGAAAGCTGAAAGATAGCTGAAAGGCTAGTGGAGCAGTTAGAGGATGGAGTGTGGACCAAGGCCATTGGATTCAAAACTAGGCTCTACTGCATACAAAGGGTGTGACCTGGGCAAGTGAGTTAACCAACATGTGCCTCCCGTTTCTCTTATCTTGCTATTATCTGAAAGGTTTTGCTGTCATGATTCCTAAATGCATAACACATTTGGCCAGCATCTGAGAGATGACAAATGTTTGCTGTTGCTATACTCATTGCCATCACCATCCCCACCAGCTGCTGCACCGCTCAGTTATCCTGCATTTGCCTTACACTCCAACATCAGGCAGAGAGTCCTGGTGTGGGGGAAGTTCCCCTTATAGAAGAGACAACCACTGAGACCTGTTGTGATAGCCTTTGATGTCTTGTGAGTTATCCTCCTTAAATTCTGGGAAATAATGTAAAGGTTTTTACATTTTTGTTCTCTCCTCTTAGATTGAAACTTTATAGACTACGGAACTGTTTTTTTTTAAATGAGATGTAATTCATATACCACAAAATTCACCCTTTCAAAGTATGTATTTCAACTATCACCCCTGATTCCAGAACAATTTCATCACCCTCCAAAATCTAGAAGCCACAGGGAAATAAATTTTGCATACAGTGTACAAACTGTGGGAATTTTAGTACAATTACTGTTTCACTTAGTATATTACTGTGGGATAGACTCTTAGCTGCTCACACCAAAATTTATCCTCCCTTCTTCCTGCCCAGTATAATGACTGCATGGTCAGATTCCCCTGCACCTAGGCATGGCTGTGCAACTAAGCCCTTACCAATGAGCTACTGAAGGAAATACTAAGTGGCAGCTACTGGGAAATCCCTTGTGAGCCAGCTGGTTTATGCCTTTTTTTTTTTTTTAATCACCTTATCATTTGTCTCTTCCTCCATCCCACCGCCTAGAATGAGTGTAATGGTTGGAGCTCTTGTAGCCACTTCAGATCACAAAGTATCCTTGAGAATGAGAGTCAGAAGGGAGGAGGATTTAGGAGAAAAAGAGAATGAGCCTGGGTCCCCGGTACCTCTGATCATATGGGACCTGAGATGTCTCTCTCTAGAAAACTCCTTTTACAGAGGAGAGAAGCAAATGTCTATGCTTATGACACTATTTGAGGAGGTTTCAGTCACATACAGTAAATTCAATACTAAATTTAATACTAAATACCAACCTGTTTCCCAGATTCCCATCAGTGTCATACATTTTGAGTTGCCAAGAAGGTAAGGGTACTTGAAAAATTAAGGCCAATTTTTTCTGCTCTTTGTTAAAATTCTACCAAACTGGAGTTCAGTCCAGGACACCATAGTTATCAGCAACTTACTTAACTTAGCTTCCTACGTATAATCTCCACAAACTCACTCATTCATACTTTGGGGCATATGTAACACATGAAGACCAACAGTCCCCATAGAAACTTGAAATACTAACCAGAGGTTGTACTTTCAAACCAATTTACTGAACTGTACTTTCAAACTGGAGGCAAGCAGTCATCTGAACATACATATATCCACACTCAAATCCATTAAAGGCCACAGAGTATGCAAAGCCATTATTCTATGTAGGAATATAAATGTAAACAAAATGAGGTCCACCTGAAATGTTGGGTTTTCAGCAACTCCACTGAATCTGCTTCATGTATGTATGAATGCTTCATATAAAGTTCAACCTGCTTCCTATAAGGTTCAACCCTTTAAAAACCAAAAATAAATCAAGTACTATTTCTGAAGACTTTCTCATTAAAAGGATGAAGTGCCCTAAAATGATACCTATAATCTATGCATTTCACTGTTATTCTGGTGAGCTTACCAAAACAAAAACATTTCGACAGTTAGAATTAAAATATTAATATTCTAAACTCCTAGAGAGCCAGGACTGTTCAGCTCAGCTTTATATCTCTTGGTAGTATCTAGACTAGTGATTTGAATGGTTGCTAAGATGAATCAGTGTTATTTATACGTGGGTCATTTTAATCATTTAAGTAACAGATCAGTTTTGCAACCTTGAGTAAGTTCCTTTTCTTTTTCATTTCTTCATCTGTTAGGAGAGGAAATCATCCTCTTCCTAGGATTAATGAGATACGTAAGCAGAGTGCCTTAGGCAGCAGCAGGTGCAGAAGAGGGAGACAATAAATGATAGCTGGAGTTCTCATTACTGTTGTTACTGTTATTTTTATTGTTATTAGATTATTATTACTCTGCTGAAGATTCTATTCTGTGTGCTGGGCAAAGTACTGTAAAACATAGTCCTTGCTTGAAACATGTATGAAAAAGATAAAATGTATGAAAAGATAAATGAAGGTGCCAAGTAGGAGAGATGCTACAACAAAGGGAAAACACTCTTGGAACAGGATCCCAGAATTAATTCCTAGTCTGATTTTTTTGACTCCTTTGTGCCCCACTGGCCGCCTAGCCAAATCCTTGCTTCCCTTTTTCCCCCTCATCCCCTCTTAGTTCCTCCACCATATCCTACCCTCTGAGATCTCACAACTTCCTGCAGATCATCCCTGCAGATTAGGAATCCGGTAATGGACTGCCCTGAGGCTTGAGCCAATGACTCTCCACATCTGCATAGGGCCCACTGGGCAGCCTGAGAAGGCAGGGCACTGGCTATTTCCATGAGCTAGGACAGTGAGTGAGTGCCATGGGAGAGTTCAGAGAGAAAGCTTCCTAGAGCAGGTGAGAGGAAGGTTGGGTTAATAAAGAGAAGAGGGAGGGAGGCCATTCTAGGGAGAAGATGCCCCATGAGCAAAACACCAAACTGATCATTTCATACAGGACCAAAGTGCGTTCTCAGCAAGCTGCAGTGATAGAAGTCTAAACAGATACTTTCAGAGACATGGTTAGAGATAAGCAGGGGCCACACTAAGGGGTTTTGACATTAAACTGTGTTTGACAAGCTTGACGTTCCTGAAACATATAATTACCTTTAACATAAAATACTCGTGTATTAACAGACGCACATTACCATATATAAAATAAGTAAACAACAAGGACCTGCTGTATAGCACAGGGAACTATATTCAATTTCTTATAATATACAATAGAGAAGAATCTGAAAAGAAAATATATATGTATGCATATGTATAACTGTACACCTAACATTGTAACTAACATTGTAAATCAACTACTAACATTGTAAATCAACTACTCATCAATAAAAATTTTAAGAAACAAAAAACAAGTACTCGTTGTGTTAAAGGCAAAGTGGAGCTTTAGGAATATTATGTTGGTAAACGTACATGTAGAATGGATGGGCAGCCAGTTGTTTGTGGAGAATCAGAAGGAAAGTGAATCTACTATAGGAAGGAAGACCTGACTCCAGAAACACATAATTGGCTCTGCCATAAAAAATAACTTGAGTAAAAAAATTTTTTTAAGTTTTATCAAATAGCAACATTAAGGGATTTGAGGTTTCCATTAAATATCTAATTTGAAACACTATCCAAGGCTGCAGAATCATCCAGACCATGTTTATTTTAAAGGGCAGGAAAGCAAGGTCAGAAAGTTACATGCCTTGCTCAAAGTCTCACAGTCATTTGGAAATAAAGTCTCAAGCAGACAGCACAACCACCCCTCAGGTTTTAGGCTCTTTAAGCAGCACTTGTACATTAAATCTCACATTTTTAGTTTTGGTAAAACGAGTTAATTAAAGATAAAGATATTTCTCTTAGCAAAAGTTACATATGTATAATTATGTAATACAGATCTTTATTCTTTCTATTAGTAATCATTTCCCTCTTTTTCAACATCAAGTTAAAATCAATCTTAAGAAGGTAACACAAAGGAAAACTAAAATGTGCTCCTTTTCAAAGCTTTCCACTGAGTAACAATGCTGTTATTTTTAAAATTGAAGTATAGTTTCTGTACAATAGTATATAAATTACAGGTGTACAATGTATGGTTCACAATTTTTTAAAGATACACTCCATTTACAGTTATTGCAAAATACTGGCTATATTCCCCATGTTGTACAATATATCCTTGTAGCTTATTTTATATCAAATAGTTTGTACCTCTTAATTCCCCCTATATTGCTCTTCCTCCTTCCCTATCCCCACTGGTAACTAGCTTGTTCTCTAAATCTGTCAGTCTGCTTCTTTTTTGTTATATTCACTAGTTTGTTGTATTTTTTTAGATTCTACATATAAGTGATACAGTATTTGTCTTTGTCTGACTTATTTCACTTAGTATAATGCCCTCTAAGTCCATCCACATTGCTGCAAATGGTAAAATTTCATTCTTTTTTTATGGCTAGGTAGTATTCCATTGTGTATATTATATATATTTCACATTTTTTTTATCCATTCATCTCTTGATGGACACTTAGGTTGCTGCTATGAACACTGGGGTGCATGCATCTTTTAGAATTAGTGTTTTTGTTTTTTTCAGATATATACTCAGTAGAACTGCTAGTTCATGTGGCAGTTCTATTTTTAGTCTTTTGAACAGAAGTATGGCATTAGTTTTCTTACCTAAAAGTTACTATTAACAAACTCAAAATGGTATACGGAATCTTAAAATCAACATGTAGAGATTATATCTATTCAATAATATCATTCTAGTAAATAATGTTCTTTTAATGTTTTGCTTCAGTTGGCCAGCCTCAGTATAATCTGTTTAAAGGTCAACATTTCTACCTACTCTGAAACAGAACCTACTCTAAAAAAAAAAAAAGTATCCATATGAGAAAATTTAAAAAATAACCTCTAAGAGGATGTGCTACACCAAAGGGACATTTTGCTCCTGCCCACAACACACAATATTTGCTCATATTTTCTTAAATTCAGGTGAAAGAATTTGGACCCTCAGTTACATGATTCCATTAGGCTAACTCTCAGAGTCTACTCAGCCCCTCTCTATGCAGACACCTTGTGCCAAATGACCTTGTAATTAACCATTCCTCTCTAGCCACCTCCAACTAGTGATGAACAGTGCCTTCACTCACAACTAAGTCATAAATGAAATAAGAAATTGAAAGATAGGCATACAAAAGATGGGCATTTACACTTCTCACTCGGGCTGTTTCAGCACCACCTTATAAACAACTAAGGAACTCCTTTGAAAGTTATTTGTCTTTCCATGAGATGCACTAGCTTCTTATATTAAGGAAGCAGTAAATTATTCGTTGGTGCCCCAGGTGATTTTCGGAGGTGTAATTTAAATTATAGACCATGTAGTTTAAGCTTATTAGGAAAGTTCCCAAGTTTCTAACCAGCAACTAGTCAGCTCCTCACATCGATAACTTTTCCTAATGATTTTTGATATTTCTAAGTATGCTAGTTTACTTTAGGATAACTCTAAGTGGAGATTATCTTAAGAATACTAACTTAAAGGAAGAAAGTTCAATGCATGCCTAGAATAACTGATTTAAGTTTGAAATTTCACCATTCCTGACAATGTTCTTTTGGGGAAGGACCTTACAATATGAAACCTGAAAAAATGCTCAAAAAAGAGTCCTAAAATTCATGTGTTATTTATGTGTTTCTAACGGATGTTAAATTTTTTAAAGAGAATTATGTTTTTTATTTGAGAGGTTGTTTGATCTTAAAAATCTGCTTGCATGAGAGTTGGGATTCTTAGTGCTTCACATTTTATGATTTCCAGTGTCTTTTAGATAATTAATCTTGTTATCTATTTGTTGTTTGGAGTAAACGACAGAATCTTAGCAAATGGAGGACATCTCAGCAGCTAGGAACTCTATAAGCTGGAAGGAAGTTAGAACTTGATATAGAAAAAAATTTTTTTCCTTAAATGATAATTTTTTTCAGTTAATTCCAAAGGTCAAGTGTGAGAAAGTAGTCCCTCTCCTTAAATACTGAGATTCATCATCTTGACATTATTTACTAGAGTTGCAGTTCATGAACTGATAGGAGGCTGCGTGATCTTGTGGTCCGTTGTCCTACATCTGACTACTCCTTAATTATATTGCAAGGCAAAAATGTGAACAGTGTATATATTAAATCTTGGGCACTGAGTTTTGTCACCTTATGTTTCAACGATTTGTCAGTTCAACCACGGCTAATAAAAACAGCATTTATTTTGTGCTATTTGCCAAATATTATCCTGAAGGTTTTATTATGCATGTATTTAAAAAGACTTGAATCATAAAAGCTGCAGTGAATAATAAAGTAAACTTTTCTGTGAACCACTAGCCATTTAAACATGTACTTCCATTTTACCATATATTTTTAAAATAAAATATTAAAGATGGGGTTAAAGTGGACTATGCACATCTCCCCAGTCCAACTGTCCTTCTCTCCCTGCCCAGAGGAACGCTAACATTACAAAGTTGAGCATATTTTTCCCACCTCTGTTTTTTTACATAAGCATTTTCTATAAACAGTATCTAATAAACATTTATGTGATACTAAAGTTGATATAAATGGTATCATATTATAAAATGGTATAATTTTCCACTCAACATTTATTTTTCAGATTTATCTGTATTAATGCATGTAGCTCTAATTATCTATTTTAATTACTCTGATAGCAGTTTATTGTAAGAATAAACCATAAGTTATTTATCCATTTACCTTCTGATCGATAGTTAAGATTTTCTTTCAGTTTTAGGCTATAACATTCAAAACTTCATGGAAGATATGTATAAGTTTCTAAAGGGAAACTGGTGAGACTGAACAGATGCACATATTCAGCTTTATAGACATGGGAAAGCAGCTCTTCAAAACAATTCATACCTCAACAGCAATATAGGAGTACATCTTACTACCATTCTTCCTCACTGACATTGCCTTTGTTAGTTCTTTTAATTTTTTGCCAATCTGATGGGTATCAAATGCCATGTCCTTCTTATTTCAATTTGTAGATTCCCAATGACTAGTAAGATTGAACATATCTTTAATGAGTATTAGCTATCCTTGCCTCTTTCTGATGATCCTCTTTTCCCCTCCACTGGGCTGTCTTTTTAAACATGATTTCTAGTTCTTTATATATTGCAGATATAATTTTTTGCTAGTTACATACATTGCAAAAAATGTCTCCCAGCCTGGGTCATATCTTCTTACTTTGCCCATGGAGTCTTTAGATATTAAACGTTTAATGACATATTAAATGACATATTAAACATTTAATATAATTTAAAGCATCAAGATTTTTCTTTACAGGTTGCTCTTTATATCTTAAGAGAATCTTTCTGAGTTCATAAACAAATTATTCTATACCTTCATCTATAAGTTTTAAAGTCATTCTTTTTGCATATAGGGTTTAATCTGTCTGGAATTTATGTTTATATACAGTGAACATTTATTAATACATCTTTTCTCAATTATTTGTAATGGTAATTCCGTCTTAAGTCCTATGTATGTGCCTATAGGTTTTTTACTCAACTATGTTGGTCTATTTGTCTGCTTATGTTCTAAAATCATACTGTTTCAGTTTTTATAGCTTTGTAGGATGTCTTAATAGGTAGAGCACGGTTCCATCTCCTTTCTTCTTTAAAAGTATACTGCTTACACTAGATACATTCATTAATTTGTGGCGAGTTTGGCATCCTTGTGATATTGACTCCCTATTCATAGACACTGTATATCTCTTCATTTATGTGTCTTTTTTTAATCCTTCAGTAAAGGTTTATAATTTTATCCTAAGAAATTTTGATCAGCGATATGATACAGTCTGGTGTAATGAAAAGGAGACATTAACATAAAAACGCAATGTCATGTGTGCACGCAGTTAACCCCCCACGCTCTCCTAGAGAATCAATAGACACATTATATTTTCTGATGACCCAGTTAGTTTCTCAAGGCATAAGACCAACCAACTGACAAGCCTCTTTGGCAGCTGGCAGCTGATGAGCAGTTAACTATTTCAAACAATAAGAAATGAAAAACACAGTTTGCTATTGTAAACAATCTGTGTTTTTTAAATTTTCCCTGCTCTTTCCTCTTTTATTTAAATCCTACTTTGTCTTTTTTGATGAAATTAATTATTAGTTCCTTTGGCTTCATCTGTATACAAGTAAGGAACATGCTATGAATGAACTTTATCTTTGAGTTATTCATTGATACTCCATTCAGGTTTTCTACTTCTTTCAGACCTCAGTTCTTACAGTTTTATTACAATTATGAGTAGTATCTTTCAAGAATTACATTTCCAATTGGTTATTACTACTGCAAAATGGAGCTACTGTTGCCTATCCTGGGTTGTTCCAAGGAATTTGTATCAAGCCCTTAGTAAAGTGTTTGGGGTACATTTGGCCTTCTGTAAGCTTCCTCTGTCTTTTCCACAGAAAACGTAGAAATAACATAGGTTATTAGTTTAGAATACCAAAAAAAAAAATCAGAAAGTGTAAAGTTATATGAAATATTTATATTCTGAACTTGAAGTATTTTTTTAATAGTTCATGACTGGTAGAGACATAACGAGTTAGGTAAGTCTTGCAAACACAGGCAAATAAAAACATGTAAAACCCTCACAAGGTAACATTATATATACTTTGTAGGGTGTTCTGATTTTCTCTCTGTGATATGTTACGTAACTCAAAGTAGCAACAGTACTAGAAATCAAACCTAGTCTTCTTGTCTCAGCACATTTTCCCAAGGAGGGAGTTTGGTAGCCAATTCAAAGTATACCTGTAAGCACACCCCATATATCAAAGATGGAACTAAAACATGCTTCTACTTTCAAACCATCTGGCCCCTTCAATATCACTGTGTATCTATCCTTTGCATAAAATCAGTAAAGAAAAGATATGATGGTCACTAATTAATAAGGCTTTTTGAAGCTAGAAGTAGCTTTCAGCACTTATGCATTTGCAGTTAAATGTTAGTTCCTTCTTCTCTTCATTCCACACATACTTGTGCAAGGCAACAAGATCAAACTTTTGTTTGGGGAAAAGGTAATTCTGTTAAGAGTGTGCTGAATGCAGACGGGAAGATGCTAATGAGAGAGCAACAAAGTGAGTCATTCTTCAGTAACTTAATGTTCCTGATACATTGCTACTTCCTGGTATTTCCGTCCAGTAAATACTCTAAAATAGTAGCCACCTTAAAAAGTATAATTAAGCAAATTAAATTATTATCTTCAGATGTTAGCAGTTAAATTCTAATGTTTCCTTTCCCTTGGCAGGGTCGGCGATGAGGTTGGTAAACACCTTGAGAACATATGGAAACAGTTATAGTCCATTTTACATACATGTATATGTGTTGGTTGAACTAACTTTTCCCAGTTCACAGAAATACAACTTGAATCCCCAGCCCTTGCCCCAGTCCTCCCAACTGAGGGAGAAAAAAATAATTTAATTTAAAGCAAAATCATTTTTTATAAATTGCATTTTTGGTTTTAGTTGAGCTTTGAGAATTACTGACTTAACCTTAAAAACAACTCCGTCTTTTCACACATGATCATTAAAGACAGGCATTTCTCAAGGTCCTCTCCTGAAAGTTCACCTCTATTCTACAACTGACACCTCTGTCTTACCAGTCATTAAAAGGGACATGATACCCTGAATTGGAAGAAATTATGATTTATTTTATAGTAAATTATTTAAATAACTTTTCTAACAAGGTAGAGTGGCTTAAATAAGTGCCTTGTGAACCACAACGCTATAGACACTTGAGGTTTCCACTAACTACATACTGAAAAAAACCTCATTTTGTAGTGAATTTCATGTTAATTATTATCCTGATTTTGTTGCATCCAGCTGACAGCACAAACCAACATGATCTGAATCCTGACTATTCCAATAATGAATAACAGCCTTTGACAAACATCCTATTTCTGCAAACGACACAAATCACATACATGCAGAGTTTCAGGCAACGATTAGAAGTTCAGTTGCCGGTCGTGGATTCTAGACAAATGGCTCACTTAGATTGTTTTTCAAAGCATGGTGAATGGAATTAGCCCTCTGAGAGGAAGCTAACTAGAAAGTTTTTCTAATGCAACGTGAAAGTCAGTTCATGCCAAAAAGCCCTAGTTGAGCAGGAGTTGAGGAACTGTCACTTAAAGGTCAAAAATGACCAAAATAAATCAAGCTTTTAGATGAAAGAGTTCTACAAACAAGTTGTAAGTAAAGCTGTTCAGGCTTTCAAAGGTTATCTGAAAGGATAAAGAAAGGGTACAAGAGAAGAAAAATTAAAGACCTAAAAAGAGGATAGCAATAATTTTACCCAGAAGTATGACAAGGTGTTAACTACATTTAATGCTACCTCTGTCCAAACCATTACACATATTGGGGATAAATTTGTTTCTTCCACAACTATAAATTTCTGCTAGGCAAATAATCCCTGAATTCACATGCTTTGTTATAAACCCATACCCTGGCTTGAAAGGACCTTATGGAAGATAATCCCAAGTAGTTTTTCATCACCTCATTAAAAACTGAAGTCTTGCATACCACTTTAGCCATAACAACTTTGCATTTAGAATGATTTTCATTTATAAGGCCCTTTTCATGCAGTCTGTGATAGAATTCTTATGGTGTTCTCAATATAAAAATGTCAACAATAGGGCAAGAGAGAATAGTCATGGTGGGCTTTATCCATCAACAAACCTAAACACAACTAAACACTCAGCATACGCAGGTGCAAGGGTAGCTAAGCAGCTGAGACTCCACATGGATCCTGGCCTTAAAAAGCAGGGTGAGTAGTCCGTAAGGGAGGTAAAACACATCCGTAAATGTCACTGGGCTACTAGGGAGGATTTACTTGAAAGCAGATAGAATCGTACAAATATTATGTTGTGCCATCGTTTTTCCCCTCTCTCCCACTTACCTTTGTGAAATGGATTTTGTGACCTACACCAAGGTTTCTTGTTCCTGATTCTCCCATTCTGCTGCCAAGGTTTCTCCCAATGTAGCAAAAATTCACATAAAAGAGGCACAAAAGGAATTTCACTTCTCTGGCTCTTAATACAAGTGACAACTCATGTTTGAACTCTTCCCTTTGGACCAACACAGGGTTTATGGTGATTTATCTCTTCATGTCATTTGGAAGGTAAAGTTACACTTGAAAGTTTGCTATCCTTTGGATCAAATGAAGTTCTCAGAGAGACAAACCTCCCAAAGAAATTATTAGAATTTTGTAAACTTATTAAGAGGCTGAACTAGCTGCTGGTATTCAGGAAGCTTCGATCTTTCCTTTTCCCTCACATTTTCTTGTGCAACTCCAGTTCTGACTGTTTGTGTTGGTCTATAGTTTCTCTTTCAGCTTTATTAAAGGCTTCCCCCAACTCAATTACTTATGACCTCAGTAGATTTGGGAAAATTCAGCAGCACACAGTTTTCATTGTGATGTAAATCCATGTAATATTATATAATAATAAAGTTCGGGACACCCTTCAGTGTTGCCAAGTGACAAAAACTGTTTTTAGTGGCATGGCTTTGACCATTCCATTATGTTCATAATTAGTTTATATTATTTAATTTCCTTTATGGTATAAATTATGTAATAATTAGACATGAAATATGTATATAGTATCCATACAGTAGCACTTTCCAGGACCTGGCCTAAACCAAATCCAAAATGAGCTAACATACTTCAGATACTGAATAACACTAAATGGGACAAAAATGAAAATAACATTATTAGATACTGTTCACTCACAAAGTCATAAAACTTGGGCAGCAACACGTGTAGATCACAAAAAAAGCCTTGAGCAAACAATGAAAGTTTAAAAGGCAGTCTCTGCATTTTCCCAGTTTCATATATTTACAAGTAAAATATATAGTACATGAAGCATTTGAAAATTAATCATAGTACCCTTGGGAAACATCAACACTGTTTCTGCCCATGCTGGGACACAAGCTTTGAAAAGGATGTGAACGCTCATCATAGAGAAGATGGAAATGACAAAAACAGTAAGAGGTCACCTGGGAGTGGCTACTCAGAGAGACAATTTACTCAGGGTCTGGAAGAGAAGTTTATGAAATAAATATGCCAAACACCTTTGTGAGAGAAGGCTATAAAAAAGCAAGGTAGAGAAGGTGTATTTGCTTTGGAGGGATTCTCCTACCATTTTATGATTGGACAAGAAACCCACCAGCTTGTTGTGCACACAGCATCCTCTAATTCCCACGTGAGTACTTTTGAGCACAAGGTCATCACCATGAAAAGCCACACTTAGAACTCTTAGAAGTTATCCATCCAATTCTCACACCAAGTGCAAATAACAAGTCACACCTTGATCAAGCAGAGAGGGGCCTATAACTTGACATCTCCAGTCAACTATACTACTTGTTTTCATTTGAGAGCTCCTTTTCTAGACTTTCATTTTTTTTCAAAACCACCACCAGAGAAACAAACTTTCATAAAATAAATATGACTAACACTTTGAAGTAAAAATATCCACAAAGAAGCCAGGATTGGAAGATGGTGGAATTTCCACTGACCCATAAAACAATTTGGTCTTTACATATAAATCTCCTTTTTTCTTCGCTCATTTAAATCACTACCATTTCAAGTTCAGACTCGCTGGCAAAACATCAGTTATTTTAATGTGAATCTTCCACTTGTGGCCCCAAAGAAACTTCAGCGCTCGAGTTAAATATTTGAAGGTTGCCAGACACAGGAAAGTCAGAAAGTTGCCCCACACAGTCTGTCCACTGTCATATCACTTTTCTTTCCTCCCCTGCTAACAGATATGAAAATACCATCCAAACCATTTCAGATTTGCTAAAATCAACCAGCACCACCAGTCAGAATTAGCAACTGAACTTCAGTGTTTCTAAGAATAAAAAGAAGAGGCACTGTACCGAGTCTTCAGTTTTGTGACTATTCAAGAGGTCAGACAGGAAATCATCGTGAAGGCTCTCTCTTCGAATCAGCGTAAATTCCCGCAGGAAAACAGCCCCTTGGCTTTGGTCTCCGCATACCTAGAGAGATAAGATAGCTGAATTAAGCCTTCAGACAGAGTCTGGAGGGAGGGGGCACCGAGGAATTAATGTCTCCAAATTGTAGAAACCTCTTGGATTCATTTCAAGTCTGATTAGAGCAATCAAAAACAACGCACACAAATACTTATTAATGTGAGAGCCACTAGAACATTCTGGCATGTGGCTCATTGGATGCATGCCAGGAAAGCCCCCTGCTAAGTTGGCACATCTTAATTGACTGGTGTACAATGTCAAAATTCAGTGATTATAAGTTATCTTTGAGGCCAGATCCAGCGTGCTCAGGTTCCTAGACTTACTGATTGGGCTATCCATGTGTATGTATTACATAGCGGTCTTGGATCCACATGGATCTATCCTTAGTCCTGTGGATCTGAGTATCTAGGTGGATCTTGACATCCTGTTAACTATCTACCAGATAAGAAGGAGCTAGCCTGCACCCACCACTGACTTTCTGAGTTATTGCAGGGCTTTAAAAACAGATGTACATTAGTTACTCTGGAGGGAGGTAGTGAAGAACTTTTATCTAGAGCTTACCACACACCAGGTCCTTTACACATTCTATCTTGCACCAGCCCTAGGAGGTGTCTGTTATTAAACACACTTTACAAATTAGGAACTGAAGGCAGAAGGGTTTCAGGAATTTGCCAAGTTAGTAAGTGCTGAAATCAGCATTCAAATACAAGCCTGAATCAAAAACCCATTTTTGTTTATTATCTCATTTTGCTACTGAGTTATTCAAACCTCCTTCAGGGAAGGACAAATTGTTAAGTGACTCCTAGAAATTTAAGGAATAATCTAGAAACCCAGGCCTCCTCCTACCCTCTCTCTGAGCCTCAGTTTACTCATCCTAAAACACGAAAGATATCAGTATTACTGGATTGTTGAGCAGATATGAGATAATACACATAAAGTACTTAGTCCAGTGACTTGCATATAATAAGCATTCAATACATAACAGCCATTACTACTATCAAAAGCACATTCTGCTCAAGGAACAAATAAAAAAAACCTAAGCTCCTGTGGTATATTTATACAATGGAATACCACTCAACCATAAAAAAGAATAAAATAATGCCATTTGCAGCAACATGGATGGACCTGGAGATTGTCATTCTAAGTGAAATAAGCCAGAAAGAGAAAGAAAAGTACCATATGATATCACTCATACATGAAATCTAAAAAAAGAAAAAAGATATTTACCTACAAAACAGAAACAGGCTCAGAGACACAGAAAACAAACTTATGGTTACCAGGTAGGGAAGAGGGTGGGAAGGGATAAATTGGGAATTTGAGATTTGCAAACATTAACTACTATATATAAAACAGATAAATAGCAAGTTTCTTCTGTATAGCACAGGGAACCATATTCAGTATCTTGTATTAACCTATCATGAACAAGAATATGATAACAAATATATGTATGTATATATATGACTAAGACATTATGATGTACACCAGAAATTGACACATTGTAAACTGCCTAACTTCAATAAAAAGAAAATCAAGCTTTTAACATACATGAAGTTCTTTGAATGTATTTATAATATCTATAATGGATATTACAGTAAGTATTATATTATCTCTAAGTTATCTTCACATTGATTCAACTTTTCAAGTTTTGTACATTTTGAATTTTGTATCTTTTTATGCTATTGGTAACATCAGTAAGCCACATATGGGTGTTCATAACATTATTTTATACCTACTGGAATATCTGCAAAAGTTCATAATAAATTGTATAATTTTCTATAATTCATATATAAATGGCCTCTGTTGTTATACATTACAGTCAGTATCACTGTGGTAAACAGAATCCTGGGCACTGTCACTTCCTAGAGTCATCTCTGTAAATCTATTGCTTAATGTGGCAAAGGGACTTTGCAGATATAATTAAGTTTATTTGTTAATTTCAAAATAGTTAGTATCCTGGATTATCCAAGCAGGACCAATGTAATCATAGGAGGCCTTAAAAACAGGGCTTTCTCTGGGCTGAGGGCAGAAGAGGAAATCAGAGAGATTCAAAGGGTGACAAGGACTTGACCTGCCACTGATGGCCTAATGATGGAGGGGGCTACGTGCGAAGGACAAGAAGAAAAACAAGTTCTGCCAACAATGAAAGACCCTTGGAAGAGGACCCTCACCCTCGAGAACTACATCTTTGGCCAATACCTTGTTTTTGCACAGTGAGACTCTGAGCAGTACGTCCAGCCTTGCCTTGCCAGATTTCTAACCTACAGCAAGTGTGAGATAATACTTTTGCATTGTTTCAGCCATTAAATCTGCGGTAATTTGTTATGGCAGCAAGAGAAAACTGATAGAATCATTAAGAGGAGGGGTACAATGAAAGGTTATCTTATTTCTTTTCCTACATTAAGTTTCATAAGAATTACCCAGTATGAAACAAGTAGAATTCCAAAGACTAATTTTGGGGAATGTATCCTTCTTGCTCACCTAAATTTGTTATATTTAAAATTAATGTTCTCTTACTTCTTTTAAACTCATGAGGTTCAACAATTGCTTGAGTCTACAGTAAATACACTTCAAAATTCATCTTGACTATGTAACTTTCCTGCCCAGAAGTTTGCAAGATTCCCCACCTTCTGCTGGGTATATTCCAAATTCATACACCTTGTATTCAGGACCCCTCACAGCTCTTCAAGTTCTAGATAGGGCCTAGCTGCACTCACGTAACAATCCTTCTGAAAAATGTCAAGAACCAAACTTAAAGTAACCTAGAATGATGTGTTTTAACTGCACTGTTTTCCAAAAGACTAATGTATATTGATTACTACTAATCTCACATCTTACAAATCATTGTTCTAAAAATCGTAGGCTATTTTGAATGCAACTCTATTATTCAAAATGGTGGCCATCTTGAGCCATGCAATGCCATGCCATAGTTCTTAAAAGCTAAAAGCAAAAGAGAAGACCTATAAACTTAGGTTCACTTTCTCAGTGAGAACCTTTATGCCTGTGGAAAACATGTCTCTTTAGGTAAACTGATTAAAGAAATAGACAAAAATGATTCAAATATCCTCCAACAAAAACAGTGAGATAGATGTCAGATATAAAAACTGAACCCTCACTGACGTGACAAAAATGAATAACCAGCAAAAATCTTGTTTGCTTGGTTTCTAACTTAATTCTCAACCATAACTGTATTTTGTTTTAGAGTTTCTGCCTCTTTATTTTTCCCAAGAATGTTTACATTTTGTAAGTCACATAATTCTCACCAAGATGCTCAACTATCAAATACTTTATATGATACCAAGGCATAAGGTCTTCATTAAACTAAAATTAAATTTAATCCTGAGGACAGATAAGAATATATGTTAGATGAATGTAATTATAACCATTTCCCCCCTATAGGTATCCTGTGCATATCTGGTTTAGTTTAATTTCTATCCATGAACACTACTACTAATTAGACAATTTAAAATACCCAAATTAATTTTGTTGATATTAAGTTAGTTGTGAATACCTGTATCTATCAACTACGGATAACAATATTTTGTGTGTTTTACCAACACTGTTACAACAAAGGAGATACATGAATATATACATAAATATATAAATCTTATACTTCTATTTCAAGCTGATTTTTAATTACTATTTAAATCCAAAGTAGTACTTTACCTTATTTACTCTTTCATGCCTTCATGTGTAAACACATTTACACAAGTATTATCAAATGACAGGAGCTCCACTATAGCACATATTTCTTCCTTTCAGGGTAAAGCCATTCTAATGAGTACATGGATGTGGCAGAGATGACTAGACGTTACCAAAAGCCACCATTTTCTCATCATCTTTGGTTCACACCTAAAGTACATTTCCAAGCCTCCTCTGCAGATAAGGTGGGTGAGACAGAGTTTTAGCTGGTCGAAGTGATGGGTGATACCACCAAGCCTGGCCCATAAAAAGCTCCCACATTGCCTCCTCTACACTCTTTCACCCTCAAGTCTGGAATGGAGGCAGCTTCAGGAAAATCATGGAGTACATTGCTAAAGGCGGCAGAGGCTCCAGTAGCCTGGTCCCCTGAATGCTGCATGAACGAAGCCCACCCAAAGACCTGTTCACTTACCTAATACTATAATGTGAGAAGGAAGAGGAAGGGGCAAAAATGGGGCAGGAGACTAAGAGACACCAACTACTATGTGTAAAATACATAAAGAACAAGGGTGTATTGTACAGCATAGGGAAACATAGCTCTTATTTTACAGTAACTTAAAATGGAGTACAGTCTATGGAAGTACTGAATCGCCAGGTTGTACACCTGAAACTAATCTAGCACTGTCAATCAACTATACTTCAATTATAAAGAAAGAAAAAAATGGGGGAAAAAAGAAGTAACAGTCTACTGTGTTTGAACCACTAACCATTTCAGACACTATTTCTTACTGCGGTTAATCTACCTTAATCAATATAATGAAAAATTCTAGGTTAGCACAAGATGTCACCAGAATATAGAGCAAGGGCAATTACCTCTCCCAAGAAGGATTCTCAAAGACTTTAAAGTGGGGCTAAAGGAAGAATGGAAACTTACCAGCTGGACAAGGGAAAGGGGAGTGGGGAAGGAAGATTCTTGTTCTACAAAGAGGGAGCAGCCTGGAAAAAGGCATGGAGGCATGAGACACCTAATTTTGTTTGGTATGTTTTAAGCAATCTGGCATGTTGGGAGCAGGAGGTACATATCAGCAAGTGATGGGAACAGAATTTGTACAGTGGGCAGGGGCCAGATCATGAATCATGGTCACTGAAAGACCTAAGCAGCCAGTGTCTTGCTTGAACTTACGAGTTTGGAAGTGTGTGCATATGGTTCTGAGGAGGTAAGACTGGAGATGAAGTGACCAGTTTCAAATCATAATTACTCAGATGAGAATTTATAAAGACCCAAAGGGTTGATGGGAAAGGAAAGGATCAGAAGATTTGGTGGCCAAATAAATAGAGGGGATAAGTCTCAGGTTATGTCCTTATTTTCTGTCTGGATTTGACCAGAAGAGCAGAGTGGATATAATACTCTCAACAAAACAGAAAATATAGGAGGGGGAGCAAATATTCAGGTTGATTAGGAATTTGGTTTCAGAGAAGTAGCAGCTAAGGTGCCTTGGGCAAAAAGAGCTGAGCTTTGTACCTAGGAAAGAAACTCATCTGGAGATAATGTGTAAGTTTGGGCATCACATGGGCAGTCGATGGTACTTGGCCTGAATGAGCTTGCCAAGAGAAAGCATAGAGAATGAGAAGGTATGAGAGCTAAGAACACTGGGGGGCACTGATATTTAACATGGAACATGGATCCGTCTCGAATGGCCCATTTATGCCAACAGAAAATATCAACAAAGAGAACCCAAACTTATACTGATTTTCATCATTTTTAGGCTTCCCTTTATTGGTTTTCTAAGAAAACACATTGATGAGAGCACTGCATTCACCTCATGAAAGGCAGTTAATTTCTTGGGAACAGACACCATGGCTCCTTAGTCTATTGATCTCAGCCCTTGAATTCAACAAACTAAATGTTGCATGAAACTTGAAAATTTCCAGGAAAACTCAGATTTTAAAAATCCTATTTCTGATGGTCAGACCAGTTTTCCTGATTTTTCATTTGGAAAATACAGTTACTTTACATTTGTTATGTCAAAGCTCCTCTTGCAGTTATAAAGTAGTCACCATATCATAAAAATGCATGAAAACTGGCACCCCATGGCATTTTATGGTTCAGCAGTGTTAGTTTCACAGATGGGAAAACAGAAATGTGAGAAGTGGAAGAATTTTGTACATGGCCAGTGGCTATGTTAGGATTAGGGACCAGAGACAGTGTTTCTTAAAAACGCAAGTCTCCGCCGGATTCAAATCTGGTTATTCACCCACAGGAACAGGGCAAGAAACAAGTAATCATTACTGAGACATCTATATGTTTCTACAGGATTTCTAGACCAAGAAGGACTGATCCTCAGCAAGCATGAAGACTGCCATGTGCTAGAATTTGTACCCTATGATGAGGACTGCTTAATTGCAGTCTGATTTCCTGCTTCAAACACTGACTCCTCTTTCTGCTCGTTGGCACAGCAAAGTACTCCTTAGAGAAGCCAGGAATGTAGAAATACCAGCTCCCAGAATAGAACCTCATTAGATCCAGGAAGGCATGGAAGCAATTTATTGTTGTGGGATATGCTCTCTCTAATGGGGCTGAGCGATCAACCATATAGAGGTTTTAGGGAGGGACATAGGTAAATACAGGAAACAAGGGAGTTTTCAAATAACTCTCTATTCTCTACCCTATTAGAGGGGAAAAGGAGGCAAAGGTAGTTTAAAACAAAAGTCACTGAATACTAAAGTTTTTGCCTTTGGCTTTGGGATGCAGTCAGAAACTCAAACCAGGTATATACAATACCTTTCATCTTCTACTGCAAACTCTCTCCCATCACAACCTGGCACCAACCGTTCCCCTGCCTGACCTGCCTTTCAGTGGATCCAGAGAATGCTGGTTAGAATTCTGACTGATGGTCTGTTCACCATGCACATGTTTGTTGAAAGAAAAGATAAAAAAAAACCCTTAGAATTTCCTATCTCTTACAAGTTTGCTCTATGACTTGTGACTAGAATATGGAAAGTTAAAATACAAAGCAACTGCTTCACGTTGGGGAACGTCTACCATCATTAAGAGTCATCATTTCTATAGAAACTGTAATGTTGATGACAGGAGTGGATTAAGGCCTGAGGTTTCAAGCAGCTATAATGTTCCTATAACTCCGGGAGAGGTGGCCATTTACTTCCAGGATGGGAGAAGGGGATGTAGAAATAAGTTTAAACATACAAACTTGCCCTCACATTATCATTTTATTGTCCTTCTTTCTTTATTTAGTTTTTCTGTGAAAACTCAAATGTAGTCAAGCTTATGTCCCATGGGTAGGATTTAGGTTACAATATTACTTACAAAGCGCAGCACTGAAAGCCACACTGTTAAAATTTTTTTTTTGCCTACCAAAAGGACTTCGTAAAGTGTATTTATGCCCATATTTTGGTTCATAGTTGACTGAGAATTAAGATAGTGAAGTTATAAATTCTGATCAGATTAGAATAATAATTTAAACAACTTAAGTAACTGGCCACTTTGTTATCTGAATACACACCTATACTTAAATACTAGTGGGTAGTGAAATGATTGGGTCAGGGTTAGGAGTTCTTAGCACAAGAGGACAAATGTTTACTGAATAAATAACTGAATAGAAAGTTTTCTTGGAGCCAAAAAAATCTTTAGCTCCAGTTTTGAGAATTCCTGCTAAGTAAAAGGGGGAAATAATGAGAACTTACATAGATTCAAAGAGCCTGAAAGTAGCCCTGCCACCCAATATCATTACCATCTGATTCCCAAAATCAAAGCCACTCAGAAGAAGCCAAAGGAAGCAAGATAAAATCTGTTCCCAGTGTGAAAGTACAAGTAACTTCTGGCTTGAAGAAGCCAATTGAGCCAAAGGATGAATATCCTATCACTGGCCCTTAAAATATTGATATATTTGGCTTAGGCCAAAAATGAAAATAGTTACAGACAAAATTTCAGGCTTAAATCAACTAAGAAGTAGATTTGAAAGAAAAATATATTTATACATCTTTTCAACTTTATTAAAGATCCTGACATTTGGTAACAAATTGACTTTGCCTGATATCAGTAAATTCCACTTGACAATAAACAAGGGTCCCTGATTTTCAGAAGGAAATTAACCGCTTGACAGCCTGTTTCTGGTAGGGCTATTCTAATGGACCCAAATGCTATGGGAAAAGAATCTAATCTACTCTCAGTGACCCCATTTCCATTAATCCCTATAACTTCATTACTGGTTAGAATATTCTAATATAATAAGATGGGGAAATGAGTAAAGAATAATTCAATCATAAAGGATAGAAAAACATTATGGGCATATAATCTTACTAAAGAAATTTCCTGATTAAAATGCAGAGGAAGTATTTCAGAGGTTTATGAGAATATATACCAAAATATTTATAAATGTCTTCTAACTCATAGTCACCCATCAGAAGAGGCTCAGCCAGCTTACCATGCCTAAGAATTCAGCAATTTAGTATGCACACATTCAAAAATTTTTACAGACAGCAGGGAAGCAGTGTTACTGAATAAACTGCTATCATTGTTGAAAGGGTCCACTTAGAAAATCATCTGCTTATCTTTGAAAGTATTTTTGGTTGTTGTGTTAGGGGTGTGATTAAATCTTTTTAGACAGAGACTTTGCAATGCTCCTACGCCTATATTCCTACCTACTTCTACAGCCAGTGTGTCTGGGAAAATCAAAATTTTCTTGAAGTAGCTTCAGGTGTCCTAGCTAATGGCTGCCAACTCTATGAGCTGATTAGCAGTGTTATATACTCCCTGAAGGAAGGGCTAAATACGATCCCCAAGATCGGTGGGGGGAGTTAATAAAAACATTCTTACAACCATACTGGAGCCACTGACATTTATATACCTGGTGTTTGAAGCTTAAAAACATTTCAGTATTCTGTTTGCTCTTCTACGAACTTTAATCACTACTTTGAAGGACTGTAAAGATAATTGCTTAAAGGTTAGAGCAGAAAGAAGTGAGATGGTACACGCTGGTCCGAAGTGTTCAGCTGGGCCTCATAATTCTTGGTACAGATGTTCCTACTTAGTTCAGGCCTGATTTTCAGAAACAGCTATAATATGATTTGAGGCAAGGTGACCAGATGTAGTTGAAATTAAAGATCTGTCCCAGAATGTCAATGAAAAGAAACTGTATTACCCTAGCAAACCTGTACAGGGGTGGGGGAAGAGTTATGCTTAAAAAGTAATCTAGTTTATCTTTAGGGTAGATGGGTACCTACCTTGACAAGACAAGACTTCTTTAAAAAATAAAAAACAATAAAATAAAATAAAGCAAACAAACAATGTTGGAAAGTTTACCCTCTCTGTACTAGAGGGTAAAGAAAAAGTAACAAAGGAATTCCATCGGAGGGTAGGCATTGTGTATAACATGGGGGTGATCTAGAGCTAAGCTGCGGCATTTCCATCACTTGCTAGAAACACTGGTGTGGAAATGAAAGTGCTAAGAAAATTAGAGACCATCTTTACCAAGCTCTTATCTTTCCAGAAGAGGAACATAAATTGTCTTCCTAAGTATAGGGAAGAGAAAATGCGTGGGTTTTGAGACATGCATTGGTACATATATATATATATATGATGGCAAGACAGCCAAATAACTCAGTAAAGGCAGCAACTTCCCCAAAATATAAAGCCAATTCTATTCTTTATTTTTCACAAAAATTTTAAGACACATCATACCCATACTCCATTCCTATCAAAAGGGGAGCAGAGTACAGTTTCCAGAATTCTAAAGCCACAAGGCTTCCAAACACTGGTAACAGCTGTGATTCAGATCTTCACTTAGACAATGAAAGAACACCTGAATCAGGAAAAGTGGAATCCTCTATGCTCTACTCCTAGGTGGAAGGGCACATTATTGTCACATCTTCTAATGACAAGGAGAAACAGGCATGGTCTTCAAATCATGTGTGCGCCTGTGTACTTTAAATCCTACATGTAAAATGAAACACTCACTCATGCCAAGAATTAAGGGAGAGAACTGAGCAACTAGAGGAGAATTTTAAGAAAAAAATAGAACATAAAGACGTCCACGTACACATGCAATGGTAGAAATCAACTTTTCTCATTGTTTACTTAGCAAATGTTTCTACAGATCAACATTATTATCTAGGTATTTCTAAAGAGAGCTGCTTAGCTAAGAGGAGTTGGAAGTCAGGGTACCACTCATATTCTGAATCAAGATGAAGATACTAATTAGGACAGGAGTGTCTTTTCTCCCCCTTGTTTACGTTACATTAGCTTCTTTGAGGGCCATAAAGATGTGCCACCCAGATCCCCCACTGCAGAACTTAATCAACAGATGGCCCCAGATGCCATCCTCCGAATTCACCTACTTACTGCCCACTGGTGCTCCCAGCCAGTAACTGAGCATAGCAGAGATGTCAGAGCAAGTCCTTTCCTGAGAGGTGCAGAGCTCCTCTGACAGATGACTTCTGCTCAAGGACTCCACTGTCTAGCCAAACCTTTCCTAGCATGGCGCTAATCTAAGACTCTTTCTACCCAACCTGTGTGTCTTCTCTCTTCTTTACTAGGGACAGCCCAAGTTATAGGCTGATGGCTTTTCTGACCTCCTCTGCCTCGTTCCCTTTTCTCACCAATACATCTCTTGCATTCCTAATCCCATGTTGGCACTAGTTTCTGGACCTAAACTAACACGGCATCTCTTCTTCTTTTTACCCAAGTACTATTGGACTAGATCTACTGTTTCCAATTCACCACCCCTACCTCTATCAAAAAGGCCACCTGGTTTCCACAAAACGGTGGGAACACTCCTCTCTACTCTCTCTGCACTGAAGTCTCAGTCAATTCTCTACAGACCGAGAAATAATGATCAGAACTGGTGGACAAGAAACAGCTCTGATTTTGATCCATGATCCATACCCAGAACACCATGACCTGGCTCCAAGTTCACCCTTTCCTAGCATTCTTCTTCACCCTAGCAGTGAAACGCAGACCCATCAGATACTCACAGTTGGCTCAATGACTTTAATTCCATACAAAAGGATCAAGATAGTAGGTTAAATTATTTTGTGGGCAAGTTAGATTTTATTGTTTCACAAACTCTAGAAATTTCTCTTACCTCTGGCTGAAAGTCTCACCTACATGGGCCAATATTTCAGGGAAAAAAATAGGATAGCTTTGACTCAAGCAAATGTATTACCCTTTTGAAAAAATAATCAAAGCACAATTCTCTGGATAGTGCTTTAATGGTATCAGTAGGGTGACTCAGAAGTTTGTGAGTTCACCACACCCTCCCCCCGCTGCCCACACATACCCCGTGGCCCAGTCTCTAAAAAATGTAAACACAAAAAATTGGGAGAAATGTATATCAGTATTTACATTGTATATGTAACTAGAAGAATTTCAAATATTTACTCAGTATCTCAAGAAAGTACCCAAGAAATGGGAGGTCAATACTTAATGCATAGCAGGCATTCTTAAATGTCCACTCTTTCCTCCTCACCCATTGCTGTCATTCTTAGTGTGCTTCACACAGATGGCAGCTAGTTCTTCAAAACATCTTTGCTCTCAACTCCTAAGTTATTTCTGAAATTCAGCCCATGTATTTCTTGTGGAAAGAGAAATGGAATTCTGATTATATATGTGTATTATTACACCGTGGCAGTTCAGGGCCTAAGTGTTAAGGCCCAGCAGCTTCCACTTTTATGTTTTGGGGAGCTCTGGGTCACCAAGTATGAAGTCCAGGCACCCAGCTAAAGAGGCTACATGAAGCAACCAAGCAGAAAGGCATGTGGAAGAGAAGTTCTAAGACTATATGTACAGAGACTCAGATGTTCCAATGTCCCAGCTGATTTCAACCTTCTACCTGTCCCTGCTGATAAGGTACCAGACACGTTACTAAACCATCCTGCACCTTCTAGTCCAATTAAGCTCACAGATGAGTGCAACCCCAGCTGATGTCCAGTGGAGTAAAAGAACCATCCAATGGAGCCAGTCAACCCACAAAATTATGAGAGGTAATAATAACATAGTTATTGCTTTAAACCACTAATTTTGGGGCTAACTCATTATATAGCACTAGGTAGCCAAAATACCATGGTAGCTTAGGAAGAATGGAGAAATTCATCTTCATAACCCATGTTTCCTTTCAGAAGCACACAAAGGGGGCTGGTTTTCCTTCTGGATTATTCACGTATGTTGAAAAGTGAATTTTAAGATGTCAGAATTTTCAGATTTCAGTTGGAACTAAGGGAAAAATAATGATTTCTTAGTTGGCTCTGCTGATTTTGTGTCTCACCCTATACATTTCAAGATGGCCTACTGCAAGAGTTTTCTTGTATGCATCACTAATTTTACATTTAGGGTAGATAACATCAAATTCAGATGACACTGTCATATCATGAATGATGTCATTATTAACATCTTCTTCCTCAATATAAGTGACTGTACTTCCTGCAAATACTAGGTCCTTGGGAAAAGTTTCACCCTTGGCCATACCCTTCTAGTCTCTTGTTTACCATTTTATTTCACACATAATTTGATAGCTATGAAAGGATGTAAAATGGCTACTTCCTGGTATAATTCCAAACACAGAGACTTTATTCTTCATCCTGTATTTTGAATGTCCTCAAGGCCACTGCCCTTCTGCACACCTTTTAGCCGATAATGATCTGAGGGCACTTTCTGGTCTTTGTTTTTCACCCATTCATCCCTACTTTGACCAAGTAATGTTAGCCTCAAAATGTGATCCTAAGACTTTAAAACCCACAGATGAGAACCACCTCTATCTTGTCTGCCACTATATTCTGAAATCCTAGCAGTGCCTGGCACAGGGTTAAGTTCTATAAATATCTGAGTAGTAAATTCATGAAGGTCTTTCTTTGTTATCAGTTACTAATTTCAAAAGTTTTAGAGATTGAAAGAGGCTTAGAAACCATCCAACTTAGCTTCCTCTAGAGTCAAGAGAGAAGTTGACTGACTTTCCCAAGAGCATATATTTAACGTGTCAAAGCCCAGACTAAAATGTAGATTTCTGGATGCCAGTCCCGCGCCCTCTCCACCCCACGGCTCCAGTGTCCTCCCCTATTTGGATTGTCTCCCGTAATAGTTGGCAAGTACAGGATGTGGATGACATGGGATCATAACTGATGGCAAGCTCAATGCATCAACAATGAAATGTGGCTAATTTAAACGGGGGCTGAAGTTAAAAATACAGTGTAGGAAATAAAACATATGATAGCTGTCTTCTACTCCATGTTCAACTGACTGTAACTATGGGGTATACAGTTAATTATTAGATTCCAAACATTAAGAAGGACAACCGACAAACCAACAATTCCTAAAGAAAGAAAATATGATGGTGAATGATGACTAATCTGGAAACCACAGGACAAAAGCTGAATTAATTAAAGGCATTTTGTGTGACAAAGGGAAGAAGGAAATTCGAGAACTGTCAAAGTCTGGAAGGGCTACTTCTGAGACAGAGGAAACCTACCTACCTCAGTCCTCCTCATCTCCTTCCTGATCTTCATTTCCTTCTCACCCATCTGCTCATTACATTCTGATTTCTGTAGTCACTGCTCTGTCTCTTCAAGCTCACCAAGGCTGGCCTTTCACCCATTTTTCCTCAGTCATCATCCATAAAGATCATATGCTCTCTACTGAAAGTCTTTTCCCCACTTGGTTTCTATAATGATTGTGAATGATCCTAATTCTCTGGCCATTCCCTTGGTTTCTCATTTGGTGGCTCCTTCTGCGCCTTTCACTCACTAACCAGAGGTGATCTTCGGGCTCTGTCCATTGGCAACTATTTTTGTCTCTTTTGTTTCTTGCCCTTGGATTTTTATTAGCTCTCAAAGAGTCAACCATCTATTCTGGACAGATGATTTCCAAACCCATGCATGGAATCACAGCCCTTATATGAGCATGTCCTGCACTTCCTGCATCCATAAATTGAACTTTGCTGTACTTTCTCCCTGGAATACCCTCCTTTCATCTCCTTGTACTGAAACTGCATCGCTCCTTAAAGGCTGCTTCTTCTATGCATTTTCCCCATCCTCTCTAAGCATAATTTCTCTCCCACTGCATCCACAGAGGTCCTGCTCTTCTAAATGAGATCTGGAGTCATGGGACCTGAATGTCTTAGCTTACCACTTCCCTGCTGTGTGATCTAGGAAAATTACTCAAAAATCGAGGTCCTTAGGTCCTTCATATGTAAATGGGAGAAAGCATTACTACTTACTTTACATAATGTTTACATGGGCTAACATCAGAAAAGGGATTTATAAAATAAAGTGCTCTACAGAGTTTGGTAGTATCATTATAACCAGGGAAGTTTGGTTTTTTGTTTTGTTTTGTTTTTTGACAGTATAAGTTAGCAGAGTATGTCCCGTCAAATAAATTAGTATTTCCATCTTGACTGACTCACTTGGCTGGAAAAACACGTTGACATTCCAATGTAAATAGGATTGGGGACAGGGTGTTGGAGACACATGTCATAATTTATTGAGATATGAGTGCTGGCACTTCATTTTTAACCCCAAAAAGCACAGCATATTATTACTTCTCTAATGGCACATATTTTCAGCTCTCTTGTGGTCATTTGGGAACTTGTCTTACCTCTGTAAAGACATTAAGGTTAGAGACCCTGACCTACTGATCATCCTTGAAAGCCAAGAACAACACCTTAAACTTGAGTATGTGCACAATATTTGTTGAATTAAATGAAAATAAATTTGGCACATCTAGTTTCAAGGAAGTGGAATTTAGCCATAACATATCCTGATAAAACAGACATTTCAAACAATTAAATATGGTGTCTTGAGCATGGAGCTGGCTACATAGTAGGTAATGAAAACTCTGGTATAGTAAGCTTTCACTCAGGACCTGAAGAAAGCATTTAGATGAATTCTGAGAGACTTTCTAACCCTGATAGTCTTCAGATTAGTTAAAATTATTTCTATTATTTCCGATGTCATTCCTACCTCCTCTACAATAGTAGACATAGAATATAATTCAGTAATTGGTGGCAACATTTACTTTCCCTACAGCAGTCATGCAATGGTCTTTTTGTTTGTTTGCTCTGGGCATCTTTGGAACATTTTCTAGTTCCTTAGCAACTGAATAATAGCCTCTTTAATCACGCATTAAAACCACAGATGATGGATAATTCACACATATATGAATTTGTTTATTCATTAAATAGATATACTAGAGAATTCAGAAACTACCATAATACATTTTAGAGACTCAAAGAATCTGAGTTGAGTGATTTAAATGCTGCCCCCCTCCAATTGTATCCCTGGTCAGCTTTTTCCCTCACTCTCCTCTGGGCTCCCATTTCTGCTAGCTGCTCTCCCTTCTATGTGAATGTCACTGTCTCCTACCTCACAGGAAAAAATTAAGTCCCTAAGATGTGAATACTCTAATATGATTGCCTCCCCAAATTATATGGCCCTCTTCCCATGCTTCCCTTGGTCTAACATATTAACATGTCTTTCCTCCTGGCTAAGGCAAATCTCCTGTAGACCTGTACTCTGAATTCCATCCCCTGATGTCACAGTAGGACTCTTGTTCCATTAGCTATTACTCTCTCCTCCCTCACATGTTGTCATTATTTATCTCCAACTGACTCTTTTCTCTAGGTTCACCTCTGCATATTTAAAGGAGAGAGAGATAGAGAGAATATGCTTCGTCTTGTCTCTGTGCTTTTGTTATCTAGTATCCCACATTTTTCCTTGCTCTTTGCCACTTTTCTAGAAATACATCTTCATTATGCGTAATGGCTCCACAAGCTCAACAAACAGCAACCCTACTGATATCATCACCAACTGAAATTTCTCTGGCTGAGGTTATCACTGACTTCCTAGGTACCAACTGTAGTATGCGTTTTCCCATCTTCATCTTACATCCATAAACCATGACCTGGCTAGCCATTATCTTTTGCTTGAAACTATCTTCCACTTTCCTTTTCATGACAGCGCACCCTTCAAGTTCTCAATCTCCTGCACGGTTTGATATACTCATCTGTTCCTCCTTTAAATGCTGCTGTTCTCTGGTTTTCCACCCTTATACTACTTGTATCTTAGCCTATGAGTTATTCCTGGAAATCTTTTCCAGACCATGGGTTTAGACAGCACTGGTAAAACAACAACTTTCAGATGTATGTATCTCTAGCCCAAACTCCAGATACATGCCACCCAGTTACCTAACAAGCACCTCCAACTAAATGTCCCATAGGTAACCCCACTCAAGTATTTAAAAGAGAATTCATCATCACGTCCATCCCTTCTAAATATGCTAAATACTTTGTCAATACTGGCACCACATTCTCTCAAGTGTCTCAAACCAGAAACCTGTTAGTCTACCTAGAATCTGACTTCTTTCTTCCCCCACGTTACATTGATTGCCAAATTTTGACACTGCTGTCCTCTTAATGTCTTTTCTACTTGACCTTTCCATCCCAGGTTTGGTTAACTGTCCCCTCAACTACCGTAACACTCTCCTTCACAGTGTCTGTGTTTCTAATCTCATCCCCTCTTCAATCCAACACCTGTATTGTGCTGGACTGAGACTCCTAAAAAGTAATTTCTATCATGTCTCTCTTTGGTATAATGTGTTTCAACACTTCTTTACCTTCTATACACATCTCTTAAATTTTAATGTTCATAGGAGTCAACTGGGGGGTCTCATTATAATATAGATTCTGATTTAGGGGGTCTGGATTGGCATCTGAGATTCTGCATTTCTAACGCATTTCCTGATGATGCTGATGCCGTTCAGTGACCAGATTTTCAGCAGCAAGGTCTACAGATTATAATCCAACCTCCTTTTAAAGGCGCCCAAAGCCTGTATTTTGGGGGTGAGGGGAGTCCTCTACTTGCCACTGCAGCCTCTTCTCCAATTCTTTTCTTCTTTGCTTTTAATGCTCCAGCAACACTGAATGGCTTGTTGCTGTCCAAATACTCTGGGATCATCTGCTCCTCTATGACTACTCACTTTTAGTTCCATCTGCTTTCCATATCCACCTATAGAAGGCTACTGATCAACTCTTCCTCAACTCAATTCTATCTTGACAAGTTTGTCTCTGCACCACACAATGAGCTTCTTGAGAGAAGAGGCTGGTTCCTCTCCCAAGTACTAACCTAGGAGAGTATCCTAGCTTAGAGAAACTAGTCACCAAAGCTCAGCAAATCAGTATTCGATCTATTTGGCTACAGCACATGCCTTCTAACAACTCTCATTGCTCTTTAAACACTTCCTAGTGGAGAACATGCTGGCTAATAATCATAAGACAAAAGCCCCAGTGAGATAAGTACAGAAGATTTTTCCTTTGAGAGGTTAAAATAAATACTAAAGTAGGAGTAAATGAGGAAAAAAATCTATAATGGAAACATATTACGTGTAGAGTTAGAGCCTATCTTCCATTTGATCAACTGGAATTTAGGCAAATTTATCATTAATAAAAATATTTTTATGTTTTTCAAATTGCTTCGCCAAACTCTTTCATTTAAATGTGCCTCCTGAGCATATTACTAAATGTATTAAATGTGTCACCCATTACAAAATGGATAAGAGTGAAGGATTAGCTAATGAGTCATTTGAAGGTCTTACTTATTAATTCTTACAGCCTCACTGCCTGGAACCCAACCATCAGCGGCTATCAATACCCTGGGGAAAGCAAAGAATAAAATAAAATAAAAATTTATTTACTTATTAAAGATTCCTTAGAACATTATAATTTGCCTTTGTCTTTCCTAGACAGAATTCATGGATGCTTCCATCATTTTGCTCACTCTTCATAAATGTTGTATATTTTAATTATATTTTTGCAGATTCCCATTTGACAACTTTAGTATATGATCTTGACTTTCAGAGACATTTGTTTTATACATACCAAGTAAATTCCTGTACCCTGTTAATCATCTTTTTTTTTTCTGTCAGTGAAGCGTAGGTGACAATGTTAAATAAACATGCTTTTTCAAACTCAAACCAAAAATAGGATGTTCCATTTGTCTATACTATGTAAACGTGAAAACATGTGAGCTTTTTTCCCTGTGGTCTCAAAAAAGCAAATTCTGTTCACTTCAAAAACTGTATTTAAAACTCTAAAAGTTTGTCAGGTTTTTTGTTGTTAAAACATTACTATGTTTCTAAGAGTTTTTAAACCTTCTTTACATGTGTGAGGGAGCTTTTGGTCCTTTATTATCTTATTTTATTTTAACAAATATTTATTTAGCTTCTACTATGTTGTTAGAGCTGTGCTAGGTGATGGAGGGGGTGGCTACAAAAAAAAAATATGGTCCCTGGCCTTCATGATTTTACAGTCTAGAAGGATACAGAAAACATTAGGTAGTCAAAGTAGGTAGGTATATTGTGGTACTTCCTTGGTTTTAATTTGTATTTCCTTAAGTTGTAGTAGTAGCAAAATATCATAATGCCAAAAAGTCTGTAGTATCTGCTACATGGAGATACAAGCTCCATGCCTTGGATCTGTGGAAAACATCGAAACAGAACACTCTCTCAAAGGATTACCACATGTGCTCTGAGAACTACAAACCATTCATGCTCACTTTCAAGCTTGCTAATGTATATCCCTGAAGCCCAACTGATGAATGGAAGAGTGTCTAAATAACTATTGCTTTGGTTGTCTTGGTCTTTTGGAACAATCTCAGGGACGGATCAATCAACAAATAGTAATTGAGACTCCACCCTACGTGCAAGTCTCTATAAAAAGTCCTACTCCATTTGCTGGGTGGCTGTGAAAATAAGACCCATAAAAGGTCAAGCACCTCAACTTCTTGGGTATCGTCACCAGGATCAACAGCACCTAGGAAGCAGGAACTCCCAACAATTATGCCCACTCTACAGTAATGCAGATAGACTGGCTACAACTTGGTCCCAAGTAACGAATGGGCTGATGGCAATCAAGATTATAACCAATGGGTGACGAATGATGAGCCATCCCTCCTCCTTACTGTACACCACTTCCCATCTTTCTCGTTCTGGTTACTGAGCCTTCCCCCACTCCCTCCCTGATTAACTGAAGTACTTTGTCAATCTTTTTTTACCAATCTGGAGTCACTACTTTCTTCAGGACCGTTTACTGGATTCCTAACTTACATCAGGAATTGGTCTAAACGTTCTATACTTAGAATCTTTTCAAACCCTCACAGATCAGTGAGACAAATTCAGTAGTGTCGTCTTTATCCTATAGTTAATGAAACTAAGTTTCAGAGAGGGTATATATGTTGCCCTGTAGGAGAGCTGGGATTTGAATCCAGGGCTATATTTCCTTAGAAATTAAGGTATAATATTCAATTAAATAAATATTCCTGAGTACGTAAGTACATGAAGAACATGGTGCTAAAAGCTATAAATAATTCAAAGGTAAGATTTCTACCCCAAAAGAGAAACTAAAATGGGAGGGGGGAATGGGGAGGTGTTAATCACTTAGAAACGTGGATTAGAATGAATTTGCTTTGGATTTGTACAAAATCACCATAGAAAGTTACACAATAAATTGTACGTTGATACACACACACACACACACACACACACACACATTCTTACAAATTGTTTTCAATAATAAAGAAGTGTATGGAGACTATAAAATGAAAGTCTCCTAAACTTTTGAATCCTATGTCTTCTTTATAAGAGCACACTACCACACTCACTGAAAGCCAAAATGTTCAAATATTTTTTGAGCACACGTTTTGCAGATAGCATGTGCTTAAAAAATACTTGTTCTCAATGTAATGTATCTACCATTAATTCATCATATAGAATATACCACCCTAAAATATCCGCTTTGCTTCACCCAGTCAACCTCCCTCCCTCCTCCCACTGGCAACCACTGGCAATCACTGATCTGTCTATTGTCTTTATAGTTTTGCCTTTTGGAGAATGTCATGAAACTGGAATCATACAATATGTAGCCTTTTCAGACTGGCTTCTTTCACGTAGCAATATACATTTAAGATTCATCAGTGTTTCTGAATGACTTGGTAGCTCGTCTCTTCTTATTGCTGAGTAGTTTTCCATTCACCTATTTTGTTTGCCAGATTAATTGCTTCCTGTTTTTGACGATGGTGAATAAAGCTGCTATAAACATTCACGTGCAGGGTTTTGTGTGGATATAAACTGGCTGGGTAAGTAACTAGAAGGAGGAGTGCTGGGTCATATGATAAAACTCCAACTTTGTAAGAAACTACCAAACAGTTGACCTTTTAAATTTGCTGTAATACTTTTCATTCCCTCTTCAAATGAAAAAGTTGCTTTGCTTCCACATCAGCAACTGGTATAGCCAGATTTTTGGATTTTAGTCTTTCTAATAGGTGTGTAGTGGTAACTAATTGGCTTTTGCCAAATGACAAAAATACTGAACACCTTTTCATACACTTATTTGCCATCTGTATATCGTCTTTGGTGAGTTATCTATTCAGAGTTCTTGCTCATCTGTTTGCTTTCTTATTATTAAGTTTTATGGTTTTATGTGCTCTTTGCCTATTTTAGACACAAACCCTTTATCAGATATGAGTTTTGCAAATATTTTCCCCCAGTCTATAGCTTGTTTTTTCATTCTTTTAGGAGTTTCTTTTGCAGAGTTGAAGCTTTTAATTTCAATAAAGTCCAGCATATCAACTTTGTCTCTCATGGATTATGCTTTTAGTGTTGTATCTAAAAACTCATTACCAAACATAAGATCATATATGTTTTCTTATATGTTTTAATCTAGAAACTGTATAGTTTTGCATTTTACATTTAGGTCCAGGAATCATGTTTGAGTTAATTTTTGTGAAAGATGTATAGTCTGTGTCTGGGGTCTTTTTTTTTTTTTTTTTTTTTTGCGCATGGACATCCATTTGTTCCAGCACCATAATAGTGCAATTCAATATCAGTAGAATGAATGAGTCATTGTAAGTTGCATGTGCTTATTAGTGGATTAAAAAATAAAACTAACATGATGATTAAAATGTCTTTCAGTCTGTAAAACTCCAGGAGTCATTAGTATGAGCCATTTACAAAGAAACTGGGGCCCAGCAGATGTAGTAATTTACTAAAGTCAACCACTGCATGGTCCTTGGAGAACTGGAAACAAATGGTGGTGACTGTCATGATGTATAGCACCTATACAGCATTACTCATGAAGGCTTGACTTTTGTTGCTACTACACCTTTATGCTTTCTTTCTTTTGGCTTCTGGAGTCTCTTCTGTCTTCAACAGTCCACTTTTAACATATACATACCATGAGAGTTGGTTCACCTCTTTTGTTGCTAGAATTTCCAGGTTATACCTAAATAGCATTGCATCAGAGACCCTTAGCTGGAATGAAGCGCTATTCCTCCCCACCCAAAATAGCAGCTCTCATAGCCTCTGTGGGGATTCTACTCTATTCTATGGTTTTGCTTCTTCCTGAGGCAGCCAGCTGACCTCCTGACAGCTCCAGATATTAAGGGGGACAGCTTCATCATCATACTCAGTAAGAATTCATTTCCTTGTAACACCACCAAATTCTCATCATTTTTAATCCAACAGAACATCCTCAACCTGGTATCCAGGAAGGAGCACTGGCTAAATGAAAGATGCTGAGGTACCAGTCCGGGCTGGGTGATTCTGCACCAGGTATTTCATTCCCATGAGTCCTAATTCTTCCAATTAAGATAAAGTTTTCAAATTCTCTGCTTCTACAAAAGCTCATCAATTGGCAAGAATTTGTTTTTAATTCAACTACAAATAAAAGTAAATAATGGGAAGGCACTCAGGGAGTAAGAAAACAGCAGGAAGGATGAAAAGGGCATTGAAATAGGATAAAGACGGTTTAAATCGCCAACTTTGCATGGGTTCAGCCATAAAGAGACATACAATATTATGATATGTTAAGTGGCTTCTACAGCCTCTATAGAAACACCATTCTCAAAATTTGTCTCTGTAGTAAGTTTTAGCCCTCAAAAGCAGGAGGAATTCTATTCTTTGCTCGGAAGATAAGAAGAAACTGTCACAGAAACACAGATCCAAATAACACCGTCTTTCCCCAGGGAATGTCTTACTCAGTTGTTAAATGTTCCCACCAGAAATCTTTTCAAAAGTCCTGAAACATATTTCATCTGCCCCTCCCCATTTTCTTACAGAAACAAAATTAATTGTTCCCTCAATGGCCGCTCCCTCACTTCTTTGAAAACTCTGTGAAGGAAAGGTGGCTTTGTGTGGATTATTTTCATCCCTCTAACATCCACAATGAAAGAGTCTGCTTCATGTATTCATTGAAAGAATTACTTAAGCTCCAGTTCAGCCCTTCATTATTGCCAAGGATAAAAGAAACAAAAGGTGATTTGCACTGGAGAATTTGCAGCATGAAGTGTCTGTTAAACAAACGCAGCAGCCAGCATCCTCCAGGCAGGAACGAGGACCCTTCTGTAAAGCATGCACACGCCTCCACTTGACCCACGGGCTTTGGACAAGGGAGAACGCTGATGTGATTCCAACAAACAGAGTGACAAAAACCCGAGCCTGAAGAAACACAAAGGCACACGGCAGCTCTGAGATTCGCTGCTAAGCAACGTCGTCCTGCTTCCTCAGCCCTTACCCTCCAAGGCTATAAAAAATAAAGTGAAGTGGAAGTTACTGACTGTGGGAAAGGACGATATACTCAGATTGGAGAGAAGCTGCAAATCTGCTCTTTAAAATCCTTCAATAAGAGCCAGTTGACCAGAGCTTGTATGTAATTGCTAAGTAAGAGAGAAGGAAACTTGCTTTGGGGATCCTACAGGGGGTCCTCTGAGCACACTCCTCACAGGGAACCTGCCCCACAGTGAGTAGGACAGTGATGAGTGTCCTTATGGCCAGAGCTCCATTCTAGACAGCAGCAGAGAGCGGGTGGTGGTTAAACCCTCTGATCACAAGCTGGATCACCTCCCGTCAGTGCTACTTTATATCCAGGTTCAGTGCTGCCCAGTCAAGGTTAAAGTGAGACTGCCACCTGCAGACCAACAGCCTTCTCATCTTGGCTAGTATTTACTGAGCTTTGTTGGGTTCCAGAACCCAGACGAGGGCTTCAGGTACCTTAGCTCATGTAACCTTCAACATTGCTTCCAGAAGTCAGCATTACTCATCCAACTTTATAGACTAGAAAACTGAGGCTCAGAAAGATTAGGGTCAAAACTGGCTGGGGTAGGATTTGAATTCATGCCTCCCTCATTCTGAAGCCCATCGTCTTTCACACTTTTATACACTGTCACACATCCACAAGGCCTTAGTCACCTGTTAGGAGGGTGACTTAGCGATATGACCCTGCTGTGGTTACCTGCGGAAGGTCACTCTCCTTTTCAGAGAGGCATCCCAGTGTCATAGATAAGTGTACAAATCCTAGACTTTCTTGTTTCAAATCCTAGCTCTGCCTCCTGCTAGCTGAGCAACTCTGACGAGTTATTTATCTCCGTTCTGCCTCAGCTCCCTCGGCTGCACCTACTTCGTAAGTTGTTTCTGAGGCTAGATGGACTGTGAGGTGTGACACTATTCGAGGGGCACTTGGCAGGTGGAAGGCCACTCAGGAAATGTTTCCTATCATTGTTTGCCTCATAGGAGTCTGAGGAAGAAGGGACATGTCAGAGCAAAGCCAAGAAATGAACTCCTGACGCTCATGGTTTTTGGAGAGAGAAGCATAATGTACTACAAATAAGCACCGATTATTTTATAGAGAAAGTTGGAAAACAGCAGCATTAGCTCTCAGTCCTGTCATGTCATTACCATTAAGGGCTGATGGCTCTGAGCTGTACTCGTGGACAGCGCCAATCGATTTGTAGTCAGTAGATCGCTTTGCCAATTTTTTTGTAATGTTGTTGCTAAAACATCTGTTAGTCAAGAATTATTATACAAGAGATGGGGAAGAGTTCCTGAGAACCAGAGGTTAAGTAACTTGCTCAGAGGTTAAATCAATAGTTAGACTAAGCACATCCCATAATTCCCAATTCTCAATCTGTTCCTCTTCCTCTTGAGTCATGTTCTTCTTTTCACTGCATTCCTGGCTATGTGTGAGAAGTCATTCACTCTTCAAATAGTCGGAGGCGGGGGGAAGGGGGGAATAAAACTTTCACATAAAAACATACCTGTTGAGTCAGGATGAACCAGAAGCAGGTTATACCATTTGATTATTTAATTTTTCATCAGAACAAAATGTGCCTGCAGCCTCACAAACATTACCACCTCCCCCTGCCCATGCTCAGCCTCCCACCAAACAGCAATCGTGATTAATCACGCTTGTCCAGAACCGCGCCTGAGGATGCAACCTGCTTCTCAAGGTTAGATAAAGAATCACAGCAGATTATAAATCAATAAAAAATGTTAAAAAAAAAAAAGAATCACGGCAGAGCAGTTAACTTGGCTTGTGCCATTTGTTAACACCCCAGATTACAGAATGGCTGGTTCTGTCAGCAGCAAGTGGGGCACAAAACAACTCTAGCAGTCTGCTGGAATGAGGGATGGACTCAGTCATAAGAGAATATTTTCATTCTAGCTTCATTCTAGAAAAGAAAGAATTACATTCGATAATGCAACCATCTCAGGATTTTCCCATGGGTCTTCCAGACCCCCACCATGGATATCACTGAAGGTCCAGTCCACAGAAAACAAAATACAAGATGCCTATTCTAAGGGCCACATTCAGACTTCCAGACAAACTTCACCTGAGGGACCAGAGGTCCAACCCCCTTACTTAAGCCTACCCCTCAGCTTCTACAGTGGGGACTTGGAGTGAGATATACATCATCAGAAGGAAAAGAGCCTAACTTAATTTCAGTGTTTCCTGACCCACTGACTTTTTCTTTGTCCTTTGTCTGCAAAGACAAAGACAGCAAGAAATTTGAAGAAACCACAATGGGCAACAGAAATATGGGTGATGCTTGGCATCCGATGTCCTCCTGTATCCAGTGAGTTCTGTGTGTGGAGCAGGGAACAGAAGCAATAGATTCATTCTATAATTCAACTGTGGAAGATGCTATAGGTAGGAGAAGAGGCTGAGAGCCCTGGGGCCCTTGGTCCTACAGCTGTAGGAAGAATCCTCAGTGTCCTCTACCCAACAAAGTGAGCTACTTGTGGAGTTTGCTTACTCTGTGTCAGGAGCCATGCTGGGTGACATAAATGCATTGTTTCATATAAACCTGACTAACACCCTGAGACATACTATCATCCTCTTTTCTAAGTAGAAGAGGGGCTACTCAGAAAAGTTAAGACACTTGCCCACAGCTGTAGAGTGGTTTGTGGGGATGTACATTTGGCCAATCTCCTGAGTATGAAATAGTAGTAGCTCCTAGCTCAGTAACACCCACTGGGGAAAGTGACAGTCACAGAGATGTGCAGGCACGGCTGATGTGTTGCAGCTGTCATGAGGAATTTGCCAGCAATGGCATGGGAAAGAAGGGGCTCTTCAGCCTAGCAAGGGGCGCCTCCACTAAGAGAAGGCCACCAATGTGGAGACGGAAGGCTACCTGGAAGAGGGGTTGGCCAGACCTGTGTAGTTGGGTTGCTGGGTGCCACTGTGCTGCCTCTAGCTGGCTACCTGGACTGGAGGGAGACGTCTCTCATTTCCTCCAATGGTGGGAACTGGTATTTGTTTCAACTACTCTAACCTCAGGGCCGATGAGTCTGTCTTAGCAGGACTAGTCCAGTGTTCTGGGTGCAGCACAGCATGTTGTTGGAGTCCAGAGCTGATTTGTGAGAGCCTGCTTTCCCAATCTGGAGTTCCCTGTAGTGTAAAGGCACTGCTGTCCCAGGGGACCATGTCCCCCTATCCCTGATGAGAAGCCCAAATCTTCCTCATCTGCTCTTTCCCTCACCTTCCCTTCTCACTGAGCTCAGCATCACTGAGCAAGGGTTCAGGAACTGGAGTCTGCTTATCTGTGAGCTCTGTCATGTCAGGGACCTGCTCTGACTGTTTCACGCTGTCAGCACCTGGCACGGTGTTTCCCACAAAGCAGTCACTGAAAATTTGTGAATGTCTAAGTGAAATCTCATTCTGACTTCAGAGTGCCTACTCAGAGGATAGATTTAAATAAATAAGCGGTTTTCACTCCTTTACTCAGAGTTCACCAGATATGGACACAAAAATGAGTAAGTGAATGAAAAGGTTATGGGAACTCTGCCTTCTTTTACATATGTTCCAAGTAGCCCAGTTCTGAACAGCTCTCTTCTATTAACCATAAGTCAATCATTCTGGGACCTTTTACACTTCATTGCTTTTTGTGACAATTCTTTGATGGTGTACAGAAAAGTTAACTTATCAGTCCAAACATTGCTATCCTTCAAAAAGCTGGCTTACAAGGTTGGTCCTCAGCTGGCATCTGGAAATGTGGATTTGGGGGAGTTCCCACCATTCCCAGAACATATAGAGCAGCTCACTGTGCCTCAACTGCTTGTACAAACAATGTGATTTATGCTGAACACCTGCTTTCCTTCTGGGAGGCTGGAATTCTGGAATGTGCTAGGCAGAAGGTGCCTACATGACCGGCACCCCACCTCCAAATCCTCTGGTGCTGAGTATCTATCAGGCTTCCCTGATGGACATTTTACACACGTTTTCACAACTTGTTGCTGGAGGAATTCAACCTATTCCATGGGACTCCATTAGGTGAGAGGACTCTTGGAAGCTTACTTCTGGTTTCCTCTGAACTTGGCCATATACACATCTTCCCTTTAATTTTACTTTGTATCATAGCTGTGGGTATGACCATGTACTGAGTCCTGTGAGTTCTAGCAGATCACTGAACATGAGGGTGACCTTGGGAACTCCCAACACATTAGACGAAGAAAAAAAAAGCTTTTCTAAGATGTTAGGAACTCTTCCTGCTTCAATTGTATTCCTTTTATGATCTCAGCTCTTTTTACTTTGTGCTTTGGTCATTTTTGTCCAAGTCTAACTTCCCTACAAGGACATTAATTCCCTAAGAATGGGCTTGAGTTACCTTTGCATCATCCAGTCCAGTGCCTTATACAAAGAACAGACCTAGGAAATAGGTGGTACACGAATGAATGAAAAGTCTCTTAGCTATTCCTTTCAATTATAATGTCTGGCTTAAAATATCGTATACTTTTATTTAACCTGTTTGAAAGTGAGATAATCAGCATTCCCCAAACTTTCAGAGCTTCTAAAAATTCCTTAAATTGCTGAAGACAGAGAAAAATACAATCTTTTGTGATTAGCTGAAGATTGTAAGAAACCAATAAGAAAGAATCAGATTTAAATTTAGGGGAAAAAACGCAGGATACGTTTTTGAAATTTTCTAATGTAGAATTTAAATTTCAAATTTCAAACTTTACTAGCCCAAACTGTGTTGATGCACACAGTTTATAAGATTAAAGTATTACTCACATAGCTTCACGTAGGATGGTTATGTTTATCATTTTGTACAGGGTTACATAATATAGCATATATTCAGTATCTGTTCATTTATGTTGGCCTCATCATCTAAAAGTTGGAAGTTGGGAGCATTCTCATCTAAAGTGATTTGAAAACTCTTCTTTGGATCTTCAAGGAATTTATCAGAGTAGAATTACAAGACAGTGGAATACAACAGAAGAAAGTTGGCTTCCTTTTTCTTTGCCCTCTGTCACTAACTTGGGAAGGTTCACTTCATCACAAATGAAAACACTCCTGATGCTTTTAAATCTCCTGAAAGTGATGTTATTTGTTCTGCTTTAAGGTAAGGAGGACCCTATAGAATCAGGTGTACAAACCCCAGTGTGTCCTCTGCTGTCTTGCAAGGGGAAGGAGAGAATCTAATAACAACTTAGGGAACAATGCCACCTCAACACTGAACACAGAAACCAGGCTGACAAAAGCCAACACTGCATTTAGAATAAAAATACTATAAATCCAGCAATCCCACTTCTGGGTATATATCCGGAAGGAACTCTAATTCAAAATCATACATGTAACCCAGCATTCATAGCAGCATTACATACAACAGCCAAGACATGGAAGCAACCTAAATGTCCATAGACAGATGATGGAATAAAGAAGCTATGATATATTTATACAATGGAATACTACTCAGACATTAAAAATGCCATTTGCAGCAACATAGATGGACCTAGAGATCATTATTCTAAGTGAAGTAAGCCAGAAAGAAAAAGAAAAATACCATATGATAACACTCACATGTGGAACCTAAAAAGAAAAAGAAAAAAAAAAGGCACTATGAACTCATCTACAAAACAGAAACAGACTCACAGACATAGTAAACAATCTTATGGTTACCAGGGAAAGGGAGTGGGAAGGGCTAAATCTGGGAGTTTGAGATTTACAAATGTTAGCCACTACATATAAAAAAAGATTTTAAAAAGGTTGTTTCTGTATAGCACAGGGAACTATTATGTTCAAAATCTTGTAATAATCTTTAATGAAAAAGAATATGAAAACAAATATATGTATGTATATGCATGACTGGGACATTGTGATGTATACCAGAAACTGACACATTGTAACTGACTGTACTTCAATTAAAAAAAAAAATACTACAAGGTCTGAGGTTTGGCAAATCAATCAGTGAGTTGGTTGGTCACAAGCCACAAAACATTAAGAGCATCGTACTCTGCCCCTTTTCTTCCAAGTGAGAGAAATGAGATTCAGACAGGTGAGAAGATTTCCCCCAAAGCCTCATAGTTCTTTGGTGACAGTTATCAGGGAAGGATCCATGTCTCCAGACTCTCAGTCTTCCTAGAGCATGCACATACATGCACACACACACACTCACATGTACTCTCAGCTACATACACACCCCATACTCCGTGGGGACCTGTAAGAGGTTCATGGCTATGGTGAAATCCATTTGAAGCAGTGTTATTTGGGTCCTGACAATTATTTAACCATCCCAGGTAAGATCTATTTTAAACTAAATAATCTCATCAGAAAGCTAGTGCTTCAGCAGGAGTTAATAAATATGCTACAAAAAAGCACAACTCCACCCTCCTGTTTTCTCTGGAATACCTAGAATTGTCTCTGCAGTGCTTCCTTTCTCACCCAGGTATTTTGAGAACATTTACAGTATGAGAACACCTATTTTCAAAGTGAGTTTTCCATATTTGGTAGAACACTAGAGCAGAAGCTATGGTTCCTTCAGTGGCCAGAACTCATGGTAGCACATCGCCTCCATTGTATAGTATAGCACTGGAGGCTTCTAACTATGTTAAAAATTGCAAGTAACCCATTTTGAAATGCAAGTAACACAAACCTAGCACCTCCTCATGCTCATTATCCCCTAAACTTAGCATACCCAACCTTAAAAGTGTTAGCTGCTGGCTACATGGATAGAGAATAACCAGGGAGCTATCCATCTAGAAAAAACATTTGTAAGATAATACATACATAAACACAACTTGGTTCCATTTTAAGAAAGTTTTAAAACTATAATAATTACAATTACACAAGTCTTTACAATTCACAAAGCAATGTGAACACATATTACCTCATCTAATTTAATAGTTTTGACAATACTTTCATTAGGCGAGTTTTATCACTCCTATCTTATGGAGAAGGAAAATGAGGTTTGAACATTTAAGCTAGTTGCCTGAGAACATGCAGCCAGAACATGGCACAACAGGGCCCCACACTGAACTCTATAGGATTTCAAAACAGAGCCAAAGGTTTTTTTGTATGTCAGGATGTCTTGGTCCAGCTGTCCAGCAGATGGTCCCTACCTCAAGAAACCCTCCTCCCAACAAGAACACTCCTCCCTGTCTGTATTCATTTGATTGGGTGTTGGGCCAAGGTCACCTCTCTTTTGAAGGTTTCTCTTCCCATATTTGGAAAAAGTCACTGCTCTCCACCAATGGAATTCTTAGCACCCTAGAATAACATGCTTGAAAATGCAACTGCTGGCTACCAAAAGGGCCCTTTAATTATTAAACAGATAGTGAAACACAATACAGAACTCTACAATTACAGGCATTCCAATGTTTCAGGTGGGAATTCTTTATAATTATTTTTCTTCCACAAGGTTTTATTTTATACATTGTGTTAGCTTTCTCCAAAGTCATTATATAAACCCCGGTGGAAAAATTCATCTATTGCAGAGCCATAAAATGTTTTCTTAAAAATTCCATCACCCACTTTATTACTAGAAAGCAACTCTAGAAAGACTTACATGTCAAGAAATTTAAGTTTGACCACTGGGACTAGTGGAGCTTGGGCTTTCAATATGAGTCTATCAGAAAACATTAAGAAAAAAAATTTTAAGGTTCCCGTGTGTTTTTCAAAGATGACTATTGAAGGCCCAAGGCTTTGAGCATGAATAAAATAAAGAACCACACTTCTCTTTTTATAAATATTATAATTATTTCAATAATAAAATTCTTTTTTCACTTATCCTCAAACTTATATTATTTTCTATTTAAAATGACAGATGTGGGGAGAGGGTAATGGCTCAGTGACAGAACATATGCTTAGCAAGCAGGAGGCCCTGGGTTCAATCCTCAGTACCTCCATTAAAAAAAAAATTTTTTTAAATAGAGGTTTTTGTTTATAAAGTAATAAAAAAACAAAAAATAAATCAAATGATGTACACTGTCAATAAAATAGAAACAAAACCTAGCATTAGACCGATCTTCTCCAGAAACAAGAGATATTTTCCCAGAAACCTGGGAAACTATCACTGTCTGTACTGCTCTAGAAATTCTAGCCTCATCCCTAACCCCTCCCTCACAGCTTTCTCCACTCAATTATTTCTCTTTTTCTGCTGAGGTTCTCACAGATGCGTTGCATTAACTCCTTCCCTTTCCTCCACACTCACGCTGAGTCAACTGGAGCTTCTTCCTCTTTCACCCTAAGTATTACTTAGCCTCTTGACCCGTCTCCATCTCCCCGCCTCCAACATCACCTACTTTAAGCCATCCCCACACTTTAGCCACTTTGACCTTTTTCAAATGCAGCCCTTCCCTTTCACCAGCCTGTTTAAATACGTCAGTGGCTGCCAGTTACTACAAGTCCTCACTTCTTGCCATAGCACATGAGGCCAATAACACCACAACTTCGGGCTGCTGCCCAAATTATCTGCTTTTCTGCTTCCCAGCCTTTGATCTCACAGCCTCCTGCTCAGAATGCCATCACTTCCCTTTTTGTTCCTTTGTAGAGACAATGCAAAGTTCCACTTAAGGGACTTCCCTCTGTGAAGTCTTTGGTGACTTCCTCAAAAGAGGTAGTCCATCTCTCCCCTGTGCCATATTGGTATGACTCTCCCGTCCACCTCAAACAAAGCCCCGTACCTGCACACTCTGGGTCTCTCCTAACATACTATCCTGTCAGGGACTGTTTTCAGTACTCATGTTATATCCCTAGTACCTACATACCTTTTGAATATGGTGTTTTTAGAGAATGCAGCCTCCCCTTGCCTAAATCTACCTTGTTTATGTGTGCTATCTAACCCAGTGGTTCCTAAATGCTGTGTTGACTGTCTTCATTAGAATCTCCTGGGAGCAATTCTGAAAATGATTCCCAAGGAATACCTATGACCTCCTTTAATCAGACCCACTAAGGGTATTCCTTGGAAATATTTATTCTTAATAACCTTCCCATGTGGTTCTGACGCGCATCCAGCTTTGGGAACCACTGTGCAACTTACATGACTTACTGAGTCATGTAAATGCTCCCACTGCCTTCCTCCACATCAGTATTACATGACGGAGAGGGAGGTGGTGCAGAGCATGGGTTATGGAGCAAGACAGCTTGAATCTTAGCTCTGCTGTGCATCCAAACTACAAAGTCATGCGGGCAAATGAACTAATCTGTGCTTTGGATCTCTCATTTAAAATGAGAGAAATGCTACGCCTCTCAGGGGGCTGTTTGTGAGGGGCATACATACATATCTATAACAGAAAGCCGTACATTCTTGATGTGTAACTGATGTGGTAATGGTGCACCATCTAACTAGTGAGCCCTGCTCTCCTTCCTTCTAGCAAGACAGTGATTGGTAAACAAATATTTTCAAAGGCAGTTCACATTCTGAGTCTCTGGTCTTATATTCCACAACAGACACTCTCTTGATAGTCTCATGTAACATTTTCTGTAAAATCTAACAAAGGGCTACACAATACAAAGGCTGGAAGGGACAAAGACAATGATGATAGTGGTGGGAGAAGACGACACAGAAGGCGAGAAGGCAGAGAAGAGGCACAAAGGAGAGAAAGCAGAACAGCATCATCACCATCTCCTAGCTGCAACAGCCCCTGCCCATGAACATGTCTCTTCATATGCTGTTACACTGCAGAAAAATCAAGGCTCAAGTAACACGATAACATGCAGAGGGTCCACACGAGTTGAAACTTAACAGCCTAGATAAAACCGAAATACATCTTAAATTTTTATAAGCAATGATTAAGTGCTTTCTTTGCTCCTCAGCGGAAAGTAAATCAATTAAGATGCTATTAACAAACCATGCATTCTTTAAACTGTAGTTTGTTATTTAAATATTCACTATTCTGTTTTAAAATTAATTTTATTTCAGCCATCTCGCTAGTAGCAGATTTCAAATGTTTGATTGTTCTTATTGTTTTTATATGAGATTCTCACTACTGTGTGCTGCCCTCCTTCCTTTCCCACAATACAATTTCTAGTAAATAATTTTTTTCAAAGGCATTTAACACTTCAGTCTCTGGTCTTATAGTCTGCAACAGCAGCTTTCCTGATAATCTCATGAATCTTATTAAACAATGTGTTTGTGTTGAAGTTTATCCTTGAAAACTTTATCTGAATGTATAATCTGGATGGTGTGCTCTGTTACAATTCAACTGTGAACTGTTTCCCTCCTGCAGTTTCACTTTCCTCACTGAACCAGAGCAGACTCTATATATGGAGTTGTTTATGCAGGCCAGCTTAAAGTCAGATGTTATAGTGAGCAATAGTGAACTATTTCATTTAACCAGGCAATACACAGAGGTATAACATGTCCCAGGTGAAAGCAGGTGTTACCACTGATGACAGAAGGCAAGGCAAGAACAGCATTGCTTCCTCTGTCCAAATGCTCTCCTAGTGAAGGGCTGATGTAATGAACCAAACAGAATGCCAGTGCGATTTTTGACTGACACTGCCTTTCTTTTGAAAGCGTTTGGTCACTCTGGCTGTCCCCAGTACGTCTCCCTACGTTGGCTGATGGTCTTGCTGTCACTGCTCAAAGAGATGTCTATCTCCACAAAAAACCCCTGCCCTTCTGTTTCCTATTTTGAAGATCAAAGTATCATTTCAGATGCTTGGGCTTCATTTGTCTAGTGAATTTATTTGTCTGTGTTCTGTAAGGACCTTGGTAAATCTCAGGCTGTTTGTTTACTTTAAGAAAAAACCACCACACCCACTGACAAATTCTGAGCACATTACATAGAACAGTGCTTCTTCAGTGTCAAATGTGTGCTGCAGTTAAACGTTGAGAACTATGGGAAGAATCTGTAAATGTCAACATCAGGATGATCACCACTTAAATCTCATCTCAAAAAATCACGTAACTGCACTTGTCACAGGGCCCTTGCAGATGTTATACTCCCAGGGCCTCGTTCTTGCAGCAAACTCCACCTCAGCTCCATCCCACCATTTGTCAGCATCCAGAATTGAATCTGAAGCCAAAACAGGATAGTGAGTACGCTCTCAAGACATCAGCTTAATGATATTAATAATCAGATGGTACCCAGGACATGCAGCAACAACAAACTCGCCTCTGCAGAAGTTCAAATAAGTAGCAGTCCACTGGACGTCCATGTCAGTTCTTGCATTCAGAGCACTCACAAATCTTTACACCACAACCTTTCAGTTTAGAGTCCTATTTTCCTTTCACTGTGGATACTTACTTCCACATGTCGAGTTCCTATTAAATGATCAAAATTGTGCTGTGCCAAATGAGGCTTGCACACATATCATTTAATGGGAGTTTATTTCAAGTAATGGCTTGCAAATGTAGGTTAAAGAATTACACGTCCCATTTTCATTCCTTAATATTCCACAATAAGATATTGTTACTGTTATTCCGTCTTTTCCCAATGCTTCCCAACATGCCACCCTGCCCACAAATGCCTGTTTATTAATGAATGAGGAAGTCATGCATTTGTTGAACCAGATCCAAAGAGATGTAATACAGCAACATGGCTATGGCCATATTCTCAATTCTGGTTGCCTAGGAGAATTAGTGATTTGTTTGCTTATCTTTTTAAATAATATAGGTATCTCTTAACCCAGTTCTATCATCATCTCCCCATATGTACAATTTACCGATTCCCAGGTGATTCTGATGGGACTGAGCTGGGACTGAGAACCCTGGATTAAGAGAATCCTGGGTTCTGATGCCACAGATTGCTGGGTCTGAATACAAGTTCCACCATTTATTGACTGTGTAACTTTGCACAAGTTATTCTGCTTCTGGGTCTCATCCCAGACCAATGGAATCAAAGGCTCAAAGGGTAAAGCCTGAACATTGGTAATTTTTAATAGCACCCCAGCTGATTTTAATGTGCAGTGAGGACTGAAGAACACTTGTCTAATACTTAGTTGTTGGATCTGTAAAATGCAGATAAATACGAGAATTCAATGAAACACTTTATGACAGGGGTTAGCCAAGACCCAGGCCTACACAGCTCAATAATGCTGGTAGTTACTGTTGACGCATAAGACAGAGAAAGAACAGTAACCAGAGCTGGCTTGGCCATCTGGAGCTGGATCGAAGCTGACTGAGGTGGCCCCTCACCACTGATCTTAGTCACTATCTCACTGCATCAGAGGAGGTGCAGGCTACCCATGGTCCTCCAGGAGAGAATCTGAACCCTAGTTCTATAATTCTGGACAAGTTCCTGAACCTGGCTGCAAATCAGAGGGACAGAAAATAAACACATTATAACCACTAAAAAAGAAAAAAGAAAAAAGAACGTATATTTGTGTACGAATGTTTGTTGGGGGTGGGGGGGGGAGCAGGCAGGCCACTGACAGAATAGAGACTATGCAACAAAAATGGTAGGAAACTGGTGTTTGGGTGACATGTGACTGTGAACCTTTCAGTTTCTGAGCAGAGTAAAAGGGAGAAAAAAGTGTAATAAGTAGATTCAGTTCTAAGAAATACACATGATGGGTGGGAAGGTGGAGTTGCTAGAATCAAAGAAATCAGCCAGGAAAGTATAAATGTAATCCAGGAGGAGTGGAAAGAAGGCCTGGTGAGTGCAGGGTTTCACCCACCTGGGCTGTAGTTGCCTTACATAACCTGTCAAATAAACGGTTGTGGTAGATGACCTTGAAGAACTTATTTAGCTCTGATCATCTAAAACACTCTAACATGCCATTTAAGAGTAGACATGAAGATACTCTTTAATGGATACAGAGTTTCAGTTTGGGATGACGGATAAGTTCTGGAGAGGACTAGCAGTGATGGTTGGAGACAATGTGGAGGTACTTAATGCCAATGAATTGCATACTTTAAAAGGGTTAAAAATCAATTTTGTGTTACGTATATTTTACCACATACACAGAATAGACAGAATGAAATAAACATAAACACATCAGGTATTCAAAAAAAAAATACATGGCAGACTGGGCAACTGAAAGGATGGAGGTGGTAAAGGATAGATTAAAAAAGACCATGAAGACTTATGCCAGTGTGCCCAGGGGCAGCACTTCTGAGCCAAGTAGGATATCCCCACCTTCTTAGATGCAGAAAATCCTGATTGAAATGGTGCCCATTCTGCATTTTGGGGTTAGGAAGTACGAATAAGGAAAAATGACTGATCTTTAGTAGATGGAAATGCAGTCCAGAGGTTGAGTGACAAGCAGCACTGATTCTATAAATTCAGAAATTATTACCAATGTTATCATCAGTGTGTGACAAGGATTGAGGTGCTTCACTTTTCTTCTGAAGCACTTACTATGATCATCTGATCTCAGCTATTCTTTTTATGGATGGAGGGACTAAGCCTCAGGGAAGTGAGGTGGCTCCTATGAGGTCACCCAGAGAGTGCACGAGGCTTTTTGAAACTCAACCCAGTAGTCTTTCCCCTTCACTTTATTTATTCAAGAGTGATCATAAACTCCTTGAGGAAGATGACTGAGGGAAAGGATGAGAAAGGTGACAATTACTCTCAAGAATGGCCATCATCAACAGGGTCCAGGGAGGAAGAAGAAATGAGGGGCCCTAGAGGGCCTACCAGTAGGAAGTAGGAGAGCTTCAAGAAGAACATTGTGAACTTGGAAGCTCAAAGTGAAAGTTCAGAAAAGAACCTCCTGCCTCATTTCCAGTAACCCTCTGAGTCACCTGATGCCTGCATCACACGAGACTGATCGCCTCCAAAAAACCTTCACAAACAGTAACCAGCCCTCTACCACAGGATCCCCCAGCACTCATGCAACTGTTACTACAGCAATGCTGTGGTCATGTTCTTAGGGATGCCAGCTTTACTTAAAACAGTATCATTCAGAGACCCATTTCCCATAGAAATATTGGTATACTTGAGGGTGTTCTTCCCAGAGAATCTCCACGTGACCTACTGCACCATAAGATACAGGGAGAAAAGTTACAATAACTTATCAAAACTTCCTTAAATAACTTAAGTCAAAACAAAGACCCAAAGATAACCAGTGACACCAAGACTTCTGGCCTTAGGTATAGTGGTGTCATGGAAAGAGCGCCGGATTTGGAGCCAAACCGACCCTTTCTCAGGAACAGCAATGTACCAGCTCAAACTGCCTTTCTAAGACATTTTCTAGTCCTATGATAACAAATTGGTTATCCCTTGGGGACACTGTTATCTCTGGCATCTTAACATGCTCCCGAGGCTTTCAGGCCACCCAGGTTTTCAATTCTCATGAAACTGATTAAAACCACGACCAGGAAGGGACTGCCCTTGTTCGCAACGCCTCTGCTCATGTTCTAAGGTTGTGAGAGAGAAACTGATTATTCACTGTATCCTAAGGGAGTGGAGCAGACTACTGTCTGTTGGAGGAAAAAGTGTTTGTCTGGTGGTAATGCTAGGTTTTATATCATATTTAGTAGTCTGTATTTCTAATTTCCTCTAAATGCTTTAATAATGTATTTTCCTGTCCATCTAAAATACTTCATCTGTGTCTTAAAAAAAAAACAATTTGCTAGCTTCTCTCTGTAATGATACATTGTGAAATAGAAGAAATAATACAATCAGGCCTATTAAAGTCTTGACTCTCATTGTACAACTGAATGAACATTCTATTCCAGCCTGATTCCACCCACAAGGGCACGAAGAATATACATATACAACTGGTCAGGCTTTTGTCAGAAATGTCATCAGGACAACTGGTTCAAAGGATCAAGGAAATAAAAGATGCAAAATAAGAAGATGAAGTAACAGCATTGGGGAAATAACAATTTCTGCTTATTCTTGAAATATTTTCTTTCTCCATTTCAAGATGTCCAGCAAGCAAAAGCCACTTGACAGCCATGGTGCTTCCTATCCTCCCAGAAAAGGTGAAACCAGATAAAGACACACTGAGGAGGCAGAGGGAGGCCTGTGGGACAAGGAGAGAAGCTGTGGAGGTTGCTGTGATGGTGAGAAGTTAGCAGGAGGCAGAGCCCTACACTCCACTCTCTGTGAGCCAGTGCCTTGGGATGAGATGTGGGTACCTGCAAGAACACACCACCTTGCCAAAGACCCCCGTGCACAGGACCCAAAGAGGCCAATGTGGGCCAGCAATGGGCAATCCAGAGTAAGGACTGTGGACAAGAACTAGTTACTGGACGCATTTCCTGAGATAAACATTCCCTTCCTCTCCTTGCTTCCCTGGGAACAGGAAAGATTTGTTGATCTCGACACACTACCTGTTGGCTGTGAAGCACATACCAGCTAATACCCCGTATACCAGCGATTTTTCAGTTCCCACTCAGAATTACAGAATCGCAGGGTTGAAAAGGAATTTACTAGTCATCCACTCTCTTTTATACACCAGCTTTTTATAAAAGAGAATGGATACTTTTCTAGGATGTGCTTCATATTTTTGTTATTTTATTGTAAATATGATTAACCAAATAAAAAGTTGAAGAAACGTATCCATCCTTAAACCTTATTTTTTACAGGCTCATCCCTCAGCTATGCATTGATACAAAAGAAAGATACACACCAGCAGAAAAGGGATGAGACTGAAAAGATAACGAGGAAAGAAACGAGGTAAAAAGAGAAGGTCTCTATGAGTGCCTTGAGTTTCTTCGGGAACCTTGTGTCCAGTCCCAGCTCTGCCCCCACCAAACGATGTGACCTAGGATGAGCCCTTGCTCCCCCCTGGACTGCAATGTTTTCATCTTCAAAAGGGGTGCAGTACAAAGATGCTTACAAATCCTCCTCCAGCCCAATCAGTCTCTGATTTTGCACCTCACCTCTGTGACAACAGAATAATATGAACTTCCAGGCAGCACTTTTGCTTGCAAGAGGCTTTTAGGGTTTCACAGTTTAACACCAGTAAGAGTTGCCTTTAGAGGGAAAGATATATTTAGCAGGTGGGCCTTTTGTCTCCTTTCATCATAATATTATGCTAGGCTGACCAGAGTTTACTCTTGCCTGACATAGATTTAAAACAGATTATACCACTGGTGAAATAAGGCATGATTAAAATGAGGAATTTCTGCATGTTATTTGGGTAAAACAAATGGAAGAAGTGCTTATAATCTTAATGTCTTTGTGGTCAGTTTTCTAAAAGACTTTATATATTATCTTTATGTTTTTATTATCATGCATGCAAAACATTGCTTCTTCCTTGTAAAATGAAATGATTTCCTACTTTGGCATTCTTTTTAATTGAAGTATAATTGATTTACAATGTTGTGTTAGTTTCTGGGGTACAGAAGAAGTGACTGAGTTATACATTTTTATATATATACGTGTGTGTGTGTGTGTGTGTATATATATTCTTTTTCACAGTCTTTTTCATTATAGGTTATTACAAGATACTGAATATAGTACCCTGTGCTTGTTGTTCATGGTATTCTTTTAAGAAGATCCACAAGTCTTCTGCAGTTACCTTCCTTCTGCTGTGGGTTGTTACAGTTTTCTGTCTGTTAGGGTTATTCTGTAGCCTAAATACCTACTTTCTTAGTTATTTGCTGGGGCATTATAGGAAAAAGAGACCAGGAATGGGGGTGGGAAGAGAGGGAAGAAGGGAATGGGGAGAGAGAGCATTAATTTTTGTTTATAGTTGAAGTGGTTAATTTGTGGAATTCTAGTAAGTCCCTTTTTCATTAGAGACGGTGATTCATAGAACATGTTCAATATTTTAGTTCAAATTGTACAACTTGAGGCTATTTCTACCAACACAGAAAACATCCAGAAATACTATCATTGGTGCCTTGTTTATACATACAAATCTCATTACCCTGGGAGGACATTAATAGCTTAAGAGGAAATAGAAAGCAATTTTCTGATTTTCCATGATCACATCCCACTAAAATCATAGTCTAATAGAATTCTCCCAAAATTTAAACTGTATTTGAGACTTTATATGTTTAGATGTCTTTCTACCTAGCTAAAACTCTCCCATGACGCAAACCACTTGACAAGTTCACGTGACTAGTCACCTGACAGACCAAAACATAGGTCAGCAACCATCAGGCAACTTGTCATCTCTTCAGGAAAAACATCTAAAATTGGTCCTCTACTGAAGCCCTAATCTATTTGCACACGCCTCTTCTAAACAAAAATAAAGGTCCAACCTTGATATACTGCACTGCCACATTATTGCTATAGAAACATGAGGGAAACAGATGTAAGACTCCTGCTACGTGAGGGGAAAAAAAAGAAACTCAGATGGTGTGGGCTCGCGGGCTTGGCTGTAAACAGCCTTTCCGGGCCCGTGGTGAGTTTCCTAGTGTCCGTTTCCCACTCTCTGTAGAGAGCCAAGCTGACTCACACCTCTCCTCTCCCCGACCCAGTCCCGAGGTCACTAACCTGAGCGCTGACAGCAAGGACTCCTTAAAACAAGAGTGACAAAACGTGGAAACTCTCCACGTGCAGCATGCCAGACGCCTAAACAGGACATATCACTTTCCAAGCCCATCAAGCGAGAGAAAATTTCGGTTCTGGCAAAAATGTCCTTCTCTTAAAACGTGTGTGTGTGCGTGCACCTGCGCGTGCGTCCGTGCGTCTGTATCCGCAAGCACGCGCCCGTGCTTCCGGGGACACGTTCCCTAAACACGTCCGCACGTTCTACTAAGAATACCCTTAAAATTGTTTCCCCAACCCACTTCCACTCTGTTCACATACATCCACACCCATGTCACACTTCTATTCCATCAGAAAATGCTGTCTCTGGGACGGAGGACAGAATAATCCATCCTGCGGCCTAGACAGCGAATCACGAAGTGATTTCCTTATGCTACGAAGAAACCAGTTTTATCACCTCCTGTTCCTATTAGCAGGATTCTAATAGGACCTAGGATTCTCTTTAGGTCCAAACGGTCTGGTTGCCTCCACATGCTTTCCCACCAGCTCACCCTGCCTGGCAAAAAATCCTCAGGACTGTGCCATGTGTCACACATTATTAATGATGAGCCCTGGTTACCCACTGAAATGCCTCTCCAGCTCGTAGATTTCTCCCTGCTGACTGCCCTGCATTTTGCTGGGCATGCAGGTTAGAAGATCAACCTCGTCACTTCTCCTTCCCCACCCAGGTTGGCAAAAGCAGGCTGGCTGCAATCGTGCACACTGCTGCCGACAATCTGAAAACGTGTGTAGAAAACTCCCTCTCCCCACACTGCAACTACTTGTTGCAGTCTGAGTTTTCAACACACTACGTTTGCCTCCAGAGGCCTAACTACAGACACATTTTTCCAAGATTCACAGGTAACTAATTAAAACCCATGTAGAGTTGTTTGGATAGCTGCTTACTATTAGATTTACCCAAATCATGAGTTCACCCAGTCTTTTTCCATTTCTGTGTTATTCTGCCAAACTGCTGTTACTTTAAGTTTCCTAAAATATTATAATAATAGCCTGAAATTAAATAGGTTTTGTCTCCAGAGGCTCAAATAACATCAGCTGATTTCATTCCTTAAGTGTTTATTGAACGCCTACTACAAGTGATGGGCACTCCATTGTGTGTGATGGATACAGCAATAAACAGGGGAGACGGACAAGTAAACAGAGGCTACAATACAGGATGACAAAGACTGTCTCAAAGGAGCTTTGGAAGCATAGAGAAAGGTATTGAGCCCCAAATGGAAAGCTCCAGAGGGACTTCCTGGAGGAAGGTAACACTGAAACTAAATCTAAACAGGACCTGGCTACGCACAAGGGAGAGTGATAGAAGCAGTGATGAGAAGGGGTTTGTGGGGAGACTCCAGGGTGCTTGATCTGGGTAGTGGTTACATGAGTGCGTTTACTTCGCTTTAATTCATCACACTTACAGTTGTGATTTGTGTACTTTTCTGTTGTATTTAAGAAAAACACTGGGGTATCTTATGTAATTTAACATTGATCAGAACCTTATAAAAGTTGTAATAATCTCCATTTTGTAGATGAGGAAACTGAGGTTCATTCTCCATTCAACAAATATTTTCTGAGTGTGGGTGATGTATCAGGCTTTGTAACAGAGCTGGGTTTTCATGGTGACCAAGTCAGGCAAGCTCCCTGCCAGTGAGAGATTCACACTTAAGTTGCAATTGAGTAACTTGTTCCAGGTTACAATTTTAATAAAAGGGAGAGCCAGATTCAAAATAACTGCCTATTTCACAGCCCCTGTCCTTTCCTGCACACTGCACATGGCCAGATTTAATCTTTTTCTTATAATCAATGGAAAACACTGAAGACATTTCAGTAGCAGAAAAACATGATAAACTTATGGTTTAGAATAAGTGGCCACAGTGTGGAGAAAAGACTCAATAGAGAAAAGCCCCTTATGTTGATGGACAATTGCTTTCAACAAAGGTGCCACAACACTTACATGGGATTAGAACAGTCTTTTTGACAAGTGGTGGTGGGACAACTGGATATCCATATACAAAAGAATGAACTTGGACTCCTACCTGATCATAGAGAAATTTTAACTCAAAATGGATCAAACACCTAAATTATAAAATTCTTAGAAGAAAACATAGGTGTAAATCTACATGACCTTGAACTAGGCAGTGATTTAGATATGACAACAAAACTACAAGCAACCAAAAAAAAAAAATAGAGTTTCAGTTCCATTAATTTTTTTAACAACAAGAGAAGGAACCTGCTCTAAGAATGTGAAACCTTTTTCTAATACCAAACTTGGCAAATAAGTTCCTCCAACAGATTCGTGAGAAAGAAGGAAGTTCTATTTCCTATCTTGAGTTCAGCAGTGTTTCTGGCATTAGTCACTAGGAATTCTCCTTAATATATTCAAAGGAGAAAATATTTACAGAGAGAACTTAGGACCAGAAAATTATTTTTTGAAATGATTAGGAAATGTTTGTACTTAATAAATTGCCTTTTGCATTGCACAAGAGTCAAGTAAGCCTTGCTTTAAAATGGCCTTTCCATTTTTTTCCTCTGAAATAACACATCTTAAGAACTCAGAAATTCTATTTAATTGCTGTTTTTAAAGTCCTGTTTGAGTATGGCCTTAGTTTTATGTATGTGTATGTATGTATCATCCATATGCTGTATCACATACATCAGGTGTATTCAATTGGGATTCATCAAAGTTAAATGTGTTTGTATAGAGGACTTTATCAACAAAGTCAAAGCACAATCCACAGAATAAAAGAAAATATTTGCAAATCATATATCTGATAAGGGGCTGGTATCCAGACTATATAAAGAACTATTACAACTTCATAATAAAAAGGCAAATAAAAATTAGGTAAAGGATTTGAGTAGACATTTTTCCAATGAAAATATACAAATGGCCCATAAGCACATAAAAAGATGTTCAACATCGTTAGTCATTAGAAAAATGCAAATGCAAATCAAAACCACAATGAGATACCACTTTATACCCAGTAGAATGGCTAAAATGAAAAAGAGTAAGATGCCACAGTAATTACACTTCTAGATGTGTACATAAAAGAAATAACCTATGTCCTTGCCAAAACTTGTACATGGATGTTCATAGCATTATTATTTATAATAGCTGAAAAGTGGAAACAACCCATTTGTCCAGGAACTCATGAATGGATGCAAAAAATATCCACACAACGATATGCTATTTAACCATTAAAAAAAAGGACTATTTCATGGTATAATATGGAAGAACCTTGAAAACATTATGCTAAGTGAAAGGAACCTGGTACAAAGACCACCTATCACATGATTCTATTAATATGAAATGTATGGAACAGGAAAATCCATAGAGACAGAAAGTAGGTTAGTGGTTACTTAGGGCAAGGGAGAGGAGGGAATGGGGAACAACTGCTAATTAGCGTGTGATTTCTTTTGAGGTGACAAAAATGTTCCAAGAAGTTCTGAGAGTGGTGATGATTGCAAACATTGTGTGCAAAGTTAGTCTGGCAGTATAAAGAAGGCAGGAAACGGTCACCCACAAACACATCAGTTTTGGAAGTTCTGTCTACATGGTAAAAATACACTATCATTTTAATTTTTTTCCTCATAGCAGAAGTCTTCCATGCTGCCCTCTTGTGTGATGTGTGTATGTGTCACGCATGTACTATACACATATATGAGGCATATCAAAGAAATTGACTGTAGGGAAAGGGCCCAAATATTAATAGACATTATCTCTTTAAAGTAGCTATCTTTCAGTGGGATTTCAAGTAACTTTTATATTTCCTTAGGTTTTTTTTTTATATTTCTGAAATGTTCTGCAATGAATTCATATTACTTTTGTAATCAGAGAAAAATACATTTTAAAGGTTTGTTTAATAAGCTGCAGGCTGCATAATTGCTTTTACTTCAGAATCTCCCCTCTAGGGACTAACCCTGTAATGAAATAGTGGGTGGGCATTAATCCCAAAGCCAACAAGACCAATACAAATTCATTAATACCACAAAAATGAATGAGTTTGAATTTTTTTGTCTGCACAACTGTCATGGTACTTCAAGCTGTCAGAAAAATGGAATCATTTCAAACACATGGCTGAATTTTATACACAGGCTTTCTCTTTATGTAGAACTGTCTGTATTTGTTTTCAGCAAGGGGAAAAGAAAAGTCCCTGATGACATTTTGCAAATACCAGTTGATGATTTTCAAAACTATTTCTTTTTCCTTGAGCCAACTGTATCCTTTGCAAGTCTATTCCCATCTGCCATCAATAAAAACAAACCTTATCTCAAAACATGTTTTTTTGAAATGTCATTGCAGTACTCCACCTATTTTCTTGTAAGGAGGAGGGGAAAAAAGCTTTGGTTGACTTCTACATTCTGGAAAGCCAGACTGTATTTCTGCACAGAGTATGTGTAGGAAAGGAATCAGGGTAGGGGGCGGGGAGGGCAGAGAGAATAGAGAGCTTTAGTATCAAACACTAATTTAATAGGCAATTTTGTTAGCTCTATTCCATTACTTTCAGGACAGACTAGGTTTTATGACCGAAAAAGTTTAAAGTATATCCTATACTGTGTTTCCCAAATTTAATGTGCATATGAATTATCTGAGGGTTTGGTTAAAATGTAGATTCTGATTCAGTAAGTCTGGGAAGGGATAATAGTCTCCATTTCTAACATGTGTGTTTTCATGGGTGTGTGCACATACAATGATGTTATGCATATGCAGACAAAATTACAATGTTTAATGAAGAATACATGGTTTTAGATATAATGTTTGTCATTTTATTTTTAATCCAGACTACTCTAAGGCTATAGCCTTATTCATAAAAAGGAAATATAAGTTCCTCTTCAAAAGTTAAATAGGGCTGTGGTTGTCAGCCTCCAAGATGGCCACCCCAGTGATCCCTGCCTCTGGTACTTAATGTCTCCTGTGTCCCCTCCCATATGAGACCAGAGTTGGTGCATGATCAATAGAATTGAGCCAAGCTGATGTGGTCATTTCTGAGATTAGGTTATAGAAGACACTGTGGCTTCCATCTTGGGCTCTCTTGCATGCTCCCTGGATCACTCTGGGTGAAGCCAGCTGCCATGGTATGAGCTGTCCTATGGAGAGGCCCACGTGGTGAGGAACTGAGATCTCCTGCCAAAAGCCAAGGGAGTGAACTTGGAAGGGAATCCTTCATCCCAGTCAAGTTTTCAGATGACTACAGCCCCAGCACGTATCTTGGCTCCAACCTCTGAGAGAATCGGATCCAGAATTACCTAGGGAAGCTACTCCTGGGTTCTTGACCCTCAGAAACTCTGAGTTCATCAAAGTGTGTTGTTTGAAGCTGCCAAGTTTGGGAGTACATATATAGCAATTGATAACAAACATACAGGCAAAAATGATATATTTAGTAATGAATCCACAGAAAGTCGGCCTGTTTCTCAAAAGAACTCATGAACTTTTTCTAATAGGATTTCTTGATCTCCCACAGTTAAAAGAACATACCATATAATGGTTGGGGGTATCTTTCCAATCTCTTTCTGCTTCTATCTCTGTTCATAAAGCAGTGTTGGAAGAGGGGGAGAGTGAAGCCCATTCCCCCTCATGCATGCACACCCTAAACTCCACACCTGTTACCAGTGTACACTCTCCAAATTCAGCAGCCTGGCTTGAACTCCTCCAGAAACTAAACAGTGACTTAAATTAATAAGAGGCAGCCCCCCATCTTATGTGTCCCTTTTTCAGCATGCTACATTACAATCTCATGTTAAAGAGATTCAGAAAGTCAAGAACCAATTCTTAGGTACGTAATAATGTCTAGCCTACATCAAAAGTAAGAGCATCATGATGACAAAAACTGTTCAATGGAACAGTAGCAAATGCATATATGTTTACTATTACTGTGCTGATCCTTTTTATACATTAACTCATGTCATTCTCATAAATTCATGAAGTAGGTACAGCAAATATTCTTATTTTACAAATAAAGAAAGTGCAGACTATGTAACTTGCTCAAAGTCATTCAAACAGTTATGTGATGGGGCCAGCCTGGCTCCAGAGCCCATGGTCTCAATCCCTCTAAACTGGCCCTCATAAATAACCCATCTTTTTACTATATTAAAATACTATTAATTCAAAAAAAAATCAAGGAACTGGTATAGCGGAAGTGACATGGTTTGTACTACTTCTTCATTTGATTTAAGAAATACAGGGATTCTAGATGACTTGGGAATTGCGGTGCCTTCAACTCAACTACAATTTCCAATAAAGACACACAAGTTGAGAGGGGTTTATGAGCAACTGCCTCCATTCTGTGTCAGACTGACAGTGCAGATGACACTGCAGATTTTAAAGTCCCACCTAATCCTAACTGCTGAGTACGCGAAGACAAAATTGTCCCACCTGCATTTTGCAAATTTAACACTTGGCCATGCTGTTTCTATGTTTATCTTTGTTTTCTGCCTCTTAGTTCCAAAGTTTTCTCCATCTCCCCCATTAAAGGTGATCTCAGACTGAAAGCTGGCTGGCCCACTTCTCCAAGCATACCAATCAGATCATGAGTAATGACCGGGCACTTTCATTTAGGGATGTTCCTAACAACAAGATTGAGTCCAGCTGCCATGTGTTGCCTAAACTGAACATTCAAACAAGGTGGAAAAACACTAGATCTGTGTCCTTGGATACTAGAAGCTTCAAGGACTGTTTATTACTCAGCATCTCTTAAATCAAAATAGAAGGAGATTTCACACTGTTTCCCGTGCACATCTCCTCAGGCAAGAAGCAAATCTCTTCTTTAATAAGAATCATTGAGTGAACCAGAATTGTTGCCCACCTTCTCCACTTTCAAATGGCAGCAATAGCTCTTCCTTATTTTAACCCAGAGGCAAGTGATCCTTTTTTTTTGGCTCGCAGAAGAGAAAGACAATTTAGGAAACACGATAGCAAATCCCGCCCTGTGTGCCAGATGTTTCTCTAGTAGTTGATTTTTTGTGTTTTAGATAGTGATACATTCATGATGAATTTAATTAAAATGGTGGATGCTATTTTTAGGACTGTAATGTAAATAGGTATATTAAATGGAAGTTTAAAGAATGTGAAACTTTAAATAGTCAACTGTGAAAGCAAAACATATAGTTAGTACAAATTTGTCACCTTCATGAGGCTAATCATGGAGGAATGAATAAGCAAGGTAGCCACAGATGGTTTCATCAGAGAGGTCCAATGTAGTACACATTTTTAAATTAATTCTTTTGTTTACTCAGCAAATATTTATTGAGTACCTACTCTGTGTCAGATGCTATTCTAGACACTTAGGATATTTCAGTGAACAAAGCAGACAAAGACCCGTACCCGTGAAGAATCTACTTTCTAGTCTGGTGACAGACAGTAAATGATCAATTGTAATAAGTAAGTTCTACCATTTGTTAGATGACAAGTGCTGTGGGAAAGAAAAGGGGGAAGGGATTTGGAAGTACTCGGAGACCTATTTTAAATAAGATGGCCAGGGCGAACTTCATTCAGAAAGTGACATTTCAGGTAAGATTTTTTAAAGGCAGAAGGAATTTGCCGTAGGGCTATCTGGGAGAAGGGCTTCCTTGTCAGTGGAAACAGCCAAAGCAAAGGCTCCAAGACAGGAGTGGATCTGATGGATGAGAATCAGCAGTGAGCCAGGATGGCTGGAATGGAGAAGCCAGAATCAAAAGTAGTTGTAGAGGAGGTAATGGAGGCTTTTCAAAGTACTTTGACCTTCATTCTAAAAGGGAATCCACCAAAGGGTTTTTAGCAAAGTACTGTCATTTGTGAACTTATTTTTAGTGGATCACTTTGGCTGCTACAGAAGGACAGAGGAGGCTCACAGAGGCCACTACCAGATAGCTGCAGCAATCTGAGTAGAAGATGGTGGTTCAAAACAGACAGTAGCATGAGATAAAGTAAGGACTGATTGGATGTTGGACTGCTGATGGTAGAGCCAGGATCTGTTGCTGGATTGGATGAGGGGTGGGAGAAAAAGAGAGAAGTCAAGATGTTTCTGAAGTTTTAGGCTCCAGCAATTTGAATAATAGAATTCCCTTTGATTAAGATGGGGAAGGCTGCAGATAAAAAGGATGGTCGCTGCTCCACTGGAATTTGACTCAACATTGTAAAATGACTATAACTCAATAAAAAAAGTTAAAAAAGATGGTCATTTTAGACATATCAAATTTAAGATTACAAGGAGAAATCCAAGTGGAGATATTGAATAGATGGTAGGGTACCAGAGTCTACAGAGAGAAGTCCAGGCTGGAGATAGGATGTCTTAATAAAAATGGTCTACTATTTTGGCTACTATATGAGACATTTATAATGTAAGGTGTAAGTCCCATCCATAATGAGCCAAAAGACTTTTAGGAAAACTCCTATTCGCTAAAAAGAACTGATGGAGAGACTCTGAGCTAACATGTGAAGCACCTTATTTCCAAGTAATGTGACAATCAAACAGATAGATGTATTATGCAAAAATCCAGTAACCAAGAGTCTTTATATCACAATCACAATTTTTTTCACTTTTGAGAAATAATTGACATACTCCACTATATAAGTTTAAGGTGTACAACATGATGGTTTGATTTACATATATTCTGTAATGACTACCATGACAGATTCAGCTAACATCCATATGCTCAAATAATTACAATTAAAAAAAAAAAGAGAGGGGGAAAAAATTTCTCCTTGTCTTGATAACACTTAGGATTTACTCTCTGAACAGTTTTCCTAGGTATCATACAATTGTGTTAACTATAATCATCACCTTGTTCATTACATCCATAGGACTTATGTATCTTATAACTGGATGTTTCTACCTTTTGACAACCTTCCTCCTATTCCGCCTCCCTCTACTCCTTACTTCGAGTAACCACAAGTCTGATCTCTTTTTCTATGAGTTGTGTTTTTGGTTTTTTTTAGATTCCACATGTGAGTGAGATCATACTGTATTCATCTTCCATTGTCTGACTTATCTCACATAGGATAATACCCTCAAGGTTTATCTGTGTTGTCACAAATGGTAGGATTATCTTGTTTTTTTATGGCTGAATAATATTCTATTGTATATACATATACCACAACTTCTTTATTAATTCATCCATCAATGGGATAGGCACTTAGGTTATTTCTTTGTTTTGGCTATTGGAAATAGAACCTCTGAGTGCAGATATCTTTTCAAGTTAGTGAAAAACACAAATCTCATTCAAAATAGTCAAAATAACTGGTGCAAATGTAGTGATTCTGTTCTAAAAAAATATGCCTCAAGAGAAAAGTCCTTTGCAGAAGCTATTTACACATATTTCCTCTCATTTTCTGCTTCTCACAATTTCTTGAAGCTACTGATTGTCTGAAGACAATCTGTGAGAACTATGTAGTTCATAAATGTTTGTGTTCACAGCTTATGCAGTGGAAATTATTCCTGTTTATAATCTTTCAACATGTGCTGAAGACTTCAGCACAGAAAAGGAAACCAATGCCATTCCACTAGGTCAGATTACCAATGTCGTGTCAAAACTAGAATCAAAGAGAAGCCACCATGTGGAAACGTCATTCTGAGTATTATTAGAGATAATAGGTGTAGACTCTTGAAATGTTGTTTCCTTTGCTTTCCTTTATGAGATGAAGCATCAAAGGTGGCTAAAAGCATGGATTCTGGAGTCAGGATCCCTAAGTCGAAATTCCACCCAGCTCAATACCAGCTGCGTGACCATGAGCACACTACTTAACCTCTCTGTCACACCACCACTGTGTGAAACATGAGGATAATCACAGTACCCACTTCCTAAGGGTTGTCAAGAATATTAAATGAATTAATATTTATAAAGTCATTAGAAAGCACTAGAAACATGGTAAGAGCTATAGAAGGGTGTGATAAATAAATAAAATCTTGGTTTTTCTCTTAAACTGTACCTCCTTCTGCTTAGTTCTGCCACTGGTGCATGTTTTTCATATTTTTATAACCTTTCAGAAACTGATGGCAGCAGTTAAATATTTTTGAGTTTTATTCCCATAATTGTAGACTCGTTCCTCTCTAAAGCTCATCTCTGAGGTAGTTTCTGAGGCATGCTGGGTCCCCCTGCCTGCCTTCCAGAAATTGCCTGCAGCATGCCTGGTGGGTTTCCAAGTTCTCCAACAGTCAGCCAAGTAAGGTTTAGTGTGATTTTTCATCACCTTGACGTCAGTGAGAAATATCACTAAATTAATGCAAAAAAGATGTTCAATAGGATTTCATGAATAACTCAAAGCCCACTGCAAATACAAGATTGTCTGTGATGTTTTGAATTGATGGAAAGCTGTCTAGGGATTTCCAGCAATTCATAAACCAATTTCAGCTGACCGATTTAAAGCTTCGTTTTTTAAAACCTGGCTTGTCAGAAGGAAAGTACAGTCTCTTCCAGGCAACCACCCCAAATTGATTCAATTATCATTGACATCTAATGTATTCACTGCAAGTATCAGCGAAAGTCCCTTACGGAGAAAGTTGACCACAGCAGCTTTAGGTCCAAACGCTCTTGACTTACCTTCAAACATGACTAAGGAAAGAATTGTCTCCACCTCATCAGGCCTGCCTACACTGATTTCTAACTCCCACATTCCCTTCACCCTTCCCCGTTGTCTTTGGACATGCTTTTTCCTGAATGTGCAAAAGTCATTCCACTTGTACTCTAAGCTTGAGAACTTTCCCCCACATGTTTCTTTTAGGTTGCCAATATCCATCAGCAAGGGATTTAACATGAATCTTCTTTTTATTCTTGGTATTTTGAGTTCTAGTGTCTGATGTAAACACTTCTTTCTTCATATATGAGCAATACCCAAAGCAAAGAATTTGGTCTCAAAAATAATAATTTCGAGAACATTCTTTATAGGGATATCTTCTTCAATTTTCACATTTTACTATGGTCTTCACTTAGGTTTCTCTTCCTTCCTCCTTCCTTCCTTTTTTAGCATTATTGCTTCTTAAGGCTTGCAAATTTTGGTATCAGTTTAGGTAGGTGCAGCCTTCAGAAAGCAAGGCTCATTCAAAATTTCCTCCTATAATATCTGCAGCACAAGCTTCTCAGGTCAAACTCCTTCTCTAGAATCGATTCCTCTAGTTTGGTTAAGCTGTTTTGTTTTTAAAGCTTTGCCCAAAGGGCTTCTTCTGACCCTGGGAGAATATTTGACTTGAATGTCCAATCTGCATCATTTTATTAAAGCTGACTTTTTTCAATGTGAAACCGATCCAGTGAGTATCTTCTAGCCTTGTTATTTGATCTCTCAGTGGCATGTGATCCAAGGAAAGCCTTCTTCTTGATCTCTTAAGTTTCCACCATTTTCCTGATATTTCTCTCCCTTCTCTTGTTCCTTTTTGGCCTTAGTGGATCTCAAGCACCCATTCCATCCCCTGTAGCTATGTCACTCATCTTTTCTTTCTCTGTTCACCCAACTGAGTGACCCTAGCTCCATCACTCACTAGCCATATGACTTTGAGAAAGGCATTTAACCTCTTTGTGCCTAAGTTTCCTCATCTATAAAGTGGGGTAACCTTATAAGGTTGTTGAGTTAGATACTGAGTTAATATTTAGTGTCTTAAGTGTTAAGTACAGTTATTAACTGTTAAATAGTTACTTAATACCTAATGTTCTTATTATTAAAAAAAACTTAACTTCTGGTTTTCTGTGTGCTTTAGCTTAGGTTTCTCCCCAAAAGAAACAATGAGACAAGAACTTGGCTGTGGGTGGCTTATTTGAGGGATGATCTCAGGAAGCACAGACATGGAAAAGTGAGACAAGAAAGAGAAGAAACCCAATAAGGAGTATTTTAATGAGCAGATGGCTGCTAAGGGAAACTGGGTCTCAGTGCCCCTGAAATCTCTCTGAGAAATTATATGGAATGTATCTCAGAACCATCACACCAGGTGGTGTGGGAACTGAAGCACCCCATCCCTATTAACAAAATGTGGCCCCTTGAGGACATTAACTTCACTGTACTGCCTGGTTGCACCTGCATCTGGGTCAATTCAGATGGACCAAGACAAGAATGGCAGGAACACAGTAACATCTACTACACTGATCAGTTCCCTTACCAGCCTGAGCTTACAAGAAGTGTGCATTACCTACCCATCTTCCTATTCATGGGACTTACCGGAGCGTCTACTCAGTAAATGTGCTGAATGAATGGACAAACCTCCACAATATCAACATGATAAAATAAATATTTTCAACAGGTTCTTATTGCTCTATAATGCTGAAAGCTAAAAGGGCACAGGTGAGGAGGCACCAACGGGAGAAACAGTTTTCTTGATGAGATACCAGATATGAAACTCATTGATAAGATGCCTAAAAGGATTTCTTTCTAACCATTGACCACTGTTATGGACTGAATGTTTGTGCCCCTCTCTACCTCAAAGAGATATGTTGAAGCCCCAACCCCGAACATGACTGTATTTGGAGATAGGGCCTTTATGGAGGTAATTAAAGTTAAATGAGGTCACACAGAACTACAGTCAATCTTTGACAAAGGAGGCAAGAATATATAATGGAGAAAAGACCATCTCTTCAGCAAGGGTGTTGGGAAAACTGGACAGCCGCATGTAAATCAGTGAAGTTATAACAGTCCCCCACACCATACATAAAAATAAACTCAAAATGGCTTAAAGACTTAAACATAAGATAAGACACTATACACCTCCTAGAAGAAAACAGGCAAAACATTTTCTGACATAAATCTCAGCAATGTTCTCCTAGGGCAGTCTACCCAGGCAACAGAAATAAAAGCAAAAATAAACAAATGGGGCCTAATTAAATGTATAAGCTTTTGCACAGCAAAGGAAACCATAAGAAAACCAAAAAAATGGGAACCCAAAGTACAGAATGGGAGAAAATATTTGCAAATGATGTGATTGACAAGGGCTTAATTTCCAGAATATGAAAACAGCTGATACAGCTTACCAACAACAAAAAAAAAAAACAGCCCAATCCAAAAATGAGCAGAAGACCTAAACAAGCAATTCTCCAATGAAGACATACAAATGGCCAATTGGCACATTAAAAAATGCTCAATATCAGTAATTATCAGAGAAACGCAAATCAAAACTACAATGAGGTATCACCTCACACCAGGCAGAATGGCCATCATTCAAAAGTCCACAAACAATATATCCTGGAGAGGGTGTGGAGAAAAGGGAACCCTCCTACGCTGTTGGTGGGAATGTAGTTATGTAGTTTGGTGCAACCATTATGGAAAACAGTGTGGAGATTCCTCAAAAGACTAAAAATAGACATAGCATATGACCCAGCAATCCCATTCTGGGCATACATCCAGAGGGAACTCTAATGCAAAAAGATACATGCACCCCAATGTTCATAGCAGCACTATTTACAATAGCCAAGACATGGAAACAACCTAAATGTCCATCGACAGATGACTGGATAAAGAAGTTGTGGTATATTTATACAATGGAATACTACTCAGCCATAAAATAATGCCATTTGCAGCAACATGGATGGACCTGGACATCGTCATTCTAAGTGAAGTAAGCCAGAAAGAGGAAGAAAAATACCCTATGATATCACTCAAATGTGAAATCTAAAATAAAAAAATAAAAACAGAAATGAACTTATTTACAAAACAGAAACAGACTCAGAAACATAGAAAATAAACTTATGGTTATTGGGGGGAAGGGGCTTGGCAGGGATAAACTGGGAGTCTGAGATTTACAGATATTAATTACTATATATATAAAATAGATAAACAACAAGTATCTTCTGTATAGTACAAGGAACTATATTCAATATCTTATAGTAACTTATAATGGCAAAGAACATGAAAAAAATATATGTATGACTGAAACATTATGCTGTATACCAGGAACTGACACAAAATTATAAAATGACTATACTTTAATTTTAAAAAAAGAAGTGATCAAAAATCCCCACAAAAAATGGGGATTATTTTGTATATTTTAAATTTAATAATTTTTATATTGTTCTGTAGAATCTAGAAAAGGGGTAGGTAAATATTAGGAATTCAGTATATTGTATTAAATGTCTGGATAAATGAATCTTACGATATGTGTATGCTAAAAAAGAAATATTAATGAAGTATTCCATAGACAGTCTTTCACCTAATAGTATGTTCCCTCTTTACCTATTTATTAAAATTGCTAGGCTGTTTGCCTAAAATATACACTAAATAGAGATGTGCTAAGGTAAACTTTAAATACTATATATTGTTAACCATAGCAATCAATTAACGAGAACTTCTCAAGATTCATCATTTCAGATGGGCAAAAATGAAATAAAGTAAATTGCAGGGAACAAATTACTCAAAAGCATCTCAAAAAAAGTTAAATGAGGTCATCAATGTGAGGGGCTCTGATCTATAAGATTAGTGTTCTTAAAAGAAGAGATATCAGAGAGTGCTCTCTTGCTCGCTCTCTCTACCATATGAGGACAAAATGAGAAGGCAGCTGTCTGCAAGCCAGAAAATGTCCTCACCAGAAACCAAGCTTGCCATCCCTTGGTTTGATCTTGGACTTTCCAGCCTTCAGAACTGTGAGGAACACATTTTTGTTGTTTAAGTCACCCAGTCTATGGTATTTCGTTATAGCAGCCCAAGAAGACGAAGACAAGCACATTTGATAAGATGAATGGTACTGGTGAGGTGGGTTCACCAATGACATCAGGGAAAAGTTGCAAAGAAACAGCCAGTGATGGACATTCCTTGAGCTCTACCCTTAAGGAGACCCTGGCCCCCAATTCTTTTCTTATACAAGGCTGTATTTGACTACAAAAGCCCCTGAACACACAAGACTGTAGAAAATAGATGTAAGTTTTATGTTGCTCAGTCTAGAACTATTCAGAAATTTCTCATTCAGATTTTTAAATCAATCATGAACTTTTAGAGAGAAATATTTGTTGACAATGATGGTGAAAGGCTTTGCACAGTTTGCCTTTTTTTGGCATAAAATAACTTCCCATTTCATAGGCACATAAAATAAGCCCATAAAATGGTTAAAAAGACTTCTTGGACATCAAATAACTCATACTAAACATACTGATGAGTTAAGTGTAAATAAATGAGAAACACATGGATAAAATTTTCCTTAAATACATAGAGCTTTAGACTTTAAAGTGAAAAAGAGACTGACAAAACACATCTGGGGTTTTGCCCACTGCAAAAAATTATTTTCAGTTTTGGATATTAAAACAAATTACAATTCAATGTGTCTAGCTCGAGTATAAGTTCTTGGTTTATAAAATAATGCTTGTCATACAATGATTGGGAAGATAGTACAGATAAACAGTTATGAGAACTCAGCCCTGACCTAAGATGGAGAGAATTCCTCAATCTCCTTTAGAAGCAAAAAGGTCAATGTTCTTGCTGGTATTTTTAGCAGGGGAAGCTTAAGGAAACATATTTCTGTACTTCACTCTGAAGAATAAACACAAGGCAAGAGCATCATTTTAGATATGAAACCGTCGTTACTTTTTTCACACCAACTAAAACAGATAATAGTTTAGAGGTAGAGGAGAGGAGAAACTGATTCACTTAAGTTTGTTAAACAAAGCTGATCAAAAACTCAGTTTTAATTTCCCCCCAAGTCAACTGACACATATTATGTGAGGGGAGTGTTGGGATTGTTCATGTGTGGCCAGATTCAGTTTGCTCCTTAACTGTCACTTACAAGCGGACAGAGCAAAGTAAGATCAAAAGAGAAAACATGCTCTGGGTCCTAGGTGTAGTGGCTTTTGTGTAAACTGGTGGTTTTTCCTAATAAGTATAAAGGGCCCATTTCCACTTAGCCTGGAGAGTCCTCGTATCTAAGCTAAAGCTCCGTGTTCATCATAAAAAAGAAAACCATGCCCACTGCCACAAATCTATCCCACCAGTATTTCTCCTGCAGAAGAGAGACAATGGATTAATGGCTCAAATATGGACTCATAAAAGCTTCTGGCTTAGGATGTCCCAGTTAGGAGTTGTGGCTATTTCAAAGGACAATGAAAAGAAAGGAGGTCCCAGGAAATCATCTATCTTCAAGCTTCATCCCTTGAACTGTGGATCTTGATTTTAGTCCTAGATCCTAGTGGCTTGAATTCTTAGAGATCCTCTAAGTCTCCCTAGTCCTGTTCCTTCCCTCCTCATAGCATTCTCTGAGCCACAGCTCTCAGAACCATGTCCTTCTTACTGAGCCACTGACTGATCTGGAATTGATGTAAACTGGAGAAAACTGAATGATCAGGGATAAACCCTGATTAGCCACAAGATCCCTGAGAACTGAGAACAAGATTCTCTACAGCCAACTGCTCTCAGGTCCAGGTCAGAAACAAATCATATATGCCTGTGGGAAATACTCAGAGAGATGAGGCCCTTGGGCACCAACAGGGGGAACCCAATTCAAGGGTAACTAAGTAACCGAAAGTAGTCTTTACAGAAAGAGAAAAGTAAGTATTTATGAATGAAGAAAAGGCAGCTGGAGGCTAGGGCACATCATCTGCCTTGAGTGACTGGGCAAGGGGCACAGTCTCCTTCTCTCGTCTTCATCTCTCCATTCCTTTCATAAGACAAATTAATTTGCACAGAGCAGTAAAGGTGGTACAGCTGATGAAAGGAAACAGGAAATACAGTATCAGTCTATCACTCTCTCTGCCCTTTGGTTTTATGGGCAGGGGCAAGTGGCAGTGGGAGTGTAATGACAGATCACTCCCACGTAGATGTCAGAGGACTGTGCAGAGTACTGCTCAGTTGTAAGACTGGTTCCATGTTCCCAACAGTTAAGAACTCTGAGGGACCTGGGATTCACAGTACTTAAGAATTCGGCTATATATTCTATGGTTATTATCAGGATCTTTGTTTCAGGAACTTCAAGTTGTGAGACAAGGATGTCATTTTATTTATACCTTGTGAATTTTAAAGACATGGTCAAGAGATCCCCTGGTTCTGACTTCAATGTGCGCTCAAGAAAGAGGAGACACATGAGTCCTAAGCTGAAGCTGGGTGATAGACAGCAGAAGGGTGATTCATTGCCTGGGGCACCAACATTCTTCGGAATGTCACCAAATTGGCCAAGCATATGATCCAAGGGAGGCCTGAAGTCAACTGTTCCCCAGGCTAATGTGCATAGAATCTGAACTCTTCCTGGATGACCTGATGTGTAGGGCAAAACACCTGAAAGCTCCAGAGTGATTCCTGGCAGTGCCATATATAGCACCAGAGTTCCTCTAGGGAAAAAGATACAGAAGAGGGCACAAGAAACACAGGAATTAACAGATATGAATGTAAAAGAAGAATATAATGAGGATTTATCTCTTCCAACAAACTGTAAATTAGGTGAGGGATAGAAATTTGTCCCCTAAAACGTGTATTCAGTAAGTCCTAAACTTTGAGTATCTACACGTGCAGTTGAGAAGAGCCTTTCATGACACGTTTTCTTAAGACGTTGTAAGAAACTGATGGTAGGCTGTGAAAAGACTGCAGGATTGACTGATGCTTATCATTTCATTATGCCTCCAAACTTTTAGTAATTCTATACCACTGTCAGGGAAAATAATATAATGTACCCCCTTTCCCTCTCTACACACCAATGCTTTCATGGATAACTCTGGTGAATTTAAACTGCAAATGCATTCATATCGTTTTTATTTTAATACTGAAAAGAGTTTCACTTCAAGAGGCAAAAAATAATTATACAATGAAAAAGAAAAAAAATTAGATAATCCTCTCATCCAAAGTCCATAACAGGGGATATTAAACGGTTCATACCACTGACTTTCACTTATTAATGCTCAAGAAGATTCTAGGGGTAAAATTTAAAACAGTTCTAAATACCAACTTTAACATTGAGGATGCAGTGTCGTGGGGGTTTTTTTGTTTGTTTGTTTTTTTAGCAAATGCAGGAAGCTAGAATAGAACTCCAGTTGCTCTGCCACCTCCTAGTTACTAAACACAAACTAGTGTTTTTTATTTTAACATTCTCTATGAACTGGCCTCCAAAAATGTTTTAAGATCACTGTTCTCAAAACTCCTGCCTTTAAGAGTTAACATGAATACTTTTTGCTCACTTCTCTCAAATTTAACTTTCTTGGGCCTTGAAGGAATGTAAACACTGCAGATTCTTCCTTCAAAAGAGACTTCAGCTTAAGAAATCCTTTGTTCTAGTCTAGAAAGACCAACTTGCTAAAACCATGAAGTTAAAGCCACTCCCTATAGATTTTAGAGACAGGGTTCTTTCAGGCATCATTTTATTCTGTTTGTCCACCAGAAACCAGCAATGGTGTGGCAGCAGGAAACTGCACTAGAGGCTGGCACTTTGGGCATGAAGAGCTGGGCTAGTCCAGACTTACTCCATGCTCAGCATTTAACACCTGGTAGCATAACAATTCTAATCTGTACCAGGTCATACACCTGCCTTCTGGTTAAAGTCTTAAAGGATGCATGTGACATCATATTCACAAGGATGACTTAATGTTTTGGGGAAAAGGCAGCATATGAAACACAGTCTGAACCTCATGCATATTTCTGGTCTAAAGCTCAAGGAAATGGGTCTTTGTTTTTTGTTGTATTTATTTATTTTCTTGCTTAAATTATTTTTAAATCTCCAAAGTGTTATTTCCTTTTCCTTTCCTTTTTAATTTTGAGTCTATATTCTTCTCAAGTCCCATAGTTTAGCTGTAAAAAATCATGAAATTTCCATAATCATTTAGAACTTCAATCCCTTTTTGTCCAAAGTACCACCATGTTGAGCACAACAAAACGCTGTTCTCATTTAAGAGTTTATCTCACTGTGGATTTCTACACAGGAAATTTTGTCTCACCTTCATGCATGCAAGGAAATGCTTCTACAGCACAAGTTAGAGGAAGATTCAAGCACTAATACAAATAAAACCCATATTAAGATGCTAAAAATTGCAAAATTTATGTATATGGTCCCAATCAATGTAAAACTGCTGGATTAGGAGCCATCCAGCTCACAGATCATTAAGGGAATGAGAACTATCAGAGCCATATATGTGGATCAATTATCTCCAACTTGCAAGAGCAACTGATATGTCTACCTTAACTTAAAGATCTAATCCAGCCTCTCCAGATCCCTAGGACGAGTGTGATGCTCCAGGTATACAAGAAAGACTAGGTGTGGGGTGACTAAAAGAGTGAAAAAAATTAAATTCTCTTCCCAAGTGGCTGGAAGAAGTTGCATTGAAAAATCCCAACTCTGTGTAGTGTATAACCTATTCTTGTTAATCAATCAAGAAAATTTTGATGGTGGTATTACCAGATATTTGTGAAGTTTCCTCCTTTTAATAAATGGCCCTGGCAAGAATACAGACTCTTTGATTATGTTTGGATTGGACATCAGATCCATTCTTAGTATCTAAACTGAGACCATTTTTCTTGTTGGCTAGAATCTCATCCAAAAATTCAAATGTATAATTGTTGCTACTTGCAAGCTGCCATAGCAAATAACAAAGCAAGCAAAGGTGAGGTGGCATTTTCAATGTCAGGAAGAGATTATGTGGATTCCATTTTAATTTGTCTACACTCTGTCTTTTTGATCACAGGTAATTGGGAATTGGCTTTAGTTCAAAGCCAGATGGACGGAGATCTTATACTCATGCAGTCTTTACAGGATTCACAATAGTATGCCCTGCTTATTTGGGCCTTTTCTCCTTAGTACAATAAATGCACGCTAAGCAGAGTTGAAACTTGTCCTGAAAACCTCCTAGCCTCAGGGGTTCCATTGAGCAATGCTGTGTGGGCAAACAAAGCTCTCTCTTTGCAGTTTTACAAATGATAGGTTTTTCACTTTATAAGATGTTTTCACTGCCTTCTTAAAGCATCTGCTGATGCAAAACAGCATGGGCCAGCAATCCCAGTTTAGCATTGTGTGTGAAAACAAATGTCTATTCATGGGAGCCTCTGTCTCTCTCCGAGTTAGCTGCTTTCATTGAGAAGCTGGGAGAACAAGATGTGAAGGAAGGGGGTTCAAGGGAGATGCCAGCCCTCAGCAGTGTGTTTCCATTCCCCTTCAAGTATATCCCTCTCATTGCTGGTCTGCCTCGTGATAGTTTGGAGAGCTCTGAACAAGCACTGCACAAAGCTCCCAGGGAAGAAAGGAAGTGCTGAGAATCACCCTAGGAATTCAGAGCTAAGACATATCTGTATGGAGAATAAACCAAGAACCTTCTGACTGATGTTGCAGGATTGAGCATGAGTTCAGTTACAGAACAGAGTATCCAACTGCTCTAACTCAACCTGTCCTGCAGCCAATTTGTCTGATGACCTTCTCTACTTTTTAGAACCCTGACATGGTCCAGAGGACCTGTGTGTTTTGTTCTACTCTCCAGGGAGGATTACTTGACTAATTTGTCAGTATGGTTTTCCCAAAGGGAAAAACGGCTATGCCGTATAAGGTGTCACTAATCTAAACAATATTATGCCTATGTATACATTCTAATGGGTTGTATCTTTCTACAACATCCTTTCCATGGAAACAGCCTGTATCCTTTATGGTATTTGGCATTACGGGTGAAGTCTGCAAAGAACTCTTTGGGAGGCCAGTTTACTTTCTGCTTTCTTGTTGCTATGTGATTTCTCCAAGACAGTGACATTCTTTCAAGTACCATATTCTTCTCTCTCAGCCAGAACTCTCCAAAAATGAAGACAATGGTGCCTTAAAATGAAGGGCTTGAAAATACTCTATCACAAACAGGTAGGTGATTTTAACTTTGCAATATCAAAGGGAACAAAGCGTGCAGCTTGGAAGGCTGTCAAAACATGAACAGAGATCCTGCTTTTCCTTCTCTTTCCAGGCCATTTCATCAAGATGCTGTCAGTCTGAACAAGTGCAGCCAAATCTTGATTATCCATAAAGATCAGGTCATGGACAATTAACACTCCAAAATCACAGTCTCACAGAAAGTTAGAGCGAGAAGGAAAGTCTGAGAGCATTTAGTCCAATTCATTTGGTTTACAAGTGAGACAACCAAGGTTAAGTGTCTTGAAAAAACTGACACACCTATTAAGGAGTAGAACTAAGACTAGAAATGAGTTTCTGACTCACAGTTGACTTCTCTCTTTTTACTCTCTCCCATGGATTCTTTGTACAGACTTCATTTGTTTGTTTGTTTAGCATACAACCTTGACCTCTTTTCCCCAAATGGAAGTTCTTAGGGGTATAGGTGCCGAGTAAACCCTAACTCACCCTTTAAAGTCTGATTTGCCTTGCTCTGCTCTTGTTCACCCTCAGTCTGAAGCATCAGGTAAAACATACAACGACAAACAGGCACAGGAGGACCAAGTGAGCATAGGGTACCAGCGATTTACAAATGGAAGATGCAAGGAGTGAACAGTTACATTCAGCCATTAAGTAGGCAGTCCAATACCCTGACCGTGGTCACATGCGGGGTACAGGATGAACAGGTGATAGTTGGCAGAGGGAGATGAAGGAAAAATTCAAACTGGAGACCAGCACTCCAGTCTCTAGCACTAAGCACTGTAGAATCAAGCCAAAGGCTTTGTAATTAGCACAGAGTTGTTCATCCCTAAATTTATCCTTCTATTTGAGTGAAAAGTTTACCAGTGGAAGGGATGTATCTGGTAACTAAGGACAAAGGAAAAAGATAATTACAATGATGCCAATGCCATATCACATTTGGATTCTTGAGGTCACTGAAAAGAGAAGTGGCAATATGGAAATTAAGAAATATGGTTCACAGTTCTGTCAAGATTCTTGTCACCAGCAGAGAGAAATAAATCCTCCTGGATTTCAGTTACCCATAAAACGAAGAGATCAATTAGTTTCTCAAAGCATATTCTAAATAACATGAGTTCCCCAAGATGTTTATTTACTGAATGAACACACACACACGTGCCCATACATACATATGTAAGCACATATACATGATCAAGTAATTTTGAGAAACTCTGGGTTATAAGAAGTCAAGCTGGCTTCATCACTAGGAAAATCCGAGAACCTTCAATATGCTAATAATCATGTGCATCTGCCAGGTGAGGGGTCAGTATGAAGCAATGCCCTCAGAAATTCTAATTTACAGGTCATCCATGGGACTAGTGTTACATGGAACATTTATTCAGAACAGGGGCCTAGACGGTATCTAATGCCCCTTCCAGCTCTTAAGTTCTTAATTATGATTCCACAGAATGTTGGTTGAAGGGCCTAAATTTCATTTTCAAAAAATGCCCATATCACATACAATATTGCTCTTATTATAACAGGCACTCAGATGCTACTATAAACCTACAGTGATAGATACTTTACAGCTGGTAAACCTAAACTATGTCATTCCCACACTTTAAAACTGTTGACCAAGCAGAGAATATAATCCTGTAATGCCTACTTGGCATAGAAATCTAAGACGGTCTTGTATCCATTTTTCAGAAATCCATAGTGCCGGCCTGAGAAGATTACTTTTTAAAATACATTCATATTCTGGACATCATAAAAATCCTCAGAACAGATTATCATCTTCTAAAACAACATAGTTATAGGTCTCCAACTCCGATTTTTAAAATATATGTACCATATAATGAGCTTCAAAAGTCTTATGCTTAACTGCAAATTGTCCCTAAAATTATCAGTTAGCCTAGTCCCAAGCATGTAAAATATTTACAATGAAAAGCCCAGATGTCTTTAATTTTCCATGAAAAAAAATGAGTTTTCCTGACCTTTCACAATCTAATTTGTTACATATCATTAAAGATCTCTTTATCCTGGGAATTTTTGGCATCTCAGCTTCCTATGGAATGGCCCAGGAATATAGAGAAACCATTTCTCACTCAGCAATCTACTTTTCAGACAACAGATATAAAAGTGACCATGTGTACACATGGATAAGAAAATACTCAGTTCAAATTTAAACAAAAACAATGAGTTTTGTTATCATCAAATCCAAAGGTGTCCTAACCGTGGGCCCCTTACCTCTGCACTAGCTCCTCTCTGACCCATCCCCCACACAGAATCATCTCCTAGCTCTGATCACATAAATCTACTATTTAAAAACTTTTGAAGAATCCCTTTATTTACACAATTAAGTACAGATTCCTCTACCGGCCATTCATCCCTTGATAATGTGTGTAAGTTTTCTAGGCTGATTCTCACAACTTCCTTGTACATGTCATATATTCCAGCCAAACTGGTCTATGTGGTTTTGCCTGAGTACATCCTATGCTGTCCTTCGTACCTTTGTTCAAGCAAGCCCCTCTGGCTGAACGGTCCACTCCATTCTTCATTCCCCACTCCCATATCCTGCTGGTCAAAATCATATTCACCACCTAAGACATTATAACTCTTGTATTAACTGTTCTGTCTCCTTCATGTAGATGTGACAACCAACTGAACCAATAACCCCCTTCCCATCTTGAATACTTTTTTGAAGTATTTATGATCTACCATGATTGTTTATAATATGTAGGGAAAAGACCATGATACACCATGTCTTTATCTCAGGCACTTGCTAAATAATATACTTTCAGAAATAAATGAATTTCAAGACTTCTGTATCAAATAAAGTTCACACAAAACACTAAGAAATTTGAATGTGTGAAAAAATCAACTGAAGTTAGAAGGTAGCAAAGTACATTCATCAGGATTTAGAATGACATCCTTTTAAGGAGTTTCTCTAGTATATTAAAAAAAAAAAAAAAGATACCTTTAAGTAACATCTTTTCCAAAGGCACTCAGTGAACAATCCAAGAGAAATATAACAATATATTTCCACATATTTTGAGGTTAAATGAAAATTTCTGTCCCTGCACTAAATACAGTAAGTTTTGCTTATGTGCTTCTGCCCTCTCATCACCAGTATCTAACTTGTACACAGAACCACCCGTCTTACTGGAAGAAACATCAATGTGAGACAAGGCACCTCATCCTTTGACCTAGAGTCAGGATGTATAGTCCCTCATAGCTGCACAAGAGCTAAGGACCAGCTAGTTCTTCCTTTTTTTTTTTTTTTTTATTCATCAGGTGGATTCTCAACTATGCCTTCTTACTCGAACACAGTGCACACATTCACTCCTACCTATAATAACTGTCTACCTTCTCTTGTCTCTGACATCTCTTACCTCTCCAACCTCTGCCCTTGCAACCAAGTTCAGAGTGGTCCTTGGAAGAAGGATTCTATGGTGAATCAGAACAGGAGCCCGAGAAGTAGCTCAACCAGCAGATATTTTAACGGGATTATGCTACCTGGTTTTCAAACTTTCCAAGAAACATAGTCCACATTTAATGCATTTCTCTGTATTTTTCAGTTAGAATTAATTTTTGAATAAAAGTACTATGTAGGAATTATAGAAAGATGGCAGAAACCATGGTGATCTTTAAAAGACAATGCATCTAAATGGCTGAGGTAATGAGGGAAAAGACACCACGTGGACATCATACACAATAAAAGTAGGTGACAAGGTATTCCATGAGTCTCTGACTACAAGCAGATGAGGACAGCCACCAACAGTAAAAAACAAAACAAAATAAAACAAAAAACTGTCATGGTATTAGTGTTTGTGTGAAAGATAACAGAAAAAAAAATGAGACAGTTTGAAACACCAGAGAACAGAAGAATCCCAAAGTATCCATCAGGTATTTTACTGTAAAAGATGACAGGCCAACTTCAGAACAGAAGCTGAAATGAAGAAGGTCTGGCCAATCTAATAACAGGTGGGTACAAGGGTTGGCGAGAGGGTGGGGCAGGCTGGCCCTGTGAACATTCAAAACTAGGCACCCAGGACTCCCTTCCAAGACAGAGTCCCATATGGAAAAGAAACTGCTGGGAGAGGAATCAAAATTGAGCAAGAAAAGGAAAACAAAGATGAAGGAAAGAGAAGGTAAAGGAAAAAGTGGAGGAAGGGAATAGAGTCAGGAAATTTCAGCAAGCAACCTGCCATCTTTTACTGTTTGCGATTAAGCATCTTTCAATATGTTTATTGGCCTTCTTAACTGCAAGTCTCTCTCTTACATATTTTTTTCTTCTTTTCCTCCTATTTCAGAGGAAGAAGTTCCCTTTAATTTCCTGATGCTTCCTTTGTTTCTCATATATCTTCTCTCATTAGCATCTTCAATTTTCTTGTCTTTCCAGATTTTTCCCTCCTGGCTTTCAAACATAATCAAATTATATTTATCTTGGAATAAAAGACTTTACTCAACTCCACCATTCACATTAACTCCTCCCTTGTTCTCTCTGCCTCTAAACTTGTCAAATCAGTGTTTCACATCTGCTGCTCGCACCAACTCTAATCAAGGATCTCAGTGATTATACTCAGCCCTAATTTTACTAACCTGTTTTATGTCATTTTAAATCCTATCGCCATCTCTTTCTAGTCACAGTCTTTTCTTACCTTCCAAAGCACCATCCTGTTTCTTTTAACTGTAAAACTACCTTCTTTCTCAAGTTATTTTTTTTTTTTCTTCTTCTTCTTTGGCTAAAAACTGTAGGTTTTCAGCATTTCCTGTTTTTGGACCTTTGTTCTTCTCCTTCACTTTTTTCCATTCCAGATCTCATCCATCCTAAACATTTCAGCTGTTATCTCTATATGTAAATAATTCCCAAATCAGTGTCACTAGTCCTGATATCTCATTAAAAGTCCCGTCTTTCACTTGTACTTTTTCCATGTTTTTAACAGCACACTAAAAATTACACAAGATGGAGTTCTGTGAAGTTAGAAAAACCACTGTGATGCTCCTTCTAAAAGTTCAGGGAAACAAATTTCACATAAAATGAGTAACATAAAAATATTGAGGTCAACTTCCAGGAAAGTTCTTGAAAACAAAAAAGGACAAAAGAACTTAATGACACTCTTGCATACGAAGAAAATATGCCTGAAAGACATATCCACAGAACAGTTTAAAACTATAACATTCTACTTAACTAATAACTAGGCTATATATTTAACGAGGCTAATGCACATTAAGAAGATGATACAATACACAAAGGATAACATAAATAAGAATTAGAAAAGCTGATAAATAAAATGATTGCATCAGAAAATAATTAGAACTATAAGAAAAATTATATCAGAAAAGAAGCTAAATTAGAAGGAATACAAACACATGATCACAAGAGATAATGCCTTAATATCAACAGATGGCGAAAAGGAGGAAATTTAAAAATAAAGAAGGAAGAAATTAAAAGGTTTCAAGAGCATGTAACAAATATTGAAAATAGGCAAAAAAATCCAAAATGCAAATAAAAATGAGTCCATAAAAAAACCACAAGAGAATGGGAAAAAAATACTAAAACTATACTTTAAAAAACAGTTCCTGAAAATTAAAGGAAAACATGGAATCTTCCTATTGAAAGAACAAACCCCACACTGGAGAATATCAATCTCTAGAAAGACCAAAACCAAGATATATTCTAGCAAAACTACCAAACTTTAAATGTAAAAATTAAAAAAAAAATCCATTTGGCATCAAAGCAAAAACAATCAGTGACTTAAATTGGAAAGAAAATTAGATTGTCATCAGAGTTTTTCAAGAGGAACACAGTATGCCAGAAGAAGATGGAGTAACATAGTTAAATATTTGAGGACAGAAAATGTGAGCCAAGCATTTCATATCCATCAAAACTGACTTTCCAGATATAAAGGGAACATACAAAAAACTACTGTCAACACACAAAAACTCAGGGAATGGACTTCTACTTCCAAGTATGATGGAAGAAGTGAATTAGTCCTCCCACCATAAATGACAAAACTGAACAAAACATAGAAGGCAACTATTTTCAGACACTAATCTACAGACAATATAAAATTGTGAGGCCTAAGAGAAGAGAAGATCACAAAGTGAATTCCAGAATTGATTTGACTCTTTGTATATGGACATTTCTTAATTCTCTATTACTGTTCAGTGATCTGGAGTCCCAGCTGAACACTGGGGTCCTGCAGAGATTAGAAGGCAGGGATCACAGCTCAAAGTAGGTGAACTGGCTGGAATCTGCACGGCAGAACACCAGAGAAGAGAGAGGCACAAAGAAGGTGCTGGAATTCTATTAATGGGGGGTAGGGTGGGGAAGGGAGGAGCAGGGGAGGTTTCTCTCTTGAGTTCTTGACCAAGGACTAGACTGTGCATCAGAGAGAAACTAATGAGGCTTGCCCAGGAAAGTATACCAGGATAGATCCTATGCTGAATCCTTAAATAAGGCTTAATACATTATTTGATCATGATAGAATTAAATTAGAAATCAATTTTTAAAATGAAGTGTCCAGAAAATGTTCAAATGTCTGGAAATTAAATAACAAACTTCTACCATGGATCAAAGAATTATTCACAAGGGACATTTGAAAATATTTTAAATAATGAAAATGGAAAATATCAAGACTATGACACATAGCTAAAACAGTATGTAGGAAAAATACTGCTTCAAATACTTATATCAGAAAATAGAGTTTAAACTAAGTGATTTCCCTGTTCACTTTTAAGATTCTACTTTAAAAATTTAGAAAGTAAACTTAAAGAGCAAAGTATGAGCAAAATAAGAAGAAAAGAAATAAAGAGCTGAACACAATGAAATGGAAAACAAAAAATTTAACAAACCAAAAGTGGAGTATTTGAAAACATTAATAAAATAACAAAAAAAACCCAAACAACCCAATCCAAAAATGGGCAGAAGACCTAAACAAGCAATCCAATGAAGACATACAAACGGCCAATAGGCACATGAAAAAAATGCTCAGTATCAGTAATTATCAGAGAAATGCAAATCAAAACTACAATGAGGTATCACCTCACACCAGTCAGAATGGCCATCATTCAAAAGTCCACAAATGATAAATCTGGAGATGCTGTGGAGAAAAGGGAACCCTCCTACACTGTTGGTGGGAATGCAGTTTGGTGCAACCATTATGGAAAAGATTCCTCAAAAACCTAAAAATAAACTTACCATAAGATCCAGTAATCCCACTCTTGGGCATATATCTAGAGGTAACTCTAAATCGAAAAGATACATGCATCCCAATGTTCACAGCAGCACTATTCACAATAGCCAAGACATGGACCTAAATGAAGAAGTTGTGGTATATTTGTACAACAGAATACTATTCAGCCATAAAAAGAATAAAATAATGCCACTTGCAGCAACATGGTTGGACCTGGAGATCATCATTCTAAGTGAAGTAAGCCAGAAAGAGAAAAAAAAAATACTATATGATATCACTCACATGTGGAATCTTAAAAAAAAAAAAAAGACACAAATGAACTTATTTACAAAACAGAAACTGACTCAAAGACATAGAAAATAAACTTATGGTTACCTGAGGGTAAGGAGGTGGGAAGGGATAAATTGGGAGTTTGAGATTTGTAGATACTAATTACTATATATCAAATAGATAGACAGCTAGTTTCCTCTGTATAGCACTGGGACTATATTCAATATCTTGAATAATAATATGAAAATAAATGTATCAATGTGAGACAGGAAGGGGCCAGAGTATAGCCACTCAAGGAATAAAACAGCAATTAACACCAGAATGGCGAAAGATTCAACCCCCCAGTAGGCCTTGAGGCTCAAGACTGTGGGAGATTTGACTTCCTTGAGCTTCATTATATGCTCACTGTAACATATCAGCATGGTGAATAGCATGCCCACAGGCACCATGACAGTCCCAAGGCTAGCCACAATAGGTCAAAGAGTGGGAAATGGCCAACTTCCTGGGAATCGCAGCCCCTTCCCCAGGCTAGTCAGACTGGTCTTTCCACTTAATTAGCATAATGAAGCCACTTAACGCATAAAAACAGGCAACACAATGCCTTATGGCTACTGCCCTCTCTCTCTCTCCCCCTTCGGAGACAGCCCGCACTCTGTCTATGTAGTGTGTACCTACTCATACTCTAATCTGAGCACCCAACCCCTATACCTCATGGCTTTTCTCTTGCCTTTCGATGACTCTCTCTAAATAAATCTACCTTTACTCAACTGTGGCTCACTCTTGAATTCTTTCCTGCACAAAGCCAAGGACCCACACTTGGAGGGGCATGTCCTAGGGGCAAAGCCGAAGCCTGGGACACAGTCTTCCTCATGCCCCATAACTGTTTTCCTGCATCAAATGTATACATATGACTGAAACATCATGTTGCACACCAGAAACTGACACAAAATTGTGAACTAACTATACTTCAACACAAAAAATGAAGTTTATAGACCAACATCTCATGAACATCAATGCAAAAATTCTCCAAAAACTTAGCAAACAGAATTCAGCTATATATAAAAAGGATAATACATCATTCCCAAATTGGATTTGTCTCCAGAATGCACTAAATTAACATAATAAAAATTAAGATATTATGCCATATTATCAGAATACAAAATAATACCCTCAACAGTTACAGAGAAACAAATGCAAGAAAATTCAATGTCTACTTATGAATATGCCTCAGGACACTAGGAATAGATAGAAACTTTCTCTAGCCTGATAAATTGACAAAGAAAACAACAACTAATGTCATACTTGATGAAATACTGCTTTCCTCTAAGATAAAGAAGAAGGAAAGAATATCTACTCTCCCCCACAAATATTCAGCATTGACTCTGGAGGTTATAACCAATGCAATGGGGCAAGATACAGAAATAAAAGGCTCATAGATAGGAAAAGAAGTTGTTAAACTGTCACCATTGCAGATAACATCATTATCTACATAAATAACACTAAGGAATCTATAAAAATAAACTATTAGATTTACCAAGTTAATTCAGAAAGGCTGCATGATACAAGGTCAGTATACACAAATCAACTGCATGTCTCTAGACTAGCAACAACATCTGGAAAATTTTATTTAAAACAGAATAACACGATAGCATCAAAAAAGGTAACAAATCAAGAGTAAGTTTATCAAAATATTTCCAAGTTCTACACTGAAAACTATAAAATAATAACCAAGAGAAATTAAAGATCTAAATTAAAGAACAGACATATCAAGTTCATGAATTGGAAGATCCAAGAGCATTAAGATCTCCTTTTCCTCTAAATTGATCAATAAAGTCAACACAACACCAATTACAATTTCAGCAGGATTTCTGCATAAACTGGCAAGCTGATTCTAAACTTCATATGAAAATTCAAAGGACTTAGAATAGGGAAAATAATCTTGAAAAGGGAAGAACAAAGTTGGAGGATGTACACTACTTTGTTTCAAGACTTAGTATACAATGGTATCAAGTCAGTTTGTTATTAGAATAAAGGTAAACACATAAATAAGTAGAACAAAAGAAATTCCAAAAATGATCCACACAATTAATTTTTGACAAAGGTGAAAGTATAATTCAATAGGAGGCTGGATTATCTTCTCTATAAATTCAGTAAAAATTGGATACCAATCTGGAGAAAAAATAAGCCTTGACCTTTATTTTACATCATATACAAAAATTAATTCAAAATGGATCAAAGACCTAAAGCTAAGTGCTAAAAATATAAAATTTCTGGGAAAAGTATAGAAGAAATTCTTCACCACCTTGAAGGAGGGAAAGATTTCTCAGAACATAAAAAAAGTACTAATCATAATAGGAATATGTTCTAGGGATATAATGTACAGAAAGGTAACTACAATTTACAATACTGTATTCTATACTTGAAATTTCCTGATAGTAGAACTTAAATGTTCTCACCACACATATGCAAAGAAAAAGTTAATTATCTGATGTGATAGAGGTGTCAACTAATCCTGTGTGGTAACCATTTCATAATATATATACATATATCAAACCATCACATTGTGAACTTAAATTTACACAGTGTTCACAAAGTTGTACATCAATTATATCTCAATAAAGCTGGAAAAAAATCAGCTGGACAATAAAATAAAATAAAATGCACAACTGATAGGTGTGTAGGGGAAGAAGGAAGGAAGTAGGCAGAGAACTGTGATACCGAGATCACATCCAAGCAGTTCACACTGTGGTAATGTATTTGGCGGTCAGGGACATGGTGATGGAGTCAGATAAAGCTGTCTTCTCTCAGCCCATCCCCTACTGAGTGATCACAAAACAGAGATCTCATCTCTCCGGGTTTTAACTTTTTCATCTCTAAAATTGAAATGTTTTTTAAAGGGTTTTAAAAATACATCCAAATTTTGTATCACGATGAGTAGCATTTAATAGACAATCAAAAATGGCAGTTATTACTACTCACAGGTTATCCTGGCCTCCAGTTTCTAACTTCTGAAATTTACTCTGGGTACATTATCCAAAAACACTATCCTTTCAATGATTTCCCAGTAACTGACAAAATAAATCACTACATCAGCTTCCAAACTTAGAATTCTACCTCTTACCTTTCGAATACCCTGCATGACTTATGACTACCTATCCTTTCTTCTTTCTCTTGGAATTGCCCCAGTGCACAGTGACCTTCCCATATTCATCTCCCTAGTGAACCCCATCATCACCTAGCCCTACCCTCCCTATTTAAGACCTGGTTCTAACTCTACCTTTGCCAAGAAGCCCTCTGTGATCGCTTCCTCACTAAAAAGTGATTTCTCTTCCAAGACCACATCTCAAACACTACACTCTGCAAAGTCTTCTGATTCTATTTTCAGGGATGGCTAAAAGCTTTAGGCATGCCTGTTTCTCAGTTCCTAAAGAATTTATTTAGATTTTTATAATTATATTTGTCTCTAGAGAGCTCTAAGTAACAATATTTGCATTTTTATATCCTCTTAGTCTACAGAAATAGGGAGCAGAAATTTAGAAAAATGAGAATAGATCTGATATAAGTTTTATAAATATAAAGGAATAGTTGAAACTGATTAATTTTTAGAACTATTTCCAGCGCTGCCTTGTGTTTTCTGAACTTGAACATCCCTTGTTAACCTTCAACTACAGTATGTTCTACTCAAAACTGCACTGCAACTATAAATTTAAATTAGATATCTGTGAGTCAATTAGTTCAACCAAACAGCTAACTGAATCAGATAACACAAGATAAAGAAAATATAAAACAAAGACAAAGAAAATTCTCTGATTTTTAATCTGCTCCTTTGAAAAGTACTACAGAATTTCTTCTTTATTATCTTCTAAATGGCATAATTTTTCCTTTGACATTTACCAAAAAAAATTAATAAGTTATAGAAACTAATTTTTCTGTGCTTGTCAGCTACTCCCTATGTACATAGTTCCATTATGAATGGTCATTAGCTGCCAGTCTCAGCATTATTAGACACGAGGCCTCTATAAACCCTGTCCCATTGGTCAGTCTTAAAAAATGGCACAGCTGCAAAACAATGTCAGTTATGATTCAGCCCTAATTTTCCCTGTCAACAGCCTTGTTCAACTTCCCAGATATTCCTACTTGTCGCCAAGTCCATTTTGTAAACGAAATCTGCCTTTTGAAAACCATCATATGAATGTGTCAACAGGTCATGAAATATTTTCATTACAAATCTTAAAGAAAAACTTAGCTCTAAAGAAACAGTTTGGAAAACGTCTATTTCATTAAGTGCAAGTGTGAGATCTTGATGGAAAACATTTATTTTGGCAACTGGCTGTTTTGTTGGTGGCCCCAAAGTACCCTGACCAGACTATCTTAGTGGGAGGTGGAACTAGGGGGATTCTAGAGCAAATGAAAAATTCCTTACTAGGAGCCCCCTGGACCATGAGCATTGAGGAAAGACTTGGAAAATCCAAAGTGCAAGTGCCAGGCATAAAAGCTTATTCTAAAAGCTCCAATGTTACTAGAGTCATTTCTCAATTATCCACATTAAGAAAAAAGTAGTGGCATGGACCAAAGGTGGAAGATAATACCCAAATTACTTGCTTTTGACTTTAGAACAAACGTATATGTGTACACATGCATAAATTTTCTTACTTAACTTTGTTTAAGCCATTTTCTCTACCTGGGAAGACCTGTCACCCTCATTTGCCTGATAAGGTTCACTCATCCTTTACGACCAGAAACAAACTTGTACTTGTCACTTCTTCTGTGAAGCCTTCTCCAGGGAGATAATTCTTTCTCTTTCTCTCTCTCTCTTTCCCTCCCTCCCATGCCTTCACAGCCTTAGGTGCCTACATGTATTATGGCATATGTTATGTTGAACTATAATTATTTCTTTACATGTTGGTTTTCTCCAACTGTCCTAGGAGATCTATGAGGTAAAGTCAATGTTTTATTCATCTCATAGTCCCTAGAATCAAGCCCCAAGCATAGACAGTGCCCAGTAAATGTTTTTGAATGATTTTTCTTCTGGGTAATTCCCAATGTGACTGGGAAATAGATATCCCAGAAACAACTACAGATGAACAAAAATTTGGGGAAACTGACACAAACCATTCCCAAAGAATTCAATCAGGAGAAGACTTCATGAGAGTTCTTAAAATAAAAAGCTTTTCTTGGACCTTTATGATTTTCTTTTGATCTCTCCAGCATTCACTATTAACACAATTCACAGTGCTCTCTGAGCTCTGCTTTACCATTTATCACTTTAGGCACAAGTTCTGTCTCTGTACAAGATTGATGGGGCCAAGCCTTAATCATTACAACACTCCTTTACTTTTTTTATTGCATGTTGCATTTACAAATTACTGTTAGCCACACTGTTCTATAAGCTTATTGTGACAGCTCTCATTTGCAAATGAGAAAACTGAGAACCAAGAAAATCAAGTGACTTGGACTAAGTTGCATGTCTAATAAATGACAAAGCTGGGATCAGGACCAAAGTATCTTTGACTCCTAATGTCTTAAACAAGAGAGTCCTAAACACTGTCTTATGATGCTAGAGCTTATTCTCATAGTACAAGGAAGATTCTGACTTCACAGAGAGAAAGCCTCAGGACGAGAGAAGTTAAACGGTACATTTAAAGATCTCAGAGAGGCACAGCCAGAGGCAGGGGTAGAATTCAAGCGTCTATACAGGTTTACTAATTCAAAGACTCATCCCCCCGATTTTTTGTTTTTAATATGAATGTTGATTTAGTATCATGACACTTCAGTGTGACTCTGCAAAACACAGACAACATTAGCAACAGTAAGTAAGACAACATTTCAAAGTTACAGAAGGAATCATTTTTGAAGTGAAAACTTATGTCTGATAACAAAGAAATAAAAAATAAAAATGGCATAGTGATACCATATATCACTCATATGTGGAATCTTAAAAAAAAGAAAAAAAGAGGACACTAATGACCTCATCTACAAAACAGAAACAGACTTGCAGACATAGTAAACAAACTTATGGTTACTGGGGAAAAGAGGGTGGAAAGGGATAAATTTGGTAGTTTGAGATTTGCAAATGTGTCACACTATAAAAATAGATTTCAAAAATACAAATTTCTTCTGTATAGCACAGGGAATTATATTCAATATCTTGTAATAACCTTTAATGAAAAAGAATATGAAAACAAATGTATGTATGTATATGCATGACTGGGACATTGTGTTGTGCACCATAAATTGACACATTGTAACTGATGGTACTTCAATTTAAAAAATGGCACAGTGAAGAGAATAGTTGGTAATCAGTTATATTCAACAATTGACTGGCTGCTTTGAAGTGAGGTACATACACATGGGGAGTGCTACCTACTTAACAAGAGATTTTCTTGTTTTAAAGGTCAAGATGAAGTCAAGTGGAATAGGCTTTATTTTATAGTAATTTTTTAAATTAAATTTTAAAATTAAATTTTAATTAAAAATCTAAAAATTATGGTTAAATATATATAACATAAAAATTACCAGTTTGGCTGTTTTTTAGTGTACAGTTCTGTGGCATTAAGTACATTCACATTGTTGGGCAACCATCACCACACTCCATCTTCAGAACCCTTTCATTTTTCTCAATTGAAATTTTGTACCCATTAAACATTAACTCCCCATCTCAAGCCCTTGGCAGCCACCATTCTACTCTCTGTCTCTATGAATTTGACTATTCCAGGTACCTCATATTTGTCCTTTCATGACTGACTAATTTCACTTAGCACAAACGTCTTCAAGGTTCATTCATCCTATGGAATGTACCAGAACCCTATTCCTTTTTAAAAGCTGAGTAATATTCCATTGTATGTATATACCATATTTTGTTTATCCATTCATCCACCGATGGACACTTGAGGTGAATCCACCTTTGGGCCATTGTGAATAAGGCTGCTATGAACATGAGTGTGCAAATATCTTGAGTCCCCACTTTCAATTCTTTTGGATATATATACAGAAGTGGATTTCTAGATCATACGGTAATCCTATGTTTAATTGTTTAATTTTTTGATGAACCACATCATTTTCCAAAGCAGATGTACCATTTTACATTTTACAGCACCTTAAATTTTCTATCATAAAATGCAAGTCTGAAACTATATAGCAACATGGCTCTAGATCTATTAATAAGAAAGTATGTTTTATGAAAACATATGTAATTTTTTTTAAATTCATGAGACTTCAGGTTGATTTGTAGAACTGAGCACTTTTGAATTGTTCTACTTTAATTGACCCAGAATTCCTCATTAAAAAACAGCTAAACATACAGACAGTTCCAATCTATAGTTTGTCAATTAAAAAATTATCCATGCACAAAACTTAATTGCTTTAAAAATGGAAAGTTAATTTTCTTCTATAAAATATACCATTCGAAGTATATTTTGCTCAAGCTTCCAAAAGATTGTGCTCTGAGATGAAATTAAGCATGAAAAATTTCTGGCTAAAAGCCCTTTTTTAATTTTAAAGTATTCAAGGAGAGAGTGAAGAGGGAGGGTTATAAACTGAAATTAACTATGGTGTGTAAGAAATGAGAAAAACAAAAGCAAAAAAATAAAGTTTACACAAGAAAGTGGCTATCTAACCCAAGTCAAGCAAAGCTAGAAATAAATGTCTAATAGCAAAATTAACTCAGTCTCATGAGAATTCTGATTGGGGGATGGCTTTACAAAAAGAGAGTTGATTGTGGAATTATACAATAGGCCAGTGTTTAGTTTTCTTCTAATTGCAAGCAATCAGCAACTTTAAGTCAGCAAAAGTTTAAGTCCTGAATATAGAAAACATAAAAACATAACTATTCACTGTTTTCAAAGTGCTTGAAATCAAATAAAAGAGATAAAGCTGACAAATAAAAAATTAAAACACAGCCATGCTTAAGGGCCAGTGCCCAACTTTCTATAGAAATTGTTATACGCAGCATTTCACTCAACTATAACCATCCTTGTCACATAAAATCACTTAAAAACTTTCTAAAGTACACATGAATTAATTAACCAAAGCACCACAATTAACCAATCACTTAGGATTGTATTTAACATGCTGTGTATCAGAGTGTGCAGCACAAGTTCTTATCTTACTGCTTAATAATATTTGTTTTATTTTTACAGCAGTAAATCAGAAGGTAGAAGAATGTAGTTATCACAGTCATGGAATTCAGAGAGGCAGCATTAGGGAGATTCTGATCTAACTTTTAAGGAGATTGAGGATTATGTGATGGTTCTTAAAGGAATTGATTGGGCTGTTTATTTTGCTTTTTTATTTATTATAAATTCCTTCATACCAAGTACAGGCAAAAGTATCCAAGTCACTGGTCATTCTGTTTTATGTAAGGTTCTGCTCTGTCCCTTCAAACTGTAATTCCAACCCCTCAATGCTTGAAGGCTTCACTCCTCCATCAGGTAGTCCCTCTCTCTCAGGAGGTTCATGCTTCCTCTGGTCCAGGCTCTCTCTGATGCCTGCTTTGCTCTATAACAAAACCTCCGCCCAGTCAACCCCCAGAGATGACCAACAGCACATCAAACATATGCCTAAAAACCGAAACTGTGGATTTCAAAAAAAAAAAAAGACTTTCTCCATGTTGGTAAATGACAATTTGCTGATAGCAGTCATCCTGAAGCCCTCCTTGGCTCTCTTGCTCTCACAGCTCACTTCAAAATATCTCCGTAATCCATTTCTTACCACCACCACTACTACTACCCTGGTCTGAGACACTGTCCTCTCTTGCCTGCCTTACAAAACAATCTCCTGAGTGCTACCGCTGCCCCTTTCCTTGATCCTGCTCCCGTCATTCTCCAAAAACACAACCAGAGTGAGCCTCCCAATGGCCAACCAGTCAGTTGATAAACATATGATCTTAATCAAATGATGATAATCATATGATAAACATATGATGTTTATTGTGTATCAGGCACCGTACAATGAGCTTTACTGATATTAAGTCATTTCATCATCACAATTCTGTAAAGAAGGAACTATTATTATCCCTATTTACAGAGGAGGCAACGGGAGTCCCGAAAGGTTAAGTATTGTGCCTGAGGTCACACAGCTGGTAAGTGGCAAAGCTGGGATTCAAATCCAGGCAGTCTGGGCATTAGTACCTCTACTGTCTCCAGAGGACTCTCATATTATTCAGAGTATAAAAAAAGTCTACAAGGTCCAATATCACCTGGTCCTCTCTTAACATGCCTCCTATTAGCTTCCTCTCACTCCTCTCCAGTCTCACCACCCCTACACTCTTTCTCAAACAGACCAGCAAGCTTCTGGCTCAGCTTATGGGCATTTGCGGCTTCCCCAGCTTTGAACACACTTCCTCCAGATACCCACGTAGTTCACTCACAAGTCAGATGATGAGCAGATGAGTCTCACCTAAATGCTCTATTTCAATAGCAGTCCTCTTCTCCCTCCATTCCCTATCCCCCTTGCCTGCTTCATTTTTATCCCTAAAACTTAGCACCACCTGACAAGATACACGTTTTAATTGTGTATATTTCTACCTAACCCCGCTGTCCTGTAAGTTACATAATGGTAAGGATTTTAGTCTGTGTTTTTCACTCTGTCTCCAATACCTAGAATAGTGTTTGGCACTTGGGAGAAAGAAAGGAAGGCAGAAAGAAAGAGGGAGGGAGGGAAAAGTTAGGGAGGAAGGAGAGGAGAGAGAGGTGAGGGAGAAAGACCACTTGAGCTGTATGTTGTAATTGATCAGTTTTTTTCAATGTGTCTACAAATTAAACACTAATGAGAAGCTAGGAGAATTCCATGACCACCTCCCGATCTGACTCCAAAGAGCAGACCACACTCACATGAATGAACTGTACAGGAAGCAGTGTCCCAAGATAAAGAGTCTTGGATTTAGCTAAGGTAAGCAATTGGAGCTCACTCTGTGAAGTAGCTTAGGAGGTAGGGAAGCTTGTTAAAATGAGAGCAGAGAAGTCTTCTTCTTAGTAATCAGAAGCAAGTACTTTTCCATTGAATCTATTAATCGGCCTCCTTTAATTTTCAGAATGCTTTAATTTCATCGCTACTGACTCCTATCCAGAATTCTCCAAGTGCAGAGAACACAGGACTACCATCTTGGCCTAGGTCTCTAAGAAATGAGAATTGGGGCAAAGGATTTTATAAGGTAATAAACCCTAAAAAAAGAAAAAGAAATCACCCAGTTTTTAGGGCAAGAGCAAGAACGTCATGTTAGGAGCCAGGGTAAGCTAACATTAATGTCAGGAATAATATTTACAAGTTATGCAGACTATCCAGAAACATTGTTGAAAATGAGTGTCTTATGGGCAAGGTTATTCACACAATTCTGAAGAGCAGGCACAGAACAGCCAATTGTCCCTCATAAAGAGCCCTAGTTGCCCCAGGTTCAGAATTAGAATTCCAGATGACTGCGGGTCTGTCTTTCATATAACTCTTAAGTGCTCTGAGATTTTCAGAGCTTTACACAAGTGAGGGCTTAAGCCTGAAATTACCTACAGCATTTGAACCTAGCCAAAGGCTAAATACCAGCATTAAAACCAGACATAGATTTTTCTTGGGTGATGTATGCCATAGTCAAGCTTACGGGCATTTTTATCCAGAAAAGCCTAGTCTCACTGGCACTGAAAGATTTCCTAACACAATAACTTTCGTCTTCGATGCCCTTAACCAACTGAAATGAATATCTTGATGTAACATTTCAGTGTTACAGAGCTCTAACCTTGAAACTTGAAGTTACACGATAAAAACTTGCTTTTTAACGTGTCTGAAACTACACTTCCCACTGCGTTCCGGACTCTCATAGGTCCCTTAGACTATCACTGCGTCAGTGGTCCTGAAGATCTCACTCACTGACTTGAGCAGTAGTCAAACTTAAAGATGCGAAATCTCATGCTTGGCCTCAATCCTTTAAAAAAAAAAAAAAAAGTGGGTTTTTTGTTCTAAGATTTTTTTTCCTTTTTTCTTTCTTTTTTTTTTTTTTTCAAACTGGTCTCAAGTCCTATATTCCATATATGTGGATCTGTAACATTATTGTGGTAAATACATGATTTTAATTTCTCCATTTTTCAACCTTTACTGAATAATATTTTGCCTAGTAATGAACTGTATCAGAGTTCAAGTTCCTGGCAATATAAGTTGTGACGTTATTTTCATGTACGATTGGTCACATTAGTTTTCAGGTCTAATTATGGACTTCTCTACCCTTCTTATCACAACTTTCTCATAGCCTTAGACATTTAAGGATTTTTAGATAATGGAAGCCAGACCATTCTTCTTTGGTCCCTTAATTTCTACTCCTTCCTTTTCTCAGCTCCTCCTTCCTCTGCTGGCTCCTTCACATCATCGAGCAGAGGGCTGTGGGAGGAACAAGCCCAGTAGTCATCTGAGTCCACAGCATGGGATCATCTAGATACAGGCCAGAGGGCAGGCACTGGTGGACAGCTTTGTGGGTCATCTGGTTTGGGTAGGCTTAAAAAGAGGGCAAGTATGTACCTTAGATGTCCTTAAGAAGCCAAAAATGGGGGGGGGGGGTAAATCTAGGTAAACAGAAGTAAATAAAAGGCAAATCTTCCCCTCAGTTTACATTTTCTCCTCCTTCAAACTTAATTTGGGCACGTATTTAGTTTCACCTGTTTTATCCTCTTTATGTTATTTGACAAATAAAGGTATTCCTATGCCCTTATATAAGCCTACTGTCCTGAAGAATGTAAATTCAATTTTCAACATTAAACATAACTATAGTTGAAGGAGGGGGAGGGTATACCTCAGTGGTAGAGTGCATGCTTAGCATGCATGAGGTCCTGGGTTCAATCTCCTGTATCTCCATTTAAAAAATAAATAAATAAATAAGTAAATAAACCTAATTACCTCCCCCACAAAAAGAGTAAAAGAAATTTTAAATAACTAGTTGAAAATGTGCCTACTCATGTTGTTTTTGCTAAAAAACTACTCCAACAGGTGGATACCAAAAGAATGATCCGTATCTTAAGAAGGTAAGAGGAGTGTAACACATATTAAACTACCAATTTATAACCTTTACCATATACTAAAGACTCCTCAATAATCTGAACCTTGTACTTGTGCCATATGCACATCTAAAGAGGTTACCTAGAGTGTACCTGTGACAAAGCATACTCTTGTACTTGCACAGATACATAGCTTGTCTTCATCGTATTAAAACAGTTGGCTAAAAAAATGCAGGTAGCACTCACATATTCTTCTATCATAATCTTTAAAAAAAAAACTAAACCATTAAAATTACTTCAAAAATGCAAATAAACAAAAATCAGAAATTCTACTTTGGCCCTTCAGTTTGGGAGAGGAGAGGACCAAATAAGAAAGTCATCTTCTCCTTTTTAAAATTCTATTTCCCAATTTTAAATTCTTCAAGATTATGAGCTTGACCAAATGACAAACGCAATGGATCTATCAAAATATGCAAAGATATGTCATTCGGATACACCGTTGTTAAAGAGTTTTCCTCTGATCCACCTGCATACAATTTTCATGAAGCTTGTTAAGTGTTTAACAGGACTGCTGAGTATTCTTGTGTGCAAGGTCAGTTCTGGGATGGTTAACTATTCTGAAAGACTATGAATGTTTTATAAAGTGAGAGTAATATAACGCAGGAAAACAATGGAAAAGAATTATATGTATGACAAGCTTAAAAAAATACTTTTTCACAATAAAGCATGGCTAAACGTGGGGGGAAAAAAATAGATCTATTTGGGGGCATAGAGCACTAAGCACTAGATTGGCGGCCATCTCAGTAGTGTGCAGAATTAAAAGAGCATTTTCCCACTTTGGGGCCACATTAATTGCCTGCCTACTAATTCTAATAAACTAGACTTCCTGAAGTCTTCCACCATTCAAAGCTGCAAGCTGCAGAAATATTAACAAGCTGTGCAATGTTTTCTTTTCTCCAAGAGATTGATCAGTTCAAGATATCAAGTAATCTTTGTGTGGAAGGAACAGCTAGATGTAGATATTCTATCACCAGATAAATCATTAACATAAAAAGACTGACTCACAGATGCATAAAATATTAATAAATATTTTAAATTTTCAGTTAAAATATTTTAGGGCTGACATTGTAATAATACTAAGGTTTTTTTTTCAATGATGTGAATTTTTAATGGTACAAATATATTGGAAAAATTAATTTAACTCTACAAATTCTGTACCAACAAGAGATCCTGCACCCAAGATTTTACTGAAGGGAAAAGAAGGTCCACAAAAAATGTGTCCGTACGTGTCTATAGCAACTTTTACAGTTCACTTCTATAACTGATTTATAATAGTTACCAATACTGTCTTGAGAAATGAGGCCTAATGAATATTCAAACTAAGTAAAAAATTCCCCTCAGTTACCACATTCCTGTCACCACTAAGAAGACATAACCCAAACATTTGCTGAATTTAGAGAAAGATCATGATTTCGTGGTGTGATCTAAGAATTCCAATATATTTTGCACAAGAGAAGTTGACCATGGAGGAGTTTTCACTGTTGGGCACAGAATGTGAAGTTGGAGGAACTCTGGATGCAAGGAGGGGCTTGCCCTGCTTCTACTGGCTTCAATGCATCTCAGGTGTTGATCCTTTGAAATGGATGCCTGAGCAGAGGGGAGGGAACAGCAAGTCCTTTGGAAAAGGCCCAAGCCTGGGAAAAGGATAAACAGGGCTTGGTGCTTGGTCCCCTGAATGGTTTGAAAATGCTTCTTAGGAGGTGTGGATTCACATGACCTCTTCCAGGAACTTGAGCACTTTTAGCATCTCTGCCATCTCTTTTTCTTTAGACTGCAGGAATCTTGGACCAGTACTTGCACCAGAGAATTGAGTTCCTTCCTCAAACACACGTTGACCCTCATCATTTTTCTGCCAGTATCAGCAAGGCTAAGTATATTTCATGAATCTCTGTTGAGCCTGGCATTCTCTACAGATGTCTCCATGCCAGCATTCTTCTTTTTAGCAGCACAAATCTCATCAATGAGTTGGTATTTCCCCTCAATCAGTACAGCCAGCATTTTTGCCAACTTCTCTTTGTGTCTCCCATAAAGTTGACTTCTACAAGACTGAGCAATTCTGAAAGTACATAAAAACCTCACCAATAAGCTGGTGACAGGCAGAAATGCCACTGTCTGCCCTTCTAGGTTCTGGAAAGTGAACTGTGAACTCAGACCATTGGGCAGCAGCAACACCGCGGCTTCATTCACCTTCGCAAAGAAGAGTGCTAAGCCAAGCTCCACACAGCATGGCAGCCCCTCCATGACACTGATCCACCACAGGGCTCTGCCCAGTTACCGTGGATCCACTAGCCACAACAAGCCGTGGGGAACACACCAACATTCCACCTGGAACCAAACCAGCAGCTGACATCCTGGATTGGTCACGTATCTTGTCAGTGTTGGGGGAGGGCCTGTGTCAGAGATGTCTGTAATGAAAATGTGATTCTCTCCATTAGGGTCTAATAGTCATTTTTTTTCTTCCCTCTTTCCTTTTATGTTGATCTCAATACACAATACAATGGAGGGAAGTGTGTCCATGTTAAGTTTATGGTTTCGCACGTCTTTAATGTTTCTAATACTTGACAGTATCTGAAGACCCACTGTAGGAATCATATGTTAGAATACCCATTAACCCAGAATATACACCTCTGTCACATTTCAACTAAAACACACACACTCTCACAACATGGATCCATCTGATTCATGGGGGCTGAATTTCATAGAAATGAAATCAATCCCAATGTACACTTTAATGTCTGTCTCTTTTGCTCTCAGTACTGTTTTTTAGAGCTATGTGTCTTTTTTTATATGAATATGCCATCCATTCTGTTTGTAGGGTTGAATATGCCATTCATTCATTCTGTTGGAAGGTTTGTAGTGTATATCACAGACTATTAATCCATTCTTTTAATAATAGGCATTTGGGTTAGCTCCAGTTGTGCTATTATGAATCAATATTTTTGAATATTTATGCACACAACTTTTTTCTAAATATATGATTTCATTTACCAGATGTGATGAATACATGCAAGCAGCAATATTTGGTAGATGTGCGCTGAATGCTCCTTGACTTCACTTTGAGTATGTTCTTTTGTATTACCTTGGTTCCTTTGGGTTTTTTTGAGTCAGCTGTATGCTTTTCTTTCTGTTTTTGTTTTTCAAATACATTAACCTATTAGTCTATCCATTTACTTCAAACAGATAGTCATATAAGCTCATCCACATCCTAAAAAGAGTGAAAAAACATCTGTATTTTCCTGCTTCCCTCTCCCATCTTTAAGATTTTTGATATCCTGTTTGCCAACTTCTTGTTCATACTTAGCAACTCGTACTTCTTGAATTTCCAATTATCACTTTCTCATTTCTAGATCATCCTGCTTCTTTTCTATTTAGGGTAGAATTCTCAATCTTTCTTTTAGGGTAAGTTTAGAATTGCTGAATTCTTTAAATTTTTGCTAGTCTGTGAAATTCTGCACCTCTCCCGTTATTGTAAAGGACGGGCTTGTGGCAGAGGGTACCCTACATTGCAGCTTTTTCTCATTTAGGACTTTGACTATGTCTTGGCACTCCTTCCTGTCCTGCAATGTTTCTGTCAAGATATCAGCTGAAATCCGTATGGAGGTTCCCTTGTGACTAACTTGTTTTTCTTTAGGTGCTTTTATAATCATTTGGTTTACCATGAACTTTGGTCATTTTAATGATAATATATCTTGCCGTAGGTCTGTTGGGGTTCATCATGCTTTGGGCCCTCTGTGCTTCCTGTATTGGGATAGCTGATTCTTTCTTCAGTTTCAGAAAGTTTCAGTCTGATTTCTTCAAATACCTTTTCAGACCATTTTTTCTCTTTCTTTCCCATCTGGTACCCCTATGAATCTTAGCCTGGCATGCTTTTTCTTATGCAGGTTTCAATTGCATTGCTTGATAAGGTTTTTTAACTCAAAATAGAAATTATACTAGTCTAGGTGGGCACTGCTGTGTCTAGAGGGAAAGATAACAGGATGACTAAAGAGTGGAAATGGAGGGCACACTACCTGGAACCAGAAGATCTACATTCAAGTCCAATTCCACTATTTGGGCAAATGAATGTGTCTGGGTCTCAGTTTCTAAACTGTAAAAAGGATAAAATAAAGTACAACACATAGGGTGGTTATCCCTATAAAATGATGATTTGATTACCAAAGTGATTTGTAAGCTGCTATATCAATGCAGGGTTTTATCATTTCAGGGTTAAATGACTTACCCCAGATCACACAGCCAGTTATTTGTAAAAACAGCATAATGTGTAGAAATCTAGTTTTCTGGCTGTTTTCTGCACTCTTTTGATTACAGTGTACCTTTCTCTCTTGTATTATGTAACTATTCTCAGAAAAAAAAAGGTTAATCATAATTTGCAGTGCATAATGACATCCTAAAATTTTGTTTCAGAGGCATTTTGTGTGTATCCTTCTAGCTCACCATTTTCACTTCTGCATCGTGCCTCCCCTTCAGTCTTAAAACAAAACAAAACAAAACAACTGCTGTTCCTTTAAGCCTCACACCATCCAAATACTCTACCTCTGCCCCATATCTCTCTGATGTTTCTACCATCTTGTGTTGACTATTCCTACTTCACTCAGGACGTTTTTTTACCTTTGGTTTATTCTTCCCACTTATGTTCAACCCAGTCAGAAATCATAGAACTAGAACATCCTGAAGATGAACCATTCATCACTCTGGTTTCTCATTACTTGACCATCAATTATCTTTTCCTCCATTCCGTCTCTGCCATGCTCTCCTATGGTTATCCTTTGACCCTTGTCATCAACAGTAAACAATCAACTCTAACCACCACTTCTTTTCTGGCCAGTTCATCTGATCAAGTACTTTCACTTCCACAAAACTCTTCAACCTCATTGTGACCCTCAACCCATTCACTTCCTCACTATCCATCAGTCCTCTCCTGTTTTCAGCTACTCTTATGGGCCAGCTGGGATTCTAAGGTCCTTCACTAAAATCATCCCTTTTGGAACACATTCAGCTCTCATATGCCCATACTATTTGCCTGAAAAAACTAAATCTGGATGCTTTCTATCATGGTGTTCCTCAGATATGTACCAAGGTTTGCTTAATATATTTTATAAACAAATTGAAAGGATATTAAATTGGAACTTTGACTTCAGGTACCAGGGAATGACAGACATAAATTCTCATGTGAAGTATTAACCAGAATACTTTTTTTTTTTTTTTTTTGCAGGGAGTAGGTGACTAGGCCTACTTCGTATTTTTTTTAATGGAGGTACTGGGGATTGAACCCAGGACCTCATGAATGCTAAGCATGCACTCTACCACTTGAGCTACATCTTCCCTCCCAGAATGCAAATTTTCAAAGGCAAGAGTAAAAGTGATACCACGACATTTAAAAATTCCTCCTCTCTGAGGATAGTAGTAAAAGACTCAAGATGCATTTTAAGAAGAGGAGGATTTGTCTGGTGGGAACTGCTAGAATGCTGAGCCATCACCAAAGGAAGGGGTGTCTAGGGATAGCCACGCTCTCAAGTCAACACTAGTGAGGGCTGCTTCTATGGGACCACTCAGAACTCAATAATCCATACCTGTGGATGGAAGTTCAGCAGACAAAGTTCTGACCCCTACCCTGGAAACTCTGAGGACAAAAGACCTGAGCTATTAAACTGCTTCAACGTGGGAGCCATGGAGAGGTGGCTGAATGGAATCTACTGCCCTATAATTTATCAGAGCAAAGGAAGCTTTATTCTTTCTTAAGGCCAGAGATGGGCCACAAAGGTGAGTGTCAGCCTGAAGCCTTTTGGGCTTGTAGGTATGAGGACCAACCGGGAGAGTAATGGGATTTCCACAGAGAATATGTGTGGACTGGACTTCTGGATAACTAGAAGCTGGGAGAGCAGAGGCAGCCAGAGGAATGGAATATGCCTGCATTACATACATACATTGGAGGGACTCAGGAGGGGAATCTAGGAAAACCCACGGAAGTACACAGAAATGACGCAGAATTAAATACATTCCAGGCCCCTCAAATACCTATCCATCTTAGCACTGCCATCTGTCAAGCAGAGCAGAAACCCTCTGTACCTTCTTTTCTCTCTCTCCCTGAGTACCAGCCCTGAAAGTCAGGGCCAGTGCAGCCTTGGCTATGGAGATAAAGGAGGTGTGGGGAGAAGTCCTCCCTTTGAATGAAAACTGAAAGTGAAATATGTAGAGCTGAACATTCTAATTTCTAAATCTAGAGTGTTTTTCAACTTACTATATCTGTGACCTATTTCCTAGGAGGCACAGGGATGAGCCAGAGTTTTCTATCTGTGGCAGAGAGAAAACCTTCCCCACTGCACAACTATAAAAGGGACAATGGGAGAGACAAATGAAAAACAGAAAGAATTAAAATTTACATTCTCATTCTATATCAGGAGTCATGCTTTTAAAGATATTGATTATACTGGTTTCACGTTAACTCCACTTTCATAAGTCCTGAATGAGCCCTCAGCCTAGCCCAGCAATGCTCCTGTTTTCATTTCCCACTATAGCAGGCTTGCTTTCCCAGTGTTCTCCCGTATAACTGTTTTAATCTTCACTCTCAGCTCAGAACTCCTCCCTCCCTTCCCACCACTTCCCCCTTAGATGATGAGTATACCCATGCCTCACTGAGATGCCAGAAACTCCAAGATGATGATGCCCAAACTTCTCACCCACAAAACTGCCTACACATCAGCCACATTTCCCCCTGCTACAGCCTCCAAAAGCCTCCTCTGTAAAAAGCTAATTCCTCTTCATCCCTTTTCACCTCCTGGGATTGTCCTCTTCTCCCCTCAGCAGTCTCTTCCTCCTAATAGATCATGTTTTAAGACTTTTTAAAAAAGCAGTTTGGGGTTTACAATAAAACTGAGAGGAAGGTATAGAGATTTCCCATATACCCCCTGCCCCGACTCAGGCATAGCCTCTCCCATCATTGACATGACTCACCAGAATGCTGTATTTTTACCAAGGATGAACCTACACTGACACACTGTAATCACTCAGAATCCATAGATTACCTTAGGGTTTTCTCCTGGTGGTGTACATCCTCTGGGTTTGGACATATGTATAATGACATGTATCCATCATTATAATACCATATAGAATACTTTCACTGCCTTAAAATCCCTCTGGCCCTGTCTATTCCTCTCACCCACTCCATCCCACAACCAACTGATCTTTTTGTTGTCGCCACAGTTTTGCCTTTTCTCGAATTTCATATAGCTGGAATCATGTAGTATCTAGCCTTCTAAGACAGGCTTCTTTCACTTGGTAATATGCACTTAAACTCCCTCTAAGTATTTCTATGGCTTAATAGTTCATTTCTTTTTATTGCTGAGTAACAATGGTCTGGATGTACCACAGTTTATTTATCCATTTACCTACGTAAGGCAAACTCATATTTAAAAATCTCCCTTGGGTTCCTTTCTTAGCTTTTTTTCCACTACTTGGCTACTCTTCACTATTCATCTTCTTGTATATGTAGCATTTACTTGATAGCTACACTTCTCTACCTCCCATTCACTCCTCAGCCACTCCACTGAGACTTCTGCCCACCATTCCCATCCTTGAAGCAGCTCAACAAGGTCACTGGTGACTTCACATTATTAAATCCAAGGCCCTTTAATTTCAGTATAGGACTCATTTCCCCACCATTGTTCCATCTCTATCTCAAAACACTTTCTACTCTTGACTTGCATAGTATGACTCTCTTTTAATTGTACTCACTCTCAGGCTTCTGCTTCTCAGTCTCCTTTGCAACCTCCTCCTCTTCTACCCCATCTTTTAATGTGAGAGAGAGGGTTCAGGGCTTGCCTCTGAGCCCTTCTACCTTTGTTCTCTGCCTTCCCTTTCTCTCCACAGCTTTAAACACCATCTGTGTATTGATAACTACCATGTTGATATTTTCAGCCCAAATTTCTCCTGGGAAGCTCAGAGTTTGATATCCAACTTCTCTTTTGATACCTCCACTTGGATATTTCAGAGGCATGTGAAATTCCACTTGTCCAAATTAGACCCCCAAATCTACCCCCTCCTCCACTTTTCAGACTCTGGCTTTTTCAGACTTTCCATCTTGGTAAATGTCACTACTATTTAAATATATCAGTAATCTGGAGTCATTCTGTATTCTTCCTTTTTCCTCATATCCTACAGCCAAACTATCAAATGGGGATTCCAAGCAAATCTTGACCACCCATCTTCATCACCATCATCATCAAATGGTTTGCCCGGACTAGTACAAAAGCCTCCTCACTCTATTTTCCTCCTATTCTCTGCCAACCCACAATCCACCGGTTACCAAAAGTGATACTCCAACAATGTACATATCATTCCTAGCTCCACTCCCCACACATAAAGGTTCTCAATTCACTCAATGAAATTCTGTCCCCTTTCCCCCTCAAGCCATTAACTCCAGATCTTTGCTCACATGATGCAGCCACACTGGCCAACCTTCATTGCCTGTACACACCTCTAAGAGGCCTTGAAATGTTCTATTCTCTCTACCTCTACCTTCAAAGCACTCATCTAAACACAGGCTGCTTCTGATTCTTTTTCAAGACTCAGCCTAATGCTTAGCTCCTCAGAGAGGCCTTTCCAGATTCCCCCATCAAGGCTGTATTTTTGATCAGTATCCTCACCCTTTCTGTCACTGCACTTACAACCACTGGTAACTATGCGTGCATTGCTTACCTACCTTTTTCTACAAGCTTTAGGCTTCTTAAAGATATGAATCATGGCAGTGTTGCTGACCTGTGTCCACCCAACAAGCAAGACTACACCTGGCCTAGAGGAAATCTCAACAATATGTGCAGAATGGTGTATTCTGCTGGTAGCACATCAACATGGCCGTGACCTAAATGTCATAAATTATTCCAGGTACTCCTCATGTTGAACAATGATTTTATTAGGGCTCAGCTACCCACACAAAGAAAGGGAACCAAATAAAAGGCCAAACCACAGGAACAGATCTTTGTTTTGAAGGATTGGAGGAAGTTGCAGTTATTAAATGCCAAAATGTTTTGGGAAGTCAAACAGAGACCTAATAAAAGGAAAACCGTATTACCCTCATGCTTGGATTGGGTATTCAACCTGCAGTGATGTGCAACTTTTAAAGTTGTTCATTACTTACATCAATATATCTGTGGAGACACGAAACTATTTCCTTTGGAATTCAAGTGGATTGAATGACAGTTTGGGGCTCTTAGAATTTCATTAATAGCTTATCAATAAACAATTAGTCAGCATCTTTTATATGCACAGGCTGCCCTAAGCAGGAACTTTCCAGTATTGCTCAGCCCATAGCTTGGAAACACCCCAAAGACTGGGTCAGCTCTAAGGAGCTGTGGCCTCCTGCTGGGGTCACACATCCCTCCCAGGGTGGGCTCAGGGCCAATGCTGTTACTCTTTCCCTGATTCATTTTCTGATGTTGGCTATGATTTTACCTCTTCTTCCTTTAGAAATCAAACTGTATTCCTTCTTGGATAAATCAATGCAGTGAACTAGGGTAGATGCCAAAACTAAATGATTTTGGTGTGCTATAAAATAATGGAGTTGACTTTTATAAAGCCTTTACATTGAAACTGACTTCTTCAAACTACACATGTTAAACTTGTTTTATTGTCTAGTAATCGAACTGCAGTTTCAGAAGGGAGGGGTAGGGGGAACGAGTCCTGAGAATTCTTAGTGGCTCCCACACAGGTTAAACTACCATGGCTTTTCTGTTTCAAATAAAACTTTTGGACACTGACTGTAACCTCAGATTAGGTGCTTGGCTTTAAAAAAAATGCATACAAGTGTTACCATGCATACTTCTTCATGTTATAGGAGTCTTAATAACTTTAATAACACCTATTGCAATGTTTGATTAGAGTAAGTCAGAAATGATACAAATGTCAATGACCATTATGGTAAAGAAATTTGTACCAGGGTTCCGGGAAAACAGTTGAGTCTTCCTTCACAAAACTTCTTAAGGGAGGAAGGAAGGAAGGGAGAGATGAGAGGAGGGAGGGAGGAAAGGGGAGGGTGAGAGAGGAGAGAGGAGGGAGGGAATTGAGGAATGTACATTCATTTCAAATAAATTTGTTCTGCCTGGCTGAATAGCATCCCTCACTGCAGATGGAAAACACAAAGTGGAGAAATGAATATATTTGCCAAATAAAAAAATAGCCAAAGTGAGAGGCAAAAGAGGGCTTACAGAGGAAGGAAGCTACTGCCACAAGCGAATGTGTTTTGTGTAAACACAGCAGACCCACACAGAATCTGAGGGATTTCTGAGCTTCACACAACACAAGCTGCAGAGCAGGAACTTCCCGAGCTCACCTCGCTGCACCAATCCAGGGATGAATGCCAGAGCACCCTGTCACCAACGTCAAGAGCAGTGCGGGAGCCAGAAAGCATACAGTGCCCCTCCCCAACTCTTACAACTGCTCAGCCCTCTCCTCCGCGGCCACCCTGAGAACAGTCTACTTCCTCTTTGATTCTCTGCTCAAGTCCCACCTATTTATTAGTGGGCATCTCCACTCCAAGCATCGCATAGATGGCCAGAGCAAGGATATCCCATGGGTATGGTGCTTCACACAAGGACATGCCAGATGATACATCCTTCACTGTGTTTACAGCTTTGTAAAAGGAAATAACCCCCAGAGCCCCAAAAGAAATTTGTTAAGCCAAAGGGAAGTCCCAGTTGCCAGTCATTAGAGCTGATGTGCCATGGATCTGCTGGGGGCACCTTGGACCTGCACCTGAGCCAAGGGACTTGATTTTCAATCTGTCCCCAGTGCTCCAAGTTTAAGGAATTCTGAGATGCCAGAAGATATGGAGACATGAACATAAAAACTTACATCATTCACTGAAAAATAAAGAAAACTTCTTCTTCCTGTACCCTCACCCCCTTTAATGTAAGAAATGTAGAGTTTTATGAGCCAGCCATAAAACAGGCTGGCTATCTTGTGTGCAAAACCATATTTTAGAGAATGAACCTAAAAATGGGGCCTGAGGATGCTAATATAGAATTCTTAGTCCTCAAGTATATCCTGAACGTATATCAGAGGCTACCTTTCTTAGCAAATGATGACACCCAGGCCCCAGAAGCTAGGTGACATCCTTGTGGTCACTCATTTAGTGAGAACCAGAACCCACTGTTTTTAATTCCTTGCAAGGGCTCCTACAAGTACATCATATGGTCTCTCAAATGTGCACAGTTCCACAGGTATCAAAAATGCATGTATGTTCTGACAATGTAGCAGCATGATTTAGTTATGGGTAAAAGAAGTCCTGTTTTCACTCCGGGAAGAGAGCATTCTGATTCTTCAGAACTGTACTGCTTCTGGTTATGCGCGATGGCCCCATCCAAAGGCTTTCCCCAATCCCCCAATTGCAAATACCACTCTGGCATCTAATATCCTCCGCAAATGTGCGAAATACAAATGAAAAATATGCGTTTCCTAATGGTTCTATAAATATACCTAGGTTGACTTACAGGGGAGGTTTTCACAGTAGTTCACGTGACCAAGTGGAAGGCAGCAAAATCAGTTGAGATGTAGATGCTCAACAGGCAGGGTGCCCAACAGGACTGAATCACTCATCTTCATACCGCCCTCTCCTCCCAATGCACACAATGCAAGTTATGAATTGTTATATATCATAGACTTTGGGGAGTCCTATGAAGAGCTGACAGTGGGTATATTTAATCCATAAATTCCAAGGAATCCTGGAATTTGGAAGAACAGAAAATATGTAGAGACAGCACGATGTGCTTGTTCTGTGCTTCTTATAATGACAAGAACTTCAGTGCACTTCACTAGTGAAGTTAACAATAACTTTGTTAATCTACCCAAAGGGAAGCGATCTCTACCCACCTCACTTTCATTATCTCACTTTCTGAAAAAGAAACACTGAACTGAACAGCACACAAAATATCCTTAATGTTGCCCCTGAACTGCAGATGGGCAACAGATACAATCTTCACTAGCCAGGAAAAATATCATTTCGTCTTTGGAAAAGAGATGTTGTGTGAGCCAGAGGATGGTCGTGTATGTCTGTTCCTGTTAGAGGGAGCCGGGGGACAGTGCTGTTCATCCCCTTCTCACCCCAAAGTAGGCACTGAAAATTGTCAGCCGCATAGTTACCAAACCCTCAAAGAGAAGTGAACCTTACACAAATGTTTCAATAAAAAATACAGGTGGTCTAAGAGGTTTTATTTTTTTAACTCCTATTTGAGCAATGCTGACTCAGGTTTCTGCCGATGACCACTCTTTGGCAAAACCCAGCGTTTAAGGCACATTACTTATAAGGAAGAAAATAATGTTCTCTCCTTTACAAGCAAAACATACTATAGCTGAATTCCAACACACAGCTCACAGAGAATACTAGCAAAATGTATGGGTTCTGAAGAATGAGTCAAGACCTGCAGGACTTAACTTCTCAAATATAAACCCAGGAGCTTCTGCAAGATGTGGGCAAATGACTTGACATTGGAACATTCTTCAGGCTTGGGGGGTTTCTACTATGACTCACACTTGAGGGTCACATTTGATTCCTGTTGTCACTCCTCCAGCCATGTGACTATGACATGAAATCATGCTTTGCATAACAGTAGTGAGAAATATAAAAACTACCAGTTGCCACTGCAAGGAATGAAAAATACTTAGTCCATTTTTTTGCTTTTTGCAACTATCATTTCCCTGAAAAACAAGAAAAAATATGACCTATTCAGTCCAAAAGTGGGATCCCCAAGGCCCATGGCTTTTGGACCACCCGGAAAAACACAAGCTTGGCCGTAGGAGGGCAATGTTCTTGTTCTAACAGTTGCCAGAATAGCTAAGAGGCTTAGGAAGTTTCTGGCACTGTCAACAGCTTGGAACTGTTAAGCTTGTTCTGTATTAAAACAAAACTCAGAGTCCTTTTTCTCTCAAATGGGGATAAAGTTGAGGATCATGTTCTAGCAAAGGACACACAGGAAGTGAGGCTAACATATCTCATCACTGAGTACCCTTCACCACATCTCTCCAGCACTGACGCCCAATCTTCCCAAATTGAGTCATCCCGGAACACACAGTGTATCAGATAATTCACTGGCTGCACTCCAAGAAATGGGCATATGCCTACAACAGTCACCTACTTCCTTGGAGGAAGTACCATGTTACAGGGAAACTTCTCAACATGAATTTTTCACTTGCACTCTGCTGGTGTATGGATAAAAGCAGAATGCCATTGACAAAAGCCATTTCACCTGTACCTGCCACTAGATTTATCATTACTGCCCTCTGACAATATTAGCCTTCCTTGCATTTTTTTACCGTATTCTAGTAATTTATAAACTATTGTTCACATATGAGAATCTGTAAAAATAATATAACCACTTCCTAATCTTTTAACTGAGTCACTGAAGTATTTCTTCACCATAGAGATCCTTTTGTATAAGGCAGGAATCCATGTCATTCCAAATATCTGAACAGAATAAGAAACACACACACATTCATTTTCTCTCTCTCTCTCCCCCTTGTTATCCAAACAAATTCTAAAGGACCCACATGGATATTCTCTGGAGTGACCAAATCTTTGAATATTTTAGGTCTGAAAACTTCTAATAACAGACAAAAATTTGCATCTCTACATCTTGTTCACCTGTTTTCATGAGATTATCATCAACTTGGGTTCTCACCATTCTCCACAAAAACTATCTCAGAGAACTGATATGAAAGCTGTAAACTCTGACTAGTCTTCTCTCCCTTCTGTTCTCTTCCTCTTTTATTCAAAATACATTTAATCGCTGGCCTCCTTCAGATCCTTAGTCTCGCCCCCCCCCCCATCTGCTGCTGTGCTGTTCTTCTGGTCCTGTCTAGCTCAGATGCTACAGCTCTGGCCTGACTCTGATCCTGAATCAACCCAGCACCTTTCTACCTTGGCCCCTGGACCCAGGCTGATGCTGAACAAAGGCCTATCCTGTGTATCTGAGGCCACCAGCTGCACAGAGTATGTGATCCCCAGAGTGGCGTAGAGGCGGGGCTGTGGTCCTTCTATTCCACTCAGCAACACATTACCCATCCCCATGGCCACCCATTTCCTCCATCTTCCTTATCTCACCTCACCCCTTCTCTCTATTCCATGGCCTCTGCTTTACCCCTAAGATCCCTCTATTTCCTGAGGAGCTTTGTTTCATTATTCTTTCTCATGATTCTGTCTTCAAATTCCCCCTCTCCATTAGCTCACTGAGCTTAGCTTAGAAGGAGACCCAAATCTTCTCCTTCTTGAAATTAAAAAAAAAAAAAAAAAAAAGACAAATTTAATGGCCAAAACTCTGGCTCAAAGTTTCATCCTCCACTTCCTACCATTCATTCATGCATGCATGCATGCATTCCTACCCCTCTCTCTCCTTTACTTAATCTCATATTACCCCTCCAGCCACAATTTATGGAAAACTGTTAAAGAGTCTATCATCTCTGTTCTTTTTCTTGTAATTTTTCAACCAACTGCAGTGCACTGCTATGCCTCTATGGAAGCATCTCTTCCGAATAGCTTCCTAGACCAAGTCAGACCAGCTTTTCCCAGCACTGGCTCTCTGTAGAATGACTAGCTGTCCTCTCCTCCTTGACGCTCTCTCCTCCCTTGGCTTCACTAGACCATGCTCGCTTAGCCTGTCTTTTTTTTTACGGCTCTTCTGGCTTTTCACAGGTTCGTATTCCTCAGAATTCAGTCCTCTTCCCTGGTCTCTTTTCACTCTCCAGCATCCCTGGATTTTCCTATTTACCCACAGTCTCACGTCTCAGCTGAACACTGATGACTTTGCTCAGTGGTCCACTCTAGATGCCACACAGACATCCTCCAATTACTCCCAAAGGTAAGGAGTTGAGGATCATCCTCCAACCTGAACTCCTTACCTGCTCCCAACTGGCTCTGTCTGTATTTGTCATCACTGCAAATGGCACTGCCTCCATCTCGTCACTCAAATCAGAAGCTAAAGACTCAACTTATAGCCTCCTACACTCTCCCTTCCCACATCTAATCACTCCCCAGATCCCATTAATATACCTTCTTAATGGCTTTTTCCTTTCTCTTTACCACCTTTTATGGATTCCCTTCTCTTCCCGACTAATGCCATGGCTACAGTTTAGAGCCTCCTGATCTTTCTCCGGGACTATTATGGTGATTTCACCTCCATGTCGGCACTCTGGTCACTACCTTATTTCTCCCCAAGCTACCTACACATATGAACAGTTTCTAAAGATAAATCCAATAATGTCACAGTATTGATTAAAAAAAAAAAAAACACTTCAGCAACCGAAGGCTAAAACCCAGATTAGTGGATAAGACCATATTTCAGTGTTTTTAAAACGGTAAATTGTGACCCATTAGTGGATTAATAGATTTTAAAATCAATTTAATGGGTTTCAATCAGCATTAAAAGAATATGAAATAGAATAAGGCAGACAATACCACAGTGTATTTCCAAGCAGAGGGGTGAATTTGTTGCTTCAGTTTTTGCATGCTTCAGTGTGTGTGTGTGTGTGTGTGTGTAGGTAGATCTGAGATAGATAGATATATATATGATATATATATTATATAGATATATATAGCAGTGTAATATGTATATTTATACTGGAGATTTGCTGAAAAAAATTCTAAATCTACTGCTCTTCTGTAGTCTGATTCACAGCTACTATTCCAGCTTTCTCCCCCATCTCCTGTCTCATTTCTTCCAGAACTTCCTTCTAGACCAGGGCATTCCAACAGAAATAGAATGCAAACCATCATGTAAACCATACATGCATTTAAACTTTTCTGGTACCCACCTTAGAAAAAGCAAAATGAAACAAGTGAAATTAGTTTTAATGACATATTTTCTTTAACTCAACATGTCTAGAATATTAGTATTTCCACTTGTAATAAGTAAAAAAATTATAGTGAGATATATTCATTGTTCACATTAAGTCTGAAATTTTGCATGTATGTTACATTTAATGCAGATCCCAATTCAGATCCCACATTACAAGTGCTCCATGGCCACGTGTGGTTAGTGACCACTGTACTGATAGTGGAGTTGTAGACACATAGTTAACTACCTAACAATCCATTCTTTCTTATACCTTCATGTCTACACATGCTGTTCCCTATACTTGGAGTCTCCTTCAATTTTGTTCTTTTGTTTTTAAATCCACCTGGTAATTCCTACTCATCTTTTTAGATTTACGTCAAGGGCCACATCCACTGGAAATTTCCCTGACCCAACAAGGCCAAATGAGATGCTTTCCTCTAGGGTCCCAGAGCAAAAGGCTCCTAAAGCAATACTATACATACCGCATTTAATTGTCCTTTCAGATGCTGCCTTGCCTAGTTGGAGTGTGAGCTTCTTAAAGGCAAAGAAGTTATCTTAGAACTTAGCCTAGTTACTACCATGTAGAGGGTGCTCCGTGAAAACTTGCTATATATTAAAATGTCTGGATTCACACCATGGAAACTTATAGAAGGATCCAGGAGGACAGAGAGTTAGTCATGGCCTGAGCTGAGAGCCTTGGTCCCCAGGACTGACATGTTTGTGTTTCTATTTAATAAACCTGTGTTGTGAGCTTTACTATTTGAAGCTTATATTACATTCTTATAATACTTATATTCTTACTGATGAGAAGAGCTGTGATATTAATAAAGCAGCTGTTTCTGGGAGTCGGTGTGTCAGCCCTTTACTGATTTGCAGAAGATGCCTTCTCTGGCAAAATACCCCACCCAACATGCCTCGAGGCAGGACCAGACCAAACCACTTCAGATGATTATTACTGAAACTTCTCAAAAAAACCCCACACGTCCACCACTTCAAATTATTAAAAAATCCCTCTGTTGAAAAGCTTTTCTTACCTACCCTAAATCCTCTGCACTGTACTGTCAGCCCACCTCCTCCTGTTTGGATCTCAGGAGAGCTACAGAAGAGCTTACCATGAGACTCTAAAAAAGAACCCTCTTATGCTTCAATAACAGCATTAAATCACCCTTAAGTCTTCTCTTCTCCAGGGTAAACAATCCAAATTTCTTTAGCCTTCCTCCATAGATCTTATTTTACAAGCTTTTAATCACCGCAGTGGCACGCCTCCAGACTAGGCTCTCCAAGTTCCTCCGTCCTACCGCTGTTGTAAAGCTGAGGGCTGCCGACAGCTCTCTGTGCTGAGCTTTCTCCAGCCTTGTGAGGAGTAATACCCACTTCGTATTGTGTAATGGCCGCTGGAAAACTTGAATCAGAGGAAGGTAATTCTCAAAATCAGGAATTTGTTGTTTAACTTAAGTTGCCTATTGCCTTTATTGTTTCAAATATGACAATGGGATGACAATGGTTGTGGCCTCAATGGAGTTGTGTGGCATTTTATGCTTTCGTATTTCTCATCGCACATCACCGCCAAGGGCCATCTAGGATGAACAGCAGTAGAGTCATATCAGCTGATGCTTCTGAATGTTCACCGCATACCAGGTGTTAGTCTACACAGTCCATTTATTAACCTTTTAAGTAAAATAATTTAGGTAGAAGCTATTATTACTGTCACTTTACCAATGAGAAAATAGGCACAAGAAGACTGAGGAAATGGACCAAAGTCACGTGGACAGTAAATGGTGGAGCTGGGATCAGAACACAGTCTGCCTTATTCTTAAACACTTTGGTTTTAATGCAATAGTGTGTTTACTGAATCCACTGCCACTATCCTTATTTGGACTGCACAGCCATAATTTTTAAATCTCTCCAGGAATTACTTCTGTAATTAAAGGACTGAGCACCAAAAAATATTTCAACAAAACACCTCCTGTGAATAGTAGTCATTAACTATCCAAAAACATAGGAAGAAGATTTCAGTAAAGAGCTAGTCTTTTAACAATCATTTGCATCCTGTACATATAGGTACCTATTATATAAATGTGTCATCTATTTATTTTAAAAAAATTTGGACCATCAATACATAAAATAATGGATAAAAAAATCACTATTTTAGATAACTTGAAGCCTCTTAAAAGCTAACCAGATTTAAATAATCCTCCCTTCTGAATCTTTAGTTTATGAATACTCTGTCTTTCCCTACACAACTCAAAACTAGTTAACTGATGAGGCTAGCATCCCTGCAATATGAGAAATATACACCCAGTGACTTAGTTATTGCTGCTTCAGTTTCTGTGTTGAAATCTTTACTTTATTAGAAAACAGGGGTCCCCAAGATATGGGGTCCCTTGCCCTTGACTGTACACAGGAGTTTAGGTAGTGCGTGAGGTGACCTGAAGGAACGCAAAAACACTTAATCACATGACATCACATAGTCACAAGCGTACTTTTTTCCTTATCTCTTTCAATCATTCTGATTAAATGAAGGAGAATGGGTCATTGTGGTGGTCCTATTTTTTAACTTCTTGAACAGACCACAAGCGTCAAGACTTGGACAGGCAGCAGGACATAACAGAATTTAATTACATTTTTTATTTTCTTTTGTGTGTTATTTTTACAGTTACCTTTGATCTATGGCCTGTGGCACTGACTTCCCATTTCTGGTAGTGATATAAAGTATACTTTGAAATTCAGTGAATTATAAAGTGAGCTGATTTAATGAAATATATTAAATTGCAATAGCCCATGAAAAGATGGCAATAATTATAAAGCAGGCATACAAGTGACTGAACTTGGAGAAGGGAATGATGAAGTATCATGGGTTAACCCACTGTAATTAAAGATGAGAACCTAAACTCTTCCCTATGTGAGGACACAGCAAGACAGCAGCAGTCTGAAAACCAGGAAGAAAGCCAAGAAACTGGCAAGCCTACATCTTGACCTTGGACTTCCCAGCCTCCATAACTAAGGTAAAATAGGAGAAAACCTGGATGATCTTGGGTATGGTGATAATTTTTTGGATACAATACGAAAGGCATAGTCCATGAAAGAAATAATTGATCAGTTGGAATTCATTAAAATTAAAAACTTCTGCTCTGTGAAAGACAATATTAAGAGAACGAGAATGAGAATGAGAAGACAAGCCACAAACTGAAGATAATATTTGCAAAAGACACATCTGAGAAAGAACTGTTAACCAAAATATACAAAGAACACTTAAAAGTCAACAATAAGAAAGGATACCATCAACAAAATGAAAATACAACCTACAGAATGGGATAAAATATTTACAAATGATGCAACCACAAGGGACAAATTTCTAAAATATACAAACAGCTCATACACTTTAACATCAAAAAAACAAGCAACCCAATCAAAAAATGGGCAGAAGACCTAAATAGACATCTCTCCAAAGAAGACCGATGGCCAACAAACAATGCAAAGATGCTCAACATCACCAATTGTCAGAGCAATGGAAATCAAACCTGCAATGACGTATCACCTCATCCAGCCAGAATGGCCATCACTAAAAAGTCTACTAAACAATAAATACTGGAGAGGGTGTGAAGAAAGTGGAACCCTCCTACACTGTTTGTAGGAATGTAAATTGGTGTAGCCACTATGGAGGACAGTATGGAGGTTCCTTAAAAAACTAAAAATAAACTTACCATATGATCCAGGAATCCAATTCCTGGGCATATACCCAGAGAAAAATATAATCCAAAAAGACACATGCACTCCAGTGTTCACAGCAGCACTATTTACAATAGCCAAGACATGGAAATAATGCAAATGTCCACCAACAGATGACTGGATAAACAAGATGTGGTGTACACACACACACACACACACACACACACAATGGAATACTACTCAGCCATAAAAAGAATAAGATAATGCAATTTGCAGCAAGTGAAGTAAGCTAGGAAGAAAAATGCCATATGATATCACTTATACGTGGAATCTTAAAAAAGGATGCAAATTAAATACTTATTATTTATAACTTAGATGACTGATTTCTTGAATATGCATAAGCACATTTGACTGTCCTTTATGATAGGATTATTGCATTCTATTGATTCTTTAAAAAACTCTTTCTCAGAAAACTAAAAGGTAAAGACAGGTTTCTAAGATTCTTTCCAGCCCCTAAAAAGCATTTCATCTTGTTTGGAAAGTTGAAAGGGTCATATTGAAATAACAAAATGCATTTTTATTTTTTCTTTTTGGAGTGGTGAACTCCTGAGCCAGATTACCAATGCCATAACAATTCATTGTCACAAATAACCACATTGAAATGCTCTTTTTGTGGAGTATTTCACAAAATAATTAGAGAAATAATAAAGAACTCTTCCACACTATGAACAAAAAAAGAAAATAACCTGACTAAAAAAAGGACCAAAAATCTTAATAGAGATCTCACCAAAGAAGACATACAGTTGACAAATAAGCATATGAAAAGTTTTTCCACATAATGTATCATCAGGGAAATGCAAATTAAAACGAGATACCACCACACATCTATCCGAATGGCCAAAACTCAGAATACTGACAACATTAACTAAAATGCGTATTACTAAGTGAAAAAAGCTAATCTGAAAAATCACACATATTGTGTGATTCCAATTACATGATAATGTGGAAAAGGCAAAAACTACACAGAGCATAAAAATGAACAGGCAGAGGACAGAGGATTTTTTAGGACAGTGAAACTATTCTAGATGAGTATATAAAGGTGGATACATGCCATTTATATACTCGTCCAAACCCACCAAGAGCAACACCAAGAGCTAGCTATAATTAAAATGGACTTTGGGTGATAATGGTGTCAAAGTTCACTCACTCACAGGGGGCCACGTGAAGAGTCCTTGCACCTAGCACTTCAGACCAGAGTTCCTAGTGGCAAACGGCTGCGCCCCACACCTCAGCGCCGAAGGGCCGAGAGCAGAAGCACTGCGCCTCACCTCACGCTGTAGCTCAAGATGGCGGCGGCGGCGGCAGCAGCTGCGGCGAGACGTGTGCAGAGAGGCTGCGCGAGCACGCAACCTGGAGCCGAGAACAACACGCCTGCGCCAGACTGGGGATAACTCCGCCCCCTCCCCAGCGCCCAGAACCTCACAGAGCAGCCCCGCTGCCGGTTCTGGGTTTTGCTTTGTTTTTCCAGCCAGGGTGTGAAGTCTAGTGCTCGATCTCTCATCTGTCCACTCTTTGACCAAAAAATAAAGCTTCTCTTTGCTTCTGAACTAAACTAGGTCCGTTCTATTGGCACAAGCAACACCAGGCAAAAGGACTCTTGTTGGAGACCAACACAGGAGGGTCAAAAGCAAAAGGATCTTTTTTTTTTCTTTTCTCTTTTGTCTGTTGGGATTAGCACTCATCTAAAATTTTTAATAAACTCCTCTAAGAGTCATCCTCCCCCGACCAAAAAAAAAAAAAAAAAGATGAAAAATCTAAATTTTAAAGACATGCAGCCTCCTTACTCTGTGATAAGAAATGGCCAGCAAAGGCAATAGCTATTCCATCTCTGTGTACAGGAAATCCTTGCAGGCATATCTTAACAGAGATGGGAATCTGTCCCTCTGGGTAAGACATGAGTCAGTGCGGTGTACAGAGCCAGTCCTCATGTTTTGGAGTTAACTGTGAAAAAAGGTTTTATAGAAATCTACTTTCCCAGCTGCGGAGAAGCTCTTGGAATTTGAAATTGATTTTCCCCAAGGTATTGAATTGCTTCAAACATATTTACTAAAAATCTGTATCTTTATCAACCCTCTCCTTGTTCTCAGATTTATTCTGAACCCACAAAACAAAATCTATAGCAAATAGTTTTATAAATCAATCTCTGAATACCAGTGTGATTCTGCTGGGAATGAGCAACAATCCTATTTGGTATTTCATTCCAACTTCATGACTCAAAGGTACCTCCAGAAAATATCAGCCTTACCTAACTGTCTACAAAGTTTTCAAAAAGCATATGTAAAATTTGAAATTAGTCATTAATCATTACTTTTAAGCTATGTGTAATAATTATTTTATCGACTAATGTATCAATTCATGAATGTTTACAGTATTAAGTTTATGCTTTAGGACATATAAAAAGAGAAGAGAATCCTTGCTCTCAAAGACCTTATATCTGTTTTAATATATTGGGTTGTTAAAAGTGAATATAGAAATTACGGATTAAGGAGGTGGTAGTAGGACCTTGACTTTAAATTCTTACAGATAGCCTTTTGGAATTAACTCTGATGAAATGGGACTCCTAACTTGCAACGGTAAAAGGAACAGCCAGAAAGTTCATCTAAGCTTGACTTCTCACATTCCAAGTGTCTCTAGAATGCTACTGGAAACTTATAATGGGAGAGGCTGAGACTCATCTGGGATGGAGCAGATGAACATTTTGCAGCTCTCTCCCGGTAAATCCCTACAGACTGCACTGATCACTCCATTGTATGCACCAACCCCCAACCACACATCCCCTTCTCCTTTGCTCCTCTGAGTTAAGAATCCCCTCCAGCTGCACATTCCCTAGGGGGGAAGCTCGAGACAGCTCAATACTCTTCCTAGATCTACAGCTTACTCATTTTAGAAAGTGGGTTTCCATATGGAATTACAGCAGAAACATCTGTGTTTACCTATTTTTCCTTAAACTTTGTAAAAGAGAGGGAATTGATACAAATATATGTAAAAGAAAAGAGAGAGGGAGGCAGTAGAGTGATGAAATAGAAGTCTTGCTATTGCTGACCCTGATCTCAGGGATGGAAAGAGGAGTCCCAGCTCTGGTGTAGGACACCCACTCGTAAAGGAGGTGCAACGCCAAATGTCTCTGCAACAGCACAAGGTGGAAGCTGTGGGAAGACGGTATTGTGTGACAGCTCAGTCACTCAGCCCTAAAATGTCATGCATGGGTGGACACTCAAAAGGTGATATTAGTTTACTTTTCCCAAGTATTTTATCCAAATGAATGAAATCAAAGTACGATCTGCGTGCAGTACCCATGAGCTCTTCTCTGCAGCACAATGACTGTCCTGTCCTGGGTGATGTCCCAGCCGTTCTGACGTGTCCCACTCAACTTGGCCCTTCCCCGGCACTGGCTTCAGTAACAGAAAAAAATCACTGAATTATGCCTGTTTTGAACACTTCCTGTCCCTGTGGCCTCTTCCAGGAGTGAAAATGAATACTTCACAAATATTTTTAAATAAAAGAGAAAATAAATTTAAGTTGGTCATTTCAGAATATAGTATTTTCCTCCTGGTTACTAAAGGCTGCCTTTAGTTAACCATTCTAAAATAAAAGGGTAGACACCCAACTTATTTTTTTTAAATATGAAATCTTACCTAATAGAAATATAGTATATTATTTGAATTTATTTTACAAAGTGAATTTTTCTTGGTATAATATGCTATGCAAGATAGTTTCTTTTCAACAACCTAAGAAACAAAAAGTAAATTGGAAGAAATGAAAAAAAACCAGAAGGGAACAATGTTAATAAGCACTTGTTAATGGAAGGTTTCATCAAAATCTCTGGTCACAAAGCACAGGAAAATACTGAAAAATAATTTTTTAACTCAAAATTTTAAAAAGATTAAGGGGGTGGGGGTATAGCTCAGTGGTAGAGTTCATGCTTAGCATGCATGAGGTCCTGGGTTCAATCCCCAGTACTTTCACTAAAATAATTAATTAATTTAATTAAAAATAAAGATTAAAGAAAAAACCTTACCAAGTCTTAAAAAATAAAATAAAAAATAAAAATATTAGAATTATATTTAGTGCCATCACTATATCCCACAGACTGAATAAATAAAATACAATTATTCAATTAGGTGCTATAAATTTTTAAAATTTTGTGTAATTCCTTAATTCCAAATATCTATAGTGACATTCCTTATAGACTATTTAAAATCATCACTTCTTCTTATAAATTTCTGATTTTTGTTTTTAACTCATTTACAATTAAGGCTAGATGGCTTAAAACACATTATGTAGCTAATGCATGGTAAATGTTTAGTTAAGTGCTGAATAAGAGGATCACTGACTATTGTAGAACTTCCCTCACATATTTATTTTTATAATTATTCTGTTCTATTTATTATATATTATACCTGTTATGTTATTTACTGAATAACATTAACAGCAGCATTCAAATACATGCTCAATATTGTGCAAGCTATTTTCATGTTCAGTAAACACTCAGTGCTAAACTCTGATTTACCTTTATCTGCGGACTCCCACAAAATGAACATATTCTCTAACATTCACACACAAGTCAACCCTGCCACTTTTCATGAGGAAGAAAATGTTATAAACTTGAAATATTCCTGAAATAAAATCAGTAGGTTGAAATACTCAGAAAGTAAAAATGAAATATTTTATGTTGTCCTAAACTACCAGCTTCTCTCAAGGTTGATCTTAGCTGTGCCTCTTTCAGGAAACTGTGTGGTTCATAGAATGTCTCCCTGTTTTTATAAATCCACTGTTAACCAGGCACCATTAGGAGCCCCTAAAGCAGTGATTCGTACTGCTGTGTGGAACTCGTGTCTGGGCCCACTTTACCCCACTGTAAGTCAGACTTCTAGGTGCTGTGTGTAGCCTCAACTACACTGACCACAAACCGATCTCTTTGAAGTACAAAAAGGATGATTTGTAAGAGACAGGGGACTGAAGCTTGTTTTCAGATGACATGACATCAGCTTCAGACAAATTCATTTCAAAGAGTCTTGAATGCAATGAGCACAGAGCATAGAGCACAAGTCCACTTTCTACAGGGATGCCTAACAAGACTGGTTGCCATGAAGCAGTCAGGGCCCAGTTCCAGTCCACGTGTCAGCAAACAGCATACTAATATTTTATATCTTTGTAGTTTACGGGGAAATCTCATGTATATTAGCCTTGTTTGATCTCCATAGCAATTCTGGGAGACTGTCAAGGTAAGGGTTAGGTGTACCAACTTCCATGGGAGTAAAACTGGAAGCTATGCTTTGGGGTGTAAGCAAGTAAATATCACAAGACATCAGAAAAAAAGAGAACTCAATGGAAAACAAAGGAAGTCTACATGAAAGAAAAACCTACTCAATCTTAACCACCCAACTGTTTAATAAAGGCTTTCCTAGTCCCCCTCTTTGGCTCCCAGTAGTTGGTGATAATGCTACCATCAGAGACACTAAGTGGTAGGTCTAAGGTCACACAACTAGTTAAGTGCAGATATTTAGATTTGATCAAGACTTTCTAATAAGAAGTCATGCTTCTTCAATTATCTCACTATTGGCCTAAGGAGGTAAAGAATTTGGATTTTTGGAAACAGCCCCCCAAAATGGAAGAAGCCTACTGTTAGGATACATGACACTAAAGCCCTCATTGCAAAAGAATCTGAGTCACAGTTAGAATCATTATTATTATTATTATTATTATTATTAATGCTAATTATTTTTAACAGGCAGAATTCTTCTCTAGTTGAGTTTGAGTCACTTTCTTAATTAGGTGACACAGTACTGTTTGACTTCTGTGGTAAAGAAATTAAAAGGAGAGGGGGAAAAAATGTTTTTCCATCACTGACATTTTCTAGTCCAGCAAGGACAAGCCCAAAGTTAATAAGTCAGGTAACATTCATATACACTAAATGTGTGAAAGGCTACCAATGGGATTCTAAGGACCTGAGAATTTCTACAAATTGGGGTAGGAGTGGAGAAAAGAATTAGTAAGTTAACCTGACTAAAATCAGTAGGGTAGACATGTCAGAGTGAAAGAAAAGGAGGTGTTTTTAAAGGAGGCAAAATACAGGAAGAAATAAATGACAGCTATGTCTTGTTTCTTTGCCAAATTTCTATAGGCAGCTTACTAAAGTAGCTTTGTGTTTAGTCTTGCCCAACGTGTCAGAAGCTGAAACTGGTAATAAGGATAATCACAGAGATTGTGACCCTCAATGGACAGAAGCCAGATTCTTATCCATTTTTGAAATGAAGAAAACAAAATATTGCAGGTGACTTAGCCCATAGGGTCATTTTACAGATGATCTGAGTTACTTGTAACAGTAAGTGAACAGACTTGCAACAGACATTCACGTGAACCCACAAATGGAAAGTCTTCGTAAACACAATTACTTGACACAGGTTGAAGAAAGGATTAAGCATTCACTCTCAAGTGAAAGCAAGTGCAATCATATATGGTATGCTACCACTTGCATTTAAAAAAATGTGTGTGCGCACGCGTTTGTGCATGCATGCATGTGTGCATGCGTAAGCATAAGTCAACTCTGAAAAGATATCTAAGTCACAGTCAATAATGGTTAATTCCAAGGAGCTAAAGTGGGGGTGATCAACAGAGGAAGAAACTTATATACTATTTTGTACCTCTTAAATGTGCTATGTGACTGTATTACCTATTCAAAAAATAAAATTAAAAAAATTTTTTTTGGTAAAGAAAGATTTGTTAAGGACTTTTGAGTTGGAAGAAAAACAAATGCACATAAAGAGAACTTAAAATGGTACCAAAGTAAGATTTATAATACAAGCTGGAAAATCAGGCCAAATTCTGTATTTTTATTTAATTCCAAACTGTAATGTTTCAAAATTTAATGAGGTGAGGTAGAAATCCAATTTTATAGCTTAGAAAGTATAAAAATATGGGATATACAAACATCCCTGGGTAAGATTTTACAAGGTCAAAAGCAGTCATTCAAGAGTAAACCTTGTACTTGCTTTTATACATAATTCTTGAACCTAATGTCGTGTGTGTGTGTGTGTGTGTGTGTGTGTGTGTAAAAGTATCCATTTCTTTATCAGTGTCTGAGAAAAAATTCCATGTTTCACTAAAGCCTATCAAAATCACACTATAAATTGTATTGCAATATATGTCATCTATATCTAAATATTACTAGGCTTGAGTATGCTTGCTTCCATGACACCATTTTCCCCATTATATTACAAGATGGCAGTTTTATACACATTTCAAAATTTCACTAAATATATGACACAAAATTAGTACCTTAAGTGACTCAAGAACAACAAAAAAAGATATTCAGTTTAGCTTAATTCTAAAAACACTTCCTGAGCATCCTCAAGGCCCCAGTCACTGTCCCAGCACTGAGAGGTGCAAAGGTGACACACACCCTATCTCTGCAAGAAGCTAATGGTCCAGTAGGAGAATTAACTACTTCAGGGGAGACTATGGGAAGAATGTCCCAAATAATAGCAAGAGTTCGTGTTTATGATACCATGCAAGCCAAAGAAGAAGAGAATTTAGAAAACTAGGGACATTTGAGAAAGAAGGAAGAAAAGGAGGGCAAAAATGGTGGACAGGGACAAAAGAGCAGAGGTTAATCTTAAGTAGACATTAAGCACCGTTATTCCTTAGGCTTAAATAAGAACATGCTTTTATCATTGGCACAGTTCATCCCAAAGCTAAAATGCTGGAATCTCCATAAAATTTGCAAGTATTGCAAACTTTCAACTTGGAAGCTCACGTGGGGCTGGCAGAGTAATTTGTTAGAAATTTAAAACTGGCAGTTACATCTGCGGTTTCTTTTGCTGGAATTGTTCTTGTAAAAGATTTATGGGAGGCAAACGTTTCTCCTTGGCTTATTCATAAAATAAAATGGTGCAGGAAGTACAATAGATATACAAGGATGTTTTAATATAGTCTCTCTGTGCACTCACAACATAGGGACAAAGCAAGGTCTCTGTTTTGGAAAGAACCAGTGAGAACCATTCCATGGGTCAAGGGTGTGGGATTTTATAGTTTTCCTTATGTGAGAGATGCCTATACTTATACACTGATACATCAGTGAAAGTCCCTTCATTCCCAAATACTCATTTACAGTTACATCCATTGAAAAAAGGAGCATGTTCACAATATTCACTATATTAGTGCATTATGTTCTGAGACGTAACAAATGGCACACATACTAATGAGGTGTAGTATTAAACAAAGATTCCCAGGAATCTAGTGCACCCATTTAATCTCTTCTCTTTGTAGAAATGTTATTTTCAGGCACCCAGAAGACAGATTCATCTGGCATCCATGGATGGGAGGGCTTATCAACTGATCTTAATTAAGGTGATTTTACTGAGACTACTAATTAAGTCGAAGCAAAAAGATTATTCTAGATTACTATTCTAAACACTTGCATTTTTTCATTCATCTACTCTTCCCACTATTTATTTTTTCATCTATCCATTCTCCTACCCACTCAACCAGCAAATATTTATTTAGACACTTCTATGTACCATATTCTGTGCTGGGCACTGAAGACACAATGGTGAACAAGGAAGCTGGTTTCCCTGCCCTTGGAACTTACACCTTAGCCAGGGAGACAATGAAAAACAACCACCCAGACGGCCATGCATTCACAGTGGAGATAAGTGCTCCAAAGAAGAGATAAGGTCAGCGATTAAGATGGATAATGTGGGGGATCTCAACAACACTAGGGGTTCAAAGAAGATGGCCTTTGAACTTTGAAAGAGTAACAGTAAAACTCAATCCTCAAGAGTGAGGAAGAACTCAGCAGATGAAGAGCAGCTTGGAAGACCAGCAAGGGCAGAAGGAACAACACGTGTAGAGGATCTGAGGCAGAGAGAGGAGCTTGGTAGGCTCAGCAGGGAGGGCTGGAGCCCAGAGTAAATGGGTGGTGATGATGAGACATGATCTTTGGACTGGGCCTGATGATGTGGGATCTACAGACAACGGTCAAGCCAAAATCAGGTTTTCACTTTAAAAAGATGCCTCAAATTGCTCTTCCAGGGAACTAGGTACTGAATTTGCTTATATGAGTTCTCCCTTGTTTTTAACATTTGAGTCACAAACACCCCTTGGCTGGGGTTTAAAAAATGTGCAAATCCACTTGTAGCCAACTTTCCCTGGGTCTTCACTGGCATTTTAGGAATGTGTTTCTAACCATTATGTAGGGAGAACAGAATAATCTTTGTACTTAAAAGAAAATTCATTTCCTTATGCATAGTGTTTATAAAACCATTCCTTAAACTAGTACCACATAACCAGTTACCCAAAACAGTTAAGTCTCCCATTCTGGTATTTCTAAAAGATTTTCTATCATGGAGGGAAAAACATCTGACCCAATACTGAACGTCAATTCCACACACAGGAAAACTAAGTGCAGAGTCATTCTTTATCTGGAGAATGCAAAGCCTGTGGTCTCTATAGCCCACAGAAAGACCACCTTCTAGGGAGGCCACTACCTGCCTACTGGGGGGATTTGGGTCTGGGGGAGGTCTCTGCTTTGAGAAAAGTGGAAGTTCTCTTCCACAAGGATGATGTGAAGCTTAGCTGGATGTTTCCAGATGCCCCTGAAATCTGTACCTCAGTGAGGGATTCCTAGTGGATGAAAGGGAGAATCAGACACAGCAAAAAGTAATGGCATGTCTAGATGAGGCTCCCGCCTTCAAGGAAGCCCGTATCGGGAGACAGATGTAAAGTGGGGAAAAGGACCTGGGGAAAGGGCCGAAGAGGACAGGGAGGGCAGCAACGCTGAGTAGAAGCCCGGACGGGACTCCTCTGTGGGGTCTAGAGAGCATGCAGCAGACATTGCCCGGCTGCAGAGCTACCTGGAGGGTCTTCGAGATTAGACATGTGTTTGTGCACTTAAGATTCCTCCTCTTGGCCAGCTACCATGCTCTGAACTGCTTGCCATGTTGAGATTTGTAGTTTTCAACTATCTAAGTCTCTTTTTATTGCCTCTTCTTTTGCTCCCTACCTCCCACAAAAATAGACTGTGCCAACAAAGAACCCGCTCCCTGTACACTGTTGATACTGGGAACGTGTGAGGAAGAGCCAACAGGTCACCCTCCCAAGGTGGAATGACTCATCTGCTCTCCCCAGCGGAGCTGTGGGAAACATTAACCTCTAAGCTGCTGCTGTCGGCGGCCCTGATGGAGCCCACGCTGAAGAGGCAAGGATCTGAAACCAGAGCTTCTCCAGGTCATCACACACAAAATGCATTCAACCCTGCCTCTGGATCGAGGACAGCAGATATGCAGATTCCCTCACTGAATATTCCCTCCCCTGCCACCAGAGCAGCATTTCATAACTTGGAAAAATTGTTTTTGCAGTTTTATTTATATTTATTTATTTTCATCATGGGGGGTGGGGAATTAGGTTTGTTTGTTTGTTTAATGGAAGTACTGGGGATTGAATCTAGGACCTTGTGCATGCTAAACACACACTCTACCACTGAGCTATACCCTCCCCTCTTGCTTTTATAAATATAAGAGACTGCTTTATGGTATTGCTATCTTAGGAGAAGGGCCAAGGAGGAGAAAAGGGTTTTGCTTTGGCTGAGAGGAAAAAAAATGTCACCCCTCCCAAATAGCCACCCATTCCCAAGGCCCCTTTCCCCCTACAGGGTGAACTGTTCAGCTGATCTTAGGCAAGTACTTTCGCCATGATTATCTGGTCCATAGATCAGACAGGAAAATTTTCCTCCCAGAAATGTATGCTGCAATGGTAGCAATTCAAGCTAATGAGTGTATTTTTAAACTCTTTAAGAACAAAACACAAAAGCATGGGTAATATCTGATGGCCCTCACAAGGAATGGAAGCCCATATTTTGAATATTAGACCTTGTCAGGATGGCAAAAGTATGACTCTGACTTGTAAAATCTAGGAAATTTAAAACCAAAGCCAGAGCTCCATCCTAATTTACTTCATCATACTTCTCTATTGTAAATATTCTAAACTGCCAGGGGCCTGTGTGGATACCGATTTTATGCGCCACATGCTCTCAGACACAGCACCCCAACGATTAGGTGACGTACAGACGAAGCCTGCATCTAGGAGTCCTTGTGGTTGTAACTTGGAAAGGCTGCGGAATTTTAGAAGGAAACCCTAGAAAAGCAAAAACTGCTTTAGTCTTTGGACGTACATTAAGCATTTAATGTATAGACATTCAAGTAGGTCTTAGGGGCTTATTTATAGTTTATAGAAGGGTTTTTAGATGAGCTTTTATAGTTTCCATAAGAAAACTTTAATCCACAAAAGCGCAATGAGACTGACCCTACTTTTACTCACTTCCTTTGACTGGGGTGTGGCAGCCCTTACCACATGGAGCAAAGGTAATACAAGTATGATGATTATAAGCAAATGCTTTGAAAACAGAACCAATAAAACCAGCCCATGATTCTGAGGACCAAAGTCTTCTATTTTACAACTTGGTTTATAAGAAATGTTACATAACTACTTTTACTAAACTAAGAATAGGTGCTGAAAAGAACACTGTTACTACTTTTTTGGGGGGTTGAGATTCCATATCCTGTCATTTAACCCAGCTTTTTAGAAAAATTGCTCAGTAGAGACAGAGTGTGTGCCACCATCTATTCACATGAGATACAGTGCTGTGTGTGAGTCCTGGGGCAGGGTGACAGGCCACCCAACGCTGACCCCACCTCCCTGGGGCTCAGCGCCTCCCATGACAGAAATCCACTCCCTTCTTCTCTCCAGCAGTGCCAAGTGGGACCTGGTACGTGCCCTCATATCAGAATCAATGTCCTTCTGAACTTTGTAAGCTCCAAGTAAACTGTTGGACCAGTTATTTCGTCTACAGAAGAAGTTGGATTTTCAAAGATGCTTCTTTGAGTAAAAGGAAGAAAGATAAAACTTCATGCATCATAAAACAGCCCTCCCCTACCGCCACTACCACCAGGACAATGTCAATTTCTAATTTTAACTCATCCTGCCAAGAATCTGAATATATATGGAACTATTTAAATAATGAAAAGATAGCTTTGATAGAAAGTTTTCCTTAAATATTACCCATGTGTATGCAACCCCAAATCTTTTGCTTGATAGCTGAGAGACCCTGGTAAATCAAAGTCTCCTAATGTGTAAACTGAATATAACACTGTGCCTCACCCCCAAGGGTGGTTGGAATAATTCAACAAGAAAACATGTGTACATAGCATAATTGCACCTAGAATATAAGACTCAGTGAGTACTAGTTCATTCCCAACATACATATACTTCATATGTAGAGAATAAAATGTGGAAGCAAACAACCCAACATATTAATAGAGATTATCTCTTGGAGATCTAATTTATTCCTTGGGCTTTTTCATAGTTTCTCAATTTTATACAGAGTGTGTGTGTGTGTGTACATATACAATGTAATTTATTCCTTGGGCTTTTTCATAGTTTCTCAATTTTATACAGTGTGTCTGTGTGTGCACATATAATACTTAAGATATATCTATTGATATCTAGATATCAATCAGAAATATGCTAGATAAAAGATGCAGACAAATAATTCCTGTTAGAAATAAACCCCTGTGTCCGTTTATGTCTGGAGCTATACAGGCTATTAAAACATTGTGAATAAAGAAAATTGTTATGCTACCATTCTACACTTTTACACCATCAGAACATTGACCAAAATGTCACAAATAGAGAAAGCTGAACACTAACAGTTAAAAAAAAGATACCTTCACTTCAAAAAATATTGTCTGATAACTGTTACGGCTTGCAAGATACAGACCAGAGTAAGCAAAGTCTTGCCCATGTTACATCCTTGAAGCCACCTCAGAGCATGGTACATTGTAAATGCTCAGTAAATACTTGTTTAAAGAATAAATGGATGTAGCATGGGAGTGATGGATAATCATAATGGTTTTCATGGTTTCTATTTTGTTTTGCTTTCTTCTTGTTAACTAAAAGATGTGGGCAAGCAACATTCAAGGAAATTTATTCAGAATGAGATGGGCATGGTTGACCATTAAGAAGGTGGAGTACATTATATGGTTACTACAGTACACAACTTTTCATGAAATCAGAAAATATCCCACGCTTTTAAAAATTAAGATAGTGTCAAGTCCAAAACATACTGAAACAATTTCCTTATAATTTCTGGAAACAAAAGACATGCTTTTCACGGTGAAAGAGTATGAAAAATGTTAATTCCCAAAGGGACTTATTTTTGAGAAAATAAAAGTGCAATATAAGGAGCAATGAAGTAGATGTCTCCTCCCTTTCCTGCCCTCTTCATCTCGTTGTTAAATCTAGGACAAGACCCACAGCAGGGACTGTACTCCTCGGAGTACTTACCCCCAGTGCAGATGCCCCACCTGAAGACCTTCTCCATGAAGCAGAGCCTGCACACTCAGTGATCCCATTTCCACACAGAAGTGCAAGAACAGAACTGCACACTTGTGGTCTCTTAGCTTTATGGGTTTTGATTTTGACCCAGTATTACTAAAGCAAGAATCAAAGAAACAAAATGTTTCCCGAAAGTTTTCTTGAAAGACTGAGGAATCACAAGGGATAAAACTTGAATTAGATTCCCAGGTTCAAACCTATTAGCTCCGGAAAAGATGGTAGCCATGAGAGCGCAGTAACAATGATTTTATTCTGGTTTGTGCTAATTCTAATAGTTTTGAAAATGTACAGAGGATTTCCTCCTCTGATTTTCAAAACTGTGACATCTGCTCCCTGATTACCCCTAAGAAATGTAACTGGGTTAACGAAAAAATAACATGAAAAAGACTTCAAAAAGTAAACTAATAAAAATACTGCCAACAATGATGATGATGCTAAAACAGTGTTTACTGCAGGCAACTGCTTTATGAAATCATCTTTAACTCCCAGGACAACACTGCAAGGATGTATTATTGGCTCCACGATTCAGCTAAAGCAACTGAGGCACAGAGAAGGCAGGCAGCCTGATCACAGATAAGTGGGCAAGGAGGCACAGCACTGTCCAGCAGAGAACCAGAACCAGAAGTCTAGGCTGGACCTCTCTGACCCCACATCTCTTACTACCAGCAAGTTCATCCACCTTCAGGGGCTTTGCACATGCTGGGTCCTCTGAATGAAAGACTCCCCCCCATCTCTCCATTGGAACAACTCATACTCATTCTTTAAAATTCAGCTTAAACACCACTCTCTCAGAAGAGCCTCACCTGTCTACTCAACCAAAAGTTAGTCCTCAGTTATTCTCTGGCTCTACATCCTGTCATTTTCCTTCAAGGCATTTACCTCAGTGTGAATTTTGTGTTCATTTGTGTACTTATGTAGAAGATGCCTGCTTTTTGATCCAGATTGTGAGCTCCTAGGAAGGCGAGAGCCATGACAGAAAATATAATTGTTAAATAATATTTAAATTGTTAAATTGTATTTGTTGACTAATTCATTGACTGAAATCAGTGTAACAATGATTTTCAAAAGATGGAAATGAAGAGTTGCTGGTACTTGTACTCTGCCTGTTCTAAACACAGGAGCTCTGTGTTCATCTGATCATGTCTTGAAATAAAAGATGTTTATACAAAGAACTGTTGAAAGAAAAATCTCGAAATGACTCCACTAGTCTGTGATGTTTCCCTATATCAACAGATACAGACACTCCATGAAGTATGAGAAAATCTACTTAGGTCTACCCAGTATCTGGTTACACAGACAAGGTAAACAAACCAGCAGGGAGAGAAATAGAATATCTGCCTTAGAATACAGGATGTGAATCAAAATTTTCACAAAGTCACTCTTCTTTCCAAAAGCTTCAAGATGAGAATTTCTTCTCCATTTTATTTATGCCATTTATGCCATATTGTAGAAATAGTGATTGGATAGGAATGCTCCATTTAAATATAATATACAAAAACAAATGCCTAACTGTATTTGAAGAACGTCCACTTAATCCAGGAGGTCCCTGGACATAATAAAAAATTCAAAAGAGTTGTCTGCATCCTTCCATCTTTCTCACTCTCCAGGGTCAACCCAAGCCTGAGGCTGAAGCCGTGTATCTCAAGATGATGCAAGCCACTGAAAAGGCCCCTTGGGCTCTACCCCTGGCCAGGCGTTCCAAGTATCCCTACCTTTCCCTTCATTGATGACTCCCTCCCAAGTGGTCCATCAGCTTCCAGCCTGGAGTAACAGAGTAAATGATGACTGGTCTTTACAGTCTGGATATTTTAAGGAGTAAGTAAGTAAGAGGAATAACTAATTAGAATGGATTTTTTAAAACTGAAGTACAGTCAATTTACAATGTGTTAATTTCTGATGTATAGTAAAATGATTCATATGTGTGTATATATATATATATATATATATATACACACACGTGTGTATATGTCAAACACATACATATGTATAAACTTTTTCATATTTTTTCCATTATAGTTTATTAAAAGATATTGAATACAATATCCTGTGCTATACAGTAGGACACTGACACTTAATCTATTTTATATATAGTAGTATGTATCCGCTGATCCCAAACGCCTAATTCATCCCTCCGCCACTCCCTTTCCCCTTTGGTAACCTTACATTTGTTTTCTACGTCTGTGAGTCTATTTCTGTTTTGTAAGTTAGTTCATTTGTATCATGTTTCAGATTCCACATGTAAGTGATATCACCTCATACGGGTCAGGATGGCCATCATTAAAAAGTTAACAAATAATAAATGCTGGAGAGGTTGTGGAGAAAAGAGAACCCTTCTACACTGTTGGTGGAAAATGTAAACTGGTGTAGCCAATATGAAAAACAGTATGGAGGTTCCTTAAAAATAGAGTTACCATGTGATCCAGCAATCCCACCCCTGGGCATATATCTGGAGAAAACTCTAATTCAAAAAGGCACATGCACCCTAATGTTTCTAGCAGCACTATTTCTAATAGCCAAGACATGGAAGCAACCTAAATGCCTATCAAGAGATAAATGGATAAAGAAGTTGTGGTATTAATACACAACAGAATACTACTCAGCTGTAAAAAAGAATGAAATAAAGCCTTTTGTAGAAACATGGATGGACCTAGAGATTCCGTCTTCACTTAGTATGATAAAGACAAATGTCCTCTGATTAGAATGGATTCTAAAAGCACTAAAGTGCCAGTGTAGAGGGAAAAATGTCACATCACAATTGATCTGCAATGGTCATACTACCAACATCAAGATTATAAACGAATTTCCTTGTTTTACTAAAATAAGCATGTCGACACAGAAACACGGCACACCAGTTGATGACACAGCCTATATCTCTTCCTTTTCCCCTTACACTGGGGTGATCAGGCTCTCAGCTGGTGCCACGTGTGGCAATGTCCCTTTAGATGTTCCCATAGGCCTTGATAGGAGTGACACAGCACAAAATGTTCACACCAACAAAGTCAGTCATAAAATAAAATCAGGAAGTAGCAATATCAATGAGATAAATGATAAAATACAATCAGCCCAAAACCAGCCTAAAAATAAGTAAAAATAAATTTTAAAAAAAAGTCAAATCAGCACTTAAATAGATGTATAAAAGTCCAGACTTCCCACAGCATTTTTTTCCACAATGTTATGACTTAGAGAAAATATATTTTAAGTTTCAATATTATTTCACAGAAGACTTTGATAAAATAAAGAGATTCTTCCAATGTGGAGGAGCTGTACCAATTTAGAGATTTGGCATATGATTTGAGGCTAGAATCCTTTAGATAATAATGAAATTATGTTTTATTCTTTTTACAGGGGGAATTCTTATTAAAAAGTCACTTCTGGAAGGTAGCAGATTACTGACTGCTAGCCCAAGTATTTAATAATTTGTTATAGATATATGAAAACTTGACTAAAGTTTACTAGTCTATATTTGCTTTTAGAAAGGATTACCCGTTTATCAGAAATTTTTAAAGTAAACTTAAAGAAGGTATTTGTTATATCAAAATCTACTAGCTAATGCTTAAACCATATTTTTATTTTAATTTTGATGGTTTAAGCAGGATATTTTATATCTTCCATATAATGAGATTTTAACTCCATACAATTTAATTTTCATTCAATGTCATACTAGGTTGTGAGAAAATGCCAACAGTATCTAAAATTTTCCACTGGATGACTGAGACCATTACATTTGCTTGCAAGAAATATGTAAACATAGATAACATATCTGTTGCACTTCCTTTGGCTGCAAGTGACAGGAACTCCCAACTCAAATGCCTTACAAAATAAAGATATTTTTATTCTAGACAGTAAGATGTCTGAAAATAGGAGGCTTCAGGTATAGTTCCATCAGGACTCTAAGTTTCTTTCTGACTCTTGGCTCTGCCCTTAGAGTGGCTCCATACAGGTCTTATCATTGGACAAGCATCCCCACATGCTCATAAAATGGCTGTGTAATTCCAGGCATAGTATCTAGACATGCCAATGCTCAAAAAAAAAAAAAAAAAAAAAAAAGGAGAGGGGCTTTCTTTTCCCTCTTCTAACTTTTAAGAGCAAGAAAATCCTAGAATACCCCAATCAAATTTTCCTTTTCATCTCATTGGTCAAAACTGTGACCAATTCTCATGCTGAAAATGATCACTAGCAGAGGATAAAACTGATCACCGGCCACTATTAATTTTAACCATTCAGGATGTACCAGGTTGAACTGTGCCCTCCCAGAAGATATGTCCAAGTCCTAACCACTGGTAGCTGTGAATGAGACCTCATTTGGGTATCTTTGCATATATAATTAAGTTAGGGATCTTGAGATGAGATCATCCTGGGTTTAGGGTGAGGCCTAAATCTAAAGACTGTACCCTTTTAAGAGAAAAGTGAGGGAGAACAGACACAGAAAAGAAGGTGATGTAAAGATGGAGGCAGAGACTGGAGGGACAAAGCTACAATCCTAGGAACTCCAAGGATTGTCAGCAACCATCAGAAGCTAGGAAAGAGATATGGACTGGATCCTGCCTTAAGGACTCAATCCTGCTGACTCTTTGATCTTGAACTTTGTGCCTCTCAGAAAATAAATTCCTGTTATTTTAAGCCACCTGGGTTGTGGTACTTTGTTACAGCAACTCTAGGTAACTGATAAACAGGGCTAGATTATCCTTTCTGAAGCACATGATGACATAGAAGAGAACAGATGTATGAACACAGCTGGTTAGGAGGGAGATGGCAACCAAGAATGTCTGTTACAGATACTTTCCCGGTTTTCAAACCTCAACCATTCACAAAATCTTTTTAAAATAAACATTTTAGAATAGTTTTAGATGTACAGAAAAATTGTAGAGAGTTCCACATTGAATTTCTATTATTCTCATCTTACATTAGTATGGTCCAATTGTTACCATTAATGGACCAATATCAATAATTATGAATGATCCATTGTCCATAATTTATTCATATTTCCTTAGTTTTTACCTAATGTCTTTTTTTTCTGTTTCAGTATACACTAGTTATAATGTACACACAAGAACAGGAAATTCACCTTTTAAAAAAATCTCTTTGTAAAATGAAGTATAATTATAAAAATCATCATGAACTTTATATATGTACACATTTTTATATAAAGGAAATATGGGCTGAATGGGAATACAAAAATACTCCACTGACTACAAATCAACTCAAAAGTAGATTGATGAGAAAATAAGCTTCTTTTCAAGAACAGCCCAAAGATAAGAACCACAATGACCTAGTAAATACTATGATACAACAGAATAACCACCATCAGAGCTGCAACATTTCCAGATAAAAAAATCTAACGACTCTTCCAAGGTAAGGATGCTAGGAACATGATGTGTTTACTCCTTATTCCTAAAGAGGGCGGTTCTGACAATTCTGTGCTACACACTGTTCTCCTTACACTGTTCCTCCCTGGCCCATTTCACCTCCTCCTAGGGCTCCAAGTTTGATCTCTGGTGGAGGACTCATTTCTTTATTTTCGTTCTCTATCCTCTAAATTCCCCTTACTGCCTGCTGAATGATTCCACTTGGAGGCCAACAATCGAAAAGCTGAAAACATCTTTTTTCCCAAATCAAGTAATGGGGGAAGTACTTCTCTCAGTATTAGGAAGGTTGAGCACTAGACCTCAAAGTCATCTTTTATTCCTCTTTGCCTGCACCCTGCATCTTCTGATATATGCATGTGTCAGTTTTAAGTCTCTCAGTTCAGTTGGTAGCTTCTCAAACAGAGCCAACCAGCCTCACTGTTCCACCACACCTTCAAGATGTAAATACCATCTGACCAGTGTCCTCCTTCTCAGATGTCTGAGTTCCAGCACCACAAGGCCCCCTCTCTAATCCAGTCAGTTTTAATAATCCTCATCTCTTCCCCTTATTCTGGAAGCCCTAGAGGTGGTAGCTGCTTCCGGTCCTTAACTACCTCTCAATACATTAACGCAGGGTTTCTCAGTCTCAGCAATATTGACATCTTGAGCTGGATACTTCTTTGCTATTGAGACTTATTCTGTGTATTTTAAGATGTGTAGCAACATTCCTGTCCTCTACCCACTAAATGCTAGTAACTCTTCCCATAAGTTCCCCACAACCAACTTCCAACAATGCCAAATGTTCTGGGGGTTGGAAGGGCAAAATCACCCTGGGTTGAGGATGACTATCTTAGCTTTTATTTTTACCTCTTTTTGTCACCTAGTTAATAATTTTATACCTAGTTAACACTTCTCATATGAAAGACTCTCATTCAAGTAACTGGTATAGTTTCCATCTTCTGGCTGGATCCTGACAGTATTCTCTAATAATATCTCCTGCATTTGTCCCTGAATTTTTATTTTCATCCTGTGAGTTTGATCTAAGGCCCCATGATTCTAGGTGGTCAGTTCCTAAGCCATTTCCCTGCGTTCCATTTCTCTACTCTGCAATCCATCTTGCCCCTAAAACACATTGCTTATCTAATTTTTATCATTTTCTTCAATTGCTGACACCCTCCAGAAGAAAATCCAACCTCTTTAGTTTGGCCTTCTGAGTCCTCCAGGAAGCAGAAAACTTATGTACAATTCCGAAGATGTTACTCCAGCTATGTATTTTTAGACAAGTTGATTATCTTTTCTGAGCCTCAGTTTTCTTACCAGTAAGATAACTGCTTCACTTGCAGGGTTGATGTAGGAGTAGATATACTGTGAGCAATGAAGCAGGTGCAGTTCAAGAAATGTTAGATTCTATTGTTATTATTATAGTTATCATCATTATTATTTATATAAATAACTTATTGTGCAAAATAGGGGTTCAGTAAATTTTATTTCCTGTGGCAAAGACTGCACTTCTTTGTTTCTAACATATTAACAAGTTAGCTGTACACATAGTCACCAAGCTCAAAACTCCCTTCTAATCTTCTTTGCAGCAAGATGTGACCAAGTTACTAGGTTTTGGCCAACTGGATGAGAAAAGAAGTGACAGTGCAAATTTTGGGTCATGTCCTTAGTAGAGAAGTGTTTGCCTACCCCTTTTCTCCTTCTTCGTCCTACTGACTGAAGTATGTATGTGATGACCAGAGCAAGAAAAGTCAACTGGAACCAGCAGATAAAAGCCATGCATTGAGGATGGCAGATCAACAAGACAGAAATAGCTCATGTACCTCAAGATTGTAGGGCCACCACAGAAGCCTGGGATCATCTAGCTGGACTCTTACATAAGACATAAATAAGTTGCTATCTTATTTCAGCCACTATTGTTTGAGTGTCTCTCCATTTCAGCAGCCAAGCCTGTATCTTAACTAGTACATTTCCTTTATGATGTGCACCTCCCATAACTTAGCCTCAACTAGCCATTTCTTTACAAAGCCACTGTGGTTTTGTTTTGATGGATCTGGACACCAAGAAAAAATTTTCCAGGAATCATCATCCAGGAACAAGATAATTCTCTCCACACTGGCTATGAACAGATACATTCTTCCCCCCTGAGGTATTAGTACTCTGTATTTTAGTTGCAAATGGCTTCTCTGATATCTCTCTCCTTTTCTTTCATTCTTCTTTTTAGAACAGGGAATTTGGGGGCTTCAAAATTGTTGATTGTGGCAGAATGTTAACATACATGAACTTATGTCAATATCACATAGAAAATAAAGATGCCAGGTGAGTATCTCGAAAATAAAAGTACCATCCAAGTGCAGGACCTACAGTAGGAAAGGGACATACAATTTAAATAAAATAATCCAAGATTTAAAAAATAATCCAGATAGCCTGATCCATGGAAAATGATGACTACAATGTATGAGGGTAAAATAGAGTTAAATTCATTGCATAAAGCTACCACCTATCACTATATGTGAGAATTCCTGTGGAAGGGCAATGCTTTTGTATTTGGGCAATGAAATTCCCTCTGGGATCTAGCCATTCATCTAATTTAATAAGCATTCATTGATCGTGAATGGGTATCTTTGTGGACAGACTTAAAGCAAAATGCCAAGTTTTAGTCAAAACGATCTCTACGGATTTTTTCTTTTTTGCTGAATGTGCCTAGAGTCAGCAAAAGAAGGCAAAATCACTTTCTTTGTACTAAGACTTCAGAGCTACAGTCATTGGTGCCCCATTCACTAATGCCAGCTCCAACTGCTGATTTAAGAAATACTTGACAAGCAGTAGAATAACCCGCCTCGTCAGTATACATTCAACAAGGGAATAAATCTTGCAGTCCTCCAACTACACATACTCAGTTGTGACACAGTCTAATTTTCTAGCAAGTGACACTTCCAACATGAGAAAATATTCAATTTAGAGCAAATAAAGACTCCCAGTACTTCAGTGCCCTTCTAGTACAACTCCTTTCTTTGCTGATGAGGAACCCAAGGCCAACAGAGGTCTGGGAACCTATCTAAGGTACTGTGAGTTACCAGAAGGCAGAGTCTGCAGCAGAATCCAGAATCCCATGTCTCAGCAGTGCTCTTACCTCTACTTTCCACTGTTTTACATTCAAGATCAAGAATGAACTCTAATGAATAAAAATGAGTTGGACTCTTTCCAAGTAGTCACAATTTAGGAATTGAAAAGAATAATAAAACCTTCTAATATTGCATAAATAAAGCCACATTTCACAGGGAAGGAGCTCTGAAATGCGAGCCAGTGGATCTCTATTCCAGGCATGACTCAGCTAATATCTTTCTGAGTTGACTTAGATAAATTCTGATAATGTGAAATGAAGGGATTGCCCAATATTCTCCAAAGCTCCTTTGATGCTCTGGTTCTATGATCTTAGAAATTTGAGAAAGATGACTAAACACTTGACTTAGCTTAGCAGTTGGAATTCACACTTATCCATCTTCCCTGTCTTCTAATCTTCTCACAACTTGGTAATAAGATGCTAAAGAAAGTGGTGGTGAAATAAAAAGCCAATCCAATCAGCTGAATAAATTATTACTATTGTCTTTCACCTTAAACTCCCTACATCAAAAGCCATAAAGTCTAGTTCTAACCTTCTAGTTCAGACTCTCCCCCTGGAGGAAAACACTAAACCATCCTACCACCTGGTCTATTTGCTGTTTCAGAGAACCATGAACTTCCCTGACTCTGGGTCTTTGCTGAATACCTTCATTACTTCTATCAACTAAAGTCCTGATACTTCCTTCAAGATCCAGCTTGAGCCCCAGCTACTCCATACAGCATCTGCCTACTCCTTTGAAATATCTTTATTTTCTAACCATCTGTTTGATCTTTAGCCACTTGGCACCTGGTCTTGATGAATACTCTCTGTCCCAAAGTAGACCAAAGTCCTCTCCCTACAGGAAATGACTCAGACCTATTTTTGTACCTCGTGCAATAGCCTACACATAGCAGGTGCCTAATAAATATTTGGTGTTGATTATGATGACAACAATGGTTCCCAAGGGTGACAAAAGGAGAAAATGATAGAAGCTACATTACTGGTTGGGAGGGGGAGCCTATATGAGGATGGGCACAATACAGTTGTAAAGACTGACTAGAAGCTGGATGAAGGGGATGAATGAAGAGGATGACCATCAGGTTACTTAGTACTGATGCCAGTAAAGTGGTTCACCATCACTAAATTAAATTCTTTCCTTATCTCCCTACCACCCTAATGTGTAATTTAGGAGAATTCACTAAAATCTGGAATCATTCTTGTATATCCAAATTATCTTTTGCTTGCTCTATCACAAGAGGCGAAATAACTTGAATTGTCTAGTGTCTCCACTTCTAAATGTCCCAAAAATCTAAACACTCTTTTTTAAAGGATCTCAACTACTTTCCCAGAGTAATTTTTTCCAACTAACTCAAGTACAGCAGCTTCCTCTTACTTGAAAGTATTCTGACCAAGTAGTTCCTCATCCTAGATGATCAAAGAATCACCTTGGAAGCTCTTAAAAACAAACATGGATACCACAGCCTGAAATTCAGATACAGTCCTTCTCAGTGAGACACATATGTCCTATTTTACAAGTCCCAGGTAATTCTGATATATGGCATGTTTGAAAAAGACTGGCTTATATCACACAGTTCCAGCCTTTCAGGTTTTCTAGACTGTAAATGTTCTTGTTTCATGACTTTTTCCCCTTAATTATTGCTTTGCAGAAGGAATTCTCATTTCATTACTCGGCTAAAAATTTTGGCTTCAATCACTCCTTACCACAAAACATTTCTACGGGTTCCATGTGGGTTTTTTCCTGGCTGGCAGGTCTCTACGGCTAAGGAAGTCTTGACCACCACAAACTTGGGAAAATGTCATGTGACCATCTCATCTTTCTGTATTACATATTAGCTACGACTTAAACTGAACAGCAAAACTTCTAAGGATATCCTATTGGGTACTCTGTTGACAGCTCAGTAAAAGTTTTATCTCCAGGACTGCCTGAGTCTAATCTCCCCAAAATAAAACTCTCCATTTCAACTGGGTTCCAGAAAGAAACACAAACTAAATAAAGGCTGTAACAGTGAACATCTGGGGTTATAAGACCTTTCTCTGATAACTTTGATATCAGAGAGTAGTAATGAAGAGTGCTTTCTTATCAAGGAGATCTGGCTTCAGATCTCATGTATAACTGATGATCTTGAACAAGTGACTTGACATTTCAATTCCTCATGTCTTCATTCACAGAAAAGATCATCTCTTTTAACCCATCTCAGAAAGCCATCATGAGGATTTAAAGTGACAGTCCATGAAGAATTGCTGGCAAACGATTAACACTCAATAAATGTTATTTTTCATTTCCTCTGGCAGAAATTCATTAATTTGGCAAGTTCAGTCAGAATTAGAATCCCAACATTTTTAGTATTTGCTATTTATGCAATTTTCCCTAAATCAAGCTAGGTGAACTTTTACATATGAACTGCAATATTTCTGTGATTTATAATTTGTATATCATTTAAGCTTTCATGGTTTAATTTGTTCAGTACCTCCCATGTTTATAGAGAAATAAATTTCAAATTCCTACTATTTGTGATTTTTTTTTCAGTGACTGCAATTCACTAAAAACTTTAAAAGTAAAAAAAAAAAAATGGCATTTCGTGTATTGACTTATTTGATCTAAGACTTCATTCAACTGATTTCAGCAAAATGCAACCAAAATTTAGAATACTAAAAATTTTAATGTGATTATAGGACACTAAAGTTGATACACAAATAGGTTCTTCAAAGTTTCAAACATTCCTAAAATCTGATTTGCGAACTGCAAAGAGAGAAAGCGAGTACTACCACGTTGTAGTGTCTTGTTCTGTTTTTATATTTAGCATCAGTTTACTTTGTATATCAGTTATTCAAACCCCCTCTGTTTGCACCAAATATTTATAAACTTTGAAATTCACAATTTCTATATAAACTTGTAGACTATCACAATTGGTAAAATACCAGCTTTGTCGGGCACACCCCACCAATTCCAAGTAATTTTTTGCTACAGACATCTTGATTTAACAAGGCCATTTTGAGGATGATTCAGTCCTCCACTATGTGTAATTGTATTGTTACGGCAAAATAAATCTCCTAATTATGTTCAGATTTTTAACTGAATCTACAATAGCATTTAAAACAGTGTCAAGGGTTTCACCTTCAACAAAATTAACTTCCAAATATTTACCATTCCATAAATTGATTGAGATAGTCAAACTATTACTGGAATTATCTTAATTGCTTTTTCTATTTGAAGCAGCCAATGACATTAATATAAAATTTGCACCATTTAACATATGCAAAATTCCTCTCCTGCTAATGAAATTAACACATTAACTCTTCTTGCTTCACTTTTCACACAAGAAAATTTAAAATAAATGAGCTAAATTAACTCAGGAAAACAGCTATTTATCCTAAATGAAAGGGCATGCTTCAGAGTGATGATAAAAGCACTTTCTGCAGCTGTATGAGCTAAATCATCTTCATATACAATCTTCTTAACACAAGCAGTAGTTTCTGAAACAGCTTCTGATGCTCCTTCAGCAGATTTATGTTTTGGGTTTTCATGTGGTTATTGAGATCACTACAACCCCCCTATGGATAGTAAACGTCAATAAGCATTTTCTACATGGTCTCCATTCATTGTCAGTTACTTGAGAAACTGATCTTTTCATTACACTACACTTCAAGCTCATTGAAGTCAAATGGATTTATTGAAACATTTTTAATAAAAGTGTCAAAAACAAAAGCACAAATGATCATTTCAACTGAACCTCAGACTTTTGGGGTATCTTATTGGGCACTTCTCTGATAACTAAACAGAAATTACATCCTTAGATTTTCATGAATTTAATCTGCCTAAAATTAAAATAACCATTTCACCTGGCTTCCGGAAAGAAAAAGCAACCAAGTAAGAGTTGAAACAGTGAACCATTCGGGTTGTAAGAGCTTTCTCAGTAACTCTGAAATAATTCTGATCACCTGAATAAAATGAATCTTCAGGTATATATTTGTATCATATAGTAAATGACAAAATCACAACAGCAGAAGTACTTGGATTTCTCTCTATATGCACTATGACAGGACTGCTCAACCTCTATTCTCCACACATATTTCATGTACTCCTAATGCATAATTTACTGTTTCCCACTGGCCCTGCGTCCTGGTGGCCAGGGGCTGCTCATTTTGCATGGTTGGGCCACAGTTCAAGTAGCTAGAAAGCCAAGTAGCCAGCAGGGACAGCAGCATTAAGAACTTCTTCCACCACAATTTAAGACTAGAAACGGTTAGCTCTCCTTACCTACTCAGTTCCAAGAGGGCTTATTTTTATCAGAGAGCATGCTGTCATTGAACGGGAAATGTTATTTACCTTGCTTCTGGAAAGGGTTGGGGGAAAGAAACAGGTCATCACTAGTTGTCTTTCAGATTTAATCACAATTTAAAGGGTAAACTCTGTTCACTGCAAATGCATCTCACATGCTACTGAATGAGACTGTGGTGGAACCCAGGCTGATTTATTTTTAAAATGCCATTAATGATAACACATTGTTAAAAAAATAGAATCAATACTGGATAAACACTAAAGCAGACAAAACGCGAAGACAGAAGACATAAATTAGGACTGCCCTGGGGAAACAAGGGTATATGGTAACCCTACCCTTTACGTATACATTTGGTCATGGCACTATATAGCAGCGTATGCCTAAAAAGGAAAATTGCCAATTTCCTCATGCCAACCAGAGACAAATCAGATTCAGACATCTGATTAGCTAGTTAAATATACAAACATCCTCTGAATCAACTTTCCTTCCTTCCTTAATCTTTACCCAAACTCAGGAATAAAGTTAATTTTTTAAAATGGGCATCTTAAATTCTGAATTTTAACAACACTCTTAGATCTACAGCACTCAGTAAGAGAAATGCAACAAGATAATCAAATTTTTTTTCTGGGTGCTGATGTGTGCCTGTCTTCTTAGAGTTAACTTGACAGTTTTCCCAATCTAAATTTTTTTAATTCCCATCAGTAAGAGCCTTGGAATCTAACTCAGTTAGTTTACTCAATGTATTGTGAGAAGAAAGACTCCTTATGAGGCATGTTTTTTCCACAGAAAGAAACCCCATCCCATAACAAGAAAACAAAAATTCATAAAATAATGATACCCTCATACTAGCTCTTGAGCACACCAAAATTATTGGGTGACTCTCTCGACTTACTGTGATTCTTTGAGGGAGGAAGTATTCTTTAAAATAATCTATAGAAAGACATGGTGTGTCATTAAGAAAATGTAGTAATTTCCCATTAATCTGCCAACATGATGTTCACATGACATTTTCCAGATGAATAAAGATACCTATGTGTCCAAATCTCAATCACTTCATGGTATTATAAAATAAATATACCAAACATTATTCAATCTCCTCTTAACGGCACAAGATAACCACTCTGTTGAGTTTAGCAACACAGTCTGTTCCTAAAATAAGAACCCAGGCAATTCATGTAACTTTTTGGGGGGGGGGAGTTATTTCTCAGTTGGCATTAGCTTTTCCTTATCGCTGTTATGCTCAAAGTCATGGGATTCCATTTTTATTTCATGAATATCTGGTTAGGCTCTAGGGTGAGTGTTTTGTCACTCCTATGAAGAGAAGTGCATGGTTTTTACAGCAGGTGATCCATCCATTCTTTAACTTACTTATGTGTTCACAGCATTGTCGTTGCTAATTGCCATTTGAAATCTCACCTTCAGCTATGTGGGAAGTTATGGTATCAGTAAGTTTTAGATGATGGACTCTCTGCCATATTGCCATATTTTTATTCCTATGGAGAAGTGGAACTAGTATGTATTCTGCACCTCATTATTAGGTATTTTATGTTCATTATTTATTCCAAAACTCCATGAGAAAGGTTTGTGGTAACTTTGTAAGGACAGACTAGAACTAGGGGTGCTGGGATTCACACCCACGTCAGGCAAACCCCAGGCCAATTCTCCTTCCCTTAGGTCCTGCTACTCCATCCAGTTGATTTCTCTATTCTGCCTCCTCTCTATTCCCCTTTGAAATCCTGTAGGCAAGGTATCAGACATGAAGGTTCTAGGTGAAGATAAAATATTAAATGTCCACCCAGTTGAAAGTTACTATGATTACCAATGTGTGTAATACCTTTGAAATCAGACTTATTTAAAGTGAAACAGTCTTCTAAGCTGATCTTTCAGGGAGATTAGGGCCTTCTTGATTTCCTAATTAATTGAAATGCTGGCAGGAATGGTTTTGGTTTTGATTTTGGTTTTGGCTTTGGAGTATATGGAGAAAGACTATTCTGAGATACTCCAGAGGCCCAGAGAAGGGCAACAGCCAAAAATGCCACTTGTGGTTTTTTTTTTTTAATTTTGTTTTTTAATTTAGTGTAGTTGGCTTACAATGTTAGTTTCAGGTGTATAGTTTCAGGAGCAAAGCGATTCAGTTATACATATACATACATATATTATTTTTCCAGATTCTTTTGCATTATATGTTATCGTAAGAAATTGAATATAGTTCCCTGTACTATACAGTGGGCCCTTGTTGTTTATCTATTTTATATATAATAATGTGTATCTGTTAATCCCAAATAGTGTCTCCAAGCTGCTGTCCCATTATTAGCCATCCTGGAATGAACAAGCAAGGCTCACAGGAGCAAGCAGCATGAGTAGATCATCTACCTGATGACAGAGGAGCATCTGACACTTTCAGGGATAGACAGGCACACTTAATGGCCATGATGGCAGCAGCCCAGGAGTTTGGTCTACCCAGGTCACTGACGCCCACGGATACCTCCTTTTGTGGGGCCACGTTTTGAGTTAGACTTTCCCGAGCACCCTTGAATTTCATGTATCATGATCACTAAAATAAAAGACTGCATCACCCTAAAATACTTTAGATTCTTGATATATATGCCAGCCCAGACAAATCCAAAAGTAGAGTCAGGGTTTTGAGGCCTGCTAGGAACATTTTTCCTGGAGAACATGCCTATTTTAATTGTGCCCCATTTGTTTTGTTTCTGTAATAAATCTTCAGATGCTATTTCTGCACATTCTATTCAGAGAGGATATATTTCTCTTATATGGAACGGTTTTACTTCAGTCAAGTAAGAAGTTGTAACTGGGAGTTCTAGTTAAATAAATAAAATATAAGCCTTTACATTTTACTATTTACGTCAGTATTTGAGTTGCAATAGGCTTGAATTCTTCATTCGAGTAGATCTCTAAATCTCACACAAATAAAATCTGAGGAACTCTCAAAGGGAGCATTTAAATACCAGCTCCTATTTGTATACACTTTGTAGTTTTGAAATACTTTGATAATGATAATCATTTCATACTTATTTAACACTCTGTGGGAAGAAGAGTATGTTAGAAAAAGAGGAAAACAAACAAGCCTCCAAGAAGCTAGGCAACCTATCAGTACCCATGACTACTGGCTGGGAACCAATGCTCTTCCACCTTTAACACTGAGGTTTTTGCTCTACATTGCTAAGCAGTTTCACCTAAACTAGGGCAGCCTGCCACCAACACTAAGGAGACAGTAAACCTTTTGTGATGTTTTATCATCAGGATAGAGTCCTTGAAGATTGACAGGTCCTAGAAATATACCAAGTATCACACAGGTAAGGATCAAATTAAAGTGACTCCAAGTCCCACCTTATATTCTTATTTTTTTCCCTAATAAACAAGATTTCTCCAACTCAGCAGCACTGAAGCTTGAAGTTTCATGACTACAAAGTGATCAGTGGTACTGGAAGACTGGATCTACCTTGGAACCAAACCCTGGTCTAGCTCATAAGAAGAGTACGCCAACTCAGTCTGAAAGAATACTATTCGCTAATTTTGAAAAGTAGTAGTGATTGTCATTGATGAAAGGTCAAATGGAGAATGGAGGGACCTATGTGTCACAGACTAGTAGGGTCAGGAAAAAGGAAACAATATTCATCCAAATTTAAAATACTGTTTTTGCTTTGTTTTCATTTTAACAAAATTACTTTGTTCTAAGGACCATAGAAATGATGAAATATTTACAGTTATCAAGACAAAGAGCACTATCAAGCCATTTTTACTAATACAAAATTAAGCAGTAAACCGTATTTAAGCATTTGATCAATTTAAGGCATAACCAGACACAAAACAATAATTTAAAACAGACAGGAAAGAAGAAAGGGAAGGAGAGAAGACCTTTAAATAAATACTTACAAAGGAGAAAGTATTTTAACTGAATATCTCACTATTTTTAAAAGTTAGTATTTTCAGTTTTCTTTCTGAACATAACAGTTTAATAAGTTAAGATTCCGTCATATTCAATTTTACCAAACTACTCTCTTATGAAGTCTATACATTACTGCCTAATTGAATGTCCCAATCATAGCAAATTTCCTGTTTGTTTTCATTGCAAATGATTAAACTAGTCTTTGAAGAGACACAGGAGCAGTTATTTGAAATTTTTAGACAAAGAAACAAAAACTCCACAAGTGTCCTAAACTGGAAGATCATGCACAGATGGCCACAATCTACCCAGCAGGAGAAATCTGGGGAGATGATATGCCATAATACTACTCCATTCCCACACAATGAAAATAAAATCCCAAAGCCAACAGCCACCCTGGCTCCAACAACAAGAATGTAAATTTAAGTGTTAATGAGCCAGATACAGAGCTTTCCCCAGAGATTAAGGGCAATCTGGAGAAAGTGGACGATCTTGGGGTTCTTAACCCCATCCGGTCATTCATCCCCAGAAAATATCCTATCACAAGTTTTTCTTCTCTAGTCACTCCACAAAGAAAGACACATTAACAAACTACCCTGAAAACCATGTCCTAAGTCAGTGGTTCAGAATATGTGGTCCCAGGAACAGTAGGATCAGCTGGAAACTTACTAGAAATGTGAGTCCTTGAGTCCCTCCCCAGCCTACTAAATCAGGTATTCTGGAAGTGGGCCCTGCCATCTGTGGTTTCACAAGCCCTCCAGGTGATTCTAGTGCACCCCACAATTTGAGAACCATTGTCCTAGGTAAATTGCTAACTTATATACAGATCATAAATTATCCTGTCATAGGGATCTAGAAATCCATAAATGTCAGAAGTACTTTCAAGAAGCAGTCACTTTATAATGACTTCCAAACCAGTCATACCACTTGAAAGACTGAGCCACATGAAAACATTTTTTTATTTTTAAGTAACATTTTTAAAGGGATGCAGGGAGAGGGAGAAAGAAGGAAGGAGAACCAGAAGGAGAGAGAGGAGGCTGGGGAAGGAAGACCGGGAATCAACTTCTACCTACCCAAGAAGACAGGCACCAAATCATGTGTGGTAGTCCAGAACCAAAACGGTCAAATAGCAGGTGCTCAAAAAACATTTTCAGAGTAAATATTTATAGAGGAGACAATTCTGGTTCATGTTCTCAATGGAAATAACTTAGCATAGATATATAAATCATGCTTCTGTGTATAATTCAGTTATAAAGGTTGCTGGTTTTTTTAAAAATTGCTTTTGCTTTATGGTATCCCTTGGCAAAAGGGCGCTTGTTTCTCCATAATAAATTTGAAATTCACAAGCCTTGTAAGACACCCATAAAAATCAGATTTAACCCACTATTCAGCCTTCATCACACAAACACTCTTCATCAAATAAAAATAGCGTTATGTTTCATTGATGCTACAATCTGGAGGAAGTGGTAAAAGAATTTACAATCCCTGCCCTCCTTGTTGGCTAGGGGGTAGGATCCTGAGGCAGCAGGGGCAAAGGTGGTGTGTGGTACCTTCCTCTATTAAAGCATCAGTGCTCAGTAATAGGACTGCTCAGAGAGGAAAACAAGACAGAAGCTCTTGCCTTCTCTTGGATCTAAGCACCACAGCCCTCACAGCCAGCTGCTCAGAGATCTAAGACTTCCCTAAGGACGCTCAGAGGCAGAGGTAGTGCTCAAATCCAAATTCAACCTGAGATTCTTTCCTTCTAGTTTCTGGTGGTCTTTCCCTGCGGGACCACAGAGAAGGTGCTGAACCAACCCTAGCTCTCCACGGTGGTAATCAGTGCAGGATGCAGGGTTCAGACACATCCCAGACTCTCTGAAATATTAAGATGAGAACAAAATGAGACAAGAGCGAGTACTGTGACTCCTAGTGGCCACAGAGAATCCTCTTCTCTTTAACCCCACCCCTGCACCATGCCTTTTATCACCACTTTTATGGAGCTGTAGGTCTAAGCCAATGATCATTCGTTATGAACATTCTTCAGAAACATCCCTGATGGCCACCTCTGACCTGTTCATTAACTACCAAGCCAGTTCCTGATTGCAGTTTGTCAGAAATGTTTATTATCTTCTTCTTCTGAAGAGACAGGGAAGATTAAGAATGTTCCAGCCTTCACATGAGGCTCCACATCTGTAAGAAGCTTAAAATAGTAATATAAATGGTACAATAATTTCCTGGCACAGTTCAACTGACAATTAACGAGAAGACCCCAGATAGATTAAGAGATACTCATCTTCTTTTAAATAGTGTCATCTGAGAAGTTATATAACTAAATAACTTTCTATCTATAATAAACGGTTATTAGAGCTGGCTAATAATTGTTTTCTAATGACATTGGAAGTTTATGCTTTACACTATGGAACCATGACAACAATCACTTATTTTGTAAAGAAGGGATTTAAGCATAGATAGTTCAGATCTAACCACAAATTTAGGCTCTGAAGCTGCCACAATTAGTAAAGTTAATGGCATTTTTCAAATGAAAATAAAAATTAATCTCAAGACAGACAAAAGTTACAGGAGGCTCCACAGGGAAAAACAGAGTTATATGAGCATTAGCTTGTTCCGTTAAGGTGTTTCCCCTGTTTAAATAAGCGATTTCCTGTGAACCACATGTCAAATATCACTACTACACAGAATTTTCAAATGAGGTGTTAAGATAAAAATTCACTGTGAGCAAAGGAACTCTTGCCAGAAGAGCTAAGATTGTATATTTCAGATTTCAGAAAGCTGTGACAATGTTAATCAAACCTGCAGTCCGGATTTAAGAGTCTGCTTCTCAAACTTTGGTGTGTACAGGAATCACCAGTCAAAGCCCAGCTTGTTGGACCAGCCCCAGGGATCCTGACTCATTACACCTTGATGGGTACTATTTGTGTTTTTACTAAGCTCCCCGGTGATGGGGGCACTACCAGTATACAGCCCCCCTTTTGGGTGCACCTATCTTCTGACCAGTAGGCATTCTGAGACGAAAGGCAGGGTTAAAGTTATACTGCCAAGAGCATCTGCATCTTTGTCCTTGATACCATCAGAGCTCTGAAATGGTCAAAGTGACAGTGCTGATATGCTTCACAGTCTCTGATGCCTTGCTCACTCTTTCACCAGTAGCTGAGAGCAAGCAAACCAAAATGATGTCTCAGGAGCAGCAGTAGGGTGGATCTACATTTCAGGAGGTCCGTTCAGTGTCAGTCAACACTTCCTCCAAGGAACCCAGGAAAACATGCTGACAACTGACAGATGTCTTTAATAAAACACAGAAGTCAGACAGAAACAGCCTCCCAATAGCTGAACGTCATATATCCCCTTATTCCATATCCCAAGAACTTACCGCCCCCACCCCCCTTAACTCCTTTAGAAGAAAGGGAAGTTAAGTAAAGCTGTGTAACTACATATTGAGTTGTGTCTACAAACTCTTGGTCTCCTGGTGGCATTTTGTACCAAACAAACAAACAAACAGAAAATGCAAATAAAAAGTGAGGTTTAGTAAATTCTTCAAATTGAAGTTATCACCTTGCAGTTTATTTTAGCCCTGGAACCAAAGAGAATACATGTGTCCCTGGCATGTTAACACCTGATGAACTAACTAAATTAGTTATGCGTGATGATGCCATTGGAAATCCTTAGTGAGAACTTTGTGATTCAACCTCACTTTTAAAAGGTGTTCGTTGGAGGCTGTATGTTTGGGGAGGAAGGGTGTGGCAGTAGTGGCAGGAGATAGGAGGGAACTCATTGTACCTGCCTCTCAATTTGGCTGTGAATCTATAACTGCTCTAGGAAATAAGCCTATTAATAAAAACTTTTAAAGCTATTAGTTTAAACACAAAAGTGACTAATGTGACTTCTTTTTCTCGGCAAATCATGACTTTAAAACAACCCTCCTTTGCATGTGCCAAAAAGTTACTTAAATTAGGAGTTTGAAATCCGTATCTTACTCATAATGTGTACAATGTTATAAACATTAATAATGTGGTGGAACTCAGGTAGAGGACATTGTTTTAAGCTTACTTACTCTCATGTTCTCCCTAAATTTTGGTGGCTTGAGGACAAAGACTGTTTCAGTAGCCCCCAGTTTTCAGCAGAATGCTAGCCTGGACTTTCAGTAAGTACTGCTCGAAAAAAAAGTGCCATTTAAAAAATATATACTTGTACCCAGCACCACTTGGCAACAGAATAAGTACCCAGAAGGCAACATCCCTGCTTTTCAAGATGTTCACAGTGAATGTATCTGTGCATGTGGGTGACCACATCCCCACACACACACCAGCAAAGGGACTCTGAATGCTTATCTGCCCTCATCACTCATTTAACAAATGTACATTCTCATCTACTTTACTTCAATCTCTTAATGATCTTTGTTATTCCAAGTGCAGACTCTGCAGCTAGATTGCCTGGGTTCAAACCTGAGCTCCACCTGTCATCAGTGGTATGGCAATGGACAGCTTTCTAGACCTCAGTGTCTCCTATAAAACGTGGGTAAGAATGGTACCTCTCTGTATTGATGATGTATTGATATGTGACAAATTATTCCCAAATTTAGGAGTTAAAAACAACAAACATGTATTATCTCACAATTTCTTTTTGTTATCACTCAAGTTGCAACTAACACAGACGCTAGCTCATGGTCTCAAGAGAGACCAAGCTGTTGGCTTGGGCTCCCTGAAGGCTGGCTTGGGGGAGAGAAAATCTGCTTCCAGACTCACAAGGCTGTTAGCAGCCTTCAAGCCTTTGATACAAGGCTCCTTCACAATAGCTGGCTTTCCCCACAGCAAGAGATGCAAAAGACAAAGTAAGAGCAGAGCACCCAGGATAAAAGCCATTTTTTTTTATAAGTTGGAAATGACATCCCATCACTTATGCAATATTCTGTTTGTTACAAATGAGTCACTAAATCCTGTTCACTCTCAAGGGCATAAATGCCAATCACAGTGCTCCCTGGGATCCCTGACGATTCACATCCCTTGCACATGGAAAATCCACCCACCCGTTCCCACAGCCCCCAAAAGTTTCATCCAATGACAGTATCAACTCAAACCCAGGATCTTTCTATCTCAGTCCAGGCCAGGTACAGACAATTCTCCTCAGGTGTGGTTCCTGAGTACATCTCTCCAAATGGAGACTCTAGACTTGCGAAACTAAAGTAGAAATTTCTCTTCCCCACATATGCCCAAAACACAGCGGTGAGACCAGCGTAGGATAATCACATGCGTTCCTGTTCAATTGGGGATAAAGGGGAGGTAGAAAGAAGTCTGTGGTCCACAGGGATTCCAAATCGAGCCAGGAAAACGTCGAGAGCTCTTCGACTCAGTCTCAAGGCCTGAAAATAATTCTCCAGTCTCTGCTATATCCTGCGGGCTTTTGGCTCTACTCTACCTTTTACTAATGAAAGGTAGCACGTGTTTGCAGCCGAAAAGCTCTCCCAGCCTGCTTCCTGCCAGTAGAATTCTGAGGGTCCAAAGGCGTTTCCTCATTCTGCCTTCTGTTCCCCTCAGTTCAAGCTTTCATGTTCCTGTGTATGTAACTGTTAGGGGACCTTGGTCGGTCTCCTGTGAATGCACTTGAGTTCATTCCATTAGACACACCTACAGATCTCTTCCAAATTGATCCCTCTCCACCTTGGGCTATTCTGGAGATGGCTGAGACACAGCAGCCTCAAACCTCCCGGAGGCCCTATTGTTTAACTGAGAGGAGGTGTGAAGTTCACTCTTAATTTCTTTAAAGAGCCTTTGTGTGGCTGAAGAGTATATACTGAGGCACAGCTTTTTATCTTTCTGAGGCCTTAACAAAGTTTACAGTCATACCCCCAGCTTCATCTTTAGATTATGTTTTGCTGATAGTGCTCTGTATTTGCTCTTTGCTTAGAAGCCATTTCTTAATGTTAGCATCATGTTCCATTTATAGAGACTGGGAATTTTCAAAACCATCAAATCCCTGCTCCTTTTTGTTCCTTCCTCAATGACTATCTCTCCTCTTAGTTTACTGCTATCAAGAAGAAGAAATGAGGCAGCATCTGCAATATCCTGCTTGTAAATCAGCCAGTTCACTAGCCCCATTTTCCATCTTCCACATCGCTGCAGGCCACAGTGTTGCTAAACTTTCTGTCACTAAGTAACAAAAACCCTTCTTCCTCTGGTATTCACTTTCTTGCAATTTCTCACCCTTGGTGTCCTCAAAGCCTCAAATTCTATGAACAAAGTCTTCAAAGTACTTTAAGCTTTCATTAACATCCTCCTAAAAATTGTATATGCCTCAGAGCTTCTGCCCACCAACTGGTTCCAGAACCACTCCCACATTTTACATATTTGTTATGACAATACTCTGCCTTCCAGGTACCAGAATCTGTATTTAACTATTGATACCTACCAACCTACCCCCAAACTTAGTGGTTTTAATCAACAAACCTTAGTTATCTCAGTTTCTGAGGGTAAGGAATCTGAATGCAACTTAGCTAGCTTCCTTTGTCTCAAGGTCTCATATAAGGTCTCAGTCAAGTTGTTGGCTGGGGCTGCGGTCTCACCTGAAGGCTTAGGTGGGGTGGGGGTGGGGAATCTGCTTCCTGGTTCACACAGAGGGTTAACTGGCTGGCTTCAGTGTCTTATTACAGGAGCATCTCTACATGGCATCTGGCTTCTCCCTTAGGGATCAGAGAGAGGAGAGGAGGGGGAGAAGAGGGAGAGGAGGAAGATAAAGAAGGGGAAGACAGGGAGGGGGAAAGGAATGGAGGGAGGAAGGGAAATGAGAAAAGGGAGTGGGTGAGGGCACAAGAGCCAGAGAGAGAACCCAAGAAGGAAATCACAGTCTTTAATATTCTAATCTCAGTAATATCCCGTCATCATATCCCATATATTCTATACCCCATGCCATTTTCCATTAGAAGGAAATCACTACTTACTAGACGAGAGTCCCTACGTAGTCTGCACTTAAGGAGAAAGGATCACACAAGGGCACGAGGGCCAGATGTAGGGATTACTGGGGACATTCTTAAAGGCTGCCTATCACTTGATCTCACAGAGCCTTTATGAAGATTAACTGAGTTAAAACATGAAGAATGCTTAATACACTATATAGTAACTGCTATCTAAGTGGGCTTCTATTCATACTATTACTATTATTAAGAAGAACACTTTAAGCAGGACACAGCAAACTCACTCTGTAAAGAACCAGGTAGTCAACATTCTAGACACTGCAGGCCACATACAGTCTCTGCTGCATATTCTTCTTTGTGTGTGTAGGTTTTTTTTTTCCACAATGCTTTAAAAATACTAAACCCATTCTTAGCTCCAGAGCTGTGCAAAAAGAGGTCACAGGCTGTGTTTAGCCCATGGTCCATACTTTGCTGATTCCTGATATTAAGACACAATTTTGAGGGCAGCAAAGAGATTGGAATTCTTCATATTATAAAGCACACCATTACCTGTGCACTGATCTGATAGGTATGATGCCGTTTATCAAAGGGGCATCACTTTACATGCCAAGAAAACAGCCTGTTCCTGTAAGGAATGTCACGACTGTTCTTTGCCAATACAGATTTAATGCAGGCAAGTAAGAAACAGAACCACATAAACTAAGTTGGAAATTGGGAAGTTGGATATAATAACCTAAGTTGAAACCTAAGCAGTACACAGGGTCGGGGGTTCAGTTATGCAATTTATTAGACTCGAGACAAAATCCAATCATCATTTCGTGGTCAGTTATAAAGACAAGACGTCCAACAAAAATGCTTGCAACCCACAACATTAGACCTGCATGTGGCTTTGGTGTCAAATCCAAGAAAAAAATTAGAGGGTCCACAGACAGGACTCCGTGAGTTGTGGGGGAACTGAACTCTCGACGGTCTATCGTGTAAGGGCTAAATGTGATTTTTCCATCTAGTTCCTCTAATTGGAGGGATTATAAAATAAACTGTCAGGACTGAAATTGAGCAGGTATTAAAAGCAGGATCTACGGAAGTGGGCTATTCCCCCTGCTGGCTTTCAGAACAGAGAGACACATTAAAAAACAAAACAAAACAAAACAAAACAGAAGAAGAAGAAGAAGAATACTTGCAGTTTCTACCTATTATTCAAAACAAATATGGGTCTTTTTTAAACAATCACCACTTTTTATCTTGTAGAGCTTTTAACTTTGCAAAGAGCACATTACAAGGTATTGGGCCTGAATATTATTTGTAAATTATAACTTGCTATAATAGAAATGGAAAACAGATTTGATCTTTTGTGCCAAATCTGACCTATTGGTGGTCACTACATAGGTTACAGTGTTGAAAGAGTTTCTGAGTCCATGCCTGTGCTTAATTAGAAAAAGAGGAGAAAAAGTAACATGACCCATTAGTAAGATCTTCCAGGCATAGGACCTGAGAGGGTAGAATAAGAGAACTCATACTAGATACCTGCCATCCAACCAGTATGCAAATATGCGGTGTTATTATCTCCTCCAATGTATTCATATTTAATTCCCAGGGGGAAAAAAGGTATCATTTCATTCACAAATTCTATGACAAAGTCAGTTTCCACAATTTGAGTAGACCAATTTTAAACCTGACATACAGTACTGATAAACTCAGAGACCACATTCTGTTGGCCCTCCACCAATTTGAAGTTAAATTAAACAACATGATTACAAACACAACTCATCAGGTTTTTTTTTTTTTTTTACATGGCACCTTTATGGGACATGGGATAACCATCTCAGGGGTGCTTTAAACATACAACCAAGTCTTTTACTTCTAGAATAGTTTTTTCCCAGAATTTTTATTCCATTCCTTAGTTATTTACTATGTGTTTAGAGTTGGGGAAAAGGTCAGGAGTGGGAAGGAAGAAATAGAAAAATACTGTATACGTCATATTCTCTTCATTCATGTATCTTGCAAATGCCGTTGGGGGAAATTATTTACCCAGTGGACCCTTTGTTCCATGACTCTGTAAGTCTCATGAATATAACAGAGTTTACACTATGCCAGACAATACTAGGTAGACCATCATCTTGCAGACAGAAGACTTATATGGGAAACCATGACAAGCATCCCCTGTATCTGCTGACATTGAAAGTAGGGGCTCATCAAAGCAAAAGGTCAGGACAATAAGACCTTTCTTCCCAGTTCACCTAAGGCCCTGCTACCTGAGTGCTGGGTACTCTGGTGTCCACAGGGACATGAGTCTTGAATTCAATGGTTATTAATTCCATTTCTATTTCTACTAGAAAGATGAAGCAGCCATCAGAATGAATAGATTGTCACTGTACCTCCTCTGACTCTCCCTCTTACATCTACCTGAGACCAGGAAAATCCCTGCCTATTTAAATCCTTGAAGAATCCATTATATCTATCAGATATAATGTTTACCTGGCATATAAGGCTATGCTGACAGGATTGGATCTGTCATAGTAGCTAAAGAAAAAAAAGCTAATCATTCAGTCACCATACTTTTTAAAGAGATTGTGAGGTTATTATGGTCCACAAAATAGCTTAATTAGCGGCTGGTAATAGTTCTCACTTCTGACCACCCATCAGAATCTGTTGAGGAACTTTTGGAAAATACTGAGGCCCAGGTCCTCCCTCATCCCGATATTCCAATTTGACTGGTCTGAAGAGGGACCCAGGCATTTCTATTTTTTGAAGTTCTAGGTGTTTGTGCTGAGTAGCCTGGGACAAGAAACACTGGTCCTGCCCTGTAGGACGACTCCCAGAGTCAGGCAGCCCTTGCTTCTTATCCTGCTCCACTACTTAATAAGCATAGGATGAGGGGAATATTAAACTTTTTGAGATCGTTTCATCAACCAGAAAATGGGAATACCAGCATCTGGCTAATTCACAGTGAAGCTCACAACAAGAATACACGTCAAGTGAGTGACACAGTCCTTGAGCTCCTGGCAGTTTGTAATAAATGGTGCTAAATAAATTATGCTCTGGGATCAAAATGCCTCCATGGTTAATCTCCAAGCTTTGGGTGACCCCAAGACAGTGGCAGGAATAGGAGGAAAAGAAGGAACGGAAGCTAAAAATGTAATTCAATTTCCATCAGCATCTGAAATGAGGTGATCGTGTCAGTTTCCCACTTTCCTCTAGGAGCTTTCTCAGGCTGTTTATCATCCTTTGGTCCCATCCCTCCCAGCAAAGGTAGAGGCTATGACCCAGACACACCTGGGTTCCAGCCCTGACTGCTCAGCTCATGGGCATGTGTACCAGAGCAGGCTGCTTCTTTTCTCCCCGTCACAGCTCCTGAATTCTATAAAACGGGAACATTAATACCTGCCCCATGCGGAGGCTGTAAAGATTAAATTCACATTTCAGTATACTTTCTGCAGTGCAGTAAACCTTCAATGAATACTCCCTCTGTCACCGCTGTTATTTCCATGACCACCTACGGGCTGTTCCTGATATCCAGACTCTAGACTAATTTTATCATGATTTTTCTTGATGCTCACTGTACTTGAGTTTTGTTCATTAAAAATGTGAACAGAAAAAGGAAGGTCCTACAGAATGATAGATTTTCCACAAGCTCCATGCACTCCTCAAAATGACGCTGAAACTCAGAGAAGATGGTTCTGATGTATTCGGGTGCATAAGCCAACGTCATTCTGGATGATTCAGACCCAAGCTGTCATCAGCCTCCACCGCCTTGGCCTCCCTGCTATTCCTCTGCAAGCAATTCCCACTGATCCAACATGATCCTCTGGCATTAACAAGTTTGCTTTGAAACCCACAGTTGAAACGATTTTGCACACAGAGATGGCTCAGTGACGATCTCAGCCTGCACTTTTCTGGGCCTTTCACAGGTACCCGACCAGCATAAAACTGGTGAGCTTTGACTGCATCAGGTATAAGTGCTTAGTGCATCCACTTTCACTAGGCTATTTTAATATTTTATAGCAGGAATAATTCTAGGCTTTAAGTTCTCTCACCTGAGGATTTAAATAGATCCCTTTTACCCCTTTAGGACATGCTGTGAGTGAACGAGAATCACTGTTATGCTTAGATTTCCTAAAGAACCAAGGCTTCCATTCCCAAATTATGCTTTGCTGTGATTGTAAATCCATTCCGTGGGGTTACTGAAACAGTACTGAGTTTTCACAAGGTGTTGGATTTCATGTTCTCTGTGTGATTTACCAGCACTGCCCCTTGCAATGGAGCACTGGTCCCACTGAGATGTGGACCCTTGAAGTGATTGTCAGGTGGAGGTACACAGCCCCAGATGTTGGGGTTGGGGAGAGGCAACAGCATAAATAGGATGTGAAAAAGTGTATGTAATGAACCTCTTCACTTTCAGAATACAGTCTTCAGTGCAGTTTTACCAAATGTGCTTGACTATATCCTTGACCGATTATAATCCGTGGAAGATGGTATAAGCAAACTTTCTAGGGGTGTGAGTTTCCAATACTTAAAGAACACACTCCTCCTGTAATTTCTCTATTTTCCCATAATCACAGGCTGATGAAGTGACCTTTCAAACCTTGGCTTCCAATTCTTAACCATTTGGTATGTGGAGAACATTATCTGTTGGGTCCTAACTAGCAGCATCTCAGTCACCCTGTGCTCAAGTGACAAGAAAAGAGAAGTTCCTCCACTAGAAATGAGGACTATGCTTTGTATAGCTACAAGTAAATGCTTCCAACTCTTCTATTTAGAATAACAGACGTACAGAATTTTGTCACGGGAAGTGTTATGGACTGAATGTTTGTGACCCCCAAAGTTCCTATGTTGAAATCTTAACTTCCAATGTAATGATATTAGGAGGCGAGTCTTTAGCCTTTAGGAGGCGATTAGGACATGAGGGTGGAGCCTTCAGGGATGGGATTAGCACCCTTATAAAGGAGACTCCAGAGAGCTCCCTCAGCCCTTTCACAATTTTGTGACATCAAAAACGGACTGAAAAGTTGATTTTTTTTACCTAGGAATGTCCTCATTTAAGGTTTTAGGGTCCCTTTGATTTTTGTTTGGCTGGTTAGTTGATTTCTGAATTGGCTCGCCTTCATTTTAAAATCTACAAAAACTATGTTTGCTCTGAAATTTTAGTGAAAGACTCAAGGTAAGACTGTATACACTCCCATGTCTCATGATGTAAACATATAAAACTATCAGTTTTGTTCAGCCATATGCTCTGATAAACACATAGTTTTAAAATCTAGATTCCTTCAGACCACTGAGAAAGCATCTGATATGGAGTCAGAAGACCTGGGCTGGAATCAAAGTTCTGTCAATCATTCAATGAGAGTCCAAGGCCAGGTACTTCTGAGGTTGAATTCCCCGAAAGGAAACCATCCCTCTTTACTTCACTGTCTTGGTCAAAGTTTGAAATGGTACAATATATGTGAAAGTGCTGTGCAAGCTACATATAAAATGTTGCACATGCACAACTGTTATCATGATTAGCAATCACTACTTTGTTAGAATCACTAACTCTGGTCATTCAATAAGTACAGTGGCAGATGCTGAGGGGATAGGATGAATGGATCATGAAATAAAGCCCTTAAGACACTTAGAATCTAAAGGTAATGAAGCCAGAAAACAGAAAAATCACAAAATCATATGTGCTGAAATGATACGTGCTATGTGAATAAATGGTGGTGGTGGTAAGGAATTATTTTAAATTAAGATAACAATCCTGGAATCCAAGTCCTAACTACAAAGGTATCTTTCTACAAATGCCATTTCTGAGTAAAATTTATGTGATGCATAGGAAGTGTCCTGTCTTTTTTTTTTTTTTTTTTTTTTTTTTTTGTCCTTTCTTTCCAGGCACAGAAAATACAAGATGAAGCAAGAAAAATGAAGCCACCACTTCAGATGCTAGAGAGGATCCAAATATTTCAGAGGTCTCTCAATATCATTTTCCCTCCTAACACCCACCAATAACATTTGTAAAGATTCTAGGTTTGGGTCTTCTGCCACCTGTCTCAGCATCCCCCACGAAACCACAGATATTCTCTTTCCCCATGCTTCTAAATGCCTTTGTTGGAAAGCAACATTCGCGAGAGAGACTTGGGCTCGAGGATAAGCTCCACCCAGGGAAATGGGGCAAAGTAAGGTGGACTCCACTGAAATGGGCTGGCCTCAGTGCTGCTTCCAGACCTACAGCTAATGCTTCATAAAAGAGAGTTTAGTGACTCGGTTTGCTGATTGCTTGCCTAGAGGCCATGCCCTAAGCATGTTGCTGGTTCCAAGTTCTCCAGATGTTCTTGATCCTGTTTGGAATGCACATGCCAGAAAGCCTGGAAAGCAGCAGCCTTTTCATAAAAGCAGTTCTGACTTGGTGGTCAGATGGGAGCCATCTGTTAGAAGGCACCTCCCTCCTTCCTAGCCACAAGGGCCCGCAGGTTAGAGTTCTTGGGGAGACCCTTCCAGTGGCGGGGTTCTCTCTGACAAGCCAAGGCAAGCTTTTGTGACTGAGATCCCACACAGAGCACCTGCAACGTTCGGACCCTTGCCAGGGCAAACTTGTTTCTTTCTCTAGAAAGGAACCTCCTTACCCTGACAGCTAAAGACCCCAGTGGGTATTTTGGATTTCTCAGTGCTAACACTGGAGACATTTTCTTAAGAATGGCCTCTTTGTCTTAGAGGGAACACTCTGCCAAAGCTACATACCTAACTCTCTCTTCAGTTGCTGCCCCACCCTTGTAATTCTAGGCTCCTTTCTCCAGATGACTCATGTGTTGTGTTGTGTCATGGAAAATACACTGGGCTAGAAGTCAAGAGTCTGGCTTTTGTGTTTCACTTGTGTGAGCTTGGGCAAGTCACAGAATCCCCTGTGGCCTCAGGTTTCCCATCTGTAAAATGAAAGAGGTAGGCTCAGTAATCTGACCGCTCCTTTGAGCTTGAAAACACTGAATTTTAGATGTCCTGTCATATCTGTCTGTTCCCTATCTGACAGCTTCAGCTAGGTCCTGGACTCTGGCATGCTCAAGGCCCATCTAGGAGAAGCATCAAGAGAGGGAGAAGGCAGATTTCCAGAGCCAGTGACCTCATCTAGACCTGTCTTCTCTAACCATGAGAATCTAAGTTCCAACAAGATTGAGGGGTGGGGGGAGCAGCTACCTGCCATCCACCATCTCTCTCTCATGGCCACGAGAGCAACCTCCTTCACGCCTTTCAGGGGGCAAATATTCGACCACCGGGTGTAAGTGTTGTCTGCCTGTCCCACTCCCTGGCTCAGTAAGAGTTTAAGTTGTTGAACTGTTTTCTGTTAAAATCCTTAGATAAAATCTGACTGAGATGATGATCACATTATGACAACAATTCAAGCAACAGTTTAGCTATTATTTTTCATAAATATTAGCTCTCAAATTACCTTCAACTTAATTTCACAGTTGGCAAAGATCTTTTCTGACTTACGTCAGTTTTGTCCCCAAATCAAGCATCAGTTCTAGGCTAGCTATAAAGTCCTGAGAACTCTTCAGCACTTTCATGTCGTTGCGTGAATAATTTTTTCTCATTATTCTTATACTTTTTTTTTTTTACCACTCATAAGGTACCTGGACACTGTGTCATAACATTTTTTAGTTTTCATTCCACACATGCTTCATGTCTTTGAGAAACTGACTAAAGAAATTATAAAATACTCGAAACGAACGTGGTACACCAGAGTAACTATGTATCAAGACATAATGATCACATAAAATTCACGAGCAAAATTAATTGTGCATTATATGTACGACATACAAAGTTGAAAGTATTTGGGTCCATTGCAAAGCAGTGTTTGGACTGGGTAATCATATAAAGGACGCCCTGACGTCTAGGATTACACTGACCAAATGGAACAAATCTGGGCCTGGGAGTCCCACTTGGCTAAGCAAGCCCTCCACCGACTCTGCTGGGGTTGCGCGCATTTCCTGGGTTGAGAAAACAGACAAGCAGTACTGCAGACACGGGTTTCCTCTTCCCCCGTGTCCCCTGGAACTGACACCTATCCCCCAGCAGATGTTAAGTTTTGGCTCCAGCACCTAGTTGCTGAGTTCACTATTCATCTCTCCCAGTTGTGGCTCTGAAGGAAACCAGTACAGGTTCTTACAATCTGAGTAGAATATTTTGTAGAATGAGACTACTTGTTGTTTAATCCTTTATTTGCCTGTGTTTCTTTTTCCATAAAATGATTTTCCCTGGTGTTTAATGTCCTAAAAACAATCTCTCCAGATTTTGAAGGGTCTTATGTAATATATATGTAAATAATTTTATGTGTGTGTGTGTAGTCAGAAGACTTTCTTTCTGCTTACATGCTATGGTCCCCCTTTTTTCTGGCAGTTTTTCTACCTAAGGCTCAGAGCTAATCCCTAAAGCTTATACTTTAAGTATCTGCCTTAGCAATTGTGTTAATTCTCAGAGTTGCTTGAGCTTCATCTGAGAAACTTGGCAAATTGTGGGACAGAATTTGAAAAACAGACCAGTGTACAGTGATGGGTGTTCTCAACTGCCCCCTCGGGTAATTCAACCACACACAATATCAACTGTGGAATAAGAAAGAGAATCATTCTTCCTTTGAGTTTAAATTTTCCATACAATTGATACATAGGTTAGACGTTTCTTTTGAAGATTGTAAAGATAAGAGCAAAGAATGTTTATATTTTCTCTTCCTAGATTCTCTTTTCTAAATGTTCAGTGAAGTAAAATAATGTATTTAAAGAAAGTTGACATGTTTGTACGGAGTACTTGTGTCTGCAAGGCTGAATTCTAAGAATAAGCACATCTGTTTGGTGGCCATTTGCTTTATGGTCATAAGGGCCATTAAGCTAGAATATTTTACTTTAACTCAATTTTACACGCTGTTGCTCAACCCCATTTCTGATGCCATTAGCTTCAGTGGCTAGTTATATTCTTAGCCACTTAGAAACCTAAAATTCATTCTCTTAATTGTTTTCATCAAATAAAATCAACAGACTTAGAGTTGGATCATTTTGTTTCATTAAAGCAATAGTGTGAAAAACAGAGAAAAGGAATTTCTCAGATCCATAATGATGCTAAGTTTTCGCTGTAAAGAATCTCTTGTACTTAATTCATTCGAAATGGTAATCAAGTGCTTATCAATTGATTCTGCCAGGCACCACGCAAAGTATTCGGAGTACAGCAGCCTCGAGACAGAGATGGGTAAATGAGCAATTACAATGCAGTGTGTTAAGATTTAGGTGTGACAGACCAGACAAAGGAGTGATAAGCCAGCTTTGTGGGGTGCAAATAAAGAAGCCTTCTGGAGGGGGTGGTGGAAAAACTGAGTTGTAAAGAAGGAGGGAAGAGGAAGAGAACTCTGAGCATTAGTGCAAAGTGGAGGGGGAGGAGGAAGGGAGAGAGGAATGAATGAGGGAATCGCACAGGTGAATTCATCTGGTGACAAAGTCAAGGTCACAAGTGACTAATTGAATGACATCTGGACTGGAGATCTATACGGGAGAGTAAACAGCAAGAGACATGAAGCTTGTGACAGTCATTAGTGCTGCTCACTGATACCCAGTCCCCTTCTCTCTTCCTCTGGACACAACAGAGGATTATCTCCCGGGCTCTCTCGTGATTGGATGAAGCCATGCAACTAGTTATGGCCATGAGATGTGAGCAAAAGTGTCACTTCCAGGCCAGAGCACCTAACTGTTGAGGTGGGACCTGCCAGAGATCTTGTTTCCTCTGGCGGAAACACTAGCAACATTCAAAGTGAAGATGCTCAGGTAGCTGGGGTCCCTGAGTGGACAACCATGAGCAAATCTGCACTGCTGAATGCAATTGTTCTTGGAGCCTGAGTGATCTGTATTGCATTAAACTTTTGAGAGTTGGGGTTGCTGACAGCATGGAATTGACGTAACCAAAATAAAGTGTGTCCTGCCTCATTCAAGATGAGTGTCAGATAAGAGCAGTATTGTGTAGAGCCTCCCAGCCTTGCTGGGGAATTCGTATCTTACACTGAGAGCATTGGGACTCCTTTAAAGGGATATAAGGAAGGTTTAGTCCGATTTGCATGTCAATATTGATCCCTCTGACTGCAGAGTCTAGAATAGACTGGAAGGGACAACATGAAAATCTCAAATGCCCGGACAGCAAAGACTTACTTAACCATTTCATCCATTAGCTAAGCATCTCTTCTAGAGCTATTTTCTAAGTGTTGAGACAGTAGTAACTTGTCTCAGAAAAGCTGTAAAACTCTTATAGAGACATCTAAAACTATTTTAAATACATGTTAAAGTCTCATGCGTAACATAACCTCAGTATCTTATGATGAAGTGAAATTACCAATCCAGTTTTACCGTATCTTCTTAATCTTTCTGATGAGAGCTAAACATCCTTCTTTGAATGTTAAGCTACAGAATGAGGGAACTAATTTCTTTGAAATGTGATTACTTTCGATTCTGTGTAAGATGGTTTGAGGCCAAATTTTTATGGCAAGAACAAGTAAACTGAGCCAGCATACTTCATAGTTTTCCTTCATTAGCAATTTTTCCAAGCTTCACGGAATTTAATAAAAGAAGTCCCATGTAAATCACGTCTATTCTCCGAGGGGAAATTTTTTCTTTTAATTCTCTTAGACCTAAGTACAGATGAGTGTGTCAACATTCAAACATCGGAACATTTAGCTTAATTAAACTCGTCTCTGGTTCCCCCTTCACTTCTATGAATACGTTTAAGGCTTCAGTACCATAATCCTCCCCGATGCCAGAGCTCCCTATGCAGTGGTTACACAGGCTAACAATGTAAATCATAGACTTAGACTTATCTGATTCACCTGTCTCATTGTACAAATAAGCTGACTGCAGTGGCAAATTATACTGGATATATCTTCAGGAAATCTGGAAAAGGAAAATGTCTTGGTCTTTCTACATTTACTCCGAGATTACACTAATATAACCATCTGGTTTGACTTTTTTACTACAGATCAGGTTAATGGATTTGGTATATGACACCTGGAAAGACAGAATTCTAAACTAATAATTGAAAACATGAAACTTCAAAATTCTAAATTATTCAATATATATAAACAAACAGTAAGCCATTTTTTTTTTCTGGTCCAATTCATGGCTGGTCATCACAGAGATAGCTCAAGAGCAGCATTTTTCAAAACTAGGTTCCATGAAACACCTGTGTCCTATAAGGTGTTACAGTGATTTTCAGGGAAAAAGGATCAGATGAGTGGCAGGAACATGCCTTAAACGATGTGAAAGACTCCATTTTTAGTGTTAATTCTGATCTCCTTCTCAAAAAAAGTGCCTGGCAACATTAATCTTAAGCTCACAGCTCCAAAAACTTAGCATTTAAAAAAGCTTTATTAAATATTTGAAAATGAGGAATTTTTCTCTGTTCTTAATTTCTTTTTTCTATCACTTAAAGAAATAGTCAGATTTTTTTCCCCTTAAATCCAAATGTATAGGAGCACATGACCATGGCCTGTTACAGAAAATCTACACAAATGTTCTAATGATTCAACAGTAAACCAAAGCAAATTAAGTAGTCTTCATTTCTGTTCAAGAGAAATAAGTTATCTCCCATTCACTTAGTGCTTAAGTCCTAAATGAGTTAGTCATAACATTGTCATCACAATATAAGCACACAGCTGAGAAAATAGTTCACACAGTCACAGAATTTGCTTCTGGCCATTAGAACATGCAGAATGTGAGAGCTGGAAGGAGCTTTACATCAGTCCAAGTTCCTTGCCTGAAAGATGAGGAAACTGAGACCAAATAGGGCTATCGGATAAATGGAAGGTCTTTTTTTAATACACAGCAGTAACTTGGTTTTACATTTGCATTTGTCCAATTTTTTTATTATTTATTGATATACCAAACACCTTCTGAGTTTCAGGCTTAACTGAGTTCAGTTAAGCACAGAAAATCCAAAAATGAACACAAAACATTCCCACCTCAGGGGCTCATGAATCAGTGGTGTGTGGGAACCAGCTGCTACCAGCTCAGAAGGGCCGATGGTTAAAGTCTCAGGAATTTGTGAGCCACTTATTAAACAGTCATTATTGAAAATTAAATTATGTAAACTTACAGTTCAATAAATTACATGGAAATTAAAGATAACATGTGTTTAAAACACAGCACTTCCTAATCATCTCACTACGTTTCTATGCTGTTGAGGTTATTCACATCTGCTTTAAGTGCATACTGGAAAATCTAGATCATGGAGCCCTCTGGTCCTCCCCTTCTCAATTCTACCCTCAGTGATATCACATTGGTAGCTTGACATCAGGAGAGCATTTACACAATAGAATTTGGCAAATGCTACAAATTCGTGACATTTTTCCCTAAGAGATGGTTTTTCAACATTTACCAACCCACCACAGCATTTAACTAATCTATAATAAGTAATATATAGTTATTAATATGCATAGTAACTAATACATAGTTACATAATATATAACTAATATAGAGTATATACTTTACTGTAGTATGGACTTGGCAGTAGGACTAGGAATTTACATATACGTGATCTCAAATACTCTTCCAAATACGTCTGTGAGACAGACTTCATGACTCATAAAAGAAAGAACTGGGCAAAACTATAATGCAAAAAAGTCCTATGGTCACAGGATGGCCAGAGCAGGAAGCAATGAATTCTGCATGGCAGCTAGAGAATACAAGAAGAGGAGGTTTGATCCGGATTTAGTAAATTCACCTAAGGATACTGAAAATCCAAAAGCTCAAGACCATTTGGCTTCCAGTATATTTCTGTCCTTGTGCTCCTTATATCCCAAATACCTGTTACTCATTTGTTAAGTGACTATGAAACCTTTTCACTGAGAAGACTGGCATTATTTTAAGGCTAAGACCTATTTGGGTTATAATTTAAACAGCCATCTGTGTGCAACAGGTTATTTTTCCCTTGAAACCAAGGGAGATAGAGTGGGAAATACAGCAGCTAAGGGACCAGAATGGCTGAAGCTGGGCTCTAGATAGGGGTGGCACCAAGCCGTGAGTCCTTGACCAAGTCACTGATTCTCATCATCTTTTTTCTTCATCTACAAAATGAAAGCAAACTCCTAATTTACCCCTCCCCCACCCTTTCAACTATAGTAACCATAAATCTGTTACAAAATAGATAAACAACAAAGTCCTACTGTATAGCACAGGGAACTACATTCAACATCTTATAATAACCTATAATAAAAAGAATATGAAAAAGAGTATGTATGTTTAACTGAATCACTATGCTGTACACCAGAAACTAACACAACATTGTAAATCAACTAAATGTCAATTAAAAAAAAAAAAAGCAAGCAAAGTCTGCTGTACTGAAGGTGAAGCATGATAACGTAGGTAATGCTGGCTCACGATGGGTACTCAAGGGATGCTGCTTCCCACCCTCTGGCTCCCTCCTGCAGCCAAGGTCTACCTTTCCTGCCAGTTCCTCCAGACAGCTGCGCAGCCTCTGGGGTGTTCTCCAGGTCTAGCCTCTGTGTCTTCCAGGCATGCTTGTCTTTGCCTGACTATCTCTTCCCCTTCAAGTGTCAGTTAAGTGTCTCATCGCCCAAGAAGCTGTCCATGATACACTATTAAACTTAGGTGCTCTTGCTCTTTGCCTGATTATAGCATAACCTTCCATCTGAACACACATTAAACTTCACTGTCATCACTTACTTGTCTGTATGCTCCTGAGGTCAGAAACTATGCTTATCTTACTTGCCATTATATATGAAGGGCCCAGCTGAGGGCTTAGCACATAGTAGGTTATTTAAATTTTTTGCTAGGGTAAATGAATGACCTTATCAGATCTTTTTTAGACAGTTGGTACATTTGGTACCTCTCTTCGCTTATTTAGCACACAGGTTTCTATGTAATGGTCCTACTTCAATCGATGCTTTTGTAAGCCCTGTTGTCTCAGTGATCCTTCTAACAAATGATACTAGTTTCCCACATTTTTCAAGAAAATATAAGCCCAAAGTTCTTATCCTTAGTTATATCATGTAATCCATCAGAGGTACCATTCTATAGCCCTTATGAGATGGATGAACATCAAAATTCCCTATTAGTGATACAGGCGATGTCAAAGAATCCTAGGTTTCCAGGTGAGTAAATCTGGCTTTATATTAGCATCTATCCTATGGGTTTGAGATAAGAGTAGATTAGAAATCTTTTATGTGGCACACTGTGCTGTTTACCTTTGTGCATCCTTCCGCTCCCCTTGGCTTGGGGCGGGTCCCATGCTCTCCTCTCTCCATCATTTAGTGCCTGTATCTGCTCTGCATTTTGGGGGTTCACACCCATGTGTGAGGCTGGCAGAGGCTATCTGTGTGAGTCCCTTTACCACTTAGAGAAGAAGCTTCCATTCTGTACCCCATGGAAGCAACCAAAGGTCTAAAGCACAGCCCCTTCTCTCCCTGCAGATGGCACCCCTCTTCCTTTCACTCCGCTCCTTCTAGTCCTTCCATCACATTCCCTGTTTAACATTTCTGATCCTTAGTTTTCATCCCCCTCCAAATCCTTCCCATATTATAAAATCACTTCATTTGTATATAAAAGCCTTTTGTTCGTAATTGAAATAAAACATTTCCTCAGCAGTTGAACTAAAAGTGTCCTTCTTTAAAGCATTAGTGAACTCAAGGGTCCCTGATGAACCCTTTCTCTGGTATATTAGTGATTACATTAACACTCATTAAAAGTAATATTTTCTTTTTAGGTGTCCAAATATTGACATTCTGCAGCCTAATTGTTTTAAAATACTATTGGAATTCTTCTTTCCATCTTTAATGTTTGACTCTTTAAGGCCATGAAGTGGGAACACATTTTGAAAGTAAAACTTAAGTGTATTTAAATTAAATAAAACCTAACCCCCAAAGAACCTCATTTCTAAATACGGAGAATCTGCTTTTTACATAAATTTTCTTTCATATGGTAAAGCTGGATTGCACAGAAGGCCCACTCTGTCTCCTAATCCTGTTAGGAATGTGATGGAAGAACAAGGGTAGTTTGAAATATTCTGGATGTTTATGCTTATGTACATCTGTCTGCCACACTGCGGGACATCAAAGAAAGGTCATGATGTTATTATATAATGTTTGGAACTGAGATTCCCATCAGATTTGCTACAAGAGCAGGAACAGGGTCAGGCTTTTATCATCAAGCATCCATACCACCATCCATATGGTAAGCCTTTGGGTGTTTCCAAAGTGCCACATCAGATGGCAATAAAACAACTGGCCATGCTGATGAGAAAGAAATGCAGATATGTAGGTCGAGTGTGCACAGATGTGCAGCAACTCTGGAGTTGGACAGGACAGATTTCTTTCATGACATTCACAGAAATGAATACAATACTTGTACACTATGGGATATACCTGCACGCACTACAGGATCCCTCTCTCTCTCTCAAGTATTTGCAGCCTCCCTCACGGGCTTGTAGAACAGCACCCCCGTGAATCAAACTTCTATTTATCTTCGTGCTTCTACACATACAGACTGTCAGTACCTGGAGCGTAAGCAGCAGGTCACAAAGCCTGGACAAAGTCTGGCTGGCTAGACCCAAGGATGAGCCTGGAAGCTAATGGTCAAGATAAATTCACAGAGTATGTGATGTCAAGCAATTCAGAGTATGAATGAATAGGTACTCAAGGTCGGCAGTAGGTCACATATTGCTGTGTAATGCCAAGTGGATAGAATGTGGCGACACGAGAAATCTGGGTTTTAGTCCAGCTCTGCCATTTGCTAGTTATCTGGCTCTGGATAAGTCACTTAACTCTTCTGCACTTTGAGGCTCTCTCTTTCAAAATAGAGATAACGATACATACTGAAGAGCACTGTTTTGGATCTTGAATAAAAATTAAAATACTAGTAATAGTTAACATTTATACAATCCTCGCTGAGAGTTTTATATGAATTAATTGATTTAATTGTCACAGTAATCCTATAAGGTAGATAATATTATCATTCCCAAGGTCACACAGCTGATAAGTGGCACAGCCAGGACTCACAGCTCCAGAGTCTACAGGTCTAGTCTTAAACAAGATATAATGTATATTATAAAGTAACTCATTCATATTATGTTCATATATACTTATGATAATTAATAATAACAATAATAATAGAATACCATTAGAAAGTACTTACTAGGTGTCAAGGAAAACACTTACTGTTTCAATTTTGCCACAACCCACTGAGGTGGGTTCTTTAATGTATCTATTCTACAAACAGGAAACTGAGGCTCAGAGTAGTTAAGTAACGTTCCAAAGATCACCCAGCTATGTGAACCCAGGTCTTCTTTTAACTCCAAAGTATGTCTAGTCTCCTATCGAGACTGTCCATAAAAGCCTCCCTCAATATCTTCATCCTCTGATTCCCACAGATTACCATATACCAACACCTATTCTTACGACCTAATCTCCATTATCAGAGGATAAGTCATTTCTTCTATTAGAGGCCAACACTCTTTCCTGTTTCGCTGATCTTTAAGTATCACTCCCCTCTGTATCTCCAGTCTTTTCCTAAATTCCTTTCTTCCTTTTTTGACTTCATCTTTTTAATGTATAGAAGTACAGCCTTCACTCCACAAACCCGTTCAGCTGTCTGTCAATCTTTGCTCCTTGTCACCTAGACCCCACTACACAGTAGCCTCTACTTCCTGTCAACCTCCCTATGCCCCATTCACTCCTCCATCAGGGCCATCTGGTTTCCCCCCTGCCCCGCTCTACTCAAACTGCTCTTTTCTGGCCTGCCACTGGCTTTCTTCCCACCAAAACCAATGGGCATTTTCCACTCCCCATCCTACTGGCCTCTCTACTGTGCTCCTCAATGACTTTAATGGTGCCCAGACCCTCTGCCTCCAATCTCCACTCCCTCAAATCCTTTCTCCACACCATCACTGCAGTTCTTTTTACATACATGTTGTTTCTTATCACCCTGCCTCTCTTCCTGCAAGTCCCTCTTTAGGGAAGGCCCTTCCCACCCCTGTACCATTCCATCTACCACAGATAATTTCTTCTTCAATTCTAATTCCAGATGAGGTGTGTGTGTGGTTTTTTTCCTGGAAATGTCCTCAGAATTATCCCATCCTTAAATTAGGAGTAGCTTCTCAGTGCCTCTGTATTAGTAACTTTCTATATATTCTTAAAAACATTTCTTTCTATTTATTTAAAAAATTTCTTTTAGGAGAAAGTAATAAGGTTTGTTTGTCTATTTATTTATTTATAATGGAGGTACTGGGGGTTGAACCCAGGACCTCATGCATGTTAGGCATGCCCTCTACCACTGAGCTATACCCTCTCCCCTTGTATTTTCTTAAAATTACCTCTTCCTGAATTAGACTCCTCACTGACTATAATTGCCTCAAGGATAGATACTGTCTTATCTTGGACAGTTCCAGTCTCTTATCAATTCCTTGTGACAAGACAGTGTGATTGGACCAAACAATTCATATGTTTTGGCATATGAATTCATCTTTGAATAGAGATGATTTCTTCCTTATATCTCATGATATGTGTGCAATATCTTTTTATCTTCAAACTCATTATTAAAAATTCACATTCAATTCTACCAGTTTTATCATATGACTTTCCTTTTAGTAAATGTTAGTTTTCCTTTATTCATCTTTCTGTCCTGATGGCCAGCAAGGTAGGTGCCTGATTATTGTAGGCTAGAATGGCTAACCACTGTTCTTGCCTCACTGGTACCCATCCTCTTCTCCTGGCAATACCATCTTGAAGCTAGCCCTCCCCCACTGGATGCAGTCTTAGTGAGTCTGTCAGTCCTGGTTTCCTTTCCTTCTCAGGTCTAGGGATGAGTTTGAGTCCCAGGCCAGTCACTCACTTCCTGGAATTTAAAATTTGAGAACAGTGATCAAGAGGCTGAGGATGGTTAAAGCTGATTCATCCCAGAAGAGATTTTTCTTTAGTCTGTGTCACCTGGATTCTTCTGAACTGCTCTGGCCTATGTCATCTCCAAAACCAGATCCTTAAACTTTTCCACTCACTTTATGGGTCATCTCATTCTTTCTTGGTTCAAGGTAACCAAAGTCTCTTTCTATTGCTTACAAACAACCAGCACTAAGAGATACACAGGGATTCAACAAATGTTCACTGAATGAACAATGATGAATGAATATGTGAATCAAAGAGATGTTTCTCCCAAGTTAAAAAAGGCCTATCAATTCCTAGAAGCATTAAGACTTGGAAGGAAGTACATACACTAGAAAGAAAGATATGAACGTAGGAAGACTCTAGGGGCAGCAAGAAAGAGGATCTAAATTGGGGATGACAAAGAAACTGGTCTCAGAGGAGAGGCGCCCTTCCCGTTCCCTTCCCCTTCCTCTGGGTCTGGTCCAGAGACAGAGAGGTCAAGATAAAGAAAAAGAGCAGGTGAGGATGGTCAGGCTGGATGCCCTTGATTTTCACTAGAGGAGGAGACAATTCCCTGAGGGAAGGGATATAAGGAGTGTTTAGGAGACAGGAAAACTGTCTGAAATGGTTGTCTAGGGAGGACACTGAGAAATCAAAGATGCTGAGGATGGCTGGGCAGCTTGAAGACTAATATCAATATATCATGATATTAAAACATCAGCAGTAAATCTTTCCCACTGCAACTATAACAAAGCTCTACAATGGCTAACAAAAATCTTAGTAATAACTAAGAAAAGGATTCTTTGATGCAAGTAAAGCTATTCTGTTAGTATATTTTTTAGGGAGGTTTCACAAACTGCAGGTAACCTATTAGATCCTACAGAAACAAAGTTTCACCGTGGCCTCTGCTACAGCAGACTTTATCAGTTCTAGTCTCTGGTCCCAACAGAGTGAAGAGACAATAGGACGTAATCATAATTCATATTGTAGACAGCTGCAAAAATACTATAAAAGGACCACTTCTCCTAGTTAATGTTATGCATACACTATGTATATTTTCTTTGTGCTCCCTATTACAATTATGTGTTCAAATCTAGTTCTTTTATCATTTTCTTCTTTTTAGGAGTATTCAATGTTGCTATTTTTTTTTCATCATACAGAATAAAGATGCAATGCAAGGAACAAAAAAGAGGCAGAATGTTTTCCCCAAAGAGAGGGTTTTTCAGATGTGCTCTGTAATTTGTCATCCAGAGGAAAGAGTGTATCATCACCGCTTTAGAAAAATAAATGAATTACATCGACTTGATGCACAGCAGGCTCACAGATTTCACGGGGCCTTTGTCTTGAGCATATGCTTGCTCTCTGTTGTCTCCTTGCAGATTATTCTAGGCATCCAGGAGATAAAACAGGCAGGAAAGCAGCAGACTTCACAGTAAATAGCTTGACAGGTCACCTCACTTGTAAGACACCAAGTCAGAAACCCATCTCCCCGACAGGAAATTAAATACTTATAAAGAACCCACCAACTCAGGCCACAGGACAACTTCCTAAGACTTTGCCTCTCATTCCCACTTCCTTTTCCAAATCATTTTCCCCCCAGATGACCTGGTAACATCAGATGATTATTAAAAGAAAAAATGTTGAGCTAAACATGCCAATGTTCCTGAAACCCTCACAGTAGAAGATACTTCCTTCTCTTCTCTCTTTCCAGAAAAGCCTCTCAATTAACATAGCTTTATCTGTGAGTCTATTACCACTCCAACACTTCCCTGGGTATCATGGACCAGAAGCCTGGGGTGACAAGCCACCTGCCTTTCTTGAACCCTCCAGCTGTGTGCCTAGCTTTGCCCCCCAAACCCTCTCATTTCCTTGCACATGTATGCTAACTCTATTATTTTTATCTTTTCTCATTTTTCCTACTTTCTTTTTTAGTACTATTCTCTGCCTTCTGTGGAAACATTGGTTTCCATTAATATATGACATGTTGCTTGAGTTTCCACAAGCATAATTATAAGCGGACATGTGTGGACATATGTTTGTAAGCACATTGTCTCTATTAAATACGTACTCTTCTAACATATGTCTGCTTCCACTTATTGGGTTAAATTGACTTTTTTTAGCTTGTTTAGAATGGAAAGGCTAGGACTATCTGAGATGCCCAAGGAGTCCAAATTTTATTAATGAAGGCTAGCTCAATTTTTATTAATGGTGGATACCAATTTTATTTCTGTTAACGGAAAACACAGTGTGCCAGTCATTCCATAACATGAAGCCATAGCTATCAGTACGGCATGTTCAGTAGGGGACAGTATTTGGAGGCAGTAGCTAACTTGGAGCATCAGAAGCTCAAAGACAAGCAATCCAGTATGAAAGATGTAATCTTTCCACGGGTCCCCATCTTTATGAAATGTCTGTTTTCTTAAAACAATACTAACTGCCATTTGTGAAATGCTAACATATACCATGTATTACATGGATGATCTTCAAAAGATCCCTGGAAGATAGGAATTAGTACTTCTTTTTTTTTCCTGTGGAGAACAGTCGCATGTCAACACAAGAGCCAGCACTTGTTTATAAACTCAGTGAAACACAGCATCACAGTGCTGAGGACTCTGCTGAGAAACATTCTCCTTTTTAAACAGATCTTTGTCTTTAATAAAAGTAGAGCCATTTACATAGAATTAACAAGTAATAAACATTACCAACATATGTATAATAAGGTTTCCAATGAATTAATTTCCTGGCTTGAGTATTGAAGGACAAATGTTCTCATTTCTAATGTGATACATATGTATTCCCTCACCCATCTGAATGACACAATGATTCTTCAGCACAACCAGTGTCAGTCCCCTCTCTATTCAACAATGGGCTCTGTAAAACTGTAACCAACACCCTTTGTTTGTTACAGTTAATATTAAAATGCAAGAAAGTGCCCTTAACCCAAAATCTCACATTCTTATTAGGGAACCTATTTTTAGACCCATTGGTTTGATTTAAGTTTTTTTTCTTTTAGACGCAGTACAAGTTTCAGCCAGACTCTAAACTGATTGGGATAAATCCAACTCTGTATGCTGCTCTTCAGTATGCATTCTAAAGGCTCACGGCATCAGTGGAATGCAGAACTGCCCTGAGACACTCACTATCAAAGGGTCAACTTTTAGGCAAAATGCCTGCTCAAATGAAAGCCTGTGTAGGTTCTTTATCTGAAATAGCAAGGGGGTTAAATCAGAAAGCAGCCTAAGCTGTTATCTCCAGTGGAGTAGAATTATATGTAGATTGTTTGTAAATAAAAGAATATTCACCATCCTCCTCTGGCTTATGTTACCAAAAAGAAATGCAAAAACAAATGCCTTGTTACCCCAGTGGACTTTACACAGCACAATTACTTGATTTACCATAAAAAATGCAACAGGGGGGTGGTGGTGAGAGGGGACCACAGGGAATAAGATCTGGAGCTCAAAGATCTAGAATCTGGATAAAGCAGAGAAGGGAGGAGTAGAAAACGCTGGGTGAAAAGTAGTTGGCAGCTAACAAGTGGCTGAAAGCACTTGGGGATTCCATATGGAAAACAATACCCAGTGCATTAAGAATATTAAGTAGCACTGTGATGACCTTTCAGAACTATGCTGCAGTGTGTGGCAGAGTTCTCCAAGTCTGCCTTGCCCAACCGTCCCTGTGTTTAATCTTCACCTCCCTGCTCCTTCTGGACAAGTAACAAAAGAGGCAGTTACTTTCACTGAAAATAACATTGTGGTGCAATCAGCATCATCTTCACCTTATACTAAAAGGGTCTCCACTATCCCCAAACCCATCTTGTCTGACAGCTTGGTTTGTGTGCCAGGGAGGGAAAAGAAATCCAGTGAAGAACAAGCCAGGGTCTGTACTCATCCTCACTGTGAACACAGTGCTGGGTCCAGTCCTGAAGGAGGGAGGGTTGGGGAGGGACAGAGCACAATGGGAAGCTTAAAAAAAAATAAATGCAAAACACTCTTTGGACACTGGTAATTTACAGTGTGATCATTTAATAGAGTTGAGACTGATGTTGACCCATGAGAAAGGGAGTGATAAAGATATTTACAGTATAAAAAAACTGATGCTTACTCAGTGATAACACTCACATTTATAGAGCACTTACTTTGGGCTGGGCACTATTCTGAGGCTCTTACATTACGTTGGTCCTCATCCCAGCCATGTGGCTTAGCTATACATAGTATGTCATTTCAGAGATGAGAACTTTAAGGCAGAGATGCATTAGTAAGGTCAGTGCCCAATCCAGCAGGTGGAGACCTAGGATTTAAGCTGGGTCATCCAATTCCAGAACCAGTGCTTTTATCTACTATGCCAAAGATAACATAGCATGTTTAAGTTTTTAGGACTCTACCTCCTATTATGGAAATACTCCTTACTAAAGCCCTTCTTTTGCCAGCAGAGATAATGCAGCACTTTTCTTAGAGCATCTATCTGGCCAAAGCAGCTATTCAAGGAGTTTCTTCCTATTTCCCATCAAAAATGTGATTTTCCATACTTTCATCAGACTTAACAGGGAATGACTCAATTATGGTATTTCTCACTCCCTCTTTTCTTCCTCTTCAGAAAAAAAGTGTTGGAAAGAAGATGGGTCCTGCAGCTCAATCAAGAAAGTGGAGATATAAGTACCAGTGTTAAGTGTAGCAAAATGAGTAGATGTTGCTAGCCCTTAACTTCTGCCTCCTTTCTCTGTTAAGTAAAGAAGAAAATGGAGGGAGAAAAGCTTAAGATTCCCTGGGTAGTGCTACAGATCCCATTCTGACTCTGAGAAAGAATCTCCAGGATAGAAAAAGAAATAAGCAAAAACAGATTACATTCCTCTCTAAAAATGGTTAAACTCATTCTCCAAGTGCACTTTCAGCTAAAGGGAGTTTTTCGTCCCATGAAGGGCTGAAGAGTGAGGTCCCATCTATTTCCTTTTTAATTGTGTAATCCCACAAGGATTTCGCATGCATTCAGAAAATACTGATGCATCTACTTTAATAAATCACTTTAAGGCGTCTAAGTAAACACCTCTGTCTACCTAGAAGAGCTCATGTCTGAACATCAGGGGAATATGAAAAAACAGAATTGTAAATGTACCATCTCTTTTGATCCTTAACCCTAAATTTACCACTACCACTAACCTGATAGTATTCCGATTTAATCTCCCTGCTCTGTTAACTTTATCTTACATATAGGTTAGTTGACTCTCATACATTATGTATAAATGCTGGGAATTAGTATTTGTGATGCTGCATTCACAGAAGGAAGGTAAAACAAAAGTAGAACAGGATACAACAAAAACCTAATAAAGGCATTTGTGAATTACACTAGCCATCCAATTGTTACAGGTCCACATAAATATGAAATAGAAGCTAATTTCTAATTGTTCTTTCATCAGTTTCATCTTATATCAGTGTCATCTTACATAATTATTACAATGGTTTCTCTGTCAACATTTTCTATGATCCTTGATACCGACAGCATAGTGTAAAACAAAAAGACAGTAGAGTTATTTGAGACAGATGCTCCACAAATATCCTCAACCAGCAGCATGCAATAGGTCTAAAAACGGAAACCAAAAGACAAACAACTCATCCAAACATAAGCTGGTTTCTAAAGACCTCTCAGATCTCTCAAAAACACAAAGGTAAGTAACTAAGACCAGGAAGCATACTCCTATTAATATGAAGGTCGATACTTTGAGGAATATCTCAGATTCAGCCATTTTTCCACACAGGCAAATCCAAAGATGTGGGTGGGTGCACAGTTTTAGTCATGAAGTTTAGGACAACAGGAAATTTGAAAATGCTAAAGAAAACAATCAAAAATTTGCAGAAGGTAATAGGACTTTTCATTAACGAAAGTGATGATCCAAATAGCACTCTGATTTAGAAAAACTTCAGGGATCAGCTACTCCCTAACTTACCACCATTAATAAGCATAACTATGTGATTCCTAGAAGCAAAGTAACTATGAGAAAGACTAATGGTGACCAAGTTGAGATTGTTGACAATAACAGAATCCTGCCACTTTTCATTAGATTGGAACCGGTTGCCCCCAAATGGAAATTTATGACCAAGAGATAGGAATGTAAACATATTTCCAACAGCAGAATAATATCTATTTTTATAGAACCCTGTGAGCTGTGACAGGCTCCTATTACATATTTTATGGACAATCTGAACGGCATGAACTTCAGTCATCACTCCCAGCAGAGTATTTGGGGTGCTCATTTATTCTAGAAAACACACGTGGAGTAAAAATCTTTAAAATGAAAGAAAGAAAAAAATTCATGACCAAATATGTCATTTAACATACTGAATAGAAATGAATATCACACTTTCCTCTAAATTCATAAAAGGCCAGATGTATGCCACACCCTTCTGCATGATTTCATAATTCTTACAACTCCACCCAACGAGATAACCTACCAGCAGCATTTTTATGATCTTTCTTCCTTTCCATGAAGAGCTGCTATGTAAATCCCTAAAGAAATATATCCCATGCTGGTGAGAATGTATTACTTGCCTCTGTCATCTTTTGAATACAGTGTTAGGATATATTATTTATAAGCCATAAGTTGGCTATTCACTTTAGTAAATTTAGCATGATATATAAATTTAAATGCATGAGTATTCCTCTCTCCACATTTGCAATTTTCCATTCAGTTTGATTTTCAATTTCAGTAACGGACCATGTATCTTGGTGGACAGTAGCATGGATAACTTGTCAAGTATGGCTTTTGGAATTACATAAACACCCCCTGGTTGTGTGACCTGTCATATAATCATAACAGATGGAATAGAAACATTTATTTCCCACAGGTTGAAGAGATCAAGTACACAAATATTTTTCAGAAAAGAAACAAAGCAAAAGCCATCATTGGTAAAAAATTTTAAAGCATCAAAAAAAAAAAAGGATAGCTGAGATTAAACAATATGAATGGCATTAAATATATTTCACAAGCAAAAAAGAATACTAGAACTAAATACTAAAACAAATGAGATGAGCAGACAACACAGCAGGTAGGGATGAACTTTTCCAGGATGCTGGCCCTGAGAAAGGTACCCACTCCAGCCATGACCTCTGCTCTCTTGTCAACCTCTCCAAAGGGGTCTGATATATAAGCAAGGAAGGATAACCTACCGCAGAGGTGCAGGAAAGGAGTCTTTCTCATTGCTTTCTGTGACCACTCTGTATATCCTGTGAGCAAACAGGGTTTCAAACCATAGAAGAGGCAAGAGTAAGCATCAGTTAGGTGGGATGGAAGCTGGGCAGGGAAAGGCAACACAGGTGCTGGGCCTTTCACGCAGTGGAGGTCCATCACAGAGCCCCTGGTGGTGGAGGGTTCCACTCCCAAGGAGAGAAATAGCAAGGGGTGAGGAGAGTGAGGAGGTGATGGGGGGTACCAGGATGAAGAGGCTTCCCCAGGAGGCACCTCCAAGTTAAGCAGGAAAGCCTCATGAGTTGGCTGAATTATTCATTTGACTACATTTCATTTAGCAAAAAAAAAGTTACATGGAAGGCAAAGAATGCCTGTGAAACAGTCTAACCATGCGATCCAAGCAGTACCTGAATATGAAAGCACCTGGCACAGCAGAAGGACTTAGTAAGTGTAAAGTTTTCTTCCCTCCCAATACAGCCCAGGTTTAGACTGTCATACAATGTGAAGCTGGCTAGCAGAAGTCACACAAAGATGCACGAGTACGGGGAACAAAAAGACAGCTGCAAAACTCAGACGGAGTTAACAAATTGCACAAAAACAGAATGAAAGGAGTCCAAACATCCCAATGATTAAACGTGTAAACTTCTGAGGATCAATGCGGTAAATTAAACTAGATAAGGAGTCATCTACAAAATCACCCAAACTGTAAAGCTGTTTCTCTAACTCTTCAAAAGGTCAAGTTGATCACATTAAAAGTAACCTACAGACATATGACAGAACATAATTTCTCTGTGTCATGTTAGCAACTTATGTCTTCTCCTTTGAGAAAGATTACTTATTTTAATAAGCCCTAAATCTGAAAATAATTCTTGTTTGGTCCCCCTAATCCTCTCCTGTCCCAAAGAAGGTTCCATTGAACTAATTCTACTTTTCATTTGACAAGTCTGTGTCTTAAATACACACAACTGTGTACTTATCTTTTTTTTAACTTTTTTTTTATTGAGTTACAGTCATTTTACAATGTTGTGTCAAACTCCAGTGTAGAGCACAATTTTTCAATAACTGTGTATTTATTTTAATGTGAACTTATATTCAGGACCTGCTTGTTCTTGCAAGAATTTTTTTTTTTACATTGACTGTGTACATTTGCATGCTACAGAAAAAATCAGATTCTCATTTTTTAAGTTGTAAAAAGGTAAAACAAAATGCTAATGGTCAATAAACATATGGTAAAAATGGCCACTCTTTATGGAAGTAAAAGAATACCTACTAAAGCCAAGTGTTATACCTATAAAAGTGGCAAATATTTTAAAAAGTGCTCATACTTATTGTTGGTTAGGTTGCAGGGAAATGGACACTGTTACTGAATGCTACTGGGAATGTAAACTGGTAAAAGATTCTTGAAAAAAGGCTTTAAAGTGTGTGTAGATTGCAATTCTACTTCTGAAAAAATGGAAGGAATTAATGTCCAAAAAGTTTTACTTACATAATACAGTGACTTTTTAAATGATTTTGAGTCTATGCAATGATTTATAAAAACAACCAAAATGTCAAATAATAGGGTATTGGTTAAATAAATTTTGACAAAGCAATGAAGCATTCAGTCAGTAAAAATGACATTGTACAAGTTTATTTCTGTCCTAAAAAGATGTTCATAGAATATTACTAAATGACTAAAGCAAGTTACAAAACATTACATATGGTACAATCTATTTTTTGTTTATCAAAAATACTAAACACACAACACATCAAGAGAAAGATTTACAAGTATGTACATCAAGGAGTAATCAATGACTGTGTCTTGGTAAGTATGAGTATGTTTTATGTTCTCTCTGCTTTGTATTCTGACTTTTCTGTACTAAACATAAATTGTTTCATAATAATTAAGAAATTTAAAAAGTTAGTGTACTATACATAAGTTCATTTCAAATAAACCATGGATTTTCAGTGAGAGCCCTATCCCTCCAAAGAAGGTAAAAACTGGGTCTTGGGGGTGTGCAAAAAACCCTACCCAATAAAATCTTCTTATTCTTAGTATTTAATTGCATGCAGAGAGGGAGAGCAAGCTGGAACAAAAAAATGTCTAAAAATAAGCTTGTTAGGGAGCAATAATTTTTTAAAAGTTGAGAAACACTAGAGTAGACCAAGATGAAATTTTGTTACAGCATGCACATAAAATACAAAATCATAATTTATAATAAAAATGAAAATCTTTATTCCAACATATATTTTCTGTATGTATTCTCTTCCTCTGAAAAAAAGGCAAAGGTCTCACTGATAATTGAAAGCAGTATCACATTCATGCTGATGTCGACCAGAGTAAAGTTAAATCACTGACAGACCTTAATATCAAATTGGCTCTTCTTTGCAGGTTAAGTCAGTTATTTTACTTAAAAATGATGGTACTCCTGGCCATCTCCTCCAATAAATTCATATTTTAAGACTGATAAGGGATTTTATATGAAAGAATTGTATAACTCATAACACATGAGTTGGTGTGAACACACTTACGACTTTTCACATCAGTGTAATAATCCTTGGGGAAACTTACAGTATATTTACTTAGGGGCCATCTGATCTCTTATTCTGGTTACTGTTCTTTGTGAGAAAGAATAATTATTGATGTAAATATTTGAAACCCAATGTAAAAGTTGTCTCCACAGCAATGCCAACAGAGAGTAACATATGAACTCAGAATCAGGTCACACCTTTAACAGGCCAGTCCTCCCAATTTCATCAATATTTCTTATTTCACCTTCTGAAAGGAATCTTGAGGAATAAAACAATGCCAATAAAGCTTCACTTACTCTTTTCTTGCACCTGCCAACTCCCAGTTACAACTGCACATGGTTTCCAAGATGAAACATGGCCATAAATGTCAGAGCAGTGGAACCTATGATCAACACCAGGCAACGCAAATCCAAACATCACAGGACTGAATTTAGAGAGCACTTCTACAATGACTATTCTAGTGGACCAAATGTATTCGCCCTAACCCACGTAACCAACAGAAAGATGCAAGAATAAGCTTGGGATTCTGGGATGGGGGTCTCAGCAAAAACAAGTATTCACACCCTGGGTGATCACAGAGAGATTAACAGGAATATTGGAGCTGTTTCAAGAGCCACCTGTCTCAACTCCTGCTGACTGAGTCTGCTCTGGACCCCAATAGTCAAGCAACACACTGAGGGAACTTGATTCCACTCATCTTGGAAGAGAGATAGGAAAAGGTTTCAATGGCTCCAAAGTAAAAGCTGAGCATTTGGGACCATCTCGAGCATGTTGCTGGCAGAGTTCTATAAGGATTTGATGGTTAATCAATTCTCTTATTACCAGATGCTTCTACAGGCACATTTCAGGTGGTTTCATTGGCCAAAATAGGCTCTCCCTGCCCAACCCTTTAAAAAGGCTGCTTAGTAACCTATTCCAAACACACTAAGTCTTACCAGTCCAAAATGATCCAAATATTCCAAGCAGCTCCCTTGTCCATAAATACTGCTTTTTAAATCCTCTTTGCTTTAGCTGTACAGAACGTGCATGCATGTGATTTTCAACCTATGTAATATGACAATAAGGTCAGACTGCTGTGGTATTTAATTACCTTTAGCCATTTTTTTGTTAATGATAATCATCAAATGGTATCGATTAGTCTCTGTGCCCTGCCTCCTCGGCTCTCTAAAATAATCACAACACGGTGCTTACCATCTGGGGACCCATCAGGATGGGAAAACAGAACATACAACGATAGAAATACCAGTCTGTTAACTGCCCTGGTGTACCCACCACTGTCACTGCTTTAGATCTCTCGATGCAAGACAATCAATCTTTTGTCTGTCATCAAAATTTACAGAGACTAGAAACTCTAAAAGAGACATAACATTAAGAGAACCTGTTCTCACTAAATCCAGGAAAGAGATCATGAGTATCAAATATTCAAGGGATGAGTGGGAACTATTCCCTAACAAGCTGTAAATCTGTACTTAATTTCAGGATTTCTATTATCTGACTCATAAAACATTGAGATAGCTATAACAAGAAAACCCAATTTGCTAAAAATACAGCACAGTTTACATTTTAGCACATTTGTATTTACCTTTATAATCTCCCCCCAACTGTGCTAGTGTCAAATAGAGTATGAGGTAATGTTCGTACCTAGTCAACAGTCTTCAATTCCAGACATCTGTAATAAATTTTTTTAAGGCCAAGCACGGGTACCACACACACACCTGGAGTTGGAAAAAAGTTACTGTGCTCCAATGCCACACTCTCAGTTAGGGTTTGCTAGCCTGGGCACAGGGGAGGGCTCACCCCAAACCTCAAACCTCCATAGAGAAAATGAGCAGAATTTTAAATTCAATCTAGTCTTTTCTTCGAAAAGTGCAGGTGATAAAAAATGGAGAAGACTTGAGAACACTTCTGCACACACCAACAGTGAATCAGGGATCCTTCTCGTTTTCTGATGTTTGTTCATATTGAGTTTTCCTCTGATGTCTGCTGCTTTTTACTCAGGTACATGCTCATGACTATTTCTTTGGGGTATCCCTTCCAAAATTTCTGGACTTGCACCTTGAGGACAATTGAGCTGAATGAATGGGTAGCTTTTCTACAAACAACCAGAGAGGGCTGAGTCCCTAAGGATTTAGTCACTAGGCCTAGTAGTTCAAGAAATGTGTCTTCTGACAACTAATTGACCTGAGGTAGAAATCCTTGGGAAAATGGGACTGGCTTTCTAATATTCCTTAAAATATAACCTTGAAAATATTCTGCACTCGTGAACTCAAGAGCCTCTAAGAAATATCCAAGGATCAACAAAACTTCAGTTGATTTTGATTCAAACTTCAAGTGATTTTGAATTGTTCTTCACGTATAGAAGAATTTCAGGCTAATAAATAATTTTTGCCTGCTCAGCATGTATGTTGACCAGTGTTAGAGGAACACTGGAACAAGAGTCCTAGACCTGGGTTCTGGTTTATCGCTCACAATGCATTTCAGATTCTCCAGCTAATGTTTCCTTTTGTATAAAAAGAAGGAATTGGTGTCTGCAATTCATTCTAACAAAAACTCAAGTTTCTCCTTAAAGAAATCTTCGAATATACATCAGAACCTCCCTAAGTCTCATTTTGCTCATTTGTAAAATGAAGAGACTGGATCATATAATCTCTAAGCATGCTTCCCATATGATGTTTAGAGACTGTAGGATCCCATATACAATTATGCATTTTATACAAAGTTCTTCATTCAGAGGAAAACCTCTTTTCAGTAAGCGGCACCAACTCAAACTCCTTAAGGCAAAATGTTTCTGCATAAAATCAATCCATTTTCTCCTCGTTTTACACGCTACGAGCTAATTCTTACCTTTATATTTTAACCCAAGCACCTCTTTGTGTAATACTGAGAACTATAAAGTGCTTTTCAAGATTTTATTTTCCCTGTGGTTAAATCTGCCCAGTTAAGCTTTATGACACACAGTAGGGAAGGAGACACTGTTGTAACTATTTTAAATGGTTTTGCTCGTTACCTTTGCAAAGGAAGTTTTAACACTGGGAAAATACATCTCAGTCCTGAAAAACATGTAAGAAAATTCTTTTGTAAATAGGGTGATTATTTCATTTTATTCAAAATTTTATTAAATGTCAGCTACGTGGAAAGAGAGATACCAGAATGAAGTCTCAAGCAAGCACTGAAGAAATAAATTGTGTCCCAGTCTCTTATGCAATTCAAACTGCAATGGATCCTGGTGAGGGATCTGGGAGGAATCAACTGAATTCCATCTTCTCAAGTTCAAGTAGAGAGAAAATAAATGCATCCTGAGCTTTACTGGGTGTTAGGCTCCCTTCTAGCTACTTTTACCCATCTGTCCTCTCCCCAAAATGGCTTAAGGTAAATTTTATTATCTTCACCTTATGAATGAGAAAATTGAGAATTTAAGTGACAATTAAAATAACAAAATAGACAGGGTTAAGGCTAGGACTTCCATCCAGGCCTCCAAATTCCTACTACTAAGGCAGACCTAGACTACAGCCAGCAGCTCATCTCAACAGGAGGAAAAGGTTTTAAGTATCTGAAAATGTCTAACTGCCATCAACAGAATAGGTTTATTTCTCTGAATCCCAGAAATTCATAATTCATGGACAGAGCTGTTTTCATTTGTGGAAATGAAGCTGTGGAAAGAGTCACACAAGTGCCTAAATGTGAACAATCAAGTATGTTCCTCATAGTAATGCTTATAATAGAAAAGTTTGGAAGTAACTTACAAACTGGTACACTGTTCTTATAAAAGATGTTAAGTCTCTTTATGGAATATACTGCAATCCTTATAGGTAAAAGTTTTAAGGGCATATGTCCAAAAGAGACTGTCAACGGAAAAGGAAAATTATAAAACAGCACAGGTGACATCCCATTTATCTGATGAAACATTAAATAGATGACAGAAAGAAAAAGATACACAGATCAGTTGAACCCATCAGTCAGCCAACCAGCCACTAGGCAGGATACATCCAACTGCTAACAACTGTAATCTGGGGGCTGTGAATGGGAGTTTCACTTCATCTCTTACATCTTTCTGCATTCTGTATTATGTGTCACTATTTTAACCTTGGAAAAGAAAAGGAAAAATCACAGGGACCTGGCAAGTGTCAAAATAAGTTTCTGGTAATCATGAGGATAGCTCTTAATCACAAAAAAGACCATCTGCGACTACTCTGAAAATAATATTCAATTAACTAAAATTATAAGTTAAAAATTCTACGATTTCTTATGTACTTAAATTGAACTTCTAAAATCTCATTATCTATTCATAGACCAAAAATATGTTTTTTAAATCACCTTCAAGGGAGGATCTGATTAACATTTGGCCTCATTTACAAAATTAGATCATTAAACCCCCTAAACATTTCAAACTGCATTTTAAAATTTAATGTGGGATTAAAAAAAAGAAAACTTCAAAAGCCTAACAAAGCGTTCCTCAGTTATTAATCCTCATAATTCCAGTCAATTAGACATAAATATGATCTCTTTCAAGTACTTTTAATAGTCTAATTCTATCTATAAAGTTAGCCAAATTAACATTACATTTCAATTTTAAAATCCCAAATCCTGAAACTAATTAATTACACTTTTTAAATTAGAATCACAAGGCTAGTCAATTAAACATCAAATTCTCTTAAACATTTAATGAAATCTTTAAATACTAACCATATATAGAGAACCTTATTCTCAAATGCAATGCAAAATTTTAATACAATGTATTTTAAAAGTATTTAGTGCTAAGCATTTAAGGGTTAAAGGTTGGCACTTGCCCAACCAGGAAGAGGTTCTCAATCCTGACTACACATTAAAATCACTCAGGATTCTTTAAAGGAAAACGAAAAATGACAAAAGCCTACTTCCAATTCAACCCATTTAATTCAGAATCTCTGGGGACAATTTTTCTTTAAAGCAGTTCAGGAGATGGTAATACGCAGCCCAGGTTGAGAACGTCTGTTCTAAGGAAATAATTACACCAACCCAAGCAAGAGCAGTCTTTACCCACTCAGGGGTGGGGTAAGTGGCTATAAGCTGATATTGCTTATTCTGATGGGATTTGGGGGGCTGGCCATGAGATTGAACACTTCTGAAATTTAAGATCAGTGAGCCCCTTTAAATATTCCTTTCCCTGCACATGGAATGGTCTTGTAGGCAGGTTATTCATTAACTGATTTTGCCATTTGAATTGAATCTGCAATTCCACACACTTGGTTTGCTAGTCTATTTCCTGCCTGATTTTATTCTTAATTCTATTCACAGTCTCCCTGTCAGGCAGGTCCACAATTCTTATAGGTACTTAAATTATCTTATTGAATCCTGTATCATTTTCATGGCTTTATCGTGAAACTGATGCCATCCATGTCAATAGTAAATGTGCATAACCAGAAACTAACTAGTATTTAAAGTGTAGAATTATAAATATAGAAAGTACTTAAGCAGGAAGTGTGTGGTTTGTCCATGAATTATGTCAGGTTTTTGTTGTTGTTTGTTTATTTGCTTGTTTGTTTTCAGGAGCAACGAGCCACTTTTGCCCCAAGGACACATACTAACACCTCACCCCTGGGCCTTGGTTTCTTAACCTGCAAAAGTGAAGGCCAAGGTCCACTGTGGGAATTCTTACACACTAAAGGGTTGTGCAATGGCTACACCCTATAGTCGGGATAACCTAGAAATAAACCCTGCTCCACCCCGCAGCCCCATCAGCTTCCAGGGACTAAAGAAAAAGATGCCTTGGTACAGAGCAGAACAGGGGAAGAAAAAGGACAAAAAGGGCCTATATGTGTGGTCACAGATCAGACGTTAAGCAGATCTGCATCCCAGGTGCTGGCAGCCTGAATGGGCCAGGGAACTCAGCCATAAACTTGTAGAGCTGCTTTCCAAAGACAGTGTCCTCAGGTGCCCGGCAGAAGAAAATACAAAGCATCCCTGAAGAAGGGCACATTCATCCTGGCCCATAAAGTTGCTCACACAATGTCCAGGGTCGATGACGAGCAAGCAGTGAAAATTCACGAGGCCCGCAGGAAACAAGAGAACACAAGTAAGAGCCAGCACAAACAACAAGCAGAGAGAGCTCGGGAAAGATTCTAGGTATTAAAATTATCAAAATAACTGTGAGTGCATCATGAAATAAAGGAGAAGCCTGAAGGTATCTCCAGGGAACAGGGACTCACAAAAAGTGACAGATGCTCTGAAAAAAAAGAATTAAGTGCTAGAAATGAAAAACAGACATGATTAAAATTAAAATCCAATAGCCATATGTGGTAACAGAAGAGAGCTAGTGACTTGGAAGATAGAAAAGGAAAAAAAAAAAAACAGGAAAAAACTGTCCAGAATGTGACAGAGAAAGACAAAAAGATGAAAATATAGAAGAAAGAGACATTGAGATATAGGGAGAAGGTCTAACCTGGTTCTCATTAGAATTTCCCAGAAGGAAAATGCACAGTGTACTTTAAGTTGGCTTTTTTCCCCATGAATTAAGCAACAAAAAGAATGATTTCCTCCTGATCAATGGTCATATTTAAGAAGGTAAAATGTATCTTTTGGACAGGCATATCCAAGTATGCAGGCAGAAGAACCACTAAAGCATAAATAAATTTTGTAAGATAAAACTGAATAAAAGCCTCCTTTAGTTAAATTGGTAGAGTGACTTAAACCTGGTCACACTTTAAAAGCAGCTGTTGACATGGAAGAAATTAGTTTAATAAACTCATGTACAGATGCTCCCCAACCTAACGATGGTCCGCTTACAATGTTTATGATGGTGTGAAAGAGATATACATTCAGGAAAAACTGTATTTTGAATTTTGATCTTTTCCGGGGGTGGGGGGGTGATGCTTTCATGATGCTGGGCAGTGGTGGCAAGCTGCGCCTCCCAGTCAGCCATGTGATCACAAATGTGAGCAACCAGTTCACTTAGAAGCATTCTGTACCCACACTGCCATTCTGGTTTTCACTTTTAGTATAGGACTCAATAAATTCCAGGAGTTAATCAACACTTTATTATAAAATGAGCTTGGTGTTAGATGATTTTGCCCAACTATGGGCTAATGAAAGTCTTCTAAGCACACTTAAGGTTGGCAAGGCTAAGCTATGATGTTCAGTAGGTTAGTGTATTAAATGCATTTTGGACTTGAGATATTTTCAACTTACGGTGGGTTTATCAGATGTAACTCAATCCTAAGTCAGGGAAGATCTGTACATGTTTATCTTTTTCAGAAAGGATACAAGCATTTTGCAGATTAAGGATTTTTCTTTATTTTTTAAACTTTTTACTAATAGGTTAATTTAATTATGGACCAATTCTATGACTTACACTTCTAATTAACTCGCAGATTTAAGAGTCTGTTTACCAAACAAGTATTGATACTTACTGGGCATTTGGAAGCTAAATGGCCAAAACAAAGTTAAGTCACAAAATTATTCATTAGTTTAGAGATCCTAAGGACTTGGCTCTTTTCAGATGAGAAGACAAGGAGCTATTCTTCAAAGCTGAAAACCAGCTCCAGAAAAGAAGATTATTTCAATGTTCAAAGGATACTTGGCAGTTTGACTATATTTTTTGCATCTTTACCCTATCTCCCTGACAAAAAAAAATCAGTTGAAGAAAATAGTGTTCTGATGGTACATTTCATTGTCTCATACCTGTTTGCCCTTCACAAAACAAACAGCAGAAAGTTTGTATTTCAAACATCAAAGTCTTGGTATATAAACAGAATTATTTCTGTGTATATGTGCACAGATCTACATGTACCAATAACTAAATGTACTAAACATCAAATATATATGCAAATGTTTAGAGAAATATTTTTAGAGCATGACATATTTATAATATATATATAATGTATTAATCATTTTCTATGCTTCAAGATCTGTACTAGACATTAGACTTGATTTCAGCCCTCAAAAACATGGAATTTCATGAGGAAGACACAAGATCAGATAATTTGGGGTTAAGTGTCATGCCAGAGGTGCACCCAGGCAATTGCAAAGACAGGAGGAAACACACAGAGTCAGTGGAGCCTAGAAACACCTAATCCAATCTACAGCGTGGTTGGGGACGGGGGAGGTAGAACCAGAGACAACAGCCTGAAGAAGACAATACATGGGCTGAGACTTGCAGGGTGAGAAGGAGCCATGTGAGCAAAGAAGGGAGATGTCACTCTGTACATAAGAAACAGCAAGGGCCTGGAAGGGAGGCCAGTATGGTCACTGAACATCTAGTCAGCTCAGAACCACTGACGCACAAGGTTAAAGGTGACGAAGGAAAGGGGATGGGCTGTCCAGGAGGCTCAGGGAGGTCCCCACAAGGCCCATGCTCCATGTCTAAGTGTTTTCACTTCACCCTGAGAACAGGGGTGAGTCACAATGGGGTTTTAAACAGGAAAATGGCATAATTTGACCAGGTAAGAAGGATACTCCCATGTTCTGAGTGAGAGCCACCAAGGCAGTCAGGGTAGTGTGGAGAGGATGGTTTTGAGGACTTGCTGATAAGACATCATAGATCCCGCAGGAAGAATCTAAAATAGCTCCCATGTTTTGTGTTGGGGTTGGACAAACGGTGGAAAATTAATGGAAGCAGGAAATACTCATGGTCTTTAGTGCAAGTGGGAGCTGAAGAAAGATGATGAAGTCACATTAGGTAAGAAAAATCTATCTTTAAACCCAAATGGAAATGTACATCAGACACTGAAATACACTATTTGAATATTAACCAAGAGCTGAAGCCTGATGAAAGAGGTCAGCCCAGAGGTGGAGGGTAAGGTTACTACAGTGATCTATGATTGTCCCAATTTTTCTCTAGGTAGGTAGGTAAAAAGTAAGGAAGGACTTCACATCTCATCTTTCAAAGAAAGAGGCACCAGCACCAGATATAAGGGCATTAACACTGAAACCAAGTTAAACCCCAGTGTGCCTTACAGCCCAATGGTGTAAATCAGTAACTAAAACACAGCCTGGCCTGATTGCTCGAGAGAAATATGCCACCATGTCACTGACTCTGCATGTAAACGATTTCTAGAACAGATGAGAGACATGTGGCAAAAATGCCTTCCTTTAACACATCCCTCCTTTTGCCCAAGAACATAGAGGACCTAACACTTACTGTACTTGTCTAGTGTCATAAAGGACAACCCCAAGTCACTCAGTTTTCATGTATGAGGCCACTTGTACATTAGACACATTCTCACACACTCTGTCGACATGAAAATACCAGCTGTGTCTTTTCTTTCCCACATTTCCCTACGCATTTACTTCACTAAATAAGCAAGAGAGTGACATGTTTATTATGTACACTCATTCTGTGGAAACCATAAGCAGGTCCTTGAATTAACACAACACTCCTCACTAGAAGGCATCAAAATGGGCACTTGAGGAAATAGAATGCTAACAATTTTCTATTTTAAAGAGATGTGTGCCCATTCCAAGTACTTTATAATAGTGTTATATGACATAATGATATTCTATTATCTTGTTTTATCTTTTCCAAAGTATGTACACAAGAATTCTTGTGATTGTGCCTTTAACTCAGCAAACAAAACTGGGCCCTGATTGGGCTTTATCAGAAATTATGTAAATCAATCACAGACTGAAGCATGTATATTATTTCATAAACCCACAGAACATCATGACTTTTCATCTTAGTGTGGTGTTCTATGAATTATTTTCATGACTTTACAAAAAATTTGATTTTAGATTTTTAATGTAGCATGTAATATGGACTCAACACCATCAAAAGTTTGCATATGGCTAAAATAAATTTTTTATAATTTCTTACTATTTTGTTACTACTTTGTTACTATTACAAATATTAGATTTCAAAAATCATCTATTTTCAGCTTATTAAAAACACTAAGAAAAATTTAATGTGTAGATTAGACATATGTTTTTAATCTACAGCTAGGTGTTCTACCTCATTTGGTATATCACTCAAATACTTCTTCAGATCTCTTTTTTAGATAATAAATAGCACCTAATACTTGACAGAATTTCATGTGCATTTCCTTAGCTCTGGGGGAAAAAAGGTAAGATGTGTAAAGGAAAGAGTATTGCTGCACAAGACCTTAAATCCTTCCAAACAGTGTTGATTTACTGACTATAATTTCCTTGTGTTTATTAGAATATGGCTGAACAATGTGTCTGAAACCAGACACCTCATGAAGGCATAGTCAGCCTCCTCCAGCTCAGAGCTTCCTTCCTCATAACTCAGTCTCATTCACTATTCCAGGAAGCATTGTCACATTGTCCTCCCTGCTGAGGAAGGCTAAAAATTGGCCAAGGAATCTCATTCTCTAATATCACATCTCCTGCCTATTTCCTGTAACACTTGTTTCTCCCAACATAAGAGAGAAATTTGACTTTAACTGGCAATCTAGTGAAGACTCCACTTCTATTCAATCTGTTCATTAATGTTGAGGCAGAGTTGGTGTTTACGCAAATTATCAAAATTAGGCTCCATATATACACCTAAAGAAAAAATCGTAGACAGTGAGTAATCTAATTCAATCAGGAGATAAGTTCTTGAAGCTATGGAAGGAGGAAGAAAGTTTTATCTTACAAAACTCCAGAAGCAAGATTCAGAAAGAGGCATCAAAAGAAAGAAATAACTATAACTAAAAAAAACAAAAACAAAAACAAAAACCAATCACAAAGATAAAAATAAAAAAGAACTCGTAAGGGACATCAAAAATAACTTATGGGTCAATGCAATTAAAAGCCAATACTGGCAATACTTGGAATAGAAAAAAAAAATCCTACACAAAATGCCATTGTGGTAGTTATAAACCATTATGCATTTAAAGAAATTGTTTCAAACCTCAATTAAGAACTGTCAATATACTAAAAATCTTCCAAAGATCTGTTGAAATAACTGATAGTCAAAATTCATTTATGAATGTTGGTTTAAAAATAGCATGGCACTAAGTAGTGTATAACACAGCCTTTCCTAACATTACACTATAATCTCTAAGATCCAGAAACAGATGAAGTCAAACCAGTTCCAATAAGTGAGAGTAACACATTGTCAAAATCTGGGAGAAAATTCTACTCACTACATTGGAGGTAAAGTTAGAATCAAACATCAGTAGTCAATGCCTGCTTCACCTGCTGAAACGGAGCACACTCACCAATCTGAATGAATCTAGAGATAAAGTTTCATCTGCCCTGCTTTGCCTAGGCTTTGACTAGCACTAGCCTAGCATTTGAACTAACCACAAAATTGGGCAGCCACACCTCTATAGCATGAGCAAGCCATCTGAAAAGTCCAACAGGCTGTTCTCATACCATCCACTCAGTTCTTCTCTTCCAACATGTATTTAGAAACTCCAATATTCAGGAAGAAAATACATACACAGACTATACATCCATACACACACACACACCCAGGAAAAGGATGGGAACTGCTGGTGACACGTGCACTCTAGGCAGTGTAGTAGAATCAACAGTCTAGTGTCGTAAGATGGTGAAAGAAAGATATGATGAACTCAGTATACACTAAGATTTGTAGTCTTTGCTGTGAGTAATCAGTTCAGTTTCAGAGAACCAGGAAGAGAGTAAGAGAAGATTGCCCTTCAAACAAATAAAGCTATGTAAGACAAATGTCTGTTAACAAAGACTGCCGTGAGAGCAGTGCATAGCGATTTGCCCTCCAGCTGTATAACAGAAAATGAGACCTGACAGTTTACAAGTGGTCAGTGAACAAGGCCAAAAGCAAGCTATGCAGCTAGTCTGCTGGCAAATACCAAGTATGGATAGACTTTTCATTGTCCCAGGGTGAATAAACAGAAGGAAACCTTGGACAAAACAAAGAAAATGAGACAACATTGGGAGAAAATTTAGAAAGTATATACATTCAAAAATTATTTACTATAGGAACCAAAAGACTATTTCAGAAAACCAGCTGACGTCCTCAATGGAACACAGAAAGACCTCTATGAATCAGGAACAGAAATGTATAAAGAAAGAAAAAGCTGATATAAAAAAGCAAGCTTAAATCAGCTAAAAGAGGATGACAAGGAAACTGAAAATCCAACCGTAGATTTATAACTTACATTTGAAGGCTTAACCGCCCAAAATCTCATTTCGTCATCTAGAAATTCAGTGTAATTATAGGCTCACTTAATTAACTGGGTTACTTTGAAAACTGTGTGTAAAGTCCTATGGAAAATGCTTGACTCAGGTAAGAAATGTTACTTATTAATGTAATTATTACTACTATTGCCCATCTCTAAAGAATTATAAATACACTAAGCAACTTAGAGACAAATCTAAATTAAGAACATAAGAATAGCAAATCATGGCAAATTGGATTGGCAAAAAGACAAGCTAATTAACCATAAAATTATAAATCATGTGGCAGTAGAAATATAACTTGGTATAAGTTGTCTGGAAAGAAATTTGGCAAAAAAAAAAAAATCTTAAGACTCTTAAATTGGAATAAACCAGGAATTCCCAGAAATTTGAAAAGTAGGAATGGAAGTGCACATGTGTTTTCATTTGTCTGTTTCCTACCTATGTCTACTGAAATCCCTAAGGACAATGATCGAACCAGTAGCGAGAAGCTTACCTTTGTGCCCATATTGTGGTCCTGAAATATCCTTCTCACTAAATGTGATCATGGCTTTTGGAGAAATATGAATTCAGTTGATCTGAATTTCAATAATAAAAAATATAATCGGTTGAAACCCAAATACCTTTATATCTATGAGTTAATAATGATATTTTAAAATACTGGTCACTTTCAAAAGATGATAGAAAACTAATAATCTTGGTAACTGTTAAATAAAAGGAAATATTAAGCATTTACTTTTTTCCTTGCATGAACCATACCACTGTCTAAGCAAACACCAGGATGGGAGAAATAATCTCTTTAGAAAGCAATCCAGTGATTAATGAAAAAGAAAGGGTAGAATTAGAATATCACCATTTATAAGCTTTAATGGATAAAGAGACATAAGCATTAAGTTCCAACATTTGCTAAAATCACAAAAAAGAAAGACAACAAGACATTTTAAGCCACAAGTGATAAAGTCTTGCCAAAAAGATGTAAGGAGAGCCCAGTGCAGTCTCTGGGTCTAGTGGCCAATTTGCAGAAACACCGAGGACAGAGGACCACGGTAAACTGTATCATGAATGGGCAATCAACAAAACCCAGATGTGGGAAACTCTACTGGCCAAGTGACTCTTGTTCTATAATGGAAAACTTTAAGGAAAAGAAGGAGATGGGGTAGGAGTTGGCACATACATATAGAAAACTAAAAGGCAATTATTTTTTAAGGGGAAGACTAAACTATATCATCTATGGATACACATTTTGCACAATCACATTTTGGTGATAAAACTATAAAAAGTAAAACGAGGAAGAAAAAAATACTATATAAGGCAGAATAATGTGTATGTATACAGAAGGGAAGGGTCTGTGACTGGAATGTGGCCCACGGAAGAGGTTTCTGAGTATATGGCAAAACTCTATTTCTTTACCAGGTTGGTATTCACGTTATATTCTTTAATACTTATCTTTGAGTCATGTGTCTTTTGGTATCTGTGTTTTATTTTATTGTAAAAAGTTAAAACAAAAACAAGTAGAACAGTAAATAAACCAACTTCTTCCATCACTGTAGTCTGATTGTAGTGGTTTATGCCTTCTCTTTTCCCTGTAGACTTGTTTCCTCAAAGCAGGAACTGTGCCTAGAGGTGTTCATTTTATATATTCAAAAGGTTTCCTGGGCCCATCTTAATCTCAATGTATCCTACAACTCTTGATGGGCCTCTGCATTCCTAAAATGTGTATACTTCACACTCAGTTTGCAACAATGTAATAAACAGCTTTTATTCCACTGAATTGATACTCTGTAATAGGTTGATTTGCTTCTTTTTGCTAGTTCAAAATTTGGCAGGAGAAGTGCAAAGCAGAGAAGACACAATGATTGAACAGGCAGCAGTCCCTGGCTAGTCGATGTGCAGTCATCAGCAAAAAAAAAAAAAAAAAGAAAGAAAGAAAGAAAAAAAAAAAAAAACCTGCTTCTCTTTACTTCTGGGATGTAGGATCAGCTCCCCCAAAAGACTGGGATATCTGAGTGTTCTGAGCAGACCAAAGCTGTCCAGCATTCTCACAGCTGGGAGACACAGTTTAACCACATGTACTTGGATGGGTACTTGGGTGCCCTCAGGGCCTCCAACTCTTACAGAATCAATTATTCAAGCTGCATTGAATTGAAATTCTGAAAATAATTTCCTTTCACTCATAGAAATTGTCAAAACCCTGAATGCTCCAATTTATCACATATAATGGAATTCTCTTGAAGGATAACAGCAATATCTACCAGAACCCCCTTGGTTTGGTTTGTCTCTAATGATTAGATAAACTTATTAAGTGGTATGATTGCTTTAATTTTAAAAAAAAAAAATCAGGCTATATATAGCACATCAGTCAGTAATTAACATTGATGGAATTTTTTTTATTCCACAATACCAGAAATTCAGCATTTAATCAATGAGAAATCAATATGCATGCCTTTATGGTCTATAATAATTCATCACTATTCAATGTAAGTATATTCTCTAGAGATACAAAGTATAAAATATGCTAAATTTCAGTTGTATCATATTTCTTCTTTTCAAAATAATGTGCTCACTTTTATTCTAGTATAAACTTTTTTTCCTGTGAAATGTTCAAAGGGAAAAAAATGAACTGTTCTAGTGAAATATACATCAAAAATACATACAAAATAAAAATTATACCACAGTTTAAAAGATTAAATTATACTTTATCATGAATCTGATTAATTCCCAAGTTGCCTAATATATGTCACTATAATTGTAAAAATGCTAGCTGGAAAAAAAAAAGCTGGATGAAGTGAATGCTGTTTTTAAACAAGAAAATTATTCTCCCCCAAAGAAAGTCATTGAATTTTTTTTTTAACTTTTTACTTTCAGATCAGCGTAGATTTACATGTAGTTGCAATAAATAATGCAGAGAGATAGCCCATGGACCCTTCACCAGTTTACCTTAATGGTAACTACATCTTACACAACAGTACAATATCATAACCAGGATACTGACATTGGTACAAGTCACCTCTCTTCTTCAGATTTCCAGTTTTACTAATGCTCATTTGTGTACATGTATCTCTTCAGTTCCACGCTATCTTGTCATTTGTGTATGTTCATGTTCCTGTCACTACAGTCAACACACACAAGAGCTTCATCACCACACAAGGATCACTTGTGTTGCCTTTTAATTACCACACCCATCTGCTGCCTTCCTCCTCCCTCATCTCTGGCAACCACTAATCCATCCTCCATTTCTATAACTTTGTCATTTCAAGAATGTCATATGACTGGAATCATACAATACGCAGTATTGTTTTTAGAGTTTGGGGAATTTAGAGTTTGTTCCAGTAAATAAAGAGTTTAAAAGTCACAGGCAAAAAAAAAAAAAAAAATCACAAAAGGACACAAGGATGACATACCTTATGAAGAAGACTCCAGAGCATACAATGCTACATCGAGAAAACAACAAAATATTTTAACCTTGAAAACTTTTTGATCAATTCTCAAAGACTAGGGTGGTCGAGGAGACATGCTTTTTTCTGTGTTTTTTTTTTTTCAATTTTGTTTTAGCATGCTTTGTAAAAGTTTGACTAATTTTCCTGCTGTCTGTTCCACTAAACCAAAAAATAAGAATTTGAGGGACATACATCTATTAGCTTGTCAAAGGCACAGCTATCACTGAGAGGAGTTGGAAGGTAAGAGCCAGCATGACTATTCCGTTATCACTGGGGATTCCTTTTTACAAATTTGGCTCTTAAGTAGGAAAATGAGGAAGCAGGGTATAGAATTCTGTTATTTCTGGGAATCTTTGGACAATAAAATCGAAGAGATCTACTAACAAAGATTTCTGTTAGGCCAGAGGGATAAAGGGCCATAAGGGTTTTAATGTCCCTCAACTGGGATCTCCATCTGGACTACTTGGTGTCACATAATGAAGTAACTCATATTAAATGCAGGAAGGCACTAGAACTCATGGTTCCTGAATTGAAAGTCTATCCCTTTACAGTCAACATGTACACATCAGAGTATAAGGACTTTATAAAAATGCTTTCATTTATTTTGATTCCCTACTTTTTTCATATGGAATTATTTGTCACTTTCAATCTCAATTTCACCAATAATGCTGCCACATTTTATTCCTTGAACAATAATTACCTTAAAATCACTCATTCTGTCATGAAGTATCTTCGTGAAGGACTAGTAACTATGCTGTGATTTTCCCCTTAGAATCCCCAAATGTCTACAGTCTATTACCTAGGCCTCTGTAGTCCCTAATGATGCTTAAAAACTCCATCCATGTAAAGGCACAGATGAATAAATATAAGATCAAGCAGACAGAGCAAAATGTTCTCTGTAGAATCTGTGCAGAGGTATACGGGGTGTTCACAGCACTCTCCTATATGTTTGACTCTTATATACGTTTGAAATATTTCAGAATTAAAGGGAAAAAACTCTAGCCTCAGAAAGGGAGCTAGAGAGAACTGGGATGATCATCATAAATTAAAAACTTTAAAGTACTTTAATGGAATTGTTCAAATAGACCCTTTAATCTCATTTACTTATCTCAAGGGCATTTTGCCAAAAGGTAGCTAATAGCACGTTTCTGTACCCTGAAGGTCAGAGGGAATCCTATCTTCTGGACTCTTGCCCTGACACAGGCTGACATCATGAGAAATAGTTTCAACTGATGTGGGTTCTTAAATACCAGCTGACAATTACTTCACCAGGAAACTTGGCAACAAGGCTGTGTACTTTGAGTATGACGTCACTGTTGAGCCAATGAAATAACTCCGTGCCATGCAAGGTCATCTTCCAAGGGAGAGAAAAATGAACATATTTCTTAAGAAAAATAGATGAAAACATTCTTGAAATTTGAAAATATCCAAATCTATCAGGAATCATAATTTTTTAAAAACATCACAGAGGGGGAATTGAAATTGGTTCAAGGACTCTCCACAAAGAGGTTCATAGAGCAGATCAAAAAAAGAAATTTCTAAACTTTAGGCACTGCTTATGCCATGATCTCACATTTTTCTGCTGTGTCATAATTACAGCCATTAGTGATTCAGATAACATGCTCCGTAGAGATTTCCTTCCACACACAAAGTCTTGGATTTTTGCTCTAACACTGAAGGTATGAGATTGAGCCTAGTACTGAGAGATGGGAGACGTCAGAAATGTGACTCTACCCAGGGCTTATTTCCATAGACAAAGAGTGTAACACTTGATACTGAGGAAAAGACCAAAAGGATGAAACATGTAAAAGGCCTGACGAGAAAGTATTCAGAAGGTATCTTGTGATACATACACTGAAGTGAATTCACAGTGAAGAGTAAAATTCTGGGTCAAGCTTTTCTTGCCCTCCCAGCCCTAGTAGAGTATGGTCTCGTGACAACTCTTCAGGTACCAGTTAAAAATGATAAGACTTTGGCTGTGTTCTGGCTTCTACCCTGGTCTACAGGGAGAAGATTAAGACACACCTAATAAAGTGGAACTGAGAATTAGAACATATGAAAGTATCCAGATTTGCCCCTGAGCTGTTTTTGTGACCTCTGGCTAACTCATTTAACCTCCACAAAACTCAGTTTTTGTCACCTGTTAAGATAGGTCTCCCTGTAGCACAGGAACAGGTTCTTATATGATAAACCTCTGTACAAAAGTGAGTTCCTGTGCAAACTTACAGTTATAAGAATAAATAAGTACTAAGAATGTAATGTACAACATGATAAACATAATTAACATTGCTGTATGTTACATATGAAACTTGTTAAGAGAATAAATCCTAAGAGTTCTCATCAAAACAGGTTTTTTTTTTCCTATTTCTTTAGTTTTGTATTGATATCAGATGATGGATGTTCACTAAACTTATTATGGTCATCATTTCATGAGGTATAGAAGTCAAATCATTATGCTGAACACCTTAAACTTACACAGTGCTGTATGTCAATTGTATCTCAATAAAACTAGGAAAGAAGAAAAAAACAGTGTAACATAAATAATAAAAATTAGGTTAACTGAAAGAAAATTGAGCATCTGAATCAACAAAAACTGTGTGTTGAAGACAATACAATAGAGACCCAAGAAAGAGGAAACCAGGGAGGATATGAAACCAGAAACCAGCCTGGACCATCGTGTCTGATGAGAAAGAGAAATGCATTTTACATCTTGGGTAAGGCACTGTAAAAATTTGGATTCTCTATCACAAGAGAAATTGACCCTAACAAATACACTAGTCTTTTTCTCAGTGGCTCCAGTGATATAGACCTAAAGTGTAAGCAGTGCCCAGACCACCGTTAGCAGAAGGTCATAAAGACCCACTTTAGGCATCAGTCAGCTCAGACATGGAAAATCAAACTGAGAAAGTCATACTCTAGGACAGGATGCAGAGGTCAGGGCAGAAAAGAGAACAGAAATACAGGAGAAAAGATAAACAGGTCAGGTTAAAAACTTTACCCATGACTGTGACATATGTCAAACACTCAGTAAAGTTGCGGGTAGGGAAAGAGGGGTTATGATTGTCATTTCTACAATATCAATTAAATAATCACACTGAAAAGCCAAAAGTAGCAGACCTTGAAGGCGACAGATGAGGAGAAAAGAAGTATGACATTAAAATGTCGTTAAGCGTATAACTAAAAGTCTAAATGCTGTTCAGCAAAATCCTAGGCACAAATTTAATTTTTTCTTTACCTTCTTTGAGAACTTAAACATATTCAAGATATTTAGAAATTTTTTCAGGGTTCCTTTTCACATTTTGAAGTACATATAGAAGTTTTATTGGCACTTGAAAATAACGTAGTAATCATTACAGTAGTAATTATCTTAAGTTAATATTCACATGAACAGAAAACTTTAGAATAATTTTTAAAGGATATCGATTCTGAGTCTCTAAAATATGTAAATATTGGTGAAGTACTTGACTGAATACTTTCAGCATCCTGATAAAATAAAAAGTTTAAACTTCTGCCTGGTCAGAATTTGGTTTAGTCCTGATTTAAAGTATGACAGTATTAATACTAAACTGATATGGGTTTTCTCAACCACTGCTTGAAATTATGACAAGCCAGAATTTCTGATGGAATGCAATAGGGTTCTCTTTTTGTAATAGTACATATTGTTTAGACCAGGCAAGATCTCTCATGTTCTTAAATGTGATTTTTAAGAATTACTTTCCTTTTCATTGGCATGGAAGAAATGTGGGTTTTGGTTTGGTTAGGATTTGGGGTTTTGATACACAAATCCAATTTTTAAATCACCTTATTTGAACTGCCCTGGAATGTGTTGTGCACAAAACATACAATGCCACAGAAATCGTAACTAATTAATGTAATTAAGGACAAGCAGAGGAAAAGAACATTTTGTCCAATGCCCAGTTAATGAAGTCATTATTCATCTAGGGATAACCAAATTATTTTGGCTCAGGATCCAGCCTAAGACATTGTTAGCACTCTGAATTTTATTTGGAAGGGAAACTGTCAGCTAAAATAATCTTCCTGTAACAAAAATTAATGTGATACACTTGCTCACAAAACTTGAGCTTTTAATAAACAGGCTGCTAAGTGTTGCCCAAGGTGGAGGGGATATTTCTACAAGTTGCTTCTTTTCTCCATTGTCTCCTCTGACTGTCTCGTGGAAAAACAAATCTTAACACCAGTTGTTATAGCTCTATTGTCTACACTGCTCTGAACAGGAATTAAGAAGGGGGGTTTATGTGAAAGGATGGCTTGCCCTCTACAGCTAAAACTTCCCCATCTCTTTTTAGTGGCATTTGACTAGAAAGATGTGAAATAATTTAAGACACAAAAAGGAAAGATGAAAGAAGAGACATTTGGAAGAAGGACTAGAAAGAAAAGGAATTGGGGAAAAGTGAGACAAAAGGGAAGGTCGGTATATTTTGGAAGGTGGGTTTATTAGTTTCCCAGGGCTGCCTTAATTACTACAATCTGGGAGGCTTTAAACAAGAGAAGTTTATTCCTTCACAGTCTTGGAAGCTACAAGTAGGAAATCAAGGTGTTGTCAGGGCCGTGCTCCCTTCACAGAATCTAGGGGAGGGGCCCTCCTTGCCTCTTCCCAGCTCCTAGAGGCTCCCAGTAAGCCTTGATGTTCCTCAGCTGGTAGCTGCAACATTCCAGTCTGCCTCCTCCTTCTCATGGGCATCTTCTCTGCGTCTCTTGTGTCCTCTTTTCTCATAAGGACACCAGTCACCAGATTTAGGACCCACACTAATTCAATAGGACCGCATCTTAATTACACTTCCAAATAAGGTCACATTCTGAGGTTCTAGGTGGACATAAATTTGGAGGGACACTATGCAACCCACTACAGTGGGGAACAAAGGCCAAGTCTGAGTTACTGGTTCCCTTACCAGGGGAAACTGACCTATGGAGAGGCCGAAAAATAAAAAAGAAGCTGGCAAGATAGCAGCAGCTGAAGCAGTGGAGACAATGAGAAAGCTTGAGGATGCAGGTGTCAGAATCTCAAAAACCGTAAGGCCAGTGATGGCAGCCTTCCTCTGGTGGTAGAATTTTTCAGAGTCCGTTAGTGTCCCACGGCATGTCAATGAGCAGTAAGAGTAAGTATGATTAAACAGGAGTAGCAGCAGCACTTACGTGCAAGGCAGAAAGGAGGTAGAGGACAGAATTCTCAGGAGTTTATCACGGGCTCCTCTACACCCTGATTCCTCAGACTCAGGCTCTATGGGTCTGTGAGTTCCTCTGGAACATTTCATTTATTTTTACATGTTTTAAAAAAGTGTGTGTGTGTGTGTGTGTGTGTGTGTGTGTGTGTGTGTACCTGCTCCACCTTTGAAATCCAATCAGTCTTTCTAATAATAGTTTCCTTGTGAGTACTGACATATATTTTTAATTTTATGTTTTCATTCGCATGAAAATCCAGGGAAATAAAATATACATTCTGGATCATCTGATAGCTGTGCAATTTTAGCGTGTACATTAAGTGGTAACAATTAAGAGGCACACAGTAGGATGAGTTTAATGGTTGCAAGCTAATGAGAAAAAGACAAGCAGTGAACTCAATATTTAGCTTTTATTTTCAAGCCAAGGGAAGGACAACAGCTCCACTACGGCAACTCAGAGAAGGCTTCCAGCAGCCCAAAGAAAGAATGGGAGCAGGAAAACTGAGTCATCCTACAGACACGCAGAACTGCCCGCACCTAACCTGCTGAAACTGACAGTCACCTGGGTTTCCCAATCATAAGGCACTTTACCCTGGAACTTTCTTTGCTATCATCCTCAAGACTTTTCTTTGCTTAAACCACATAAAACCTCATCAGAATTTCTAATTGTTTTATGTGAAAAGAAGAGCATACAGCCAACAATACTGCCAGTTCTACCATTGCCACCAGTATCACCATCAGTACTATCAGCAATACTGTTTCTACATCACTAGCAATACTGTTTCTACTAAGCAGTTTAGACAAACAAACAAACAAAACCAGAATTCAGTGTTCAAACTGTTATTTATACGTAGGGTAACTGATTGAGACTCAGAGCATCTCTCTGCAAAACATCAGTGGTGTGTGTCTCCAAAGAAGGTCTTAGAACCACTTCTAAAAGCATTGTAAGGTAAAATGTATTCATGAAAAATGCAAATTTCTGTTATATAAAATATGTGATTTACATACTATCATTGATAACTGTGACTATTTGGATTTTAAAAAATGAAATATTCAGATTTTTCCAAGGCTTTTGGTTGCCATTTATAAAAACTTCAGCAAATATTTTAAAAATTCTTTTCTCCCTTGAAAACTCTCACATTAAAAAAAGTCTCCTAAAATAAAAAATTGAATAAAGAAGCATAAAATTAGAAGCCCGAAAAACATTATAACCACAATCCTAAATTTGGAATTTTTTAAGACTCATGCCTCAGCAAACCAAGTAAATTAAGAAAGCAAAAGTCCTCCCCTTTGCTTTTGCTGACAGTATAGCCCAGAATCTCCTATTCCAGGTCCCAGGAAGGGATAAGCCACTTCAGTGACCCAACAGCCTGAAAGGTTGCCAAGAACTGGAGAGCCACAGGGAACAGACTTGGCAGTCACATGAGAAACAGGCTATTATGTATTACTAAGAGAAAACCATGGCACTTGTATGCAGGGTGACAGATTAAATCTTTCTATAACTTTCTGGCCACGTGATATAACATACAGATACACAATATAAAATATACACACATATACATGGGTATATGGACATGTACCCGATTCTTCATTATTTTTAACTGAGGCCACATCCATTTGTTTCTAACCCTTGTCTTGCAACCTGGATGCTACTGTTACACTTCTTAAGGGGCCTCAGAAGTTCCAGAGCAGCCCAGTACCTTTTCACTTTTGGCTTGACATTCTCCAGGTCCAGCACCATCAAACGGCTGAACTGGAAGGGATGGGAATTCAGGACGTCTAGGGGAAATATGACCCTTTCCTGTACAGAGTGATTTCCATTTTAAGTGAAAACTAAACAGACCTAACTATGTTTAATTTTTTTCCCCTTTAGAACTCAAGGTTGTTAACTTAGACTAAAACCCTAGCCCTCTACTTCCCCTGTTCTTAGGATCTAACCTCCTCATTTGTGGAGGAGAGCAAACACTCCCTGAACACACCGAAGGATGCTCTGAACCACTGAGCACAGCTTCCTGCCATGCCCAACACGTCAGACAAGTCTAAGGCCATGAGCTTTATGAATAACTAGTTTTAGGGGCTGTTTTTCCACTTGAAAACATCATACAGATAGAAAGATGATTTTTTTTCCAAATTAAACCATTCTGAAAAATATATGTCTCCCTAATATCCCAAGCCCTCTAAATCCCTCTCCAGAGGCAATTTCTATGAACAAACTTTTTCCATATCTGATATATATAAAATAAACAACAAAGTCCTACTGTACAGCACAAGGAACTACATTAATATCTTATAATAATCTATAATGAAAAAGAATATATATATGTATAACTGAATCATTATGCTGCACACCAGAAACTAACACAACATTGTAAATCAAGTATACTTCAATATAAAAGGAAAAACCAGAACCATAATCTAATGCTATTGGTGGACAAAGGAGGGCGTAACACAAAGTCAAAGACTAGGACCCATCCAGGACAATAATGCATACTCATAATTTTTGAACATTCCACTTTGGAACTGTGGTATAATAAAAGATACATACATATATATTTAGTCTTTATTCCCTGTTTGTGGTACAAAGCTCCTAAAACCCTTCGAATTTCCTGGGTGATACTGTTATTGAATAGCAACTCTTAACAATGAGCCCCTTTCAACCATAATGGAGTTTATGTTAGTGAAGTGCCTCAGGGTGGGGCCACTAGATAGCTTCATGATGGTGGCTGATCACCTGAAAGGCCAAACATGTCATTAGAGGGTTGAAATTTTCAGTCCTGTCCCCAGCCTCTGGGAGGGAAGAGGGGCTGGAGATTGAATTCTATAAAAACTGTTGAACAGTGAGATTCTGAGGGCTTCAGGGTAGCTGAACATGTTGAAGTGCCAGGAAGGTGGTGCCACCTACCCAGAGACGTCATGGAACTGCGCACCACACGCCCCACCCTGCCCATCACATGCCTTGTCCTAATGCATCTCTTCCATTGGGCCATTCCTGAGCTGTAATAAACTTTGTAAGAAACCAGTTTTTAAAAACTGGCTTGTTTTGAACCACAAAGCTTTGGAGTGGTTTGTTTTGCAGCAATAGATAACTAAAACATCATCCTTCCAAAATTTTTCTATGCATACATGAGCATAACTTTTTCCTTTCTACATGTATTATTCTGAGCCCTGAGGGTTTTTTCCCCTAAATTTAATGTTATATCTTTCTAAATCAGTGCATGGAGACTCACTGAATATTATTAAAGTTTGCAGGCTATTAAATCAGTCCCATAATAATGGACATTTAAATACTTTTCATGCTTGTGTTTTTCTGAACAATATTGAATGAATGAACATCTTCACAAATAAAGCTTGGTGCACATCTGACAAACTACTGTAAGTGAAATTTCTAGATGAAGAACATTTTGCTTCTGTAAAGCTGGTTTTCCATTCTTCCCTTATAAACTTCATCCTTTAACAAATAAGGCCAAACTCAGTGGTTGCTTCCTTTCAAGATTCTGCTAGGTAAGATGAATTACTCTTCTTCTCTGGTTTTCCTGAGCACAACATTTTAACGATTTCCACTAATAAACTATGAATCCCACCAAGGGTCCTGTTTCTGCCTCAGTTATTGTACAACCTACCTCACAGGGTAGGGTGCCTGAAGCATGCTCTTGTTCAATCAAATATAGTAGAATGAATAAATGAACGAATGGGCAAGTCCACCTGTGCACAGGGTGACAAATGTACTGTGGAGCATCAGGAGCAGTAACAACAACCCGAATTTCCAACAAGGAAGTGACTCATGTGACAAAGCTTTCTCCCAAGGGCAGCTCTTTTGTTGGCCAAACTGCCATGTGGCTCGATGCTTATAAAGGGCACAATCAAAGCAGATGCAGAGATCCCAATATACATTTGAAGGGGTTACTCAAGTTCAACAGGGATGCCCCTCCACGGTGTGTGGAAGAACCTGGAGAGACAGCTCACCTATGGGAAGAAAAGACCTGAGTATAAGAGAAGTTTCCAAGATCTTGGAGAAGCAGGAAGAACATGGTGTGTCCACTTGGGTGTCCTGTTAGCCAATGATGTGTGTGCAAGCCAGAGTCCTGGGACAAAGGGTCATAATAAAGGGGACATCTCTTTCAATACTTATGTTATTGATAATACTTGTGTTATGATTTGCACACAGTCAACAAAGTTCTTCTATTTTGTCTTTGATTTTCTAATAGATAATTCAGCAAAGCTGCTGGATTCATTTATTCACTCACCCAAACAAGTATTGACCAAGAAGAGCCCACCATGTGCCAGGCACTGCTCTAGGTACTGAAGAGACAAAAGTAAATAAAACAACGTCCCCAACATTGTGAAACTTGATTATAGTGTCGGGAGACAGAAAAAGAACTAAAAAATTATAAAATGCCAGTCAGTGGAAAGAATGATGAAGAAAAATAAAGTATGGTAAAGGAGAAAATGAGGGTGGTATATTATACAGATTTGTAAGGGGAACAAGGAAGATAAGGGTAGGAGATAAACCCAGAAGGGGGTCAAGGGACCAGATCACAGTAGGGCTGTAAAATGTAATGTTATAAATTTGGATGTTACACTAAGTCAGATGGAAGACTCTGAGCAAAGTATAATATAATCTGATACAAAAGTGATAAAACACATAATGACATTCCTCTATACCAGTTACACAATGTTCTTTTATACCAATAATGACCAATGAGAGAATATGATGGAAGAAAAAGATTACTTTGTACTCTGAGTTCCTCTTATGGTCTTATTTATTAGAAGGTGAGACACTCAAGGGTCAGGTTCTCACTGTAATATGGGGTTAAATCTAGAGACAACCAGTACTCAAGGGATGCGGTTTTCCAGATACCTTCCTGCCTTGAAACAATAGACACTTCACTTACAAGGACAATATACAATGAATCAATACCATTAACTGAATTCTTCGCTAATTAGCATAGATTTGTAAACAGTTAAATGATCACCGTCATCAGACGCTTCAAAGGGAAGTTAGTTGAGTGTGTGTCAGTAATCATCTGATTCCTCACACACTTCCTGGATAAGAGTGAAGCTTTGGGAAGATCATTCTGTCTTAGGTGAAACAACTGATGATAGTGGGACTGCCTGCAAAACTCAGTTACAAAGTTCATCAGTGATGATAAAAGTATTTGCTTCTGTGATGTAAGTACAAACACAAATTCAGTAGAACACTGTATCCTGGTAAAAGCAATGCTCTTATAAAATTAAGAAATGTATAGAGCAGAAATGCACTTGAAATAATTTGAAAATGTTCCCCAAACTGTGATAGTCAATTAATCAAAATAGCTGTAATTTACAAAATGACTCTGTGTGTGTGTGTGTGTGTGTGTGTGTGTGTGTGTGTGAGAGAGATAAGGTAAATGCCGTATAATTTCTAGTTATTTTAGTTACTTTAACTGCATATATATAGATATGTGTATATATCACATGTACATATGTTTATAGTTTCACAGATTTTGATTTACAGTTACTTTATATATATAACTAAATATACATTATATATGTAAATATATATATAGTTAAATGGTTAAGTAACTATAATATATATAGTTATATTTCATACACATACATACAGTTAAAGAACCAGAAACAACGCCTTGGTGGCAAAGCTGATGCCACTTACACACGCTTCTGCACGGCACCATGTGTGGTCTCTCTGCTTTCAGTCATCAGTAGGATCTTAGAAAGCTTGTAGAACTATTTCATACATAAACCCCAGTAGCCTACCATGGTACTGACCTACTTTTGTAAACAAATCTTCTAAATTTTACTGCATTCTGTTCAAAATCCATTAGAAATCTTTAATAGGAAGTGATCAAAGTGCCAATCAATCAAATGCCAAAATGCTTAAGCTTTTGAAGTTGCTAGCAAATCTCAATTATAAAATCAGAGCTTTCAAACAGAAAGACATTAAAATTAAGCCCTATAAAAGCAAGGGAGCAACTGAAATAATTAAATTATGATAACATCTCAAATACTGTGAAAAATCTCATTTGAAATTCTCTAAGTACACTTTTCATTAGCTTCATTGGTAAAAAGAATCTCTCGATGGAATTTCAGAATTCTTTGGAAATTGGAAAAATTGCATTTGATAGAATAAAGAAAGTTCCAAAGACTGCAAATCTCACAGCATCTAAATTTAGCAAAATATTAAAAAGGATTGTAAGCAGAGTTACTTGAATTTTGCCTCATATAAATATTTGCCAAAAATATCTTCTTAATGAATACCCAAAGATAGTAAACTCCTGAGGTTGAAATTTAATTTAATTATGGAAAAATTTAATTATGGAAAAATATGGAATTGAGAATATTTTTTATATCAGAATGTTCTCTGCCATACCAGGGACCTGAGTACCGACTGACAAGCTATTTTTTCTATCAAAAATATTAAGGTCCATAGCAGGGTAGGATATAGCTCAGTGAGAGTGCATGCTTACCACACAGGAAGTCATGGGTTCAGTTCCCAACACCTCCACTTAAATTTTAAAAAATAATAAATTAAACTTTATTACCTCCTCGTCCAAAAAAGCAAAAAAAAAAAAAAATATATATATATATACATACATATATATATATATATATATATAAAGGTCTACAGACAAGACACACTTGAAGGAGACAATAGTTTTAAATATATTAATCATAAAATGCAAATTGAAAGTTTATAGGCAACTACTTATATATATAAAATCATACTTTAAAAACATAATCTTCAAGAAAACACTACAGATACATTATTAGAGACAGAGACACAAAGGTAACTGACTAAATTATGTACATATGTTCCAAGAACAATTATTCTGCCTTTGTTGGTTTTAATATTCAGATAATCAAAATAAATAAATTTTAAATTTATTATGCAATATTACCTTAGATTTTTAGAGACATTTAAAATAACACTAGGTATATATAATAAAATCTGTTGATTGATTTTTTTTCCAGAGAAGTCTACCATTTTCATTTCTTACTGTCTACTTTCACTCACAAAGGTTCATCTCTTTAAACATTCAGTTTTATGATCTCTACAATAATTTATGTAAAAAGCCTACAAGAATGCCTGGCTCCAGAAATGGTAAGTGTTATTAACTGGGCCATGTCAATCCGGCCATTAGCCGAGCTGATGTGAACAAGGAGTTAATAAAGCAGCAATGCTACTTCATTCCTCTCTGGTTCATATTCGCACTATGAGCTTATCACTCAGAACAAGCAATCAACAACATACACAAAAGTCATTAGTGGCAGAATCAGATTTCCTAAAGGGTGACAATAACATTGAATGGAAACAATACAAGTAAGAGTCCATATTTGTGGAATATGATGATGGCCTCTAGGAATGACTTGAGGTGTTTTCATAGTATTTTCACATTTCTAAAATGGTTCAAACTCAGAATTCATCAGCTATTCTTACCCATGTAGAAAAGAGGTAAAATCAGTACATCTATATCCAGAAGAAAAAACAAAATATCTTAAATAAGGATCCTGCCACAGCCTGCTCATTAGTTTCAGGGAAAGATTATTTAGGATGTAAGATAGATAGATAGATAGACAGACAGACAGACAGACACACACACATATATGTATATATATCTCTGCATGAACCTGTGATGAGGTAAGAATGGTCTTTTATCCCACCTTAAAATCAACAGCAATACTTCTGTACAACTCAAAAATTCAAGACTTCAACATGGCAATCTAGGTCAAGTCCAGGCATTATGTGTTAAATTCTCAGAAATAACACATTATAACCTACTCTTAATGAACATCATTCTTGTAAACTCTCATATAAATAAATAAAGCACATTATAGCAAGTAACCAATGCTGACATTCAGATGGTATGTTCTTGTGGTAAAAATACTGAAATACTTCCATACCAGTGGATAAAAAGAAATCCTATATTTAGTGACACTACAAGCTACCTAAGTATGTCGCCCAGTGGCAGCCTGGAAGCAGGCATTGGACCTTGGTGTAGTGCCAACACAGATATGAGTGGCTTCCGGTGGCTGCTGAAATGACCTCCGTGAGAGCAGCACAAGAGCATGTGTGGTTCAGTGTATGTGAGGAGTAATGACGGGCAGGTCAGAAGTGATGTCTTCAGTGAAGGTCAAAGTAGGAACATGCGAAGGACTAGGTTCCAGGTGAGCACCACCCAGTTGTAACAAAGCACCGGGACCAAAAACCTAATGGTCCATCGATTTAATGGAAAACTTGGAAGAGTGTGACCCAGTTCCCTGTGTCACATCAGAACTAAGAATTTATCAAAAAGATCACACCAGCAATGCTTAAGCATCAGCTAATAACTTGGAAATGATTACAATAACTTGGTGAGTAGTTTGAGTTACACTAGTTGGTAGGCAGTTTTGTGATGTGTGTTTATACTTTGTCTGGAGAATACAAGGCCATATTTTAAGTGTACAATTGTGTGCCGATAAGTACATTCACAATTTTGCACAATCGTCACCACTATTCATTTCCAGAACATTTTCATCATTGCAAACAGAAACTCAGCACCCATTAAACATTCACTCGCCCTTCCTCTAGCCCCTTAGTGACCTCTGTTCTACTTTCTGTCTCTATAAATTTGCCTATTACATACCTAGTATCAGTGGGTAGAACTATACAATATTTTTAAATAAATAAGCATTTACATATTAACATACTAGTTATTAAGTATTTCATATAACACCACTGACACTACATTCAAAGCTCAGCATATTTGAGAAATGAGGTCTAACATGTGCTGAGTAGCAGCATACAAAATAGTCTCCCCATTGATGGGACACATTTTTGAGATTGTATCAACTAAGAAAATTTATAGATTCTATGCTGAAATTATATAAAAAGTGGTCTCCTCAAATTGGGAATAAATTACAAGTATTCAAATTCAGATTAATGCTTGAAGTGTTTTTAAGCAACGCTGGCTAACAACAACAATGCCTGCTTTGGTTGGCAACAAAACTGAATTTCTATAACCACAACTTGAAAATTACAGACCTTCAGAGTTTCCATTTTGCCCAATGAGATAAGGAGAAGAATGGGAAGATTTCCAAGAGACAACAGCTGGGAAATCACCTGCCTGAAAAGTCTAAACCAAGAAAAACGTGCTTCGCTTCTCCCTTTGATGATACAGACAAAAACAAGGTTGGCCCCAAACCTGCAACTTCAAAATGGCATAAAGAAATGAAATCATTATCTCTCCAAAAGGTCTGAAGTTGAGGCCAAAAATAATTCATATTAAAAAGCAAAAAAAAAAAAAAAAAAAAGAATCACCATCAAAATCTGGAGCCACAGAAGAGATGTTAACGGAATAATTTGTCAAGAGAATTAGAAAATAACTAAGAGAAAAAAGAGGAAGCTAGGCATAAGCAGGCCTGTCCTTAAAAACTTTAAGTGTATATAAAAAACACCACTATTCAGGCCATACACATCTAAGGGCATGACAGGTTGCTGTTTCTAATGCTAACTCCCTCTTTTGTACATCTATCTTGCAGTTCCAAACACCGACCAGGCAGCTTTACTTGTAGGACACCCTTCCAATTCCAACTCAATAAGTAAGAAATAAACTCTTTACCTACCCACCCCAAATTGACTTTTCTTCCTGTATTCCTATCTCAGTAAACTGCATTGCCACCCACATAAGCTATGTAGTTCTTAAGAGTCATCAGCTGCTTCTCCCTCTCTACTTGGCCCCTAAATTCAAACTGCTACCAAATTCTACTGCAAGAGGTCTGTCCTTCTTTACAGCTCACTGCCCAAACCCTCATTATCTCCCATCCAGATCCTTGAAATGCTTACACCAATATTCTTCTCCCCATCTGGAGCCTTTTCTCTTCTTAAGACCATTCTCCACAATGGTGTAAGGGTTACAATCTTAAAAATAAATTAAATCATCTCATTATGCTAAAATAAACACACAAACGAATGAAATAACCTTAGTAACTCTGGGCTAACATCAAACTTCTCACCAAAGTTTACAGAGCTTCTACAAATCTGGTCTTACCTACCACACTGTCTTATGTCCTACAATTGGTCCTACCACACTTATTATTTTATTCTTCCTAAAACACCCTTCTTCATGCTTCCATGCCTGTATCAATGCTACCCTCTACCAGTACCCTGGGTCTCCCCATTCCTCCAATCAGCCAGGAAGATTCAAGTCCAATGTCACTTTCTTAGTGACACTCTCCTTTCTTGAGCTGGCTTTATTACTCCCTCTTCTAAGTGCCCACAGGACTCTGCTAAAATATTCATCATAGTAGACATAATCTAGTATAATACAGTTCATACATGTCTGTCTACCTCTGATTATTACTTTCCAAGGGTGGGGTAATGTATTATTCATATTTTCATCTTTAGTTCTTAATACAGCGTAAGAATATGGTGTAAGTTCAACATATGTAAGTAAATGAATGAATGATGCAGAACATCAAACACCAGCTGAAAAAACAGAAATCCCACCAAGATTCATTATGATCACTACAATCATTCTTTCATTAAATGAGCTAAAGCTTCCCTTGAGGCAGACTTTTATATATCAACAGTCATACATCATTATTACCAGCCAAGTATACATTATATTAAAAGAGAATCTTGAAGACTTTTGGATGAGATGAAAAGACACTGATGAGGTGAAAAAGTCAGTATTTTAGACATTGGAGGTAGCAGAGAACATACTTCCCAAGTAAGAAAAGGAGTGGGGAGGGGTGGATATAGCTCAGTGGTAGAGCACATGCTCAGCACGCATGAGATCCTGGGTTCAATCCCCAGTACCTCCACTAAAAGTAAATAAATAAAAACCTAATTACCTCTCCGCAAAAAAACCCAAACAAACAAAATCAACAAAAAGAAAAGGAGTGAAGGGGGCCCAAGAGGAGATTCTAGTTTGACTAGAATCAAAGAAACCAACTGGAAGCCACAGGGGTTAAAAAGTCTAATGAAGGAAGGCTTTGCAAGGTTAAGTAGTATCACATTTATGCTCAAAGAAATAGTTCACTAGCAAAAGGAAAGCGACCAAGTAATAAACAAAATAAAATGATTTGAAGATATACAGTTTTCTAGAAATTGATAAAGTAGGGTAGTCCTAGTGAAACCAGATGACTAGACTACCTACAAAAGTTACCAGGCTGTACAAACGGACAGTAAAAGTGGGAACTGATGGATCTGTATGAGAAAGAAATAGAAAGCCTTGAAAGAAGTTCAGTGTGGAGGGAGCATAGCATAAGGAGGGGTGTTTTCCCTCCCAACAGGGACAGAGGCATTAGGCAGAGAATTGTTTAATGATTGGCCAAAAAAGGGTCTTCTCCATGTCTAGGTTAAGATGGTGGCAAGACACCCAGACAGAAATATCAGGGGAAAGCAGTGGACCAGATTAGAGTTACTAGCTCCATAATTTGGGGGGAAAATGTGCTCTTAAAATGTCACCATTTCCCCAGTTCCTCAAAGATCCAACAGTAAGGTCACCCAGTCAATAATGAAGGACAGTGACAGGGTGAGCTCTTCCAATACACACCTTTTGTTTGGTCAGGAGGATTTCCTGATATCCAACTGACACCTCTCTTGTAGTTTTCCAGTTTACAGTAAAGTCAAAGTTAAGTCAAAGTTCACAGGAACACCTGCGGCTAGTGAAATTATGGAGAATATTGGCTTCAAACGAAACTGAAACAATGACCAAAGGAACTGAAGAAGAATCTGTTACACACAAGGTTGTGGAGAAGACACTCCACCCTTGGCAGAGGGATGGAGAGTAAAGATGCCCAGCACAGCACCTGGATGTATCCCTTTGAAACTGTTTCCACTTTCACACACAAAGATTGAGGCAAACCTTATGAAATTTTCAAGAATCAGATTACAGGGAATTCATGTTACTCAATTCCCAAGAACTCATGTGAAACGAGTTTGCACATAGGGCCCTTGTGCCTTATGTCATTTTACAGGACTGTTACGCCTCCCTGACAGCAGCTCCGCAGAATAGTTTAAATGCTCTACTTAGGCACACACCCCATCTAAATTAGAGACGAGTGCACACAACTACTTGCAGGAGCCTACGAAAATCTTAAACTCTAATTCAAACATTTGGACTTGAACAAAGAACATTTTTTTTCCAAGAATATTTTCCCTTGGTTTTTAAACCCATGTGGATTTCAAGGGGGGGGGGGAATCCATCTGTTTCTGATTCATTTGTGCTTAACTCATCGGGATACCACTGGAGAAGAGTGACTGGGTGCCCACGTCACATTCCCCCCTCCTTACACTTCTTTTACTTCTCATATTAAAAGTAAGCACGTGTACTGTGTCACAATTAAACAGATATGAATGGTAAAACACTATCATTTTGATTAAAACCTCAAGCTCCATGTGCCTTAAAGGAAAGCTTTAGAGTCTTCCCCTTTTCCTCGTTTCTAGTTGTGTGACAGTGTTGGTGGAGGTGATATTTTGTTCTTTATTTTAAGCAAGAGAGACATGAGGAAACATAATATGGCCAACAATACTCAGTAGGACAATCCTCAACTCACCTGAAATGTCTACATTTTTTAGAAGAGGTGCCTGTGTAATGATCAAAAAATGGAACTTAAATCAACAAGTAAACCAAGTTCCTTCCTGTACATCCTACAAAGGGCCAATATTACAAAAGTTTCTATTTTTGAAAATCATAATTCATTTTTTCCATATAACAGTGTTGCATAATTAAGAGCTGGGCTTCTGATCAACCCATGAAAACGTAATTAACTATAAGGGGTCTTAGTCTAGCACTGGCTGTGTCTCGCAGGCAGGGTAGAACAGTTCAGTGGGGAACGTGCACTACAGAGTCAGAAAGGTTTGGATTCCAACTCAGCTCAACTCTTCACCGGTCGCTAATTAACATCTAGGTCACTTTCATCATTCCATCATTTCTAACACAGACAACAAGCCTCCCCTGGAAGGACTACCTTGGGGATTAAAGATAAGGCCAGTCCAGAGCCTGGCCCACAGCAGCATGCTTCTGGGGTTATCCCTCCTCATTACTTGCAACATCATTTTAGGGAAAATCCTTTCGGAGAGCTGACTCAGCATGTCTAAGTTGAGTGGTCTGAGTCTCTCTTCGGTGGCAGCCAGGCATGAAACACACCAGCAGACAGGCTGGCAAAGGCCACAGCTGCAGACATAGCTATCAGCATGCACAGAGACTAGCAGAGGGCCAGAAGAGCCAGGACATCTCCTGCCACACTCAGCTTCCTCCATGGATGGCAGGTGTAAACCATGTCCATGGGAAACCTGTCAATACAACCCAACCAAACACATCACCCTCAGACCCAAAGTCACATGGAAAGCATCAAAACATCATTATAAAACTCACTGCCAGTACCACTGGCAGCTTCTCACTCTTCAAGGGAGTACTTTAAAGTTTATTTGTGGAAAGGGACTGAAGCTGGCCAATTTCTCGCAAAAGCCCATCCAGACAGGCAGTGGCTAGGTAGGAGAGATACTTGGCAGTCAGCAGGGGTGATACCTGCTGTAAGTCCTTTGCCTCTGCTGTTCCTGTTTGGTGGAAAATTTTAACATGAGAGCTGGCAGAGAGCAGGTAAGAAAAGGGAGAGACCTCAATATAATGGAGCAGGTATTTACAGCCTGAGTGGTGCCCCTGCCCACAGTCACAGGTTGTTAGGGCTAAAAAGAGCCCCAGAGATTAACTGGTTCAAGCACTTTCCCCTCTACAGATGGGAAAGGAAGGCTCACAGGGGTTACAGGGTTTGCCTGAGGTCACATGGCCAATTGTGTGGCTGAGCCACACCCAACCTGTGTTGTTTCCCTTTCCCTCACAGGCCCTGGATGAGAGAAGACTTGGTCACGACCATGGCCTCCATCATCTGTGAACTTCTACTTATGTTAGGGGTACCTTCAATTCTTCTTCGTTTATGGTGCCAATGAGTTTTGAGTACACCCCTAATAGTTAGAGAAAAAAAAAAAGAATCACAATTTTAAAGTGAGCCACAATGATTAAAAAATGCATAAGACAATGAGGATTTCAACTATTTTGTGAAGTTGCAAAAAAGGAGAGTTAACCAGCCTGTAAAAATGACATAAGACACCAGTGTTGGGTATAAATTCATTTCACATAGAAATAGTTTTTATTTAGCAAATAGCGAGGAAATCATGCTTAGAAAAATCACATACATGCATGTGACTGTCCACAAACTGGGTGAGTATAGATGAGCATAAATGGAGATACTGGTTTTATTTTGTTTTGTTTTCATAAAGAGCTAAATACTAAATAGAAAGCCCTGTGGGTAGGGGCATGCATGGTATGTTTGAGGAACAACATGAAGCATAGGCGGAGGGAAAGCGAAGTGTGATGTTCTAGAGGCCAAGCAATGGGAGATTTCACAGAAAAAGGGAAGGACCATTTGCGTTAAATGTTAAGGTGATAAGTCAAGTAAAATGAGGACTGAGAACTGTCCACTGCATTTGAGACAATGAAAGTTATTGATGGCCTTGATAAAAATCATTTCAGAGAAGTAATGGCTTGAGAACTTGACTAAAATTGTTTCAAGAGATAATTATAGCAAATATAGGTGACTCTTTTAAAGAGTTTGAATGTACAAGAGTGAGGGAAAATGTTGAGTAAATGAAGTGGCAAGTAGCATCAAGAGAATACTTTTAAGATGGTGGCATGTTTGTGGGCTGACGGGAGAAGTCCATGACATAAGGAAGGAGGAGGGGAGGGAGGGAGGATGGATGCAGAAAGGAGGGGAAGAATGATCAGAGCAGCATCTTTGAACAGGCAAATGGGATGGGATCTGGGACACCAAGTGGAGAGACCAGCCTTTTTGAGAGGAATGGATGAGTGATTGATTCACAAGAATTAGATGCAGGTAGGTGGGAAATGTGGAAATTTTCTTCCAATAGTTTCTATTTTCTCAATTAAATAGGAATCTTTAAGTGGGAATTTGGAAGAATTGTAGGAGGTTTGATCAGAGAAAAGAAAGAAAATAATTATCTGGGGAGCATGAGAGTGGATGGACCAGGGAAATACAGTGTGACTGCTGAGCAGCCTAGGGGTCCAGCAGGATGCTGGCACTGGAGGATGGTGATCATCAATTTGAAGCAATCACATAGGTAGGATTAACTTGGGTTAAGGTTTAGCCACGTGAGTGCACCAAAGAGAGAGGAAGAAAGAAATTGAGGGAGAAATTGAAATAGAAGTAAGGTGAGTGAGGTACAGGAAAAAGGTGGCAGGAATTAGGGCCTGTAGGTACAGGTAGAGTTGAAGAATTGTGGAGTTGGGGATTCTAGAGGAAGTCAATTGTGAAAAACAGGGGTGAAGTTGAGAGAGTAAAATGCTCAAAACTGAGATTATGGGCGGATTGCATTTATTGTTACAGATAAGACTTTGATGCCATCTAACCTACGCAGTCATGATAAATCTGCCCTGGACACCAACACTCAGCTTGTCAGGAGTTTCAGGGTTGATAGTGATATCACTGTCCACAGCCCCATACATGTAAAACTCACTATCAGTGACAAAGACTGCCAAGACCAAAGCCATTCTCACTGCAAATAACTTGATACCCTAAAGACAAGAGAATAAAGAAGAGAATATTGTAACAGCAGTGACTTGAAATAAAAAGCTCCCTGCCCCCCAAATAAGATAGAAGCAAATATCTCTGAAGTCCTTCAGGTGGAGATCCAATGAGTGGCCATGGGAGTATGTGGAAACCTTACACAGGTGTGGTGAGCTTGATAATGGCTCCCACAAATACGTCATTGTCACACCCAAAGTCTAGAGAGAGGGTCTTTGAAGATGTGATCAAATTAAGAGTTTGGAGATGAGGAGACGATCCTGGATTGTCCATCTGAGTCTTGAAATTCATTACAAGAGAGAGGCAGAGTGAGGTGGATACACACCCAGAAGGTAATAGCAAGACAGAAGCAGAGATTGTAATGATGTGGCCACTAGCCAATGAAAGCTGGAAGCCACCAACGGTCAGAAGAGGCAAGGATAATATCCTCCCCCCCCCCCCCGAGTCTCTGGGTGAAACATTGTCTTGCTAACACCTTGATTTTGGATTTCTGGCCTCCATAACTTTGAGAGAATACATTTCTCTCATTTGAAGCTACCTAATTGGTGGTAATTTATTACAGCAGTCAAAGGAAATGCATACAATTTAACCTGAGTAGTGTCTATGAGGCATAGTGCTAGTAGGGGCAATTTGGGAGGATGCAAGATGTACAGGGCTTAGTCCTTTCCTTAAAAGTTTTAACTATCAAACTCTAATTTGAAAGATACATGCTCTCCAATGTTCATAGCAGCATTATTTTCAATAGCCAAGACATGGAAGCAACCTAAATGTCCAGAGACAAATGACTGGATAAAGAAGTTGTATATTTAAACAATGGAATACTACTCAGCCATAAAAAAGAATAAAATAATCCATTTGCAGCAACATGTATAGATCTAGAGATTGCCATACTAAGTGAAATAAGCCAGAAAGAGAAAGAAAAATACCATATGATATCATTTATATGTGGAATCTAAAAAAAAAAAAAAGACATAAATGAACTTATTTATAAAGCAGACAGACTCACACTCACAGACATAGAAAACAAACTTCTTATGGTTACCAGGGGGGAATGGAGGGGTGTTGGTTGGCAGTTTAGGATTTGCAGATACTAACTACAATATATAAAACAGATAAACAACAAGGTCCTACTTTATAGCACAGTACATTCAATACCTTGTAATAACCTATAATGAAAAAGAATATGAAAAGGAATATATGTGTACAACTGAATCACTATGCTCTATACCAGAAATTAAACATTGTAAATCAACTATACTTCAATTAAAAGAGGTTTTACTTATTCAGCTTAATTGCTCTGAAAAAACTGATCAATAAAATCCAGAAAATAAGAAGTCAAAACACTTGAAGAAATGTGTCCTTAAATGTGGGGAACATATCATATATGAGGTCACACTACAAGAAGAATTATCCAGACTATGGATTCCTGAATAAATTCCAAAGAACTTGCATGTTGCTTTTACATTTGTTTCCCCACCCCCCAAAAAAACAACATGGAGAATAATCTGTTGTAATAACCTGATTACTTAGATCACTGTATTCAAAATGAAAACATTTTCTGGGATAGCCTGCACAAAAGGGAATATATTTATCCCCACCCAACACAGAGAAAAGACTTACAAAATGAATGAAATAAATTTAGTGGAAGGGCTTCCTGTCATCTGCTCCAAAGTCTTCACTTCAGAAATCATTCAAGAAACAAACGACTCTAGAGGAGGAGCCTTTAAAGTTCAGGGAGATTTTTGAATCTCTATGGCATCTTCAAACCAAACTGAGTTTACCCCTCAGGCAGCCTTCTATTTGAAAAAAAAGTAACCAGGACTCAAAAAGTGTTAAGAGGTTGAAACTGTAACTCGTAAATTAACCGATGTCAAATTCAATTATTTTCCATTTTCCCTCAAAAACAGTCCGAAAGAAACGCATGCCCAACATTCAGCTTTATGTGTTCCACACCCTGGATGCTCTCTAGAGCAGCTGATAGAAAGGTGGCAGACCACCCTGGAAATGCCAGCCCCGGCGCTGGGCAGATGCTGCTCTGGGCTCATTACCAGTGGCAGCTAAACACATAATGGAGCACAGCTGTAAGGAAGAACCGCTTGAGCTCATGGTTGGCTGAGAGGCTCCCAAGTTCCCATGCAATACACATTTCTCTGAACAGCCATCTCCTACCTGGGGAAGACCTACAACAAAATCGAGCAGAAAATGGTATGTTTCCAAATAGAGGGACACCTAAAGCTTTTCATGGGTGGATTCCAATTAAATTTAAGTCACATACTCCTGCTCAGCCATTTCCACTCATCTTCTACATGGCTGCCTTGTTCCAAATAAGACCTTTTTTTTTTTGTTCTGTTTTTGTAAAACGTTTCTTCGTAATAGCAGGAGATCATTATCACCCTCCATCTTGTTACATACAAGTCAGCACTGCTGTGCAGTTCTGAAAAGCCAGAGAGCCTAGAGTTTTTACTCCTTGCTAATCCTACCAAGGCACCAAGAAGGATGCCAGCAAGAACCCGCCAACCTGCTTTTGGGGTTATGTTCACAACTACCACATCCATCAAATACTTTTCAGCTTCATCAGAAGCACAGAAAGCAGGGCAACACTGACCCGAAACTGTACCTGATGCAAAAGGAAAAACCAAAGAGCTGTAAGAGGTAAGAGGTGGGAAAAACATTCAATTTGCTAATCAACTTGCTTGAAATTTTTATATTTAAAATGCACAATTGTTTTCTATTTGGTGGTTAGAGACGGTTTCCAAATGCTGTTTGTTCCTCTAACTTTTCTAAAGGGATCACTAGCTACAGAGTTAGATGGATGGTAGAAGGGAAAAGAAAATAGCAAGTTTCAAAAGCTGGTCAAGAATAAATAGAAGAAACACCAGAGCTCATCTAACACACCAAGCTCTGAACCCTCTCTCTTTCTGCTAAGGACAGGAGTTAGAGAGAGAGGCTCACGCACAGCACAAAAGAAACACCAAGGCTCATATTTCCGCTCCCATCCCATGGCACAGGGGAGAATAGCAAACTAGAAGGATGGCCAGGTAAATTCTGGCCCAGATAAAAGCACAGTATCATGATTTTGCAGATCAATTACAACTGCCTTGTGGTATTTTGAGCCAGACATGTGATAGGTCTTTTTCTTCTTTCTTTAAACAGACATTATTTGATTAACAGCCCCATGGGATGGAGAACCAGTTTTTATTTGTAGTGCATCAAAAGAATAGGACTTATCAGGTGATTTGGGAACTGAAAACAGACCTTTTGGTTAGAAAAACAGTCTCCATTTTATTAATGACATCGCTGCCAGCAGCCCAACCAGAACCCCACCTGGGCTTGCATTCACCTGCCGGGATGCCAGCCTGCAATCTCATGAACACAGCAATGTTAGAAGAGCCTGGGAAGATACGTTGTCACACCTCAATGAACTGTTTTGTTGAGTTAGATGTACAGAGCACCTCTCTAACCCAGAGCCCATTCTCCCCTAATTTTAGCCCATCTTCTCTCTGCTTATAATTTTGAAAATAATGAAGCAGACAGATTATTGAAAATAATGAAGCAGACAGTTCTCCTAACATAAAACTCACATACTCCTAACTTTAGTGATTCCCATTCTCTGCTTCCTGAACTTCCACAAGGGCACCTAAGTTACTGAAAGTGATTTGTAAATCCACAGACATCTAGAAATCAACTACACACTTGCACATATATGTGCAACTTTCCAAGTGTCTGATGGAGGAGGCCATCTGACCTCCTGAGTTCACAGCTGTCTTCCCAGCCTCCCTGGCTAGGAAGTATAGCCAAGTGACTGGGTTCTTGTGGTGGGATAATAGGGATTGGGACCCTCCTGGAGATCTGAATCTCGGTCAGGAATGCAAAAAATGGATGTGGGCAGAAGTGATGCATTCCACTCCCCAGATTACCCCCAAGAAAGCCTCCCATGCAATTTTCAACATCCTCCTCTGACATCCTTCTCCCCCATCATCCAGACTCAGGCACCAGGGTGACCTTGGAAGCCATGGAATGAGAACACAAGTCTCCATCAACCCAGTCCCTAAATGGCTACTTGGAGCAGACCCTCTACCCCGACTTTGGTCCTGCCAACTGAACTTTTATGTGAACAAGAAATAAACTATTTTATCAAAACACTGACCGTTCAGGATTTTGTTGTTATAGCAGCTAGGGTTTCCTGACCTAGTACATGCATATAGGTGCTGCTGTGATTAGCAATGTATATATTTTATTTTGATAAGAACACTTAACATGAGTGCATACATCCGGTTAAAACAATACAAAATTCAGAGCAGGTTTTTCCCCCCAACTGCGTATTTTCACAAAAATACTTCATTAGCCCTTTTTTTCAACAATTCCAGGCACTGAGCTAAATGTGATACACACAGAGGAAAGTCAGTCTCTGGTCTCAAGCCTACAATATACTGGGGATGGCAGACATACAGCAAACATACAAATAAGGCTATCATTACAAATTTCCTGTGTTTGAAGGACACCAGGCATTGTGAGAGCACAAGGGAGGAGATGGAATATAGACTAGGGCGAGGGAGTTGGAGGACAGGTTCTTCCAGGGCAATGTATTTGAGCAGGAGAACAGATGTATGAGCATCAACTAATTAAAAAGAAATATCCTTCCAGCAAAGAGAACAACTTGTGCAAAGACCCTAAAGTAGGAACAAACTTGATGCCTCTGAGTTACTGAAAGGAAGTCAGTGGGGCTGGATAGGAGTGAACAAGGGGAGGGTGGGAGAGGAAAGGGGCAAGAAGGAGCCCTCAGGAGGAGATAACTCATGTCAGGCCTTGAGCACCAGTAAGGATTTGCAATCTTAGACTAAGCATGTGTGCTCAATGGGGGATAATGCCCCAAATCAGGTGAAAAATTGGTTCTTGGAAGTAGGAGAGGAAAGGACTTGAAGAGTACAGTAGTGTTAGGCCCTACAAAGGACCACAGCACATGTAAGCAGATCTTTTTGCCATGTCCCTAGATCTATAGAGGAAAAATAATGTGCTAGCCATATATTGCCACCTATCTTGGAAAATGTCAAGATTTGCAGGGTCCATGCAAGACTAAACAAGAACCCCTTGGCTCTGATGATTCAGTTGAATGTGTAGGAGGCGGGTGGAGTCTGGCTCAGTTTTTGTTGGAACCATTGGCAGACGATTCCCAAGGTGAGCCTACTAGTTCAATATTTAAATAACTATTTCCTGTCCCTCTCAAATAGTAGAGATCTGAAGGGGCTGCCTCCCTTTTATACAGAAAAAGCGGCACACATAGAACAAAATGCAATACCCATGTTCACAGCAGCATTGTTCACAACGGCCAAAAGGTGGAAGCCACCCAAAAGTCTATCAACATTTGTATAAATAAACAAAACATGGTAAATACATACAATGGGAGACTATTCGGCCTTAAAAAGGAAGGCAATTCTGACACAAGGTACAACCTGAACGAACTTTGTGGACATTATGTTAAGAGAAATAAAACAATTACAAAAATACAAATACTGTACGATCCCACCTCTACGAGGTACCTAGAGTAGTCAGATTCATAGAGACAGAAATGGTTACTGCCCGGAGTGGGTGGGGGACCACAGGGAGTTATTTAATAGTCAGAGAGTTTCAGTTTTGCAGGATGAAAGAGTTCTGGAGATGGGTTACAGAACAATGTCAACATACTCAATACTATTGAACAGTACATTTAAAAATGATTAAAGGTGGGAGGATATACATACTCAGTGGTAGAGTGCATGCTTACCATGCACAAGGTCCTGGGTTCAATCCTCAGTATCTCCATTAATACATACATACATACCTAATTGCCACCCTCCCCCCAAAAATCAATTACAATTTGAAAATAAAATAAAAACTATTAAGATGGTAAATTATACGTATATTTAAATTTTTTTTTAACTTGAGAAATCAAAGGTAATTTCACGTGGTTTCACAGTCATGACAAAGAACCCCTGTTCACATACACACCCACGAGAAAATTTAAAGTCTAGGTCATATCTAGAAAGTCTGAAAATTCGTAAAAGCTAATGAGGTTGAAATGGAAGCAAGAAAAAGAACATTCTGGGTTCATGATAACGTTGGGTTACACTTCCAAAACTCCTGAATTTGCTTTGGCCAATACAATGTGAGCAGCAGCAGTATCTGTCACCAGGTAGAAGCATTTAGCATTAGAAGCAAGGCAGAGCAGCGTTCCCCTCTCCCTGCCCTGGCAGCTGTGAAAGCAGGAGGGTTGAAATGGAGCTGCAATTAGCATGGATTCCTGAGTGCACACAGTGGGCTGAGCCCCACTGACAACCCACACGGGATGCGTGGCCTGATGGGAAGTACACTTTGGTTGTGTTAAGCCACCATGATTTGGGGAGGGGGGGTTGTAACCACAGCATAATCTAACCCATCCTGACTAATAAGGAGTTTAAAAAGAGAGAGAGAGAGAAGAGAGAATTTGAATATCACCTTAATCAATAGATACTCTTTAACTCTAAAAATTCTTTATTTCTCTGACATTTATTTCTAAAAGAAAATTCACAAAGATTCTTCTTCACAAAATGTGGAAGATGTTAGCAGTCAAGAAAACTCTCCTTTCCACATGCAGGACTACATTGCAGACCGTGCATGACTCAGCAGAGAGCATGCGTGTGTTTTGTTTGGCTGGCTTTGGGTAGAGATGGGAGGACATCCTAAACAACAGGCACATGAAACATTTCCTTCCTTCCCTCCAAGAACGTAGCAACCGTTGCTACATCACACTCAGGCAGAGAAGGTGTTCGGAAGCACGTCCTCCCCCTTTCAACAAGTGTCAAGTTCCTGGATGCTTTGGACAGTTTTCTAAATAAGTATCTGTTAATCTTCCAGGGGCATGATGACTCGCAGAGAAAATACACAGAAGGCAGTTTCCAGCAGGTTAGGTGAGGAGGGTAAGGACAGAGGGCTTTCCCTTCGCCTCCTCTGCTGCAGGCAGAGTGACTGGGAGCTGAAGCTGTTCCCAAACATCTGAAAACCATTTATAAAAAAATGGAGACTACCACAAATAAAGACACTTTAAGCTGATGGTTCATATCTTTAGTTCATGATGTAACTAGACACTCAAATAATAGTGCATGCTTCAGTGGGAAAAATCACTGATCTGAATTCTGAGATGTATGGCTCACTCCCACCTCTCCCACTAACAAACTGGGACATGTCACTCAACTTCCTAGGACCTTATCTCTCACATCTGTAAATAAGACAGATCGGGCCAGTGTTTCCCAAAATGTGGTCTTCGCTCCAACCGTGTCTGAATCCTCTGTGAGTACGTGGTGAGGGGTTGGGGGGGGTGGGTGGTCTATAACACAGGCAGATTCCTAGCACCCATCCTTTTCCTATGGAATCAGAATCTCTGAGTGTGAGACCCAGGAATCTGCATTTCAAAGCTTCTCAGTTTCTACCTGCACAGCTCCAGTCTTTGGTGACCTTGTGCAGTAAGATCAAACTGACTTATGCACAATAAGGTTTGTGAACCAAAAGACTGAAGAATCTCTGAGGCGCTTTCTGGCTTTATAATCCTACAGCCATGAGCACAGCTGAAAAGAAATATGTAGCTCCTACACCACCCACTTCATCCCCCTCAAAAAATGAGTAATTCTCTACTTAGAGATCATCCTGGTGCAAAATAAAATATTAAAACTGATATGGTATTACGTGCTAACCATTCAAAACTACTTCCCCATTCATTTCACCTCATCTCCATTCTTCACCACAAAAAAAAAAAGCCTGAACCTCAATCACACCTTAGAGAATAAATTTTAATACCGCATATAATATCATATTATACAGCCAGATCTTTACATCATGTTAACTCCATGTTCTCTCATAAAACTGTTTCCAAATATGAACATCAAAATTTGTAAAACGATATAGTATTTCTGTACTATATGTGTGAGCAAATAGGTTAGACTGTATTTATTTAAGCAGGGAATGGGAAATAAACAGTAACTGAAAGACTGAAACCTAAAACATAAAACAGGGGAGGAGAGAGTACCTGTTATCATGTTTGGCAACTAGCAGGCAGTCAGTAGCACAGATTCCCTTCCCTAAAAAGGCTGCTTCTCTATTTGCAGAGAGGATCAGTAAATCCAGAACTAGAACCTGGGTTTTTGGACCTCAAATTTAGTGTCTTTTTTGTAATACTGACCAAAGTTTCACTTGCACTGGGAAACAAAAGTCTGAGTTTCTGAAAAGTGTGCATAATAACCAGAATGAGCTTTAATGGGATTTGGAAATGGATCAAGACAGGAAAATAGAAATAATGAAAGAGAATAAATAGTGCTAACTTCCAGTAAAACATGGCAGGTTGAACACCATATTTTCTCCATTCTCTCCCAAATGTCCGCTACAATAACAGTAAATAAACGAAAATGACAAGAGAACTGGAAAGGAGACAACAGCAGACAAAAGACGCCAATAAAATTTTGGAATACGGAAAGCTGGTGGAGGAATTGTAACTGATGAAACAGAATTGCGCCTGCAACAGGATATAACAATGAGAAGCAAGACCATTTGGCCTGTAAAACCTCAGAAAAGCTTCAGACATGCAGGCAGCTGGTGCTGCAAAAGAGGGGGCACAATGTTTTGGTTACAACTAGGAATAGTGGTTGGAAACCTACCAAAAGAAGACCCTGTTGAAAAATGAAATTGAGAAAATCTTTCAGAAAGTATAACAAAAAGATCATGATAAAGACAAGAGAAAAGACTTTAAGAGATATATAGTCCACCCAGGAGGCTTAATAACTGACTCAAAGGAGTTTCACAGAAATCAAACACATACAATGCTGGAGAGGAAATTATCAAAGACACATGAAAATAAATATTTCCCAAACTGAAGAACAGATCTATTGAAGGTCCATTAAGAACTGAGCACAACGAATGTAAATAATTCACACCAAGGCACAGCATCATGAAACTTTGGTCTGGAGGTTGGCAAATTATGGCCCATGGTTCAAATCTGGCCCACCGTCCATTTTTGCAACTAGGTCATTGGAACACAACCAGGTTCATTCATTTACATAGTCTATCACTGCTTTCCTGTGATAGTAGCAGAGTTGAGTAGTTGTGGCAGAAGACAGTATAGCCTACAGATCCTAAAACATGTTTCCAAGAGAAACGAAACTTATGTCCACATAAAAACTTACACATGAATGCTTACAGCAGCATTATTCATAACAGCCACAAGTTAGAAACAACCCAAATGTCCAATCACAGTCAAATGGATAAACTAAATGTGGTATATCCATATAATGGAACATTATTCAGCCATAAAAGGAATATAGTACTGATTTATGCTACAATGTGGGTGAACCCGGAAAATGTGCTAAGTGAAAGAAGCCAGTCCCCCAAATTCACATATTATATGACTCCAGTATATAACTTCATTCTTATTAAAATCTAGAGTAGGGAATTCCACAGAGGAAGAAAGTAAATTACGGTTGCTTGGGCTTGGGTTTGCTGGAGAGTAGTGGTAAGCTAAAAGGTACAAAGTTTCTTTTTGAGGTGACAAAAATTGCTAAAACAGACTGTGGTGATGGTGCACATATCAGTGAATATAATAAAAACCACTGAATTATATACTTTAAATGGGTGAACTGTATGATATGTGCATTATATCTCAATAAAGCTATTTTTAAAAGGAAATACAACAGAAAAATAGAATAATAATACGCTACTTGGCACACTGTAGACATTACAATGTATTCATACTTAACACTGGGTCTTTAAAATGTGATAAAATATAAAAGAATAATAAGGATGAGAAAGAGAATTAGGAAATCATACCATAATGAAAATTTAATAGACTATAATAAGTCACATTAAAGGTATACTATCATAACTACAAAGTTACCACCATCATATAAAAAAATCACAAAGAACTAAAAATGATTATCTAATATTAATATAACCAAAGGCAAAGTTGATTTTAGAGCACAGACTATTAACAGGGATAGATAAGGTCATTTAATATTTTTAAAGGGATCAGTTCACCCAAAAGACATAATTTTAAATGCTTATCCACCCATAACAGAGCTTCAAAATAAAGCAAAAACTGGTAGAACGGCCAGGAGAAATAGATAAACCCACAATGGTAGATGCAGACTGTAATATATCTTTCTCAACAATTGAGACAGTAAGTATAGCAGTAAAGACAGAATATTTTAACAATACTTTCAACTAAATTGACCTAATTGACATTTATATGCTATTCCACCCAACAACAGCTAGACCAATCAAGAAAATTTAGAAGGCACAGATTTTTAGGAAGTTTAATTTTTTTCAGATCCCATATAACATTTACCAAGACAGACCATATTCTGAGCCATAAAACAAATGTCAATTAACTTAAAAAGATTCAAGTTATATAAAGTGTGTTCTCTGAACACACTGGAATTGAAAGTAAATAACCCAAAGATACCTGCAAAATCTCCAAATATTTAGAAACTAAACAACTCATTTCAAAATACCCATGAGTCAAAGAGGAAATCAAAGGGAAATAAAGTATTTTGAAATGAAGAAAAATTAAAACACATTTATGATATGCCACTAAAACAGCATTGAATAAAAATTTTTATCACTAAACACCTATGTTTGAAAACATTAAAGGTCTTTTATCAGTGACCTCAGCATCCACCTTAAGAAACTTGAAAAATAAGAACTAATGAGACACAAAATAGTAGAAGGAGGAAAATAAAGATGAGAGAAGAAATTATTGAAATAGAAAACTAAACAATAGAGAAAATCCATGAAATCAAAACCTGGTTCTTTGAGAAGATCTGTAAAATTGCTAAGCCACTAAGCAGATCAGTAAGGAAAAGGGATAAATAATAACCAGTATCAGGAATGACAGAGGTAACGTAACTACATGTTCTAATAATATTAAAAAGATAAAAAGGGAGCATCATAAACTACTTTATGCCAATAAATGCAACAACTTAAATGAAATAGACAAATTTATGAAAGACACATACTACCAAAGCTAACTCAAGATGGAACAAATAAACTGAATAGCCTTATATCTATTCAAGAATTTAAATTTGTAGTTAAAAACCTTCCCACTAAGCAAACTCCAGGTCCAGATGAATTCTCTGGTGAATCCTACCCAACAATTAAGGAAAAAATCATACACAATTTCTTCTAGAAAATTGAAAAGAAAGGAATATTTTCCCACTCATTCTGTGAAGCCAGCATTACCTTGTACCACAACCAGACAATGACCCTGCAAGAAAATACAACTACAGACCAATATTTTTCATGGACATAAAGGCAAAAATTCTAATCAAAATTTAGTAAATCAAATCCATCAATACAGAAAAAGGATAATATATTATCAGCAAATTGAGTTTATCCCAAGAATGCAAGATGAATTTAACATTCAAAAATCAAGCAATGAATTCACCATGTTGACAAACTATAAAGGAAAAATAGTCAGATGCAGAAAAAAGCTTTTGACAAAAATCCAGGATCCATTTCTGATACAAAAAAAAAAAAAAAAAAAAAAAAAAAAACCTTTCTCAAGCTGATAAAGGGAATTTACGAAAAACCTTCACTTAATGGTGAAACATTAAATTATTGTTCCCTCAGATCAGGAACAGGCAAGGTTATCTGTTCATTTCACTTCCTTTCAACTGTGTACTGGAGGTTCTAGCCAATGTTATGAAACAAAAAAAGAAATAAAAGGCATCCAGATTGGTAGAAAAGAACTGTCTTTATTTGTATGTAACATGATCATATGTGTAGAAAGTCTGATGGAATATACCAAAATACTACAACTACTAAGTGAGGTTGCAGAAAATAAGAAAAATAAACAAAAATCAAATGTGTTTTTATATACTAACAAGGAAAAATCAGAAACAAATTTTAAAACAGTGCCATTTAAAACAGTATCATAAACATGAAATACTTAATACAAGACCTATACACTAAAAACTACCAAATATTGCTTAGAGAAATTAAAGAAAACCTAAACAGAGAGGTATATCATGTTCAGGGATCATGAAACTCAATACTGTTAAGAGGCTACTTCTATCAAAATAGATCTATAGATTAAAACACCCCCAATCAATCCCTGTTTACATTTAAAGAAAAGGTTAGCAAACTCATTTAAAAATTTATATAGGGTAGTCAAATCAGCATTCTTGAAAATGAAGGACAAAGCTGGAGGAATCACACTTCCTGAGTTCAAAACTTAGGGTAAAGCTACAGTACTCAAGACCACGTAGTACCAGCCTAACAACTGGCATGCAGTTCACTGAAATAGAGGATCCAAAAACAGACCCACATATATAGACAACTAATTTTCCGCAAAGGTTCAAAGGCAATTCAGTGGAAAAAGTCCTTTCAAAAAATCTTATTATTGAAAATTCATGGGCAAAAAATGAACTTTCACCCATATCTTGCATCACATACAAAATTAACTCAAAATAAAACATAGACAATAAATATAATGCATAATAAAACTTCTAGGGGAAAAAACCCCCTGAGATCTTGAGTTAGGTAAATATTTCTGAAGAACATGAGCAAAAACGCATTCTACCAATAAACAGTAAGTTCAATTACATCAAAATTAAAAACTTCTGCCCATCAAAAGACACTGTCAAGAAAACAAAAAGACAAGCCACAGGCTGGGAGAAAATACTTGCAAATGGTAATGTGATAAAGGACTTATAGCCAGAATACATAAAGAATTCTCATAACTTAATAAGGAAACAACTCAATAAGAAATGGGCAAAATATATGAATAGATATTTTGCCAAAGAAGGTAAATATATATACACACACTCATACTCTAAATAAATCCATGAAAAATGCTCTGTATTGTTAATCATTAGGGAACTCCACATTAAAACTCAGAACAAACTGCTACTATACTGATTTGCATGGCTAAAATAAAAGACTGACCTTATCAGGTGTTGGCAAGGATGCAGAGGAACTGGAACTCTCATAAATTGCTAGTAAGAATGTAAAATGGTACAACCTTCTGAAAAACTGACGGTTTCTTAAAAAGTTAAACATATACCTACCAATGATTCAGCCATTCTGCTCCTGAAGCAAATGAAACTACATGACCATACAAAGACTTACACACAAGTCTTCATAGCAGCTTTCTTTATAATAGCCAAAAGCTGGAACCACACTGTCCATCAATAGGTGAATGTTGATGGACAACAATTTGTGGTATATCCATACAATATAATACTACTTGGGAATAAAAAGAAACAAATTATTGAAACATGCTACAGTATTGATAATCTCAAAATAATTATCCTGAGTGAAAAATAAAAGCCAGAACAAAAAAGGAAGGGGCAAGGAGGGGTACCTACTCTATGATTCTATGTACATAAAATTCAAGAAAATGCAAACATTTCTATAGTGACAGAAAGTAGGTAACTGTGTGCTGATTCAGGGTGTGAGAAAGGGTGGCAGGAAGGGACAAAGAGGGTAATGAGGAAACTTTAATGGTGTCATGGGTGTATATATACATCACAACTTAGCAAACTGTAGAGTTTAAATATGTGCAATTTACTGTATGTCAATTATATCTTAATATAATACAAAACAAACAGATTGCCTTTGGGCCATAGGATCTAATGTTAGGAGAAAGAGTAGGCTTATATTTATTTATAAGTCCTTACTAGTACTTTTTTAACCATGCAGAATTATTATCAAAGCAGAAATGAAAAGAAATAATAAGAGCAAAACATACCAGAGAATAACAAAAGAGACAAGAAAATCTTTCCTTTAAGGTCTTTAGTTAAAAATCAGGTACCCACAAAGGCACAAATTCTTTCCAGGTATCCTGTTTTTTATCTCATTACTGAATTCCTAACAAGGATACAATTTAGAATGCCATAGTAAATGAAAATATTCACTCTTAGTATTTGAATAAACTGTCACTGATGTACCACCAAAAGAACATGAATTGCTGCTAAGCAACATTTTTAACAATAGTCATGGATTTGTGCTGACCTAGCCACAAACCGTCTCCAGCAAACTTGGTTATTTTTCCAGTGGATTGCTGCAGATGGGTTGTAGAAATCATTAAGTAGCTGGTAACCCCTAGTGGTTAAAACAGTTAATTATGTACTTCCTTACCTGGGAGCAATTTGGGCAATAGGATAAATTTGAGTTCAGTTGATGAAATGAAATTGTTATCAGTAAAATAATCAGTTTCATAAGAACGTAAAGAGTGAGCTGCCTTCCAGTTGCACAGGGAGAAAAAAAGTCTTACAAGTTAGGAGGGTAATTCTATCAGGACAGAAGGAAAGGGAAATAACCCCTGAGGGTAGAAATTCAGTGAGAAGAAAAGAGAAATGCTGAGGTTTCCAAGTAATTTTCATTTGCATTAAAATTGTTCTTTGGAGAATATAGCTCAGGTGTAATTCAGCTTAGGGAGTGAGAAGCTCTTGAACACAAAACCACCTTTAACTATGGACACAACATATACAAGAGGTCTGATAACTCGTCCCCATATCTTCATGCACTGTGTGCTCAGATTTTTAGAAGATTTTAAACAGTGTATACATTTCAAATAAGCTCAAATCCTTTGTCACTGGCTAGGGGTTTGATTTCTTCTTGATCTGATATTAAGTATCCTCAAGTTTTTGGTCTGTTTAATTCACTTATTAGGTATAACACCCACCCATGTGGTTTTAAAAAAAAAAGTGTTAAATTATGTTGCAAGATCAGCTGCTTCCAACCATCACCTGACTAAGTTATCTCTAAAGTGTATTGCATTCCACCAGGATACGGACCCCATCTACCACTTTCAACTCTCTCTTCTCCCTTACCTGACAAGTTTAGTCAGGCTTCTCACATGTGGAGACTAGCCCTGCCCATTGCAACAAGAAAAAGTCATTTGGAATTAAACAATAAACCACTTTCAACACACACACAAGGCTCACATCTCCTTTCATCATCTTCATCCAGAAGGAAGTTGGGTGAGAAGAGATGCAAGGAAGAACAGGTGTGAAATACTGGGGAAATCAGTTTGTCCTGAATGTCAAGAAGGCACTGAATGATTTGAAGTAGGTCTAAACAAGCAGTGTTTAAACAAACAAACAAAAAGGCAGAGTATTAAAGTATTAAAAAAAAAAACCACTCAAGTGTACGAAACTACATTATGCATCTTTGCATCTTTAGCATCTTTGCTGGATTCAAATATTACCAGATAATTTACTGAAATCTCAGGGTAAGGCAGACTTTCTACCCCTAGGATTGTTTTAAAATAAGACACAAGGCGCTCTGTCTTGACTTGGGGTAGACGCTGACCTGCCTGCTGTTGGAGCTGGCAGTACCTTCAAGAACATAGGCCAACATGCTCACTACTGATGAGGAAATGCAAGGTTAAGGGCCTCGACCAAAATGACACAGCTAGTTAGGGACAGAGCCAGCACTTGAAGCTCCACATTGACTCTCTCCCTAGCATGTCTCTTAGTCTCTCTTTACCATCCTTTTTTGAGTTTCCAGTTGGGCTCCCAATTCTATAGTTCTTACAGGTCAATGTAAAGCAGGTCATTTTTACACAGTGGTTTTCAACCCACCTGCACAATATAATTCGCCAGGAGCTTTACAAGTCCCGATGCCACGACCTCATCACCATGCCCCCAAGGATTGTGATGCAATCCAGCTGGGGTTGGGGGCTCAGCCCAAGCAGTTTCAAGAGCCCCCATAGGCAATGCTAATGTACAGCCACCTCTAAGAAGTCCTGCTGCTGGAGCAAAGCATACTGGGAATAAAACTGGCTGATAATTAAGTAAAGCTTTTGCAAGGGTTTTTCAGACTCCAAATTAAGCAGGTGTTCCCTGTTGAAAAGATCCATCACCTATTAAGGTAGTCCCTGCCTGTCAGGTTCCAGCGGGCTCTGGGCCCTTTTCAGCCTTCATTCTTGGTCCTCACTCAGCCTCTGAAAGCACACCATTGCAATCAAAATGACCATTAAAATAGAGATCTGAAAACAAGTTTCAAAACTTTAAGTGAGGGAAGGAAATCCCCCGATTTGGACAAGTCTCCATGAGCAAAACAGAGGAAAGGGAGGCTATCTGGCGATAATTCTGGCCAAGAGTATTTGGGCATCTTCCCAGAATTACCCAAGTAATCCTGTGAAAAGCAAATCTATGTAGGCTACATTATGTACAAACTGCCTAACTCGTGAGCTTTAATCAAATGTTAAATTACGCTGGAAAGTGTGAAAACCGAAGACACCACATGCATCACGAGTTTGACCCCCTACCCAACCCTGTTCCCTAAGCAGGGTTTCCCTCCAGGGTCTTTGAGTAATAAACCCTAGCTTCTAGCCCCTAGCCAAGCAGCCTGTGAATTAGACATCCTTCCAGGGCCCTTCTGCTCTACCTCGGGGCCTGAGCCACCCACTCAGGAGAGCTCCCCAATTCCTACACTCTATCTGGTTCAGGAGAAAATTCTGGGAGCATTCGGAGGGGGCGTGGTGAAGAGGAGTCCTCGTGCACCCGCGGGGGAGCCACTTCTCCGCTACAGAGCATCCTGGAGCCCACCTGGTCCTGCGTCTGCACACCTTACAGCGCCTCGCCCCCGACTCTCGGATGCGGGTGGCCCTAGAGTGACACTATCAGAAGTTCCCTGGCAAGGCCCAAGCCTTCCCGGAGCCGCCCAAGCCAACGCCAGGAAGGACAGAGGAGGCTCCTTGAAGGACCGCCCGGAAGGGATGCAGGGTCGCCGGCTCCCTGGGAGAAGGCCGCACCCCGGCTCAGGCGCCACCTCCTCTCCCCGACTCTGCCCAGCTGGAGGCAGGACCCCGGCGTGGGCGGGAAGCCGGGATGCGGCCTCAGGAGGCTGGGCAGAGAGGCTCAGCGTAGGGTCTGATCCCGCCAGCTAGGGTCTCGCCGCGAGGGGCTGTCTTAGCCCCAACCCCGCGCCACCTGTCCCAGCTCTTGTGGCGGGTGGCGGTGCAACCCTAAGACAGACCCTGATCGGAGAGAGCGCGCCCCAAGCTATAGCACTTCCCGCTGTAGCACAACTTAGAAGAAAGTCCCAGGAGGGGGAAGGACCCGAAACACTCAGAACTGCCCTACCTGTCCGGCGACACAGAGCAGGCACCAGGTGCCGCCGAGGATGCGGGCCAGGAGCCCCGAGCGCCAGGACGCAGTCAGCCGGGCCATGGGCCCCCGGCGTGGAAGGAGGGGAGTCCCGGACGAGACCCCTCCCTGCGAGCGGTAGCCGCCTCCCGCGCGGGCTGCGGGGCTCGGCGGCGGACGGACTCGGGATGTGCGCCTGCGGGGCAGGGCTGCGCTGGGGCCGCCGCGCGTCCTCAGAACCGCCCTGCGGCCGCGGAGCCGGGCGGCTTTGAATGGGAGCGCGTGCGCTGGGGGTGGGGGCGTTATTTGTGAATGTGCTGCTTGTCTTGGCTCGGGATGGTTCGCGCTCCCCCACCCCCAGCACCCCCTCCAGCTCCTGCTCCTCCCCTCCTGTGTCAGCCCAGTGAAGGCGGGGAGCGCAGACACCCAGCCGCCGGGGCAGCGACGGCGGTGCGCGTTTTAGGAAACCAGAGCGGGACTAGGAGCTGGCTTTCTATTTAATTCTTTTTAAAGGGAGCATTTTGCGTTGCACACCTTGCTTGCGTTTGGAATGCCACCCTGCCTGCCCTAGGAGAGCGCGGGTTGAGAAGGGAAGGCTCACCCCAGATGCTGGCGCCTTCCCCGGAACGAGTCCCCAGGGCCATTCCCTGCGCGCTTTACCTGGAGCCGGGCGCGCTGCAGCCACCTTGGGAACCACGGAAGACCCTCCAGGGAGTAGAGAAGAGTTTGTGCGTATGCAGAGGAGCGATGATTAAGGAACTCACGATCCCACACGATGGTTTGGTGTGTTTGTCCGTAGGGAAACAAACTCTGGGCGTGCGCAGAGAGATTCTCCCGTGGAGTTAATTTGTTTTGCCACCTGGGTCTGGGGAGTCATCACAGCTAAGTAGGGACACGTGTAAGGGGTCCACAATAGGGGTTGAGTGAGAATGACTTTGCTTGTTATATTCTTGTGCCACTGGATTTCTGGGGGCAAGCCAGTGCGTCCCCTTCTTCAGTGTGGGCCGGGTTCTTAGTTAGACTTGAGACTTCCAGGCTTTCTTGTAACAGATAACATACCTCTTGCCCTTTTGAAGCTCTTTTCCACTGGCTCATCTCTTCCTGAAAACCTGGAGCTCCAGAGCCAGTCTCCCAAAGCATCGTTGTAAGAAAGCAAATTCCCCACCCTTCTCCAACCATCTTCCAGGCCACTCCACCCCTCTCGAACATTGGCAGTGAAGTTAGGAGAGGCGGAGAACTGGCCCCACTTCAGTAAACTCCGTATGATAAGAGGATTCAGCCCAGTGCTGGTGAAATAACTTTTGTGAAGTTCCCACGTGCACCCATTGGGATGAGCCCAGCATAAAATGAGGATGCGGCCATACTCCCTAGCAACTATTCATTCAATCCACATATTCCAAAAGCCAAGCTCTGTGCTTAAACATTGTAGCCGGTCAGTGACCTAGACAGACTGGGATCTGGCCCATTTTAATTGCGTAAACAGACCAGACACAAACCACTGACAAGGAGAGGAACGGTCAGGGCACAAATGCCTATAGGAAATGAACATTATAAGTGCCAGCATTAGCATCTGTGTCCAGAATATGGAGATTTTGTTCTTGTATATGGTAAACGAGCTGCTTCATAGCATTCATCTATTTACTCATTATGTGTATATTTGAATTCCCAAGATATAAAAGAAAAAAATCAGAAGTAGAGAAAAAAAAAACAAAAAACTCCCTTTGAGCTTAAAACCTCAGAAAGTCAAAGCTGGATGGCCAAAATCTTTACAGATCTTTTCTGAAAAAGGGATTTGGGGCAAGGTTTTCACCTTGAACTGGTGAACAGGGGAGGAGAAGATAGTAAAAAGCAAACAAAACCAAGCACAAAAATATAAGAACACAAACCACAGAGGCTGGAAATAGGAAAGTGTTCCTATGGAGGACTGCAAGTGGTTGGCCTTGCTGGCATATTTGAGTCACAAAGTTGAACAGCAAAAGGCAAGGCTGTGCTTGGTGAGGTGGTGGTCCTAAAATACCAGGTAACCTAAAGTACCAGGCTGGAATAAAGAAGAGAATCCACACTGGCATGCAAGGTGGCAGAGCTAGGCAACAGTAACTGAATTAAGCTTTCAAACAGCCATCAAGATGGGTGCAGATTATCCCAATTTGACATAGGAGAATTCTGAAGCTCAATGGCTATACTAACAGGATTGGAAGCAGGCCCTGGATGGAAATACAGCAACAGAATTTCAGGATTAGAAGGGAATTCTAGTCCAGCTATGTACCCCAAACCCCAGAGCTTGGCCATCTAGTTCAATAGCCATATTTTTATTTTTAAATGGGTGAAGAAACTAAAGCCCAAGAAAATTAAGTGGGGGGCATTGGATAAATCACTTAAGAAGCAGATAAATTTATTCCTACCTCAGAGTGGAAAGAAAAGAGTGAGACTCTATTCCTTGATACAAGGAGGTAAAGGAAACAGGAAGTTAAATAATGGGGCAGTTAAATATACGGTAAAAAGGCAGTAGAAAGTCCAAAAGGAGGGAGACCAGCTAAGAAGATGCTGCTGTAAACCAGCCATGAGGTGATGAAGGCTTCCTGGAGATGCATTTCACCTCCTGGAGAACAACATGTGTTCAGAAAACCAGAGAGGAGAAGGAAAGCATTATTTGTTCTATATATTATGAGAAGATTGTGCCCCATTAGAGCATTTCCATACCAGAGGTTCAAGTCCAGATTCTTGACACCAGACTCAAATGTTAGCAGATAGTCTGATTTTGTTGATTGTTCATAGTCTGCTTAAAAATCTATAGGTTCTTCAATTACCTTCCAATCAATATACATCATTGACAGTTCAAGGAATAACCAAATGAAATGGAAGAAAGTATTCTCATTATCCACTGAAGATCAAGTTTCCTTGACACTGCATAAAATTTAGGGAGGATGCTTTAAAACAGATGTCTTTACTTAACAGCTTAATGACCTCACTGTAACACAAGGACTAAAAATGTCGAATTCTTCAGGTGCTAGAATACACATGGAGTATCAGAAGACCTCAGCCACCACCGATAGTTCTTTATCTCACCCTAGTTCCAGTCTTTCCAGACCTCTTGCTCTGGACCATAAGCCCTTTCATTTGAGGCTTGCAGCAGGAGATGTTTTGACATCATGAGTCTGACCTTTTAAAGAATCACCCCATTAGAACATTAGACTATTTGATTTGAAGTCTAACTCTGGGTCTCCTTATTGATCTCAGGGCACTTCTACTCCATTGACTATGTCCCAATCCTTTCTTCAGTCCTCTCTTCTCTTCCTATCCCTTTTTATACAGCATCTTTTTTCCAGGGCCCATCATTTCAATAACATTCTTTCAATACCCCACACACCCTGGCTTCTTGGACTTTTATTCACACTTCAACTCAAAACAAACTCAGTTATCTGCTTTCTCAGTGCCTGCCCTATATGAGCCAAGCAAAGCAGGGGAAAGCCACAGAATGGAAGAGATGAGGGTTATCATCTTCACCCACCTCAAATGGACTCTCAACACTGCCCATCAATCCTCCTGGTCCATTCACTCCCACTCCATTTCAACCCCTACAATGACTATTTGAAACTTTCTCCAAACCTCCAGCTACTCTTTCACCTCTTTGCCTTTCAACAGGGCATATAGAATTCCATCTTTACAGAGAAAACCAAATCAGCAGAATGGGAACAACTTCTACGTTTACCTTTTCCCACCAAATCTGCTTATATACACAACTATTCTCTCCTTCTGTTTTCTCTCTAAGGGCAGCACCTCCATGGGGCTCTAGGTCTAACCTTCCCTTCCCTTCAGCTATAAGGAAACTTACTACAAATTGTCCCTTCTTTCTGTTGTATAGTCAACAACCCCCTGTAAACTCTGTCCTATCTTTCAATATTCAAACATGCTCCAGCCTCTATCATGTATAAGTCTACAAAGGAATTAATAACTCTCCTTCAGGAATTAATAACTCTTCACATCTTTCCTTCATAACCATATTTCTTGAAGGTTTTATTTATACTCTCTATTGCCTTCTGCCTTTCTACGTAATCCTCAACCCATTACAGTTAGAATTCAGCCACCATCACGCTACAGAAATAGAACCTTTTCAATCACCTGTTACCTCCGTGCTGCCATATCCAATGAACACTGGTGGGTCCTGCTTCCTACTTGTCCTTGCAGAACCATATGGCATGGCTGATTGTTCTTTCCTTCTTGGCTGTTCCTCAGACACTGGCATGCTCCTCCTATGAACACATCTGCCTTTTGTTCATGTTGTTCCTTTCCCTCCCAATTCCCTCTATCTGGTATAACTCCTTACAAGCCCCTCCCATATCTGGTTGGAGTCCTTATTTGTATGTTCTCCTGTATCTGCATTATTTTTCTTCAAAGAATTTATTCTAATTTGTAATTATACTTTCCCTAATGTGATTAATTGACCAAAATGTGTCTTTCCCTCTCCCACTAGGAGGTAAATTCTATAGAAGCAGTCATCATTGTGGTTCCAATACCGACCCAGTCCAAATGCCTAGCACATCAAGTCTGACAGTTACTGAAATTTGCTGAATTAATAAATAATTAATAAATGAATAAACTCTTTCAGTGAGCTGACCTGGAAACTTAGCCATCAAGTAAGATGCAAATGGAAAGTCCCTGAGGACAGACATTATATGCTATTCATCCAGTATCTACGTAAGTCCCAGGAACAGGGTAGGTACACACAAAAAAAGGACTGGCTGACTGAATAAATGAATGAATGAACAATGAACAAATCCACTAGTGGAATGGATCACCTAATCATATAAATTCCTAAGCAAACTCCAAATAAAAATCCAGAGGCCATACAATTCCTGAAGAGATAATAAAACATTCCAATAATCCTCCCTCCTTTAAAACATATAATGAAGTTTGGTACAGAGGCAATTATATTCCTCATCATCAACCTGAAGTTTCCCCAGTAAGAAGGAAACAAACAAACAAAAAATAATGTAAATAATATATACAGAATGTCCACCAAAATACCAATTATACTTTTATACTTTTCAGAGAATATACTAAAAAGAATTTTACTAAATACTTAGAAGCAGGAGGAAGGAGGAGGCACATATTCTGTGACCCAGAGTTAATACTTATCTAAATTATTTCTAGTTAGTGTATCATATACATTATAAAACGTTCAGCAAGAAAGGAATTTTCTGATAACTGGCTCAAATCCTGCTTCATTCCCCGCTTGGTCTTTAACTAGCTGGAAATGCCCTTCTTGTCAGGCTTTATTTGCCTCAGTAGACAAGCAAAACGCAGAGCAAAGCTGTTCAGTCAAGCAAAATGTTCACTTTTGACAAGTTGAATGTCACACACTTTGTTCAAAGAAAATATCCATACCTGAGTTAAACAGTTAACGTCTCCTCACTTGAGTGAAGCTGTTTCAACAATATCCCAGTCCATGGAGACATGTGGCTTCAACTATTACAAACTGTTAAATGATGTGCCTAATAAAAAAAATAGGAAACATAAAGTAGTATGTTTATATCTCACAGAAATGACTCAAAACCATATTTCAGGAAAGCCAACACTGCAAACCAGTGGTTTTACTGACTCTCTAACCTAATTTCATCTCTGTTCTAATTTTGTCTTATATATGAACATACAGATTTGTCTTTCATTTGAGCTGCTGTATTTCTGGAATTTTAAATTATAAGCGTAAAGATTTGCTGGAACTTGATAAATATAGTTATATAAATTAACATTCAAGTCCAAATACTTAAGATTACCTTGGCTTCCTTCTATTGGGAAAACATAGTGTCTCACGAGGGTTATAACTTATCAGCAGACTTATCTTTCCATTCTATAACGCTGAGTTACTGAGGAGGGTTTGAGGTCTCAGTGATTTCCTGGCACCCAGCTAACTGCATCCACGATAGTGTGTTAGTAATGCGCATACTTAATCTCTTGATGTTGGCTTGCTGGAGTCTCAAATATAAAATGTGACAGCATTTGTTTTTCTTACCACATAAAAAATGACATCACAAACTGTTAAGAGGTTAAACCATATATTATGGCTTCATTTCAGAGTCACCGTTTGCATCATATGACTGCCCAACAGGGACCGAATCTAACACACTTAACATTCCTGAGTCTAATAACATATATAAGCTCCTCTGGGTGAGGCCCGTTGGGTGTGGTTTTATCACACAGAAAATCTATAATAATAACCTTTTCAAAAAATTGTCATTCTTTCTCCATGTGTTGAAGGATTTGTCCAAATAACACAGCAAAGGACAACAGAGATTATAAAGAAATCAAAAAATTACATTTAGAAATGGACATTTTCATTCCATTCAGCTTCTCTAGAGAACTCAGAAACTGTTTACCTGAACTTGGCAACAATTTTTCCCTAAGTCAGCTGGTCTGTCAACAATAATATTCAGTTTCTGTTTTGTCCTAGCCATTGTGAAAATATGTGAAAGAAGTAAAACTTGTGATCCTTGTTCTTTCAAAATGCACAATTAAGTTTTGCAAAATACATGTGTGAAAGAAACTTCTATCTCCAAAATATCTCTTCTACATTATTTCTTAAGCCCTCTGAAAGCATGGTGACCTGTCACAATCATTTTTGTATCCTCAACGCCTACCACACAGTAGGCACTCAATAAATAGTTGATGAACTGCACCAAACACTTATCCTAATGCCAACACCATCAACAAGAACTTTGCGGACATACACTGATCTGGTACTGATGACTAGTTCCCCAAATCCCCTGTCAGAGAATGTCAATGATCAGAATCCTTATTTCTCTAAAGTGCAGATATGGCAGACTTTGAGATATGACTTCAACTATTATACAAAGTACCGGTGGTTTAGCAGGTAGTTCTGTCAACTAATTCAACATTTTATTGTAGAGGTTTGTCCTCGTATAAAAGAATGCCATTTTTTAAATCCAAGCCATTTGTGTGTTTTGATATGTTTTGCTTCATCGCAACATCGCCCAGCCCAATATCTGTCCAAATTCTCTCTGTTCCCGTGGATAGTGGGCATGCTAGAAAGCTAATGGATGAAATACAGTGCTGATTCCAAACTCAGCATCTGAAGTTCCTTGAGAGTGTCACAAGACCCCAAAATATGTCCCAGGAGCTGGGTTTCCATGTCTTATAAAATCGCTTTAGCAAACACAACAAAAGTAAAGTATTATCATCAGTGTATTAAACAACATTCCACTTGTCAGTTTTTTCCTGTGCCTGGATATGAAGAGTATCTGCTTATTATAGTCTTTTTTTTTTTTTAACTTGAAATCAGTATCTAAACAAAAGGAAAACAGACCTATTTCTCTGAAACTAAGTTATCATCCTCAGTCTACCTAGCGACATTTATAGAAGCTAGTGGTGTAAGCTATACCTCCATTTGGTTCATTCTGAAAGAAATACCAATGCATATGTGGACACAATCCCCTTGAGTTTTACTGGAAAAATCAGAAAAATCAACACTGAGTCTCTGGATAGCTCAGAGAAAAAAAAATCACACAATGAGAATAAATACACTGGAACACACAATTTTGTTAGCTTCTCATTAACAACTTAGCAAAATAATTCCTCTTCAAATCAGGCTAAAACAAATTGTGATATGAAACAGAATTTGAAAGCAACTGTTACTTTTGACCTGCAATTAATGACTTACATATGTTTACCTGTTCTACTGCTCCACATGTTCTTATATGTTGCCCTTCCTATTCTAAGATGCAACAAACAATGATCTCACTATCAACTGGGCAGAATGTGAACATAAAGTCTGAGATATGACTTACAGTTTTTTCTGAACTGAATACACTGGCCAAAAAAAAAAAAAAAGGCACTGGCAGGAAAACGAAATTCAGCCAAATCAACGAAATTTTTGGCAATAAAATGAACATGTTTTAGAAGATACTGATCTTTGCTTATAAGATTAAATGAGCTAAAGCTTGTGAAAGTGCTTTGTAAATTATGAAGCACTATTAAAAACACTTTAAATCATTATTTAGTGGTACACTGCTATGTTCCAGGAGAACTTAAGCCAACTTATAAAGATAGATGTTTAAAAAATATGTCAAGATATCTAATTAAAGGTAGGTGAGAACATGAACATTCTCAGGAGATGAGAGTCAGGTGGGATTATTGGGATATTTCAAATACTACTCTGCTTTTCAATATTGATTGAATATTGTTACTTGGAGCATGAATTAACTTCATAATTTCTGATTAAAACAATAAAGATATTTCCATTTGGAAAAAATTTAGATGAGAAAGAAAACCAAGGATATGGCCTTAAAATGGAACCAAGGATGATGTTAATACAAATACACATTCCATAAAGAGCAACAGCCACAGATTCAGCTCTCAACTTTCAGGCAGTCGTGAAACCTGATAAATTACAGTGCCCATATGGGGGGAAAAAAAGAAATCAGACTAGCTGTGTAGACAAAGTACTACAGGCCTTGACAAAATTCAGAAAAGCTTCATGGTTCTTTTTCATCCTGCCTCATCTAATTTCATCACATATGCCCTTGGGTTTTTTAGCACATAGTTATTAGCAGAACAGGATACAGTAAGATAATTAATAAAGGAAACTATTGTTGGGATTCCTAGTGTCTACTTCTTTTAGCAAAATTTCTTGACCATGTATTTTCCCCTTTAAATGTATATTTAAAGTTTTCAAAGATAAGACATAAAGAAGGGAGGAAATTCAGAACTGCAGTTTGGAGAAGGTAAGTTAAATAAGAAATGCAAATTGTTACCTTGATCTTGGGCCAGGTAACGGAGGGAAGGGGAGCGGCATGGGCTCAGGCTTCTTCTGGGGTTTCCACGGCATTCAGCCCCAGAGGTCCATGGGGGATCCCACAGCTGGTCTGAATCAGGATCAAGGGACGGATAAGAGTAACCGTGGTTAACAGATAAAGCCTCAATTCTCAATAGTATAACACAATAGCTGTTTAGGATAAATAGTTAAATTTGGCCAATAGAAAGGTGGCTGGAATATGTGAAAAATGCTTTCAGAAGGTCAAGGAAACTTTCAGAAAAGGAAGTATTGTTTTAAAGAGCAAGGAAAGCTGATGCCATTTGGAGTTAAAAGACTGCAATGGTCCTAAATTAACCACGTACTAGGGAGATTCTCCAGGAAACCTTATTTGGCCTTCCCTCTCCCAAGACTGGGTTAGGAATCTTGCCAGGTGCTCTGGTCAACTCACACTTCTCCTCCATGCTGTCCCTATTATGTGCCCATCGCGCACAATATTGTAACTGGTTCTTTACTTCTTTTACCATTAACTTGACAGTTAGACCCCAAGAGAGCAAGAATTGTGTCTTCTCACTTTGCATCCCCACTGCTCAGAAGAATGCCTGGCACATAGTAGGTGTTTATTCATATTCACTGAATGAAGCAATGGAAGGAAGGAGGGAAAGAGAAGTGGAGACAGAAGAGGAGCACATGAACTCAGAAAGTTGTTCAACCTTAGAAGATAAAGACTAACTGGAATCCTTTAGTTAAGAAGGTAAATTAATTAGAAAGCAAATCACAGAAATGTGATGAATCTAAATTATTAAGTGCCTTGATGCTGGGCAGGGGAGGGGGTGAAAAGACAGATTAGATTTCATTTTTGCTTTTAAGCTTTTCTATTATGTGCCATTGTGTGAAAATAACATTAAAATCTAGGGAAGAAACATTAGAGTTAAACTGCCAATCTTAATTTATTTAACTATAATATGTAAAAACTTTACTTTGCGAGCAAGTGCTATTTGTGCCTGATTCCATCCTTTCAAAAGGGTAAACAAAGAAATTTGTGGGCAAATATACAGAGCAAACAGCACCTTCTGAAATTCTTGTGCCTTGGACACTGCTCCTTAGAGTACCTGAACGTATTCATCCAGCTACATGTGCAAATTACGGTGTTGGCTGTGCAAACAAGAGCACATTACTTTAGTCATTGATGGAGCCATATTTGGAATGTTTTCAAAGTCTAAAACAGCCTTATCAGAGATTATAAAGCTCCTTACTAACAGTCATCTTAAGTGAATTCTACACTTATTTGAGAAAATAAGGTATGAGGCTTATAGGGATACTTACAAAAGGGTAAAAGTTGTGAATTATTTCAGGAATTCGTTCATTTCTGTAACATTTGCACTTTCCTAAATATTTCCACATATATTTTTTAAAGGATTCCATTTTCTTCTTGAACTCAGTCCTTAAGACCTAAAGCAAAATTAACACACCAACTGTGCAAAACCTCCAAAGCAATTCCTATTAATTCTAACCCATGTCATATTAACATCACATATATTCAAAACTCCAGGCCTTGTTGACCTTGATAAGGGTAATGTTTATATTACTTGAATAATACATTTAACATGCAGTTTTATTTAGCACGGACTCGTGTACTAGTTTCACAGAAGTGTAAATACATGATTCTGAAATACTCTGACCAATTTGGCAACTGTATGTTTACGTTTCTGTGAGTGACTTTGCATAATCTACTGTATCCCTCAAATTTCATTAAAGGTAATATATTTCTTGCTGTTTTTCTTCTAATTTTGTAAGAAAGTAAGCTCACATTCTTAATTACTTTCTTGTGTTCTTTCCCCATTGATGAAATCCTGAGTTAAGTCACATTTCAATAAACTGATTTTCCCCCTCTGCGATTTTGTGTGCCTTTGAAACTTTAACACACAAAGAACTCTAACTCAATCTCAGTAGTGAACTTGGATTGATTATCCAGTTGATGGACAGTAATCATTGACATTTGCTTCTCTTCTTTGTTCAGGTGAAGAATTCTGTCAGGGTGTGAAGATTTAGAAAAATCTTGGAAGCAATGGCTTAAATGAGAATTCTGAATTATTAGATTTATATTACCCAGTTTCATCATAATCAAAAATAATTGAAATTTCACAGTGGAAAATTTGCAGACATATTTCAGGTGTGAATAAAGTCTCGGTGCTTCCCAAGGTGTGGTCTGTGGACCATCTACATCAGAATTACCTGAGGTGCTTGTTAAGCATGCATATTCCCAGGTCCTACCTTTTTAACAATATCTCAGAATCTCCCTTCTCTGTTTTAATATTTTTGAAACAAGGAAGATTAACGATTTGGATTAAAAAAAGAAAGATAATCTGATCAACATACATCACAGATTTTTCTTTATCTCCCCAAATATTTCGGTCTAATATGAATTCTCCCAAATGAGACCATCAGGGTTCACTGTTTGGGATTCCACTGAATGATGGGAAGGTTGAGGTCCTCCCCAAGGTCATCTGCATTCCCCTCAGCTATCAGAAAGGAATCTGAAGTGGGCTTTCCAGGAAGAGGGTGTGGAATCTGAAATCTTGTTTCTTTCCAAGATCAGGGTGGCTGCCCAAAGGAAATCCCTCACTTTCTGGGATTACATTCCAGTTTCTAACTGTTTGGAAAACATCAGAGTTGACTAGCAAGATGGAGAGTTAAAGAGAAAATGAAGAGGATCTGAACCATGAAGGATTCAGCTAGTTGATTTGGGCACAGTGCCTGGCTTGAAAGGCAAGTGTTTTATTACTTGGCAAGATTCCCATTACGTGTCACTCCTTATAGCTTGCATTTCCTAGTCCTTTCATACATCGATTTTGTTAGACCTCATTCTTTTCTTCCATTCAAGGACTAAAGACAGACTCCACAAGTACTAAAGAAGTTCCCTCCCCGTATCTAGGGATGAATGGAAAAATGCTAGAATCTATTAAGAGTTCCCCTATATGAATTTATTGTTGGTTCCCACTGATTTCTAAGTTGGGAATGTTAGAAATCCCCTCTATTCAGGTGATTTTTTTTCCATTTCTGTTAAGCCTATAAAACAGGGATGGCAAACACTGATAGCTTCAATGACCAGGAACATAATTTAAATAAGTGAATAAGTCACTTTAAGATAGTAGGAAGTGGTAGGAAGTAGTAGAAACTGTGGCAAAGTGGAGAATCAATGTCCAGCCTGAAGGAATTTTTTTTTTAATTGTACAAGCCAAATCAAACAGTAGGTTTTAAACACTGTTGGCATGGGTCCATGAAAAGGTTTTCCTAAACTTCCCTCTAAAATATCTATGATTCAGAAGAAAGGGAACAGAAAAATGAAAACCAACAGCTATGGTGAAAAACAGTACTATCAGTCAAGCTATTGCCAGAATTTGAAAAGAATTTCCAATTAAAAGAAAACTCATATGTGGAATCTTAAAAAAAGAAAAAAAGACACTCTGAACTCATCTACAAAACAGAAACAGACTCAGAGACATAGTAAACAATCTTATGGTTACTGGGGAAAGGGGGTGGGAAAGGATAAATTTGGGAGTTTGAGATTTGTAAATGTTAGCCACTATATATAAAAGTAGATTTAAAAAAAACTAGTTTCTTATATATAGGATAGGGAGCTATATTCAATATCTTGTAATAACCTTTAATGAAAAAGAGTATGAGAATGAATATATGAATGTATATGCATGACTGGGACATTGTGCTACACACCAGAAATTGACAGCTTAACTGACTGTAGTTCAATAAAAAAATAATAAAATTTTTTAAAAAAGAAAGAAAACTGATGGAGCTGGATGAAAGAATGATCATGTTATGCCTACTTAGGAGTCTGCAAGTGAAAACTTTTTCTGATTTTCATTCAATCCAAGCCCCAAAATTGAGGAACTATCCTTGTTCCAACTGATTGATATTTTTTGTGGAAAGAAGAATATCTTCGATTCTCCTTAAACATATCTCTACCAACCAAAGACTACAACTCCCAGAAAGCTCACGGGTAGGAACTAGAAAATAGGGGCTTTGTGAAAGGCTTCACCATACCAGGAAGCGGTCCCATAGGAAACCTTCATCAGACACTCCATGTGCTGTGCCTGGTGGAGATACAGGTAGCTGGGGTGGAAGAAGATTCCATCTCACCCCTAGAGATGCTGTAGAGAGATTAGGAGCAGAATTCTTCACATTGCCTAATATTCTAATCTATGAAGGTACTGTAATTATTTAACCCATTTCCCATTCTAGTATAGTTGCTTACAGTACTTTTTTGATTCTTTTCTATGACTAACAAGCCTAAATCTTTTTTTTCCAAATCCTTTTTCCCTTCAATATTATAAAAATTTTCCAGATAATTATCTACTTTTTAAAAATATATAGACACAGCTCTCTCATTATGCCCCCAATGCATTCTTTCACTTGTTTCATTGTTAAATAACTGCTTAGTTTCCCTTTCCAGGTGTGAGTTCCTCTAGGGATGAAAGAGGATGGTTTACAAGACTTTGGCTAACAGGGGGCTAAAACAGTGCCTCATATGCATAGATAATCAATGAATATTCATTGAATGAGTGAGTAAGAGTGACAGGAGGGAAAGAGTTAGTGGAGAGTCCTGATGGCCAACTTTATTAGTTAAGAGGTGGTATTTTGCAATAAAGCATTGATGAAAGGTCTTGAACATAGAATACAAACTTGTGGTTGCCAAGGGGGCAGGGGGTGGGAAGGGACAGACTGGGATTTCAAAATGTAGAATAGATAAATAAGATTATACTGTATAGCACAGGGAAATATATACAAGATCTTGTAGTAGCTCACAGCGAAAAAAAAGTAACAATGAATATATATATGTTCATGTATAACTGAAAAATTGTGTTCTACACTGGAATTTGACACAACATTGTAAAATGACTATAACTCAATAAAAAATGTGAAAGAAAGAAAGAAAGAGAGAGAGAGAAAGAGAGAAAGAAAGAAAGGTCTTGAGCTCAGAAATGATTTAAGGGGAATTATTGGGGGAGCTGTGAGTACTCTGTGTTCAGTGGAATTGGTCAATAGGTGTAAGGATGAGGGCCTGAATAACCACAAGTGCATATAGTGCCACTTCAGCAATCTAAATTGCCCAACTGTGCAAATTCTAATTTAAAAAAGAACATTTTGCATAATTAAAAAGAAAATTCCATAAAGAAGACTTTCCAGATTCCCTGTGGAAAAAAAAAAAAAAGTTCCTTCTCATTCAAGAGGCCAACATTAGTCCAGGGTGCCTGTTCTGTTTCTATTCCTGTAAATAAAGATATTTACTTTTTTTTTTCTGCTGTTGAACACATCGAAAGCTCAGTTGAGAGAAGTAAGTCTTGAGGAGTCATCTGTGGTAATTTTTTAAAATGAGGTATAGTTGATGTGCTCCATCCAGTACTACGTAAGTTTCAGGTGTACAACACAGTGATGTATGATTTTTTAAGGTTACACTCCATTTATAGTTATTATACAATACTGACTATGTTCCTTGTGCTGTCCAGTATAGCTTTGTTGCTTATGTATTTTATACACAGTAGTCTGTACCCCTTAATCCTCTACCTATACCTTTTCCCTCTCCCCACTGGTAACCTAGTCTGTTCTCTAAAAGGTATGTTCTTTTAAATGAGAAGTTCAATGGATTGTGCCATCGTGGGCCTAGCAATATTCAGGGAGTCTTTAAATCTGGATTCTGCTGCCATTTTCCTACCTGAACTTCTTTCATGTGACATTTGGAAAATCTTCAGTTCTTTCCTTGCATTGGTGGCTATATTTGTCAAATGGAGATCATGGCTTCTGCCTGCTCACAGGAGTGGTATGAAGAGGAACGAGAAAATAATAGGGAAGCGCTGAGGTTCTGAAGCATCTTAATCCAATGATTCCATGTGGACACCGTGGATTACCCTTGTATCTCATCACATCCAAACATATTTTCTTGTGGTGATTAACTGCAGGGTAACCTGTAACCTAATTTGGACATATTTTATTACAAATAGCAAGACAGAATGAAGAATACCTCTTTATTCATCTAGATGTGTGGGATGGGAAGGTGATGAGGGGGCAATCTCTGGTAATCATCTGTTGTTCTATTTGTGAACATTTCATCCCAGCCTGTTAGTTCCTGGAAGTCCAAATCGCTTTCACCTCTCCTAGAGCAACATCTGTTGTACGGGCCGAGTGCAACTGAGAAAATTCTGACACCCCTAGTCCTTTAACTACTTTGTTGACTGAAGCTTTAATTATTTCAACTAAGTCTGTTGCTGGTCAATACAGATTTTTTTGTTTTTATCTTAAAAATATTGGCCATGTCTCCATAAATACAATGAAAGATTTCTTTCTTTTCTTTTCTTTTCTTTTAAGGCCATGGGCATAACACTGAAAAGGAATAATTCACTAAAAGGAAATAATTCTTTTATAATGTTCACTCAACTGGAACTAAACTCACCTTCATGAGAAACAGACCGTAATTTCTATCCACGTGCACAACAGAAGAAGCCAGAACCCAGTCAGAGTGAAGACGTGCAATGTAACAGTGTAATATAACACAGCTATGACATTATAAAAAGGATAAAAATCATACTTATTAAGTAATTCCATCAGGATTAGCATTAACAGTAATCTGGGCAGGAGTTTTTAATACCCAAATAGTTGGCTCTCTGAAGTTGTCAAGCAAGAGAGAGCTGTGTATTACAGGCAGATTTACAGCCATCTCCTGGGCATTAAGACCAAAATTCCTGCTAAAATATTTATGTGTCATTTTATCAGATCAGATTTTTAATTCACAGCATACTTCCATCCTTGACTAGAGTTCAAGAAAGGCCTTTTTTGGGTAAACAGTAAATATTTTCCTATCTATCTTGAAGATTAAAAAAAAATTTTTACATTGTATTTATTTTCTTTGGAAGATAATACAGAAGGCATTTGAATTTGACTTGCTTGATTTAACTACACTAAATTACAATAAACATTTCTTTCATAAATTAAAAATTATTTATGTTGTTTAAAAGGCCTCAAGTTGGTGAGGAAATGACCTGCTAGGGAAAAAGAAGTAAGTGCATGATTTGAGCAAATGTGACAGTTTTGAAACAGCAGAAACCTACGATGTTAGATGGACAGGAGCATATGGTATTGCCTGGGTTTTCTTATGCCATTTTCTACACTGCAGGGAAGCCAATGCATTAGCAGTCTGGTGGACACGATTTACCAATGTCTTTAAAATAAGCTCCACTGTGAGAAGGAGAAAGGGGGTGAACTTGTCTCTCCATGTGAACTGATAATTGTAAACCTGGAAATCTGGCCTTCAAAACTGATCCATCTTGGATCACTTAAGTCCTTTTTATACTGGGAAAACCTTTCCAACCTCTCAAACTTCATTGTAATGGTATCTGTTTGTTGTGCTGAAACTTTGAACTTGTGATCCATCCAGATATCTAAAATATGAGATGAGCTCTAAACAAGCCTATTTTCCATGTCACATATATTTTGGATATTTTCTAGCTCTGTTTGCCATTGATTAGTAAGACAGTTTGTATTTGACCTAGGACATGGTCTCATCACAGCCCCATTTTCATGTCTGTCTTGATCAGGGCTAGAATTGAGATTTCAGCATTTGGATTATCAAAATCACCTCTTCCCTGCCAGAAAAAAAAAAAAAAGAAGAAGAAGAAGAAAAGAAAAAAGAAGAAAGGAAGAAAAGGAAAAGAGAACATTTTGAGAACAGCACCATGTCTTGGAGCTCAACCCCCATAAACTTACATTTGAAAAAATGGCACCAGCAGTATCACTAGTATTTTCAATAGCATTAAATTTGTCTAAAACAACATGGAATTTGATAGCACAAATATTTCTCAATTCAATAATGTATGTTTTCTCAATTCCTGTTTTTAACAGGTGTCATGATCAGGATTTTCTTGGATAAGACAGAAGTTTCAATTCTGCTTTTAATGTAAATTTATCAAATGTTTTTCTATATTCTTAATTCAATAAAGGTTGTTTAAGTGCCAGGCACTGTTACAAGGCCTGAGGATTGAGTGATAAATCACACCCCTTGCCCTGATGGAACTTACACTCTAACAGGGGAGACAGGCAATAACCAAGGAAGCTAACAAATAGAGAACACGCCTCCTGTAATCGTGCCTGGAGCACTGAGTGTGATAAAGACAAGAGGCCGTGATGGGAGGAGGGAGGAGTTGTCTGTTTTAGGTCGGGCCATCAGGGAAGGCTATTCTAGAAGGTAAACTTTAATGAAGTGAGGGAAGGAGTCAAGCAAGACATACGCAGAATGTTCCAGGAAAAGGGAAAAACAATTATACAGGACCTGGAATACAACCTTACTTGGCATCATAAAGGAAAAGCAGAAAGGCCAGTGTAGCTGGAGCACAGCAAGGGAAACAATGGTCGGAAACACGATCGGAGAAGTCGCCAGGGACCACATGGTGCAGGGCCTTGAGGTCATGGTAAGGCGTCTGGATTTTATTCTAAGGGTCCTGAAATGTCACGGATGCATCCCGCCCAGAGTGGTATGGCTTGATCTACATCAAAATACTCACTGTGCCTGCAGTGATGGAGTTACTGCTTGGAACAGGGAGAGCAGTCAGATGCTGTCGTGGGGGTCCAGGCCGAAGGAGGAGGTGGCCTGGGCCAACATGGCTGCAGGAGAGAGAGGAGAAGCTGTTGGATGCAGGCTACATTGTGATGAGACACCCTATAGGATGTGCAAATGAACTGTGTGCAGGTTATGAGGGAAGGAGAGGCATCAAGGATCATTCTAGTTTTTAGGCCTGAACAACTTACTCTGAAGAGGAAAATGTAAGAGGGTGGAAAGAAATCAAGAGTTCTTTGGATGTGTGAAGTGTGAGATTCTTCCTCCGCACTGACGAAGAGAAGTAAACTTGGCAGTTGGTGCATGCATTTCCTACTGCTGTGCTACAACGTACCACATATTTAGCAGCTTAGGACAACACCCATTGATTATCTCTCAGTTTCTGTACATCAGAATTCCAGTTACGGGTTAGCGGGGTCACTGGCTCAGGGGCTCACCAGGATGAAATCAAAGTGGCGGCCAGGGCTGTGATTCTCATCTGAGGCCTGGGATCCTCTTCCAAGCTCACTGGTTGTTGGCAGAATCCATTTCCTTGCAGCTGTAGGACCGAGGCCTCCGTTTTCTTGCCGGCTGTCAGCCAGGGACTGCTCTCAGCTCCCAGCGCCTGCTCTCAGTCCTCGCCATGTGGCTCCCATGGGCGAGCAGCACCATTGCTGTTCACTTTCTTCCAGGCCAGCAGGAGTGCACCTCGTTGACGCTTCACCTTCTTTTAAAGGCTCCCCTGATTAGGTCAGGCCCATTTGAGATAATCTCCTTTTTGATTATTTCAAAGGTAACCGATTAGTGTCCTAATAACAGGAGTGATATGACATCATAGTCACGAAATCTACCCACACTCGAGGAGGAGATTACACAGGGTGTGTACACCAGGGGGCAGGAAGCTTGGGGTGACCTTAGAGTCCTGCCTGCCACAGCTGGATGTATAATGGCTATATGAGCCTGGAGCTCAGAGGCAGTTCAAGGCTATTAGAGCCATGGGATTAGATAAGGTCACCTAGAAACTACAGATGACCAAAAAGTGATATTAATATAAAAATTATTATATCTAATATTTGCTAAGTGCATTCTACATGCCAGGTGCCATCTAAGTGTTTTACATATATCCCTCATTTAACAATGCCATGAGATACCTACCATCCCCATTTCACAAATAAGGATACTGAGGCATAGAGAAGTTAATTCACTTGCCTGAACTCATGCTTCTATTTCAGTAGTGGAGCCAGAATTTGAACCCAGGCAATCCGGTTCCAGAATCTATGCTTTAGTCACTACTTAATATTGCATCTCCTATCAGAAGAGATGAGGGCACAGGACTGAGACCTGAAGCTCCAATCTTTACATCTAGAAATAAGGGAGCTAGTAAAGGAAATGGTGATGGGGCAGCCCTGAAGGTAGAAGAGGAAATCAGGGGCCCATGGCTTCCTAAAAGCCAAATGTAGAAAGCACCATGAGAAGAAGAGAATGATCAGCTGGGTCAAATATTAATATTTGGGGGAAAATCTCCCATGCTCACATTCATAAAGGTGCACCAAAACGACCACATCATTTATGCATTCACTTGGTAAATACATTATCTGTTTACTATGTGCCAGGGAGTATAGCAGGGACCAAAACAGGCAAGTCCTCTCCTTGTGGGGTTTACATGGTAAATGGGGAAAAGGGGATTGCCAAAAGCATGTAAATAAATGCTTAAATAATCTCAGTTCATAGCACTAGGACAAAAATAAAACTGAGTTCAGCATCAGAGATAAGTCAGAATGAACTCATTAACATTTGCTTCCTTCCCTCTTTGAATTAATCTGCCAGGGCTATCACAACCAAATACCACATCCTACTGGGTGGCTTAAACAACACCAATTTCTTTTCTTACAGTTCTGGAGACTAGAAGTCCATGATCAAGGTGCTGTCAGGGTTGGTCTCTGGTGAGAGCTCTCTTTCTTGCTCATGGATGACTATGTTCTTGCTCTGTCCTCACGTGGTCTCTCCTCTGCGTGTGCACAAGGAAAGAAAGAGGGCACTGGTGTTTTATTCTATTCTAATAAGGACACCAATCTATCAGATTAGGGCTCCACACTTCTGACCTCATTTCACCTAATTACATCCCTGAAGGCTCTGTCTCCAAATATAGTCATATTGAGGGTTAGAGCATCAACACAGGAATCTTGGAGAGCAGGATACAGAATTCAGCCCATAACATTCTTTGACCCCTAAAAGAACTTCTCAGCATAGAGGGGGAAAGGAGAAAGTGAGCCTTTACACAGGAACACTAGAGAAAAATAGCAAAAACAGAGTCCTATTTCTTTTATAATAGTGAAGAATATGATTGGTTATGAGCCCTGTTTACACTCTGAGCTCCATTTCCATTGCTAGCATGGGAATGCTTTTATTCCTGACGATGGAGAGAGGAGGAGAGCCATTAAGGTGCTCTGATCTCAGGATGAGATATCTAAAGAAAAATAGGACATCCCGCCATGGGGAGCTAATCTCCTTCCTTTCATAGCTTTTATATCTTATTGCACCAAAAGGCCTCCCTTCATTCTCAAACTTGAACTGAGTAACAAAGAGCCCTCTTAAGGATGTGGGCTCCAGACTTAGATTCTGATATTTTCGCAGATCACTGCAGTAAACTCCTTTTTCACTGAAGTCAGTGATGAACATCTTTGTTCTTTGCAATTTAAAAAGCCCAACTAAACCAAAGTGTTCAACAATCTTTTAATAAATAAATATAAATATTATAAATAACATTTGAGAGTGAATGGATGCAGTTAACAATTTTCCAAAGAATTTCCTAAGTATACTAACATTCCACTGTGATATCCTCTTTATTGATAATTTTCTTAGTAAAGCCTTTCTTTATAACTAACACAGAAAGTCAATTGCCAAATTATCATTAGTTTTGAGTGTGGTATAGTATGAATTATTGAGGTTTTATTATGTTTTCAAACACCACTCAACTTCTGCTGATATATTCACTAGATGTTAAAAGCATACTTGGATATGAAAAGGAGTGAAGTTAGACCCTTACCTCACACCAAATACAAAACTTGACTCAAAATGAACAAAAGAGCTAAATCTAAGAGATAACAGTACACGAGTCTTAGAAAAAAATGTAGGTGTAAACCTTTGTGATGTTGATTTAGTGAATAGTTTCTTAGATATGACAACTAAGCCACAAGAAATCACAGGAAAACCTAGATACACTGGACTATCATCAAAATGAAAAAATTCTGTGCTTCAAAGGATGCCATTAAAAAAGTGAAAAGGAAACTCATAGATTGGGAGAAAGTATTTTAGAATCATATCTCTGATAAGGAACATGTATCCAGAATATATAAAAACAAAATCTTACAACTAAAAAAATAAAAGGACAAATAACCCAATTTTTCAAATGGGCAAAAGATACAAATAGACATTTCTCCAAAGAAGATAACCAAATGGCTAATAAGTACATGGAAAGATGCACAACATCATTTAGTCACCAGAGAGATCAAAATCAAAATCACAATGAGATGCCATTTCACACACACTAGGATGGCTAAAATAAAAAAGACAGACAATAACAAGTGTTGGTGAAGATGTGGAAAAAACTGAACCTTCATGCATTGTGAGACTGTAAAAGGGTGAAGCTACTTTAGAAAGCAGTTTGGCAGTTCCTCAAAAAGTTAAAAATAGAGTTACCATTTGACCTACTAATTTCACTCCTTGGTACATACCCAAGAGAACTGAAAACATGTCCACACATACCTGGACATAGTAATGGGTTGACATAATTACTTGGTCATATTTTAAACATTATACTGACCTTTTGTTACTCATTTAATTACTCAAAAATCATTAATTAAGACACTTCTATTATAGTCCATCACCTAGGTACAGGGAATAGAGAACTGAACACGACACAGTGCCCTTAAGGAAAGAATAGACAAGTAGGGCTAACAGAAACATTAATGTATGGTTATAGTAGTATATGATGCATGTCATAAACCACAATAGGGATACGTACAGAGGACCAGCTAAGATCTGACCTATAACAAAAGGGTATCTTGAAATTAACTTCTTTGCCTTCCCTGCTTTACTCTTTAGAGATCAAGGAGACAAACATCAGGAAACTGAAGAGACAGAAGAGAAAAGGGAGCCAAGGAGCCTGGTTTTCCTAGATCTAGACCATCAATAATTGGTCACCATGAGGACTGCAGACAGGCTGCTGTTTATGGGCCAAGTGACCATGTTGGCTACTTCCGCCTTACAGAATAGTACAGCTTTTCAAGCAGTTTAACCCAATGAGCTTCACTTTCTGACCTGATGTGAATTCGTATGTTGTCATCAAAACCATCATCCTGTGATTGCCTTGCAGTCATCAAACGTGAACAGTTAACAAAATAGGTGCAACATTTTCATCGAAGCAGCATGGACATGTGTCTGTGGGTGGTACTGAAGGCAACGCTAGATGTTCACCAAAACCCCCTAAAATCTCGCCTGTTTATCATCATCCATCTAGAAGTCCCAGTAACACCACCAGGTCTGTCAGACGTACCTAATTCACTGCTTCATTCCCACAAGGCTACCTAAGTCTGAACTGAGTCTGAGAGAAACCAGTGAAGTGACCACAGCCTCTTTAGAAAGCAGGTCCTGTAACCAGGGGGCAGCTCTACCCATACACTGTGGTTGCATATGTTTTCAGAGGAACACTGGCAATTAACAAATATCTGCCAGTAAAAATTACTCTGAAGTGGTTGGCAACTTTAACTAGAGTTATTTCCCCATTTATTTAACCTTAAAAACATTTCCAAAGATTTAAGCTATTTCCTGTGCTTCATGGTATGGCTTCCCACACCCCAACGACTTTACATCATCGAAGGAGAATGCACCACGGGGAATGGTCAGAATCTAACGAAGAACAGTCTTATTTCAGCACAGTTGTATGGGTGGCTATTTTTTCTCCCTCCTCTCTTTATTTCATGTGCTAGAAGAGCAGCCCTTAGATGGCCTGGTTCCAAGCAGATACATTTCCAACAGAGCAGCCAGGCATCTAGGTAAGGCAAATGCCTTCTCCTAAATGCCAGTGGTTCACGTTGGGCTGTATCACTCCAGGACCATCCTCTTGGCTGCAGCTGATTGCATGCCACCGGCAAAAACGGTGTACATCAGATTCAAAAACAAACACTGGGACATTTCTGGATTAAAAGCTATTAAGAATGTGCATAATTGCCTCTTTGTTTATAAAAGTTTTTGCTAATCTTTTGTGACCCGCTTGCCTTGGCCTGAATGATCTTACCAGAGCTGCATTCCTGAAGTTTTCCTAAGATAATTTTTTGGTCCATTTTGTCTTTAAGTTTCCTCTCCCCAATTCTAATGGAAAGGCAAAGGGAGCTGCTCCAGCTAACAATCCCCGGCACGACAAAGGATCCTCTTAAGGAAGAAAATAGGATTGTCACCTGTTTCCAGAAACAACATTCAAATCCAATGGCTCAGCCCAAAGGGAATGCCTGCAGTATCTACAACAGTACAAAAAAAAAAAAATTACAATCATTTCATGCACACAATATTAGAAACACAAAAGCAAAGACGCCTTCCCGGCACAACTTGCCAGAGCACCTGTAAGCCAGCTGCCTTGTGCCAAGTCACTAAAGTACATGTGGTCCTACAACAACGTTATACACGTTCTCATATTTATTCCATCCTCCTGGGAAAACAAACAAGAATACTTCCACTGAGATTTTACCCTACAACATTACCCTTCATTACAGAGTTATATGGCATCATCTGTGTTGTGGGGACACTCTGGGATTTTTTTTTTTTTTTTTGGTTATTGTAACATTTTGTGTATATAAACACTTTACGATCAGAAAGAAAATAATCTGAGTAGATGTTTACAAATTATATTCAAGTGCCCTCTATCTTTTTGGTACAGTGGCAGATTTCATAGACTACTGGATTATAAACATTTTTAAGTACAAGGATTTAAATTATAAACTGCTTCCTTATGGAATTCCGGTCAAGATGGTGGAGTGGTAGGACCACAAGCTCACCTCTCCTCGAGACTACAATGAAACCACAATTGAATGCTAAACAACCATCGAAGAAAGACTGGAACCTAGCAAAAAAGATCTTCTGCAACTGGAAACATAAAGAGGGAACCACAGTAGGATGGTAGGAGGGGCGTGCTCATGATATAATTGGGCCCCATACCCCCCAGGTGGACGACCCACAAGCTGATGATTTGTCAACTTGCAAAGGCCCCCCCACAGGAGTAAGAGTTCTAAGCCCCATGTCAGGCTCCCCAGCTTGGATCCCGGCATCGGGAAGAGAAGGAGACCCAGGGCATCTGGTTTTGAAGGCCAGGGGGGCTTGGCTCCAGGACCCCCATGGGACTGAGGGGAATGGAGACTCCAATCACTTGAGAAGCATACACGGAAACTCACATGCACCAGGTCCAAGGGCAGAGGCAGTGATTTCATAGGAACCTGGGCCAGACTTGCCTGCTGGATTTGGAGGGTGTCCTGGGGACATGGGGGATGGCTACAGCTCACTCAGGGGACATAAAAGCTGGTGGCAGACATTCAGGGAGTGTTCATCTACATGAGCTTTCCTGGAGGCTGACATCTTGATTGGATCATTAGCACCAAGACCTACCCCCACCCAACAGCCTGTAGGGAAGCCTCAGGCCAAACAATATACAGGGTGGGAGCATAGCCACACCCATCATCAGGCTTCTTAAGCCACAAAGGCCTCTAGACACAGCCCTACCCACCAGAGGTCCAGGACCAAGCTTCACCCAGCACTGGGCAGGCACTGGCTCCTCCTGCCAGGAAACCTGCATAAGCCTCTAGTCCAGCCCCATCCACCAGGAGCAGATAGTAGAAATAAGAAAACAATAATCCCAAAGCCTGTGGAAGGAATCCACAACACATAGAAAGATAGACAATATGAGGCGGTAAAGGAATAGCTCCCAGGCCAAGGCACAAGATAAAATCCCAGAAGAAGACATAAGTGAGAGGAGATAGGTGATTTATCTGAGAAAGAGTTTGAAGTAATGATGGCCAAGATGTTCAGAGAACTCAAGAGGAGTATAGATGCACTGAGTGAAGTTTTTAGCAGAGTTGGAAAATATAAAGAATACCCAAACAGAGTTGAAGGATAAAATCACTGAAATGAACAATACATTAGAAGGAACCAAGAATAGACTAAATGAGGCAGAAGAACAGATCAGTGGGCTAGGAGACAGATTAGTGGAAATCACTAATTCAGAACAGAAAAAAAGCATAAAGAATAAAAAGGAATGAAGATAGTCTAAGAGAACTCTGGGACAACATGAAGCGCTCTAATATTTGCTTTATAGGAGTCCCAGAAAGAGAAGAGAGAGAGAAAGGACCTGAGAAGATTTTTGGAGAGAGAACAACAGAAAACTTCCCCAACTTGGGAAAGGAAATAGTCAACCCAAGTCCTGGAAGCGCTGAGAGTACCACACAGGATCAACCCAAAGAGGAACACACCAAGGCACATAGTCCTCTAATTGACAACAATTAAGGATAAGGAGAAAATATTAAAATTAGCAAGAGAAACGCGATGAATAACATACAATGGAACTCCCATAAGGTTATCAACTGATTTTTCAGCAGAAACTCTACAGGCCAGAAGGGAGTGACACGGAATATTTAAAGTGATGCAAGGGGGAAACTTACAACAAAGAATACTCTATCCAGCAAGGCTCTCGTTCATACTTGATGGAGAAATCAAAAGCTTCCCAGATAAACAAAAGCTAAAAGATTTCAACACCAGCAAACCAGCATTACAACAAATGTTAAAAGACCTTCTCTAGTCATCAAACCGTAAGAAAAGAGAACAAAAAGAAGAAAGAGAAAAAAAAAAAAAGAGAGAGAGCGAGAGACCTACAATAGATTGCTTTGGCTGTTCGGGGTCTTTCGTGGTTCCTTATACATTTTAGAATTGTTTGTTCTAGTTCTGTGAGGAATGTCGTGAGTGTTTTGATGGGGGTTGCGTTGGATCTATGGATTGCTTTGGGTAGTTTGGCCATTTTGATAGTGTTAAGTCTTCCAATCCAAGAGCACAAGAAATCTTTCCATTTCTTTGTGTCATTTTGGTTTTCAGAGTATAGGTAACCTCCTTAGTTAAGTTTATTTCTAGGTGTTTTGTTGTTTTTGATGGAATGGAAATGTTTCTGCCAGTTATAAAATTCTGGTTTTTGAAGTGGAAAAAAAAAGTGAATGAAGGGCCACAAATGGCAAAATATCTTTCTTTTTTATGGGTGAGTTGTATTCCATTACACACACACACACACACACACACACACACACACACACACTGCATCTCCATTATCTATTCAACTATTGATGTGTACTTAGGATGCTTCCATATCTTGGCAATTATAAATAATGTTGCTGTTAACAGCAGGGTGTATGTATCTTTTTTGAGTTAATTCTCATTTTGTGGTTGGCTTTATTCCTTTGATAACTATGTAAGTTTAAAAAGCTAAAGTTCTAAACCTTCTTAGAAACAATGGAAGTACATATATTTAAATTAAAAAATATATGTGCAGTTAAAAAAAAAAGATCTATTAAACCATGAAAGACATAGAAGAAACTTAAAAAGACATATTACTAAATGAAAGAAGCCAATCTGAAAAGGCTACAAACTACAATTCTAACCAAATGACATTCTGAAAATGGCACAGCCACAGAAACAATAAAAAGATGGTGATTTCCAAGGGTTTGGGGAGAGGGAGGCGGGGAGGAATGAATAGATGGAGCACAAGGGATTTTTAGGGCAATGAAATTATTCAGTATGATACTATAGTGGCTACATGTCATTATGCATTTGTTAAAACCCATAGAATGTACAACATCAAGAGTAAACCCTAATGTAAACTGTGGACTTTGGTTGATAATAATGTGCCCATGTTGGTTCATCAGTTGTACCAAATATGCCACACTGATGAGGGATGTTGAGGGTAGGGGAGTATGTATGTGTGGGTGGGAAAGGCTATGTGGGAACTCCATATTTTCTGCTCAATTCTGCTGTAAACCTGAAACTGCTCTAAAAAATAAAGTCTATCAAAAAAATTAAAATAAATAAAATAAATAAATAAACTGCTTCCTTATTAAATATAGGGTATTGTATTCAAGTATCTATGGCTAACCAATAAAACAATTCCATCCGGCTGTATATCACAGCCAACATTAAGCATCCTCCCAGGTATATAGGCATTTATAGCTAAAAACAAAGTTCTATAAACTTGTATGTTCTGTCATTATTAAATGCTTATCCCTCTACCACCTTGTTTGGTTAGCCCTGTAAACAGGAAGCTCAAGTTCTTAGTCTACCAGCACTTCAGGGGAGGGAAAGTGTCCTATGTCAGGTCAGTCCTCCCTTCTTTCTAAGGGGAAGCCTAGAATAAACCACAGATTTCCTGCTGCTATCACAGGGTTGAGGTTCTGTTGATTTGGTTACAAGATAGTAAAGAAATTAGTGACTCTGCAAGCTATTAACCCAGACAAAACGATGGCTTTAGACTCCCAATTCCAGTATTTCCCAAGAGAGGCTACCCTAAAGCACATTCATTTCAAAGAAGGTATGAAAGCGACTTTGAAAGAAAAAGTCAACTTTTATGAGGAAGCAATCATATTCTTTAACATTTTTGTTACAGACCTGAAACATTTCTAAAGACTTCTTTTGTATAAATGAGTGTATAACCTCCACTTGTACTTCTATGTTTGCTGCTAAATTATACAAAAATTGACCATGCACTTAATATTTCTACCTGATACTTTCGTTTTTATATATGGTGGTTAAATTTATCATTTAGCTAATCATTTGTCAAATAGTTGTTTTGTACTCAGAAACAAATATCATCAGGAGAGAGTGGATTCCAAGAGCCTTGGCCCTGTAAACAAGATCTCTCCGTGCATTAGTTGCAAGGGATTATGGCTTGCTCCCCCTGGGGATGGTAAGTTTGTATTTCTAGTTGTGTCTGAGAAGGTTGGCTTGTCGTAAGCAGGGGAAGCAATGGCACTGCACGTGGGGGCAGAAGGGTGTGCTGACCAGATAATCAAGGGATGCAATGACATTGACATCTTGGAGTGTGTGCGCAAATGCCACCCAGACCTCCCCTCTGCTGTCATTTTCTTGGCCCCTGGCCCTAACTTACTGGACAAGTGATAAGCACCTGACCTTAGCTAGGCCAAATCTATGCTGTCTCATGTAGGAATCTGAAATGAGAAACACAGAAACTGTTGGGTGGAAGGTGAGTCTCATTAATGGCAGAGCGCTAAAGGTGAACTGAAAAAATGGTCCAAAGAGAAAGGGGATATGAACAGCTAAGCTGAGGGAAGCAGAAGAGAGGCCCGTGGCTTGAAGAAGAAGAGAAGGAGGGCCATTTGGGTCTCTGGCAAGTTTGCCGATACTCAACCAGAACCCCAGGAGTCCTACCATTCTTCTGCTTTAGATCCCTCCACTCACGCTCAGTTTTGCTTAAGCTCATTTGCAAGGGTTTCTTCTGCTGACATCAGAAATATTGCTGCATGAGGCAGCACATTTTTCACTTCAGAATATATGTGGCTGGGAGTCATATTCAAACACTGTCACCCACAGATATTGAATGGCCTTGATCTGCTCTAACACCACCAGTCCAAACATGAGGATGGGTCCAGGGAGGCCCCTGCTTTGCCAGGCACTGACCCTGTATGCCAGGGCTGCATCATGGGGAGGAAACAGGTGGGGCCCTGGGTATTTGTTCAAGGTAATTTTGTCTTTGTGGGCTCTGTCCTCCATAAAACACCAAAATTAGATTTTATGGCTCTTTTGGTAATAAAGAGAAATGTAATCTTGGCTAGATCCATTTTTAAGTCACTATTATTATTATATTCATTTTTTTCTTCTGATTTTCAGAGAAATTAAAAGTAAGACATTTTTGTGGATCCATGAATGTGCCTTTGGTCCTGGTGCTGGGAGAGCAGCAGGGACTATTAACCAAATGGTCCAGAAGGGTTTCAGAGTGTCAGCTACAGGTACAGCCCAACCACTGCAGAACCCTGCTGAATATCAGCCCTGCAGCCAAAGGCCACTGAATGTGTACTGTCAGAGAAAGGGCTTAATATATACAATTAAAATGCTTTAATTAGTTATACATGTTGCTCTCCATGTACAGTTAAAGAAGAAACCACAGTAATTGGTCTTTTCTGTTGCCACACAGGTGCATGTAAATGCACAGAGAATGGTTAAGAAGGACAGACAGAAAACTGGGTACACGGGTTCTCCCTTGGGAAAGGAGATGCAGGTCAGGGCTATCAAAGGAGGTCAAACAGGGACTTTTACTTTATCTGAAGGTATTAACTGCTTTAAAGAAGAATTTATTTCATGCATTACTTATGTAATAAACCATTAAACATTTAATTAGAGGCTAAATACGCCCTCTGGCCTAGGGAAGGCTAATGACAGGCCCAGAAGAGCTATCTTTAAGAACTGCAATGTTTCCAGCCTAACAGCTAAGCACAGGGTCCCTTGAGCCAGACTGAGCAGGCTCATGTCCAGCCCTGTCACTGACAAGTTCCTTGGACCCTCAGTGCCTCAGTTTCCTTAGCTCTAAAATGGAGGAAATAATTGTAACCTACCTTGTGGGATTACTGTTAGGATCAGATGAGTTAATTTGCAAAAACTAATATGCAAAACTCTTGGAATAGTGCCTGGTACATGTTATCCTATATATTTGAACTCATTGTTATGAGCGTTACCATCAGTTTTTAAATTTTTAACAAGTTCTCATAAATACTCCCTTCAGCAAATAGTACAGAAGTTGGAAAGCCCTCCGTGTCTATCAACAGACTCAGGGGGATTCAGTTCAAGCCAGTGGGTGAGGGGAAAAGGGAGGCTTTTCCCGGAGTGTCGTGTCACCCAAGGTTGAGTTGCTGAGGTGGGTGGAGAGGTCAACTCTCTGGGGTCCAGGGAACAGCTACGTGTTCACCTGCCTTCCATTTCAGAAAACAGAGGCAGATTTCATTCTGTCCAAACCAAAACACAGTAAGGCCCAGGTATGTGTCAGGCTCTATGATAGATGCCAAGGGTGTTAAGGAAGAATAAATACTACTTTTCCTAGAGGACCATATCCTTCTACATAGATGCTCAAAGGAGAATTCAAATCTTTTGCTCAGCTGACCCCCACCATGGCCTTAGGGCCCAAGCACCAACATGGTTTTGCCAGAAGGAATGCCTACTTTGCTGAGCTTTATTCTTTCCATCTAAAGAGGAAATGGCTCCTGCCTTCAGGGAGCTCACATTTTACCAGCAACCGACAATAAACTGGGCATCAGTTCACATGCAGATTAATCACAGTTGATGCTCAGCGGTATGGAATATCGAGGCTACTGTGATAAGGAGTGATGAGACAAGAGGACCCCTTTGGATAAAGCAGCTGAAGAAAGGGTCCCTGGGAAGGTGATAACTAAGATCTGTCCAGTGCAGGAACGAGGATTCAGCTGTGCAGGGGGAAGAGTGCTCCAGTCAAAGCAAGTGAAAACTGTAAAGGCTGTGAAATGGAAATGACCTTGGTATGGTCAGGGAAATATCAGAAGTCAGTGCAGCTAAAAAGGTATAAGCCCAAGGGACGTACATTTACAGAGGGAAGCATGGCCAGATGACGTTGTTTCAAAGTGAAAATGTGGACCTACTTAAACTAGCTAAGGGTTTTAAGATAAGAACAACAGGGTCTGGTGACACTTCCCTCTTCTCTATATTTGTGAGTCAGCAAATTCTTCATTAGGACACTTGTCTAAAGAGATGCTAGGAGACCACATGTTTCAAGGCAAAAATGGAGCAAAGAGAGGCACTCTACAGTTTACAAAATGCTTTTAGATGAGTTTGTCCTTTGGTCATAGTATAATTTTATTTGAACTACCAACAGTTTAAGGCATCATGATGGCCATTTTATGGATAAGGAAAAAAGAGATTCACAAAAGTTTGGAATCTTGTTTAAGGTAACAGAGTGAATGTGTGACCAAGCTGGCCCTGCAACCCAGGTCTTAAGGCTCTCGTCTTCTTTCTGATAAACTAGACCAAGAGGGACAGGACAGGGACACATGACGTCTTCCTCACGGTGGTCTCTATGGAAGACGTTAGGGCTGAGAGAGAGGAGAGGCTGTGTCCCTGAGCTGAAAAAATAAGTGCAGTTGAGAGATTTTCTGAGAATGTTTTACCTCAAATGGAAGGGAAAAAATTAGAAAACCACAATCCTCAGAGCCATGCCAAATTCAGTTAGGCCTGGTCTGATCAGCTGTGTAATTGCTGAAGCTGCAATCTACAGCCTCCTCCATGCTGTTCCAACTCACTCCTAAAAATGCAGAAAAGTTGGAGAGGATTTGTATCACATGTTCAATTGGGTCGTGTCTTCACTGTCTCCAGCATGTCATTTTATTTAGGACGTGCAAGAATTTGGCAAGTTTACCTAAATCAACACCAAAATCCAGGAGTTTGAATGTTGACATAAAAAATCTTTTTTTTTTTTAAAAGGTTTCTTTTTTTTTTTTTCTTTTTGGTTGTTCTTCATTCAAGAAAAGTATTAGCAAGCAGTAACTGAGAGGCACCACCCATGTGAGGGCATGTGCAAAACATTTCAAGGCCCTATGCTCCTTTTCCAAATGACACGGATCTATAAGCTCTCAGGAGAGCTGATTAAAGACTGATGCCTAATAACACCATAGATCAGCAAGGAACCGAGTTCCTGGCATCTTTCCCCCATTGCTGGTATACTGGTTAGTAGTCATGCTGGTTAACCCATGTCTTATCAAAGCAAACTAAAATCCACAGTGAAAAGTTCTAAGACAGGAAAATCCAGCTAAATGCTGAATAGAGTACAGATAGGTGTCCCAAAATACTGATGAGCATCACCGATGGTTTGTAAAGTAATTTAGGGAGAGGGGCTATGTGAAACAATAATTTAATGGGTATGGGCGTATCTTAACGCATATTCAAAAATATATCGTTAGTATATATCAAACTTACGATTTTTAGAAACATATTTGCATTGGGAGAGGTTGAAGCCAGTAGCAACATGGTAATTCACCCAATGCTAACCCCCCAAATCATAGGTGTGGTGTCAGGTGATATGAAGTCATGGTTAAAAGTCACGATGGTGATGCCTGGTAACTGGGAAATATTGCAACACAAAAAGCACTGAATTAAGAACAGGTAAAACAGGCCAATTGAGAATGGTTAAGCAGTAATAATAATATCCTTGAAGATAGGGACTGGGTCTTCTTTAAAATTATACTTGTTTGCTATCACTGCTATATCAATAACTACAAACATAGTGGCTTAAAGCAACACAAATCTATTATCTTCCAATTGTAGAAATCAGAAGTCAGAAATGGGTCTTACAAGGCTAAAATCATGGTGCCAGTAAACTGTGTTCCTTCTGGAGGTTCTAAGGGACACTTTGTTCCTTGCCTTTTCCAGCTTCGAGAGAACACCTGCATTCCTTTGCTCATGGCTGCATCACTCTAACCTCTGGTTCTATCATTGCATCTCCCTCTCTGACTCTAGCTCTCCTACAGCCCTTTTTCACTTTTAAGGGACCCATGTGTTTACACTGGGTCCACTTGGATAACCCAGGAGACATTCCCTATCTCAAGAGCTAGAATTCAATCACAGCTGCAAAGCCTCTTTTGCCATGTGCAGTAACACATTCACAGGTTCTGTGGATACCTTTGAGGGGCCATTATTCTGCCTCCCACGAAAACCGTATCTCCAGGATATACCATATGCCTGAAACTGCACACTCAAAAAGTGTCTGTTAAATACATTTTAAATAATAACTTTGCTGATATAGGCGTCTAAGATATTTCAAGACTGCATTAGATACACTTCACGCTGTATGCCATTTAGCTGTCATCTAATGTAAATGAAGATGCTAAAGACTTTCAAGGTTAAATAACATGTAAAGGTCACAGAGGTGGTCAACGTAGAGTCAAGAAACAGACACAGGTCTGTAGTGATATTAGGGCCTTTGCTTTTGCCACTGCTTTATTCTATTTCATTTAACCTCTCTGAGCTTCATTTTCCTCATCAAGAAAAATAGAAGAATACAGTAGGTAATGTCTGAGGTCTCTTCCAGTTTGAGAAGCCATTTTTTCTCCACTCTGAAATAGGCTTTTAAAATATGAAACTGTGGGTCAATATTACCTCTAGGGTCACCCCCTGAGTTGCTAAAGTTATCACTTTTAATCGCAAGCAGAAATGAAACAATGGTGTGGTTTCCTTTGAATATGCCTGCTCCAAGTCCTTTCTAATTACTAAAATGTTATTAAAATTCAAAAACAATGGCTTTGTTTATATAAACCATATATGTCTTTTTTTTTACAAACCCCTTTTCCCAAATTCCAACCTGATGCTCTCAAAAATGGCAGAATAAAATAGTTTAAAATTTTCATTGAAAAGTGCCTACTATAAAGTAGAATTCTAGTTAAGTAAATGCAGAATAAATGATAGAATTAGAAAATCATGATTTACCAATCCCAATGAAGCAATGTCAAATATTGTGAATAAATACCAAAACTATTAAATAAAAGGGAGTTTTTTGATTGGTGGAACTTATAACAGGGATTGGAATGTTCATACATGAATACAATGACCCATCTTAGCATTACTCTAAGTTGGAAAGCCAGACATTATTTGCCTTATGAAGTAATGCATCAGGAGTATACAATATATAATAATGAAATATTATTATCTAAAAAATTTCACCTGAATTTTTGAAACTCTATATCTAACCACAGCTCTCCAGGAACAGAAGGATGAGTTAAATAATAACACAAGGAAGGAATCAGCCAAATCCAGATTTTCAAAGTACAACTATTCAATTTAACTAAGAAGCCAATAGCATAAAAAAGGAAAAGAATGAATTACAAAAGAAAAGAGATGTTTACAGACAAAACCTTTGTAACATGTGATCTTCTTTGGATCCTGATTCAAATTAACTGTAAAAAGACTTAGTTAAGAAGTCCACTCCCAGCCATGAAGGAGTAGCAAAGATTTGATTTACCTTGTTTGATTTCCCCAAACAGAAAACTAGAAAACAAGGGGTGGGGGTGGGAATGAAACAGCTGCCATTGGCCAACGTGCACAACAGGATTCTGATGAGACAAGAGAAACAAGAGATGATTCAAACAATCATGCTTATTTTCTGCCTGAAGGCACACTGCAGACCACAGGAGGGTAGGGCTCCAAGAAGAGCATAGAAGTCTTGCTAAGTTACGGAGACAGAGATCTGACTTCTGGAAGTTTGAGGTGACTGGCAGTTGCAAGCAAAGTTCTGGGAGAAGGGACCAATGCAGAAAAATAGCTTCAGATATCCTCATATGGGCCCCCTGGAGTCTCAGCTAACTATTAAGATCTGGTGCGTAGTGTGAAAATTCAGGAGGCTAAGCAAGCAGTGCCTCAGGAGTTACGGACTAAATAGTTCAGAGAGCTCACCCAGGACTGGGAGGTGTTCTGTTTCTCTGACCAACATAGGAAGTCTTGCTGATCACTTCAAGTGTTCAGGAGAAACCCCAGAAAGACTACATCTTAGAAGGGGGTTAAATAAAATATTCCTAAAGTATAAGATACTGTAGAATCACCCTAAGAAAAGTCTTTAAAAGTCTCAAGAGGATCAAAGTGAACAGCAAACTGAACTGAACACCAGAAGAAAGGCTAACACTCTTAAAGGATAACAATAAAATCCAGATCCTTGAGGATATAATATTCACAAAGTCCAGCATCTAACAAGAAAGTATTTGACATCTCAAGAAGCAGGAAAATGTGACCCATAACCAAGATAAAAATTTTTCAATAGAAATAGACAAACAGATGATAGAGATTATGAAACTGCAATCAAAGTCATTTAAAAATCTATTTTAGCTACATTCAAGTAATTAACAAAACACATGAACTTAGTGAGGATGTAAGTGAAAGATATAAAAATGAACCAAATGGAACTTCTGAATTAAAAAACACCACAAGATCTATATGAAAAGGATTAGACACTCCAAAGGGAAAGATTAGTGAAGACACAGTAATAGAAATTTTCTAAATGAGCAGAAAGAGAGAGAGAGAGAAAAAAAAAACTTAATGTATCTCAGTGATCTGTGAGACACTACCAAGTGGTTTTTTAACATCTGCATATTTGGAGTTCCAGGAGGAGAGAGAAAAAACAGAATAAAAGTGTTAGAAAAAATAATGGCTGTGAATTTTCTGAATTTGATGATACACAAGCTCAATTAAACCAAAAAAGGATTTTAAAAAGAAGAAGAAAAACAAAAAAAAATTCAAGGCACATGATAATAAAATGTATGAAGACACATTACTTAAGGAGAACTAGGATAAGAAATAGGGGGGAGGAGGGTGGGTAGGGACAGACTGGAGTTCGAGATTGGTAGATACTGACAGGTATATATAGAATAGATAAACAAGTTTGTACTGTATAGCACAGGGAAATATATTCAAGATCTTGTAGTAGCTCATGATGAAAAAGAATATGAAAATGAACATATGTATGTTCATGTATGACCAAAAAACTGTGCTGTACACCAGAAATTGACACAATATTGTAAACCGACTATAACTCAATTTTTAAAAAAGAAAGAAAGAAATTACATTTCTCGTCATTACCTATGTGAGCCAGAAGACGATGGAACAGCATCTTTTCAAGCACTGAAGGAGCTAGTGTGGGCGTAGGGGACTCTTAACAACCTAAGATTCTAAATCCAGCAAAAACATCTTTCAAGAATGTAGAAAAAAAATTCAGGACTTTTTCAGAGAAACAAAAAGTCAGAAGTCATTTCCAGATGATCTAAATTATGCAATTTGTTGAAGGAAGTTCCTTGAGCAAGGAAAATGATACCAGATTGAACTTGGACCTTCCAAAAGGAATGAAGCACACCACCAATGGGAAGTCAATAGATAAATATTTTAAACTTTTCCATTTTTGTTTTAGTTAAGAGATAAAGCAAAACTAGCAACAATGTATTGTGGAGTTTATAACATATGTATGTTTAAAGCAAAAATAATAACAATACATTGTGGATTTAGAACACGGTATGAACACAACAGTGAAAGAACAGGGTAATAGAAATGAAAACAGATTATTGTAAGTTTCTTTAATTATCCATGTAACACTGTAATATTTCTTAAGGGAATGTGAAAATTTAAAGAATATTGTTCATCTATAGCAACCACTGAAAACTATATCAATGAGATCTAACTAATAAGGTTTTAAGCCAGTAGTGGCCATAAAATGAAATCATGAACAATTCTCAGTTAATCCAAAAGAAGGAAGGGAAAATAAAAAACAAAAAAATGTGATAAATAAAAAACAAATACCAATATGGTTGATGTAAACCCAACCAGATCAATAATCACCTTAATTGTGAAGGATGTAAACTACAATAAAAGCAGACATTTTCATAATGATTAAAAAACCAAAAGAAACCATGTGTTGTCTACAAGGAAGAGATAAATCTTAATGTAAAAGGATGGAAAAAACAGGCCATAGAAACACTAATGATCATGATAGCAAACAGCTTATTGTGCCTTCTTTCTTGTTTTTTGTATGAGATGATGCTATGCAATAATTTCTGGAACAAAATGGATCTATCAAATGTGCATGTGACACCTTTAAAACTGAGGAATGTGAATGTCAGCAGGTATCAGACTGAGAGTACACAGGAGAGACAGGCAGAGGTTTTCAGCATCTCACCTGGTACGGCGTTCAAGCTAAATGAGCCTTTTGGTGAAGTTCAAAGCAGGGCCCATTGCCTGTTGCAGTTGGACTTGTCATCTGTTTATGAAGCATGTGCAGTTTCAGGCCCTCCTCCTCAGCCACAGAGAGCCTGTCCAAAAAGTGTTAACCAAGAATTAGAAAAAAGTAGGCCAGGGACGTTCTAAATAATGATTTCATTCTTTGGGTTTATCCTGGGTTTCCCTGAGTTTCCAGGGTAACCATTTATTGTAAAGTCTTGGCATCTTTTGGGTTAAGTTATAGGGAAAAATTCTATGAAAATTAGTGGAACAGAGCTGTTTTAAGGTCATTCAGTGTATCAAGCAGCCTAAGCCAAGGTCTGGCTCAGGGACCACAGCTAGCTCCTCAGCCCCCACCCTCCCTGTGATTCTCCTGGGATGGAGAGGCAACGGGATAGCAAAGCTTTCACCTAATCTCCAGAGTTATTTCACCACTGGGGACCAGCTAGTATGGAGAGGAATAGAGAGAATTTTCTTAAATTGAAGTATAGTCAGTTTACAATGCATCAGTTATTTCTGGTTTACAGCATAATGAACATTTTGTTTGCACGTCTTTACATTGATTCATATCACCTTAGCAAGGATCATAATGAAGACCTTCATCTGGAAATCTTTCTTAGAAACTCTGTAAGGAGTTTGGCCACCAGGAAAGTTGTGTGCATGAGAGCATCTAGTCCTCCTGGAAGAAAAGTGAAGGGAACTTCAGCAGAATTATTGATCCTGCTCATTCCACCCCCTCACTCCTTTCCCCACTCTTGAACAAAGAGTCGGGAAGACACTTCCCCGGGGAAATGAAGACTCTTGAACAAAGAAAGGCAGAGTAAATCTCTGCCAGCCCCTGTGAGGGAGGTCCTTGGGAAACAGACTATTGGCACTGAGGCATAAGGTTACTGAGTCCATCTTAGGACAGTCAATGGGAATTGGTTACTAGGTATCCCAGGCTGACACTGCACTATGATCCGACTCTGGGGAGCCTAGCATGAGCTCCTCAATAGCAAGAGAGACACACGGACATCACCTACTTACAGATTTTCACCTTACATACTTTTGAAATCATAAACATATTGATACCCCAAAGCAAAAGACTATGAACTCTACCTGCCACCAAGGATGCTGTCACTGGTCATGTTGGTCATTTTAGGCTCAATCATCCTTTGGTTTGTTGGTCCATACTCTGATTGCTTCTATTTCTGTTATTTTTGATAAGTGCTTAATTTTTGATGAGTACAAAGACATTGAGAACTTTGAAAGTGCCATTAATAAAAGGTTATGATGACAATGGAAGCACAGGTCAAAAAAAATTTTTAAATGGAAAGTGACAAGATGTCCACAGATCCATGGGATGAGTCGTTCATCAGTAGGAACAATTTTGAAGGACAAAGAGCAAATCATGTAAAGTGAAAACCTCTAGGTCTACACAAAGGACGGTAATCAGCAAGAGACAAGGAAAAGTAACTGATGAAATGGAATATTTAGCCTTCATATCAAAAGCCTATCAGACTAATATTAATTCAGGAGAAGGCCAGAAGGGTACTGGAGAACTAAACTATGAAAATTGGCTGCATAAACCTTTTTTCTCAATGTTTCCTATGGTTCCACTGTTTGGAGGCCCTTTCAAGTCTGTGCATCAGAGTGAGTGCTGACTAGACTGTCAGTGTGAATACTGCAGCTGCTAAGATATTCCTGATGTCACTTACAGAGGTCGCAGGGTAAGGTGAGGTAGGTATACGTGGAGGGTGATTCTGAGGCAATAGAATTTCGATACGGGTAACACTAGCTTATTATTCCAAAAAGATGCTCAATAGAAATCAGTACAAAATAAAATAATATGCCTAGTTTTAAAGTTTAAACCTTTACTTATGAAGGACTTAGGAACAAGTGGACCTACAAACAGCCCTTTATAGCCCCTTGTGCAGGCAGAGGTGTTTGGGATGGACTGAACTGTCTTGTGGTGCTCTGTTGGAGGTGTTGTCACTGGGGCTGGTCCACTGCAGAGAGACATCAGTCCCACTTGGGATGAGAACAGTGGCAGTTCTCAGCAGATTGTCTGGCCCCCAGTTTTGGAAATGACAAGGCAGAGGTCATGGAGTTATAAGGGCAACAGAGGAGGAGTCTCTTGGAACCACAAGGAAGTTTTAGGAAAAGAGTTTAAAAGAAGGGCATATGTGTTCTTCCCAAGTCTGCCGTGCTTGCTTCGACAGCATATATATACCAAGTCTACCTTTTAGCATATAAGGGGAGTGAGTTGGCAGAGGAGAACTCCCATGGCCTCCATGATTCCTTCTCCAAGGCCTGTATGGTTCAAATGAAAAGGGCCACTGCTCTTACATGCCCACAGAGGAAGCGAGTAAGTGTTAAGTGTTCAAAAGGTACTTTATTGATTGAGTGATGGGTGTGCCTTGAAGCACTGAAACAAAGTGAAAATTCATTGAACATAACTGTTTAACTCTTGCTAAGGAATAGAATTCCTTTGAGGGAAAGAACCATCTTTGTTTAATGCAGTTAAGGAAAAATGAAGATGAGTTTGAATTGAGATACAGAGTAAGCTAAACTGATCTCTATATACAAACGAATAGGAATTTGAGGGGAAGGGGAGGAGGCGTAAATGAGCTGGAAGGGAGAGGAAAGAATGATGAATGAGTTAGAGACAGAGAAGCATTAGGGAAGGAAATTTCTGGTTTCAGTAACTGCCACAATATTTTAAGAAGAAGGATACCGACTTCCATTTTGATTTTTACACTGTGCAATCCTAGTCCTAAGCCTTAAGTGAAGGCTGCCACACACACTCTTGAGTCATCATACTTTGGATAAGAGGGGATTAGGATTGTACCCAGAAGGATGACCTGGGGCTGGAAAGGAACAGGAGGGAAAATTCGGATGGCCCAGAGATCTCACTGCATGTAAGAATTCAGTGTCAGGGCTTCCCAAGAGAAAGTCTCACTACCACGATCACCACCACCACCTCCCCGCCCCCACGCCTACCACACCACTACCACCACCAAGAACTCCTAGATATGTAGTCAAATACCAGATATAGCACTGTATATTTCATGGGGTTCACACCAACCATATCTAAACATGAAAGGGCAAGGTAGCCAGAACAACTAGAGATCTTGGACACAGCGGACCACTAAATAGAGCACAGCCTCCACTCTAAACAGAGCACCCTGAACTCTCACTGTCATTAACAACAGCACAGTTCCAAACCCTAGTTTTGTTGTGTTTTTAATTCCATTCCACTTAATGCCTTTGGAGCATTTCTCAGAGATGCTGAGAAAAATCCCAGGAGAAAAAAATCAGGTAGGTTGCAGACACTGAGACAGCGAATCTTCCCTATTAGAGAGGTCCTGGGCCATTCCTCAATGCCTCGGGGAGAAGTGTTCATTGCTTCTGCTTCTTCTGGCAGAAAATCACTGGATATGGAATTATACTTACTTCCCGTGTTCCTTTCACATGGGAATAGGATGTAGAAATCTTCAGCTACAACTGCTGATATTTAGAGCCTCTGAGAAGTCAGATAAACTAAAATATCTAGACATCAAGTGAGGGTGTGTTGGATATCTTAGAGATATCTAACTGCAAGGAACTCTAACACTGTTAGAGAGATTAATTCTTTACTTCTCCAGGTTCTTGTAATTAAAAAAATTCTTTTTGCTTTTGTTTTTTACTTAAGCTCTGATAGAATTTAGAATCTGATATGGAATCTAACAAAGAGGGCTAAGCCTACAGCTTTGGTGTCATCTGGATCTTCTGTTCAGCATGTGCGGCTGAATCATTTCCATGATCAAAATACCTAATTACTGTATGTATGTATGTGTGTGTGTGTGTGTGTGTGTGTATACAGGATTGGGACATGCTGTGCACCAGAAATTGACACACTGTAACTGACTACTTCAATTTAAAAAATTTTTAAATAAATAAATGTATTTAAAGCAAAAAAAAAAAAAAAAAAACCCTCCATTATCTGCACACACCAGACCTCAGACTGACAGACCCACATGGGTCTGTTTCTTCAGCTTTTCTCGAGACAGCCTATGATTCCTATCTCCCCCATAAGCTGTGGCCAAGAACTTTGTGTTTACATCCTAAGTATTTTCCAACATGGCATCTTTTAACTTTAATACTTTTGCACAGTTTCTTGCTTTACCCAATAAGTTGGCTCCTGAAAAGCAGTATACCCACCGGATGTTTGCAAATCAAATATATATATATATATATTAAAGATAACCAAGAAATTTATCCTCCTTTGTGGAGACCCTAGCAAAAAGTAAAGAAATTTGTAATGTAAACCATAGCCCCTAATTCATTGGTTCCATAATTTGAATATAAGCTGCCTTTCCTTGTCAGTGACACCTATATACTTTAAAATGTGATGAGATTTAATTTTTTATCACCAAATTTCTAAGACTTCCCGTGATCTCTTTTCTTCCCCCCAATCCCAATTAAACTAGCGGTCTGCAATCCTACAGCAAATCTCAGCCACACGACACACCGGTGTCCCATGTGCACTTCTTTTCCTCATGGAATGATTTTCTAATTGGCTTAGATATAGAAGAATTGTGTCACAAAAGAAAAATGCCCATTACCATTAAATCTGCACTCTGGACTATTAACAAGAACAGAGAGGGAGGAGGTGCTGAGGAAGACCAATTCCTCTAAACCCCGAGCCTAAGATTAAATGTGTACTAATCTATCATTGTATCAGTCTATAAAAGTACTCTGCTGCTGCCTCAGCCTTCACACTACACAGAATCAGTTCATATATATTTCCCTTTTGGGGCTTTGGGCAAAGTTCCACTGAGGTCTGATCCAGGAAACTCCCCCAGGGCTTTCAAGGTCATAAGTCCTGCAGGTTTACGATGGTTTGGTTTTAACTTCTGACTGCACTGGGCAAGATTTTACATACCTGATGATAGCAAGCCTCACTGTGGGCCAAAAAGCTCTGCAATGCAATTGGTGGTAAGTCCTGCTAATTCCCTGAAGCCTAGCAAGGAAGCTGAGAAGAAGGATAAAACACACAAAAAAATAGAATTGTTGCTAGGCGTACGGAATCTGGCCCTCTGAAAGTGTTAGAGGACTGACTTGCAAGAATGCATGCTTGTGAATTTTTATGCAGGGAATGTGTCTTGTGAATTCTATGGCCATGCTGCACTTGACAATGGTGTCCCCGAGAGCTATTTTGCAAATCTTGGAGAATCAAAGACTTGAATCTTGGAGGTTACAACCTATGAGAAGAAACCATAGGACCAGCAAGAACTCCTTGACTTCTGATGACACGCTTACATCTTCCATGAAGAGTTTCCTGACCATTCTTTCTCCTGGTACTTTCAATGGGATAAAGGTTCTTAAATGTTTGGAAAGGTACTTCCTAAAAATATCTCTGGGTGGCGTTTATGGTCTTGGTTAATGATGTCAACTCTGTATTTATTTTGCTTCCCAGGCAAGAAAGAAAAAGCACCGACCGACAAGTTCATTTATCCTTGTTTCTTTTTTTCTTCCTTTTTTCCCCCAGATTATATTTGGACTCAAACATCAACCTATGGATTAGGAAGGGCCCCCTTTGTAAAGAGAGCAAAGAGTTCTCTAATAGGACTGTGACACCTTCCAACATGCTGTCAAACATCACTCTGACAGTCGTCCTCTCCTGGCTCTAACCTGAAGCCATATTCATCATCACTAACATATTCCACATTGCTTTTAGGAAATGAAGTGAGGAGACAGGTTTTAATCATTAATGAGATATGTTTCAATCACATCTGATGCAATGTTCACATGACTGACAAACTCTGCTACCACTAGAGTTTTGGGGTTTTTGGGGGGGGGGGAGGCGTTTCATGATTTTTATTCTTTACATGCTTTCAGCACTGTTGTTAAATGTTTGACCTTTTAGGTTCACCCTGGGGGGTTGTGGTGGGGCTACTTTTTAAGCCTTTATCTGGGTAATTACTGAACAAATACTTCTTAGAATTCTCACCAAGGTTTCAGCCTGTGCTACAAGTTGTAGAAGATACATAAGCCAAGGAGGATGTGTATGCTCTCCTCAGGAAGCTCATAATTAAGATGGGGAAGAAGGGTTGACAGCATGAAGCAACGCCCAGCATTCAGGGTGGTGTATCATGAAGGTTGAGTCCCCTAGTGCCATCTAATATCAATGGTTCAGAACCTCGTCTGGGTCCAGAGGCACTCTGAAGTTCAGAAGAAGGCTATGTAGTCTCTCCCAGAAATCAGCATGTGGTTCATACACGCAAAATTTCTCATTGGTTCCAAAGTGGGTGGGATGGAAATTCCTGAAATGCATTCATGAATGCAGGAGCAGCTTATAGATTGCTCCCCTAAGAACACAGCAGGTCAGAGGAGGAGCTCAATGAATTCAACAGGAAGTTAAAGATGGTTTAGGGAAGGCAATGGGACTTAAAATTTACCCTGGATGTAGACAAGACTTAGGGGAAGGGAAAGTAATCTTTATGGGAGACATAGTAATTGATATAAGTCGTCTCATTTAATGTTCAGAGTAAGTCAATGAAGAAGGTAATTTGTCCCCCATGCTAGAAGAAATGGACACTAGGAAAGCTTAATAAATTGCCCAAGATTACTCTCAGCTATTTAGGTCCTGAGCCGAACTGAAACTAATGTCTGTATGAACATAGATCCCAGGCTATTTCCACTACACACCCTATCACAGAGGAGAAACAATGAATCTTTCTCTAACCTAATAAACGTGTCCTCTGGTGTGCATCTATGGTGAGGCTGGAGGGGAGGAATAGTGGAAGAAATCTTTTTTTAGCTCTCTAGGAAAAGTAAGTTAAAGGAGGTATTAATCTATATAGGTACTCTACTGCTACTGTATGACCTATGAACTGAGGCCATCTAGTAAAAACAGGAAAGAATCATGGTGAATCTTTTTTTCGGGCCATTATATGGTTGGTGTGATAGAACAGACTTATTGTTTTCAACTTTCTGCTCCGTCCCTGGAATAAGATAATACCCGTTTTTCATGTGACTTGTCCGTACTCTAGCAGGCAGAATATACAGCGTCACACCATCAACCTTGGACTTGGCCTTGTGAATTAGTTCCTTTGGCCAATGGAATGTGAATGGAAGTGTCTGTGTGCTGGTTCGGAGCAGAAGCTTCAAGGAGGATGTCTTCTGTCCGTCCTCCTGATCCCCCACCCTCCTCCACAAGGATGACATGTCACAGTGAGCGGCTGTTCCTTCAGCCTGGATCACAGAGTGAGAAGGTGCCCAGAGCAGACAGGAACTCACCCTGTAGCCTGGAGGCAGTTTCAGCTGAGCCCAGTTCAGCCATCAGAGCTGCAGCTGACACGCACAACTCAGAGAGAAGCGGCCACTGCAGTAAGTGATACAGATTTTGAGGTTGTTACCACAGAAAACCTTGACTTTTGATCATTGGTCAAGCATGGCCTCATTTTGAGACCAACCAAGAATCTAAGTGTCACCAGAAGAACTCAAAAAACATTAGGGAAAATTCCAGAACCAACAAAGTAACTTGGTCCCCTCAAGTCAGGGATAACGTGGACAAGACAGGATTCTTGGCTGCTGCTATTCCACCCTGTCAGCACAGGGCTCAGCCTCCAGGGAGATGGTGGTGTTAGAGCAGGCAGGTAGCTAGATGTGAGCAGAGAAAGGGGGTCACAGGCCAGATGGCAGGAAACCACACATCTTGTGAACAACAGGGGCCCTTGGGCAGACCAAGAAAAGCAGGAAACTCTGGACTGATAAGAAGCCATACATTCTGGGTTGACAAGTGTCCTGGAGGCAAAGAAAGGTGGGACAAGGCAGGAATCTCCCCCATCCAAATGTAAATTTGTGCTCATTATGCCCTCATAGGACTTCCTGATCAAGACTAAATAAGGACAAAAAGAACCTCTCTTCCCCTTGGGAAGGTGGAGCTGGGGTGAAGATCAGGAAAGATGACCCCAAACCCCCACTCACCAATGAATATTCTGCCCATTTATTTTTATACCCATGTAACCAACTTGCCAAAGAAACTCAGGGCAGTTACCCACGGGTCTGCCGGCTCTCCCCTTGAGAGGGTCCCTCTATCGCTTAACACATCCTTGCTTTGCTTTCTTGACCTCAGCTTGTTTCTGAATTCTTTCTGCAACAAGCCACAACCTGCTCTCTGATAACAGCGGGAGGCTGACTGCCATTTGAGGACTGTGTTCCTGGGGAGACAATCTTAGCTAAATTAAACTTAAGAATCTGATTTGACAGTGGGTCTTCTCCTCTTTGTTCTCCATGTGGAGGAGTCATAAGATGGATATGAGACAGAGAAATATAGGGAAATGAAGCACTGGTAGGCAGTTCACGAAGTTGACAACCAGACTGAATAACTGAACGTGTGCTGTACTTTTAGAATCCACACACACACACGTGAGCAAAAACACACATTCTAGCCCCTACAAATGATTCCCGTGAGCATCCTTCTTTAGTCACTGGCCACACAAGCTTGATGCCAACCCTGATTAGGACCCTGTCTAATTAGCATTCTCTCATGTGTGATTCTCTGCTTAGGGCTGTGTAGATGATGGAGTAGTGCTGACCAGACAGATGACCACTCACTTCTCATCAGCACCCCCCAACACCTAATGACTTTAACGCAGTGAAAAATCAGTCTGTGGCCTCAGCAAAAAGACTTTTCAAGACATCGTATACTACTTACTGGATCCTGCCTCTTAGCTGTTCTCCTGAAACTCCAGTGGACCAGGCTCAGAGCCCTGCAGTTCTGGTGAAAGAGGAGTGGGGCAACGGGAACGAACGCACCCTCACGTGTCTTTTTGTTCCACCCAACCGAGTGCATCCTGAGGCCCTTGCAAGAAATCACCAGTGTGCAGGGCAGTCCCTCAAGTGGAGGCTAGACTGACTCTTGTTCAATTCAGGTTTTGTAAAGCCAGCTGTTAGGACTCTGCGGTTTTGGCCACAGAACATTGCCGGGCTCCAAGCAGCTACGATGTTGGAGCCCCAGATCCGTTCTGGTGCCAAACATTTGTCCACATGCTGTTCCCAGGCAGCAAAGACTCAGCTCTGTCAACATCCCTGTGACAGGAGGACGGCACTCCTCTTCCCATCCCGCAGTGGGACACGTCCCATGGCAGTGAAGTCACGGAGGCTGGACGCACATCTTGAAGTGTGCAGTGTGCAGGGCTGGTCCTCAGGGGGGAAGGAGAAGTTGGTCCGCATCCTACAGTGACTGACCCCTGAGCGGGGAGAATACGATCTGTTCTCCGGGTTGTGTGTTTCTTATTCAGGTGTTTCTAAGCTCTGCTATTAGATCATTAGAATTTACAGAATCTCTCCACATAAGGTGAATGGGTTAAAAGATCAGATGGTTTCATCAATGTAGTCTTTCTGTCAATGCAGTCTCCCCAGACAATGAGAAACGTTGTTACAAGAAATCTATTCCTCAATTAGAAGTCTCCCTGCCTTAGAGAACTTGTCCCAGCTGAATAGACCTTTCTTTCCTGTCAGGTACAGGATGCGTTATCTACAAGGATATCAACATAACCATATTTTGGACCAAAGGGCTTTTTGACTTTTACGAAATGAAGACTGGGAGAGAGTTGGGTTTAAAATGGCAGCTGGCTTCGAGGCCCTTATTCAGCCTCTCCCAACAGTTCAACAAAAATATGTCAAAAGACACAGAAAAAAATGCAAACTTAAAAATGCAAAACTGAAACTAAATAACCTTTTTTCAGAATTGAGGATTAATTTCCATTAACTGAAAGACTGGCAAAATGGGATTAAAACCACAATCCATGATTTCTCGTGTTATACCCATGGGAAATGGGGCTCACTTACCCCTCCCCACTTGAAAATAGCTGGGAGGGAGGTAAGCAGTCCCTGCCCCCTCTCAGCATCAGATCCCCAGCTCAGAAATACAAGATGTGTGTTGAGTGGATAACCGAGGCCATCTCTCTAAATGGTGATGCTCTTTGGGACTGGTGCCATCCTCATCTACCTTTCATCCTGATCTCTCATCTGGATCTCATCTGGATCTCTTTTCTATATTTAGTCAGAGGTGGGAATTCCCAGCAAATGTATGTAAGGAGAAATTCTCCAAAGTAAATCACGACAGGCAGCCCTGCTCTCCAGAATCAGTCCCAGGAAGGGCAGACACCAGGGATGTGATAGCATTTTAGCATTTCCATCAGGTCAGTGTCAGGAGGCGGGAGTGAGGTGGAATGAAATGTCAGTCTCACAGGGGTCCTAAACATGCCTCTGCCTAGAGTATGGAGATGGATTTAGAGATGGATCTGGGAGCTATGCATGTAAACCTACTGTTCAGCTGCTCATTTAAAGAATGAGATCAAAATCGAACCACAGACTTTGTCTATGGAAAATACTGTATCTTCCCTTTAAAAATAAGAGAAGTGAAAAAATAATAACATCAAGCCTATTTAACATTCTAGACCCCCCCCAAAAGGTGACCCTGACTCTGAAGATGTGAAGGATGAACCAAAATTTGAAAATAATTTATTATAGTAACTAGAAAGAAATTTGAGAAAACAATCTCTCATCCTAAGTACGAAGATAGAAAAGGAGCAAAAATCTTCTTGAAAATTGGCTAAAATGATAAACCAACGAAGGAGAGGAATAAACGACGAGTAGGTAAAACACAGACTGCCAAGAAAGTAAACACTGAACAGCAGAATTTCAATCTGTAGAAATAAAGAAAACTTTTGACACTCACCAAAAATTAAAATGATTTGAGACGGTATCATGTAACAAGTATTCAATAGATGACTGTTCTATATACAATAAAGAGATCTAAAAGAACGCTGACAGAGCTATGACCTCTCCAGAAATGCTAGCTTGTTCCATGGAATTAAATGCAGAGAAAAAAACCGAGCTTTTCCATAGCTGTTGAGTTTGCCATCTTCCTTTGGTGACGGTTAAATAAAAGGCTCACAGTGTAAAGAGACCACTGGGTCTGTAAGGAGGATGACAAGAATGGACACACACCTCTCTAACCAGAGGGTCTCGGGTGCCCCAAACCAGGTCCCTGCACATATCTCCCAGGCCCAGGTGGAAGTGAGGATGTCTGGCAATGGCAGACTTATTTTGCACTGAGGCAGCAAATTCCTTCAAGGAATTGACAGCAGATCTCCTTATAACCCTCTTAGCAAATACGAGGTGGGGGGGTACCCAAATGGTGATTCCTACTTTCATGGTTCAATAGTCAAAAAAACTTATGGGATGTCCATGAACATCTGGAGAATCAGCACAAAGCAGCCTGCAAGAAACTGCAGGGATAGCTGTGTTCCTGGGTGGGCAAGTCCACATTCCGTGATGTTAAGCATCTAAATTTAGTTCCTGGTGTCATGTTAGATATGATTTATTCTGAATTCCTTATTATGCCTCTCCCACAAATCAAATCATGTTATAGTACACACTTAATTGGGGTTGAAATTCTTCCCAATGTGGTTGGTGCTTGTTAACTTCCTCTTTATTTGAGGTTAACCAAAAGGCAATGATGAAAATCTTCATCACCAGCCTCTAAAGAGAGAGATGAAGTGCTGAAACAATAACACCCAGTGTCAGAACCGTGGCAAATCTCATCAATCAGAGCACAGCGGGCCACCCACACCTCCAGCTGTGAGGCTGTCAGGCCTCATAATCTCAGTAGGGCTGGGCGGGAGCAGCGGGTCAAAGGCAGGCTTCCCAAGAGAGCCAAGGCACAGACTCATTGTTGGGTCCTCTTCTTCAATCAAACTCCAGCACATCCATGACCAAGAGGCTGGGGTGGCCTCCCCGTGGTAGCTGACCCACAGCTTCCACAGGTGAAAGGCTTCCAAGGGGTGGGTGGTGGTTCCAAGGGCACGGGTGTGATGAAGTGGGAAGATGAAGGACTTTGGAGTGAGACTCTGGGTCAGCTCTGGCCTGTTTACTTAAGAGCTTCGTGATTTAACCTCCCTGAGCCTCTATAAAATGAGGAGATTATGCTAAGAGGAAAAAAAGGATTAAAACAACTAAACTCTTAAAGTTATACTCAACATCCAAGATCCTCGAAGGACTGGAGAGCTTGTGAGTGGCCGCTTGGGGACAAGCCCAGCAAATAAATAACTAGTGAGAGAAACAGTCGTGTCTTAGAGAATCAGAATGCTGGCTTCACTCTTGCGTTCAAATCCTGGCTTGTTCAATTAGTAGATCCGTGAGCACAGGGAGAATACTTAAGGCAACACACACACACACACACAAACACACACACACAGCCTATTGCTTTATATAAAGCAGGAATAACAGTAGCACCTACTGCTGATGTAGGATTAAATGAGATCAGCTTTGTAAAGCGCTTTGGCTAACGCCTGACATACAGACAGCGCTCCATAAACCAGCTGTAATATTTAAAGTCATTAGTGAGGCAGCTGGTTTTCATTTATATATACTAATATCTTATGTGTTCTAGTCTACACATGAATATATAATAATGCAGTATAATTACATATTATAATATGTGATATACTACTGTATTTATTTCCTATGAATTATTGAAAGATACAAGCCTACATAGTGGGTTTGGGAAACCTTCCACAGGTGTTTGATGTTGGCTAACTTGTTCAAATGTATGTGGGCATAGAGATACATGTGTCTATTACAGTGACTTTCCAAGAATCCTCATTTAATTTTTTTGTTGAACACTTACTATGAGTCAGGAACTGTACTATATGCTTTGTACACATTATTTTAAATTAATCCTCACACAACCCTACTCATCGGGTTATTTTGTTAAAATAATAATATTATTCAAATCATAGAGAGAATGGGTCCAGACTTCAGGCTTTGATTTTATTCTACCTCAGTCCTCTCAAGTAAAATATATTTGCTTGGAAATATTACCGATGGGTGGGATGGGCCACTTCCTTACTGATGGTACTAAGAGGGTATGGAATTTTTTTCAGAAACCATTAATTCAGGCTCATAATCTTGATGATGGTATCTGGCAAACTACAAAACTAACTTTTAAGAGAAAGGAGTCTCAGATACAAAATGTGTGAACGGGTAGTCCATGAAAACCTGACCAGGCCTCCAGATCTGCCAGAAAGAATTCTCAGAAAGTAGGTGAATTCTCAAAGGACAAGTGAGTGGGTAGATGCCCAAGGCCCTTCTTCTTACAGGCCCCAAGCACCAATCAGGGAGGGACCTCCAGGCCCCTATCACAAAGAGGCATGAACACTACTGAAATTCAAGTTCCTGGCAGAATCAATTTGGGGTGGAGTGGAAACTAACACAATATTGCCTTTTCAGTTACCCATGTCATCCAGGGGAAAGTCTCCAACTGCAGTCAAGTGAAGTGACGAAGGGAACTCTGAAAGGCAGTCCCGGAGTTCCAGATCTGATGGGCACCCGTCTGGCAAGCTCCAGGCAGCACCAGTAGAACAAGCTGTGTGGGACCTGGGCATGTTCCCTTTCCCGGGGCTTTATCTGAATTTCAAGGACTGTGACTCTTTTCCCGCATGTGCAAAATTTAGTGATTTATGACCCCAGAGGGTATAGATAATTCAGACATGGTAGACCACTCAGATAGAGTATAATTTTTGTCACATCTCAGAAATGTTTTTTAACATTTCTTTCCAGATCAATGTGAACATTTTGGTGCTCTTTAGCATTTGTGGTATTTTAGTTGTAAGTGAATGGCCTCTTGTGTGAGTCAAAAGCACTTCCTTTCTTTTTTTACAAGATGTACAGATCAAGCATCGTGAATCATTTAAGAGACTAAGACAAGGCCCGTCAAGTGGTTAAAATAACTGATAAAAATGGGTATGTAATCACATACAAATGTGACGATGCAATGATGCTCGAAAGAGATCCACTCTATTTCTGCAGTAGACATGACTGAGTCAAAACTTCTCATGGAGCTGGGCCAGCACTGGGCAGAGCGGGAGAGCCCAGGAATGGAGGGGGAAAGCAGCAGAGGCAGATGTGAGAGGAGAAGCAGGCCGGCGGGTGAGTGAAATGGAACGCGGGCTGGCAGACAGTCTAGCTGGCCCCCAGTCCCTCAGCAACCAGAGCCCACCACGTGCCCTCCTGCAGCCCTGCTCCCGCTGACCAGCCTCCCAGGGGCAGCCACCCCTCTCTTCAGCCAGAGAGATCACTGCCCCAACTGCTCCAGCTCCTGGCTGAACTGCCTCCTGACCTCACCTCCTCTTCAACTCTCCCAGTCAAGAGAAGAAAAAATGGGGGTTTCAGATGTCAGCAAGGGAAAAGGGCCTCTCAAAATCCACAGCAAGCCCAAGAGGTCAGCATTTGAAATAAAAAAGAAAGGGCCCTCTCATGATCCACTGGTGGAATGGTTGTAAGATTCTCTGAAATTCACTGTCAGTGAAAAAATGTAAGGTCAGTGTAGCTGACACAAACATCCTCTCAGTGCCAAAGAAACGCAAGCTTTTTTTTCTTTTTAGACGGCAGGTAAGGCTCTTCATAGCCCTGGAGCAGAAACTCAAAAGATATATTGGATTTCAGGAAAAGACACCAAGACAAATCTGGATTACAATGTCTTCTTCTGGTACCTGGTACCTAAAGCGATTTAAAAACCATGGGGATGCAAAGTATACCCTGGTGACTATAGTAAACAATACCATATTGCATATTCGAAAGTTGCTTAAAAAGTAAATCATAAAAGTCTTTATCACAAGAAGAAAAATATTTTGTAACTGTGTATAGGGATGGATGTTCCTCAGACTTGCTGTGATGATTATTTTGCATTGTATACAAATATCAAATAACTAAGTTGTATACCTGAAACTAATACATTATATGTTAATCATACTTCAATTTAAAAAAATTAAACAAATAAAACAAACTAACAAGAACAACAACAACAAAGAAAAGTGGTTAAGCTCCATGATATGAATGTTAAGAAAATGGCAATCAAAGAAAGACCACAAAGGATTCCTTTGTGGCTTGCTTTCCAAGCCTACCCTTTCAAAAATCATACTGAAGAAAGAATTGATAAAATACTTCCCAATTTGAATGGAGGAGAGAGTAGGTAGCTCAGGGAAAAGTTTTAAAGGACAGAAACACCTACGAGCCTGAAGGATCCAAGTCCCAGGGAAAATATACTGACTGAGGGGAACAACCCAAAGCAATGGGAGTGGGGTGTATTCCTGAAGAAATGGTCATGTTACGTGGCATTTAATGGACTCTCAGAGAGAATTCAGGTCCTTTGATCAAGACTGCACCTAGCCCCCAGCTAATTTCTCCCTCCTTCCCCACTGCAATGCCTTCAGGCTACAGAAAAATGGACAGAAACCTACATTTATCCCTCAAACTACAGCTGAGAGAGAGAGAGAAAAAAATGTAGGCTTAGGAAAAGAAAGATAATCTCTGAGAGCAAAGAGAAGACTAGTTGGAGATGCCTGCATCATACAACAAGAAGAGCAGTGGTATGGCAACTATACAAACATGCTAAAATGAAAAGAAAGGGAAAGGAAACCAAGGAACTTAGCAGGCAGAAGACATGATGAACCTCGCCTCAAAGAAAATCTGTCCCCAGAAACAGAATGATGTTCCTTGGAAATGTTTTGAGATATAACATTTTTTAAATATCTGAATTCAATAAAGGAAGATCAGAAAACTACAGACTGAGTTGAAATGCATGTTGCAAAGCTAAGGAAATGAACAAATTACCAAAATAAGAGTATAATATATCTAATAAGTCTGTAACAGCCAAGAACAAAATCAATATAGCTGAATTCATTAATTTGAAAGATCTGAATTAATTACCATGAATATAGATAAGAATAATGAAAAGATTACAGCAAATAGGGAAGAGATGGTATATAGAGACAATAGATCAAGAAATGATCCACCACTTTATTTCCATGAGGATGGCTATTATAAAACGAACAAAACTGCAAACAAACGAACAAACCCCCAAAACAAGCGTTGGCGAGGATACAAAGAAATTGGAAGATTTGTAAATTGCTGGTGGGAATGTAAAATGGTGTGCATGTGTGGAAAATGTATGGCAGTTTCTCAAAAAATTAAAAATAGAATTTCCATATGATCCAACAATTCTACTTCTGAGTATACACCCCAAAGAACTGAAAGCAGAGACTTGAACAGATATTTGTCTACCTAGGTTCATAGTGGCAGTATTCACAATAGTCAAAAAGTGGATGTAATCAAAGTGTTCGTCAACAAATGAGTGGGTAAGAAAAATGTGGTATATACAATGGAATATTATTAAGCCTTAAAGAGAAAGGAAATCCTGACACATGCTATAACATGGATCAACCTTGAAAACATTATGCTAAGTGAAATTAGCAAGTCACAAAATGACAATTATTGTATGATTACACTTGTATGAGATATCCAGAGTAGTCAAACTCCTACAGAAAGAAGTAGAATGGTGGTTGTGAGGGGTGGGTGGAGAAGAGAATGGTGAGCTATTGTTTAATGGGTAGAGAGTTTTAGTTTTGCAAGATAAAAAAAGTTATGGAGGTGGATGGTGGTTATGGTTGTACAACAATATGAATGTACTTAATGTCACTGAAAGTGTACACTTAAAAATGGATAAAATGGTAAATTTTGTTATGTGTATTTTACCACAACTTTAAAAAAAAAATTCCAGAGAAGACATACAGATGGCCAACAGACACATGAAAAGATGCTCAGCATCACTAATCAGCAGGGAAATGCAAATCAAAACCACAAGGAGATATCACCTCACACCTGTCAGAATGGCTATTATCAAAAAGATAATAAATAAAGTGTTGGCAAAGATGTGGAGAAAAGAGAACCCTTGTGCACTGTTGGGCATGTAAATGGGTGAAGTTACTATGGAAAACAGTAAGGAGATTCCTTTCAAAGTGAAAATAGACCTACCATGTGATCTAGCAATTCCACTTCTGGGTATTTTCCCAGAGAAAACAAAGACACTAATTCAAACACATACATGCACCCCTACGTTCATTGTGGCATTATTCACAATAGCCAAGACATGGAAGCAACTTAAATGTCCACTAATAAATAAATGGATAAAGAAGATGTGGTTTATAGACACAATGGCATATTACTCAGCCATAAAAAGAGTGAAATCTTGCCATTTTCAACAAGACAGATGGATCTAGAGAATATTTTGCCAAGTGAAATTAAGTCCAAAAGAGAAAGGCAAATACCATATGTTTTCGTTTATATGTGGACTCTAAAAAATAAAACAAAACAAATGAACAAACATAACAGAACATAAACAGAGTCTTAAATACAGAGAACCAACCAGTGGTTGCCAGAAGGGAGGGATGTAGGGGGAATGAGTGAACAGGTGAGGGAAATTAAGAGGTATAAACTTCCAGTTTCAAAATAAATGAGCCTAGGAGATGAACTGTACAGAATGGGGAATAGAGTCAAGAATAGTGTAACATCTTTGCATGGAGACAGATGGTAACTAGACTTACCACAGTGACCAGTTTGTAATGTATAGAAATAATCGAATCCCTATGTTGTGTAACAGGAACTAACATAGTGTAATAGGTCAATTATACTTCAAAAAACAAACAAACTCACAGAAAAAGAGATCAGATTTGTGGTTACCAGAGGTTGGGGATGGGCAGAAAGGGAACTGGATGAAGGTGGTCAAAACCTTCTTAAACTTAAAACCTTCTTAAACTTCCAGTTATAAGACAAATGAATACTAGGCATGTAACATACAACATGGTTAACATAATTAACACGGATATATGTTCTACATGAAAGTTAACAGAGTAAATCCTAAGAATTTGCAAAATGAGGAAAAATATTTCTTTTTCTTTTATTTTGTATCTATATGAGATGACAGATATTCACTAAAACTTACTGTGGTAATCATTTCATGATGTATGTAAGTCAAATTGCTATGCTGTATACCTTAAAATTACATAGTGCTGTATGTCAATTACAGCTCAATAAAACTGGAAAATGTTTTTTGAGAAATGGTCCATCATATACATAATGATGTTCTTGGAGTGGAAAATCCAATAAAGGAAAGAGAAAAAAAATTCAAGCTCTAATAAAGGAAAATTTCCATAAAATGAAAAACCTGGATATAGAAAAGAAACTGAAAAAAGTGATATGTAATGACCCACATAGAAACAAATCCTGGTTTATTATTGTACTTCAAACAAACAAATAAGCAAAGAATGTGTCAAGTATTCAAGCAAAAGAAAAAGTTACTCATAAGAGAAAAAACAGCCTGTCTTCTGAATTTCCCCCCAAGCGTCATTTAACTTAATTATTCTAATTCTTTTGACATTACTGTCAAAACTCTAAGGTATTATAATATGAGAATATTATATGCAGCTAAGTTGGTATTGAAGTAGACAAGGGCCACAAGAAGGTATTCACAAACTTGAGAAAACACAAAATATGGCAACCTTGAGCTCTTCTAGAAAAATCTATTTGATGATGAAATCTACTCATCAATAGAGGGATCAAAACAAATCATTCAGAAGTGGAGACAGCTTAGTAAAAGAACTGGTGTTAACATGAAATCCATTTAAACAAAGCTAAGACTAAACAACTGGAGAAACTGTGTTTATAGAGCAGAATACAAATATATAAAGTTTTAGAAAATTAGTTACTACTTTTGATGCTGTAACAGACAAACTCAGTACCCTCCTGGCAAACATTTATTTCTATCTTGCTCACATGAGACCAGAGCTGGGCACCAGCTGTGGCTCTGCTGGGTCCATCTCCACGAGTTTCCTAGCAGCCTCTCTTCAGAACAAGCTCTTTGCATTGTGGGGGGCTAAAGCAAGATGACTCAGGTCGAAACACACGTTTGAATTAAAACCTTTTGCTTAGAAGAGGCAAATGTCATGTTCCACCACAATTCACTGACCAAAGTAGATCATGTGGCCAAGTTCAGAGTTACTGAGATCAGACTTCAAATTTGGAGGCGAAAGAATGGGAAGACATGCAAAAACACTAATCCCACCTTTTCCACCAGGGAATCAATTGATATTTAATTAAATCAAAAGGTGTTATAAACCAAACATAATTATTTAAACCTCATTTTCCTTCCTTAACTTGCAAGGAATCCTATACAAACTAGCATCTTTTAGGATAAAGAAACAATTATGTGAAGTACAGCAATCCCTTCAGTTTTGCTTTGATACCATTTTTTTCTGTATTAAATTCAAGTAAAATTAAGTACAATCCTTCTTATTTAAATATAGCAGATATAGTATGATCTCATTTTAATAAAATTATTTCTTTCTATCTACCCATCCTTCTACCTTTGATCACCCAGAGATCTATCTAGATGGAGGTTCACCAACTGTCAACATAGGTTATCTCTAAGGCATAGTATTTGGTAAGATTTGTTGCTTCATTATTATTATTATTATTAATTTTGTATTAAAGATTTATCACTTTATAAATTAAAGTCACTGCTGTTACATTGCAACAAGATGCCAAACATATGAATGTAGTTAAGTATATATTTTATCTACTTCTAAGATAGTCTAAAAAATACTTTTCATCTTTTCTATTTAACAAAATTTAATTTCTTTCTCAAGCTCTCATAACTTCAGGAACATGTGCCAACAGAATGAGGGAGGTCTCTGTCCCAGGGAGAGGGTGGAAACATTTGATCCTCAACTCATCCCCTCTGTGCTGGGTTGTCTAGCCTCAGCCTATGCCCAGGCCCACGTGGCCCGCACAGTCTCATAGCTTTCTCCTCTTCTTCCACTCCACATTCGAGGCACACAGGTGTCAGTAAGGATGACCGTGGCATCACCTGCCTAAACCCATCAAGGAATAGTTCCCTCCCTGGTGTCCTGACAGCTCCCTGGGATGCTACTCCTGAAGCAGGAAGGTCAGCCCCCAGAGAACCCCAAGCATGTTTTGACAGAGACGTAGCTCAACACACACAAACAATAATGTGAGGCCTGAGTCCCCTCTTGCTCCCAGCCCTGAGCACACATCAGGAAACTCCAGAGCTCTGGTAAGAGCATGCCCCACGCTAACTCGTGGGAATATTTTCTTGCCTAGGGATACCGGGAGGAAGGAAGCAGCTCTCTGTTTCTTGAAGCAGATATCAGCAAAGTTAGTACCTGACATTCCTGAATGTAGCTCCTTCTCTCTCTCAGAGGCACCTAGCATCATCTTGCTAATGTGTCTAGGGGTTGGGAACCCACAGCCAGGAAAGCACTAGGGATGTAACGTACCACTTAAGAAATATAATTAACACTGCTGTATTTACAGATGAACATTGTTAAGAGAGTAAATCCCAAAAGTTCTCATCACAAGGAAAACATATTTCTTTTCTGTTTCTTTAATTTCATAAATATATGAGAGGGATGTTTGCTAACTTTACTGTGGTCATATTTTCATGATGCACGTAAGTCAAATCATTGTGCTGTGTACCTTAAACTTATACAGAGCTGTCGGTCAAATATATCTCAGTAAAAACTGGGAAGAAAAAAAGTATTGCTTTGCCCTATTAGCATTGGATTCAAAACCTCTGTGATCTCGACTTAGAAGGCAGTATACCAACCAGGTGAGGGACCATTATTTTTGCTTTTGGAAAGGAGATGCTCACAGACGACAAGGAAGAGGTTGAGAGTAAGAGTGATTTGCTGGAAGACTGTTCTCAGTTAACCTCCAAAACAAAGAGAAGCACATTTTGTCTTCCTCTTCAACAAGCCAAGCGCTCTGCAGACCAAGAGAATGCTGGGGAAGGGTCTGAAATATTAAAGAGGGAGTGAGCTGGGTATTTTAGCAGGCCAACAAGAGGATTTACAGCTCGTGGGATACCACAGCCAGCAAGGCTCTCACTTAGAGGGAAGGCAAAAGGGAAGAAAAGCAAAGCAAAAACAACACAGCAAAAGGAGAGAGGAAAGGTGTTAATGAAGAGGAAAGAAGGAAAAAAGGCAATTACAGATCTGAACTGAACTTGAGGAAATCCTTCTGGACTGACACTTGTACATACTGCAAGTGAAATCAAGTGATTTCCAGGGCTTTCCTGAGACTTAAAGGTACACGTGCACGATGCGTGCAGAATGACTCATCCAGCGTGAATAAAATTTTGAAAACACCTTTCCTTTCTACTGGTACATTCATCACAGGGCCATTTAAGATGAAGGGAGCATCTGCTCAAAACCACGATGTCCCAAATCATCCATGGGGAGCTTATACACCTCAGACGACACATCTTCCCACCCATTGGGCACATTTTCTGGATTCCCACAGGGACTGACTCTAACATACCACATTTCCCAGACAAGTCATGTTGTTGTTTTAAAATTAGCTAACAGAACAATCAGGAAAGGTTATAAGGGAAAAAAAAATATCACAAGTAAACAAAGCTTATGAATAAGTAGAAATCTAGAGAAATATTACCAGAGAGAAGTATTTTCTGAACACCAATTTTATGTGTTTGAAACAAAAGTCTTTGCTCAATTATGCCTGAGTATTTTATTAAATTGTGTCTACGCTCCACCTCATTCTGAAAGAATGTGATGCATGTGATAAGCAGAATGTGAGTAGCTGTGACATAAACACTGGCAACCACCCACCATATAGGTCTCCATCTTTTCCTTAATATTCGTATCCAGAGGGTCAAGTCTCCAAAATCGCTGACCTCTCCTCATTGAATCAAGGTCTTTCATTAGTGTCAGAGGGAAGACTATTGAAATACGTTTTACTACTGATTTTAAGGACATCAATTATCAAACAGTTAGTGCCTAAATGACATATAAAGAGTGAAATGAGTTACAGTTAACTTTCCAGTGCCTTTGCAAGAACTATTGCATGGCAACCATTTCCCCATCATTTCTGATGCTTTTCTTCCCAGCACTTCCTGTCTACATTGATGATCTATGCTCTATGCCCTAATCTTTCAGGAACCTCTAGGCAAAAGAATTTTATTTATCACTTAGGACTAGTGTTTAAAATCTAAAGCTTACAAAGGACCAAATACTAACTTTCCTAAATAAATTTAATCTTGAAGTGAAGCTCATGTATTTCATACAGCAAATTATCACCAATATTATCAGTTACCTTTAAGATTTTTTTAAATCTATCTCTAAAGGGAGATCTTTTCTGTCACAATCATTGCCATGCTGTTTTATGCTTTATGTTACCCTCCATTCTAAAGGTTAGGAGTTACTTTATTAGAAGCATGCGTCATACAATGAACCTAGAGAATTCTAGAAAATTGGATGCTCAGAGTAAACACCCTGGGTAGAATGTGGTTTTATAGTTACAATGTTCCTTGTTGGTGCTATGGAATTATTCCAGTTTTACTAGAGCTCCAAAAAGGATACAGTCTTTGGAGTTTATCTTGACATTTACAAAAGAGTGGTACCTGGTTTATAATTGTGATCTTTCTGAAACAGAAAATGCACGCTTACCTGATTCTGCTCTTAAATGCATTTGAATTTTAAGTTAGACTCTAAGGTTATAAATAGCACTAGTTTCTCTTGAAGAGTTCACATCCTATGCTATAGAATTCCAGTATTTCTTAACCAACCTTAAATTGTTCACTGGTTTTATACACTATGCAAGAGTGAGACTGTATTTCTTGGTACGTAGCTATCCAACCTCCTGAACACGGTCCCTAATCAAATCCTCATGTTCTGCTCATAGATGCTCTTCAGATCTGGGTGGGGACAATCTCCCCAAAGTTCAAGTCGGAGGTCACAGGCCTCTGTTTAAACCCCTGGGACCGAGGGCCTGGCAAGAGTTGGGGGAATAAACAGGGTAAGCCACAGGCATTTAGGGAGTTGGGGCTGCCTTCTTGCCCCCATGAATTCCATGTTACATTTGATACTACAGAGAGCTTTTTAAAGAATGAACATCCTTAGCTCCCCGTATATATGTCTGCTGCTGAGAATTTGCCATGACTCTTGATTGGGAGTGAAAATGTGGATCCGTAAGTGTGCACGACTAATAGTAAAACTGGTTTTCCCAGGGGCCGGAAAAAGGAACACTATAATTGGGAACATTGCAGGGTATATAAGACGAGAGTTCTACACTGGAAAGCATTAAGAGAGGGGTTTTAGAGCACATGAGATTGAGCACAGTTTTTACTTTATGCTCCTTCACGGAGAAAGAAACTGTTACATCATTTTCCCTAGGGACAAATGACCCACTGGGGCAAAAAGAGTCACAGCATGAGAGGGACAAGAATGGCTTCATCAACACAGATGTCTTTTTTTTTTTTTTTTTTTTTTTGAACTAGGGAAGGGGAAGTGCTTTTTCTTCCAATAAAAGTGCACTTTGAGATCTAATCTTTCAGACGGTCATTTCTTGCTTGTAACTTGTATGACTAAATACCACCAAATTCTCACATTATGAAAGGCACATTACCAAATGCATACTTGATTCTTAAGAAGATATGGGACACTGACTTCGAAATAAAGCAAGTGAATGGAACTCCCTTCCCAGCCCATAGGCAGGAGAGAAGCTTGGTAATGATGTTGGAGCCGTTTGCAGGCAGGTGTGAGCCAACTTCCCATTGGGGAAGTTCCACATCAGAGACCCCAGCATCACACCTGGAACTAATTGGTCTCCCTTTTGGCAAATTCAATAACTAGGCCAAAGATTAAATAGACCTTGGAGATTGTACAACCACTTCCGCTTCTAAGTGCCATCAACCCCGGGGCAGGAAGGAGGGATGCTGGGGAGGTGCCCACAGAGAGGGCTGCCCTACTGGCCCCACACCTGCACTGGGAACGTGCTAAACACACTGCATTTTTCAAAGACCCCAAATTAAATGCCTGTGCATCACGCTGACAATGAATTTTTCAGGACAGTGAGTTATGTTTTTTTGCATTCTGCACTAGAAATATTCACTTTCAGAGGCAGGTATGTACACAAATACAGAATAACGCCTGCAATAACACTGCACACCCTGGAGAAGTAGCACATAAAGTTTGAAACTGTTCATTACAATAATAAGTGATTTTTATCTAACTGATTTTTTCCCCATATTTTAAAAGACTATTGTCTTTTCCTTCTAATTCATGTGAAGGAAATTAATGTGTTGGTTAAAATTGTATTCATTCATCATCTTTTCAATCAACATTTCCTCTGTGGCCTCCATGTGCACATCCCCTTTGAGACAGAGCATGCAAAACATACATAATAGGACCCTGTGCGCTGGAACTCACTGTCTAATGGGCAGGAAAGATGAATCAGCAGACAATTCAAATGCAGTGCTATAACTGCATAATTGGTAAAGGGAAACACAGAGCTATTTTTCATTGCAGAAGGGGGATGGGCTGCAAGAAACAGAAGCTGCATATTTTGTTTGTGTGTTTGTTTTGGAATCTGTAAGATGCTTGGGCCACAGTGGCCCCTTGCAGTCCACACTCCCCTCTTGGTCTGGAATGTGCTGGTTAATGAACCAGGTGAAGGGGGCTCGGTTGGGTGTGGGGCACTGAGTCCAGGGAACAAGCTGTGAGAGACAGGGCTGCTCAGTGCTGTGGAAACAGATCTCAAGAGCTGTTAGGTGCAAAAGAGGTGGGGTTTCCCCTGGAGAAAATGAGGAGGCTTTGAAGTCTTTTAATCCAGGGAGTGCCATCAGCTGCTTTGGGTGTCAGCAGCACTCTCTGGCTATAGTGGGAAGGATGATCTGAAGGGTGAAGAACTAAAGTCAGAGAAAATAGGTGTAAGGCTGAGGCTGTAACATGGTGAAAGACAATGTCGATTGGGATCAGGAATGAGGATGGAGAGATGGGACTAAGTTCAGAGACATCCAATAGGTAGAGCTGAGTGATACTGAACATTGGGGAGAGGAAAGAGCTGAGGGTGAACCCCAGGTTTCCGACTCAGTTTATCTAGAGCAGTTTAACATCTACTGCCCTAAATTACTTAAGCTCATGGGAAGAGATGTCATGATTCATTCATTCATTCATTCAATCATCCATCCATTCTCCTAGTAAACAAACATGGACTAAACACGCCAGGCCCTGTCTGAGATGGGGTACAGCCCTGAACAAAGGTTTGTGAACAAAGCCACTGGTGGATGTTACAGTCCAGCAGAGAGAAGGACAACAGACAAACAGACTTAAACGTGTCAGGTGGTGATAGTTGCTAAGAAAAAGAGGGTGGGGAACTGACAAGGGGATGGAGAGGACTGAGGGGTGCTAGGTGACACAGGATGGTCACATGGGGATCCTTGGGCAGAGACCTGCAGACAGTGGGAAAGGAAGGGAAGAATGTTCCTGGCAGAGGGAACTGCTGGTCCCAAGGTTTTGAGGCTGATAGAGCTGGTGCCATTAGGAAGAGTCTTGACCCTACACGGAGACAACCATCACCCAAATGTGGTCTAAAGGCAGTGTTTTGCTCCGGTGACAAGACCTAATTGAGGCAGCATTCTGCCCCACCCTGGCCCCCTAGGCAAATGGTGCAATTGTCTCTGAAAGGGACGCTGACACCTCAGAGAGCCAAACACCTTCAGCTTCGTGGACAGGAGAATGCTCAGTTGTTGGAAACAGCAGAGTTGTTACTTAGGGAGCGGACGGTGAAAAAGACTATATTTACTCCTGCAAGAAATGATGGGATGGAAAAGGCAGGAGCAAAGGTGTGCTTATGGTACAGAGAGGCCTCCCCAAGCACAGAGAACACCCCTGCCAGCAGACCCCACAAGCATTTACGAGCTAAGAGAGGGTGCAGTGCTGCCCAGAAGAGAGGCACCCCCTCTGCCACCTGCCTTCAATCAGAAGACTAAGGAGGCGTGTGTCTAGGGGCAATGAAGAGGAGCAAAGATGAAATCCTAAAGGGCTGGAAGACAGATGCAAAGGGCACATCTGGGAGTCTCTAAGTCCTCAGGGGAGGATGGAAATAGGAAAAAGAGCCTCAGAAAGAACCCAGGCAATAGCAGCCTCAAAAGTGCATCCAGAGGTGGAGGAACTCACTAGAGATGCTGAGAAATGGCCAGAGAAGTGAGAGGAAACCCAGGAGAGCCTGGGCCGTCTGGGAGAGGAGAGAACTTTGAGAAGCCAGTGGTCACTGAGAGCAAGTCCTGCTGAGAGGTCAAGGGAAACGAGGCTGATGGGTCCCCACTGGACTCAGGAACCAAATGGAAGAGGATGGGAGTGAGTAATGCACGGTGAGTATCCACTCTTCTAAGAAACTCGTGGAGGAGAGAGACATGGATGTACATTTGGCAGGGGATTTTTGTTGCATTTCTGTTTGTAGGGTTGTTTTGAAGGGGATGTTAAAAGATCAACTGAGGCATATTTAAAACTTTAAGAGTCTGTGGGAGCACAAATCTATTTGAACTGAGCAGTGCCAAACTGGGAGTGTTAGGAGCGCTCCACTGGCAACAGTTGGGGTGAGACTTTTATAGCAAGGATGACGGAAGCCAAACAAAGGAATTATTTGATTGGCTCTAGCTTAAGCAGCCGCCTTATCTGGGAAAGGCTCAGTGGCTGTGTGTGATTGGTTGCCGTTAGGTTTCATTTTCTTAATCTTGAGGCGTTTCAGGCTTGGGTTTTGGTTTGCTTATGTAGGCTGTTAAGACATTAGAAGCACCTCAGTCTCATGTCCTCGTTTAATGAATTTAACAGGCAAAACACAAAGATGGTGAAATGATGAGGGTACAGAACGAGTAAAGATGGAGAGATTGAAGATATGGGAGGATAATGAGAGGCAAGGCCACTCTGGGACCTGAGCTCTGGTGGCAGGGAAGGAGGCAGGGCCAGGTGTGGGTGTGCGGACGCAGGGGCAGGAGGTGGCGGGGTTGAAGGATGGTTTATTCTTTTAATGTCTTTTCTATTTCTCTTCCTCTAATCTGTCAGGCAGGAGAGATGGCTTTCTTACTCACTGTTCTCAGTGGAAAGACTCAACTTTCAGTTTCAAAATACAGCTCCTCAAGTCTCAGGCTAAGGCAAGTCAAAAGACTCCATGTTTTTGATTTGTAAGAGCCGGGGCTGATTGAAAGGGAAAAGCTTGGGCTGGACCATGCAGGGCAAGGCAGGGAGATGAAAGCACAGGCCTGTAAGTTCAGCCCTGGGGTGGCAGGCGGAGGCCATAGGAGGGAGGCAGGATATGATGTCAAAGTCAGTTTTCCCATCATTCAGGAAGGAGGTAAAATCCTTCCTTGGCTGAAAGGAAACCTTATGATCATGAGAGGAGAGCCAGAAACTGAGCTGGTGGGCCTGCTCTGTGCCTCATTCTGCAAGGTCAAAACCAGCAGGGGCAGGGAGATAGGACGGAAATACAGATAGGCTTAGGGGACTGAAGCACCTCCATCACTATGGGGAGCCAGAGTAGAAAAAATACGGCAGGGCCTGAATAGGTCCCCTGCCCCAATCTTGCAAGACTTCCTGGCCTCCAGTGGGGCATGGGAAAAAATTCCTCTAACAAACAGCCCTGGAATATAGGAAACTTAACAAACCTTTTTTTGCACACACTACATGATCATCACTAGCTGGCAGGGAGGTGAGTCTGTTTCGACACTCAGGGACCCAGAGTGATGAAGCAATAGTCATTGTGAACATCGCCTGACTGCCCACCCTGGTGAGGAAGGAGGATCTTCCCAGATAATAAGATGTTTATCTTGTTGGACTCACTTCATTTTTGCTTACTGTTCAAATGAATCATGCAGCCCCAGCCACCTATTAGGGGCCCAGTGAGTGTAATTCCAGGATTATTGGTGAGCAATAATAATGATTGCTGCATTTTCCATGGTAAAAGGGAATCACTGTGGGAAGATCAGGGGAGGAGACAGTCCTGAGGAGCCTGGTGAGGGCAGAGCAGAGGTGGGGCTGGGCTGCAGGCGTGGGTGGGGGCCATAGATGCTTCAGGGTGTGGAAAGCCAGGGTCCGTGGCCTGGGGGCATGCAGCAGCAGAGCCAAGGTCAGTAAAGAACAAAGGACAACACTTGGACAGGAGCATCGCCCTCAGGCCAGAAAAGCCATCAGGAATTTGGATTGAATTGGAAGAATTAAATTTAGGATTGACTGTATTTAAGACTGTAAGTGACTGAGTTATCTTGAAGTAGCAAAAGATAGTAGATGTCACCATCAGAGGAAAACGAGGGGGTTTGTGAGAAATTCTAGTCTAGCTATGGAGTAATATATAATGAGAGCTGTGTGGCTGTACATCTAAGCTGTGACTGGAACCTTTCACTATGATGAGTAAGTGCCTGGTTGGGGTGGGAGGGGAAAGAGATTAGTGGCACCTTAAAGATCAGGACAATATCACTAATTATCAGAGAAGTGTAAATCAAAACTACAATGAGGTATCACCTCACACCAGTCAGAATGGCCATCATTCAAAAGTCCATGGATGATAAATGCTGGAGAGCCTGTGGAGAAAAGGGAAGGAACCCTCCTACACTGTTGGCGGGAATGTAGTTTGGTGCAGTCATTATGGAAAACAGTACGGAAATTTCTCAGAAGACTAAAAATAGACTTACCATGTGATCCAGCAATCCCACCCCTGGGCATATATCCAGAGGGAACTCTAATTCAAAAAGATACATGCACCCCAATGTTCACAGCAGCACTATTTACAATAGCCAAGACATGGAAACAACCGAAATGTCCATTGACAGATGACTGGATAAAGAAGCTGCTGTATATTTATACGATGGAATATGACTCAGCCATAAAAAAGAATAAAATAATGCCACATGGATAGACCTGCAGAATGTCATTCTAAGTGAAGTAAGCCAGAAAGAAAAAAAAAAAATACCATATGATATCACTTATATGTGGAAACTGAAAAAAAAAAAAAAAAAAAAAAAAAAGACAAATGAACTTATTTACAAAACAGAAACAGACTCAACATAGAAAACAAACCTATGGTTACCGGGAGGGAAAGGGGTGGGAAGGGATAAACTGGGAGTTTGAGATTTGCAGATACTAACTACTATATATAAAATATATAAACAAGTTTATACTGTATAGCACAGGGAACTATATTCAATATCTTATAATAACTTATGGTGGAAAAGGATATGAAAACCAATATATCTATGTTCCTTACGACTGAAGCATTGTGCTATACACCAGAAATTGACATAACATTGTAAACTAACTATACTTCAATAAAAATAAAAAAAATAAATAAATTAAAAGATCAGGATGTTCATGTGCAAAGACTTCTATCTTCTTTGTGAATGAAGAGGCATGATCGTTTAAGACTATGCTCAGAGTAACCAAACCCTTGGAAACATAATGGTGGCCCAAGAGCCGGTAACCCTAAGTGATGTCCACCCCAGGGAGCAGCAACACTAGCAGGTACCCATGTTCCCCCAGGGCAGGAACGCAGCATCCTGGGATGGGATACAGGGTAGAACAGGGTGGAGCACAAGCGCTTACCCATGCAGCACACATTTGGTTCAGTTGTAGCTATGCACTTCTGGAGACAAGCCAAAGGATGGCCCCTGCCTCAGAGAGGGGCAGAGGGAGGCAGCAAAGATCCATTCACATTGCTTTGACATCTGCAGAGAAGTCATATTGGTTGGCTCTGTGTATCTGACACTAATGAGTAAAAAGAAAACAGACGCTGGAATAAGACTGAGGTTCATATCCTGGCTCTTCTGGCTACCTCCAAATTACAACCTCTCTGAGTCACTTTTCCCATCTTTAAAAGGGGAGAAGTGCAACTTCCTTCAGTGTTTGAATGAATTATCTGGAACAAACGAGATAATTCGTGGACAGTCCCTGGCACATAAGAAGTATTTGCACACATGGGAAGCATTTGTGAAATATGATTTCCCACTCTCATTGGTGTCTACTGGTGACCCATCTGGTCATTCAGAGAATATGCACCCGCCTTCGTTCATGAGGTAAAGTATTCTTCAGCAGTCATGGTCAGTCATTTGGAAAGTCAAATTCAAAGGCACGTGGGATATGTTAGAAGTATAAATGTCATGTGATGAACTACCAAAACAGCAACTGAGCTTTGACAATCCTCTCTCCCCTCCTCTTCCCTCGCAAGATCTATTCTGCTGCATTATGGGACAGCAGAGGAGCAAAAGGAACTTTTCAAAACTCCAATCACTGCCCTTCAACTCAATGACAACACAATTTAATTGAGTGGTCAGTGATCCTCTGTGGGTTTGGAACCTTTTGGAACACACACACACACACATACATACAGGAGGTTGGAGATATCTCTGCAAGATAGTTTTGCATTGGACATTAGGTACTATGGATAGTGAATGAATTAGAGAGGGTATGTACTAATTCACCAACAGTATTATGGTTGTCTTTTTCTGTATAAGAAACTTCTCAACACTTTGTGGCTTAAACAACAATTTAGTTTTCTGTCTCATGGTTCTGGGGTTGATGGGCTCAGATGGGCTCGGTTGGGTTTCTCCTTGCAGATGCTGTGATCAGACAGTGGGCTGGGGTCCCCTAAAGACTGAGTAGATACCTGGGTGAGCATCTCTCCTCTGATAGGGGCTCTCCTTTCTCAGCAAAAACAGCAGGGCTTTTTAAATTAAACTTGGTAATTCATTTCCGTGGAGATAGCATTAGGTGATGGAGGATAAACTTAACACTTAACCTGGATGGAAGGAGGGCAGGGACAGGGCACAGGCCTGAGAAGTTCCACTGGAGGCAGTGAGGCATAGTGGTTAATAACAAGGGTTCTACAGGTGGAGACCTGAGGCTCTTTTGGCTGTTTTGTCACTTTGTCAGCTCTCCTGTTCACTAGCTGTGTGGCCTTGGAGCAGATCCTTATCCGTCCTGAGCTCCATTTTTCCCATCTCTGAAAGAGGCTAATAATGCCTACCTCGCCTTGCAGATTGAATAAGATAATCAAGTGCAATTCCCTGTGTTTAGACAATGCTTGTTAAGTGTTCAGTAATGGCAGGAGGAAGTAGTTCAGGAGCCAAGACTAGGTGCAGCCCAACAAATGAGAAATCCCAGTGCTAAGAAAATCAGTCAGTTCCAGGATCTCTGGCAATGGCTAAAATCAAATATTCCCTGTACTATTTTAATCCAAAAAAGAAAAACATACTTTTGATGAGCAAACTTGCTGGTGGTTACTTGTTTCTACCTGCATCAATGTCCTTGTAGGGTGTCCCCAAAAGAAAACCATGGTTGTGCCTTACAAATGAGGGATTTTTTTTTTTTTTTTTTAATTATAGAGGTTGTGTTTGGCTCCAGGGAAATGGGACGCTCAGATCACAGCATGCTCTAAGTGGGTGTGTGCTGGGAATGCCCAGCGCTGGTCCTTTGTACACAGCACCTCTCCCATAAACTGTCAGATCTCTCCGTGACAGCTAAATACATGCTTCAGACATGTTTTAAAAATCAGGCATGCCAAGCCCAGCTCGGATTTCATCTCACTGAATCACTTTCTGTGTCGGTCCTTAGGAAGAAGGCAACGGCCTCAAATACAGATTAAGTTGCTTTCAGGTAGAATTACAGGACGGGGCCTGGCTGGGGAAATGTTCCTACAATTTAAGGGCATCAGAGAGGATCCCACTGTTTGAGTGCTTCAAGAACTAAGAACTACAGAAATTGCAAGTATTTTCTTCTTCTTTTTTTTTTTAATCTTTGCAGGGCTTTAAAACAACTTTAAGTACCAGTTAAAAACTGGATAGGCGTCAACAATTTATATCTCCATCAATATTAATGCTGGGGACAGGCCCTCCACCCAAGTGACAGGAAAGCATCCAGAACTAATTTGAATCCCCAGGCAGACTTAGAAAAGTATTATGCCTCAACAGGGGGTAGAGTTGAATCTATCTGCTTTTGGCCCACTTTGGAAGATGATCTCTTCCCACTACAAATAAACAGACGATGGAACATACAGGACAAGGGTGGAGAAAGCCTGACTAGGTAATTTTAGCCACTGACACAGAGACATTTTTGCTGCTCAACAAGATCCACACTAAACTTGGAGTGGGCAGAGTTCCTCAGCATCTTCTGCGGTCAAATATGCAGCTTGGCCATCAGTCAGGAGAAGAATGAGCACAGAGGATGTGTCCCCGTCAGCTCAGCCATATGGCTCAGCCAGGCTCTTCGCAAGAAGAGGCTGTTTGTTTCTTCTTCCTCTACAGGAAAGAACATTTTTTAAAAGGATCAAACTAGCAAAAGTCCTTGGCCGAATCTGGATTATGAGATCAAGGAATAAAACATCAGCAAGCTTAAGTGGAAATAGACATCAAGGCAATCAATTCATCTGAAATTAGATGAAGTGAATATCTAAGGTCATTTAACAAGTAAGCCTGAAGTATGTACTTAGCTATGATTTCTAAATCTATTTTACTTGAACCATGTCAAGGTGGAAATGGATTTCCCAAGGTAATTAACCACCAAAATAATGTGACCACCAAAAAGTAAGCAAGCCTTAGGCAGCATTAAAAGAAGCACAGAAATTAGAAAGAGGAAGGGGATGCTTCCGGGGCTGTGGGCTCCACTGTAAGAGGAAGTAGTGATAACTGAGGATGTGTCCAGAGGAGAGAAACCAGGGTGATGGGGAGATGCAGAGACTATTCAAGAATGGGACTATCTGGGAGGCAAGGAGGATGCTCAAGGGGCAAAGGGACATAATGCTTTTTTTTTTTATTTTTTTCTAATTTGAAAGGCATATGGTTTTAACTTGTTTGTGTAGAAGTTCCAGGACAAATACTGGGTACAAGTTGCAAAAAGTCCCTCACGTATAGAACGAGGTGCCCTAGTAGCAGTGAATCCCTTGCTGGGGTGAGGATGGATGGTCTGTTGACAGTGGTATTGTCAAGGGATTGGAGCAGTGGATGAAACTGGATTCAGATGAGATGGGATTCAGAGGCGGGGTGGTGCAGCTCAGCTCTAGAAACAGACAGATTTGGGGGCTTCATTCAGTTATTTCATATGACCCTGAATACTCTGCTTCACTTCTCTGAGCTTCAGTTGCTTCAACAGGAAATAGAGATAACAGAGCCTGTCCCATCAGGTTGTTTTGAAATGTCAGCTCATTAATGCGTACAGAAAGATTCACATGCTGCTTGGCATGAGATGCTTAATAAATGCCAGCCATTCTTACCACCAGTCATGAGTATTAGGGGTTTTGCTACACTGAGAGTCAACTTTCCAAATTCTTTAGATTCAAAGAACTTAACCTATAACCTTATGTTTCCAACCACAAGGCAACAGACAAGATGGTACCCTAACTCATGCTCTGGGATCTAGTTTGGAGGTAAGAAGCAGTAAGAAAGCAGTAATTAATGAAAGAGGAGAAAGAAATGAACCTAGACCCACAAGCTCATGGCTAGAAACAAAGGAGGGTGGAACCTGTGAAATCTAGGCCGTGAATTTTCAGGGAGTTTACTATACTTTGACTTTTATGGGATTACTTTTTCGTTTGGCTTTTGTAGGAATAAAACATCTGCTGAATAACAAATACAGGTTTTCCTGAAAGCTGATGCATGTGGTGACCTTAATCAGTGACATGGAGACCAGCGGGAAAAGAAGGTTTGAAAAGGCAAGGATGTTTACAGATGTGCAAGGAAGATACTGAACATATTTATAGCAACACCTTTCCCACCAGGCTCAGACCCAGCCTTGTATCTATTTGCATGAAGATATAAAGCACACATACAGGCACCTAACAGTCCTTTCCTGCCTACTCTTCATCCAAGCTCCCCTCCCCCAACTCTTAGTAAAATAAATGTAAAAGGATAGCTTTCCCCTGGGAAAGGCTACTGGCTTTTCCTTGAGCAAGGACATTGACTTGGTGACGAGGTGAGTAGATTCTAGTCCCAACTGGGCTACTTAAGTAGCTGGTCTGGCTTGAACAAGTCCCTTAATGTATCAGTGCTCTCACTCACATGATGAAGGGGGTAGCCTAGCCCTGACTGAGCTTCACGAGGTTCTCCCATCCTAATAGTCTCTTACTCTCTACAACAGAGAGTTAACAGCTTTCTCCGAAGTCGAGCATCTAATCCTTAGCTACCTGGCCCATGAGGCATGATTCACATGAAAGCATCCAGATACATACGATGTTAGAAGAACTGGAAGAAACTTTGGAAATCAAATAGCCCTGCCCCTTCAGTTTATAGATGTAGAAACTGAGACTCAGCCTAATATAGGAATTTTACCAAAGATAGATAGCTCGTTAGATATCAGGCCAGCACTAGGATAATCATTCCCACACATGTGTATACACATACACCACACCACACATGGTGATATTTTAAGAGCTCTGTTGAATATAACTTAAGATACCACAAAATTCATCAGTATTAACTGTACAATTCAATAATTTTTAGTAAATTTACAGAATTATGAAACCATCACCACAGTCCAAATGTGGAACATTTTCATCACCCCATAAAGATTCCTTGTACTCATCTGCAGTCATTCCCCATCCCCAACATAGGCAAATGTTACTCCATTTTGTGTCTCTATAGATTTACTTCTCTGGACATTTTATATAAATGGGGCCATATACTAATGTGGTCTTTTTCCCAATTTCAGAGGGAAAAGCAGTCAACCTTTCACCAATAAATATGATGCTAGTTGTAGCTTTTTCACAGAATCCCTTTACGAAGTGGAGAAAAAAATTTTTTCATTTCTAGTTTATTGAAAGTTTTTATTATGAATGAGTGTTAGATTTTATCAGATGCTTTTTGTGCATCTATGGAGATGATCCTGTAGGTTTTGTCCTTTATTCACATTATCCTATTGATATGGAACTACATTGATTTTGAGATATTAAATCAATCTCGTATTCCTGAGAGAAATACTACTTGGTCATGGTATATAATCCTTTTTATAGGTAGATGAATTCATTTTTCTAATATTTTGTTGAGGGTTTTTGCATTTAGACTCATAAAGAATACTGGTCTGTAATTTTTTGGTGATGTCTTTGCCTGGCTTTAGTATTAGGGTAATACTAGCCTTGTGGCATTAGTTGGAAACTATTCTCTCATATATTTTGTGAAAGAGTTTTTGAAAAATTGGTATTATTTTTCTACAGAAATTTCATACAATTTTCAGTGAAGACATCTGGGCGTAGGCTTTTCTTTGAGGGGATATTTTCAGTTACTAATCAAAGTCTTACTTGTGGGTCTATTCAGATTTTCTATTTCTTCTTCAGTCAGTTTCATTAATTTGTGTCTTTGTATGAATCTTCTAATTTTATCTAAATTGCCTAAATTTTTAGCATAAAGTTTTTTCATAGTATGCCCTTATAATCTTTTTAATTTCTGTAAGGTTGGTAATGGTGTTTCCTTTTTCATTACTGATTTTTGGTAATTTGTGTTTTCTCTCTTTTTTGTCAGTCAGACTAAATCAAATTTCTCAACCTCAGTACTATTAATAGTTGAGCCCAGTAATTTTTATTGTGGAGGGGGCTGTCATGTATTGTAGGATGTTTAGCAGCATCTCTGGCCTCTACCAGCTAGATGTCAATAGTGCCCATGGATAAACACACACACATACACACACTCATACACGTACACACCAAGGTGTGACAATTAAAAATTTCCCCAGATACTGAAAAGTATACCCTGGGGTGCAACATTATTCCCTGTTTAGAACCACTGGTCTAGGTAAAGTTTTAATTTTGTTGATTTTTCAAAGAACTAATTTTTGTTATCATTGATTTTATCTTGCTTTGTTTGCTTGTTTTTCATTTCATTGGTGTCTGCTCTAATCTTTAATGTCTTACCTTCTACTTGCTTTGGGTTTAATCCACTCTTTTTTTAGTTTCTTAAACTGGAAACTTGGATTATTAATTGAGGGTACACAAGGTGATTTTAAGACAAATTATACTTTGGATAACTTGAGTTTTAGTAAATCTAGCCTTTGGTTAAAAGAACTATTTGTATATTAATAAACAGAAAATGATAAATAAAGCTTTTCCCCAGCCCTCAATCTTGCCTTCCATAAGCAAAATAATATGTAAAAGAAACTTAGCTGTGGTGCATTTCTAGCCAGATTTCTTACCTAATAACACTGGCTTTCCTAAATAACATGAATTGTCAGCTTTTTCTTGAAACGTCTTTTTCACCTTCCATCTACATCCTGACCTCTTTTAATTCACTTACATTGATTAGCTAATCTGATTGAACAATTGCTGCTGATTCTAAAGAGAATATTATGTTTTCTAAACACTATAAATAATAAATAGTCCATGTAAGCGATCAATAAATATTGGCTCCTAATGTAACCACTATCATAGTAGGTGATATGGGCAATGAAGGAAGTACCTTTTGCAAAAAAATTAGACTTTAAAACAGGAAATTTTTAAATCATGGAAGGACAGGGGAGATAGGCACCCTAGAAGGGCAAACTTAGTTTAGTGGGCAGACTGATGGTCAACCTCCATTCCAAGAGCAAGTGCTAAAGCTGGGATGGGGTTACTGCCAGGAGCTAAAGAGAGATGACTTTAAGCCTCCTTAGCAAGCATTAGAGCCAAGCCATGGAAACTGAATTCATACAGCGCGCATCAAGGTCAGAGCAGAGCTGACAACAGGAAAATGGATATAGATGAGGAGCAGGACAGAATTTGAATATTTGTGGCAAAGTAAAGAGACTCCTGAGTGGAAGATACTTCCAATTAGTTTGGGTTGCCTCTCTGGGTTCTCCAGGTATGGAGGGTGTGTCAGCGGACTGGTGGACTTACAGGTTACAGGGAAGCTGCCATAAACTGGCAATAGAGCCCCATCTCTCACTCCAACAATACTATCAAGGGAATAGCAATTAGGTCTGGATATGTTTTCTGGGACCCCTGCCCCTGAGAGGCTGAGGAAGAGCAGAGAAGGGGGATTTTCTTCTCTTTGCTCCTAAGGTGGGAGAACCCAGGGAGGCTGAGAAACAGAATTGCTTCTTCCTGACACTGACACTTGAGTAGAGGATGATAAAGTGCCTATTATTCCACTACTGGCTCAAAAGAGTAGAGACAACCAAGCTTTCCATCGCTCATGGGACAGCCCCACTTACGGTACATCAGCAGCTGAATCTGAGCCTAAGTGAGCAAACCATCAAATCATTAACAATTACACGTAATGATGTCTGGCAGTCAGAGGTGGGGAGGGAGGGACAAGCAGAATCATTCTGAACAGGTCCTAGTGAAATAGAGCTACTAAAGGAGACTAACAAACTGAACAAGAAAAGCAGTATTTAAAGATATCTGTGGGTAATGCAAAGATGGCTCTTAGTATTAAAAAACACAATTTAGAATAAAGCCAATAGATGAATTGACAAAAGAATCACTACTGAGATTCAAATAACAAGCCAGACAAATGGAAGAAATATTTCAAAGGACTGAGCAACCATACAAAGAGATAAAAGCCATGCGGTAAAAGACAAAAGGCTTGCAGAATATATTGAGACAACTTGAAAAACAAATCAATCCCAAAAGAAGAAAAAGAAGAAATAAAGGTGATTCCATCATTAAACCTAATTAAGTCACAGGAGAACATATTTCTGAGCTAAATATGGATCTGTGCCTACATAGTAAAAGGGCTCACATAATTATATGTATAAAATACAAATTAAAACAATGCATTGTATGGTTTATATATACATTAAAGTAAAATGTTAGACAACAGTAGCACAAAGGGAAGAGGAAGTACATGGAAGTATGCTGTTAAGGATCTTAAGGTGCATATGAAGTGGTGTATTTATTAATTCATGGTAGACTGTGATTAGTTTGGGATAAATATTTTAATCCCTAAAGCAGCCACTAAGAAATAAAAAAGAGGTATAAACTAAATCCAACAGAGTATACAAAAAGGAACACTAAACAATATTTAGTTAATCCAAAAGAAATCAAGAAAAAAAAAAGTAAACCAAAAAAACAGATAGGACAAATAAAACAAATAGCAAGATCGTAGACTTCAACCAAACCATGGCAATAACTACATTAAACGCAAATGGACTAAACACTCTAATTTTTAAATGTGATTGTCATACTGACATTCAAAAAAGCAAAAATAACTATATGCTGTCTATAAGAAATGCACTTTAAATATAAAGCTACAGACAGGTTAAACAGAGAGGATGAAAAAAGATCTACTATGCAACCATTATTTATAGACTTTTAAAAAGCTAGAGTGGCTATATGAATACCAAATAAATTTGACTTCAAGACAAAGTACATTGCCAAAGATAAAAAGGGACATAAAAAAGGGTTAAATCATTGGGAAATACAAACATCCTAAGTAATAACAGAGCTCTGCAGATGCAAAATCTAACAGAACTAAAGAAAAAAAAAAATCTGCAATTAGAATTAAAGATTTTCATACTCCTGACAGAAGAGGAAGACAAAAAAAAAAAAAAACCAAACAAAAAAAGTCAGTAAAGATACAGAGTGTAGGATCTCAAAGGGTGGTCTGGGGACCCCTGAGACAGGAAGTCTGTGAACTCAAAACTGATTTTATAATAATGCAAAGAGGTTATGTGCGTTTTTCACTCTCACTCTATAGGAGAGTATTTTCACAATCAGGCAAAAGTTTCTTAGATGAGACATAGAAAGTACTAACTATGTAAGAAAAAAATATATAGTCTAATTACCAAAGTTTTAAAACTTCACCAAAATTAAAACCATTACCAACAGAATGAAAAGGCAAGTCATGGACTAGAAAAAATATTTGCAATAAATATATCTGATATAGTACTTGATCATGGAATATATAAAGAACTCAAAGATTAATAACAAAAATCCATCACTTTTTTTAAATGAACAAAAGACTTAGACTCTCACAAAAGCAGACATACAAACGGATAATAAGCATATACAAAGGTAAATAACATCATCAGTCATCAGAGAAATGCAAATGTAAACCCTAATGAAATACCATCTCACTACAATGACTAAAGTGAAAAAGTCTGACAACATCATATGTTGGCAAGGATATGGAGAAACCTGTATTCTTATAGACCACTGGTGGGAGTATAAAATCGTACAAACACTTTAGAAAACAAATTGGCAGCTACTTAGGAAGTCAAGCATATACCAGGTCACATCATCATGCCTAAATCCCAAAAACATTATGGTAAGCAAAAAGTCAAAACAGAAGAACATATTCTATTGATTCTATTAGCCCTAGAAGTTCTATAAAAGGCAAAACTAATCTATGGTATATTTCAGTTTTTTAAATTGTATTCCAACAACAAATTTAAAAGGAAAATCATTTCATTATCTTCACCATTCAAAAAAAATCCAGACAGGACGATCTATAAATTTATTGAGCCAGTCACACATGAATTGCACTTGGTCAACTCTTCCCCACTTTGGAGTTCTGTCTCCTCCCTCAGACTCTTAAGCCCATGGGAGATTTGATTGTCACTATATGGCATGGAATCTGATTGAATCCACCAATGCCAATTCTTAAACCAAATTCTAGTAAACATTGATGACTTACTTTTAAGAAGTTCTAATATTTTTTCATTGTAGTCCAACAGGCCATCTTGGACACACTCCAGATATATGTCTGCCACTTGAGAAATCACTGGTTTAAGTCCTTTACATCAGGACTTAAGCCATTTATGCTACTTGCAGCTGAAAGAATCTTAACTGATAAAGCTTGATATTGAAGATGGGGCCAGATTGTGAAGGTAGTTCTTTCATGCTAAGGAAAATAGACTTTATCCTGCTGACAATGAATAGGTTCCAAAGTCTTTCAGAAAAGGGAAATAAGTACCTAATAGCATTGTACAGGGACTGAAGGTATAGCGATCAGTCTGAAGTCTGGAAGAGGACAGTGGCCTGACCTAAGAAGGTGACAATGGAGTGGAGATAAAGTGATGGAATTAAGAGGACTTAGGAAGCAGAATCCAGAGACATTCAGGTGGAAACACGATAGTGGATCAGCTGTGGGAAGTGAGGGCATGAGAGGCATCATGAAGGATCCCCAGATTCCCGGCTCAGGCAGCTGATTGAGCGGTAGGACCCTTACCAAGGAGGAAGCCCAGGAGGGGCAGAGGGTGACAATGATCCCAGCTTTGGGCATCCCAAACCTGAGGTGTCCAGGAGATTTCCAATGGGCAGCTAGGAATATAGCTCTGGTCTCAGCAGCGAAATCATGGCTACAGAAGCCGGCCCCTCAGGTGTCTTATCTAGCCTGAGGTTTCTGCCTGTTTGTCCTCAGTGTTGCCGCTCTTCCTTAGCACACACTGGTGGCTGAGAAAGGCCCCATCTTCCCTCCCTGGCATCACTGCTGGTCCCTCCCTGCTCCTCACTTGAGAAAAGCTGACCTGGGTGGCATCTCCTTCTCCTGTCTTCCATTTGTTCTGTCTTGAGGTTTGGTGTCACCCGCACTTCCAGTGAGAGGGCCCTGTTGCAGCCTTCAAGTTTGCATGCCTGGTGACTGACTCCTCATTTTCTTCATCAAGAGCACAGACCTGAGTCCAGTTAACATTTATGGAGCCTTGCAACATGCCAGGCTTTGTGCCAGGGATGAGATAGCCTGAAATGCAAGGGCATGGCTTCTGCGTTCAAGGAGCTCACTGCAAATAGACAGGCATCTATAGCTGTAATGTGATACAATGATTAGGTTGACCTGGGTATGGCAGAAATTCAGTGGGGCTCAAAGGAAGGAACGTAAGGCTGTAGCAATCAGGGAAGGTGTCCAAGGGCGGATAGCCTTTGGACTGACACTGAAGAATGTAAAAGAATCAGCAGGATACAGCAAGATGCAGGAGGTACTGGAAACAAAAGGCCTGTGGGAAGACCCAAGGCGTGAGAGCACCTGGTGTGTCAGAGAGCAGACGGTTGCAGACATCTGAGTGTGGCTGGGGGGATACGTGCAAGGACAGGAATGTCTGCAGTGGGTCTGGAGGGAGGGTAACTGGGTTGTGGAGTAAGTGCTAAGCCCTGAATGGTGTTTAAAGCTTCACGGGGTAGTAGGAACAGGCTTTTTCTCATCTGGACTCTCTCCTCTAGGAGAAGCTCATTAATAGCCTGGAGCAAAAGAAACACAGCATCGTCACAGGGTGCTGGACAAGGACACTTTGCTGGCCAGAGAGGGTATCTGCAGCTCGAGCAAAACAGGTTGCGTAGTCAAGGTGTGGCTTTCCTGGGAGACTCTATCCAGATGGCAACCAGAGTTGGGCCTGGAGACCAGCACCAGCTTGGGCTCCAGACAGCCAGGTGCCCTGCCTCAGAGCAGTCCCACGGCTTGGGCTGATGGGAGTCAGTCGGACCCAGATCCCAAGCCTTGGCCCAAGTGCCATTCCTTCCTGAAATAGGGCTAATTAATTCTTATTTATTTAGCTATTTTATTGCAGTATAGTTAGTTTATAATGTGTTAATTTTTGCTGTACAGCATAATGTTTCAATCATATAAATACACACCTATATTAGTTTTCATATTCTTTTCATTATAGGTTACTATAAGATACTGAACATACTTCCCTACGCTATACAGAAGAAACTTGTTGCTTATCTATTTTATATATAGTAGTTAGTATCTGTAAATCTTGAACTCCCAATGTATCCCTTCCTACCCCCTTTCCCCTCTGGTAACCGAAAGTTTGTTTCCTATGTCTATGAATCTGTTTCTGTTTTGTAAATAAGTTCATTTGTGTCTTTTTTTTTTTTTTTAGATTCCATATATGAGTGATATCATATGGTATTTTTCTTTCTCTTTCTGGCTTACTTCACTTAGAATGATGATCTCCAGGTCCATCCATGTTGCTGCAAATGGCATTATTTTATCCTTTTTATGGCTGAGTAGTATTCCATTGTATAAATACACCACAACATCTTTATCCAGTCATCTGTCAATGGACATTTAAGTTGTTTCCATGTCTGGGATATTGTAAATACTGCTGCTGTGAACACTGGGGTGCATGTATCTTTTCGAGTTAGAGATCCCTCTGGATATGCCCAGGAGTGGGACTGCTGGATCATAGGGTAAGTCTATTTTTAGTTTTCTGAAGAATTTCCATACTGTTTCTCATAACAGCTGCACTTTCAAAAAAATTATTTACTTATTTTATTTTTTGGAAGGGGGAGGTAATTAGGTTTATTTACTTTTTATTTATTTAATGGAGGTACTAGGGGTTGAACCCAGGACCTTGTGCATGCTTAGCATGCACCCTACCACTGAGCTATACCCTCCCCTCTTAATTAATTCTTGGAGACATGGCAAGGCAACCACGATCCCAGGGGAAGCAGTGGTCATGGCAAGAGTCATAGGATTACCAGTATTCAGGCAGAGAGACTTTGGGCCCTGCCACTGCAGCAGCAGCTACAATGGCCACAAGATGGGGGACAAATACAGAAGGTGGAGAGTGACAGCCAAGGACTCAGCTCTCCGGATACACATGCAAACAGCACAGCCTTGGCATGGCAGTGCCCCCAAAGACATCCTGTGACTTTCTGGATCAGTTTATTGGCTAAGAGTATTTTTATGATCATAGACTTTTTTTACCCCATGTGTTGGTAGGGCTAGGAAGACACCCTACTACTAGTCTCATAGTGTCCATAAAACCAGCCATATCTCACAGAATATATGAGGCCACATATTGTAAGAAGCACCACTATTTAACCTACTGCTAATGAGCTAAAATATTGCTGATTAATTATAAGATGCAACCAACTGTAAGGCATTGAGTTGTCATTAGTCTAACTACCACATAGTTCCTGAACTACCCCCTTCTGGGTACATGGTGGGACAACACTTTATGACAGCTTCATGACTGGGTGAAGTCATGTGATTAACTCTGGCCAAAGAGTTGTGAATGGACATGGCCAACTAATTACTTGAGAGTGTGAAACCTTCTAGGCACCTTTTTCTAATCCCTATGAAGTTCCCACATGGGCTAGGGGAAGATGTGGACATGGTACAGAAGATGCGTGACTTGCTAAGATTACACTGAAATCAAGCCCTGAGCTGGAAGTCAGCTCTGACAAGCCTCCTTTGTGCTTCTGCTTCCCCAGTGTTAGGGAAGGCCATGGTTTCTGAGATTAATGAAAACTGCTCTCTTTCCAGGAAGACGTTTCAGGATATACAACTGGCATCAACTAACACACATCTTTAAACAAAGACATGTGTTTTCAAATGAAATGATAACAAAGTACAACTTTAAGAGATAATAAAAATGCCAGACTTGGCCAGGGAAAACTTTCAGGACGGGGAAAACGAAACATGTATGTTATGTTGGTTACTTTTCCTGTCCACCATCACTGACTGTATTTGGTCTTTTGAAGGGTTTGATATTTAGAGTATTGGGGAATTTATATAAAGAGCAAATGTTTTGATAGGGTCTTAACTCAGTCCTAAGATACCCAAGATGAGAGAATGAGAAGGATTTATGAGTTTTATTCCCAAGAATTAAAGAGGCTTAAGTGGCAAAGACCATCCCTGAACCTTCTCAGAAAAATAAGTGGGAAATATAGACCAGGGAACAGGCAACATTTGGAAGGGTTAAGCTCTACCCACATTTATCTTTTTTTGTTTCTTCACATCTGTGTCCCTAATTGAAGAAGACTGAGGTCTTTGTACTTCTCAATGGATAGAATTTCCAGGACTTCCCTGATGTCAAATACCTTGTTTCATTCTACCCATAGTATATTTAAGCTTGGGAGGTTGTGTATTGAAATTTCAGAATACATGATTGCTGTAGGAATTGGTTGGAAAGAAGGATTCTGGGGAGCTTGCATTCAAATTCATAGCCGCTGGGAGAAGAAACATAACTAGGAAGATAAGAACAAGCAGGTGGAAGCTTCTTCCTAGAAGACAGGAGGCAGCACCAGGACTGGCCTGGAAGTGGCAAAGTGAACCATGAGTCTTCCAGCAGAAAGGCCCAGGAAGTTTCAGAGAAGTGAAATGACGAAAGCAGCCCTTGTGAAAGTGTCATTTGGGACATCCCAGTACAAACAAGCAAACTTAGAACCCAGATCTTGGATTCTGAATACCATTCTCCACTGAAAGGAACCAGGGTTCTTTGAAGAAAGGGCTGATTATAGGGGTAAGGCTGGAAATGCACAAGATGAACCTGGAATGTCTTGCTGTGCCAGAAAGTGGAGACATGTTAAAAGAATATGGGACATGTCAAAAGAGTATGGAGCCAGCTTGAAGAGACTCACTCTAGGACAATCTGAGCCTCAGAATAAATAGTGATAGTACACATTATAACCCACAAAATACAGTAAGAATCCACACGTCCATACCTATGTAAACATATAAATAAATAAATGAGAAAGAAGAGAAATCTATTCCTTGCATTAGAATGGCACCTAAAAGATATAGAAGAAATGATGGAAAAACATGGAAGGAGGGGTGGAATTAGAAAATAGTTAGCTTTGGGCAATAACCATAGTCATAATTGTTTCAGGTAAGAATCACCATGATGCTAAAACCAAGGAGGGAAAATCTGATAAGATATATGATTTTTATCTAGTCTGGAAGTACCTCCCATAAGACTCTTACTAATTACAAATGTTACTTTACAGTGTACACACCTCACAGACACCACTTTCCCCAACTGGTCAGTTATTAACCCATAATAGGCAATAGATAACATTTGCCTTTTGAGATAATGTATGGAGAAAAACACCATTATTTCTGTGATGTTACTTCCAAAAACGTATAAATTGAATCTAATCAGGGGGAAACATGAGATAAACCAAAAATGAAAGCCATTTTATAAATTAACTGGCCAGTAATCTTCAAAAATGTCTAGGTCGTGAAAAAGATGGAGGAACTTGAAGGAGATTATAGAGACATGACACCTAAATGCATCATGTGAACCTAGATTGGATCCTATACCAAAAAAATGTATTTTTCTTCTGCGATAAAGCACATTAGTGTGACAATTGATGAATTGTGAATGTAGATTAGATAATAGCTGTATGAATGTTAACTTCCTGGTTTTAATAACTGTACTATAGTTATGTAAAAGAATATCCTTATTTCAAAAGATGTACCTTGAAGAATTTAGGCATAAAGATTGATTGTACCATGTGATTTCATACATATCATATGATTTCAAGGTACTTTCAAATGATTCTGAAAGAATGATAAATCAAATTGATAAAACATTAACACATTGAGAGTCTAGGTAAAATGTATATAGGAATTCTTCACAATATTTATGCAACCTTTCTGCATGTCCGAAATTATTACCCACAAAAAGTTATTTTAAAAGAATGAATAAAAGAATAGAATAGTACAGAATTTTCCAGGGAGTTTTTACAGAAGAAAAAAAGTGGAATCCCATGCAGGGTGGACTCAAGCAAGGCTGGAGGCAGGGAGATATTTCTACTTCTACCCAGTTTGGGTCCAGGGCAACATTTCCTGTTTCCTAATGTTTCCTCATATCTAATCTCATAATTCTCAGCCAGGAAACCCTGGTTCTCCATTCCACACAGGTGTTTGCATGTTCAGTGCTGAGGTAGCTCTTCAGATAGTACACACAGAATCATCTCTAAGCATTGAGCATCCCCAGAGATTAGACCACCTAAAGGGGCAACACCCGCCTCTAACTAGAGACTCATTGTTTTGTGTCCATATAATCTTCCAACTACAATCTTCTCCCTACCTCTGAGGACCTAATCAAAGTTTTACCGGGTTTCCATCAGGCCAATGCACAGTATCTTCTGAGTTTTAATCATATTCTATTTGAGTTCATTTTAAATCATAAACCAATGGGGGAAAGAATCCTAAATTGAGAGAAACCACATGCTATGGTGGGAAAAGGACCAAACTTGGAGTCTGACCCCTATCACCAACTAGCTATATGTGAGCTTGGCTAAATTACTTCTAGAGTCATCATCCATAAAACTGGGAATCTGAAATAAATCTTCTTAATAGTGGTCTCTTCCACTTCTAAAAGAGATGATGTTTATTAAAGAAAAGGTCCTTCTAACTTGAGATGCTTTGCATACCCATGAGAATGAACTTTTCCCCCTGAATTAAGGAGCTGAGATCTTACATTTGATCCTCAAGGCTGGCCTTGGTTTGAGTTCATAGCATTGACATTGCTCTACCTAGGGGAGGGATTACAGCTAAGAGGCAGCATTCCCACACACAAATTCTATTTTATAACAACCTCTGCCAGCTATGCTATGTTTAGCTGAAACTATTTCCGGATGCCCAACAGCTAATCACCTCTTCCAGTGAAAAATTAAAGCAGGAAAAAAGAAGTCAAAAAAAAAAAAAAAAGTCCTATAATCTCCCCTAAACACCCCTGACTCCTGGGTGCCTGTCCCCCATGCCCTTCATGTCTAAGACTGCTCTGCACTCACTGCCCTCCATGTCTGCTGTGCTCAGGTATCTATTTCCTTCAGGCCTGGCTCGGATTCAGCAGCTCTGAATCAACAAGGAGTTGGGAGAGAGAGACCAGCTTTGCAGGAAAGCAGGACTCAGGCACACACATCATAGGCTCATTCTCCAGGCTCTGCCTTCCCCCTTGAGCTGCCTGTCTGTGCTACAGCCTTTGCTGAAGGCATAAAAGACTTTCCTCTGAAGTCCCAGATGTCTAGAAGGCTCTCTTCCCTGGTGAACATGAAGCACGACTCCATTTACTTTTTCTGATTTTGCTCTGATCTAATTGTTCCTTTTCTCAAAGGAAAAAAAAAAAAAATCCAAGCAAGAGAGAGAAAGTTATGCTAAATTTCCCTTGTGGAGCCAGACAAGGGAATACAATGGGGGCCTTATATCCTGGAGGAATGCAAGGAATCCCGAAGATGGGCACAGGCCGCCTGAGCTGAGCGCTTTTATAACAGAAGACACAAGAGCAAGTAGACAGGGTACTGCGTCTGCTCAGAGCCAGCAGGATAAATTGACCCCGAGACCTGGGAGTGAAGGGGGAGGGAGGTACCTGAAGTCATGGAGTTTCTGTGAAAAAGAGCAGGTGAAAAATATTTTAATTCCTATTAGGTGCCAATTTCATAAAAGCATAAAAATAAAGTGGGAAAAATGTCAAACATACAAAAAGTGAAAAAATTGGTATAATGAGCATCCATTATATTTTCCTATACTTGCTTTCTTATATTTTTATATGTGTTTTCATACACATATATGTGTGTGTGTGTGTTTGTGTGTATGCACACAGATGTAAAAGGCTGAAATACTTTAAAGGAATTAAACATATCAGGATACTCCACTTCTAAACTTAAGCTTTTCTATTCCCCAAATAAGGGTATTTTGCAATTTAACAGTAATAACATTATTACTCTTAAAAGTAACAATAATTCCACACTATCACGTAATATCCTGTCTTGAGTAAATTTCCCCAGTGGCACCAAAAATTTATTTTATAGTTGGTTTCCTCAAAATAGGAGTCAGTCAGACCAAGCCAACTATCCGGTTGGCCGTAACATTTTGTATCTATCTAATGACTTCCTTGTGGTGTCATTTAAATGATTTCTCTCTCTCTCCTGTTTTGTTTGTTTTTTCACTGAAGGTTAGATCTAAAGATGTGATTAGTTTGGGGTTCAAGATTTTTGGTGAGAAGTCCTTACAGGTGATGCTGTATAGTTCATACTGCAACATATCAAGGGGCACATAATGTCTGGCTGTACTATTAGGGACAGTAAATGTCAGGACCCGGCATGATAACAGTTTTGCTATAATGCTACATATATATTCTTAGAAATCACCATGCTAAGCAAAATTACATCGTACAAACTACAAGGCTTATGGGGGAAATGGGGATAAGGGTATAACATTCAAAAACTTTGTTGGTGATACATAACAGAAAAAGAGAAATAGGAATCTATTAAAAACAGTAGCAGTTTTACACATGTGAAATGGTTAGGAAACATATAAATACTACAACAAATATAGCACTTAATCTTAAAAAAGAAAAAGAAAAAAACAAAGACCTGAAGCTTGCTTGTGGAAGTGGAGGGTTACAGCTTATGTCTTTTGAAGTGATGGAAGATGAGTTACCTGAAATGGAACAGAAAGTTCCGACACCAGATGTGGATGGGTGTAGCTCATCACACATGTACTGAAATGAGGTAGCTGGTAGATGTTTGAGATGTGCACAGGAGTGCATTTTGTATATTCCTAGGTGGCTTGGTTCAGCTAAGTACAGCGTTCACCTACTGTTTCTTGTGCACAAAACCACATACAAGTAAATGTTAAAGTGTGCTATGCTCAACGTGTTTCCTAGTTTATCAATTGCATTGGAGAGATTTCACATTTCAAAACCAGTGTTATATCAGAACTGAATGTATTAGTAATTTATGTCTTCTCTTTTTTTTTTTTCCTTGGTCATTCTAATTAAAGATTCATCAATTTTGTTGATCTTGTCAATGAAAGGGCTGTTGGTTTCAGTACATTTTTCTAGTCTTTTGTTCTCTAATTCATTTATCGTGCTTTTATCTTTATTATTTCCTTCTTCTAGTTACTTTGAGTTTAATTCACTCCTTTTTTTTCTAGCTCCCCCAAAGGTGGACGTTTAGACCACCAATTGTAGATCATTTTTATTTTCCTCTATCACTTTTTAGATTTACGTATTTCTTGCTAAATGCTACTTTAGCTGCATCTCACACATTCTGACAGATTTGTTTTCATTATCATTGTATTAGAAACATTTTCCAAGATTTTCACTCTGCAAATATGGAGTAGACATACTTTTCCCTATTTCTTCTATTAAGTACAGCTAAAAGTATTGGACAATTTATTTTAAAGAAGGGCAAGAAGACCCTGAAAGGTAGAGAGCAAAAGGCAGACTGGCTTGGAACCTCAAGACTAGAGTAATGACAGGGTACCAGGGGTGGTATCAGCAGAGGCTTTAGTGGGGATTCTGAACAGCATTCCCCACATCCCCCCACCCTTGGCAGTCATAAGAGGCCACCACCCCCCACACAGTGTCACTGGAGGCCGACAGGGGAACCTGGACCTCCAGTCCCACCTGTCAGCAACATGCCATGCCTCCCTTCTCAAAACAGAAAGAAATGATTAAAAAAAAAGGGATCTTGGAATATCAGGAAAGAAGAAAGAACAAGGGAAAGAGCAAAAATATGAGTAAAGAAAATTTACTTTTCCTCTTGAGTTTTTTAAAACTATGTTTGACAGTTGAAGCAAAAATTGTAACATGTTCTAATTTGGTTCTCAGTATACAAAGAGAAAGTTTTTAAATTTAACGTTTATTTAAGACAATTATAAATAGAAGAGGGCAAAGGGATATAAAGTGAGATAAGGTTTCTACACTTCATTCTAACTGGTAAAATGTTGACATCAGGAGACTATGTATCATACACATGATATTTATCATATATATATATATGTATATATGATATATATCATATATAATACCTGAAGCAGTTGATAAAAATCTACACAAAGTGACATATTCAAAAACACTACAGTTAATAAGTAAAAATGATAAATAAAAACAGAATTCTAAAGTTATTAAAGTAACCCACAGGAAGGCAGAAAAAAGAAAACAGAGAAACTAAAATCAGAAAGAAAAAACAAAAAATAACGAATGGTAGACTTAAGGCCTAACATTAGCTAAATAAACTGTCTAAATAATATTAATTAAAAGACAGATTGGCAGAGTGGATTTTAAAAAGGGGGGAAATTTTGAAGATTATTACTTGCCATTTGGATACACAAAACCAAAGCACTTGGTTCAACTGTTCCTCTAATAGCTGACTCTTTTCACGATCTGTCACTTAAACCACAGCCAGGTGCTCTTTGAGATAATTCAAATATCACATCTCCTATGAGACTAATGTTGCCATTTTACAATGTTCAAAATAAACCAATGGGGTGGGGCCTATTTATGATCATTCTAAAGAATATACATAAAGAGAAAAGTCAGATTGGACCCAAATGTAAAATATCCTTATAAAAATGCAAAACTTTCAGCTATTGTCTTATGTATTACTAATGTATTACTAATGTATTAAGTTACTGTTATTTATCTTGATTTGTGGTCAGAGAACATAGTTCATAATATTTCAGTCTTTTGAAATGTAATGTCTTAGCAAATAGTCTATTTTGGTGGAAGTCCCATAAGCACTGGGAAAGAATATGCACTCTGCAGACATTGTGGGTAGTATTCTGGCAATGTTAGGTCAAGGTGTTATTCACATCTTTGTCCTGAATTTAACTAATTATTCTATCAATTACTGAGAAAAGGACATTAAAGTCTCTAATGATAATTGCTGATATTCTATTTGTCCTTTTACTCCATCAGTTTTTATTTCATGTATTTTGAAATTACTGGATATGTACACATGTGTGATTGCTGAGTCTTGTTGAATTAATCTTTTATCGTTATCAAGTGTCCCTTATTATGTCTGATAATCTCTTTGCTTGGTGCCTACTTCATTTGATGTTAAAAAGCTATACCACCTTTCTTACACTTCTATTTGTAGGGTGTATCTTCTCCTTTGCTTTTACTCTTATCTATTGGCATCTTTATATTAAATTATGTCTTTTGTAATCAAAGTATAGCTGAAACTTGATTTTTAATCCATCCTAACAATCTCTGAATTTTAACTAAAAGCACTTAGCACATGTATACTTAATGTAATTGCTGATATAGTTGACTTTAAGTTTATTATATTGCTGCCATTTAAAAAAAATGTTTTGTTTCATCATTTTGTATTTCCTACCTTCTCTTGAGTTAATCAAATAATTTTAGGTAATCTCTTTGGATTCTTCTATTAACCTTTTAGCTACACCTTTTTAATGTAACTTTTATTTATGTATTTTTATTTTTAAGTGTTTACTGTAGATATTATGATAAGTATTCTTAACTTATGACAGTCTACTTTGAAATAACACAGGCAGTCCTCACTTTGCATGGTAGTGCAAGACTGTAAAAACGAACCTGTAAGCTGAAACTGTGCAAAGCAATCTTAATAATCAATGGGAAGAATCACAGTTGTTCTGCGACCTTTAAAAATTTTTGTCAAAATATTAAAAACTCTCCTACTGTTGGTTATAAATGGATAGGGAAATTGAAAGAAACAGTAAGACTAATATTTATTTAGTACATTGTAATTTAGAACATTAGGAACATTGAACATTAAAATGTCCTATTTGTTCATCAAAAACAAAAAACCTGTCAAGAGTAGTTTGAACAGTGTTTGCCTTCTCCTTCTCATCATGTAATTCATGATACAGAGCAAACACTGTTTACATGTGGATGAATTATCATACTCCTTTCTATGTTAGGATCTACCTCCAATATTGTGCCCTTTCTACTTTCAGTGTTATGAAATAGCTCTGAGTTCAATTATTGTGAGGTTCTTTGCCAGATTTCCTCACTTTCTCTGGTGTATTTTCGTCGTCTTGTTACAATCATTTTCCTTACTTTATATACGTAATTATACCCACTCTAAGTTCCTCCAGCTGCATATTTTGAATCTTTCAAATAGCAGCCCTGTCAACATTTCCATAATCAGCAATTCTTCTATAATTCCATTTATGTTTGTTTCAAATTTCACTTCCAGGGTCATCACTATTCATTTCATTTTAGCATTTTTATCTTCGTTGGCCAATTCCCTTTTTGATTATCCATTTTTATAAAATGTCATGTTGGTTTATCACTGGGAGACAAGGAGGTAACACAACTACATGCCTTGCTGACTGTGCGAACTGAAAAGGGACATGTATAGACCAATCACTCACAGACTTGAAATAAGTGACATGGTTGGTTACTGATCATGATGTGCATGTGCTATTTATACAGGTATTTGTTGCCTGAAGAGCTAGGAGTGAGTTGTATATGATGTAATTGCTCACAGTGTAACACAGTAATGAAATCTGAATCATATTTTTATGGGACTGGTATTATTTCACCAGCTGAGGACTGGACTACTTCATGTAAGAACCTTAATATGGACCTTCTCATTCAACTCTTATTTCACTTAGCTATCCCAGAGATTGGCTTGCCTTTGAGATCTGCCCAGAGAGAGCCTTCAATTGCTTTCAGTTATATCAAGCCTTAGGCTTGGAAAGTTTCTTCTGTAAAATAATCCCTATCAATTGACACTTAAACCAATTTCACTGTAATTTCATTGTTCTCTTTAGCAATGGATGAATTTGTAAGTAGGCTCAAAATTGAAGTATTTAACATTTATCAATTTAGGTTTGGATTTTTTTAATTAAAAAATTGAGTATCTGTTTGTGTGGTCATTAAACTCTTGGAGATCTTAAAAAGTTATATACTTGATTGTCCCACATCTGGGAAAGCAGATTTACAGCCCTCAGAGGATGGCAAAGTATATAAGGTGAGAAATAGATTCTGTAAGTATTCAAATATTAGAGACTACTTTGCTTAATCACATATTCAGAGAAGGTCTCATCAAAGATAAGAAATGTGAGAAGAGTTGGGATTTAGAAAAAGAACAGAGAGACAAGCACTTAAATTATGAGCATAAGCAAAACAATTACGGGGGGAGGCAGCATAGCATGGCACAGGGCAGCTCTCAGTCTCGGCTGACCATCAGAAAAGACCTGGTAACTGAACAACACAGATTTCTAAGGGCTGACCAGAAAGCTCCCCAGGTATTTCCAGTGATGAGCCAGCTGTGGGTTGCTACAGTAAAAACATGTTTACCACATGTTCACTGCTTCAGTAACTGTGAAACAACACTTGGCTGTTTTCATAACTTACTTGATTCCTATAAAGCTGATTTAGTCCAAAGACTACAAAGCCCATCATGAATATGACACTAACATTAGATAGAACTGATTAGAAGATATAAATCATTTCTCCATTTACAGAAAAGGAAGCCTGGGGACAACATCATGTTTATAAAAAAGTCTTAAATAAAGACATACACTCAAATTTGGGGGGTGGGGATGTTCTCATGGCAGCCCCAGCTTCCTTTTTGGTCGCCATTAGCTCCCTCTATCCCAGCAGCCCTGTGGACTTCCTAGGCAGTGGACTGACTCAGCAGGCTTCTTCAGGTGAACGGGGAGCTCTTGCATAGAAAGTTTCCTACAGTATTTGGCTCCTTCTCTTTCTTAGGATACTTTTCCTTTGGCTTGCCCTTCCTCCCCATCAAGGGTAAGCTCCAGAGACCTGAGACCTGAGTGTGGGCAGGGGAAAGGGAGGCCAGGAAACCTCCCTTTCTGCTGTGGAGCTGCAGCAGCTCACTCCAGGCAACAGAGACACTCTGGATCCATGCTCTGGCCAAGCTGGACACCAGGTCAGGCCCCAGCCAGTCCTTTGCTCATCCTCATTCTCTTCTCCCTCAGGTTCAGGGGGCTGGGAGGCTAGGGCAATACAGGCTTTGAACTTCCTGGTCACCTAACCACCCATAAACCTCTCTCCACAACATGCAAGTGCCACAATATCTTGTAGAAGCTTAAATGTTAAGAGACTTGGAAACCTTATAGAAATCTGAATCACCATAATTTGAATCATTCAAATCTAACTCCTTTTAAAGCAACTTAGCATAGTGGGGTAATGGTAAAGTGCTAAAAAAAACAGCTATGGACCAAAACAATTCCACCCTAGTGTATTCTGAAATAAATGCAGCATGATAAAGTGTTCTCATTCTCCTGGAATCACAAAAACTTGTCAACTAATTTATAATTATCCTAGAAACAAGAGTGGGTTTTTGTTTTGTTTTTTTGCTACCAGAGTTTCAGGGATTCTCTATAGCCCAACCATAGGGGTAAGTTATCTCCAAGTTATTCATGAAATACAAAGATGTTCATAGTGAAAAGACAAATCTTCAAGTTCTCTTCATTTGGTGTCCATTCACAGAGATGGAGTCCAAGAGGGTAACTATCTCCACCAACTTTCCATTCTTGAACACACTTACGTGCTTGCCTGTATTTGCAGTTTGCTTATTTGAAAGCTAAGTTGCCCTCACAAGTGTTTGATAATGATGATGATAACAAGCTCTAATAAAATAAAGCAAACAAAAACAAAACAAGTAATACACTGGTGACTTGCTTCATCTGTACTAAGTTCCATACAGACGCCCATGGTTCCACACAGGAAGCTGTCACGGTCCTCATGGGTTCCTTCACAGCTCCCTTTGGCCCATCCATTCCCAAAGCCTGAAAATCATAATAACTATTAGATGAACGAATTGAATTAGAGGTGGGTGGTGTTTTGGCCCAATATCACAGCTGTGGGAAGCTGGGCTGAGTCTGCAGAGAGCATTTGGAGACACAAGTGAAAAAACAGTCTTTGTCTCATGTCTATTGAAAGGACCTACAAACCATCAATCAGCTCTTTCCAGCCCTGTGTGCATAGATAAGCAATTATTCTCAATCTTGCACCTTTAAAATGCAACGGATTGTGCTAGTGGTAAACTTTCTCATCAATCACTGAAATACTATTTAGGAAGCAGTGTGTGGAATCAGGCTTAGAGGGCCAAACCATGTCCTCATCCATTCACCCACTGGTCATTCAGAAATTCATTCATTCACTAGGAGTTGATCAACCAGCAGTCTAGGCCCTTAGTTAGGATCTAGAGGTAGAAGAATGAATAATGCTTGCTTCTTTCTCCCTAACAGTTCACAATCTAGCAAGAGAGACAGACATACAAATAACAAATCATAGTACAACTTAGCTAAAGCTATAGGGAAATGCTTCTAAGCTTCTTTCCCCCAGTGCATGCACATACCAGATTAATCAGTATGAACCATGCCTGGGCAAAATGGCTGGCAGCACACCTGATGGATCAGTTTTCCACTGGACACCCAGTAAAATGAGTGGAAATTCAAGGCCCCTGAAATTCCCCTTTGCCCAGGTTAGTCACATGTTCCATCCCCCTAAAGTAGCCAATGATGTTTTACCGCCACCACTGATGGTGCTCTTTGCCTGCCCACTGAGGTGGGTAGTTCTTTGTAACTACTGCTGATTCCTTTCCACCGCAATTTCCTTTTCTGGAGTTGACGAGGAAGGCTTCACTTCACACCTGTATTTGTGGTTCCTTACTAGGCTTCTAAATAGGAACATGCCCTGCTGGTATTTTAGTCTCCTGTCTTGAGAAATTTAAGTCCAAGATGCTTGGGGTTGGTTTGGAAGACATTTTAATACTGCCATGTAGGTTTACACTAAAGATTACTTTTCCCTTCTCACCCTGTACTAGATCATACCTCTTTGGTTTTCAGCAGGTGATCTCTGCATACTCAGGGCACTCATCCCAAAGTCAGGCATTTATTTTGGTCACCCTACATTGTTTCAGAGTCTTAATCCAGGCATCAGAGAGCCTGAGTACACATCTATCAATCAGTCTATCATGATTATTTCAACTCAGGCTGACAAACCGCCTTGGTCAGGGTTTGCTTATACTGAATCCTGTGCCTGTAATTCAGAGAGCTGCCACCAAGTGGCGCCTGCACAGTCTAACAGGCTAGGCCTTCCCAAGCAGGAGACTAAAATACCAGCAGGGCATGTTCCTCTTTGGAAGCCTAGTAAGGAACCACAGAAAGAATATCCCTTCCCACCCCAGAGTTTCCATGGTAGGTGGTTAGACCGGCCTCTTCACCCTGCAGTTACAAGAACAAAAGCAGGTGTCTGCAGATGTTCCGCCCTTCTGGGCCCAAAGCAGCATGAGAAGAAAGCTGAATTCAGACGATTCCCTATATGTGCGATGTTCTTATAATCCAACAAATGGTACAGAAACTCCTAGTAACCCCTGAAACTTTTAAGAGTGAAGGGAAAGTTTTTCACATGCTCTCTATTTTTGTACTAGAACTCCTGAAACATTTTAAATTGCACAAGGGAGAAAGGGAAGGGAAGAAAATAGCTGTTATTTATTTAGCACACGTGTGATTAGAACCCCAGAACACACTGGGTAACTTGATTACATTACATCTGATTATCCAAAGCATGTTAAATCTACAATTAATGCTAGAAAGTTAGAAATGCTCTTAATAAGGGAAAGGGTGAGCAGGTCTTCCCTCTGTGGTTTGTAGCCCATGGTTTATAAAGTGAGGCATTCCCCAAACCTCATCCCAATGAAAAGGGGCATATTTTAGTCTTGTCAGCATTCTTATGGGAACTCTGACAAAATCTTACGGGAATTCTCACAATCATCAGGTGGTACTCGAGAACCAACAAGGTCAAAACCAAAATTTTGTATCTTTATTCAATGGGAAATTCACAAGCATTGGCTGTGCCTCTGGTGTGTTACTAAACCCTGAAAGGTTATAGAATGTAAACAAAACTTGACCCTCAAGTCATCTTGCATGGAAGACATATATTTGCATTACTGTTGAAAGAAAGGACCTTAATGAGTCCCTGGCACATAGAAAGCCCCTAACAAAGGGTAGCTTTTGGTTATTATTAACCTCTGCATGAGTAGAGGTACATGAGTTTGTAAAAAGTGCTACAGAAACACCAAGAGAACCTGTCATGAGGAAGCTGTGTCATACAGAGGCAGTGCTTTGAGCTGAGCCTTGGAGGATGAATATGAAGTTTCCAGGGAAAAAGGAAAGAGCATTCCAGGCAGAAGCAACAGTATGGAGAAAAGCAAAGGCTTGGATTCACATCTTACTAAAGGAACCCTGAGTGTGGCCGGCGTCAACAGAACATAAGGTTGAAAAGGTGGGGTGGGAGAAGATGCGATGGGAAGGTCAATTGGGTCAGATTATGAAGGACTTAAAGCTCAGGATTTATTCTGTACACAATGGTAGGGGGCAAAGTTTTGAGAGGGAGAGTGATTTGATCAAACTTGTGATTTAGAAAGATCACTGTAGGGTCAAAAAATAAAAGGCTGGGTAGGATTGGTGAGGGGCAGGGAGTGCAATGAGGAGGCTCGTGATGTGGGAATGGGGAGATATGAGGAGGAGGGGACCTAAAACAAGCAGGGAGCTGCAAAGAAGGTGAGAGATGGGAAACAGTTAAAAGACAGGCTTTTTCATTAGGAATTACTATTCTATTATTATTTCCAAGTTATTGGGTCTAGTTTTTAATGAGGTTCATCTCTATAAACTGCAAGATTTTTATCAAAAAAAAAAAGACTGGATTTTGCTCTCTCTTCCTACCAGCTCCGTATCCCTGCCTGGGAGGGCCTAGCCTGTTAGACTGTGCAGGCGCCACTTGGTGGCAGCTCTCTGAATTACAGGCACAGAATTCAGTATAAGCAAACCCTGACCAAGGAGGTTTGTCAGCCTGACTTGAAATAATGACAAATGCCACACTGAGGTCTCACTGCACTATTTCAGTTCTTTCTTGGGTAAAAGGGACGAGCATTTAAAAGGTGGCTTGCTCCAGCTAACAAAATGAAATACTTCATCCTGGATAAAAAGAACAGGAAGAGGGTTGAGGAGAAAGAGAGGCCACAAAGGGTCTAAAACCCTCAGTGCTTATGTTACATCTCACAGATCATCCAACCCTGATGAACAGACTGTTGTCAATCACAGAACAATGAAGGAAGCCCCGGTGTGGTGGTCCTGTTATTTGAATTGAGATCCTCACTGTGACAGCAGCATAAATGACAGCTGTTCCATGCTAGGCTTGGTGTCAGGGGCACAGGGGTTTAAGACAGACAACCAGTTTGGCTTCTGTTTAAATGCATCCTCAGAAAACAGAGGAGAGAATGAGACCCTGAATTTGGCCATTCTCTCTCTCACATACACACACATGCTTCCTGTAATCAATCCATCACAAATCCCATCAACTCTGCCTTTGAAGTCTTTCAAAAACAGCCTAATTTGACCACTACATACCACCTCTGCCACAGCCACGGTGGCCCAGCCACCAGCACCTGTAGCCTGGACTCTGCATTAACCCCTGGGCTGGCCTCTCTGCTCCCCTCCTGACTTGCCCTCCCATGGTTTCCCATCATACTGAGAAGAAAGCCCACTCCTTACCAGGCCCTCCCAGCCCTCCCTGCGCACGCCCACTACTTCCCCAACCTGGTCTCCCACCACCCACCCCTCCCAACCCTGTTCCTGCTCCTCTTGCCTTGTTTTCATCCCTTCCACACACCAGGCACTCTCCTGCGTTGGGGTCTCTGCACCTGCTGAACTCTCTGCCTAGAATGCTATTCCCTCTAAGGCGTGTGCCTAAAACAGCACCTCTCCATCTCTCTAACCCTTTAGCATGCTTAATTTTTTTCCCATGGGATTTTTCCTGATTTTTTTTCATCACATATTTTTAAATTTAATTTTATATCCCTCCCTGGAATGTAAGCTCCATGAGGTCAAGGATTTAATCTGTGTCATATATTGTTGCATTCCAGTGATGAGAATAATTTCAGGCACATGATAGGTTCTCGAAACTGTATTAAATGCACGGAAGACTGGGTGAATGAATGATACTTCCTAATCCAGGCTCATCCCTACTTTATGCCAGAAATAATATTCACTTTTACTCTCACAACTTATCAAAACCACCCCAGGCCAACCTGGCCCAAGTGATTTCCCTCGAAGTGAGGGGTGGAGCAGGCTTTGGAACCGTGAAAGGTTAGCGCCTTTTCAAGACACCAGATTATGCTCTTTAGACCACTTCAGCTACTGTCAAGAACTCAACAGCTGCACTCACTCTGCCTAAGGAGAGGAATTTAGGGTGTGCATGGTCGTAGCAATAAGCTGCAGACGATTAAGTGACCTCAATATAGTCACAGATACATCATACAAACAAAATCTAACTTTAAATGCATGATGCATTTCAGTCTTTTGATTAAGAAACTTAAAATCAGTATTTCTTTGGAGGAAAATTAAAATAAAAGCAAGCTTAATGCTGAAAGATTCAAACTACCACAAAAGGGCACGATAGTCAAAAGCCAGAGTGCCCTCTACTGGCCATTGGCAGCTAACAGAACCATGGTGGGGAATCACAGAGAGAAAGCAGCTTTACATTCAAATCCACACATGGGATTATGAAAAAAATATTTCAGTCCTTTCAAAGAAAATGGCCTGTAGCTATAATAGGGTAAAAGATTCAGTCCCTGTTTTCAAGGGGATTGAAGATGACTATGAGAAACAGAAATTTGGAATTAGAGAACACATGATGGACAGATAACCCAGCATGCAGGGGTGAGGGGTGATGCCTGAGCCTGGGTATGTAAAGGGGTAGGAGGTCGGCCAGATGAAGGGAGTGGTATGTCCATGGGGAGTTAGAATTCCAGGTGATGGACCATAAAGGCAGACACATAGAGGCAGAGAGAACATGTTCCAGGCTCCAGGAGTTGAAAGCTGTGACAGTTGCTTTGGTTTTTTTTTCTTTAAGTTGAAGTATGATTGCTTTACAATATGGTGTTAGCTTCAGGTGCACAGCAGTGACTCAGCATTTTTGAAGATTATACTCTATTATAGGTTATTACAAGAAAGTGGTTCTAATTCCCTGTGCTCTATAGTATATACTTGTTTCTCATCTATTTTATATATAGTTTGTATCTGCTAATCCATGCACTTCTATCTATAAACTAATAATATCAGGAAGAGATAGTAAAAAAAAAAATCTCATTTGAGATTGCATCAACAACAACAAAAATCCCTAGGAATAAACTTAACCAAGGAGATGAAAGACCTAAACTCTGAAAACTATAAAACACTGACGAAGGAAACTGAAGATGATTTAAAGAAGTGGAAAGATATACTGTGCTATTGGACTGGAAGAATTAGTATTGTTAAAGCGGCCATATACTCAAAGCAATCTATGGATTTAATGTAATCACTGTCAAAATACTCATGTCATTTTTCACAGAACTAGAAGAAATAATCCTAAAATTCATAGGGAACCACAAAAGACCCCGAATTTACAACTGCTCTTGGTTGACTACTCGCCAGCCATTCCTCGATCTGTTTTCTGGGCTGTTTCTATCCTGATGGCAGAAAGTACCAGATACCGATTTTCCTAACTGCTCTTATGGCTAGAAATGGCCATGCGACCCAGTCCTGGCCAACAAGATGTAAGCAATCATGTGCTGGAGGGATGGCTGGAATGCAGTTTCCTTTATGATAAAAGAGGAGACACCCAGGAAGAGAACCTACAGCTCTCAATCTGCCCGTTGAAGTTGTCATGTAAAGATGTGATCCTTGCAGCTGCTGCAGCCGTCTGGAGGCTAGAAATAGAGATGATGCCAACACAGTGAGGACGACCATCCTCCATGACAGGACAGAGCTGCTGGACCACCTCTGGGACCACACATCGCTGGACTCCTTATTATGAGAGGAAAAGGAACTCTTATGGCTTAAGTCACTCCTGGTTACATATCCTGTTATTTATAACCATAGTATGCTGATTGATGATGCTCATATTCTGTGACATGAGGAATGTTGGAAGGTTTTAAGAAGGCTGTATCACAATGAAATTTCCATTTCAGAAAGATCAGGCTGATAACTATGAAAGACTGAATGGAAAAGGGCAAGACAAGAGACTAGGAGGCCAAACAGGATACTTGGAAAAGTTCAAGTATGGATGAGGGAGGGAGGCAGAGATTAGGACTTGGCCTTTGAACTGCTAAGAATGGAACAGAAGGGAGATATCAAAACATTTTGAAAGTAAAATGGATAGGATTGGGTCACTTATGGGGGGAGCTGGAAGATGAGATAAAGGGAGAAGTCAGGAGTGAATTCCACGTGAGGGGCCTGTATAATAAGCATGTAGGTCACCCCCTGGATATTCTGAACATAGGAGAAGGAGCAGGCCAAGGATGGGATGGAAATGATGAACTCTGTTTGGGACATGCAGGTTTCAGGAGCCCAGTGGAGTCCAGGGAGCAGCTGAATTTTGTATCTGGAACTCAGAAAATCTGGATTTAACATAAAGATTTTCAACAAATCTACATCAGCATGGTAACTGAAGCCATGGAAGTAGATCTGGTCTCTCTTTTTGGAGTGTATTTAGAGTGAGGTAGACAAGAGAGGGTCAGGGAAGAGACCTTGCAATGGCCAACATTCAGAGACGTAAGAATGACAGCCCCATTAACTCTTAAGGAATGCCAAGGGGAGAAAGCAGAGAATGAAGTGTTTCCAAAGGCAAATTAACAGAAAGGTTCCAGAAGGAAATGTTGTACTTCAGAGGAGATCACCGAAATGACATCCTTGGTGACCTTAACCAGAGTGGTTCCGTGGAGTACTGGGTGAAGGAGCCAGAGGCTGAAATAATCCTAAGAACAAAAGGGCCCTTTAAGAGGCTGGACTCTCTGCAGTTCAAATTCTAGCTCTACTACTCACCCTTGTTTGATCTTAGGGAAATTATTAAATCTCTGTGCCTAAGTTTCCTTGTACATAAAATGGGGATTAGTAATAGCTGTTACCACATCAGGTCATTGTAAGGGGCTATGTGAATAATCCAAGTGAAATGCTTAGTCCAGTTTCTGGCACACAATATGCACTCAGCATAACTTAATTCCTCTGGGCCTCGGTTTCCTCAGCTGTAAGATGGACATTATTATGGACTGAATGCTTGTTTCCCCCCAAAATTCACACGTTGAAATCTTAACTTTCAGTGTGATAGCATTAGGAGATGGGGGCCTTTGGGAGGTCCCCAAGGTCATGAGGGTGGAGCCCTCATGGATGGGATTAGTGCCCTTATAAAAGAGACCCCAGAGAGCTCCCTCCCCCTTCTGCCCTGCGAGGACACAGTGAGCCATCTATGGATCAGGAAGCAGACTCTCATCAGACACCAGCTCTGCTGGCGCCTTGGTTTTCAACTTCCCAGCTTCCAGAAGTGTGAGAAATAAATGTGTATTGTTTAAGCCACCCAGCCTGTGGAATTTCTGTTATAGCAGCCTGAGTGGACGAAGACAGGGATCAGTAACAGCTCTTACCTAATTGGGTTGTCATAAAGAAGTGTGAGAAATAGCCATGTAAACTGTTTAGCACTATGCCCAGCACTTAAGTCACGTAATATGCGCTACATTAACATTGTTTATAATTCATTTGTCTGCCCACCAGAAATTCTACTCATACATTTGCTTGTCTAATTGTTATTTTTTTTGACCCAAATAAGCTCCCTCTCCTCCACAAACTGATGTAAGTTGAAGGTGAAAACTCTGTGTTTGTTCAGAAGTAAAAGCATCATAGACAACCTCCCAAATAAAAATACCACAGGAATATGCTTTCTCAGTTCTGTGCCAGCTAGAGACTTTCAGACGTGGCCTAGGCACCACTTCAGGGTTGCACTGTCTTCACATTAGCTGGACCACGTAATGTCACACCATCTCAGGATCTGACCATCAACTGAATTTAGTTACTCCACAAACTCAGTCTGACCTTGATGATGGCCCCCAACAAGCAAATGTAATTTGACATTCTTACCCAGAAGCCTATCAGCTCTGCGAATCAAATGTTCCTTCTGAAGAGCCCACTGTCTGTCTTCATGTCAGAAGAATGAAGTCAATCATTTTTGGAAAGCAAAGTCAATGACCTTTTTCAGATGTGTGGACAAGGGCACTCAGTCTTCACACACTTAAATGTAGACTGAGGGCAAGGCCTAGAATTCCCCCAGCTAAAGACTCCAGAACTCTCCAGTTGACCTGCATCAGAAAACACATATAATGTCATATGTTTAAGATAAAAGGGGAGGTGGTGGTGTGAACTCACTTGTAAAGGGGACTGTTGCTCTTTACACAACTTGAACAGTCTCCAGCAACGGCCGGGAAGGGGGAACTTGACCAGTGGAAAGGTGCATTCCAGACCTCCTGTAGGAACGGCTGGCCCCATGGTGGAAATAATTGCAACAGGCTGTCAGAACATGGTGACACTGAACATTATCACCAACAGCTAGCTGAACTCAGATTAAGCACACTGAGATTAACATTTCGCTTTCTACACAGCTCACCTAGGCAAAAAAACAAAAAAAAATATGCAGATGGGCTGATATGGCCTATTCAGCCTGTATGATAGCTTTCCCACTAGCTGGCATCCAGCATTGCCTGGGTGAATGTTTAACCATTGTTAAGTAAATAAATCCAAGCTGCCAGTCCTCCTGGGACCTATCACATAGGGCTGCCCATGTGAAAAACAGCTTGCTCACACAAATCAATGCCTGCAATTTGAAGCATCTGGCCAGTGACTTCAATTTAAGGCTTATATTTGAAACCATGATTTGATTTCTCTGTTCGTTTAGCACGTCTCGCCTGACCAGCAGTCCCCCGGGCCTCTCATCACACCTCAGCTTCAGCCCTTCTGGAGGATAACAGCCTGAGTCTTTAAAAAGCCCCTGAAGACCTTCTTGAGATAATTAGGGGGCATTTCACAAATTATTTAAACATACCCGTATTGTCAAACATACTCTCTGTGATGTTAATTTTCTGTATCAACTTGACTGGGCCACAGGGCCAGATTAAACATTATTTCTGGGTATGTCTGTAAGGGCATTTCTGGGTAGAGATTAGCACTTGAATCTCTGGATTCATTACAACAGATAGCCCTCCCCATGTGGGTGGGTATCATCTAATCCATGGAGCAACTGGATAGGACAAAAAGCAGAGGAAGGAGGATTCATCTTCTCCCTGCCTATCTGCTTAAACCAGGACTTCTGTCTTCTCTTGGACTGGGATTTACACCATCACCTTCCCTGCTTCTCATGCCTTCAGACTTGGACTGGAATTACATCATTGGTTTTCTTCGGGTTTTAGCTGGTGGACTGCAGACTGTGGGACTTCTCAGCCTCCATAATCACATGGGCCAATTCCTCATAAAAAGTCTTCTTTATATGTGTGTGGATGGATGGATGGATGGATGGGCAGATAGACAGATAGACAGACAGAGTACTGGTTCTATTTCCCTATTTTTCTGGAGAACCCTGACTAATATACTGTCCAAAATCTGTGAAAATCTTTAGGGCATTTTCACAGAAAATGAGTAACTATCAGAGCCTTCACATTACTTAAGTACATTATAAATGAATAATTTTGCAGAATATAAAATAACTCCCTAGCACCTAGGCTGTGGTCTTGAGATCCACTGCTCAAAGGAACCAGGGTTCTTTGAAGAAATGGCCAACTTCAGTTCTGAGGCAAGAAACCTACCAGATGTGCCCATATATTTCACTTCACTAGAAAAGCAAAGGAGTAGGGGCTTCAAGATAGCAGAATAGAAGGACAAGGAGCTCACCTCCCTCTACAGATGTATCAAGAGTACATCGACATGTGGAGCAATTCTCACAGAATACCTGCTGAACTCTGGCAGATCCCACACAATCAAAGCTACAAGAAAAATCACGTAACCACGTGGAATGAAAAGAAAAAGCAAGGAAGCTAGCAGAGACTCCTAGGGTTGTATTAATAGGCCTCGGAAGCCAATTTAAATTGCCACTGGCCAAAACAGGGGCAATTTGAGTATCAATAAGGATAACCTTAATGGATTAGAACATATTAAACATGTTTAGACCCATGTGTTAATAATACTTACAAAAAACTATTGGTCACTGTTGGTGATGCTAATGAATTAATAATTTTGAGAACAGGAAAACAGAAAAGAAAAACAATCAAGAATTTATTTTGCCTTTCCTGTATACAGTGTACCACTAGGGGGAAAAATGGTAGATAAAAGGAGATTTCTCTTTGTAAAAGTATTCTAGAAAATAAATGCAGAAGGAATGACAGAATTGGAATAGCATTATCTTGCAACTCCTATCAATGTACCTAAGGAATGATTACCAGTGACTGCCCAAATCACAAAAAGATAAATGATCAAAGCTTAAATGCCTCCTGATGAAAGAACACACTACCTAAGAGGTAGTCTTGCTAAAAACTAAGCTTGAGTTTGATCAAGTCACTTCTGTAGATCCAAATACCAAATTACTAGAAACATAGAGGACACTCTACAAAACGGATGGTCTTGTGCCTTCAACAAACTGCAGTAAAAGAAAGATACAGAGAGAAAACTTTTAGTTTAAGGGAGTCCAAAGGACATAACCCCTCTCTCCAATTAAAGGAAGCTATAGTAATGTCCCCATGTTTCTTACTGACCCTGGAGTGATCCTACTCCATTTTAAACTCAAGGCCCCAGACATAGAAATAGTCCTGAGCTATGGAAATGCTCTTACTCTGATACATCATTAATCCCCAGATGCCTCCTATTCCAGTGTTCTTGAGATCCCACTCCTCAGTGGGTTATATGAACTGAAGGCTTACTACTTACCATCAGCCACATGAACTCTAAGTATACCTTCATGTCACACAAAATCCCTGGTTCTGGGAAGCTCAATGGAACTGGGAAGAGGGAACTGATGCTAGAATCTGGGCCCCACAGGTCTTGCCAAAGAAGAAAATCTCATTTAAGGTGGTTGTCCAAGGCAGAAAGCATGGACGAACAGAGCTGAGCTACACTCCTGGAGGTGCAGACAAGAGTCAGGAGTCAGAGGATCAGGTGTAAACATTAAATCTAAAGCTGGGATTATGAAAGGTAAAGAAAACCAAGAGCCAGAAACCAGCAGGGAACTAGACTGGAGGGGAAGGAGAAGAGAACAGTTGAGAGAACCTGAGATCCTGCACAAAGGGTAGGGGGACGGTGACTGATTTCTGTTTGTCTGGCATTCCCTGCTTCATTGGAGAGCTGTTTCTTCTCCAACCCAAAGCCTTGCCTCTCCTACTCCAAAAGGGAGGGCAACGATCAAGACTGGGACTCTCATGAGACCCTATCCAATTAATGACAGTACTGGACCACAGTGATTGGTCCAGGGATGGACATAGATCCAAGCAGGGCCAACTAGTGTTCTTCCATGAGATTTTTCTATTTGGATGTTGGAGAGAAAGTGCTCCTCTTCCTGTAAGAATGAAGACATAGATGTGTCAGCAATCATTTTCCCCAAGAGTTGCCAAGAGTTGTCTGTGGCAGTAGAGAATGAAGCCAACAAAGTATTAGGAAACAAAAAGAAATAAGAAATAAGAAGAGATGGGGGAGGGGGGAGTTAGGGCAATAAGTCCCAATGACATTGCTTGAGTCCCTAGTTCTAGTCTTGCCTGAAGTGAGTGCCATCCTTGAAGATGCCGATTACATGTACAATCCACGCCTTTCTTTTTGTTTTAGTGTACATTGTATTACTGTCACTTACGATGAAGACTTTCACCACTAAAATGTGTCGTGTTCTAAACATGGCTTGTCCTGCCTGCTCAGCCTCTATGTACCTGGTCTCCCCCATTTGCTACTTCCATTCTTTAAAGACCCAATGGCTCCAACCTTAGGAGCTCCTGCTTTCTCTCGTTTCTCTTAGTGAATGTATGTGAATTATTCTACACTGAATGCAGTCTCCAAATAACCAAAGACATAACTTGTCATTGTTTAATGCTGGAGATGTTTGCAGAAAAGAAGTGCACAGAGCATTCAGAAAACACAACTCATCTTCTCGTTGATTTTAGTTACCATTTCAGAAATGTTTCATGAAGATTTTAGAGCAGGAGTCAGAAGAACTGAGTTTAGTCCCAGAATCTGTGAACTGTGGTTTGCTTTGGTTTTATTAAACCACACGGCAAGCCCACTCTGTGCCTCTGTTTTAAACATTTCATATATATTAACTCATTTAACCCTCAACAACCTACAGCAACAGTGAAGCAGGTATTATTATCCCCATTTCACAAACAAAGAAACTGAGGCACAGAGAGTTTAAGTAGTCTACTCAATATAACAAAAGTAGTAAATGGCGAGGTGTCATGTGTTTTGAATTTGGGGACTTGTGTTCCTCATCCACAAAATACAAGTTACTTGAAATGCTGTGTCCTATGGTACTAGGAAAGTATGGGTTTCAGAGTCAGAAACTTACATTAGAATTCTGAGTCTCAGTTCCTTCATATGTAAACTTGACTAACAATGCCTTTCTCTTGAGTTTGTTGTATGGATTAAATGAGATGATATATGCCCGGAGCTATGGGAAACCCTTGTAAAATTCCTCCCTCTGAAAAGCAGAGGGTTTGACAGACTATTATTGCCTGTGGATTTTTCAACAAGATACTTGAAGCATTTGAGTCTTTTCCTAGGAAACAGGCCCCTCATATGCAGTAATGAAAGAAAAAAATGTTAAAAAGCCCCTCTTTGGTTAGAAATCACGCTTGCTTGATTTTTATATTTCTATAAAAGCACAGGGAGATGGCTGTCACAGATGAGGTAAGAGAGTTGCAATTAGATATCACCATGGGCCTATATTTTCTACCCCGAGGAAAAATAATAAAATATGTCAGAACATGTACTCCCCCCTCCCCAGGGAACAGTCACCTGGTGGCCACCACAGAGGCTTGGCTGTGTGTGCAGACGAGGCACACACACCCTCACCCCCCAACCCCATCATCACCAAGGGAGCCACGCCAGCTCTGGGGTCAGAGTTGTGAAGACAACTGAAACGTCCTTCCTTCAGCAGGGGCTAAAATCAACAGTTATTACTTAAATAGTGTTTTTGGCTCTGCACAGACAGTAACCCAGGAGAGACGGAAACTATCTAACTTGTCTCCCACTCAGGGACCTGACATTTCCATCTCCGTGTGACTAGAGGAATCAGAGTAGGAATTTCAGGATCAACGTGGCAGTGGGATATAGAAATTTCCCAGTTCTCCTCAGGATGTTATACAAAACAAGATTAATGGAAATAATAGCAGTATGAGTAATAACATTTTGAGCAAAATTAGGAGGAATACATAATCCTCAGCCTCAAACAAACAAAACAAAACACCCAACGGTTGTCCAAAATAGCCAAATCAGGGGAGAAGCTATTTAGGAAGAAGCTACACAGGGGAAAGGCTTAACGAGCTGGCCCAGGGGCTCAAAAGATGCCAGTAATACACTTCCTCCCAGTAAGGGGCTTATCGTGATGTGAGAGAGAAATATTCCTTAAATACAACATGAGTTTTGCAAGATCTGAGGAGAGGTGGGCAGAAGTAGATTGATTAGAAGCTGCATGGGATGGACGGTGGGTACAGTGTGCACTTCAGAATCCTCTCGGCCCTACTTCTTACTCCAGCCAAAGCTGCAGCGTCCACTTCCACGCAAGCTTTGACTGGTTTTGCAAGATGTAGGTAGACAGAGTCTTGCCTCAGGTTAAGGTTCCTTATCTCTCACTTCCCGGGAGACCACTCTTGTTTTCAGCTCTGAGAAACCCACAAGTGTTGGGAACAGGAACCAACAGATAAATGTTTCCCCCCTCTCCTTCCTCAAGGGAATATTTCTCCTTGGTAGATTCCAGTGGGATCAAGCACTGATTGCAAAGCAATGAAAATACCTCCAAAATGTACCTTTGTTTGGCCTTTTTTGGTTTCCCTGTCCCAGTTTCCTTTCTCCTGGAATCACAGTCCCCCCGAATCTACCCACATGCCTTTGTTTCAGTCCCTGCATATCAGGGTACCAGGCTAAGAAAATTAGTACCAGAAATGGCCCCAGAAAACAAACTCACAGAATGGGATTTCCGAGCTGATTACTTAGCCACTGGTCAGATGGCAGTGAATGCACTTACAGTGGCCACTTGAGGGACAAAGCATCACACTGAACTCTTACCTGTGGGGTAACAGGGTTAGGTACTGCTGGCAGGTGAAGAGTCCTTAAACAGCACAGGGGAATGCCAATTATGATGACTGTAGCCTTCATTGCTTTGGTAACAGCTTTGAATATCTTGAAAAAAAAATGATAGCTACAGGTCAATCAATCATAGCTATGAAAACCAGAGGGCCTCTAGGGAAGCACCCTCATCTCCTGCAACTGCAGGGCAGACTAGACTGGAAATCAAGTTCAAAAAATGCCAAGGCGACAAAGCGACAAAGAAATTCAGTCTCAACGGTTCCCTTATGTCAAAGTCAGGGAGAGAGGGGCCCAAAGGACTGGGCTGGGGCTGTCTAGGTGGACAAGGCTCAGATCCCTGAGCCCCCAGATCCCCTGAACCATCCCACCTGAGAAGGGCCCATCCTCCCTCCACTTTGCCAGAGGACAGCAGCCTCCCTAGAGGCTTCTAGGAGACCCTGCATAGGCTTCCCCTGAGGCTACTGCTTCTCATGGCTTCTAGGTTGGTAAACATGCTCACTGCATGCAGAGCACGGAAATATAGTCTCATGTCTGGGAGAAAGAGTTCACACGGTGAAGGACGATGAGGCTAACATAGACTAGCAGGATAGGGGAAGACATGTGGGAATGGATCTCAAGAGTGCTGACCTGGGGATAGGCGTGCAGAACATAAGGCCGCTGGAGGGACCATTTACTGGGAGGACTTTCCTGGGACCCAGCATTCAACACCTGGAGCCTTCCCAACATGTCACTGGCACAGCTCCTTGAAGCCTGGATGTGGTGATGGCCTACAGGAAGCGAGGTGAGATGTCAGAGCTGCTGTGCAGTGTTAAGGGAGAGGTGACAAGATTCATGGAGGTGAGCAAGTTAGATGGGGTATTTTCCAGACGGATAGCCAACCATGTGGTACCATTTATCAATTAAAGCATTATCTCTTCCACTTAACTAAAATGTCTCAAGTTTTGTACTTTAAAACAACTACTCACAGACTAGAGGTCACCTAGAGGTGGCAGTAGAAGCAGGCTTGCCTGCAAATGGGCACAACTTTTTTGGGGTGACAGAAATGTTCTAAGGCTAGATTTCAGTGGTGGTGCACAATTCTATAAATTTACTCAAAATCATTAAACTATACATCTCAAACAGATCGATTTTATGGTATGTAGATTATACCTCAGTCAGTCTGCTTTAAAAATTACTCCAAGTATATTATTTAGACGTTGTAACTTTGTTACTGTCTCTGGAGATGCCATTTCTTGAAGGCTGTTATTAAGGTGAAATACTGTGATCTACAGCTTCTTTTCAGCTTAGCTTCAGAAAGCTGGGGGGAGATCAGAGTCAGCCCCTGCAAACACGCAGCCAATCACTTGTGTCTTAACTGGATAACAATGCCATGTGATCCACAGCCATGCTTTTTGTTACAAGAGTAGGAACTCAGTTCTCTTCCTGAACATGACACATTATTTCATTGATATCAGTGTGATAGACTGAAAATGACCAACTGATTAAAAGAGCAATAGCTCAAGCATTATGCCTCTGGAAAGAGACACATCTTAAGGTTTGTTTACACATGATGATTACTGAACAATCAGGAAATCTGGTCAGATTTTTAACTGGTTAAAAACCTTTTTTTTTTTTTTTTTTGGCCAGCAGAGGGCAATGTAGTTCCCATGAAACTGCTTTTGGGGAAAGAGAAAAGAGCAAATGGAGGGAGAGGAAAGGAATGTAAAAGACAATATGTAGTAATCAGGTGGCATCAAAATTTCGGTGACTGGGTTTGTTAAGTCCGTCAGTCCAGGTTTCTTCACATTCGTGAACCATTTCCTCCTTCCCGTTCTCCGCCCTCCCTCTCCCACCTGTATTTCCAACATAATAAATTCTAATTCTTTGATGTTCCTAGAAAGAAAAATCAAGCCAAGAGAAAGGCTGTGGCACAACTGCTGTCAGGGATGGCCCTGTGCATTCTGCAATGCATTTCACCGTCTCTTTTGATGGGAAGCGCTTGCACCACATGTGAGAGGAAGCTGGGTTCTCCTCCCGCTTTTAAGTTGTCAACCCATGATTCACTTCCATGGTACTCACAAACCTAAGGATTCCCAAGTCTGCACCAGAGTTTCTCCATGTGGCCTGAAGACTGCCTGCATAAGACCTATGGGGCGGGACAGGATGCCTGTCAAACCTGCAGCTCCTGGGACCCACTCTAGAACGCAGATCAGAATCTAAGACCCCAGGACCCAGGAATCTGCCTGTTAACACGTACCTCTTTCTGCTTCTGATAGGAATGGAAGTGTGTGGCCTGCTGATCTAAATAAGAAAAGCAAGGGATCTGAGGTTTCTCCACCGGAGGGAGGCACCAGTGTCTCACTGTAACCCCGCCTCTCTCCAGTCCCCTCACCAGACCTGGAGTGAGCAGTCCAGCACAAGAAATGTCCAGGAAAGAAAGGATTCTCCATCAGCACTGAACTCAGGCCTAGGGTGTCTTTTTTGCTGTCAACACATGGGGGGGGGGCGGCACGGAAACACTGAGGATGTGCAAGATCACTCCGAGTGAGGTGGAAACGCACGTATCAAGTTAATCCATCGGTCAATCTGAATATCTTTAAAAAAGTTAAAGTAAAAATAGAAAATAAGAAAAGTCAGCAAACAGCTGGCCACCTATTTAAAACCTTTTTATATAGACTAGTGTTTCCCAAACTTGCCTGAGTCTAGGAATCACCTGGGAAGCTTGCTAAAAATACTGACATAGACTTCCAGGGTGTGTTTCAGCAGCCACCATGTTTAAGCACAACAGACAGGGGATTTCTCAGGTCTGCAGCAAAAAGCCTGGATTTCACCAAGCCATCCGTCTCCACAGAAAGTTCTATTCAGTTTGTGAGCACAAAGAACAATGTAGTTGGGGACAGTAACTGACTAATGCATTTACATCTTGTCACCTTTCATGACACCAAGGGCAGGGCCTAAATATCAGAAAGCAGCTGACATTCATCTCACAGAGCAGTACTACTCCAAGTGTGGTCCAGGGATCAGGAAATACATCATTATGAAACTTATTAGAAATGCACATTCTTGGCTCTCCGTCTTCCCCATCCCACCCCTCCAGCTACTGAATCTGAATTTCTGTGGGTGGGGCCCAGGCATTTGTTTTAACACGTTGAGTTTTAGAAGCACTGTAGTACATCATTTCCTAAACCTTTCTGATGCTAAGTGTATCTTTCCAGGCCCCTCAAAGGGCAATTCTGAGCAGCTGGAATGAGAACCTGGAAACTTGTGCGAGCATCCTCTGGTGACTTTTCCTATCAGGTAAGTTTAGGAGACTCTAGGCACCTCCCTGATTTGTTTACCTTCATGAGCCCTGATTGAGGCAGATGTTTTGATAAGAGATGCACGTAAGAGTCACTGGCGGAGCTTTTTAAAAATACAGATCCTCTCTTGCGGTAGCTCACAATAAAAGAGAATGTGACAATGTAAAATGTCTGTACTAATCAAAGTGATCTATAAATTCAATGCAATTCCTATCAAAATTCCAGTTACAGAAAAAGAAAAAAACAATCCTAAAACTGGCACTGAAATACAAAGACCATGAACAATCAAAGTCATCTTGAGAGAAAAGAACAAGGCTGGAGGTATTATACTTCCAAATTTGAAATTAAACTACAAAGTTATAGTAATCAAAACAGGATGGCTAGCACAGGAAAATAGATACAAGATCTTGTTGTAGCTCAGAGAAAAAGAATGTGACAATGAATGTATGTATGTTCATGTATAACTGAAAAATTGTGCTCTACACTAGAATTTGATACAACATTGTAAAATGACTATAACAAAAAATGTAAAAAAAAAATTTTAAATTAGTCATCAAATTAAAAAAAATAAATTAAATAAATAAAAAATAAATAAAAATACAGATCCTCTGGGCTTTTCCCCAAATCTTGTCAATCACTGTATCTGGGAAAGGCGGCAGAGCAGTAAACCATGCTTCTTGTTTTCCTGCAGTAAGTGCCTTAAATGAAGAAGGGGTAACTTCTTCAGTGGGGCTAGCTCTGTACCTGGGGATGCCGGTGCTCCAGCTTGGAATTCTCAGCAAAGACCCAGCACCAAGCTCCAGCAGAGAGGGCTGGAGCAGCACTTTCAAGCAGACCACAAAGGCTTGGGCGAGAAAACCTGGCAGCAGCACCACCACCTGGGCTGAGGACCAGAGTCCCTTCCCATGGGCAGAACGGAGCGAGCACTGCCTGCCAAAGCTCATGGGCGCGGGACAGCAGCCTTACTTAACTGGGTTTAGAAAAATAAAGCAACATGTTTCTTTTACCAGTCACACACAGAAAAGATTTTGAGGAAACCAAAACAGTAGCAGGGAAATAAAGTGTAAAAAAATGTTGCTTTTAAAACTTCTCTCTTTATCTTCTTCATCTCCTAAGTCTGACATTTTATAAAGTCAGCCTTTTATATGACCTTACAGTCTCTTTCTTTCCCCATCAAGCTCACTATTCCTTTGTCTTGCTACTAAGATATTTCATCATGTTGGTAAATTATTTTTTAAGCTCTGAATACCAACAGACACAAGACAATACATTGGGTAAACAATCAACCCATTTACAAAGCTCTTTCTTCTACTGTTTAACCCCAAAGAGCCAAGCGTTTAAGGTTTAACACCTTAGTCTTCAATCAAAATCACATATATTGAGCTTAATGAAGTGCTCAATACAGGTAATTAATAATAGTGGTTCCCATTTCTTTCCCCTTCAATTACAAGCATCATCTGATAAAAACGTTGACTGTTCAGTGTGATTCCGTGTATGAATGACAGAGGAAATTCAAACAAAGCTATAAATACACATCTATTTTTATTGCTTAAAGACCCCTAAAAGCCTGTTATCAGGAAGCACTCTGCCAGGTGAAGAATCTACATTTTGCCTGCCTGGAATACAAAGAAAGGAAAATTTCATGAATGCTGCAAACATTTTTCAGATGACATCCGGAAATAAGATAGGAAACCCTCATTTCTGAGACCACATGTGCCATAGGGGGAAAAAATAAAATCAAGAACCCAGATTACAGGGAAGGCTCCAAATATCTTCAAATTTTCCTGATATTCATACTTTATTCTCCACCCTCTACTGTAGACTCCTTAGTAATATCTTATCTGAAGGGACTTCCCAAAATCTTGGCCTTGGTACATGTGGGTGAATAATCCCATAGGGTGGTACAAAAAAGTCTGTTCAAGAAAATTGTATTGAGATGCTGCTCTCCATTCTTTTGCCTCCACAGCTGGCCACCTGCCTGACTCCTGTCCAGAATCACAGCTCTTCTGGAACCAAATGGAAGGCCCCCCTCACCCAGGTACATATAGGGGGTGAGTGACTTTCAACAGTAAGTGGTTAGCCTTCACTGGGTCCTTTCAAAAATAGCTGTGTTCTTTTCTTTGACATCTTCTTCAACATGGGAACTAATAACAGGTCCTAGAAATTGCTGGTGTGGCCACTTAGCCATATTATCCTGTAGGTCTTCACCAACCATCACCCAGAGCTCCAAATGGAAGCTTCGGGCTGCTGTGTCCTTCAGCATTAAGTCCTTCCTGTCACCATCCCCATCCCCATCAGATGAAAGGCAGTCTGCAAAGCAGTACTTCATTTGGTTAATAAGAGGGTCTTGAAATGAGCGTCTTAAAAGGGCCCATAGGGTTCGATCCAGAACACTAGACGCTGTCTTGAAACTAGGGCTTGGGGATAATCCTGATTTCCTAAACCACTGTGAAGCAGATGCTAGAGTTGGTACATTTCAGGATATACACTATATACTATAAACAGTGCACGGGAAACTTCAGCTCTTGGTCATGTCATTCCTATTCTCATTTTTTTTTTTTTTATCAAAGAGAAACTAAGGAAAATAATTATTGTCCCAGAAAGTTTTCTTTTTAGGACCTATTAGACGTATTACAAAAATTAAAATGAGACCACTGCCTCACAGTTTGCCACACTGGTTCAAGTGAGCTTAGTTCTTCTGTTTCCACCTCAGACAGTTCATTCTGAGATGAGACTTAGAAAAGCAAGTGTTTACGGGTAGATGCAACTTCTCCAATGGTGGTCCACAGAGTCAGCTGCTCTTTTCTACATTTAAATTTTGTAAAAAGGAATTTATTATACTTTGATACAAATAAGGAAACCAGGCAGTTCTGAATCTGGTGAGTGTATTATTAGCAGTCTCCAAAAGACTCCCTAAAAAACTGTTAACCTCCTGGAAGCTGTTGTGGTCATTTAGTTTCATCTGACGTTGGCTCACAATGAGATTACTCCAGTTGGTGCTGGGTGCTGCTCTCAGGTCTCCCTTTAGGCTTACAGAACTACCACTGCACAGATACAGGCACATCTCAGCGTGGAAGACTACACACATGGAGAGCTTTATGGGTTCAAACGTGGTTGAATGTATTTATCCTTCTTTCTGGACCTGCTCTTCTGTGTGGGTCACCTTTGTCTCATCACTGCATCAGTACCACAGTATTTTAATTTCTATAATTTGATGTTTTCCATCTAAAAAAATTCCTTCAATTTTGTTGTTCTTCTTTTAAGAAGAAATATCCCGTGGCATTTCCACATAACTTTCATAATATGCTTGTCAATTTTCAAACACAGAAAAAATTTCCTGAGATTTTGGTTGGTTGAAATTGATGTATAAACCTATACGTCAATTTTAGTAGAAAGAACATATTTACAATGCCGAGTTTTCCAAACCATTAACATAAATATATCTTCACTTATTAAGGTCTTCTTTATCTTTTTTCTCAAACATGTTTCATAATTTTCTATGTAGAGATCTTGTATGATTTGTATTAGAGTCATATCTATGGGTTTGAATTATGATGTCTTTGTAAACTGTGTTTTTTAATTCCTTTTTTCTAATTGAGTGTTACTGGTATATAAAAATATTTTTTGGATATTGATAATATATCCAGTAATCATACCAAATTCACTTATTGAGTTTAACAGTTTATCTGTGATTCTTCTGAATTGTCTCCATTCACAATAATATCATGAGTAATTTCTTTTTCCAAATGGGTTTGAAGAATTGATCTGTAATGTTCTAACTCACAGCTAGCAAAAATGTTATTTTCACGTTAGAGCAGTTCACATATTAGTACATTAGATTAAAAATATTTGTTTTAATGAGAGTATCTGGATAATTGGTCTTAGAGTGGAAGAACACAAAGAACACTCAGCACATAAAGCACAAGTTTATTTTCTCAGGGGCAAGTTTATTTCTCAGGAAATACATATTCTGTACATACTGTTTCCCTCTCCCCGCCCCCCCAACCCCCACATACACACCAAGAGTTAAGAATGCTAGCTTTTGGCCAACCTGTATTTCCATGTCTATTCCTTTCTCTTTAAGCATGAAAGAAAACAAAAGACTGGTTGAAATGGTATATTTTACTTGCCCCTCTGAACATTACATTCTTCTGATGATACTACCATGATGAGAGCTCCTCTCCCTGCTTTCTTAGCCTTTCTTCCAAATCTCCTCCTTGGGATTATCAAGACGTTGCCAGTGTCCAGGCCAACAGGCTATCAAGTTCTTGATAACAGAACTTCCCCTTCTCACAGAGAAGTAGATCCGAGGTTGGAACCAGTTTTGGCTTGGTTGTATCAGAAGGCAATTAAGATGGGAAGGAGCCCCAGTCCACCCACTGGGGACCCAGAGAACTGACATGAAATAAAGGACCAGAGCCTTTGGTTCTGTCTTCAGCAGTATTTATTGGAAACAGCAATGCTTCCCGTGGTGAGAGTTTATACATTAAGCAGTAAGATTTGCCTTTCACTCCACATGATCCACTGTCGCAGGTGGCACATTGGAAGCAGCACACTAAACCTCTGAAAGGATCTGTACAGCTAGATAAATAGAACTCTGGATACCTAACAGGACTTCAGTGACTGATACAAAACAAAAACAAAAACAAAAACAAAAACAAAAACAAAAACAAAAACAAAACCACTCGTAAGCTTACACACAGCACTGTACACTCAAACCGAAGATAAGGTAGAAGGGACAGAAATAAAACGAATGACTGAATTGGGAAGAGTTTTGCATATGCAGCCACACATCTTAAACTGCTAAGCACAAACATCATCTTTATTTGGTCCTCATTGAGGGCAGAATACGCACAAACGATGTTCAAAGAACACAAGGTCAAAGTGGAAAGGGAAGATAGTTGCTGTTTCTTGGTCTATGAGCTAGTGGGAAAATGGTTTCTAGTGTTTTTCTCCTTGTGTCTCTGTGCCAAATGGACTCATGAAACATGTAAATCATAAATAAAACTCAAGTGAAGATATTTGTTCCCCTTGCATGTAACCTCAGGAATGCCCTAAATACATACATGGATTCTGTACAGCAAGAAATGTAAGCTTGGAAACCAGATCTCTTCCCAAGTTCTCATTAAGGGAGAATCTCTTCAGCCTCTCCCACAGCATGCTGACTGCTAACTGACTTAGAAATAAAAGGGGAGCCCCCTCTGGCTGTAATAGCATGGAGGGAAGAAAATTGGCTGTACCTCAGAAACAGGCATAAGTTGGGGAACAAGGGTGACTTTTCAGAGAAGGCTTTGAACCCACACTCAACACTTTTCTATTGGTAGCATCGAGGGACTGACTCATTCAGACCAGAAGACAGCTTGCTGGTGAGGGAGGCTTTCTTTGACAATTCTGTGACTCACATGTTTGGGAGGGGGATCTATGTGAAAACAAGAACTTTCTCCTTTACTTCAGTGGAGAACCTGAGACCTTGAAAAGGCCCCAGGTGATAGATAGTATCTCCGGTAGGATGGTTTTTCTGTGATGTGGCTCGCGGGCATAATCTAAGAAGCCACAGCCTCCTGAGAACTGTGTCAACAGCAGTTCTGTGACTACTGGCTGGTCTCAGATGATGTTTAAAAAGCACGTGTCATGCCCACCAGACTAAGAAGATACCATCCATCACCATGACTTTTGTGGGATCACGCAAGTCAACCAAAGATACTTGGTGGGGCTTGATGACCTGGACCACTGCGGCCTGCACTTGGGATGTATTGTAAGCAGCATTACCAAAGCAGTGGTTAAACTTAACTATCTGGGCCAAGAGGAGGTGAGCCAGCCAGAGTAACATCCTAACGGGGCAGAGCAACCAGAATCTCCACGTAGTTGATGGGAAAGAAGCCTGACTGGCCATGAAGCATCCCCTCGTACCAGTTTTCATCAATCTGGTTAGTGAGTGTGATGATGTCACCCTCTTTAAAACCCAACTCCCCTTCATTTTCAGGTTCAAAGTCGTACAGAGCTCGGCAGCAGGGCTGATCCATTGGGGCACCTGGGTGTAGGAGCAGGAGAGAAGAACACAGAAAGACAAGGGGAATTTAACTCACATATCTACCGCCTGCTGCACCTGCCCGGCTTGCTGTCCCCCTGGGCTCCTCCCTCCTCTTCCTGCTGAAGCTTCCTCTTGCTTCTGGTCTCCAGTGCCTGCTGCTTAGCACCTCACCCTCTACCAGTCTTCAGAAACTTTCTCACATTTCTGGAAGTTGTTGAATTCGTTTCTATTTCCAGTATGAAAAATGGCTACATCTATTCTCATGATACATACAACACAGTTCCTCCAGGCTGGCCTTCCTAACGATGTCCAGAGACAGGAGGCTCAAGGACTTAAGGAGTCTGAATGAGATTTAGGTTCATAACAGAGGATGGCCAGAATTCCTTCCAGGTTTAGCACTTTAAAACCTCTGCACATGTGAAAGAGTACAGTCAAGGATAGTGTTTTGCAACTTCAGAATAACAGCACAGTTCTCACTTTTTAAAAACAAAGACCCCAGGATCTGGAAAACTGCTGTAATTCAGTGAAAAGAAGGTAATATAAAACACTAGATTCATGTTCTTACTCTCTGTGACCTTGCACAAAACAATTCACTCTCAGTTTCTTGGTCTCAAACTGGAACTCACAGTCAAACTTACGTCACAGTACTACTGTGGCTATTAAATGAGATTAGGCAAAAATGATACGATTTACACCTTTGCATTATATATTGCATATGTAAATATGAAGCGTGCATCAGAGCTATGGCATATATAAACTAATATTCTCTACCTTCAATTAAACAATGAAGGATGGAATCATATCTTAAAAAGGATCTATATTAAGTGAGTAAACAACAACACAGCGGGCACAAACACACATATATAAACTCAGACAAGTGCAGACAGCGCCTTGCCGTCTAGAGGGCTTTGAAGGGGGACAATGAAATTTATTTTAACTTAGTTTAAGCAGCAAATTAATGAGTCTCCAAAAGAAAAGTGAAATATATGGTTCCAAGCAGGGAAAAGCAGGTTATACAACTTTCAGGACTAGTCCTTGTAACCAGCTAACTTCTAAATGCCACTGCTTTTTATCCCCACACTGAGGGCTCGGAGCAGCACAGGCAAGCACAAGGGGCAGAGAGTGCCACCGTCATCACAGGCCTCCCTTCTTCCTTACGTAGTCTCCTGAGAGCATCTCACAAAACATTTCCTACTGTAGAACATCCAGCACTGGGGATGCAGGGAATAGAGGAGAGAGCTGCATATCCTTAAATCCACATCCAGTACAAGTCACTGCCCATTCTTCCTCCAAGCAGATGCGGGTTGAATCTACCTCAAGCACAGGCTTTTATCTGATCTGTGTGTGGGAGGTGGAGGGCAATGGTGCCAATTACAAGAACACATTATTGGGTATATATCAACATTCCTGATAGAAATTAAGTTTTAACTTGTGTTATACCAACCTGTCACCACAGCACAATGAACTGGCTGGAGGGTGGGGAGAGGAGGGAAACCTAGCAGATGGTGAGGTTCAAAATATATTCATCTGCAAATATATTCACCCATACGTTCCTGTGACTCAAGAAATCCAACTCAACAGGCTTGTGGAGCTGCTGTGTGTGGGTTCTGTGTGGCTGCATGTGGGCCGGGGGCGTTCACCCTCCGGCATGCTGGAATCACAGAAGGGGAGAAAGAGAGAAGAAAGAGGACATCCTTACAACTAAACTGACATATTGAAGGGATTTTGAGACCACAGAGGAGGGTCAAAATCAAATGAGCTAGTTAGAGCAGCTGTGTACTGAGGATGATGAAAACAAAGAAAGTTTTGCAGAGGAGAGGAGAGCAGAGAGGCGGGGAGGAGATGCTCAATGAGACAAGAAGGCAGGATTTCTTTAGAAGAGTTTCTACCTGACAAAACCATCCTGTAAGCAATATATTGCTTTATTTTTCTTATGCAGCCAGATTGGACTGCTCCTAGAAATTCTGGGAAGTGTCAGCGGGGCGTGCCCACAGCCCAAGGTCTCAACTCCTTACCTGCAGGTTTGGGGGTGCCCATGTGGGACAGGCCCCCGTTGGGCTGAGTGCTGTCCCCGGATGGAAACTCCAGGCTCATTCGAGGCTTAGGCTGATACTCCCTTCTAGGCTGAGATGAAGCTTGTCTTATTCTGCATTAAAAAGAAAAGTGGGGGGAGTATGTAGCCAATTAGGAAACAAAAAGTAAAGCAATAAAATGCAGAAAATGCTTACGTCACCCACCAATCTACCACTGTGGAGCAGGGCCAATCTGAGAAAGACCCTCAGGTTTCTTATCTGTGTCTGTCTCTGCTTCTGGTGCCGTGGTCATAGCCTCTCTGGCTATACCCTCACTGTCTTCATCCTTTCTCTCAGTCTCTCATTTTCTCCCTCATTTATTCAGAGCTCAATTTGCAAGCATGCACTGTGCGAGGTGCCAGGAACACAAGGATGAATAAGACACATTTCTTATCCTCCAGCAGCTTATGGTCTGAGCATAAACAACTGGTTGGGGTAAACTGTAGAAAGTGCTGTTACAGAGATATGGACAAAATGTGGCAGGAATGCAGGGGTGGGGAGGAGTCTCCCTGTCCTCAGGGAAGTTGGAGAAGGGTTAAGGAAGGAGGTAAAAGACAGGTAGGAGTCATTTCTAGATGAACAGTTGTTTCCAGAAGAAAGTGATTCCACGCAGAGCTTGACAAGATGTGAGGGAGGAACGGAGGAAATGCTGTGTGCTCTGAGAATGGCATGTAGGACAGGGCAATGAATCAGAAGAAAGGCAGAAGGGACAGGCAGTCACTGTCTGCTGCATGCCCTTAAGTCTCTTCCAGTTTCAGGGGCTCACTAAGCAAAACGTGCAGCAGATTTGCAAGGGTGGGCAGAGTTAAGGGCATGGTGATTGTCAAATGGTAGCGACTTTGACGTATTTCCAAGGAAAAAAGAAAAGTGGCCTTCTTGCTCAACAGATGCTGTAAAGACATAATATTTCTTTAGTACTTTGTAGTGCATGACTTTAAACCTTTCTAGAGGCTTCTGAGTGTTACACACACTTCCACAAGGATGTACTGAGGGAAGATGCACAATCAAGCACTCCTCAGGGAAGATACTGAGGAGAAGAAGAGGCTGGCCAGATGGAAACAGGTGAGGAAGTTTCCGTAACAAGCATCATACTTAGAGGCCGCCTTGTGCATTTACCTGCTGAGGTGACCCTTTGATGTATACACATTGAGCTGAATTAGACAGCACAGGGCACTGCATACAGCTGAGTAGGCTGTGCCCTGCAACCCTTGGGAGTCCCTTTAGTAAAGAAAACTATCACCGCCCAGCTATGGGGCACAGCTAAGAAGGTGGAACAGGCTTAAGAAAGCAGGTCCCCCCGATGGATCTTGTCACCATTCAGAGAAACACAAGGTGTGCAATAACACAAGCTTTCCAAAAGGTTATGCTTGAACGTGAACCCCCACTGCACCACCGTGTGAGCCTCAGTCTGCTCGTCTGCTGGAGAGGCTAACAACATGTGGGTTACAGGGCTGTTAATGACTGACGAGGACGTGCCCTCAGTACCCATGCATGAGAGCTGCCCAGCAAATCATGTCCATTATCATTACCAGCATCCCAGTGTCCCATCCATGGCAGCCAAAATATAATCTAAGTATCAATCTCTTATAAACACAAGATTAGATTCAACAGAACAAATAAAACAAAGCCCAAGACAATATAAAACCAAAACAAATGGTCTACAAGGTGCCTGTGTGGGATCAGCAGGAATTTTGTCGGAAGTTCTTCTTCAAATATATTCTCTCTACTATTTCCATTCCTTTACACACAGTTTTGTAACAAGAAAAGGGAAATGTAAAATGCAGGGAACTGTAAAATACCTTTCTTCCAGTCTGACAGTGACCTGCTGCAGGATCTGGACTGCTTGCTTATGGTACTCCAGCTGGGCCTGGACGAGCGCAGAGAGCTGGCTCACTTGTTCAATCTGCAGATGTACGGGGGAATCACGCCTTAGTTACCAGATCACTGTCCTGAAGCAGCTGCTACTCCCAGGACATGACAGAGCTACCCCTGACATTGCCCAGTGTCTGGAGATGCTCATGACTGTGTCATGAGACAGGCTGACAGATAGTTTTGCACATTTCAAGTTGATTAAGGATAAGAAAGCATCCTTGTGCTTTGAAACTCCAGTACCATGAAGAGACACACGAGTCAGAATCCTCCTGAAGGCCACAGGACTTTACCAAACAGCTTATGCTCAGCTACAGCCTTCTGATTAGGATCGGGCTTATTGTACTGATTTTCCACAGGAAGAAGATACACTGACTGGACTGTTCTTTGCTCCCTATACTTTTCGTGCTAAGACAACATTAGTGCTGTTAATACAAATGTGAATATGGATGTCTCATGTGAGGCACTATGGGAGGCTGTGTGGTATGATGGAAAATCCTTTTCCTCTCTGAGCCTCATCTCGAATGTAAAAGGGTTGAGTCAAGCGACATTTTGGGTTCATTCCAGCTCTAATGTTCTAAGCATCCTTGTTACTCTTCTTCATTCTGCACCTTGTGTTGTGATCAAGCTGAATAATGGTCTCCAACTCAACAGAGGCCACGCTGCCCCAGGAGTCTGGGCTGGGGTGGGGCCCAGGGTACAGGGAAGGACCACTGATTCAGGTCATCCTCACGCCGAGTTTTCCTCTTCAGCAGGTAGGTGGACAAACTATTTTACACAAACACAAACCGACACTGTCTTTGGGCACTGGGAGAGTCTGGGTGTGTTCAACATGCCTCCTGTGTCACCAGCCGGGGAAGTGATAAGTCCATCAGGGCTCTGTAACCATCTTGGCCGGAGTTGGTCAGCAACTCATAGGGCCAGAGGTGAGGATGAGCGAGGACAGGGAAGCTGGTGAACAGGATTCATGATATGAATGATCAGAATGTAACTTCTAAAGCCATGAATACTAATTTAGTATTCAGGAAATGTAAAAGCAACTCTTAAACAATCTCATCTGTGCTCCAAGTGCAGTATTTGTGCTACAATCTTAAATCTCAATTGAAATTACCTTTGGAAAGAAAATGTCAACTTTACTTCAAAACACAGAACATCTTAACCTTTGTTGGACACTGACTTCTGAATGTACTTTACTTGATTGATATTCTTAGTCTGAAGTCAATCTGCCTTACATTTCAACAGAGTATTTTTTTAAGCTACTGGACTTACATACAGGTCATCAGAACCACTCTTTATCTCCCCACTATTGATCATTAGTAGACAAAAGTCTAGTTAAATTAAACTAAGAATACAGAAAAAGCTTTACCATTTCTCAGTCTACTTTATAATTTCAAATTATTTAAAAGAATAACCATCCAATGAAGTTCTCACCACATGGTGCAATCCATTATGACACATTAAACTTGTGCCTCAATGGCAAGATTAAATTAAAAACCATAGGCGAGTCACTCACATCCATCTCTAAGAGGTTGAACATGCTTGACTCAGCAATTTCTTTAGATTCATCAAATTTCTCCAGAGCCTGACGGAGCTCTTCATCTGGAATCTTCCCTTGTCGTTTTTTCTTATAATCAAAGTCCAGGCGTCGACCCTCCAACTTCTTTAGATGATGCTGAAAAAGTCAAAAGGCAGGGAAATGCTTTGAAAGGACTTAAGGAAAAGGCCTATTGACAGCTCACTTCCCCATCATGCCCATTAGCTTTAAAGTAAGACAAGCTAAGTCCTAAAATATCACTCCACCAGAAGAATAAACATGCACCTGTGAGGCAAATGTTTCCAAAGGCTAAATGTAGGGACACGTCTCTGAAACTAATTAAGAGGAACCAAAAAATGTGGGAAATACCAGTGCCCTTTACTCTCTGCTCTTGCCGGTCCAGAGCCAAGCTGGAAAGTGTCTTTCTGCCCCACGACAGAAGCTGGAAATGTGTACACACTCTACGCATTCGGAAAGCACAGGCCTATGGGGCCCACAAGCCACACCTTCAAGGCAAATGGTGTTTCATGGGAAGGCTGAGGAGAAACACTTTCCTTGAAACGAAGTGAGAAAGAATGGTATTCTTACTTTTCGTATCATAGAACGTCAGTGCTGGAAACTATTTACCTGTGAGGTTATCCGTTCTGTTAGCACCACCTACGACACTTATAAAAATATGGATTCTTGATCACCTGAATTAGAACATGCAGGGCTGGCGTCTAGGAATCTATGTCTCAACACTTAGCCTAGTGGACTGATAGCAGCTTTCAGGGAACCATGGATTAATTTAAGTCTCTCATCTGAGCCATCTGACAGAGGATGACACTTAGTCACAAGACCTAACTAGAAGGGAGCTCTGAAGGGACCTGATGCCCTATGCTGTGCTCAGCCCCTCTCTGCATCATCCCAGGTGCCGGGCTGCCCAGCCTCGCCCGTCACCTCTAGTGACCAAGTGCGCAAGTTGTCTTTTCCCTAGAAATTGCAGCACTCCACTACGACTGGGTAGGAGAAAATGCTAGATTCCCCTTGGTTCTGGATGTGCAGGGAGCGAAAGGGGAGAAAATGGAAACAGAGTTGGGAGTAGAGAAGGAACAAGAAGAAAAGGAGGAAGAATTTCGACCTTCCTTCCCGCTGCACACCCTGCCTCCAATCCAGGCCCTGATCCAAACTAAATGTTTGTTCCTTTGGAAGGAAAATTCTTTTACAACATCTGAACTTGCAGGCAGCTGCAGGGTAGAGTACTGGAGTCAGGGTTACATTTTGGATGTACAGTGAGTCTGCCACATACTAACTGTGTGACCTTGAGCAGGTGACAGGGCTGAGGGAGATTTAGCTAGGAGACTGGGGGGCTGCAGGTTATGACACTTCATTTTACAGTCAAGAAAATCAAGTTTCAGACAAGTTCAACAACCATTTGTTGAAGGAGTGAATGAGTAAACATAACACACTTTGTTAGAGGTAAAACCAGCTGGACTTCATTTATTTGGAATGGCTCAACTTGTTCTACATGTTTTAGGAAGAGGATAGTTGGTTATTTTTCCTCAATCCTAATAACCATTATGAAACTATAAAAACACACTGTTTAGAGAGCAATAAAATAACTAAGTATTCAAGCTAACAACTGGTATGGCTAGTATTTTAGAGGGTGAAATTAGCCCAGGAAACCACAGAACAATTAATAAAATTATATATTATCAAGGAAAGGATATTGTCCTTCAGGAGAAAAAAGCTTGAAAAAACTTGAGAACTGAACGCAGAGAAGTCAAGTGTGATATTCATGAGTGGCACAGTCACAAGAGTGGGGCAAAACGTGCCGCATTTCTGGTTTCTCTTGATTTAGCCTGCTGGATTGTTTTGCAATTTACGTGCCCCGTCAGTGCTGACAATGTGCACGGTAAGCATTAAAAAAATGCATTCTACAGGGAAAGGGCACCTGCGTCCGTATGACCCTAACTGCCCACTTTCCAGATTACTGGCTGCAGATACCTGAATTTCCCTCAGATCTTTGTCGTGAAGATTCTGAAGGGGGTCAATGAAGTTCTGCTTCACTTCCATGTCCAAAGAGTCTTTCACCTCCGAGAGTTCCCGCATGGCCTCGCCCACCTCTCCAAGCGCTGGGCCTGGAAGGGAATAATGAAGCGCTTGCATGTCAAAGAACAAAGCTGACATTAATTTGCAATAACAGGGCCTGAACACCCAGGGATTACAGCCTGGCTTCTGAAGGCAGCCAAGACAAGAGACGGTATATGATGCCCTCCAGAGATCAGTGTAGTTTCCCACTTAAGAGAGCTCGTGAGAGTTCACTGAGTACAAGAGACTCAATGCCTCTGAGGGGTGGTGGTGGAATCCTTATCATAAAGAACATAAAACGTTGCTTTTTCCTTAAAAAGCAAATTTGGAAGCTCCCTACCCTCCTTTGTAAGTAATAGTTTTCCCTTATGGGGGAGCTGTTTAAGGCCAATGCATTCAGCAAAGGCAAACACCAGGAACGGAGAGCAGGGCTCAGTCAGGAAGGACTGTCATTTTCTGAGACGTCACATGGTGAAGGAGTGAAAACAGAGGTGGTTAGTATGGTAGCTGAGGGTCAAAGGAGGGAGGGGTGAGAGAATGCACTTGGACTGGTAAAATGAGCGGTAAAACCATACAGAGAAGAGCAGACATCTCAGAGAAAGCCCAGGGGCCGAGTGCTGAATCATGCTGACTGTGACTGTTGGCTGTGCCCCCAAACTCAGTTACAGCCAGACACATGCCAGGGTAAACGTCCAGGCATCTGGATGGGTCAGCCAGCTACCGTAATGATGGGCTCTTAGCAGGGAAAAAGAATATAAATAAAATTCCAATGACGAATCATACTAAAAATCATGAAACAGCTCTGAAAACAAATTTTGGGCCCATGTGTACAAGATCTAAAACTGAGAAGCAAAACATAAAATGGTTTGAATTTTCTCCTACAGAGTTTCTCAGTGGCACTAAAATCCCCATGGACAAATGAACACTTAAACTGTGAGAAAGCACTCATTACCAAAGTTGCAATCATCTCCAAGCTCTCTTCCAAACTTGAGCATGGCCTCGGCCAGCAGTGCCTCTGCCTGGGGATAGCCTGGCCCTTTCTCCTGGCCACGGATTTTTGACATGGTGTTGATCATGCTGAGCTTGGCTCTGGAAGCTGGAGGCAAAGAGATAAGAGACTTTCACAGGAGGCAATGTGATGGAGTGGAAACAGGGCTGGATGGAGAATCAGCGACTGAGACTTGCACCTTCACCTAGAGGTAGGTCCACAGACAAATACAGATATTTTTTAAATCACTGAACTCTCTCTATCTCTCAAAATCTTCTGAGGAATTTAACAGAAAAGGCAAAGCTCTTCCAGGTGAAGATGCTATCCTTCTGTGTTCTTGCCCGCTCCCTGTGCCCTCTCCGACACTCTTCACTGCTGTGGCCCTGCTGTGCTTCTGTGGACCTCAGTGGCCCAGGGAAAGCATTTGAAAAAGTACTGGATTACGTGATCTCTAAGTTTTAGGATTCTACTTTATATTTCAATTCTAGGAGTGCACAAACTAAAGTAGGAAATTAATTGTTAATTCTTGCATGTGGGCCTTATGCCATGTTTCACTTACACCATGTATAAAATAGAACTATTTTCAAAATCACTTCTCAACTAAGATTCAAACAGTAAACAGACCCATGAAGTACAGAAATATCGTGTTCATTAAAAAGACTTATTTACTCCTCTCATACATAAGTTCTTCATAAAATCAGTTCTATGCCACAAAGACAGAGTTTCAATTTATTTTTTGCTTTTATTTTTATAAAAGAAGATGCCTAGAAGGCAAATCCAGTTTTCATGGAAGAAAGAGTTTTACTAGCACACTATTAAAGCCAATGATACTAGGACACCAGGGTTTCTCAGCTTCATCACCAGAGCTGGGACTGTCCATTAACCTAGGATTGTGCCCGGAGTCCATCTGCATGGAAACCCCTGACAGAATCACACCCATAGCACATACTTCCTGCATTTGGTGGTCAACATTTCAACTTGAACATGTGATTCAAATAGGCTTTTACTTGAACTTTGGGCTTCAGAGGTCAAAACTGGAGAGGAGGAGAATTATCATGACAGGATTCCCTCCCAAGCCTGCCCCAGGGATATGATAATGAACAAGACAGCTATGGCCTCTGCCTTTATGAAGTTTGTTGTGAACTGAGGGTAGGGTCTGTTTTAAAAGCAATTCGAGAGAAGTGTGTATACTAAGCATCATGCGGGGAGATGACAGCAAGTCACAGAAGTACAGCATCACTCTGGCCCATGGGGGTGGGCACTGCAAAGGAGAATTCGGAAGAGAAGTGTCTTTAAGCTTAGAAACGGCAGTTAGTCAAGCTAATAGTGGTATGTAAAGCCTGGCGGTCACCGGAAAAAATACAAAATTCACATTTTCATTACTCTGCTTTTCAAAGAAAAGTGTACTATATACGTTAAATTTCAGAAACTGAAAATGTCACATGATCACACAGTTTTGAGGGAATGCTATTACTAGGGTATATATTCAAAGACTTTTCTACAACAAGCCGTATCTGAGATCCAGGAAGAACACAGCCCCTTCCCTCAAGGTGCTCACAGGGTAGTGAGGTGTTAGATATATAAACCGATAGTAGCAAGAAACATGGTAAATGTAATAACAGCTAATACACGCAAGGTACTGAGAAACACAGAGAGAGGGTAACAACAGCACAGATAACACTGAAGTAAGCACATACCAGGCAATAAGAGGTACAAAATGAATAGAAGGAAAGAAGATAAATGGAGATGGAAGAAACAGAGTAATGAAACCACACATGGCGGTGAATCCCTTCAAATCCTATTTTGACCATTTTATACCCTAAAGATTTATTCCTTTTCCAAAGGCTTGTTACTGATTTGTACTTATACTTTGGTTCTGTTAAGGGCTGTTTCTGGTCAGTAATTACTAGAAGTAATTGTAACACTTTAATATGCTGCGGCTGATTTTCAAATTCATCATTTTGAATGCTGTTCAGCCATGACGAGCTTTATTCTTCTACTAATTACTTAAAAATACCTTGAATATGTTCTGTATTTTCATGAGAAGGGGGAAGAAAACCATATTCTATTAGTATATCTATTTCTTCCAATCATCTAAAATACCTAATGATTCGTATCAGTGATATCTGAAGAGACTGCCTTTTAAATTTATTCACAACCATTAAATTTTTTTAAGACTCTTGGATTAGCAAAACTTCTTGAAAGAAAATCATCAGACTTCTGAATTAATCATTTAAAAATGTTAACATAATTGTTTTTAAATGACTTTTTAAAGCAGGACTTTAAGAAACAGAGAGGAAGCCTGAAAAATACAAATTTAAGACACTAGAATTCCCATAGTATGGTCTCAACCTAGATTGCTTCACTAAGTTGGACGTGTCCCTGGGCACCCTTGTCTTCTCTTCTAAAGGGACCTACCTCTTCTCCTTCACATTGACTTTTTCCCCCCACAGCTTCAGTCTTTCTTTCAAATTGCTACAATCTCTCTAAGCCCCCATCTTTACTTTCTCACCTTCCCTATTCTAGTGCAAGTTGGATTTACTGCAGGGACAGCCTCCTAAAAGCAATCTCTTCCCTGGCCCATGAGAGCAGGATACTGGTGTGTTGCTCTGTGTCTCTCCCAGAGAGGGTTAGCAGAAAGCTGCACATGCAGTAGATGTTGAACACGTGTCTGCTGAAGGAAAGAATAAATTAATAAAGAGACCACCTTGGACACAGTAGACTATCATGGCAGTGGTTTTCATAAGAAGACTCTGCTCACATCCTTTGGCTCATGTGACTGAGAGCCTTTTGAAACATTACAGAGAATAGGAACAGGAAACTTGCTTCTTTTGTTTGAGAATAAAAAGTGTAGTGATCTAACAGAATTCTTTTGAAGAGAGAAGACAGCTGACCTATACTGAAAACAGAGCATCAGGGCTAGTCCAGACAGTGACCTGTGGGATGCACCAGCCCACTTCCCTTACTTGTCCCCCAGAAAACTGGCAGCCAGGTTCGCACCCTCTGGGCGGGGGACAGGAAGATTCTTCCCTGGGGAATACAGCCAACTCAAGAGAAGAGACTGAAAGATACTCACAGCTGAAAGCACCCAGTGCAACAACTTGAGGCTTGATTGCCTCAGAATGAAGCAAACACTTCACTTCACTTATTAATACTTTTATTTCTTCCAATCATCTAAAATACCTAATGTTCATATCACTGATATCTGAAAAGATTGCCTTTTAAATTTATTCACAACCATTTAATTTTTTTTAAGACTCTTGGATTAGTAAAACTGTAATTTACCCACTTTAGCTTTACTGTCCCACACTCAAGTAGAAAAGGTTAGCCACTAACATCAGACTCTGAAGAAAGCTTCTAACATGCGAGAGGCAAAACAAACAAGGAAATTGTAGGAAACAAAAAAATTTAGGAAAAGAAAAATAACTATCATTAATATTCTTAGGTGTTTAAGATAATTCATCCATGAAATAAAAAAGAAACAGCGAACTCTTAGCAACTAAAATATAATTTAACTTTAAATATGAATTTCAGTAATACAAAAAAATAAAAAATCATAAAAGTATAGATGATAAATTTGAGGCAAATCCCCCCAAAAGCAGAACAACAACAACAAAACTAGAGATTAAAAAATCAGAAAGAAAGCGTAAAATCAGAATCAGTCCAGGAGATCTAGCAGCTGAATAATGGAAGCTCCAAAAGGAAAGAACAAAGAAAAAGAAGGGTAAGGAATTATTTTTAAAAGTTCAAGAAGATTTCTCAACTAATGAACGTGTCCAGATTGAAAGGGTAGATTGGATGCCCAGTACAATGGACAAAAGGGTCCAGACCAAGGACCATTAATATGAAATTTCCTAACACTGGTGACAAAGAGACAGTCCTAAAACCTTTCAGAGAGGAAAAAAAAATATGTTACATACAAAGTATTGAATGTTAGAAGGCCACTGAATGTGAGAAAACCATGAACAACATGAGAAATTTCCTCAGAAAACAATGAAGCAATGACCGGAGAAAATAATCTACAATTCTATACTCAAATTATCAATGAAGTATGACATCTCCAAATACACAAAGATCTCAATTTATTTTTCTTCCCAAGGTAATGGAAGAGGCAATCTACTGAAATGAAGGTGTCAAGAAAAGGGACAGGTATGGGATCTAGAAAAAGGGAGTTCGTGTAAGAAAAGAGGTGAAAATGATGACAAAGGGGGCTGTCAAGACGGTTGTTGTGCACCAGGCATTGAGGACAACTGTAGCTGACACTACACATAACCAGGTGCATGCAACTCAGGGAGCCACGAGCTACAAGGGAGCGCCAGGCTCCCCGCCATCCCCAGGGGAATCAGGTTATAGCTGCCCACCACTGTGCCTCACTTTACAGTATGCCCTTCATTGGCCTCCTCCCCTTCCCTACTCCTACTACAGGGTTTCCTGGAATCATCTTCTAAATCAACCACTTATGCCCATATCCTTGACTCATGATTTGCTTCTGGGAGGACCCAATCTAAGACAGCAACCAATCTAGAATGCAGTACCAGATATGCCTCTCAGAGATGATTAACATCTGGCATGTTTAATTTCTCCTGACAGGAAATTCTTATTTGTGGTAGAGGGTTTGGCAAAGAATTACTAAAAGGTACACAGAAAGCTAAGAAAATGAAAATTAAAACAACTATTAACTCCAGGAAAAACAAAAAGGTTGTACAAGAAAGGAAATATAATCATATTACCCACTTTCTACCAGTTTATAAAGGCATAAAATGTAAACACTGAATATTGACCCAACAAAAATTATGCTATCAACAAACTGATAAAATGAGAGAGAGAAAGGATGTGGAAGAAGGAAGGGAAAAACAGGAAAAAAGCAAATAATTCTCATCTTCTAAATAGGGAATCAAACTGAAACACCTAAAACTGGAAAATCTAGCAAGAGCAACCTAAGCATGTTGTTTCAAGAAGTAAAAACCAAAGAAAGAGCCAAACAGGTTTGAAAGTGCTGCTTCTGCGAAATGGAAATGGGGGAAGGGATGCAAATTCCAGGGGGACTGCTGTTTTTTGTAAAAAGCTTTACAAAACTATTTAATTTTTTATAATATGAGCATATATTATTTTCATTATGAAAAACTAAATTTAAGACATTTTCCGCTTCTTTTTCCATCAGGAGACCTAATTTAGTGGCTGAACTGGATAAACAATACTAACAGGATCTTGACAATCTGGGTACTGCTCTAACCTTGAGGGTCTTCCCACCAAAAAGTTCTACTGAGAGATACGTTCAGGGGTGTAAAGAGAAGTGGCCAGGAAGATGAAAGTTAATAAGGATGAACAGGTGAAGTGCCATCAGAAAAAACCATCAAAGGCAAGGTGTTGATGAGTCCACATCTAGGTGATTTCTGTAAGGAATAAATCTGGTGAACTGAAACGACAGGATGTAAAATTAGGATGACTGGGAAAAAAAGACTTACTCCTAAAAAAGGCTTCCACTGATTTGTCTCCTGCTGGAAAAAAAAAGCAGTTTCTTTTTTGGCCTCAACATCTATACTATTTTTAAGGCAGAGAAACAGGGGCAGCCAAGGCTCAATCTGAGTCATCTCCCAGCTCTAAAGCATCATCTGCAGCATCCCTTGACGAGCTTCCTCATTCTGGGCACAGCCAAAGGGAAGTCAACGCTCCGCCGAGAGCAAAACAGAAGCTCTACTCCTGCTGCCAGATGGAGTTACTTTCCTCTGACCTAGAAGTGGCGTCCATGTGAGTCACTGCTCCGTCTCTCCCAAGTAACCAGTGTGCTAACTAATCAGGAATGTCGAAAAACCCAGTACCTCTGCTAAATCTTAGTTAAACAGGAAAACAAACCATTAGGTCTTGCCTGTCATGGAAAGCAGCACAGTGCATTAAAATAAACATCAGCTTTGGCTCATACAAACACAGGTGAAAATCCGGGCTCCAAATCTTGCTCGCTATGTATCCCTGAAAATCATCTCATTCTGTTATCAGTATTCAGTGATGAACACTCAAGAGAGTAACTGTCACAGACACACACCACAGGCACTGAAGACAAAGGAAAGCAGTCCTTTCTACCCTTCCATGCTCTCCTTTCTGTGAGTATGTGTGCTGGAGTGTTCCACTGCTGACTTGGTTGTACAGGAAGCAGTATTTCCCAGAACCCCTTCTCTGCACGTTTCCAAGCTAGAACTGGTCTCACGTGAGGCTGTGCAAGATATGGGATGTGAAGGTGAAGCAGTAGCCATACACTCTGAAGGCAGAGGTGGATACGGGTTCCAGCTTGTCCTCAACTTCATATACTCTGTGCCAAGCTCTTTTTCTTGAATGCTGATCCTGCTGACCAAGAGTGACCCCGGGCCTGCCACGGAGCTTTTGCTGCAAACTCACAGAGGCAGTGACATTGAAGAGCCAACAACCTCCCACAGTCTTCCGTGCCAGCTGCCCTCTGCAGTGCTGCTCCAGCAGCCACACCTGCCTACTTTCCAGATTCCTGCCTAAGTTTGTTTACCTGGGTCAGGGCTGGGCAGTGAACCTTTTCTGATCCTCACCTCCGCTTTTTCTGCCCTTTATTTACCCAGATCATCCTACAGCTTTTCAACCTCTGATTCCTATAATAAATCTCTTAGTCTATAACATCCCCAATGGCTTTGCTTCCCCTACTGAATTCTTAGGCTGATGGTCTGAAATCTAAACTGACAAAAAATGATGGTCTATCCTTGATAGAACCCTGAAAGTAAATCAATAAAAGTGACTGTAAATATTTCAATTCTGTAACTCTGTTTTCAGGGTAGACATAAAAGAGAGTAACTGTAGGTGTAAGTTAGCTGCTAAAGGTGGAAAGAACACCGGAAAGGACAGCCAGTTTAACGGGTGCGGTTAAGACACAGACTCTGCAGTCAGATGCTCTGAGTTCAAATCTTGGCTCTATTTCTTGCTTGGTGATTTTGGGCCTCAGTTTCCTCATCTGTAAAGTGGTACCTCCCCCTCAGGGGGTTAGGATGATGTAAGGATTAGATGATATAATGTATGTCACAATGCTGGCACACGATAAACATTCAATAAATACTGGCTATTTCTATGAGCGTCAGGCACGCCAGCAAGTTCCCTGTGTGATTCTGCATGAGTTACTTTACCTCTCTGAGTCTCAGGTTCCTCGTTGATAAAAAGCTGAGAAAAAGGAGACAGTTAAGCTCCCTCTACTTAACTGTGATTCTTCTTAGACAGAAAGTGTATCCTGGCCTTCAGCCACAGGAAACTTCTAGCAGTTTCCTGAAGTTGCTAGGACTGGCCCTCTTCTCAGAATGACCTTTTCCCTCTCTCTCTACCTGCCCCACACAACACCAGGCACACCTTTCCTACGGTGTTTCCCAATTACTCTTTACCTCTATTGCTGCCAAGTATATGTACCCCTTTCCCTCATTTACGCCCCCACTGTGCCCTGTACATACAGCGATCATATCTCACACGATACTTTATTTCTCTCTTTCCTGCATGTCTCATTCTTGTTATAAGTTGAGAAATTGCCTCCTACTGAATTCTAGCACAAGGCCAAGCATATAACAGATGCTTGCTTACTAACTGTGGGCTGAATGATTTCACTTAAAAGTTTTGATTTTTTAAAATAAAATCTTCTATACACATCATTTCTTCTAATCCTTAGAAAAGACTTCCCTGTTCAAAAGCACAACATATCGCCTATCATGCTCTGAAATGGAGTGAGAGGGTGCTGATAAGATCTAATTACATACGAACTCTGAGGTCTGACAGGATGATTCAGGAGAGCAGGTCATGCTGATAGCCATCAGACTGGTATTTCCCTTATAGATACAAGATTTTAAGATTTTTCAGGCTGCTGGGCCTTTTCTGTTCTCCTGACTGTTCTTTACGGTGCAGAAGGGCGGGACCCCACTTTCCAATCACTCTTACTAATGCTGGCTCTTTGGAAGCAAGTCACCTCAAATTTGCATAAAATGCTGCTTTATGTGAAAATGATAAGAAGCTGATCACACAAGCTCCCAGAATCAGGATACAGGCTTTCATTTCCCCCAGTAAAAGAGGGCTGCTATGCTAAATTATAAACCCTAACTAAAGGGATTGAAAAATCAAATGAATAAAAATCAATACAGAGGTGACACTGGAAACAATTACGTATCCCCCGATAAAGAAAAATTCTGAATCTGCACTCCCTGAGTGAACTGGTATTTACCAAAAGTCAGCTTTCTTAAGATTTTTTTTCAGTGATTAAATGAACAAAACAAGTACTTATTAAGCCCCGATTGCGTGGGAGGGATGACACCAGGGAGACTGAGAGAAGCACGGCCCAGCCTCCATCCTCAGGGAGCTTACTATCTAGCTGGAGCATCAGAGAGCGCTCCACTCACTGCTGCACGGGGCAGATGCTGGCCGTAGTGTGAGTCAGCTGATAACGTGTGCATGTCACAGAACAGAGCAACAAATTCTGCTAGAAGAATAAGGCTGGGAAGGTTTATGAAACAGGTGATGCCTGAGCTGTGTTTCTTGAAGAGTGAGCTGTGAAGGCAGAGAGGTGGCAACGGCCATTCTCGGCATCTGGACAATATGAGCAAAGGCACATGGAGAAGCCTGCTGTATGTGGAACCGCAAGGTGCTTGTGGCTTAGGTGCCATGCCAGAGAGGACAAGGCAAAGTGGCCGCAAAGTTGGAACCAGGGTGTGAACGGTCCTAGACTGCATGCTAAGGAGCTTAGATTCTCCCATCAAAGGTTTCAGATAGAGAGTAATTTACGATCTAGACCTTCAGAAGAGATTTAATTCAAATTAAGTCAGATTGAGGTTTGGGAAAAAAAGATTCCTATCATCAGTGGAGGGGAAGTGGGAAGGGGTCTTCCCAAAATGAGAAGCCACTGGAGGCAGGGAGACTAGTTACGAGAATGCCGTAATAGATGAGACCTAAGGAAACAGAGGAGAGAAGAGAGGAATTTCAGAGTCCTTTGGGGGCAGCATCAACAGGACCAGGTGCCTGACTCAACGTGAGGGGAAAGAAGAGGGAGTCTAGGGCGGTGTCAGGGCAGGGGTTGGCTGCCCCTTAGAATCACCTGGGGAGGTTTTAACGCCATTGATCCCTTTAGAGGAGGTACTGGGTCAACTAGATTCAGTAAGAAAAAACATGGACTCCTGACTCCACCTCTCACTATACTTAAAACTGATTCCAAGTGGACTGCAGATCTAACTATGGAAGGAAATACAGCACAACTTCTAGAAAATGATATGGGGGAACACAGTCATGATCTGCACAGAATGCAAAGATTTCTTCAAATTGGGCACCAAAGCACTTATTCAAAAAGAAAAATAGTGCTAAATTGGACTATGTTAAAATTCAGTACTTCTTTCTTTCAAAAGAAATCATTAGAAAGAGTTAAAAGGCAACCAATAAAATAAGTTAAAACATTCACACTACATATATCTAAAATAGGATTTTACCCAAAATATTATTTAAAACTCATATAAATCTTTAACAAAAAAGATAATGCATTTTCAAATGGGCAAGAGACTTGAACAGACACTTCAGAAAGATACCTAATGAGATATCAGAAAGGGGCTCAACTCAATGATTTTGGCAGCGCAAATAAAAACACACTGCAACATACCCGCAAGGATCGTTAAAGTGCGGGAAGAATAACTCAGAAGATATCAAGTGTTCAGGGGGTGTAGAACAACCTGAACTTTCAAATACTGCTGGTGGGAGTAAGAATTGGTGGAACATTTTGGAAAACAATTTGACAGTATCTGCCTACAAAAGCTGAAAACATTTACACCCTGTGCCCCAGCAATTCCCCTTTTAGGCATCTATCCATCAGATATGTGTATGTGTATGAGAGACAAGTACAAAAACGGGCTGTTTAAAATAGCCAGAAAACAGAAACACCCAAATGTGTATCAGTGAGAAAACAGACAAATAAACTGTGCTCTATTCTCACAATGGAACTCTACACAGCAATGAGGATGCAAGAACTACCCCTCCACACAGCAATGACGAATACCACATTGAGCAGAAGGAGCAGATCTAGAGAGGACAAGCTCTACGACTCTACTGAAGTAAAGCCCTAAGACAGACAGAACTACATGGCATTAGAAGTCAGGGCAGCTTGTTTGCAGACGGGGGCTTCTAGGAGGCCACAGCGTGCAGCTGCTTGAATCAGGAACCTTTATATGAAAGTATGAGCTTGTAACAATTCATTGCACTATACACTTATGATTTGCACACTGTACTTTTTGTGTATTACAGAACAATAAAAAGCTCAGGTTCATACTGTATAGCATAGGGATCTATATTCAATATCTTGTAGTAACCTATGGTGAAAAAGAATATGAAAATGAATACAGGTTCATGTATGACTGAAGCATTATGTTGTACACCAGAAACTGACACATTGTAAGCTGACTATATGTCAAATAAATAAATAAATAAATAAATAAATAAATAAATAAATACACACACACACAAAGCTCAGGGGGAAAAAAAACTTATGTCCCACTCCCAAATTTCCAAGTGATTGGTCCGGCTCATGGTCTGGTCACCTATAGTTTTTAACGTCCCTTAGGGAATTCTAATATAAACCAAGTTTGAAAACCACTGGATTCCAACCTCTAGACTGTATACCTGAGCAAGTGATGATAAAGATCTGAGATGAGGAACACAGGAGGAAGAGATTTGGGGGAGGGAGTATAAAGGTGGTTCAATTTCAGCCAATACAAAGTCTAACAGAATATCCACAAGGTTGTACTAAACATATAACTAAGCACATGGGTCTTGAGCCCAAAAGAAAGTAGCTTATTTGATAACATCTGGAATCTTTTTTTTTTCTTTCCCGGTTTTACTGAGATATAATTGGCCTATAACATTGCGTAAGTTTGTGTACAACATAATGATTTGGTATTTCTATATCATTAAATGGTCACTACAGTAAATTTAGTTAACATGCATCTCCTCATATAGTTACATGTTTATTTTCTTGTGATGAGAACTTTAAAGATCTACTTTCCTAGCAACTTTCAATATGGTATTAAAATACAGAATTTATACAATATGGTATTGTCCATTACAGTCATCACTCTGTACATTACATCTCCAGAACTTATTTATCTCATAATTGGAAATTTGTACCTTTTGACCACTTTTACCCATTTTATGCACCCCCCCCACATCACTGCTGGCAACCAACAATCTGATCTCTGTTTCTCTGAGTTTGGTTTCTTTAGATTCCACATGTAAGTGATATCATACAATTTTGTGTGTGTGTGTGTGTGTATATATATATATACACACACACGTTTATTTATAAAATGGAATACTATGCAGCCATGATAAAGAAGGAATCACCTGGAATCTTGAAGGCTAGGCCATTAGATAAAAGGGAGAAGGGGAAGACAATCCCCTCCCCCCCAAAAAATTAAGATAAAACAAAATTTTACAAGTTTTCTTTTTCTTCTGGTTTTATATTTGGTAGGTGGGGATTAGCTTTAGTTAGTATTGCATCAGACAGAAGCTTTACAAAAACAATATAAACTTCAGCTTCACAACAGCAAGCACCCTGTGGGTCTCACCATATCACTCCCATTTGTGGAGAGGGGGTTGGGTGCATCCACAAGCTGAGGATGCAGGGGCTCAGTGAGACTGGAAAATCTGCCTGAGTTCTCATAAGTCACTACAAGGTATCAAAATACATAAGCATGTAACACGGTGGGCTGGAGAGAGAAATTTGAGAGTCATCGGCTTATTGACTCAAGAACTTTTAAGTAATTGTCTAGAACCAGTGCCCACTCTCTGAGTTCTGTAAGCTGCTGTAGCAAATCAGCAAACCCAAGAAGGGGTCAGAAGCACCAGTGACACAGACTTGGGTTGGCATATGAAATTGGGACAGTCTTGTGGGACTGAGCCCTTAACTAATCTGAGGCTAATTCCAAGCAGACAGTGTCAGAATTGAATAGAATTGTGCGACACCCAGGTAGAGTTAGAGAACTGGTTGGTGTGGGGAAAACCTAAGTGTTCTACAGGCAGAAAGTAAAGAAAAAACAGTAGTTTTCCTTTCATATCTCTAAAACAGGATGTGACACACTCATGTGAGTGGATGTTGAGGTTCTGACAGACATTTGTAGGAAAACCCTTGAGACTGCTTTTCTAGGAAGATTCCATTAAATGTCAAGCCTCTGAAGACAAGGCAAAAATGGTGTTTTCTAAGAGGGTCTGGTCCCAAAGACAGTGATGGCAGAAGATAGAGGGCTCTTTCTCCTAAGAAGAAAAAAATTAAGTCCTCATGTCACCTTTTTTTAGTTTCATTAACTATAATTCAAAATCAAGTTTTATAGCAAACGGGATTTGCATAGCTCTGGAAACCAGCAGTCTTTGTGGAACAGGAAGCCAGGATGAAAAAGCCCAGCACAAATCTGAGCACCAGTAGGTGGGTGAAGGCGAACAGGGTGGTGAAAATTAGTGTTCACTGCAAGGGAGGCTCGGAGGAGTGATGAGTCTGCACCTCATCTTTCTCCCCACCCTCAATGATCATGACAGGAATGTTTGTGAAGAGACCTTTTGGAAATTTTAAAAAAGCACAGCGTGCTTTAAACTGTTGTTTTACGCTCTCAAGAGTGGCTTCCTTCTCTCTTCAACTGGCAAATTTCAAATCAGAAAACATATTGACAGGGCATCTGTCCCTCACAACAGGGAAGAAGAAAAGCCACCCCCACCCTTGGCTTGCATTGATGAAGGAAGCTGACACGCTTGGGCAGAAGATGTGGCCACAGTATTGCAAGTCACGTCCTTGTGTTCTGACTGACAGGGGAAACCTAATGGACTTAACATTCATCAGGGAAGACCAAAGACATGGAATACGTCTTGCGGAAGCCTTTCTCCACTTTTAGGGACTGAATTCCTTTGTCGTCTCTACCTACCTTACAGAAAACAAACCTAGTTGCCCCAAAGAACAGAAATTCTTTAGCAGACAAATGCTTAATGATGTGTACTAGTTTTCATAAATGCTACCATCTGGTCTGAAAATGTAGAAAGAGCCCTAAAATATCTTTGAATAACTGAAGATCAGGATGACATTTCATCCCACAGCCATCATTTCAGAAATATATCTACCAGTGTAATTCACATATATCATCTCTTTAATCCTCCCCAAAACCCAAGACACAGCTTTGGTCTCCCCATTTCACAGATAAGGAAAATGAAGCAGAAGGAAATGATGGCACACACTTAGTCACACACAGCAAGAAGATGCTGAGCAAAATCTGAATCTTCGCTGTGTCTCAAAAGCCCGATTTTGTCCCAGAATGCCATTCTGGCTCTCGCTGCTTTACTACTTCTTCATTTAAATAGGTCAAATTAAGACATATCAGCAGCAAAAAGTAGAGCTTTAGCTATATTTACACTCACTAGGTGTCTGAAGATGCAGAGGTGAGGCAATGTGACACCGCACCATGAGTCAGGAGTTAGGAGGTTGGAGGTCTCTCTAGCTGCGTGACCGTGGGCAAGCCGCCTAACCCTCTGGACCTCTGGCCCTCCCCTGGAACCTAAGCAGACCAGCTTACCTGATTTCACTAATGCCTTTCAAATCTAGAAATCTCCCACACGTGCTCTAGACTCTACTAGGATAAGTGGGCTAGGTCATTTGCAAGTGAGCAGATGGTATCTATGCCAGTATATGCAGAATCTTAATGTAAACTTAAAAATCCAAAGAAACTCATCCTTTGCAAACCACTGCTGACATCAAAACCAACAGGTCTTACTTTAAAATACCAATGTGAAGGAGAAGGCCAAGATGACAGAGTAGAAGGACGCTCGTAGCTCACCCTCTCCCACAAATACACCAAGACTCACATCCACAGACCCACTCAGCCAACCAGAGCACCTGCGGAACTCCAACAGAACATCGTCCTCTTCAAAAGATAGAGACGCCAAAAATCTGGTAGGAGAAAAGGAAAAAAGAAAGAAGAAAAGGCAAAACGGTGCAGGACTGGTCCCAAGGGGAGGGAGCAGCAAACGAGGAACAGCACTCCTTTGCTGGGTCTCCCCTCTCCAACTGAGAGGCCAGCGGGACAGAGGGGGAGCCTCTGAGGCTTGGATCTGTACAGAGCAGCCCTTGACCTACAGAACTAAGTTAAACGGGCACAGAGGATCCCCATGACACCCAGCCCGAGACGCGGGCTGGCAGCTAGGGGCAGGGCCAGGCTGCCCGAGCCGGGCGGAGGACTGGGGCGGCTACACTGAGGCAGCCCTGGGGGACTGCAGGGGGCTGCGCGCCATGGCTGTGGGTGCACAGGGCAGAACAACCTGGGCCCTCCATAAAACAACAAGGCTGATGTGCCCTGGGGGGAAGGGTGCATACCCCCATCTCTGAAAACCCTCGGAAAGTTTTCGGGGGAAGAGAGGCGGGGCTCAGGCACAGCCACCATATCCTCCAGTGCTTAGCACCCAGGCGGGGGCGGGGGCGAAACCTGAATCAGCACCTAAGGGCTTAGCAGCCTCAAAGGCCAGACAGAGACTTGTTTACAGGTTGAGGCAGATAGGATCGTCCTGGTCCTTCAGAGAACTTACTCCGCCAAGACAAACAAGGAGCTGGGTTTTGGCCCAGAGCAGGGGCAGGGCTGTTTCTTGGTCTTCCCTGAGCCCACCTGCGGAGCGCCCACCCGAGGCGGAGCACAGCGACACAGAGCTGCGGAGCGACCAGCGCCGGGAGAGGGCGGGCAGCCCCCCGCCTTTCTGGCAGGAACGCAGCCCCTGACCGCCGTGCTGGGTGGGGGCAGCAGTGCTGGGTGGGGGCAGGACCTGCCCTCCTACCTGGCCAGTCTGCAACATCTGACTGTGGCATCGGGAGGGGCAGTGACCCGCCCTCCCACAGCAAAGGAGAGCTGCACCTGACCCAGTGTTGGGAGGGGGCACGATCTGCTTGCCGACAGGCACTGGGAGCAGCACAGACAAGGGCGCCAACAGAGGGCCTCTGGAAACAGCAAGCTGAGCTTCTAAAACAGGATGAAGACAGAAAGACTTCGCATTAAGAGCGCACAGTCTACAGGAGAACACCGACCCCCTTTCCTTTTTTTTTTTAAATCTGTCTTTACCTGTTCTATTTTCTATTACCCTTTTAATTTTTACTTCTTTAACAATTATATATATCCCCAGTTTTAATCCCTTTTAAATTTTTTATAAATATTATCATTATTATTTTTAAAAATCCACATCATTTCACTTTTATTTCTCTTGGTTTCCATGTCCTGTTATTGATTATACACAGGTTTCAAATACATTTTTTTCCTCTTTTCTCCTTTTTTAAAGATTTTTAAAGGACATCTCAACCCAATTGCTATTCTGCTTCAACTTGCTCTTCTATTATTCATTATACACTGTTTTCAAACCTTTTTTTCTCCCTTCTTTTAAAATTCTCTCTCTTTTTTTTAAAGTTTTATTCCTACATAGGCATTAGATAGACAAACTCCTTAAGGACCACAATAGATAACCGACACTCCATAAATCACAGTGCCAGAGAGGTATGAGCAAGATGAAGAAGCAGAGAAACCACTCCCAATTAAAAGAACAACAGAAATCTCCTGAAAGAACGATCAATGAAATAGACATCGATAGCCTACTAGATCAAGATTTCAAAAAAGGAGTGATCAAAGTACTGAAGGAACTAAAAGAGGTAGTGTTTAGAGATATAAAATATGTCAAAAATGAAATGGAAGCTATAAAGAAGAGCCAAGTAGAACTGGTAAACTCATTGGCTGAGATGAGAAGTGATCTAAAGGCTGGGCAAAGCCAACTAGATAATGTAGAGGAACGAGTAAGTGACCTAGAAGACAGGACAATAGAAAGCACCCAATCAGAACAGCTACAAGATAAACAAATAAAAACAAATGAAAATAGCATAAGAGACCTATGGGATAATACAAAGTGTGCCAATCTTCGCATAATAGGGGTCCCAGAAGGGGAAGAAAGATCAGAGGGGATTGAAAAGGTTTTTGAAGAAATCATGGCTGAAAACTTCCCAAACTTAGAGAAGGAATCAAATATCCAAGTACAGGAAGCACAGAGGGTCCCAAACAGGAAGAACCCAAACAGACCCACACCAAGACATATCATAATCAAGATGGCCAGAGTCAAGGATAAAGAAATGATCCTAAAGGTAGCAAGAGAAAAGCAAAGAGTGAGTTACAAGGGAACCCCCATAAGGCTCTCAGCTGATTTCTCTACACAAACACTACAGGCCAGAAGGGAGTGGCAAGATATATTCAAAGTTCTGAATGAAACAAAGATGCAGCCTAGGATACTTTATCTAGCATGGCTATCCTTTAGGATAGAAGGAGACATAAACATTTACACAGACAAGAAAAATCTACAAGAGTTCAGCAACACTAAACCCATGTTAAAAGAAATATTGAAAGGTCTACTCTAAATAGAAAAGCAGCAAGATGCTACAGAAATGAGAAACTCACAATTGGAAAGGTGACAACTCATAAATTACAAATAAAATAAACACAAAATTGTAAAAGAAGACATTTAAATCATTGAGAGTGGGAGAGGGAGGCAGGAAAATATAGAATTTTTTTTCTTTGTTTTTTAAAGTTTTTGTTCTCAGTAGGATGGCTCTGAGATCATGTTACTATCAATTTAATAAAAACAGTTATAGTAATGGGTAATAGACTTACAAAAAAGGGTAACCACAAGTCAAAAACTTACAAGGGAGTCTCAAAAACTTACAAGGGAGTCTCAAAAACTAAATAAAATCCATGATAATACAAAGGAAAATTACCAAACCACAAAAGGAAGAAGAAAGGAACAACGAGGAACTACCAAATCAACTGCAAAGATAAGTTCAAAATGGCAATAAACACACATCTATCATTAATTACTGTAAACGTTAATGGACTAAATGTTCCAGTCAAAAGAGACAGAGTGGCAGACTGGATAATAAAGCAAGAACTTTCAATATGTTTGCATACAAGAGACCCACTTTAGGGAGAAGGACACATATAGATTGAGAGAGAAAGGATGGAAAAGGATATTCCATGCAAATGGAAAAGCCAAAAAAGCAGGTGTAGCAGTACTGATTTCAGACAAAATAGACTTTAAAACAAAGGCCATACAGAAAGATAAAGAAGGACATCTTATAATGATTAAAGGAGTGATATAAGATGAGGATATTACACTCATTAATATATATGCACCCAATATAGGAGCACCTAAATACATAAAATAATTACTAACAGAGAAAAAGGGGGACATTGATGGGAATACAATCATAGTTGGAGATTTTAACACTGCATTAACATCACTAGACAGATCTTCCAGACAGAAAATAAATAAAGCAACAGAGAAATTAAATAATACAATAGAAAAATTAGATTTGGTGGATAGTTTCAGAGCATTACACCCCCCAAAAATAGGATATACATTCTTTTCAAGTGCACATGGAACATTTTCTAGGATTGATCATGTACTTGGGCATAAAAGAAACCTCAACAATTTTAAGAAGATAGAAATTATCTCAAGCATCGTTACTCACCACAATGCCATGAAACTAGAAATCAACAACAGAGAAATAAAGGGGAAAAAAAGGAAAACATGGAGATTAAACAATATGCTATTAAAAAACCAATGGGTCAATGAGGAAATCAAAGCTGAAATTAAAAAATACCTTGAGACAAATGAAAATGAAAGCACAACCACACAAAATTTGTGGGACACAGCAAAGGCAGTGCTAAGAGGGAAGTTTATAGTGATACAGGCCTTCCTCAAAAAAGAACAATCTCAAATAAACAATTTAACCCACCAGCTGAAAGAACTAGAAAAAGGAGAACAAAAAACCCTAAAAGGCAGCAGAAGAAAGGAAATTATAAGGATCAGGGAGGAAATAAATAAAATAGAGATTAAAAAAACCACAGAAAAAAATCAATCGAACCAAAAGCTGATTTTTTGAAAAAGTAAATAAAATCGATAAACCTCTGGCCAAACTCACAAAGAAGAAAAAAGAGAGAGCACAAATTAGCAAAATAAGAAAGGAAAATGGAGAAATTACAACAAATAAAATAGAAATACAGAATATCATATAAGAATATTATGAAAAACTATGGAACCAAACTGGATAACCTAGAGGAGATGGACAAGTTTCTGGAAACATACAGTCCACCAAGACTGAATCAAGAAGAAACTGACCACTTGAACAAACCGATCACTAGAAATGAAATCGAAATAGCAATAAAAAAAAACCTTCCTACAATTGAAAGTCCAGGACCGGACGGCTTCACTGGGAAATTCTACCAAACATACAAAGAAGAACTCATACCAGTCCTTCTCAAATTCTTCCAGAAGACTGAAAAGGAGGGAATACTCCCAAACTCATTCTATGAAGCCACCATCACCCTGATACCAAAATCAGGCAAAGACACTACCAGAAAAGAGAATTATAGGCCAATATCACTGATGAACCTAGATGCCAAAATCCTCACCAAAATATTAGCAAACAGAATCCAACAACACATAAAAAAGATTATACATCATGACCAAGTGGGGTTCTACACAAACCGATCAATGTAATACATCACATCAACAAGAAAAAGGGCAAAAACCACATGATCATCTCAATAGATGCAGAAAAAGCATTTGATAAAATTCAACACCCATTTATGATAAAAACCCTAACCAAAGTGAGTATAGAGGGAACATATCTTAACATCATAAAAGCTATATATGACAAACCTACAGCCAGCATAGTACTCAATGGTGAAAAACTCAAAAGCTTCCCACTAAAATCGGGGACAAGACAAGGATGCCCACTATCACCACTCCTATTCAACATAGTCTTGGAAGTCCTAGCCACAGCAGTCAGGCAAGAGAGAGAAATAAAAGGGATTCAAATTGGAAAAGAAGAGGTGAAAGTGTCACTATATGCTGATGACATGTTACTATATATAGAAAACCCTAAAAGGTCCACACAAAAGCTACTAGAGCTGATTGAAGAATTCAGCAAGGTAGCAGGTTACAAGATTAACCTTCAAAAATAGTTGCATTTCTTTACACTAACAATGAATCGACAGAAAAAGGAAGTAAAGAAACAATCCCCTTTAAAATAGCACCCAAAGTAATAAAATATCTGGGAATAAATATAACCAAGGAGGTGAAAGAATTATACACAGAAAACTATAAACCACTGATGAAGGAAATTAAAGACGACTTTAAAAAATGGAAATATATTCCATGCTCTTGGATTGGAAGAATCAATATTGTTAAAATGGTCACACTGCCCAAGGCAATCTACAGATTTAATGCAATCCCTACCAAATTACCCAAGACATATTTCACAGAACTGGAACAAATCATAATAAAATTTATATGGAACCATCAAAGACCTAGAATTGCCAAAGCATTACTGAAGAGAAAGAAAGAAGCTGGAGGAATAACTCTCCCAGACTTCAGACAATACTATAGAGCTACAGTCATCAAGACAGCATGGTATTGGTACACAAACAGACATATAGACCAATGGAACAGAATAGAGAGCCCAGAAATGAACCCACAAACTTTTGGTCAACTCATCTTCGACAAAGGAGGCAAGAATATACAATGGAATAAAGACAGTCTCTTCAGCAAATGGTGTTGGGAAAACTGGACAGCAGCATGTAAAGCAATGAAGCTAGAACACTCCCTTACACCATACACAAAAATAAACTCAAAATGGATCAAAGACTTAAACATAAAACAAGATACAATAAACCTCCTAGAAGAAAATATAGGCAAAACAGTATCTGACATACATCCCAAAAATTGTCTCCTAGAACAGTCTACTCAAGCAATAGAAATAAAAGCAAGAATAAACAAATGGGAGCTAATGAAACTTACAAGCTTCTGCACAGCAAAGGAAATCATAAGTAAAACAAAAAGACAACCTATGGAATGGGAGAAAATTTTTGCAAATGAAACCGACAAAGGCTTGATCTCCAGAATATATAAGCAGCTCGTATGACTTAATAAGAAACAACCAAACAACCCAATCCAAAAATGGGAAAAAGACCTAAACAAGCAATTCTCCAAGGAAGATGTACAAATGATCAATAGGCACATGAAAAAATGCTCCATATCACTAATTATCAGAGAAATGCAAATCAAACCTACAATGAGTTATCACCTCACACCAGCCAGAATAGCCATCATTCAGAAGTCCACAAATGACAAATGCCGGACAGGCTGTGGAGAAAGGGGAACCCTCCTACACTGCCGGTGGAAATGCAGTGTGGTGCAGCCACTGTGGAAAACAGTATGGAGAGTCCTCAAAAGACTAAGAATAGACTTACCATATGACCCAGGAATACTGCTCCTGGGCATATATCAAGAAGGAACCCTATTTCAGGATGACACCTGCACCCCAATGTTCATAGCAGCACTATTTACAATAGCCAAGACATGGAGACAGCCTTAATGTCCATCAACAGATGACTGGATAAAGAAGAGGTGGTATATTTATACAATGGAATACTACTCGGCCATAAAAACTAACAACATAATGCCATTTGCAGCAACATGGATGCTCCTGGAGAATGTCATTCTAAGTGAAGTAAGCCAGAAAGAAAAAGAAAAATACCATATGAGATCACTCACATGTGGCATCTAAAAAAAAAAAGCATAAATACAAAACAGAAATAGACTCATAGGCATAGAATACAAACTTGTGGTTGCCAAGGGGGAGAGGGGTGGTAAGGGATAGACTGGGATTTCAAAATTGTAGAATAGATAAACAAGATTATACTGTATAGCACAGGGAAATACATACAAGATCTTATGGTAGCTCACAGAGAAAAAAATGTGACAATGAATATATATATATGTTCATGTATAACTGAAAAATTGTGCTCTACACTGGAATTTGACACAACATTGTAAAATGATTATAAATCAATAAAAAATGTTTAAAAAATAAAATACCAATGTGAAGATTTTAACTTTATTCTTTTTTAATCTCTCCTTTTTTTGGTTTTTGTTTCTACAAGAATGGATATTACAGCCAGACTATCTCCTAATGATCTGGTTTATGTGTATGGGTCTTTACAAAAACAAGATTTTTTTTTAAAAGATCAAATAGATATTTGAGGAAGGAAAATAAGAAAGAATTTACGGTTCCTTCTTATGGAAAGTTATTACATTTCATTAGGGATAAGTACTAAATACAACAAACGCTGTGAACAAGCATTGCTAAATTTTAGAGGACCAAAGTAATATTTAGATATGAAAATGAAAAGTTAGAACTGCATTCTTCTGTGATTGAATCTATTATCATTTCGTACTAATACACAGGCATGAGCTATCAAAGGAATAACACAGTACAGGATTCAAACTGCAGCTCTACCAGGAAGAGAAGATACTCTCTCAACCTCACCATGCCTGGCTAAGTAAGAGATACTCTTACTAAGTGACAGAAATGTTGTGATGGAAAAGTGAAGTGATGTATGACATCAAAGCAGGCACTAAACAAATGTTAGTTCTTTTCTCCTCTTTCCCCCTTTTGGCTGGAGAAAACTGTGGTTGATGGCCATTTCACTGAAATGGTCACCAATAACTAAAAATCTACTTACCTCTTTATTACCTGTCAAGGCTCACTGACATCTTTAGTTGGAGCAAAAAAATTAAGTCTGAATTATTGTAACTAAATTTCTAAGGTCTAGTACAGAGATTATAATTGGAATATGAATATAAATCCCCAAATCACACTAAGCTAGATTTGGGGCTTAATATTTGCAAAACATATGTAATAAATAACATTTTAGCATATATTTCACATTGATAACCTATGATGATTCTGTATGACGGCCTAGTTTTTCCAGATAAATCTCAGAACACCGACAAGTCTGAAACAATCCCTCTGATGCTCCCTGCACTGTGAGCAATGTGTTCCCTGGCCTTGCAGACTAACAATTATTAAAGGGCATAAAAGATTTCTATAGAGGTTTTAGGTAAGTATCCCCAAACCTATACAGTTTCTTTTGAAGTTAAAATATTAGAAGGGAAGAGGAAGATCTGCCCACTGACTTATACAAATATGTAGTTGTAGCACTGGATCATGCTACATTCAAACCAAATTATGGTTTAAAACACTTCTCTTCAAGGCGGCAGAGCTCTCTTATGCCCCTGCTGAGTGGGAAGCAGTGGGAAGGTATTTTAAGACACTAAGCCGTGGTACACAGTCAGCAGCCCTAAGAACCCGTGAGATGGGACAGCTAACATCTCCCACATCTGCGTGGAGTGTTAGAAGGCGACAACACAGATCTCACAGTGGGCCCTGAGCAAAAATTACATCACAGGAGCACAGAATGGTTCCTGCCATTTGAAAAGTACACAATCCTCTGTGTACTAACATCATGAGCCTTTGCTTCTTCATATTTTTGGAGCAGACAGAACTATGATGTTGTTGTGGGAAGGGCCCTGCAGGCGGACTTTTCCCTGGAAACCTTTCCTGTGCAGGAATTGCTGGGTAAGGACTTGAGATACCCTCAAGGAAGGCAGCAGGCCACTGGGAAGGGAAGGGGAGTGATGTTTCCTGAGCCCTTACAAAATGTCAGGTGCTGTGCCAGGCACTTTTCACCATCTCATGTTTCATAGGTATCTTAGCATAGAGTGGACTTGTCCCACCACTCCCTATGGGCTTCAGGAGGCTTCACCCTGAGCTGGAAAGATATGACAGGTTTTTCCAATCTACTTCCTGTTTCCATGTAAAGTAGCCAAAAGTGATCAGGGCAAATGGCCTGAGGGCCCCAGCATACGGTGATATGCTTGAAGTAGGAGCTCTGGTTGGGGAACAAACAGCCATGCTGCAGTCATTGTCTATGCTATGTAGCCTAGTTCCACAAACTCTGTAGCTTCAAACCACACATCTGTTATCTTACAGTTTGTAGGTCAGTAGTCCAGGTGCGACTTAACTAAGTCTTCTGTTCAGGGTCTCACCAGGCACATTGAAGGTGTCAGCCAGGCTGCCTTGTTATCAGGAAGTTTGAGCGGGGAAGACTCTGCTTCCCAGCTCACTTGGGTTGCTGACAAAATGTTACTTCCTCATGGTTTATGACAGACAGTCCTGGCTTCTTATTGGCCACTGTCTAGTGGCCCCTTTTAGGTCCTAGAGGCCACCCCCAGCTCCCTGACACTCAGCCCTCTCCTAAGACAGTCACAACATGGCAGTTTGTTTCTCATAAGCCAGCAGGAGAATCTCTCTCACTCCTGTCTGCTAAGAAAGTTTTATATAAAGTAACGTGACCATGGGAGTAACAGCCCATCAATTTTGGCACACAGTGTAACTTCATCAAGGGAGTCATTGAGTAGTGATCTTATTACTTTTGCCACATTCTACTGGTTAGAAACAAGTCACAGATCCCACCTATACTCAAATGGAAGGGGTTACCCAGGGTGTGAACCATTAGAAGTCACTCTAGAGTGTGTTCTCCACACATACCAAGACAATGTGTCTTCATATTTTGTAGCATACGACAGAGAAGACAAAAAGGACTGGGAAGGCGGTCTTTTCCAAATATGAATTCTGGTTCTTTTGTTGCATGACTTTGGGCAAGTAATTTCATCTCAAAGTTTCTACTTCTGTGGAGATTACATTCTAGATGGGAAATGTAGGTGATGGGTAGATGATTAAAACAAAAGATAAAATAGGGGATAACTGCAATTGTGACAGACTATGAGAAGGGGCTCTGAGTGTGGTGGGGGGAGGCTCTTTCAGAGTGAGTGGCCAGGAGCGGGCTGCAGAGGGAGGTGGAGTGCCCAGAAGAACAGCCACAGCAGGAGTGAGAAGAGTGCTGCAGGTAGAGGGACTTCCTGTGCAAAGGCCCTGAGGATCAGCAAGAAGTCAGTGAGGGGTGACAGACATCAACACCGGCTCAAGGGCAGAGCAAGAGCCAAGTCAGCCAGGGCCTGGAGCCAGGAAGTCTCTTCTAGTTCAGTGGGAAGCATCGCAGGGTAAGAAGCAGAGGAACGACGGATGTGACTGACAGCTGTCATGGCACGAAGTGGCTGCTACGTGGAGGATGTGAGACTGGGAAGTAAGAATGAAGAATTATACAAATAAAAACAACTTACAAAAGTAAGTATTTCGGTAAGTACGATAAAAGATAAGAACAGACTCTTTGACTACGTGTACAAACCACAATCTTACAGTCAGGCCACTGGCATCATAGTGGCAGAGATGAGCCACACCTTGCCAAGTAAATACATAATAAAGGTTTAAGAAGTAACAAGGGCCATGAAGAAAAATAAAACAGGAAATGGCTTAGATTGTGATGAGGGGGGATGCTTTAAACAAGGCAGGCGGGAAAGCTGTACCAATGAGGTGATATTTGAGCAGAGACCCGAGGGAAGACTGTGAGAAGACCAGGAGCCAACTGGTTAGGACAGAAGGCCTGGCACAGTCCAAGGAATGAGGGGGTAGCAGGAAGGCCAGGGACTCTGTGCAGTGGCAGCAAGGCAGAGATTGGCAGGCATGTAGGAAATGAAGTCAGATCATTGGACCCTGTAACCCACTGTGAGGGCTTTCAATGTTACTCTAAATGGGGAACCACTGGAGAGATTTGTAGAGGGGACCCAAGTGAAGGCATCACGAGCCCAGTGGAGCAGAGCAGACTTAGACAGGGGCTCAGGGAATGCCTCTCACAGGACGTGATTTAAGCTGAGGCAGGAAGGATGAGGAAGAAGACAGGTGCCACATACGGGGCAGGCGGGGCATTCCAGGAAAACAGCCAGTGCTAAATAATCTTCTGTAATCTGTCCATTATGCATTTTCATTATTTTTCAGTGTCAGGATTTAGAAAATTAAAAGCTCAGGCTACTAGATCAGTACATGTCTCTTATTCTTTAAGTGAAGGATGGATACAGTCATTTGTGCACTTATCCAAAAGACATACTGAGGGCAAACGATGTACCAGGCACAATGCTAAGAGCCCTGAAAGACAAGAAGGAGAACACAAACGAGGTCTTGCCCTCCAGGAAACACAGCAAATTCAGTGTGTTTTGGGGCCAAGGATTTAAAGACATGAATGTCAAACAATATACGTATTGATTTTCACCAAATATCTTCTAATCACTGTATTTATTTATCTTTGGAAGGAGATGGTTAAGAGGGAAGTCCTTGGGAAAGAAACATAGTAATTTTGATGTAATAGCTTTCCAGGGATTAATAAGGTATTTTTTAAATTAACAGAGCTAATTTTTATTTCCATAGGTATGCCACCAATGAGAGTTGAAACTATTATTGTGAAATTCTGAATAGACATTTAATGACCCTGACTTAATACTCGAATCTCAGGCATGCTGGAGAATGCTAGACCATGCAAATATTCAAGAAAAAAGCATTTCTCTAGAGAACCAAACCCCACTCTGCACAGTGTTTTTCATGTTCAAACTGCTTTTTATCAACACATCTTGGAAATTTGTACAGGATGATGAAATCAGGGTCAGAATAACTTTTCGGTGCAAAGTAAAAAGTCTCTGTGAGAACCGCTCTGCTAAGGCTGGGAAGGAAACATAGCCATTCCTGCCATGTCTACTGTCCTGTTTCCAGGCGAAGAGCTTCACTACAGTGCCATGATACAGATTTGCAGGATGTTGAAAAAAACGAAAAAAAAAAACAAAAAAAAACTTAAAAATACACTGATCCAAAATCAAGAGTCCATTTCTCTACTGAAAAAAGCAACCATCAATATACATAAACCAAGAAGCTAAACATCAAAAAGCTATTATATCAAAATATAATAAAGAGCTTGAATGGCAAGCTCTCTAGTCCTGCGCTGTCCATGATGGGCAACACTGGCCACATGGGGCTACTGAGCATTTGAAATGCGGCTAGTCCAAACTGAGATATGCTATATTGTATAAAACACACACCAAATTTCAAAACTTGGTGTTAAAAAAAAAAAAAATAATGTAAAACTTCTCAATGATTTTTAAATTTTGGACATACTGGGTGAAATAAAATACTAAAGTCACTTTTATCTTTCTTTTTACCTTTTTTAATGTGGCTACTAGAAAATTCAAAATTACGCACGTGGCTTGCATTTTATTTCTATTGGACAGTGTAGATTTAGTACATTCCCGCCCACCCCCAACGTGGCATCAGAATACTCAAAGAAAATTGATTTGTGTCTTCTCTGATGATCTTTGCTCTTAGACACCATGAGAACAAGGGCTCACAATCAGTAGACGTACACAGGGCTTTTATAAGCAGGTTGGAAGTCTGTACTGGTTTACGCTGTTCCTGTCAGAACTTCACAGACTGAGTTGAAAGACTTTACAACTCTCTGTTCCATGGTCTTGAAAGCCCTGCTTTGCAGGCCACTCCTGTAGACCTGTGACCTCATTCATCCCTCCTCACTTCATCAGTTAGCTGGAATTTCCAGAAGGAATTAGCTGTGAAGGCCTCTGAGCAGCTCTCCTGTGTGATTAGACTGTGAAGTCCCAGAGGGCAGGGGCCCAGTCTTCATCCCGTTGCTACCCCACCACACCTAGAATTGCTCTTTGCACACAGTGAATGCATCTGATAAATACATGGGTAGAGTTGATGGTTCAGGGAAAAGGAAGTGTTTTCCTTTTCTTACTTAAATCATGGCAGTTTTATCACATTAGCCACTGACTTTCAACTGTGCTTCATAATTCATTATTCAAATATCTGACTGAGTGGGGGGCTAGGGACATGAGGGTGAATAAGACAGGCACAGTCCTGTCCTCGCAGGGGAGGACAAACACCACAGAGCTACAGTAAGCATGTGGGTACCAGCAGGACAAAGCAGCCAGGATCTGAGAGGGTCGGTGACAGGGGAACCTACTATAGTCGGGGGTCCAGGAAGGCTTCCAAATGACATTTATGCTGGACCTGAGGGAACCGTTTGCCTGGCAAGGTGGAGGGGAAGGGGCAGGCTGACCATGCAGGGAGGGCCCTTTAAGCTGGGTTAAAAATTTAAAACTTAATCCCCAAATCAGTGAAAAGTCATTGAAGGGTTTTTGGCAATATGGTATGATCAGATTTGTCTTTTAAAAATATCACTCCGGAGGTGGGCAAGAGCAGATGTGGGGCCTACACAGAGGATATCTAGAGATCTGTGAAAAGTAATCAAATGCTCTGGTCATCATTTCAATAGGAACTGAGTTTCGAGACTATAAAAGATGTAAGGGCTCCACAGGGACAGATCTGAGAGCCAGAATGCATCCGAGGGTATTCATCTAACACCAAATACTCTCAAAGTGCCCTCAAAGCATTAATTTCCACAGCTTCTACTGGCCTGTCCATGTAAATCTGTTACTCTGCATCAGCCTCTCTCCTGACCCCCGCCAGACCTTGCTTATTCAGGAACAGCAGCCGGTGATTCATACTGGTTGACCCAGCTTCCGGGGTCACTGAGAGGCCAAGTGGTCAAAGCATTTATCAAACAGCATGAGTTTGGGAAGATTCTGCTCTTCTGTGCCTGAGGACTGGGAGTCTCTGGGTGTTGGCTAGATTCCTGTGTCCCCTTCTCAAGGACACTTGCGTTTTGAACAAGTGTACTGGACCTTTCAGGAGCTCTAGTCAATGTCTGCTCTCAAGGCAAGAAATTCATGGAGGAACTAAGTCATATCTATTATAAACCAATAAACACAGATTGCCTAAATTCTGTAAAAAGAGTATGTGAAATTTTGTTTTGTTCTGGACCCTTTGGATGACACATATTTGTATATGTATGTGGCCTGTCCATATATAACTGCTTTTCTGAAACCAATTTGTGATTGCCTTGTGATGGCCTTTAATGATCCTCCTTGGTCGCAGATATCCATTACAATTTCAAATAGCCATAAAACCAATATGTTGGCAGCTAATAAGCACATCCAGCATTCTAATAAAAGTATGTCATTTCTAAAAATTCAGATCTCCCCCAATGACTTTCTCCTGTAATTGTTTTTACTAAAATAAGTCTCACCCCTCAATCTGTTTCCTTTCTGAATTTCTGTCGTATCCACTCTGTAAGCGAAGGCCCCTTTGTACCTAAATGAAGAACCCACTGTTCTCAGAAGCAAGATTGTGCCATGGAAAGTTCCTGGGCTTGTGGGGTAGTCAGACCTGCGTTCCAATCCCTGGCTTCATTACTCCCTAGGTGTGTAACTTTGGGAAAGTTTCTTAAATTCTCTGGCCCTTATCTTCTCCTGCAGAAAACTAGGCTCTCCTACTGTACTGGTTTTCTAGGGCTTCCATAAAAAATTGCCACAAACTGTGTGACTTAAAACAACAGGAATTCACTCTCTCACGGTTCTAGCAGCTTGAAATCAGGGCATCAGCAGGGCTGGCTCTCCGGAGGCTCTCTGGGAGAACCCTTCCTTGCCTCTTCCAGCTCCGGTGCCTTGCGGCTTCCTTGGTTTGTGGCAGCATCACTCTCATCTTGGCCTCTGTTTTCACATGGCCTTCTTCCCTGTGTCTCTCTGAGTTTTTTCTTCTTTTAAGGACACCAGTTGTTGGATTCAGGGCTCACTCTAATTCCAGGATGAGTTCATCTTAAAATCATTAACTAATTCTATCTCAAAAGATGCTATTTCCAAATAAAGCCACATTTTGAGGTTCTGGGTGGCCCTGGGTTTTGAGGGGCATCCTATCCAACACGCAACACCTCCCTACAACCGAGTTCCATTAGACTCAGGAACAATGCCGGGTCCCCACTAAGAGTTTGTGTTAACAGATTTTTAGTCTCTTCCCTATACTATGAATTGTTCAACTGTGCTTTAGTTTTGCAGTCAGAAAAAAAAAAAAAAGGTTACTCTTAGAGAGGAGAGATAGTGTACATAACTACCAAATACTGAAAATGAATTCGTGCTCAATAGATACTGTATTTTCCCTCCTTTTCCCTATATTTGATCATAGCCCTACAACAGTGAGTTACTAGCACAATTTATCATGTGTAAATCCCAGGAAATCAGAGCACTTCAAAGTTCTACGCAAAGATCAAGATAAAAATAACCTGCGCTAAACAATGACTTCTTATGGTGAGGCAGGGTGAGCGGTTCTCTTTTCAGAACTGACCCATCACATCTATTTAAATACTAAGGACTAGGTGAACATCCAAGAGATCCTTGCATCTCTGTGGAGTATCAAAGTCGCGAAAAAGGCTCTGGGTACAAATTAGAATTGATTTCTGCTATTCTTTGCCTAATTTGCCAACCACTTGGTTAAGTGTCTGGTTCCTATGGCTTATCATTTACTTCTTTATCATTCTTCTTCACATAATCCCATCTCTAATGTAGTTTAAGACAGAAAAAAAGTTGAGAATGTTATTCCCACATAGCCTGTTGAGCTTCAAAACAGCAGCTGTGCTGTCAAACTAAATGTTGAGTGAAGCTGCAACCAGCAGCAGAGGGCAGTAGAGAGCATATACTATACCTACCTGCTTCCTCTTATCCCATATCTCTCCTTTCCTTATCTCTGACCCACTAGTGCTCAGTATCCAAACTGGGGCTGACACAGTGCCTGGATCATCTTTCCTAGGACCACTAAAGACATAGGAATCTCAACCTGAAAATCCCAAAGAAACCAGCTTCCAGAGAAAGCCGTTTTCCCAACATTCATGCATTTCATTTACATATGTCCAGCCTTGCTTCAAGCTTCCACACTCTGCAGGTGGGAGCTGCTATACAGGAAGAGTGGTTGGGGGTCTAGAACAACAGGTGCTTTGCTCTGTTACAACCTGTGCCTGTGGAGGTCACCCCAGTTCTACCTGGTTCTCTTTTCAAGGTATAGCTCTATTATCTCTCTTATAACTCCCTCCTCGTACGAGTGGTAACAGGTTAGCAATGCTGATCTGTGATGTGCAAAGACTTCAGTGACGTGTATGAACAGAAACCCTCTGTATTTAACAAAACCATTCAACTTCCTACTTTTTCACACCTTCAGGGAACCACTGTATTTTACCTTACAGCTCTCCCAGTTTTCTTTCCTACAATTTCTTTCAGTTAATAGCAGCTTACAGCTCCCCTGACGTTATGTGCCACCCATGTTGTCTGCACCATGCAGTTTGTTAAACACACTGCAGTCAGACAAAACACCACAGCAGCCTCTAGTTACTTCAGTGTGAGCCTTGGAAGTGCTCCCTCCCCACAAGAAGTGCTCTACCTGAAGTCACTGAACCTCCTGATTGGCAGACTGAGGAAGAAGAAACACACCAAACTAAAATGTCCCCCAAAGAGAAACTCAAAGTTACCTGGAGGGATCCCCTGAAGGTATAAAATGACCCCTTACCTGGATTGGGTTGAAGGTACTCAATGGTTTTAGTCATTATTTCCATCACAGCCCGGCTAGTGACATCCACTTTCTGAAATGAGAAAATAAATACTCAAAATGATATAAATTATTAGCTTCAAAAATTTCATTTTTGCTTGAGTATATACAAAAAATTCATTTTTGCTTGAGTATGTCCCTGGCGGGACAACAGAGCAACAAGCAGGCCTGCAGTGGACGGTGAGGGCTCCCGGACCTGCCAGAGGTAACACTGCCTCTGCGTTCAGCTGTGCTCCACCAAGATCTGGAAAGCCTACTCATCCAAAGAGGAACCTGGTAACTTCCTAAAATGTGTTTCAAAATATACTTCATTAGCTTCTATAAAATAAGGTGGCAGTGGCTTCCTCTCCAAGTGGCCTGAGGTGGTCTCTGAAAATGGTTCACTATTCACGTGACTCAGAAAACCCCATAAAATCATGCCATTCCATCATTACAATGCTGGAGCTGGCTGGTGTGCCTATACCAAAGAATGGGGCTAGACAAGAGGGTCCATGACCCAAAAAGTATGAATTTGTGACGCACATGCTTGAAAAAGCGGAGATAATGAATTATACTTTGCCCCAGAGGCATTTACTGGATGTCTATAGTGGGCCAGGCATGTTGGCAGGTTTCACTGCCCCAAAGAAAAGAAAAATGCAACATCAACTCTGTTTATTCAAGTAAGAGTGGAAAAGTTTTTATTTAACTTCTAAGAACATCCCAAGTACATAAAAATTTTGAGCAAACACTTGTAATCAGTCCTTGAACTTCCGCTTAATTCTAAATAAAAATCTTGGTCCTAGAGTCTACCCTTGCAAAATGTTGAATGCTCAGCATTTGCATTTAGCAGGTCCCCAAGTCCTCTCTCTGCTGTGCCCTTCTCCCCACGTGGAGAGGCCATGCGATTAGGTCCTTTCTAAGTTCACCCATGGATTCTTTTTCTTATCAACACATGCGGTCCACTCAACCACTCTACAGGATAAATGACCAGTGAAAATTAATGCATCCTCCTACCCAAGGTACGTGCAGGGAATGCCTAAGTATGAGTGAAAGGAATTAAGCTTTGATGGTAGAATATCAGATATCAATTAAGTCCATGGGGATATTACTGTTTTGTTTTGTTTTGTTTTGTTTTGTTTTGTTTTGTTTTGTTTTGTTTAGAGTTCATGGGCTCCTTCCTCAATTCCAATTTTATCAGTAACCTACTGCACCAACACATAAAATCAGCCTTCCATGGGTGGGGTAAACCTTTTTTTCTTTCATAATCAGAAACCAAACCAGAACCAGAAGATTTTATCTTTCAGGTTTGTTCTTCAAATATTTAATAACTTCCCCTTCCATGGTCGTCAGATTACTGTGTGTGTAAGGGAGTTTGCTATTGCTGTGATTAACAGAGGAAAACATTTTTTTCTTATGCAGTCATCATGATATAAAGTTACCTTAAAAAGCACTCCTATTTAAGAAATGCCTGCCTAATGTGAACCCTGTACCACATCCTTATGGTTAACTTGAATTTTTAATGTCTTAGATATGAGTATGCAGCTAAGTAGTGTTTAGTTCTGAAGTACATAGTGGTTACTTGGGGTTGTGCAGGGCAGGACTTGTGTGGCCATACATGGAACTCCTGGAAGTGTCACCAACATGCCAACCAACCACTAGGTACTCAGTGTCACGGAAATGAAATCAAAGATTACGAGCCGAATAAACAGGCTGAAAGACCAGGTTATGTGCATGACAGGAGGAAAACAGATCTCTTGCTGACTGTATGACAGGGCTTAAGGCATTTGCTGTCAAATGAATCCAAATGTCCTGTGTGGCTATCACGGGAAGAAAAGTAGCTACAAATGTCAAGGTTCCTAAGAGAGAATGCCAGAAGAAGTGAATGGACCAATGACCACTAGATATTCTGAAGTCCTATGTTGGAGGAGGCTGACCAATTTCTACGTCTCCCCCATCTCTATGCTCAGTAATAATCATAACCACCATCATCATAAAGTGCTTTCTATTCGTCAGGAAATAAAAACTTCCCTGGGTGAAATAAAGGTTTATTTTTTTTCTTCCTGAAAGTAAAAGCATAGGCACATATTCTTCTGCTCTTTTCACTTCAGTTTTCTCAGTGTCAAGATTTTAGCAGTGCTCAGTAGGAAGGTTCTCCCTCCACTATGCAGTCTTGTAATTTACAACTCTGGGTAGGGAGAGAACCAGCCCCCTCAACCTTCTTTACTCACTGTAACACTCTTCTTCTCCACGTTCAGACAAGGGTTGGCAAACTATGGCCAGTGTGCCAAATCTGGGCCACTACCTGTTGTTACATTTTTAAATGGTTGGAAAAATTCAAAAGAATACAACTATTTTGTTGCACATAATAATTATACGAACTTCAAATTTCAGTGTCCCTAGGTGAGTTTTGTTGAAATGCAGCCACGCTCATTCATCTAAGCACCATCAATGGTTGCTTCTGCCCTTTGACAGCAGAGGGGAGGCGCTGCAGGAGAGACCACAGCTGCAGGAGAGACGCCCGCTGGCCCACAAAGCCTCATATACTTCCAGAAAAAGTCTGCTGCTCCCTGTGCAAAGGTTCCATTTTCACAAAGGTATGCCACGCTGAATCTATGAGCGCTGATCATTTCACCAGCTGTCTCAGTCTTTAGGGACAAGATACAAGAGAACTGAAAGGTAGCAGGTTAACTAGAACGAGGCTATTGTTTTGAGGCATCTGAATATTACCTTCTCCACTGGAAAAAGCAGTAGTCAGTGTTTCCTGAACACAGGCGGCAGCACACGTGAACAATACAGCACTCTTTGTGGAGCAAAAAAAAGGACTGAAAGATAGGACTTCATAGCATCAGATACTGCATTATGTCAGAGGCTGCCACAGGGACACAGCAGCAGAGTTTACGAAAAAATAGGTACCTGAAAATGGACACAGACAGTTTGTGGGTTCAGTGATCAATACTAAATAGATAAATCAAGCACCTACTTGGACATGGGGTCACTTACAGCGGTTGCACAAAAGAAAATGTTGAAATGTCACATGAAACATTTAATTTTTCTGTCACCAAAGTTAAGGGAAAATGTACCTATTAAGAATATATAAACAACTGCTTAAAGTAATGAGAACCTGAGCAAGAACCCCTAATTAAACAAGTCAGAGGCATGATGAAAACAGCACCCTGGAAACGTCTGTCTGGCAGTGAGACACAGGCTGGTACAACAAGGGGATGTTTTGACAGCTTCCTACTGACTCAGAAGAATGAATGTACCTGTCCCCAAACTGCTCTGCTCTATCACAGTTATCTCTTGTGTTTGGAAAGCCTGATTAATAAAGTGTGTTGAAAACAAAAATAAACAACGCATTTGGCTAAGAGTGCCCCCAAAGGTTTTTTTGTTTGTTTTTGTTTATATTTATGTATATGTATATATATATATATATATATATATATATTTTTTTTTTTTTTTTTTTTTTTTTTTTTTGCTAATCTTCTTGGGCATTATCTTTAATGAGTATTAGCTTGGGAATATATTGCAAACAAGTAACTGAGAAGCAGCCTGGCTTCACCAAATTTTAGGGTAAGCAGAAAGATGTCTTTAAAGATCCTGTTTGGGGCTCTCACCCGCCCCACAATTCTACACCAGCAGTCAGTGTCTCAGGATAGTAATCCACTTCCATGTCATCTCTTGTACCACTACACACAGGAAGAAGACAACCACGTCTATGACAGGTGCCCGTGGGTGCACTCAGGGATCCGTGAAACTCTGAGCATGCTGGTTGGGACTTTACTCCTTTCTCTCCCATTTCAGACAGATCACTAGAACCCAAGTAACACTGACATTATTAAAAATGACATTATTAGTAATACATTACTTGCCACGAAACTCGAAGGAGCTGACAATTAGTGTGCTTCACAAAGAATGTGGGAATTGTGGGTTTAGCCTCTGTTTAAACATGGACAATGATGGGGAATTAATTCCCCTGGCCCATTTTTATTTAAAAAGCTCTGACAGCAAAAAAAAAAAAAAAAAAGTTCTTTCTTATGTTGAGCCTGAATCTATCTCCCCATAGCTTCTACTCATTAATTCTAGTCCACCATTGGGGTTAAACAGAAGGACCCAGCCCCTCTTCACCCAATGACTAACTAAGGGTATGGAGATAATGACCCTGGACATTCTCCTACTGGCCTTCCCCACAGCCTGCTCTGCAAGCAATCCACTCTTTCTCACTCTCATATGAAATGACATCCTTTCCATTCTTTCTTAACATCTGCTTGCCTTAAAACTGGAGACTGCCCTTTCAGAAAAATTCCATTCTCATTAAAGTAGGTCTATAGCCATGTTTTCAACTCAAGGACTCCTGGTTTCAACAAAAGCAATTTCTCATGATACTTTCCAGTCTGCAAAAAGAGACACTATATTCCCTGATGTGTACTTCTACATATCTATAAATGCCTCCATATGGCAGGCATCGCGCTCGGCAGCAGAAATACAAAGATGATTAACGCATAGTTCCCGCATAGTTCTACATTACTCATGTACACAGAAACAAGAGGAAATTTCAGGATTTAGCTCAGATGCCCTCTCCTCTAGGAAGCTTCCATTGATCTACCCAGTCTGAGTTAGGTCTCCCATGAAAATACTGCCCAGGGCACCAAGCATCATGTCCTGTAAGACACTGATTTATGTGCCCATTTCTTCCATCAAAATGGGAAGCTCCTTGAAGGCGGGAACTATGTGTTAATCATCTTTGTATTTCTGCTGCCAAGCGCGATGCCTGCCACATTGAGGCATTTATAGATATTCCGTGTGAATTAATGAGCATAACTATACACAAAATACACACAGAATCACTGCAGCAACTGATGGAAATCTGAGAAGAAATCAGAGAGCCCTCAAATTCTAAAACTTCCTCTTGACAAAAAAATCTACAGCTTTTCAAAGAAAACATCCATACAGTGTCTGTACCATGGTAAGAAATTTAGTCTATGTTTGATGAAGCCTGTAAGTAACAGATATATATACAAAATAGATTATATTACATATAAAATAGATTTAAAAACAAATTTCTTCTGTGCAGCACAGGGAACTATATTCAGTATCTTGTAGTAATGTGTTCTCAGTGTAATGAGAACCTATAATGAAGAAGAATATGAAAAGGAATATATGTATGCATATAAATGACTGAAACATTATGTTGCACATCTGAAATTGACACATCATTGTAAACTGACTATACTTCAACAAAAAATAAAAATAAAAAACAGAAACAGAAAAAAATTAACAGAAACAATTCCATGCAAGGTACATAAGAGGAGAAATGGCTATAGGCAGGGTTCCTGCAGAGACAACACAACTGCAGGATTCCATCCAATCAGCTCTGGGAGGGGAAGACTCCGAGAGCTAAGAGACACACATGGTAATTTCACTGCATCTCAGCAGGAGAGTGGATGGGGTGGCTGATTAGAGACACAACCTCTAAGAATATCCACTTCTCTCTCCCAGTAGTGCTGCTTGATGCAAACCTCTAATTTATCTCATTTTGTTGTCTAATTGCACCTTTGAGAACATAGCTGAACAAAGGTCTCTCTACTCTAAATGCCTGATGATCGGAAAACCGATCATGGCAAGGTGAGTCTTCTGCAGGCTTGGGAACACTGAGCTAGTGTTTTTGTGAGTAATAAACATATTAATAGAGAGAACTGATTTGAGATTCTAAATCTAAAGCATGTGCTTTCCAATTACCACAGAAATCTCTACCTTTAATGTGAATTTTAACTTGGGTAGAGAGTACAAATTTGCCACAAAGCCACAGAGAAGACAAAAGATATATGAAATAAAATGGAATAAAACAATTTCCACACTGCACTAAAATCTAAATCTCTTCATTTACTTAGGTATAAATCCAAATGCAAAACCACAGGTGTGTTTTTCATGCAACAAAAGTTCAATTTATTGTAGGAATATCTATATTTTGAAATAAAAACTTCAGAATCTTAGTATTTCTAAGAAAAAGGAAAAACAAACCTTATCTAGACTCAGAGGGATGTCTGTGGATCTTTGCCTGAAGTAAAATACTTGTAAGAGCCTCTTTTATCTCAATTACTTTGCAAGATTGGTATGGATTCAAAGATTTATTTAGTTGTTCAGTTACAAACTCTACACTGTTCTCCAAATTTCTTATTCCTTTTACTCTCATTTAAGAAACAGAAAATTAGTCTGTCTCCGCTTAGGCAGTGAGCTACCTAGCTTATTTCCCTGTGTCCTGACAGATGCTGAAAGCAGAACTCAAATTCTGATTCCTTAGTTCTAAACTCCTAAATACTAGCCTAATTTATCATTAATGACAAAGCACTGGCCAAGTGGCACGCCATAAATTCCTTCTGGGGTGGGGGTAGGAAGGAGACATCGAAGGGTAAGGGGGACGAAGGAAGACTGGGCGTAGAGGCTGGTGCAAATTAACAGACCACAAGGCTGCTCATCCAGAGAAGTGTGGAACTCCAACATTACGAGGAGTGGAAGAGTCAAAGCTATGTCATTCTGAGCAAGTGTGTCAGGGTTTGGAGGACTAGATGCTGCAAAAGAAGGATGCGGAGAACACTGTTTCCATAACTATAAACAGTGGTGACTACCAGCTTTGGGTGAAGATCAGGTGGTACTTAGAACTGTCCAGAGAGGAGAAACATGGACCAATATAGACTTCAGTCCAGTGGGGGCAAGTGGATGCCAGGCCTTCGGTATAGGAGGCTGGCTTCCCAGAGTTCTGGGGGACTCAGGACTCTCATATTAAATTTCCTCTCCAGTGGGTACCTAGCCTATCAGTGAGGTTCATCTCAAAAACTTAGCCAGAAATACCAGCTGGGTAAACACTAAACAGTCTCATTTCACAAGACTCCTGCCTCCTGGCAACTCATCTTTCTTTCAGGAACTCACATGTGCCCTGTTCTCCCCTGTCTGTTGTTTCTTTCACCAGAAACACACCAGGCTCTGCTAACTCTTACTCATCCTCCATATCCTCACTTTAATCTCAGGAAAGTCTTCCCTGGTCACGCTGTGTGGGCGAGTTTCCTCTGCTCCAAGCTTCTCTAGTGTCATGTTTCATTACCCTGGCCACACTGGCCAGTATGTGTTCAAAGCCCATCTTCCCTCCTTGATTATGAACTTGATGCAGTCAGGAACCTTATTTATCCTGCTCACTGCTGTATCCTAAATGCCTGCCTCAGAGGAGGTGCAAAATAAGAATGTGATATATTCATCAATGAACTCATCAGAAGAAAACCTGAAAAGGACAAGTCAGAAAGCATCTAGGAATTTTCTTTGCCTGATCATTCATGCAAAGAGCAAAAATAGCAAAACCGAGGCAGCCCACTGGAACTGGAATAGACTGAAAATGTGGTTTCCGGGTATCATAGGCTTTTGACATCCTCTCTGTTCAAGTACAGGGTTTGTATTCCCAGATCCTTGACTCATCCGCAACTTAATATCTAAAATCATTCTTTCCAATACACACTCTTAAATCATAAGCCATGTAAGTGGCTGTAAGTATGGTGTTTATCTCAAGAAAAATGAGAAAGGAGATTTTGTTCCCCATCTCCACTCTCACTTGTTGAGAAAACTGCTATCTTCTAAGGAAGAATGTTAAATGATTTTTATTATTTTTAATCCTTCATGCAGTAAGTGGCAGAAGTGGACTTCGGGCCGAGGTTGGATAGGCTCCATGCCATGTTCTCTCTGCCACACCTGCAGCCACTGCTGGCCCAGTCCTGTCAGGAAAGTCCTTGAAAGCCACTAAGTGACTTAAACTCTCCCCAAAACACATGGTCCATCATTCTCCACCTTCTCCTCTTTTCTTCCCACCTCACCGAGATTCAAACACCAGCTCCACATCGTCTGAATTTGGAAAAGTGATAATAAAATGCACCAGAAGCACATTAAGACATTTCATCTTCATGGAGGCTTTGTTCTCAGGTAGTTTAAAAAAAAAAAAACTAGAATACTTTACATTTTCTGTTTTAATATACATGCTAAAAGTAGAGCACTTTACAGAATAACAAAATGTATTCTCAGGCACCAGTGGAGAAGAGTTTCCCCTCTCCTTTCTCCCTTCTCCACTTAGTATGCTGGACAATTTTATGTCAAGCAAACTTTAAGCAATGAAGACTCACCCTCTCCATCTCTTTGAAGTCATCATCTAGTTTGGTTCCTTCAGCTCCTCCAACCTTCTCACTCACTTTCTGTAGAAAGTAACAACAAAAAAAGAGAAATTATTATAAATAAATTTTGTTTTAAAAATATATGTCACAAGTTCTAAGCACTTTGACAAACATCTAATATAATCTCACGACTATTTTCTGACATAGGTAGGCAGTCCCATTTTCATAGGAGGAGGTTGTGACTCAGAGGGTATAAACAACTTAACAAAAACCATGCACCTGGTAAGTAATGAAACAAAAATTCACACTTGTATCTTCTGATTTCAACCCTAGTACTCTTTCTATTACATAAATCATTACATAACTATCAAATCACTAATGTCCTCCTTTTGAAAGTTCCATGGGACAACAGCAACATACAATAATCATTTCCCTTTGACAATGGATCTAAAAAGCTACCTAGGTAGAAAATTGCTACATCTTCAATTTATTCCTCAATGGGCCATTGAACAGATAATCACAAGCATCTATCAAACTGGTAACAAAAAAATCAGCCCAAGTGATCTTCAGATAAAAGAACTTAAATAGTAGTCTCATAAAACTCCCTGTAGCTGCCAACATCCTTATATACATGAGATAAACTATGTGGAAAGATGTCAAGGATATTTCTTTGCTTCCCCATTAATTCTTATTATAATACAATTTATATTCATCAATTTACATATGCAAATGGTCATTTTTCACACATTGAATTCATGTCCATAAAAAATTAGATATGCTATTCTGTTTTGAAATGAAGGCTCAAATTAAGTCTAATAACATTTTATGAAGGGATCACAAGAAAAATACTCTGGCTTCATCAAAGACAAGAATATTAAATGCTAATGACACCAGAATTTCACTCCCCTTAAAATAATTATAACAATAGTTAGATGCTTTTCAGTAAGATGTCACTGTGCCACATACAGTAATCACACACAGATATCAAAGTATAATTTTCATTTCCTATAATAGCCACCAGGTTGAGGGCCTTTGTAGAGAATCGCCACCATGGTCAGACCTCTAGCAACCTCAGGAACAAACTGGATCATCCTAGTGAACTTGGTTCACCTTCTTCTAAAAAGGGCCCTGGGATATATGTCTCCATCTTCTGGCCATGGAAACTCAGTTATCCCCTTGTTGAGGGCTGAGGTATATCCCTTACTCTCTCTTTCTGTCTTTCACTCCTGCTTTCTGCCACCAGGAAAACCAGAGATCACTCTTGGAAAAGTCAAGAGTCTTAGTTCTATCACCATTCTGGCCCAGATGTCATTCATTTCAGCCTGGCAGCAGTAACCAAAGGAATACGCTATGATGGAAAGGCATGGTATGCACTGACCCCTCTGCTCTCTGCTGGGTACACAGAGTTGTTATGAAAATAAAATGGCATACTAATTATAAGAACCCCTGTTTGAACCTAAGAGACATGCAGTATATCCTAGTTCCCTTCTCTTACCAACAAATTGTATATCTGCTTACAGTACCCTGGTCTTCCCACCAGTTTATTTAACTGTTGTTTCCACACCTTGAGAAGAATCTAGCAATTTTCATGAATATAATACACTATTAGGTAGATAAAGGTCAATGATTAAAAATGATACATTAATAAAAACAACATTCACATCTTTAAGTAACAGACACATACTTTCACTTACAACTTATCATCTAGTATGTGTACCACAAGAATTATGTAGAGCAGATTTCATTCCTATGTTGCAGATGAGATAACTGAGGCTTGCATAAATTAAACTGCTGTCCATGGTAGGGATCAGTAGCTAGGGAGAGGTGGAACCAGGATCTAGAAGGCACTTTTCCCAAGCTAAACCACAGATGACTTCGCATTCCTGCCACAGCACTGAAGAGCTGTCCATGGTGCTGGCCATCTCTGCCTAAAGTTCCTTTAGATTCTAACAGCCAGAGTTAGAGCCACTGCTTTAACCTCTCTGGCCCTTGACAGATTCACTGCTTTAACCCTTGGTCCTTGACATCAGCCCTCTCACTTAACCTCCTAGGTGATGTTGGCTATCAACTATTTCAACAGTCTGCACAGAGCCAGGCTTTGTCCAGCATCACTATCACCTAATCTAAAGCCTATATATCAACTGTGATTGGACTCAGCAAACAGCTTCTTTGCCTGCTCTCTTAAAGATGTTTACCAAGCCACAAATTGGGGTGGGAAAATCCCAGAATTCAGTTTAGAATCTCCTAGTGGCATCCGAAGTGCCAGTAACTTAACCTACATGTTCAGGTTTAATTTCCAGAAAATCGGGAATAGAAAGGGACTTACAGGTTATTAACATCAGATTTTCCCTATCCCCAAATTTTTACTATGATTTTTACACTGATTCTGCCCTTTCACTTTGCTCAGAGATGGCAATTTCAGCTCATATGAAGTCCCTCTTGTGTCTTATTCTTGAAGTATGTGGTTTTCTGTTACATTGGGGTTTAGAAACCCTAATCTTGTTAACTCCTACACAATAAATGTATGCTAAACAACCCCAGGTCAACTGTCTCTCAGTTCTAGCTGAATGTCTTAGATGTCAGGGAACTTACTATATCTCAAGCCTCTATTTTGGTCAAAGAGGATCATTACAGATATACCCTCCCATGAACTATGAATGAGATAATTAAATTTCATTTTCAAAATTGTCATAAAAGCCAAGTAGCTGAGTAATGCCTCCATTTATACTAACATCACAGAATCCTGGTAACCTTGGGTAATCACATTTTGACCATCTCTAGGGAATAAAATATGACTTTCATCAAAAGCACAAGGGCTTAAATTATACTTTAAATCCCATATTGCTCAGCTGAAAGTAATTTTAATTTCCCCTTTTTGCATCCATCAACAGGTTAGCAACACAGTTGCTTGCTCACTATATCAAATGGGACATCAAATGGGATCACACTGACCATTAGTAATTTAGAACTAGTCACAGTAACTCTCATAGAGTCCAGCTCATCAGTTTATTGACTTTAACTATCTGGCTTAAGTACTGTGTGTGTGTGTGTGTGTGAGAGAGAGAGAGAGAGAGAGAGAAAGAAAGAAAGCTAGAGAAAGAGAGAGGGTTGGGGAGTGGAGAAGAGAGAAGGAGAGAAGGAAGGAGGGAGGGAAGGAGAATGAATCTATTCTCTACAAAAGCTGACATTTGAGCTGCTCTGAGAGGAATAGTTCACCAAATATACTGAATGAGGCTAATAGAGACTGGCCCTGGCCTGATTGTTTGGTTGATACAAAATTTTCTTATCTAATTAGATTTGTGGGGGGGAAAGTATTCAAAATGACATCAAAATGACACTGACCTCTGGGCTATTTTTTCCCAAGTCACAAAGGATCTAAATATATCACGGCATTGAATTAAACAATGTGCTAAGTTAACAACCTTCTCATTCCTTAGGAGTATGCCAAATATTTTCTCCTCCTGTTCTTCAAATAACATTACTAAAACTTCTATTGCTTTTATGTATAAGAGTCAAGGTGAAGAAGAAAGGCTTCCTGAGCTCATCTGGCCAACAGTGAGTTCTGTTTTCCTTACCTAGTACTATTTATTTAAGAATAGTTTTGTCCTACTATTTTCCAGTGAAATGATTCCTAAAACCAAGATTTTGTATTGAATGTTCTCTGATGCTGTTTAGTATACTTTCACTAATATACTTGCTTTTTGAGAAATTGATCCCCTATTTAAATAAACATCAGCGAAAGTTATTTGAATCAAACAAAACAGCATAAATAAGTCACTATGTTCTCCTGTATCATCTAGAAACAACTTCTCTGTTCAAAACCCTCAGTTGTACTCTCTTAGCTCAACATTGAGAGCTTATGCTTCGAATCTTATTTTCTATTACACTTTCCACGTACTCTATATTCCAACCAACAAAAATCTCACCTTCCTCTGTTGTATTCTTTATTGTATTCCTCACAACAGATACTCAGTAAAGATTTGTGGAACTGAACTACAGAGTAATTTTGTAAATATTAATGTTAAGAAGACTGATAGGAGGCATAAGTAAGGCAAACAAGATTGATTACCTCACTTAGGGATGGTTTTTCAAAAGGCATAACTTTTCCAAAAAAGAAAATGAAAACTCAGGTTTTAAATTAAAAATCTTAATTCTGAGTCTGCAGTAGTGTTGTCTCATGCTGACTATTTTTCTCTATATGCCAAATAAGAAAAACGTCAAGGGAACCAGCAGCAGGAGACAGCTTAAATAAATGACCACTGTTCCCAATCCAAAGGATGCTGCATACTTTCCAACAATGACTCATCCTCCCCCGCATTAACTGTCCTTCAGGCAAAAGACACTCCATCCTCTAGTTGCAGCTCTTGTTCTTCCCTGCATTGCATTTCAACTAAACACTAAAGATCCAGCTACATATCTCAAACTGCCTTTTATGCAGATCTCCTTGAAAATCATATCATCAGTGAAATTCAATAGACTTAAGACCAAATTCATTCACACCCCACACACCTGCAAAGTGATTAACCACCTAATGTCCTTGTTTTCCTTCCGTTTCATATCATTCATTATACAAAGCCAGGTTTCCTTACCATCCACCAAATTAGTCTGTTAATTTCTTCTGCTTTGTACCTGGACCTATTTCTCTTCTCTATTTTTCAAACCCTACCAATTATCTAAGATGCTCACCCAGATTTCACATTTCTCCATCTTCATCTTGATTGCTCACCCCAGCTGGAAGTTACTAGATTTCCTCTGCATTCTCTTTATGAAACACATCATTTGCTGGACTCCCTGAAACTAGCCACTTGATGAGTAAAATTGCTGAGACCTTTTGCTCATCTGAATTGTAAGATACAAAAGGTATGAATCATATCACGTGCTTTTTTTGTCTGAAAACATCTGAGACTGCAGTACCTAACACAGTGCTTGAAGAGTAGACAGTTATCAGTTGAAAAAAAAGCACCTCAATGAATTACTCTAAGACCAAAAGAAATTAAAGGAAGACCTTCAACTATGAGTTAGCACTGGTTCTGTATCTCCTTTCTGAGTTTAATTTCCCTGGTAAAGCGTCCTATCTTTTTCTCTATCAACAACAGGCAAAAACTTAGAAAATTCAAAATACTGTTTTCCCAGTATTTGTAGAAAGGCACCAACCTATGATAACAAAGAAGCCATATTCTGACTCTTCATAAAAGCTCCTTAATTATTATTAATTTTTAAGGTACTAAAAAATTGAAATGATAATACTTGACAACATATCCAATATTCAGAAGAAAACAGGAAAGTCAAAATTAGAGCAGTATTTTCTTGGTATTTGGCTAAATACAAGTAATCTTGTTTTTCCAGATGGTAGTTATTCCCATGTATGAAAGGCAGGGTGGATTCACTTTATGGGATGTAAGTTTCACACTAGTTTTTCTCAGCTGACATTAAATTGGATTGCTTAAATGCCATGAAGTTTTGAAAATGAATTTCAAAAAATACAGATTCATTTTTCCTCTCCAGAAATTTCAGATTTTCTTAGAAAATGAGTAAAGCATTTTGATCTGTCTGAACTGAGCTAATTGAGCTCACTGTGCTAACTCTATTTCTCACTATCAAGCAGAACTTATACACTGAAGAAGGCAGAAAGGTTCTTATATATTATAGACTAAAGTGATTTCCCCCCATAACAATTCAACAGGATGAAGACTGATTTTCTTTGAATATCTGGAGCCAAAAACTTTAAAATGAGTTTGGGTGTGCTAAGCACTTGGCCCTTTCCCCAGCTTTCAGCCTATCTTGCTTCTTGTCAAATACTATGTAGAAGCCATAGTATTTGACATGTAGAAAACTCAGAAACTGATTTGCATGATGTTCTAAGTGTCTGGTGTGGTTCACTAGGGTTAAAAGCAGGAACTTTCTAAGTCTCATTTCCCCAAAGTGAGAATTTCTCACGGACTATGTGGCTAATTACTTACATACACCCCTTAAAGGGAGTTGTTAAGATTTATTACAGAGGTTTCATGCAGTTTCAGTCCCTCCTTGCAAAGATAGTTTATATATTATTATTAATCACAGTTTCATTCACAAGTGATCCTGTTTGTCTTCTAGAGAAAGAATTTTAGTATGTAAAATATGTAGAATAAAAACCAATAACCTTTTCTTTATTTTTCAACTTTCCCAAATAATCTAGTTTCTCATCAGATAAGGGGTAATTTAGTAGGGGGCAGTTCACAGAGAGGGGATAATATTTCCATTAAGTTTCCTATCCCTGGCTAGCAACAGGAAAATATTTATGCACTTTCATGGTCCACTTCAGTAATCACCAAAATTGAACAAAATATAAAAAGACAGTGTCTGCTAAAAATAGACTCTAAGACTTAGGGCTATAATTATGTCTAGTAGTATTTTTTTTTTAATTCTATTTAAAGCTCAGCTATAAAATCCCTTGAGAAAAAAGCAGAAATAACAAAGAGGGGGGAAAAGGTACCAGTAATTCATTTGCAATTTCAGTTCTGATTAATGAATGGCCCAGAACCTAATGCCGCAAGACTTGGCTGACATGGCAGGAGGAAGTAGCCCGAGGCTTTCACTTGTTAAGAGAAACTGCTGAGAAGCTCTTTTCTTTTTCGTTAACTGAAATCACAAACTTCCCTGGGCCTCTGTTCTCGTCCACAAAATGGGGCGAGGGTAGGATGTGGTTAGATAACCAGGAGAGTTCTAAGATACTTCCCATTTTAAAATTTGACAGCTATTTCTATTATGACTAATTTGATGAGTCAATTTAGCTAGGCTGTTATACCCAGTTATTCAAACACCACCCTAGGTGTGGCCATGAGGATATTTTGCAAATGTGGTTAATTCTACAGTCAGCAGAGTTTAAGTAAAGGAGATCAGCTTTGAAAATAAGGGTGGAACTTATCCAATCAACAGAAAGGCCTTAAGAACAAAACGGAGACTCCCTTGATAAAGAAGAAATTGTGCCTCCATATCCTACTGGTTCTGTTTCTCTGAAGAACCATAACTCATGCAATTTCTACCCGCTGGAGTGCTGCTATTCATAGTACAAAAAAGGTAGAGAACAATTAGGAAAAGAGAAAATACCATGCAAGTGTCTGAAGAGAAAATGTTACAAAATCCTGCCCACCGCCATTCTCAGATTAGGGTTATTTTGATGTAAATCTTCTCCTAAACTAAAAAAAAAAAAAAGAAAAAAAGACAACAAATCATCTTTAGTAGGAGATGCCCATAAAAAGCAGAGTAACTTGACAGTTGCTGGGTCCCAGTGGCAGGGCAGGCAGCTCAAAATAGGCTCCATTTCCATCACTAATGCTTGGGCAGCCTTCATCTGCTTATCCAAGGTAGGTACTTCAGTTTTGCAGAAAGCAAACATCAGAGACAAATTGCAAGCCAGCAGGTATCTGAAGACACTTGAGAGACTTCCCACAAGTATTTCAGACATCAACACATTCAGCTCTCTACATGGCATTTTATAGCACCAAATGTGGCAGCCAGGCTCTATCCTGAGGTCAATGCTCCTCTCTTCCTAAGCCAAAGGAAGCTAGAACCATGCTCTCGCTGCCATAATAAATTATAAGCTTTACCTTAGATGACAATAAGGAGAGGATATGAAAAGACCTCAGAGATAGTCATGAAAGTGGATGGACAACCACCTGGCATCCAATGAAGAGATACCAGACCCATCTCATATAGAAAATCACTGGCCTGCTAACTGAGGAATTAAACTGTGAACCAAGAATAACCAAACAAAATTCAGAAAGATGGATCCCTGTCCGAGATATTGTTTGAAAACTCATATCTGCAGAAATTCCATCATCTGGACCAAAAGTGTTAAAAGTACCTTAGTGCTAAGGCAGATACAGATACAGATTTCATTTACAATCTGGGCAGAATTTCCTGAATGCTAAGCAGCCCATCACAGCCAGAGAAGGCTAAAGCACTGACAGACGCACCACTGTGCGTCCACTCCAAGCTTCAAGGTCTGCTGCCCACATAGCAGCCAGCTCTCTGGGGGGGGATTCACACCTGCAAGCACATACTAAAGTCAGAGAAGGAAACGTGGTGGCCGCTTCCTGCCTCTAGCATCACACAGATTCCTGGTTTGCTTCTGACCAAAATTTCTAGTACTAGAACTTTAGGTGTCCCTGGCCCCTGCAGGGTGTATTGTGGAGCCATCCTTCAAAGTCCAACAACCCTCATTCCTGGGCTCTCAGATGTCTGCCTGTGATCCTTCAACAGATACATTCTTTATTGGGCATGTTGCCCTAACAAACTAATAGTCCTAGGTAATGCCTAATCTCACAATAGCTCAGGATGGTTTGTTTCAGCCCACCTTATCAGTCATAAACCCCACCACCCTTCAGGGACCTTAAACCTCTTACCTCACCTGCAACCAATCAGAGACGTGCACACAAGCCAATCAGGCACCTTGTGACTCTACCTTATAAAAGACCCCAACAACCGACCCCCGGTGCTCACACAGGCACCTCTCATCTGTGTAGCCCACTGTTGTCTGTAGCAGTGTAACTATTAAACTTTTGCTTGTTCTTAAACTTTCCTCGGCCTCTGGTAAACTCTATCACTGCCCGCATCACCAGCCCACTGCGGCGTCGTGTCCAACAACATGTATGTAGCAGGCAAGGCTGTTGCAACAGCTGGAGCATATTCGCAGAGCACAGTCACTGCATCCCACATCTCAGAGCTAATCTGACTCCTTTCTGAATATGCTTTCAAGGTATGGAAAGCAGCTACTCATTTTATCGTCCCACTTCCTATTGCCTCAATCAATTTTGTACCAACAGTTATACTTCACATTCTTACACAAATAAATTGTGTGTGTGTGTGTGTGTGTGTGTGTGTGTGTGTGTCTCATCTGATAAACAACAGGGAAATATCTGACTTTTCTGCAGGTTTATGGTTGCTCCAAGCTGTGCATCCAACTGGGGACAGGCTCCAGCATTCCAAACTGACACTAATGGTTTCCTCTCCTTTCAAGTTTCTGTCCAGTGCTTTTCAACCATGTGGGAGATCTGCTCTTGAATGAGTCGACTATTTGCAAAACACTAATGAAAATACATCAAGAAATAAGCTATGGAAAGGATGCAGGAAAGAATATTCTCTTTTAATTCTGCTCGGGCTTACTAATGTGCTAATGTCAGCTAGTGAGTAGTAGGTGGTGGACACAGGGACTCTGAGAGTCTGTCCTCTTATTTGTTCAATTTGGACATGAGAGGAAGGGATAGAGGAGTATTTAGAAGGGACAAGACTTAGAAGAGGCTGGGTACCTCTTTTCATGACAGGGGAAAAGTGAAGCTGAATATGTACCAAGACAGGGGCCCAGCGGCAGCTGTTTTAAAGTCACTTGTCCTTAAGTGCTAGGATGTAGGAAAAAGAAAAATGAACTAAAACTTTTAACCACTTTATTGAGATACAATTTACAACATGAATTTCACTCATTTAAAGGGTACAATTCAATGGTTCTTAGTGTATTTACAGAGTTGTGTGATCATCACCATAAACTAATTTTTGAACAGTTTCATCACACCAAAAAGAAACCTTGTACCCAACAGCAGTCACTCCCCACTCCCCTCCCCCAGTCCATTCCATGCCCTACCCCCTGGCAGCCACTAATCTACTTTCTGTGTCTATGGATTTAACTACTTTGGACATTTCACATAAATGGAATGATATAATTATGTGGTCTTTTGTTTCTGGCTTCTTTCAGTTAGGATAATGTTTTCAAGGCTCATCCATGTTGTTAACAGGTATCAACACTTAATGCCTTTAATGCTGAATAATATTTCATCCATCATGTGAAGATACCACATTTTGTTTATTCATTCATAAGCTGATGGACATTTTGTGTTATTTCCTAGGTTGATAACCTCAGGCAAATCATTTTACCTCTCAAGTTTTCTGACATGTGGATAATTCAAAGCCACCTCACAGGGCAGTTATGTAGATCACATAAGATAACTGCGTATGTGCTTTGTCAACTGTAAAGTACCTCACCAATGCAAAGGACTATTCCATTATTCTATAAGCCCCCAACATGACCCTGTTACCTAAGAGTAACATGGTGACATCACAGACACAGTGACTATAAGGTAGAGGTTTCCAAAATGCTTCCACCTGGGACTAAGTTGTGGTAGAAGGAAGATACACACATTTTCCCAAATCCAGGCCAATTAAAGGTTTGAGGGCCATTAATATACATGGCATCATTCAAGATGAGGATTTTTAAGAGCAAAACATTATGCCTGTGGGCACTTGTTACTAGTCAAAGATGAACTGGAGATTTACATTTCAAAATGCAATGCTATACAGAGAATGGATTTTTCAGAAGTGACCTCTTAAGTGTTCTTATCCAATCAACTCATGTTACCTTAGTTCTGTGGTATATTGGTTCCTGCAGTTAGCAAACACAGGTTAAGCAGAAGAATGGGAGAGGACAGTGAATATGTTCATGAGCCGATGCAGTATAGTTTTTTGTTTGGGGGGAGCAGGTTGAGGTTTTTCTTGGCAAAATGAGGTATTCCAATTCTAATTTGACATGGGGTTGTAGGAAAAGGGTAGTCTGGTCACCGATCAGAAGAGAAGCACTGCAGGAGTAAACCTATGGTTTTGATGGAATACACCATCCTACGTGTACCTCTGTGTGCTGGAGGGTAGGGACAAGAGGAGGGATGGGAACAGCTAAGGACGTAGGGGTGAGAGGAACAGATGTGCTTTGGTCACATCTGAGGTGGAATTTGAGGATTGATAATGCTGACCCCTGTGACCCTATGGGGTGATCTCACCACCCACCATTCAGAGAACTGTGCGCAAACTGATCATGTGCCCCTTGACCCTCTCCCTCACATTGTCTTTGAAAACTCTTCTCTAAAAGCCACTGAGGAATTCTGGTCTTTTGAGCATGAGGTGTCCATTGTCCTAGCTTGGCCCTGCAATAAAGATTTCCTTCACCACAACCCAGTGTCAGCAGATCAGCTTTGCTGCACAACGGGTGAGCAGAACAGACGGAAGTTTGGTTCAGTAACACTGGGTCTAACTCTATTCAGCACTTGTTAGACTGTATTTTATACTATCATCATCTACTTGAATGCCTCTCCAGTGTTTTAGCATTCCTGGAAGGCAGTGATGTTGGTCTTGTTTGCCTCCATTTCCCTGTGCCTGGTGTAGCCCTGGCTCACGGTTGGTCTGCAATGTATGAGCGGGCGGGAAGGCAGTGGAACAGTACACTAACCTCTGCATTAATGTGATCTGCTTATTTTTTTCCTATTTCAATTCTATTTGATATCATTCCCCAGAACAATCACTGTATTTGTCTCTTCCTCTTTCCTTCAAAATACTTCTCTACTGGTGGCAAAGCCTGATGGCAAAAAGTGGATACAGACACAGGATAATTAGCAGCAGCTCTGGATCATTCTCTAACAGCAGTATCTTAAATAGTTTTTCAAAAATTATTATTATTAAGGTAATGTGCTGGCATGACTGTTGATAAGAATATGATGAAAATAAGAAAGTGAGGTGAAAGCAAGAGCTGGCCTACTCAACACCCATTTAAAACACTGGTGATGGGACAATGCAGTCAAAGGTGGTGTTTATATGCTCGTTGCCCTCCTACTGACATCATCACCATAAATACTACCATGTTAGAATCTGGACCTTTTCTAATCTCTACCATTCATTCATCTGGAAAATATTTACTGAATGTTTTTTACATGTCAGGCACTGAAGACACCATGAGGAGATGTTGCAAAGGCCCTGGGGTGTACTGGGTAAGCATGGCTCCTCCAAGAGGCCAACATGAAAGAATATTAGGGAGGGAAGGAGAAAGCACCCACTATGAAGATGGAGATGCTAGCAGGAGGCAGACCCTGCAGGTCCTTTTGCACTAAATGAAGGCCTTCATCATAAAAGCAATGAAGGTAAAATGAGAAGATTTATGACTTTAAAACCTTATGCTAGATATACTTAGCACAAAGCCATTGGCCAAACGAGAGCTTGGCATCACAAAAGGATGCTGCTTTGGGAAAAGGTTTCATTCCTGCTGTGAGGGCTACACAACATTTTGCTTTCATTTGCAAGACCAGAGAATCGTGACTGCCGTAAGTCTGGCTTGCACAGGAGAACATATGGCTCCTCTCTGAAAGAAGTCCTGCCTGCATCAAATCCCAAATTTGCTAATAAAAACATCCTGCTCTCTAAGCAGGCCTGGAGAACACAATTTTGTTGTTGTTGTTGTCCTTTTGTCATGGTTTTGGTTTCCTTCCCTACCCAGCACACGAAAACTCAAGTGGTACTTAATTTTCTGGAAATTAGAAGAAATTTTCCTGATGAATTATTTTATAGTTTCCTGTAAACTGTGTTTCTCTGGAGTGAATTACCACGTACTCTTACAATATATTTCCCAGAGCATGTTCAACCTGTCACTTAGAGCTCAAGAGAATATCTTTAGTGCAGAAGGTTTTCTATACCACTACTATTGGAGGAGAAAGCTGTACTGTCAAGTACTGGGGAAAAAAATGAAGGTAAAGTCTCTTTCAATTTAATTACTGTGATACATATTCTCTACTCCTTAAATGTAAGCACCTTTCCTTCATTCTCATAACGAATTAATTTCATTCAAAAAGGTATGATGGACATGACAAGGTAGAAGCTGAATTTTAAGCACCACAAGAAACAGGTTCTTGAAGAAAAATTCAAACACTATTTTCACACAGAAATCTGGCACACTTTTTCAAAATCCAAACTGTAAATACCCATCTATACACTACTTGACTTTAAAAAAATAACTTTTTTCCCTATCTGATATGGATATAAATAGATAAAATGTAAAAATATAATTAAAGCTCCTTTCATGCTCCCTGGGCACTCCCCGCCACACCTGCAATACCACTCTCCTTCCCAATGGCAGTTTTGTGCTTTCACTGCCCATGTGTCTGTCTTAGTTGGTGCTTCTCAAAACAGCCTGGGTCACGGGATGAAGGGGCAGTGGTTTATTTGGACAATGTAGTCCCAGCAAACAGAAGGAAGGAGGAGGAAGAGTTGGGCAAAGAAAGGCAAGGCCAAGAAGAGTGTGTCCTAAAGCTGGTTACCCCATTAAGAAATGTGACTTTTAACAAACTTCCTCCAAAAAGGAAGGGTAAAGGGGTATTGGTATTCAGAGGTGCAACAATATTTTACCTAAAATGTGCAGTTTTCAACAAAAAATTATGAGACATGCAAAAAACAGAAAGGACAAACTCTGAAAAGCATGACCCATACACAGGAAAAAAAAAAAAAAAAAAAAAACAGGCAATAGAAACTTATGGGAGCCCGGAAGTAAGATTTAACAAGACTTGAAAGTAGCCATTAAAAATATGTTCAAAGAATAAAAGAAAACCATGCTTATCGTAGTGAAAGAAGGTATGTTGACAATGTCTCATTAAAAAGATAGAAACTACAATAAAAAAACACATGGAAATCCTGGAGTTTAAAAGTATAGTAACTAAAATGAAGAATTTATTTGAATGGCTCAGCAGATTTGAACTGGCAGAAGCAAACTTGTCAACAGATGAATAGAGACTATGTAATCCAAAGAACAGAAAGAAAAGAAGAAAAAAATTAAAAGAGCTTCAGAATAGTGGGACAACATTAATTGTACAACATACACACAATGAAAGAAACAGAAGGAAAGGAGATAGAACAGAACAGAAATATAATTCAAACAAATAATGGCTGAAAATGTTCTAAGTTTGATTTTTTAAAAAAACTAATCTATGCTTCTAAGAAGCTCAATGAACTGCACATAGGATGAATTCAAAGAGAACTTCATCCAGACTCATGAAAATGTTGAAAGCCAAGGATAAAGATACACTGTTGAAATCAATAAGAGAAAAACAATTTGTTCCATTATGGAACCACAATAAAATTAACAGCTGACTTCTCATCAAAAACAGTGGAGGCCAGAGAACTATTCCTGAAAGAAAACTCAGGAAAATGCATGTAAGTTTTGATTGTGGTAGAGAGAAAGACCCAGAAAATACATATGAGAAAGGTCTTCATAGGTAGTAGGAATCTCCACGCATAGGATTCTCCACGCAAACAGAGGAAGAAAGCAAAATTATCTCAGCAAACTAATGCTAAAAGAAAAATACAAAGGAAACACTGATCTCAAGTGTTAAAAGACCTTACCAAAAACGTAATTCATTAAAGTCAAATTTTTAAAAATCTCTCATCTACAGAGTTTGAAAGTTTATGAAAGTTAACAGCTCTTTCATCTCAACAGATTGTTGAGATGCACTTCTCAACCAGAACTGTCAGTGAGCCATTCTGAATTTAAGCTGATGTATGAAAGACATATAGATTCGCTAGTTAATATTCAGAAAGAAATGATTAATTATTCACTGCTTATAAACATGTACCATGGGGGTGACAGTGAAGGCAAAAGTTAGGTGAGGTTAATTACATAGGACAACCAGAGAATTTACTCATTCATGTTTTCTTACTGAAAATTTAAGATTTCAGTGTTTGTAAAAATAGTGGGTAATCCAAGAAACGCTAGAAGGCTCCTCCAACACTGATTATTAACGTTACAAAGGAAGATAAGAAATATGTAAGGTGAGGTCTGAGAGCACATGATGAAAACTTTGGTACAGCAATAATGCGAATGAAATCACAAAGACCATTTATTTATATCAGAGCAGTAAGCTTGCTTCGGCTCTCAGAAAACATTGGCATTTTTTTGTTTTGTTTTCTGTGTATTTTAAATGTGCTTTTACTGGAGAGTACTGTTTATCTTTTACAATTGAAGCAAATTTACTAATCAGGTCCTGGTGATTTAGATAAAGACATCTGTGAGAGAAAGGGCATGGGGCACCAGTGAAGCTGAGCAATGAGCTAACTCAAAGAGCCCGGTAATTATGTTTAGAGTGCCCTGAATACACCTACATTTACCACTGCCTATTAGAAGCCTAGCTGTTATAATCAGATGTGGGCATAAATTACTGACAGAAGAAAATGGCTAACATACAAAGAAAAAAGTGGTGATGGGAGCAGCCCTAACAGACAATGAAAGAAAGTGACCCAGAGGTGTGTAAATCCTCATGAGCCATTTGGTAGCAGAAGGAACTTCTGTGAATCAACATTTTACTGCACACTTAAAAGCCACACAGTTAAATTACAAATAAAGCAAAACAAAAACATTTCTAAAAGGAAATGAATGCTCATGATGGCGTGGAGAAGATGTCTTCTCTTGAATGATGGATATTAATTATGTTCAATAAGCTCTTGTCCAGCATAGGGAGGGTAACAGCCACACATCTGTGGGAACCTCTGAGTTGGTACTGCAGACAGGAAAAACTGTCATTTGTTTAAAAGTGGAGGCTAAAAAAGCTCACTAAATAGAAGATTTGCCTCTTTTGGCAAGTATAGACCAAGTTTGAGGTTAACTTAGAGAGAGGAAGACTGAAAAGCCACACTCCCTGGTTCCAATCTTTCCACTCCCTGGTTCCAATCTTCCCACTTCCTGGTTATGTCATCTTGGACAGATGTTTCACTTTCTCAATAATTTGATTCCTCATCCAAAAAAACAGAGTCTACAGATTGTATATCCAAGTGAATATGGAAACTAGGGGCGAGTGAATCCTTGGCTACAGTTATGAATATTCTACAAGCATCTTGGGCTACATTCACTTGACCAGAGGTAAGAGTGTCACTGACTAAAACTCCATGCACCCTACCACTTCATAAAAACTGGGTTTTTTTCCTTTTGAAAAGGTCAGGAAATGTGGCCCATCTTGAGCAAAGCATTCCAAAAGAAATATTTAGTGAACTATTTACATGTTCCTATTTCGGATTGCTGCCTCTACTGCTTTTCTCTCTTGATAGTTCAGTGCAGTGACAATTAGTGCATCAAAGATGTATCAACGTAGAAAAGTCTGCTAACTTTTGGAAAGTTTACCATTCCTATTCAAGAGACTCCATTTTCATATTAGACTCTTTAAGCAGATAAAAATTTGCTTTGCTTTTTCCCAGTTAAGTTTGAGTTATAATTTAGTAATGCTTGAATCAGTAATTTAGTAATGGTTGAAATATCCTCTATATTGGTGTTTGAGGGTCCATGTCCTCAAAGGATGATTGTAAAGATTAAATTAGCTAATGTCTATGAAGGCATTTTGAACAGTGCCTGGCACTCAGTAAGTGCTTTAAGTGTTGGTTAAAATTGTAATCATATTCTTATTTTATTAGTAATGCAGAAAGTCAGAGTGAAGAATCTCTGGCTCTACCTAAATCCTCCCACAGAGTTCGTTATCTCCCTGATAAGAGATCTGGGATCACAAAGGCACAAGGTCCAAGCATTACTACTGACATCACTACTGGATTGTCTGTAGAGCTGCCCCTACTTCACTGTCCCAGTTTTCCTACTAGTAGTCAAAGCCACACATACATACTGAGGAGCATGTACTTAAGTGTATACATGTGATCACACATGAAGATACACTTAGTTTTTAACTTGAGTTAGAATGGTACTGGGAAATGTAAGAGAAACTTTCCCAAGAAACTAAGAAACAAACAACAGATTGGCTAAGTAAAATACGGTTCCTTCATTTAATGGAACACACAGCGATCATTTAAAATGATAGAAAAGATCATCATGTTATGTTGTAAACTGAAAATAGCTCAGGCTTAAAACCCTATAATCCTAACTCTTAAAAATATACATATAAAAAAAGACTGTAGAGAAGACTAACTCCTCAAAATATCAAAACTACGTCTGGTGAGAGAATTATAGATTAAATTTTTCTTCTTTTGTTTGTACTTTCCATAATGAATATATATTAATTTGGTAGCCCTAAAGGAAATCCTGAAACTGTCAAATTTCAAACCCTGGAAACCACTGGATGTGACTATTTGAATGCTAATTTCCTAAGTCAAATAAGGGGTTTGATGGTTCTTCATCAAGGGGCCAAATCCAAAACCAAAAGCCAAGCAGTCAGTCTAACCAAACTGACAATCTCAGGCAGCTGAACAGAGGTGAAGAGCCCAAGCAAGTTAGCAAGAAAGAGAAGAGCTAAAGGATTCAGAAAAGAGTAGTCATGTAGCCTGAGACACACACCTCGTCTTGTTACCAGTCTGATCTTTCAATAAAGCTTCCCACATCTTATTTGCCACAGCTGTACTCTGCTCAGTAACACACTGCCATTCAATCTCATCAAAGTGTTTCTTCTAGAAGACAATGCAGCAACTATTGTAGCAAACATTAATTATATGCATTGATCATATTTTGGTGGCTCACGTATAAAGGGGTCATGCCACAAAGGGACACCATGACTCATAAATTAAAAATGACCAGTTGTACATTTTTAATTTCGAAGACTACTGGGCTTTTTTAGAAGTTACATTTAGAAAATTGAGGATTAAGGCCTTTGCTTTTATTTCTCACATTTCCTCATATTTCATTTTACCTCAATTATCAAAAGAATGCTAGAAAGTCAATTTCTTATTTCTTTTGTTCTCTCCCAACTCCGAAGTGGCAAAAGATCATGCAGTTATTCTTTGCGGTGTTGTCCTGATACCATTAATTTCTTTGTGAGAAGAAATGTTAAATTATAATCTTAGAGCCAAGCAGAGTAAATTAAAATATATTTCCTTCTATTGATAAACTACAAATTCATATCTACCTTGTCAATGATGATTTGGTTTATTTCAGACAATCATAACTTTACAAATAGGATACTCACATATTAAAAATATATGCAAGTTTTTGTAATTAAGTAATAGAAATAAAAGGAAAATTCTACTTATTAAAAAAGATATATGACTTATAGTTTATTTTACACAGTAGAACAAGAAATAAAGTATAGAGAGGATTCTTCACATAGTACTATAATGTGAATATCGATTAGCAGAAGGGCATTAAAAGTTTCAAATATACTGAGAAAGACATGAATCTGACTCCAAAAGCTTAACTTTATATTCCAGGTAAGATCTTGTTCATTCTTCATATTTATATGAAGATCATGAAAACATTGATTGGAAACAGTTCCCATAGTCTAGAAATAACTAACTCACACACGTAATGCTTTAAGTTTTGGCACTGAGAACCTTATTTAGTTAGATTAGCCACTTTGGAAAAGCATATTTAATGCTAAGACAGGATAAAGTAACATTTACTATGACTGTGGGAATGAACTTGATTTTCAATTAGTTTCCCCAACAATTCTGAAGAACAGGTAGATCGCACTATTCAAATTATACTCACTAAGCTTAAAAGTAATTCAACTCCAAGTAATGCAGCCACAAAAAACCAGGGTCTTCAGGCATCTTTAGGCTATATTGAAGATCCTCTGAAAATAGAAACTATCTAACTCATATTTTTGACTCCTCACATTATAAATTCCTGATAAACAGCAGACACTCAGAAGTGGATAGAGGCAAGGCTGGGAGAACAAACACAGGGTCAGAGGCAGGACAAGACTTACTGCCCTCCTATCACAGGCCCACTCCCCCACCAGCGTTTCTCCAAGTGGGACCTACCTGTACTAGAGTTACCAGGAGCTAATTTCAAGTACACTGCAGCAGCTTCCCACTCCCCCAACACCCACCAAGCGGCTAAATCAGAACATTTGGAGCTGGGGTCTGGGAATCTGCATTTTTAACAGGATCACCAAGTATAAGAAATGCTGCCATATTGTGGCAAACCCTGCCCTCTGCATCGAGTCCCATCAATACATAGTTCTTCCTCTTGTTTCCATTTATGATATTGCTGGCAAAGTAATGAGATGCTTGAAAAATCACGATGAGAAGCTCTAACACCCTGTGAGGGAGGCACAGAGTGACCTAACTGCTACAAAATCATGATAGCTGAATTTTGCCACTGCTTTCTTCTGCTTCTCCATATAGCAAAAGCTGAAGTATTACCATCACCATCTGGAGTTTTAAACAATAAAGCATCAGTCGAGATTTACAGTGCCCCTAGCTTGCAAGATCTGAATTCACAGAAAAATTCACTGAGTATAACTGTCTTTTACAAGCCCTAATCGCAAATAACCTGTAATAGCAGGAGGAAAAATAAACTTATTGGCATGTTTCTGGCCCCCTGTGGGCACCATCACATATCCAAACTCATTAATTATGTGGAACCCAGAGGTTTCAAACAGAATCTTCAAACTGAAAAGGTCAGAGGCATAACAGGCTTCAGAAAAAAATAATGGGGACAGATCAACTGTTGGTACATCTTTCACTACTGTTAATAATACCAAACACACTTACAGTCTTTCCTAGTGTATAAACTACACTTCAGGTATCTTAATTAATTTGATCCTCTCTAAAATCCTGGAAAGGGCCTAGCATACTTTGCACACGTCTATTAAGAGGTCTTTTTATCTCTCTGCTGCATCATTTGACTTCTCTTCTCCAGATGAATTTCTAGGAAGCAAAGACAGTATATTCTGCATCTTTAGCATCTAGCATGGTGTCTCTCTTATTAAAGAAGTTGCTCACAGATTCAGGAATCTTTTTTTTTTTTTTAAACAAATACCACTTTCTAGGAGATGAGCCAACAGAGGCTCAGAGAGATCGAGGTATTTATCCTGGAGAGATGACCTGGGAAGAAAGCAGGCATGAAGCCCTCAAATGTGACTGGGGTTACTGTGTGGGAAAGGAATTAGACTAATTCCACATGACATCTCTAAATCTAGATGGAAATTAGTGGAAGACAGATTTCAGCTCATATAAGTAAGACGTTTCCAACCATGAGAAACATCTAAGGTAGGAGATGTGTTCTTTAAAAAGGAGAGTTGCCCAACATGGGGAAGGATAGGAGAAACTGTACAGAAGGGGTTTTATGAATCTGCTGGATGATCAACCACACAACCTGTAGAGTCCATCCAACTAGAAGACTCCTTGAGTCTGTGCCATGAGAAAACTCACACAGCTGGTCACTGAGAAAGGATGAGAGTCTCAGCCTTATATCACTGTTCCCACTGAACCGCAATGGATGCCTCTGAAAGCATTTATGTAACAGGTTCTGACAATTAAAAAGTATCCTATCAGACTTCAGTTCCAGTGCAAGATCGGGTGAGAAGGTCTGATTTATTCTCTAGCCTGAAACCAACCAACCAACTACATGATATGTATCTACAAAGCATATGCCTGATAAAGGCCTTGTATTCATAAAAATAAGCAAGTCCAAGAACTCAACAAGAAAATAACTCAATAAAGAAATGGGCAAAACATGTGAAAATACACATCATCAAAAAAAAAAAAATACAAGAATGGCAAATAAACACCTAAAAAGATGTTCAGCCTCATTAGTCAATAGAGAAATACACATTAAAACCACAATTCAGTACTACTAAATACATACTAGAACGACTAAAATTAAAAAGCCTGCCACACCAAGTGCTGGTGAGAATATGGAGCAACAGATTCTCTCATATATTGCTGCTGGGGTGTAAAATGGAACAACCACTTTGAAAAACGGGTTGCGAGTTTCCTAAAAACCTAAGCAAGGAACTACTATATGATCCAGCTATTCCAGTCCTTGATTTACTCAAGAGAAAAAAAAGTATATATTCATATAAAAACTTGTAATGAATATTCATAGCAGCTTTATTTGTAATACCCCCAAACTGGAAGCAACCCAAATATCCATCAACAGGTGGATATGGATAAACAAACTGCAGTATGTCCAAACAATGGAATACTATTTGGCAGCATAAAGGAATGAACTATTCAGACATAAACATGGATGAATCCCAAAGTAATTATGCCGACTGAAAGAATTCAGACAGAATAGTATATCCTGTATAATTACAGTTATATAAAACTCTAAAAATGTAAACTAATCTACACTAAGAGAAAGAGTATCAGTGGTTGCCTGGAAGACAGAGCTGGGGTGAAAGGGAATGATCATCAAGGGGCCTGAGAAAAACCTGGGGGGTGGTGGATACACTCACTTTCTGGATTTCATAGATGGTTTCATGGATGTACACAAGTGTCAATGGAGGAAAAGAGGCCGATGACACGTGGCCCACTTGAATGTCACACTACCAGAAAGAGGCTAACACCCAGGGTGTCTCTCTACTGAGGAGTATCATGCATCTGCGCATGGAATGGGCCTTTGATTTTATGAACTCACCACACGGAAATATGTTCTTGCATCTGATACGATTTCTTGATTAAAGGTATAATAAACTCTTGTTTTACACTCATACATACACCAAAACTGGTTTCACTGTCTAATGAAAAGATATTAGAAGAGTACTTCAGCATGCAGTTAAACCTGATAAAAGATTATGGATAATGGTTTTTCCTGAAGCAAGAACTCAAACTAAGATAAATGACAGTTTCTAACTGTGCACACTAGATGATTTGCTGGATTTTCTCTTTTTTAATTCTGTCAATCTTTATGGAAAAGAAAAGTGTCAGATTTTCCAAAAAGGTTCTGGCTTTCCACACTGCACTAACACCAGAAAAAAAGAAAAAAAAAAAAAAACTGTCACAGATCACATTATTGGGCTTTTTGTTGATGAGCTGGGTCTCAAAGGGGACTGGTGCCCTCAGCCCAGACCAGGTCACTGTAAAGGAGTGACCTCTCACAAGTAAGACACAAGTAAACCAAGCAAGCTTCTTCCACGCCAAATGCATTCTCCACGGACCCTACATAAACAAGCCCCGGGAAACATTTCAACCTGCATGATCAGGAATTATAGATCAGCAGGATCTCTGGGCTAAACACTTTACCTACATTAGAAACAAGTGTTTTGATAGGAGTAAGAATCATGGCAGCAGGAAATACACTGAAAAATTAAAGTATATCAAGGCCATAGAATCAATTTCTGAACATGGAGAAAAACTCCAGCTTGGTCAGTTAGCACTCAGAATTAACATACACTGGTGCTAGAAGTGGAATTCTTCTTGCAGTACACTTAAAAAGCATAAAATTCAGTTTTTCAGTTCTAGTGAAATCTAAGATCTATGGTAACCAAGAACCTCAAATGCACTTCAAATTTCCTTAGACCTAAATCTTGTTTTCAGGTTGGATTTGCATAGCCTAATTTCTTAAATGGGGCCATGCAGACAGCCTTTAAATAGCACTTTTAAAACTGATCTCAGAAGTGGGCCTCTTTCACAGAGCAAATCGGCAGCACAACAGAGGACATTCATTATCTGAGCTACATGAGGGTGAGTAAAGTGGTCTGTCAGAGCCACGAGAGAGACCTGACCATCGTGATCGTGGTTAAGGTACATTTAATTTATGAGCACAATGCAAAACAATCATACGTATTTGCTAACCATATACTTGATGGGTTTCTAAGAAAGTCAAGATCTAATAGGTTCATCCTCAAATTTTACCTCTTTTAAAGCCCAAGTCAGAATATTTTCGAACTGGAATTGTTCTTCTCTAGGGTTCCTAAATTATTCAAGATAGAGTTTCACTAAGAAGAAAACATCTGCCATGAAACAGGGAGGGCCAAGATGAGTCAAGCTCAAAAAAGAAAATGTATGAAATATGACACATCGGTTAAGATGAAGCAAAATTCAGCACCACTGGTTATGAAAAAAAATAAACAAACAGCAACAAACAAATCTCAAGGATAAAGGAAACTGGAGAAAAACTATTTAAAAAGAATAAAGGGGTGGAGGTGGTGACAACAATGTCAAGAAGCAAAGATGGCCACGAGGGGAAGAAAGAGGACAAGGCACCAAGAATAGTCCAGAGTGGAGGGACAGACCATTCCCGATCCATCTCAGAGGCCCTGAGGCAGCCCTGAGTCACAGAACATCTGGAATGGACATGCCCAGAGATAAAGAGCTGCTGAACTATCTCTGTACACTCCATTCAATAAAATAGGGACAGGCTGCAGAAAATCCACATGCTTCCAAGAGGACAACTGTGAAAATATGTCTCTCCAGGGCTCACCCAGTATTTGGAATGTAAAGAGTATGTGATGAGTATGTGTGAGATCATGTATGTCTATGGGGTCACTTTATTGCCTGTTTGTGGTGGGACAGGATTCTGATTATCAATAGCAAGTGGAACAGACTTAGGCTGTGCTTTCTGTCTTAGGGGTGAGGATTTCGTGGTAAGCTCTAACACCTGTAAAGTAAATGCCTGGTGTCAGTGAGAACTCACTCTCCTCTGGCTGAAACATATGTATATACTCTTCAGAAAGTGAACAATTTTCCACATCAGTGGATGACTGAAATGAAATATTTACATTTAATCTGAGCTTCTGTTCATAAATACAACAAGTTCACAAAAGAGACTGTAACATAAACTCAGTGTAACACAGTAAGATACAGGTAGCTCATAGAGAATGCTATAAGGTGCCACCAGCTCACCAATGTTTTGTCTGCATTTGTACTTCAATTACACAGCTTTCAAATACACAAAGGACAACAAACAGCCCTGGAGAGTTGAGATCTGAAATTAAATGCCCCTAGAGGGTGCACACTGATATTACAAACACGTTCTGCGTAGCCCCAAGAAGCAGACTCGGAACCAAGAGATGAGAACTAGAAAGCATCTTCAGCTCAGCTTCAAGGTACGACACAATGTGAGGGACTAGCTGAGAATAACAGTTACTGAATTCTCATAACAGCCTAATGAGGTTACAATAAAGAAATGAAGGATCAGAGAGGTGACGGTCTTGCCCAAGACAACAGAGCACATGTCTTACAGTCAGGACACAGAGATCTACTAAAAAGCCAAGGTTCTTTCTGTCATTCTAGCTGCCCTCATAAGTTTCCGGTCTTTAGGGTGGGTCAACCAGGTTGGCTGACCACTCATCAACAGTGTAGGGGCTTTATATGTCAAGTGGTTGTACACAAATGTTGCGTAAAAGTCCCTTTCTACCTTGAGATGCTATGATTCTCTTACCAAAGCGCACTGATTGAACTTCCTTTCAACACTTACTATTTTGTGGAGGCAAAATCCTTCAGCAGCTTTCTCTAGCCTTCTCTGGCTCTTCGTTAAGTCTCTCCTATATGAGAAACAGGATTTTTTTTTTTAATCACTGTTCATTTGAATGGTATGAGGTTAGTCTTAGACATCAGGAAGAAAGGGACAAATGAGGAAGAGCCAGGTAACCTGAGCTGCCCACCTACGACAGGTCTGATGCTGGGAGGGCAAAAAAAAAAGATGCAGATCTTTCTTCGTAAATAAAACTTTCCAATAACACAAAAGAAATCAGAATGAAGACATGAACCGCATGTGCCATATAAATGAACACAGGAAAGATTAAATGCACTGCATTCATTCATTTTTATGATGTAGACAAATGACCATAAAAGTTCACCAGGGTAACAAAAGACAGGAGGAAAATAAGTGAGCTATGTGTTTCTTTAGGAATAGCAATTGCTCCTGCTGCATCTGGCAGCAACTTAGAGCACAGGAAGGTTCATGAAAAGGTGCTAGCATCACAGGCAATGTGGAGAAAAAGTTTAAATTAAAAGCCCATAAAAACACACTCATGTCTGCCATGCCCTACTGAAATGCACACATTCTAAGGAAATGAAGAGAATTAATCTAAAGGTATGAAAAGAAGTGTGATCCTGTAAAAAAGGACACAGGCATGAGGACTGGGAGACCTGGAATCCAGGCTCTCCTGAGTGGCCTCCAATGAATCCTTTAGCTACTCTGGAATAAGAAGGGGTAAATTCTCAAATAATACATTTCTAAGTTTCACTTAAAATCTGAAATCTATTGACAAACTGGATGAAACTGGCACATGTTCTTCTAAACAGTCACATCCATTTTAAAAATCAAATTTATTATGATTATCAAAATTCAACCTAGATCAGTCTCACAATTAGTTGGTCTCACAGCATCTTAAATATCTTCATGAAAAGAGGTTCTCTTAGTCTAGCTGTTTAAAAAGAGTAATATTTTTTATTGTTTTTTTTTTTCTGAGCTACAACATCCTTAAAATATTTCCACACTCAAAGAATGTGGCTGACCTTCATTTGGGGAAGGGTCAGGAATTCGGGAGGCAGTCAGGCTACGTCCACGTTTCATCTGGGTTGAGTCTTCTCTCAAGAGCTTGAGGGTCCTGCCAATGCCTAGTGTATACACACCTTGAAGGACTGAGTGGAGACTGCTGGGTTGTCATCTGTCATAGTCCTAAGCAATTTCTAAGGCCAGGATGCAGCAACTGGCTGCATTCACGTCAGAGCAAGATCCAGGATTAACAAAAGGATAACCAAGTGACATAACAAGCTACTGCAAGGCATTAACCGATTCAAGAGCATTTGAAACACTGCCAGGGGGTAGTGTCTAAATTTAGTTTAATGGGAATTTCTGCAGCATATTCCTTCTCTTTTTAATTTATTTTTTTCTAATATTTCCAAAGTCACAGAATATGCCATATATATGTGTGTGTGTGTGTGTGTGTGTGTATCTGTGTTTATATATATGTGAATATTGCTACAAGATTCATTTTCCTTTGCCTTTAACATAATCATGGATACTAAGGAATCATTAATTTTTTGTTATGATAATGGTATTTTAATGTGTTTTTTAAAAGGCTTTCTATATACACATACACATGAGCACACATACCTACATATACAGATATTTTTTGGGTGAGAGGATATGATAGCAAAAATTAGCTTCAAAATAAACAGGATTAGACATGTGTTGATAAGGTTGAAATTAGGGGATGGGCACATGAGGGTGTATTATGCTTTTTTCCTAACTCTTTCATTTGTTTAAATCTTTCCATGACCCTATTGTGGCGTTTCTGCCATGCACCATGATTTCTTTTTATGTAGATGTGCATATTGTTTCTTTCTCTTATAGCTTCTGGGTTCGGAGTCATCCAATCAGGCTATTGGTTAAATTCCTCCACAGCTTCCTCTTGTGCTTTTATAGTTTTGTTTAGAAGCATTTAAATCTTTATTCCATTAGGTATTTGTCCTGGTATAAGATATGAGCTATGAATACAACCTTTTACCACAAGGACTACCCATTTGTCCCAGTAACATTTATTGAATTAACTATCCTGTCTTCACTGATATGAAATGCCACCTGTATCTTGTATTAAATTCCCATATGTGCCGGGACATTATTCTTGTCTACTGATCTGTTTCTTAATGAACCAGTACATGCTGTTTTAAATACTAAAAATTTTAAAATATGTTTTAGTATCTGTCAGGGCTGGTTCTTCCTTATGATTCCTCTTTGTATTTTCTTAAGCTCATTTGATTATTCCTCCACATAACTTATGAAAATTTTAAAATAGATCATTTTTACATGTATCACACTACATTTATAATTTAATTTTGGTAAAACTGATAACTATGATGCTGAGTCCTTTCATCCAAAAAAAAAAAAAAAAGGTATGTTTTTCTGTCTCTTATGTCTTCTTCTAAGGAAGAGCTTTAATTTATTTAACTTTAAGATAAAAATTTTTATTCCTATTCTTTGACGCTACTTTAAATGATGTCTTTTCTTCCACTATATCCTCTAACCGGTGGTTGTCTCTGTGTAAGCTATTTCTGTATGTTAATAATTTTGTATGTTAAAATGAATGTGCTTATTGTTTGCAATGTTTTTCTACTTGATCCCATAAAGTTTTCTAGGTATGTAATCATATCAGATAATAGTGAAGATTTAACTGTCTCTTTCAATTTCTATATCCCTACTTTTTTTTTCCTTGTTGAGCTTTGGATGACAAAGTACCTCCAGAACAAAGTTAAGCAATACTCTTATTCCTGCCTCTAATGGGAATATTTTAATATTTCAGCATGATGCTGGTTTGTCAGGTATCATGAGGCAGATTCAGGAAGCATTAATCTATTTCTATTAAGAATTATTGAAATGGTTACTGAATGGTATCAAATGTCTTTATAACTTCTGGAAATAATTACATATGTCTCCTTAAACCTAATATAACAAAATGTATTAGCAGCCTCCTAATATTAAGCTATCACTAAGCTTGAATAAGACCTTGGAAAAAGACCAACTTGATTTCTCCCCCAACATTCTGCTACATTAAAAACTTGAAAATAACAGTACAAGGATTATCTATATACATATTATCTTAATTTTTAAAATGAACAATTCTGCGTATTTGTTTTATGTGTGTATATATATCACACACTCATTTACTTTTTTTTTTTTGCTTAACCACGTAAAAGCAAATTCCAACTCTGTGACACTTCACCCCAAATATTTTACTAAGCATCTCCTAAGAATAAGTACATTGTCTCCAATAACCACATACACTACAGCACTTAAAAAAAAATAATGTCCTAATATCATCCATGTCTCGTCCATAGCTGTGATTTGCTTTAGACAGCCTCAGAGTATCTTTTAAACTCACTTTTCCAAAACACCAAGAATAGTTAATGGGTGACATTAAGTTTTTACACCTTTCTAGTCTTTCAGTTCTGAAATGTTTCCATGACACTGATTTTTTTTCTCTCCATGACACTGATTTTTTTTTTTTAAACAAACCAGGCCAGTTGTTTTGGAGAATGTTACAAACTTCAGATGCATCAAACTGTTTTCTGATGGTGTCAATTAACTTGTTCCTCTATCTACATTTTTTGAAATCTCAAAGGTAGGTGCAAAGGCTTAATTAGATCCAGGTTAATTATTTTTCTGAAGACTGCTTCCTAGGTGACGATATTTGCTTCATGTTACGTCATATCAGAAGGCATACGTGTCAGGACTATTATCAATGCTCAGTTTGATCCCTTGGTTAAAGTAGTCATCTCCAGGTTTCTCCACAAAAGGGACTTAACATGAAAGGACTTGCCCCAAGGGCAGGCACACACCAGCAAAAGGAGACACAGCTGAAAAGTTCATCTGTCTCTTTAAGGCAAGCCTTGGGGACAAGTTCATCTGCACTCTGCTTGACATGGTTTTGATCTTAAAAACCATTTGCCTAGCATCTTTATACCATACGTTGAAGTCCTCAGAGTTTGACTCAAAATATCAGAGTAAGTGTTTCTTTATCTGTGAAATACCTAAGAATCCATATGGTCTTGTCACGAACAAAATTTTAACATGGGCCTTTGTAATATTTAGGAGACCCTTCCAACCAAAAGCACAGAATATATGACATTTTCCAAAGAAGAAGGGTAAAGTAAAGAGAAAAGATGAAAAATTTGAAATGGCAAGTGAATCCGGCTAAAGAACAAAAGGTAGACAGTAATTGGTAATCTTTGGAAAAAACAACAAAGACAGACTCAGAAATCAGTACTGGCTAACCTAACTTAACCTAACCATCAGGAAATCACAGAAAAAGAAGGTCAAGTGAGAAAGCTCTAAAAACTTCACAGTTCCGCTCAGTTTTCAGCTCACAGCTGGGTTTCAGGATGTCACTTTAAGAAATTTTAATTGGAATTCTTGAACTTAAATTTATTTTACTGGGTAAATCATAGGTATATGAAAAACTACAACTTAAAAAGTCATATATACCCAGCAGACTGAGAGAAATACAGCCACGTCATCATATATGATGAAAGAATATGAGATAAATTAGTACATCCTCTAAATCCAAGTAGGTTGACACAATCACTTCAAAACAAACTAATAAGAAATAAAAAGAAAGAAAGAAAAACAGTAAGTCCCTAACAGATGGATCCTGAACACATAGGGGAACTCAAGTTCTCTAAATATAATTTTGCCGATGTGTGTGGCCATATGTTCTCCTTTGGAGATTGTGGTAGCCAGAACTATTCTCTTCTCTCACAGCAGCAAATCTGACAATGCAGAGCACTCCTGTGCACTCTCATTGGGAGTGTAACTTAGTGCATCTATTCTGGAATGCAAATTTGCAACATGGGTCAAAATTTAATAGGTTTATTTTTTGATCCAGCAACATGACCCTGGATATTAAGTTTAAAGAAACAACTGAATAGGGCATTCATTGTGACATAATTAAAACAAATGCTGGCAATGACCTAAATGTTCACCATCAGTTGACTGGCTAAACAAATGATAGTACAGGTCATCAATGAAGTTGTATGTAACACATACAATGGGTGAGACACTGAACGAGCCAAGCTGCCCTTGTTCAAAGAGCTACACAGCCTCTGCTGGGAGTTTAAGCTCAGGGCACAACACAGTGAAACAGGAAAGCACTGCTGGACAGCCACGTGGGCCAGGGTTCATCATGGCAGGAGGCCTAAGGGGGCAAGGACAGCCGCAGGAGACAGATGACGGCTCTTCAAGCCAACCTCAGTGAATTTCCTCTTTGGACTGTGTAAACCTGAGGTGGGGGAGAGAGGAGAGGTTATCCCTGAAGGGTAATCCAGAAATTCCCGTCAATCTGGCAAGCGTGTATGTCAGTTGGTTTTAATTTAGCTTGGAGAAGTACAAAATGTGACCACTTGTTTCCCTCACCTTGAATGTTATGAAACATTCAGTTTATGCTGGCTGCACAGAAGCCTAATATCTTCACCAAATGATTGACAGAGATTCAATCATATATATATGGAAATATTTCAGGGAATTTTAGCTTTTTTCCCACACAAGCCATTCCGATTTTTTTTTTAAACAATTTGTATGTACTATATACCTTAAGGAAAAGAACAAAAACTGATGAAACATCTAACTTTTCTTCAAGGTCAGAAACATCTTTCACTGTATTTGTGAAACAGGAACAGAAGCCTGAAGTACAATTTAGTCCAACTTCTCTACATATGCAGAACCAATGCCAGAGAGTTTGTTAAATGACCTGCCCAGCATCGTTTTATCCATCTAATTTAAACTTGTATCTTTCCTTTTCTTCTCTCACCATTACTCAATACTTATCAGCTTTGGCTGATGAAATTTCCTTACTTTATCTAAAGTCTGGGATTCAGAATCATTCCAACATAAACTTATTCACACAGACAAAAAAATAAAAATAAAAACTTCCCAAGGACTTTCTGCTGGTTCTCTCCCATTTATGAAGAACTTCCAGGTATCTATCTACTCTATTCCATTCTCTCTCGCTCCCTCCCCTTCTTTCTCTCCCTCCCTCTCTCTCTCTCTCTCTCTCTCTCACACACACACACACACACACAGCTGTGAGGAGAGTCTTCCCTTTCATCAATCTCCTAGAACTGTACACCATAAAGGTTCTTCAACAACCACACTGTATTTCCCCACATAGACTTCCCACATTTCCCCATAACCCTTGTCCAGTATTCTAACTTAACAATGACCTCAAGGCCTTTGTTTCTATGTCCGACATAAAAGGTTAAAGGCTATGGAGCACAGGGATGAGGCTGGTTTTCAATCCAATTCCATTTCTATATGGACCGAAAACAGTGGCTGGTTTCAATAATGTTCAAAAATGTCACCAGTTACATTTTACGTTCCTGGAGCCACTGGAGACAGGAAAGCTCCCGTATTTGTTTAGTCCAAAACTTAGAGTAGGTCTGGAAGGCTCTCTATCTCCCAAACTGATGTGAGGAGCAGTAATCACCGACAACATGGCTTGGATTATTTTATGAGGCAGACATTCAGAGTCTGAAGGCATCAAGTTTTAGACAAGGCAACTGAAACCCAGAGAGGTTAAGGTATTGACCAAAGCTATAAGCAAAGAGCTGTATCTGGAGTTGAGTCCATGTCTCCGAGTCTTCCTATGCAGGATTCTATTAAAGTACATAATCTTCATCTTTAAATTCTTCCAGGATCCTCTAGGGAAGTACCTGGTCAAATATATTTGAGGCTGACGATAGAATCCTACACACCAGCCATGGAACAACATTAGGGGTGAAAAAGAGTAAGCACAGAGAGACAGAATGCAGAGAATGAATGCTTTTCAAATTCTAACAGCCCATTTCCAGATTCTGGAGATTCAACACCAATTGACATTACTTCTTCCTTTCAAACAACATCATGACAATAGAGCATATGATAAGAAGAAAGCAGGGGAAGCAACCCAGGCCACATAAGGAGATCTGAGTTACAACTCCTAATAGTTTCTTCATTTGTGAAGCTGGGATATTCAAAGCCTCACTGATCTATTTCAAGCTCAGCAGTCAAAAAGACTGAGAAGAAATGATGGGGATTCCTTGACGAAATCATTAACAGAAATTATGCACCAGGGGATTTGTAATGAAGTTGCAGAATTGTTTATGCCAGATGACTAAAAATGTTGCTTTGAATTCCTCAGGATATGTTAGGAACACAAAAGCTGGGACTGGCTACTATTCTGATTGGAGTTTATACAGAAATTCATTTGAGGATGAGCCCAAGCTGAAAACGGATAGCCAGCTATGAACATGGAAAAGAGTGGATTGTCTGTACAGCTTTTAGCAGTGCACCTGCCCACCCCTGAGTGTCTGCAACCCAGTTTCCACATCCCACGTGTACTCTCTAGCACCTCTGTGGGGTACCGGTCAGCCTGTGACAGCATCAAAGTTCCAACTGGACTTAGTCTATCCCCCTAATGGTCCTTCCCTTCTATATAAAACTTTAAAAATCAGCTGTTACATCTGCAAGAGACACTGAGGCTTCTGTATGTTCTTCTTCTCAAAACCACCCTAAAATGAGCACAAGTCCAAGAAAGTAAAGGAAGATAAACAGTCATAGAGACACCGTGCAAAGATACATGAAGGTCAATTTTAGTTTCAGCATCCACACAAAAGATGTAAGGGGGAAGAAGAACCAAAAAAAGCAGGCAAGGACCCACATCCTTGAGAGTCAAGTGACCATTTTTCTACTGTGATACAAGTGAGCATTCTTTCTTTTTCCTTTTGTTTACAAAGCTGTTTTGTTCATAGCTAGTTATCTTCAAAATTTTCAAATTTGAAATCAACATTATAAAATACAAATGCAACAGCAATCTGTGGTTAAAATATCCTTCTTTGAGTTACAAAGCTAGCTTTAAAAGATATCTTTTTAAAAAAAAAAAAAAAGGTGTCTTCTTAATTTCAGTAATGTGGGCACTGAGAGGGACTTGGGGTTACACAGGGCCTCCGTGAAGGGGAAGAGGTCATGTGACTCAGATCAGAATGCTCAACAACTGAGACCACAGCACCGCCCTGGCTAAAACTAATATACTTGCCTCTTCCTGGTCTAGTGTCCCCCTCCCCCCACCCCACCCCCAGCAAGTCAAGATGCCTTTTAAAAATGCAACATCAATACAAAAAGGCCCCCATTACTGATGAAGGTCAGATTTAAGAAATGACCTTGAATTCCCCACTAATTCCTTCAGATAAAATACCATTCTCTCCAATTTCAGAGCCTTCCAGATATTTTGTTTTTCATAATGTTTCCATTTTAAAAAAAATCTGAATAGCTTTTTCTTTGCTTATTCTTGCCAAGAAGAAATCCTCCTCTAGCTCTCTAAATAAAGGCCAACCTGGCTGGAAAACAGACTGTGATTATGTAACTGCCATTTGACCCACCACTACCACCCGGAGCATCAGGACAGAAAGGGCTTTTGACAGAGAAGGTCAGAGGCTCCAGGGGAGCACACAGGTAATTCAGACACCGCCTGCTTACAGAAAGTTTCCATCTGCAGCAGTATGTTGAGACCCAAGCAAACGTGACACCAGAAACCTTACTGACTCAGTGAAAATAATCCAATTACCACTCCGTACGTGTGCAGAGGAGAGGAGGTAGGTAAAGTTTCTAACCTCTTAGAAATAAAGATCTCCAATATTTACTGATACCTCAGGCATCTAATCTACTGTGTATCAAGCAGAAAGAAGCTCGCGGGATCCCTCAGTTCCTCTCCCATCCTTCATCATGTGCCTGTCACCCTAAGAAGGTAGAGGAATTGCATTTCACTTTGAGAAAATGAAAAGATTTTGGTAAAATGTTGAGCTAAGAGATAGATATTACTGAATGTTTCAGAATTTTCACCCACTGAGGAAAGCTGTGAAAAAACAGCCAGGGGAGAGAATAAGATGATATTTCTTATTATCTGTTTTCTAATTATTTTCTTCCTCTTCCTCTGTATTCCTTCTAGTAATCTTTGCTTGCCTCTTTCTCCTGTAGCAATTTGTGGCCATTTTTCTATTTTTTCTTATTTATTTTATAGCATTCTAAATTTTGTATTAGATTTCCTCAAAATTCAACATGATTGCTGTGAAAGGTATCATGGAAGTGCTGCCTGCCTTACTCCATTCCCTACAAAAAAAAAAAAGTAGTCCAGTCCATAACCACTGTTTGCAAACATTTTAGTGAGATCTATGAATATGAAGTTTGGTATTTAACCCAATAATTTTAAGACCTCAGAGTAACACCTTAGGGAAATCTTCATCTCTACTTTACTGGCACAAAGAAATCTAAAGAGAACACACTTGCTTGACCTAGAGATGGATATTTTTATTTCCAACTGTCACATACTTACAATATTCACATCCTCAAATATTTGCTTTTTTTCCTCTCCTGGCTTTAGCTCTACTATGTCAGTTGACAGAAAAAAAAAAGTGACATTTCATAAATTGAATTCTGGAGGCTAATGATAGTCAATACTGTTGAGTTGGTAGAGACACATCATGCCTCATAGATGGCAAATCCAGGATTATAGTATAAAAATGCAATAGTTGCTTTTAGAATAAAACACTTGAGAAATGCCCAAGAAAAAAAGAAGTAATGTTTTCTTATTAGTATAAAAATGGGCAGTCAACACCAGACTCTTGGTACCTTCCAAAATATACTCCTGTCTCCTTTCTTACCAGGATTTTTCCTTTCTAAATAACATGAAAGTTTCCAACTAGCTAAAAAAGAGAGCTGTTGCCAATGGACATTCTCAAATCTTGAGAAAGAGTAGACCTAGAAGAAAGTAGTAAAATGAAAGCTAATATATACTTCATATAAGTTCAGTTCATTAATAAGCATCCTCGATTTCCATTATGTATTCAATAATAAACTCTTCTATCAACAGATATTAAATTATCATAAAAATTCTGACCAAGATATAAGTAGTTAATATTATCCCAAATATACTGATGTTCAGTGCCTATCCTGAGAGCCAAACGAGATCCTTCTCCCATGAATGACTTTTCCATGCATTCCACTCACTGCCTGCTTGTTTCACCCAGCAGGGAACACATCAAGTTCTTAGCAACTTCAATTCAATTCTTGAAAAACAATAATATCTAGAGAGAAAATTATAAATTTTCACATGGCAATTCTGCTGTCCTCTTATATGTGTGTGGAGACGCTCTTATACAAAATGATAGGGTAAGAAGCATTTTGTTTCTTTGAAGGGCCTTTATACCACTCACATTGTACCAAACAAAACAAAACAAAAAATATTACCTCTATCCTCATTTTACACAAAAGCAATGGCAACTCCTAAAACATAGAAGGTCTGTATTTAGTTCATCTCTTCGTTTTTTTTCACACATCTAATACAATCAAAGGAGTATCCATTAGGTTTCTTACTATTAGGATTTCTGTTGCAAATTTCCAAAACTTGTTATCAAGTCCCAAGTGGCCAAGATTTTTTTGTTAAATGTCTTAATTTTAATGGGCTACTGCCCATTGAAACCATTGACATGGTTCAACAGTATTAAAATAACAACAGTATAAAAAAAAGTATATAGTACTTATGAACATCAATGCAAAAATCCTCAACAATGTATGAGCAAGTTGAATCTACCAATGTATAAAATATGTATATATTTTACCTCAGGTATGCAAGGCTAGCTCAACATTCAAAAATCAATTAATATAATACATCACATCAATAGAATAAAGAAGAAAAATGACATGATCATATCAATAGATGTATAAAAAGCATTTGACAAAATGCAACACCCATTGAAAACTCTCAGCAGGCTAGGAATGGAGGGGAACTTCAACTGGATAAAGCATATCCACACATACACTCACAAGCCCTACAGTTAACACCATACTTAAAGTTGAGAAACTAGAAGTTTTTTCACTAAAATCAAGTACAAAGCAAGGATGTCTCCAATCACCATTCCTTTTCAACAATGTACAGGAAGTCCTAGCTAAAGCAATAAGACCAAAAAGAAAAAAGAAATAAAAGGTACACAGATAAGGAAGGAAAAAAATAAAACTGTCTTTGTTTACAGATGACATGATTGTCTCTGTAGAAAATCAAAAAGCATCAACAAACAAATTCCTGGAACTAATAAGCAATTATAGCAAGGTTGCATGATACAAGTTATTACATAAAAATCAACTTCCTTCCTATATACAAGCAATGAACTATAGATTTTGAAATTAAAAACACAATGCCACTTATATTAGCCCACCCCAAAAAAGAAATACTTAGGTATAATTATAACAAAATATGCAGAAGACCTGTTTGAGGAAAGTCATAAAATTCTGATGAAAGAAACCAAGAAGAATTAAATAAACCAAGAGATATTTCATATTCCTGGACAGGAAGACTCAATATTGTCAAAATGTCCGTTTTCCCCAACTTGGTCAACAGAGTCAATGCATTCCCAGTTCAAATCCCAGGAAGTTATTTTGTGGATATCAACAAATTGTTTCTGAAGCTCACATGAAGAGGCAAAAGACCCAGAACAGCTAACCCAATACTGAAGGAGAATAAAGAAGCTGAACACTACTCAATGTCAAGACTTACTATAAAGTAAATAACAGTGCGGTACTGATAAAAGAGTAAACAATGGAACAAAACAGAAGGCCCAGAAACAGACCCACATAAATACAGTCACCTAATCTTTGGCAAAGGAGCAAAGACAATATGAATGGAGTAAAGACAGTCTTTTCAACAAATGGTGATGGAACAACTAGGTATCTAGATGCAAAAAGATGAGTCCAAACATAGACCTTACACCCTTCACAAAAATCACCTCAAACGAATCACAGACCTGAATATGAATCGCAAAACTATAAAACTCCTAGATGGTAACATAAGATAAAGTCTAGAAAACCTTGAGTTTGGCGATGACTTCTTCACATTAATTGTTCTGAGACATCCAATACAGGACTGTGAGTGTCCTAGAGTGATAAATTAAGAGTGTTACTTCAGATGATGAATTTGTTTGGGAATGTATGCAGAAAGACTTCACTGCAACAGAATGAGCAAACAATAGAAACAAGACCCCTTGTAGTGCAATCATTAATACCCTATTGATGGACTCCTTAAAATAAGACCACTGAGTCAAGGGACTGGAAGGCTCTTTGCTGGTTCTGCTTCTGGGGAGAACCCTGACTGAGATAGATACCAAGCATATAACTCTTACAAACCATCAAAGCTTCAACCAGGTACTAGGCTCAAGGAAAACTCTAAAGTCACAGGCAAACCTAGGGATTGAAACACCCAGATGATTTACAATGGTCAGTTCAGTTCAATGTGGCTGAGACCAGATCCTTAATCTTCATTTTCACAGGTATTTAAATCTTGGCAGTGAGGAATAATAAGAACATCAACAGATATGTCTTCTTTCTTTCTGTTTCATTTTGAAAGATACTTTTGATGTATATAAGATGCTGGGTTGACAATTCATTCTTTGAGCTTGCCTAATATTGATCAAAATATACTCTGATTCTTATCTCTGTTCTGTATTTAATGTGTCTTTTTTCTGTGGCTACTTTTGAAATTTTGTTGTTTTTTTTTAATAGTTTTGAATATGGTGTGTGCGTGCATGAGTGTGTGTGTGTGTGTGTGTGTGTGTGTGTGTGTGTGTGTGAGAGAGAGAGAGAGAGAGAGAGAGAGAGAGATATTCATCCTGCTTGCTATTTACTGAGCTTCTTGGATCTGTAATTTTAGAAAATCTTCTGCCATTATCCTTTCAATTATTTTTTCTGTTCTATTCACTCTCTTCTCATTCTGGGATTCTAATTACACATATGCTGGTTGTTGTCTAATTGTCTAATTACACAACCTGATGTTGTCCCAAAGCTCTTAAAGGCTCTAATTTTCTTGGTTTTGTATTTAACTCTTTTTCTCTTTCTGTTTCAGTTTGGGAAATTTCTTTTGACTCATCTTCAAGTATACTAATTAATTATTCCTTCTGCTGTAATCAGCAGTACCAAGGAGCTGTCCAAGGCATTTTCATCTCTGTAACTGTCACCTCTAGCACTTTCATTTCACTCTTTCTTATAATTTGCACCTGTTTACTGAAACTCCTCATCTGTTATGCATATTGTCCACTATTTCCACTAGAACCTTTAACATACTGATCATAGTTATTCTGTTTTTTTGTTTGCTTTTTTTTTATCTAACCCACCAAGCTGAAGAGTTTTTATTTGTTTTTGTTTTTGTTTTATTGCTTTCCTTACTCTCAGGACTACAAGGCACCTTATATTTAATTTTTTTAACTGAGGTATAATTGACATATAACATTACATCAGTTTCAGATATACAACATGATTTGATGTTTGTTTATAATGCAAAATGATAACCACAATAGATCTAATTGACATCCCATCACCATATACGGTTACAATTTTTTTCCTTATAAGGAGGACTTTTAAGATCTCTCCTAGCAACTCTCAAACATGCAACACAGTATTAACTATAGTCATTATGCTGCACATTAAATCCTCATGAAAATACTTGATAACTGGAAGTTTATACCTTTTGACTCACTTCATCCATTGCTCCCACCCCCCCACTGCAACCCTCTGCCTCTGAAAAACATCAAACTATTCTATATCTATTAGCTTGTGGGTGGTTTGTTGTTGTTTTTTTTAACTCAACATATAAGTGAGGTCATATATTATTTTTCTTTCTTTGTCTGACTTATGTCACTTAGCAAAATGCCCTCAAGGTCCATCCATATTGCTGCAAATGGCAGGATTTCATTTTTTTTTTATGACTGAACAGCATTTCAGTGTGTGTGTGTGTATGTGTGTGTGTGGGGGGGCATTTTCTTTGTCCATTCTTCCACAGACTTAGGTTGTTTCCATATCTTGGCTTTTGAAAATACTGCTGCAATGAACATGGGGGTGCATATATCTTTTCAAATTAGGTTATTTTCTTCAGATAAATACCCAGAAATCAAACTGCTGGATCATACAATAGTTCTATTAAATTTCTGAGGAACCTCCATACTGTTTTCCATAGTGGCTGCACCAATTTACATTCCCATCAGCAGTACACAGGGCTTCCCTTTTCTCTACATCCTCATCAACACATTTCTTGTCATTTAGATAACAGCCATTCTAATAGGTATGAGACTGTGATTTTAATTTGCATTTTCCTGATGATTAGTGATATTGAGCATCTTTTCAAGTACTTGTTGGACAGCTGTATGCCTTCTTTGGAAAAATGTCTATTCAGATCAACTACCCATTTTTAAAACGCATTGTTTGCTTTTAGGTTATTGAGTTGCATGAATTCTTTACATATTTTGGATACCAACCTGTTATTAGATACATGATTAGGAAATACTTTCTCCTATTCAGATGTTCTTTCATTTTGTTGATGATTTCCTTTGCTGTGCAAAAAGCATATTAGTCTGATATAGTCCTATTTTTGTTTATTTTTACTTTTGTTGCCTTTGCTTTTGGACTCAGATCTCCAAAAACTCACTGTCAAGACTGATATCAAGGAGCTTACTGTTTATATTTCCTTCTAGAAGATTTATGGTTTCAGGACCTACATTCAAGTCTTTAATCCATTTGAGTTAAACTTTTGTGTATGGTGAAAGATAGTGGTCTAGTTTCATTCTTTTACATGTAGCTATATACTTTTCTCAACATCACTTATTAAAGAGGCTGACCCTTCCCCATTGTATATTCTTGGCTCCTTTGTTGTAAATTAATTAACCATACATACATGAGTTTATTTCTGGGCTCTCTGTTGATCTGTGTGCCTTTTTATTTCAATATCATACTGTTTAGATTACTATAACTTTGCAATATAGTTTGAAATCAGTAAGTGTAATGCCTACAGCTTTGTTCTTCCATCTTGAGATTACTTTGCGTATTCAGTGTCATTTGTGGTTCCATAACATAGGTGCACCTAAATATATAAAATGCTACCTCTTAGAACTGATCCAAAGCAGATGAGCAAAGGAAGAGCATATTATTTCACATTTGATACCAAGTTTCCTTAACTGAAGAGTCAGACTTTCTAGTGACACAAACATGTGTCACAGGAAAGCCTACAGCCAGTGTAGCAATACACTTTTTTTTTTTTTTGATTAAGTGAGAGAGGACAGCACAAGGGGAGCAAAGGAAAAAAGAACAAAATCATTAACTGATAACATTACCAGGATGTCACTCACTGTTCCTACAACACAGGCTTCCAATCCTGTACTGATTACACTAAGGCATTTTTTTGCCATTTCTCTCTTCCTCCTTATGTTTAAGAGTAATACAGCATTTCCTAAAAATGATTTGTGGTACTTTCCATCATAAGTTCCTACCTATTTTTCACCCATTTTAATGAAGTTACTTTTAGATTCTTCAGAGCTTGTAGAAGCAGCTGTGGCTGAAAGATTTGGTGTGAGTTGTGTGAAATAATGTGTTCACTTAACACATTAAAGGAACCACTGCAGATCCCAAAATAAGTGCTTGGTGGAAGGTTATAAACTGCTAAAGCCTTCTAATTGACAATATTTCAAAGCATTCACTAGAAAAATCAGTATCGAAATATCACCTGCATAATGTCAGAGAACTGCATCCCTGAAAAATTATCCAATCCTTATTGTATGCAGAAAGGTCAAACCTAAGCCAAAACCAAGATTATTTAGTGAATGTGAACATGGCGGTGGGCAAAAAAGAAAACAATGAACAGATTCCAGTGTGTGCACAAATGGGTACAGATGAATCTTTTCAGGGAAAAAAGTTGTTAAAATCTTCACAGAGAACAAATTCGTATACAAACATGGTACTTAGAAGACAGATGCTCATGCCCACCCCACAGAAATCCCTGAGTCCACAGGGATGGCTAAAGGCAACTGAGGAAAGGGGAGCTTCTTCCATTAGTCACTCTGGGAAGGAACCAAGACAGAGGAGTTAAGGTATTTGGCACATAAGGTGGGAAGGCCAATAAGAGAACTTGGGGAAGAAACAGGGAGGCAGAAGTATGGAAAAAAGCAATAGAAAAAAAAAAAAAAAAAAGAAAGGAAACTAGGGACAGATGGAAAAGCAAGCTGAGCAAGGACCTGTTACATCTCAGGCATTCTCACTTAACCCCATTTACTCAATGCAGATGGGACCATGGTTCTCATTTGAAGAGAACAAACCTAAATTGTGAAAACGGTATTGAGACTACATAGGAAAATGTCATTTTCAGAGATGCACAATTATTTATTATGGAAGAAAATGTAATGAAGTCTGTGATACACTGTTCAAATTTTGGGCAAAAATAATTCTCCCCACTCTAAATGCTTAATTATTTCCATAGTAAAGTTGGGGGGAAAGAGAAGAAAAACAGGGAAGACACCAGGGACTAAGATCAGGAATTAGGATTAAATGCAGGGATTTATGTTTTCCAGACATAACACAGGGCCTGGTGAACCGAACAATCCCTAAACTAGAATGCATTTCTCTCCTTTCTTCTAACCAAACCTTTTACATTCTCCCTCTCTCTAGCTCCCTGAGGTATACACATAGCTTCTATGTACTCTAAGAAAAATCAATGAAATAAATCCAACATGCAAGTAAAAGCTTTAGGATTTTTATTGGGTTTTACTGGTCATCCATGAAGCAAATCCAACATACAATTAAAGCTTTAGCATTTCTAGGAGGGTATTACTGACAACATGTCCATCAACAGATGAGTGGATAAAGAAGATGTGGTACATGTATACAATGGAACACTACTCAGCTATAAAAAAGAATAAAATGCCATTTGTAGCAATATGGATGGACCTGAAGATCATCATTTTAAGTGAAGTGGGCCAGAAATAGAAAGAAAAACGCCATGTGACATCACTTATATGAGGAATCTAAAAGACACTAATTTATTATTTATAACTTAGATGATTGATTTCTTGACTATGTGTAAACACATTTGACTGTCCTTTATGATTGGATTACCACATTCTGTTGATTCCTATTTTGTGGTTGGCTTTATTCCTTTGATAACTATGTAAGTTTAAAAAGCTAAAGCTCTAATCTGTTCTTATAAACAATGATTAGTACATATATGTAAACTAAAAAAATGTGCAGTATACTGTATATATGTATTTACATGCAATATAATGTACATGTGCAGTCAAACTGTAACAACTCTACCTTATAAAACTGAAAACAGAAAAAATGCAAATCCACAGGGGAAAAAAAGCAATACTAGACACAGCATGTCTACATCCTTAAAGCACTTTTATCTACTGCTCCCTCTCTTGTAGCAAAGAATTTTGAAGTTCCACAGAAAAAAAAATAAACTCTATACAACTTAAAGAACTCTGTAATTAGCTCATTCTTTTCAGATAGATACTGACATTACCCAGATGCTTATATTCACATGTATGGGTATTTCCTTGGCTTTAAATGAGGTTCCCAAATAATGACTCAACTAAATTTGCAAGGCAGAGTGCTTGAATTCATTCTCCCTTTGAAACAAGGTCATAAATGGCTGTTAAAAGCTCAAGTCAGCCAACAACAGCTCATTATAACTCACAATGTAACTGCACAAGCATCACTATTTTAGCTATCAGTTCACATTTCTATTTCAGGAAAGATGTTCACAGTGGGAAGCAGACAGCTATATATTATATCATTCTCTAACTTTTCTGTATACATATAATATTTCTTAATTGAAAAAAGATAATTCACTGCCTAAGTATTTATTGAAATCCTGCCCAATTAAAAAATCTGATATACTCCATGAAGTACACCAATGTTTATTAATGCGCTTTCTATATGCAAGACAAAGATGACTTACTACAGAAGGAAGTAAGCCATACAAGATGTAAATAGTGTAAGATGGCTACTCAGAAGTAATACAATGTGCAAAAAGGACCAAAAGTAGAGAAGTCAATCCAGTTCTAACAAGGAATACTGTGCAGATATAAACTCCTCCCATCCCTGTATGCACATGCCTTTGCAATGTGACACGATCACTCTTTCCACCACAAGTGGGCCTCACGCTGTGAATCTGGGCTGCCCTGCTGACTTGCTCTAAGCTAAAAATGTGACAGAGAAGCCACCATGGCACTTCTGGGCCTGCAGCTTCCACCCTCACTTTAGTGCAGCCCTGAGACCACCACGTAAGGAAGCCTGGGCAAGTTGTTTGGAGGATGAGAAGGAGGCAGAGCTGACAGCCAAACATGTGAGTGAGGTCATTCTAAATCATCCAGCCCCTGAGGAATGAAGATACATGAGTAACCCAAGACGAGACCAACAGAAGAAACACCCAGCCAAGCCAAGCCCAATTAGGAGTCCCTAATTTTCTAAGAAAATCATGAATAAATAAAATGTTTATTGTTGCAAGCACGAAGTTTTGGGGTGTTTTGGTATATAGCAATAGACACCCAAAATAAATATCTAAAAAAAAAAAAAGAGTCACTACTTCTCATTGTCACTAGCAAAGACACTCCTTGCTACCGTTATGCAGTTAATTCTACACATCTTCGTAAGTAAATGAGTAGATCAATTCATCATGATTTCAGGAACCATACTAGTCAAGAGGAATACAAGGAGAAATAAAACAGAAACCCTCCATCCAAAGAATTGAAAGATGGACTCAATAAAGTGGAAGAGATTCTACTACAGAGATGTACACAGGGAGCCATATGGAGACCTTTGAGAAAAAGCAACGGACACTCTGGGATTGTAGTAGGTGGGTGAGCAAGAGAAATCAAATAAGGCATCCTAGAGGAGCCAGAGTAAAGTCTTAAAAGCAAGAGACTCCTAAGGGGCACAAAGGTCAGTGAGAAAGACTAGCACAACCACAAGTGAGGATGTGTGAAGCATCACAGCATTCTCAGAGAAACAAAAGTAGTTCTGAACTGCCACTTTCTGAGGTAATGGTGGACAATGGCAAGACATCTAGCCGGAGAAACAGATGAGAGTGAGATCACAGTGGGCGATAAATGGAGTTTGGGCTTTATCCTGCTGATGATCAAGCATCATCCAAGTGTTTAAAGGAAAGTAATGTGGTCAGAATTATGTTTCTAAAAGGTTTTGGCTGCAGTATACAAGATGGACTTGAGAAAGTCATGCCCAGGGACAGGTAGAATAGTCAAGGTCAAGATGAGAGAGACCATAGGAGAAGAGAGGGTAAACCTACTGAGAAAGAATTGACAGGCCACAGCAAATGACCAGACGTAAGGGGAATACAGGAGAAATCAAACAGCCCAGCGATATTCCCAGGTGCCATCCCCAGACAGGACAGAGCAGAGCAGGCGCAGCAGTCTTCTCTGGAGGAGAAGGTCGGTAAGAGATTACTTTCTTCTAGGACATTTTAAGTTCGACTTACAAATGGAACAGTTAAGATGCCCAGCATGTACTGGAATATACAAGTCTAAATTCTCAAGAAAGAAAATGAAGCTGGAGGTATATATTTGGAAGTAATCTGTATAAGCAGAAGAACTGAAACTATGAGCACAGATGAAATCAACCACAGAACGCTTCCAGAGTGAAAAGAGAAATATCGCAGGGATAATTAGTATTAACAGTTATTACAGGGTTTGATGACTGAAGGCATATTACTCTTTGCATCTTTTATAACAACAATCACTCCTTAGACCCTCCATTTCAGAGGAATTGTAGGGAGAGAGGCCAAGGCTCTGTTGTAGGTCTTTCACCTCCTGAGGGGTAGTAGCTCAGGATTCCCACATTCACTAAGTCAGAGCTTGAAAACTAAATGTTTATTTAAGTCCAACAGATTTTCAAGATCCACCTACATGCCAGAGAAGGTATCTGGGCTCCTCTTCTTGGAGAATTAGCCATCTTATTCACTAGCCTGACCGTAATGAGCTCAGGCCAAGGAGCTTAGAATTCAGCTGACTATATTGGCTGTTTTAGTTTCTTTTCAATCAATTATTTACACTTCAGGCATCTTAACATTAAGCAAGTGGTACATGGATTTGATATTATGCGGCCAGTTGCTTGGAAACTAAGATTTCTCAAATTTTCCTTCTCTGCTTCCAATTTTAACTATTGCAAAACCAGAAATTTCCATGTATCACCTTAATAACAAAATAAGAAAATTCAGTATCTGCATTTTAAGTATCTTAAATAACAGTATTTAACAAGCCAGAGTAGATTTAGGGCAAAATAAAACATCAAGTTGCAGAAGTCAGTTTCCTATTAGGTCTTCTTTGACATAGTAGGCCCTCAAATTGCGTGTACGCTACCAATTCTACACTGGTTTAAATGGGGTTACCTGACTGGTGTGTAGTTACATTTCAGTCAAGGTATGAGTACAGTCTTTGATGAGGTAACACAGTTGTTAGGAGGCAAGATTAAATACCTAAAGAAATGTTTCAACCAGCAGTCATGTCACCTCAAGGCTACCAAGATGTCATCAGTTATAAAGGCCATTATCAAGTTTATGAAATTAAATGTCAACTTTAACTTTCAGCTCTATTACAGTAAAAGTCAATTATGTATAGAAAGAAGCATAGAATTGCCAGGGTTATTCTAAAGGTCCTGAAATCAAGGGCTTTTTTTTTTTTTTTAATGCAGGATCTTAGAAAATATATTTAATTTTCCTTAAACAAAATTCTTCAATATGTAAAACAGAAGTCCTTGTACTTTCTAGTAAATATAGCTGAAAGCTAAGAAATCTGACGAATAAAGTAATTATTCAATAAATGAATGAATTAAAACTAGACTATTCTATCTCTTTTCAGTACTAAGACTTAAAGGCCTGTTAGATATCTTGCCTCTTAAGCAGTACAGACATGATGACATCTGTCCTCTACAACCACTCAAATAGCATCAATCATAGAATAAGATCTAACAGCTTCCTTGAGATACTCCATAAACCATTCCATTAATTCAGACTAGTGGTTATTGAAGTGCAGCCCCAGACCAGCTGCATCAGCATTGCTGGGATTATAGAAATGCAAATCATTTCGTCCCACCCCAGACCTAATGAATCAGAATCTCTGGAGGGCAGGGCCCCCTGTCTTAACAAGCCCTTTGGTGATTCTGATGCCCATTCAAGTTTGAGAACCCCTGAGGTATATAGAAGTCCATTGTTTTGAGTAGATAAGAGAGGAATAAAACTTGACTCCGAAATTTTATTTTCCAAGCTAAACTAGCCCAAACATAGTGTTGAAGTTGGGAAAACAGAGGGCATCCTACTTGATGGCCCATTTACAATTTAATAAGCAGAATAAATTAGACAAAATCACGTCACTGACATCATCCAACGGTCTCTCCCCATCCATGGTAGAAAAACAATGAAAGAGAAGTTACCACGGGGTACTAGCCAAGACCATGAAGAAAGGCCCTCTCCCACCTTACTGGTAGAAATGAAAACTGGTATAGCCATTACGGAGGGGAATTTGGCAATATTTAACAAAACTACTTACGTGTTTACCTTTTGACCTAGCAATCTCACTTCTAGGAATCCAGCCTAAATATACACCTCCAACATGATGAAATATATATACATAAGGTTATCCACTGCCACACTTTCTGATTGCAAAATACTAGAAACAACCTATATGCCAACATTTGGAAGGCTGGCAGAATGAACTATGTGATAGCTAGACAAAGAATACTGCGCTGCTGTAAAAGATGAAAGAGGACAGTCCTATGAACTGATATATAATAACCTCCAGAATATACTGCTAGTGAAAGAAGCAAGGTTCACAAGGATATACCATATGTCACCTAGTGTATACGAAGGAATGGGAAAAGAAAATACACATGTACCTGCGTATTTTTGCAAAGGAAATAAAAGAAAGATAAACCAGAAAGTAATAACACTGGTAGTTACTTATAGGAACTAGGATGTGAACTGGGTGGAAAGAATTGGAGTCACGACATTTCCAGGTACATCTTTCACTTCTGAATCCATACTAATGGTTTACATATTCAAATAAAAATAAATCAACAGGCATGAATAGAGGGATCCTAAAGTGGAATACAACAGAAACAGATGACCCAACTGTATTTCAAATAAAGAACATAATCACATTGAAAAAAGGAAAAAGTGAATTAGCCCAAGCAACTGTTGAATGCAGTACTTTCACAGCACACCCTCAGACTAAGGACAAAAAGGACCATAAACAAATAAGGAACTCCAGTGATTAGGCTTCATTTCCACAGTAGCTCAGGTTAGAAATTCTAATATTTTGGTTTTTTTAGGATTGAGCAAATAGCCAGTATATTGAGAAATAATGAAAGCCAGGTTTTTCACAGATGGTAAATGAGTTATAAATATGGAAAGGAGGAACTCCAGAAAGAGCTTTGTGGTACCGGACTGAAACTGACGGTATCAGTGTGAATTCATGGTTTTTAATGGATGGATGGATAGACAGACATATTATGCGTAATGTGTCTGTCTACAGATTTTTTTTCTTTTTTTCTAGCTCTGCCCTCCTTAGCTGTTAACCAACTTCATTTCGACATACTCAGTGAAAGCTTTCATGTATGAACACAGTAGAGCTAAAATTAAAGACCACTGCCAAAGAACATTTTTTTAATGATAGCAATATTTCTTTGTTTCAGAATTTTTCTCCCTTAGCAGTCTTTCATTTAAAATTGCCACAGGTGGTGACAATAACCAAGAGATGACAGTTGGTGGAGTAACTTTCCATACCTAAAAAAGAGTAGTTCATTTCACTACTGAAGTGGTGAGTCTTTAATTCATGCTCTTCTAATAGGTATTTTTTAGTTTCATAAGAGAGGTTTATTTTTGCTTTTGATTTTTTGCTGTTATTTCATTTTCTGACTCAAATTCAGCCACTGAGAGAGACTTCACTTTAGCTACAAGAGCATTTACAGTCAGTCTGCAGCGCTGAGGCAGGGGTTAAATCATACCACAGCAGACTTCTACCAGCTTTCACATATCCATGATGGATCATTCCCCAGAGTCACTAATAAGAATATAATTAACAAGTATCTATTAAACATCAGACTACAGTCACAGAACAACAGATCCATATTTCAGAACTCAGTGCTCATGTTTTCTGATACCAGAATAAATTTCTACTTCCCTGATTCACAACTTTGCTAAAAGCCAGACTTATCTTTTGTAAAATGAATCAGAGCACACACATTAAAATTTAAGCCTAACAGAAATAAAATGTGTAACATTCCAAACCAGTGGAGAGGAAATAATGAAAAATTTATTCTATATAATAAATAAGGGAAAGAAAAAAAAAGCATTAGCACAAAGTGAAAAAAAAGCAAAAATAAATCAAAAATAGAGAAAAAATACTAAGAAGAAAATAAATCTCAATAAAAGAGCCATCATAGTTGATGTAACTGTTCTATACAAAACCCACCAGCTAACAGATCAATTTTGTTCGATTTTTTTTAATTCCAGCAATATGCTATTTAAAAGAGACCCCTCTAAAATACAGTGGCACTGCTCTGCTATGGTTATTATAAACTACTGATGTTTCAGTGATCACATTTTTGTGTGTTTTTTGACACCAATAGATGCTTAGCTGCTTTAGTTTCTCTTAATCCCAGGGGGGAGAAAAACCCAAAGAAGTTGACAACTCTCTCCAGAAAATAAGGCATACAGAAACAAAATATAACTTTCATGAATGACTGCTTTGTTAAGGTATAAAGCCTTCAGCTATTTTTTGTCACTTAATATGTAACTCCTTTCTTCAGCATTAGAATATATCTTCCCCAATGGGTTTATTAAGAAAGGATTTGGACAAAGGACAGAAAGCATATAATTTTACATGTTCTACTGTGAAATGTGAAAACATGTTAATTCTACGTGCTAATATGCCAAAAGAGAGGGCTAAATATGTGAATCTGTATCTGACTGAGAGTCATTAAAAGCTAGAAGAATAACCTATCCAACTTATTTTATAAAGAGGGGATTAGAGATTCTGGTGTTCAAGCTTACTCAGCAACCATGAGGGTGACAAAGATTTGACAGTATTTCTATAAACCTAGAGAGCTTATGGTGACAGACTCAGAGATTGAATTCATGGGAAGCCATAAGATGAGAACACTTCCTTGTATGAAGCCAAACATTCTCCCACTGTGGTTTCTTTGCATTTGTTCAGAGGGGCAACCTCTGTTTTCCATTAAGCAGCCCTGCAAACAGCTGAAGACCTAATATCATGCACGTATTATTTAACTCTTCCCTAAGGTGTACCATGCTCACTACTCTGGGCACTTCACAAAAAAAATCACCTCACCATGGAGACTACAACATCCCACTCTCAGCAACTCACAGAACTACTAGATAGAAAATCAGCAAACTAGCAGAGATAGAGAACTGAACAACACATCAACCAACAAGTTCTAACTGACATTTATAGAACCCACCACCCAAGAACAGCAGAATACACAGAATCCTTACCAAGTGACCACGGAATATTCACCAAGACACATCACATCTTGGGTCATAGAAGAAACTTCAACAGGTTTAAAAGAACTGAAATTATACAGAATATATTCTCTGACCATAATGGTATCAAACTAGAAATCAATAGCTGAAACGCAATTTAAAAAATCGTCTCACTATAACCATCCCAACCTCCTTTTCTAACACATTTTATAATGAAAAAGTGAGACTCAAAGAAGCTATGCTACCTATGTAAGGTCATAAGCATTAAGTGTTAGAGCTGAAATTTTTGTTCAAGAGTATCTGACTCCAAAATCTAGTTTCCACAACACTGTGTTACATCTCAACAAGCAGAGCTTCCAATCCAGTAGTTGCCAAACTTTATCACACCCTCCCACTCTATTTTTTTTAAAGCCTGTACTCCAAATGCATGTATTTTTTGTTTTTATTCATGTATTATCATCCTACTATGTAAGTCAACATACAAAAATAGGGTATTTTGAAAAGATGTTCATCTTAAACATGAATAGAAGTTCTAACGTTTTCTTTATGTAACACAGTGATGGCCGTGGATACCCACTTGTGGTTGAACATTCCATCTAAAACCCCACCTCTTTTTCACCTGCTCTCGGGATATTTTCCTCCCCATCTTAACTCATACAGTTCATTTTTCAAACCCAAATTATAGCACTGCCCATTTATCCTTGTACAAGTATGGTCCACTGCTCCATTCTATAAAGATATTTTTCCATCCTGAGTCTGTCATCCATCACTGACTGTCACTCCCTGCTTCACATGAGCTGCTACATTGATGTACCTGCCCTCAATAGTTTTATCGAATCAACAATGAAAATTTCAACAGCACAGGGCTAATTCTGCAGCTTATCAGATTGATATTATCAACAACTTTCAACATAATTTTTCAGTTATTTTCTAATTCCCTTAATTGTTCTTACAATCCATACTTCACCCTTTTCTTTATAGGCCCTCATACAAGACTTTTTCAAACACCCTGTGGAAGTTTAAGTGTGGTATACACCACTTTTCAGACAAGCTCACTACTGGAAGAAATGCTGAGAACCAGTTAATCCAAATGCTCCAGCTTCCCTTGGAAAACGGTGCGTTCGGACAAGTTAAGTGGTTCTTTCAGGTCACCCAGTCATCTGAAACAGAACCTAGTTTGGGGCTGCAATCATCTGGATCAAACCTGGGTTCTCTTCACTACATCATCAGTGGTCTAGCAGAGAGAAGGGGAAACACCTACTGAGAATGTCATGTACGCCAAGTGTCACACCCAGTGCTGCACACTCTCTAACCAAAACCTCCATTTAGTCAGTGCAAAACAGTAAATGCCTACAGGATCAGCTACACAGCATAACTGAATGAGCAGGCAAGGTGTAAGTCATCAGGGAGCCGTGGTCCCACCCAAAGAGACCCACAGGCACACAGCTTAAGGAGTGCAGCCAGCCAGAGATGCAGGTGCAAGGCTACCAGATCTTCTGACTTCTATTGATGCTGAAATGTTGGCAACTGTTCCAGATTTGACCCAGTCTTGGTCAAAGAAACCACATCCAAATGGCAAACCACTCAATACACGCCAGGCATTTTGCATGCATTCTCTCATTACATTCTTTCCACAATCAGGGTTCTAATGGATAAGGGACTTGTAACTCAAAGAGATTACATAAGGTTGTCCACATAGCTCACAAGTGCCAGAGTCATAATTCAAGCCTGTATACTGAGCACCTTCATTATACTGCTCATTTAACCCTTACAGCTACCCTGAGAGGCAGTTATCATTATCTGTGTATACAGATTAGGGGAAGCAAGCCACAGAGACTAGCAGATTCTCTTCTGACGTCGTATCAAAAACCCAGTTTCATGAAAATCAGGATATTTTTGTCTTCCAGTTTTAAAGGGGATGAAGGACTCTCAAGCAGTGAGTCTTAAACTAGAAAGTATTTCTTGACTTTCCAACTGCTTTGTGTTTAGCTTACAGGTCATTGTTGAGATTTCTGTACCTCTAAAGTAAACCAATTTCAACTTTAATCGAACAGATAAATAACACTAAATTCAAACTCTGATGAAATAATCTGTGAACATTAAGAGTAAACTCATTTCGGTATTTTAGCACCAGTTTCTAACTTGGATTCAAGAAGACGTGTAAATACAATATTCTTTGTTGCAAGGACTAAGAGTTCTCTCCCTGAATCTAAATGATAGAGTTCAAAGATTAACTACTGCATTTTCATTACCTCTACTCATTCATAAACCACTCTCCAGCCAGGGACGTGGGACTAAATTGGTGTGAAAACACACGCACACACCACACTTACTTTAAGGGCTGCCATTCCAGGGACAACTTCTATGTCCCTGGCCCCACACCTAAGAGGCAACTCAAAAACGGCTTTGCTGGCTCCTTTCCTACAGCTGCAGCATCTACTGCCCAGCCTGTGCATGGGGCTGAGGCGTCAACCCAGGAACACACAACAGAGGACCAAAGAGAACCAAAGCTTTGTCTGAGGGCGGGGATCAGAGCCAAACAGGGACTTCCTTCATAACTGGGGATCGCAATGTAGGTACAGGAAGGGGCCTCGTGCCCTCTCCCCGTTCCCATTCTTCCTCCCCACTCTATGTTCCCTCCCTAGGTCCCCAGTTCTACTTCCCATTAATTCCCAAGGAACTATTACTAATGAGAAAAATTTATCACCTTTCTGCTGTCTCCCATCAAAAGTCACTTGAGCCTTCATTCAGCGCCATTCTTGCTCAGAGGAGGATAATTTCGTGGCTGATTTCCTATTTAATCAGATACCCCTCAGGGACATCTACATTTTAAGCAGGACTCCCAAAGGTGGGAAGACTTAATCTAAAGGAGTCATTTCTCTTAGGCGATTTCCTGATCCCCTAGTAGGGCCAGGGATGTCGACCTCAAGGAACAGCTTGGAGATATGAGTCACACTCCTCCCCATAAGTTCCAACAGCTCCATCCCAATAAATACACTACAGAGTTCTTACTACTCAAATGCAGCTTCAAGTCACCTTCGAAGAAACATCTAGTTTTTTTAAAAAATTGCTGTGAGGGTATCTCACAATGTCCTTAGGTGATTAAATGAGATCAGGTATTAAAACGCCTAGCACTGTGGCTGGTATATATAGTGAACACTTAATAGGCAATGTCATTTGGTACTGCTTTTTTTTCTTCTTTTATCAATTGTTATTATAAAACCCATTTTTCTTTCACACATCCAATTTGATGAGCCAGTGCAATTCAGATGAAATAAGGCTTTTTGTTAAGACATCCCAAGGGAACTAAAATATGCCACTAAAAGAAATCAAAGAAGAAGCATTATAACTTGCTACTAAAAAAGAAAAGCTATCAGAAATGACTGTTCACTTTACTGCAGTTGTCTAAACAAAACAGGATTCTCAGTAAAGGAAAAAGCACCTGGAGGAAACTGACACCTACCAGCAACACTACACAGCCTCATAAGAAAAGGAGAGTTTGCTCTTCTAAGTGGCCAACTGAAGGGAGGGCAGCAGACACTCTAGGCTGAGGTTTTTAATTAACAATGTATTAATGACTGTTAAGAGGGCAGCATCTCAACCACTGTTCATTAAACCTATATGATCTGAATTGAAGAAAGAGGCATTTCCAAACCATTCAGCCTCTGATGTGAGATAACATGGAACACATCTTATGTTCCTACCTGCAGCTAATCAGTTAATCCAATTTTGGAAGCTCATCTATAACAGCAGTCCAACAACATACAATATTTACTTAGTCATTACAACTACATGGAATTCTCATGTTGAGAGCACTGTAAAATGAGTATGCTATATATCTTTCACTAGAATCACTAAGAGATGGGGTAAACATCTTCTGTTGCAAGAATAATAATTAAAATAATGTCTAGCACATAATAGAAGTTGGTTACTATCTTAAGAGTTTTGCGTATTTTAACTTACTTAATCCTTACAATTACCCTAGGTCAAGGAAACTACTATTATCCTCTTTAACACACAATAAATACAAAACACAGAGAGGTTAAGTAATTAGCTCAAAGTCACAAGGTGAGTGTCAAGAATGTTAACAATTAGCATGTGTATGCAGTTTCCCTGTTTACAAAACCCATTCAAGCATATCATCTCTCTGATCCTCATAACTGCCTCACTGTGAGGCTGGTATTTTAACTTCTGTTTCTAATTCATAGATGAAGAAACCAATTTTGGCGACTAACTTGCCTAAAGACACTGACATCAGAATACAAGTCAACCACAAAAGCCTACCCATGTTGACTATGTGATGACACATTGCCGGAAACCTCACCACTACATGGTGTGATTCACAGGGACCTTGAGGACCATCTGCCCCTAAATCTCTCCGCTTTCCTGCCTCAAACTTTCCCAATGCTCATGTGTACATACCATTATCACGGTGTTTACTGTAGTGTAATAGAATGGCCTGTTCATGCAACTTTTTCTCCTATTAGACAAGAAGCTCCTGGAAGGCAAGATTATGTGTTATTCATCACTCAATATGCTAATTCTCAATATAAATGCATAGCAACTAGTAGGCACTAAAAAAAAGCTGAACTGAAATACTAATTCAGTGTGCATAAGTTTATTAGATCACATATCCTCTTCAAGGTAGATGACTAAACGGTATTTCATGGCCATCCCCGAGGAACAGTCACATGTTGCTTATAATTTAAAATGTTTTATGTCTATAGTACCAGGAGTACTTTTGTTGGGTCTACACTTCAATTATGTACCACCTAAAGATTTTTCTTCATTAAAGGAAATCAGTTTTTCCATACTCAGCATAAGTAAACTAAATAACTAAATTATTTCTCCTTTTTAAAATTCTATTTTCCTAGCCTAAATTGTGTAATATATAGCTTGTTAGGCAATCACATACATATATTTTTTAAGCAAAAAGAATATTCATATATGCATGGAAAAGCCTTTTTTGATAAGCATAAGATATTCAAACATTTCAAGAGATCTGAATATAATTTAAATAGCTACCCTTAGGAGTTATTTCTTCTTTGCACGAAGAGTATGAACAGAATTATGTTAAAAGATACCAGTTGGAGGCATAAACTTTAATAATTTATGTTAATTTATTGAGTACTTGTGATATTGCAAACATACAAGACAATTTCACCTACGTACCACAGGCAAGGCTATCTATGTTACTTGCAAGCTACAAAGCAATGGCATAGAATCATCTTTCTAAATTATGGAATTCTTGAGATCCAGATTTGGTCAAAACCTCAACTTTCTCCAAACTAGCTATTTTATAAGGCCAATCAGACTGCTGATTTTAATGATACACTGATCAGTTAATCTTCTGAAAAAATAATACATTTTAAACAGTATTAAAATTTTCTCTAATATATCTAACTCATGGATAACTCTTAGTAGAAGCCTGCCTATCAAAATAATTAAAATTGAAAACATTCCAAAAGAAATGATTAATGAGATAATACTGCGTACAGCTTCATCAACACAATTTATATAGAAAATAAAGAAATTTAGTATTGCCTAAGTAACAAATAGGGAAATCATTTGCAGAAAATTAATCTAAGGACTGAATTCTAAACTAGTCTAGTTCTCCGACTTCAGAAAGAGGAACCCTGCCTCTTAGTGAAGGGCCACCTAATCGCTCTGTTGAAAGAGCTGAGGGGGAGGAATAAGGAAGGACATTGCATCCTGCATTCCTTCTCCAACCCCACATCACGTCATTCACGTCAACTCCTCAAATTTTCTCTTTCAAATATGATCAGGCTGAGCATTTATCATGTACTCTATTTTTGGAGTGAGAAAAATTCCAGCAACATTGCGATCAATCAGTTGGTACTGTTACCAGCAGGTATCAACATTCCTTAAATGCAAATCAGGTTAATGACCATAAGACTCATATGACTGAAGCCTCTGGGTGCAACACAAGAATTGTTTTCCAAAAAATATAAGGTTTAAACTTCTCTTGGAGGCATTTCTGACTCTTCTGTCTGAAACCAGAACCTGGTCACAGATTTTCTCGAATCCATTTTCTCCCCTTAAGTTATGGTATGAGCATTACTTCACGTAAGGAACACATTGCTATAAAATTAACATCATTAGAATGAGTTTCCTTTGTACTGAGCAGTTCATCTGTCCACAAAATTAAGGCTAATGTTGCCTCAAAGCCACTGCTGAAGTTTAAAGTATTGCTCTAGTGTTTTTACTGCTTCTGAAATTAAGCTGAGCTCATAACCAACAGTATCTGCAGATAGTCCAAACCAATTCAAAGTTTTATATGGATACTACAGACACTTTCAGCCCAGGAGAGAGCATGAATACATTTTACGTATGGTACCTAAACCAAAACAGTGTCAGGATAAACTGTGCCAGCATATTACTAGATACCCAACACATGGAGATGGGAAAGGAAAGAGCTTATTTATACATACCCAGATTTCATTCCTAATAAGATTTCAGGGCACTGAAAACTGAAGGGATGAACCAACCTCAAATTTAATCCTAACTGAAAATGTAACAGATTAAGCCTTAACAGTACTTTTCTTCAGTCAGGAAATGCAGCTCTCTGTGCAGGGCAACCTGGAAGCCCTTGTCCCCTCTTCCTGGGACAGAGCAGGTGGGGCTGACTTAGGAGGGTCTGGCTGAAGACAAGCACTCTGAGATGCTATAGCAATCCTAGAGCACATGAGGCTCAGACAGCACGGACTGGATACGTTCAGCATGCTCCAAAAACACACACAGGGCTAGCAGGCCAGAGAAGGCAGACAAGAAGATGAAACAGCAACGAGGTCACTTGATGTGAAGAATAGAAGGTGCTTCAATCACAATTTCAAAACATGAACTTTTTAAGTGATATGTTTAAATAAATACTATTTTTGGCTTTTTTTTTTAAAGGTTTTAGGCAATCAAGGTGCAATGTAAAACCAATTTCTGCTTAAATGACGTTTCAAAATTGACTATTCACACTCAACTTACAAGGCACATAAATCAATCTATCATATAGAATGCATTGTGAAATATTAAGTCCTGCTGCGTGTGCTTTATTAGAATGGACTCAGTTCACAGCACCCACTTCCCAAGCTGCATGATCAGGGAGGAGACCCAAAAATAAATCACCCCATTTCCCTACGACAAGAGTTGAACTTGTGGAGAGGGAGGGAAAAGCCTTCATTCAGTGTGTTTCTTATTGTTATCTTTCCATGGCTGTTCGAGAAGGGAAGTGCTATGCGAATTCAGAAAGGTGAAACCATGAAACATCATTCAGGTACTTACTTCATAGTAACTTTCAGTCCTGTGACCTGTTGGGCTGTAATGTTCCTTTTCACCCTGGACAGCTCTGTACTCACAGACCTGGGCTCAAAGCCTCCTAGGTGGCCAGAGCATTTCCAGGGAGAAAGGAAAACACCTGCTGACCCAGGTCCTCTCTTCATCACCGCCCTGTGCTGACGGATTTTCAAGAAAGGCAAAGAACTGTCTGACGTATGAACATGTGCAGAGCACTGGACCACAGATTCCTCCAGGACCTATTCAATCTCATGACGGAGTTCTTACCACATCTTCCCAGAGCAGCAAGTCTTTGTCATTAAAAAAACAATTTAGATGGAAGACGTCCACATGTTACCACACCCAGTTATTTTTCCTTTTTTTTTTTTTAACTATTACCTCATTTTCTCCACTTACTATACTCTTCAAGTACACTTACAATAGGGGTTATACTTTTGTCACAAAGACAATGTGTTCTCACCTCCCTCAGCACACTATTTCTCATGCATGCTAACAACTGGTTAAGACAGTCACAGCGGTGATTAAATTCATTTTTACCCACAACTTTATTTTCATAAATTTTTCTTTCTAAACGCTTTCTTCTCTTCATCCTAGACACAGTATATATTATTTTCATCATTACATAGTTGATTCTGGGCCTTAATCTGCTCTTTTGGACTAGCCTTACAGATAAGCATGCTGGCTCAGGGTCAGGGCTCTCCTACAAATAAATCAAAACCTGCCACTGCCTACCAAAGAGGCAAGAGTCATATCTACTTCTACATTTTCAATTATTGCTTGTCCACTTATTTAGATAACAAAACTTCCCTGAACACATAGGAAAAAACACCACAGTCCCCACTTTGGAGTTCAGTTATTGAGGGGGAACAGCACAGAAACCCATCAGATAAATATACATTACAATCACCACAGTAAAGAGAGATTATGAATGATGTATGAATAAAAGACACAGAGAACAGAAGACTAATTCTTCAGCAAGACATCAGGGGTCCGAGAGTGGCAGGAGGGAGCAGCCAGAGAAGTATTAATTTTTCCAGCCTGGTTTTCTTTTGACTGGGGAAAGGATTCTCATTTGCGTCTCTTTCATGCCCTCCCACCGCCTGCCTGCCAGCTCTGTCCTTGGCTTGACACCTACTGGCAGCTAGTTGCTAATTAGAGTCAAAGAAAAGTCAAAGCTTAAAATGCAGAGTGAATAATGACAGAAACCTGGCTATGTAAATATACTGTGCAACTACTTTTCTTAGGGTTCAAGAAAAATCGTTCTAGTCATTTCTTCTGTCGTGAATTAGATGTTTTCCACCTACTTTAAAGCTAGGCTATCACGTACCCTCCATGTCAGCCTCTGGTGAAGGGCCCCACTGTGAACCTTCACCAAGGAAATAACTGTCCTCTTCTTTCACAGGACCAGCCCAATTCAGTCGTCCACCAATTGAACTGCTTTTGCCCTCAGGGTTCCTCTGAACAACAAATCATTTCAACACACTGGTCTCTGCTAACCCCAACCCACACATCATCATGCAGGGAATGCACAGTCTGAAGCATTATGACTTTGTCAGCTCCCCTCTTCACGGCCATCCCAGGGTACCTAAAGCTGGTGACCCCCCTTCAGACTCTGCTCCCTTGCTGTTCGCCACTCCCGTCAGTTACTCTCCCTAGGTCTGTTTGTAAAGTGGGAATGGTAGCTACCTGCCCCTCAGAGGATTCCTGTTGGAATAAATGAGAATACTGTGGGACAGTGCCTAGCACAGAGGTTAATACACAGGAAGAACTCAATCACTGAAATTCTTTTTCTTTGTTTTTTTCCCTACGGGGAAAACTTAATGCCAAACAAGTTGTCCATAAAGTCACAAAACTCTTGCTTCAGAGGAGTCTTGAATTCTCAGGTAGAGAAGGGCTTTTCCTCCCCTTTTTTCCATCAAAGTTTTCTTGTCTCAGGTAGACACCATTATCAAGATAGGCGGTAATTCCAGGGGAATTAAAAATGAGTCCAGAGAAGATTTTAAGGCAGCTGAGGAATACAAGCAGCACGAAAGAAAGAAAACAATCTATCTGATCTGAGTAGACCGGGTCAAGAAAGTTTCCAGATGAGTCTCCTAAGAATACAGAAATGTAAACAGATGAGAGAAAACAGCTGAAAAAGTAAGTCAAGAATTTCCAAGAACTAGGGGGCGCTCGGGCAGGGGGGAGGATGAGACATGTTTCAGTAAGTTGGCAGAGTTTCCACTGGGAGGTAGGAAAGAAGAGCAATACAGGAAAGCAGCAACCAAAGTAACACACATGATGAAGAAAAACACAAATCAAGTGGCATAAATAAGCCTGACAGAACAGTAAGTAAACGGGTGAAACAATACCAAAAAGATTCTCAGACTGATTTTTTTTTTAAGTCATGACTCAAATAGTGAACATTAAAGTTATGGAAAATTTATGTCAGAGAAGAATGAAATGGAAGAAAGCCAGTGTAGCAATTTCACTATCAGATAGAAAAAGAATTTAAAGTCAAACATAATAAAGGCCAAAGAATTTGCCTACTAATAAAAAGAATGAAGCAGAATAAAAATACAGCAAAGAATTATTATGTACCAAAAAATGTGACCATAATATATATAAGTAAACAAGTCATCTACTGGAATAAATAGATAAATCAACAATTTTCATTGGCTACTTTAAGATGCTCACAATAGAAATTAACAGTATATTTGAATAAATGGTTAATAACATAACATATAATATTAAAATACCCCTCTCAGAAAATATAAATATACTAATTAATAGTAACACATAGAACTTTAGAAACACAGACTATTTGTTAGGCACTCATGGAACATTTACAGAACTTTCATTTCATAGACTATAAGAGAATCCTCAAAAAAAAAAAAAAACCCAAAAGTTCAACAAATTATATTCTAACCTCAATATAATAAAGATAGAAACAAATAATAAAAGGAGGACTAGAAGATATCTCACCTATCTGAAATATAATATATGTAAGTATAATAGTAAAAAATGTGTGATTTCAAGAAGAAATAATGAGAACTAAAAACCCTTAAAGCATAAGATCAAGGGAAGAACTCATGCCAAAATTTGTGGAATGCACCTAAATCAGTAATAGCAGAGAATTCTGAGCTTTAAATACCTTTAATAAAAATTTAAAAAGATTTTAAAAGAAGTCCAAAAGTTAATTCATTAAGGAGGACAAAATTAAGAGAATAAAGCCAGAAATGAAAAGGCAGGGAATAAAGATGGGGCAGAAATTAATGAACTAGAAGAAGACCAAAAAAACAAAAATTAAAGTTTATTCATAAACAACCAAGTGGTGTTTTTTAAAGGCTACTAATTTAGAATAGCCTCCGGCAAGACTGACACGAGAGAAGGCAAAGAAATGGCAAAGATCCCTCCCTCACACCATAAGAAAAAGCAAAATCCACGGAATTTAAAGACAGAATAAAATAGAGGGACAATAACTACTGAAATAACGTATGAGGGAACAGAAAGAATAAGATTTAAAACAAGTAATAGCAATATTAAAGATAAGAAAATACTGGAAATATGAAAGTGACACCATGAATAGGCTAGGCTGACAGGAAAAACCATCAACTGTCTTTACCCAGCAAAATATCTTAGGACATACTTTTTCAAGAGAGATAAAAGCCAAAAGAATTCATCACCCACAGAACATTAAAAATAAAACAGAGACGTACAACAAGGTAATGGAGAACTAATGGGAGAGTTCTGAGAAACTGTCAAGTACAAAACCAACACACATAAAACACTAATATTCCTCTTTACTGTAATAATCTTTTTGAAAATAGGAAAACAAACACTGTAACAGCAACTAAAGCAATATATCTAGGCATTAACAAAGACTGCACAAGATTCTCAAGGAGGAAATGTTAAAATCTTAAAGGACATTTAAAAATCTCTGAATAAGTGGAGAGAGAAGATGCTCACAGGCAGGACGAGGTAACATTTTTAAAGATACCAAATTTCTCTAAAATTAATGTATAACATCAGTGCATTTCTTATAAAATCTCATCAGGAACTGGAGGGAGCTTGACAGATTAGTTCTAAAAATATATATGGAGGGAAGAAAGAAAATTAATAGCAGAGATTTTTTTGGAAGAAAATAGAGTAAAAGTTGATGGGGCTTATCCTGCCAGATTTTAAAATTCATCAAATCATAATAATTGACAAAATTAATGGAAAAGAATCAAGAAGCATAGTTTAAAAAAAAAAAAAGAACACATGTTCTTTCTTTCTATCACACACACACATACACAAAGTAGGGGGAAAAAGGGAATTGGAGATAAGGTGTGGAGTCAGTGACAGGGTGTCAGAATCCAGGTCTGGAGAAATTCTGTGGCTCTGTAATCAGGATATCAACGTGAACAGTCAAAGGGCAGGAAACACATTCTCCTGAGCAAGAAACAGACCTATGCAGTAGAGAAAAGGTTCTAGAAGCTCTAAAACAAAGAATTACCATGAGCAATCTCATGTATTTATATATTCCAAATAGGATCAGATTCTGTAATGAAATAAGGATGCTTTATCCTTGATATTACCATTTACCTATGCTTTTACAAAAATATGCTAGTTAGTCGGCCGTGAAAACATCATGCAGACATACCCTTAAAGACCTTTCAACCAGTCTGTAAGGGGACAGCCGACCCTCCGTATCCATGGATGCGGAACCCAGGAATATGCAATGTGGACTGTAAGGAACTTGAGCATCAGCAGACTTTGGTATCCACGGAGGCCCTGCAGCCAATCCCCCACGGATCCTGGGGAGGGCTGCAACATGACTGTTGAGGAACACACAAACCAGATTTCATGCTCTTTTCTGTACTTCAGATGGTTACAAGAATGTCATTTATTTCTAACCCAAGTAAAATCCTGGCAGTAATCCCATCTTACTTATTTTATATCAATACACATGTGCAATATTTTATTCCATAGCTGAGCTGAGAATCTGGATGAAAATGACATCATCTCAACTGTTGTTTCTAGTTAAGGCTCTAATCAGAGCTGGTATGAAGTCAGCCTGACTCTCTCCAGGGAAGACATCGTCGTCAGTATATTGGAAATGTGTGGGACGCTAAATAAAAACTGGTGAATATGAAGGTTTTTCTTTTAGGTTAAGTTAAACTATGAGTCATTCTACATTTTTTCTGGGTAGAACATCTGGATTTATTAAATACCATTTTGGTACAAACCTGTCAAAACTGTTAGATGTGATTTTTCTTCCTCATTTCTCTCTGTTATAACAGATGTAGAACAAATTGGTTTGAAGTGTTTATCTGCTCAAAATTTAGGCATAACAGAAAAAGTACCTAAAATTCTCTGACAGAGTATTCTACATTTTTATTCAAAGTAACTAAGAACATTATTTTACTATGCCTGAAATGATGCCTTATATGTTTTTACTAAAAGAAAACTGCAATGCCTCATTGAGCTAAGTCTAGTGAAGCAAACTCACTTGTGTGAGCTAAATAGGCACAGAGAAAACTATTTTTTAATTTGAAGAAGGAAAAAGTAAAGTTTTATGGCATTCTCCCCCTGCCCTTTTAAATATCATATATTTAGTAATGTAGATTTATCTCTGTCATACCATTATTATTTTTTCACTTAAATACTGAAAACATAGACCTTTTGACCAAATCAGAATGCAGTATTTGTGAGGCAGTTAAAGTGAGTTGTTAAATTCAAAATACGGTGGTAATTCTCCCTTTAAAAATGATACTGTAGAACCTTATAATGAATGCTTGAGTTAAAAGGCATGAAGCCCACAGTGACAGATTCACTTTTATACACACACAGTCACACACAATATTACACAAGAAATACATTTATACTCAGAATAAAATACAATCCTTGATGAAGCAGTGCTTTTTCTATCTGAATTTCACCCTAATACTTTTTTTAAAATGTTGGTGTGATGAACAGCCCACAGTACTCTGCTTCTGGGTCCTCAGCCATGACCTACATTGTCATGTCAGCTCTTTCTAGGAGTTGTCTTCATCATGTCAGCCTGACTAACCAAGCCATCATGGAAAAGTCTTTGGAATATATCAGATATACCAAAAGAGAGACTTGAGACAATGTCTGAGATCCAACTGCACAATAATTTAGAACCCTAAAAAGCTACCTGAAAGAAGCCAATGGCTCATTTTCTGAGCAGCTTTGATTATATAAAGGCACTATCTCAGATTTTGGAAAATGAACGTTTTAAATAATAATGGCAACAAGAAAATAATCCAAGGGAAAGCTCTCTCTCAAATGTCTAAATCATTAATTTACTAATGCTAAGAAAAAATATTGCACATTTTTGAGCAAGTTAAATTGGCAGAGGCTTTCCAAAAGAAGGATAAAGCCAAACTTCTTTGCCTGACATTCATTTTTAATGATCAGGCCCCAAATTACCTTTGCTACCCAGCTCCCTACACTTCCTAAATTCTTTCATGTAGCTAAACTGACTACTTAACAGTCCTCAATCCCATCTCAATACCTTTAACATGCATTTTCCTAATCTTGATTATGGTTTTCCCCAAGCACTGATCTCTCTATATAAAAACTCTGTCAATTTTTAAGTTACAATTTAAAGGACGCCTCGCTGAGTCTTGGAGTACCTATGTGCCACACTGTGTGCTAAGTGCTTTATATACATTATTTATTTTACCTTTACATTGCCTTCCCATAACAGCCACTATCATTAAGTACTTACTATGTGGTAGTAAGTGTTTTTTAGTATGACTGTATTTAACCCTCATAACAAGCTAGTTTGTTATCCCTATCCTACAGATGAGAAAGGTGAGGTTTGTATGTTAATTGTGGGAGTTAAGAACACCAGCTCTGTGGTCTGAATTTGCATCCCATCCCCAACCCTTGCATTTTCCTAAAGCAGTAATTTCTTCAAACATTAATGGGGGTGTGTGTGTGTGTGTGTGTAACTAACAAGAGCTCTTTCCCAAAGCTGTTGCAGGCACTAAATTAAATCACTCACATAAAGCATTTAGCATAGAATCTGGCACACAATGAGAACTTGCTGAGTGTTAGCTATTGTTCATTTTAGTCTTTCCCCACAATATACAGTGTAAGGGCTCTGCAAATTGGAGAACATGGATTGATCTCTCTGATGCACCTTTGCCCTTACCTGTTACTAGAAGCAACACCTTCACTAGGAGATGTGCGGAGACATTGACTGAGCTTAACTTCGGAGGGACAGTTAACACTACTTGATTGGGAAGACTACTAGGTGTTAGAAGGCAAAAATATAATATTCAGCTCAAGCACAGAGTCTATAACATTACAAAACGGATAAAAGAATCAGAATCTACCGCCCCCAAAAAGGCTCCTTTATAAAAATTTGATGATAATAATTTTTAAAAATGAACTTATTCAGGTAAAAACCAAACAAAAATGTTCAATTCTGTTAGAATCAAAAAGATTATATAATTCTATGTCTAAATTCAATGCCAGTACTTCACTTAGAATTTATGCATAAATTTAGACAATCTCTAAAAGCAAGTTTTCTATATTCACATTTTTCCTTGGAGTTAATTTTAAAAGTTGAGCTCCTATGCTAGTAATTATTTTGCTACATTAGGCAACATGCAGAAAGAAAAAAATCAATTTGGCCTTAATGATATGTTAAAATTGATCTGAGTATTTGTATATGATAGCCTTTATTTCAAGGACACAGTAATAATAAGCAAATGGATAAATTAAAAAGTCACAGCAAATAAACATTCAAGTAAACCTTTTAAAACATTCCCAGGCCTTGGCTCTGAGAAACTTGTTCCAAGCGTTATGGGAAGCAGAGGAAAGCCACCATCCCCACCGAGGACCACGTCTGTGTAAAGGACGGCAACAGCTGACGGACGGTCTCAGGTCACATTCACAGCAGCCCTGAAAGGGCAATGCTCAGCCTAAATCACAGGTAAGAAAACCAATTCAGAGAGGCCCTTTTAAATAAATACAAATACTACTGGTTTTCTTTAACATTATGAAGGACAAGCGCTCTACTTCAAAACAGAACATTTGTCTCATACACCTGTCTAGTGTTTTCAGTAGTAAATGAAAAGAATGTTCTTGGGAAAAAACAATAAAGGGCCAGCAAATTGGATTAATACAGCTTAAAAAAAATAAAGAATAAGAAAGGGAACAAGCAACCTCTTTCCAAATCCTCCACTCACATAATGACTAGTAAAAGAATAAGTATAAAATGGTTAGAAGAATAACCCTTTATTATCACATTTAATTAAGAAACACTGCAGAATGCTTCATTGGTAGAAGCAAATAAGATAAACTGGCAGAGGCTATAAATATTTTAAATGTTTTTGCTTTACTGAGATATAATTTATAATTTTACTGATTAATTACAATTAAAATAATGATAAAATTCACTCATTTTAACTGTACAGTGTAATAAATTTTGTAATTACACACGATCTCATATAACTTCCATTCAAGTTATAACAAGCCCATCCCCTTAAAATGTTTCCTGGTTCTCCTCTGCAGGCAATAGTGCACAGGTAATCACTGATTTGCTTTCCGTCAATAGTTTTGCCAATTATAAAATTTCATTTAAGAGGAGTTGAAAGTTTTTTTTTCAGTTTGATCTCTTTCACTTAGCATAATTTTTTTTCAGGTTATAAATTTTTTTAACTTTTTTTTATTGATTTATAATCATTTTACAATGTTGTGTCAAATTCCAGTGTTCAGCACAATTTTTCAGTCATGCATGGACATATACACACTCAATGTCACATTTTTTTCTTTGTGAGTTAGAGAAACATTTTGTGAGTTATCATAACATTTTATGTATATTTCCCTGTGCTATACAGTGTAACCTTGTTTATCTATTCTACAGTTTTGAAATCCCAGTCTATCCCTTCCCACCCTCCACCCCCCTGGTAACCACAAGTCTGTATTCTCTGTCTGTGAGTCTATTTCTGTCCTGTATTTACGCTTTGTTTTTGTTTGTTTGTTTTTGTTTTTGTTTTTTAGATTCCACATATGAGCGATCTCATATGGTATTTTTCTTTCTCTTTCTGGCTTACTTCACTGAGAATGACATTCTCCAGGAGCATCCATGTTGCTGCAAATGGCATTATGTTGTCGGTTTTTATGGCTGAGTAGTATTCCATTGTATAAATATACCACCTCTTCTTTATCCAGTCACCTGTTGATGGACATTTAGGCTGTTTCCATGTTTTGGCTATTGTAAATAGTGCTGCTATGAACATTGGGGTGCAGGTGTCATCCTGAAGTAGATTTCCTTCTGGATACAAGCCCAGGAGTGGGATTCCTGGGTCATATGGTAAGTCTATTCCTAGTCTTTTGAGGAATCTCCACACTGTTTTCCATAGTGGCTGCACCAAACTGCATTCCCACCAGCAGTGTAGGAGGGTTCCCCTTTCTCCACAGCCTCTCCAGCATTTGTCATTTGTGGATTTTTGAATGACGGCCATTCTGACTGGTGTGAGGTGATACCTCATTGTAGTTTTGATTTGCATTTCTCTGATAATTAGTGATATTGAGCATTTTTTCATGTGCTTTTTGATCATTTGTATGTCTTCCTTGGAGAATTGCTTGTTTAGGTCTTCTGCCTATTTTTGGATTGGGTTGTTTATTTTTTTCTTATTGAGTCGTATGAGCTGCTTATATATTCTGGAGATCAAGCCTTTGTCGGTTTCACTTGCAAAAATTTTCCCCCATTCCGTAGGTTTTCTTCTTGTTTTACTTCTGGTTTCCTTTGCTGTGCAGAAGCTTGTAAGTTTCATTAGGTCCAATTTGTTTATTCTTGCTTTTATTTCTTCTAGGAGAAAATTTTTGAAATGTATGTCAGATAATGTTTTGCCTATGTTTTCCTCTAGGAGGTTTATTGTATCTTGTCTTATGTTTAAGTCTTTAATCCATTTTGAGTTGATTTTTGTATATGGTGTAAGGGAGTGTTCTAGCTTCATTGTTTTACATGCTGCTGTCCAGTTTTCCCAACACCATTTGCTGAAGAGACTGTCTTTATTCCATTGTATATTCTTGCCTCCTTTGTCGAAGATGAGTTGACCAAAAGTTTGTGGGTTCATTTCTGGGCTCTCTATTCTGTTCCATTGGTCTATATGTCTGTTTTGGTACCAATACCATGCTGTCTTGATGACTGTAGCTCTATAGTATTGTCTGAAGTCTGGGAGAGTTATTCCTCCAGCCTCTTTCTTTCTCTTCAGTAATGCTTTGGCAATTCTAGGTCTTTGATGGTTCCATATAAATTCTATTATGATTTGTTCTAGTTCTGTGAAATATGTCCTGGGTAATTGGATAGGGATTGCATTAAATCTATAGATTGCCTTGGGCAGTGTGACCATTTTAACAATATTGATTCTTCCAATCCAAGAGCATGGAATATCTTTCCATTTTTTAAAGTCGTCTTTAATTTCCTTCATCAGTGGTTTATAGTTTTCTGTGTATTAACTCTTTCACCTCCTTGGTTATATTTATTCCCAGATATTTTATTACTTTGGGTGCTATTTTAAAGGGGATTGTTTCTTTACTTTCTTCTTCTGTTGATTTATCGTTAGTGTAAAGAAATGCAACTGATTTTTGAATGTTAATTTTGTAACCTGCTACCTTGCTGAATTCTTCAATCAGCTCTAGTAGCTTTTGTGTGGATCTTTTAGGGTTTTCTATATATAGTAACATGTCATCAGCATATAATGACACTTTTACCTCTTCTTTTCCAATTTGGATCCCTTTTATTTCTTTCTCTTGCCTGACTGCTGTGGCTAGGACTTCCAGGACTATGTTGAATAGGAGTGGTGATAGTGGGCATCCTTGTCTTGTCCCAGATTTTAGTGGGAAGCTTTTGAGTTTTTCACCGTTGAGTACTATGCTGGCTGTAGGTTTGCCATATATAGCTTTTATTATGTTGAGATATGGTCCCTCTATACCCACTTTGGTTAGGGTTTTTATCATAAATGGGTGTTGAATTTTATCAAATGCTTTTTCTGCATCTATTGAGATGATCATGTGGTTTTTGTCCTTTCTCTTGTTGATGTGATGTATTACATTGATTGATTTGCATATGTTGAACCAGCCTTGTGTCCCTGGGATGAATCCCACTTGGTCATGATGTATAATCTTTTTTATGTGTTGTTGGATTCTATTTGCTAAAATTTTGGTGAGGATTTTGGCGTCTATGTTCATCAGTGATATTGGCCTATAATTCTCTTTTTTTGTAGTGTCTTTGCCTGGTTTTGGTATCAGGGTGATGGTGGCTTTACAGAATGAGTTTGGGAGTATTCCCTCCTTTTCAATCATCTGGAAGAGTTTGAGAAGGACTGGTATGAGTTCTTCTTTATATGTTTGGTAGAATTCCCCGGTGAAGCCGTGCGGTCCTGGACTTTTATTTGTAGGGAGGTTTTTAATTGCTATTTCTATTTCCTTTCTAGTGATCGGATTGTTCAAGTGTTCAGATTCTTCTTGATTCAGTTTTGGTGGACGGTATGTTTCCAGAAACTTGTCCATCTCCTCTAGGTTATCCAGTTTGGTTCCATCACTTAGCATAATTTTTAAGATTCATTAAAATTCAACATGTATCTGTATGTATTAATATTTGGTTCCTTTTTATTTTTGAGTAGTATTACAGAGTACAGATATGTCACATTTAGGTGATGATTACAAATAACACTGCTATGAACATTCACATAAAAGTCTATATGGACATATATTTTCATTTCTCTTTGACAAATACCAAAAAATTGGATTGCTTAGTTATATGGCAAATTTATGTTAATTTTATAAGATACTGCCATACTGGTTTCTAATTTGCATCTCTACCAGCAACATATAAAGGTTCCAGCTGTTCCACATCCCCACCAGCACTTGGTATTATCAGTCTTTTTAACTTTAGTCATTTTTGTGTTTATGTAGTAGTATCTCACTGGGGTTTTAATATGCATTTCCCTGGCAACGCATGATGGTGAGCATCTTTTCATGAGTTTATTGGTTATTAATGTATATTTTATGACATGTTTCTTCAAATCTTTTCCCCAAATTTTAATTGGACTGTCTTTTTATTATTGTAAGAGTTCTTCATATGTTCTGAACACAAGCTCTTTATCAGATTTATGTTTTATTAATATTTTCTCCCAGTCTACGGCTTGTTTTTTTAACCCTAGGAGTTCTTTGAAAGATGTAAAAGTCTTGAGTTTTGATAAAGTCCATTTTACCATTTTTTTCTTTTGTACTTCATGCTTTTTGTGTCCTGTTTAAGAAATCTAATCCAAAGTCACAAGAGAAAATGGCAATGATTTCACTTTAACTCCCACAATTCAGAATTCACATATTCATTGAACATGCCTTCACAGAGCAACTGTTACAGAAACTACACTTGGTGAGTAGCCTCTCCTGCCAAAAGTCACTTTCTAGTCAGTGTTTTAACATACCACAGGGCTTAATAATGGGAAGATTAGATTTTATTTTCACATATGGAATGAGAATAAGGGAAGGAGACTTTAAACACACACACACGTCAGCCCACTATACAAGTTAACTCGTATAATCATCAAAGAAAACCCTAGGAGGTAGATATTGTCACTACCTCTGTTTCCACCCAGTGGTGAAAAACATGGACTCTATACCCAGACTGCCTGTGTTCAAATCCCAGTTCCACCATTTCCTGGTGAAGTGACCATGAAGCTACCCAAGCTCTCTGTACCTTCATTTCCTCACCTGTGACATAAAGAAAATTAATACCCACTTCAGCTTGACTAGGTGCTCTGTGAAGGTGGAAACTGTGCATCCTTGCCCCTAGAAGGCAAATGCTGGATACATTCTAGGGACTGACATGATTCTGAATTAAACTGACTCTGAAAAATGAAGCAGTTCAAATCCCAGCTTCATGACTCAGTGCCAGGGGCTCGTCTCACCACCCCTTTCTTACTCCACTTCATCCTTATTAGAGATGTTCAAATAAGTACAGGCATTGGACCTCGTGCTCACCCACAAAAGCTTTCATCACACCATGATGTGAGAAGACATGTCTTCTCTACCGAGACCCCGCCGCACACTCCATGAGGCTGAAACAAAAGTGCACAGTCTCGTCCTGTATGTCCCAGGGCCAGAGTGCCTGCTTTTATGGGGGACTCAGAATTTGCTGGCCGACTGAGGTGTCCAGACATCTCTGCCCATCCACGGGATGTGCATAAATGCGCAACGAGCAAACCGTAGACCAACCAAGCCAGAGGTTAGGAGAAGAGAGAACGACAAAGTTAGCCTAACTTGGTTTTAGCCTTAAAGAAAAACACCTAGAAACATTTAAGAGATTTGCCCAAGTCACAAAAGTTAGCAGCAGAATCAAAGACCACAAGCTAAGTCTCTGCTGAGTGTCAATGAGCCCAGCACTATGCTAGGCACAGGGAGAATAGGTGGACCCATTTCAGAGGTGCTGGACACACCCCACCTGGAGACATTTCTATTTCCTTAAACAGCCAACATCTTTCATTTCATCATCAGAGAAGACTTAAAGGGCAAAACCTACTGTGGAATTATGAGTTGCTCTTTTTATTCTTTGTGATCTTCTGGTTTGTCTTTTTTTTCCCCCTGATCTTCCACAATGAAAAAGAATACAATGGTAATGAGAATTTTAAAAATTCAATTACAATGATCATAATCTTTATATCATCACCATCATCAAACTACAGTAGAGTACTATGCTGTGCTCAGGGCTTCACTAGTGTTAACCAACGTGATCCCCACAATAACCCTGAAGGGTGAGACCATGGTGGTCTCCACCATACAGATAAGAAACCATTACAGAGCCCAAAGTCATAAAACCAGCCGGGGCTCACACTCAAGCCGTTTGAATCCAGAACCAGCATCTCACCATTACACTCTGGTATCTCATACAAGGTGTACACAACTGACCTCAGATTTTCTATGAGCAGGGAGAGAGAACTGGCAATGTGAGACACATGTCATGGGGATGAAGAAAGTGCAGAGAGGGCAGCCAAAGGCTACTGCAGGCATACTTGGGTTCAGCAAAACATTCCTTTAGCTTCCTAAAGGCATTAGGAAGAAGTAAGAAATTTTCCTGCTAAAGACATACTTCATCCCCAGAGAGATCTTAAAACATATTCACATAGACATACAGAAAAAAAAAAAAAAAAGGCACAGTGCTCATGTCAGTTCCAGAAGATATACAGACAAAGCATGTGTTTTCAACCTCCATTTCCCAGTGGCTTAACCAAAAAATCAAATCCTCCTTTTTCAATTTCATTTCACAGACCTTAGACTCCTACATGTCTAAACTAAAAGAGTAACTTCAAACCTCTACTAAAAATGGCTAAAATACTAAACAACACATTGGCACACACACAACAAAAACCCAGAAAGAAATATCCCTTAATCTCACCATTACAGCTATTTATACTTTCTTAAATTATTTTGAATATATGCAAAAATTTTAGGATACCTGCACAATATCTAGACCATTTTGCATTTTGCTTCTACATTTAATACATTCTAAACAGTTACCCATTTGCATGGTCTCTCAAAAGACTTTTTAATGTCACTGGAAGCAGTGCAGAGCAGTATCTTCTCATGTCACTGGTGCATATCAATGGACCGGGCTCAAAATGACCCCAGGAGATTTCTAGCCCACTCCTGCCAGGCACAGCTAGTACCCACATTAACCAGAGTCCTATTTCATTGTCATTCCCATATGCCTGGGTTGTCAAAGTAACCTTCTTAGATTGCCGAGTTCCACCCGTGAGGACACACTCACTTGAGAGACAAAGCCTACATCAGAAGACACTGGCTAAACTCTGCTGGCAGAAAGTGAAGGGCAGGGTACGAAAGACCACTGATGGCTTGCTCAGGGGAGGGAAAAGGCGAGACCGGCAAATTCCAAGCGATGCTAACTCTGGCAGCTCTTCTGCAGAACTCCAAACTACTTCTGTCCTCAGGCTAACAGTCTCTCAATTTACTGAAACCATTTCCAGGGATGAGAATGAAGGACTAAAACACCACAATCAGCAGCCAGACTGATGAAAATACTAGACCAACTCAATTTAATTACCTGAGGCCCCTGGCAGAATCTCCTTCAGGCAGACCACAAATAACAGGCATTTATTAAGAGCACAAAATAGTCAGAATGCATTAACAGCATAAATAACTTACGTTGTCCGACTCCTCAGTGCACTAAATCTAAAACCTTGCTCATCACTTGTGATCTAGTTGGTTGCAAGAAGAAAAACTTCTTCTAAAAAGTGTAAAACAGAGTATTATTTCAGGGCCATGAAAGTTACTTTGACCCAGAAATTCCAAATTTAATTTAAAGAAGTAATCCTAAAAAGAAAAATATTACAGGCAAAATACCTTTCCTACAATATTATCTACTGTATCAAAAAATATCTGTATCTACTAGATACAATCTAAATCTAATGATGTAAGAATGGTTACAGTAAATTAACTGTATAGCCCATTAACTAACCATTTCAGTGATATTTGTACAGTACATGGAAAAATTGGAAGTGTGATACATTAATAGCAGGTAAAAATCAGAAATACAATATAATTACTCTAGTTTATAACTGACTTATAGCTTCTTAAAGAAATATAAAAACAACATACAAAACTAAAAATAACTGAGCTAGAGATAGTGAATTTTTTCTATCTTTTTTTCCTTGTCACAGATACTTCGCGCTTTTATAACGAAAGGCCAGCTTGTTATATTTTCTATTTCTGGTGCTAAGCTTTCATCAATTTTTAAAACTCTTTCCTAATGCAAAGACAATCTGAGGCCAGCTTTAGAGAAAATGACATTCACTAATTAGTGTCATACTAACCCTTTCATTGATCCTTTCTCCCATAAATTTAGAGGAAATAATGTATGTGGTTAATAAAGTCTGTAAACTCTATTAAAATCTTTCCAAAAACAGTCCTTGGAAAGAAGATGCTCAACCCTAAAAAGAAAATGGTTTTGCCAAGAAAATTAATATTTTAACATGTCCAAAAAGGAATTATCAGATAAATTTCAAAACTAAAACAACGTATTGATGTTTTAGGTCAATTTCAAAACTGTAAACATGAACACATAAGGAGAAGCCCTAAAGCCATCAATAAATCAAAACAAAGTATGTCTCCTCTAGGTATGATTGTGATATAATTTCATTTCAGAAAAAGTATAGAAAAATATAAAATGTTTGTGGAGGTTGGTGAAAAGTGGGTTGGAAAAAAGGATGTTTTAAAGACCCACAGAACCCAAGATCCTATGCTTAGGGTGGTATTCAAAACATTTAACCCTAGTGCCTTCAAAGCAATGATTTATCAGCACTGTAACCAGCCCGGCTGATGTGAACATCCAGTAAGGCAGGGACTCATTTTTTCCAGGCTACCAAATTAAGTCTTTATAGTTTCCATCTATAGAGCTTCCAGAAGTCTTGTTAGGTGGGTTTACATAATAATAAACCCCAGAAAAGGACAGCAAAAGAGATGATAGCTGGAACAATTAGAATGGCCAAGATTCACCAAGTACATCCCATGCCAAGGTAAGCGTGAAGACCTGAACAAGAAGGTACAAGAACACATAAGCCGTCGTTTTTATTTTAACTATACTCTATGAAGGCAAAAACTTCATCCTTAAAACCTGCTGCCCTCTCAACACACTGCAAGATACTTAATAGTCAATAAAGGTTTTCTGAATTATTATTATTATTTTTCTTTATCATAATCTTTCCCAAGGAAAGGTAGAAGATCCTGTTACTTAACAATCAGACAATGGAACGTCCTAATGAAATACATTGTTTTGAGCAAGAAAGACATATAATCTATTCCAATGGTCTTCTAACTCTGAATACAAACACTAATCAGTACAAAATTTCAGCATGCAGGCCCCTCATATTTTTATTTAGAAACAATATACAACCTTCTATATTAATTCAAAATACGAAAATAATTTTTAAGTTTGACAAAAATACAGAAATACTAAGTTCTAATATTTTTCCTTACATCTCCACATACCATCTTACACACCCACTGTGGAACCACCCATCTGCTCTTTCCCATATTTACATTACCAATATTTAGTGAGTTTGAATATAAGTTTGTGTTATACTCAAACTATAACTAGCATTATCTCTTTGACAATTTAGAAGACACTTTAGTAAGCCGAAGCATTCAAAGTCAGTATCAGGTCACCTATTTCAACATCTATCTACTACATCCCTCTCATTTTACTGATGAGCAAAGGAAGGCCAAGACACATCCAATGGCCCCCCAACGTCACACAAGCCATGCAGGGCACAACCAGGAATATGTTATGGCCACGGCTCCCAGGGGCCTCGTGCGCACAGACTCCTGGTTCTCTTCACTCGTCCACACAGGCAGGGTCTCTTGTCACAGTCATCACTGCACTGAAACCTGCGATGGAACTCAGTCAACAGAGTCCAGGGGATGGCACAGCAGAGAAATCCACCATCGGCATTTCTCCCAAAACTGGTGAAACTGCAGTGCGACCTTGGAATACAAACAGTTTATCTAAGTTCAATCTGACGTTCAAAGTCTTTCTATAGCAATTTAATCAAGCTATAGAGTATGTTCTCAATAAATCTAGGAAAGAGGGAAATGGAGGCAGGAAACGTTTTTTTGTTTCTGTTTTTTTAAAGAAAGGATACTGGGAATAGATTACAGATGCAAAGAGATCTAAAATATTCAAAGTAAAGTATGATCTTAACTAAAATGACGATCCATTTGGAAAAAATAGTCTCTTAACAAGAATCTAACTATTAGAGCTGAAAGAGGCCTCCAAGACAATTTGGGGTACAAAATTCTCATTTTAGACATAAAACACCAGAGACCCAGACGACTAGAAAAATAACTCACACAAGCAATGACTATGTGAAGGAGTTACTATGAAGTCTAGGGGGAATAAAGATGGATAGTATCCATCTTGCTCTCTGAAAAATAAATTACTAAAATTTTTGTTCTACTTTCTTAAAAACAAAATGTACTGCCAAAACAGAATTAGTTAGGAGAAATGTGACAACACGGAATAGCCTGCTATGTGTACATTATTAGCTATTAAGTTTCTGTGTTTCACCTTTTTAGGTTTGTTTTACTAACAGGACAGTTTTTAAGAATTAATAAAGCTGGGTATCAGTTCAATTCTCCCTTTTATCCACCCCTCTATGGAATCACCATCTCCATGCCATTACTCAGACTGAAACTAGACTGTCCACCAATAACAGCACTCACAGGCTCGAGACACTTTTAATGTGATCAAAGAACACATATTAAATCAATTGCCACTTACCTTTCCTTTCCACCATTCTGACTAACCCTACCTGCTGTACACCCAAGTCCCTCAACAGTTAGAGGGTCCTAATCCTCTACTATCATGGGGAAAAGGGGCCATGACTGAAGAAATTACCACTGGTCCTGCCCTGCCTTGACCAGGAAGAGCAGTCAGAAACTTGGCCTCAGAACCAACCTCCACTTCCCATCCCCCATCTGCCAAATGGGATTTGGAAGCCCCTCAGGTTACATCATCATTACATAATGAAGCAAGGAAATATGTGATTTCTAGACTAATTAGTAACCAACAGTAACTTCTTTAATCAGTGCATCTGTGGCCTTGCCTGGTGTCTACTGTTAGTGGTGTTAAGTAACCACCACAAAGCTCAAAAGCTCTAAAACAACAAGAAAAAGCAAGGAGCCAGAGCACGTGTCTTTTACTTTTTACCCACCCACCACACCTGCCCTTCCCAGTCAGCCCACCTGACGGCCCTCCTAACCCTGGAACCCTGCGTGCATGCTGTCCTACCAGCTTCTCACCAAGGGAGTTGTGTTTTCTGAACGCAGGGTGAAAGACACCAATGTGCAACCAGTGCATCACCCAGTAATACTCAGTATGTACTTGATAATGTTCTAACACAGATACACTGTTTTTGGAAGACTACTATGAAATGAAAGGTAGTATGTTAGAAATTTATGAATGAAAAAATTACTCCCATCACCTTGTTATCAACATGATTCATTCATCCGAGTCTGCAATATAAATGTGCTGATAGAGGTTTTTAATGGCTTTCCAATTAATTACTACATATTCACCCATTCCTGCAATGACTGATTTGCTCAAAAAATACTCATTGAATTCTAGTCATGTTAGCTCTCCAGAGCATGAACAAAGGTATAGCCTCAATTCTCAAAGACAGATACTTGAGAAGCTTGCTAAAAAAATTAGGATTTTTCATGTCTTATCCCAAGAGACATGGCTCCAGTAAGAATGGGATACCAACAGGGAATCCATACTTTTATCAAGCACCTCTGGTAGTTCCACTGCAGGTGGCCTGGGAACCAGACTTTAAACAGTGGTCTAAGGCAGGTCAGAATATATACAGGAATAAATATTCAAGGAATCACCTGAAAGTCCAAATCAGTGTCAGTGAACAGGACCACAGGACTTCACTGAACCAAGAAACCTGGTCACAGGCACGTGTAGAAGGTGGGCCTTACAGGAGCCAATGACAAAATGCGAAACCTGGATAAATGGGAAGTAAGTAGGTTTAAGGCAAGCTAAAAATGCTCTTCAAACACAGAGCAAGGGAATCCACTTAACATCTCAAGGATGTTGTGCCCGATTGCCAAAAATCAGTATCTTGGTTCTTTAAGTCTCATTTTTTTCCAAGCTATTCTTCAGAACTACCCAAGCTACATGGTTCTAAAGGATACAGTATCACAATTTTAGGAGAGACACTTACAAACACTGTATTTCATTTCTATTATGCAGCTATAATAATTTATTGAAATTAAAACATGAAGCAATTTTAGAGATCATAAAATCTCCTTATTCGGTAACTGTACAATCTGAGGGCCACGATGGCCTGGTGACTAGACCCAGGTAACACACATCATGAAAGACAGAACTGGGGCCACAACCCAGGTCTCCTGGTTCCCAGCTCTTCCAACACCATGCTATCCCAAAATGCTTAAAGTCAACATTCCAATTCATCTCTAAGTTCTCTGCAAAGGCCACTTCCTGAACTCTGATACAGTTTCATGCAGTTTGGACAGAAGGCATAAGGGGAGGAAAAAGGCTATTTAATTTTCTAGAAATTAATTAAAACATGGATTTTATAAACAGCTGGTATTCCATATCACCGTATGCTGTGCTTGGGCGAGAGTTACTTCTAAAAATATTAAAGCTGTTCTGATGGAATTAGATCTGAGATCGATTCTTAGCTGGCAACCTAGCTGAAGCCCTGTTTCACACTAAAGATCTATAAAAGGGTAGCTGGCAGAATTTCATCCATTAATAGTGCCCAATATGCAATTCTCCCTTTAGTTAGACAAAACCTACCTAGAACTTTTTTGCTGGAAATTAAAGCTACCCATTAAAAAAAATCCTCCAAACAAGCTATTAAGTTTTCTAGCTTCAAAAATACGTTGTTACTCTATCTCTTCTCACCTTAAGATCTTCAAATCAGGGTCAAAAAGACTGAAGTCACCCAGGCAAGCTTCTCCTCATTAGGTGAGACCCTGACTTATGCATACATACACACACAGCCACCCTCCCTACCTCCGTCCAAAACAGAGTTGTCTGGCCATCTCCAGAGCTAGAGATATATTTTTAAGTTGGGCACTTGGTTTGAGAAATAGATTTATGTTCCTACTCTTCTTCCAGCCAATTAAAAGGTTCTACTTGGGTTGGGGCACTTAGGGAGGTGATGGGGCAGCGACAAGAGTCACAGACTTATGCTTTGTATGGCAAAAACACTTCCTTAGCAGGAAAGCCCTCCTCTGAACCAAGAGAGCTTAGAGCTCTTGTATCTCTTGTATACTCATCTTCACAACCAGCCTGTGTGATGCTGGAAAAAAGGAAGAAATGGGAGCTGTGAAGGGGTTAAAGCACAGAAGAGGAAAGGCTAAAAGCCAGACTTTGCAGACCACTACTGTGTTACTGAGTCACTAGACCAGTTGAAAAAAAAAAATCCCCCAGGTTCATGTGCAAAAAGCCACAGGGCCACTCTGATGCCAGGTGTCTCTTCAGCTAAGGCCATCTGGAGCCTCTGTCTCAGGAGGTTTACCTGGGTTTTATCTTTTGTTTACAGAATTATCACAGAAAGATGGAGGGACTCAGTATGATGACGAGTACCTTTACTTTCTCAGAGAGCCAGCAGGCACAGCCACAGCAATTTCTTTGAACTGATGATATTCATAGAATTACATACAAATTATGCTCCCAGAATTTAAATCCCTGAGCTTCAAGCTTATATTTTTCATGTCAATGTGACTACATTAAATACATCTTGTAATTATGATTAATTATTATTTTTAATTTTAAGAGTCAGATAGCAGATGGTGTCTGCTTGCTAACACTACACTTGTGTTACTTTTCTCTCCCCAGCAGAATCGCTGCAGGCAAGAGGCCACAGTTTCTGGTCCTCACTTTCAGAAGAGTTCTCAGCTGGGCCAGGAATGAAGAATCCAGCAAGTGTTTGGGGATGGAGCCCCTTGCGAGAGCTCTGGCATTATTCCCCTAAGACCAGGCTAGTTCTCTGCCTCTCATAGATGATGAGCTGAATGCAGCCCCCAGGCACTCTCTGTGCTTAGGGTGACTTACAGCAGCACTGCAGGATGCCTGAGAGGGGGCAGAAATGGAGGGTGTCTTGTTGGGGGAGCTGATACAATGACAGTTGGTGTTTGTGTTCCTTGCGTGTACTAGAAGAATACTGGCTTTGGAATCTGGCAAATGTGACTGGTGGTCCCAGGTCCCCTATTTAATAGCTTGAAAGCATTATTTAATGCTTATCACCTCCTGTACAGGGAACCGTGAGATGAGATGAGAGGAGGTGCCCACAGCATGTAGTCCAGGGCCTGGCACTGGAGAGAGTCCAAGAGAAAGAGAGCCGTCCTGGCTCAGAGCACTGCTCAGGGAAGCAGGCAGCACAAGACCGAATATGCTGTAGTAAGAAGAGACCATTTTCAAGGCCTCCTCTCCCTGGATTCTTCCACAAATTAAAGGACTCAGATACCTAAGAGGGACACATCAGGCAAGGGAAGGTGGGAAAAACATACTGGAGACCATGCATTGGAGAAGGGCTGTCAAACAACTGAGAGAATCTGCAGAAAAACATTTGTACACACATACAACATTTTGCATTTCATCTCAGTGGATCCACAGACTCCCCAAGACCTTCTTATTTGATGGCCTTCAATTCCTTGGTGAAGGGTAGCTGGTATGTATCTTGAAGTAACTGCACTATATCGTCACTATTTTACAATAATATCATCACTGCCACTTGAAAAATCCAAGCTCATGAGCCTCCAACAAAATAATGAAAACAAAACTGGAGCAGGAAATAAATATGAGAGATGGAAACACAGCCCAACTCCAGCCATTCTGAAGCTACGCCTCAGGCTCAGCCCATTTCTGAAGCTTTCAGAATGACAGTGCTGTGGTTCTCTAACCTCAGGCCATCTCCTCAAGGGCCCCTCAGAAAGGTTCCCCTCGACATCACTGCGGGAGTTCCCAAACCTGGCCTCAGGCCAGAGGAAATGTGGAAATACTCATACGGGGTGAGATCCTCCTGACACACCGTGCCAGGCAGAGGTCAGAAGCCACCCAAGACTGCGCCACCCAGGCACACACACACCGGCTCCCACAGGCACCATCTGCTGTGTCCTACGGCCAGAGAAACAACAGGACATCTCTCCTATCCCCGCAAGAGAGCCCATCAGCTCGGATGAGCAGGATGAGGTGAGGAAGTCAAAAACAATGACAAGGAGAAGAGAACAGCTTTTCTGTTCTGCTTCATCAACCACAGAGCTGTCAGACTGATTTCTACTGTTTCCCCTCACTGCCTTCGGATAACCCTGGGGTTTGGACATATTTCGTGGGTCTGGTTCTCCATAAGGACACAGAATGACCCTGGCCTCTCTTTCACTTTGAAAAATTATACCCTTGATCTGTGAAGTCCCAGACAGGAAGTTAAGAAGGAAGAAATCTACCCTCACCAATTTCCACACCTAGGCCACTTCTAAAGGGCACACTTACCTTCTTCAGTCTTTGAATTTCCAAGACCAAGATGAAGGAGTGTGGAAGTGAGAGACAGGAAAGCTGGACTGCAGTCCTGGTTTTTCCACTTACTAGGTGCTCCCCCTTCAGAAAGTTACTCTTTTTGCCTAGCCTCCTCCCCTGTAAAACAGAATTAATCTTTCCCTGATTACCAAACAAGGTTACTGTCAAGAGCATCCCAAGGAATCCTTTTTTAATAGCTCCAAACAGACAGAAAACATCAGTTTCATTGAGAAAAATGAAGAGGGGTGGACTTAAAAAGAAACCATATGCTCCCACAGCCCTGAAACCATGATTCTGCTCATTCTGCACAGTGGTACAAGGTCTGGCTCCCAGACAAGGATCCAGTCAACAACAGCCATGGACTCAGTGGCATCTGCAAACCGCTCTCACCCACCGAGGAGCCAGAACACCCTCCCTTCACCTCCTCTACCCGTTCCTTCACAAGCAATGATCCAGTGTTACAGTAAAGTCTATAGAGCTTGGTAACAAAGGGACAACTAAAAATGCAGGCATGGGAGAGGACCAGAATACGAATGGCACTCTCATTAAGATGCAGGCCAGATCCTTTCCAAAAAGGTATGGCCAGAGGCAAAGGGACACCATCTGTCAGGCTAACTCCAGCCAAGGCGTACAAATAAATGCAATAACAATCTTCATCTCAGAGGTTCTCTGACTATATATTCTTCATTTAACAACTGCAAATCAAAGCTGTCCTTCCTGACTACCAAACAATTTCTACTTCATCCAAAATTCCTCGACCAAGAACTGGCAGTTTCCAAACCCTGAGCCCAACACTCCATACAGCAGAGAGGATCACTGAGAACATGCACCTTCAGGTGCTGTATCCTTTCTCTACCAAAAGAAACCTGGGCTCCTCAGAGAAATGGCTGATTTCAGAGCTGGGGCAGAGTATGGAAAAGATGAGCCTGGAACATCTTTTTATGCCAGAAAGTAAGAAAAGGTCTCCAAAAAGGAAATATCACATGGACACAAAAGCCAGCTTGAAGGGGCTCCGACTGGCCAAGTCTGGGGCAATTTAAGCACCAAATAATTGAAAGAATTAGAAAATAGGAATTCATGGCTCCATACCAATAACTGATTGACAGACAGACAGACATTGAAGGGAAGGCTCTTGCTTACAGGAGAGTGCGGAAAACTGACTGGTAAGTATGGAAGGAATACCGAGTTGGAATTTCATGATTTTGTACCCATCACAGAAAAGACTGGATCCAGTAAGAATCACCAATGGGATGCTAAATATTGCCCTGATTTTGATGAGAAGCAGGATATTTGCAGGATCTTAAAGTGTCTCCCCATAGTTTTATTTTTCCTCCTCTGCAACTAGTAAGCAAACAGTCAAGAAACTGGACCACATCTTGACCGAGTGATTAAAGTTATCACCACCAAGAGGACTTATTCACCTCCAGATCTGGTGTCCCAAGAAGGACACAATACCACCTATGCAATATTCCAACTAAGACTGTATAACCAGAATCCGTCCCTGAGGAAACATCAAACAACCCCAAACTTAAATCCATTCTATTTTTTTTAGGTGGGAGGATATATTCCTAGAAATTGTCAATGTCATGAAACACAAAACAAGGCTGTGGAAGTGCTTCAGATTAAAGAAAGCTAATGAATGAAATAAAATGACTAGATCCTGTATTGGAGAGGAAAATATTACAAAAGACATCATTGAATTAACTGGCCAAGTCAGAATATGAATGCTAGATGTGATTTAAGAAAAACATTTTAGCAATTGTTAAATTTCCTGAAGCTGACAATTATACTGTGGTTCTATGAGAGACCATCCCAATTCTTAGGAAATAAATATTTAAGTAAAAAGAGGCAAAAGGTCATGATGTATGTAATATATCTTCAAAATGGTTCAAAACATACTGTGTGTGTGGATGGGTGGAGGTGTATAGGGGTGTGTCTGTGTAAAAGGAAAATGATAAGGCAAATAGGGTTACATTTTGATAGCAGGTGAATCTGGGTAGAGGAGACAGTTACTCTTTGTACTTGTTTTCCCGTAAGCTTGAAATTATTTCCAAGTAAAAACCAAAAACACATGTGCCCTCATTCTCTGATGATATTCTTGAAACCTTGCCCTGTCATACCTTCCATAACAGCATTCTCTTTTGGACTTCCTACTTCCTCTCTGACTTGTCCTTCACAGGCAATTCTTCCATTCCCTAAAACTGGGAGGACTCTTGTTCTCAGCCTACACTCCAGCCTACAGAAAATCCCAGGCAAGGTTCGAACTCCACACAGACACACCACCACGTAGGCCCACAGTCCCCACCACTCTACCCACTGGACCTCTCCATCTAGATTCCCACAGGCCCCTCACCCGCCACTCAGCACTGACAGAACGCAGCTTCCAGGTCTGCAAAACACTTAGACTAGCCTGGGGCCTGAGAAAGCAACACTGCCGGACACCAGCCTCTGACTCCTCACTCTTACTCCCCACGAAGGGGGGCACTCAGGTGGAAGGGCAAGGGGAAGGAACAGAAGCAGGCTCTGTTCCTTGCTTTCCAACAACAGTCAGCTGAAGGAGAACGATGACCCATGAGCTCCAGGGAAAGGGGAGAACTGAGGAGACAGCCGGGATAACCTCACTCTGCAGTGATGGCGAGGAAAGTCCGCACTCTCAACAACATGCCACAATTTTAGGTCTTTTCTCATGCCCCAGGCACGTACGCTGCCAAAAGAGGACCCCGCAGCTCAGGCTCAGGTCCACTGTTCTTTACCTCCCACGGCTGCCTCTCAACCTCCCCATTCTGCACATCGGGTCATCAGGGTTCCCACTTTCTCAGGGAACAACACAGGCCCAGGGCTGCATCAGAAAACCACAGGTATTAGTCAATTTGAATTAATATCCTTTCATGCTTTACAGTCGGTATCACTTTATTTTTTTTGGCCTTTGTAAAGGGATAAAAAAATAAAGTTGAGGACATCTCTGATGATACATAGGCATGTTTTATCATATGAAACACAGCCCACAGGTAAACAATGAATCTGGAAACAAGAGATGTTTAACTCACAAGTGGCTTGGGCACCCAATTCCAAATGTCCCCATGGGAACATTTTTAATCAAGCTGCTTCCTAAGAGATCCCCGCCCTCTTAAGAAAACTACTGAAATTACTACCCAGCTTCTGGCAGATCTCTAAGAACTGGAAGCTACCTCCCATTTGGACTTTGCAGATGGCTTATTTGCATATTACAATTCTCCCAGTTGATGACTGTTTGGGGGGATATGGGAAGAAGCAGATGGATGGACAAACACATTTTTCTAATGTGTCACTTTGGCAAGTAAGTAGGCTAATAAGTAACCCCTGAATTATAAACTTTTATCACAACTTATATGCAAAGTCATTAAAAGGTTACAAGGAGGTCAGTTTATAAATGCAGCAAATTCCAAAAGGACAAATAGCCTAATTCTAGTTCTCCCAAAATTTCACTTGGGAATAATCAAAAGAAGCCAAATCCCATGGCTCTGGAGGCAGGTATTAACAACTTCAGGAAAATTACACAAAACAGTGATATTGGCAGTGGAAAATTAAGGTGGACAAATTACAGAAATGAAAGGTTAGAGAGTAATGTTTTACAAATCTGAGGCCAGTACTGGCATAATTCTAGTCAACAAGTTATCCTAATTTTGCCCAAAATAATCAGGCAATTTATAGTAAAATTTGTTTTTGTCCTGAATTATCCACATAATGGCTTCAATTCTCCACTTATCATACAGAGACAGGCAAAATGCACACTGAAGAACAGGCATCTTTTACTGAATTCCAGGTGTTCATGCTATTATCAGCCAGACTTTGGCAGACAATCTCAAATGACTTTGACTATCATCCTGACATCAACACTTTTAGACAGTTAAAGAACCATGATAATCTCCACAACTTTAGCTGATTAGATGTATAAAAACTCTTATGAATATGTGATCAGATATTGATTAAAATGAAATAAAGTCAGTATACAAAAGCCATCATTTGATTGTGATTATAGGATATTTTATAAAAAGAAGGAAGTGAACAATGGTGTCACAAAAATCATCAGGACAACATCCTGCACATATCTGGTACATGTAAACTAGCACAAGAAAGTAATTCTTCAATATGTACTAATATCCAGCAATTCTCATTCTTTCTGATCTACCTCCAAAGAAATAATACTGAATGATGGAAGTGTTTTACACACATTCACTATAAAATTATCTACAATCTAACTAAAGAAAAATGGCAATATTATATCCCTTCACAGATTGGTTATAGAAATAATGTTACAACCACATTACAAAGTTGTCTACAAGCATTAACAATAGTTTTTAAAAGGGCATTAAAATGACATAATTAAGTTTGTATATATTCGATACATGAAAAACAAAGCCATCAACTGAAACTTTGTTGACATCTGTAAAAGCTGTAAAACCTTCTCATAAACTACATGTAAATATTTAAAGAAAATTACTTTCTGATAAATAAACCACCTGGCCAAATTTGCTGAGAGCCGAAGCTAGTAACTCTCAAATATTTTGGAGATAATGGCCTTCTGGGCTTATCCATCTTTCAGACCCCTCCAGTCTAGCCAATCCAAGCCTAAAATCATCTCCTCCTCCCCCAAAACATGTTGCTCCTTCTCCCCCAGTCTTCCCCAACCAGCTGAATATACCACCATCTAGCAAGTCTCTCAAGCCAAAGAACTTAGGCTTCACATTCCCGTCACATTCAATCTGATACATTGGCTAAGTCTGATGAATTCTACCTTGAAAAAACTTTCTGATCTTCCATCTCTCTCCAACCCCATTGCTGGATCATAAGCTAAAGCCACCATGTTCTCATGCCCAGATTACTGCACCAACCCTCTACTGTCTGCCTCTCAAACTAGTAGAGTTAGGCTTTGCCTGGGTTCAGATACTGACTCTGCCACCTAGCAGCTATATGTCTGTGATCACGTCACTCACCTTCCCTGAGCTCCTGCAGATGATCATAGTACCCACCTCACAGGGGTGCCATGCGGGTGAAATGAATCAATATATGTAAGCAGTCTGAACAGCATCCAACACCTAAGAAGCACTGCAGGTGTCTGCTCTTGTTACTCCTTTTTCCTCACTGCGTCCCCAACACAAAGTACAGTGTGTGGCATGTAGCAAATGCTCTGTAATGTCTACTGAGTGGCTAATTGAGTCCTACACTAAACACACACCAACAAGATTCTGACCAAAACATTTCCCAATGCCAGATATCCTTATTTCTGCCAATACTTCAAAATAATGTGAAATGGAGCCTCAGTTTAACTCCAGAGATCAACCTGAAAAGAAAGTGGCCATAAAATTTAAGTTTTGAAATGTAATGTTTTAAAATTCAGTTGTTGCAACTATTTAATTTGAGTGTTTTTTCCTTGGGAAATTTTTAATTTTAACTCTAGTATCCTGAAAATTTTTTTAATCATAATAAATGTCCAGCCATCTATCCTATCTTCTCAGAAAACACCAAAATACTACATCTCAGAATCAGAAAAAAAATTGTAACACTCAATGCTGATGAGAGTGTAGTGCTAGTGGGAGTATCTACTAGCATGTTTTGCAGTGTATATGAAGAGTTTGTAAAGAGTCATACACGCTAAGGTTCCCTTTAATCCCTAAAAAATACTGAGATGTGAACAAATATTTAAACATAACTGTGTTCTTGTCAATGTTCTATTGTGAAAAACTGAAAACAGTCTAAATGCCTAACAATAGAAGACTGTTTAAATAAATTATGGTTCACTCAACTATCCTTTTAACCCCTCTAGCTGTCAGATTTTGGATGATTTCCTTCTTTGTTGCTGAGTTCAGAAAAGCAGAACTCTGCCATTTACCAGGTATGGGATCTTGAGCAAGTTCCTATGCCACAGTTTTGTCACTTGTAAACGTCAACTACAGAATTGTCAAGACTGAATTAGTTAACTCCTGTAAGTTGAGAACAGCCCTGGGACAAGTACCCCGCACAGGCAGGTGATGGTATGATTTCCTTTTTGTACTTATCAAACTCTTCGCAGGGATCCTATGTCATTTCAAAGCCAAAAAAAAAAAAAAAAGAAAAGAAATCAATAAATATCACTAACAGTTTCTAATTTCTTAAAAGAAATCTAATTAGGCAAAAATTTAATTCAATATATAAATCTATAATCCTTTATCAGGAACCTCTGAGACTCAAAATGTTTTCAAATACATAATTTTCAGATTTAAAAAAGACGATACGGTAATGCATTGACTGTTCAATATAAAACCCTAAGCCAGGTCTGGGCCAGCACCCTACAATTAAAACATGAATGTTCACACAAAATCAAATCAGTCAAGACAGTAAGTCAATGCAGGTGAGGTTTTACTGCTAAATAAATTATTCAGAAACTTTACATTTTCAGAGCTTTTTAAACTGCAGAACTGTGAATAAGGGGCCCTGAAGCTCTATTATCAAATGCTAGCCTCACGGCAGCAGCAACAATCCAAACTGGCACATGGCTGATTAATGCCACTACAGATGCTTGGACGAAAAAACAAATAAATAAAGACGATTTACTAAGTCCTCAACCCTGGCAGGATGTCACTAGAGCAGGTTTATCAATGCAGTGCTACTGACATTTTGGACTGGATAATTTTGCATTGCCCTATAGGATGTTTAGCAGCACCCTGGTCACTACTAGATGCCAACTGCACCTTCCGAGTCATGATAACCAAATGTTTCCAGACACTAAATGTCCCCTGGGGGGAAGGGCAAAATCATCCTTCCTTGAGACCAGGGTACTAGAGAAAAAAAAAAAAACAAAAAACTACCCTTCTCTTCTCCACAACAGAACTCTAAACAGCAACTTCTGCTGGAGTGATGCTTCTTTTATTGTCTCCCCACTCTCCTCAACCTCCACTACTCCCCAAACCACAGCCAAAATAAACCCACTGCTGTCCCCAAGTACAACATGATTTCACAACTCAAGGCTCCACCCAGAGCAGGTGACTCCACCTGCCTTCATGCCCACCTATAGAAGACGGTCTGACATACAGCTTTCTCAAGAAGGCACGTCTCACATTAAGCATTATGACCAGAGACATGAGCAATCTACAGGCGTCAAGAAACATGACTCCAAAGGCAAGAAATTTGTCAGCTGAAAAATCTAGTGTTTAGCTAGTTTTTGCTATCTATAGAACTGGGGAGACAGGGAGGAATCACACAGGCAACATTTCCCAGACTGGTTTTTCCCAGAAATTGTCTTGAAAGACGTTAATAAGCATCTTCATATTTGTGATGCTCAAATAAGGTTAAAAATTATCTTTGACCTTTATTTTTGGTTGCTGTTAGTACCATGTGATCACTTTAAGCCTTTAATTGGCTCATTTTTTATGAAGTTTCAAGACAAAATAGAGAACATTGCATTTCCCAATCTTATTTGGACATTAAAGCCCATTTTTCCTTATGCTCCAAAAATATCTACTTCCCTGATGAAAGATCCAAGGAGCACCACTCTGGGAAACAGTGAAAGAGTCCTACCCCACAGGGACAATCCTAAAATCATCTTTCAGCTATTAGTTTCCACTTCCTTCTAAAAAAAATGTACCTATACGTACAGTTTTACAAATTGCAGCATTATTCAAAAGAGCCAGTTGAAAACATTCACCTATAGGGCACAGGTTAAGAAAGTCATGGCATAATAATATAACAGAACACTACCTTGTCTAACCTTCTGTACCATGCTGATGGCATTATACACTCAGAAAAATTAAAGCTAAAAATAACTATATAAACCAATTTCACCAGTCTCTTCAAAACAGAAAAATAAGAAGTTAAGATGCAATAATCCACTAAAACTGCAGGCTCTATTAGCAAAAAAGCAAAACAGGAAACTTAGTCTGTCAAAGATATGATTCTGAAGGCTGATATCTTCTTGTTTTAAAAATAATAAATAAAAGAGAATACTTCTGATAAAGCAGTAACAATATTTATTTCCCTTCACGGTTTCATAATGATTCATAAGCACTTTGCTCCCTCATTGATAGCCTCCTCCAGCTCCCAGACCCTCAGCCTCCCCCCTCCCCTCCTGCACCGCTTCACAAAAAGAAAAACAAAACAACCACCTCCGCAAAAAATACAACAACTTCTTTTATTAGCTCAGGGCATATGGAACTCGTTTTGGCAGATTTCTCCTCGTTGATTCCAATTTTTAAACGGTATCACTACAACCAATTAAGAACAGTTGAAGTTGTACCCATAGATTATGTTTTCCCCTCAACGGAACAAAATGCAGCTGCTACTGCCTGAAAAATGGATCACTGATTCACTGCGTATATCCCAGAAAGTCATCATGCCTCTTTGCTAGCTCTGTATGTCTCTGTCACTCTCTGCTACTGAACAAAGGCCTCATTAATTAGGGAGTCTTGCAGAAGGCAGAAGGCAGACTGTCTCGGAACCTCGACTCCCATGAACACCTTTCTGGGTCCTGCCACTGAGCACAGGTTTTAACCTTCTCATTCACAGAATTACAACCTGCCATGCAGTGGAGAAAGTAAGATGGTGCAAAATTATTTTCCAATCTACGAGAGCAAATTATTTACTGATTAAAATGATTACACTGCCATTTGACTGAATTCAACAAGGTTAGTGGTAACTATTTTTCCTACAGGAAAGATAATGATTTTAATTGACTTCATAATGGGGTAGTGGGTTTTTTCTTTTAATTTGACTTTTGTTCTAAGTTTTTTACAATGAGCATGTACCAATAGAGGGAAATAAAAAAATAAGATGTTACAGGGGAAAATTTGAAGATGAAAAGATTACACATTTTTCAAAAGGCCAAATTTATTCATAGAAAATACAGGTGGTCAATTATATGGTTTTATTTGAGAACTGCTAAAAGGTTCCAGAAAACACTTCTTGCAAAATAGACTTTGGGCAGGTCCATAGCCTCAGCCCTTAGAGGGTACTCACTAGAAAGCCAACCTTTGATTCACCAAATTTTGCAAGAAACACTCAACAATGAGTTGCCACCAGTCACTGAGCACCTGTAAGCAGACAGCACACGGCCAAATTTTCTAGAACAGCCAGGAGGGGCCACAAGGACAGAAGACCCTCAGTAGGGAAAGGAGGGCATTCTCAGATGGACCTGAGAATCACCCTAGTGAGGGAGTGTCATTGGCACCTGGGCACCTCTGTGGGTCCCTGGAGGCCAGGGAAGCTTGCCCTTGTTCTGGAAATGCTGCTTCTAGCCACGTGGATGTGGGAAAATTTGAATCTTAACCTTTCCAGGCCTCTGTTTCTCTATTTATAAAGCAATGGTGTTAATAACAACGATAATAATAGTAATACACAGTGCACAAGGTTGTTAACAATTTTGGTCACCCTTTTCCCCAGAGTTTGACCTACTACAGAAAATAGCTATCCCATCCTAATTCCAAGGTCACTAAAGACACTGACACAGATTTTCAGTGGGCCAGCCCTGACTGCTCCCTGAAATCCAGCCAAGACAATTTCCTTGACATAAGGGTTCAGTCCAAATACAGAGCCCAGAAATAACCCACAAACTTTAGGTCAATTAATCTTTGACAAAGGAGGCAAGAACACACAATGGAGTAAAGACAGTCTCTTCAGCAAACGATGTTGGGAAAACTGGACAGCTGCACATAAGTCAATGAAGTTAGAACACGCCCTCACACCATACACAAAAATAACTCAAAATGGCTTAAAGACTTAACCACAAGACAAGATACTATACATTTCTCAGAAGAAAGCACAGGCAAAACATTTATCTAACATAAATCTCAGCAATGTTCTCTAGGGCATAGCAAAGGAAACCATTAGCAAAACGAAAAGACATGGGAGAAAATACTTGCAAAGATGAGACTGACAAGGGCTTAATTTCCAGAATATAGAAACAGCTCATACAACTTAATAAGAAAAAAAACACCCACTCCAAAAATGGGCAGAAGACCTAAACAAGCAATTCTTCAATGAAGACATGCAAATGGCCAATAGGCATATGAAAAAATGCTCAATATCGCTAATTATCAGAGAAATGCAAATCAAAACTACAATGAGGTATCACCTCACCAGTCAGAATGGCCATCATTCAAAAGTCCATGAATAATAAATGCTGGAGAGGCTGTGGAGAAAAGGGAACCCTCCTACACAGCTGGTGGGAATGTAGTTTGCTGTAGCCATTATGGAAAACAGTATGAAGATTCCACAAAAGACTGAAAATAGACTTACCATATAATCCAGCAACCCCACTTCTGGGCATATATCTGAAGGGAACTCAAATTTGAAAAGATATATGTACCTCAACGTTCATAGCAGCACTATTTACAATAGCCAAGACATGGAAACAGTCTAAATGTCCATCAACAGATGACCAGATAAAGAAGCTGTGGTATATTTATACAATGGAATACGACTCAGCCATAAAAAATAATAAAACAATGCCATTTGCAGCAACATGGATGGACCTGGAGATTGTCATTCTAAGTGAAGTAAGCCAGAAAGAGAAAGAAAAATACCATATCACTCATATGTGAAATCTTAAAAAAGAAAAGAAAAGAAAAAGACAAATGAACTTATTTACAAAACAGAGAGACTCAAAGACACAGAAAACAAACTTATGGTTACCAGGGGGAGACAGGATGGGAAGAGATAAATTGGGAGTTTGAGATTTGCAGATACTAATTAATATACATAAAATAAATAAACAACAACATCCTACTGTATAGCACAAGGAACTATATTCAATATCTTGCAGTAAGTTACGGTGAAAAAGAATATGAAAATGAATACATGTATGTTCATGTATAACTGAAGCATTATGCTGTACATCAGAAACTGACACAACATTGTAAACTGACTACACTTCAATAAAAATATATATATACAAGAAAAAGGGTTCAATATCTTTCCTATTTCCTCCAACAGAGGAATGTGGCTAACCCAGTCATGTTAATTTCCAAGACTAAAAGGGGCAAGGATTTTTATCTTTTTTTCCTCTTCTTGGAATCCACACATTTTCAGCATTATCACACAAATGCACAGACACACAACAGCAACTTTGTGGGGATAATGAGGAAGAAAAGAATGCTTGCAACTTGCTGACAATCATCAGCACTTTACAGTACCCTGAAAAAATAGTAGTCAGGTTAAGGAAAGAAACTTACTTCCCAAAGAGATCTGTTTAGAAAGCATGTCCCCAAAGGTTGAAAAGATAGATAAAGGGCATTTTGCCCAGAGCCTTCTCAAACACAGCCAAATGATTGAGTCTACCCACCAAAGAGGGAGAGGGTGACAGAGTATAAAGGAAATACAAAGCCCTTTAGAAAGTGACCACACAAGATCTCCAGTATAGTTGTCAGTCATTTGATTTACCAGGCAGCCACCCAAATAAGGCACTGGTAATTTAGTGGCATTAAGATGAGCTTAGTCAGGGAGGAGAGCAGAGGGAAACTGAAAGCTTTTCATGCGGCTAAAACCAAAATAAAGCATTTCCAGTGACTGTGTAACACCATCGGAGCAGTGAAGTGCTAAAATGACTTCTGTGCAGATATACAAACATCTTGCTGCCATTCTTTTCCTGGACACCAAACATTACATTGCATTATGAAATGATCACTGGAAAGCCCAAGGATCAAGCAAAGATTTTCTCAATCATTAAGGTACTCTTCATGACAGATTTCTTAAAAGGTCTTCAAATATCTAGAGGAAAACAAATGTGTCCTTTATTTGACAAATGAAAACTTCAGAGCTTAGCACAGACAACAAAGGAAAGAGTGCTGTCTTCCTCTGGGAAGCTTAAAATCACTGAACATTCAAAACTGCAGGGAACAGACTGCCTGGGGGAGGGACAATCATGTGGTTTTTGCCAAAAATATAGCTATTGTTGTTATTTATCTGAACACAATATTTTGTCATTTTAATTTTCACCAACATCAGCTGGATATTTTGTAAAGACAGCCAGTTTTCAGCAGCGCATGGATGGCATAGCACTGCTTTCATGGGAAAAAAACAGTGGATGAAAATTAAGGAATCAAAACTTCACTTGGAAAGAAAATGGAAAATAATACTTTTATTTTTTCAACTATAGGCATGTAACAATGCTCCTAGTGTTTCACTGCCACACAGCTCTCAGATCCTAGAGCTTGTGGTGCTGGAAAGCAACAATTGTACTAAGAAACTACTCTTGTTGACTCTTACTGTACAATGAAAAGACTGTCTCAACTTCATCTAGGCTAAGAAAAAAGGCAGCCTCTCCTTACTCCCATTCAACATAAACTCACAAGTAAAATGACAGTAAAAGAAAGAAGTGAAGCATTGAGACATGCTACAACATGGATAAAGCTTGAAACCATCACACTAAATGAGAAAATTCAGACACAGAGGACCACACGTTGTACGACTTCTTTCCTAAGTGAAACGTACAGAATAGGCGAGTCCAGTCCATAAAGGCAGAGGTACTTCCGTGATTGCCAGGGGCTTCCAGGAAGGTGGGTGAGCTTCAGGGGTAATGGCCAGTGCGTGTTAATGAGGATCAAGTTTTTTTCATGGTGATGAAAATGTTTAAAATTTGTTGTGTTTATGGTTGTACAAGTCTGTAAATATCCTAAAAACCACTCAATTGTACCCCCCAAATGAGTAAGTTACATGGTCTGCAAATTATATCTCATTAAAATTTGTTATTAAAAATTAAATGTTATTAAAAATTAAACACATTTACAAACATACACAAAATTAAAAGTATCATCTCAGTAACATGTACCCACACTCCCTCTCCTCACTTTAGTTTCAAACGTAGACTCCCTTGACCTCTGTATTCCAGAGCTGGTGCTTCGCAAACTTAACATACATAAGAATGACTGCAGACTTTGTGAAAGAGCAGATTATGATTCCCTAGGTCTGGGGGGGAGCCTGAGAGTCTCCCTTTCTAGCAAGCGATCAGGTGTGGCAATGTGAAGCGGGTGGTGCTGCCCCCACACCACAGATGTTGTACCACAACCACGGACTCATACCATCCTAGAGCACGAGGCCCAAGTCCGGCCACAAGCCACAGCCAGGAGTATCCCAGGAAGGACTTTCTCTCCCGGCCCCTCCCGTGCACAGTGCTACACAGACAGAACGAGCGGCAACCCCACGCCCGCCACTGGGACTTCTTTACACATAGACAGGGCGCAGGCTTGCCTTCTAGGCCGGCTCTGCTGCTACTGCTGCTCTGTTTCACAGGGCACCCTCGGGCGCTGAGACAACTTCCTCATACTTTACTACGGGACCCCACCCTACTAGCTGCTGACTTCAAGGAGTTGTTTCCAGGGTGAAATAAGAAAATGTGAGTAAAAGGAGACTAAAGAACCATAAAGTGTTATATTATCTTATGATGGGGAAAAGTGCTGAGAGAGGCAGGTTCTCATTCTGAGTCCCCTGATGGACACGAAAGACAGAGAAGTCAATTCCTGCTGCCTCCTCCTGTGGGCACTGAAGGTAGAGGCCAAGGCAAAGCCCCTTCTTATCCCTTTTAAGGGGGAGAGAGAAGACTTCAGTGACCAAAGCTAACTAGACATGTTCTGAGAGTCGGTACAAGTTTTAGTCCTCATCTTTAGGGTCCTGTGAGAATGTCAGTGTGAGATCACGAACTTAATCAGGAGGAACTTCGTTACCATCATGGGGTCTCAGGTATGATGTCTCATACTCAGTTCATGCACATCTCCAGCACATCACTGCCATGCCATGAAAATTCAACATCTCTGGTTCTGCTGTAGCCAGAAAGAACTGAAGCCAATTAAGTTCTAAATGAGCTTTACCTTCTATTAAATTGTAGATCCCTGAGGATAAAAGAAAACTTATTTCAGTGTAGAATATATTTTAGTTTTCATGATCAATTTCAACCAAAAGCAAAAATAAAAAAAAGAAACCAAAATGTACTATATGTCTATCGTGGACCCATATTTAACCCATAAAAATTAATCTTGCTTTCAAAATCATGAAAATACTCAAGAAATATAGAACTTATGATGTATTTCTCTAAAAATAACTTCAAAAATAAGTTCCAGAGACTTGTAAAAAGCCAATCATCCACTTATTACAGAATAGTCTTAAAACCTGATGGAATTACTCTACCTCCGTATTTCCTCATAGCAAAAAGATTGTTAAACTTTATGAAATAAGACTAATAAAGTGTATCTTCTATTTGCAAGTTATATTTATATTATAAACCCATAAACACCAAAAACTAATTAAGGAAATCATTCACATTTTTCATACAATGAAATCTGTCATAATGAGTAAGTACACTCTTAGAGAAACAGAGGAAAAAAGTTAATTGCCAATTCAAAACAGATCCTTCACTGGAAAGAAATGAGAGCCTTATTTAACACCCTGGCATTATTAAGAACTTTTCTTTCTCCAAACAGTAATGTTTGAGCTGTATTAACTTTAATGTAAGGAGCCTACAACCTAAAAAAGAGATGAGTAAAGATATGAATTAATCATTTTAAAAGCATTCTTATAATGTAGGAAAAGCCATCATTTTAAGGGGGCATTGCCCTATTTTTATTACAATTCTCCTGTGAGTCAGCAAACTAGCTTATGGAAGACAATCTAAGTTTTTTTTTAATTAATAAGCTTTTATTTTTAACAAAAACTTTAGAAAATTCACTAGAGTTCTTAGAATAGCTTTTCTTAAAAAATTTGCATGAAAATTGTGCTTTCCCCCCAAAGGAAAAAAACATCTAGACATTGCTCAGCCATCACAATGCTAACACCCTGTTTCTTTTTAAGTGTATGTTTTAATAGTTCAAGGGCCTTCCCAAAGTTCTTGCTTCCCACTATAGGGTGCATTCACCCCATGAAAGTCACTGTAGTCATTCCAAATATATCGAACACTGAAACCAATCCAACAGTCAAACATCTACTTTTATGTATCTCTCACCCTAAATCATAAACTCCCTGAGAACAGAAACAGCCCTTTCACTCCCATTTTTAACTCCCCTAATGCCTGAGCCCAGCCCGTCAGCCAGAACAGACTGTAAACAGAACAAAGCCCTCTGCTCCCACACAGCACTGATCAGAAAAGATCATTTGTTATCACGTCCATAGATCAAGTGATCAGTTAAAAGGATGAAAAGAAAGGAAACTATCATTTGCTGTTTGCCAGAACCCAGTGTGCATTTTGGTGTTTAGTCCTTTCAATATACCCTGAGGAAGCTGAATTTTGAGAAGGCACTGTTGCCAAGCTTGAATAAGGTGGGGCCTCAAATCAAATCCAGGACCAGAGAGTTAACACTGCATTAACACACTGACCCATTTAGTGGTACCAAGGCTCCACCCTAACTTAGCAAATAAATACTTGAGCAGTACATTTGCATCAGAAAGCACTTTTGTTAGTGGCCTGCAGATCTCGGGGCAGCAAAATGACTCCGTGAGCAGCCCAAGTGTGGTACATCTTGCTGTGGTTTCCAAGAGTCTCCCACCGCCAGTGGAAGTCCAGGCAGGGGTGAGCCAGGAAGCCCACACCCTTCTCAGGGGCAGCCTTACCGAGCTCAGCTGCAGCTCTGTAACATGATCTGCATAGCTTTCTTCTAGAGAACCAAGTGTTTTTCCCACATTCTCAACAATTCTCCCCAAACCGCTTTCCAGTACGTGTCCAGGGTTGCACACTGGAGATTCACAAACTTGCTATGGCCCAAAGATCTATATTTGTGACCCACAGATGTTTTTTAGACCTTTAATTAGTTGTCCTCCTAAAGAGGAGCCACACTAAGCTCACCCCCATGGCTACAGCTGCACCCAGCTCCCCAAACCCCACCTGGCAGGCTTCACTCCACCCGCATTTGATGTGTAACCTCTGCCACTGTCACAGTTCTACGGGTTCAGAGACCAAGACCCAGAAAGTGCTCAATGGGTCTGTTTAAACACAAGACTGGGCATCTTGGCTCCTACTCTTGAGTCTCATCTCTCCTTCGCAAAACCCCAGAAAAATTTCACCTGAGCTATCTATCTACTTGGTTCTTGGGTTGTACAACCCTGACTACCTGGATCCAAACTCTTAATTCCTTCTCATATAAACTGTCATCTTAAGCAAGCTATAATCTCTCTGCACACCACTGTCACATCTATATTTGAGGATGCAGTTAGTAACCTCTTCACTGGGCTAGAAAATTATTGTTCATTAAGTGCTCAGTAATGCTGGTTGCTAACACCTGCTGGACTAAAGCTCACTGAGAGCAAGACCGTATCTTCATCAGCTCTGTACCCGCTATTTCCCAAGAGTGAGATACAGAAGTAACAGATGCTGGGATCAGTTTACTATCCTAGGTAAGGATAATGAAAGAACAGACCACCTTTAGGTGTCAGTGGGTCACCTGGATCTCCAGTCACCAAAACAGAGCTGCTTTGCTAAAAATTTGTAACTTTTCAAATTATTATGAATTCAGAGCAATGCAGCCACTTTCATGGAATTTTACGTGTCTTATATCCACTAGAACCAAATTCTATTTTCACTTTGATGTTACTGAAAATAATTCATGTTTTGCCCCACCTCATTTCAACCTCAAATCCAGCTTGACAACTCCTTCGCTTTGAGCCTTGAATAATTTTGTTTGCCTTCTGGAAATGTCTATGTAAGGAGAGACAAGGAAGAATCATGAAAGCATAAGCAAGTCTCAAACTTCAGGTCTCTGTTCTTAACAAGACTTTCTGAGGGAATGCAGCTTGAAATATCACTGTGCTTCATCCATCAACAAACTGTCATGTCACTTGATAAGTTATGAGTCAAAATAAAAATACTTGTTGCTTCCAACCTGGCTGGAAGAGAACTGGGTGAGGGGAAACCAAACAAGTTTATCAATGTTTCCTTTAACAAGTTTCTCTCATAAGGTCTGACCATAGAGAGGGCTGCTTTCAAATTCAACAAAGATTTTATTTCTAAATAACGTAACTTCCTCAGTAGTTTACGCACAAGTGCAAATCAGGTCCCCACCCCCCAAAAAAGGATTCCATTTTAATTTCACAGATGAGCTAAAGGGAAAGAAAAATCTTGAATTTCTTCAGAGTAATAAGCAGTTCACATTAAAGACATCCAGCACTGAGCACAGATATTTGGGACAGAAGAGTATTCAATCAGTAATGAAATGAAATGAACTGTATTTAATCCCTGAGTTTGAGTAATCAGTTTGTGATGTCACCACATTTCACACAATTATTTTCATGTAATTTCAACAGAGGCAATTCTGCTATGGGCTGAAAGAAACAATACAGCAGACAAGCTCTCAGAGCCTGCTGGAAGTTTTAGCCATTCGAATTTTGAAGAAATGGGTCAAAATTACAACTGTACATCCTATAATATGACAAACATATACAGACTACAAATTGTGAGCCTGTAAAAACTACTGTGGGAAAGGCCTTATATGATTTACTCCATTAAACTATTTGCTAAATATGTCATTGTTTTAAAGAGCCAGAGTCAAGTAATCTTTTTCCCTGGACACACAAACTCTCCTCCTCTAAATCACCCCCTCTAAGAAGAGGAGAGAGAAAGGGCATCACTGTTGAAGGTTCCTGGGAAGAAGCACTGTGTGTTTCTGGGGTGCTTCCCAGGAGATCACAGTGAGGCCCCATTTTAAACCACTGGCACTCCCTCTATATTGCCATTTCATGACCAGAGAAAAAGCTGCCTAGACAAGAAGCTAGACAGGATACATCTTGAACATATCTCAACATAATAAAAGCTGTATACGACAAACCTACAGCCAGCATAGTACTCAACGGTGAAAAACTCAAAAGCTTCCCACTAAAATCTGGGACAAGACAAAGATGCCCACTATCACCACTCCTATTCAACATAGTCCTGGAAGTCCTAGCCACAGCAATCAGGCAAGAGAGAGAAATAAAAGGGATCCAAATTGGAAAAGAAGAGGTAAAAGTGTCACTATATGCCAACAATATGTTACTATATATAGAAAATCCTAAAAGGTCCACACAAAAACTACTAGAGCTGATCGAAGAATTCAGCAAGGTAGCAGGTTACAAGATTAATGTTCAAAAATCAGTTGCATTTCTTTACACTAAAGATGAATCAACAAAAAAAGAAAGTAAAGAAATAATCCCCTTTAAAATAGCACCCACAGTAATAAAATATCTGGGAATAAATCTAACCAAGGAGGTGAAAGAATTATACACAGAAAACTATAAACCACTGATGAAGGAAATTAAAGAAGACTTTAAAAAATGGAAAGATATCCCATGCTCTTGGATTGGAAGAATCAATATTGTTAAAATGGTCACACTGCCCAAGGCAATCTATAGATTTAATGCAATCCCTATCAAATTACCCAGGACATAATGTCACTGAACTGGAACAAATCATAATAAAATTTATATGGAACCATCAAAGACCCTAGAATTGCCCGAGCATTACTGAAGAGAAAGAAAGACGCTGGAGGAATAACTCTCCCAGACTTCAGACAATACTATAGAGCTACAGTCATCAAGACAGCATGGTATTGATACAAAAACAGATATATAGACCAATGAAACAGAATAGAGAGCCCAGAAATGAACCCACAAACTTTTGGGCAACTAATCTTCGACAAAGGAGGCAAGAATATACAATGGACTAAAGACAGTCTCTTCAACATTAGGCAGCTCAGACTTTGGGAAAATATTAAGCTTTCCCTTCACTAGAGAGCATCAGTTAAATCTGATATAAATTTCTCAAACTGGTTTTAGCTTTCTGCTTCCGACATCCAACTTCTAACATGACTAACAAGGAGATACCCAATTGGTACAGCCATGAGCCACTAAAGCAAGAAGTCTAGAATGGTTCTCATCAAAAGGGAAAGTAGATGCTTCTCAAGCAAAGGAGAGGCTAATAATTCTCAGTACAGGCTGCATGGTGGTACTGCCTGAGTTTAACTGGTCTGGGGAGGGTTGAGGTCTGAACTTTCTTTTTTAAAGCTCACCCAAGCAGTGAGGGCTGAAACCTACTGGATTAGATTACTTGAAGAAAGAATAAGCCATTAATGAAAGTGATCATGTGGTCAAGTGTAGAAATTTTAGAGCAGATAAAATAGTTGACTTTGATGAAATTTGAAGTCCAGTTCCTGCCTGGGCCTGATACCTGATCCGGGAGAGTGTGCACCACCCAGAGAGGAAGCCACACCCCCTGCCCACTCTGGCACCAGAGTTTTAAAGTCATTCAGGATTCACCCGGTTGGGATGCCCACAATATTGAGAAGCTGTTTAACTAGGTATGTCATTGACTACAACAAATCTCACCTCGTGAATTTTTTGATATGCAGTTTACCATATGTATGTCACTTATATATGAACATTTATGTATACTCTGAACACAAACACACACATTTAAATAATACATAGTAGAACCACAATGCTGGCCCCAGTCCTCCTCACCCAGGAGCTGCCTGAGCTAAGAGGAACATCTCCGCCTGGTCCTTTTCTAGTTCTCAGGGGTGAGGATGGCACATGGACTCTACAGGGTGGAGCCCCTCCAGGGCGAGGTTGTTTCAGTCCTCTTTACAGCTCCAGCCTCTCACTCTGGCTAGGTGCCCAGCTGATCCATACTTGTTCGATACATGAGTTTGCCTTGAGCACAAATGACCTTCCTGGTTATCTTAATTTTGGATGAAGTTTTCCACGCTAAGCTAGGAAGACTGACAATTAAAAAAGAGCTTAAAAAGAGCTAACAAGACTAAGAGTTGGTAATGAGGGGATGCTCACCATCTGGGTCAGAGACAAAAGTACTTGTGAGATAACACTCTGTCCCGCCTTAAACAGAGCCAAGTCCTACCTGCAGGCTGAGGGCCAACTTCTGAGGATAACTGGCCCAGAGGAGTCGGGGACCCCTTCCTCAGGAGGCCCCGGAAAGCAGGCCCAAGAGGACACATTTGCAGCCTCAGCCCTTGATGAGAGTTTAGCATGTCTGCTCTTAGAGCCTGTGAGGCCACCTGCCCACAGCGCCCTCGCCTTCACCACTACGACTGACCCAGCCTGTACAATCCCCAGGTGCTCCATCAGGCTCTTCACATCCACCCTTTGCAGCCACGCCAAGACGGGCACTTCATCCACCCCATGTCACACACTGGTTAACAAGGACAAACTAAGCAGTTCGGTTAAGGACAGAGAGCTAAGACGTGATTATTACCAGCCTCAGTCCCAACATTTCTGTCTCCAAATCCTCCTTGCAGGAGCTATTAAAAGCAGTAAGAACAATAATGATCATTTTAAACGGCTGACACATTTGTTACTCACTGAGCGCAGAAACACGACGCTGAGTGTCGAGTGCTAATATGGATCAGCTTATAACAATCTCATGGGATCCTGCTCCGATTCCCACTTGACAGATGCAGAAATGCGGAGGGAGAATTGAACTGTCTGTGTGAATTTAAGCTGCAGGGCCAGAGTGAAGCCCAAGCACTATGACTCCACAGCCTGCCTCTTACTATTCCTATACTGCCTCCACAGAAAACTGGGCGAGCCAGAAGCGCGGAGGACCACGTCAACCAATGAAGTGGGCAGATCCCCTCACCTGACAGCCAGCTTTCTCACCCGTGAAATGAGAGTGTCAGAGCTGATGATGTCTAAGATCCCTTTTTTGTGAGTTTTGCTCACAGTATCAGCCCCAGCACCAATCACCAGACCAGGAGAGGCATATCCCACTGCAACCAAAAGCCAAAAAACAAATCCAAGTGATTCACTCTGGATTTTTTAAAATCGTGATAAAATATGCATAATATAAAATTTACCTCACTACCCATTTTTAAGTGTATAGTTCAGTGGCATTAAGTTCATTCACACTGTGATAGAACCATCACCCTGACCCATCTCTAGAACTTCTAACTTCCCCAAACGAAACTTAACCCATTAAACACTAACTCCCCATTCCCTGCTCCAGCCCATGGCAACCATCATTCTACTTTCTGTCTCAGTGCATTTGACTACTCTGGGTACCTCACATAAAGGTGATCATACAGTATTTGTCTTTTTTGTCAGTGGCTCATTTCACTAGGCATAATGTCCTCAAGGCTCATCATGTAGCATGTGTCAGGAAAAGCTGAATAATATTCCATTGTGTGGATATAACACATTTTGTTTACCCATTCATTTTTCAATGCATACGTAGGTTGCCTCCACCTTCTGGCTCTTGTGACTAATGTTCCAATAAACATGGGTATACAGGTAACTGCATTTTTGATGAGGCAGAATGGATTCAATTTATGTTCAAAAAAATTAACACATCAGGAGATTTCTCATAAATAAATCTTCTTGAATTAAGCCAAGCTCTCTAAGCACAAGCTCAGGAATTGGAGTCATACACAGTGCGCTGTTCTGTCTCAGGGTCTAGGCTCCCATCACTAATATGGCTCTTTGCCTACGACTGAAGAATAGAACAAACACATGCTGCCCAAAGGAAATAATCTCCAAAAAAACTACCACAAGGAGGATCTGAATGCACTTCAAAACAGATTTAAGGTACAGATTTCTGGACAGCACATCAATTTCAAGAATAACGTTAGAATTTTTTTATGTTTAAACACCCTGAAGTTGGTTCAGAAATATTTTTAAAAAAGGAAATTATTTGATAATAGAAGTCCTTTGTTATTCTTACAAGATATTTTTTCCATTCTTGAACAGGTGTTTCCTATCTGTCCCCATTCCATCCCTCCCCCCAAGATGGAAGAATAAAGAGGAAATGATGATCACCAACTGTCTTACTATCACTGTTGGTAATCCTTCTTTCTAAAATCAATATATTTGTTATTTTTACACTCCTAGTTCCTTATGGGGCCAGGCCACTCCCTATACGAGGGGTCAAGTCTCAGGTGGAGGGCAAGATCCACCATTCTGACAGTCACCAGACCCGCCAATCTCCTGGAAACAAGGGTGAAAGAGAGAAGGGTTGCCTCGACAGGCGAATATACTATAAAACACTTGGAAAGAGAAAAGGAAAAGTTGCACGAAAATGTTGTGGCTAAAATGTACCAAATCAGAGATACTTTTGTGTGCTTCATCATAATCTAACCGTAAAATTAGGTGACTTCGACTGTAACCTGCCACAATCTCCCTAAGTAAAACAAAAAAGAGCTCAGATAATAGCAATCAAACTGACACCCCTGAGTGGGTTTTTGAGGTAAATAAGCTAAAGAAAAGAAGTGTCCCTGCATGGGACACTGCATCTGGGGGGAGACACGTGGGCTGAAGCACAATCCACAGGTGCAGAGCCTGCGAATCCGGAGGCCAACTGCACTACCACACTGTATATAAGAGACTCGAGCGTCCACGGATTTTGATACCCACAGTGCGTCCTGAAGCTAATCCCCCGTGGATACCAAGAGATGACTGTTGTGTGTAAGAAGCCAAGCCCGAGGGCAAGAGAGAGGCAGGCAGACCTTCCTTGTTTAGATGACAACACTGAAAATAAACTCAAAGGTTACTGCAAGCTGATTTCAAGTCATGGGCCCATGAAGTAAGATCATTTCTGTGTCCAGAGATCCTGATGCTGACGAAGGGCACCAAGACACCAAGAGCATCCTGCCTGGAGCCCAGAGGAGATTCAAGGACGTCTGATTGTCATTCTTCAGTTTGTTCCTCTTCTAAGTCATACCATCCAAAAAACAGAGCTCCCCCTCTTTTAGCACTTTTTATAAAGAATGCCAATTTGGTTTTCAAAAGATGGGAGAGACAGGCTGGGAAGGAAGAGTTAGGTTTCACCAAGTTAAGCCAGACGGCTTTCTGCAATGCCCTTAAAATAGTGAGGTCTCAGTTTCCCCTAGGTGAAATGATCTGCAAGACCTTGATATTTAATTCAACTCATGACTCCCAAGCTTGATTGTTTCTCTTTTGTAACGACCAGAACTAGAATTACTTGTAACCACCTGACAGAATCAAACCCACTACAGACAGATGAAGATTTCCCACAACGAGACACACTCCCCTGGTGACTACATCCAAATTCTGAGGGGAAGATTCAACAAGTCACCAAATGAACTCAAATGATCTAAAAAAAAAAAAAAAAAAAAAAAAAAAATTACTTCTGGCTCTATCTTAACCATTCCAGAGAACCTGAAAATTAACAATGTCATTTAATCACTCACTGGCTTCTTCCATTAACGCTTTTTTTTTTCAGTGTACTTACTGTCATGTACCACTTCACCTTTTCTGAAACTTATGTGGAAAGATTTGATTTCTGTTGCTTTATAAGGGATGAAAAAGATACTTTACAAGGGATGAGAGGAAACACTATACACAGAGCCGTAAGATAAAATAACCACACTCCCTCCCATGAACTGGAGAACCACACACACACACACACACACACAGTTAAAAATCAGCATTTCATCCTTTAAGGAAAATATAACAAAGGGGAACGTGAGCTATTAATCACACTGGACCATTTCACGGAAAACAGGAAAACAGCAAAGCTGCTTCTAAGTCTAAAAATACCCTCTGAACATTAAGCCCTGTGTTTATTTTTTTCACCCTTCACTCTTTTTGCTATATGCCCTTTGGTAACAGATTGGTTCAAATTAAAGAATATGATACCACTTAAAACACCATGAGCTCGCAGGATAGGGCCTGAGCCATGGGATGAAGACGCCGAGAGGTGTGTTAAAGCTGAAGAAACAAAACATGCAGGAGGCATCCAAGGAAAAGCTCTGGTGCGGCCTGTATACAATGGTTACAAATACTGAGGGACACAATGATTAAGGGAGAAAAATCACAGTGGTTATCACAGAACTAATGAAAAAAAAGAGAGGGAAAAAAAATTGTAGCGATCTGTTACTTATTGCAGCTCCAACAACATATTACACTCTCCATATCCTAGACTCTAAACCCAAATTCACGTGGCACTTTTCACCTACAGACAATGTATCCCAGTCTTCCCTCTGTTCTGTTTTCCAATGCTCCCTCACCTAGGACAACGGATAAAGACATCTGTAAAAATCCCAAGTGTGTCCACACATTGTGGATTATATTAAAACAATTCTCTACAATCCATTCCTTTCAAAATACAAGACAGTGGTACATATGCACTGAACCAGGTAGAGTGCTGAATACCGCTTGTATTCAGCCTGCCCCGCATCACTGCAGCCTGTGCTGTGTAGGACACCTCACAACAGGCTAGAAATAGCCTTCCATAGATACATCGTTAGCAAAATTATGCACCTACATTATTGCTGTCTACAGAGTGCGCAGGGCTGATGCATAATGAACACTTTAGTAAACTGTTCTCTCAAGCTCTGAGAAAAGATCAGAATCTAAGCCAGCTGTGCTGTTTAATATTACCTCTAAGGGAGGTGAGTGTGTGGGTGGTTTATTTGAAATTCTCCTTTCAACATTACATCCCTATCTTTGACGTTGGTGGATTTTTTTTTTTCCTTTCATTTGTCTTACTCTGTCTTCTAAGGCTGAAGAACACAGCAGATTTAATTACAAACAGAGAGTTTAAGAACAGTGATGCTTTAAAGGCTGTGTATCTATTAAACTTTGATCCCATTCATCCAAGAAGGCTTTGTGCTGTAGAATAAACTCCAGTATTCATGCAATTTTAATGATAATGCTTTTGAACCCCATTTGCTTTCATGTGTTTGACCTTCTGTTCAGTACCCTGAATATTTCAAGCACCCCTAATACAGTGGTTAGGAAGGCCAAAAGAGCATTTATAGGAGCCAAAAATAAGTGTTTTAAGAATTTAAATACTTACAAAAGGATAACAAAATGTCTTAATTTTTTTTAATTTCATAAGCTGGAAAATGGTTCAGATTGGAAAAAAATAAAGATACATAACCCTAAATATTTATCCTCATTTTCTGGGTTATTTTCTTATTTAAAAAAAAAAACAATGAGCATATATACCTTCTGAAAGAAATAACATCCAAAAAAAACTTAAGAAAAAGAAAACTTTCAACAGCCCACATCTAGAGATAATTATTAACACTGTGAACCTTGTTCCAAATCTTCAACCATGCCCACAATTTTATACATAGGTTCATGCTACACACACCTTACTAAAATTTGTCCCATGACCCCAAGTATATCAAGGAAAGGTGTTCACATAAATAGGTATAGATTATATCATTTTCAGTGGTCACACAGAACTCCATTGGATGACTGTACCAATATTTCACTACCATTAACACAGTGATGAATTCTGAATGTATGTCTGCCCACGTCTTTTATTTTCAAATCTGTGACAAATTCCAAGAAGTACCTTAATCAAAGAGAATCACATATTGACACATTACCAAACTGGCTCCCAGAAAGGAGGAACTTGCAGGACCTGAGAGTAACCCTTGGCCCCACACCCTTGCCAAAGCTGGGTTCTGTCCATTTTATTTCTTAGTTGCATGCTGCATATTTTAATCTCATTAGTAATTTAATCATATTTAGGATGCTTTGGCTACTTGGAAGTTCTTCTCTTTCATGTAGCAAAAATCACCCACCTAATTTATTCCACAGTCTCTGCACCTTATCAATCATGTTCAGAAAGTTTTTTTTACTATTTTATATTCTTTTATCTTTACACATTCCAACTACCTAAAATCTATTTCAGTATCAGATGTGATAAAAGGATCCAGTTTTCCAAATGGCTAGGTAACTATCCAAACATCATTTACTGAATAATCTATCCTTTCCTCTGCTGATTTGAATTGCTGCCTTTATCGTATACCGAATTACCACAGTACACCTGTACTACACATCATTGGGCCTTCTAGTCTACTCCACTGACTGACTAAATGAAATGTTAAATGGTTGGTTTAAAGTCTATTCCAGTATTCAAAGGATGGGCTGCCAATGTCAAATTCTGCCTCCACCATGAATAGCTGTGTTACTTTGATTTTTGTTTGTTATTTTGTTTTTATTTCTTTTGATTCAGATATAGTTGATGTACAATATTATATAAGTTTCAGGTGTACAACACAGTGATGCACAAGTTTTAAAGGTTACATTTCATTTACAGTTATTATAAAATATTGGCTATGTTCCCTATGCTGTACTATATGTCCTTGTAGCTCATTTATTTTAGACATAGTATATTGTACCTCTTAGTCCCCTAACCTTATATTGCCCCTCCCTCCTCCCTCTCCCCACTGGTGGTAGCCACTAGTTTGTTCTCTATATCTGTGAGTCTGTTTCTTTTTTCTTATATTTAGTAGTTTTATTTTTTAAATGCCACATATAAGTGATATCATACAGTATTTGTCTTTCTCTGTCTGACTTATTTCACTTAATAGCTGTATTAGTTCGGATAAGACACTTAACCTCTCTGCCTTAGTTTCCTCATGAGTTAAATGTGTATAACAGTACCTACCCCATAGGTTTTTTTTAATGGGGTTAAGCTAAATGGTAAGTACTATATATATGTTACTTGTCCTTATCATCATCCCCAAAAGTAAGCCAACAGAAACTTGATCCCTGTCTTTAGGAATTCAGAGACCAATGAAGGAAATAAACATTTCACCAAATGGCCACAAAATTAATGCACGATGACAAACCACAGTAAACAGATCAAAGGGGAACGTCATCCAATCTAGCAGATCAGAGAGGGGCTTCCAAGAAGTAACACTGGAATTAAGGGCTAAAGGATGAGTAGGACGGATGTGTCCCTAGGGTGACAGGAAGGTGGACACCCAATCCAGCCACAGGGGCCACCACGTCTGCCTGTTCCAGGGACCTCCTACATGCTGTTCCCTCTGCTGGCAACTTCACAATGGGCTGGTTTCTTCTTACCTTCAACTTCTCAGTTTAAATTTCCATCCTTAGAGAGACACTCCATGACCACCTACTTCTGAAAAGCCAGAGATACGGTCTTTGATAAGAAAGCTAATGCTGTAAATCATATGATTTTATTCCCTCAACAGAAACTATTCCAGCTGGAGCTGATCCAAGATCCTATCCTCAGTAAAACACAGTAGCCGTATTTATCTTCAAGGCTATCTTTTCTGAATTACTATTTGCAGGTACCTGTGAAACCATCATCTGCTCTTTATGTCAAATAACAGTACCTTTCTTACCTTTCCCTGCTGCACCTGATGAGCACCGTTAACCTTCCTACGCGCTGAAGAGAATGTAGTCTAGCTCCACAACACAATGTCAGGAATGACCTCCTGTCATGACACACTAGCATGTCTCAGCTGCGTTTGTGACAATGTCTAATTACATATTTGCATGATTACTGGTCTGTCTCCCACTACACTGCCACTTCCATAAGGACAGGGATTGAGTATTTTACTCATCTCTCTACACTCAGAACTTAGCACAGAACCTGGCAGGTAATCGATTTAATGCCTACTGTTTGTAAGACAGATGGATGTCCACAGCACCGTGTGAGCAGAAAACTGGCACTAAATCAGGGCTGAGAGGCAAGGGTTACATCAGGCAGGCCCTTGCAGCTCATGATTTAGGATGTTAGTCTCTGCAACCAGAAGCTATTGAAAGGTTTTAAGCACAGAAGTGTCAAGGATATATTCGGTTTTGAATTTCTCTGGCTAAAACGTGACCTGACTGGAGACAGGAGAGATACTGGGAGACTGAGAGATGGTCCCAGGTTGGACCAGGATGGTGGGGGGTGGGGGAGGGTGAGCAGCCAACTGTCAGAGGAACTCCCACAGCATTTCAAAAACAGACATTGTGACAAGTGCCAATATTTCACAGGGAGAGCTTTGGCATCAGAAAAGAAAATTCTATGATTAGTAATCTCGATACAAAAGGTGAGACTGTACAGTGCAGACATAAGTCATTGTAATCAAGGAAACTACAAAGCCAGAACAGAGTATAAAGTCTATTCCCTACAGAGGAGTCCCAGTTCTAGACAATTTCACTCATCCAAGGGACATTACTTATTAGCCACAAAAAGACAGCTCCTATGTATTAAAAATACTGAATATACAAACAGTATTAAGCCAAGACTACAGAGCACAGTGGCTAAAGGCCTTTGCATTTCCACAGTTGTAACTCTATAGCACTGTGGTTTACTACTCTTAGGAAAATAGATAAGTAAATAATATATTACAAAGCTTCTTTCTCACAATGTTACCAAAAAAAGAAAATATCTTTGAATGCTTACTCTTCAAGCCTTGTAACATTCCTGAAAACCTACAACTGCATATTTTTAAGTCCTTTCTAATGTGAGAAAGGAATGAGTTTCTGTATTTGCCAATGGCTTCTTAGGCAGGGGCACTCTACCTACCTATGTTGCCTCTTGCAGCATCTTGAGAATATCACACTCTTATGTTGCTACTCTACCTTCCTGCCCTTCACAGCTGCCATGAACACATCTGGCACCGCAGGTAGGGGTTTAGGCACCTAAGAGCCTGCTGACTGGCAAGAAGGATGTACGAGAAGTTTGGGCCAGACTCTCATAATAACATCGTTTCTGCAGAAACTTTAGGTAAGGCACTCAGACTCTCTTTTCTCCTGTGTCAAACAGTTCAGTATCAACCTGTGTTCTCCACAGAGAGGTGTTAGAGTAGTAAATAAGTACACGCACAATATAAAATGTGAAGGTGCCACTCCACAATTACCAACTAACAGGGAGAAGTTAATGTGAGTTTCCTGTCTCAGATGGATGTTAGGAGAGCAAGTACCTGAGTAGCTACGGAAGAGTAAAATCATGATGATCTAATTATGTGACAGATTGAATAAAAAACTTTAATTCAGTAGAAGGGATTATTCAAAAGACCCTAACACTTGTTTCAAAATATAGGTGATGCTTCCACTTAAACACATATCAAAACCAAACTGTAAGAACTTTTGAAGGAGAACTATTATTTTTTTTTAATGTATGGGGAATCTACAAATCTTTATTTAATTTTTTTTTAAAGATAAACAAATAGGGGGGAGGAAAGAATAGAAGGTGAGTGAGAAGGAAACAGGCAAGAGGATTTACTAATCAACTGTATATAATCATACCTTGCTTCAAGATTTCTGAACATTTTATAACAGTTAGGGGCTCCGGAAAGTCCCGTAATACAGAAGCATGCTTAACTCTGCTTCCAATATTTCTCAAACTTACTTGTTTTTGGTAGGTGCCTCTCTCCCATGTTCTATCTATTAATAGGAGATTCCCTGGACAGCAGTCCTTAAACCTGAGAAGTTATTTTGGGGTTGAGGGGGCAGTTATGGTAATGTCTGTGCCCCTCCTCAGACCTATTTCAGACTCCCACATGGTAGGAACTAAATGTGACACACAGCCAGGTTTGGGAACCACTGTATCAGCATAAGCGGTTTTTAAATTCCCTGCACATTTCTAGGCTGGTAGGCTGGGGCCAGAATCACTTCTAAATGAAGCATGAGGTAAAGAAATAGCATCTTCAAAATTATAAAGAAAAAGTGAGGTAATTTAATCCACAGAAACAGAATAGCACACCTTTTTCCGGTCCACGGGTACTCTATAAACCAAGTTGTTAGGATTCCAACAGTCCACTCAGGAATCAGGGACTAAACTACTGATACAAATAAGAATCTACCTTGCATCAAGAGAGTTTTTAAATCAAAATAATTCACTGAGTAGCTTAATAAAACACATTTTAATAACCTGCTCTCAAAAAGCTTAAAAATCAAATAGACTCACACCTCACCTTCCACAAGTAATGCCCAATTATGAGAGAAATGTCCTGCAAAACCCTGGCACTCTTCAGAAAACCTCCGAAGGGCATAGTACGGCACGTACAGATAACAGAGTTCCATTATGCTACATCTACCTCAATTCAAAAATCACTCTTACACAGTGATGTATTTACATGGTCAAGTTTGACATCATGGATGAGGACCAAAATCTGAAGTTCTGCAGCAAACAAAAGCATCAGTTTAATGTACTCAGGATTACTACGCAGGAAAACAAATTTCTTGAGACACAGTCTTCAACTCTTGCTTCTCAACTTACAAAGTAATGTTCACTCAAGAAATTTAAAGTGATTCTGCAGAGGGTGGAAAAACAAGCTTTAATCCAGAAATGACTTCACAGCCTATTTGTCTCAGAGCTCGAAGCACTTTTCATTGAAGCCATTAAAGTGTGCCAGGCCCCAGAGAAAGCCAAGCCACCCAGAAAGGCACACTTGTGCCCAGGCAGCAGCCACCCTTAGTGCTCCGGCTGATCTTGCCAGACGTGCCCTCTCTCCTAGGAAGCTGACTGACGGTGGCCTGACCACCTCGTTCCTGAGGCTGTGTTTCTTGGTTGTAGTTCCTCCATTCTGTTCTATTTTGCTTGAGGTGGAAGAAAAGATGTATTATTTTTCCATTCATGCTCTCCTACACTCTGCATTTTCTGTCCTCAAAACAGAAGACCACCAAGAGGATCACTGGGAACGTCTCCCATCTTCTTAGAATGTCTCCACCGCTCTTCATCCTTCTTTGCTGAATAGCATTGCTTACACATCTTTTGCCAAGAAGCTAAGAAAGAAGCAATGCCCTGGAGACCCCTGGTATGAGGGCTGAAGAACGAAGCTGGCCTGTGCGCACCAAATGACCGAGAGCATCTTGCAGAAGCTCTGCTATACTATGTCCTAGCTGCCCACCTTCCCTTTGCTCAAAACAGAGTCAAAGCCATGACACTGTCTTTCCTAAGGATCTGGGGGGAAAGCATTCAAAAGAAACATTAGCAAAAGTCATAAGCAGCCTTCTTATTCACAAGAGCTCTACACTTCTTATAGAAACAGGAAAAGCAGCCACGCATTCAGAAGCAACCCAAGCAGCACAATTTAATTCTGGGCTCTACAGAGGGTGAGGCAGGTATTCTAATACTCTTAAGCTAATCGCCTAACGGAGCAAACCTACACTGACTGATAATTCAAGAATTTGGCTGGAAACTGGGTTTGCTCCCAATCCCAGTGAGAGCTTGTAAGATTCTTCTGTCCCTTGTTTTCAGTCTAACCTGAGCACATGGAAGTGGAAGAAGTAAAGATGATGGAAAGAAAATGTAGTGAGAGAGAAAAACCTAATTACAAAAGACAAGGAAGAAAACGTAGAAACACAAACTGCTCATCCATAAGTCCACTGACCAAGAAAAATCACTGTTTAAATGTTAATTTTAAAAATAATCTTACAGCATTATATAGCACAGTGCCTGGTATATAAGTTCTCAGTGTATTTTATCTACTATCGTAGCTCTTTTTTCCAATATAAGGCTTGTTGAATATCTACTTTACGTCCTGCTTTTCTCAAGAGCGATCATCATGAATACTCCCCTACACCAATAAGAACTGCTGTGTAGATAAAACAGCTACAGACACTCGATGATGCATAAGTACTGTGATCTACTTCCCTATCCACTAGCATTTGCATTCAGGTTCTTTCCAACTTTTCACTACAACACTACTGAAGTGAACAACTGTGCACACAAGTGTTTCAAGTTCATATATTTATTTTCTGTAAACAGATTCCTAAAAACAGAATTACAAGCAAGAGAACTGCTGATATCAACACTTCCACCATCAAATGAGAACCCCCATACTTACACCCTTGCTGACTCAGAAAGTTATCATCCCTTTTAATCTACGCTGACTTAGACAATGAACAATGTCACATATTGCTGTGTGATTTCCATGATTTTATATCTGCATCCTGGCCCCTTGCAGTCCTTTCCTATGCGGTCAGCGCTGTTTCCACAGACATGGAACCTGCGACTACAGAGGGCTGACTGTACCACGTCATTTTATATACGAGACTTGAGCATCGGCAGACTTTGGTATCTGTGGGGGTCCTGGACCCAATTCCCTGTGGATAACAAGAGAATGCAGTATTGCCTTTCCAAGTTCTTTTCTAATTTTTCTATTAAGGTGTTCATCTTTATCTTACTGATTACTAGATGCTTTAAGATATTTTTTAGTTTGACATTTAAAGTTGGAATAGGACTCATAGTTGAGAATTACTGGCAGTTATCAATTCTGAAACTAGCCAGTCTGGACAAAAATCCTAACTCTGCCACTAAAGCTGTACAACCTTGAGTGACTTACTTAGCCACTCTGTGCATCAGTCCCCTCATCTATGAAATGAGAAATAATAATCCCCTTATGGGGTCTTTTTGCGTAGTTGAGTTAAAATAATGCCTAGACATGCTAGGCATTTTCATAATTAAGGAAGTTTATCTTATATTTACAACTTTATAACTTTACATGGGCATGTTTTAATGTAATTTCTAAATTAATTCTTAAAAACATGTGATGTATTTTTAAGCAGAAATAAGCAAATATAAAAATACAAGTACAGGATAACCCCTTTCAAATATATACAAATTGGATAAAAAGAAAAGAAACAGGAAGGATGTATTCATTCAACAAACATATATTGAATTCCCACTAAGAGACAGACACTGGTGACACAATGAAGGACAGAACAGAGTCCCTTTCTTTATACCCACCCTGAGGGATACCAACAAAGAAATAAACTAACAAGCAGTCCAGTGAGCCAAGCCCTATACTTCAGAGAAGCACTACAGGCAGTTCTCACAATGAAGAGCATTTAACCCACACCAAACAAGGGAAGGGCACATTTCCCTAAGAAATGATCAAGCTGAGACCTGAAAAAGAAGTAGTGATTAGTTTGTATAAAGTGGAAGAAAGAGAAGGGGAATTTCCACAAAGGGGACAGCATGGTGCAAAGCCTGTAAGGCAGGCAAATGTGTGCAGTACACAGGGAAGGGGTAAGAGATAATCACACGTATAAAGAGCTGCGAGAGATGATACCACATAGACAAAAAGGGTCAGACCACACTCCCTTCAAACTCTTTCATGGGCCTTACAAGGGCTTTACATGGGAGCTTTAAAGACCACTGAGGAGCTTTAAGCAGAGAAGTAACATTAGATTTGTTTTTTAGAAAGATGATTATGGCTACACTTATGCCCAGGTCCATTTTACCTTGGCTGTGCAACTTAGGAATTGGGGGCCAGGGGGGTGGAATTGAAATCAAGTGACTTGTGATTTGTTTGGGGTCTCACGGGTCCTCAGAATGGGAAAACCAGGAGGACATCTGAGGTCTCTGAGCCTCTGATCCTGGGCTCCTACTGATCATGTTCTACACAGCCAAATGACGGACAGTCTTTCACCATTTTCTAAATGATTTCAAGAGCTTCCTTCGAAGTACGCCTCTGCAATCCCTTCTGAACATCAGGCACAGAACAGATGACTCTGTGCTGCTCTCATCAAATGACCTTCCCTTTTATGATACATAATCAAATCCAGCCGTGGGCAGGAAATTCCCCGATGGTCAGAAACTGGTCGACCATTTACTCTGTGAAATTGTGGGAGAAGGCAAGTTTTGAACAATACAGTTGGTGCACACTTGTGTCTTCAATAACACCGATTCCCCCAATGAAGATCTCATTTGTTTTAGTCTCCTTATAATCGCTCTGATTTAGTGAAGGAAAAAGTCTTCAGTGTATTGTTAGGATATTTACTACCTGCCTAATATTTGTTAATCTCCTGTTTTAACAAAAGCAGAATAAACTTTGAGCTCACAGATTTAATCAAGTGAAAATATCTAAGACTTAACTTTTTGTGTATGATAATTTTTTATACCTCTACTTATAAAAAGTGATAGCGGTTTTTCCATTTATCAAAGTGATGAATACAGATGCCCAAAAGTCATGAAGATAAAACTGAATGACAAATTTTGGAAACAATCAAATTACTCCATCATAACCAAATGGAACCGTACAGAACTTGAAAGAGCCTACAGAAATTCACCTGAATCATTCAGAGCAGCAACCAGCAGACACAGTGACATCAGACAGCAGTAACTTAAACATAAAGGGAGAGCCAATATGTATCACATGATAGCATAACTCACTGCCTCATAAAAGTAAAGTAACAGTTACCAAATTCAGACAAATGTACTGATATAAAGATTTTATGGTAAGTTTCTGATTAGGACATATCCTTTGACATAAGGTGGTTTATGGTAAAATGGATCAAAATGATTTAAATGGGTACATCTTGAGACAAAGAAAGTAGCTGAAAGCTTGTAAAAAATGAATTAAATGCATCTTGATGATCACAAAATACTTGCTGAATAACTTAAATCTTATAAACATCGACAACCTTTTCCAGCTTCTGTTGGAGCTAAGAAAAAGGAGTTTTCCAAGTCTACATCAAGAAATTTACAGACAAGATGCATTCTAAATATCTCTCTAGAAAATGTGGACTGGATTGAAGGCAAAGGTAATCACCCCCAAAAAAGTAGAAAATCTAAAGATTTTGGGTTGGTAAGCTTCAAAGGGACCAAAGATACACAGAGAGTAGTGGATGAGATGAAAAGAAATGCGCTTACTGGAAAACAATTTTAAGGTTTATTAAACTTAATTAAAAAATGGAATAGGACACAGCACTCCAGTGCAAAGTTAAGCATATGAAGTAGAATAGAATCTCTAGGTAACAAGATACTAACTTTCATGAGCAAAATCTTGGTAACAGTAATGATGAGAAATATCTGCAGAAAGCCTCTCCCTCAGTTTGCCTAAGACATGACGGAGAACAGCCACAGCCAAGGGTTTGGCTTTGTAGGTCCCTCTTGCCCAGAAGTAGCTATTTAAGCAGTTTAATGAGTAATATGAATATGGCCAGCAAGCCACTGAATACAGCATTCATGAAACATAAAGAAGCACTCCAGGGTCACTTCAGTGAGCAGTACAAGCAGGGAATGAGAAGGGTGAAAGCTGCACCCACCCTGTTATCAGTTCCTACAGGACACCCCTTCTTTGGGTTTCTTCATCACTCAGACACAGAACAGTGCCTGACTGTTCTCTCCCTGGCCAAGCTGCTCAACTGGCACCAAGTCCTTACAAGGACCTCTCAGGGGGCCAGACCTCATCCTTCCAAAAGATGTCTGTCACTGTCCACCAGCTGCACCGAGAAAATCACTCAGGGCTTTGGATCCAAGAATCAAGTCAAAGAACATGGAGCTCACACATCACAAACACCACCAAGTGTGCCACACGTATCTGCAATCCTCAACAACAACTTAATGAACAACTTCAAATTACCATGTAGCTGTCTGATGTGCTCAAATGAGATCAGGGCATTTCTATGCATCTACGTTGGCATCAGCCTTCCACAAGCACAGACACAGATGCAGCGTGAACAGTCAACCACCCACTCTCACTGTAAATGTCCCTGATGCCTTGCTGGAGACTAATAATTCAAAAAACTCTTCAATGTTCTACAGTCTCTCCACTCCACAGTTAATGAGGCGGTCACTGCACCACCAGCCTACCAAGCTAAGAGGCTGCTCGGAAAGTAATTAACAGCCTCACTGTTTAATACAGATGAGGGACTACAAAAAGAAATTTGAGTTTCAGAAAAAAATACCAAAAACCTAAGCATAGGGGAAAAACCTGTAAAATACAGCACTTACTAAAAGAGGCATATGTAACACTGACCTTGATGTAATATGAAAAGATTGATTCACCAAGTGAGACAAATTTTACACATGTGTTCATGCTGTATGTATATGTACACATACACACACAGGCACTCATAAGTGTGTGCATTATACAAATGAATGTGTTTTAGACAAAGGGGATGACAAAGACCTCTAGCGTTTTACCCACACCCACCTCTACATCTGGGTGCACTGACAGACTACAGTTTCCAGCCTCCTCCCTTCTTCCCGTGCACTTAGGCATTATGGTCTGGCCAGGTTACAAGTTCCAGCCAACTCAACTTAAACTGAAGTGACTGTTCCTTCTATTAGTTTTCTGGTGTTGCAACAAATCAGCACAAATTTAGCAACTTAAAACAGCAGCCATTTATTAGCTCACAGCTCTACAGGTCACAGTCTGGGCCTGCCTGACTGGGTTCTCTGCTCATAGACTCACGAGGCCAAAATCAAGGTGCCAGCAAGACTGGGCTCCTATCTGCAGGCTCTAGGGAAGAAGTCTCTTCCAGTCAAATTGTTAGCAGAATCGAGTTCTTTTAGGCCCCAGACCTCAGGAGGTCCCTGTTTCCTCGTCAGCTGCCTTCCAAGAGCTGCTCTCCGCTCCTGGAGGCTAAGCACACTCCTGACCCGGTCCCTCCATCCCTAAACAGCAACAGCATGTCCAGTTCTTCTCACACTTCCAGTCTCTCTGACCTCCCCTTCTGCTACCAGCTAGGAAAAAAAATGCTCTTCTTTTAAAGGGCTTATGTGATTAGGTTAATCCCAATTGTATAATCTACCTTTGCCATATAAAGTAACAATCTCAGAAGGGACATCTTTTCACAGTGACAGGCTGACTCACACTCAAAGGGGAGAGGACTACACCAGAGCGAGGGTCACTCAAGGTCTCAACATTCTGCCAACCACATTCCCCTCCCAGATCTCATCCACTGAACTCCTATGCTTGTTCCAACACACTCTTTCACTCTGACAATTTTGAAAAATGTGTGTTAGAGATGGCAGAACCCTAGTCATCCTGGATCCCTGAAGCAAATAATAGGAAACAAGAATGAAAGGAGCTGAGACCAGCAAATATCCATTAACACTTCTTGGCTAAACGAAAGCATTAGGACATCTTGCAAAATTCAGAGTAACAAAACCAAAGCTACTGGTTGAAAACAAGGTTTAAAAAAGATCAACTGGGTCCAACAAAACCCAAAAAGATTCCACGGTGGTAACTGGCCAATGGAACCGACAAGATTTTGAAGAAACTGTATTGCTCAAATCAGCCATGAGCCATTAGTAGTTTAAGGCCTGTGACTGTAAAGTGACCCCCAAATTTAAATAAACAGGGAGCTGACTAAAGAAGCTTTGCAGCTCCCAGAGGCCACGCTCCTTGTCACCCTCTTAGATTTGGCCAAATAGAAGAAAGAACAAGAGTGCTCCCCAGATGGTAGAAACCACGCAAAAAAAAACAGAGGTTGGGGACTTCACAATGCTTGCTCAGCAGGTGGCATCCATCCCCTTTACGGACCATCACCGCCATGACTGCTACTCTTTCCTTTCACAAATGGGAGTGTTCCCTGTGAACACGGCTTCCTACACACTCAAAAGCACGGGCAAACTATCCATCAGTACCTCACGAGCATTGCACCTTGCTACTGAGGTATCGTTCAGCATTACAGAACTGCTCCAACTAGGATCTATTTGTAAATTCAGTTTACATTATAAGAAAGACATTTCTGTTTCTTTCAGATATCATAACTCTGAAGAGGCTAGAAAATAAATGGAAACCTCCTAGGAGCTGGGTGGTTCCTGAGAATGACAGACAGGGTCCCCATAGTCATCATACCATACACAACTTGACCCAGGGGTTGGGGAGAAAGGTTAGAGTAAAGCAACTAGAGCATCATATTCCAACTTTAGAAGTTGTACTAAATGTAAATTCTTCATAAATAGTAAAGTTATTTCCCGAAGCATAAGACTCAGCTGATTAGTTTGTAGTGTGGTTTGAAAATATTTTGTTGATAGTCTGTGAGAACACTTGAGAAGGTCTCACAACATGACATTTTAATAACAGCTGTACGGAGCTGTTGTCTTAGTCTTTAGTATCCATAGTAGACCATATAAACCACTCTTAAACATTTGGGCTCAAAGTGAATAAGGAAATAAAGAAAATCTAAGCCAAAAAGAAAGAGAGAGAGAAAGGTTGTACTGTAAAAATTTTAAACTTCTTATTTTGTCTCCTGCTCCCTCAACATTCCCCACCCACACAAGTGGTGAGCACCCCACCCAGGTGACTAAGTGCACCAGTGTGATAAGGTGGCCTCACCACAAGTTCCCGTCTCTGTCTGCCCTGACTGTGACCTGGTACGTAATATTCTCACACACTTAGGAAATTCCCTCCTGCCTTTTCTTGAGTGCTCCACGCTGACCTTCAATCAAGATACTTGTCAAGGGTTTTCGAGCTCTCTCTCGGCCCCCCCACCTGCTTGGTTGAGCCCACTCTCTTGGCCATCCTCTTAGGTGGCCCCCTCTCAGTGTGCAGGGACTCTATTCTGTCTCTTTAGGACCTGAGAGTATAATAAACTTTGTTCTTCTAAACCTCTGTGTACGTCCTTGTGGCCACAACCGATTGTCACATAAAAGAACGTAGAACAAGGGAACAAAGGACTGAAAGAACAGAAATGGGAAAGAGGGAGGTCAAGGAAACCCTTTGATTGCCTACCCCCCAGTATCTCACCCATCTGGCCTTAACTCGTGAAGAACTGCTCAGGAAAGTCCCACAACTTTAAACCCTAGAGCTGTTCTTCAACTCATCTCACCCAGTTCTCATGATTCACTTATCAACAAGTCTTGCCCTTCTCACTCCTCTCTCCAGCTACCCACTCTAAAGAATGCCCAGGCTCCTGAGGCTCTCATGCAGCCCAGGATCTGCTCTGCCAGCTGAAGCTCCTCCCCCAACCCTGATATTATGCCCCTCCCTGCACAACAATATTTCTTCTCAAAACAAGTTACCACTTTCCCAACCAAGTCTTGACATCTTCAAGTTATTTCTGATTAATTCGGGAGATACTTTAAATTTTCCAAGTTGACTGAAACCAAAATTCATATAAACTTAATTTAAAACATTAAAGAATCACTGTGGGGAGAAAAAAACCCTTGCAAAAATATAACTGGGTCAACAACAAAAGCTTCGATCAAGAAGAATCTAGGTGATAAGCGAAATTATTTTCAGTCATCATTTTCAGTTCAATCACCCCACAGGTCTGTCCATTTGTCAAGCGTATCAGGAAGTTAGAGCTCATTAACAACTTTTTTTTTTAACCTGGGTCAGGTTATCGTAACTATACAAGCATGGCACTCTGACAAACATGATTCCATTCAATCCCAATACCTCTGGAAACGTTTTTTTAATATTTGGTTGCCCCTAAAATTCATTCAAGATGGCTGCATTTTGATCAGACATTCTAAAGCCCAGTAAAAGAATGCATGGAGTGACTGCTATTATAAGCACCACCCCATTCTCTCCTGATGACATGATCAACTTCTTATGATGTATTTTTACTTTGTAGGGGGAGAGTAGGGATCAGGAATTCCTTTAAGAACCTGGGAACAGGCTAAGGACACTGTCCCTCAGGAAAATGCACATATAAAAATGTGACATAATTTTAGAAAATAAATAGGCCCTCCACAGCCTATTACAGACCCCAGGCTAAGAACCTGATAACAATGCAGGGATAGGGACAAGCCAGACTCGAGATTCTGAAGGCACCAGAGATTTTACTGCTCAGCACAGGCAACTAAAGAACAGAGAACCTCACTCAGATAAACTCATAGCTAATTATATATTTAATTACATACCTTAACAAATTTAAGTCTCGCCAAATCAACGAACGCATAAACACATTCATGTTAAAATTCTCCAGAGCAAAACGTCTATACAAAACACACCTTACATGTGATGCAAGCATGAAGAAATTAGTTAAAACAGAAAGGCATAAAATACCAATGTAATTAAATGTTTCCAGTTGGAGAATCTGAGTGTGACAATAATTACATGCTAGACTATACCATAATTAACACAGCCTAACCAAATATGTGTTATCCTTTTAAAAAACCAGAAGATACAGTTTATGATAGGTATATATCCTAACCAGACTCACTGAAAAGAAAGCATATCTCATTCTATGCAATAAAAAGTTATTTATAGGTTGAATTGACTTTTTACATGTTGAATCAAATACAATATTTAGAACAGTGTGGTGAATGCTTTTACGAAAATAAGAACTATTACGGGCTGATTATGCCCCTTTCCCCCAAATTCATACATCAAAGTCCTATCCCCCAGTACCTCAGAATGTGACCTTATTTAGAAACAGGGTCATGAAAATGTACTTACTTAAGATGAGGTCATACTCATCACTCTACTGTCCTGGAGTCCATACAAAAAGGGGAGATTTGGACAGAGACAGACAGGGAGAACACCATGTGAACATGAAGGCAGAGATCAGGGTGATACGTCTACAAACCAAGAGAAGCCAAACCATCATTACAAAGTCCACAAACGATAAATGTTAGAGAGGGTGTGGAGAAAAGGGAACCCTCCTACACTGCTGGTGGGAATGTAGTTTGGTACAGCCATTATGGAAAACAGCATGGAGATTCCTCAAAAAAACTAAAAACAGACTTGCCATATGATCCAGCAATCCCACTCCTGACCATATATCCACAGGGAACTCTAATTTGAAAAGATACATGCATTATTCACAGCAGCACTATATACAACAGCCAAGACATGGAAACAACCTAAATGTCCATAGACAGATGACTGGATAAAGAAGCTGTGGTATAGATATGCAATGGAATACTACTTAGTCATAAAAAATAATAAAATAAAGCCATTTGCAGCAACATGGATGGATCTGGAGATTGTCATTCTAAGTGAAGTAAGCCAGAAAGAAAAAGAAAAATACCATATGCTATCACTCATATGTGGAATCTAAAAAAAAAAATTTTTAAAAAGAGGACACTAATGAACTCATTTACAAAACAGAAACAGACTTGCAGACATAGTAAATATCTTATGGTTACTGGGGGAAAGAGGATGGGAAGGGATAAATTTGGGAGTTCGAGATTTGCAAATGATAACCACTATATATAAAAACAGATAAAAAAAACAAATTCCTTCTGTATAGCACAGGGAACTATATTCAATACCTTGTAATAATCTTTAATGAAAAAGAATATGAAAATGAATATATGTATATATACATACATGGCTGGAACATTATGCTGCACACCAGAAATTGACACATTGTAACTGACTATACTTCAATAAAAAAATAATAATAAATTTTAAAATGTTAAAAAAAAAAAAAAAGAAAGGCCAAAGATTGCCAACAAACCACTTGTCTGGACAGAAGCACAGCCCTACTGACACCTTGACCTCAGACTTCAAGTCTCCAGAAGTATGAGACGGTAAATTTCTGTTGTTTAAGGCACTCAGTTTGTGATACTTTGCTACTGCTTTATCAGACTAATACAAAGACATAACAAAATTTACTCTGAACAAAATTTTGTTCTACAGTAAGGTGTGTCCATATCAAATGCTTGATAAACTTAAAAAAAGTAAGTATAGATTTTATAAGAACAGCAGGTTAACTAGAACCAGAGAGCTATTTTTACCTAATCTGCTGCCAGCTTAAACCAACATGTGGGGGAAAAAAGGCATTACTCTTGCAAAAGTGAAATTTCAATATGGATAAAATTCACTAAAGTAGAATAATGTATGTCCATTTGTCCTATTTTATAGTAAAAAAAAGAATATCTTATTTTATTTTAATTGCATGGTAAAGTATATCTTCATGAGCAATTGAGTAATAAAGTACATTCAAGTGAAAAAAAAGATGATCCATATTTGCTATTTTAATATATTCTAAAGCTTATTTTCCTCTTTAGTAAAATGTGTTTGGCGAAAGCATCTTTTAACTTCCAAAGAGCAGAGATGTTGAAAATAACTGTCAGTAACAAGGTAGAAATAATCCCTTCTAACGAAGAACAGTTGTGTAGATTAGTTTAAATCTAATCAGAGATTTGAAATCAATAGGTAAACACTAAAAATATTCTGCTTTATTAATACAAATATCACCCCTTACAAACATAAGCAAAGCACTCAGTTTCACAGACACAAGAGAAATGTTCCTCAAGAGGGCCTTCCACTTATAAACACAGGCTATCTAATCCAGCATACCCGTTATCAAAAGGAAGTAATTCTAAAGTCTAAAGTTTCTTCTGTAGATAAGATCAAGTTCATGGAACTGTACGGGAAAAAATGGCTTAAAAAGTAGGACATGGCTATTTCCCCTAATATCTTTGTCACATGCAAACATTAGCACTGGCTTTATGTACCTTGAAAAACCCATCCACGCGCAAAAATAACATTTGCCTTGGGTTTTCTAAGATTGTGCTACATTAAGTTTTGGAAAAGAGATTGTACATTAACTTCATCTTTAAAATGAAAGGTTTTTCAGTAAAAAATAGTAATAATAATAAAAGAAAAAGAAAAAAGAAAGGAAAAAAGAAAGGAAGAGAAGAGAAAGAAAAGGAAATGACAGCGATTCTAGAGTCAATGTGATAAATACCAATCTTATCTCATCACAAGTAGACCTCCTGCAAGGCTCTGTCTAAGAAGTTCTTTCATATTCCAATTCAAGTTTTTTACTCTGAACTTCAGAGCTACAAATAACTTCAGGATTTAGCTGAAATGGAGCTGCCTGATTATTTTTTTAAGGTAGCAAAGCTAGAAATTCCAGTTTCTGTAATTTCATGTCTCACTATTACTAATAAAAGGGACAGTATTTTATACTAATAAAAATATTTTTAATGTTAATACTACCATTTACTAAACACTTTTTATGCATGTTCTACAAAATCATTTATCCATACAACAATTCTAAGCAATGGTTATTATCCTCATTCTAGCAAAGACAGATTCAAAAGCTAAATGACTTGCTCAACATCATGGATAGCAGAGGTAGGTCAATCCTCTGCCTTTCCCACTCCAAAGCCAAGATTCCTAATCGCCTTTTAGGGCACTAAGGATTGCAAACGAAGTCTTCAGAATCAAAGTAGAAAAAGGATGCAGTGTTGGTAAATACAGTGCTGGGAGGTGCTTCACAGAAGTGACAAGTATCTGAAATAAATAAGGTTGGTGACAGCAAAGAAATCCTGCCTGAGAATTTATGGGTAACTCATACGCTGCTTCTGTAAACCTGAAGGAATCTGAAGTAAAAAGTTATTAGAGGGCTTCCAAATTACACCAACAATATACTTGTGTTTACAAATATTTCTGGCAGAGAGCTCAGGAAAACCCAAGGTGAAAAGCAAAAATAATTACACGAATAGGGATTTTTTTTTTTTACTGAAATAGTCTTCGTTTCCTTCCTTTCCTAAGTTCGCAAATATAACTACTCTATAAAGGCAAGTCTGTGGTGACAGAGGTGGCGGGTGAGCGCACAGGGGATGAATGTCACACAGCATCTGTCACTGTGGCTTCACCAACATTCTGTAAGACACAACCCTCACCTTTTCTGAAGGCGGTTTATAATAGGACTGTTACTGTAGTAGCCCAGGAAAAAGCTCACTACTTCTGAGAAATTATGAGAAAGTCTGATATTAATTATGGCAACCTATGAAAAAAAAATGAGCCTAAATTATGAGAAATATTTAAAGAAATTAACGAAGTCCCTAGCAAATGCTCTCTTAAACTAGAACTGTTGCAGAAGCGTAAAAAATTAGTAATCATACTCATTATATAAGAAATAGGTCACATAAGTATTCACTTATTCTTGCCTATATAAAATTCTTCACCCCAGTTCAATGAGATTTAAATTACTAGAATCTGAATTAAATAAGCTTTATTACAATCACAGCTTATTAACCCCATGAAGATGGGCACATCCAAGATGAAAAAGGCTCACTAAAAATAACACTTTAAAATACATGATGATTTGATAACGTTAAGGCTGCAAAACCCATGGGAAATTTGTAAAGGTATGCAGACTGCTGGCCAAGCCTTGGCCTCAAAGGAGTTTGACGACCGAGTTCTCCAAGGAAAAGTTAATGCATGAGCTTCCCAGAAGGAAGCCCCATCCTCCCATTTCCTCTGGAGCCTGCGGACTACGTGGAAGGAAGGATTCTGAGACCTCAGGGGAAGAGCGCAGACCGCGGGCATCGCCGCAGCCACCCCCAGTGCGGGCCACCGCTCATGCCAGCACATCCCGGGACAGCCGGACGCACCGGCACCGCAAGGTCACCAGGGAAGAAGCGACTTTACATAATCTCCCGCCGCGCCGCCCCTCCTTGCCGTGCCCCGGCCGGGCGGTGAGGGGGCGGCGCGCAGGGCGAGGAGGCCGCACGCGGGAGACCGGCGGCTGCCCTCAGCGCCCCCACGAGCTGAGGGTGGAGGACGGAAGGCGGGCTCCCAGCCCCGGGATGCCCGGGCCGCCGCCGCGGCGGGCAGGGCGGGCCGTGAGGGGCTCTTCCCGGGGTAGGGAGCTCGTCGCGGGCCGGGGTCCCCACGTTGCCGGACGGCTGCCAGCCCCGAGGGCGCCCCTCAGGGCTCCTCCCGGGACCGCCCCGCGGCGCACCTGTCACGCGCCCTACCTGAGTGGCTTTGTGGAACTGTTTCTTCAGCCCAGCCACCGACATGGTGCGGGAGGACGCGCAGGCGGCTGCGGTGCGAGAAGCGGGCGGCGGCGGAGCGGAGAAGGAGGGCCAAGCGGAGAGACGCGCTGGCCGAGCCGCCGCTCGTCGTGCCGCCGCCGGGGCTGTGGGCGCGGGGGCGCGGAGCGGCGCGGGACGCGGGCTCGTGCGGAGAGACACCCTGACGTCAGGGGCGGGTGATGCGGCCTCTTAAAGGGGACGCGGGAAGCCCCGCCCCGGGCGCGGGCTTGGTGCGGCAGGTGCTGCGGCAAGCGGTACCTGGCGTCAGCCGCCGGTGCACCTGGCTCCGCCACACCAGCGGGCTGGCTGCTGCTCAAAGGGCCAAGGACGTTTTCCCGCCCCAGGAGTGTCACTCGTGCTCCCGCGGACTGCGGCCCGCTGAGTTGGCAACCCAGGCACCGGCACGACTCAGGTGACTTGCTGGGCTTCCAGGTAGCCGCAGGGGCATTGCCTACAGCCCAGCCGGCCTGCCTGCCCTTTGAGCCTGGCCTCTCTGCAGCCTGGAAAGGAGTGGTATTCTCTCTGGGGTAATGAATAAGTCTTTGCTCCTTCTCTGACTTGCATCCGCTCACTTGGTCACAGAAAAACATTTCTCTGTCCTGGTTTCAATATCGCTTAAGCCTCCATAACGTTAGGTAAAGCCAACTAAAGCTTTTTTTTTTTTTTCCGATCTGATACAATTTAACGACTTTTTAAAAAGATGAAAATAAATTTTAAACTTTAAAGCTGGTCAGGTAAATAGAATTGAAGTAGGATATTGCTACAGTAATAGCATTTAATCCTCTGTTTACAGACATTAAAAAAAAAACAAATATGAACCTGACTTTCAGTTATGACAGTGGATTTAGGATTTTCAATCTAAAATCAGCATTACATAAGGTGAAAAAGCATGACGCAAAGTTGTACGAATACTACATATGTAACAAAGTATATATGACTAGGCTGAAGGGAAACTGATGTAACAAGATGGACTGGTAGCCCAACAGGACTAGAGAGCTTCTGTATTCTGGTAGTTAGCCACTTCCTCTGGTTCTTCTAGGACTAAGGAGAGCATAGAGAAGAACTTGAGTTCTGTCCCCTTGTGCGGACCAAAAGTTTTATGGAGGAGAAGCCAGAGTGATGGAAGCAAAGATAAGAGACATTGCCAAGAATGGATAAGGAAACATGGGAGAATGGGAGCATTAGGAATGCCTTGCGTTACCTCCATGACCCCCACTGCCAGGTGGGAACCACAGACCCCACTCCTACCCTTCTAGCCAGACTGCTTGGGCACTGGGTAAATACCTTATATTCCTGTCCATTAGCTGGTCTACCAATCATAGGCCTTCTTGATAATGTGAACTGAAACTCATAAAGGCAGAATCAAGCAAATAGTGGTGAATCACAGAGCAATAACAGCACATGGACTCCTGACCCACTCTGCAAAGGGAAGCAGACAAAAGGAGCAAATGTCCAAAGAGGAAGTCGTTACCGATGTTCACATACCTTCCGGATCCACGATTGAACTGCACTTTCTAAACTCCTTGTGGTTAAGTGAGGCACTGTGACAAGTTTTAACTAGTGAGATAGGAAGGAAAGTGACTGTCACCTCTTGGCAGAGAATCTAACTGCTCGTATGAGATACTACAAGGCCCTATTACCTCTCCAACAGGATATTAGGTAGTTGTGGTCTGTCAACCAGAATCCAGGGTGAGCGCAGAGCAAAGTTCCCAGCTGATGTCCAAAGACATTAAGCATGAAGGAGAAATAAACCTGAATAATTTAATTCACTTGAGTCTGGGGTGTTACTGTGGCGAAACTAGTCTCTCCTGACTAATGCACAAAAGAGAAAATGCCTTCCCATTTCTTAAAAGATGAAGGGAGATTTTCCATTTATGCCATGGCCCACGTGTATTTTATTTTTTGTCATTACGTGTACATGAAGTGGCCTGTTTCCTTCTTACAAAAGCTTCAGTGAACTCTGGGAGTTGTGTTCTCTTTTTTTTTTTTTGCAGCCTCATGAAGCAGTGGGCAGACTCAGCCCCGAGGCCCAAGGGTCACAGGGAAGGGTGGCTCCAAGTGTTGACCATACCCTGACCTCCAACTACAGACAGTGAACAGTTAGCTCTGGAGATCCAGAGGAAATTCTAAAGGAACATAAGGGCAAGAGACAACTGTGTTTCAGAGAAAGATCAGACAGGACAAGATGATAGATAAGTGAGGCTACTGACCCTTCAGAACCAGAACAAACCAGGAGAGTGAAGTTCCTGAGGTCCCATGGGGTGGTTTGCCTCGGGCACATTTACTCACATCTGTAAGACCCACCATGATGATTTCTGGATTCTTGGTATTAGAAAATTCTGAAGGAGTTTGGACTCACTGCAAGACTAGGTGGAGCTCTAGACTAGAGATGTTGTGAGTTAGTGTTCCAGTGGCTGCTTCTATACTCTCGGTGTGGCAAAGCCTGCGCACGCACACACACACACACACACACACACACACACACACACACACACACACACTCATGAAAAGACTGCCATAAAATGCTAATAATGCTTGGGCTGCCAGAGCCCTGCTCAACCTTTAGCCTGCATCAGAATCCCCTGGAGGACTTGTTGAAGTACAAACTGTGAATCATATCCCAGTTTCTGATTCACTGGTTGGGGCCCTAGAACATGCATTTCTAACAAGTTCCCAGGTGATGCTAATGTTCTGGTCTTGGGACAGCATTTTGAAAACTCCTGGGCTGGAGGAGAGATGTTAGGAATGAACTTTTTCCTCTAGTCTCCCCATTTTTATCATGTTTTCCCATTACTTGTATAATACAAGTATTTTATAGTTAATATTTCCTACCTGGTCCCTGATCTGAGTGATGGAACATGTTCCTAGAAGGATAGGCCTTGGCTGAAGATGCTAAGAGACAGAACAGTTAATCTACAAAGCAGCAGGACTGGAAAGACACATGAGCTCTGGTCTCTAAAGGTGGACAGTGTGAAAAGGGGCCCTGAAAATTCTCCTCAGAACTTTGAATACTTAACAGAACTCTAAATGTAACAAAACAAGTCCCTCTCTTTCCCTGATTTTTCATCTACCAACTTAGAATGCTTATCCAGCTATCCGTCAAAGGAACTACTTAAGAGAAAGGTCTTTACATCTATCTGAAACTATGGTTGATTCTCCCAGAAATCCTCTGGACTGCAATGTAAACTCAGTATTTCTATTGAAGCCACAATGTATACCTATAAAGACCTTTAAGATGTTTTGAAAGAGATTTGTTGAGCTTTTTCTAGCAGGCATCATGAGGAGGATTTGAGGGATGGGTTGTAAGGGGGAAATACCAAGATGCATATAGGCTAGATCGTGAACCCCAAGGAGTTTGCAGGCTAGCAATTTAGAAAACTCTTCTTATAGACATTTCTTGTGCCTTGAATGTAGAGGGACAAATGCACCAGACACTGAAAAGATTTCAAACGTGAGTGCCCTCTCTGGTTGCAAAGAAGCTGTGATAGAGGCTCTATGACAAATGCAGAAGCACAACGACGCAGGGCAAGGGGAATCAAAGGTCAATGAGGAAGAACTTCATTTAATAACAGGTTATTGTAATTCAACGTGCTGCCCTCTCATCTCCTGAGATCAAATCAATGTAAAATGGTAAATAAACCTAGATCTGCTCAGGAAAGTTCCAATTAAATGAAACCCCACACAGACTTGACTCACTAATTGGGCAGGAAATCCATGGTCAGCAATAATTCCATCACATCATTCATGCACTAGTTCTCCTTGCATTATGCCAAAGCTTCTGGCAAATACCAGACCTCTAGTCTGCGCAGAGCTGCTGCATCCCTGGCACCTTTCAGAGGGCCCCTCGTTCCAAGGAGGCAGAGGACAAGCAGCGCCTCTTCTTTGCCTCTCAGCCCGATGCCACTCCCCGGCCCATGCCAGGGCAAACTGCTCCTGACTTTACGAGTAAGCTCATGAAGCACAGAAACATAGCAAAGCAAAGGCACTAAATCCCAGCTTCTTATTTTTATTAACTACAAGCCAGGAAAAGAAGTAATTTACTCATCATTACTTTTTCTACTCCAGCCTCTAGCCTCAATTTCGGGCAGAGATTCCAGTCAGTGTTAATAAACACAGATTGGAATGAATGAATGAAAAATTGAACTGTTTATCACTGTCACTGATGCTGAATTTTTCCTACAGCAGGTCTGATAGGATATAACACAGCCTTGTGTTAAAGCATGGTTTGGGCAGGACCCAGATGGTTGTTCTGGGGTAGATGGCACTTAAACATAAGATTGTGTGCCTCCGGATGCTACCAGTAGCATGGAACCCCCACCCAATATGGACAGAGCTAATATTAGAGCCCTCTCCTAGAGAGAAGAAATCAAGGAAAGATCACCTTTGTTTCCTTGCTCCCAGGTTTGTCGCCTACCAACCCACCCTCCAACAGATACATAGAGAGAAGCACACTTTTGTCTCTCAGAGGTGGAACATGTGTGTCTTTCCCTCCCCTCCCACCTTTCCTTCTCTCCCACATAACCCTCCACCCTCCAAAGCACAGGGACCTTTCCCTGCAAAACCTTTCTCTTCATTTAATAAGCCCTATTAACCCAAAAACATGAGGAGGAGGGGACTTAACCAAGTGTGTGACTCACATTAGGCCCTTACATCTAGCCCAGTATTTATTACTTGCATCCCAGTTTGAGATGCTTCCAGCTTCCCAGCAAAATCCTGCCATCTCCAATGCCCATCTCCAGTGCCTTTCCTTCCTCTCCTATCCTTCTAACCCCATATCCTCTCTTCATTTGTCAAATCTGAAAGCCCTGATTGGGCACCTCTGCTGTGAACTTGGTCTAACATGTGTTTTACTTATTGATATGTAGTATTAGGTTCTTAACTCTAACTCACTTAAGTGTAGCCTCTTATCTTTACTTTTACAACTCTTAGCAGATAATATAAACATGGACTAGATATGGTCTAACTGAAATTTTAAAAGCCTAATGAAATTTATAAGGTGAGGTCCAAAAAATACTGGAACTACTGGCTTCTCTCCACCTAAGCTGACCATTCGATGGCCTTAGTTGCTGCTCCCTTGCTGTATCCAAGCCTGAATCTCCAGTTTCCTATAATTTTGAGAGTTCCCACTGATCCTCTCATAAATTCCCCTTTAGTCAGTCAACCAATATTGCTTTCTGTTATTTGCAATCAGCCAACTATAAGTGATATATCCCCTCCCCACTCTGACCCCTGCAATAATGTTCTAGTACAGTTCCAGTTCTTGTTTGGATCTAGCAAGTCAAATAAGCAATTTGGACAACTGCAGTCCCTGACAAGCACTCCATTAGCTTCCTTCTCAGACTAGGGTGGACAGATTGACTGACAAGGAACATTATTCTTCAGCAAGTGTCAGTTCTCCCTATAAGACACTGACATTCTAATTTACAAATCAAATCTTTTGTTTATTTGACTAGTATGTATCAGGCTGCCATGGTCTGAACCTCGCAAGCCCCTGAGAGTTGGCAGCTGAATTCAAGTAAATAAATGCCAAGCAACTGGAATCAAAGACAGCGGTGTTCACACTTAGAATGAGAGCAACCTTAATGAAGTGTAAATTATTAGGGCATCATTACCATTGGCTTATTTATTCTATTCCCGGATGGATATTATCATTAGAGATTCTGAAGACATGTTGTTAACCCTGATCATAAGCTCTGGCTAGTCAGCCTGTTAAAGCATGGTGTTAAAGAGGCCAAGTTCTGTTGCTATTTTAGTAGCCAGTTAGCCATGCAGAGAAAAGTTATTCCTTAGTACAGTATGCATTCCATCCTGTCATCTCAAGGATGCATCCTCTTGATTACAGAAAAGTTCAAGTGAGGAAAAAAGAGATAACTTAGTTCAGCCAAACCCTGTCAACAATACCAAGAACTCAGAGTACAGTCTACCGGTATTCTTTCTGTCAGCATTAGCTTTATATATTAAAAATAATAATAGGTATTCTTTATGTTTTTAATAGGCAATTTATACATATTTAAATAGATCATTTATCTTTGTTTTTTTCAGGACATTTTTTGTATTTTAAAAAATGATTAATGATTTTATTAAATGTGCACAGCTTGTATTTTCTCTGGCCCACACCTATAAAGCTTATTTCAGTGACAAGGAATCAAATATAAAGCACTATTTTTTTAAAATCAAAGTATAGTTGATTTACCATGTTGTGTTAATTTCTGGTGTAGAGCATCGTGATTCAGTTATACGTATATATTCCTTTTCATATTCTTTTTCATTATAGGCTATTGTAAGGTATTGAATATAGTTCCCTGTGCTATACAGTAGGACCTTGTTGTTTATCTATTTTATATATAGTAGTTCATACCTGCAGATCCCAAACTTGCAATTTATCCCTCCCCACTTCATTCCCCACCATAACCATAAGTTTATTTTATGTCTTTGAGTCTGACTCTGTTTTGTAAATAAATTCACTCGTGTCTATTTTTTTTACATTTCACATATAAGTGATATCATATGGTACTTTTCTTTCCCACAAAGCACTATTCTAAGACAGCATTTCAAAAATTTAACTTAACATGACTACATCACCCTCTCAAGAATACCAGTTTTCTCTCAAGTTCTAGTCACAGGAAACTTGCCAAGGAGAGAATTCCTTAGAAAAAAGATCTTGAAAAGATTGTTAGTTTCCTGTGAATAGAGTTGGATTGACTGGGGAGAACTTTTGATGGCAATTCTTAAGATGCCCTTACTTTTGAAGGAGGAATGAAATCCCATCCCAGCCTGCAAGCATAAGACCGATGAACACAAGTAACAGACAGGAAAGCCTTTTTATTTATTTATCTTTCTTGCACTGGGGCGATCTGGGCCTATTAACTAACAAAGGGAAGGAGTTAGTTTAAATGGCAGTTGAGAGTCACACTGGAGACTTAAAAGGTTCTCTGAGCCCAGTCCCTGAGGGAAGCAGGAGGGAAGAGAACAAAGGCCAAGTAAAGAAGTCACCTGGTAAAGATAGAGGAATGCCTCTTCCCTGAGACAGAATAGCAGTAAGAGACGTGGAGGGATGACGCCAGAAACAATGAGGTGGGAGAGTCATCAACAGAATCAAGGCAGATGCCTGATGGCCCATATCTGCTTGGACTGTGAACAGGTGGCATCAAGGGCATTACAGCATCTTTCCTCCTCCACTTCTCCAGCCTCAGGCACCCAGCAGGCTCATGTTCCCCTGACGCCTTTACTCCTCTCACCCAAACGTCAGTCCCTGTGCCCTCCTTCCTCTGACCAGGCCTTTGCAGGCACTGTTCTCTCTGCCTGGAATAGCTGTTTTCTGCTTTACAACTAGCTAACTCCCCAGCTTGTTCTTCCAATACCAATTCAAAAGGCATCCCTGACCTCCCCAGCAGAGCCAAATCTCACCATTATTGTCCCTGGGAACTAAGTACTGTTTTCCTTTGATGCACTTGGCACAACTGTAATTTTGCATATAATCATGGGATTTTTTTTTTTTTTGTATCTCTCTCCTCCTTTCCCCTATTATTTACAAATTCCAAAAGGCATACAGGAGGTGCTCCACAGGGCATTTCGTGAATGAATGAGTGAGTGGAGAAGCTTTGGAAAATTTAGTAAGACGAAAGAAGTTTAAAGCATTTCTGAGGAACAAAGATGGCCTAGATTCCTAAGCCTCTCTAATCATGAGGCGGGGGCCCACCAATCGACAAGAAGGTCACTAGGTGATCACCATATGAAAACTGGTGCCACTGGTGAATGTATGATAAGCACCTAACAAGTAGTATGAAAAATGTGTCCTGAGCCCAAAGAAGGGAGGAGTCATGGTGAAAAGCCTTCCTGGGGGAGGTGAGACAGTGCTGAACTTAACTTTCAGTCAGATCTCAAATCTCAGGAAAGGTCAAGAAGGAACAATAGGTAGACATTCAAGCCCAAACCCTGATATACAAGGGAAAAAGAGTCCAAATTCAGAATGAAGATGGAATAAAAACCTGTAACCAATAAAATACTATAAGCCTTTCATTTGCTACAGCATGGGGGAAGGGCCAGATTGGTGAGAGCCCATTCAGGGTAATGGGATTTAAGGTTAATCTGCACATGATGCAAAGATCCCACCCTTTCAGGACTCCCTCTAAAGCTGACTTTGTTATTTCCCCCCATAAATCTTCCCAAGCATCTATCCTATAGTATTTGAAATGTGGTCCCTAGACCAGCCGAATCAGCATCACCTGGGTCTTTGTTAGATTAGCAAATTATCAAAGCCCCACCCCTGCCCTGCTGGATGAATGACTCTGGGGTGAGGCCATGACGTCTGTGGTTTAACAAGGCCTCTAGGTGATTCTGTGATTCTGATGCAAACTGGTCTCCAAACCTGAGAGAAGGTAGAGAAGTTATAGGAAATTGCCTAAGGCCAGAAGGCTCAGGCAGCCAAACGTAAAACCTTTCCCCTATAGAAACTCACTGGGTCCTCACAATGGGCAGGTATTATTATTTCTCTTCTATAAGAAACTGAAACAAACTTATTAAGCAGTTTAACTAGAGATCTAGAGCCTGTGTAAGCTTGCTAGGGCTGCTGTAACAAATTACCACAAACTAGGTGGCTTGAAACAACAGAAATTCGTTCTCTCAGTTCTTTAGGCTAGAAGTCTAAATTCAAGGTGCCTCCAGGGCTGATTCCTACCCAGAGCTGTGAGGGAGAATCTGTCCCATGCATTTTGCCCAGCTCCTGCTGATGGCAGGAAGCTCTGGTGTTCTCTGGTTGCTAGATGCATCACCGCAGTCTCTGCCTCTGTCCTCCCATGGCAGTCGACAGTCTGTGTGTACCTGGGTCTCAGTTTTGCTCTTATAAGGACACCTGTTTTATTGAATTAAGGGCCCACTCCATTCCAATATGACCTCATCTTAATTTAGCTAATTGCATCTGCAACGAACCTATTTTCCAACAAAATCACATTCTGAGGCACTGGGTGGTTAGGACTTCCACAGATTTTTGGGGGGACCCAGCTGAAGCCATACATGGCCCCGACTCACAACTCCTGTTGGAACACTTCACGTTCCTCAGCATCCCTAAGTCATCTCCCCGACACCAGGAACACAGGGACATTTGGCAGATTTCCTTATTTAATGCCACTGGCAGAGAAAAAGTCACTCCCTTCACAAAGTGTGTATCCCTAAACCAATGATGTTCACATATGCTAACTTAGGATATTTTCTGGGACCTTTCTTCTCCATTCCGTATCTGGTACATTTAAACATAATAGTTTCCTCCTATTTCTTGGATCGATATTTAGCTATTTAGCAACATCATTTAATGAAAAAAGCATAAGGTCCCCCATAAATCCCTCATTACTCTGTGTCCCTCTGGCTTTAGCCATATGAAACAACCAACTCTGAGTAATAGGGGAGACTCATTAGGCCTGGAAAAATAGAACTTAAATTCAGAAGAATATAAATTCAGTACTCTGTAGTTGCAGATAGGCCTTTTGGGCTCACAGATTTTCCTAAAGAAAAAATGGAGATATTTGTAATCCACTTACCTTATGAGCAGTTCTGACTGTTAAGCATTAAATAATCAGGGAGAGAGATGGAGCTGATGATTCAATGTCCACCAGCTCAGCCCTCACACTAGTACTGCAAGTACTATTAGCCTGAGGGTATACACTTCAGCCACTTCTAAGAGTCTTGCTAGTCAGAAAACGATAGAGAATTCAGACCCAAAATTCATCATGAAATTCTTTTTCAATACAAGTCAACAGTGAGAGAGCTACATTAGAAAATGTAGAAAGAGTCCCCAACTATTTCCATGAACGAAATTTAAGTGCCTAAGAAGCTAAAGCAATGGATCAACTTCCAAGTAATTACCACTTCTAATTTCTTCCATTTCATTCAACATATACTATCATCAAATTTTCAGTTAGATTGAGGGAAAAACATGAATATGTCTGTTGCCCTAAAACAAATAGACTGCCAGTTATTTCTCCAGCAAAAAAAAAAGGGGGGGTGGGGTGGAGAAAAGGAGGTTTATTTGGATTCAACAATGAAGTGCAAAAACAGCAACAACAATAGCAAAAAACACAATGAAGTGCAATCTGGGGACTGTAATCTTGGCAAACCATGTGCAAATCTCCAGCAAAATTGGAGAGGGGAACTCTTGAGAGTTTTTTTCACATCTCTTTGCTCTTCTGTCTTATCAGGGGTTTATCAGTTTTATTAGTTTCTCCAAAGAAGCAATTTTTGATTTATTGATTTTCTGTATCTTATATATTTTTTAATTTCATTAATTTCTGTGCATAGCTTTGTCCTTTCCTTTTATTTTAATTTGATATTCTTTTCCAGCTTTTTGAGAGGAATGATCAGTTCACTGATTTTCAGACATCCCTCATTCTTTATAGTTACAAATTTCCCTTTAAGCATAGTTTTTGCTGTGTATCACAGGTTTTAATATATAATACTTTATTCTGTCTGAAATATTTTCTAACTTCTATTATGATTTTTGCCTGACATGGGTTATTTAGAAGTATATTGCTTAATTCCCAACTATTTGGAAATTTTATAAAAATGTCTTTATAATTGATTTCTAACTTCATTCCATGGTAGACTTAGAACACACTCTATTTCATTTGAATCTTTAAAAATTTTCTGAGATTTACATCAAGTCCCAGCATACAGTCAATTTTTGTAAATGTGCTGAGTTAATGTACATTCTGCCATTGCTGAGTACAGGACTCTATGTATGTCTACAGCTGGTTTTCTAATTATGTTAAATCTCCTATGTCCTTACTGATTTTTGTCTGTATATTTTATCACTAACTGAAAATGTTGTGTTAAAATTTCCTACCATGAATGTGAATGTGTTTATTTCTTCTAATATGTCTGTCAAATTTTGCTTTATTTACTTTGAGGCTTTATCCTTAGCTGCATACAATTTGGCTTTCTCATATATTTCTGGTGTGTAAAACCCCTTATTCTATTAATTATGTCATTTTAATTAATGCCTTTTAAATCAAAAGTAATTTATCTGATATTAATATAGATGAAAGACAGATACTCTATATTAGCTTTTTTTTGGTTAGTCTTTGTATTTATTTCAACCTTTCTGCATCCTTGTGATTTAGGTGTATCTTTTATAAACCTTATATAATATTTTAAATCTAGTCATATAAAATTTTTAATAATTTCTTTTAATTAGATCATGTAGTCTATTTACCTTTAGTATAACTTCTGATGTATTTGGTTTGAAACTGTCATCTTACTTGAGTTCTCTTCTTTGTTCCACCTGCTTTATCTTCTGCATCCAGATTTTCTTAACTTGTTTGGATTGACCCAGTGTATGTTATTTCATTTTTCCTGCTATAGCTTCAAAATTATAAGCCCTTTTACTATTCTTCTTAACAATTACCTATGAGATTACAACATGCATTTTTCACTTATTAGAACATAATGTTGATTGGTCTCTTCTCCTCCTATTGGACAATGCAAGGACTCCAGAATTCTTTAACTCCATTTACCTGCCTCCTGTTACAGGTCTGTAAGACGTTTTTATTATTGTTTTACATAGCCGATATTCATTCAGATTTATTCACGAACATCCCTTTCTATCGCTCTTCCTTTCTTCCTGCTTCTCCCACCCTCCATCTGGGAACATTTTCGTTCTGCCTAAAAAATATCCCTTGTTATTTTCTTAAGAAAAGGTATGCTAGTGATGAATCCTTTAAGTTTTTGTTCATCTGAAAATGTCTTCATTTCACTTGCATTCTTTAAGGATGAAAATAGAATTTCAGGTTGGCAGTTATTTTCTTTCAGCACTCCATGGATATTTCTCCATTGTCTTCTGGATCCCATTTCTCATACATAGTCAGCACACAGTCCAATATTTGTAATTTGAGGGTAATATTTCTTCACTCCTCACCACCCCTGACTGCTTTTAAGATTTTTCTATTTGTCATTTATTTTCAGCAGATTAACTGTGATGTACATAGGTGTGGACTTCTTTTATTTATTCTGTTTGTAGCTAGTAGGACCTCTTGATCTGTGCCGTGATGTTTTTCACCAGTATGGTAATCTTCTTAGCCATTGTATCTTTAATAAGTAGTTCTGCCACATCCTCTCTGGGTCTACAACTACTCATTTCTTAAGCCTTTTCACTGTATTCTCTATGTATTTTACCTTTTCCTTTGTATTTTTGCCCTTTCATCTATCTATGCTTCATTCTTACTTATCTTTTGCTAGCTATATTCCTAAGTATGTTCTAATATCCATTCTTTAGTTTTCTGAGATAGTATATAAAAATAAAATTGATTTTTTGTGTACTGAGATTTTATTCAATGACTGATAAATTCATTTATTAATTACAATAGTTTGTCTAAAGATTCTTTGCAATTTTTCTGTGAAAGCAAACATCTGGTGTGTGAATGACAGTTGCTTCTCCCTTCCGAATATTTTATTGCTTTTTAGGACTTGACTGCACTGACTAGGACCCATAGTAAAATGGGTAAGCGTTGTTTCTTTTTCCTGTTCTTGGGAGAAAGTTTTCAATATTTCCTCATTAAATACTACATTTTCTTTTTCTGTTTTGTAGGTAGTTTTTATTCTATTTAAGAAATTCCCATCTATTACTAGTTTGGAAAATGGTTGAATTCCATCAAATATTTTGGCTGCATCTATTTAAATAATTACATAATTTTTCTCCTTTATTCTGTAGTGAATTACATTGATTTTCAAATACCTAAATAAATTTGCATTCCTGGAATAAACAGCTTGATCATATTGTATATGTACAGTATACTTTTCGTGTGTTGATGGATTAGATTTGCTAATATTTTACTTAGGATTTTTGCATCTATTTTCATAAGAGAAATTGGCTAATTTTCCTTTCTTGTGCTATTCTTTTCAGGATTTTTGTTTGCTTCTTTCGGACATCTGAAGGCACAAGCATTCTACAATCATCTTAATACAATTTTAGGACTAGAGATGATTCCAAACTGGCTGCAATTCCTACTTACTCCTCATTTGCCCTTACTCCCCTCTGGATGCCAACCCAAAACATGGATTTACCTGCCACCAACACTTCGGCAGGCCTTAGACTTCAGATTTTGTTTTCCTCAACTCTGGAAGTTTTAAAAGTTGTTGCTTAGTTCTCAACCTATCAGCTTCACTTTCTAGAATTTGCAAATCTCCCCAAGGAAAAGCAGTTCCCAAAACCATGTTTACCTCTCTAGATTTCCCTCTTTTCCCAAGATTTTGGCCTGGTAATTTTTCATTGCTTTAAGTCTCCAATGCCTTGAGGTAGATTTATAAAAATATTTTGCTCAGCACTACTAGTTAGCCTTAGCAAACGGTTGACCCAATTTCTTTGTACACTATTACTGGAATCAGATATTCCTGGCTACTTTTAAGTAATTCAGCGACTGCATAAAATAAGGTTCTGAAAGTCACTGGTGGTTACCAAAATGTTCACTTCACAAAGAGAGGGCTGCCTATCTCCTGCATAATACAAGGATAGTATATTCAAAGCAAAATTTGAAAAAAAAATACAATATGCCATTGATGATATGGCTGAATAAGAATTTAAGTTATCTATTGAATGATTTTATTCAGGATAAAACAGTTCTCTTAACAGAGAAATTACGTTCTTCATCTCTGGAGAGGAATCAGGAAATGTGTTTGGAACGTCTAGTGACTGTATTGAAAAATTTAGAATTTTTTAAAAACAGAAAAAAAATTAGATTGACATTTATGTAAGGAAATATAACTAAAATAGGGAACTATTGAACAATTAAGTTAATAATTTTAATAATATCATTAAATAATCAACCCCTTAACTAGTTCCACAGTCATGACCCACAAATATCCACATTGGCCTGGTGAGTACTGGCTCTCAACACTATATTTTGTAGAACAAAGTTAACGGCTCAGACTCAGAGTAATAAGCCATATGCCCCACCTCAACGCCAGCCAGGGAAAATTAGAAAATAAATACGGCAAATGCCCAAGTTCAACAAAATGCCCTTCTGTTTGTATCTGGTCTTATTTTCACATCTTTAAACAGGTGTTTCCTTTTCATAAGATGTTATCTAAAAAGAGGAGCTGACTAACAGTCTGTGCAAATGGAAAGTGTTAAAATAAGCTTCATAAAAATGGCTCAGGAAGACTCCCTCCACAACAATCTAGAATACACGCTGCTCCTTCTCGCAGAGGAGCAGAGATGGGCTACTGCTGAGTAATAAATACATTCACAGATAACATCACCAAATCCTTAACAATCTCCAGAGTGAAAAGGGAGGTCTTGAACAACACAGGAAATATTGAAGTAAAGTCAATAGTATCTTGGAAGGGGGAAATGCAATGCCTGAATTCCCAATATTATAGCATTCCATGACAACAAAAATATTTGAATTTCCACTGATCTTAATGCTTTGGGATAAAAGAATCAGCTCCAGGCAGTAACCCATATAGAAAAACCATATCTTAGAAAGTAAATGGAGACCATATTGCCTTAATCTATTCTATACATGTCTTACCATCGGTGTCAGTGGATATTTACTGAGATCTCAGAAAGCATTTAGCCATGTCTGCAAACATGTGCAGTAAAAATCACAGAGAAGATACAGTTCTTTCCCTCAGGACATTTCCTTCAAAAATCTGCCTTTCTGTGGGCAGACGGGACTTTTATTTTTCTTTCTCCAATATGGGGATTCTTAGCATCCACACTCCAAATGAGGATTACATTGATGGGATTTAAATGTCTTTGCAGAAATGGAGAAGGAACCCAGCTTGATGACTATGCGCAAGAGTGTTCCATCTATGGGGAATTTAAGGAATCATGAGTTGTAGGAGAAGTAGGTGCAGTGAGGGATCATGAAATCAAATGTCAGGGACACAGGCCAGATCACATCCACAGAAAGATAGACCCTCTCCCTTTCTGCCTGAAATTCGAGGCCCTCTTCCCTATTGTCTCTTGTTTTTATAGGCCCAGTAGTTTAGAGAAATAGTTCTCTCCTTTAAGAAAATCTACTGGCAAGCCTGATGGTAAATGCTAACCAATCCTTGGTATCAGGGGAGTACACAGAGCAGAGTGGCAGGGGTGGATCCAAATTTCGTGAGATCTAAACTACGATTGTAGAGGCCTTTGTAAGAGAAAAATACAAAATGGCAAATGCAATATTAGGTCAAGGGCCTTGGAGCAGCAGGGCCCTGATGCTCCAGCTTCCTTGTCTTTACAGTATATGCGCCTCTGCTCTGTGTCTCAAGTGGGCAGCTCTCAAATCCAGCTGACTCTTACCTTTAAGAAAACTGGCCAGAATGGCCAGGTCTTCTGAGATTTTTAAGAATAGCCAGAAATCTGGATGTTTATAGGAAATTTCCCCCATTTAAAAATATTGACAAAAAATTCAAATAAAAAATTCTTCATAAGACAACTTTTGGTCATCACTTTGGCACACCTGGCAAATTGAATTATACAGTAATCAAGGTCAAAGAAAGGTTGTTGCCCAAATCTGAGCTGTACACCCTGCTTGGGGCTGACTGAGCTGGAGCAGTGGACAACATGTGAAACGCCTCAGGATGAGATGATTTGGGGTGAGGAGCTTGAGAAGAGAATGCAAACATAAAGAAAATGTTGCAACATAGTGGCAGAAGGAGATGACAGATTGAATGTGGGAGAAGAAAAAAAAACTACTTTCAGACCCCTTTCTTTGGAAATAAATTGAATTATGGCACCTCACAGAGTGATTTGATAGCTGGGGTGCATGGAAGATCTTAAGGCAGCATTTCTGAAAATGTGGTCCACAGACCACCTGCTTCTGGAATACCTGGTGGGCTTGCAAGAATGCAGGTATCTGAGCCCCACCCCAGAAATTCATATGCAAGTCTCTGTGAGTGGGGCTCAGGAATGTTCACTTTAGCAAGTACCAGATGATTCTCAGGCAAAATGAAATTTAAGAAACTGGAGAGATGCTGCTTCTTCTTTTAAATCTAGCCAAAGTGCTGCCTATGGGAATGGATACATGTGGAAGCTTCCAGACTTTCAGTTACTAGAATTGGTACCTCTGGAAGGTATCAATAAGTCAGTCCCTGATCATTTACTGCCTTATCTGTGGCTCGAACACTTTTAGTTCTGAACCTGAATGGCTCCCCCAGCTGTGAAGCAGAATGAGCCACAGGCACTTTCAGAACTCCATGTAAACTAAACAAGCCACGTCCCAGAAGATCTGACTCTTTGACTTCCTCCCTGACATCCTTGCTGACACATCACAACCTCAGCTGTATTTGGTTGACACTTAGCAGATGAAGTGTCCTGAAAACCCAAGGTCTTCTTTATATAAATTACAAGGACATTGTCAATAACAGGGCTTCTTATTAACACATTCTTGATTGGACTAACTCTGTAAGTCTTGTGAGAAAGGAAAGTCCCCCGGTGTATCTGGGCTGCTGCAGGAGTGTGTGTCCATACAGCAAACAAACCAAGGAAACCCCCTTCTCAAAATATGTCAACTTCCCTGCTATGTGTGCCTGAACTTGGAGCCCGCTGGTCTGTACTTCCCTATTTAAAATGAATAGTTTGACATTATCTGTGTCTATACTGTTGTTCTCTATCAGAATTTTAACTCCCTAAGAGTAGAGAACACATCTTATTTAATAAGAAGACAACATCAACCAACTGGGAAAAAAGGATAGATGTGATTAAGGCCTTTGAAGAAGGGAAGATAATGTGAGATACTGGGGAACTGAACAAAGGCAGACACTTGGGAGGGGACTGTCTGGCTCATTAGGGCTCTTTAAATAATCTGACCTGAGAGCAGGCAGAACCCACATACAAAGGTAATCTGCATAGCTGTCCAAGACTGGCAGACTTAAATCTTAAATATCTTTTCCTATCCTTACCATGGCTCACTGTGTTCTCCTCACCATCTGTGTTATCTCTTCTCTGGACTCATCTACTAGACTTACCCAGTTAGTGGTTATCTCTGTTCTTAGCTTTACTTCTGGACTCCCATTGTCCTCTTTCTCCTTCTCCCCTGGATAATGATAGGAGGAACTTCCAGGTAACACCTCCTAGCTCAGCTTGCTCCCAATGCCATCACTCCTGGCAAGTCAGGAGCAGGGCCCAGATGGGATGGGTGGGAAGTGTTTTTAAAAAACTGGAAAGGGAATGGGGAGATGGGAAGAACATACCATGGTTTAAGGTCCACCCTAACCACATCTATATCTCAGTCAAGGAATACTAAGAATACCATATTATACTTGGGTATCACTTTCCATATGATGAAAAATGACTGGTTTTGATACCTGGTGTTTTGATCAGCATCTTGAATAAATGATGCTCCAAGGTCACATTTTTCAAACTGGCCAAGCTACTGAAATGGTGCCAGCTCTCTGTCCTTCTTATAAAAATAAAGAAAATCCACAGTCAATTCAGACTTTTTTAATAGACCAATCTTATCTTGCCACTTTTTCCCCCAAATAATCTCTTTAAAAAAAACCCGAAATATTTATTTTTACCTGCCATTTTTTCTTCAACTCTTTGTCACTGCCTAGACCTGATGTCAAGTGACTATAGTCACAGTTTCCTGACTGATGTCTCTGTCCAGTATCATCTGCCTTCAATCCACCCTCTACAATAACACCAAAGTGAACTTCTAAAACCCCGACCTGATCAAGTTGTTATATTCCATGTTTCCCCTTTGCCTAGTGGTATGAAGGGTACTATATTTCTCAAACAAACTGAGTCCTTGGTTAAAACCTTCTCTGTGAGATAGCTTTAGGTCCTTATGACATTACTAGTGAATTAGTCCAAACTTACCGACATTCTTCCAGAAATTTTAAAGTATTACAAGGCTAGAATGACCAAGATACCAAAACCTGACAAGATCATTTCAAGAGAGGGAAATTACAGGTCTATCTCTCTCACGAACATAGGTGCAAAAAAATTCTTTAAAAATTTAGCAAATCAAACCTAGCTACAAATAGAAAGTATAATACAAGACAACTAAGTTGGGTTTACTTCAGGAATACAAGGTTAGTTTAACATTTAAAAATTATCAATCAATTGACCATTTTTAACAGACCAAAAAATAAAAACCATATGATCACTTCAATGAATACAGAAAAAAGTTTAACATTTCTTTATGGTAACAAATTGTTAGCAATAAGAAATTATTAGCAAACTATGACTAGGAGGCAACTTTCTAATCTGATAAAGTATATTTACAAATATGGAGTAAATATCATACTCAATGGGGATATACTGAAAGTGTTTCCCTGGAGATCAAGAACAAGACAAGAATTTCTGCTGTCACTATACTTATTCAACAAATTATTGGAGGTATTACTGGCCAGTACAAAAGGCAACATTAAAAAATAAAAGGTAATACAGATAAAAAGTAAGATATAAAATTTTTACATATGACATTATCATATGTCTAGAAAACAAAAAAGAATCCTCAGATAAGTTAACATTTATTGGAATTAGTAAGTGAATTTAGAAATACAAATGGTGCAAGGTTAATCAATTTTAGTTTTATATACCAGCATCAATGACATTCTAAAAGGAAAAAAGATTCCCTGTTCACTAACACCAAACATCACCAAATGCAATGGAATATATCTAAAGAAGGTTGTGAGAAAACCTCCAAATAAAGCTATAATATAAACATTGTTGAGAAAAAATAAAGACTTGAATAAATGGAGAGATATAACATATTTACCAAAAGAAGCCATTAAGAGAAAAGGCAAGCCACAAAATAGAAGACTTGACATTCAGATATTCAAGAAAGAACACAATAGAAAAATGTAAAGATATTTTATGAATAAGTACAAAAAGAATGTGAAACACAATTTCAAAATATAAGCAAAGATTTGAATGAGGATATCACCTATGAAGATATCCAAATGGAACATAAAATTTTGAACCTTGGTATTCGTTAAAGAAATGAAAATATTATTAGCACTAAAATCCATAGAATGGAAAACATTTAAAAGAGGGGAAAATAAACATGTTGGTGAGAGTCTGTAGCAATATGAACTCTTACAGACTGCTGCTGAGAGTGTAAACTGGTACTACCACTTTGGAAAACCGGCAGCCTCCGTATACGTATTCAGTGACCAACCAATTCTACTCCTCAGTGCATAACAAAGAGAAATGCACACATATGTACATTAAAAAAAAAAAAACCTGTACAAGGACGTTTTTAGCAACATCATTTATAATGGCCAAAAATGGAAAATGACTCAATTTATCAAGAATGGAATAAATTAACAAATTAAGGTATGTTCATACCTTAATCTCACAATACCTGAATCTCATAATTCTGAGACTAAGAGGCTAAACACACAAAAAAACACATACCATACATTCTCATTTATGTCAAGTTTCAGAGGCAACACTGATCTGTTGCTGTTTCAGAACAGTAGTGACCCAGTGGGGGGCATGTGGAGGATTCTGAGATATTGAGAGTGTCCTTCTTTCTTGGCCTGAATGCTGGTTAAACGGATGGGATTACATTCAAAACTCCATCCAGCTGTAGGCTTATGCTTTTTGCACTTTTCTACATGTAAATTTTGCTTAGTTCGGGCTGCAGAGACTGAGGGACTTAACCAACATACATTTATTTCTCACAGTCTAGAGGCTGCAAAGTCTAAGACCAAAGCTGGGCCAATTCTGTGTCTGGCGAGGGCCCACTTCCTAGTTCACTGAGGGCATCTTCTCGTTATGTCCTCACATGGCGGAAGGCTCTCTGGGGTCTCTTTTATAAAGGCACTAATCCCATTCATGAGGGCACCACCCTTGTGACCTAATCAGCGCTGAAGGCCCCGACCTCCTAACACAATCACACTGAGGATTAGGTCTCAATATATGAATGGGGGGGTACAAACATTCAATTCATAACATCATTAAACTTTATTAAAAAGAAAGACATCACTTTCTTCAAAGTGATCTCATTTGACTCCCTGGAGGTGACTGATGGATCTAGCAAACGCAGTGGATGGAGACACGGGAAAGAAGCCAGATTGGAGCAGGCCACAGGGTGAATGAAGAGTACACAACTGGAAACAGGTTATGTACATAACTCTGGAGAATCTGATAATGGATGAGAATAGAAAAATAAGGCAGAAATACAGACCGTCAAGGCGGGCTTGTTGCCAAGATTATCTGGTTTTGTTTTATAAGGTGGGAGATTACGTCAGAATACTTGTTTGCTGACTCTTCCTCCCAGCTGCATCCCACATTCGGTATTGGAGACAGGGCAGCCTCATGTAGATGGGGCAGGAGAGCCGTGGATGACAGGGTTAGGGGGGCAGGCAGCACAGAGGATTGTGGGAATGAAAGGGAGGTGGGGAACACAGGGCTGGTGGGAACGCATTCTCAGCAACCTCAGAGTTTTACAAGGAAGGAAATTCGGGTTGGAACAGCTTCTTCTGAGGGTTTTAGTTTCAATAGACTATTAAGTTTCCTTATGTTTTATTCCACAGTAGAAGTTTTGCTCCAGGGTTATTTAAAGACAAACAAACAAACAAACAAAAAAACAAAGACAGAGGCCTGGGGCATCATTTTTTAAATGGCAATTTCCTCAGGGTAAAAAAGTGACCAAAACCTCTACTTACCCATCTACTAAATAAATTGAACCAGAACCTCTGGGTGTGAGGCCTGGGTATCTGTATTTTTTAAATTCTCCACATTATTCTAAAATGCAGCCAGGTCTGAGAAACATAGGTTTAGGGGACACATTTCACTGTGTTCTATATCTTTTGCTGAGATACCTACTGAGAAGCTCTCTGATACTGGGAACCAGAAGCATTTCACTGGTTACAAAGGCCTGTTTACTAAGCTATAAGGACTTGAAGAATGTACCATTCTAGGCATTTAAAAATGGCAAAAACCAAGTGTGTGCACAGATGTATATGTGTAACATATTTATAATAATTAACCTGTGGTGATCCTTTCTAGTTTATGAAGCACATTCATCAACAGGGTCTCACCCAATCATCATGGATCCTTAGTGGAGAAGTCTTATTATTGATGTCCCCATTTTACAGATGAGGACAGTAAGCCTCTTTGAGGACTCATGGGATCACCCTGTACGGTCCCGGTGGTGTTGGCTGGGCCCGGTGTAAGAACTTCCAGGAAAAGCCACTGTGGGGCTGAACTGCATGGAGCTTCACCTGCTCTGAAGAATGTGAATTTTTCTAATTCGTACAAAGGCACTGTCTGTGCCAGTGTCAGATACTAGAACCTGGAATTCCTTCCCCATCACCCTGCACTATAATGTCTGCCATCGAGCCCCACCCCCAGGTGGCTCATGGTGTTCAGACTGGAGGAGAGGAGCTTATGCACACCCTGGCTGCCAGGCTCTTCCCTGCCATCCCCCAGTCATGGTCAGGGTCAAGGGGCCGGAGCAGCCCGAGGCAGTGGGTACCGGTTGGCAGCACTGGTCTGAGAGTCGAACGCTCTGGGCGCTCTTCTGGGGCCACCACTGTCCAGGAGACCAAGAAGCATGTTTCATTTCTCTGGGCTCCCATTTCCCCAGCTGCCTCACCCCTACATTTAACCACCTATATGTTTTAAAACTTACTATTATTACCTTCCTAAAACTGTGTCCAGTGACTCTCAAGCCTTTATAAAAAGAAACAGTGAGAGAGTGACTGCCAATCCTACTTTAAGGAGACAGATCTGTTAAAGAAACTCTTCATCTCCTCTTGTTAAAATAAGAAATTCATTTAATTTCGTAACTCCAGAGGTGAGACATATAGAATCTAAATAAAGGTTAAGCTCAAACTGACAGTGGTATCTTTTTCTTTCTTTTCTTTCCATTTTTTTTTAAATTGTGAAAGTAAGCCAACCTAATTAAACTCAGAGTATGACATTTATAGTTTATGTATTCAGAGTTAGGAAACATAAAATTTTAAATTTGAAAGTCATGAAAATGGATTTTTCTCCTTCTTGTCCTTACCCACACTGGGGTGGTGGCATGCCTGTTCCTGGCAAGGCCCCCCCCCCCCCGCCACAGAGAGGTCACGCTGTTGTCTCTGACATAATGTTCTACCACAGTCACTCACTATGGAAAAAAATCTATGAGCACAAGACTCTGCTGAGCCTTGGCTTCAGGGCTGGAATGACTGGGAAGGACTGAGGCTGGCCATCCCTGGATGTCTTAACAAAGAACACGAATTGGGGCAGAGAAAGGTGCTGGCTCCAGACCACATTTCACTGAAGGTGGCTTTAAAAGCAAGGATATTTAACCAGGTATCTCATCTTTCTCTGTGGACAAACTGGACAGCACAATACAATCCTGTTTCCTGGAAGATTTTCTGATGGTGACTTGCCACAAGTTATAAATGCACAGTACTTAAACATAAAATTGTGTTTATTTTGACACATCTAAATCCTAAACCTCTTACCACTCTCACTTTAAATGCCCATCTCTCTTATGATGCTAATGAGGCCACTAAGTTAAAAATGACTCTACGATGGCACATCTGCTTTGGAAAGCAGTCTGGCAATTCCTCAAAAGGTTAAACCTAGAATCATCCTACGTGCAGCCATTCTGCTCTTAGGTATCTACCCAAGAGAAAGGAAAACATATCCCCACACGAAACTTGTACACAGATGTTCACAGCAGCAGTATTCATGATGGCCAAAGAACAGAAACAACCCAGGTATCCATCAACTGATGAACAGATAAATAAAACGTGATGTGGAATAAAACACAGTGGAATATTATTTAGCAATATGAAGGGATGGATTACTAATGCATGCTGCAACATGAATGGACCCTGAAAACATTATGCCAAGTAAAAGAAGCCCATCATAAAAGACAACATATTATATGATGCTATTTATATCAAGTGTCCACAATAGACAAATCTATAGAGACAGAAAGTAGATTAGTGGTTTCCTAGGGCTGGGGGGAGGGTAAGGGAGAGAGAAGGGGAGTGACTGCTAATGGGTAAGGGGCTTTGCGGATGCTGATTAAAATTTCTAACATTGATCATGGCCATTGTTGCATAACTGTAAATAACAGCCACTGAATTGTACATTTCAAATGGGTGAATTGAATCTTAAGATGTTATTTTTAAAGTGACTCTGCAAACTGATGGTGGGAGTGAGAGGGAATCTCCAGTCCAACCTGAGTGTATAATTGTTCACTGGAAAGTGCACTATCATTGTCTAACCCACTAGGTTTTCAGTTTAGAAAATATAATCTCTCATCAATGCTTGATTGTAAAACATCAAAGCCACATGTGCAGGGCATCTGATGGGATGGAAACATCTGAGAAAATCCAGCCCAGTCTCTGGTGCAGAGCAAGATCCTGACTAAACCCAGGAGCAGAAATAAGGCTTCCCAACCCCACATCAATACTTTGTGAAAGAAGGTCAAGCCTCATAGTCAGGAGCCTCTCTTTGCAAAATTGTGTGGTAGCTAAGATTTGTATGTTGCCTGAATATCACAGAAGTAGATTTCAAAGACTTCTCAAATGATAGGACATTGGGAACGAAGGGAAATAAAGAGACAAATGTACATCTGGAATTGCACGCCCAGGAGCTGGAGGAGAGAGATGCTATTAGCAGGGATCAGAAGTGATCACAGTTCTGTGCAGAAGTTGGGAAAAATGATTCCGTGGGGTAAGACTGATTTTGGGGTGATTCAGGGCATCCAGGCAGTGACCTCCAGCAGAAAGTTAGACATGCAAGAGTGAAGGCAGAGCTTAAGGCCAGAATTTGGTTGTCATAGGATAATCCTTCATTTGCTTATTTATTTGTCCAGCCATTCACCTACTCAGCTCATTGAATGAAACTTTGAGTCTTAAGCACAATATTGGGCTAGTTCTGGGGAGACAGATGCAAGAACGACACAGTTCTGCCCTCTGGGATCTCATAGCCTCATGGTCCAAGAAGGTCATGACAGCCCTTGGATCTGGAGGGCCCCTTTGCCCCTAGTAATAGTAATAGCTTTTAATTTTATAAAAGACCTTAAAGACTTCAGAGTACCTACTGGTACGTTCTGAAATCTAACAAATGGGCAAGAAAATTATCCCAACGCTGTACAGATGAAAAAATAAAGGCTTAAGGGACTTATTCCAGAGCTCTCAATGGGTGGCAAACCTGGACTAGAACCCAGATCTTCTGACTCCTTGTCTGATCTCGTTCTATGGCTGCTTGAAAACCAAGAATCAGAAAAAGGAAAAACCCAGTGCGCATAGCCCTGTCGCATTGTGCTACAGACAGGGAACTTGTTAGGAAGCATATGAAAGTGGCGACAGCATCTACCAGCATGTCGTCTCTGTGACACCTGGACAAGGCTGTCTTGGCAGGAGCAAGGGCAACCAGCTTGCCTAGATGCATGTGACAACTCAGTTGTTCTGACCCAGCATGTACCCGAGAGGTGGGCTCGGAGCAGCTGCCTGGTCACTTAACTCCCACAGCTCTACAGAGCTAGCTGGACAGGACTCTGCTATCAAATAACACAACATGATGGTATAGACACTGGCTTGTCCAACCCCTTACCATCCTCCTCCTTGGCCCCATTCCAGCCAATGGGATGTAAATGGAAGTCAGCTATGGGGATCCTAGAAAAGCTCTTGGATTTGGGGTGCAAGTTCTGCCTACTCTCCCCTTCCCCCTTTCTCTTTTGAATCTTGCAACAATGAAGAAAAGTCAGGACAATCACAGCACCTCTGACCCTAATATCACTGGACCAACATGTGCATCCAAGTGCTGCCACACTGCCTTTCATGTGAGAAAATAACCCCCTGCTGTTTTAAACCACCACAAATTCTGTCACTGTAGAAAGCATCCTTGATTGGTACAACGTGTGATGTATGGAAACAGACATATTCAAATCCTGACTAGTAGGAAAGTGAGTTCCTTGACCCTAACCCTCAGTCTCCTCATCAGTAAAATGGGAAGGCTGAAATAAAGTAATTATCAAGGTCCCGAGCATATTGACTGGGACATAGTATTAGCTCCCTTCCCTTAAGAATCCTGCATCTGTTATTTTGATAATTTCATTCATTATTTCTCCCTTTTTTTCTCAGGTATACTAGCCTGTCCAGAAATTGCCAATAATTTCTAAAAATAAATGATGAAGATATATTCTAGTTTATGAACATTTCCACATTTCATTAAACATAAAATTTATTTTCCTATTATGATATAAAGTACAAGTATTTCTGATAGATGTACATATCACCCATAACGCATACTTATTAAAGCAGGATAATACTGAATACTACTGAAGCAGCTAATAAGCATTTCCTGAATACTTTCTCTTGGTTTAGAGCCCATGCTAATATTCCAAATGATAAAAAGATAATGACACAGATGTGATTCTTCTCTTGAGATGTTTGACTTCTAGTAGAGGTTATAAAAGTTAAAAAAAAAAACCAATTCTGTAACTAGGGAGTGGAATTAAAACAATGAAAGGCAAAAACACCATTGTAAGTTTCAAATAAGAGTTAACTATGCCATCATAAAAAACATACCATTTTTCATACTGACAAATTATAATATATGCATTCAAATTATTTACCTCCAAATCCAGTTACTGAAATTCAGAATAAAAGTTTTTTTCATTCACAGAAAGTTCCTTTCTCATTTTGAGACTATTACAGTATAATAGTCAAGATTGTAGCCTCTGGTACCAGACTGTCTGGGTTCACATCCCAGTTTTGAATACTTAGTAGGTAATGTGTTCTTGGCAGAGTCATTTAACGTCTCTGTACTCCAGGTCCCCATCTACAGAATAAAGATAACTATGATACCTTACTCTATAGGATCATTATAAAGATTAAATGTGTTTTTTAATAGTTCTTTTTTAATTGAAGTATAGTTGATTTACAATGTGGTGTTAATTTCTGGTGTACAGCAGTTATTCAGTTATACGTATATATATTCTTTTTTGTATTTTTTTATTACAGGTTACTACAAGCCATTGACTATAGTTCCCTGTGCTATACAGTAGGACCTTGTTGTTTATCTGTTTAATATATAGTAGTTTGTATCTGCTAATTCCAAACTCCTAATATATCCCTCCCTTTCTCCTTTCCCCGCTAGTAATCATGTTTCTTTTCTATGTCTGAGTCTCTTTCTGAAGACTGAATGAGTTTTGAACAGTACATGATCCCCTATAAGCACTATATACAGTCCCACAAACAATAGCTATTTTCCAGGATAAAGTTGCAGTTTATATTTATTTCCAAACATATCACAGGTACTCGAGGGTTTCTTTCTCACCTGCACTCTGTAAAGGTATGGCAGTAGCTTATCAAAGGTTTGAGGGCTTGATAGTCCCCTATTTCTGGTTGATTTTTAGTAATCTTCCTTGCCCCAGGTCCCTAGAGTCAAAAGGGCTAAGCCAGAAGCTATTGGCTGAGTGCCAACAGTTACTGAAGCACTTGAGAAAATATAAGGAAAAGAAACACCAAACCATCACCAACAACCCAGGGTGTTGCAGTAACAGGAAAGCCTGAGGGGCAATGCCATTGTCGTCCTCCCCCAGTTCTGCACAGGGACGGAGGTGGACCCTGTACCTGGTCCAAGCCCCGGGGAAGGTAAGCTCTGGGCTTAGTCTGCTCTCCATATGTTCCCAAACCACTGGCGGCTCCAGGTCTCCTTAATCTCTCCTCTCCATGGTGCCTTTGTGCACCTGTCTCACTATGACCATAGCCTTGAAACAGCTGTCAAGCAGAAGCCCATCCCTTGGCCCCTGTGTCCCAGCCCCTGGGAATCACTCTGCTGTCACTCCCATCACCAAGTCAGGGGCAGTCTGCACACAGGCCTAGGGCCTCTCAAACTAGGATGCCCTGACTTAGGAACACAGAAATAAGCAATTAAACATAGTTTTCGGTGATTCTACCGTGAAAATGAGACAAAATGATAAAAGTCAATTAAAAAAATAGCCTGTCCTAATGTTGAGTCTAAGAAGTAAAAAGGCAAACAATTTAATTTGCAAAGCCCCATCAATCGTCAAGATAACAAGAGCATTCACAAACTGAATCAGATCTTCTGATTGACTTAAGGTCCAAACGAACAACACTTTGAACACAATTCTGTTTAATATCTCTTGAACAACAGAAGATATTGGAGAAATTCATTTTCAAAGGGGAAATGTAGAAAACCATTAATTAAACTTGATTAACAGAAGTTTGAAGGGGAAAAATTTCCATATGCTGTGTGTTACCGCCCCCCAGTGTTCATTGCCATTATTGACACATGTATTTTATTTGGAAAGACTAGCACCCTGGTGATGCTTTCTGACTTTAATTTTGATGAAGGTAATTTGGTTTGTTTGATGTTCAGTGAATTCTCACTGTCTTCCTGGGTTGAAAATTTAGTATTCAGAATAGTGAGCCTACAAATCAAGGGAAGACAAAACAAGCCTGGGAGTGAGAATTGGGTGACGCAAGAGGTTGCTCTGAATTAAAGCTTTGTTACAGTGCTCCAAAATCGGTAATATTTGGAAAATAGAAAGTACCCCTAATTCCCAGTGGAACCGACTCAGGTAACTTTCTATAGTAAATCCTCCTCCTCCTCTGGCTCCGTTGTTCTTGGCTATCTCTTAACATTTCTTTTCTGGAAGTTGACAGGGACAGTTAACCACCAGCCCATCAACTGGTCACCAGTTAGCATCTCAGGTAGGTCTGAGAGGGTGGGTTTCCTTCACCACAGCATCTCCTTCAAATAAAAATAATGGATGGATCTAAATGAGATCTGGGTGTTGTCTTAGATTCCTGTGACTCCTACGTCAACTTTTTGTCACCAACTGCATTCCTAGGGTCCAGGCTAGGTTTTGAAGTGTCTCACTTTTCTGCACGTGTCCTACTAGCTATGCAGAGTCATCAAATACACTGAACAAGCCAACATCCTTCCCTACTCCTTGCAAGTGAGTAAGGCTGTAGAATGAATACAAAAGAAATCCGTATCTGTGTGTATGGGTGAGTGGGAGTTTGCAGTCATTAGATGTATAAATACTATACTTGTTCTAATTTAAATTTAATCTTTTGGAGCCCCTATTCTGTTAGGTTAGGCTGGAGAGGATTTGAATCCAGCTTATTATTGGGGTTCCCTATAACCTCACCACCATCCTAGACTCAGAATTGTCTGAGGGTTTGAGGACTCTTATGCAGAACAGAACATTCAAGAAAAGCCCACTGACCTATAGTGGAGAAGAATCTGAAAAAGAATATATATCTGAATCTCTTTGCTGTACACCTGAAACTAACATAACATTATAAATCAACTATATTCCAATAAAAAAAGAAAGATGCCTATCGATCTTTGATCCACATTTGTGGTCATAGATGTGCTGTGAGAATGGATGAAGAAGCTGACTCATTAAGTCCTTAGAAAATTTGCTTCAAATTTCACAGAAAATCCTTAGGAGAATCATTGTTAAAAGCTGGGTCTTCTGACCACTTGTGGAAGCTCACCCAGTATATTTTAATTTAGCTTTTTGGAGTTGTAGTTCACAATTCATAGTATGTTAGGTGACACTCCTCAATTTATCCTCTCCTCATTCTCCTATAATTCTCCTCATAATAATGCCTGTCATTTGTTGAATTCTGTTAAGTGCTTTTCATTCATGATCTGATTTGACCCTTATATCAACCTTGTGAATATTACCCCCATTTTACAGGTTCAGAGAGGTTAAGTAATAGGCCCATGGTCACACAGCCAGTAAGAGGCAGAATTAGATCTGAAGTTGAGTTTGTCTGGCTCTAAAACCTATGTACTTAATTAAGTAACATGCTATGTTGCCTTCTCTAGCAAAATTAGGAGTAAGGAAATAATATAGTTTTTAAAGACTAAATTAAATCAAAATACTGTTTTACTTCTTATGGGAGAATTTTAGGCACTGACATTACAAACCCACTGGTTGGAGTTCCTTCATTAATCTTTACGTTTTCAATGGCAAACTGGTACAATAAATAAATTTGTCTCCATATTTCAAGTATAAAATTATTGTAGATGTATGATAGTAACTTAGAACTAATAGTCTAAGGCTTGTGTCAATTAAAGTATTACTAGTAACAATTTAGCACTCTTACAAGACAGTGTGAGAATGCATATGCCTAATCCAATTTGAGTACATTTGCCTAAATGTACCTCTTTTTCTATTTATCTTCATTTTAAGAGGTTTCCAGATTCTCATGTAAGGAAAAAGTAGACTAAAATTTCAGAGCCCTTGAAAAAACAATAAAGAAAATAAAGATAGAAGAAACATAGGTAGAATTTTTAAAAGCCTGTATGGAATGAGAAAAAAAATTAGAAAAATTTACAATTTCACTTCAAAGAGAACTTGTGAGAAGCCCAGAATTTTAAGTGGAAATATCTTTTATTCAAGTCTGCCACCTTGAGGTTAATTAGAGAAATGCTTTTGGGGGAATCCACACTGTATAAAGTCTGTATCATAAAAAAGGAGCATAAGCATTCTCATTTGGAATGAGAATATTTTAACTGCAATAATAAATAAAAAACAAGAATTGCTCTCAGAAAACATGAATCCCAAGCTTGCCACTAGTAACATGTTTATAGTCATCGCTCCTTGATTGAATCATGGTTTTCCCAATGCCCTCTAGGCAAAGACCAACAGAAACACAGGTGGAGTTGAACAAGTTGGGTTATTTCATATTGCAGTAAGGGAGGGCACGTAGGATGTGCTGCTCAGGGTGTCAGAAAAGACTTACTATAGGATTGGTGGTTTAAAAAAACAGGGCTTTGTCTGGCATTAGATGCTTACGTTTTTATGGTGCATTTGTTAATGAACCAGTATTGATGTATTTTTATTTAAGTCCATAATTTATTCAAATGTCATCAGTTTTAGCCTAATATCCTTTTTTTTTTTTTTCTGTTTCCAGGACCCATCCAGACACTACATTAGTCGTCATGTCTCCTCAGGCTACTCTTGGGTGTGAGAATTTCTTACGCTTTCCTGGTTTTTGATGAACTTGATAGTTTTGAGTACTGGTTAATCATTTTATATGATGCCATTAGAATTTGTCTAATGTTTAGCTTATGGTTAAACTGAGAGATGATGAGTTTGGGGGAGAAAAACCAGAGAGGTAAAGTGCCATTACCATCACATCATGTCAAAGGCACATACTTTCAACATGACTTATCACGGTTCATCTTGACCGTGATCCCTGAGGTGGTGTTTATCAGACTTCTCCACTGTGAAGTCACCATTGCCCTGCATTTCCCTACTGTCCTCTTTGGAAAACAAAAAAGTCCCTACAAACAATCCACACATAAGAAGCAGGGGTTTATGCTTCCTCTCTGAGGGCAGAGTATCTACATAAAATATTTGGAATTCTTCTGCACAGCAGATTTGTCTTTTCTCCCTCATTTATTTATTTATTTATTCAGTTACTGACCGTGCCAGTATGGACTCATGGTTCTTCAGTTTATACTTTGGGTGATAATCTAATCCTACTCTGTTTATTTTGCTGAGCAACTTGTTCCAGCCTTTGGGAATTCTTCCAGTTGGCTTCTCAGTCCCTTTGATAAATTCCACCTGTGTAGGTTTTTTGTTTTGTTTTGTTTTGTTTTGTTTTGTTTTTTTGAGTGCTTCCTTACTTTCTGGCGCCCTCAAAATCCTCCAGGCTCATCTTGCATATTTCCTGCCTCGGTTCTAGGACCAGCCATTTCTCCAAGTGGCTCCAGTTCCTTTTATTGCAAATTCAAGATCCTGGTGCTAGGTGTGCTTGTTGCTACTGGGGTGCCTTGCTTCTAACAGAGCACAGAAACACATGTGTGTGTACTGTGCTAACTGCATATATACACATATTCTATAAGTATTTGTATGTGTAACCATCTGTATGTGTATGAAGCTAAGCATGAGTCCATACTTATGTCTTCAACTCTCATGACCACACAGATCATTCTAACCTCCTCTTGCTCACCTGTAAATTCCCACCCCAACAGGAAGAAACCTGGCCTCCCCCAACCCCCACCCATTTACTTAAATCTTCAGTTCCAGTGTACATGTATAGTAACAATCAGAATTGTTAATGTGTACACCCAGCTAGGGTACAATGAGAGCTTGTACCCTACAAGGATAAACTTTAAGTCTTTGATAGTATAGCCTGCCTTGAAAATTTTAGCTTTTCTTTAAAAACATAAACCATTAACAAACATAATTAAATCAAAGACCAAGAGGAATCTCTAGAAAAGCGGTGTAGGGTATAGACATTTGGCTAACAGAGGCAAGCAACCATGGGATTTTCTTCTTCTAAAGGTAAATGAAGGAGGGTGGCTGTATTGGGGGCATCACATTGGATGGTGATGTGTGTACAGGAAAGAACATTTCATAAGAGGTGAGGTGACTAGCTGAAAAGTGGTGAGCATCTGTGTCTGCAGAAGAGTGTGTAAAGCATAGGAATCATTAAAGTTAGTGGAGGTTCTGGAAATAAATTGAGGTTTTTACACGCTTTACCATTATTATTATAACTCTTAGAGAATGGGCGTATGACTTGGCCATTGGAGCTAATGAAAGACTAAAAGAAGCATTAGGTCTCCAATGATTCCCATGAGTCAGTGTTCGTAGAGTATGTCCAAACCTTTTATGAACAAAGAGGAGGAAATGCTTGTGAATCTAGAATTCTGGAAAAATCTTTTGGCATACAATTATTTTATCAGTTAATGCACTTAAGCATGAGTGTGTTTCTTTTAACTTGAATATATTCAACAACTGAAAGATGTATGTGTTAGCATAATCAACTTATATGTATATATTTCTCCAAAGAAGATATACTCTTTTTATAGTTTGTTTTTGCACACTAAGTTTGGTAGAAAGTCTCTCATAAAAATTACTTAATTAAAGTTTGGAGAATTTTAGACAAACCTAGTTATTCTTATTGCCCTTTATTGATCTATAAGCACTTATTTCATATCATCTTGACCATTATGAGGCAAATAATACATACATAATTATTCAAAGACAATTTTATATTTTGTTACTCTATTGCTTTTTTTAAAAATATGGGTTAAATTATGTTTAGTAACCAGTGTTTTGTATATTTTAAAAAATTTATTTAGGAACTGCTCAGACATTTAATGAACTTAATCATTTCTCTGTGATCTTAATGTTAGTGAAGGACCTGGAAATTACAATTTAGCTAGTATTATATTTTTGATTTGGAGCATTGTAAACTTTCATGAGATTAAATCTTCAAAAAATATTTATTATTATTATTCTGTTTCATTGAATTATATATAATATGTGTATTATATATATATATATATATATATATATATATATATATATATATATATATATATATATAATTTTTAATTTCAAACAAGCCTTGGAAACAATGTTAGTTCATTTAACTCATAGAATCATTGTAGGAAATTTAATTTTGAATTACGAGAAATTTAACCCTGGTCTTGAAAAGAATCAAAACATTTTGCTAACATAATTTCTCTTTGATAAACTAAGTTTTACAACTCTGATCATGTTCCAAAATTCCTCTTTTATTTTGAAATTAAACCTTTTCTTACTATCTCAAAGCTATAAAAACAAAGGCTATTATGTAAAGACATTTTCCAGTATTCATAAAAAGAAACCCAATTGATTAACTTTTTCTCTCTTTTAGAAAATGTTTACTGTTTATCTATACTCTATATGAAAAATGACTTTTTTGATCGGTTTTTTGGAAAAATTTTGAAAAAAAATTTTTTGGATTGGTTGATCTTTAAACTTTACAAGAAAGGAGAAAAAAAAAAAACAGAAAGAAAAGGACACACAGGAGTTTTGTTTTTTTTTTTTTTTTTTCCAAAACCTGGCCCCTTGTCATGCAGTTGGGAAAAAAAAAAAGCCATCATTGATTAATCCTTCAAGTACAGGAGCAAGAAGAGGATAACTCCTGACTACTATGTTAAATAAAATGATCTCTTTTAGACGAGCAAGGCAATTTCCTAATGAAGATTCTTTTGGTTTTTCTTCCCAAAGGTACCTCTCAGATGAACAACCTTGTTCATGTCAAAAGCTCCCAAAATGATCACTGAAATTCCAAATTGTTCCTGGTGAAATTTTGCCAGGGATGAGATCAGTGTACAAGTGAGCGTTACAGTGAGAAAACATAATGAAGAAGGCAGATGTCAGCCTGGAAGAAGTGCTGTTGTAGATTGAGACAATTCCATGAGAACTGAGTGATCTGGTCTATAAAGATAATGATTCTATAGCTCTGTGTCTCTGGAACCCGGCCAAAGGCCAAAAATCACTACTCAGGCACTGGGCAAAGCCTCTTGATAATGGGCAGATTAAATGAAGTCGAGCTCAGGAACACAAAGACCAAGGAAGAAATCCTTATAAGGTTTTGATTTGGTGACCAGAGGCAAAGTTTGTCCAAAAAACACAAGACCTCGGGCTTTAGCCCCCAGGGTTGGCTCAAAGAGAGAGTTAACATACCTACATCCATCTTGTACTCAGAGGCTTTTCCTTTTATAAATTAACAACACTCAAGACACCCAAGACAAGTAGACAGACACAGAAGACATGAAGACAGGCCATAGAGTCATGTGTTACAAAGAGAAAATAATTGCATCAAGGAACAATAAAACTCCAATCAGAAATTCACAAACCACAAAACATCCCAAGGAATTTTATTCTTAGGAATACAAAATAAGCCCAACACTGAAGGCTTTAATAAAATATCAAAGCTGAATTCAGTGTGAATTTTTCTCTTAGGCAAGGGCAGGTAGAGAACAGGAAGAGGGGTGTTAAATGTGCACACAATTGCTGATCTGAGTGTCCTGCTGCAAGGCAGGGAGGGCTTCAGCTGAAACTCAGCAAAGTTCCATTTTTGTTAATGTTGTTCAGTTAATGACCACCAGGAGCACATCTATAGTTGAAGTTGGATTATGACTCATTGCATTGAGGCAAATGTGGGGAACTGTGGGGTAACAGTAAGATATGTCAGAAAGAACTTACAGAGCTTGGGGAAAGTTTAAAGAAGTGGGCTTTACTCTGGATTGAGTGCTGTCAGGAAATGGGACTAGAGTGAGGCTCAATCTAGAATTGGTAAAGAAAGCAGCACTCATGTTAGCCAGGAAAGGAGGATATTTTGGTCATATTCATGGTTTAGACAATGTTCATGGTTTTCTCTATGTTTAAACATAATTAGAGAATGGTCTTGTTTTGGTGTAGGTCCATGATAGTTACTGACTGGTCTTGTCTGATTTTGATATTCTGTGAAACTATTTATGTTTAATAGGGAAATACCAAGGCCAGCTCTTAGCAACAGCAAGGCCTTGCAGACAGTATCAAGTTAGTTTCCAGATGTTGAGGGCTGCTTTTGTCTTTCTTTTAAATGTGTAGAACCCAAACCTAAAAAAAAAGAATGCCTATAGCACACGGCTAAGTGTGTTTTGATAAAGCTACTGAATCATAATCAACCAAGAGCAGGGTTTTTGAGTTTATAGCAAATAGCTGTGCTCTTAAGAGCCTTAATAGAAGCTGAGAATGAAAGTTTACTCTGACGAAATGTTATCAATAATGAAATATTGTGAAGGCTAATTTCACTTGCCAACTTGACTTGGCCACAGGGTGCCCAACATCGGCTTAAACACTATTCTGGGTGTGTCTATGAGGGTGTTTCTGGGTGAGATTAACCTTTGAATCTGAAAACTGAGTAAAGCAGACTTTATTCCTTAGTGTGGGTGGGCTCATCCAATCAATGGAAGATCTGAACAGAACAAAAAGGCTGAGTAAGGAGAAGTCTTCCTGCCTGCCTGCCTTGAGCTGAAACATCCGTCTCCTGCCTTCAAACTAGGACTGAAACATCAGCTCTTCTTGGATCTGTGCCCTGTGGGCTTTCCACTGGAAATACATACACCACCAGCTGTCCCAGTTCCCAAGCTCTCAGACTTGGACTGAAACTACACCATCAACTCCCCCAGGTCTCCAGCTTGCTGACCGCAGATCTAGTGACCTCAGCCTCCATAATCTTGTGTACTAGTTGCTTATAATAAATTACTTATCTCTTACAATAAATCACATGAATCTTTATGTAAATGATTATCTATAAGTCATACACATACATACTCACACACACCCTACAGGTTCTATTTCTCTGGACAATGCTGACTAATACAGATGTCAAGGTACAATTAACTGGTATGAGTCATACTCAGAAAGTCAATTTACAAATAACTACTTCTTGAAACTTTCCCATTTTAGGAAACATTTCATACACTTGAAATAAGAGTAAAGGAATCTTTTCAAGAGGAAAAGCAAAGGACTTAGGGAAAACTGTTCTGAATGTTCTCTGATCAAAGAAGTCTCTACAGATCCACAGGAGGTCAACCCTGTAACGGAGGAATATGCTCAGTTAACGAGTGCTCCTTAATGCAAGGTTTAATTGATTCTCTAACTGTCATAGAACCAAGCTTCTTCATGGGATCCCTCTTAAGAAAGAAAAAAAAAAAGACACCAGATATTCTAGTTTCTAAGATATAAGTGTAAAAGATCTGGAAGTCTCAGAGATAATGAGCAAATGCAAAAAAAAAAAAAAGTATAGAAGGCCATAAATTCACACAGCACACTCTACTGCTAAACAACAAGACACAAAGTAAGAAATCCATAAAATAATCTTCAAATTCATTTTCCCATTGTGAAAAATCAAGGTAGAACTATATGCAAATTGATTTTCACTTTCGAAGTCTCTTAAAGAAATACATGTGTGTCTCTAGGAACAACCTTATGGTTATAAAGTTAAAAAGTTTTATAGATGAAGAAGTCTCTAAATATTGGATTTCCTAGATTGGTCATAAAGATGTTCTTGGGGTGATGAAGTTGGGGCCTCCTTAAGAGATTCTAGCCATCTGCATTCTAAAGGTTTCCAGCTCTCTTATACATCTAGGGTTGCACTAGTACATTTTACCTGATGATTTTAGAAACTGAGCTACCAAAAAAGGGAGCAGCAATTTAGAAGAAAGTGCCCATTGAAAAAGAGGTAAGACCCTGGCAGAGGGGACCAGAATTTAGTAAGACTTGGAGAAATGAATGGGAATCAAAAGGATTTTGTCAGTAGGTACCACGCTGATGAAAGGAAAATCAAGACAGACAACAGCAAGCTGGATGTGAGTTTGTGCATCAAGTCTTAGAATAAAAGTAATTTTTGAACATTTCTTTTTCTTGGTTTATTCTCATGTGTAGCATACAAAAGGCACCATTAGGAGAAATGGGTGCCCACGGTCAGTTGTGTGTCCACCAAGGCTGCCTTTCTGAATCAGTCTTACGCTGTAGGGCTTGGCAGTGCTGCAGCTTCAAAAACTGAATTTGGTTAAACCACAAGAATTCTTCTTCCATTGGAGTCTAGCTCCCAAAGTGATTCCAAGGCTGCCCTAGGTATAATAGGATTCAGTCTGAAGAATCACGGTCAGAATGGTAAAAGGTTTCAAAGTCCAGAGGTTAGGTATCCAGCTCCCCGACACATTGGCTGTGGGATCTTGCACAAGTTCGTATCTGAGCCTCGTTTTCCTTCCATGGCTGTTTTCGGGATGAAACCAGTTAGCATAATGCCCAGTCCACCCCTTGACAAATGGCAGCCCTCTGTATTCCTAGCACCTAAACGGCATGAATGGAGAGATGCCAAATGCCATTTAAATGGCATCTACCATGTGGCAGGCAGTGTACTAGTCACTTCCATGTATTACCTCCTTAAATCCTTACGAAGTACCCGAGGGATAGATACTCTACTTCTACGTCAAAAGAGTCTGGAATTGAGACTATCACAACAGAGTAGAGTAGACAACACACTGAGGGGTGGAGGGGTGCCTCATTGTAAACAGACAATTGCTAATTCCTCTTTCCGCTAACAGGTCACATTCTACGACCTAACATGATAAAGAGAATATGGATAGAGTTAGAGTAAGGGTTCTCAATATGGATAGGCATTTTAAAGGGGAAAATACGATCTTTCAAAAGCTGTGTTATAATGAATCAACATTTGCAATTTTTTAGAGCAATTCTGGGAAAAAAAACTGTCAGTAATCAGAACTTGTCTAAGCAGTCTACAATGTGAAATACAGTTTTTCCTTCAAGATATGGCTTATAATGTCAAAGACAGTCACAATTACAGGGCTATTTAATGCTTGAAAGGAAGAGTTTTTCCTGCTCTTTTTATCACCTGCAAATTTGTGAGTTGCCACCTGGTGATAGTAGAGTTCCATCCATGCCATCCAAGAGGAAAGGGTGCTCCTTAATATGAAATAAGCTACAAAAATGCCAATTGGTTTTTGTTCAAGGACTTTCTCTATTAAAAAATGACTAAAAGCTAGGTTATTAAATTAAACAAGTGCTATCTACACAGACATACTCAAGAGTGAATTAGGGGGAAAAAGGAATTATGCAATTGAGCAAGTCTCTTGCTAGTCCTCATCACAAGAACCAGCCAAATCACATTCCTGTTCGGCTCCATTACGGAACAGGTCCCAGGGCTGATCTGGCTTACAGCTTAGATTGTTTTAGAAGCACCTTGGCAGCCTCCTCTCTGATCACCATAGCTCTCCCTACTATTCCTTAAGTCCCACCCCTCCTTCCCTCCTCCCTCTCTTTTCTAAACCACAGGGGATCTTTTTTTCTATCTTCTAGGAACCTTCAAATCCCCAGATAACTGCAGAGTCTTTAACCAAAGCTTGCAGTCTTTCTTCTTTTTTAAAAATTTCATGTTGATAGCTACCTTGTACCCTCTCTGGCTGTGTTATTAGCAGATAAACAATTTGAAGACTCTTGTATTCATTTTATAAACTTGTATTGCAATCCAGTTTTTAATTCTAGAGCAAATAACAGTTGATGGACTTTTTCATGCTTCTGACCTGCATTATGTTTTATAACCAGGAGAGAGCAGCTTTAATTAATTTCTTTATTACACAATAGGTCACTCAAAATATTGCCACTGTCTGGCTTCAATCACCAAAACATTAAGGAGAGGGGACTTCCATGACCTTTAAAGTTAGGGCTTTTTGCTAATTTCAGCTTCCTTTTCCACTCCAGTTCTTAAAGCTGATGTCATTGATGGACTATTTCCCTGATTCTCTCCCTGTAGCATTCAGAGCCTCTCCTTATCGGCTCCCCCATGTATCTGATTCCTTTATTAAATCCCTTTCCTCCTGTAATGATTGCAGTGGCTCTGTTTTCTGGAATGAACCCGTTTCCATTACTAAAAACTATACTAATAGCTGTTATGGAAGATCAGACAAGGAAAAAATTCACTAGGTCCTGCCAAATTTTCCCAGTGAAAGGAGACTAACAATAGTAATTAAAGGAGCAAATGGAAAGAGGAATGTTCTATTCTTAAAAATGGCTGAATTCACACAAGAAAAATAAATATTTGAATGCAAGTGAGGATTCTGTATTAGGCATCTTTACTGATAAAACTCTTAGACTTTTCACTCTTGAAAACTCATTTTTTTTTTTTTTTTTTACTACTTCCTCTCCTATCTTCTTTGAAAAGGCTGACCGGACTTTCCACTTCCCAGGGGTAATTTAGCATATTCCCGGACATGCTTTTTGCTTCGCCCTGGCTATACTGTAGCTGTATGTCCTGTTTGTTAATATCTGAAAGAGATACTCTACGACACCCAGTGCTTTCCACCTCTCCACTGACATTGGCTAGCAGACTTCTTGTAATTGTCTGACCTTCTCATCCTTGCTGCTTTTTAAAATTATTTAATGAATGGATGTGCTAAAAGTTCGGTGCCCTCAGCTTCTTGGAGGAAAAGGTCACACAAATCCAATAAACATCTAATTTTGTTTTTCACTGGTGATGAAGTTCATGATCCAGTGGCATACACCTTGCAAAGACGGTAGAGAAAAGCATTCAGCCTTCAGAGAGTACTGGGGATGGGGGGTGTCTCCCTACCTCCCACACATTTACCCACATGTCCATCTATGTTTGAATTAAATTTGTAATTTAGCATTCTAGAGTAGTGAACCACTGTTTTATATATGTTTTAAAATTTAGTATGTAATCAGACCAGTAAGAAGTAAAATACTAAAAAACAAACTCAGAAAAGTTACATTATAATTATGTTTTAAAACTTAGTTTTTCCTTATGAGGACTAGGTCAAATTAAAATTAAAATGAGAAGAAGAGTTAATTTTCTGCATCTGACTTTTTCCCCATGCAGTACTATTTTTGTCAGGAAAAGGCAGGATTTTCCATAGTAACAAACTACCCCCACATCCAGTGGCTTTTCCCAGCAGGTTGTTTCTCACGCACATACACTGTCACCGTGAGGGAAGCGGTGCCCATCACTCCCACTCAGGCATTCTGGTTACTGGAGACTCCAGTGGACCCTGCGTCCCAGGATTACACAAGAGTAGGAGAAAGAAGGGTGGAGACTCAGGCACGTATTCTTCAAGCCTCTACTTGGAGGTGACCCATGCATTTGCATTCACATTCCAGCGCCTAAAGCAAGTCATATGGCATCACTTCAGAGTGGGTGGAGAATTAAAATCCTATCATAGGCCAGAAGGAGAGCTGGAATATGCATGCATGAGCCATAACTGAGGTTCCTTTTCAGATTACAGAAAACTTTCATTTATTGCCATTATCATATTATATTACAATCTAGAGAGTGTATGCATTACCATTGGGGACAGCATTCTCACTAGGGGACGAACACTGCGTCTTTGTGGGGTGGGGGACAGAATGGTCTGTAGCCTTCCAAAGGGCCACATTATATCAACAGGGACACTATAATTTTAAGATTTCATTTGTGAGGTGATCAGGAAAAAATTCTTGAAAAGGACCTTAGTGGGGGTTAATAATGAAAATAAAATTGAGGAGCATTGGTCTAGGAGAAAATATGCTGCATTTGAGAAACAGGAAGTAGAAATTCGTATTTGGCATTTAATGAAGTAAGTTGATTGACCACTCAACTTGCAAAGCTTAGTTCTTCCCATTCTTTGTATTAGTTTCCTAGTGCTGCTGACCACAAAATAGGTGACTTGAAGTAACAGAAATTTATTCTCTCACAGCTTTAGAGGTTAGAGGTCTAAAATCAAGCTATTAGGAGAGCCAGGCTCTCTCTGAAGTCTCTGAGGGAGAAACCATCCCAGGAGTCTGTCCTAGCTCTTGGGTTGTGACGGTAGGACTCTGAATCTCTGCCTCTGTCTTCACACGGTCTTCTCTCTGTGTGTGTCTGTGTGTCTCCAAATCTCTCTCTCCTTCTACAAACAATATTCCCTGGAGTTTAGCCCACCCTAATCCAGTATGAGCTCATCTTAACTTGATTCCATCTACAAAGGCCCTATTTCCAAATAAGGTCACATTCACAGGTACTAGGGGTTAGAATTTCAACATATCCTTTTGAGGGAATCAAGAGAACTAGAGTCCAGACCCTTCGATTTCATACCTGTGTATGTGAGATTTCCTGCAGTGCCCACTGTACTTCAGGCTCTGTGATTGAGACAGATTCATTTACTTGGGGCATATTTATTTAGTCCCTACTCTGTGCCAGGTACTGTTCTAGGCACTAGGGTTACAGCCATGACAATAAGACAAACAAACAATCTAGACCAGTTTCTAGCAATTTCCTAGGGCTTCCAATCTACAGTAGAAATGGATGATGGATACATACACTGTAACACTAAGAAGAAAGACATGGCAAAGTAAGATGATAGTGACAGAGGAGTATGCTATTGTGGGTATGTAGTCAGGGGGAGCCTCTTTCTGGAGATGAAGTTGAATAGAGGCTTTGAATGAAGAGAGGGAAAAAAATCATGTGATTACGGAGGAAAGAGAGTTTCAGACCAAGCACTGCAAGTATAAAGATCCTGAGCTTGCAGGACCATAAAGTGCAGCCTTCTTGGGGAAGAAACACACCATGGGCGGGGTGTGTTTGATGAGGACACTGTGTGGCAGAGTGGAGGGAGCGAAAAATAGAGGAAGGAGACGAAGTCTGAGAGGTAATTGAGGGACAGATCATGCAGCCCTTGAAAGAACAGCCCTAGGAAATAGTTTGGCTGTTATTTTGAATAAGATGAGAAGAAAGTGAGGAATTTTGAGCAGAGGAACAGCATGATCTCCTGATTTAAATGAATGCTAGGTGGTGAATATGCTGTATTAAAGCAACAGCTGAAGCGAAGACCAGTTAAAGCGACTTCAGTAGTTCAGGCTGATAATTTGAACTAGAATGAAAATCGGGAAGTGGTGATAAAATGACTTGGATTCTAGACATATTCTTAGGGTAGTCAATAGAATTTGCTGATGGATTGATGGGTTAGGGTGAGGGTTAGAGTTTTCATTTCCTATTTTAAATTTATTCCGAAGTATTTATTGTTTTTGATGCTCTTGTGACTAGGACTGTTTTCTTTTTCAGCTGTTTCATTGTTAGTGTATAGAAATGCAACTGATATTTGTGTTTATTTTATATCCTACAACTTTACTGAATCCGTTAATTAGTTCCACCAGTTTTTCATTGAGTCTTTAGAATTTTCTATGTATATGTAAGATCACATCATCTGCAAATAATGACAAATTAATATCTAAAATATATAAAGAACTCATACAACAAAATAACAAAAAGAACAATCTGATTAAAAAATGGGCAGAGGACTGGAATAGACATTTTTCCAAATAAGACATACAAATGGCCAAGAGATACATAAAAAGATGCTCAATATCACTAATCATCAGGAAAATGCAAATCAAAATGACCATGAGCTATCACCCCACACCTGTTAGAATGGCTATCATGAAAAAGACAAGAGAGGGCAGGTGTTGGTAAGGATGCAGAGATAAGGGGAATCCTTGTACGTTGTCAGTACAAGAAATGGAAATTGGTTCATCCAGTATGGAAAACAGTTTGGTGATTCTTCAAAAATTAAAAAAAAAAGAACTACCATGTGATCCAGCAATCCTACTTCCAGGTTTGTATCCAAAGGAAATGAAAATAGGATCTCAAAGAGATATGTGCACTCCCATGTTTATAGCAGCATTATACACAATAGCCAAGATATGGAAACAACCCAAATGCCCATCAGCGAATCAATGGATAAAGAATACACACACACACACACACACACACAGGAATATTATTCAGCCATGAGAAAAAGGGAATCTTTCCATTTGTGACAACATGGATAGAACTTGAGGGCATTATGCTAAGTGAGATAAGTCAGACAGAGAAAGACAAATACTGGATGATACTTAAAAAAGTTGAACTCATAAAAACAAAGAGTAGCATGGTGGTTCCCAGAGACTGGGGGGCATGTCTGGTGGAATTGGGAAGATGTTGTTTAAGGGTACAAACTTGGATCTAGTAGATAAATAAGTCCTGGAGATCTAAGGCACAGTGTAGTGATTATAGACACAATACTGTATTATAAACTTCAAAGTTGCTAAGAGATCAGATCTTAATAATTCTCACCCACAAAAAGGAATGATAATTATGTGATGTGATAGAGCTGCTAGCTAACGCTATGTTGGAAATCGCATTGCAGTAAAAAAACGTAATTAATCAACACGTTGTATACCTTAAACTTACACAGTTATGTCAATTATATCTCAATAAAAATAAATTTTTAAAACTTCAACTGCATTTACTCTGATATATGTCCCCAACTTTGTCCTCAACATCTCATTCCTTCTTCTTAAGGACCATGACTATGAATAGGAGAACTGCTGGGGACATTAGAGTAAACATAATTAGACATGCTAGAGCTGTGCATTCACACACACAGCTTTTTTTTTTTTTTTTTTTTTTTTTTGTAAATTTACTATTGTTACAAACAGACAAACAGATCCTGGACCTAATTTTCAGTCCCAATGTGCCTTGTGGTTGCAGGAGATGAAACCTCTTTAAACACTGACAAACAAGTTTTCTGGTTTTTACACTATGCCTCAAGTTGATAATTGACTGACCAGAGGCTGGAGTTTTCTTCCTTCAGTGTGTCAATAGCACTTAATAGTAGCCACACAATTTCAGAGTCTTTATAATTATTGCTGTCCCTATATCTTTCAAATAGTAGACATCTTACACAGGGACATCCTTTCCCACTCAGATCCTCTCCCAACTGACCACAGGTAAGAGTCTTAGTAACTGTGATACTACAGCAAATGGGATCATCCCCAATTACCAGCAACAATGGGGTCTTTGCTGTCATCCAGACAGTGAAGGAAACAATTTAAGAACCCCCTCCTGAAAACCTACTTCCTAAGACCATTTCTGATACTGTCTCTTAGTTGGGTTCTTACAGAAACAGACTTCAAGACTAAGATTTTAATGCAATGAGCTTACTAAGGAGAAAATACCAGGAAACAGTAGAAAAGGGAAGACAACCAATGAAGCGTGCACTATTATATATGACGTATCACTGTGAATAACTAGATCTCAGTCCTGTAGGGGAACTCCAGAAAATGGTATAAATGTGTGCTTTAGAGTTTGCCACTGAAGGGGCAAGGGAGCTGGAGTGTTTATATACCAACTTCGGGCAGTCGTTAGTTTAGTTTAGTTTTCTAGCATTTTTGACTGCCAGTGGGTACAGGGTTTTTTTTGGGGGTGACAAAAATATTCTGGAAATGGATAATGGTGATAGTTGCACAGACTTGTGAATATACTAAAAACCACTGAATTGTATAATTTTATTTTAGGTGAATTATATCCTATACAATATATACAAATGGTCACTCCACCTGATTAAACATATGTAGATTTTTGCATTCTATTTAATAGTTAACCATGGATAGGGATGTTCCACAATTTGTTCAACAATTTGTCCATTGACAGACAACCATTTGTCCACTGATGATTTTGTCTCTACAACGTATTTGTTTCTGCTTATTCCTATTTTATTTGTTCTTTTACTCTATAGGGAAGATTCCCAATAGGGCCATTTGTGGCCAATTTTTAGCAGATGCATTAAATTACATTACAAAAAGTTAACAATTCACATTATTACCAGCAATATATGAAAGGGCTCACTTCTATATACTCTTACCAGCACTGAATTTATTTTTTCCACTTTGAGAGGTAAAGATTATTTTTCATTTCCACTTGTGATTCAATATTTTTAGGTCTATTAGCCTTTCTCAGTTCCTATTTTCTTTTCACTTGTCAGTACTATTACTATATAAAAGCTGTTAAATCTTATCATGTACCATATCAAATATTTTTCTCCTTTCTTCCGTTGGTGTAACAAATTATATTATTTCTTAATCATTATATTTGGAATAAAATCTATATGGCCATTAATACTGTGATTTGAATAATCAGAATTTCTATTTTTGCTTAGAATATTTATATTTTTACTTATAAATAATATTGGCCTCTAGTTCTCTTTTTAGTTATGTTTATCTGGCTTTATTATTTAGCCTGCCTTCCTTCATAAATATGACCTACGGGGTCTCATCTTTTTCTGTGAATAGTTGAAATAACAGGAACCACCTGCTCTTTGAAGCTAGATAGATGTCAATGATAAAATCTGCGGTCCTGGTGCCTTTCTGAAAGGCAGATCTTCAACTGTGTTTATAATTTCTCTTACGTGTAATGGCTTATTTGACTTCTATCACTTAAGTGAATCTGGGTTATCTACATTTGCTGGAAAATCATACATTTCCTTAAGATTAACAAATAGTTTACATATTCTTTTACAATTTTAAAAATACCTATCTTTTCCAGTTCCTAATGTTGCACGTTTTCATTTTTCTTTTACCCTTAATTAGGTTTCCCAGGGTTAATTAATTAAAGTATCAGTTTTGCATTTATCTCTTTTTAGTTGTTTTTCTTTTTAATTAATTTTGTGAATTCTTTCGTCTTACACTCTTTAGGTTTATTTTGTTTTTGTTTATTATTTGTTAAGTAGCATGTTTAGTGTATTTTCAGTCCATTTAAAAAAATAACTTTATGAATTATCCATTTTCTTTTGAATACAGATTTAGCTATCATCCATACTTTTTTTGATAAAAGGTGTTCTCATGTTCATTACTTTATAATTTTCCATTTTCTTTATCTTTGCTTCAGGGATAGTTTAAAAGAGTTTTTAGAGACTATTTTTAAATTTAATGAGAAATACATGTCCATGGGAACACACTGAAACAGTATAAAAGAATATACAAGCAAGTCTGTCTCCTAGCACAGACCTCCTAGTCCTCTCCAGAGATAATAAATCTTACAAGATTTTGGTGTTTCCTTTTGGCAATATGAATATATTGTACACACATATTTTTTGAAAACAATTCCTTAACTCACAGTTTAATTTGTTAGGAGGCCTCCCAAAGCCCCTTGCATGGTACAGATTTGAAGAGCCCAAGCTTTGTTCTACTTTGGTCTTACATTTCTAACATTTTCTTAATCTCCTTCCACTTGCCAACAATGTCTCTACAGTTCAAATCTGAGAAAGGACCATAGAATGGACTCACCTGGTCTTCCAAATTTGTCAATTTCTGATATTGGTTTTATCTTCTTTGCTGTGGAAGACTAATTATGGTGTCCCAGCCTCTTGCTCTCAAGCATAAAGGTGAGAATTAACTACCTCCTTGACTCCTTCTGTTAAGCATTTTTAAATGATAGACCCCACTCTTGGTGGAGAGGGTTCCTTTTGTTTATATCTTATGGTGTTGGTGCCAAGAGGTATTTGTAATTTTACAACCCGTAAGCTCCATCCATCTTCCTTCCCCAAACCACCACAAATAAATAATCATTCTAAGTAAAATCTATGCTTACCTTGAAAGAAGCTCCAAAAGTAAATTCTCCAGCATCCTCTGCTTCATCCAGATTGTCAAACCTAAACACCTGCTGTGGTAGGCAGCTCCTGAAATGGTTCCTAATGTTCTCCCATTACTCATATTCTTGGTAATTCCCTGCGAGTGTGTGTGTGTGTGAAAGAGAGAGAGAGAGAGAGATGAAGCAGGTTGCCATACTGAGGAGACCCACGTGGCAAAGAACTAAGGGCAGCCTCTAGCCAATAGCTAGCAGAAACCTCAGTCCAACGTCCTGCAAAGAACTGATTCGTGACAAATACCAAGTGAGCTTCTGATCCTTCTGATCAAGCTTTGATGTGCCTGCAGCCTTCTCAGAGTCTCAGGGTCAAGAGAACCCAGTTCAGTTGTGCTCAGGCTCCTGACACACAAAAACTGGCCCCAATAAATATTGTTGATTTAGGCCACTAAGTTTTAGGGTAATTTGTTCTGAAGCAATAGATAAGTAGATCTGCGTTTTAGAAATTCCTTGTAAAATCCAAGGTGATTACTTGGAATTCCTTTTTCAGATAAATGGTCTGGAAAAGAATTGTTACCCATCTAGCCCCAATTACCCTGTTCCCACCAGCCAATGTTTTCTGAAAAGACCACAAATGCAGATTTTGGAGATAGAAAAAACAAAAAAATGATAATTTAAATATGATCAGGGAGAGAACAGAATTAAAAAAAAATCACCACTATATGCCTATTACAATGGCGAAAATTAAAAAATACTAACAATATCAAGTCCTCAAGAGGATGCAGACCAACATGATCTCTCTGACTTTGTCAGTGAGTCTGTGAAATAGTATAGCCACTCTAGAACACATTTTGCAGTTTCTTACCAGGTTAAACACACTTACCACACTACCCAACAATCACACTTGCGGGTATTTATTCTATAAAAATAAAAATTTTGTTCATACAAAAACCCATGCATGTAAGGTATCACCTCACACCAGTCAGAATGGCCATCATTCAAAAGTCCACAAATGATAAATGCGGGAGAGGCTGTGGAGAAAAGAGAACCCTCCTACACTGTTGGTGAGAATGTAGGTTGGTGCAGCCATTATGGAAAACAGTATGGAGATTCCTCAAAAGACTAAAACTAGACTTGACTTACCATATGATCCAGCAATCCCACTCCTGGGCATATATCCAGAGGGAAGCTTAATTTAAAAAGATACATGCACCCCAATGTTCACAGCAGCACTACTTACAACAGCCAAGATATGGAAACAACCTAAATGTCCATCGACAGAGGACTGGATAAAGAAGTTGTGGTATATTTATACAATGGAATACTACTCAGGCATAAAACATAATTAAAATAAAGCCATTTGCAGCAGTATGGATGGACCTGGAGATTGTCATTCTAAGTGAAGTAAGCCAGAAAGAAAGAAAAATACCATATGATATCACTTATATGTGGAATCTTAAAAAAAAAAAAAGGACAAACTTATCTACAAAACAGAAACAGACTCACAGACATAGAAAACAACCTTATGGTTACCAGGGGGAAGGGGGTGGGAAGGGATAAATTGGGAGTTTGAGATTTGCAGATACTAACTAATATATGTAAAATAGATAAACAAGTTCATATGTATAGCACAGGGAACTACATTCAGTATTTTATAGTAACTTGTAGTGAAAAGCATATGAAAATGAATATACATATGTTCATGTATGACTGAAGCATTATGCTGTACATCAGAAATTAACAAAAGATTGTAAACTGACTATACCTCAATTAAAATATATATATATATACACACACACACAAAAACAAAACAAAACACACACCCGTGCATAAATGTTTGTAGTAACTTTATGTGAAATAGCCAAAACCTGGTATATTACCCAGGGTTATCCAGAGAAACAAAACCAATAGGATATATGTGTTATACACATATTATTATATACACATAATCTGCTTTAAGGAATTGGTTCATGCAATTATGGGGAATGACAAGTCTAAAATCTGCAAGGTGGCTGGCAGGCTGGAACCAGGGAGAGCCAATGTTGCAATTCAAATCCAAATGCTGTCTGCTGGCAGAATTCTCCTTTGCTTGGAGAAAGTCAGTCTTTTGTTCTACTTAGGCTTTCAACTGATTGGATGAGGCCCATCTCCATTATGGAGGGCAATGTGCTTTATGCAAATTCCACTGATTTAAATGTTAATTTCATAAAAAACCCCACACTTATAGAAAAATCCAGAATGTTTGACCACACAACTGGCACTGTGAACCAGTCAATTTGACATAAAAAAAAAACTATCTTGTCTATTCTATCTTGTCTAACTAACTTGTCTATTCCCAGAGCAAGAGTTTTTTTAATTTTGATGAAGTCAAATTTGCCAGTTTCTCCTTTGTGCATGTATTATGCTTTTGGTGTTATATGTAGAAAGTCTTTACCAAGTCTTGGATTCTGAAGATCTTCTCTTATCTTTTATATTTTACATTTAAATGTATGATTCATTTTGAGATAATTTGTGTCTGAAGTGTCAAGTTTAGTTTCTTTTTTTTATGTAGGGATTTCCAACTCTTTCAGTATCATTTGTTGAGAGACTATCCTGACTCCCCTGAATTGTTTTTGAACCTTTGTTTAAAATCAGTTGGGCATATTTGCAAGGGTGTATCTTTTGGCTCTCTATTCTGTTCCACTGATCTGTGTGTCTGTCCCTCTGCCAATACCACACACTCTTGATAAGTGCAGCTATGAAATACATCTTGAAATTGGGTAGAGTAATTTCTCCCATTTAAAACATTTTGTCTTTCCACACAAATTTTAGAAGAATCTTGTCTCTATCTTCAAAATAGTTTGCTGTGACGTTCATAGGAATTGTGGTAAACCTGTATATAAAGTTGCAGACAATTGATGTCTTTGCTATGCAGAGTATCCCAATCCTTGCTCCAGTATTTCTCCACATTTATTTAATCTCAAGTTCTCTCACCAGCGCTTGTAGTTTTCAGTACAGAATTCTTATGCAAACTTTATTCGATTTATACCTAAGTATTCCTCTCCTTTTTCTTTTGAGCAGTTGTCAATTTTATTGTCTTTTAAATTTTGGTTTCCACATTTTTTTTTACTAGTTTACTAGTGCATAGATATACAGTTTATTTTTACATGTTGCTCTTGTATTTTCAGACCTTGCTGCCTTGCTGAAGTCACATTAATTCTGGGAGGGTTGGTTTATTTTTTTAGAGATAGCTTTACTTTTTCTTTCCAATCTGTAAGCTTTTTATTTCCTTTTCTTGCCTTACTGTGGTGGCTAGAATTTTCAATATTACGTTGAATTAGAGTGATGAGAGTGGACGTCCTTGTCTTGTTCCTGATCTTAAGGGAAAGTGTTCAATCTTCCATCATTAAGTTTAACGTAGGCTTAGATGTAGGTTCTTGTAGATGTTCCAATCAATTTGAGAACATTCCCAGTTTTCTGAGCTGTTTTTTTTTTCATGTATGGATGTTGAATTTTTCAAATGCTTTTTTAAAAGTTTTATGATCATATGATATTTCTTCTTTAGCCTGTTAAAATGGTGGTGTACATTGATTGATTTCTGAAAACTGAACCTGCCTAGATCTTGTATCTTCTGGCCAGTATCACTTGAGAACATAGATATAAAAATTCCAAACAGAACATAAGCAAATTGAGTAAGTTTTCTATTGCTGTAGTCACAAATTACCACAAACTTAGTAGCTTAAAACAGCATTAGATTTAATCTCTTCCAGTTCTGGGTATGCAAAATTGGTTTCACTAAGCTAAAGTCAAGGTGTCAATGAAGTTGGTTCTTTCTGGAGGCTCTAAAGGACAGACCATTTCTTTGCTTTCTGCATTCTCCAGGAGCTGTCTATATTCTTTGGGTCATGGCACTCTTCCTCCATACATACAGCTAATAAAGTAGAGCCTCTAAACTTCTGCATCTCTGCTTCTGCAGTAACATTGGTCTCTGTCTGTCTCCTCTTGTCTCCTTCTTAGAAGGCATTAGGTCCAAAAATAATCCAGGATAATCTCCCCAGTCAAGATTCTTAATTTACTCAGATTTGCAAAGTCCCTTTTGCTATAAAAGGTAAAAATTCACAGGTTTTAGGGATTAAGAGGTGGACATCTTGAAGGGCCATTTTTTAGCCTACAGTCTATTTAGCCACAGTCTATTTCTTTGTGCTGCCTTTGTTTAGTTTTGGTATCAGGGTAACACTACGCTATCTCATTTTAATTTTTGTAACAAAATTCTGCTGTGGGATTAGATATTAAATTTTGTAATTTTTTTCTTATTGTTGCTTTACTGTGAGTTGGGAATATTGTGATGAGTACTTAGTCTGATAATGTATGTAATGAATTCATTTAGCATAGCTATGTCATTACATAATAAACATAATGCTTTGCCATTGAGTTCAATAGCAAAATAACCCACACTTCACTATGCCTTAAAAGTGTGACATCCGATAGCCATTTTTCTTGTTTCTACATGATGGATATGCACTGCTTTAAAACATTTTTTCAGTATGGTTGTAATTGTGGCACTTGAAATACTGTCAAGTTGTAACTATGTCACTGTGATTTTGCAGTGTGCCTAGCAGCCATGCAAAGCGGTGACAGCACTACATATGGTCTCTGCTGCAACTACTCACCCACATTACTGTAGCGTGAGAGCAGCTATAAACAATATGTAAATGAATGAGCATTTCTGTGTTCCAATAAAACTTTATTAATGGATACTAAAGTTTGAATTTCATAACTTTCACATGTTACAAAAATATTACTCTTCTTTTGAAGTTTTTAACCATTTGATAATGTAAAAACCATTCTTAGCTTACTGTAGGCCACAAAAAAACAGGTGGCAGCCCAGACGTGGCCTGTGGGCCAGAATTTGCCAACCCCACCTTATCCTCATGGACCTATATTCTAAAGCAGGCGGGGTTAGGGAGAAGAACAAGAAAATAAAAAAGTGGACAGGTGAAATATATACTTCTGTGCTAAAAAGGAAATTAAAAAGCAAGATGGCCAGGGAATGTGTCTCTGAGGAAGTAAATAAGGCAAACCTGAATGAAGAGCAGGAGGCAGACAAGAGAAAAGCTGAGTCCAGACTATTCCAGAAAGAGAGTAGCAAGGCTTAAAGCTGGAGGCAGGCACAAGTTGGGTGAACTGGAGGAACCAAAAAGTCAGGAGCGTTAGGAACATAGCAAAGACGGGAAAGGGAAGTTTTGGGAATCTAAATAAGGATGATATCACTGTTAAGAATTCAACTTTAATCTAATCAGTGGACTGCTAGGACCAACCTAATTAATACACGGATTTGTGGTCCCTTGCTAATTTGTATGACCACACAAGGAATTGTGAATTTAAAAAAAAAAGAGAGACCAAAGGAGAAGATGTTTTTATTTTTGCCAAACTGTTCTAAGAAAATACAGTATCTCCTATGTAATCCAGTAGACTGAGAACAGAGACAATTGGACCACATCATTTACTTCATTAAATGCTCATCCTTAAGTTATAAAGCTTCCTTTTTTATTTGCCTAGGGTACAAATTTATTGTTCACTGGCTGATTTAAGGCCATTTATAGCAATTTTATGTAAAAAGTAGTTTCTTAATAAAACTTAAAACACTAAGTGCTCAGTTTATACTTTTTTCTTTTTATGTTCAGACTAATTTGTGTGTGCCAAGCTTGTTCTAATTTCTTCTAATATACTGGAAGGAAAATCATTTTAAAGTTGCATTGATTTGTGGCAATATTTGTATTCAACAATCAAATGCTACACTATTTCCTTTTAAATGGCTATGCACTTAATTAGTTTCACTTGTTCAGCAATTAATTTGTTTCAGAGACTTCTTATTTTGATATTGAACTGAACTATTGATAGTTGGAGCAGATACTGTATCAGGATTGCAATGCATGTTTTCCAATCACACCACATAAAAAGTTTTCACATTTGAAAAAAAAAGGTCTCAATCATAATATCATCTAGTATCTTTCATAATTGCAAAATATCTTTCAACTAGTCTCTTTTTTTCATTTATTTTCTCCAGTATTGCTTCTAGTAAATATGTGGCAAAAGGAAGCTGCAAAAGAAACACAGAAAAAAGGATGATCAAAATTGTATATTTTCTTCAGTTTAAAAACATACTAAATATCATTAAACCATTAGAATTCAACTATCTGCAAATCTGCACCCATACTGCTACCCTACTGGGTCTCTTTTTCAACTGATCTTGCTGGTTAGTGTGGGTAATTTTGTCTTTTATAATAAAAATGATAAAAGAGCAGAAGTAAAATGAAAAAAGATAAACGCCTTATTGAACAATTCATGGTTTACTGACCATGTTAATGTTGTAATCTGCAATACAAGCAGCTAAGCCATTTATCTTCAATCAGCTGATCAATAGCAGGTTACAGTCATCTCTAGGGCCCACAGAAGTCATACTGTATGTTCATCACTCATAAACGAATGAGAGAGAACTATCAATACACTTGTCTGCATTAGAACTGAACATTTCAAGAACTGTAGGGTAAAATTTCAGAGAAAAAAATGGCAAAAATATACCCATTGATTAAGTTGTTACAGAAAAGTTTGTTTGGCATATCAAAGTGTAATACACATGTTGCAAAGTGCTGAGTTTATGAAATGTAGAGCACATTTTAAAATTTCATAATTTATATAACTTTTCTGGTAGTTTCATTGTTCCCTGTGCTTCACTGGGTGGCCTGTAGAATTCCAACTCACACAACACACTTATGGGTTGTAAGTAAAAGAAAACCTGAAACGTTCCCCCGTGACTCCCTTAGCCTCACCAACTTCCTTTCATCCTCCTTCCCAGCTATCTAGTCTCACACAGAGGTTGATAAAAAGCAAGAAGTTCATTAAGTCATTTCTTGGAGCTGTCCTTTTGATTAACCAGGAAAGAGTACTTTTGTGTCCTTGAATGTATTAATGAGAATCCTTATCAAGCCCAGCCTCTTCCCTCCAGGGATGTAGCATCAGGCCCTTTTCTGTGCTAGGAAACCACCGGCAGCATCACTGGTCAGTATCTGACCAAAGCCAGCCTGATGCCTGCTGTGCGAGTCGCTCTGCTGTGCTCAGCTAAGGTGATTACAATTAGCTAAATCCAGCAAAATGGTTCTTTTCTAAATTCAAACTGGGAAAAAGAGAAAAGACTGGCCAGCAGCAATGAAACAACAGGCCAGACAGGCATAAAATAGATTATATAGGCCATGAATTAAAAATAGAGACTAAAGCAGGTCCATGGAATTGCCTCTGATTCTAAACAGTTTTCTAGGTTAACTTCCTTCTTTTCTTTACAATAAACTGCCTTCTTCTTAAGATACTCTGAGTCTATGTCAGGATAGAATATACCTATAGCCTAGTCTATGTTAAGAGCTTCACACATTTGCCTTACATGAAACTTACCACTAAAGAAAGAATAAGATACCAAAATATGACATTTCTTCAGTTCCTAACATACAGGTGAATAGAAGATAGACACACTGACTCAAGAACAGCTTTTTCTGGGGAAAAAAAAACCTACCACATTAAATATACACATACTGCACATGCATTTCAATTTCAAAAATGTGAAAATGGGGGAAAATGCATCTTAGAATCAAAGAAAAGGAATATGTTAGATTCCCTTCTGGAAGGTAGTATATAGAGCAAATTCTTATTTTGACAAAATTGCCCTTCTCGGATGCAGAAGAGTTATATTTGGTGAAACCACCAGTCTTACAAATGAGATAATTTAAATTCTCAGGGCATTAATATAAGATGTTACAGAAATATATATGCACACACACACACACACACACACAAAGGCAAAATTACCAGGTAACTTTCTTTCGACTCTGGTACTCAATACCATATGCATTCAAATCAAAAAAGGAAACAAACAAGATGAGAATAACCTCCTATCTCTTCCTGGTAGAAACAAAAGAAAAATGAGTGCTTAAAGATCATTTCCTAAAGAAGTTCTAAGTAAAAAATGATTCTCTTATCAAATAACTTTGGGAAACAAACCAGACTTTAAAATGTCATTTTATTTCAGATCTTTTAGAGAAGCACCATGTTTCTCCAAGAGGGCAATGTAATACCCTGATTTTAAATTCATTTGTCCATGATTTTCTCAGTCTATTTATCATGTGGAACTAGTGGTCCATGGAACATACTTTGGGAAACATAATGGCTGTATGATTTCCTTTGTAATAATGTCACAGCACTTTTACCAGGCCACAATGTACTGACATTAATCATCTTATTTACACATTTCATTTTCAAGTTAAAATCTAAACCAACTCTTATTATCTTGTGATCTGAACAATTTTCAGCATGTCATGTACTTGGACTTTTTGCTTCTCTCTAAAAAAAAAAAAATCTATTTCAAAGAATCTCTCTTCTAGGAAGCCTCCAAGGTGGAACAAGAGGTCCATTTACTAACTTATTGCTGACAACCTCTTTTATTCTCTTCCTCTGGCTCCCAATAAAACAAAAAGCCCCACAGTTAAACACAACTGTTTGTCAATCCTTTTCAATTGGATTGTAAGCTTCTTTTAAGCTTTGTATAGAGGCTAACACATTATGGATTTCAAAAAGCAATCAATTCTTTATTCGAGAAGCACAATTTGTGCACACACCCATCTGACCTTGTAGATTCTTCTATTTTTCTCTACAAATAGGTCAGAAAAATATTAGTATCTGTCTTTATGTAATATTAGACAAAAAGACTTTGGAGTCTAGATTAAACGGAAGTTCATTTCATACAGGCGGCTTAGAGCCTATTCACTTCTCTCTATATGCATTCCAGAGGGAGCTGAGATACCCCAAAAACTCCCTCAGATACAGAAAGAAAGGACAACCATTCTTTTACTGACAGGATTTTGGATTTGGATTGAAGTAGTAAACTTACTAGCCAACAGCAAAGTTATTTTCTCACTTGCCTCATCAAATATATTTGAAACAACACACCCCAAAATCATACTGCCTTGGGTTTCATCTCAGATGGCATGTGCCAGGGCCTACAAAGTCCAAAACTCCAGAAGCTCTGCTGGACTTTCTGCATAATTTCTTTATTTTTCTTGCATAAAAAAGAAGTGGTACTCTTAGCAATGCCACTACAGAATTATAAAAACTTCAACTCTTCAGCACAAGGAGAAAAAGGGACATGGGAAGAGCTGATACTGTATGAGATTTCCTGGTATGGAAATTTAATTAGGACATTGGAACAACTGTGAGTTTTGCTTGGTCTATGCTATAGTCTTAATGTGGGTCTTCCTGGTTCTTCTGCTGTCCCCGTTGGAAAAGGTGATTTCTCTTCCTGGAGAGACTTCCCCTGAATTCACATGGAATTTAGGCTTCTCTTACGTGTAAATGTCTACAGCTGTTTGCCTTTAGGAAGCAATATGCCACTGATACAATCTCAAATTTATCACTCACACTTATAAATTATGGCTTTGTTTAGAGGTGTTTCTGTATAAAGGTAAGATATGAATGATGTTTGCAGATGTTGGAGAGCTACCTTGGAAGGATAACGAAGCCTCAAGTCCATAGCTGTGAAATATACAGATGATTTACAGCATCATCACTAACTGGATAATATAAAATTGAAGTTTTTTGTGTTGAAAAAAATGAAATAAATAAATCTAAAGGACAAGATTAACATTTTAACCATTTTCATTCTTGTTTCTGGTTTGAAAACTGCTACCAAAAAGATACTGCTTTTAAGATAAAAATGGACTTTAATCTGGCTGAGTCATATTGAAAGTAAAGATGTTAACCTTTACATATTATCCCTGCTTTTACAAAGGATATGATCCAGCGAGATTTTGAAAGTTTAGTAAGAATGACCAATGTAGTTTGATTATTATAAAATCAAAGGTGCAAAATTTGGTATAAATAAATAAATATTTATACATTCACTCTATTATCTTGTAATTAAAAGATCGAATTTGCTAAAATAACCAAGCATGCTATCAGAGGAACAATTTATTTATAATTCAAATTTGGCATTGAATTTTGAGCTAAGTTTCCTACATGTTTATATTTCTGGCACATTATCTATCTATCTATCTATCTCTCTATCTATCTATCTACCTATCTTGGAGTTCTGCTGAATATAAAGTCTGTATTTGCTATCCTGAAGCTTTGGTAAAGATTATGATTTGTTTTCCTTTTCATTTGTCCCCAATTTTCTTTATAGTGGTAAAATATACATAACATAAAATTTACCTTTTAACTTTAATGACATATGTCTTTTCCTAGTGTCATGAAAGTAGGCTTGAAATTGTTAAATTACGAAAAAATCTGAACAAGGCTCTGAATAGAGAATTTTCAACTCTTGCTACTTCAGCTACATGTGAAGAGTGAGTCTGTGTGGGTGCCTGAGAGTGTGGGTTTCTGTGTGTGGAGAGAGTGAGTGTGGGAGATGCCTGTATGTGCATGTTTTAAGTGTGTTGTAAGTGCAACACTGAAAGCAACAGAGTCAAATATCTTCAGAGTTGTAAAGAGAAACTTTCATTTAACCTTCAGGCCGAAAGTTACTCTATTTACAGAAGCCAGGGAGGTTTATAAAACCTTCTCACTGCCATATTGCAAGGCATTCTATAGAAGGGAAGCATATTTTGCTGAGAGGGCACTAGGGAAAGAGCCCTTTTAAATTTCAGCTTTTGAAAGATCTGAAGCAACTAATAGTAACAGGGATATTTAAAACTAAAGAAAAATCACTGATCAAAATCTGTACTTTCAATTATCAACAACTGAAGACAGAAAGATGGAATTTTTGATATGGTCTCAATTTAAGAAAATGATCCATACAAAGAGGACTAAAATGAATTGAATGATATCCAGAAAAGGATTAACAAATAACAAAGACTATGACAACAACAAAACAAAATCAAGACACATTTTCTAGCCATTCCTGGCTAAAAGTTTTTATACAAATACTAGTATAGAACTGTATTGTGGTTATAACTGTGTTATTTGTTTTATACAAGTATATATATTTTAATATACATACCCATAATTCTGTTCAAGTTAGTCATTTAGCAAATTTTAGTTTATATATTTTAACTATTTGTTTACTGTCCTCCATCACCAAAAATGGAAGCTCCATGAAGACAGGGATTTCTCTCCCTGTTCACTGCTGTACCTACAAGCCTAAAACATTACGTTACATGCAGCAGACACTCAATACATGTTTTTAAAATGGATTCCATAGCTTGGGTTTGATTTTATCTGCACTACACCTTTACAAACTCACAAGTACAAAGGACTGTTTCAGGTATTAGTTAAGCCCTGGCAACAAAACTAAATGACCTTTATTATAATTTTAATTCTGAGGGTCAGAATGGATAGAACAATAAGCAATGTCTCTTAGAGTGCAGAGTATAAATAACTGACTCCTTCTTGTTTGGATATATGAGAAAGTAGTATCAATTAGAGCATGATAGAGGGACATCTCCTGTGCCAACTTAAAAAAAAATACATTAAGTATTAAAAAAAATCTGTCTCATTTATTAATAGTATGGCCAGTAGACAGAAATTCAAATTCGAATGCATTTAACACCATCTCTGCTAATGGTGAGGAATATTTTATGGCTGAATAATATTCCATGTATGCATATACCACATTTTTAATCCATCCATCAGTTAATGTGCCTTTGGGTTCCTTCCACTTTTGAGTTATTACTGAACTATTATTGAAATGCTACAAACATTCATGTAGAAATTTTTATATGGACATTTGTTTTCACTTATCCTGGGTGTATACATAGGGGTGGAACTGCTGGATGATATAATCTCTATTTTTAACTTTTTGAGGAACTGCCAGACTATATTCCACAGAGTTGGCACCATTTTACATTCTTACCAACAATGTATGAGGGTTCTAATTTCTCCATATCCTCACTAACACTTGACATTGTCTGTCTTTTTAATTATAGTCATCCTACTGGATGTGAAGTAGTATCTCATTTTGGTTTTTGGTTTGCACTCCCCTAATGGCTAATGATGTTGAGTGTATTTTCTTGTGACTACGGGAAAATGGCTATTTGTGTATCTTCTTATAGAAATGGCTATTCTAATCAGTTTCTCTTTTTTAACATTTTTTATTGATTTATAATCATTTTACAATGTTGTGTCAATCTAATCAGTTTCTTTTTGTTGTTGGTGTTGAGTTGTAAGAGTTTGAAATGTGTTCTTAAATGGTTAAATTTCAATGAGAAAAGCCAGAAAGAAGGTTGGGATGAATTAATGAAAAACTGTGAGTCCCTGAATATTGTTTTTGAAATGTACCTACTAAATTTTTTAAGGCTTCAATCATTGTCATCTTCTCTCTACCAGATCTGAGCTACCTCTTTAGATCCCTAAAACTCTTAAAGGTAACATCATCTTTCTCATCATACAAGGTAGTAAACTTACTCGTCTTTGGTTTCTGCTTTCTGACTCCTTCATCTTGTCTCAGTACTGCTATGGATTCAGTCACTATAAAGTGGGTCACATCTCATTCTTCCTATTTGTATGGCTAGGGCCTACGCACCATCCACTGCCCTTTCCCTAAACTACCTTCTTGCTCCCAGTCTCTTCTCCCTCCAAACCATTCTACAAGCTAATCTCACGTATCTTTCTAAAGCACTACTCTGACTACATCCCTTTCCTACTCAAAAGCTTTTATAGTTTAGCACCAGATTCCTTTTCCTATTTTTTCCCCCTCCCACTTCCTAAAATACAGAAAAACTGATTTTGGGAGGTTCTCCCATCCTATTATCCATCTCCATGATCCTGTCATAATCATTAATCTGCTTGTTTGTCTCTGCCATAAAGTATAAGTTTAAAAAAATGTAATAATGTAAAAAGAGGAATTAATACAAGTAAAAATGTTCAAAGAAAATTAAAAGGCAGCTATGTTTTAAAAAATGAGAGTAGATATTAGAATTGTTTTTTTCAGTGTGAATCTTATTCCTAGAAATCTGTGGGGACAAAAGTTAGGTGTAAATAAAGACCAAATACTTAAAATTACCAATTGCATTAGGACTATTTAAAATAAGGAGGACATACATCTGTGTTAACTATAGATAAGTTACGTTTTTAGACCTTTTAGTTCTCACGCACTTCTGGGGTAACAGTAGCAGTTGGTATTATATTATTGTGTAGTCCCATATTGCCGCATGGCAGAATAGCTTTTTATTTTGTGGTAAATATTTTATCAATATAAATTTTGATCAAATGGATGCAGAGAAATTTTTCTTTAACAGAAAATAGTTCTATGTCCTGATTCTTAAACAAAAGATAAAACCACAGGGCCAGATTCACTCCTGTGATGTCAGAATTCTAATACGTACAGCACCTGACACAGAGGGAGGACATAAAAGGGAAGTGCCCTTATAATTTTATCTGCAAAATATTTTAATAATCAAATATCTATATTGAATTAATCGGTTTTTTTTTTCAGGGAATGTACTCAATTATTCCACAGCTTCAAGATCACGTAACCTCAAGATCATGTACACGGAGCTGTATGCCATAAACAAAATGCAGTGAATGAATAAGCACATTTATACTTTTGCCCACACAATCTTGTGAGCATAACTTAGTCAAAAAAATTGGTGGACAAAGAAAACATGTTCTAAAATTCAGGACAAATATAATTGCTGGGATTGAGAGAGAAGAAAAGTAGGCTAAAAAAAAAAAGAGATGTTTTCTATTTTATAGATTTTTCTCTTGGGCGTAATTATAAAGTGACATTCAAGTACAACCAATGAAGTCCCTATTTTTTTTCTCGCAAAATTCAAAGACATCAGCAAAACCACCTATGTCAGTAATAAAAATAAAACGTCTTTGACTTTTTAAATGTTATCATACCGTCACAGTGGAATAAAATTAGCTTGAAAAATGATCTAAAGGCACATGACGCAGTTCATTATGTATAACAGCAACAGCAGCGGTCTCCCACTGTTCATAACGGCTGCTCCATTAAATTTAGCTCCAGTCAATAATTAGGAGTCCACAAATAAACCTCGGCAATTAAATCAATACTGCCAGGCAATTATATTCCAGAGTCCAGGCTCAGTGGCACAAAAAGGCACTATATCAAAATACAGTATTAAGTGGTCTAATGCCATTTTCAACTGGATTTGTTTTTACACTAACTGGGCAGAATAAGCATATATCCAGATAATGTAGAATGTATGTATGTGTATCTACATGTGTAAAGTTATAAAATTAGACCTGGTGTCAATATAGCTTTAATAAAATTTAATAAAGATTTATACATATTGATTTATTTTTATGTTCATGATTGATAAGATTTCCATATTAAAAGGTCATATTCATAAGTTGAATGTTAAAAAAATCATTAAGTTTATTTTTATAACTTTAAAGCTTAAAAAAACCCCGTAACTATCATTACTGAACTCCTTTGGTGTGCCAGGCACCTGGCTGGATGCTGGAAATGCAACATGATTGAGAAATGGCCTTTCTTCTCAAAAGCAAGAAGACTTTGCCCAGCACCTACACATCTACACTTAAACTACGCTAAGTAAAAGAGAGTCAATCACCTTCCATTACTATTGACAGTAACAATAATAGCATTTCTAGATAATGTTTCAAAAATATGTAGAACAGATATAAAGAATATGAATAGTTCATATATAATTTACTTTTTCTTGACTTTTCCAAAAACATAGAGACTGCACTCAAGGGACAAAAATAATTTTTTTGCTATTTCAGGAAGTATGTTTTAGCTGTTCTTAATCCAGTTCATTTGTGAAATAGACAACAATTAGGCCGAGCAAAAAGAACTATAATGAAAAAGTTTTAGAATACATTACATGCTGTCAGTGATATCAAAACAAAAGCTGGCTATGACTAGAAAAGCAGGGCTCTCACCTGCCAATAAACTGCCCTGATCACTTACAAGAGGGGCACATCCCCGCAGACTATATGTGTATTAAAAAAATACTTGAAAGGGAAGAAAAAGTATCACACAGGTCACAGCAGCAGTCTCAATAGACCCCTCAGGGATTTCAGCTCGTCTTGGCCTTGTCATCCTCTATGCAGCTTTCCACTCGGCTCAGAAAATGTCGATAGGAAAATGTTTGAGGGGCCTCTGGTGGAAATTTTTTCATTCTTTCTGCATTGACAGGATGCCAAATCAATATTTACTTCCCACTAACAAGCTGCTCGAGGTCTCAGTAGAAAATATTGTAGAGAATGCGGGAAGACACAGTAATAAACAGCTGTCTGGCTGTGAGGAAAACATGAATTGACTGGAAACAGGTCCATAGTAAAAGGTCACTGAAACCCATGAACTCCTCAGGTGTCCATATCAACTACTAACTTTAAAGACACATAATAAAGAATCTCTTTTCCTAAGAGGGCTGAGAGAATGGATCCTTTTCTGTCTAGCAAGCATAGAGGTTGACTCAATAATTTAATTAATGCATTTGCTAAGACCCATGTTGGCTCTTTCCCAAGGCATTTGTTTCATTTGTTAAGTCCAGAAGTACAAACAGAGGGTTAACTTCCCTGTCTACCTATTGGAATACTTCTTTACCTAACAGGACTAAATAATGCATAAGTATTTATAAAAAGTTAGGCATCTAGTAAAAAAGTATGGCTTGGAATTTTTATCTGCAAGTTTTAATATATGGAGTAGAAAAATTAAATACCTGTCCTTCAAGAAGTTTCTGAATGTACAACAGCCATTCCTTGTCATTTTCAGCATCTATTTTTGTCCTTTCGATTTCCTAAAGGAAGAAAATAAAAACACTGTTGTTGATTACATTTATAAGAACTTGATCACATTGTTAGATAATTAATAAATCTAGAGAAATACTGGTAGAATTGGATTCAACAAAGAGCAGCCTGTCCTTTCAAAATAGAGAATATTCAAATAAATGTTCTTTAATATTAAATAATTTATAAATATTTACATATATGTGGAATATAAAACTACATTTCCATATTTCACAATATAATTCAGGAATGTTTTATTTCTGCCTCCACAGTTGGAGCTCAAGACAGGGACTGAGGCGGAGGTGAATGTGATTAAAATAAAGTGAAAAAGAAGATGGAGTTCTATAAAAGAATCATTTATAAGTGACCCTCCTGAGATGACATAAAGCCTTAAACACAAAAATCTGACTTGTCAGTAGATAACTAAGGAGTAACTATTACAATTACAAACAAAATAGGACATGGCATGGCTCTGGTGTATTTAAATGCTTGCTTATTTAAAATATTCAATGACTAACTGATAGGCAAGGGACACTCCAACTTAAAGTGTTGTAAGCCACTAAATATTTTCAATGCATCAATTATCAAGGCAAAATATTTCTAAAAGCATAATGTAGTCACATGTGCAATTGATTACTCAGTTAAAATCATGATTCAGTTTGCAAAAAAAGACTTCAAAAAGGGAAAGGTTTGGGAAACTAACATTTGTTGAAATTTACTGTACACCAGGTATCAAGCTAGGTACTTCACATAGGCTGTCATAGTTTTTTACATGAATTCACAAGAGTTCAACGTAGCTTAAAATATATAATTCAGGTGCTTTGGGCTCTGCTTGGGCAAGTCGCTCAGATCTTTAGACCTCTGAAAGATGCAGAGATCAGTCTAAGTAAGTTCAGACCTATAATTAAATTTAATGAATATATCCAGGTACCCTGATCCTTCTCGGAACTGTGTATTTCTACCAGAGTCCTTTTTTTTCCTAGGAGGACTTCCATTTAAGGTTGTGTGGTATGCATACTGCAGGGCTGTGCACTCTGGCTCCAGACTGCATCTGCCCAGAGGCCAGGGTGCCATTTCTTCACAGAAATGTGCCAGCTACTCTTTGGGACTAAAAAGAGATTTCTAATTTATATACCCAAGAGGACAACTTTTTCTAATTTGTCCACTCAGAGGGGGTGCTTTTTTCTAAAGTGTAAGCCCAGAGAGGGTATCTTTTTAAACCACACAAAAGTGGTGGCCTGTCTTCCAGAATATGTATCTGTACTTGTGTACACACATGCACACAGAAACACACATGTACACACACATATACACATGAGGGATGCTGCTAAATCTGTTGGTTTCAAAACTCTTAGGCGATAATGGGGGACTCGACCTTAGTTTTTTGTTAGGTTTCTCACAATCAGTCCAATTTTAATTAAATGTTTATAATAACGTATAGTCAACACCATTGCCAGAGATACTATAATTTCCTGTGTATCTTATACTTGATACTATATTTGACAGTTCTCTTGTACTTCAGAATTCAGTAGAAAGTCACAGACCTTGTGGCATAGGTGCTGAAAACAGGAAACGGATAAATCACTATACTGTTCACCTATAGGATGAAAGTTATCTCTGTAGGATTCCTCTGTCCTCTTTTCTAGGAATTCTTGGCAGTTTAAAAACCTTGCAAGTTGTAAATCTGCTCTACTCCAGGAATTTTTTGAGAAGCTGATGGGAGCGGTGTTGAAGGATGTTCTCATACAAATATTTAAGTCTATCATTTTGTTCACTCATTGAGCAAATATTTATGGGGAAGCTAAAAGAGCTATCATCTCTTTAATCTTTCTAAACAATAAAAATCTAGTATTTATGTATTGACATTCAGAGATTTAACAGCAGAATAGGACTGAATATCCTTCGCAGGTTTCACAGAAGACTGTGTGTAAGATGAGATTCTGCTGTTTATGAGGCAATAACCATCAAAAATGCAGTGCCCTCACCAGGAGGTACAGAAATGCTGCTGAAGACCTACACCTATATACACATAAATTCACTCAGACAGGAGTATTTTACCCAATTTAAAGCAATAAATATCTTTTTCTTAAACTTGATCAATGATAATTTTAAATTTAGCTAGAAAAGCCAATATATTTACAGATTTTTAAAAAAATCTCATATAGGAGGAAAAATCTTCAAATCAATGGTGACCCAGCTAACTAAATCCATTCAAACTGGCTTAATTAAAAATACTAGCTTACAAGATATATGATTAACCAAAGAAAACGAAGGAGACAGGAAAGGATAACTGACTTGAGTAACAAACAAGCAGTTCTAAAGGTGATTATGTACAAGTTTATCTCTGTATTGCATAGTTAAATTTCTCTAAAGGTTTTTTTGAGTTGGTTAATACTCTTGATGTAACTTTCACTGTGCATTAATAATCTTACCTTCATTAATATTACCTTAAAGATGAAATTCTAAGAATTTTAAAACAAATAAAAATATGTACTTAAACTCAATGTATAAAAAGCCCTTTATTAATAAATATTTAAGTGATCTTACCTCTTCGTCTTCTGTGTCCAATATTTCCTCTAGATCTGACCGTGAAATGTTCAGGATAGAAGCTGCCAAGGTCTGGGCTTTATGGGTTGAGGTTTTACAAGCATCCCTGTTTTTCTGCATCTTTTTAAGCTCTCTCATTTGTTGCCTTATCGAATGGACATCATTTTGTAACTCCCTGACCAAAGCCTGCAACATATTGGAAAGAATGTGGGCTCATATGGAAGTCATAAATGAAAAGAAAGCAGTCATAACATAAAAATGTGAAGACACTAGCAAATCATTTTTTATTAGGATTACTCTGATTTTATTTATATTGGAATATAATGGATTGCTCTTCACTTATTGTCAGTATGCAGTAAAAAACTCTCTTAAATGACCACTTAACCAACTTGCTGGATTAACCAAATCTCTTCAATCTTTTTTTCAGAGTCACCAACTGCTATCTTGGTTGGTGAATACTTGCAGCAAGCAGTCTACTTATCATTGTGCCAGATCACAGCTACTCCCACCAACTGTGCAGATGCCAATTGTCAGATCTGTTTATTCCTAAGTGTGTCTATTAGTTGTAACAGGTTATTTACATAACTAATTTAATTATTGCATAAGCTAATGAAACATAACTGCAGGAAGAGAGTTGTTGCTATTTTATTAAAACTGGATCAAAATCTTTAGAAGGATTTGATAAAGACAGTTGGGTAAAGAGTCCAATTAAATTACGTGTGGGTAAGACAACAATAAAGGATTGACAAAAATCATAAAAAGTCTAGGTTTGCTTCCACAAGAGTTTTTAATTTCTCCCTTTGAGAACACATGCCTATGTGTGCATAAGAAAAAGGCAGCCGTTACTCTGGGTGGACAAAGCTCTGGAGCCCAGTGCCCAGCTTTGCGGGCTAAGAGCAGGCTAGCTAGTTGTCTGAGCTGTTTTCAATCTTTTCCCAACTTAATCAATGCTACAATAAATAATGGTGCTTGTGTGTGTGTGTGTGTGTGTGTGTGTGTATTGCATTCCTAGGATATAGACCTAGAAGTGAAATTGCTGGACCAAAGGGTATGTATAACCGTAATTTTGAAAGCTACTATTTCTCACTCTCCCTCCAAGATAGTACCAATTTACACCTCTACAAAGAACATATGAAAGTACTTGTTTCTCCATGCCACTAGCAAAACATTTCAGTGGATTGTTTTTTCACTGTATTTTAAAGTTTCATTTCTCTTAATAAAAATGAAGTTGAGCATCAGCCTTACTAGATTACATTTCTTTTGTCTTTTTTTTTTTCTATTTTTCTTAGTAATTTATAGGTGTTCTTCATGTTTTAGGGATATTATATTTGTCTGTTGTATATTTTTTAATTTTTTCACACTTTATATTTTTCTTTTGACAGTAATAATAGTGTTTTATGCCAAGAAAAAAGTATTTTAAAATATTTCTGCAGGGAACCCTTTCCTACACTGTTGGTGGGAATGTAGTTTGGTGCAGCCGTTATGGAAAACAGTATGGAAATTCTTCAAAAGACTAAAAATAGACTTACAGTATGATCCAGCAATCCCACTCCTGGACATATATCCAGAGAGAACCTTAATTCAAAAAGATACATGCACCCCAATGTTTACAGCAGCACTATTTACAATGGCCAAGACATGGAAACAACATAAATGTCCATCAACAGAGGACTGGATAAAGAAGTTGTGGTATATTTATACAATAGATTACTACTCAGCCATAAAACATAATAAAATAAAGCCATTTGCAGCAACATGGATGGACCTGGAAATTATCATTCTAAGTGAAGTAAGCCAGAAAGAGAAAGATAAATACTATATGATATCTCTTATATGTGGAACCTAAAAAAAACAGACAAACTTATTTACAAAACAGAAACAGACTCATAGACAGAAAACAAACTTATGGTTCTGGGGGCTGCGGGGAAATGGGTGGGAAGGGATAAATTGGGAGCCTGAGATTTGCAGATACTATTATATATAAAATAGATGAACAACAAGTTTATACTGTATAGCACAGGGAACTATATTCAATATCTTGTAGTAACTTATGGTGAAAAATAGTGTGAAAAAAGAATACATGTATGCTTACGTGTGACTGAAGCATTATACTGTACACCAGAAATTGACACAACATTGTAAACTGACTATACTTCACTGAAAATATATTTATACAAAAAAATTTCTATGTACTAAATCTTTTCCTTTCTCACTTTTGAATTTAGTGTGATACTTTAAAAAGCATTTTCCACAATTTTATACACACACACTTATATCAAATAATGTAACTTTCAAGTTTTTATTTTTCAGTTTTAAATGTTTTATCCATTTATAATCATCTATAAAATTATTACATAAAATCACAGTTGTCCCACTACCACTTATTAAATAGTTTATCTTTTGTCCACTGATCTCATGTGCATCTAGGTCAATTTCTGGGCTTTCTAGTCTGTTCCATCTGTCTTATTAGTGAAGTTTTATACTATATTTTAACTAGTGAGGCTTTATAATAAATGTTAACATCTGGGCAGGGTATCTCCCTCTTATTACCCTTCTTTTCAGATTTTTCTTGGTAATTTTTGTTTGTTTGGTTTTCTATATAAATTTCAGAGAGCTTGTCTAGATCCCCTTCCCCTAAACATTCTTACTGGTAATTTTATTTGAATCATGTTAAATTTTATTTGCATCATGTTAACATTTTAGAATGTTGAGTCTTACTAATCAAAGACCATGGTGTTCCCTTCCAGTTGTTTAATTCTCTGTGTCTCTGAGGATCATTTAAAATTTTTCTCTTTACAGATGTTTATTCCTGGGCGTTTTACTTTTTTTTTCAGCTGCTTTTGATGTTGCTTGTTGCTTGTATATATAAAGATTGTTGATATTTATTTAGCTCACTGAAATTTTCTATTTCTTGTAAGAGTTTTTCAGCTAATTCCTCTTCAGCTTCCAGGAACTGAATAATATCTGCAAATATTGATAAATTTATCTTCTATTTTCCAATTTTTATACCTCTAATTTCTTTTCTTATTGCATCGGTTGTTAAGTTCCTCCTGAACAGTATTAAATAGCAATATTGATACACATATGTGACTCATTCCTGATTTTAGTGGAGTCCTTCTACTTCCTTGGATCATGCCAGCTTTTGAGTTGAGAGCTATATTTTTAATATATTAAGAAATATATTTTAAAATATTAATATATATCATTTTACATAGTTAAATACCTACTAATTTTATCTATTTTTTTAATAAAAATGGACACCAAATTGTCTTAAATCCATTTTAGGATCCATATAAACTATCATGATTTTTCATCATACATCTATTATTAGGATTCTTACTAATTTTCTTAGTATTGTATACTAGCATTGGTAGAATAAACTCCATTTGGTGTCGTATTATTTTTTTGTTATGCTGCTGAAGTGTAATTGCTAATATTTTATCTAAGATTTCAACATTAATAAAATTTTGATTCATTTTAATTTTGTGCAATCTTCCTAAATTATTTGGAAGGTATCTTCTCTTTCCATGTTCTATAGCAGTTTAATGAGACTGAATCTATCTGCTTTTTTACTGATGTAGTAGCACTCATCTGAATTTGGCCTAGTGTTTATTGCAGAGGAAAGTACCTCTTTGGCAATTTGTTTTAACTTTCTATTTGTTCTGGAGGGAGTTTTGATACATCATAGTTCTCCTAGAAAAGTATCCATTTCAGTCAGGCTTTCAAATTTATTTGCATAGAGTTGAGCTAAGTACTCTGCCACGATTTACATTTGTCTACATTTATTGTCCCTTATCATTTGTTATTTTGTATAGTTGTGCTTTCTATTTTCATAATTAGGCAAGCTAAAGATTCAATCTATTTTATTCCTTTTCCCCAAAGTTACTCTTGTATTCATTTATTAATTCTACTTTTTAATTCATTGATTTTTATTTTATAATCTTTAGATTCTATTTAATTCTTGAACTGGATGTTTATTTTCATTTATTCTTATTAATGTAAACATGTAAGGCTATACTTTTGAGCACTGTTTCAGCTGTATCCTATGGGTTATGATACTTCTAGATTGTTATTTGTTTAAAAATACTCTGCAATTTGTTCACAATTCCTTCTTAATGCAAGAACTTTATCCTTTTAAATATTTAGGTGGTAGTGACTTGTTTTCTTGTTTTGTTATTGATTGTAGTTTTATTGCATTCTCAGAGAATATTACCGATACTATTTCTACTTTTCAGAATTAATTGAGGTTTTCTTTGTGGTGTGTCTTAGGCTGGAGTGCCTGAAAGCACACCCTCAGGTGGAGATTTGCGTGCTGGTCTGTGGGAGAGAGCACTTAGGAATACACTTACACTTAGGAAGTATAAGAAACTTAGCGAAGCAGGAGCAGGCAGAGGGAAATGTTGAACTTCATTGTGGTTCCAGCAGAGGCTTCGTGCCATCTTATAAGGAGCTCCGCAGCTGAGAAAGACTTTCAGAATTGTCTCATCTTTGTTTTTTCCCCCTTATACACGACATGAAATTTTTAACTTGGATGTTCTTTATTTTTTGAGTCCGTAACCTTACTAGAGCATATTCAGGGTATGACTTATTAGGTCAATTTTCCCTGGTTCATGTTATGTTCTTAGAAGTCTTTTCATTTCTGAAAATTAATTTTGGGTTATAGCTTCAATATTTGCTCTGTTCCATCATTTTCCTTTTCTTTTTTCAAGACTCTAATTATACATATGCTGAATCTCTGTCACTTGTTTCATACTTTATTTCCCAATTTAAAAAACTGAAGCATAATTAGAATGAAATATTGCACACATTTTAAGCATTTAGTTTAATGAGCTTTGATAGCTGTATGCTTCTGTGTAACCAAAACCCTGCTCAAAATATAGGACATCTTCATACTCCAGAAATTTCCGATGCTCCTTCATAGGCAAGTCCTCCCACACGCAGACAGCACTGCTAGGATTTATATCATCTTAGATTAATTTTTCCTGTTCTAGAATGTCATGTAAGTAGAATAATATGCTATATACTCTTTCATGTCTGACTTATCTTGTTCAACATGGTGTTTTAAATTAAAGGTTCATCCATATTATTTTGTATATCTGTAACCTGTTCTTTTCCTTTTAATTTATATTAAATGTAATAAATTCAGCATATTTTTACATACATACTTCCATATGAAACCAGAAATATATATGTTTTTCCTGAGACAATTTTATTTATTTTCTTCTACTTCTTTGCTTTGTCTGCCAACTTGATTTCACTTGTTCCCATGTCTTGCCATTTTTTCTCTAAACTCTTAAATTCAACACATGCTTTTTAGAGGAAATTATTTCATTAATATTTTTATTCATCATAAAATATTTTCATCTGCTGTGTAGCAACTATTTGTAATGAAACTTCTTTTCCTGCCATTTACTTTTCCTATTTCTTTCTTCCATTTTTTTCCTAATCTATTTGTATAGATACTATGTTGGTTCATTCTTCATGACTCATTTTTGAAAGAAAGCTTTTCTTACATCACTTACTTACAGAAAGTTATGTGGCAGAGGGACCTGTTCCAGGTCAGTGAAATTTTATATACAAATTTTTCTTCTGATGAATTCCATTAGCCAGGTTATTTTTGTTATGGTTTGTTTGTATTTTTATAATGCAAGGAATCTGTTTTCTTGGCTGCTTATCAGAAAAGCTGCTTCTTGTAGATACGCTTTGTCTGGGTTATTATTCATTAAGTCCTGCCTCCTCCTCTTCTCTGGAAGCAAACTAGTTCTAGGAAGCTTCTGTACAAACCATTGCAGACCAATTCCACTGTTACAAATAGGTGATTTAGAATTTGTACCTCACATGATCTTCATTTTTGGGGAGTGAATTTTTGCTTGATCTTTCAGAGGTCTGCAGCACCTAAGTCTTCTCTCCATGGTGTCTCATTTCTGCATTCCTTTGGATGCCTTCACCAATCTTACCTGGTTTTGACTGTTCCTCCATGTCTTCTAAAATACAGGATTTTAGCCGTGACCTAGGTTTGCTGTAAAAAGGAGCTGAATTTTCATTTTTTATTCCTCTTGTCTGTTGCATGATTCCAAGGGAGGGAAGAGGGGTAAATGATTATTTCACCCCTCTATAATCAAGTCAGAATTCTTCAAAGTGGATTTTCCCCTACTATTTTATTATGAACAATTTCAAACATGCAGACAAGTTTAAAGAAATGCATAGTACTCACTACCTATACGTCACAGTTAATTTTTGTTATACGTGCTTTATCACATGTCAATCCATCTCACTTTGCTGATGCATTTCAAAGGGAGTTGCAGACATCTGTACAGTTTTCTCCCAAACACTTCATCATTCACATCATTAACTAAAGTCAGTATTTATTTATAGTTCTCATTACTATTTTTGGAGGTAAAACTTATATACAGTGAAATACATATCTTAATTACATAGTTTTATGAGTTTGACAAGTGGAAACATTGGGTAACCCACACCTAGATCAAATCAAAGAACATTTCTATCATTCCAGAAAGTTGGCTTGTGTCTCTTCCTAGTCAATCCCATCCCTAGCTCTAAGAGGCAAATAACCACTCTATTTTGTTAAAAAAAACTCTATAGATTAGCTTTGCCTGCTCTGTTCATACAAATGGAATCATACAACATGTACTATTCTGTGTTTGGATTCTTTCACTTACAGTGTTTTTTGAGAGCCATCCACATTGTTAGATATATAAGTAGTTTATTTCTATTGCTGAGTTTTAGTCCATTACATAATTATAACACTGTACCCCTTTCCTATAGACGTACACCTGGGATGTTTCTAGTTCTTAATTATTATGAATAAAACTTCTATAAATATTCCTGTACATTTTGTGTGTATGTGTATACACGTTTTCATTTCTTTTGAGTAAATATCCAGAAATAGAATTGCTGAGTCATACAGGAGGTGAATGTTTCATTTATTAGAAAGTTCTAGAGCTTTTACCTAGAACTTGCACCACTAATGGATAAAAACAGTCTTTCCTATATTTGGAGGCTTACATTTTTTTTCTTGAATTTATTTCTAAGAATTGTATTTTTGATGATATAGTAAGTTGGAAGTTCTTTAGGTCATTTCCCAATTGCTTACTATTAACATATAAAAATTTTGATTTTTGTACTTTGACCTTGTATCCTATGAAATGGCCAAACTCTTTTGTTAATAATAGTAGTTGTTTTATGTCTTTAGGATTTGCTATGCAAAGAATCATGTCTCATCAGAGAAATATACATCGAAACCACAATGAGGTTTTATCTCCTTATACCCAATACGATGGCTGCTACTGAAAACAGAAAAAACAATTGTTGGTGAGGATGTGTAGAAATTGAAACCCTTGCACACTGTTGGTGGGGTTGTAAAATGATACGACTTCTATGGAAAACAGTATGGAGTTATCTCAAAAAGTTGAAGAGTACTACTACATGATCCAGGAATCCCACTTCTGGGTATATCAAAAAGAACAGAAAGCAAGGTCTTGAAGAGATATTTGCACACTTAGGGTCACAGCAGCACTTTGCTCACAATAGCCAAGAGGTAAAAGCAACCCAAATGGTCATTGATGGATGAACTGACAAACAAAATGTGGTATATACATACAATGGTATATTATTCAGCTTTAAAAAGGAAGGAAATTCCTGTCACATGCTCTCAAATGAATGAACTTTGAGGACCTTATGCTAAGTAAAATAAACCAGTCACAAAAAGACAAACACTGTATGATTTCCCTTAGATGAGGGATCTAAAGTAGTCACATTCATAGAAACAAAAAGTAAATGATGGTTATCCAAGGCTGGGGAGAGAGGGAAAAGAGGAGTTGTTTAATGGGTATAGTTTCCAGTTTACAAGATGAAAAGGGTCTAGAAGTCTATTTCACAATAATGTGAATATATTTAACACTCCTGAATGGTACACTTAAAAATGGTTAAGGATGTTAAATCTTATGTTTTCTACCACAACAACAACAAAAAGAATCACGTCACCTGCAGATAGGGACATTATTATTTCTAACCAACCTTTATATCTTTTTTCACCTTTTCTCTTGACTTATTGCACTGGAATGTTGAGTAGAAGTGGTGAGTGAACAATTTTGCTTTGCTCCTACTGTCAAGGAGAAAGTGTTTAATATTTCACCATTAGATGTGATGTTTGCTGTGGGTTTTTGTAGATGTCCTTTAACAGATTTATCAAGTTCCCTTCTACACTTAATTTTCTGGGTTTTGTTGCTTTTGTTATCATAAATGGGTGTTGAATTTTGTCAAATGACTTTAGGGGTTATTTGTTTGAAATTTTCTTTTATTCTTTGAATAGAGTGGATTACATTGATTGATTTTTTAAAAATTGTTGAATCAACCTTTCATTCCTAAGATAATATCAACTTATTCATGATGTAAATCCATTTCATATAATGCTAGATTCCACTGACTGATATGCAGTTGAGGATTTTTACATCTATGTTCATGGTGAAATGAGGGTCTGTGATTCTTTTTATTATAATGTCTGTCACATTTTGGTTTTAAGGCTATGCTGGCCACATAAAATGAGTTGAGACTTATTTTCTCTTCTCTCATTTTCTGAAAAATTTTCTGTTAGATGGTGCTATGTTTTTCCTCAAATGTTTGATAGAATGTATCAGTTAAACCCTCTGGATCTTGAGAGAGTGCATTTGTGTTTTGTGTGAAGGTTTCAGATTTTTTTTTAATCCAATTTCTTCAACTAATAAAAAGCTACTCATACTTTCATTTCCATCTTTTGTCAGTTTTTGTGATGAAAAGGTTTTTCAAACTCTGGATGGTTTTGGAAACTCAATTTCCTTTTCGTCTTGGTAGTTTAGTAGGGACTCAGGGTAGTTTAATAGCTACACTGAGTCAGTCTGAGAAAAGAGGTCTTTTTGGCTGATGTCCGTAGGCAATGCTCAAGGCAGGATTCTCAGTCTACACACACTGTGGGGATGGGGCTCTTTCTCTCTCTTGATGTATGCAGACCTCTCTCTGCTGAAAATTGTCCATGGTGCATACCAAATATTTATACTCAGTCTTTGCTGTGGAATAAAGGAAGTTCTAGGGCTGTCTGCATTCTACTACTTCTCTGCCTCTCAGTTTTCCCCCAACAAACCTTATGTTATCTGACATGTGTAGTGCTAGATATATGACAGGTAAGATATTCATTTCACCTAAATTGTCAAATTGATTGGTATAAACTTGTTATATAACATTTCCTTATATGTTTAGGATCTGTAGTGATATCTCATCTTTCCCTCCCAATATTGGCAATTTGTATTTTTTTCTTTTGATATCTTTAGCTAGAGATTTATCAATTTAGTTGATCTTTTCAAAGAACCCATCATATGTGCATTTTAAGTTATGAAAGAAACTGCCATGTTGCTCTTTAAAATGATGTATCAGTTTATACTCACTTTAAAAGCATGTGAGAGTACTTTTTCCCATAGATTCTTGTCAATTTTGAATTTTATACACCTTTTATAGTTTTTTGGTCTGATATCAAATAGATGATAAATTATGTTTAATTTTTATTTATTTTGCATTTCCTGGATTTCTAGTGAGACTGAGGATCTTCACAATATATTTATGTGCTATCTGTATTTCTTCTTCAGTGATTATTTTTATTACTTGCTCTTATTTATATTGGGCTATTTGTATTTTGTTCATTTATCTGCAGAAATTCTTTATATATTCTAGATATTGCTTTATCAGTTACTTATGCACAAAGATTCTCTCTCACTGTCACTAGTCTTTTAACTTTATTTACAGTATCTTTTCCCTATAGTTAAGTGTCTTTATATAATCGTAGTTTTTAGTTGCATTTATTGATTTTAGGTTTTGTGTGTTGATTAGTTTCCCATCTCAAGATTATAAAGTATTTTTGTAATGCTTTAACCATTTTATTTTTTATTCCTGTATTTTATGTTAATGTGTAATATATATCTGCGGGTTTTGTGAATTACAAGCCAATCATATTATTTTCTAACTTGAAATCAATTTCTCCAAAATGCCATTATTGACCACTTTCCCTAATACTGATTTGAAATGCAAAATCCAAACTTTACACTCTAAATTCCTATGTATCTGAGTCAGTTTTTGGAACTCTCTTTTCTGTTCCAGAGCTCTAAGCATCTGTTTCTGCATTCATCGTGCTGTTTCATTTACTACAGCTTTATAGTATGTTTTGGTATTTGCTAGGAAAAAACTTTCCTCTCTTCCTGCCCATTCTTCTCCTTGTTCAGCTATCTTCATTCCCTCTCCTTCAGTTATATTTTTGGAATCAATTTGTCAGTATCTTGGACAGCACTGACATTTAGATTAGATATGGAATGAAATCTCACATTCACAATATTATTTCTTCCCATTCAGAAAAACAGTATATCTCTTCATTTATTTAGTTCTGTTTTATGTCTCTCAGTGTTTTATAGTCTACATTATATTTTTTGCATTTCTTGAATGGTTTATTCCTAGGTATTTAATAGTTTTTAAAATCACTGTAAATAGACATTTAAAAATAGTATTTTAAATATATTATTACTTGTAAAGTCTCCTTTATTTTGTATGCTGACCTTGTTTTGAACTTGTTGCTAAATTATCTGGTTAGTTCTAATAATCCATGATTTGATTCTCCTGAATTTTCTAAGTCCATAAATATGTCATTGACAATCACAGTTTAGTTGTACATTTTCAATTCATTTTTCGGGAGGAAAAAAGGAGGTATTTTATAGGTTATATTTAAAAATTTTTATTAAAGCCATTTTAAAATTTTGAATTTATTGTTTTCTTTTTCTAGCATCTTCAGTTGAAAGTTAAATTTAACAGTTAAACTTGGCTAAATTCCAAAGGTTTTTGATATTTCACTGTAGTTCATTTTGAAACAGTTCATAAACTCACAATTTATTTCCTCCTTAACTCAAAATCATATAAATGAGTTTGGAATTTCTAAGATGATGGAAACATTTGACCACTTAATTTTGTAAAATCACAGTTATATTATACCATAGTTAGGGTACATAGTCTAAATGAGTTTTGCTTTTTCAAACTTGTTGAACTTTGTGGCTTAGGATGTAAGTACTTTTTGTGAATGTTCCTCATGGGTTTGAAAAGAAAGTAGCCTTGCTGACATTTTCTCTACTTGAACTGTTGATATCTGAGTATTATATAGATTAAATAGAAGAGGATAGTAAATACACTTGGGGATTCATTGATTGCCTTTTATATTTTCACCAAAATTTTGCTTAACATGTTTTCAGTCCTTAGTTACGAATTTAAATTAATACAAATCAGCATGGTTATGTTTTTCTTTAGAGACATTCAGCTGCTTAGGTCAGATGGAAAACGGGTAGAAATTCAAAACAAACTAGGTTTGGATTTTTTTCCATGTGAATATGACAGAGTGATAGATGAGCCTGGGGATATATGTTAAACAGTGACCATGACAGAACATGGAGTCCTTGCTGCATGAGGAGGGAAGTAAAGGCACAATGAGAAGGAGAGTGGTAATAACAAGTGAAAAAGTGGTAAAGTTAATGAATTTAGGTTGTAATCACATCAGAGAATTGCTGGAGTATAAGTACAAGAAGAAATGGGGATCAGAGAATAAGATGCTGGAAACAGAGATTTTGAAGTTGATGCAGCTATTGCTACTGACAAGGCTAAGAGTAATGTTTCTTAATGGTGATACTTTTGGTATTTTGGAGATGACAATTTTTTATTGCATAGGACTAACTTTCACAATGCAGGATGTTTAGCATCCCTAGCTAGTGGGCACTGAATGTCAGTAGCATTTCCTTGTCAGTGTGACAACAAAGCACCCACATATATTTCCAAGTGCTCCATAAGGTAAGGTGGGTGATGCTTCCTTAGTGGAGAACCAAGAATCAGGGATATGATTATGAGACCAATCACTGGAACTGAATATGCTAAATAATTGAGAGACCAGGGTGTTGAATGGCCTACATGGATATAAGGTCACCCCAGATTGTAATAGAATTGTGCTGGAGAGAAAGACTGCAAGCTAAGTGAAAAGCTGTACAATTAACCTTCTACAATGAGGTACAAATGAATTTGGGTGGGTTATTATATGTCCCAATGGGCTTCTGAGATCTATTTCAAGAATTTCTTAATCTTACGTATTCCAATCGAATTTCTAAATAGGATTGAATAATATTGGGCTTCCAGGATCCACTCACACATATTACTAGAGTGTCACTAGAAAGAGGTACCAAAAGAAGGTAGAACCAATCAATGTTACACAGCAGACATGATGAGCAGTGCTGTGACTAAATAATCTATCCTATATACTCGCACTTCAAATGCCTTTATTAATAGTTCTCAGCATAAGAAAAAAAATTGTAACTATGTGTGATGATGGATGTTAACTAGACTTACTGTGGAGATCGTTTAGCAATATATACATATAGTGAATCATTATGTTGTATATCTAAAACTAGTATAATGTTATATGTCAACTATATCTCAATTTTTTAATGTTACAATTTTAAATTGCAGTATTTGGTAGGAAAAATACTGGGATAGATGTAGACGTTTACTCATTTAAGAGCAGTAATTCTGTATATATTCATATCAACAATGTTCTTTCATTCCTTTTACTTCTGTCAACTACAGGCATCCTAATTCAAAATGCTTTGAACTGTCATTCTATACACAGGATACACAGAGTTTTCAGCAATGTTGCCATGATCTGGCTAAAAGCAATACAGGTATATTTGGGAACAAATGCCTCTATTATTAGAAAATGTTATATTACTTGGTTGAAATATACTTCATGATGCTTGAATATTCCTCTCCCCTTCCAAACTATGCCTTTCAGATATACAGTAGAATCTCATTGCATTAAGATCACTGAAATGTTTTATCTTCCATCCATACATCCAAGTTAAGTTTTTGTTTTCATATGATTACACTTGCTTTGTGTTTATATGCTGGGTCTCAGCTTTACTTCTCTCTCTCTCCCTTAAGTAAATCAGTCTGCTTTCAGCTCTGGGTGCTTCTTCCATCTAGATTTTATTTTTACTTCCCTTCCATCCATTACAAAATTGCCTTCTATTACCAGTTCAAAATCAGCTCAGTTCTTTTTTAAGGAAGTCTAAAACCCTCAAACTATGCAAAACTCTCTAAATATTTCAATGTTAAAAACATTAGAACCTTTCAAAAGTTTCACTATATTTGCATGAGTTGAATAATGGTCCTTGGCAATCACTTATTATCAAGGTAAGTAAAAACACTGTATGGTACAAAATAAGCATTCAATAAATGTTACCTGAATTTCTAAAAATTTGTGTCAGCTTTCTTAAAATTCTTGGAAAATCATGGGTTAGGAATTGTTCTAATATATGAGTACATTTTCAAAATAGGAATACTTTCTTGGATGTACATCTCGATGAAAGTCTCTATATTTTTCAATATTATAAAAAAAAATTTTGTAATCAGCCAGCAATGCAATAGTGTTAGAGCAAAAGACAACAAGCTATTTCATTCCAGTCTTATTAGATCTAGTTTCCCAGTCTTTATCAATGAGTCTTTATCTGTGTTAGCTTACTACAGAAAATTTTGAGTTTCATTGAATCATAATGGACTGACTGGATTTTTTTCAATAAGATTAGATTATTGTAAAGAAGTTATAATTGGCTACTCAAATGTTCTGGAGTCACTCCTACTATCATAGTTTCTTAGAGAAGTAATGTATTTTTAAAAACAGCTTCTTAAACAGATTTGTTAAGATATAATTTACATACTTGAAAGTTCACCCACTTAGATTTTATTATAAAACTGTTTAAAAATTATAATTAAGAAGTGATGTCACCAAAATGGTAGAGTAGGAGACCAAGCCTCCATCTCACCACAGAAATAAAAACTCAGCTATCCACAAACAAAAATAGCTCTGGCAGAGCTCAGGGGTCCACTTAAGAAACTTCAGCTACACCGTGGAGCAAAAAACCTGAGAATAACTGCACAAAAAGAAAAAATAGGACAGCTTCATTTTGTCTGCATCATCCCATCCACCAGGGAGGCACTGCTCAGTGCCAAGCAGGAACTCCCCAGTTCAAAAGAGTTCCCTCACTGGGCAAGGTAAAATGAGGCAAGCAACCAGCTTCCCCAGTCTTCCATATCACTGTATGAAGCACCCACCTTGGTTTCACGCCACCCAGACACTGACAAAGCTGCAACACACAGAGATAGGCTGGCACAAGGAAGAATGCCTGAGGCTACTCCAGTATCAGCTACGCAGCAGAAGCAGTCATGGTTCACAGTGGCCTGCTCTGTCGAGGACCTGAACAGCTTTCACCACGGAAGAAACCAACGGCCAGGATGGCTGCCATGGTCCCCCTGCAGATTTCACCACCGTGCTTCCCCCTCCATAGGTTTTCACCTTCACAGATGCCACCTGCCTGAGTCCCTCCCTACCCCAAACTGGACCCTGCAATCTGCACTGGAAGCCAGCCGGGCCTCTACAGTTGCACAGGGGCAACACACCAGTCCTGATCCCTGCAGCTGATGCCCATGGCTGTGCATGCATTTGGGGCTAACCCTTCGTCAGAGGACCTGCTTGCCACTGGCCTGCCTCCTGGCACTGGTCTCCAGTGACATGCAAGTACCTGTGACGAGACCCTGTAGCCACCACTGTTTGGAGGCCCACATCTGGCCTTGCCTTCTCTCACTGGCCTGTACTGCTGGGCTCACCTGCAGCTAGCCCCTCCGTCTGAGCACCTGCATGGCAACACTCAAATCCTGCAACTGACCTCCACTGCCATGTGGGGCCCCACATAAAGCAAAAATTGCCTATACTAAGCAAAAAGAAAGACATCAAATAAATAATCTAACTGTACACCTCAAGGAACTAGAAAAAGAACAAACTAAGCCCAAAGTTATTAGAAGTAAGCAAATAACAAAGAGCAGAGGAGAAATAAATAGAGACAAAAAAGACAACAGAAAAGATCTGTGAAACTAAGCTACTTTTTGAAGAGGTAAACAAAATGGATAAACTTTAATCTAGACTTAGCAAGACAAAAATAGAAATGAAATTAATAAAATTAGTAATGAAAGAGAAGACATGACAACTGATACTACAGGAATACAAAGAAGCATAAGAGGCTACTATGAAAAATTATATGCCAACAAATTGGACAACCCAGAAGAAATAAATAAATGCCTAGAACATACAACCTGCCAAGACTGAATCATGAAGAAACAGAAAATCTGAAACAGACCAATAATGAGTAAGGAGATTAAAGCAGCAATCAAACACTTTCCAACCAAGAAAATCTCATGACTTGATGGCTTTACTGGTGAATTCTAACAAATTCTAACAAATTCTAAAAATTAATGTCAATCCTTCTTATACTCTTCCAAAGAATTGAAAAGGAGAGAATACTTCCAAATTCATTTTATGAGGCCAGCATTAACCTGATATCAAAGCCAGATAAGGAAACTACAAGAAAGGCAAATTACAGGTCAATATCCCTGGTGAATATAGACGCAAAAAATCTGAACAAAAAACTAGCAAACTGATTTCAACAACTCATTAAAAGGACTATATGCCATGATCAAGCTGGATTTATCCCTAGGATGCAAGGATGGGTCAACATACACAAATAAAAAATGTGATATGCTACAATAACAGAATGAAGGATAAAAATCATATGATCATCTCAATAGACACAGAAAAAGCATTGAAAAAAATTTAACATCTTTTTATGATAAAACTTTCAACAAACTTGGTATAGAAGGAACATACCTGAACATAACAGAGACCGTATAATACAAATCAAAGCTAACATCACACTCTATAGTGAAAGGCTGAAAGCTTTTCCTCTAAGATCAGGAAAACAAAAAAGGTGCCCACTCTCACCATTACTTTTCAACATAGCACTAGAAGTCCAAACTAAAGTAATCATGCAAGAAAAAAAAGCATTCTAATCAGAAAGATAGAAGTAGAATTGTCATTGTTTGCTTATGACATGATCTTTTACATAGAAAGCCCTAAGGGTTTCATCAAAAAGCTGTTAGAATTAATCAACAAATTCAATAAAGTTGCAGGATACAAAATCAACAGACAAAAATTAGTTGTGTTTCTATAAATGAACAACAAAACATCTGAAAAAGAAAACGATCCCACTTGTAGTAGCACCCAACACAATAAAATCTTTAATAAATTTAACCAAGGAAATAAAAGATATATACACTGAAAATTATGACACTGAAGAAAGAAACTGAAGAAGACAGAAATAAATAGAACAATATCCTGTGCTTACTGATTGGAAGAATTGAAATTGTTAAAAAGTCCATTCTACCCAAAGCTATCTAGAGATTTCAATGTACACTCTATCAAAGTTCCAATGGCATTTTTGATAGAAATAGGATTTGTATGAAACTTTGTATGAAACTACAAAAGATCCTGAATAGCCAACTGTTCTTAACAACAAAGCTGAAGGCCTCACACTTCCTGATTTCAAACTATCTATAACTCATACAACTCAGTAACAAAAATCCAAATAATCTAATTCTAAAAAGGACCTGAACAGACATTTTTTCCCAAAGAATATTTACAAATGACCAACAAGTACATGAAAAGTGCTCAACCTCACTAATTATCAGGAAAATGCAAATCAAAACCACAAGGTATCACCTCACATCTGTTAGAATGGCTATTATCAAATAGACAAGAGATAATAAATGCTGAGGATGTGGAGAAAAGGGAACTACTGTGCACTATTAGTGGGAATGTAAATTGGTTCAGTCACTATGGAAAACAGTACAGCAGCTCCCCCAAAAATTAAAAACAGAACTACATATAATTCAGCAATTCCACTTTTGATTATGTATCCAAAGGAAATGAAAACAGAACCTCAAAGAGATATATGTACTCTCATGTTCATTGCAGCATTATTTGTAATAGCCAAGACATGAAAACAAATTAAGCATCCATTGATGGATTAATGGATAAGGAAATATGATGTGTGTATGTATGTATGTATGTATGTGCATGTATGTGTTTATATGTATGATGGAATATTACTTGACCACAAAAAGGAAATCTTCCAATTTGTGACAATATACATGGATCCTGAGAGCATTAAGCTAAGTGAAATAAATCAGACAGAAAAAGACACTTATCACTTTTATGTGGAATCTTAAAAAGCCAAACTCAGAAAGAGTAGAAAGTGGTTGCCAGGGGCTAAGAGGCTGGAGAAATGAGATGTTGGTGAAGGACGTGTTAACTAGCCTTATTTTGGTAAACAGTTCATAATATATGTGTATCAAATCATCACATTGTACAGCTTAATCTTATACAATGTTACATGTCATATCTCAAGAAAGCTGGGAAAAAAGAACAGAAAAATCATAATTTCATAATTAAGAGAGTAAAACAGTGCCAAAATATTAACATACTAAAAATAAAATTATAATGCTCTACAAATGTTCTCACTAAAGAAGCAAGGAATTTATATGCCCAAAACATACTACTAGATCTTACCAAAGCGAATATATATTGACAATTAAATAATTTAAGCTTCTCGCTAAATGTTGCTCTTTGACTGACATTTATCAGCTAACAAAAACCAGTGAGAAAATGGAATTTGGCGTATGACTCTCACATACAAGCACATTAACAAGCCTATACTATATCAGGGCTCAATCAAACAGAGCAAATACTTCTAGAAATTTCCCTTGTGCGTTTTATTCCATTATTAGGAGAATTCAAAGCCTCAGCTCTGCCATATATCCAGCCCAGATGCTCAAAACACTTGATTTTACCCCAGGGCAAAATTCCATATTCAAGACTAGATCTAGAACAGATGGCCACTCCACCTCTTCTATAATCTGGTTGTGCCCTATGAATAAATGAAAAGACTAAAGGGAACACAGATTCCACAACAGGGCCAGAACAAACATTATTACTATTAATACTACTAATAATATTTATTAAGTACTTTTGTGTATCTGACACCCTAATAAGCTCTGCATAGAATGAGTCCAGGTGATCACAATGTTCCAGGTAGGAACTGTATGTATTCTTTACCTGTGCTCATTAAGGAATATGCACAGCTCTTGCCTTCACAGAGTTTTCAGTCTGAGCCGTGATTAAGTGTCCAGTACTATTCTTGAAGCAGATGTAAAATCAACTCCTCAAGAATTTAATGAGCCCTATTATGTGGGTAAAATGAATGATAGTGTCCCTGACTTCATATTGGCTATAATCTACTTGAAACAAAAAGGCAAACACAGAGTTCACAGTCATGTGTTAATTTATATGGTACATACCATGATTATTCAGGAAATAAATGATAGCCATACCACCACCACCACCACCACCACTACTACTACTAGCTGACACTCAGATAACACGTTAGGTATATCGGGCAGTGCTTGAGCTTCATCTATGTTAATGCATTTAAATTCTCACTTCAGGTATGTTCCATTATTACACTCATTCTATATATAGATGGGGAAACTGAGGCACAGATGATTAAGTCACTTGCCTGAGATAAGAGAACTAGAAACTGGCAGAGTAGGGTCCTTTCCTCTTAACCACAGAGTTAAAAAAGAATTCATGGAAGGGGAAGGCACCAAGCTAAAACTGAAGGATTTAGAGCAAAGAGCAGAGAGGGAAGGGCATGTCAAGAGAGAAGAACTTGAGCAAAGGCAAGACTGAACACAACCTGGGTGAAACCTGAAAAGTAGTGGGGGGGAAAAAGATTCCAAACAGGATAGGGTCAAATAATGGAAAGTCCTAAATTTTTAAAGAGGTGGAAGCTTAGCTTTAACACAGTAGTATTTAGGAAGTCACTGATAGTGTGTTGCCTCAGATGGCAACACCTGAGCATTTCTGCCCAGTCCTAGGGCCATACGTGCGAGGAAGAGAAGGATGATGGTAATCTCATTCCCCAGACCCAAATATCCAGCCTTTGCCAGCGCTTCAGGTTTGACCAACAGTTTGCTTGTGGCTCTTTATTAGATAAATGAATTAAATGGCAGAAGTAATGCCAGTATCAACTACATATTGGCCCTAAAACACAGTAAAGAAAAGCAACTGCCAAATTACCATCTGAAGTCGTAAGTCGTAAAGGGTGTCATTAAATACCAAACTGATAGATACTTTGTTATATAGAGTCAATCCATAAAGGCAATTTGGGGCTTTAAGAAAAGTGTTTTAAAAACTGTATTAATGCATAATGTCACCTACTTAGCTTGTTAAATGCAGATTATTGGGCCCCACCACAACCAAGATTTTGATTCAATAAATTTGGGGCCCAGAATTATGCATTTTATTTAAATACAATAGAATCTATTGATTTTAATGCAGGCAATCTCAATACCAAACTGAAACAATGTGGAAAAGTTCTAAAAGAGTACTAAAAATACTTTACCCACATATGTCATCATCTCTACTATACAATCTTTAATACATTACTCATATTAAAAAGCCATGAAACCAGGGCAATCCTGAATTTATTAAAACATCTACACTCTATCATTTTGGTGAAAATATGAAGGACTAACATGTCACTCTTGAACAATTTGAGTTAGACATTCACTATCATTAACTATAATTCATATTCTCTGACTTAAAATTTTTATTTTTTAAAAGATAGTTTTTGCTAAACTACTTTATGTGATGAAGTACACACATTACATTACCACGAAGGTCATGAAACATCATCAAGTTTATAATAATCAGGTATCTAATCATAAAATCCATTTTTCTATCTTAAAAACTGCTAGTTATCAATTCTTCTTTTTAAAAAGGACACATTCAAAGTCTGTTTCAGTAAACCCACCGACTTACAGTCAATCTTTAACAGAGGAGGCAAGAATATACAATGGAGAAAAGACAGTCTCTTCAGCAAGCAGTGTTGGGAAAACTGGACAGCAGCATGTAAATTAATGAAGTTAGAATATTCCCTCACACCATACACAAAAGTAAACTCAAAATGGCTTAACAATTTAAATTTAAGACAAGACACTATAAACCTCCTAGAAGAAAATATAGGCAAAACATTTTCTGACATAAATCTTGGCAATGTTCTCCTAGGGCAGTCTACCCAGGCAATAGAAATAAAAGCAAAAATAAACAAATGGGATCTAATTAAACTTACAAGCTATTGCACAGCAAAGGAAACCATAAGCAAAACAAAACAACAACCTATGGAATGGGAGAAAATATTTGCAAATTATGTGACTGACAAAGGCTTAATTTCCAGAATATATAAACAGCTCATACAACTTAACAACAAAAAAACAAACAACCCAATCCAAAAATGGGCAGAAGACCTAAACAAGCAATTCTCCAGTGAAGACATACAAATGGCCAATCGGCATATGAAAAAATGCTCAATATTGCTAATTATCAGAGAAATGCAAATCAAAACCAAAATGTAAATGTAATTAATTTACACCAGTCAGAATGGCCTTTGTTTAAAAGTCCACTAATGATAAATGCTGGAGAGGCTGTGGAGAAAAGGGAACCCTCCTAGACTTTGGTGGGAATACAGTTTGGTGGAGCCACTATGGAAAATAGTATGGAGACTCCTCAAAAAACTGAAAATAGACTTACCATATGATCCAGCAATCCTACTCCTGGGCATGTATCTGGAGGGAACTCAAATTTGAAAAGATACATGCACCCCAATGTTCATAGAAGCACTATTTACAATAGCCTAGACATGGAAGCAACCTAAATGTCCACTGACAGAGAACTGGATAAAGAAGTTGTGGTATATTTATACAACGGAATACCACTCTGCCATAAAAAATAAAATAATGCCATTTTCAGCAACATGGATGGACCTGGAGAAGATTATTCTAAGTGAAGCCAGAAAGAGAAAGAAAAATACCATATGGTATCACTCATGCATAGAATCTAAAAAAAGAAAAAAGAAGGCACTAATGACACTTATCTACAAAACAGAAACAGACTCACAGACATAGTAAACAAACTTACGGTTACCAGGTGGAAAGGGGGTGGGAAGGGATAAACTGGGAGTTTAAGATTTGCAAATACTAACTACTATATATAAAATAGATAAGGTTTCTTCCATATAGCACAGAGAACTATATTCAGTATCTTATAGTAACCTACAATGAAAAATATGAAAATGAATAGTATGTATATGTATGACTGAAACATTATGCTGTACACCAGAAATTGACACATTGTAATCTGACTATACTTCAATTAAAAAAGACTATTTCAGGACAAATAATATTAGAATTTGAATAAATTTTATAATTATGTATTTCTAATTTTATATTTTGGCTAACAATGCAACAAATAAAACTCTAAGCTGAATATAAAACAAGAAAAAAAGATTTATGAAGGTAAAATCATGTTGTGGAGGCAGAGAGTAATTAAATAATTAAATGTTGTCCTTGACTTTAAGGAATTCATCATAGTCTATATATTGACAACAGATTTGTTTGCTGATGATAATACAAGGCAGAATGGAAGGCACTAAACAGAGATGTAAACCACGCACAGTGGGCTCAAAGTAGTGGTGCAATCATCAGACTCCCAGCCCTCAGTACCTCCTGTCTCTGAAACCAGAACTGCTCCTCTTTCATTTTTCTGGAAAGGTTAAGGCAGGAATACTGGCCAACTATACAGGGCAGAATTACAGACTAGAGGTCTAAAAATTCCTTATAAAGACCTCCAAATGAAACACCCATTTAGCCTGGTATCCGCCCTTCCCCTACCATCCTCAGCTTTCATGATTCCTTGCGCAGCCTGAGCCCTTCTGGGATTCTTCAGCTGTCAGATAATTTCTAGATGGTACACCCTTTGGAGGCACTTCGGTTTGCCTTCCTTTGTCCTGCTAAATCATTTACCGTTCCTCTACGCATTCCATGTCTTTATAGGGCATAAACTGACATTAAGAAAAGAATATTAATAATAGAGTGGAAAATTTTAAACTCAAGTTATAAAAACAAATCTCTTATAGAGAAATTTTGAACAATGTGGCAAGTAGGGTAGGAGAAGATGCTTTGTGGTTTAGGAAAGCAGAAAGGAACTTCCAAGTACTCCCCATATCTTCTGAAATAGGCCACTGCCTTCACTCCCTGAGGGCAAGTACAAGTTAGTAAAGCACAAAGATTCAAACCTTCACAAATATGGTGAACTCTTCCACTTTGTCATTGGCTAACAGCAATTTCTTCTGTGCACCTTCGAGGGCCTGCTCACTTTGCATCGCTAATCCTTGAAGATGCTTTGATGCCGCTGTTTCAATTTCTGCCATTGCAGATTCAGCCTCATTTATTTTTGATACGAGAAAGGAAAGCCTGATATCCTGCAAAAGACCAATAATCATAGAATAAAAAAATATTTCTTAAACAGATTTGAAAGTTAGAGATGTCAGGTAAAGAAAGGGTTTCGTTACTCTATGTCTTGTATTTATTTTTATTTGAGTAAAATTGACAGTTGTTTTTACTTTCAGTGAATATCCTGAGCATATATTCTCATATATTTATCACTAAAATTAGTTTATGCTTTTTAAAAATAATAAATCATTAAAGGCATGGAAGCTATTTTAGAACAAAAGATCTCATATATCAAATGGAAATATTTAATTATTTTATAAGTTTAGGTGGACCTAAACATTTAATTATATCCACTCACATAAATCCCAATTCTCAACAAGAGTTTTCATTTATTAGAAATTATCAAGGCAAACAAAATGTTTCTCTAATACAGCTCTCCCTTTAATAGTAAACGTATTGTTAGCATTTCATGTAGAGATAGAAATATTCTTTGCAGTTATTGGAAACGTTTAAGTAGCCATAGTAGTTTTGAGGAGAAAAGAATGACAACTTTAAAAATAAAAAGACATTGTTACATTCCATCTCTAAGCTAAAATGTCCTAAAACAATACCTTTTTTTCTAACTCCTCTTTAGTTTTCTGATACATCTGTTCATACTGTGACTTCTCTTTCACAGCAACACTAAGTCTTTGCTTTAGTGAATCAATTGATACCTTCTTATTGGAACACTCTTCAGTTAATGTCTTCACCTATAATAAAAGCATAAAGGTAATTATTGGTAAAAGCATTCTAGTACTACACAGTATTTGTTTCAACAGAAACCAACTGAATGCATGAATAAATCTAGTTGCATTTATTTTTCTCATAAATAGTATCAAATTCAAGTGTAAGGTTTATAAAACTCATGCAATGAATGAGACTAAATCCCTATGAATCCTTAAATCAATAGCAAAACCCCAAAACTACACAACAGCAGGAATATTGGTATGTGTAGACTTTTACCTAATAATATAAAATGAATTTAAACTATATTTCTTTTAATCAAGCAGTAGATGGTTGGTTTTGGTTCTTAAATAAGCCAAATAATGGATAACTCTCACTTATATCCCCTAATGAAAGTAAAACATGTACCTTATAGGATAAAATTAAATCAGTAATACAAAATATGTTGAATACATTTCAAAAAATAGCAGAAGAAATAGTTTTTTTCAGTTTAATGCTACTAAAGATATATGATTACTTACATGAACATTCTAAGACTATATCTGAAATGAGTACAGAAGTTAAAAAATGAGCAAAATTTAAAGGACAGCATTGAAAAAAACCTATAGGAATTACTTATAATTCATGTGAGTGTATGCAGGAGAAAGAAAGAAAATCTATGCATTTGTCTTGCGTATGAAAATTTCCTCTCTTAAACCCATTTGAGCACTACTTATATTTTTATCTCCAATAAGGAAAATAAGGGAGATGCTCTCTCTGGAGTGGGTGACATTTAGTGAATGCCAAAGCACAAGCTGCTTTATGAGTTGTGTAAATAACACCTTTTAAAATTTTTAAAGAAAAAAAAACCTCTTAGTCAGCAAATTGCTGATTTCTACTTTGGGATCAGATATTGTACAACTGTTTTAAATATGACTCTTTTTGTAAGTACGCTGAATTAAGTGTATACAAGGGGAAAATACACTTCAAAAAAACTGTGTGGGGGAGGGTACAGCTTGAAGTGGTAGAGTGCATGCTTAGCATGCACTAGGTCCTGGCTTCAATCCCCAGCACTTCCTCTTAAAAAAAAAAAAAGTAAACAGGTTAAGTAAACCTAATTACCTCCCTCCCCCTCCCCCCAAAATTAAACAAAATTGTGGTGAGAACACATTTCAAAGGACTTCTGAAATTATTATCATATTTCTCATTTAAAATATACACTTCATTCTATCAATATAAACAGTTTTAAATGAAAGAAAATGCTAAATAAAATGGAATTATATATCCCAGAAATGTTGAAAATTTTTAAGATTAAACTTGATTATCTTCTCACAGTATATTTACAAATATAAAGAGAATGTATGGCTGTATTATATATGAGATTTTGAAGTCTTGAATTTTAAAATAATGTACTTTAAGAGCAAATGATGTCAGTATATAACAATATACATATTTTATGAATATTTGCTATAAATTATATTAAGATTGAATATTTGAGTTAAGAAAGTAAATACAAGGGGCTATTACTTTTTAGTGTCAGTGAATGCAAAAATTGATACCTTTTTTTCAAGATTTTCTAGCATTTCATTAATACTCTCATTACTTTCCAAATTTACTCTCTGTCGAAATTTCAAGTCTTCTATCAAATGCCTTTTCATGGTTATATCTCTCTCCATTCGAGACATCCTTGAAAGGGAAGAAAAGCATTTTATCAAGAGTGACAGAAAATAGCTTAACATATTATCCAGTGTTACACCTAGTGTTAATTTTTAAATGCTACTTGATAATTAATAAAATAATTGTATGGGATAAAATATTGCTTAATTAAAGCAGTTGGTTAATATTTTGAGTACTTATAAAATTTATAATCTAATTATGACTTGGTAATTACAATATAATACATATATGCATTAAAACATTAAAAAATGGCTGAACTGAGAAAGATTAATAAAATTTATGAAAACAAAATTATTATATATTTTTGTTAACACTCTTGCATTGCTAAGGAAAATCAAAGTGATATTTAGACATTATCAAAAAGCATAATACTGATAAGAAACAATTCTAATATTTAATAAACAAACACAAAATCTAATAATATCATGTAAAGACACTAAAATTAGGCATGTTATGTTCTAATTTAACATCATATGAAGTAGAATTGACATATCAGTTTAGCTTAAGTTGACAACATTAAGTATAAAATGGTAGATGCAGTAACAATTACTACTATTACTACTATAATAAGAATAACAATAGCTACGTTTATTGAGTGCTTACTATGTGCCAGTCACAGTTACAAGTTCTTTACATGTACTAACTCATTTAATCTTAAGAACTTTATGAGTTAATTCTATTAAATTGAGGCACAGAGCTAGCAGGTAAAGGATTCAAAGAATGTTTCTCTAGAGTCCTCACTAGCAAACAGTGAGTAAAACTACCTTCTTTATCTATAAATAAGCTTAATGATATGCTGCTTAAAAATGAACCAACCTTTTCTGTCTAATAGTTTTATCTATTAATACCACTTTTAAGTGACCTTCAATTCTAATGTTGTATACATGTATTTATACAAAATATAAGTAACTCAAATTATGAATTACTAGAATTCTTTCTAAACTTGTTATCACCTCCAAGCTCTAGAACATCTATAAAAAATATAGAAAGGAAATAATTTTGATTTTATAAGATACATTTTTAACCTCTTTTTAGTATAAACACAAAAAGTACAAACTTTCATAACCCTCTCATTACTTTAAATACAAATACTTTAAAAGAATATAAATGCCACTTTAGCTTTATAAGCTTAAGCATTAAGCCCAATATAAAGATCAATCTATACGTGTATTTTTAGTCAAATAATTACCATATTCTCAAGTTTTTTGTTCATAGTCTTTAGGTTATTAACTGATACTTATTCAAAAGTAAATATGTTTAAGGAAAAAAATCTGACTGTAAACATTCTTACTCTATGTAAAAAATAGTAACTATCTTGCCACCAACCACGCTATATGTAATATTCCGTAAGTTTTCATCTTACGTAGCCTTAAACACGAGCTAAGGAAGTGAAACTTAATTTTTAACTTGTTGGTATTGTTTCTTGGGTGCACTGTTTAATAGAGTACTTGTTGCCACTAGGTGGCACCAAATACAATGGGTAAAAATACAAAGCACATACTTTTCATGCATTTCCTTTATGTGTTCTTCTTTTGCTAGGAGTTCAAATTTCAGAGACTTCAAGTTTGATGATTGTTTAGTGAGTTCATTAGTTGCATTCTAGATTAAAAATACACATAAATTCAAATGTATCTCTTAATCTTATCCTAAAGCACAAATATAAATGCCATTCTCATGAAGAGTAACAAAATTGCAATAATTATAATTAAAATAAACATGTAAACATTTTAAGATGCTTCATTTTGTATTTTCTAATAGAAATATCATGACACACTAAAATTTTTATATAAGATGCCAAAATCATGGAGGAACACAATCATATAACAATTGCAGGGCGCCTACCCAAAGTACCTTTATGGAAAATATGGATTGTCTTTGTAAAATGTAAATGTGCATGTGATTATTTTAATGGTTTAATAAGATCACTTGAAATGAATTCTAGATTTACTAATAACCTGTAACAGACTAAATATGGTCATAAATGCTTTGCTGTTTCTCCCATCAAGAGGCGGAATCCATCTCCTAACCCTTTGAATATGCTCTGGCCTATGATTTGCTTTAACCCAAAGTATGTGGCAGAAATGACATTGTGCAAGTATCAGATCCAGAGCCTAAATCCCTGTAGCTTGCACCTTGCCCTCTTGGAATGTTGCTCTTGGATTACCTTCCAACAAATACTAAAGTCATTTGGGGGAGTACTGAGGTACCCTAGATGACAGCCAGCAGAACAATTACCAGTCTGGGAGTAAGGCGGTCTTGGAACTTTCAGCCCAGGTAAATCTTCAGTTTAGAAGACTACAGGCATATGGGGAAACCCAGCAGATAGCAGCAAAAGAACTACCTACAGAACCCACTGGATCATAAGAAATAATAAATTACATAATAATAATAAATTGTTTTAAGCTGCTAATTTTAGGATAATTTGTTAGACACTAATAGACAACCAATTAGAGAATCTTATAAATGCTAAATACTTCCTTACTTGAATTTCTTAATAATACTAGTTATTAAAGTAATTTATTTTTCAAAGCAGAACAGCTCTGTGGTATTTGTTGTCTATACAGCCTAGGAGTCAGAGGTAGTAACTAGAGTGTTAGGAACCCCAAACTTTCAATTTTGACTCAAGTTCCAAGTAAACATGTGATCTGAGACATCATTTGATATTTTGGTTTTTCTACCTGTAACACAGTGTCAAAATACATTAATTCATTTATTAAATTTAAAAAGTATCAAACTAATATAAGTAGAATAAAATACAACTTTTAAAATATTTGGAGCAGTTATTCTGCTAATTTTTCTAATAACTATAATCAGTTGTTTCAATTAGAACTATTTCCAGGTTTGACTGACTTCTGCTAAAAAATATAAATCTGAGAAGATGAAACCATTAATCACACAATGTAAATATGAGTCAAATTCATTAGATAGACTATAAACATCTCATTAGTATAGCATATGTAAATTAAAAATTCACATTCAATATGATACTAATTTTCTTAAAAACCCAAAGCTACCTCCACATGGCAACTGTGTTGAATGTTAAAGGTTTTGATTAAATGTTTGTGTAATGCAATCTAAATTTCCACCACATTTTATGAGTTTACAGTGAGGTATGGTATCTTATTTCTAGCATTGTGAGAGTAAGATGTTCCACACTAGTAAATTTATAATTGAAGCTTTTTTGCTTTAATCATTAATCTTAAATTCTTTCTGGAATGATTGTTCATTCATTTAGAAATATAATAATCCATGATTATATTAAGCTAATAGTGAATTTTTAATACAGTTATATTATATTGTAAATATTACTATATTAATTATATTACTGTATCTATTATAATATCATTGTATCATTATATAGTGATGCCTTTAAGAACTATTATGATACAAATGGCTCCTCAGCCCTACTCTAAACGGTCCCAGACTGCTGTTTTTCTAATTTTGTATTTTTACCTTAACATTTTTATATTTCCCTTTTCTCTCTGTCAATCTGTTGATCATCGTTTCTTGCTTCTGTCAATATTTCAGCCTAAAAACAATCCTCCTGTCCCTTAATATGCACTTCTAATTTACTGCTTTTGAGGTGTTTTCTGCTGAGAACTTAAACAAACTCATTAGAGCTATATTTAAAATAAAAGACAACAGGCAGTAAATGAAGGCTGACAATAATTTTCAATAGAATACACTGAGTGGATTTTAAGAGAGCTGTTTGATTCTTTTCTGTTTTTAGACTTAGGCCAGTTATTTTAATTGGCTGGAAAATGCTGTACCTCTGACTTCTAGATAATTGAGAGATTACAGAATTATAATAAATAAAACAATGCCAGCTTGATACATACTTTTGCCAGACTCTTTAAATCTCATATCTATTTTGTTTAATCCCCAAAAAACCATTTGAAGTGTATAGAAAGGTATCCCTGTTTCAAACCTCTGGAGAAGGTAAGTAATTTCCTCAATCAGGTTCCACAAGAAGTGAATGCACAAAGAATGATCAAAACTCAGGTCCTCTGACCCTTTTCCATCTCCTACAATACAGTACTTATCTGCAGCATGACAAAATCTGGAGTAAAACACATATTACAAAGATGTCATAATGTAAGAATCCAACTTGGTTAGAACTTTCCTACATAAGTTTATTAATTAAAAAAATTTTTTTTCATAGCCTAATGAGTAAAAGCGTGGACTCTGGAGTCATATGGCTTACATTCTAATCTCAGCTCCATCACTTAGTAGCTGTGTGACTGTGGATGATTAATGTATTCATTCTGTGTCTCAGTTTTCTTAAGTGTAAAGATAGAGATCACCTAATCTATATATCTAACAGGGTTAAAACTTTTTTAAAGGACTTAGAGTCAGAGTGGCAACAGATTATATATAGAGTAACAGTAGTTTGAAAAGTACTATTCTTCATTATTAACTTACTGGACAACCGAAAGAGACCATGGTATATACCAAAAGGAATGCTTTCAACAATTAGGACGTCAAAAAAAAAAAAAATCACAAAAATAGATTGGAGTACAATTCAATCCAGATTGTATAAAGAAATACAAATTAAATTAAATACAAATAACTGATTTATATATCATTCACTGGAAGGAATTTATATGTCTCTAAATATTTTATTATCTAACTATATATAATTGGGTGCCTTGATAAAACATGTCTTAAGTAAAAATGAAGATCAGAAAATGCATATAAAAAATTAATGGAAAAAAATTTAATGGGGAGGGATATAGTTCAGTGGTAGAGAGCATGCATGCTTAGCATGCATGAGGTCCTAGGTTCAATCACCAGTACCTCCATTAAAAAAAATTTTTTTTAATTCTTTAAATTTGAGAGAAAAGAAAACGTACATGAGCACTCTAATTTCTGAATGAACCATATATATCTGAGAATACACTGAAGAAATTACATAGAAAAGTCTAATATTAATCAGATAAAATTAAAAAAAGATGTATGTAGACCTTTAACAGATTAAAATATAACCAGTTTTTCTTAATTAGGCATAAAAAACATCAAGTAGACAGTACATTATTTCTTGGAAAATCATTATGTTAGCAATTTGACATCTGCTACAGACTGAATTGTATCTCAGCAAAATTCATATGTTGAAATCCTAAGCCTCCCACCTCCGATACTTCAAAATACGATTGTATTTGGATAGGGCTTTTAAGGAGGTAACTAAGGTAAAATGAGGTCACTTGGGTGGGCCTTTATCCAATATAACTGTTGTCCTTTTAAGGGGAGGAGATTAGGATACAGACCACACAGACTGAGGATGACCATGTGAGCAAGAAGGTGGCCAGTTGTAAGCCAAGGAGAGGTGCCTCAGGAGACATCAAACCTGTTGATACTTTGGTCTTGGACTTCTAGACTCCAGAACTATGGGAAAATAAATTGCTATCATTCAAGCCACCCACCCAGTGGTATTTTGTTATGGGAGCCCTCACAAATGAACACAATTATCAAAACAGAAATTTGTAGCATTAGAGAGTATTATGTGCTTAAAAGTACCTGGTCTTCCAGAATATTTCCACATTAAATATGAAATAAGGCCAAAGTAAAGACATACTCCTTTTTGTCCCCACATACCCTGGTGAGCATTCCAGGACTCCAGGTTACATATGGACAATGTCACTTCAAACTTACATCAAGTGTGATCTAAATTGCTTTAGACTAAATTCTCATTATCTCACCTTTGTGACTCACACATTCCTTCAAAGAGAGAGAGATTTATATATGGTCAAAAACTTACACCATGGGATACCACAATGCAAAAAAACTTACAGATATCTGTATGGGCCTATTATTACTAAAATTTATGTTAGTGTATTAGTAGTAAGTGAAACCAAATAAATAAAATAAAAATCAACTTATAACTATCAACAATTGAAAAATTTAGAAGTCAGATTAGACACTGCTGAATCTAACATTCTATTTTATCTTGGCGAAAATAAAAGTTATATTAGGGCCACAAACACTTGTATATAAGAAGAATCACAGAACTGTGACTACAAGTCTCTGTAGCAGATAAGATCAAAGAATACCTCAATAATTTTATCCTCCATATAAAACCTAAGCATTGAAATGTTCAGTTTATACATTTTATTCCACTTTTTCAGAAACAGGAACACAATGTAGGAGAAGATATACAGTGCCAAACCTGCACAACTATTTTTTCTCACATTTCTATTTTGTAAGGTATTTCAACTTATAAAATGTAGTTCTTGAGACAAGTTGTACATATAAAACCCTCTGAAGAAGATGGTATTTCAGAAGCATCTAAATTAATGCCAATGGGTATATCTGATTATTATTAATAAAGCAAAATACTTTCAAGCAATAATACATGAATTTACTTTAAACTTTATCCTAGTTTATCTTATTAGTAATCCTTCACTTAAAGATGTTATCATTGAAGAGCACAGATATAATATTTGAAATAAAAACAACAAAGTCTATTTGACAATTCTATATACTAATACCTTCTTAACAGTCATGGTTATTCCATTGCTAATGTATTCTGTGCATTTTCAACCAGAATTTTCTTTCCAGTAACTCTCATTATACCTATGGTCCCACATACACTGACTTTTTAGCTTCCAGCTAGCAATCCCCACTGAAGAAAATAATTAATATGTATGGAATAAATGAGCTTGTTTTAAGAAGCATGAAAATGAACTTTCCAAATAAAACTCACAAATCCCTTTTCTTACAAGATAATTCTATTTAACCTAAGGCCAGCCTTACTTTTTGAGTTGTTAAGTTTGAAGTCCAGTTTCACCTGGACTTAGACACAATTCTTCATACACAAAGGAAAACTGCCTTTTTTTTTCTCACTCTCAGGTTTAACCTGCTGAAATCTATTAAACCAACCCACCTTTGCTCTGTGCTTCCTCTTCCTCCCTCCACCCTCCTCCTCCTTCCCCATCTCCAGCCAAGAATCATCAAATTAAAATAGTAGCAAGTGTGTACAGGAAAGCAATTCTGTTTATGTTGATAGATTACACATTCAAAAGGAATTCTGGAGGGCAGAGAGGAGTGAATAGTGGAGAAGAATGACAATAGCCAGTTTCCATCATCTGTGTTAGGATTTCATGGTGTCTTGTCAATTTTTTCAGAGAAAAGAATTATGAGTTACCAGATAAGAATCTACCAGGCTAAAATAGAAAGATGAGGTCGAATGCAGCATTAATAATTTGGGGGTTATTTATACCATAGTTTACCTTTACTAGTATAATTAAATTAGAATTGATAAAAATATGTCTTTTAAGGATTCAGTAACTTATTATATGTTTTCATTAATAAAATTTATAAACACCTTTAGTTTACACTGCAATTGCTTCATTTCCAAATCCATGCTCCTTGAAGGGCCAAGTGATGTAACTTGTATCCGTGGAATTGCCACCCGGGTAACGTCTTCAGCCAAACTTGTGATTTCAGATGAGGACTCCAATTTCTTTAGTAAGTCTTCTTTTTCTTTCCTAAGCTCAGCCAAATCCAAATTTAGCTTCTTTTTTTAAAAAGAAAATATAAACATATTATAAAAGCAAGTACACTTAACCTAACAATTATCAGTATCAAATTTGATGGGTACAAAAATGCTAAAGAAAAAAGTGAAATTGGGGGGGAGTGTATAGCTCGGTGGCAGAGTGCGTGCTTAGCATGCACAAAGTCCTGGGTTCAATCCCCACTACCTCCATTAAAAAAAAAAATAAATAAACCTAATTACCTCCCTCCTCGAAAAAAATGACAAATAAAAGATATTATCTTAAAGAAAAAGTGAAATTAGTTATAAAAATAGTTATTATAAAAACTTTACAAAAATTATAATGTCAACTAATTTTTGCTTAAGGTTGTAGGGCTTGTAAAGGTTAAAACAAAATAGACCAGCTGTACTCAATATCCTTTGGTTGGCTGCTCTTTCCTCATGATGTGCCATTTCTCTGCCTTCCCATAAACATGGGTGTGCCAGAGATTCACATATTTGATAACCTTGACTTCAGGGCTGATGTACTTAACTGGTAAAAGCTAAGCTGGAGCAGGATGGGATAACAGATGTTTAGTTGTTTATTCCATTGGGTAGATCTTACCACCCTATGTAGCAGCCAAAATGCTTCTCATTTAGCAACATAAATGTTAAGTCCAATTAGCAGAAGAGGCTTATTAGAGATTTAGTTCAAATAAATAGCATACAAACAAACTTGCTCAGTTTGATGCACTTGATCGATAGTTGACAAGTCCTCTTTGTAATGCTAAGGTAGATTGCACTAAACTCCTTAGATTTGAATTTTTAATATCATAAAACATTTTACTAAATGACATACTAGTGTTGCTTTTATGAAACAGTGTAAAAGAAATTGTCTTAATGTTAGCCCCTCTTATTCACCAATCTGTAGTCAGCAGAATGCCACCAAGCCGTAATGGCATAACAACTTAGAGATCCTTAAGAGGATACCTGCACTACTATTTTATTATTCCAAAGAAGCTTATAATATGGCAGTTGAACATAAGGAACAATTAGACAAAATGGTACTGAAGTCTCTCAGAGGAGGAAAAAATCTTTCTTTGTTAAGAAGTCTAATTAAAACAGTAAAAGAGGTAGCTAACATGTACAGTAATATAAAAATGGGACATAAGTTACCTAAGTATTAACAGTATATTTAAACACAATATCTAAGAAGTATACCAGTAAATATATAACTACATATGTATACATATGTATACACATGTGTATACTGTTACATATGAATAGGTCATGAATTCAAAACTAGGGCTTAATATATTTGAGATTAAACTAGGTGTTAGTGAAATAAAAAGTACACTTTGGAAAAAAAAACCTATTTAATTGGCTATATTTTAACTTATGATCTAAAGTGTGTTTTTTTAAGATATTCAGGAAGTATTCACTCATGAATTGTCCCAATGGTATCAAATAATTAACATCTAAAAGCAAACTCATAATTTCCCTAAACCTGAAAATCTTCCTGGTTATCATCCAAGCTTGAATCAATCTCCCTCCCTGTTTATTAATTCTCTATGTCCAAACAATTGTCAGGTTCTCTAAATTATATAATGTTCCTCATATTCATTCCCTCTGACACTTTCTTAATAAAGACTCTCATTATCCCACTAAGACCACTGCAACAGCCCTTCCCCTCCTAGCAACCATCAAACCATCTTTGTACCTTCAAAATATCTTTTATACAACTTTCCAAAACAACACTGACCTGTTATTCTCTTACTCAAAATCCTCCAGGGGTTCCCCAGCCCAGTAGAATAAAGCTCAGATATTTGTGGTAATAATAAATCTCTGTAAGGTTTAGCTTCAGTTTATGTTTCAATCAGACATCACCTGCAGTCAAACTTGCCTGCCATTCCCCCCATCTCTTAGCCATTTCTACATTGATGACTCTACACATGGTGTTTCCTTCTGCTGAAATCTCTCTCATGCTTTAAGAGCAGCTTAGTATTTCCTCCTTTTTGAAGACTTCTCTGCTATTTTCTTCTCTTTTTGTTCAACCAAGTGGCTTCTCCATTGTCTTAGCTCCCATAGCACTGTGCCTGTTCTTCAACCAGAAACCTTAGTAAATCCTTGAGAGAGGACTGTTCCTTTGTTCATCTATGTATCTGCCCACTCATGGTATCTAAAAACTATGCCTTCTGTATAGTAAGAACCAGAAGAAAGGTTTCAAAAATTCAAGTCCCCCTATTTGTAGCACAGATAGTGCTATAAAGACACATCAAATTTCAGCTTATATTTATAATCTTCCTATTATTTTATTTCTATGTAAATTAAAATACACGTTTATTAGCAATATTATCATTAGCTTTAACTTAAATAGTACGCACCAGAATATTTATCAGTCCTAAAGTTAATGCTCTGCATCTAATTTAGACTTTTTGAGATTTCAATTTGGTAAGACATTAAGTCATGACTACAATTCTAGGTGTAATCTCAGGCAACACAGAAGACTAAATTTTGATGAGGCGCTTTTCTTTCTATGAACAGCCTGGTGGCTTCTCTCATTTGTAAACCCGTGTGCCATTAGTTCTATTCTTTTCACGGTGGCTGATCCTGACACTATAAATACATCATTCATTGCAGAAAGACCAAGCCAATAAATGTATTTCTCTAAAAACTATGTATATGTAGATTTTAACTTCAATTTAACAGTATAAAAATTTAGTAAATGAAGAAATGCTGAAATTATGGAGACAGTAACTCAAATGACTTATTTATTAAATAATTAATTTATTAAAATGTAAATTGTGCCTTGATTAAACTATTTTAAATCCACAGTCTTTAAAACATATTTCTAATGTTAATTATACATGCCTAGAAATGCTACAGAGCACCTGCTGAAATAAAAGTAATAGGAAAATCATATATCTCATCAGTTTGGAATCCTTTGATTATCCCTTAGAATTTTGGACAAGTAGTTATGGCTCTGTTACTAACTTCTCTCAGTTTAAGCACTCTGTTTCTTATTTCAGAAATTTTATAGACGAGACAAGAAGCATAAATAACTTTCTTTTGTTTTTACTTGGTTTGGAATGTGAGACTTTTGTTGTGACCTTGTTAGAAAGGGATTGTGCTATAAAGTCTACCAATAAATTAAGATAACTCTTAAAATAGTTTTTTTAATCAGAAGCATGATTCCTATTTCTATATTACCTTTTCAACTCCAATCAAAGATTTTACAACATTTAAGTCACATTACATTAAAACCATAAATAATATAAAACACATGAAAGAGTCATAATTTCTGGATTCTTATTTGGAGTCTACTGCTTACCAGATGAGTGACACTGAGCAAACTCTTGACTTTGTTTCTCTATTTAAAAACAGAGACGATGGTTGTTTACCTAGCAAAGGTAGTTTTGAGGGCAGAATTTTAAAAAAATCTATGTAGCACTTGGTAAATTTTAGATTTACAGCATTATTGTTAGCATTATCTTGTGGCAAATGCTACCATACAGTCTAAGAACTGTCTTAAAGGCTAAGGATCTGAATTAATAAAAAACTTCGTTTTATACACACACACACGTACATACACACACAATATACACGTACCAAATAATCCTATAGTTTCTCTCACAACAGAAACCTTACCTTATCTTCAGTGAGAGTTATTTGTTTGATATTAATTTAGGATTCCCTACTAGGCTACAAGCTCATTGAAGGCAGATGTATTATTCTGATTCTTTATTTCCACAGCAGTGCAATCCCTCTACAATCTTTTAAAAGTCTATTTCAATTTAAAAGTTGACATCAATGAGAATAAGTACTGAGATCTGTATTGATTTATGTGTAGTCAATTACTCTAACCAAAGGTTATAAAATAGAACTTAACACTATAAAAGTTTAACATGAGACACTAGTTATTATTTATTTAAATATAACATTGAAGAAGTACAAGTCTCTAAAAAGGAAAGAAGCCTCCAAGCAACTGTAAGAAGAAACAAGAATATATTAGCAAATTCGTTCTTCAGGAATGAGCACTGTGGCAGGCAGAATTCTCAGATGATCCCCAATGGCCCATGCCCTGTTATGTGAGTGGGACCTGTGAATGTGATAGGCTCCCACTGCCATGATTGTGCTATTTGCAATGTTATGTGCAAAAGGGATTCTGTCGATGTAAATCATGGTTCCCTGATCACTTGACTTTGAGTGAGTCAAAAGCAAGATTATCCTCACTGGTCCTGACTCACCAGGTGAGTCCTTTAAAAGAAGGCCAGAGAGATTCTCCTGCTGGCCATGTTATGATAGGACTATGGAGAAAGCTACAAGGTGAGGACCTAAGGAAGACCTCAGGAGCTGAGAATGGCCCTTGAGCAAGGAAGCAGGGACTTCAGTCCTGCAACTACAAGGAACTGAATTTTTCCAACAAACTCATGAGCTTGGAAGAAAAGCCTGAACTGCAGAAAGGCAGCTTGGCTGACACACGGATTGCAGCCTTCTGATGCTCTGAGTAGAGGACTCCACTAAGCTGTGCCAGGCTCCTGACCAGGGAAACTATGAGGTAATGAGTATGAATGTTGTCTCTAAGCTGCTAAATTTGTGGTAATTGGTTATATACCACAGAAGACTGAGTCCCAATTTTTAAAAAATCATTCCCTGTCTTAAACCTATTCCTTTCCCCCTATTGCTACCTTGCCACCCCTTAAACAAGTGTCCTGAACTCCACACTATATAGTTTATATAATATCCTCCCCTCTGGTTTTTCTTTCCTCACCCATAATTTTGTGCTCACTTCTTCAATTACTTAAAAAAAGTTCAATTTTCTGTCCTAGAAATACAAATTGCCTCTTCCAGATCTGCATTTTGTGGTCTAATTGCCAAGCAAAGTCTCTGGCCAGAAGCTTCCTTTTGCTGCTCTCAAGAGTAATCCTACGAATGGGGTGGATAAGCCTCTCCTGATGTACTCTCCTTTATTCTGTTGTATAGGAGTTCTTTCATGAATGCCTTTTATTCTGAGCTCCAACTTGATGTTTTCTGAAAGATTTTGATCAGGAATATCTAGATTCAGGATCTGACTCAATATCTATTATTCATCCTTTTCATACATACTATGTAGTAGGCAATGTACCAGCTCCATGTTTTCAATGATGAACAAAAGAGTTATAATCCTTGCCTTCTGGTAGCTACCTATCTATAACCTAGAAATATATCACAATAAACTACAGTAAGTGCTATGGAGAAACAAATCAGGGAGCTGAGGGAACTGCTGCTGCCTTCAAATCCTGTCTGGTAAATGCTGGTTACAGCCAGTTTCCTTTCACGTATCTCTCCTGATTTGTTTTGTCAAATGTTCCCTGGAAACTAGATACAGTGTTAAAGGCCATGGCTAGACCTACAACCTTCCTGCTTTCCAACTTTTACTCTAGAGAAGGCATGTGCCAGAACACTGCTGGGGAAGCCTTGGGCAGCCCTCATGAGGTGGAGGATCTCTCCTCCAGCAGGAGCTTTGGTAAACATTTTACTGTTCAAGAATGAATTATCAGAAAAGATAAAACAGGTCCCATGGAAAATATTCTTATAGCCCAAATGAAAATAAGAAAAGGGCTTAGAAAAACATCAGATAAGAAAGAATCATTTCCCTAATCACCCCCCAAAACAGACACTCTCTGAGCTTGATGTCTCCAAAGAATAAAATAATCATCAGCCACCTAGTCAGTGAACATGATGCTAGTTGCATCAAGAAAATGCTTATGAGTATTTAACTAGTTTAGGAGCAGTGCGCCCAGGTAAAGGAACAGGATGTGGTACAGCTCTTCACTTCTAATAAAAGGCTGATTCTGATCTTTTTTTTTCTTTTTTCTGGACAGTAACTACTCTGTAGCATTGAAAAGACAGTATTCAGTTCTCATATATTTTTCACCACTGAATGAGAAACTTAAAACAATGAACCATTTAAAAAATTGAAAATGTCCTTAGTTGGGATAGTGAGATCCAAAAAGTAGACACATGGAAATTCTAGAAAACACAGCTTAACGTGAGGGTGAATGTCAGTGTCACAGGAGCAGGATTTCTGGGAAGCCGATGGAGGAAATAGTTGTTGGCAGAAGGATTCTCTCCAGTTCATGCTGGGGCAAAGTTAAGATGTCAAATGTTAGAAATGGCCAATAAGTTACCAGAGTAAGTGAGGGTTAGTCCTCATCTGTAACAATAGTGGAGTCTCGGATTTTTCTTTCTCCTTTTGAAACCCAAAGGCCTTGACAGTCAAAGTAGGGAAAAGCAATCACTAAACGGGAACAGTCTGTAATGTACCAATTATTTCACCAAAATATTTAATCTTGAATTCTGCATAGGGCTGAGGATATTGAATACAGTTATTTCATCTTGAATACCTAAATAACTTCATTTACATCTCACAATCAGATTCACATTTAAGTAGAGGCAGCAATTAAAAAACGTTATGTTATAATCTTAAAAAAATTACAACATAAGAATTTTGTTGCCAGAACTAAAGCAAAAGAGACTGAACAGAAAATTCAAGATGAATAATATCTATGTAAATTCTATAGGCAAGAGTCTCCTAGAAAGTCACCACACTCTCTCCTTCCTGTGGCTAGTATCACTATTCTTTCACTGAGAATATTTTTTCTTTTACAAGGAATAAAAATGAAAGAAATAAAATTGTCCATGTTGTCTATGTATAAAACTAAAAGCACAGTCACTTAAGTAAAACATTATATGAGTTACAAAGAGAATTACATGGGTTTCTAGGTCACTAGCAAAATATTTTCCATACAAGTACTTATCTAGAAAGATAAATAGTTCAGATTAATAACTCTTTCAAGTTAGTAACAAGTGTTTTACATTTAAAACATGTTTTCCTTTGTTATGATACTTGAGATTATCAAGAAAAAGAATTAAAAATGAAAAACTAACCAAAAATAAAACAAAGATCTTAGGCAGAGGTGGAATTATTTGTGTAATAAAATTTCTTATGAAAAATACACTTAGTTACAACATCACTCATTTATAGACTATTTTCTGACAAATGCAGTTATTAAAAGCCTATAGTATGCTTCACAAAATGTCAAGCAAATGAAGGTAATATAGAGGACTTTTCACCAATGCTTTTGCTAGCAGTTAGACTTCAGTAGCCTTTAGAGACCATTAAGCACCCTTTGGCTAATTGGCCAATGGTAGTTTAATCCTCTTTTTATTCCAGCAGCACTATTTTAACACCCTTTACACTCTGTCGGTGTAGTGTCTGAATGACAAAATAATATTGTGCATGAATAATAAGCAGAAAAGTTAAATTAACATTTCATGTTTCACATGCCATACCTGTGTGTCAGAAGAACTTTCTTTTTAAGCCACTGACATTCAACTTTTTTAAACAATCTCATGTTGACACCTTATTGAGGTGAATATTCCTAATTACTGCTAATTGCCTATCAAGAAAAAATTCTCTTCATGAAATGCAGTTGTCTAGTACAGATGAACCCAGCTCTAGTATGCACATTAAAGACAAAGCATGACACTTAAGGTGCTACTTTGCTATAAGGTCATACTAAATATGGTTGCAATTAACAAAGCAGTTTTTTATGGTACTAAAAATGCCAATCTGTCTTGATGTGTTCAAATTAGATTCTATCAAAGAAATATGGATATCTGCATATGGATAAGAGTTATGCTACTCTCAGTAACATTTACAAGAAGTAAAATTAATTCAATGCCCTTATACTTTGTAATGTAAGTTCTAGATAATGCCCAATTAAATAACCGTTTTGTAAACATGTCTGAATATGATTTCTCAAAATGAAAATCAACACTATTATTTCAAATGTCAAATTGTTTAAAACACTTTACTAGTTTTAATTTTCAAAACATCTCCCAATAGTGAAAATATTTCACATGTATCTTTTAATTTTTATTAATAACTTTGACATTGTAGGCATTTATAGTAACTATTAATCTATTTGATACTAACAATATGTTATGTTTCAAAATAATTTGAATAACAAGACTAATGAATTTAACTGGACTGAAGTTAAATCAAATCACTAAAACTTCTGTTTCCACAACTACAGAAAAAGAATCAGCAAAATGTATTACATGTGAAACTTGAAAAATTAACTAATACAAGTGACTTTCAAGTATTCATGGAAAAACAATCAATATTTGGTTTATCATAGCAAGAGCTGCTCAACTGTAGGCTTGTTATTTCAAATCCTCTATTCTAGTTACTAAAATGAAAGTCCCACTAAAACTTACATACCACGTACTAAATACAGAGACACATATTTGGAACCAGAAGTATAACCTGAATAATTCATCATTGTCACCTATGTTAAGAATTTCTCAGTGTTCATATGGTAATAAGTTCAGTTTCAGCCCTCCTGACAACTGATTTACACATGGCATGCTTACCGATGACCATCAAGTGGCAATGCATTCCCATTCTGATTCCCTTCCCCAACAGGAATGAGAGAAGATGGTAATGCCATCTGAGGTCCCAAAGAAGAAACTGACCAATGTCTTTCTAAGTCCCTCGTTTCACTGTCCTTCTGCCTTCTACTGCTTAAACTCAGCTAAATCAACATAGAAGTATTTATTCCTCACAGGTTCTGTGTACACATATCCTCTTTAATTCTATTTTTCCTCTTCCACTTTTGTCAATGTATTTTCAGTTACTTAAGTTGTGTGGGGGCAGGAGGAAAAGAATGCCCCCAACTGAACCACTCAAACAATGAAGAAAAAAGAAGAAAATAAACAAACATACCAAATACTCAAAAATAATAGTTGGTGTTTCAGGGTGATATTAATACTATACTTACATCTACATAAAGAACAATCATAAAATTTCAAGTGAAGTTATAGATACCAAGGCTATCAAACTCCAGAATATCTGCATAAGTCTCATGAAGCCTGCCTCATTCTCCCTATTAAATTTGGTTTTCCTAAGCAACAGATTTCAATACTTTCATTTGATTGTTTTTTCTATCCTAGTGGGGTGAATATTGCTTCTCAATGGACTGTATTTTTTTGTACAAAAGGCTTTTGTGGACTGGCCTGAGGAAGCTAATGTCCACATATATAGTATTGTTACTAAATGGAGGGCAGAGTCTACACAATCTAATATTGCTCATAATACTTAATTCTTACACAGATTTCAAAAGAAAGGCATCAAATTGATTCAAATATTTTTGATCTCTAAAAATTTATAACAGACCATGATATACTTTGGAATTCATATTTTTATGAGATAAAGCACTTTTAATAAGCCTCTAAGAAGCATGTAAATGAACATTAAGTTTATTTAAATTATACTGGAATCAATTCATAGGAATAGTGCATTATCACACTAATCTAAATGAAATATTACCAACTTTCTAGATAATAAACCCAAAGGCTAAATATCATTAGTTCTAGCTCCGACTTCATATATTCAAATGAGTAAAATGATATACATATTTTAAGTATATATTAAATATAAATAGCATCTTAATGCTTAGAAATTAAAATTTTTTACTGATAGGGTCAATACTTAACCACATGTCTTTCCTCAGTTGTACTACATCTAAGCTTTGCAAACAAATTACTTGGATGAAAGCCAATCGGGGCATTTCAAAAATCCTACAACTCATTACACATTTAACAGCAGCATTACTAAGTACTCATATGATTTTGATTACATTTATAAATATACCCTGCTAAAATTCTCAAGGGAAACAAGTTAATAATATTTTTCTCCATTTCCTGTGCAAGTTTCATAAGAGTCAAAAGAGTAAAAAAAAATAGGTATTTCTTCAAAATAATAGTATTTGCAATCACTAGATCTGATAAAATAAAAGGTTACTGATACTGCTTAAAATGGGATTTTTTTCATTAAAAACTAATATATGTGAAAACTACTAAAAATGCCTACCTTTCATGGCACAGAGTACAAATTTCTTTTAAGTAGACTAAATTATACATTTCTTACTGCTTTTACTTGAAAAACTTTTTTTCAACACAAAAATTTCACATAGAAACTTCTTCCACCATCCTTCACTTCATTTTTCTATTTAGAATTATCTTGTTTATATTTTTTCAAGTAGTAAAGCTTGATCTAACAGAGTAGCCCTCAATAAATTATCTGACTCTTAGTTGTGCTAAGTGAAATATAATGATTTATATAGATCTTTAGGAAGTGGGTAGTCTGGAGTTCTTTTTATTTTTACTAATCAAGCTGGTTTCTTTGCTTTTCTCCTATATCAGTGGTTCTCAAAGAATATATACTACCTAGATATATATTTTGGAAATTAGTGAGGGCACTTTTGAGTGCCACAATGATTGTCACTGAGATGAGTGAGAGCCAGGAACACTAGATGTACTGCAATGTGCATATCAGTCCTGTCCAACAGAAATGGCCCTGTATCCTGCATGACTTTCAAATGTCCTGCCAATTATTTATGTCAATTAAAAATACACATATAATGAAATGAACATAAATCCTAACTAAAAATTACAAATAAACCAAGCAATTTTTCCTGTGGTCCCAGAAGTTTATAAACTGTGTAAATCAAAAGAAGACTGAAAAATGAGAAAGAGAAATCCCTTTCTTCTCTGGGGTCTAAGCTCTAAGGATGTTACCGTAAGGCTGATACCATGGCCAGGGCCACATGGAGAAAACTGGTCTCAGAGGAAGAGAAGTAAGTGTGTGGTTCCAGTTAACGCTATTCTTCCCAAGTCTGTTCTCTTCAGTTCATCTTTGATATTTTGAGCTTTCCCCCTCTATATTAGTTTGAGTTCAGTTCCTGTAACTTGCTCTCAAGAGTCTTACTAATAGAGCCTTCTAAAAAAAGTCCAACAACCTCTTCCCTATTTTCAGTTCCTCTATGGCTTCTGACACTGTTGATCAGCTCTTCTCTTTCTCTTGTTTAAAACCTTCCCTCCCTTGTTTCTGTGTTACAGCACTCCCCTACCTTCTCCTTCTCATACTCCCCCAAATTTATTACCTTGCTGCAAAGATCTGTTCCACTTTCAGCACTTCTTCTCTAGAATGACATCAATAGATTTCATTTTTAAGGAAAATTTCAAATATGCAATACACAAATAAAAATGCATACATAACAGATGCCCATGTATCACTCACTCAACAAAAACAATGTGTTAGCAATATAATTGAAGGCCATGATCCTGTCTCCTCTGATTCACCAGAAATAATCACTATCCCCAAACATCTTTGGTGTTTATCATTCCCTGACTTTTTTTTATACTTCTAATACATATATGTGTATTTCCAAAAGACATTCCTTTGAAGACATTCTTTTTTCATTTTACTATTTCTGAATTTGGGCTGCATCTTCCATTCCTGGATACCATATAATTCTTGCTATTACTTAAACAATATTTCTTTTTAAAATTTGCATATATTGTTGAATTCTGGTAAATGTTGTCTCATCATTTTAGCATATGTTGATTGTACATATAGCAATATTGCTGAAATCTATTATTAGTTTGTCTTGAGATTCTGTGCTGACAAGCAGTTTGGAACTAATGATGGTTTTGTTTCTTCATTTCTAATACTTTTGACTTGCATTTATTTTTCTTACCTTAGTGTGTTGCCTGTGCCCTCTGGCACAATGTCTGAGACAAAACAATGATAGCAGGCATAAATGTCTTCTTCCTAACTTTAAAAAGAATGCTTCTAACTTCCACCATTAAGTATGATTGTTTCAGGTTTTTGGTAGATACTTTTTAACAGAGTAAGAATGTTCTCAGCTTTCCTATGTCCAGTTCCATCAGTGCCCCAAGCTGGGCTACATAGATACTCGTCCCTGGGCAGCCCCTGAAAAGCCAGAACACTGGACACACACTCCCATTCTTCTTCTCTCTGAGGGAGAGACCATCAAACCTCTGTATCAGCTTCCTGTGTGATGTCCTCTGGTACATCCAGCTCTCTGGTTCTCAGTGTCCCCCAGGTATCTATAGCATGTCAGGTCCCAACAGTGCTCTCGGACAGATGAGAAAGAAGCCAGTCCCTTAGACAGCACCCCAAGAAGCCAGATCAATGGACATAAGGTCCAGTATATCCTTTCCTTCCCTGGGAAGAAGCTGGGAACTGGGGGTTTCCCGCAGATCACAAGGTGGTGTGCCAATGAGTAGGACTATGGCAGGACAGTGCCACAAATTTCCTAAGCAACTTCAGTGAAGCTGGTTTTGTACTTGTCAGAGGTGCAGATGCCTCTTGAATGGTTTCTGGATTTCACACAAAAGAAACTGGTCCAAGTACTGGTGTCGAAGTGGTATCTCTGTGAGAGAAGGAAGGTCTGGTCTTCCAATTCTGCCATCTTGTTGATGTCATCTCAGATTCTCTACATGTTTAATATATCTTCTTTCTTTTTGTTACAGTGGTAAATTACATGGATAAATTTTCTAATCAAACTTTTAATTTCTGGGAATATCCTGGTTTATTCATGACATTTATCCTAATAGTTCGGAAATCAATGGTACAACTATGTTCACAACTGAGATAAGACTTTAACTTTCATTTCTAACACATTCCTATCTTAAATGTAGTGTCAATGCTACATCACCCTCATAAAATGAGGAAGAATTTGTTTCTACTTTTTGGAAAAATGTATATGCCTAATATAATTTAAATATAAAACTAAAATTTCAATCTCACCTAAGCATTTATAATATAGTATTACTTTTTTAATTAATAGCTTTATTAAGGTATAATATACATACCATAAGATTCACTCATTTTTTGGATTGTTTCCACTTTGAGGCTATTATGATTAATGCTGCTATGAGTATTCATGCACATGTTTTTGTGTCGACTTATGTTTTCAATTCTCTTGGATAACTATCTAGAAGTGGAATTGCTGGATAATATTGTAACTCTACATTTTACCTTGGCAGTACGAGAGGAACTACCAAATTTTTTTCCAAAATGGCTGTGCCATTTTACATTCCCCCTAGCAATGTATTAAAGTTCTGATTCATTCACATCCTCACCAACACTGGCTAATCTTCATCAATTTATTAGTTTCAATAATCTAGTTCTTGTTTTTTGATCATGTATATTGCATCTTTGTTTTCTACAATATTAACTCTTATCTTAATATCCTTCTTTCTATTTTCCTTAGAAACCTAATTCTTTACTCTTACATTGAATGGTTAGCTCATCAAATTTTAGCTTCTTTGTAGTCTTAATATAAGTATGCAAAGGTATACATTTCCATCTGAGTACCACCTTACCTGCATCCTACAAGTTTATCATTCAACCTGAAGCATTTTCTCAATTCACATTTTATTTTATTTGACCCATTCGTTATTTTAAAATATCTCTATAAGTTTGCATGAGAATTTTAAAATTTAATTTATTAAACTGATGTCAAATTTCACTTGTGTTAGACAATACTGTTATATGATACCAAAATTTTGAGATTTGTGGGGAGCTGTGTTTTGGCCTAGTTATGTGACCATTTTTGGTAAATATTTAGAGCTAAGACTTTTTTATTGCTATGTTCGAATAATGAACATCCTTAATGACTATTTGTCAGCTTTATCTTAAAAGTACTGAAGTTACCAATTATAGTATTATTTATTTTGAGCCTAAGTTATTAAATGTTTATATTTTAGAGGCTTTCTGCTCCCCTCAATAACAAAATTCATTGGAATAACTAAAGTACATGTACATTTAATGATATTCTCCAGTTATTCTTCTTATTTATCAGTTCTTTGCATGGGCTCATCCTACTCAGCAACATTTGACATAGTTGGCTGTTCACTAGTTGAAATACTTTCATCACCTGGCTTCTTAGATACTCCTTTCTCTTTTTTTTTTTTTTCCTACTTAACTGGCCTCTCTTTTTCTGGACCTTCTTCATCTGCTCAAACTCCAAGGGTTGGAGGGCCCAGGGCTCAGACCTGGTAGCTCTTCTCTTTTCTGTCTTTCATTCCCTAGGTGATCCTACCCAGCCTAATGTCTTTAAATATAATCTAAATACTCAAATTCCAAAATTCATGCCTCTAGCCCAGCCCTCTCCTCTATATTTTACTCAATTTTCTTACTTCTCACTTGATATCTTTATTTCAGCGACAAATTACACTTGGTTACAATGGCAAGCCGTCACTGATTTTAGCCCCTAGGGTTTTACATTTTTTGGGGGGGCAAATTCTGCTGTGCATTTATAAGGATAATTGTTATATTTTATCCAACTTTATTGGTATATTTTCACATATGGTTTCTCTCATCCTACAATATTTAGAATATTCTAAAGCCCAGTATATTCTATCATCAACTTTCTGGTCACTTTAATTAGAACCCTGGTAGGTACCTTAAATACTTAACTTTTTTTAACCTTTCTTATGATTGGTCATCAAACTCTGTGTTATACCAGTGAAAAATCTTTTTTTTCCAATTTTTCTACTTCAAAATACTTACCTACTTCCTGTCTAAATATGTACTGTCTAGATACTTATCTTTTGCCTTGATATTTAAACAATCTCTTATTTGGCTGCTTGCACTGAATCTCTGTTCTCTCAGACTTTAGTCTCAGTCCTCACTGTATATTAGAACCACTTGAGAGCTTTCAAAAACTAGCAAGGTGCAGGGACACCCCACCTCAGTTATTCGGATTTAATTGGTTTAGGGTACGGCCTGGGCATAGGTATTTTTTAAAAACTCCCCAGGTGAGGATAGCATGCAGCTAGGGTTGAGAACCACAGCTTCATCAGATTACTATTCACAACAAACTGCTTTCTCACCTTGATGCCTTTCCAAGCTTTCCTTTTCTTAATGGTTTTGTTCCATGAACATAACTTTCAAAATCAAACCAAATTTTAAGTCTAAGCCCAAATGTCACCTCCTTCAAAAGCCTTACTACATAATGACTGCAGTGAATATCTGTCTTTCTTTGTCCATTACATGTCCATGGTATATTTTATACACACACACACACACACACACACACACACATCAATCATGCTATATATATATCACAGTTTCCTTGCATTGTGATACACATGTCCAACTTCCCCGGTAGTATCTTGTAGAGCGGACAGGACCATTTTTAATTCATTGTTGAATATCTCATTGTTAGAGTGTTTTATATGTATTAGGTACGTACATTCAACTAAACTGAATTATAACAAATATAAGCACACTTATCTATGTGCAAACCAATGTTTTAGACATTTAAAACCAAACTCCAAAACATATGCATATTTAAATATCATAATAATCCCATAATGAGAAAAATGTTATAACCTGTTACTTTCAGGTATGTTGATATTTTAATGAGACTCACTCACCTGAAAATATGCAAAGAATGAAAACACTACTTGGAATATAAGACTGGGCAATATATTATAACACTTGTTCAATATAAGCAGAAAATAAATTTCTAACTGATGTTTTTAGGTCACATTTTCGTATCTTATTATTTTCTGTGGTAAGATAACAACTGAATGTGAAAACAGTACAAGAAGTACGATTTTACAGGACATTGTCTTCTGAGTGATAATAATAGTTTCTAACAAAGTCTAATATAAGGCACAGACGTTCTGTTAACAAATATCACTTGGTTCACCTAGAAGATAGGACGTAGGAATAAGACAGTCACGTCCAATTCCACATAGATTCTCAGCTCAGATCCTGGTTTTTGCACAGTTTACCTTGCGAACATGATCCGAGTGACATTTCACAAATTCCTGGATAAATGTTGCTACACTCTGCCAGGAGAGAGACAGGCTATGTCATGCACAGATCAATAATAGCACTGTGTTTCATCAGCCTCAAAATCAAAAGTGCTCCATCTGGCAAAAGCCATGGCCCTAGAGAATCTGACATATATAAACTGAATACCCTACAAGGAATGTGTACTATACAAGCTATTGGGGTAAGATAAAAGAAAACTCTGGAGATTAGCAATGAAGTACAATAAGAGAGTACTAGTTTTCTACTTCATTATTACTAGAGGCATGAACACAGATCACAAAAATGGAAATAAGGCTATTTAAAATTCTCTACTTCCTAACAGAAAAAAAAAAGGGGTCCAGTACAATTTAACACCTTCAATCTTTTTAATAAAATTGCTATGTAAATATAAACCAAAGACAAATATAAGTTTAGGATACAATAGTAATCATATAAATCTACATAAATGAAAATGTTTATAGAGAGCCATAAAATACAGAATTACAGTTTCCTGAAAGGTTCTTCAGATTTAGTAGTTACCATGCTCAATGTCTGTATGTTAAATTAACCTAAAAACCCAACTTATTTGCTGAATGGGTTATGCTCTGTTGTTTTTAATTGTGGATTCTGACACTTGACAAAAGGCCTTTATTTGGGACTTGATTAAACTAATTTAAAACTAATTGGTTATTGTAACTGAACATAAGTTGAAGCAAACTTGCAAACCTGAATCCTAAAATGATTATGCTTTGTTTAAAATGGATGTTACCAAAAATGTTTCTGAGAACAAAATCTGCTGTTGTAGAATTTAGCTGTATTTGACTCAGAGAGCAGAGGAATCAAGAATTCATCAAGATAAAAGAGAAGATAATGATGTTTAATCACAAAATAAACAGCAGTGTATATTTATGACACGTGTGTTGAAAGATTATATTTGAGTTCTGGGATCACTTAGATACACTCCAACTGAGGAGTTAAGGTTAAGTTAGATCAAAGGCTATTAGGCAGCAATGATCTTGGATGAGAGTTTGGTTTTCCAGGCCATATTTTGTAAAGCATCTATAACTTTTGGAAATACTGTAATGTCTCCTTCTATGAAAACGAAACTGTGCGGATTAGTTAGCGGTGTTGTTAATACAGATAAATAGCCTTTTGTGGGGACTAAAAGGTGTATCCTCTTCCTTTAGAAAATGTATAGTGCCAATATACAAATCAGGATTCAGAAAATTAAATGCCTACAGTTACCAAGTGGACTTGGTAGGATTTGTGACAAACAGGAGACAGTTTGCCTCATTTTCCTTGGAAGCACCATGCCACTAACATTACTCTCATATCAAAACCACATTTTCTAACACTTTATGACACTATATAATCTATTAACTGATTTTGTCAACTTTTCAGCCACCTCTTTCAATGTCATCAATGCCTTCACTTCCTCAATGTGAATGAATATTCAGTCTTGACTGATGTGATCTGCCCTTTAATTTCTAACTTTCAAATTGATTCTCTAGCTCTTAGTCACAAAAGCCTATAGGATATTTTCACTTATATATCAAATTAATACCGTAAACTCAATAGATTATAAAAGAATTCTTTTATTTTATGTTAAACTTAGAAAAGGAGAACAGCTCTGGGAAATGCTGCACACATGAAGTGGTACATGAACCAGGCTTTCAGTGATTTGCTGGAAGTAGAATAATGTAAAGAAAAGAGGGAGTTTCTTGAAGCAGAAAACAATTTTTAAATCTTGGTTAAAAATATGCATTATCATAGCAGTGCCTTGGTAAAACTACTCAATAAGTCAAGCTTCATCCTTTTCATGAGAATGTAATATGCTCTCCATCACTCAAAATTCTGTAGAAGTTATCAAAGGAAGAATACATAATTTTTGCCTTTAAGGAGCTAATTAGCTATTAGATGCAATAGAACTAACAAATGTTAAACTTCAAAGCTATTAAATGCAAAGTTGTTGAAAAATTTAGTTTAGAAAAGCAGAAAGATTATGGAGTTAGGATTAAGAGATAGATGTAGGTTATAATCTATAGCTACTAATTTAGGCTGATCTTGAGCAATCTGTTGCAATTCTTTAAGCCTTAATTGCATTATATATAAAATTAAGATAATATCTTCCTTATAAGGTTGATACAAAGACTCAATTAAAAAATTAATAATGTCTAGAAAGTAGGTCTAACAGTCATTGAATAAAAACTACCTGGTGTTTTGTGGAAGACAGTAGAGCATAGGGCTTAAGAGCACAGGTTCTGGAATCAGGCTGCCTGGGCTTGGACCCACTTCTGCCACTACGAGTTCTGTGACCTTGGGCACATTATTCTCTCCACCTCGGTTTCCCCATTTGTATAACAGAATCAGATACAGTATCTATCTCACTAAGTCACTGTTTGCATTAATGAGTTAATACACACAAAGTGCTTGGAAGAGTACCTAGCATACAAATACACAAAAGCAATGGGTAATATTATTTCTATTATTATTAAAAACATATAAAATAAGATTTGAATAATGCTGCTATAAACTTTGGGGTGCATAAGTCTTTTTGAATTAGTGTTTTTGTTTTGTTTTGTTTTGTTTTTTGGTATACACCCAGGGGTGGAATTGCTGGGCCACATGGTAGTTCTATTTTTAGTTTTTTGAGAAATTTTCAGACTGTTTTCAACAGTGGCTGCACCAGTTTATATTCCCACCAACAGTGTACTAGGGTTCACTTTTCTCCAAATATCTGCCAACATTTGTTATTTGTGTTCTTTTTGATGATAGCCATTCTGATCGGTGTGAGACGATATCTCACTGTGGTTTCAATTTGCATTTCTCTGATGATTAATGATGTTTAGCATCTTTTCATGTGCCTGTTGGCCATCTGTATGTCTTCTTTGGAAAAAATATCTATTCAGGTCTTCTGCCCATTTTTTAATTGATTGTTTTTTTGATATTGAGTTGCATGAGATATTTATATATCCTGAATATTGCTGCCTTATTGATCATATCATTTGCAAATATTTTCTCCCATTCAATAGGTTGTCTTTTCATTTTTTTTGATGGTTTCCTTTGCTGTGCAAAAGCTTCTAAGTTTGATTGGTCCCATTTATTTAGTTTTGCTTTTATTTCCTTTACTTTAGGGGACAAATCCAAAAAAAAAAAAAGGCTATACTTTATGTCAAAGAGTGTTCCACCTATGTTTTCTTCTAGGAGTTTTGTAGTTTCTGGTCTTACATTCAAGCCTTTAATCCATTTTGAGTTTTTTGGGTTTTTTTGTATATGGTGTTAGAGAATGTTCTAATTTCATTCTTTCACATGTAGCTGTCCAGTTTTCCCGGCACCACTTATTGAAGATACTGTCTTTTCTCCATTGTATATTCTTGCCTCCTTAGTCATTGATTAATTGACTACAAGTGCATGGGTTTATTTCTGGGCTTTCTATTCTGTTCCATTGATCTATGTGTTGTTTTTGTGCCAGTACCAGACTGTTTTGATTACTGTAGCTTTGTAGTACAGTCTGAAGTCAGGGAGTGTGAGTACTCCAGTTCTGTCTTCTTTCTCAAGATTGTTTTGGCCTTTCAGGGTCTTTTGTGTTTCTATACAAATTTTAAAATTATTTGTTCTAGTTCAATGAAAACTGCCCTTGGTATTTTGATAGGGACTGCATTGAATTGTAATTTATTTCTTTAAACATTTTATATACTGTTATTTATTATTGACTATCACATGGTTTCAACAGCTGAAGTTCTTGGGTGTTCTAACCTTTTTACTTGCTGTTTTTGTTAACTCTCACACATAGTGACTTGCTTCTGTATGTACAAGGTGATCTTTAATTGTAAACTAATATCTGCATGGGAAACTTGTAGGTTTAAATTGAAGACACTTTCTACCAGAGTAGATTTATAAGCATTTCTGGCCAGGACCCAAGGCGGCCCTGGATTAATGCTGACTCTGGTTCATCTCCCCAGTACTGCTAATGTAAGGCTTGTTATCCAGATCACAGACTGCACTGCTCCCTGGGCATCTCTGTGTATTCTTCTTGCTTAATTAATTCTTGCTGCTCTTAGCTTATAGCTTGTCTTTCTTGGGTGGGATATGAGTGGTGCATCTTTTTAGATTTTCTCTATTTTTTGAAAATTCAGCAATGCATCAAAAGTAATTTTTCATTAGGATTTAGTTTTTTAAATATTCTAGTAAATATCTTCCAAGAATATAAACATGTAAGCATAAACTTATAACTACATAATACAGATACTTCTCATGTAAGAGATCTAAGTATAGCCACTATTATGGAGTTTATTATAAACATATTTCATGTATTCCCAGAATATATATATTATATGGTTATATCATAATTATATCATAATTGTTACAATAAACTAAACACTGCTGAACATCTGCTTTCAAATTGTTATAATAAGCAGCACTATGTAGATGATCCTTATTCATCTCTGAACCTATTGGATCATATTAATTAGAAAATTAAGTCTAAATATGAAACTCTTGGGTCAAAGTGTATAGGTAGTTAAAATTTTAATCAGTATTCCTAAATCACGTCATTGAAACTACCGTACCAACAAAACGTGTAAGTACTTGTTTCCACAAAAAAACTCACCAATGCTGGGCATTATATATTAAACTTCTTCCTCTCCCAACCTAACAACTTTTCCTTGTTAAGTTGAAGTGCAATTATTCAAGCATAATCACTGTGAATTACTTCTTATTGAATTTTTGAAGACAGGCCATGTCTAATTATTCTATTAAAATGTCTACTCATTACCTTTGTACATTTTTTTCTACTGGGTGTTTATCACTTTCTTATATATTGTTAAGGGCTACCATTCTTTGAAACATTTTGAAAACACTTACTAGAACTTTGTTTCTTGCTTTTTAATATGCTCAATGATGACAAACCTTGAAAAATGAGAATGAATTTCCTTTTTTTCTATATAGACAAACTTCATTCAAAACAGTAAAATAAAGTCGATAATGTGTATGTACAGGTATAGAAATGAAACTATAATTTTTTAAAAATAGTAGTGCTCCTGGAGTCAGCACTAAGCTTCCTTAGAAACTATTTTAAATTATGGAAATAATAGTATATTTATAAAATTGATCTAATTTATTCAGTCATAATCTGAATGGTAGAAGCCATACATACTGTTAAATGTCTCCTTGTAAGCTGAGCCAGGACCTAAACAAAAGGGGAAACCCAGCCACCTAATAAATTCTATCCCAGTGTCCCCAATATAATTTTCTTCATAATTTCCATTATTTGAAATCATCTCATTGATTTGTCTATGTGTTTACTATTAGTTTCTCCTAAAATACAATTCTAATTTCATGAGGACAGAGAAATTCTCTGTTAATGATCATTGCTCTATACTCAGAAATAAAATATTACAGAGGTTAATCCAACTATATCACTATTCATTTTGAATGTCAATGTTCTAAATATTCTAAATGTACCAATTAAAAGACACCAACTGTCAGAGTGGATCAAGAAATAAAGGCCAACTATATGTCTACAAAAAACCCATCTTAAATATAAAGACACATATATATTAAGTGTAAGTGGATGGAGAAAAATTTACTATATTAAAACCAATCAAAAGAAAGCTACAGTAGCTATATTAATTACAAACATAGAAGACTTCAAAGCAAGGAAATTTATGAAGGATAAGGAATGGTATTACATAAATATAAAGGGATCAACTCTCCACAAAGACATGACAATCCTTAACATGCATGCATCTGACAACAGAGGATCACCTATGGGACACAAAAACTAATTGAGTTACAAAAAGAATTAAATAATTACACTATCATAGTTGGAGATTTCAATACCTCTCTATCAGAAGTGGACATATCCAAGCAGAAAATCAGTGAGGACACAGTTGAACTCAACTGGAGTTCACAATCAACTAAACATAACTAACATCTATGGACTACTTCAACCAGCCATTATTCTCAAGCTCACATGGAACATTTACTGAAACAGATCACATTCTGAGTCATAAAGACATACCTTACCAAACTTAAAAGAAATCATAGAATGTCTGCTCTCAGACCACTTTGATGGACACTTGAAATTAACACAATATAGTAATACAGCTATATTTAAATAAATAAATAAATTTTACAGTATGTAAAATTCCACAAAAATTTACATTTGATATCTATCAGTTGGTATGTTATACATAATTATTTAATACCTAACAAAAATATTCAGAATACTTCCTAAAAGGTGGATTTATGGGTAAAGCTGTATTTTCTTTTATAATATGGATTCTAGTAGTTTCCTTCTGTCAGTGAGTCAATGCTGTTTAAAACTATATGATGACATATTTGTGACTACAAAGGAGTTCCCACAGCCATACTATACTTAAGTAGTACTGCTGGAACAAAAAAAGATGACAATTACATCTTGTTACTCTTAAGATTTGGGACTCATTTTTCACATGTTTAGATATATTATGAGCAAGGCTCTTAAATCAAAGAACTGAGCATTCAAACTGGAAAAGCTAGTTAATATTGTTAGCTTTAACATATTTCTATTTCTTGATGTTCACTTTTGCAATAGTAAAGTGGATATGTTAGGAAAACAAAACCACATTGTTTTAATTAGAAACTAATTTTAAGAAAGTTCACCTTAAGTACATTTTACTTTGTTGAGCTTAATAATAATTGAAGATAAATGCTTCATGTAACAGTGGGTTCTTTACATACCTAAAAATGTTATATCTCTCCTACATTTTACCATAATATTTATTACCTAATTAATTTTTATGTAGGCTGCGGGCTTTATTAATTTGAATAGAGAAAGGTTTTGATTACATTCTTCTGTCAACAATGAATTTATTACCAGCAACATTCATGTAGATACTACTACATGTCTGTATATTTTCTTATTTAAAATGAACATTTTAAAAAGTTTTAACTGATATATAATTCACATATCACACTATTCATCTATTTAAAGTGTACACTTCAGTGTTTTTTAGAGTATCCACAGATATGTTCAACCATCACCACAGTCAACTTTAGAACATTTTTATCACTTTAAAAAGAAACCTGTGCACTTTAGCAATCACTCCTATTTTCTTCTTTTACCCAGCCCTAAGCAACCACTAATCTACTTTCTGTCTCTATAGATTTGCCTATTCTGAATATTCTGGATAAATGGAATCATAAGATGTGTGCTCTTTTGCAACTTGTTTTTTTTTAGTAGATATAATGTTCTAAAGATTCATTCATGTTGCATCTTATATAAATCCTTAATTAATTTTTCTGGCTTAATTATATGCCATTGTGTGAATATACCACAATTTGTTTATCCATTCACTAACTAATGCACATTTCAGCTCTTTCTACCTTTTGGCAATTACTAATAATGCTGCTAAAAACAATATTGCCTTAACATTTACTATCTTTTTGTACAGCATCTTATGGTAAAACAGAGATGAGGGATTGGGCCTTCTCATTTCTTTCCTGAGTATGCACATAGCTCTGTGAATGCATGTGTCCTCCATATTCCAAAGAATATGTCAGAGCCTTTCAAAACTCTTATGGGCATCTCATTCCCCAGCTTTTCCTTTTAAGCTATTTGATTAATATGTTGTTTGACCTAAACTGGAATCCATCACTTCAGGCAACCTAAAGTTAAAACACTTGCCTACATTGCATTTGACAACCCCATCTACCAACTCCCCTGCCAAGAAGAAGGCTAGTCACACTGAATGATATGAGTCCCTGGGGTCTACCAGGGAACCATCAGACAGGTTATATGGTAATTATTTGGGAATAAGGCTTAAAAGGAGCTCCAACTCCATTCTGCTTCTTCTGGTAGCTGCCAGGATGCTTGGGGAACATGAACCATTATTTTTCCCAAGCTACTGCTGAGCTGGGAGAGTGGGAGATGCTAACTAAGGCAAACTAAAATGCCACCAAGTTTTCTGTTCCTATCTAGATACAGTTGTTTTTCTTTAATAAACACTCCTTAGATCCTTGCAAGTATGACTAATTTCCTGAGTTTAACTGAAGAATTGTAAGTGTTCCCCAATATGCACAGTCTCTATAAAATGCTTCATAGTTCTCATGTAAAATACTTTTGTTTGATCTTCAATCTTTTTAAAGATAAGAAATTTACAGCTTAGAAAACTTGTAACTTTCTTGAGCCATCAATTAATTGCCTTAGGAATATTACATAACCCTTAGAAGACTAGGTTCTGTACCTAGTGTTATAAAAATGTTAATTCCCAACAATCTTTGCCCTTTTTTCCGTTGCTTTTATCGATGAGTAAATTTTCAAGGTCCTTACACTAATAGTGATACATGCTACAACATGAATGAACTCTGAAAACATTACGCTAAGTGAAAGAAGCATAGCTAAGTTAAAGGAACACATCAATATAGATATTTATGTTAAAATCTTCACATTTTATATAAGTATTTGCAAAGATTTGGGGCAATGACTAGTTAATAATGTGATTTATACTGATAAATTCAAAGTTTTAGACGTGGGCAAAGAGGCAAGCTAAAAGAATTTATGGAGACCTTTTTTTTAAAATTCCTCAATAAGAGTAAATTCTTTAATGACTGTATCTGAATTTTTTTAAATATATGGAGCCTGTTTTTAAAATCTAAGAAACAACACAATAAATATCATACAAAAATGTTAAGATAAAGAAAAAAGCTAAGTGGAAAAGGAATTCTAGCAAAATATTTGTCAAAAGATTTGGAGTTCTTGCTATGACCTTATTAAAGAAATCTAAGTGTTAAACTTTACATTAGTTAGCATTGCCTGGGAGTTTTTTAAACTCACAGACATGTCTAATGCAAATATGAACCAAACAACACATGTAAAACAGAATATTCAGTTTTATAATATAGGTTACTGTAATTTATTTTTAAAGTTCCTTTTACCTTTATTGTCTGCCTGTTTGTCTGAAATCGTTGATCAGACACCTGCTGCTGATGAAGGAGTTTTTCATTGACTTCTTTATATTCTTTAACAGACAGCTCCGCTGCTTTTTTGGCACTGAAAAGTACACTGTTTTGTTGTTGCAAGGATACAATCCGTTCTCGTAATAAAATAATATTGCTACTTGATTTCTGGGCAGTTATATTTTTCCACTTTTCTCTGTTAACTATACAAAAATAATGTTAATTTTTTTAACAGTTCATTAAATTTAAACGACATTGTTAATTTCATATATCTTCTTACCTGTGGTAGGACCTGTTGTATGTGAACTCTTTTGAATATGACCATTCTTCTTTTGAAAAGCTGGCTTTTTGGCATTCTTGTGAAAATAACTCTAAATTTTAAAATTTCATAAAAATTAATTATTCAATAACATCAAGTGAACCAATATATATAATATATAATCTTTGTTTACGTAAAAATAATTTGTTTGTGTAGAGTAAAAATGTCTAGATAATAAAATTCTACAGTTGATACCAAAAACTTCTAAATGAACATAATACATGCACTAAAGTTAACCTAGCAGACAGAAGGTACAAATACAAAACTCAATCCAAAAGTCACAGAAATTTAGCCTAGGGACAGTTTTAAAAGCTATGAATAAAAATCATAAAAGCAACAAAAATAAAATAACAATATTTAATAACTTATTCTCTGGGAATCTTGATCTTTTTCTCAAATACTATTCTCTGTTGTAGACTGATGAATCCCTTCTGACAAATGAAGCTAAAACAATGTTGATGATTATAAAGTAACTTTCCTTGAAGCTGCATGTTTTCCTCATGACATTCCAGTACACTGAGGCTAAGTAAAATGAAATCGTGTTGACTTTTGTTCAGAAATGTTTCATCAATCTATAAAACCTTTCCCAAAGCAAAAATTTAAATAGGAATATGTTACAAAATATTATAAATTCTAATAATAAAATATTTGGCCTTATTTAAGAATTTATTGCCTGGGAAACAGGAACAATATTAATCCAGAAAACTATTTCTTTAAAAAAAGGAATTTTTTTCAAAGAACCCAATTCAGGAACAAATAAATAATTATGGTAAAAGTGGAAGGAAAAAATAAATTTGATTGAATGTTACTTTGACAATGAGCTATATATTTTATACTGATGAATATATAAATTACACTATATTATATATAAGGCATGACCCTAAAGTAATAAAACTGATTTATTAACACAAATACCAGAAACTCCTATCTAAGATAGGGTTTTCCTTTAAACTAATTACTTCCTTTAAATAAACTATGTTTCACTTCTCAAAATATTTTTAAAATGTCTCATTTGAACTTGTCTTCAGAACCAGTATATAAGATGCATTTTTAAATGTTTCATTGCTTTCGTAAGATTCAATGTTATATCATGTACTGATTACTATAAAAAGATCCAAAACAGAACCACCAAATTACCAATATCAGTTACCATACTTGGCATCAAATTAATTGGACCTAAAATAAAAGAGACTTTCATTTACTTTGAAGCAAGCACACTTAAAGTCTATTTTAAACATGAGAAAGTGTTAAGGGAAATTCTGAGGCCAAAAATAAAGCCAAGCAAGAATCCAGTGAGACTAATGACAAAGAAGCCAGCAAAATACAGGACAATTGATAATCCCTTGTGACCCTGAAATTCCATATAAATAGCAAATCAGAATATAGAAACCTGTAAAGAAAGCCTAGGTCCCAACTCAAGATGAGAAATTTGAAGTCATGAAGCTAAGCTATTGTATATATCAATAGCCTGTACCTTTTTTATTGCTGAATAGTATTTCATGGTATGGATGTATCACACTTTGACTAACCAGCTATTGAAGAAAATTTTGGTTGTTACAGTTTTTATCTATTACAAATAAAGCTGTCACAACCATTCATATACAGGATTTTTGGTAAAGATAAATTTTCATTTCTATGCAATGTGTCCAAGAGTGAGATAGATGGGTTGTATGGTAAGTCTATGATTAGTTTTTTTAAAAAAAGGAACTGCCGTTTCCAAGAGTGCTGTACCACTCTGTATTCACACTAGCACTGTATGAGAGATCCAGTTTCTCTGCATCCGTGTCAGCGCTTGGTATTGTTTCATATTAGCTATTAGATGTGTATCTCATTAGGGTCTTAATATGCATTTGCCTAATTGGTAATGATGTTGAACATCTTTATATGTGCTTTTTTGCCATCCATTTATCCTTTTCAGTGAAATGTCTGTTCATGTCTTTTGCCTGTTTTCAAATTGAATTGTTCGATTTTCCATTGTTGAGTTTGAAAAAAATCCTTATGTATCCAAGATACCAATCTTCTGTCAAATATATGGTTTACAAATACTTCCTCCCAGTCTGTAGCATTTTTTATCTTCTTAATAGGGTCTTTCACAAAGTTCTTAATTTTGATGAAGTCTAATTAATTGATACTGTCTTTTAGGGATCATGCTTTTGATATTATGTCCAAAAACTCCTCAGCAAGCGCAAACTCTTTTATGTTTCCTTCTAAAAGTTTTGTATTTGTTTTACATATATATCTGTGATCTATTTCAAATTAATTTTTGCATAAGGTGTGAAGATTAGGTATAGGTTCATTTTATTGCCTAGGGATCTCCAATTGCTCCAGCACTATTTGTTGAATAGCACTATCCTTCTTCTATTGAACTGCTTTTGCACCTTTGTCAAAATCATTTGTTCATAGTTGTGGATGCATTGCATCCATCATGTGAGTAATACATTCATTCCCCACTTGTTGAGTGTTCTGTGTCATTAGTCTTGACATCAAATTAACTGGTGAGGACTGATGACATCCTCTGTGGGGTGAACACAAAATAGTTATCTTACTTTTTGGTTAAAATTTCCATCTGGTTCTATTTTATATCTTCTATTTCTTTGATAAGACTTTCTATTTCACTCTTGTTTCAAGCCTGTTAGCAAATGCTTATTGAAGAATTTTTATGACAGCTACTTTAAAATGCTGTCACATAGTTTGAACATCTGTGTCATTTTGCTTCTGGCTTTTGCTGTTGATCATCTGTTTTTTTTCATTCAAGTTGAGGTGTTTCTGGTTGCTAGGTATGGTGAATGATTTTCAGTTGTTTCCTGGACATTATGGGTATTATGTTTCAAGACTCTGGATCTTATTTAAATCTTCTGTTTTGGTAGGCCTCCTCTGATGTCACACCTATGGGATGAGGGAGTACTAACTCATTACTGTCAGTTGGGGATGGAAGTCCAGTCTCTGCTGACACCCTAGATAGGGAGGGGCACCTCATTACTACTTGGTGAGAGTGAAAGTTCAGGCTCCCCACAGACCTCTGCTGATACCAGCCTGGTTGGGATACAGAGCATGGCCTTCTTTCTGCTCCTAACTTGACCTCTACTGACACCATGGGGAGAGGGTGGGAGGCTTTATAGATATAGGAGTTGATGAGAGTCTGCATCTCTACCCTTGACCTCTGAAAAATCCCTACTAGAAAGGAAAAAGGAACATCTCTTTTTTGTGGATGAAGATGGATGTCCAGCTCCCTGTATGGTCTCTAACGACATAAAAGGAGGGAGTGATTACTATTGGCCCCTCATGTGACCCTGACAGAAGGAGGAGGGATGCCTTTTCATAGCCAGGTGAGAGCAAAGTCTAGGTTCCCCATTGGGTCTTTACTGGTCGGGTAGAGGTAGGGTTGCAATTTTTTCCATGGTGATTGGCTCCAGAAGGACAGTTAGTGTGTAAAAGTTTTCTGTCTCTCTGGGCTGTCACTTTGATTAGAGAAAACAGGATTTTATAGGGGGCTTTTATCCTCTGACCAATTGGCATTTCCAAGCTGCAGGTTTCTTCAGCACCCAGGCCAGGATGTATGAGGCAAAATGAAGACCCAGAGAACTTATCAGGTATGTTGTTCCTCGAGTTCTGAGATCCCTAGCTGGTGTGTCTCCTTTACCTTTCAGAGTCTTCTTATTGTTCTATTATTAATTTATATTGATATAGTCCCTATCAAAATCTCAAAGGATATTTTTGTGAGAAAAACTGCTTATAAATTCATTTTGAAGGGTAAAGGACCAAGAATATTGAAGAGACTCTGAAGGAAAACATGATGGGCAATTTGCTCTATTATCAACAAAGACTACTATAAACTAACAGTAATGAGACAGTATGATATAGATAAATACACCGATGGAACAGAAGAAAAAGTCTAGAGACATACCTATATGTATATGCACCTTTGATTTACAACAAAGGTGGTGCTGTTGAACATAGTGGGGAAAAATGTGAAACTTAACCCTACCTTATACTACATGCAGAAATCAATGCCAGACATAGACATGAACATCAAAACAGTAAGTCAGATAATACAGGAAAAGATAACAAGTAAAGTAGTATAAAAAATATCTAAGCTGTAGTAGGTAAAAAATTACTATATAGAACACAAAAAGTCCTATTCATACAGGCAAAAAAATTGTTGAATTTGGTCACATTAGAATTATGATGTTTTATTCCCCAAAAGACTCCACGAAAAAAGAGTGAAAAGGCACAGCATGGAGTAGGGCAAGATATCCACAATGTATACAATCAACAAAAGGCTCCTAAGCAGCATATTTAAGAACTTCCACAGATGAATAAGAAAAAGGCAGACAATTCATTTGTAAAATGGGCAGAGACTTGACGAAGCAATTCACTGAAGAATTCCAAATGGTCAATAGTTGTAAGTAGTACTTACCAGCATATTTGTAATCACTGAAATGTAAATTAAACCCACAATGATATACCTCAACATACATACAAAACTGGCTGAGATGAGAAGAACTAACATACTGAATGTTGACGAGCAGCAGTAAAAATGGTCATAGTCTGTTGGTGGGTGCAATAAACTGGCACAACATTTGGAAAATAACATTATCAACTAAATCTCAGAAACACATAATCTATGGTGCAGTAATTCCACCTGTAGGTATTTCATTACAGAAATGCCCATATTTGTACCATAAAAGACATTTACAAGAATATTCATTGCAACATTATTTGCAAGAAATCCAAACTGAAGCAACCCAAAATTTAGCAGTAGAATGGATAAATAAGTTGTGGTGTATTTCAACAATGAAATACTTTATACAAAAATAAGAATGAATGAACTCCACATAATACTGAACAAAGGAAGGCCAGACACAAAAGAAGACATACCTTACAGATTCCATAAAGTTCAAAAATAGGCAAAATTAACCATAATATTAGAAGAAATAAAATTATGAAGAAAACAAGGGGGATAATTAATTTAAAGTTAAAATAATGGTTATCTTTGGAGTTGGTAGAAAGTTTCTAATATTTTCCAGACACAATTGGTATAATTTGGTCAACTGTTATTTTCTGACTTCCAACAACATAGATAGATCTATTCAAAGTAGTTTATACTATACTCTCTTATTTTATGAATGGAATTATGAGTTACTTTTATTTATAAACTCATTAAGCTGCACATAAATGAATGCAACTAAGCAAAATTCCAAAGCAAATAATGCGTGGCAAGTTGGAGATTTCTGTAAAATATATTTATCAACCAACCACTCAATCAGCAGGTACTCAGCATGTAATTCTTCATCTAAACTTTATTCTGGCAGTAACTAAAATAAACTGGTGTCATCCTTGAACTTTTTCCTTCAAAGTTCTGGCTAGATCTCAAAAAAAAAACCACTTTTGGATTTGAATTTTAATGAACACTATAGTTTAGCTCAAAGATAATCTTTTTTTTAAAAACAAAAAGAATTATCTTTCCCCAGATTTTCACTGATTTATGCTGAGTTGATAAACTTTTTGGTGACATGATGTACCAGTGGTAAGAATTATTGAATAAGTTGTTTTGGAACATCAATAGTTTAATATTTAAAATACACTGGGGAATAACATAGGAATCAGAAATTAAAGACTTAGACTAAATAATTTATTATCATGAAGGCTAATATAAAAACAGAATTTTCTTCTCTTCATATATTTCACATACCTGAAAACAGTAATGAGCTTATTATCACCTTTATTTACTTATTTTCTGGCTGAGATATAAATATCTTAAGATTTATATTTAGGAAAATAATATCCACTTCTATTTTCATCTACGCAAAAGACTAAAAATTAGTACTTAAAATTATTTAAAAGTGAGTATTTTCACTGCATACTTCAGAAATATCAATTTTTTAAGGTTTCAAATTAAATCACTGGCAACAAAAATTGATTTAAGGTATGCAGCATGAACTAAAATTAAAAACATTGCTTATAATTAAGCAAAACTGTGTCATGTACCTTTGAGGTCTTGCCATCTACATTTGGATATATTTGTACTATTTCTTTTCCTTGCATCTGGCTGTCTTCTGTTTGGTCATTTTCTTTCTGGTCTCTTCTATCTTCTGTAGGACTTATTTCCTGGGATGTTTCTACAATAATTGTTCCCAAATTCTGTAAGGTCTGCGTTTCAGAATCACTGATTTTGGGGAAAAGGGGGGCATAAAACCCAAGAAGAAGAGTCATTAAATATATCTCTTTTAAGTTCAAGACGAAATAATATCATAGCACGTGTTGCATATGTAGCTATAAGTTTAATTTGAGCATTTACTGGTTCTCATTGTTAAGAGAGAATCAGTCAAAATATATTGAGAGAAAATTAATCTAAATGTATTTTACAAAATTATAAAATCTCATCAAGAAGTTAGATTATCTAGCATCACATGCCTGCTGGCATCACAGCTATAGTATTTCTCCCAGGGTTCACTCAGTAAACACTCATTTTAACACTTCCAGGGTTAGAAAACTCACTACTTTCTGTGCCAGGGCAGAAAGCTTTAATAGTTCTAACAGAAAGTTTTCTTTTAGACAAGTACAAAATTTGAATCTCTGAGCCTTATACCCAACTGACCCCAGTTTCATCTCTTATGAGTATTCATCATTCAATATAATACTTGTTAAGCACCACTCTTCTGGGCAAAAGGGATAAAGTAGTGAGTGAAAAAATTAGATAAAAATATTTTCCTTCATGTAGCTTCATCCTAGTGGGGTGGGGGTACAGGTAACAAATAAGGGGACTAAGTTATATACATATATATAGTATGTTAATAGTTTGTATTAAAGAAAAAATAAAGCAATAGAGGAACATGTAGGTCCAGTTCCTTTTCCATGTGGATGATCTTTTAATTATTTGGACATAATTACATGATGCTTGCAACGTCTCTAAGAAAAACATACCTTGCTTATTCAAATATTCCTAATATGAATGTTTTTAAGATGCTTTCCCACTCTGGTCCCTCTTGAATGTACACCAGCTTATTTTGATGGAGCATTATGTCCAGAATTCAATTTCATATTCCAAGTGTACTAAGTACTATGAGAAGTACTTAGTAGCACTCCTGGTAGATGCAGACTAAAATTGTGTAAGCTTTTCCAGTAAGCATATCATACTGTAGACTCATACAGGATTTAACAAAAATTCTTATGTATGCTGTTATAAAGTCTGATATTTTTCCTGTTGCATAGTTGAATAATTGGTATTTTATAGCCAAATAAAGGACTCTGTAGTCTTTTAGATAACTATATCTTCCCAGTCTATTGAGATCTTTGGGAATTGTGATTCTATTTTGTATTTTCCAGCCCTTTCAATGTCACATTATCCACAAATTTGATAAACATGGTTTGCTGAAATTCTGTTTTTCTTCTTCAAGGCATTAACAACTCCTCCTGATTATCACTCATCACTGAAAGAGCACTGATAAAGGTAATTCATGTATCAGAACCCACTAAATGCTGGCTGCCCCAGTGGCCCGGCCCATATCAGAAATCGGAACCTGAACTATGGGAAATGCCTCACTATCAAGGAAACCTAACATACACCAGTCACAGACCTGCAACTCAGCTTTATCTAGTTTACTTTACTCTAGAAAATAGGACCTGCTACCCTTACAAGAAAATCCCTGACCTCCTAGCCAATCATATCCTGTTTATACTTTGCCTCTTCTCATGCTCTATAAAACTCCCCCTTGCACCAAATCCTTTGAAGAGTGTTTCTGAGCTTGTTAGGCACTGTACTCCCCCAATCCACATGTGTTTTCCTGTGAATAAAGGTCTTCATACTCGTTAATAAATCGCGTTATTTTTGTCATTTGACAGCATGCTCTTGTAATGCTATTCAACTATGGGAAATAAATATTAATAAGGTAATAATTATATAAGATAGTATTTTATATCCAAATATACAAAGGGCAAAGTTCTTTTTTCCTCAGTATCCAAGGAAATTTCTTATATTTCAGATTATGAAAAGCTAAAAGGAATAGAATGTTCTGAAGCCCTGAAGCTTCATTGCGGGATTTCTAATTGTTTGAGAATTCTTTACAGCTGAGTGAATCCTGAAACTGTTCTGTCAAGCAGGAAATGTAACACTTAATCCTCACAGAGTAAAACTGAGTTTCACTGCTAAATAACTTAAATGACAATCCTATGTTTTAAGAGATATCGTGTGATACATCTCCCAAAATATGTGACCCTCTGCATATGCACTGGCAAAATGAAACTGAACTGAGTGTATTCCTTAACTTTTATGTATTTATTCACACATACACATGAGTAAATATGCACCACTGTTTTATGAAGAGTGTGGTAGTACCAACTAACTGGGATATAATTAGTAGATGAAACCAGAATTTCCTTGAAGACAGATAAATGCTTAGTGGGTTTTAAGCTAAGTAGGATTTTATCTCTAATTGCTTTTTTGAGAACAACGAAGAAAACCTTAGAAGAAGTAACAAAGAAATAGGAATGCAGATTTGGTCTTTCTTCTTTATATTCATAAATTTGTTCTTAAGTTTTTCACCAGCTTAAGGACAAGAGGCTTGACCAGTGATCATTTAAAACACAGGTTCCCAAACTTGTCTGCATATTGGAATCAACTGGAGAGCTTCAAAAAAAAATACCAAAGCTTGTAACCCATTCCAGAAGTATGATTTAACTGTTTTGAGATGTGGCTGGAGCTTTGGAATTTTTATAAGATCCCCAGGTGATTCTAACATGCAAACAAATTTGAGAACTGCATTTTAAAATAAGTTTCAGTTCTATGTCTACGATTAAGAAAACTATCCAAAAATATCCCAAATCTAAAACAGACCACTACTGCAAATTAAAAAAAAAAAAGTGAAAATAAAAGGAAAATATATACTATTATAAAATAAGACCAACTATGGAAAATTGTTCCGTTTGTCTGTTAGCAATTCTGGCAACATTAAACTTCCCTATTATCTATGTATAAAAGGAGGTGTTCTATTATCCATTTGCCTTTGTGGTTTTACTGATTGCTTCAAGTGCAAATATGAATGTATAGCCAGGGGTAAGGGAAAGAAATATTATAGATTTTTAGTATTCCCCTGTTGCTATTCACTAGGGGTTATATAACTTAAGACTAGGAATCTGTAGAGCTTTAACTTTAAAGAACTAATTTTTAACCACCATTCAATTAAAGTTAGTACAATGACTTTGCATAATACATACATGAAATAATTAGTGAAGATGGTTCTTAATTTAAAGGATGTTAAACAGCTTGTAGACATCTGGTAACAAGCTGAAATGGGTCATTCAAAATTTATCTAACTAAATTAAGGGGAAAAAATGTTTCTCCTCCCAGGTTGCCATGTCACAAGATAACTAAACCGACTTAGTAGGCTTGCCTGGGAATCCTTAGCTGTCAGTGGTGAATATGCAAAGGGCCAGCAAATTAAATCAACCTGCCAAACTGTCAATTTCAAGCCTCATGACTGCATGAAAATAGCATCACTGGAAGAAATCAAGCATTGCCTTCTTTTGGGTTTCCTGGCACCTATTCAAATACTCATGCAGTTGTGGCTAATTTTGCATGCAAATTTCAGTCAATAAGCTCAGAACAAGACCTCCCAAGATATTTCAAAGGATCTGACAGTATTTTTTCTGAATACCAAATCAACAGTAGTTGAAATTCAATCTCCATTTTCTGGTGCTTTACATATGCACAGTGTCCCCACCACAGAGCTAAGTTAATGAGAGCCTTACCTGCTTTCACTCACATCCTCCCAGTCGTCCTTGCTGAGGTTCTCAAACATATTGCTCATAACCTTGATGGAGTGATTGAGAACAGTATGGTAACGACCCACAGAGCACTTTTTCTTGGCGGCTTTAAATTTAACCTTAGTAGTGGTGGTCTTACAAGCAGACTGTCCTGATCTGACTTTCGTGGTGGCCATCTCAGATTTAGCTTGGTCTGCTGAACGCTGTAATTTCTCCATTGAATTCATCAGCTCTTCATTTTCATTTCTCAACCCATTAGTTTCTGCCACTTGTCTCCTTAAGGAAGTGACTTCTGCCTCCAGCTCACTGATTTTTACTTGAAGTTCAGCTTTGTCTTTTTCTACATCTTTACTTCCCTTCTGTAACTGTTCTAGCTCTTTTTCTCTGGTCTTTGCATCTTCTTGCTGCTGTTCTATGAGGGATTTCAGGAAATCATTTTCTTTTATTAATTTTTTATTCCCTTCTTTTAGTTTTCTAGACCTTTTCTCAAAAGATTTTAGCCGATTTTCCAATTCAATGACCTAAACAGAAGAGTTTAATTTATTTTAAAAGTAGAATCATGCAGAGGGAATAGGACACAGAGAGGAATGTTAACAAACAGACTGTGATCGATTCCTCCCTGTCTACACACCGAGTTCATACTACAGTTATCTACAGTAACGGTTCCCTTCCTGGAATAGATCCTCTATCTTCATTCTTTTAGGCATTTGGGGGTAAGATCAAAGTTTCTACCTGAGTCTTTTGGGCCTTGATTGTTTTCAGCTCAAAATAATCCACATGCCAAAGAGACTTCCTACAGTATATTTCATCATTTACTAAAAATTTTAATAAACATGATCTCTTCTGATAATCTCAAAAACATGTGAGGTAAGTAGAGCCAATAATTATCTTCCTAGGAGAGGAAATGGAAGCTTTGAAAACCTAACATACAGAGGTAAACATTTCCTGGTTTAAACAGGGATTCAAATTCAGGATTTTGTGCCCATCCCACTACTCCACAAGCCATATGGGAAAGGAGAGTTACCAGATGTATACGGAAAATGGACAAAGAGCTGGGATCAAGAAAGAAAGAGTGAGACAAGAAACCTTTATGTAAAGGGATTACTCGTGACCTGGAGTAGAGGTACACAAGTTTGCACCAGACTATCGTAGACCTCTGTATACTTTTGTGAATCAAATTCTATTGTTCCTTCTCAATGCATATACTTTATTGGAGAGCTGAATAATGTGACAAAAAACACAGTGTTCAAGAATACATGAACATTTTTACTTCTTTCAAAATACTCTATCATCAAATTATATTCTCCAATTAGTCAAAAACACTACAAAAAATAAGGAGTACCATCTTTTTATAATCTCTTCGGTTTCTCTCGGTCATTTTTAATCACTTCCCAAAACAGTATACTTCTCATAAACATACTTTAAAATATTTTAGCATCTTAGATTCAGGGTGGACTGAGTAGAGAGACTGTATTTTTTAAAATTTACTTTATGGAAACATGCAATTACACTTAAAAATGATTTTTGGCAGGGGTGATACAAAAATATTAGTAAGAAGTAGTTGGTCTATGGGAAATTTAATTTTGAGTTTGGTATGGATCTCACTTCTACCTCTAGTTGCTTTACCTGGTGAAGTATTTAACTCATTTTACTTTTAGTTTCCTCATCTGTGAAATGGAAATAGTAATAGCTATCTTGCAGTTTGCAAGTATTAAATATGATCATATACCACAGTTCTTGGCAGACAGTAAGTTTCAAACAGTTTATCATCATCACCATCATCCTTATCATTATTGTCTCTATTATTATTAATCATAACAGCTACTAAATAAAATTACTTGAAAGATTACTTGCACTAAATATTGCTGAATTAGATATTAAATCAATTTTATACTTTGGATTAAAATATAACATGTTATGAACAAATATAACAAACATCTTAAGTTTCAGATGTCAATTTTAGAAATTAGCACTTTTTTCTGTTGACTAAAATTTGTTTACAATTGGTTACAACTTAACAAAAATTTTATATACCAATGGAAAAATATCTGTTTAAAGTCTGTTATGTTTAAAATGTTTAAAGTCTGTTAACTATCTAATGTGAAGCTATGTTTAATCGTAAGACCTGGTCAAAGTTTTCTGTATTTAAGTTTAAAATGGAGGAAAAAATAGCAAAACAGAGACACAAACTTCTCAAGAATTTGACAAGGCAAAGTCCATAGTACATATTAAAGTGTTATTCAAAGTATACTCTCAAAAAATTGTTGTTAAACTGATTTCACATCTCCAAAAATAGAAAGGAAAAATTCAATATATATTTGTGAATGAAAGTCTGGGGGACTGTTAAAGGCATTTGGTTTGTGTGCTACTAGATCATCTCAAGTCCATATTTTTCCTCCAGTACTGAACATTTAAATAATTTACCCAAAAGATGGCTCCTTTCAAAACTGAAACACTTGATTTGTGAAGTTTATGTATTAGTTTGCTAGAGCTGCCATAACAAAGTCCTATGACTAAGTGGCTAAAACCCTAATAACTTCATTTTGTCTTAGCTCTTTAAAGACCTCCATCTCCAAATATAGTCACATTCTGAGATACAGAGGATTAAGAATTTGAAACAAGAATTGGGGAGGGGGTACAATTCATCCCATAAGAATACAAACTGTTATTTTATTATTTTAAAAAGAATCTACTTACATGTTTCATTTCTACTACGTACAAATATTGTTTTCACGATGTTACTTCCTTTTAAACCCATTCTGAGCAAGTTTCATATACATCCTTCTAAAATAAGGAAACTCAACTAAAAAAGGTTAAACCACGACTATTGCGTTAGATTAACATTTAAAAAATAGGGGCAAATTGGTATGCTAATTTGACACATAGTCTAATGAAAAGAATTCCTGTTGACTTTTCAGGAGTTAAAATGGATTTCTGGATCCACTATGATAGTAGTCATTGAAGGCGAGCAGAATTTTGCCACCCCAAAATGTCTTTTTGGCACAAGTATTATCTTGAGCTGGTTATTTTTAAGAATCTGCAGATACAGGATAAGCTCTGAAAACTGAGTAGTAACTGACTCCCCAATCTCAACATTCTCTCTTGCCTTTTGCTGAAGAAAGTGTATAAGGTAATGGCTTGAGCCATTTCGAGGAATTACTCAGTTTTCCTGGGTGTCTCCCATGTATACAGGAGGTCTGTATACATGTTATTAAGCTACTGTTGGTTTTTCTTTTTTCCTGTTAATCTGCCTCTTTTTTATAGGGGGTGTCTCATCCAAGAACCTAGAAGAATAGAGGGAAAATTATTTTTCCGCCTCCACATCATTTATGGCAGTTGGAATGAAATAATAGATTTCTTTAGGGTTTCCATCCCAAGGTAGTAAGTAGTAGTGCAGTATTACATATCCATAGAGATAAAAATTATACAAAATCTGGCAAACAAGAATATTCTTCTGAAACAAAGATAAATTGCTATAAACTGTATGACATTCTAGATAGTAGTACAGATATTATTTCAATTACTTATTTTACCTTAAGACAAATGAACATGAGCATTTCTTGTTCTCTGTGTTACAGTGTTAACCTGATATGTGTCACTCAGTAATAATGAGATGACAGTCTCTGTTACCTGACCACAAGTGTCAGAAGTATAAGAAATCACATCAACTGCTGTTAAGTTATTAGATTTCCTTCAAGTCAATTCACAGATAGAAAAAATGTAAGTAGCTGCATTAATATTTTTGTCTATATATTTGTACATTTCCAGCTTTGTCTCAGTATCCAAGTGGTAATCGGTTATAAGAATAAATCTATTTAAAGAACATTTTCTTTATAACAATAACAAAAAGTGCTAAAATAAAACCAACATTTTACTACTAATGATAGCCATGATGTAAAGTGACTACAGCGTTTATATGGGGTGGTTCTATTAAAACAGGAAGAGCGAAACCAAATCGTATGAGCATAAATTTTTTATCTAGAATGGGATGAGGCACATGTAATTTTCAAGTTTAAAATGAAAATTATAAACACATTATCATTTTACTGTGGTAAAGCTAAAACTTTGCTCAGTTTTTTAGTTCACATATTATAAATCTGGATGACTGTTGAAATGTAACATAGTTTCAAGTACCATTTTAAAATAAAACTGTTAAGTAAGCACAAATATGGTAAATTTTTATAGTTTCTATTGTTATCATTCTTTTCATCTTTGAAAATAATTTTAATCTATGTCAACAGAAGCATAAGTGTTTCCACATTTATTTCCCTAGCATTGATTTTTTTTAGCCCCATTTTGGTAAGCCAATGATTTTGAATTATGAATTTAAATTAAGGACTCATACAAGGTTTAAGTTCATAAGCCCTCATTTTAAAATATAATCCTTTATGTTAAAATTCAGATTTAACTTGCTCAGCTCAATATCGTAAAGATTAGATTACCTTCTGTAATGTCTGCTCTGACATTTCTTTCCAATTCTTCTCTGGAGTACTCTTCTTGACCTCGTCATCCTCACCGTATCTTAAGAGTTGTTCTGGGAGACAATAAATAATATATTATGGTACCTCGTATACTGCTGAAACACCGTCCTGTCATTTTATCAAAAAGGTTCTGTGGTTTTCCAACTGTGAATAATGTAGTCTATTTTATTGTCAAGAATTTGGCCAGTAACTGAATGGTGACTTTTTCATGATTTTCAGTCACACAATTATGTATCTTTGTAGTGTCACTTTTTTTTTTTCAGCATAAGATTTTTCAAAGGTACAACAGATCTACAGGTTAACAATGCTGTACTTTTATTCCCATTTTCATTCTTTTGTAGAGTATTCCCCCTTTGCCTTAAAAGCAGAATTCATTGCCTTTTTATCTACACAGTCACTACTAGTTTTGTTCTCTGGATCTTGTTCCCTGCCAGGAGGATCAGAGTGATTGCAGAACAAAGCAAACAGTAACAGAATTAGGGTGGACTGAAACTGTAATATCTTCTACCACCACCTTTTTTTTTAAGTAAAAGATCATGCACTGGGCAGAGTAAACCAGAAGAATCACACTTCCAAAAAAACGGATTTTATAACAAATAGAAATCCAGGTATAGGTCAAGTTGTTTCTACAAATCATTTCTACATTAGCCATGTATTTGACTACCAAAACTCCCTCAAACAAGCAAAAATGTACAAGTAACATACCAACATTAAAGGAAAAAGATCATAAAAGTTCAGTTAATATTATTAGAATTGAAATACATTAAAACTTATAAATAATTTTTTTCTTATCAGATAAATTTTATGACAAATTTAACTAACATTTTCTTACTAAATTATTTTTGGGATACAGCATTTCTCAAAGAATCAAAAAGGGGGCAAAAAAAGAATACAGAAAGCTGAAAGGATCCATAACTGTGTTAGCCTGAGATGATTTTGCTTTAAAGTATGCTTGGCTGCTGTAGGTCAGTGTAAAACTTTGATTTATCAACAAAGGAAAAAGAAAACAATATTATTCTCTGTAGAGCAGAAATCCTCTTGGTATAAACAGTGACTAACAAGTTTGTTAGAGTGAATTAGGCATTTCTTTTGTCTTTGAAACATGACATATCCAATTAAAACTTCTGTACTCATGAAATAAATAGAACACTATTCTAAGGATAATAAAAGCTAGAATAGGTAGAATCTGCCACCTGGGGAATATGTACCTTTACCTTGATAATAATCAACTGGTTCCCAAGTTTCTTTTTCTAGTCCCCTAACACCATGGTGCTGAATTCATTTACAACACTCTTTTAGCAATATAGAAATAATATGCAAATACAATTCATCTGTTCTAGTCATTTAAATATCTGCTTTAGTTCTAAGTGAAATATTTACACTTAAAAATAAGAAAATAGTTCTGTATTCAAAGAGCAAAGAGTGCTAAAAATAGCTAAATAACTCCAATAAAATAAATGCTGAAGCATGATTTTAAAATGAATTTGATTGCTGCTTTTGTGCTCCTGGGTGTGTGCAAGATTCACTGATGGACTCGAAGACAATGCTCAGTTGTGGTTTTCTATTGAAAACTCTGTTTCTAACCTTCACAGGTTTTATTAAAAATACTCAAGTAGATAGGCCCAGGTCATGGAGAGGAACAAGAACCTGACTCTCAGCCCCCTGATTTCCTTCCCCTTCCCCTTCCAAGATCTCAGGATTTGGGAAATGAACAAAGAGGCTCTAGTTAGAAATATACACTTCTTCTGTTTTGTCCTTTGGTGGATGTGTGAGCATATGCTTCACCTTACTGAAAACTCATTCTTGATATTTTGGTTTTAAATGCTTTAATTTTAATGCTTTAATTTTTACTACTATAAAAATTCATTCTGATTTATATTCCTTCTCAGGAGCTTCTTTTCTCTCCAGTTTTCTTTCTAACTTTCAACTTTGCTTATTCATAATTGTTTAAATTTATTTTATTCTATCTCATATTTTTCCCTTAATTGTCTTGGATTACGTTAAAAAATAATTAATTAATTAATTCTTTTGCAACTTCTCATCCTCTTTTTTGATTCTCTTTTAGCTATTTTAACAAATTATTGTTAAAAGGTCTGTTATCATTATGAAGGGTTGTACAATACGCTACTTTAAAATATGCCGCTTGGTATATTGATTATTTTAAGCAGTAGGCACTTGAAAAACAGTAAATACATGGAGGGGCTTTCTCTAACTCCCCTTATCTACACAAAGATCCTCCCAAAGAAACTCAATTGTCATTACCTGCTCCCCAAAAGATTCATTAAACAGAGAAGATTAACTCTTATCATAGGAGAGGAGATTAGTCCTTACTATCCCCAGACAAGCTTTGTTACAAACTATCATATCTTTTATCTAGTCTTCTAATGGCCCATTTATCTCTCCTAAAATAATTTTCTCTCCTCTAAGAGACCTACATCTCTCCTCTCCTTTCCCTATTAAGATGGTATGTAATTCTGAATTTTAAAGCCACCTCTATGAGAATTCATTTTTCCCTAGGTATCTTCTATGTGTACGTAAGGTATACATGTTAATTTCTATTTTTCCATAGTTAATCTGTCTTTTATCATAGAAGTTTCAGCCAATAACTTCGAGGCAGAGAGGGAACATTATTTTTCCTCCCCTACAATTTTTGTTTTTACTGATCTTTAGACTATGCTTCCTGCACTAACTTTCTTAAAGGTCTGTTTGTGATATCAACTTGGAAGATAAAGGTATATTGTGTCCTGGCAATTTCCTAAAGAATATTACTATTTTTATTTCATGTTAGGAAAAGTAAAATAAGAGCCATAGCAAGTAGTTACTGTAGAAGGTACCTGCCATACCATACAATAAAAAATATGTATTTGGTCTTTGTCCCTGGCTTCCAGCATAGAACTTCTGAAGTCCTTGGAATTTCCTGAGTGACAGGGGTGAAAGGAGTATTTTTTGTTATTCATAACAAGCTCCTTTCAACAATAACTGAGTTTATGCTAACAAGGTGGCTCCTACTGGGCCACTAGACAGCTTCTGGACTGGGGTTGGTTGCAAAAGAATGCAACCATGTGATAAGAGGGTCGGAATTTCCAGCTCCACCCTCCAGACCTCCAAGGAAGGGAGAAGGGCTGGAGGTTGAGTTCAGTTGTCAATGATCAATGATTTAATTAATTATCCTATGTAATAAAGTTTCCACAAAAACCCCTAAATTACGGGATTCAGAGAGCATTTAGGTTGGTAAACATATGAAGGTTCGTAACTGTTTCCACCCAATACATCTCTCTCCTATTTAGCTGTTTTGAGCTGTATCCTTTATAATAAACAAGTAATAGTAAATAAAGTGCTATCCTGACTTCTGTGATCCTTTCTAGCAAATAATCTGAAACTGAGGGAGGGTTTGTGGGAATACTTGATTTATAACCAGTGGGTCAGAGGTACAGGTGGCAACATGAAGTGGGGATGAGCCCTTAACCTGTGGGGTTTGTGCTAACTGAGTAGTCAGTGTCAGAATCGAAAAGAACTGAATTATAGGATACCGAGTGGCTGTCCAGAAAATCAGAGAATTGGTTGTTGAGCAGAGGAAAAAATTCACACACTTGGTATCAAGAAGAGCTGTGCCAAAAAACAAACAAACAAACAACAAGCAAAAACCTCACAGTACTGTTTAAATAAATAAATTTGGATAAAATGCAATATTCAAGAACTTTCATGAAAAAGATTGTGATAATTAAACATTGTCTCTTTAGGCAAGATAAAAGTACATTAGCCAATTAAATGTAGAACCCATTTTTTCTGAGAAGTAACCTTAAGCTAATGAAAAAATAAAGTGCCATTTCTGATGGATGAGATGGAAGAGCAAGAAATAAATTCTTCTGATGGGTAGGAGAGAATCTCAGTTACTAGATGTGACTGGGTGTTCAGCATAGCTTTTTTGAGAGCCAGCCTATCCCCTTTGACATTACCTGGACTGGAGCCTTGGAGGAATCTACGCAGTTAGCTTTGAAAGAAAAGCAAGCCATTTTTGTTACTTGCCACAACTGTTCTGAAAAGGTTGTTACCAGGACAATGAAAGAGAAAAGGAAGTGGGAGAGCAGGATAATAGGTAGGGGTTATTACCCCCACATTTTCTTCATTGTAAAATGAACCCTTAAATTGGCTTCTTAAAGTAATATGTCTTTTTTTTTACATTTTTTATTGAGTTATAGTCATTTTACAATGTTGTGTCAAATTCCAGTGTAGAGCACAATTTTTCAGTTACACATGAACATACATATATTCATTGTCACATTTTTTTTTTTGCTGTGAGCTACAAGATCTTGTATATATTTCCCTGTGCTATACAGTATAATCTTGTTTTCTATTCTGCATATGCCTGTCAGTATCTACAAATTTTGAAATCCCTGTCTATCCCTTCCCACCCCCCGCCCCCTTGGCAACTGCAAGTCTGTATTCTATGTCTATGAGTCTTTCTGTTCTGTATTTATGTTCTCTCTTTTTTTTTTTTAAGATTCCACACATGAGCGATCTCATATAATATTTTTCTTTCTCTTTCTGGCTTACTTCACTTAGAATGACATTCTCCAGGAACATCCATGTTGCTGCAAATGGCATTAAGTTGTCATTTTTTATGGCTAAATAATATTCCACTGTATAAACTATACCACATCTTCTTTATCCAGTCATCTGTGGATGGACATTTAAGCTGTTTCCATGTCTTGGCTATTATAAATAGTGCTGCTATGAAGTAATATGCCTTTAATCAACTGTCCTCAATTCTATTAGTTTTCATGTGGATGTGTTAAAGAGATTTGAATATGCTATCTTTAATTTCTTTAGCTAACTAGGAAGCCATAGGTAAACACTCTTGTTACCTTTATTCCTTCAACTCACAATTTAAAATTATTTTAAACAGTTTATTTTCCATGTTCAAGTGTTTTACTAGATATTAATTACTATTTTTACATTTAAGTAATTATGTGAAGTTTAGCTTAGTGAAGTTTAACATTTTAATTTGTGTTTTTGGTTTCATATATATTTCCTATTACAAAATATTGTTTTAATTAACTTAATTTGTTTCAATTGATTTTAGTATTTCCCATATTCCTTATATTAATCCTTTGCTTCTTTTAAAAACTGTTTCTCAATCTTAAAATTCCTATTTTTGATCTTTTATTTCATTCGCTTATATTTTTATTGCAACTAGAAGAAAGCATGATCTTAAGCATAAAAACAGCAATAAAAAATCACACACACACACAAAGTATATTATTTGTTTTGTACAGTATATATAGAAAACATTGAAGGCACAAAAGAGAAAGCTGATAAAAGTGGAGAAGGGCACAATATGCCACCCCAAAATATGCCTCCTTGGCAAAAGGATTATTTTGAGCCGATTATTTTTAGAAACAACAGACATAGGAGAAGCTCTAAAAACAGAGTAGGAGTTACCCTTTAGTAACGATAATTTACATTTATAAAGTCAAGCTTCATTTGTACAAGTATCTACCTGTCTGTACCAGGAAGACAAGGATGTCTAAAACACAAAAATCTCTTATCAATGGAGAGGGTACTGACTTAAATCTGCATAATAAACCATACTTTTTTTTTAATCCTGCTTTTTCTTGGTCATCTTCCTATAACTGGCCTCTTTCACATCCTTCTTTTTTTGTTTCAGCTAAAAAGGGTATTTAAGCCCAAATTCTAAGCTACCTTCTTGGGTTACTCATTTCCCTGGGTATCTCCCATTTATATATATGAGACATACATGCTAATAAACCTGTTTGTTTTCCTCTTGTTAATCTGCTTTTTTTTTTTTTTAAACAGGGGCCTCAGCCAAGAATTTAGAAGAGTAGAGGGAAATGTTTTTTTTCCCTCTCTCACAAAAGCTTCCAATAGGAGGGCATATCCAAATCCAGTCATTAAAAATAAGTAGGTCTTTTCCATATAGAACTGACAAGGAAAGGAAGAGAGTACTACACATAATGGTCCAGAAGTAGTCAATGATAGAGCACATTTGGGATTTTATTTTATTGACTTTTTCCTTCCAGGGTGAAAAAATAAGGCCAAACATATGAAAGATAAGGCTAAAAAGGTGGGCAAGGGCTAAATTAGACTGGGATAAAAATTCAGAGTTTTATTCTATATCAGTAGGAAATTGCTAAATAAAAGAGTAATATAAGATGAGGAATTCTTCAGGGTCTGAAAGAATGCTCTTAAGCTAGGCCAGATAATAATTATAACAAAAAATTGCATTCTGACCTTCCTCTTCTTTATAAAATGTATTACATAGGTTTAGAAACTTCTTATTTATTCTCTTAAAAAATTTTAGGTGCTTAAGCATGCCTTCAATATATTAATGATTGTGTAATTAAATTATGGACATGAAAATTACTTAATATTTGTTCTATGAAATAAATGACATTTTGACACTTTCATTTCTTTTGAAAAAAATTTGGCTTCATTTAAAAAAAATCTGAATGTGCCTAAAAGTTTTCCCTTGACTTATCTATGAGTTAAATTAGGATGACCATAACTCAAGGCCTGACTTATCAGTAAGGTTCTTTTTGGTATGCATGTGCCTGCAATCTTTCCTTAATAGAAAGTAAACCTGAGATACTTGCCCAAAATTCTAAACTTGATTTGTATGCTACTCAACTATTATGAAAGTCCCAGAGCAAAACAACTAATAAATCCATAATTCTATATAAACAGCAGAATGGTTGCTGCTCAATCAAGAACCACAGCAGCATCTCCTTTTAATAAATTAAATGATTGAGAACAATACTTAAAAAAAGAGTTGCACAAGTTTCCCTTAAATCTATTTTTCTGAATATTTCACTTCTACTTAACACAAGCTGGATATAAACGTTTTGTTGGGAAAACTTGTGGAAGATATGAGAAACTAATGCTGGGTTCACATTATTTGTGATGAAAAGAAAGATAAACCAGGCAAAAACAGCACATACATATGTTTACAGTATAACTGCTATTTTAATATCCACCATAATGGATTTTTAACATGTTTAGGGGGAATGAGGATTGGCGGGATCACTGCAGCCACAGGAATCTGAGGCAATGGAAGACACAAAGCAGTAATCTTTCCCGTGCCAAGAGGACTCTGGCACCTGTCAAACAGATGCTGCAGTTCAAACTGCAGCTTGTAAGATAGCTATCAAAGGCAGTGGGCCAGCAGATGGAGAGTGCATATTGTCATAGCCTGCCCTGGTAAAGTCAGAGCTAAGACTTAAAAGCTGGATCTTATTTAAAAAGGCAGGAGGGACAATTATTAAGGATAGTCTGAAATTTGCAATCCATTTACTCCATCGTAGATGTGTTATTCCTGGAATGAGCCAGATCATCTAGAAAGCCATATATTTGCAACATTTACTCACAGACCCAAAATACTTTTTTTTTCCAAAATACTTTCTTTCATTGGTTTATACTTTTGTATCACATGATGGTAGATTATTACTCAGCAAATGCTTAGTATCTTCTTTTCTGCTTTCATGGGAGGACCATAGATCCCCGCTCAACTGCTGTTGAGCGTGGCCTCATGAGTTGCTTTGACTAAAGGAATGTGGGTATAAAGGACAGTGTGCCTGTCACAAACCTAGAACTTAAGTATATTTCTGCTCTCCCCTTAGAAGTTTCCCAATATCTGCTTTGAAAAGAACATGTCCATAGAGTCACTGTCCCCTTCAGCTTGCGCCTGAGACTGAGAAGAAACCATAAGCAAGAAATAAATGTTTATTATTACATGCCATTGACAGTTTTGTAGCTATTTATACTGTATCAAAAGCTGTCAGATTCAGAAATTGGTAACTATTAAGTAGAGTCCTGCTATAATAAAAACATAAATTATGTGGTTTTGATTTGGTTACTGGGTGGTGGGTCGCAAAAATATGTTATAGGAAGCTGAGAAAATGGTGACACATGTTACATAGTGGAAAACATTTGGCAAACTTCACCTAATATAACATGGAAGACCAAAAAATGTAGCTAATTAATTTATAACACTGAGTGAGGAAATTCCATTGTTGAAGTGTGACTTGGTTGTTGCTAGCAACACCTAACTAGGTACCACAGGAAAGAACCAAGCTCAGAAAAGAAGCGGCCATAGGCATATAGAAGTGCACATGTTCCAGTACTTTCAGGGTTGGAAAATCAAAGTGTTTTTCATCGTATCAAAGGAGCAGCCACTGAAACACTGGCAGGATAAATCCAAATCTAAGATGCTGACACTAAGACATGGTCTCTGTGTTTGGCTGTCATGCCTGTTGCTAATAATCTCCAAAAGGAATAATGTGATGCCCAGTAGATCCTTTCAACCAGACAAAAGGGACTTCAAGAAAGATTATGGGTAAGGGCCTACAAAAGTCTGATATGCTCCCCAACCCTTCACAGAAACTCATACTGATAGTATTAATTGTTGCTAGCTGTAAGTAATAAAATGACTTATTTTAGCTAAAGAAATGTGAGTGGAAGTTATAATGTGCCAGTTCCAAATCCAGGCCTGAGAGGCTCTACATTTTTAGATTTGTTCCTTTGAGGCCATGAAAGACACATGGCGCAGCAGTGAACCCGACTTGTAGCCTGAAACAGAGCTGGAACAGATGATCTATAGCAAAGAGAGCTGCTTCAGGCAACCCACAGATTCACATGCAATAAATAGATGCTTGCTGTTATTTGTCATTGAGTTTTCACATTTGCTTGTTTGTTGCATTTTGATTAATAAAAAAGGCTTCAGCTTTCAATAGGGAACACTATATATAAACAGTGGTTTTATCAACATACTTCTGCTTCTGTGGTAAGAGATTGCCTGCTCCCAGCCAAATTCTACATACAAGTTTTAGGTCTGACCATGGGTAACTACATGCTTTACCTGGCATATCTCATGGGAGAAAGCTGCCCTCCCCAACCAGACTTTGTGCACAGCCAACAAACTGCAGTCCCTGAAGAGAGGACTCAAGTCAAGAAACAGGTCCCCTGCCAATCAAATTCTTATCCATATCTGTATTTCAAGCCTGGGTGTCTCCACTAGGCCTCCATTTGGAGGCCTCTTTATTGAAGGTCCTTCGGTGAGGTCTTTCTCAGGTGCCCCTGTCAAGATCTCCTTATTTGGTAGTTGGGGGAATGGGAGGGGATGATAAACCCGAAGACACTTTTCTTAATTCTGACTCAGTAATCAGTACTTTTCCTCTCCTGGAACCTTCCCTCCTCTCCCTCCCCCAGGACCCAGGTCAAAAAAATGCAGGAGACGTTTGTTCAGGGTTCCTTTGGCAGAGAGACAACCCCTATGTCTGTGCTAATCCACAACTGGCATGCAGTTCCAAGGGGACAATGGAACAGAGGCAGTTCACACTTTGTCCACTTTAGACTCTTGCTTATACAGTAGGTGATTAAAGGCTTGACTGGTGCTTTAATTTTGGCTTATTATCTTAAATCAGCTACTTGGACACCTGGCAGCTCAGCTCTCTCCAGTTCAGCTGAACTCCTAACAGAGCTATTGTGGGACTGCACTAAAGATTCACTATGAATTCACACTGTGAATTACAATTTTCAGTAAAGAGAACTTTAGTGTGGTAGGGGCTTAAGGTGTTCATGTGGGAGGTCTAGAGGAGGTAAAAAGAATTTGAAAGTAAAGGTAATGAGTTGGCTTTTTTTCCCAAGAATCTGCTTAACTTTTGAAATCCTTATAAAAACAGTCAGGGGAGAAACAGGTAGCAGGAAATAAGAAATATACCTCTGGTATATAGAGAAAGGTTACTATTCACACAGATTTGGGATTTTAATCCAGGAAAAACATATTCAATGACAATAAAAGTACACAGAGCCGTAAGACTTACACTTTCATATACAAGTAAAAAGTAGACAAAATATATGAAAAAAGTGGTTTTCAGACATTGGGCATAAGACAATGCAAGGTAGTCATCCCTGAGCGAGGACAAACAATGAAATGAGCCTATGATTGCTCTACATACTGCGAGAGAGAGCTTCTAGGCCACAGTACATAAACTGGAGACCTAAGTGGAATCTGGTGATATTCCTAAATTGAAGAGACAGATCCCAGAGTCCAGGGAAGCCAAGCAAGTTAAAGGTTTTTAGGGAAAAGCACCAAAGAGGAAAGATCTGCTCAAAGATAGGGAAAGCTCTGAAGATTACCAAGGGCCCCCTTCAAGCCTTCACCTAAGTCTGATTACCAAACGTGTGTGAGTGAACAGCTCAAAGAAAGAGCCATCCAAAAGGATTAGAGGAAACAGTCTCCAAAGATCACACAGTCCCAAAACTAGTTCATGGTCCCAAAGGCAGAGAATGAAAACAAACAAACAAAGAAAACAAACAAACAAACAAAAAACCACACATGAAGAAAAGTCTAAAAAAGATAAGAATGATGGCAAAATTCTAATTGGAAATAATTTTTAAGGGAAGTATAGTTGATTTACAACTCTCTCTCTCTCTATATATATACATATGTATGTCTATCCAGGTCTTCTGTCCATTTTTTAATGAGGTTCTTTGTTTTTTTTTTTTGTTTTGATGTTGGGTTGTATGAGCTGTTTATATATCTTGGATATTAACACCTTATCCATCATATCATTTGCAAACATTTTCTCCCATTCAATAGGTTGTCTTTTTGCTTTGTTGATGGTTTCCTTTGCTGTGCAAAAGCTTTTAAGTTTAATTAGGTTCCATTTGTTTATTCTTGTTTTTACTTCTTTTGCCTTAGGAAACTGATTACTAAAATATTGCTATGATTCATGTAGAAGAGTGTTCTGCCTATGTTCTCTTCTAGGAGTTTCATGTTTTCAGGTCTTACATTTAGATATTTAATCCATTTTGAATTTATTCTTTATATGGTGCGAGGAAATGTCCTAATTTCATTGTTTTACATGTAGCTGTCCAGTTCTCCTGCACCTTTATTGAAGAGATTGTTTTTCAATATTGTATATTCCTCCCTACTGTGTCATAGATTAACTGACTATTAACTAGCCATTAGGTATATGGGCTTATTTCTGGGCTTTCTATGCTGTTCCATGGATTTATGTATCTGTTTTTGCACCAGTACCATGCTGTTTTTTTTTAAGCTACCAAAGATTGAGATGTCTTTATTTTTATTTTTTCAGTACCATGCTGTTTTGATTATTATAGCTTTGTGGTAAGTATGAAATCTGGGAGGGTGATACCTCCAGCTTTGTTTATTTTTCCTCAAGATTGCCTTGGTAACCTGGAGCCTTTTTTGGTTACACATGAATGTTAGGATTATTTGTTCTAGTTCAACAAAAAATGTCATGGGTATTTTGATAGTGACTGCATTAAATCTGTAGATTGTTTTGGGTAGTAGGACCATTATGACAATATTAATTCTTCCAATCCAAGAGCACAGGATATATTTCTTTTCTGTGTATCATCTTTAATGTCTTTCATCAATATTTTTATAGTTTTCAGAATATAGGTTTTTCATTTCCTTTGTTAAGTTTACTCTCAGGTATTTTCTTTTCTTTTTTTTTGATATGATGTTAAATGAGATTTTTTTCTTTTTCTGATAGTTAATTATTAGTGTATAGAAAAGCAACAGACTTCTGTGTATTAATCTTGCAACTTTGTGAATTCATTTATTAGTTTTAAAAATTTTGGGGTGGAGACTTTATGGTTTTCTATATAAAGTATCATGTCATCTGCAAATAATGACAGTTTTCTCTCTTCATTTCCAATTTGGATGCCTTTTGTTTCTTTTCCTTGTCTGATTGCTATGGCTAGGACTTCTAATACTACGTTAAGTAGAAATGGCAATAGAGGGCATCCTTATCTTGTTCTTGAATTTAGAGGAAAGGCTTTTAGCTCTTCACCTGTGAGTATGATATTAGCTGTGGGTTTGTCAAAAGTGTTCTTTACTGCTTTGAAATATATTTCCTCTACACCCAATCTGAGGAGTTTTTTTTTTTTTTATCATGAATGGATATTAAATTTTGTCAAGCCCTATTTCTGCACCTATTGAGAAGATCATGCGATTGTACTGTTCCCACTGTTAACGTGGTGTATCACATTGATTGATTTGCAAATACTGAACTATCTTTGCATCCCTGGAATGAGGCCAACTTGATTATGGAGTGTGATTCTTTTTATATATTGTTAGATTCTGTTTGCTAATAATACTTTGTTGAGAATTTTTGCACCTACTATCATCAAAGATATTGGCCTATGTTTTTTGTTTTTTGTAATGTTCCTGTCTGGTTGTGGTATCAGGACAATGGTGGCCTCACAGAACGAATTTGGGAGTGCTCCTCCATTTTTTGGAATAGTTTGAGAGGATAGCTATTAGCTCTTCCTATATGTTAGAATTCCCCTGTGAAGCTGTCATGTCCTAGGCTTTTGTTTGCTGGGAGCTTTTTTAAAAAAATTATTATAGATTCAATTTCACTGCTAGTGAACAATCTGTTCAAATTGTCTGTTTTTTCTTGATTCAGTCTTGGTAGCTTGTGTATTTCTCAAAATGAGTCCATTTTTTCTAGGTTGTCCAGTTTGTTGCCATATAGTTATTCATAGTATTCTCATGATTTTTTTTGTATCTGTGTGGTATCAGTTATTTCTCTTCTTTCATTTTTATTTTGTTTATATGGGTCCTCTCTGTTTTATTCTTGGTGAGTCTGGCTGAAGGTTTATCCATTTTGTTTATCTTTTCACAAAACCAGCTCTTGGTTTCACAGATCTTTTCTACTGTTTTTAAATCTCTATTTTATTTATTTCCCCTCTGATCTTTATTATTCCTGTGCTTCTGTTGACTTTGGATTTTATTTGTTCTTTTTCTAATTCCTTTAGGTGTTAAGTTAGGTTGGTTGAGATTTTCTTAAATGCTGAGGAAGGCCTGTGTCACTATAAACTTCCCTCTTAGAATTGCTTTTGCTGCATCCTGTAGATTTTGGAGTGTTGTATTTCCATCTTCATTTGTCTTGAGGTATTTTCTAATTTTTCTTTGATTCCTTCATTGACCCCACTGTTTTTTCAGTAGCATGTTGTTTAGTCTCGTGTTTGTTCTTTATATGTTTTTCTTTCCATAACTGATGTCCAATTTCATACTGGGTGGCCAAAACTAATCCTTAATATAATTTCTATCCTCTTAAAATTGTTGAAATCTCTTTTGTGGTCTAGCATATGGTCTATCTTGGAGAATGTTCCATGTGCACTTGAAAAGAATGTATTCTGCTATTTTTGGACATAATGTCCTGTAAATATCTATTAAGTTCAACTGGCCTACTGCATCATTTGCGACAACCATTGTCATTGATTTTTTTGGTCTGAATCTTCTGTCCGTTGATGTAAGTGGGTGTTAAAGTCCCCTACTATTATTATGTTATTGTCAATTTCTCCCTTATGTCTGTCAGTATTTGCTTTATCTGTTTAGGTGCTCCTGTATTGGGTACATATATATTAACAAGCATAATATCCTCTTCTTATATTGGTCCCTTTATCATTACATAATGCCCTTCTTTCTGTTTTGTTATAGCCTTGGTATTAATGTCTGTTTAATCTGATAGAGTATTACTACCCCTGTTTTCTTGTCATTTCCATTTGAATGAAGTATCTTTCCATTCCCTCACTTACAGTCTATAGCTCTGAGGTGAGGATCTTATAGGCAGCAATAGCAGGGTCTTATTGTTTTATACAATCAGCCAACCTGTCTTTTGATTGGAGCATTTAGTCCATTGACATTTAAAGTAATTGTTGATAGGTATGCACTCACTGCCATTTTATTACTTGTTTTCCAGTCATTTTTGTAGTTCATCTTTGTTCACTTCTTTTTTTTTGTTTCTTCCCTGTGGTCTCATGATTTTCTTTAGTAGTATGCTTGTGTTCCTTTCTTTGTGGTTTTTGTGTATCCATTGTAGGTTTTTGATATGTGGTACCATGGCATTCATATCTCTTGTCTTATAGCTATATCTACTTGTTTGAAACTGGTAATCATTTAAAAGTTCAAACACACTCTAAAAGATCTACATTTTCACACCCCTCCTATACATTTTGTTCTTTGGATGTCATATTTTATATCTTTATGTTTATCCCTTAACTTTTTATTGCTGTAATAGCTTTTTTTTTTTTAACAGTTTCTTTGCCTTTTAATCTTCATTCTGGAATATTTACGTGGTTGAGCCTCATCCTTACTACCATATATTTGCCTTTCCTAGTGGGATTTTCCCTTTCCTATAGATTCTTACCTCTTTTCCACTTGGAGGAAACCCTATAACATTTCTTTTATGGTAGGTTTAGTATTGGTGAACTCTTTTAATTTTTGCTTCTCTGAGAAGTTCCTCATCTCTCCTTCTATGTTAAATAATAATATTGCTGGGTAGAGTATCCTAGGTTGTAGGATTTTCTCTTTAAACACTTTGAATATATCATGCCACTCTCTTCTGGCATGCTGTTTTTGCAGAGAAATCAGCTGATAGCCTTATGGGAATTCCCTTGTATATGACACTTTGCTTTTTCTCTTTCTGTCTTTGGAGCTGTCTCTTTAATTTTTGCCACTTTAATTATGGCATGTCTTGGTGTGGAACTCTTTGGTTTCATCTTGTTTAGGACCCTCTGTGCTTGCTGTACCAGATATCCTTTTGCTTGTTTAGGTTTGAGAAGGTTTCAGCCAAAATTTCATCAAATACATTTTCAATCCCCTTCTCTCATTCTTCTTCTGGGACACCTCTAATGTGAATGTTGGTAAGCTTAATGCTATTCCAGAAATATCTTAAACTATTTTCACCTTTTTTAAAATTTGTTTTTCTTTATGCCACCCTGAATTGGTGATTTCCATTAATCAATATTCCAGATCACTTCTGTATTCTTCTGTATCACTTAGTCTGCTATTCATTCCTTGTAGTGTGTTTTTTATTTCAGTTATTTAAGTCTTCATTTCTGATTGGGTCTTATTTATTTATTTATTTATTTTGTGTGGGGGGGGTAATAGTTCTTTTTTATTTTATTTTTTTAGTTTCGTGTTAAAATTTTCAACATGTACACCTATTCTTTTCCCTAATTTACTTAACATTTTTATTACAAATGCTTTGAAATCTTTACCTGGTAAACTATTTCAATTTCATTATTTATTTTTTCACGGGTTTTCTCTTGCTCTTTAAATTGATAACAGTTCTTCCTTTCCATTTGGCTTAACCTTTTATGTCTTTATGAATTTATGTGACAGTTACCTATTGTGCTCTTGAAGGGATGTTGTTATATGGGAGCATCCCTACACACACTGCGTGTGCTCATTGTCTGTGGTGGGAGAGCTATATGTGATGTGGATGCAAGTCACATCTCTCCCCAGGGTTTGCTGGCAGCTATCACCTTTGTAGGGGGTGGGCCTAGAGATGGAGTGGCTAGAGCGGGAGCCAAGCGTGAAGCAGGACCTCCCCTCTGTTCAATGGTTGTCACAACATTATCAAGTAGGGTATGATCCTAAATTGTGGGGGCAGAAGCCTTGAGGGTGAGACCTGAGTTAGTTTCGTTCCATTTAAGTGTGTGCTTTCCCCCCTCCTCATACCTGGACCCTTCCCCAGAGCAAGGGAGTACTGAAGCAAGTGGGGCCCAAGCAGGCTGTCGGCTGTAGACAGAGCCTCTCTGATGCACTGCCTGTGCAAACCCCAGCAGTTATTTCCCTTGATCTGCTAAGACACAGCCTAAAGCACAAGTCTCCTTTGTCTCTCACAGTCAATCCCTGGCTCCAGCCTTTGCCATCTGGGGCTGCTGTAGAGCCACACCCAAAGCAGGTGGGGCACAGGTGGACTTTCAGAGTGTACTGGGGTATGAGCTGTGGTGGAGAGGCCACCATCAGAGATCTGGGCTGCTTCTGATGCAATGTTTGAATAAGTGCCAACAATGGCCACCACCATGCCATCCAGGCTCCACTCCATGACCTGGTCTCTTCTGCTTCCCAAAGTTGAGTTTTCTTCTTGGTTGTGGCCGTGCCAGATCCAGTGCCACAATGTGACAAGGAATGGGGACTAAGCATTCACTCAGTTTGGGCTGGGGAGAGTAAAGGGGCAGTTGTGGGAAACCCAGCAGCTGCTAGATTAGTCTTCTCTCCTCCTTGCCTCAAGAGCAAGGCAGCCCATGAGTTCCTTAAGAGTAGAGTCCAGACTTCCAACAGCCTTCCTGTTAGTCCCAGTGATCCTCCAAATAACCAAGGGAGCTTGTCTCTGCCATGCACTCTCCAGGACTTAGGTGCCTTATCTGTGGCTCTCAATGTTCACTTCCTAGGGTGGGTATCTGTCCTTGTATTATCTGTTTTCTTCTGGGTCACCTCGAAGGGTCACAGGTTCCAAATCAGTCACTTTTCTTCCCTTCCTATCCAATCACATGTGCTTCTTTCTAACAACCTTGCTTGTACAGGAGTCTTTCTTCCAGATTCCAGTTAATTTTCAGTGAAGATTGTTCCACATGTAGATGTATCTTTGATCTGTCTGTGGGAGAAGGTGAGCTCCACATCCTCTTACTCCAACATCTTGATCTGACTCCCCTTACCAAAAACAATTTAAACCAGAAAATAGTAAATTTTTTAAAGTCATAAGAAAAAAAAAAACCTGCCAATGCTGAATTCTATATTTAGTGAGAATATCTTTGAAAAATGAAGATAAAATAGAGATTTGTTTTTTTAAGTACATAGAAGTTGAAAGAATTCATCACCAGCAGATGTCACCAGTAGATTAAAGAGAATCCTTCAGGAAAAAAGAAAACAATATCAAATGTAAATCCGAATCTACAGAAAGGAAGGAAGCATAGTAGAAATGGTTCTCAGGAGAGAAAGATGAGAGACATCTATGCTGATTATATTTGAGACTCCAAGCTAAATCCAGATAACAATTTGAATACCTGGGATACCAGTGTTTCAGAAACCAGTGAAGGAGACAATATGAACTCTCCTCCTCCCAAGGTCACACTGAGTCTACAGCTACATAGGAAACAATTTCCTCTTAAAAAACCCTAAAGGCTGGCTGAGCGATTATTACACATCAGGTAAATGAGAAGAAAACCACACAGAAGTAGAGAGGAGAGGCCAAGATACAATCTCGCCATAAACCCTTACGCCAGCATGGCAATTAACAACCAGGAGAAAACTCAAAACCCAGAGCTTCTCCCCAAGTAGAAAAGGGTTTGAACTCCACTTTGGGAACCTCAACTTTTAGGACCTGTACCTAAGAGATAAGCCCCCCAAATATCTAACTTTGAAACTCAATCGGGCTCATATCTCGAGACCCACCAGACTATAGTGATCTGGGTAGGCTCATGCACTCAGGTGTACCCATCCCAGGGCTTAGCTAAGAGGCAGCCAATCATGCCGACCTGCACTCATTTTAAAGTGCTGGCCTGACAGACAGGCGTCTAATTTAAAAAACACACCTAGGAGCCTGCTGGAACACTCTATGGGGACAAAGACTGATGAGTATCATCTTTGCACCCTCCCTTCACCACCCTTCAGAGGACCAATATCTCCCAGGAGAGAGCTTTATATGCATTTGGTGCCCTGATTTTTATGGCTACCACCCAGGAGACACCTCCCAAAGGCTCTGAAGACCAGAGTAACTTGTATTCCCAATAAAATGGGACTGTGATAATTGGTGTCACCCAGAAAGAAGCACATACCTGTCTTTTACATCAATTTATGTGTCTGCTGCCATGGGACACTTCTACATCACCTATCTCTGGAGGCTAGTGGGGCTTACACTGTGAGTCCCATGGTACTGTACTAAATGGAGAAAGAGTCCTTTACCAGCAACAACCCCCAGGGCACAGCAACAGAAAGAGACCCAGGGGTGTGGTCTTTATGACTGCAGCCTGAGGGGCATGATTCTAATTGAATATGCATCTAGGGGCTGACCGTAATCCTTTCCAGAGGACTTGGAAGATGGGCATCAAGTTTATAATCTCCCCCTGCCACACTCCAGAGCATGAGTGTTTCCTAGAGGTAAGTACTACACACAGCTGGTGCCCTCATTTTTATATCTAGTGCCTTGGTCTTTATAGCAACCTAGAGGATGCCCCTTGATCACTTGGCTCTAGTAGCCAGAGGGTCTTCCATTCCTGGATCCCATGGGAGTATGGAAATTAGAGAAACAGTTCTTGGCAGGCTGCCATCCCCAGGATAACGTGCAAACAGCAGGTCGAGGCACATCACCTAGCCTTTCTGTAAAGAACTCTTTGCATGTCCTGGAGCTCTGGTCTGAGATTGGGAACACGTCCAGTGGACTACAAAACTGCTGTCAAGGAACATTGTCTATGGACGCCATCTTGGTACTCCCCTTCTGCCTTGCTCCAGCTCGCTGGTGTCTCCCAAAGTAGAGCCAAGACAGTTGTCTGGAGCCCTGATTTTTATCCTTGCTCTCCCAGGGAAACCTCCAGATTGCCTAGCCAGTGGAACTTACACTTGTGGTCCCACATGACTATACATATTTGCATACTTTTAAAGCTGTTGCATAAGCATCTAGTCTACATGGCCTGAATCTAGGTGCTCAGAACCTCCCCTTAAGGACACTGACAGATCTTGGCACACCCTAAATGACTGGAAGCTCTTAAAAATATAATAGGCTGCTTGAACATGTAAGTCAATAAAGTTAGAACACTCCCTCACACCATACACAAAAATAAACTCAAATGGCTTAAAGACTGAAATATAAGACAAGACTCTGAAAAGAAAACACAGGCAAAAGATTCTCTGAAATAAATCTTAGCAATGTTCTCCTAGGACAGTCTACCCAGGCAATAGGAATAAAAGCAAAAATGAACAAATGGGACCTAATTAAACTTATAAGCTTTTGCACAGCAAAGGAAACCATAAGCAAAACAAAATGACAACCTAGGGAATGGGAGAAAATATTTGCAAATGATGCGACTGACAAAGGTTAAATTTCTAGAATATATAAACAGCTCACACAACTTAGTAACAAAAAAACAAACAACCCAATCAAAAAATGGGCAGAAGACTTAAAAAGACAACTCTTCAAAGAAGACATCCAGAAGGCCAACAGGCACATGAATAGATGCTCAATATCGCTAATTATTAGAAAAATGCAAATCGAAACTACAATAAGGTATCACCTCACATCAGTCAGAACGGCCATCATTAAAAAGTCTACAAATAATAAATACTAGAGAGGGTGTGGAGAAAAAGGAACCCTCCTACACTGTTGGTGGGAATGTAAATAGCTGCAGCCACTATGAAAGACAGTATGGTGGTTCTGTTAAAAAACTAAAAATAGGCTTATATGACCCAGCAATCCCACTCCTGGGCATATATCCAGAGAAAACTATAATTTGAAAGATGCACGCACCCCAATGTTCACAGCAGCACTGTTTACAATAGCCAAGACATGGAAACAACCTAAATATATATCAACAGATGACTGGAGAAAGATGTGGTACACACACACACACACACACACACACACACACACACACACACACACAATGGAATACTACTCAGCCATAAAAAAGAATGAAATAATGCCATTTGCAGCAACATGGATGGACCTAAAGATTATCATATTGAATTAAGTAAGACAGACAGAGAAAGACAAATATCATATGATATCACTTATATGTAGAATGTAAAAAAATGATAAAAATTCTATTTACAAACCAAAAACAGACTCACGGACATAGAAAACAAACTATGGTTACAAAGGGTAAAGTGCGGGGAGGGATAAATTAGAGGTTGAGGATTAACAGATATAATTACTATATATGAAATAGATAAACAACAAGGACCTACTGTATAGCACAGGGAATTATATTCAATTTCTTGTAAGAACATAATGGAAAGAAATCTGAACGTAAAAAATTTATAGGTATGTATATGTATAATTGAATCACTTCGCTGTATACTTGAAACCAACATTCTAAATCAACTACACTTCAATAAAAAATTAAAAAAAAAAAAGAAAAAGGAAAAAGCTAATGTTTCAAATCTGACCATTACCTATTTCAAATACCCATAACTTACCACAAGAGAAACCTAGCATTACAAAGATTTGATTGCTTGGGTTACAGCCATTTGCTACAGACCTCGGGGATAATTTACATGTTTTGGTTGCTTTGAAATATTACTTGTAAGATTTGGAAATCATTTTAAGGTAACAGTCACATAAACAACTCTGGTTTGCTAAAAGAATTGTGAGTATATTAAATATGTTCATTAAGAATAAAAGAAAAGATTAAAAAACCCACAATACGATATTATCTTACACCTTTCAGAATGACTATTATCAAAAAGATGAGAAGTAACAAATCTTGGTAAGGATGTGAAGAGAAGAGAAGAACTCTTGCACTCTACTGGTGAGAATGTAAATCAGTACAGCCACTATGCAAAATAATATGGAGTTCACCAAAACATTTAAAATAGAACTACCAATATGATCCAGCAATTCCACTTCTGGGTATTTATGCAAAGAAAAGGAAAACATTAACTCAAAATGATGTATGTACCCCAATGTTCACTGCAGCATTATTCCAGATAATGTGACCATATGACTTCCAGAAAAATGTAATGTCATATGAAAATGAAGTATTGATAGTGAGTATAATCCCTTGTATTATCTATAAAACTTTGAACAAACATACGAGTAAAACTTTATCAATGAATAATGAAAACGAATAGTTTTCTCCTTATCAAATATCTCTTTAAAATTTTTAATAAACTATAAAACTAACTTTTAGGTGTTCTATTTGATTTTCTCATGAGAGGTGAAAATGTTAAAGAGATATGAATGAGTAAAGCAGTGGAAAGAGGGGGAACAGGGTAAGATTCTTAGAAGAAATTAAAAATAAAATATAAAGAACTGGATAGTTTTATATTGCCTCCATTAAATATTTATTGCCATAAAAAATTACCTTCTTTTCTCTCTGCTATAATTGTATTCAATTCCTGTATCGTTGCTTTATCAACAGACATATGTACTTTAAGTTTATCCAATTCTTCTTGAAGATTCGTCCTATAAATTAGCACAGTAAACAACTATTTAAATGCATAAGTTAAGGAATAATGTAACAAATATACAAAGGCAGCAAAAATATTTTAAAATATATGAATTAGACAGTAGTAAAATAAAAGCAAAAGTATATTAATATTAACAAATCCTAACAATTAAAACTGAATTTTAATGAGGATCTGGAAAGTAAAATGTTTCAAGTCATTTTTAACTTTATCTAAATAAACATGCTAAATACTTAAAGCATAAACTATATAATTTAAGAAATCATGTATTGAGGTACCAGCCTATTTGTTAACACACAGATATGCTATGTAAAATAAAAAATATTAATACACACCATTCAAAGCAAAGAGAGTAAATCTCTAGATGCCAAGTAAAGACAGAGAAACATTACTAGTAAAATGGAACTGAGCTACCATGATGAGAGACTGGTATCAAATACTGCCCATGGAGACCTGAGACTCTGAGACCTGAGTGGAGATGGAAGTTTATGTGCAACACCCTTCATGGCTGAGAAACAAAACTGGGCTAACTGTAGGAGGCTGGGAGACACAATTTTGCCTAATGAAAACCTCAGTATCTGAGCTTATTTAGCTGAAGTTCCATTAAAAAGAGCCATCCTGCCCTAATCTTAGGGCAAGACAAAGTCAACCCTGTGAACTCAGAATCCTAAGCCTACATTACCAGTTTCAAACTAGAGCCAACATTGGCTGAGACCTGAAGAGTTGACAGCAATGTGAAAACTGGTTTATGGCCAGTGTACAGGCACATACAATCATTCGCTGCAGAGAGGCTTCTATGATTGAGAGAATGGACTGTATAAAAACCACCACAGAAAATAATTCTCAAAGAAGTCAACTTTGCAAATAAGAATAAATGTATGAATAAGTTCAAAGCCATGAATAACAGCCAATATACACCCCATTCAAAATGAGAGAATGCACAGCAATGAAAGAGGTATAAAAGAGAAATTCAAAATGAGTTTTTATAAAATTGGAGTTCTTAAAATGTTGGAAAAAAGAAAAAGAGGTGACAAACATACATTAAAAAAAAAAACAGGGGTTTATGAAACAAGAGCAGACAAATAAGAAAAAGAACCAAATAATATATCTGTAAATGCTAAATAAATCTGAAGTTAGTAATAACAACATAACCAGAATTTAAAACTCAGTGTGTAAGTTAAATAGCACACAGATAAAGCTAATGAAAATTGGTAAACTCAGAAAGAACACAAAGATACAAAGAGAAGGAAAATAGCAACAATCTACAGTGTGTTGGAATGAGAAGGCCAGAAAGTATCTAATAAAAATTATTCTGAGAGATTGAGAAAATGGGGAGAAGACAATATTCAACATACAATGTCTGAAGCTTGAGAACTGATCAAAACTATGAATTAACAGATTAAGAAAGCATTAAAAATTGCAAATAGCATTTACAAAACTACATTCACACTTAGAAATATAGTGAAACTAAAGGACACCAAACAAAAACAGACAATTTTAAATTCAAAAGATTGAAAAAAAACCAATTAACAAGCAAAGAACTTAGGAATGACAGTAGACTTTGGATATCAACAAGAAAAGCCAGAAGGAGAATAAGTAATATTTTCCACATTCCATAGTTTACTATCTATAGATCCTAGATGAAAGAAATATTAAAGACTGTATTTGAGGAAAAAAAATAAACTCAAAAGCTATGAGGGAATGATGATGAAAGACATTTGTAAATGTGTACATGAACTAAGCAAACATTTATTATGTAAAGCAATCGTAGCAATATCTAAGTGAAGGTAGAGATAAAATTAGGTAGAACTAAAATTCTGAACATAATGATGTATGTTGAAAGAAAGAGTTAAAGCATTTAAGATCTTTGTATGCTAAAAGAGGGTAGAGGTATACTGATGAACTTTAGACAGTCAAATAATATGTTATAATTTCACAAAAAATTTAAAGAATGAAAAACAAATATAAACTTTTAAGTCAAAGGAGATCAAAAAAGAAATCAAAACATAATCAAATTGAAGGCAAGAAAAGGATTTTTCAAAGGAGCATAAAAAATAAAATTACACTGAGAAATTAATATTAAAAATAACGATGATCATTACATAATGATCAAAGGAATTATTTACCAGGAAGATGTAACAGTAGTTCTAAACTTTAATGTACTCAAGAAAATAAGAGATACAATTCTTAGAATAATTCAAATAAAAAGTTACATAAAGTGAGAAAAAAAAGTATTATCTGCTTTCCCTCACTCAATTTACTTCTTGAAAAAAATGTTGTTGACAGTTTGTATACTTAAACACATTCATAAAGATTTTAAAAATTAGGATCTTATGATACACATTTGCAGCTTCTCAGGTTGCAGATTGATGGGAAGGGCACACACACATACAAACATATATAGCCATCCACACAGTGATTAAGTTTAAATTATATGCTTGCTTTGTTTGGCTAAGAACATGGAACATAATGTACATATAGAACATAAGATGGCCCCACAAAGAAAAAGCAGATGTAACTCATATCAACTTACTTTTTCTTGGCTCTCAGATCACTAATCCAGTAGAACACAGGGCTATAGTTGTTGGAAACATTATTTCATGTTCTTTAGAGGTATTCTATGCCTACAGCTTGTTTGTGCTTTTTTTTTTTTTTTTAAGAATTCACACAGTTCCTACTTTTAATACAGAGCATTTATAAACATTAGGGACAACCTTGTTCTTGAGTCAAACTATGCACCAACAAACCACATCTTAATGGGTATTTGGGGAAGGCGCTGACAGAGACAGTGCCCAGGTTTCTCTAAGCAAGATAAACACTGGCTATCTACTGACTCTGATTTATTACCCATTTTTTCTGGTGTTTCAGATACTCTGGTATGAGAACCACAATTCAAAATCTGCCTTATAGTGGACAAATTATTTGAGATGAGTGTATTCAGACACTGGACAATAGGTCACAGAGAACTGTGATCCCTGAAAGAAAGGAAATGGACAAACAGACCTAACAATAGTCCAGGTTTCTGCCAGGAGGAACTTGCCAGACCATGATGCAGGGGGAGAGAGTCTTCAATGAGCTGAAGGAAATGAGCCTGGAGTTTGGGAAGGCTGAAATGTTTGGAATTTGTGAAGCACAGAGGAGGAAGCTACAAAGAGAAGGAGCTGCAGAAATCAGCTTTAAGAATTGGAGTTTGTGGTTGAATATTTTGTAGCACATGCATAGTATGAAACTCAACAAGGCAAGCAGAGAACAACCAGAACTATAAATGGAACTATTCTCACAGCTCTCACAGGAATGGAAGACATGTGAATTCCAACCAGTTAGAGAGGAGGATCTTGTTGAACACTAGGGGCACCCAATAAAGAACCCAAAAGGGTCATTCTGATGAACTGGGATAAAAAAGGCTCTGGTAAATGATGATCTAAACTTGTGCTAACAACTGTTTTGAAAAATCTGAAAATACTTAAACTGAGGTTTTTAACATACTTCTCTCAGTAATCAACACCCAAAATGGATGGAAGTCAGTAAGGACATAGAATATTTGAAAGGCACTATGAAAAACCTTGACTTAATAGACATTTATAAAACATTCTGCCCAATAATACCAGGATACACACTCTTTTCAAGTGCTATGGAACTTTCACCAAGATAAAACCAAATGCTGGACCATACACCATTTACTCCAGTGAAATATCTGTCAATAGATACAAAATAATGTTTTTTCCTTAGCCAAGAATCTTGTTAACTGTACAGCAAAATACAATGAAAATACAACAAAATTATTATTATATTCTACCAAAAGATAGAAACAACCCAGATATCTATCAACAGATGAATGGATAAACAAAATGTGGTATATACATACAATGTAATGCTATTCAGCCTTAAAAAGAAATTCTGCTACAAAATGGAAAAAATCTAAAAGACATTATAACAAATGAAATAAGCCAGACACAAAAATAAAAGCATTGCATGATTCCACTTATATGGGGTATTTAGACTAGGCAAATTCATAGAGACAGAAAAGAGAAAGAGATAGGGGCTGAGGGAAGGGGGAAATAGGGGATTATTATTTAATGGGTACAGAGTACAGAGTTACAATTTAAGAAGATGGAAAAAGTTCTGGAGATGGATGGTGGGGAGGTAAAACAACAGCATCAGTGTATTTAATGGCAATGAACAGTATACCTAAAAATGGTTACAATGGTAAATTTTATGTTTTGTGTTCTTTACCACAATAAAAATATATTCTATCTCCCATGATTTAGGTTGATTGTGCAGGACACAAAAATATAAACCATTTCTATATTTTAGCCAGATGGGAGGGCAGGAAAGAGAAAGAAGGGAAAAAAAACCAAAAAGGATTGGGAAAAACATAAACATGGAGAAGCATAGAAGAAGATTTATCTTCGTATTAATCAAAGTTTGTAACTGTATATCTGCACTCACTGATTATTGTTTGTTTTCTCCAATAAACTGAAGTGCTGTGAGGACTAGAGCCATGCGTCCTCTGCTCAGTGTTTTACTTCCAGTGCCCAGTATATTTATTGAATCAATGAATGAAATTACAAACAATACAAAGGGTCACATGGATTCAGTAATATGTAACTAATATTATAAAACTCCATAGTTTAAAGGCCTTTTAAAAATATATTATTTACATAATTATAATTGGTTTACTTGTTTCCAGGACCCACTACTTTGAACAGCGTCATGAGTGAATTCTTATAGGCCTCAAGTTACATCGTACTCTGAAGCATTCTAGAGATACAAAAGAGGAATATAATGGGCCCTAGGCTTGGGGGCTCTAACTCAGCAATGAATTAGGTCTTATGCTAATCTTGTCCTGAAACGTCTCACTCTTACCAAGGAATGCTTAGTAGGTGAGTTTAATTCCTATGAGTCCAATCTCAGTGGGTGAATTTCTTATTCCTGATTCTCAATCATAAAGTAGCTGAGATAACACTTGTTGCCACAGAGCTGAAATCTGCTGCCTTTCAACAGCCTGGGATAACTTGTACAACACTTGAGAGCACTAATATACAAGAACCTATATTCTCTTTTACCCCTAGCTTATGATAGCCCGTGCTATTTCATGTTGAACTCAAGAATAGATGCATTTAAGTTCTCATCTTACTAATTTACTTAACTCTTACATGTGATCAAATAGCCTCTTTGTCAAAGCTATAAAAAATAATACATGGGGCAACTGGATATTCACATGGAAAATAATGAAGTTGGATCCCTACTTTACACCATGTAAAAAATTAACTAAAAATGGACCAAATATCTAAACATGAGTTAAAACTATAAAACACTTTAGAAGAAAACATGGGGGTAAATCTTCATGAGCTTGGATTTGGTGATGCCCATATAGATATGACAGCAAAAGCATAAGGAAAAGAAGGAAAAAAAATAGATCAACTGGACTTCATCAAAATTAAAACTTTTGTGCATCAAAAGAACTATTAAGAAAGTGAGGACACAACCTACAGAATGGGAGAGAATATTTGCAAATATCTGGTAACTGGACTATGTAAAGAATTCTTACAGTGCAAGAACAGAAAGACAAGCAATTCAATTTTAAAAATGGGTAAAAAAAATTTGAATAGATGTTTATCCAAAGAATGGATAAGTAAAAACATACAAAGATGCTCATTAGACATTAAGAAAAATGTAAATCAATACCACAAAGAGATACTACTTCACACTCACGAGGAAAGCCATAATAGGAAGAAAGAAAGAAGGAAGGAAGGAAAGAAGGGAGGAAGGGAGGGAGGAAGGAGAGGGACAGAGGGAGGAAAAAAGGAAATGACAAGAGCAGACAAGGCTATGGGGTAAGTGGAACTTCATAGATTGCAGGAGTGAATGTAAAATGCTGCAGCCACTTTGAAAACAGTTTGGCAGTTCCTCAAAAAGTTAAACATAAATTTATCCTATGAGCCAGCAATGAATGAATAAATGAATTGTGGTATGTAAATACATATAATGGGATATTATTCAGCTATAAAAAGAAATGAAGCACTGACACACACTACAATACATATGAAACTTGAAACCATCATGCTAAGTGAAAGATGCCAGACACAAAAGGTCACTTGATTTTATTTATATGAAATATTCAGAATAGGTAAATCCATAAGGACAGAAAGCAGATTAGTAGTTGCCAGGAGTTGGAGGAAGGGGAAAATGGGATGGGGAATGCTTTGGATTAAACAAAGACCATGACTGTACAACATGTTAAATGCACTAAATGCAATTGAATTGTATGCTTTAAAATAAAAGTAATAAATAATTTGTACATTGTTAATGGTTACCCAAAGATACATTTGTTTTCAAAATATGTCATTATTAGCAGATTTTTTTTTTTTTTAGGAATTGTATTTCCAACTCAGAGAAATAAAGTTCCTAAAATCCTCATTTCTACATATGGAAAAAATAATATTCTTGCTTAGGAAGGCAAGGGGTCTTGCTTTGCAGAAGAAAAAAATTAACAGAACTTTCCAACCATAATATTTTTATTTTAATTCCTCAAGCAATTATTATTGAATTTTAAGTATTCTTTGAAACTATGGCCTACATATATTTAATGTTTAACCCAAGAGAGACAAAAGTACTCCATCCTGGGCTATGCCATTGATCTATAGCATGTTTACTTTTTATCATTAAAAAGTGATCAAAAGATCACTGAAATAAGAAGACCTTATCAAGTTATGATATAGAGGGTAAAATTCCCTACTTTCATAAAATAAAGTTGAAGTTTTTAATCACAAATCTTAAACCCCTTTACCATTGACCCCCAACTCTAACGGCCTTCGTTCACACATTCACTAATAAGAATTCTCAGTATCAACTGAGAAAAACATCAGTAATTCCTTGCCAATATTTTGCATTCTCATACTTATTTTCAGGTAAGAAAATAGTAAGATAGGAATGGTAAGAAAGGGGACAAGAACTTCAAGTGTATTATATAAAGAATTGTAATTTTATTTTAAGAGCAATGGACAGATATTAAGGGCCTTTAAACAGGGGAGATATCTGCTCAGATTCATATTTTAAAAGATCACTCTGCAGCGCTGGGGAAGATATGATGATGGCCTGGATAAGAGCATTGATAATAAGAATGCAAAGGAATAGTATATGCTAGAAATATTTGTGATATGGGGTCATTAAGATCTGGTGTGGACTATTTTACAAGGAGGTCAGATAGAGAGACAATCAATTATAACTCCCTAGATTTCTGGTTTGAGGAACTGGAGAAATCATAATGCCATTGTCCCTGTTTTATGCCAGTACTATTTCCTTATTACAGTTCTTAACATACATTTGCTTGTTATCCCTGATAAGGTGTGAGATCCTGATAAAAAGGGTGGCATATTATTTCTCCCTGTGTACCTGTGTCTAGCAGAGTGCCTAGCTGCAGCGTTTTATATAGGCTATTGATTAGTATCACAAGACCAAAATTACCCACCCACTGCAAGTTCCTGATTTCTTTAGCCGAGAAAACAGAAGACACACAGTGAATGTCTGCACACCTTCCCTTGACGTCTAGGGTTCCTATCAAGGATAAGCTAGACTTGCTGTGTAAGAAAAGCTTAATACACTGTGGCACCTGAGCCCCTTTTATAGTTTTATATTACTACTCAGAAAAAAATGTTCACAAATATTTTTACACTAATGTTTTTATTTAGGAGAATGTTAACATGTTTATTTAGCAGAATGTTAACTAACGGAAGTTTGTTGGTTCATAAATCTAATTTACTGTCAGTAAGGCAACATCGTCGACTAAGTGAAAAAGCTATGAGCCTATTAGCATTTCTAAAAGCTTTCCTTGCTTCTTTCTTTCAAGTAAACAGTGGTTTCTCTTCATCAGCACACAGCAGGTGCTCCTAGAATAAACCTCATCAGAGTATGAAATTATTACTCTTCAGTACACCACCACACATTCAGTTCCCAACTTAGTGCCTATCTCTGAATGGTACTGTTTAAATACTGAATGGATAAATAAGTGAATAAATAAATGAATATTTGTTAGATAAATACTGAAGGAACCAGCCCATTTATTAGTTTATACATTACTAAGTTTTTAGTATTTTTTAAAAATATTATTAAGATAATAAATAGATACATTTTATAAATCTAAACGAATTATTATAGGAACTATGTTCCATGCAAATTTCTCAAGTCCTCTGATTTCTATATTATAGGAGCAACAAATACCTTTGATCATACTCAATGGTAAAAACATTGTAATATAAGTCAGTGGTAGTATCACTTTTTTAATCCTATTTTAAAAACTGATTTAGAGTTGCCACACAATTTTTATCAGGATCTTGAAAAGTTAAGTCAACTTTAAAAACTGGATTGGAGTTAGAGTTGCCACACAGTTTTTTTTAATCAGGGTCCTGAAAAGTTAACTCAATTTTTAAGACTGAATTTGGAAGTACTATTCAAATTTGTTTTAAAAGTAGTTTTAGTAGACACCTTCTTTAATGTATTCTAGCCTTAAAACTGAAAGACAGTTATTACTACATAAATAAGGATAAATATTATTCCTATAATAAACAGTCTGACTATTACTAAACTGTATCCTACTATATGACACAAAAATAAGAGTGCCTGGTCTATAGAAAAACAAGCTGAAACTTCTAGTTCTTGGTACGGAGTAGATATATTTGTCCCTATTCCTCCCACTAATTAATATAAAAATCCTGAACACAACACAGGAGGTCCCTTACTTAAACTGGTTTGACAATGATTTTTCAACTTTACAATGGTGTGAAAGCAATACGCATTCAGTAGAAACTGTAGTTAGAATTTTAAATTTTGATGTTTTTTCTGGGCTCGCAATATGCTGTATAATACTCCCTCATGATGCTGGGCAGCTACAGAGAGCCGCAGCTCCCAACTAGTCATGCAATCACAAGGGTAAGCAGCCATTTACAACTCACAACCATTCTGTACCCATACAACCATTTTGTTTTTCACTTTCAGTACACTATGCAGTAAATTACATGAGGGATTTAGCACTTTATTATAAAATAGGCTTGTGTTAGATGAGTTTGCCCAACTGTAGGCCAATGTAAGTATTCTGAGCACATTTAAGGTAGACTAGGCTAAGATACGATGTCAGGTGTATTAAATGCATTTTAAACTTATGATATTTTAAACTTACAATGGGTTTATTGGGACAGAATCTCATCATTAGTTGAGGAAGATCTGTACATAAAACAAATATAAGAAGACTCTGAAAGGCAGAGAGAAGAAGAAGGATAGGATAAGGACTTTAGGAGTAAATGAACAACAGAAGAAGAACAACTCACAGTGGTTAAGTTCTCTGGCTTTCTCTTTTCCTAAGTATCTCAAACTAAGTACTAGAGATATCCATGACCCAGAAATGCCAACAGACACAAGCAAAGTAAGTCTCAAGGAAAGTCTGCTCTCTCAAGCCAAAGAACCAACAAAGGGACAGACTAGCAGAATAGAAATCTTATTGACAATAACCATCCCTACTCTAGCCATATACCACTGGGGAAAGGAAAAAAAAAAGCCTTGCTCAGTGAAGGCCAAGTGAGAACCATGGACTTCCACCACCACCAAGTGGTAATGAGGAACTCCCTCACACTCTCTTCAATGTGATGTCAGCAGGGGTCAAGTTAGGAGAAAGTTAATGAAAACGTACTAAAATTTACTGTGATGGGTGTACAACTATTCAAATATACTAAAAACTACTCAATTATTCCTTTTATATGGTGAAGTATATGGCTTGTGAATTATATCTCAACAAAGCTATCAAAAGTATCAGGGAATATTTCTAGGACAATCTATAAAATCTATAAAATAATTTGTGAGATAAGAGACTTCATTATTGGCATCAAACATTTAATACTAGTAGTGTAGTGTACTTTACAAGGTAATTGGAATTATACATTTAAATCTGATATGATCATTTCCTCAAAAGCTTATCATTACATGGAAAAGGTAGTGATCTAAAGTTACACATGTTATTACATAGTATATAAAATAAGATTCTAATTTCTAGCTATGAAAATTCAATGATATTTGATTACATTATACCACATGATGCTATATTCTAGTAATCTAAAAGACATCCAGGCTTTCAAAAAGACTGCATGGCCTGAGTGTCAAAAATTAACTGTAAATGAAGAAATAGGTAAGTAGCAAAAGAGGCTAATTATGTTGGTCTAACTCCGTTTTTGTTTCAAAAAAAAAGTGTTCTTTCTTTGCCAAGCTGAATATAATAGCCTGTGAATTATAAGATCAAGGACACAAACTGTATGTTTTCTAAAATATGAGTATCCTTCATCAAGTTTTATACTTAGGGCAGCTAAAAGACCTATGTGGAGGGATCAGCATTAAGCCCAAAGGACAGGCAGTGCACAGCAAGAAAGAAAGCAATTCCCTCGTGTCCTTTGCAGGTCACTACCAAGGACCATGTTAGCAGATCCATACCAGACCCTTAACAGGCAGTTCTGCTGCTACCAGTAATTAGCTTGGACAGCTCTGGCTCCAAGAGTAGCAGCAAGGCTACACCATAATGAGCTCAGCTGGGATTAGCAGGACAGGGCAGGGAACCAAGAGAGCTCAGGCATTCTGCATTGCGTATGTATCTAGGAGATCAAACAAGGATGGCTGGCTAGGTTATCCCCTCTCCACCTCATTCCAAAAATGAAGTACGGCAGTGTCTAAAATACAAGCTAATGAAGAGCGACACCTCCAACAGATGAGAGCCACATTAATTAACACAATCCCTAGATCATATTATACAGTTTCAGCTAGAGCTAGCAAATGTGCAACTTGTTATTGCATTATACATATATATATATTTTAAAAGCCAGCCTCTTTTTTCTTTACTTTTATTGGCAAAAATCAGATTACTTCATTTTCCAAATTTTATAAGGAATTTCTCTCATGGCCTTTAAGACATAAAAATTTTCTCTCAAACATTTATCTAAGTCCACACTGTTAAAAAAGAAACTCACTTTTGAATCATTAGCTCCTGGTTCTCTCTTTTGAAATAGGCCAGTTCATTCCATACAGCATCAGAATCTTCTTGTTGAAGTTGTTGAGGATCTGCTCTCTTTATTTTCCTGATTTCCATCCTATTTTTAAAGTGAAGTTGCTTTCTTACTTAACATGTTCAAAGTGCAATAAAAACTCATTTATACATTCTCTAAAAATTTTAAATATCTATTGACCAAATTTCTAATTAAAGCTCACTATTTTACGAATTTCCTAAAACCTAAGTACATAGAAATTAAAATCCTTGATCATGTTATCCTAAAAAACCTAAACTGCTACTATGAGAAGCAAACTTTAAAGCAGACACACAGTATTTTTAGCTCTATTTCTCTCATTCATTCTACTAGTGATAAAACACTGTAGAACAGTCACAGTTTCCATAAAAGGATTATAAGCAATCAATACATCTGGAATTTGCTGCAACCAATCTGAATGTGGTTTATGTACTCTATCTTAAAACATGCATTAATCAGTGAATAGCGTAATATCAGATAGTTAGAAAGTAGTTTTCACACTTTTAGTGGCTACTAAAAAGTTAGGTGAGTAGAGGCTAAATCCAACTGCTTTACCAACAGGTCATATGAAATACTTTCCATTCTTCAAAGGAAAAATTTAGATGTGACAATTATCTACAAAACATGCTAAATGCTCTTTATGTTTTCATTTTCTGTACATAAAACAAACTCTTCATTTTATTTTGTAAAAGTGCTGTACTGGCCAATTTAGAAACAGTATTTCTCTATAGAAAAGACCAATGTGTATCATCAACATTGCCCTAAAGGATCCATCTGAAAAGATGAGAGGGTAGTAGATTTTCTGTACTCATTCAGTCCTTTGCCCTCTGTTGATACTGTTAACAGGGGAGCCACTTACGACCAACCAAGATCTGAACACCTGTTCAGAGCAATTGAACTGAGACCGCCAATTCATTCAGATAAGCTGCAGAACAAACGGATGGATAGTAAAGATTTTCAAATTGCATCTAGGTTGAAGTAGTTTTAAGGCAGTTAACTATATATGTGAATTTCATATTTCTCATGTCTTTCAATTAAAACTTAAATATTCTTTGATTCATATATACTGTAACACCAGTATTTTATTTATTTAAAGTAGTTTTTCAATCATATGGATAGGAACTATTTTTGCTTTAAGCTATATACTTGTATTAAGTTACTGTATAGATACCAAAATATATACAATAATTCAATCATCCATGCTAATGATTTCTGCAAACGATAGGAAAATCAAGTTATTGCTAGCATATTTCTGTTTTCATTTATTATATTCTCTATTCAAAAATCCTTGATAAAGATTTGACTACAAAATAATTTCTTCACAATCAAACAAAAGCCATTAAAGCACCTATATGATGCTATTCCATTCCATTTAATATTTAGGGAAATGCCTTTATGAGCTATGTAACTCACATGCCACTGCCTTCTTCCCACTGTTTTAATTGCTCTTTTACTGCTCTGTAGTTGGTCTGTAACATCTGTAGCCTTTCTTTGCGTTTTTCATGGGCATCTCTTAGCTCATCATTTTCCTGGCTCTGTAGAACACAAGAAAATCAAGTATAAAACTTTGAAGAAAGTATTAGTATAGTGTTGCAAATAAAAGTTTACCCATCTAAACATGAAATTTGAAAGAAAAAATTGTGTAAATATGAATGAATTTGTAATACTTGTTTAAGCAGAAGAAAAAGAATTCCTAGTCACAGAACAGGTTTGCTTGATAAATACTCACTGCATTTTCAAAAAAAGCTTAAGTAAATTCAAAACTTTGCGATCAAATTATTCTCATTCCTTTCCCTGTTGTTAATTGTATATATACACATATTTATGAATCAATCCTACATACCAAAAAATTTTTTTCAATACCAGGAGCTGTCCATACATAAGACATGATTATTTTGTTAGCTATAAGTACACATATAATTAGTGTAAGCTCATAGTAAGACCAGTTCATTAATCCACAGATTCATAATTAGTTTGTTATAATGCACAAAGATTACATATGAGGAAGGAAATTAGTCTGGACCTGTTAGAAGTGGCATAGTTAACATTTTGGGTTGAACCATAAGGAACTAAAATAGGAAAGCTGGGCTTAGTACTCTTGAAGACGTTATAGAAAAGACAGTCTAAACGTTACTAGGTTAAACAACCATAAGTCAATGACTTCTAAATGTTTTAAATAGAACATATGCATAAATCTTCATCTTCTACATAACAACAGAACGAACTTATAAAATAGGCCAAAGTTTCAGTCCTCAAGGGAGGTATTTATATTACTTACGAACTGTGTTTCTCAAAGTAAAATAAGTATTGAGTTTTTTTAACCCCTGATAATTTCAAATTTTCTTCTTAAACTCTTTTCATTTTCTGTATGAAAGAACTCGTATACTTATTCAGTGGGGACAACTGGTACTCTTAAGATTATAGTGAGGTGAGAAGAGTAGGCACATGGCAGGCAGAAAGACCTGAATTGCATCCCTGGAGCTTTCTCCTATTAGCTGCATAATCTTAAGAACAGTATTTAAATTAATTTAATTTTTTACCGTAGAATATGGAAAAGAACACAGAAATTTATATTATGACAACTAAATTGAGTTAACATGTAGGCAAAGGCCCTGGCACTGTGCTTGCCCAACAGAGGCACAAAGCAAACCCGTTTTATTTTGTCCTCTTCCCAAGCATTAACACTGATGCCCTTATCATTCAGAAGCCAAATTTACTGTTACTATCTGTTTCTCATCCCAATAGTAAGATAATACTTTATAGAGCCTACATTACTTTACTGCAATTCTACTTGTCTCAACAGTATGAATATTTTGTCATTTCACTTTGAATATATATCTAGTAGGATAACTTCAATAATTCTTTCAACTAGTTATTAAGAAGTATTTTTAGCCCTGTGTGTATAAAGTGGTCTGTATGCAATATGAAAATGCAAGTACTTGATGAAAATAGAATCACTTGACAAGAGCAATCAGAATAAATGTTATCCTAAAGAAGTTTAGAAGATATACAAATCATGGTCACTGTACAGCTACTTGGTAAAAAGTAGCATGGTTTAATACTATGGTTAAAAATTCAGCATACTGAATTCAAATTTGTTTGTTTCAACTGAAAAACCATATATTAAGAGCCTATTACATGCATGGTGTTCAGTGCTGATATGAGTTCAAGTCCTGTTGCTAAAAGTTACTAAATTTTACCTTGATATAGCTACTTAAATCCAGTGTGTCTCAATTTCTACATTTTCAAAATAGAACCTATTTATATCTCTTTTTCTAAGACATAAAGAATGATTTAACTATGACCTTGACTTTTCCATACTGTTGGTAAACAACCCAACTTCTTTGGACAATAAACTTTCTACTCTTATGCATGTGAAATAAACCATTTAAATTAGCCAAATAGAAGAATGATAATTAATAATGCTATCTTGTCATAAATGAACCAAAGTTAACTATGTTTATTAGGATTCTTTATAAACTAATAAAATTTATTATGAATTTAGGTAGGATATATTGTAAATGTATTAATAAAATAATTTAATTATTTATAAATTTACAGATATTAGAAAAGATTCATGTCAAAACATAATTTTAAAGTAATCTTACAAACTAACTACTTTGTTAGATACTTCTAGTTTCCTGTAACTATTCTTCATTGAATAAAAATCCTTCCCCATAAATTCCTATTTTACAATGAATTTTTAAAAACTATTACATACAAATTCAGTATTTTGAAATTGTTAAGTCTGTGTTAGAGACCCTAGAAATTTTAAGCAGGTAAAACCTAAAAGATGGACCAAGAAGTAAAAATTAATAGAATAGGGTATTCAATTTTTTTCTATTAGCTTTCAAAATAATTGTTAAATTAATGAAAAAATTGAGTTTCTTATTGATAGTACTTTCATTATTTTAGTATTTTTCACTACTGCCTCAGCTACCATTAATCACTGAATTTATATCCAGTGTTTTCCCTAATTCTCAAATATAAGTCGACTATACTATGCTAATAAACCAAAGATTAAGACTCAGTAAAAATTTCCTAAGTCATACATGTCACTCACAAAGTGCGAGGCTCTGTACTAGGCATAGTAGTTAATCAAAGCACTTGATGTGGCCACTTGTGATTCCTAAAACTTCCATTAAGTAGTGATTATGGAAAAATAGTTTAATAGGTAAACTTTCTGCTTTAATTTTACATGCTTTGTAATTTATTACGCTTAACAGTAGAGTATTTACGTAATTCTTATAATTCTTAAACATTCCTATACGTTACTCTTATTCTTATAAATTTTTTATAAAATATAACTCTTAGAAAATTACTAAAATCCAAACTATTAAGAATAAAACCAAACTAAATATTTGGTAAATCGATTTGATAGACAACTTAAAATAATTATTTAAAAATACAGCTTCATCCATAGATTTTTGCTTTGAGAAAACTGTTCTCAAATTGTGATACATGGTTTAAACTTATCCTAGAGACCATTGCTTCTTTAGCCTACTTCAGAAATAAACAGCAAAATTTCATAAAAATGTAAATACAAGATAGATTAGGTATAGCTCAAAGAAAAATGCTTTTTCCTATTTAACTTCAAGAACAGATGCTGACTAAAACCTTCAGTCCAAAGTTGGATATCTCAAAAGAAATGTTTTAAAAGAATAATTAAAATACTTTAAACAATATTCTAACAAATACAAGTTATCTATTAGTTTGGATAATGATTCTTTAAGTCCCATTTGACTTATAATCGCCTAAGTCAAAACAATAGTACATCATTTGGGAAATATTCTCAAAGATCTTACAAAAAATTAAGTATAAAGACTGAAAAACACATTTAACATGATTAATTACTACAGTTTCCAATGAAGACATATCCAAAAATATCCCATGGATTTAGGTCCATCTATTAGATCATTCAATATAACATTTACAGAGTATCTTCTACATATTTTGCAATTAAACTAGCTAAACTAGAAGCTCTAACCAAACAAGTGTACAAACAAGTCTCAATAACTAAAACATTAGAAAATAAAAATAGGAACATTGTATCAACTGACTTTCCTCAATGATCTTTGTAATTCTACTTCTGAGTTCGTAAGAACAGAAATGATTGATAGAATCTTCTAGTTTGGTCAAAGGCTTTTTGACAGGCAAAAGGCAAACTAAGAGCATGAACACTATTAATAAAACAGTAGTTCAATCTTCAGAGAATGATAGCAAGGTTTTAAAGTTTTTTTATAAAAAAACTTTTATAAAATCCCAAGGATTCCATGGATGCTTAACTTCAGCAGAATGTACAAACTTCATGAATATTAGAGCATTGAAAAATGAAAGACATATAAACTGTATTCAAAGGACATGTTGATGTTATTAAATGTCATAGAAAAGTACTAGCAGAATCAAGTTGCCAAATGCATGAAAGTCAGTAAAGCAGGGATTCATGGCATTAGTAATTTCAAGAGTAGTAAGAACTTCATAAAGCTCTGCTGGTTTCCAAATTACACTTTATAAGCTTTTAGTTCACTATATCCATGAAGTCAGGATTTGGAAATGGGTGAGCTTTTTATGATAATAGCTTTCATCTCTTCTATTGCTACTGGCTCTATAATTATAACATTGGTTACCCACCTTGAAAACAGCCACAAAAGAGAGCTGAGCAAGACAATGTGTTATTTATACAATTTCATGTAATATTATAATATATATAGAATTAGGATAATATGCATGACTACTGCTGATATAATAGAAAATAGCATGTCAATGTATCAACATTTATATACCTGTGTACCATAGGCTCCTGAAACTTCTTTGTCCCTCCCTCCCTTCAATCCACCTTGGTGATCAACTTAGGATCCTAAAGCTACCTACAATGCCATGGAGCATGTCTTTTGCCTTTAGTGTTTCCAAAAGTATCTTCCATGGTCTTTTGAGAAATATTAGTAGGCATAATCAAGTAAATATGAGAAATAATATTTCTCTACCTTCCTATGGATTCACAATGCACACTGATATGTCAAAGGCTCATTAAAAAAAAAAAGAAAGCTTTTAATCTACTGCTTAAAGAATTGAGCATAGAATAGTTTTGTCTGCAATGTTCCCATTAGTTTCTGGCAGAGCAATATTCAAAAGAATATCAACATGGGAAAGGCCATGACAAAAATTCAATGTGTGTTAGTGGGGAATGGTCTTCAAAAGGAGCACCAAGATCCCAATGTATTTTAAAAACCATTAAGACACTGTTTTAGGTTCAAATGAATCTCTCCCAAAAAGATACATTGGAGTGCTAACCCCCACAATCTCAGAATGTGATTTTATTTGAAGATAGGATCTTTCTAGAGGTAAGCAAGTTAAAATGAGGTAGGGTGGGACCTAATCCAGTATGACTGGTCTTCATAAAAAAGGAGATATTTAGACACAGAGACACATACATAGAGGGAAGATGATGTGAAGACACAAGGAGAGGGCCATCTAAAAGCCACGAAACATCTGAGGCTACAAGGAGCTATAAGAGAGTAATGGAACAGATTTTCCCACACAGACCTCAGACGGAGCTAACCCTGCTGACACCTTGATTTTGGACTTGTATAGCCTTCAGAACTTAGACAAGACATTTCTGTTCTAAGCTAGCCAGTTTTTGGTAGTTTTTCACAGCAGCCCAAGGAAACTTAACTCAGACATTATTAATTCCTATCTTATGTTATATTCACATGTACTTGAGAAACAGCAGTAGTATCAGTATTACAGCCTACTAATGAAGAAGACAGAACAGGTCTCTATCTTCACTAAATATGACAGTGATACTTACTAGAGTCAGGTTGTAAATTAAAAAGTGCCTCGGACCAAATTACTCTCCTTGGAGTTGCTTTACTTTACAGGTTTTGTTTGTTCATTCTTTTTGCTAAATGATCTTGATTTTAGTGCCTTTTTTATTCAACTATTTTGCTCCTTTAAAATAAGAAATCCTATCCTAAATGATAAAATACAAAGAAAAAAATTTGCTCCCACTTTTTCCCCTTATCTTGCAAATCTGTGAAAGGAAACAAACATTTGAAATTCATGATTATCAATAATTAACTTGAAAGAGGAATACAGAAAAAATATTAATGAAAAAGAAGTTGTGTGAAAAATAATTTTACTCTAAAAATAAACTTGGGCCCTCATCCAAAAGAGCTGTTGCTAGAAAAACGGAATGAGGAAACAAATTATTATAATGTTTCTGAGACACTTTGAAACAAGAAATTCAAGAGGCTGAAAGCGAACAGATCTAAAAATGTCTGAATTGCTCTACTCCTTCCTGCCAAAAACAAGGAACTGAAAAAGACTCACAGACTTCTGCTGGCATATGGGTGGAGATCCTCTACTATTGAAGGATATGTGATGGTTAATGTTATATGTCAATTTGACTGTCCAGATATTTGGTTAATCACTATTTCTGGGTGTATCTGTGAGGTTGTTTCTGTATGAAATTAACATCTGAATCAATAGACTGAATAAAGCAGACTGGTCTCCCCAGTGTGATAGGCTCCAACCAATCCACTGAAGGCCTGAATAGAATAAAAGGCAGAGTCAAAAAGAATTCTTTCTTTCTGCCTGTCTTTGAGCTGGGATATTGGTCTCCTGTCTTTAGACTCAGACTTGGACTGGGACTGGAACTTCAGACCATCAGCTCCCCTGATTTTCAGGCCTTTGGACTCAGACTGGAACTATATCATTAGCTCTTTTGGATCCCCAGCTTGACAACTATATATGTTGGACTTCCTCAGACTCCGTAATCATGAGATTATGCGATCATGTGAGCCAATTCTCCTTATAGTAGATCAATCTCTGTCTCTCTCTCTCTATACACCCATACATACACATACATACATACATACATACATGCACATATATTTCAAAATAACGATGTCCCATTAGGGAAGACTAAAGGATTATATCCTATTGGTTTGATTTCTCTGGAGAACCCACATTAAAAGAGGACAGAAGCAGAAGGCTTGGTGTGTGAATTTCAAGAATTATGCAAAAGGCAGATGATGGTTTCCTAAACATGCCCATAATATACTGAGCATACTCTGACGTTTACTCTAATACACTAGATTCTAACTACTCACTCAGCATCATTATTTTCTCCTATTGTACAGTAAGTGATTAGCACAGTGCTTGGCTAATTGAGTTATCCAATAAGTTACTGAGTAAACGAATGAGCAAATAACTCCAGGTGTATAAATTTCAAGTACACTAAATGCTAGCAAGCTGAGGTCATCTGGTCATTTTATTCTGGGGAGAAACAATAAATGATAACATTTGTTGTTTTAGAACTAATAATTTAACTCTGAATAAATGTAAATTAACATAATGTTTAGTGAAAAGGTAGAAGAAAACTATTAATTGTAGCTTATGGTTAACCGTACCTCTAAACCATATTTTGCTCTAGAGCACAAATAATGTAAGTCAAAATATATTTCCCCTAAGAAAAATCTATATGACCAAAAAAAAGCTTTATATATATAGGATTTTAATCATGTGTAAGTTGGGTTTGTCAAAGAATGTTATAAAACTATTTGAGATTCAATTAAATGGCTAAATCTCAAATAATGCTGGTCATTGGGTACTTATAAATGAAGGATGACAAGTCTAGCCACATTAAATTCACAGAAAAATTAAAGCCCTCAATATAATCACATAAAATTGGTTCAAGATGTACAACTAACTTCATCTGAGAAAGATAATTCTCAAAGTAAAATTGGAAAGTATAAATGATCAAAGATAGAACAATAAAGGTATATGCTTCTTAAACATTGGTAGAACACTGACTCAGATGTCATGTATTCTGAGACAAATTCAGTTGAAATGGAAAAAATATTTATTTGGCATTTTGACTATGTAATTTTTCTATAAAGGACAATTTTAAGTGGTCTGAGCTAGGTTACCAAAGCTGTTAACTCACTTTTCTTTTTATATGTTTATCATATATAATGAACTATAAGAAATTCTCTTCCCATTTGCTGTAGTTCTATTTTTTGTCTCTGAGAAACAATAAGAAATTTATTCCCAATATTAAGCCAAAATATTCCCCAATAATTTTACAGTGAATAAATATTTAGTTTCAAGTAGCAAATTTTTTATTACTTTATGATCATCAGAAATCTAAAAAACTTATACTAATTACATTTTTATACATGTAATTAAATTCAGGAAAGACAAATGATAAGCAGTAATTTGTGAAATGAATGTTTACTTTCGTTCATCTTTATCTATGCAAGGTTGTTACTAAAGAAATGATTTAATGTTCACCTTTAGTTGTAGTGCTTTCTCTAAGTTTTCAATCTTTCTTTCAGCTTTTCTCAGCTTCTTTAGCTCCTCTGAGTCTGTGAAAGAGGTCTTTGGGGACAAAGACCTTGAACGTTTCACAGGTGGTTCCTCGAGAATAAAACAAGGACATGGTTGAACTAGTTGGAACACTGGATTATGAAAGACATGCAAAATTAAAGAACAAGTAATTTTGAATACTAATAATGAATTATAAAAAAAATCCTGCATGGAATACCAGAGAAATAACAAGCGGAATTACCACAGTGCTACCGCTAAAGGTTTCTCTGTGACTCGTTAATGAGAATATTCATTTACATTTACATTGTTTCTTTCAGAATAATGATGTCCCATTAGGGAAGACTAAAGGGTTATAGACTCAGAAATGCAAGAAACCTCATTACAAAGGAGGGGATAGAGGCTGGTCTAATTGCTCTATAAGGGTCCAAGGTTACACTTGATAGGACAACCAGAAACAAGAGGGAAAGGATTTTTTTTCCCTTTGAAATAGTTTAACACACTGTGAAGTTGAAGGAACAATATGCTTGAGGAATATAAATACAACAGACAGTAGATCTTATACCACAATGACCATATGGTCATTAACTATAATGTGGCTAACTAGAGACAAGAATGTGTGTTTATATTATGTACAGCTTCATATACCAGTCTGGAGAAGGAATATGTGAAAGCAACCATTAAGCTGGGCAACATATTGTTCATACTTACAGCATGTCCTTACAAAAAAGAAAGAAAATTTTGTTCAAAATATCTCTCATTTTTTTGACTTTTGTTAAAAGCAATGAAACAGCAAAGCAGTACATTTTTAAACTTCAGCAATACAGCATATAACCAAATTAGGCCCTATAATGTTGTCTCTCAATTTTGGGAATGTTTTCTTCTATTTAAATAAAGCTCAATGCTGTGAAACTACTACAAAATAGCAAGAAATATATAAAGTAGTTATGTTCATAGATATACATACACACATACATAGATAAATAAAAGCTCATTCTCTTGAAAACTACTAATAATATTAGAGGGAATAAATAAGAATGCCACAGAAATATCAGTCTAATTTTAAATACTTCCTTTATTAAAATAGTTTGTTCTACTCAGGAAAAAAATGAAAAGAATGAAAAACAATTATCTTGAAAACATGGTTTTCTACTTTTAAAAACATTATTTTCTAATAGTTGAAGTAACAAGTGTGAGACATATGTGCCTAAAACTCTTTACTTTTAGGAAAAGTTTATTTCAATTTATATGGAAATAATATATTTACAATGTGATATTTTGAAATTTTCATATTATTCAATGTTCATAGAATCTTTTGCAGCATAAAATATGTAATAAATACTACAAAAAAGGAAAAGTTGAGAATTAATAAATAAGAACCATGCTGCAAAAATCTGCTTATTATTCTATACTGCAACACCTTTAAATCTGAAAATATGTATCTGCATATATTAATGTTAAATTCCATTTTATAGTATATTTCCACATGGGCAGTATTTTAAATATCATATCTGAATGAAACAGAAACACTAAGATACATTTTTCTTCTAATTAAAATTAGAAAATTGAGTTAAGGACTAAGTACCACAATAAAATTTCTACTTCTATCTATAGATTAGATAGATGAGGAATACTTATCAAAACTTTTTAATATAAGAATGCTAATTTACTGCAAAAGAGGTATATCATTACTAACATATTAACTTAATTAAATTAGGAATATATTATTCAGTCTTCAAAAAGGGAAAACTTGCTACTCCCAACCGTGATTTTATCAAACATTTGACATGTAATGTTTTTTAAAACCTTCCAGAAATATAAGCAGAGAAATAAATGCTGCTGTTTGCTTTTTAACTTCATTGCTTGCCTTGCCAGACTCACCCTGACAAATTCACAAAAATGACAAAATGTCCCTACCTTATGTTTCCCGTCAGCACTTGTCAAGATGCTCTTCTCTGAGGAACCCTTGTTGGAAGATCTGTTCTCTGACAGTTTCTCATTTGCTATTTTCAGTTTCTCCTGTAAATACTCAATTTCAGACTTCTGTGAGACCATTAAGGTTTCTAAGCTTGATAAAGATGGCTGTTGAGAAACCTATTTTAAAAAGTATGTTTGTATCTTACATTATTTACACATACATGCAAATATTTATATATAATATTATATTATATAAATCATAATTATTCTAAGAAAGAATATTTCATTTCAATAATAAACTGTAAACATGCATCAGCTAAGCTTCCATCATCCTTACAGAATGGAATTTTTCAATAAAATAACTATGAGTCTGTATAAATATCTTCATAAATAATATTGTCATACAGATTTGCAGGAGGAAAAAATTAAAAGTGTGGGTACACCATGTATACCATCCACCTATAAATTATTTCAGATTAATGATTTTACACATGTGTATTTCCCCAGGAAATATTCAATGCAATGCCACTAAATATGAAGCTGGAAAAAGGAAACCAACAGCACTATAGGTTCAATTAGATTTAAATGTACTATAATTTAATAATAACAACTCAAAGAACTCTGATACTTTTTAAAGTCAACAGAGTCCACAGTATTCTCTTTTGAAATTTATTCCTATGTCAGGTAAACTGTTAATGGTAAGAACCACATTTTTAACAACAGAAATCATAGGAAAATTAAGCTTGTAGGAAACCTATTCACGAAAACTAGCATTCTGCAAAACTGTACCACCATCTTGACCAAATGTATTTGAGACCATTATAATCTATTAATATATGCTATTGAAAACTAACCACTCTGTTGACAAAAAAACAAGAATAATAAATCATAGTGAAAACAAAGTTTTTGTTGATTTCCAGCAACGAAAAGCCACATCTTATGATTCAATATGGATCTAGCAGCCCTGAAAATAGTTTAAATGTGGAGAGCCCCATCCTTCCTAAATGAAATTTCCAAGGACTATGAGAAAAATATGTCTGTTTAACTTTTCTGAACCAACAATGAAATGGATTATCCTTTCCTGATTTTGATTACTTTTTCATTTTTTGGGGAAATAGGCAATTTTTTTCTAATTCTAACCTGTAATTTTTTACAATGAGAGAGATCACCTTTGATTTATACTATTACACTATCCTCATATATAAATCACCTGATTTGTTTCCCAATCTTTATTCTATCACACTACTAAATATTTTCCTCAGAGTGTTGTTTATACTGTACTGTTACCACACTTACAGTATTAAATATTAACTCCATTACCTTGCTTTGAATGTCATATTAAACGTTCAGTAAGGAGGGCATTCGTAGCTATTCAGCTCTAGCCGCTTGTTTTCCTGGAACAAACTCTAAAGGACTTTGCCCTATTCTTTCCTCCCTCTTTTAACCACTGTATGGCTTTTATTTATTTATTCTTCCTCTCTTATAAACAAATTTATGATGTTTATAAATATTTCCTTTGATTGAGCTGCCAATATGAACAATTCACAAAGGCTCCCTGCTCTTGCCCAGGTTTTATTACATAAAATTATGAGGAATATATTAACATCCCATCATTTACCAATTTTAAATAAATTAAGATCAAACAAAAATTTAGAAAAAATAGGAACAATATAATAACTTTAGTTTATTGGTATATCCAATAGCAACCCTGTCTTCTTTAATAAATGAGTTTTCTAAGGCATCACTGGGTTATAATGTAATAGATCAAAACGTAAAAACATGAATATTTGGTCAAGAAGCTGCAAAATGATAAATAATTAAAATAATCATGAAGGTATTAAAAATGCTCCAACAGTGGATATTGCCCCTGTAATAATAAAAGATTACATAATTAGGCAGCATTCCTTTGAAATTCCTCAATAAACAATAAAAGAACTTCAAAACTAAAATACTGTTAAAGTAGTGATTAACTCAAGTGCACAGAGGAGCCATAATGTAAATAAATAAGTAAAGTGGGTTGTGTTTCGTTTGTTTTTAAATTACAGCTTTATAATTCATTCAACAGAGATACTTTGTATACATATTAAACATGTAGATATGTTCTTCACTTTCACAAAGCAACTTATGTATGCTCCAAGTTTCTTAAAAACGTCTTCTCTCTCTTCCTCCCTTTCTCTCTCTCCATTCCTCTTTCTTCCCTTTCATCCCTTTTGCTAGAGATATATGCACGAGAAATATTTCACATTTAATATGACCATTTTCAAAACTATAAGTAAAATGAAATGTCAAATGTCAGCCTCACGTGCAGTAAGGAGGGCATTCGTAGCTACTCAGCTCTAGCCGCTTGTTTTCCTGGAACAATGTGGCCCACTATTACTAAATCTACTGATTTTCCAAAAGAAGGGAGGAATTTGTCTTTCTAAGTGAAATCTAATTTTAAAATGTTGGCCAGATTCAGTTTATACTGACTTCAGTATTTTGAAAACATGATGCTGGGAGTATAAACTGCTATAAATTTCCTAGGAAAATTGCAAAATATAAATCAAAGAAGATAAAAATGTACTAAGCCTTTGATTTTGTTCTAATTATGCTGAGGGTTGATAGACAAAGATAATCATGATAAACTTATAAGAGAGGAAAGCAGCTTACAAAATAATATTGCATACTGTACAGAAACAGATTGTCCTAAACCCTGAAATGTTAGTGTTATTTCTGAGTGGAGGTACTATATGTGAATTTTCTTCATACATATATGAAATTTCCTTAAATTTCTTTTACAATGAACATGTGGTCACTAAATGGTTTTTAAACGTATTTTTATGCAAATAAAAGGAATAAAAAAGTTCAACATAAAAATTTCAGTATAGATAGGGGAAATATAAACAAAAGTTTCTCCATAATTTCAACTCTCAGAGTTCACTAATTGTAAGTTTGGGATAGATGGCCCAGACTTTAAAGAGAAAAGAAAAACCATTGTAATTCTACTCCTTTTTTAAAATTAATTGACTATTTTTTAGAAAAGCTTTATATTTACAGAAAAACTGAGCAGAAACTACAGAGTTCTCCTACACCTCCACTCCCACCCATCCAGTTTCCCATATTATTAGCAACTAAAATTAAAACAGTACATTTGATACAACTAATGAACCATTTTTCATACATTATTTTAACTGAAGTCCCTAGTTTATTCAAATTTTACCTAATATTCTTTTCTGTTCCAGGATCCCATCCATGATACCACACTACATTTAGTTGTCATGTCAGCAACTCTTGGCTGTGCTAGTCTCTCAGATTTTTCTTATTTTTGATGACATTGATAGCTTTGGGGAGTACTATTCAGGTGTATTGTAGGGTATCCCTCTATTGGAATTTGCCTTTGTTTTTGTCATAATTAGACTAGGGTTATGAATTTTGAGGAGGAAGATCTCAGAAGTAAAATGCCAGTTTCATCATATTGTATCAAGGGTACATACTATCAACATGATTTGACTCCTGACATTGAATTTGACCACCTAGCCAATGTAGTGCTTGTTAGGTTACTCCACTGTGAAGTTACTCTTTTGTCCCCCATTTATACTATACTCACTAAACCTGTATATAAAACTTAATAATTATACATATGCTTATTATATGTATAATATATATGAGAATATGTGTGTATAGCCTCATTATCCTTACTTTTCCTTTTTAAGTGTTGCTTTACAGGCTTAGCAAGATCAACACAATCAGTCCCCTGTCTGTGGAAATTCATTCTATCTATTGCCCTTAAAACCCTAGATTCTTTGAAAGGTTAACTTTCCTTGCTAAGAATTATTAGTATTTTATAAATAAACTTTTTCTCTAATGTCAAAAACCCTTGTGCACCTTTTAATTTACAGTCTTAGAAGATAATGGTATGGGGCTAGATCATAGACTGATAAGAAATGATCAGTGGAGTATGCATCCAAATGCCTCCAATTGGAACTAATCTCTATAAACTGACCATTATTAATATATAACTTCTTTTTAACACTGATTCAGAGTTAATTTTGATCAAAAGGTCCTCTCAGTGATATAGAGGAAAAGGTAAGGGGGGAGGTGAAGCCTTTAAGTTTTGTGCCAATTACCATTAAAACATTATATAAATTAAATAT